>NW_027413957.1:5175000-7762500 GCF_048773025.1 Camelus bactrianus | reverse complement strand
TGGGAGTGGTTCCTCTGCTTCTTCATAATGCTCCTATCTCTCTGGCACTGTGGCTTAAGGAGTATCAGTTATCTATTGGTGTCCTTAAGGAGTTTATGTATTTATCGAAAGCCTAGGCAGGCATAAAACTTTAAAAGAGAGAGGGGGATAGGGGGAGAGAGAGAGAGACAGAGACAGAGACAGAGGGGGAGAGGGAGAGAGGGGGTGGGGGCAGGATGTTAAAAGAATGGAGAAAAAAAGGTTTGAAAACAGTGTACGATCAATAATAGAAGAGCAAGTTGAAGCAGAATAGCAATTGAGCTGAGACGTCTTCTAAAAGCCTTTAAAAACAAATAGAAAAGATCAGAAAATAATATACAATTGTTTCAAAAGTAAATTTTTAAAAGGTAATCGGAAATAGAACAGATTTTAACAAAAGATAAAACAGAGGATTTTAAAAGACGGGAGAAAGAAAAGGTTTGAAGACAGTGTGTAATCATGAATAGAAGAGTAAGTGGAAGCAGAATAGCGATCGAGTTGAGACGTCTTTTAATAACCTTAATAAAAAGGAGGAAAAAAACCGAGAAACAATATTTGAAACCTGTGAATAACCAGTAACAGGAGATCAAAACCAAGAGAATGAAAAAGGGAAGGGGGTGGATGTTTAAAAATAATAATAATGAAAAGACTTGAAATGAAACATTTAAAAGGGATTAAAACCGTAAACGTATACGACTGTTCAAAAGTAAAGGTTAAAAAGGTAACAGAAGGTAAAACCGATGTAAAAGAGATTAAAAAAGAAAAAGGAAAAGAAAAAAAAAAAGAGGGAAAAAAAAAAAAATAAAAGGATGTGTTCTCCTGGAGACGGTGCGCTCTTAACGGTTTCACCGAGAAGTCTTTCTGTCGTCGCCCTGTTTCGTGAACTCAGCTTGCTGTTTCCGCGGGCCCTCTGTCGGCGCCCTCGTCTGTGCTGCCCTCGGTGCCTGTGGGCAAGTAGATCGCGCCCCCTCCTGGCACCGCGGTCGGATGCTGCGTTCCTGCCGGGAAGGAGGGAGGGTGGCTGGCCGCCTGCCCTCTCCCGGCGCCGGTCGCTCCGCTGCTCTGTGCGGCTGTGTGCTCCGCCTCGGGTCGGCGCTCCTCTCCGTAGGTGGGCTCGGGGAAGACGGTGGAACCGCCCCGCCCCTGCTGCATTCCAAAACTCGGCTCCTTCTTAGTCTTGGTGGCGCGAGTTCTCTGAGGTACCGGGGCAGATATATAATATCTGCCTCAGGCTGAAAACGAGTCTCAGTCCTGCCTAGGAGGTTGCAGAGCCCCCGGGTGCGGATTCGAGTCTCGGCCCCGCCCCCGCTCCCGCCCCCGCCCGCGCGCTGCGCGCCGCGCGCCAGGGGCTATGGCGGCTGTGGCTGCGCCCCGCCTCTCTTCTCGCGAGAAGGGCCGGTGATGGCGCCGCGGGTCTGAGGAGATGGAGGCTACGGCGCCCCTCTCCCCAGGGCACACCGGCCGTGTTGCTTTGCCTTTCTTTCCCCGTAATGGACGGGTTGGGGGGGCGGGTTGTTCTGCTCTGTATCCCCTCCCGGCCACGGCGCGTGGTGCCGCCGCCACGGTCCTCTGCCCGGCTCGTGCGGCCTGTCCCGGCCCCCGGCTGCCGGCCTGCGACTCGGGCTGGGTGTCGCGGGGACCCTCTGTGCCCGTTTCACTTGGGTCGGTCGGTCAAGGGGCGCTCCGGGCAGATCTGAGACTCGGAGGCTCCCCCACCGTCCCGTCGGCCTCTCCGTTGGAGACGGGGAGGTCTGGCGAACGAGCCCTATTCCTCCTCTGCCGGGCCCTCCCGCACTGTTTTGCTTTTGACTCTTTCTTTTCTCCTTTTCTCCTACCAGATTTTGGGCGTCTTTGTCTTTCGAAGAGGGCGGTGTTCTGTCGGAGTTCCGCAGGTGGTCTGATTGGCCGAGTGGGTCCGTCGATGTGAGTTTTGGTGTATTTGTGGGAGAGGGTGAGCTACGAGCGTCCTTCTACTCCGCCGTCTTGCTTCTTCTCGGGTTATTTTTGAAGAGTAGGTGCTGGGGATTGAACCCTGGACCTTTATTTTTTGCATGCTAAGCATGGGCTGTACTGCCTGATCTCTAGACCCTCCCCACCGCAACCCCCCCCTTTCCCACCGCCTCCATAGTACTCGATGAATCTCCTACCTAGATATCTATGCTTCCTTGGAATAGGGCCGTCGTTTTCTTCATCGGATTGATGCACGTCTGTGGATTCGTCTCGTTTCTCTCCACTGCGGTGGGTGGCATCGGGGCGTGGGGTGGGGTGGAGTGGCGTGGGCTGGGAACAGTTCTTCACGTGTAGAGGTGGAGCGGAGCGATGAGGATGGTGACTGTTTCCCCGAGTGCTCGCGCCGGGTGATGGAGGCCTGTGGTCTGACTTGGAAGAGGACTCGGGTGACCAGAACAGAGCCCGTGTGGGGTCGTTGTGGAGGGAGGAACTCCACCCCCCCCCCCAGCCCCAGCCAAGGCACTCGTACCTCATCGAGGGACGGTCGGCCGAAAACAAACGAAAGCTGTCAGAGGTTTGGGGGTGGGGGTGAAGGGGTGGGTGTGTGTGTCTGTGTGTCTGTGTGTCTGTGTGTCTGTGTGTCTGTGTCTGTGTGGTGTGTGTGGTGTGTGTGTGTGGTGTGTGTGTGGTGTGTGTGTGTCCCCGTTCCCCGTACCACGGTCTCTGGTCGAGGCCCCCCCGAGCGGAGAAACGCACGCCAGGCCGTCCGTGCTCCTGGTTGTCCGGCCGCGTGTCCCTGCCACCCAGAGATCCCGAACCGTCCCGCTCGCTCCCCTGCCATGTGCCATGTGCCACCTGCCTGTCGGCCGGGCGCTATTTTAGACCCTGCGAAGAAGTCGACCGGACGGACGGGCCGGGCCGAGCCGAGCCGAGCCGATCTGAGCCGAGCCCGTCCAGGCTGGGGTGGGTGGTGCTGGGTTCAGAGGAGTGGGGTACAAGCGGGAGGCGGGCGTCGATGGAGGGGAGGGGGAGGGGGAGGGGGAAGGGAGAGGAAAGGGGAGGGGAGGGGGAGCAGGGATGACGATGGTCTGGGGCTTGGCGTGTGGGGTGGGGGTGGGAGGGATGGTAGCCATCCTATGACTTTCTCTCCCTACCCCGCCTTTTGCAAGTCTGTTAGAGTGACAAGGTGGTGCTGGTTTCTGGCTGGTGCACACCATAGTGATTCTGTTCTTCTTTTTCCTGGTCTTTTTCAGGAACCCTCGTCCCGAGGGACTGAATCTAGTGCCCTGTGCTGCGCGGTACGACCTAGGGGTCGAATCTGCCAGGAGAGGACTTACAAGGATTTGGAGGATCCTGGAAAACTGCTACCATCCAGAATCCTACATGGATGTTCAAGATCTTGTGGATGGACGGACGGACGGAAGACGGATCGAATGGAGGCCCCGCCCCATCCCCTGGACCCCTTGGCCCAGGAGGATCGTGATGGGTCTGGAAAGGACTCTTCCGACGAGGGTCTCGGGATGGACTTTCTCGGTCTGCGGAAGGTGTTTCTGCACAAAGAGGAAGAGAGGGGCGTTCTCGGCCAGAGAGCCCGAACCGCCTCCTTTCAGGGATCCGCTCCAGTCAGGGTTGGGGTCGGGGTCAGAACGCAGCCACCGACAGCTCCCCTCCCTCGTCTTGGCTCTCCAACTTGGGAAACCCTCCTCCCTGCCCCCTCACCCATCTTCTCGTCAGCCGGCCTCCAGCTTCCCCGTGCCAACCACCTCTCTCATGCTGCCGGACTTTCCTCCTCCTTGGGCTGCCAGGAAGCTCTCCCGCTCCTCCACGTGCTTTGGCTTGGAATCCCTGACAAACACAAGCGGTGCTGGTGGGCGGGGCCGTGGGCGGTGGCAGAAGGACTCCCTTCATCTTATGGGAGCGATTTTTATCTCCATAGAGGTGGCGATTGAGAAAACACATAAAATCACTCAGAAGAATACCCATGTGTAGTATCCCTGACCTAGATCCGTGTCTGTCTGTCTGTCTGTCTGTCTGTCTGTCTGTCTGTCTGTCTCTCTCTCTCTCTCTCTCTCTCTCTCTCTCTCTCTCTCTCTCTCTCTGCCTCTCTCTCCATTTCGCTATTCTCTGTGTGTGTGTGTGCGCGCGCGCGCATGCGTGTCTGTCTGTCTCCCTTGTCTCTCTTTCCTCTCCTCTCCCCTCCTCTCCTCTTCCCTGTTCTCCCCCCTTCCCCCTCACCCCTCCACTCCTCTCTTCTCCCCTCCACTCCTCTCCTCTCCCTCTTCTCCTCTCCCCTCGCCTCTTCTCATTTCCCCTCCCCTCCCCTCTTTTCCCTCCTCTCCTTTCCTGTCCTCTCCCCTTTTATCCCTCCTCTCCTCTGCTCTTTCTCTCTCTCTCTCTCTCTCTCTCTCTCTCTCTCTCCCCCTCCCTCTCTCCCTCTCCCCCCCCTTCACTTCCCTCCCTCCTCCCTACCCCCCCAACCCCTACCTTCACAGGGCCTCATAGATTGCAATCGGTTTCCATGAAATGTGATGAAGAGGGAATGAATTTTAGAATGATATCCCCATGCCATCGAATCCTTCTTCCCCAGGGATAGCGACTTATTTGTGGTCGTGTTTGTTTTTGTTTTTCTTGTTGTTGTTTTGGGGCACATCGAGGGCGCAGGAGGCGTTGGGAGTGAGGGTGATGTTTCTCTTTCTGTCTGTCTCCTCCTTAGGACGGATTTTAAGAGGAGGGAGGACTCACAGAAATCTACCATCTTGTCTCGTACTGCAGCTGTGTTTGAGCTTCCTATACGATCTGGGCGGAACACTCCCCACCCTCACCTCAAGCCGCCATTGCCGCCCCCTCAGCCCCCTGCACCCCCGTCCAGTCCCACACTTGGGGCGGTGGTTGGGCATGGGGGGATGTTGGCGGGGTGGTGGTTGGTGGGGGGTGGGGGGGTGGAGGAAACCAGAAAACAGACCACTGTGGCACGTGGGTGACTGGGGCTTCAGGGTGAAGGAGGATGAATAAAATGGCCGGAATTAGGCTAACGGATTGCTTCTTCTTTTTTTGGCGGGGGGGGAGGGGAGGATCATTAGGTCATTCATTCATTCATTCATTCACTCATTCATTTGCTGGGGGGGGTGTCATTCGGTTTCTTATGCTCGCCCTGAAAACGGTCAACTGTCCTGACTGACTGGTTGCTGCTCACGGTTCCAGGCCTGTTGTTGAAACTGGAAGCTCTCGATCTTACTGTTTCTACTGTATTTCACTCATTGAAAGTCATCATCATGCTGGGTCTCTGAGTCTTTCTCCGAGGAGAAGGTCGGTCACGGGACTAATGACCTGACAAAATAGCCTGAGTGACCAAGAAGGCCACACCTTGAGTGCTTATGAGATAACGAGATCTAACCACCAGCCTCTATAGAATGGGTCACCTGGAGGCATCGTGACACCATTCTGAGTCTTCTGATGAGAAAACGATTCTGTGGATGGTGATCGATGCCCGATTGTTTGAGCTATGGCTCTAGAACCACCCCACCCACTCCATCCCCAAGGTGGGTACACAGTTTTGAAGACGCTAGCCTGCTGTGAATCCCCTTTGCCCGGCAGAGTGATAAAATGGCCTCTTTGCTTCTAAGCTCCAAGACCTTGTCTCTGGATTCTTGGGCTCGTCGGGGATGGGGGCCGATCTTTTGGCAACAAGCGTGCTTCAGAAACAGCGGATGCCCGAGAAGGACACTCTGCCTCTCCCTCTTCTTCCGGGCCTGAAATGGGGAGGAAAAAAAAAAATCGCTTCCCCTGGAAGCTGGAGTCCGGAGCCCGCCATCCGGAGGGACTTCTGGCTTGGCCTTCTCCTGGGGTGGGGGGGGGAGGGCACGACACTGCACGTGTTCTTTGTCAACTCCCTGTTTCTCTCTTCTCGAGTTATCTCTTTGGGACGGCTCCCACACTGGGTGAAAACAGACAGACAGGCTGGTATGTCTCCCTACCCCACCCTTCGCCCCCAAATGACTGATCTCCTGTCCCATCAGAATCACCACTTGTTTTCCAACGTGGCTTTCTTGGATCCTGGAGGACTTGTAAAGGAAAAGCCCAGCTGGGCTAACAAGCTAAAGTCACAAATCTAAGTGTGATAAGTGTCCGTTTACTGATCTAAGTTCTGCTGGGCTAACTCGTAAATCTGAAGTTTAGTGTCAGTTTACTGGGCTAACAAGCTAACTCGTAAATCCAAGCTCAACAAGTGTCAGTAACGTGATCTGTTCCAAATTGATAAGCTCCAGTGTACTGATCCTTTGCTTTTTGTTGTTTGAGTCTTATTGGCGAATAGACCCATATTTGTAATTAACCCTATGAAACCTCATGTGCACGTCTTGGAGGTGCTCAGAGCTTCGGAGCAGAAGCCCCTCTGAGCCCGCCGGCGTAATAAATCTGAGTACTCCAACCCTCAGAGTGGTGCTTGTTTCTTGGCTGGCCTGTCATTTCCGTAACAGACTGATATCAACTTAGAGCCAAGATGGGCGCAGAACTGAAGGAGCTTCTCGGCTGGCCTAAGAAGCCTGTCGTCGTGATGTGGGAGGCATTCTTTACGAGGGACCTATCTGATTAAGTGCTTGACCGCCTTTTGGACTTTGAACCAACTTGGAGATAGGAACTAGGATGAGAGGGCACCCGAAATAGCTCAGCAAACTCTTCTCCATCCTTAGAAGACAGACAGACAGACAGACAGACAGACAGACAGACAGACAGACAGACAGAGTGTGTGTGTGTGTGTGCGCGCGCGCGCGCGCGTGTTTGTGCGCGTGCGGGGGTGTGGGAGAGGGAGGAGATGACGTCAGCGTACTGGACACTGTTTCAGTGACATGGGGAGTGCTGTCAACTAGGAAGGAACGTCATGTATTCTTCAGCCTTGTGTCTGTACAGGTGGGTACACTCAGGGTTCCAGAAAGGATGGGATATTCCTGGCAGTCGTCTACTGCCCTGGCATCGAGGGCTGGCTGGCTGGCTGGCTGGCTGTCATCCAAAGTGGAGGCTCTCGTGAAAGGGACGGAACCGAGTCCCGAGGAGATGCCTCCTTCACTGACTTTCATGCAAACACAGTGGACCACAGCCTCCGGAAAGAGGGTGGGTGGCACACGTGGCCCCAGTCTGTTCTGTCCATTCGGCAAATGGCCTGGGTTAGGGGAAACCCAGCATGGCGACCATCCGACAGGCCGACCCACCGACCCACGGACGTGCTCGGTTTCTCCCAGCTCCCTGGATGACCTCCCCCACCCACCCCCACCCCACCCGCATTCCTTCACCCACCGTGGTGTCTGGTGTCAGGGCACTTGGAAGATGACTCCCATTGTTCAATAGACAGGGGCAGGAAGATTCCTATAGGACCGCAAAAACAGTCAACTGGCCATACATACATACATACATACGTACAAACTTTTTGTCCCCAGAGGCCTCAGACCTCCTCTCTCTGGACCCGCTGAACCCCAGTAACTGGCCCCCATTCAACTGCCACATAGTAGGGGTCATCCAGACGTTCTTGGGATGGTAGGTATGACTTCCAAAGGGGTTGAAGCCTTCCTTCCCCCGCTGCAAGCCTGATGCCCTCAGCATGGCCAGGACACTGCTACAAACAAACAAACAAACAAACAAATAAACAAACAAACAAACACACACACACCACCACCACCACCACCACCACCACCACCAACAACAACAACGACAACAAAAGACAAACACATGCGTATGTGACTTGGGGACATACTTTCCGCAGCCTCCAGGGACGAAGGCACTCGCTTCACTGGGTAAATCCTACGAGGCTTCACTAAAGCGCTTGCCAACTTACTTCTCAGAAGGATCGATCTCTGCCCCCATCACCCGCCATCATCAGGCAAGGTCGTCAGAATCCATGGGAGGTATAGACTAGAAGAAGAAGTAGAGGAAGGAGGAGGAGGAGGTGGAGGAGGAGAATCAGTGACATGAGGTGTGTACGACTTCTTGTCTCCAAGAGGATTGAGTTTTAAATTTTTTTCTTTTCAGATACAAGGGAAAATAAACTTTTGTTTTTTCCCCTTCCTTTCCTTTTAGAGGCGGACACCCACATGGTAACTATCATACCTCTGTCAGCAGAATGGAACCCTTTCTCTTTTTCTCCCTCCCTGACCCTTCTGGGATTCAGAAATCCTCCGTGAGGATTTTTCTATTCTTGGCAGCAGAGTTATTAGCATCATTGACTTGGAGGCAAAAACTTAGGTTTCCATTAAACTGGGATAGACATGCATGGATAAGAGATACTAGTGCTACTCGTTTTCCTTAGGGTTCCCCTGTGTCTGTGGGGCGTGTGTGTGTGTGTGTGTGTGTGTGTGTGTGTGTGTGTGTGTGTGTGTGTGTGTGTGTCTGTGTCTGTGTCTGTCTGCCTGCCTGCCTGCCTGCCTGCCTGCCTGCCTGCCTGCCTGCCTGTTTATTGTAGGAACTCTCTGTCAATGGAAGTATAGTTGACTTACAATGTTGTGTTCATTTATGACGTACGGCATAGTGATTCACTTATTCACACACACACACACACACACACACACACACACACACACACACACACGTATACTTTTTCAGGATAGGTTATTACAAGCTATTGAACATAGTTCCCTGTGCTAGACAGTAGGACCTACTTGTGTACCTAGTTTGTATAGGGTGGTTTATATCTGCTAATCCCAAACTCCTGATTTATCCCTCTGCCCTCCCCCGTTCCTCCACCCTACCCTGTCCCCTGTGTTAACCATCGGTTTCTTTTCCATGTCTGCGAGTCCAGTCTGTTTCTGGTTTGTAAATAGGTTCCTTGGAGTCTTTTTAAAATGGAGTTATTTATGTATGGATGGGTGTCTTGACTTACTTTCAGATCCCATCTAGAAGTGATGGCATAGGATATCTGTCTTTCTCTGGGTGACTGACATCACTAAAGCTACGGAACGCTTCACGTATGTGTGTGTGTCGTCCATGTTCAGGGGCCGTGCTGATCTTCTCTGGATGGTTCCCGTGTTAGTCGATGTGCTGTGGCAGCAAGCGCTTGCCTTAGGGTTTTTGTCTCAACCTGAAAGCCGGCCCGGAGACTGAAAGTCTTCTAGTTGCCTCCACTATCTGCCTAGGACCATCTCCACGAACGTTTCCCATTTTCTCTCACCCTTTTGTCTTGGCATCATTGAGTACTAAAATGCTCCGTCTCCTGAAGCCCTGCAGACTGAAGCTGGGCAACGGGAGGTAAACGTCAGAGAAATGGCCACAACAGCTCCTGTGGAAACCATCCTAGGGCCTGTTTTTGGAGGAGCCGCTCAGAGAGTTGAGCCGAACACCCCAGGACATCATCAGAGGCATTTCATACTGCTCGAGCCGTTTCGATGACCCCGATGTGTGGAAATCTCCTACCAGACTGACCCCCTACTCCCGGCCCTGAATCTGGTTTCTCATCTGCTCCAATGATTAACCTTTGTGCTGTACTTTGGTTTTCCACACAAGTGCCTCTTAGGCGATACCTGACTGCTTGCTCCCTAGGCCTAGCTTCAGAAGCCCATCGACACCACCGCCTCCTGAGACGAGATACTACAACTGTTTCCTTGAACAGACCTGTTCTCAGAACTAAGAAACTGGGTCCATGAAACGCAGGCCCTCTAGGAAACTATTCCCTCCCTCCTGCCCCCACACCACACGCACGCATGCACGCTCAGACGCACGCACGCACCCACGCACGCATGGACGCACACGCACAGTCAACAGCCCAGCTTTTAATGTGTAAAACTTCCAGGGAAGTTACAGAATAGGGAAATGTTGGGGTCCAGAGTAGGCTGCCCCAAAATGTGCCCGATGGACTATGCTGAATGAAAGGGACTTCACAACTGGCCAAGGGGGAGGGTATAGGTCAGTGGTAGAGTGTGTGCTTAGCAAGCAAGCACAAGGTCCTGGGTTTAATCCCCAGTACCTCCGGTCAAAAATAAATACATAAAATCGAATTCCTCTCCCCGCCCCCCCCCAAAAGTATACACTGCTGTATGTCAACTCTGTCTCAATAAAACTGGAAGAAAAAAAGGAAAAAAAAAATGATTTAACAAAAGAAAGAAAGAAACAAACAAAGAACTGCCCGAGGCAAGAGGAACACTCTGGCCCTCCTTTCTGCCTCCCTGGAAGCAGGGGAAAAAGAATTTTGTTTTTTTAAAGTCTCCCATCCCAGAGGAATCTATCAAGTCAGAGGTCTGCTTCCATGCCCTTCCATGATTCTCAAACGGTGTAGTGGGGTTTACCCAGATTAGGAAAAGGAGGGGACTCCTTTGGCCTGAGACCAGGCGAGATTCTCCCCCTCCCTCCCGCCTCCCTCCGTGCAGTTGGGACGGGGTGGCCTAAGGGTGGGGAAATTGAAACCAAAGAACAAAAGCCGTTCAACAGAGAGGAGCCGGAGGCCAAGTCAAAGGCTCTGACCTGAGCACAGAGCTTTCTGCATTTGAATGAAGCGATTGAACGAGGCCCTGCCGAATGGATCCTCCTGACGTCCCCGCCCCCGCTTCCAGGAGACAGTCAGTCGATTTGGGACCGATCGGTGGAGAAGGCCTGGGAGGCGGCGGCGGCGGCGGCGGCGGCGGCGGCGGCGGCGGCGGCGGCAGAAGCGGCGGCGGGGGCGGCGGCGGAAGCAGCGGCGGGGGCGGGGGGTGGTGGTGCGCGGGCGGGGGCGGGACCAACGGTCGCTCCAACTCTGCCTGCCTGCCTGCCTGCGGGGCTGAGGCCTGAGGGCCACGCTGGTTCCTGCCACTCAGGGAAACTTCTGCGGGTGTTGCCGAAAGATCGCCCTCCCCCACCCCGTCCCTGACGAGCCAAATAACCCAGAGACAGGGTCTTAGAGTTTAGAAGAAAAGAGGCAGCTTGATTGCTTTGCTGGGCAAAGGGGACTCACAGCAGGCTAGTGCCCTCCAAACTGTGAACCCGTCTTGGGGTTGGGGTTTCATGCTTCTGTGGACGAACAGGTTGGAGCATGAAAGGGAATCACAACAGGCGGGAGCACAAAAGGTGCTCATGATCAACAAGGGTCTCTGATGAAACTTCCTCCTAAATCTGGATGAGTGTCTGGTAACATGGGACCTCCTGGTGGTCTAGTAGGTCATCAGCCCGTGACCTTCTTTATCTGGTCAGACTCACCTGGTGGCACCAGCGCCACGGAGGAACTCGGGGTGGGGGGTGGGGGGTGGGAGGGGGCTGGTCGTTCTCCTGAGCTTATCCTCCCGTGACTCCCTTCCTGGGGAAAGACTCAGACGCCAAACATGATTGTCAAGTTGAACGATCAGAGGAAGGTCAAATCAAACAGTTAGAATCGACAACTTTAGCTGTTTTTAACAGTGGGCCTGGAGCTGGGAGCGGTGTCTGGTCAGTCGAGTTTGCTGATCGTTCTAAAAGCAAGCAGTAAGCATAAAGCCAAAAATTGGCTTAGCCTAAGTGCGGCCACTTCATGATTCCTCCTTCACTGGGGGCTGAGGCGTGGGGGAGGGCGGGGGTGGGGGACAGGACTGAGGTGGCGGCGAACTTCTCCGTGAATGCTCGGAGCCGAACTGCTCTCTGGGCCGAGGTCTGAAAAAGGCCTGAGTCTCAGCTATGACAGATTCTCTCTCTTTCTGGGCACATGGACTGACTCGCCCCGCATCCTCCCATCCTGTCAGACCCTTTGGACACACACCTCCACCTGAAGAGTTCTTTGGCCTCGTCCAGAAAAAACAAACACACGCACGAACAAAACCAAACGAGCACACAGAAACCCTGCTGATCTCCTTGGACCCCATTCACTTCGGAGAGTCCCTCTCGTAGAAATCCCCTCTGCTCGATGATTTCACCACAGCCGCCTCCCTTTCTCCGGCACAGTGACCCCCCCACCCCCACCCCTGCGTGGGCCCTGTCCCTCTACCTATCAAAAACCAAACCCCAGGAGAAAAGAAAATCAGAATGCTGTTTTGAGCCACTGGATCTGTGAAAGGAACCAAACAGAAAGCTGAAATAACCAAACCAGCAGAACACCAAAAGCGAACAGACAGATACCCCAGAAAGAAGGGCACGCCGACTCTTGCCCCTTTCCTTCCTGGAATCAGGACATAACATAGATCTACACCCCACCCCCCCACCCCACCCTCCCCAGATGTCTTCTTTATGCCGGAACGAGAGTGACGTTCTTATTGTCAACGGTGCTGTTATGGAAATGACAGGCCAGCCAAGAAACAAGCACCACTCGGAGGGTTGGAGTACTCAGATTTATTACGCCGGCGGGCTCAGAGGGGCTTCTGCTCCTAAGCCTTGAGCACCTCCAAGACGTGCACATGAGGTTTTATAGGGTTAAGTACCAGCTTGGGGTATTCGGCCAATAGGCACGCAATAGCTTTAGCAACATCATTATCACGAAAGTAGAGGCAGTGAGGCAGCAAACCAACATTTCAAGGCCAGATATGTCTCTTTGAAAATCCAGCTGGCTAGCAAAATATGAACAGGGAATCAGCAAACCGGCACTTATTAATTTAGATTTACGAGTTAGCCCAGCAGAACTCAGATCAGTAATCCGACACTTGTTACACTTAGATTTGCGACTTAGCTTGTTAGCCCAGCTGGGCTTTTCCTTCACAGTGTAAAGCGGAGAAGGAGAGAATTCTGTACAAACAGACCTCGATGAAAAGAATCCTCACCCTCTTTTAGGCCCCCACCTCAACACACGTGCGCGCACACGCGCGCACACACACACACACACACACACACATACACACATGCATGCACGCACGCGCGCGCGCGTATAGTTACTCCTGTTCTCTCTCTTTCTCTCTCCCTCTTCCTTTCTTACTGATTTTTTAAAAATGTTTACTGATAACACAGAAAAAAATTGCTTAAATCTTGTCCAGGAATGATATTCATTTTTGAAAACATGATATATATTGTAAAGGATTTGGGCTCCCTTAGAAAAATCCCAGTCCAGGCACGATTGTATAGCACCTCCTTTCACTTTCAAGTGTCTCATTTCAGACAATAAAGTAGCCAGTCATCTTCCTTATGCATGACCTTTGTAACTGGCACAAGTCAAACGGCACAAAATTCAGACCCAATCTCCTGATCCATATGATTCTCATATTCTTTTTTTTTTTTTTTTTTTTAGCGAGTCCAGAAGCTATGGGTCTGTGCCAACCACCCGTGGCTGTTCACTATCCAGCATTTCTTCCATTATCTTTATGTTGTCCTGTTTCTTGGAAGTATTAGTGCAGCTACTTTTCCCGATGGTCTGTCTCTGTCTCTGTCTCTCACTCTTTTCTCCTTCTTTTTTTTGGGGGGGGGGAGGAGGGGGATGGGTTTGATTAGGTTATTTATTTATTTTAATGGTGGTTCTGGGGATTGAACCCAGGGCATCATGCATGCTAAGCAGGCACTCTAACAATGATCTATATCCTTCTCTACACCGCCCCCCCGACCCTCCAGCACCCCCCCCCGTCCCCGGCCAGGGCCTGTCTTTGCTCAACCCAATAGAAAAGCATTTATGTTTTGCCAGTTTCCTGGGTCCTTCTTTGTTTCATAAAACTGAGAAGAAATACACGTGGAAGTTCTCTCCTATGAATTGAACAGACTGAAGATCCTTTAAATAACCAAATGAGGTGGAAGTGCAGAGAGTACCATACGGGAACACACCGAGGCACATCGTCATCAAATTGACCAAAATTAAGGATAAGGAGAAAATATTAAAATGAACGAGAGAAAAGCAACAAATAACATACAAGGGAACTCCCGTAAGGTTATCAGCTGATTTTTCAGCAGAAACTCTACAGGCCAGAAGTGGGTGGCACAACATACTTAAAGTGATGAAAGGGGAAAACTGACAGGTAAGAATACTCTATTCAGCAAGGCTCTCGTTCAGATTTGAGGGAGAAATCAAAAGCTTCACAGATAAACAAAAGCTACAAGATTTCAGCACCATCAAGCCGGCTTTACAAGGAATGATAAAGGATGGTCTCAAGTCATCAAATCCTAAGGAAAGAGACCAAAAAGATGACAGAGAAAGGGAGGGGGGGAGAGAGGGAGAGAGAGAGAGGGGGAGAGAGGGGGGGGGAGAGAGAGAGAGAGAGAGAGAGAGAGAGAGAGAGAGAGAGAGAGAGAAAGAGAGAGAGAGAGAGAGGGAGGGAGGGAGGGAGAGGAGACCTTCGAAAGATTGCTTTGCCTGTTTAGGGTCTTCCGTTGTTCCTTAAAAATTTTGAAATTGTTTGTTCTAGTTCTGTGAGGAATGTCGTGAGTATTTTGACAGGGGTTGCATGGAACCTGCGGATTGCTTTGGATAGTGTGGCCATGTTGATAGTATTGATTCTTCCAATGCAAGAGCACAAGGCATCTTTCCATTTCTTTGTGTCATTTCAGATTCTGGAGTATAGATAACCTCCTCGATTAAGTTTATTTTTTGGCATTTTACTGTTTTTGACTCAATGGAAGTGTTTATCCCAGTTATAAAATTCTGGTTTTTAAAGTGGAGGGGGAAAAAAAAAAAGGAAAGGAAGGGCCACAAATGGCAAAATATCCTTCTTTCTCATGGGTGAATTGTATTCCATTACGTGTGTGTATGTGTGTGTGTGTGTGTGTGTGTGTGTGTGTGTGTGTGTGTGTCCCCTCTTCTTTATCTATTCAAATATTGATGTGCACTTAGGATGCTTCCGTATCTTGGCAATCATAAATGATGTTGCTGTTAATAGCAGGGTGTGTGTATCTTTTTGAATTCATTCTTCTTTTGTGGTTGGCTTTATTCCTTTGATAAGTATGTAAGTTTAAAAAGCTAAAGCTCTAAACCTTCCTGGAAACAATGAACAGTACATATATGTAAATTAAAAATATATGTGCAGTAAAAACATTTTAAAAAAATAAATAAATAAAAAAGAACGAAAGACAAGGAAATTAGCTATCAAGCCGTGAAAGACATGGAAGAAACTTAAAAGACATCTTACTAAATCAAAGAAACCGGTCTGAAAATTGTTACCAACTGTACAATTCCAACCAAATGACATCCTGGAAAAGGCAAAGCTCTAGAAACAATCAAAAGATCATGGTATCCAGGGGTTTGGGGAGAGGGAGGGAAGGAGGAATGAACAGATGCAGCGTGAGGGATTTTTAAGGCGATGAAATTATTCTGTAGGATACCATAGTGGTGGCTACATGTCATTGTACATTTGTCAAAACCCATAGAACGTACAACCTCAAGAGTGAACCGTCCTGTAAACTATGGACTTTGATGGATAATAACGTGTCCATGTCGGATCATCAGTTTTACCAAATAGGCCACACCGATGAGAGATGTTGAGGGGAGTGGAGGATATATGTGTGGGTGGGGAGGGCTATGTGAGAACTCTCTGTATTTTCTGCTCAATTCTGCTGTGAGCCTGAAACTGCTCTAGGAAATAAAGTCTATTAATCAAAAACAAAAACAGAAACAAAAACAAAACACCCAAATGAGGTGAACCAGGATTCAGTCATCCAAAATGGAGCTGGACGGCCAGTGGGAGGAACTTTGTTGCAGACATAGTCCTGTTTCAGGGAGGGGGACGTTGTCCCCTCCCTCTACACATCTTGAGTTCTCTGGGCTTGACTGATCCAAAAATGGACCCCAGACGGATCGTTGAGCAGGAGCGACAGGGAACCTACTGTCTTTCATTCAAGCACTCATGTGTCCCCGAAGCAGGCAGCTTTTCTCCGTTTTAGGACAAGAAATCAGCCCTTTGTGCGAAATGGGCCGGGCTGAGAGCCTTTGGTTTTGGGTGACCCGTCCGTGAAGAATCGAGACGGAGTTTGGGTTTTGGGGAGGGGGGGAAGCCCCTGAAAGAAGTCACGAGGTTGGTTGGTTTCTCTAGGCTTCCGGGGCCTGAAGGCTCTCAGTGGGTGATCAGGGTGTTTTCCTAAGTCCAGATGCAGGGAGGGCACCCTCCACGGAAGTGATCGATTTCCCGCTTTCAGGGAGACAGAAAGAAGAGTCTGAGGGTCCCTCTTGCGTCTGCTGGCCCCTCGGCTTCTTCGGTCACTCTCATTTCTAACCCATCCGTGTGCCACGGAGGCACATACATGTTTGGGGTGGCCTCCCCTGGGTCCCGACACCGGCATCAATGGGGGGAGGGGGGGCATGAGTGGTCAGAACTGTATCAAGCTCAAGGGCACCACCAACCGGTTTCAAAAACAAATCTGCCAGCAGCTGCTAGCCGCAGCCTGGTCGTTTCAAAGTTCCCGCCTTGCTCTTGTGGTGTGTTTTCTTTCGTTTCCCCTTCTCCACTTGCCCCGTGGGGTAGTCTGATGACACACACTTCCAGTGCTTCTTTCTTGCATCTGTGTCTCCTGGGCTGCAGTCCTAAGAGCCCCCCCCCCCCATCGCCCCCGCCCCCCCCCAATCAACTCGTTTCTTTACCCTCCACCAGGTCTCCTGGCTTGGAAATCTCGGCTCACAGCATGTGTCTCGTGTCCTCTCTGAATTCACGGGCCCAGCCATCCACCCTAAGGAGACGGAGGGAGGGAAGGAAGGTTTTGACCTGGCGACCTTCCTTGCCGGCATCCTCCGGATTTGGGACCCTTCAGTGCGCCACCTGCCACCCGCCATACCACTCTCACCCTGAGGCCTAGCCCTCGGGGCTCCGTCCACGCGGAAACCTGAACGCGGACGGACCTGGACGGTGGGCGGGGTGGGGGTGGGGGTGTGGAGGGGCTTGCTTCATCACTGCCGGAACCGTGGAGGCGACCGGGACAGACGCGTCCTTCAAGAGGTGAAGGGACACGTAGCCCGGGCTAGGTCCGTGCCACAGCATGTGATTTGGCTCTAAAAAGGAAACCAGGGACCCGTGGAGCCGAGAGACCTGTGGGAGACAGGCGGGGCCGTTTCTGCGTGCCCCTGACTCCCTGAAAGAAGCCAATCTGAAAAGGTGGCATCCTGTAGGGTACCGGCTCTGGATGACATTCATTCTCAAAAGGGCAAAAGCCCCAGAGAGGGTGAAAAGATGAGTGGGGTCGGGGGTGGTGGTGGTGAAGGTTGTCTGTGTGGGTGTGTGTGTGTGCGGGTGTGTGTGTGTTGTGGCGGGGGGTTGTTGATGAATAGGTGGAGCACAGGGGACTTTTAAGCAGCGAAACTCTCCGGTAGGTAGGTCCACGATGGGATGAAAACCAACGTGTTGGATATGGCAATACCTAAGATGGGGTGAACTGAAAGAACCCTTCTGGGTGTCCCGCCCCTCAGCCGAAGTTTAAAGTCCTTCCTAAAGCCAGAAGGTAAAGACACACGAGAGCAATCTGAGGGGCCATCGCTGAGGAGTAACAGCGAGGCCAGTG
Source organism: Camelus bactrianus (assembly GCF_048773025.1). NCBI lineage: Eukaryota > Metazoa > Chordata > Mammalia > Artiodactyla > Camelidae > Camelus > Camelus bactrianus. The sequence goes on along the minus strand of NW_027413957.1, from coordinate 7,745,220 downwards.
AATCCAGTGAAAGACTGACTGACGTGGGGGCCTGGGTCCCTCGGCTCGACCCCCTTCCCCGGGAAACCGAAGCCTTCGACGCAGGGATGCGCTTTGACACGCTTCTGTCTCATCGGAGAAGGCTTCTTCTGCCTGGCATTGCGTGACGGGGCCGAGAAACCCGTCCTCTCCTCCTCTGCGTGAGGTAGCGGTCGCTCCCGCCTTTGCGCAGCGTTGAAGAAAGCTACCAGAAACACGGTTCTGCGTTTCTCTCGATACCGTGGGCGAGCGTCACGGCTTTTCCTTGCGTTCCACCATGCAGTCAGATAGCATTCTCAAAACTAAGCGTGCCATGCAAATTTTCCTTTTCCTTTTTTAAAGTGACTGTCAAGAACTTAGGCAGCATCGAGTGAAAACGTTGGGCACCTTCATCTCTTGGTTTGTATGGAGCCAGCTAGGTCATCAGACCCACGTCACCATGATTTCTGAATTCTAAGATCCTTTCCAATCCATGATATTGTACATTCCTGGGTCATGGGATGTCACTATGGCTGATCAGGTCAAAGGGAATGTGTCCCTCCAGAGCGCTTATTAACACGTCAGTTTATTTAAACGACAACAAAGGAAATTCCCTTCGGGCGATATTCATTCCACACGCTAAAGGAAAGCGATAGGTTGTGTGCCTGAGCCCACACAGTGTGACGCAGGAACGGGGTGGGGGTTGAGGGAGGAGGAACTCTGGCTAGTGTCCGGGACCTAACGGGAGATAGAGTGGAGGATTTTTGCCCTTCTTCAGGGACAGGGTGAATCGGCCCGAGGTTGACTTGTGCGCTCAGAAAGAGGGCCTTTACCGGATGCCCCGAGCAAGCAGACTTTTCTTTTCTTCTTCTTCTTTTCTTTTTTCAGTTTTATTGACATAGGTTTGACATACAGCCCTCTATCAGTTTCGGGTGTACAGCACAATGATTTGACTTCCATAGACTGTGAAGTGATTATTAGGTAACTTTAGTGACCAGGAAACAACGATATGTTAAAAGGGGGTTTAATCAACAGAACTGCTATTTCTGATGATCATCTATTCCTAAGAGAAAGGACAGATGAACACTCCAAAATGCAGGAAGTGCATAGTCACAGAATGATGAACAATCTTTACCCGTGCCGACGTTTTGACGCCAGGATACGTGGAAAGCTGAAGTTTTAGAACATAGAAATATTTGGCTCTCCATTTGACCTGGAAATCTCCTTGTTGGAAAGAAGCTAATTTCTCCTCCTCATCCTCGTCCTCCTCGTCCTCGTCCTCGTCCTCGTCCTCCTCCTGCCTTTTTAACTAAAAAAATAAAAAAATAAAATAAAATAAAAATTTTTTAACAAGAAGTTTTTATCTTTTTGGAGGGGGGACGGGTCATTAGGTGTCTTTATCTACGTTTCAATTAATTATTTAGATTTATTATACGTTTTCAGTGGTGGTACTGGGGACTGAGCCCAAGGCCTTGTGCATGCTGAGCACGCACTCTACCGCAGAGCTCTACGCTTTCCCAGAAAGGAGCAAATTTCTAAACATAGAACTGGATGAGTAGGTCAGCTTTTTGATCTCATAGAAGCAGCGGCCCAGTTCTCTGGGGGGAACCCTCCTTATCTTGTCCATCTCGACAACGTCAGAAACGTCTGTCTGCATAGCCCACAGTGGCCAGAGACTGAGGCCAGGGGGCTGAATCAGGTAGAACCTGAAACCGAATGGAAGAAACAAACAAACAAAAAAGGGTGGGGAGGGGCACGCGGAGGCCTTTTTAAACGTACACACTGCTGCGTGGTCTCCCTCGTCGAAACTCTAATTCGCAGCCTTCTTAAGGAGAAATATACACCTGAAACGTCTTTTTTCCACACAGAGTTTAAAAGCTTTCACCCTCTGAGCCGAAAAACCTTACCCGTCCCATCGGTTCTTTCTGAGTGAGTGGGTTCTCTAGTGTCCTACGCGTCTGCTGGGAAACAAGCTGCTGGAGAACCAGCAACTAGAAACCAAGCTGCACCAGCATTTCCATGAGCGTAAAATCTTACATTCACACTTACTTGCTTAAAAATGCACACGCCTGCTTTGTTTTCATGTTTTACACAGTCGATGACCTATAACATGTATGATGCTCAAGAAATTGTGTGAGGGGCAATCCTGAGATTGACCGTGAGGGCGCAACAGATGGCAGATATTTCCTTAGGGTAAAACAATGGACGGTCATGGGAAGCCAGATCATCCATTAACAGAACTTGGTTCTGGCAGGAAAGCATGTGGTTTAACCCCGGGGAAATATTTGCTATCTCGAGATGTCCCAGAGGCAATCACAGGATACACTTAGAAATTTTGCATCCCCCGAGGAGGGTGATTGTTCCTGGAAGGGATAGGCCTGAAATGAATCAGTTAGCCAGCAAGCAGAACTTCGTGCTTCTGGCATGAAATATCTAAAGCCCCACCTCTTTGATCGCATTTCTTTTTTTTTTCCCTGAGCCGTATACTCCCAATAAACAGGATGTCGACCAGGCTTTTGGCACTCTAGATCCACGAGACCTTGAGTCCCCTGGTCCCATTTTCGCTCTTTACTTGGTCTCTTTGTTTCTTAATTCTTGCGTCGCCCGTCCTCAGACACGGTCCCGAGCTGCGCTGGACGCAGCACCCGTCCTACCCGACTCGTGAGTGACCTATAGTTTTTAAATGAAAGCTACAAAATCTCTGGTCATGTCGATCTGCTGGTCTCGTCTGTATGAGACAGGGCAGTACCTGAGTTTCAGAGACACACACAGACACACACACAGACACACACACACACACACACACACACACACACACACACAGACACAGACACACACACACACACACACACACACACACACACACACACACACACACACTCTAAAGGGAACAAAGAACAAAGAAAGATAGAGAAAGAAAAAGAAAAAGGCTCAGGGGAATAAAGGATTCGCTTGCTCTCTGTGACATGACCCAGTAGACCTAGTTGTCACGAGACAGGAAGCTCAACCCTCCGTGTTTACATTATCTGTTCCTGAGCTTTCTTGCAGAAAATTCTCATGCGTTTCTTTCCCCTCACGGAAGTCTTCTCTATTCCCCACAGAGCCTGGGGCGATGGCTCTTCACCCTGGAGCCGCCTGCGGCCGATCCAAGATATCGGATGATTTGTGGAAGTGATCAGTGATCCTGAGACAAAGCCCTTCCTTTAGGTAGAAAAGCATGGCCCCTGCTGCTCAGGGAGCTGGCACTCCCCCTCCCTCTCCCCTCATGCCACCTTCTCCTTTGTGCACAAGCTATCGCTTTCGCAAAAGAGCTTGGCTTGCCTGAGAGTCTTGTGGAAGCCATCCTCATTTCTATGGTACTGCCGTCCAAGGATCTGGAAAGGGCTCGGTCCCATGTATGCATGTATGCATGTAGGCACTTGTGTATGTCCCCGGCTTGTAGGCCTGGCATGTTTCTTCCTCCACATACACTTGCCAGAGTTCATTCATGAAAGAGCTCTATGGAACTGGTTTTCAAGGGAACATGCAGGCAGGGAATGCGAACAGGAAGGAACCCAAATGTTTTCCTTCAGGTTGACATGATCTAGGACAGATCCTTTCATCCAGAAAAGCAAATGTCAAGGGATCGGTCTCGTGAAAAGAGCCATGTCTTGATTGTGACGAGCAGCATTCGAGGTGAAACTTTTCGCCTCCCTAGGTTTACCCCGAATCCATTAAGTTCCTGTGGGTTATCTCTGTCATGAAACGTGTCAGCCAGGAAAAAAAAAAAAAAAAAAAAAAAAGAGTCTGGGAGCGATGGTTGGCTCGGTCTCAAGTCTCAGGAAGTGTTCACACCCCAAGCAGTCCGAGGGGGTAGTGTGTGTGTGTGTGTGTGGGAGGCGGTCCATCTCTGAAAAATTGGTGCCTCCTCCACGTAGTTTTTGGTCCCTTGCAACTGAAGCATCTGGCGACGTCCCTGGAATGTTTAGATCGTTTCCAAAGAAGATGAGATACGGAAGCGTTCGTTCCTGGCTCCATGAGTCGAAGGGGACGTGCTTTAATATCTTTCTGACAGAAAAGACTCGAGATCTGTCAGTGTGTTGGCCGACATGACTGGTATACCTTCGGAGGATGGATGGACCTACAGACAGACAGACAGACCGGAATACATACATACTTACTTACATACGTACATATGTAAACATACAATACAATACAATACAATACAATACAATAAAACAAAACAAAATGAAACAGAATAAAATAAAATAAAATAAAATAAAATAAAATAAAATAAAATAAAATAAATTAAATTAAATTATATTAAAATAAAAGGATGCTGTGAGGAGAAAGTGTCTGTTTCTGGCTAGGACCAAATCGTGTCCCTACGTGGACCGGTTGGGAAAGACTGGTGTCCCAGATGGTTCACCGTGACTTCCTCGTGAACATTTGCTGTGACCGATTCGGGCTTCGGAACAGTCACGGTCTCGTTCTGAGGAACGTCTCCTGGAAAGCATGTGGAGACCGTCTTCGTCTGCCGTCCTTAGGAAACGTTCCAGCAGAGCGGGTGTCCGAGAGCCTCTAGGGGCGATGGCTATGCTTCGTGGACGTCTGTCCCTCTTCAGGCCGAATTTCGTGGAAGTATGCTGATCTGGCCAGCCGACAAGTCTGAATGGGGGTGATTTTTTGGTAGAAATGCGCGTCCTTGGAGAGACCAGGGGAAGGGGAGCATGTCTCAGTGGAAACTCTCGTACAGCGTGATAGAGATGAGAATGCGGTTCTGTGTCATCATCTTTGCGTGCTTCCCGCCACCCTCCCCCTCCCCGCCCCGCCCCGCCTTCCACTGATACGCTGGGCCACGTCACGCGTGCTTCGAGTTTTCTCCGATGGTTGGCCAACGCTCTTCCGACTCCCGTTGCCCATGGTTCTCCCGCTTTGGACTTGGCATCCTCGAGAACCAAAGCCGCCCTTTCCCTGAAGCCCCGCCGAGCCGGGCTGAGCAGCTGGACATCTGCTGGAGAGAGGTCACTGCCGTGTCCCCTCTCGAGACCCTCCTCCTGCCCGTTGCTGTGGAGGCCACTCAGAAAGTGGACCTGAACCCGCATGCGTTTTTCAGGCCACCCGAGCCTCTTCGAGCCCGATGCCTAGACATCTTCCTGACTGGTGGCGCTCCGGACTCACACCCTGGGTTTCTCGTTGGCTTCAGCCACGGACCTTTGTCTTCCTGGAACGAAAGACCAGACCGGTTTCATCAGGTGGAACCACCTGCCTGGTGGCGGGACTGTCGTGGAACCCTATGGACCACCCCGAAGTGTATATGCAGCCCAAGGGCGATCTCTCCAGTTGAACAACCATCGAGGCCCAAAAGGACCCCTGCCCCGGGAAGAAAGAAACTTTGACCTTGACCCTTAGCTGCCCGAACGAGAATTTGGATCAGGGTTGGGTAGGGTGATGGAGATCTCCCTTGGCACAGTTCCCGTGTGCGGGACTTTCAATGACTCTGTCTTCCTGAAAGGACACCCGCCCCCTGAACACGCTGTCTCGTCATCAGTTTGTTTCCACGAGGGACGAACCGTCATTGTGTGCACGACAAAGTTGGCCGCTGCCTGTTTGGTCCGCCATCGCCCCGTAAGGGACCGACGAAGTGTGCGTCGTGACCAGTGACCGATTTCGGAGCCCGTGGGTGGTGGGCGGGTGTGTATCTGTTTTCCAGGTCACGCGCGACGCGGTGTGTCGTGGTGTGGCCCGCCCGGCCACCCCACCTCCCTTCCCCCATGGAAAATCAAGGGAGAGTATTGCCCGAGACAGACGAAAGTGCAGCCACGAAACCTAAAAGGATGACCCTGGATGTCAACTTGGAGGTGGCTAGGAGACAGCTGAGCATGCATAGGATCACACTGCACTGCCACCGTGTGGGATGCCGCACATGTGTCGCCGTCGTGGTTTTCATCTCCTCCACCTATTGCCCTCACCTACATCCACTCTTTATCTCACTGAACTCTTTTTTTTTTTTTTTCCGGTAAGACAGTGAGAATTTTCTCTCTCTCTCTCTCTCTCTCTCTGTCTCTCTCTCTCTCCTACTCTCTCTCATAATTGACCTGACAATGGGATGTCCGTTTTCACGTGTCCAACATAGCGATTCGGGATTCTTCCATGTTCCACGATGATCACCGTGGTGAGTCTGGTTACGGATCCGTCACCGGACAGCATCATGACAATAGTATGGATTGACTCTACTCGCCCTGCTGTCCATGACCTCCCGTAATTTGTGTATTTATTAATTGGAGTTAACTGGAAGCTTGTACTTTTTCCTCTCCCTCACCCATTGCACTCATTGTTCCTTCTTGGTATCCATGAGCCTGTTTCAGCTTCCTTGCATGTGTTCCTGCGTATTGTCTTGGGGATTCTGCCTCGAAGTGACAACATCCCTCTCGGACTTAAGTCACTTAGTTAACATCATCCCCTCTAGGTGTAGGTCTCTCCAGACCACGTGGCACTGTCCATTCGTCCATCCGCGGGCCCGTAGTGGAACTGCCGGGTCTTCCAGGAGTTTTCTGTGGAATGTTTTGAGGGACTTCTGTCCTGTTTTCCCTAATGGCTTTCCTCCACCTCCGTTTCGCCCTCTCCCCCTCGCCCCCACCACCAACCCCTGTTCCGTGTTGCCTTCTGTCTTCTGTCGGAGAGCGGATTCTGTCAGGTATGAGTCGAGAGCTCTGTGTCCGCCCGCCAGCCCGCCCACCCGGCCCCATCTCGAACGGTGGTCTCTATCACGTGTTCCGTCAGGAGCAGGCACTTTCTGCTTGTTTTTGGAACTTGCTGTCGAGATTCCAGGTTCTGGGCCTGTCCGGATACCTCTTAGAAACGGAAATGCGTGCGTTTTCCCCTTTTTAAAATTGTGTTCGTTTGTTTACTTATTTATTTATTTATTTACTTACTTACATTTATTTATTTATTTAGGCCTTTTTTTTTTTTTTTTTTTTTTTTTTTTTTTTTTTTTTTGGTTCTTGCTGCTGTTGTTGCTTTCGGTGGTTGTTTGTTTATTCGGGGAGGGGAGGTAATTCGTTTCTTTTGCTGGTTTGTTGCCTGACTTAGTGATTGCCTGACTTACCGACTTCCTTATTTACTTGAACGGAAGTCCTGAAGATCGAACCCTGCACCTTGCGCGTGCTGGGCAGGCACTCTGCCCCTGAGTTCTACGCTCCATCCTCCCCCCTCGCCCCCTCCCCCATTTGGGGGAGGAAAAAAATAATTTTTTTTTTCTTTTAAACTGAAAACGTCCTTTTGGGTCTCCCGCGCGTGTTTCATCCCTGGTTTTCTGGCTTCTAGGAGGTGGAGTTGACCGAGTTCTTGGGCTGTTGAGGAGAGGAACCCCTGATGGGCTGCGGTTGTGCTTTTTCTACGGTGTTTTTGTTTTTGTTTTTAAACCCCAGAGTAGTTCTACAACTTGATTTCCCTTTGGTGGTGGGTTTTGTCGTTTGTTTTCATGTTTCCTTCCTTTCTTCCTTTCTTTCTTTCTTTCTTTCTTTCTTTCTTTCTTTCTTTCTTTCTTTCTTTCTTTCTTTTTCTTTCTTTCTTTCTTTCTTTCTTTCTTTCTTTCTTTCTTTCTTTCTTTCTTTCTTTCTTTCTTTCTTTCTTTCTTTCTTTTTCTTTTCTTTTCTTTTCTTTTCTTTTCTTTTCTTTCCTTCCTTCCTTCCTTCCTTCCTTCCTTCCTTCCTTCCTTCCTTTCTTTCTTTCCTTTCTTTCTTTCCTTTCTTTCTTTTCTTTCTTTCTTTTCTTTCTTTTTTTTTTTTTTCGGATGGGGCTACAGTTTCCTTGTCCACGTTGACTGTGTCAAACACACACACCGACACACACACGCACACCCAGACACGCGGATGCGCATGCACAGTGTTGCTCTGTGTAGATGCACTGAACCTCGATTTACCGAGCGGGTGGCTATCGACTCGCCCCCCCGAACCCCCGCCCGCATTTTTTTGTTTTCCCTCCTCCTTCCTGCGGTTGTGGTCAGCCGTGCTGACGTCCGTGTTCTCACGACCGACCGCGAGTGCGTTTTCCCCAGGCGCCCGTTTGTTGTCTTTGGGCTTTGTCGCGATCTGTGCCGAGATCGATTTTTCTTTCCGCTTCGATGGGGTTCGCGGTCTTCATCCTTTCTTTTCTAGCTTCTGGGCTTTGCCTGTCTGCTTTCGAAAGACCTCCCGCATTCGAGAGGACGGACTCCAAAGCCGATTCCTGCGTTGTTCTCTGAGCGCTCGCCTGGTTTCGGTTTGCCAGCCCCCGCCTTCCCTCCCTCTTCCCCTCCTCCCCTTCCCAACCTCCCACCCGGGAACCCGGGATCTCGTCCTGGTCGCTCTGGGCCACCCGCGGCGTCGGCCCCGGCCCCGCCGGCGTGTCCGTGTGATCTCCCCCGCCCGGGGAATCGCGTGGGGAGCGCGTCCCCTTCGCGGCAGCCGCCCGGCCGGCCGTGTCTTGCCAAACCCCGGCTCCCTCCGTCCTCCCCGCCCTGATCTGTTGCCGGGGTCGCGTCGCGCCGCGTCGCGTCGTGTCGCCTCGTGTCGTGCCGTGCCGTGCCGTGCCGTGCCGTGACGAGGGTGAGCGGGCTCCGAGGCGGACGCCACGGGGCCGCCCGGCGCCTCAGTCCGGGACGAGCTCGGGCGTTTGGGCGGCCGGCGGCGGTCGGGATCGGTTCCGGGGACGTTGGCGACGGTTGTCGGGCGCCATCTGGCTGCCGCTCTGAGATCGTCCCTCTTCTCCCGAGCGTCGGCGACCTCGGCAAGGGATGGGGCTCGGCGGCGGGGCCCGAGGCAGACTTCGGGGAGGCTGGCGACACCGGCGGTGACAGTCCCCGTGGCGCTGAGCCGCGGGCGCGTCCTGCTCTCGGCGCAGATTGGACTCGCAGGATGATGAGGGGGTGACTGTCGCCGCGCTCCCGGGATCTCGTGTGCCGGGGGAAGCCGTGTGGCCTGGCCTGGTCGACCAGCATCCGCCTGTGCCCCTCCAGCCGCGGAGACCGACCCGAGCCGATCGGACACGGCCTGCGCCTTGCCGCCGCGGGGGAAAGGGAGAGAGTGTCCCGCGCCCGGGCCGCCGGCGGCTAGGTGGTCAGGCCCTCGTCTGCGTCCCTTGGACGACTGCTCGTGAGGCGAGGAGCGGCCCGGGCCCAGTGCGGTGAGGCCGGGGACGGGCGCGCTGGGGTTCCCGGTCGTCGGAGGCGCCTCCTTGGATGAAATGTTTTCTGAGTCCCGATGGATCCGGAGACGTGGCTGGGCCGGCCCCTGTTGGCGCGGGAGGCCTGGGAGGGGGTGCCCCCCGGCCCGTAAGCCTGCCCGCGTGGGTTCCGGTGGCGTTGGAGGGACCGAGACTTCATCCGGACTCGGGGACCGGCACGGGGGCGTCCTGCGAGGGATGTGGGGGAGGCAGGCTTTCCCCGGCCCGGGGCCCGGTGCTCGGGAGCGGTCCCTCGTGGGGGGCCCTCTCGTCGGAGGCGCCTCTGTGGCATCTCCCCGAGTCCCCGGCCACGCGGGCGAGAAAAGGGCAGGGCGTCCCCGGCCTGATCCCGTCTCCCTCTCGTCCCTTCCCATTCCCATTCCCATTCCCACTTCTCCTCCTAAGCCTCCTCCTAATCCCCCTCCCCTCTCCCCTCTCCCCTCTCCCCTCCCCCTACCAACCCCCCCACCCCGGTCGATCAGATGGCCCCCGAGAGCTTCGGGGCTGCCATTTATGGGGGTAGGGCTGGGGGCAGGTGGCCGGACCGAGGTCCCGGGGTCCCCCCTGCAAATCGTGGACCCGCCCCGTTTCTGGGCGCTGTCATTTTTCCTGTCGTGTTGGGCATTTTCTGCCAGCAGATAGGTGCTGACACGGTCTTCCTCGGTGTCTGTCACCGAGTGTTGGGTCTCCGGACGCGTGCGGGGCTCTGGGCTTCTCTCTGCGTGAGCCCTGGCCTGGTAGCCGACTCCGCTTCTGACACTTGAGCCGCCCGCCCGGGCCTGCGCGCCGGCTCTCGTGTGTGCGTCCGGCTGACGTGGCCCGTGGTGCCACCTCCGGTCTCTGGTGGCCCGAGGGCGGTGGGGTGAGGTGGCGGCGTGGGTCTTTTACCCCGTGCGCTCCCCGCCGCAGGCACCCGGTGGTGGCCGGCACGACCCCACCCCCGTAGGCTCCGTGCCGCGTGTCAGGCATTCCCCGCCTGGGGTCGTTGGCCGCTCTCCTCGGAGAGGACTGAGGAGTGGGTGGCGCCTGGCGAGGCTGAAGCAGGCCCCTCTGGTGGTTGTCCTCGCCGGGCCCTCCCCTCTGGGGCCTCCCTGCCCCACATGGCTGGCTCGCTCGCTCACTCAGTCACTCACTCACCTGACCGATGTGGTGAAGTCATGCTCCCCCGGGCCGGGCCTAAGCCGCGCCAGACGAGGGACGGGGACTTTCATGGCGAACGTGGCTTCTCTTCTCGTTCTGCCTGCGGGCCCCTCGCCTCTCCTCTGCCGCCCGTGGGTGGCGGGGGGAAGGCAGGGGTGCGGACTCCGGCCCGACCTCGGTCTCCCGTGCCTTGTGGTGTCGGCGGGGCCGGGGTCTTGTGACGCGGCAGACACTCTCGCCTCCTCGCCTGCTCGGCGTCCTGTCTCGCGAGCGGCCCTCCCCCGCGGTGGGGGAGGGCTGCCCCGCCGCCACGCCACGTACCCCCTCGTCGGGGTGTGAGCGTGTCTCGCCTTGGTCCTCTGCGGTGCCCCTGGAGCGCTCCAGGTTGTCCCTCAGGTGCCCGAGGCCGAGCGGCGTCATCGCTTCCCGTCCCCAACGAGTCCTCCTCGGGTAACCCCTGCGGTGGTCGTGTCTCCCGAGCACCTCTCTTGAGGCGTGGGGGAGGGGTCGAGACGGTAAGCGAGGCGTGGCCGCTCCCCACCCTCGGTGGGGCCGGGGCCGCCTCCTGAACTTCAGTCCTCACCCTGTACCGGGGGGGACTGACGTGGCCGGGCGCACGCCGGGTGGGTCCCCCTCAGCGGGGTTCGCGCCCGGGCGTTGGAGCGATCGTGGTGGGGCCGGGTGATGTGCCGGTGCGGGGCGGGCGTCTGTCCCGTCCCCACGCGGTCTTGGGTGCGTCTCCTAGCGAGGTGGCACGCAAGGGCTCTCCCCGGTCCCGACCGCGAACGCTCGCTTCTTGGCCCGCTGCTTACCCCTACCGCAGACCCCTCCTGCCCATCCGAGCGCTGGCGTACACGACGGCGGGCTTCCATAGGCCTGAACGGGGCACGCTGGGTGGGGGGCGATGCGCCCTTGGTGAGAAAGCCTTCTCTAGCGATCTGAGAGGGGAGCCTTGGGGGCACCGGACCCCCCAAGCCGCCGCTCCTCCATCCAGAGCGTGCAGTCACTCTCCACGGGGAGCGACTGCCGCGGCGTGTGGGCAGGGCCCCGTCGCTTTGGCGTGTGGGCTGCGCTGGCCCCGCGGTGGGGCCGAGTGCTGTTCTTGGCCTGCTGTGGCCCGCGCCTCCCCCCTCCGAGTCGGGGGAGGGTTCCGCCGGGCCGGGCCCGGCGTCTGGCGCGGGGCCGTGCGAGCGCGCGCGCGCGTGTGCGCGGGCTTGGCCTCCCCGGCGCGTGCCATGGGGGGAGGGAGTAATCGTTCCACCCTGACTTCGCCCACCTGTCTCCCCGCTGCGAGGAGCCACCCCACCTTTTCCGGTCCCGAGCTGCAGCCACCGGTGGCGGTGCGTGGGCCACGGGTCAGGCCGCCTCAATCGGGAGCATTTCCATGGGCCGCGAGTCCTGGGGTTGAGCCATATGAAGCTGGATGTTGGTGGTGGCTGTACAGACGAGACAGACAGATGAGTGAGTGGAAAGGTTTACCCTCAGGAATGGGGTTTGGGCTGCTAAACACGAGTCCTGGTGGTGGGGCCGGGATGTGGTAGGGACCACCATGTGTTGGCTGAGGCCAGCCGGGGTCCTGGGCATTGTGTTTGAGCACCACCATGTGGGGGTGGTGGGATCCTGTGGTGGTTTCCCTGGCAGCCCGAATGTGTCTCGAGATTTCTCCATACCTCAGTTGGTGCCCGTTCACAACCCCACCCCTGTGTCTGTCGCTCTTGCTCACGAGCGGCCCCTCTTCGGCGCTGCCGGCCCTACCATGCCTGGAAGGATGGCCACCCGCTCTGAAGATTTCCCCAACCGACCCCCGTCCTGGGACCAGAACGTGGCCTCACCACCTGTGGGTGCTGCCACTCCCATGGAGGCAGACGCAGTTGAAGCATCGTCAGACATGATGGGGGGAGATGAGGTGCTTCTGAACTGCACAAATGATTGTGTGCATGTTGGGGCAGGGCAGCGACGGCCTGTGCGGTGGGAGAGAATTGCAGTGGGCCGTTCAGAGTCCTAGCGGTGTCGGGAGATGGTTTCCATGAGCCAAAGTGGGGGGGAAGGGAGGTGCTCAGGAGAGGGCAAGTCGGTGCCTTGGGTGACATGGGACCGCCATTTTGCCAGAGGGCCTGTGGCGGTGAGAACACATGTCACAAACCAGCGGGCGATTAGTGTCAGGGTTTCTGTCATGGGGCGCATGGCGGTGGCTCAATGGCCCACCACTCCAGCTTAAAAGCTTCCAGGCAGTGTCGCATGTTCGAGGGTGGGCAGGATGTGGGCCGCTACCTCATTTGTCCTGTCCACTCTCAACTGTACTTTAACCTGTCCACACTATCCGAAGTCCCATGTGATGCATCAGAGCTCGTTTCCCTTCCTAAGACAGCTGCAGGTCCTATCCGGGTTTGAAGCAGCAAATAAGCAAGCAAGCGGGCGTTTTAGCGTGTGGGAGTTGAACTGTCATATCCCGACACGTGACGAAGCTACGGACGCATTGCCAGAGGCGAGTCGGGCACAGGCAGGCCAACATGGACCGGGAGACACTGCAGCAAAGACCACGGGAAGCCCAGGAATGGGGCAAAAACCAGAGACTGCGCAAGTGCAGAACCATAGAAATAGGAGGAATTACCGGATTCCCCATAAAAGAGAACATCTGTACACCAGGCAGCTGCGTGGAGGGCGGCCCCAAACCTCTCCAACACAGTCAGACGTGTTCCGGGATTCTGAGTGTGGGGAAGTTCCGTCTTATGTCTGCAGCACCCGGGATCTCCTAGGAGCCCTTCGAGAGTCTTCCCCGAGTCCCTCCCTGTGCGGGCTGCCGGGGAAAGGCGGGGGTTGGGCTGGAAAAGCAGGTAGCATCTTGTGCCTCCCCATGGACAGGGGAGGTAATTAGCGGACTTCCCCTTGCCAGGGAACACCTGTGACACCAGGCAGCTGCGTGGAGGGCTGCCCCGAACCTCCCCCACACAGTCAGCCGTGTTCCGGAATTCTGAGTGTGGGGAGGTTCCGTCTTCTGTCTGCAGCACCCGGGATCTCCTAGGAGCCCTTCGAGTGTCTTCCCCGAATCCCTCACACTGCGGGCTGCCGGGGAAAGGCGGGGGTTGGGCTGGAAACTCAGGTAGCATCTAGTGCCTCCCCATGGACAGGGGAGGTAATTAGCGGACTTCACCCTGCCAGGGAACACCTGTGACACCAGGCAGCTGCGTGGAGGGCGGCCCTAAACCTCACCCACACAGTCACACGTGTTCCAGATTTCTGAGTGTGGGGAGGTTCCGTCTTCTGTCTGCAGCACCCGGGTTCTCCTAGGAGCCTTTCGTGTGTCTTCCCCCAGTCCCTCCCTGTGCGGGCTGCCGGGGAAAGGCGGGGGTTGGGCTGGAAAAGCAGGTAGCATCTTGTGCCTCCCCATGGACAAGGGAGGTAATTAGCGGACTTCCCCCTGCCAGGGAACACCTGTGACACCAGGCAGCTGCGTGGAGGGCGGCCCCGAACCTCCCCCACTCAGTCAGCCGTGTTCCGGAATTCTGAGTGTGGGGAGGTTCCGTCTTCTGTCTGCAGCACCCGGGATCTCCTAGGAGCCCTTCGAGTGTCTTCCCCGAATCCCTCACACTGCGGGCTGCCGGGGAAAGGCGGGGGTTGGGCTGGAAACTCAGGTAGCATCTAGTGCCTCCCCATGGACAGGGGAGGTAATTAGCGGACTTCCCCCTGCCAGGGAACACCTGTGACACCAGTCAGCTGCGTGGACGGCGGCCCCAAACCTCGACCACACAGTCAGCCGTGTTCCGGAATTCTGAGTGTGGGGAGGTTCTGTCTTGTGTCTGCAGCACCCGGGATCTCCTAGGAGCCGTTCGAGAGTCTTCCCCGAGTCCCTCCCAGTGCGGGCAGCCAGGGAATGGCGGGGTTTGGGCTGGAAAAGTAGGTAGCATCTAGTGCCTCCCCATGGACAGGGGAGGTATTTAGCGGAATTCCCCCTGCCAGGGAACACCTGTGACACAAGGCAGCTGCGTGGTGTGCGGCCATAAAACTCACCCACACAGTCACACGTGTTCCAGATTTCTGAGTGTGGGGAGGTTCCGTCTTCTGTCTGCAGCACCCGGGTTCTCCTAGGAGCCTTTCGAGTGTCTTCCCCCAGTCCCTCCGTGTGCGGGCTGCCGGGGAAAGGCGGGGGTTGGGCTGGAAAAGCAGGTAGCATCTTGTGCCTCCCCATGGACAGGGGAGGTAATTAGCGGACTTCCCCCTGCCAGGGAACACCTGTGACACCAGGCAACTGCGTGGAGGGCGGCCCCGAACCTCCCCCACACAGTCAGCCGTGTTCCGGAATTCTGAGTGTGGGGAGGTTCCGTCTTCTGTCTGCAGCACCCGGGATCTCCTAGGAGCCCTTCGAGTGTCTTCCCCGAATCCCTCACACTGCGGGCTGCCGGGGAAAGGCGGGGGTTGGGCTGGAAACTCAGGTAGCATCTAGTGCCTCCCCATGGACAGGGGAGGTAATTAGCGGACTTCACCCTGCCAGGGAACACCTGTGACACCAGGCAGCTGCGTGGAGGGCGGCCCCGAACCTCCCCCACACAGTCAGCCGTGTTCCGGAATTCTGAGTGTGGGGAGGTTCTGTCTTATGTCTGCAGCACCCGGGATCACCTAGGAGCCCTTCGAGTGTCTTCCCCCAGTCCCTCACTGTGCGGGCTGCCGGGGAAAGGAGGGGGTTGGGCTGGAAAAGCAGGTAGCATCTTGTGCCTCCCCATGGACAAGGGAGGTAATTAGCGGACTTCCCCCTGCCAGGGAACACCTGTGACACCAGGCAGCTGCGTGGAGGGCGGCCCCGAACCTCCCCCACACAGTCAGCCGTGTTCCGGAATTCTGAGTGTGGGGAGGTTCCGTCTTCTGTCTGCAGCACCCGGGATCTCCTAGGAGCCCTTCGAGTGTCTTCCCCGAATCCCTCACACTGCGGGCTGCCGGGGAAAGGCGGGGGTTGGGCTGGAAACTCAGGTAGCATCTAGTGCCTCCCCATGGACAGGGGAGGTAATTAGCGGACTTCCCCTTGCCAGGGAACACCTGTGACACCAGGCAGCTGCGTGGAGGGCTGCCCCGAACCTCCCCCACACTGTCAGCCGTGTTCCGGAATTCTGAGTGTGGGGAGGTTCCGTCTTCTGTCTGCAGCACCCGGGATCTCCTAGGAGCCCTTCGAGTGTCTTCCCCGAATCCCTCACACTGCGGGCTGCCGGGGAAAGGCGGGGGTTGGGCTGGAAACTCAGGTAGCATCTAGTGCCTCCCCATGGACAGGGGAGGTAATTAGCGGACTTCACCCTGCCAGGGAACACCTGTGATACCAGGCAGCTGCGTGGAGGGCGGCCCTAAACCTCACCCACACAGTCACACGTGTTCCAGATTTCTGAGTGTGGGGAGGTTCCGTCTTCTGTCTGCAGCACCCGGGTTCTCCTAGGAGCCTTTCGAGTGTCTTCCCCCAGTCCCTCCCTGTGCGGGCTGCCGGGGAAAGGCGGGGGTTGGGCTGGAAAAGCAGGTAGCATCTTGTGCCTCCCCATGGACAGGGGAGGTAATTAGCGGACTTCCCCCTGCCAGGGAACACCTGTGACACCAGGCAGCTGCGTGGAGGGCGGCCCCGAACCTCCCCCACACAGTCAGCCGTGTTCCGGAATTCTGAGTGTGGGGAGGTTCCGTCTTCTGTCTGCAGCACCCGGGATCTCCTAGGAGCCCTTCGAGTGTCTTCCCCGAATCCCTCACACTGCGGGCTGCCGGGGAAAGGCGGGGGTTGGGCTGGAAACTCAGGTAGCATCTAGTGCCTCCCCATGGACAGGGGAGGTAATTAGCGGACTTCACCCTGCCAGGGAACACCTGTGACACCAGGCAGCTGCGTGGAGGGCGGCCCCGAACCTCCCCCACACAGTCAGCCGTGTTCCGGAATTCTGAGTGTGGGGAGGTTCTGTCTTATGTCTGCAGCACCCGGGATCACCTAGGAGCCCTTCGAGTGTCTTCCCCCAGTCCCTCACTGTGCGGGCTGCCGGGGAAAGGAGGGGGTTGGGCTGGAAAAGCAGGTAGCATCTTGTGCCTCCCCATGGACAGGGGAGGTAATTAGCGGACTTCCCCCTGCCAGGGAACACCTGTGACACCAGGCAGCTGCGTGGAGGGCGGCCCCGAACCTCCCCCACACAGTCAGCCGTGTTCCGGAATTCTGAGTGTGGGGAGGTTCCGTCTTCTGTCTGCAGCACCCGGGATCTCCTAGGAGCCCTTCGAGTGTCTTCCCCGAATCCCTCACACTGCGGGCTGCCGGGGAAAGGCGGGGGTTGGGCTGGAAACTCAGGTAGCATCTAGTGTCTCCCCATGGACAGGGGAGGTAATTAGCGGACTTCCCCTTGCCAGGGAACACCTGTGACACCAGGCAGCTGCGTGGAGGGCTGCCCCGAACCTCCCCCACACAGTCAGCCGTGTTCCGGAATTCTGAGTGTGGGGAGGTTCCGTCTTCTGTCTGCAGCACCCGGGATCTCCTAGGAGCCCTTCGAGTGTCTTCCCCGAATCCCTCACACTGCGGGCTGCCGGGGAAAGGCGGGGGTTGGGCTGGAAACTCAGGTAGCATCTAGTGCCTCCCCATGGACAGGGGAGGTAATTAGCGGACTTCACCCTGCCAGGGAACACCTGTGACACCAGGCAGCTGCGTGGAGGGCGGCCCTAAACCTCACCCACACAGTCACACGTGTTCCAGATTTCTGAGTGTGGGGAGGTTCCGTCTTCTGTCTGCAGCACCCGGGTTCTCCTAGGAGCCTTTCGAGTGTCTTCCCCCAGTCCCTCCCTGTGCGGGCTGCCGGGGAAAGGCGGGGGTTGGGCTGGAAAAGCAGGTAGCATCTTGTGCCTCCCCATGGACAAGGGAGGTAATTAGCGGACTTCCCCCTGCCAGGGAACACCTGTGACACCAGGCAGCTGCGTGGAGGGCGGCCCCGAACCTCCCCCACTCAGTCAGCCGTGTTCCGGAATTCTGAGTGTGGGGAGGTTCCGTCTTCTGTCTGCAGCACCCGGGATCTCCTAGGAGCCCTTCGAGTGTCTTCCCCGAATCCCTCACACTGCGGGCTGCCGGGGAAAGGCGGGGGTTGGGCTGGAAACTCAGGTAGCATCTAGTGCCTCCCCATGGACAGGGGAGGTAATTAGCGGACTTCCCCCTGCCAGGGAACACCTGTGACACCAGTCAGCTGCGTGGACGGCGGCCCCAAACCTCGACCACACAGTCAGCCGTGTTCCGGAATTCTGAGTGTGGGGAGGTTCTGTCTTGTGTCTGCAGCACCCGGGATCTCCTAGGAGCCGTTCGAGAGTCTTCCCCGAGTCCCTCCCAGTGCGGGCAGCCAGGGAATGGCGGGGTTTGGGCTGGAAAAGTAGGTAGCATCTAGTGCCTCCCCATGGACAGGGGAGGTATTTAGCGGAATTCCCCCTGCCAGGGAACACCTGTGACACAAGGCAGCTGCGTGGTGTGCGGCCATAAAACTCACCCACACAGTCACACGTGTTCCAGATTTCTGAGTGTGGGGAGGTTCCGTCTTCTGTCTGCAGCACCCGGGTTCTCCTAGGAGCCTTTCGAGTGTCTTCCCCCAGTCCCTCCCTGTGCGGGCTGCCGGGGAAAGGCGGGGGTTGGGCTGGAAAAGCAGGTAGCATCTTGTGCCTCCCCATGGACAGGGGAGGTAATTAGCGGACTTCCCCCTGCCAGGGAACACCTGTGACACCAGGCAACTGCGTGGAGGGCGGCCCCGAACCTCCCCCACACAGTCAGCCGTGTTCCGGAATTCTGAGTGTGGGGAGGTTCCGTCTTCTGTCTGCAGCACCCGGGATGTCCTAGGAGCCCTTCGAGTGTCTTCCCCGAATCCCTCACACTGCGGGCTGCCGGGGAAAGGCGGGGGTTGGGCTGGAAACTCAGGTAGCATCTAGTGCCTCCCCATGGACAGGGGAGGTAATTAGCGGACTTCACCCTGCCAGGGAACACCTGTGACACCAGGCAGCTGCGTGGAGGGCGGCCCCGAACCTCCCCCACACAGTCAGCCGTGTTCCGGAATTCTGAGTGTGGGGAGGTTCTGTCTTATGTCTGCAGCACCCGGGATCACCTAGGAGCCCTTCGAGTGTCTTCCCCCAGTCCCTCACTGTGCGGGCTGCCGGGGAAAGGAGGGGGTTGGGCTGGAAAAGCAGGTAGCATCTTGTGCCACCCCATGGACAGGGGAGGTAATTAGCGGACTTCCCCCTGCCAGGGAACACCTGTGACACCAGGCAGCTGCGTGGAGGGCGGCCCCGAACCTCCCCCACACAGTCAGCCGTGTTCCGGAATTCTGAGTGTGGGGAGGTTCCGTCTTCTGTCTGCAGCACCCGGGATCTCCTAGGAGCCCTTCGAGTGTCTTCCCCGAATCCCTCACACTGCGGGCTGCCGGGGAAAGGCGGGGGTTGGGCTGGAAACTCAGGTAGCATCTAGTGCCTCCCCATGGACAGGGGAGGTAATTAGCGGACTTCCCCTTGCCAGGGAACACCTGTGACACCAGGCAGCTGCGTGGAGGGCTGCCCCGAACCTCCCCCACACTGTCAGCCGTGTTCCGGAATTCTGAGTGTGGGGAGGTTCCGTCTTCTGTCTGCAGCACCCGGGATCTCCTAGGAGCCCTTCGAGTGTCTTCCCCGAATCCCTCACACTGCGGGCTGCCGGGGAAAGGCGGGGGTTGGGCTGGAAACTCAGGTAGCATCTAGTGCCTCCCCATGGACAGGGGAGGTAATTAGCGGACTTCACCCTGCCAGGGAACACCTGTGATACCAGGCAGCTGCGTGGAGGGCGGCCCTAAACCTCACCCACACAGTCACACGTGTTCCAGATTTCTGAGTGTGGGGAGGTTCCGTCTTCTGTCTGCAGCACCCGGGTTCTCCTAGGAGCCTTTCGAGTGTCTTCCCCCAGTCCCTCCCTGTGCGGGCTGCCGGGGAAAGGCGGGGGTTGGGCTGGAAAAGCAGGTAGCATCTTGTGCCTCCCCATGGACAAGGGAGGTAATTAGTGGACTTCCCCCTGCCAGGGAACACCTGTGACACCAGGCAGCTGCGTGGAGGGCGGCCCCGAACCTCCCCTACACAGTCAGCCGTGTTCCGGAATTCTGAGTGTGGGGAGGTTCCGTCTTCTGTCTGCAGCACCCGGGATCTCCTAGGAGCCCTTCGAGTGTCTTCCCCGAATCCCTCACACTGCGGACTGCCGGGGAAAGGCGGGGGTTGGGCTGGAAACTCAGGTAGCATCTAGTGCCTCCCCATGGACAGGGGAGGTAATTAGCGGACTTCCCCCTGCCAGGGAACACCTGTGACACCAGGCAGCTGCGTGGAGGGCGGCCCTAAACCTCACCCACACAGTCACACGTGTTCCAGATTTCTGAGTGTGGGGAGGTTCCGTCTTATGTCTGCAGCACCCGGGTTCTCCTAGGAGCCTTTCGAGTGTCTTCCCCCAGTCCCTCCCTGTGCGGGCTGCCGGGGAAAGGCGGGGGTTGGGCTGGAAAAGCAGGTAGCATCTTGTGCCTCCCCATGGACAAGGGAGGTAATTAGTGGACTTCCCCCTGCCAGGGAACACCTGTGACACCAGGCAGCTGCGTGGAGGGCGGCCCCGAACCTCCCCTACACAGTCAGCCGTGTTCCGGAATTCTGAGTGTGGGGAGGTTCCGTCTTCTGTCTGCAGCACCCGGGATCTCCTAGGAGCCCTTCGAGTGTCTTCCCCGAATCCCTCACACTGCGGACTGCCGGGGAAAGGCGGGGGTTGGGCTGGAAACTCAGGTAGCATCTAGTGCCTCCCCATGGACAGGGGAGGTAATTAGCGGACTTCCCCCTGCCAGGGAACACCTGTGACACCAGGCAGCTGCGTGGAGGGCGGCCCTAAACCTCACCCACACAGTCACACGTGTTCCAGATTTCTGAGTGTGGGGAGGTTCCGTCTTATGTCTGCAGCACCCGGGTTCTCCTAGGAGCCTTTCGAGTGTCTTCCCCCAGTCCCTCCCTGTGCGGGCTGCCGGGGAAAGGCGGGGGTTGGGCTGGAAAAGCAGGTAGCATCTTGTGCCTCCCCATGGACAAGGGAGGTAATTAGCGGACTTCCCCCTGCCAGGGAACACCTGTGACACCAGGCAACTGCGTGGAGGGCGGCCCCGAACCTCCCCCACACAGTCAGCCGTGTTCCGGAATTCTGAGTGTGGGGAGGTTCCGTCTTCTGTCTGCAGCACCCGGGATCTCCTAGGAGCCCTTCGAGTGTCTTCCCCGAATCCCTCACACTGCGGGCTGCCGGGGAAAGGCGGGGGTTGGGCTGGAAACTCAGGTAGCATCTAGTGCCTCCCCATGGACAGGGGAGGTAATTAGCGGACTTCACCCTGCCAGGGAACACCTGTGACACCAGGCAGCTGCGTGGAGGGCGGCCCCGAACCTCCCCCACACAGTCAGCCGTGTTCCGGAATTCTGAGTGTGGGGAGGTTCTGTCTTATGTCTGCAGCACCCGGGATCACCTAGGAGCCCTTCGAGTGTCTTCCCCCAGTCCCTAACTGTGCGGGCTGCGGGGAAAGGAGGGGGTTGGGCTGGAAAAGCAGGTAGCATCTTGTGCCTCCCCATGGACATGGGAGGTAATTAGCGGACTTCACCCTGCCAGGGAACACCTGTGACACCAGGCAGCTGCGTGGAGGGCGGCCCTAAACCTCACCCACACAGTCACACGTGTTCCAGATTTCTGAGTGTGGGGAGGTTCCGTCTTCTGTCTGCAGCACCCGGGTTCTCCTAGGAGCCTTTCGAGTGTCTTCCCCCAGTCCCTCCTTGTGCGGGCTGCCGGGGAAAGGCGGGGGTTGGGCTGGAAAAGCAGGTAGCATCTTGTGCCTCCCCATGGACAAGGGAGGTAATTAGTGGACTTCCCCCTGCCAGGGAACACCTGTGACACCAGGCAGCTGCGTGGAGGGCGGCCCCGAACCTCCCCTACACAGTCAGCCGTGTTCCGGAATTCTGAGTGTGGGGAGGTTCCGTCTTCTGTCTGCAGCACCCGGGATCTCCTAGGAGCCCTTCGAGTGTCTTCCCCGAATCCCTCACACTGCGGACTGCCGGGGAAAGGCGGGGGTTGGGCTGGAAACTCAGGTAGCATCTAGTGCCTCCCCATGGACAGGGGAGGTAATTAGCGGACTTCCCCCTGCCAGGGAACACCTGTGACACCAGGCAGCTGCGTGGAGGGCGGCCCTAAACCTCACCCACACAGTCACACGTGTTCCAGATTTCTGAGTGTGGGGAGGTTCCGTCTTCTGTCTGCAGCACCCGGGTTCTCCTAGGAGCCTTTCGAGTGTCTTCCCCCAGTCCCTCCCTGTGCGGGCTGCCGGGGAAAGGCGGGGGTTGGGCTGGAAAAGCAGGTAGCATCTTTTGCCTCCCCATGGACAAGGGAGGTAATTAGCGGACTTCCCCCTGCCAGGGAACACCTGTGACACCAGGCAACTGCGTGGAGGGCGGCCCCGAACCTCCCCCACACAGTCAGCCGTGTTCCGGAATTCTGAGTGTGGGGAGGTTCCGTCTTCTGTCTGCAGCACCCGGGATCTCCTAGGAGCCCTTCGAGTGTCTTCCCCGAATCCCTCACACTGCGGGCTGCCGGGGAAAGGCGGGGGTTGTGCTGGAAACTCAGGTAGCATCTAGTGCCTCCCCATGGACAGGGGAGGTAATTAGCTGACTTCACCCTGCCAGGGAACACCTGTGACACCAGGCAGCTGCGTGGAGGGCGGCCCCGAACCTCCCCCACACAGTCAGCCGTGTTCCGGAATTCTGAGTGTGGGGAGGTTCTGTCTTATGTCTGCAGCACCCGGGATCACCTAGGAGCCCTTCGAGTGTCTTCCCCCAGTCCCTAACTGTGCGGGCTGCGGGGAAAGGAGGGGGTTGGGCTGGAAAAGCAGGTAGCATCTTGTGCCTCCCCATGGACAGGGGAGGTAATTAGCGGACTTCCCCCTGCCAGGGAACACCTGTGACACCAGGCAGCTGCGTGGAGGGCGGCCCCGAACCTCCCCCACACAGTCAGCCGTGTTCCGGAATTCTGAGTGTGGGGAGGTTCCGTCTTCTGTCTGCAGCACCCGGGATCTCCTAGGAGCCCTTCGAGTGTCTTCCCCGAATCCCTCACACTGCGGGCTGCCGGGGAAAGGCGGGGGTTGGGCTGGAAACTCAGGTAGCATCTAGTGCCTCCCCATGGACAGGGGAGGTAATTAGCGGACTTCACCCTGCCAGGGAACACCTGTGACACCAGGCAGCTGCGTGGAGGGCGGCCCCGAACCTCCCCCACACAGTCAGCCGTGTTCCGGAATTCTGAGTGTGGGGAGGTTCTGTCTTATGCCTGCAGCACCCGGGATCACCTAGGAGCCCTTCGAGTGTCTTCCCCCAGTCCCTAACTGTGCGGGCTGCGGGGAAAGGAGGGGGTTGGGCTGGAAAAGCAGGTAGCATCTTGTGCCTCCCCATGGACAGGGGAGGTAATTAGCGGACTTCCCCCTGCCAGGGAACACCTGTGACACCAGGCAGCTGCGTGGAGGGCGGCCCCGATCCTCCCCCACACAGTCAGCCGTGTTCCGGAATTCTGAGTGTGGGGAGGTTCCGTCTTCTGTCTGCAGCACCCGGGATCTCCTAGGAGCCCTTCGAGTGTCTTCCCCGAATCCCTCACACTGCGGGCTGCCGGGGAAAGGCGGGGGTTGGGCTGGAAACTCAGGTAGCATCTAGTGCCTCCCCATGGACAGGGGAGGTAATTAGCGGACTTCCCCCTGCCAGGGAACACCTGTGACACCAGGCAGCTGCGTGGAGGGCGGCCCTAAACCTCACCCACACAGTCACACGTGTTCCAGATTTCTGAGTGTGGGGAGGTTCCGTCTTCTGTCTGCAGCACCCGGGTTCTCCTAGGAGCCTTTCGAGTGTCTTCCCCCAGTCCCTCCCTGTGCGGGCTGCCGGGGAAAGGCGGGGGTTGGGCTGGAAAAGCAGGTAGCATCTTGTGCCTCCCCATGGACAAGGGAGGTAATTAGTGGACTTCCCCCTGCCAGGGAACACCTGTGACACCAGGCAGCTGCGTGGAGGGCGGCCCCGAACCTCCCCTACACAGTCAGCCGTGTTCCGGAATTCTGAGTGTGGGGAGGTTCCGTCTTCTGTCTGCAGCACCCGGGATCTCCTAGGAGCCCTTCGAGTGTCTTCCCCGAATCCCTCACACTGCGGACTGCCGGGGAAAGGCGGGGGTTGGGCTGGAAATTCAGGTAGCATCTAGTGCCTCCCCATGGACAGGGGAGGTAATTAGCGGACTTCCCCCTGCCAGGGAACACCTGTGACACCAGGCAGCTGCGTGGAGGGCGGCCCTAAACCTCACCCACACAGTCACACGTGTTCCAGATTTCTGAGTGTGGGGAGGTTCCGTCTTCTGTCTGCAGCACCCGGGTTCTCCTAGGAGCCTTTCGAGTGTCTTCCCCCAGTCCCTCCCTGTGCGGGCTGCCGGGGAATGGTGGGGGTTGGGCTGGAAAAGCAGGTAGCATCTTGTGCCTCCCCATGGACAAGGGAGGTAATTAGCGGACTTCCCCCTGCCAGGGAACACCTGTGACACCAGGCAGCTGCGTGGAGGGCGGCCCCGAACCTCCCCCACTCAGTCAGCCGTGTTCCGGAATTCTGAGTGTGGGGAGGTTCCGTGTTCTGTCTGCAGCACCCGGGATCTCCTAGGAGCCCTTCGAGTGTCTTCCCCGAATCCCTCACACTGCGGGCTGCCGGGGAAAGGCGGGGGTTGGGCTGGAAACTCAGGTAGCATCTAGTGCCTCCCCATGGACAGGGGAGGTAATTAGCGGACTTCCCCCTGCCAGGGAACACCTGTGACACCAGTCAGCTGCGTGGACGGCGGCCCCAAACCTCGACCACACAGTCAGCCGTGTTCCGGAATTCTGAGTGTGGGGAGGTTCTGTCTTGTGTCTGCAGCACCCGGGATCTCCTAGGAGCCGTTCGAGAGTCTTCCCCGAGTCCCTCCCAGTGCGGGCAGCCAGGGAATGGCGGGGTTTGGGCTGGAAAAGTAGGTAGCATCTAGTGCCTCCCCATGGACAGGGGAGGTATTTAGCGGAATTCCCCCTGCCAGGGAACACCTGTGACACAAGGCAGCTGCGTGGTGTGCGGCCCTAAAACTCACCCACACAGTCACACGTGTTCCAGATTTCTGAGTGTGGGGAGGTTCCGTCTTCTGTCTGCAGCACCCGGGTTCTCCTAGGAGCCTTTCGAGTGTCTTCCCCCAGTCCCTCCCTGTGCGGGCTGCCGGGGAAAGGCGGGGGTTGGGCTGGAAAAGCAGGTAGCATCTTGTGCCTCCCCATGGACAGGGGAGGTAATTAGCGGACTTCCCCCTGTCAGGGAACACCTGTGACACCAGGCAACTGCGTGGAGGGCGGCCCCGAACCTCCCCCACACAGTCAGCCGTGTTCCGGAATTCTGAGTGTGGGGAGGTTCCGTCTTCTGTCTGCAGCACCCGGGATCTCCTAGGAGCCCTTCGAGTGTCTTCCCCGAATCCCTCACACTGCGGGCTGCCGGGGAAAGGCGGGGGTTGGGCTGGAAACTCAGGTAGCATCTAGTGCCTCCCCATGGACAGGGGAGGTAATTAGCGGACTTCCCCTTGCCAGGGAACACCTGTGACACCAGGCAGCTGCGTGGAGGGCTGCCCCGAACCTCCCCCACACTGTCAGCCGTGTTCCGGGATTCTGAGTGTGGGGAGGTTCCGTCTTCTGTCTGCAGCACCCGGGATCTCCTAGGAGCCCTTCGAGTGTCTTCCCCGAATCCCTCACACTGCGGGCTGCCGGGGAAAGGCGGGGGTTGGGCTGGAAACTCAGGTAGCATCTAGTGCCTCCCCATGGACAGGGGAGGTAATTAGCGGACTTCACCCTGCCAGGGAACACCTGTGACACCAGGCAGCTGCGTGGAGGGCGGCCCTAAACCTCACCCACACAGTCACACGTGTTCCAGATTTCTGAGTGTGGGGAGGTTCCGTCTTCTGTCTGCAGCACCCGGGTTCTCCTAGGAGCCTTTCGAGTGTCTTCCCCCAGTCCCTCCCTGTGCGGGCTGCCGGGGAAAGGCGGGGGTTGGGCTGGAAAAGCAGGTAGCATCTTGTGCCTCCCCATGGACAAGGGAGGTAATTAGTGGACTTCCCCCTGCCAGGGAACACCTGTGACACCAGGCAGCTGCGTGGAGGGCGGCCCCGAACCTCCCCTACACAGTCAGCCGTGTTCCGGAATTCTGAGTGTGGGGAGGTTCCGTCTTCTGTCTGCAGCACCCGGGATCTCCTAGGAGCCCTTCGAGTGTCTTCCCCGAATCCCTCACACTGCGGACTGCCGGGGAAAGGCGGGGGTTGGGCTGGAAACTCAGGTAGCATCTAGTGCCTCCCCATGGACAGGGGAGGTAATTAGCGGACTTCCCCCTGCCAGGGAACACCTGTGACACCAGGCAGCTGCGTGGAGGGCGGCCCTAAACATCACCCACACAGTCACACGTGTTCCAGATTTCTGAGTGTGGGGAGGTTCCGTCTTATGTCTGCAGCACCCGGGTTCTCCTAGGAGCCTTTCGAGTGTCTTCCCCCAGTCCCTCCCTGTGCGGGCTGCCGGGGAAAGGCGGGGGTTGGGCTGGAAAAGCAGGTAGCATCTTGTGCCTCCCCATGGACAAGGGAGGTAATTAGTGGACTTCCCCCTGCCAGGGAACACCTGTGACACCAGGCAGCTGCGTGGAGGGCGGCCCCGAACCTCCCCTACACAGTCAGCCGTGTTCCGGAATTCTGAGTGTGGGGAGGTTCCGTCTTCTGTCTGCAGCACCCGGGATCTCCTAGGAGCCCTTCGAGTGTCTTCCCCGAATCCCTCACACTGCGGACTGCCGGGGAAAGGCGGGGGTTGGGCTGGAAACTCAGGTAGCATCTAGTGCCTCCCCATGGACAGGGGAGGTAATTAGCGGACTTCCCCCTGCCAGGGAACACCTGTGACACCAGGCAGCTGCGTGGAGGGCGGCCCTAAACCTCACCCACACAGTCACACGTGTTCCAGATTTCTGAGTGTGGGGAGGTTCCGTCTTCTGTCTGCAGAACCCGGGATCTCCTAGGAGCCCTTCGAGAGTCTTCCCCGAGTCCCTCCCAGTGCGGGCAGCCGGGGAACAGCGGGGGTTGGGCTGGAATCTCTGGTAGCATCTTGTGCCTCCCCATGGGCAAGGGAGGTAATTAGCGGACTTCCCTCTGCCAGGGAACACCTGTGACACCAGGCAGCTGCGTGGAGGGCGGCCCCGAACCTCCCCCACACAGTCAGCCGTGTTCCGGAATTCTGAGTGTGGGGAGGTTCTGTCTTATGTCTGCAGCACCCGGGTTCACCTAGGAGCCCTTCGAGTGTCTTCCCAGAGTCCCTCCCTGTGCGGGCTGCCGGGGAAAGGAGGGGGTTGGGCTGGAAAAGCAGGTAGCATCTTGTGCCTCCCCATGGACAGGGGAGGTAATTAGCGGACTTCCCCCTGCCAGGGAACACCTGTGACACCAGGCAGCTGCGTGGAGGGCGGCCCCGAACCTCCCCCACACAGTCAGCCGTGTTCCGGAATTCTGAGTGTGGGGAGGTTCCGTCTTCTGTCTGCAGCACCCGGGATCTCCTAGGAGCCCTTCGAGTGTCTTCCCCGAATCCCTCACACTGCGGGCTGCCGGGGAAAGGCGGGGGTTGGGCTGGAAACTCAGGTAGCATCTAGTGCCTCCCCATGGACAGGGGAGGTAATTAGCGGACTTCCCCCTGCCAGGGAACACCTGTGACACCAGGCAGCTGCGTGGAGGGCGGCCCTAAACCTCACCCACACAGTCACACGTGTTCCAGATTTCTGAGTGTGGGGAGGTTCCGTCTTCTGTCTGCAGCACCCGGGTTCTCCTAGGAGCCTTTCGAGTGTCTTCCCCCAGTCCCTCCCTGTGCGGGCTGCCGGGGAAAGGCGGGGGTTGGGCTGGAAAAGCAGGTAGCATCTTGTGCCTCCCCATGGACAAGGGAGGTAATTAGTGGACTTCCCCCTGCCAGGGAACACCTGTGACACCAGGCAGCTGCGTGGAGGGCGGCCCCGAACCTCCCCTACACAGTCAGCCGTGTTCCGGAATTCTGAGTGTGGGGAGGTTCCGTCTTCTGTCTGCAGCACCCGGGATCTCCTAGGAGCCCTTCGAGTGTCTTCCCCGAATCCCTCACACTGCGGACTGCCGGGGAAAGGCGGGGGTTGGGCTGGAAATTCAGGTAGCATCTAGTGCCTCCCCATGGACAGGGGAGGTAATTAGCGGACTTCCCCCTGCCAGGGAACACCTGTGACACCAGGCAGCTGCGTGGAGGGCGGCCCTAAACCTCACCCACACAGTCACACGTGTTCCAGATTTCTGAGTGTGGGGAGGTTCCGTCTTCTGTCTGCAGCACCCGGGTTCTCCTAGGAGCCTTTCGAGTGTCTTCCCCCAGTCCCTCCCTGTGCGGGCTGCCGGGGAAAGGCGGGGGTTGGGCTGGAAAAGCAGGTAGCATCTTGTGCCTCCCCATGGACAAGGGAGGTAATTAGTGGACTTCCCCCTGCCAGGGAACACCTGTGACACCAGGCAGCTGCGTGGAGGGCGGCCCCGAACCTCCCCTACACAGTCAGCCGTGTTCCGGAATTCTGAGTGTGGGGAGGTTCCGTCTTCTGTCTGCAGCACCCGGGATCTCCTAGGAGCCCTTCGAGTGTCTTCCCCGAATCCCTCACACTGCGGGCTGCCGGGGAAAGGCGGGGGTTGGGCTGGAAACTCAGGTAGCATCTAGTGCCTCCCCATGGACAGGGGAGGTAATTAGCGGACTTCACCCTGCCAGGGAACACCTGTGACACCAGGCAGCTGCGTGGAGGGCGGCCCTAAACCTCACCCACACAGTCACACGTGTTCCAGATTTCTGAGTGTGGGGAGGTTCCGTCTTCTGTCTGCAGCACCCGGGTTCTCCTAGGAGCCTTTCGAGTGTCTTCCCCCAGTCCCTCCCTGTGCGGGCTGCCGGGGAAAGGCGGGGGTTGGGCTGGAAAAGCAGGTAGCATCTTGTGCCTCCCCATGGACAAGGGAGGTAATTAGCGGACTTCCCCCTGCCAGGGAACACCTGTGACACCAGGCAGCTGCGTGGAGGGCGGCCCCGAACCTCCCCCACTCAGTCAGCCGTGTTCCGGAATTCTGAGTGTGGGGAGGTTCCGTCTTCTGTCTGCAGCACCCGGGATCTCCTAGGAGCCCTTCGAGTGTCTTCCCCGAATCCCTCACACTGCGGGCTGCCGGGGAAAGGCGGGGGTTGGGCTGGAAACTCAGGTAGCATCTAGTGCCTCCCCATGGACAGGGGAGGTAATTAGCGGACTTCCCCCTGCCAGGGAACACCTGTGACACCAGTCAGCTGCGTGGACGGCGGCCCCAAACCTCGACCACACAGTCAGCCGTGTTCCGGAATTCTGAGTGTGGGGAGGTTCTGTCTTGTGTCTGCAGCACCCGGGATCTCCTAGGAGCCGTTCGAGAGTCTTCCCCGAGTCCCTCCCAGTGCGGGCAGCCAGGGAATGGCGGGGTTTGGGCTGGAAAAGTAGGTAGCATCTAGTGCCTCCCCATGGACAGGGGAGGTATTTAGCGGAATTCCCCCTGCCAGGGAACACCTGTGACACCAGGCAGCTGCGTGGAGGGCGGCCCCGAACCTCCCCTACACAGTCAGCCGTGTTCCGGAATTCTGAGTGTGGGGAGGTTCCGTCTTCTGTCTGCAGCACCCGGGATCTCCTAGGAGCCCTTCGAGTGTCTTCCCCGAATCCCTCACACTGCGGACTGCCGGGGAAAGGCGGGGGTTGGGCTGGAAACTCAGGTAGCATCTAGTGCCTCCCCATGGACAGGGGAGGTAATTAGCGGACTTCCCCCTGCCAGGGAACACCTGTGACACCAGGCAGCTGCGTGGAGGGCGGCCCTAAACCTCACCCACACAGTCACACGTGTTCCAGATTTCTGAGTGTGGGGAGGTTCCGTCTTATGTCTGCAGCACCCGGGTTCTCCTAGGAGCCTTTCGAGTGTCTTCCCCCAGTCCCTCCCTGTGCGGGCTGCCGGGGAAAGGCGGGGGTTGGGCTGGAAAAGCAGGTAGCATCTTGTGCCTCCCCATGGACAAGGGAGGTAATTAGCGGACTTCCCCCTGCCAGGGAACACCTGTGACACCAGGCAACTGCGTGGAGGGCGGCCCCGAACCTCCCCCACACAGTCAGCCGTGTTCCGGAATTCTGAGTGTGGGGAGGTTCCGTCTTCTGTCTGCAGCACCCGGGATCTCCTAGGAGCCCTTCGAGTGTCTTCCCCGAATCCCTCACACTGCGGGCTGCCGGGGAAAGGCGGGGGTTGGGCTGGAAACTCAGGTAGCATCTAGTGCCTCCCCATGGACAGGGGAGGTAATTAGCGGACTTCACCCTGCCAGGGAACACCTGTGACACCAGGCAGCTGCGTGGAGGGCGGCCCCGAACCTCCCCCACACAGTCAGCCGTGTTCCGGAATTCTGAGTGTGGGGAGGTTCTGTCTTATGTCTGCAGCACCCGGGATCACCTAGGAGCCCTTCGAGTGTCTTCCCCCAGTCCCTAACTGTGCGGGCTGCGGGGAAAGGAGGGGGTTGGGCTGGAAAAGCAGGTAGCATCTTGTGCCTCCCCATGGACATGGGAGGTAATTAGCGGACTTCACCCTGCCAGGGAACACCTGTGACACCAGGCAGCTGCGTGGAGGGCGGCCCTAAACCTCACCCACACAGTCACACGTGTTCCAGATTTCTGAGTGTGGGGAGGTTCCGTCTTCTGTCTGCAGCACCCGGGTTCTCCTAGGAGCCTTTCGAGTGTCTTCCCCCAGTCCCTCCTTGTGCGGGCTGCCGGGGAAAGGCGGGGGTTGGGCTGGAAAAGCAGGTAGCATCTTGTGCCTCCCCATGGACAAGGGAGGTAATTAGTGGACTTCCCCCTGCCAGGGAACACCTGTGACACCAGGCAGCTGCGTGGAGGGCGGCCCCGAACCTCCCCTACACAGTCAGCCGTGTTCCGGAATTCTGAGTGTGGGGAGGTTCCGTCTTCTGTCTGCAGCACCCGGGATCTCCTAGGAGCCCTTCGAGTGTCTTCCCCGAATCCCTCACACTGCGGACTGCCGGGGAAAGGCGGGGGTTGGGCTGGAAACTCAGGTAGCATCTAGTGCCTCCCCATGGACAGGGGAGGTAATTAGCGGACTTCCCCCTGCCAGGGAACACCTGTGACACCAGGCAGCTGCGTGGAGGGCGGCCCTAAACCTCACCCACACAGTCACACGTGTTCCAGATTTCTGAGTGTGGGGAGGTTCCGTCTTCTGTCTGCAGCACCCGGGTTCTCCTAGGAGCCTTTCGAGTGTCTTCCCCCAGTCCCTCCCTGTGCGGGCTGCCGGGGAAAGGCGGGGGTTGGGCTGGAAAAGCAGGTAGCATCTTTTGCCTCCCCATGGACAAGGGAGGTAATTAGCGGACTTCCCCCTGCCAGGGAACACCTGTGACACCAGGCAACTGCGTGGAGGGCGGCCCCGAACCTCCCCCACACAGTCAGCCGTGTTCCGGAATTCTGAGTGTGGGGAGGTTCCGTCTTCTGTCTGCAGCACCCGGGATCTCCTAGGAGCCCTTCGAGTGTCTTCCCCGAATCCCTCACACTGCGGGCTGCCGGGGAAAGGCGGGGGTTGTGCTGGAAACTCAGGTAGCATCTAGTGCCTCCCCATGGACAGGGGAGGTAATTAGCTGACTTCACCCTGCCAGGGAACACCTGTGACACCAGGCAGCTGCGTGGAGGGCGGCCCCGAACCTCCCCCACACAGTCAGCCGTGTTCCGGAATTCTGAGTGTGGGGAGGTTCTGTCTTATGTCTGCAGCACCCGGGATCACCTAGGAGCCCTTCGAGTGTCTTCCCCCAGTCCCTAACTGTGCGGGCTGCGGGGAAAGGAGGGGGTTGGGCTGGAAAAGCAGGTAGCATCTTGTGCCTCCCCATGGACAGGGGAGGTAATTAGCGGACTTCCCCCTGCCAGGGAACACCTGTGACACCAGGCAGCTGCGTGGAGGGCGGCCCCGAACCTCCCCCACACAGTCAGCCGTGTTCCGGAATTCTGAGTGTGGGGAGGTTCCGTCTTCTGTCTGCAGCACCCGGGATCTCCTAGGAGCCCTTCGAGTGTCTTCCCCGAATCCCTCACACTGCGGGCTGCCGGGGAAAGGCGGGGGTTGGGCTGGAAACTCAGGTAGCATCTAGTGCCTCCCCATGGACAGGGGAGGTAATTAGCGGACTTCACCCTGCCAGGGAACACCTGTGACACCAGGCAGCTGCGTGGAGGGCGGCCCCGAACCTCCCCCACACAGTCAGCCGTGTTCCGGAATTCTGAGTGTGGGGAGGTTCTGTCTTATGCCTGCAGCACCCGGGATCACCTAGGAGCCCTTCGAGTGTCTTCCCCCAGTCCCTAACTGTGCGGGCTGCGGGGAAAGGAGGGGGTTGGGCTGGAAAAGCAGGTAGCATCTTGTGCCTCCCCATGGACAGGGGAGGTAATTAGCGGACTTCCCCCTGCCAGGGAACACCTGTGACACCAGGCAGCTGCGTGGAGGGCGGCCCCGATCCTCCCCCACACAGTCAGCCGTGTTCCGGAATTCTGAGTGTGGGGAGGTTCCGTCTTCTGTCTGCAGCACCCGGGATCTCCTAGGAGCCCTTCGAGTGTCTTCCCCGAATCCCTCACACTGCGGACTGCCGGGAAAAGGCGGGGGTTGGGCTGGAAACTCAGGCAGCATCTAGTGCCTCCCCATGGACAGGGGAGGTAATTAGCGGACTTCCCCCTGCCAGGGAACACCTGTGACACCAGGCAGCTGCGTGGAGGGCGGCCCTAAACCTCACCCACACAGTCACACGTGTTCCAGATTTCTGAGTGTGGGGAGGTTCCGTCTTCTGTCTGCAGAACCCGGGATCTCCTAGGAGCCCTTCGAGAGTCTTCCCCGAGTCCCTCCCAGTGCGGGCAGCCGGGGAACAGCGGGGGTTGGGCTGGAATCTCTGGTAGCATCTTGTGCCTCCCCATGGGCAAGGGAGGTAATTAGCGGACTTCCCTCTGCCAGGGAACACCTGTGACACCAGGCAGCTGCGTGGAGGGCGGCCCCGAACCTCCCCCACACAGTCAGCCGTGTTCCGGAATTCTGAGTGTGGGGAGGTTCTGTCTTATGTCTGCAGCACCCGGGTTCACCTAGGAGCCCTTCGAGTGTCTTCCCAGAGTCCCTCCCTGTGCGGGCTGCCGGGGAAAGGAGGGGGTTGGGCTGGAAAAGCAGGTAGCATCTTGTGCCTCCCCATGGACAGGGGAGGTAATTAGCGGACTTCCCCCTGCCAGGGAACACCTGTGACACCAGGCAGCTGCGTGGAGGGCGGCCCCGAACCTCCCCCACACAGTCAGCCGTGTTCCGGAATTCTGAGTGTGGGGAGGTTCCGTCTTCTGTCTGCAGCACCCGGGATCTCCTAGGAGCCCTTCGAGTGTCTTCCCCGAATCCCTCACACTGCGGACTGCCGGGGAAAGGCGGGGGTTGGGCTGGAAATTCAGGTAGCATCTAGTGCCTCCCCATGGACAGGGGAGGTAATTAGCGGACTTCCCCCTGCCAGGGAACACCTGTGACACCAGGCAGCTGCGTGGAGGGCGGCCCTAAACCTCACCCACACAGTCACACGTGTTCCAGATTTCTGAGTGTGGGGAGGTTCCGTCTTCTGTCTGCAGCACCCGGGTTCTCCTAGGAGCCTTTCGAGTGTCTTCCCCCAGTCCCTCCCTGTGCGGGCTGCCGGGGAATGGTGGGGGTTGGGCTGGAAAAGCAGGTAGCATCTTGTGCCTCCCCATGGACAAGGGAGGTAATTAGCGGACTTCCCCCTGCCAGGGAACACCTGTGACACCAGGCAGCTGCGTGGAGGGCGGCCCCGAACCTCCCCCACTCAGTCAGCCGTGTTCCGGAATTCTGAGTGTGGGGAGGTTCCGTGTTCTGTCTGCAGCACCCGGGATCTCCTAGGAGCCCTTCGAGTGTCTTCCCCGAATCCCTCACACTGCGGGCTGCCGGGGAAAGGCGGGGGTTGGGCTGGAAACTCAGGTAGCATCTAGTGCCTCCCCATGGACAGGGGAGGTAATTAGCGGACTTCCCCCTGCCAGGGAACACCTGTGACACCAGTCAGCTGCGTGGACGGCGGCCCCAAACCTCGACCACACAGTCAGCCGTGTTCCGGAATTCTGAGTGTGGGGAGGTTCTGTCTTGTGTCTGCAGCACCCGGGATCTCCTAGGAGCCGTTCGAGAGTCTTCCCCGAGTCCCTCCCAGTGCGGGCAGCCAGGGAATGGCGGGGTTTGGGCTGGAAAAGTAGGTAGCATCTAGTGCCTCCCCATGGACAGGGGAGGTATTTAGCGGAATTCCCCCTGCCAGGGAACACCTGTGACACAAGGCAGCTGCGTGGTGTGCGGCCCTAAAACTCACCCACACAGTCACACGTGTTCCAGATTTCTGAGTGTGGGGAGGTTCCGTCTTCTGTCTGCAGCACCCGGGTTCTCCTAGGAGCCTTTCGAGTGTCTTCCCCCAGTCCCTCCCTGTGCGGGCTGCCGGGGAAAGGCGGGGGTTGGGCTGGAAAAGCAGGTAGCATCTTGTGCCTCCCCATGGACAGGGGAGGTAATTAGCGGACTTCCCCCTGTCAGGGAACACCTGTGACACCAGGCAACTGCGTGGAGGGCGGCCCCGAACCTCCCCCACACAGTCAGCCGTGTTCCGGAATTCTGAGTGTGGGGAGGTTCCGTCTTCTGTCTGCAGCACCCGGGATCTCCTAGGAGCCCTTCGAGTGTCTTCCCCGAATCCCTCACACTGCGGGCTGCCGGGGAAAGGCGGGGGTTGGGCTGGAAACTCAGGTAGCATCTAGTGCCTCCCCATGGACAGGGGAGGTAATTAGCGGACTTCCCCTTGCCAGGGAACACCTGTGACACCAGGCAGCTGCGTGGAGGGCTGCCCCGAACCTCCCCCACACTGTCAGCCGTGTTCCGGGATTCTGAGTGTGGGGAGGTTCCGTCTTCTCTCTGCAGCACCCGGGATCTCCTAGGAGCCCTTCGAGTGTCTTCCCCGAATCCCTCACACTGCGGGCTGCCGGGGAAAGGCGGGGGTTGGGCTGGAAACTCAGGTAGCATCTAGTGCCTCCCCATGGACAGGGGAGGTAATTAGCGGACTTCACCCTGCCAGGGAACACCTGTGACACCAGGCAGCTGCGTGGAGGGCGGCCCTAAACCTCACCCACACAGTCACACGTGTTCCAGATTTCTGAGTGTGGGGAGGTTCCGTCTTCTGTCTGCAGCACCCGGGTTCTCCTAGGAGCCTTTCGAGTGTCTTCCCCCAGTCCCTCCCTGTGCGGGCTGCCGGGGAAAGGCGGGGGTTGGGCTGGAAAAGCAGGTAGCATCTTGTGCCTCCCCATGGACAAGGGAGGTAATTAGTGGACTTCCCCCTGCCAGGGAACACCTGTGACACCAGGCAGCTGCGTGGAGGGCGGCCCCGAACCTCCCCTACACAGTCAGCCGTGTTCCGGAATTCTGAGTGTGGGGAGGTTCCGTCTTCTGTCTGCAGCACCCGGGATCTCCTAGGAGCCCTTCGAGTGTCTTCCCCGAATCCCTCACACTGCGGACTGCCGGGGAAAGGCGGGGGTTGGGCTGGAAACTCAGGTAGCATCTAGTGCCTCCCCATGGACAGGGGAGGTAATTAGCGGACTTCCCCCTGCCAGGGAACACCTGTGACACCAGGCAGCTGCGTGGAGGGCGGCCCTAAACATCACCCACACAGTCACACGTGTTCCAGATTTCTGAGTGTGGGGAGGTTCCGTCTTATGTCTGCAGCACCCGGGTTCTCCTAGGAGCCTTTCGAGTGTCTTCCCCCAGTCCCTCCCTGTGCGGGCTGCCGGGGAAAGGCGGGGGTTGGGCTGGAAAAGCAGGTAGCATCTTGTGCCTCCCCATGGACAAGGGAGGTAATTAGTGGACTTCCCCCTGCCAGGGAACACCTGTGACACCAGGCAGCTGCGTGGAGGGCGGCCCCGAACCTCCCCTACACAGTCAGCCGTGTTCCGGAATTCTGAGTGTGGGGAGGTTCCGTCTTCTGTCTGCAGCACCCGGGATCTCCTAGGAGCCCTTCGAGTGTCTTCCCCGAATCCCTCACACTGCGGACTGCCGGGGAAAGGCGGGGGTTGGGCTGGAAACTCAGGTAGCATCTAGTGCCTCCCCATGGACAGGGGAGGTAATTAGCGGACTTCCCCCTGCCAGGGAACACCTGTGACACCAGGCAGCTGCGTGGAGGGCGGCCCTAAACCTCACCCACACAGTCACACGTGTTCCAGATTTCTGAGTGTGGGGAGGTTCCGTCTTCTGTCTGCAGAACCCGGGATCTCCTAGGAGCCCTTCGAGAGTCTTCCCCGAGTCCCTCCCAGTGCGGGCAGCCGGGGAACAGCGGGGGTTGGGCTGGAATCTCTGGTAGCATCTTGTGCCTCCCCATGGGCAAGGGAGGTAATTAGCGGACTTCCCTCTGCCAGGGAACACCTGTGACACCAGGCAGCTGCGTGGAGGGCGGCCCCGAACCTCCCCCACACAGTCAGCCGTGTTCCGGAATTCTGAGTGTGGGGAGGTTCTGTCTTATGTCTGCAGCACCCGGGTTCACCTAGGAGCCCTTCGAGTGTCTTCCCAGAGTCCCTCCCTGTGCGGGCTGCCGGGGAAAGGAGGGGGTTGGGCTGGAAAAGCAGGTAGCATCTTGTGCCTCCCCATGGACAGGGGAGGTAATTAGCGGACTTCCCCCTGCCAGGGAACACCTGTGACACCAGGCAGCTGCGTGGAGGGCGGCCCCGAACCTCCCCCACACAGTCAGCCGTGTTCCGGAATTCTGAGTGTGGGGAGGTTCCGTCTTCTGTCTGCAGCACCCGGGATCTCCTAGGAGCCCTTCGAGTGTCTTCCCCGAATCCCTCACACTGCGGGCTGCCGGGGAAAGGCGGGGGTTGGGCTGGAAACTCAGGTAGCATCTAGTGCCTCCCCATGGACAGGGGAGGTAATTAGCGGACTTCCCCCTGCCAGGGAACACCTGTGACACCAGGCAGCTGCGTGGAGGGCGGCCCTAAACCTCACCCACACAGTCACACGTGTTCCAGATTTCTGAGTGTGGGGAGGTTCCGTCTTCTGTCTGCAGCACCCGGGTTCTCCTAGGAGCCTTTCGAGTGTCTTCCCCCAGTCCCTCCCTGTGCGGGCTGCCGGGGAAAGGCGGGGGTTGGGCTGGAAAAGCAGGTAGCATCTTGTGCCTCCCCATGGACAAGGGAGGTAATTAGTGGACTTCCCCCTGCCAGGGAACACCTGTGACACCAGGCAGCTGCGTGGAGGGCGGCCCCGAACCTCCCCTACACAGTCAGCCGTGTTCCGGAATTCTGAGTGTGGGGAGGTTCCGTCTTCTGTCTGCAGCACCCGGGATCTCCTAGGAGCCCTTCGAGTGTCTTCCCCGAATCCCTCACACTGCGGACTGCCGGGGAAAGGCGGGGGTTGGGCTGGAAATTCAGGTAGCATCTAGTGCCTCCCCATGGACAGGGGAGGTAATTAGCGGACTTCCCCCTGCCAGGGAACACCTGTGACACCAGGCAGCTGCGTGGAGGGCGGCCCTAAACCTCACCCACACAGTCACACGTGTTCCAGATTTCTGAGTGTGGGGAGGTTCCGTCTTCTGTCTGCAGCACCCGGGTTCTCCTAGGAGCCTTTCGAGTGTCTTCCCCCAGTCCCTCCCTGTGCGGGCTGCCGGGGAAAGGTGGGGGTTGGGCTGGAAAAGCAGGTAGCATCTTGTGCCTCCCCATGGACAAGGGAGGTAATTAGCGGACTTCCCCCTGCCAGGGAACACCTGTGACACCAGGCAGCTGCGTGGAGGGCGGCCCCGAACCTCCCCCACTCAGTCAGCCGTGTTCCGGAATTCTGAGTGTGGGGAGGTTCCGTCTTCTGTCTGCAGCACCCGGGATCTCCTAGGAGCCCTTCGAGTGTCTTCCCCGAATCCCTCACACTGCGGGCTGCCGGGGAAAGGCGGGGGTTGGGCTGGAAACTCAGGTAGCATCTAGTGCCTCCCCATGGACAGGGGAGGTAATTAGCGGACTTCCCCCTGCCAGGGAACACCTGTGACACCAGTCAGCTGCGTGGACGGCGGCCCCAAACCTCGACCACACAGTCAGCCGTGTTCCGGAATTCTGAGTGTGGGGAGGTTCTGTCTTGTGTCTGCAGCACCCGGGATCTCCTAGGAGCCGTTCGAGAGTCTTCCCCGAGTCCCTCCCAGTGCGGGCAGCCAGGGAATGGCGGGGTTTGGGCTGGAAAAGTAGGTAGCATCTAGTGCCTCCCCATGGACAGGGGAGGTATTTAGCGGAATTCCCCCTGCCAGGGAACACCTGTGACACAAGGCAGCTGCGTGGTGTGCGGCCCTAAAACTCACCCACACAGTCACACGTGTTCCAGATTTCTGAGTGTGGGGAGGTTCCGTCTTCTGTCTGCAGCACCCGGGTTCTCCTAGGAGCCTTTCGAGTGTCTTCCCCCAGTCCCTCCCTGTGCGGGCTGCCGGGGAAAGGCGGGGGTTGGGCTGGAAAAGCAGGTAGCATCTTGTGCCTCCCCATGGACAGGGGAGGTAATTAGCGGACTTCCCCCTGTCAGGGAACACCTGTGACACCAGGCAACTGCGTGGAGGGCGGCCCCGAACCTCCCCCACACAGTCAGCCGTGTTCCGAAATTCTGAGTGTGGGGAGGTTCCGTCTTCTGTCTGCAGCACCCGGGATCTCCTAGGAGCCCTTCGAGTGTCTTCCCCGAATCCCTCACACTGCGGGCTGCCGGGGAAAGGCGGGGGTTGGGCTGGAAACTCAGGTAGCATCTAGTGCCTCCCCATGGACAGGGGAGGTAATTAGCGGACTTCCCCTTGCCAGGGAACACCTGTGACACCAGGCAGCTGCGTGGAGGGCTGCCCCGAACCTCCCCCACACTGTCAGCCGTGTTCCGGGATTCTGAGTGTGGGGAGGTTCCGTCTTCTGTCTGCAGCACCCGGGATCTCCTAGGAGCCCTTCGAGTGTCTTCCCCGAATCCCTCACACTGCGGGCTGCCGGGGAAAGGCGGGGGTTGGGCTGGAAACTCAGGTAGCATCTAGTGCCTCCCCATGGACAGGGGAGGTAATTAGCGGACTTCACCCTGCCAGGGAACACCTGTGACACCAGGCAGCTGCGTGGAGGGCGGCCCTAAACCTCACCCACACAGTCACACGTGTTCCAGATTTCTGAGTGTGGGGAGGTTCCGTCTTCTGTCTGCAGCACCCGGGTTCTCCTAGGAGCCTTTCGAGTGTCTTCCCCCAGTCCCTCCCTGTGCGGGCTGCCGGGGAAAGGCGGGGGTTGGGCTGGAAAAGCAGGTAGCATCTTGTGCCTCCCCATGGACAAGGGAGGTAATTAGTGGACTTCCCCCTGCCAGGGAACACCTGTGACACCAGGCAGCTGCGTGGAGGGCGGCCCCGAACCTCCCCTACACAGTCAGCCGTGTTCCGGAATTCTGAGTGTGGGGAGGTTCCGTCTTCTGTCTGCAGCACCCGGGATCTCCTAGGAGCCCTTCGAGTGTCTTCCCCGAATCCCTCACACTGCGGACTGCCGGGGAAAGGCGGGGGTTGGGCTGGAAACTCAGGTAGCATCTAGTGCCTCCCCATGGACAGGGGAGGTAATTAGCGGACTTCCCCCTGCCAGGGAACACCTGTGACACCAGTCAGCTTCGTGGAGGGCGGCCCTAAACATCACCCACACAGTCACACGTGTTCCAGATTTCTGAGTGTGGGGAGGTTCCGTCTTATGTCTGCAGCACCCGGGTTCTCCTAGGAGCCTTTCGAGTGTCTTCCCCCAGTCCCTCACTGTGCGGGCTGCCGGGGAAAGGCGGGGGTTGGGCTGGAAAAGCAGGTAGCATCTTGTGCCTCCCCATGGACAAGGGAGGTAATTAGTGGACTTCCCCCTGCCAGGGAACACCTGTGACACCAGGCAGCTGCGTGGAGGGCGGCCCCGAACCTCCCCTACACAGTCAGCCGTGTTCCGGAATTCTGAGTGTGGGGAGGTTCCGTCTTCTGTCTGCAGCACCCGGGATCTCCTAGGAGCCCTTCGAGTGTCTTCCCCGAATCCCTCACACTGCGGACTGCCGGGGAAAGGCGGGGGTTGGGCTGGAAACTCAGGTAGCATCTAGTGCCTCCCCATGGACAGGGGAGGTAATTAGCGGACTTCCCCCTGCCAGGGAACACCTGTGACACCAGGCAGCTGCGTGGAGGGCGGCCCTAAACCTCACCCACACAGTCACACGTGTTCCGGAATTCTGAGTGTGGGGAGGTTCCGTCTTCTGTCTGCAGCACCCGGGTTCTCCTAGGAGCCTTTCGAGTGTCTTCCCCCATTCCCTCCATTTGCGGGCTGCCGGGGAAAGGAGGGGGTTGGGCTGGAAAAGCAGGTAGCATCTTGTGCCTCCCCATGGACAGGGGAGGTAATTAGCGGACTTCCCCTTGCCAGGGAACACCTGTGACACCAGGCAGCTGCGTGGAGGGCGGCCCCGAAACTCCCCCACACAGTCAACCGTGTTCCGGAATTCTGAGTGTGGGGAGGTTCCGTCTTCTGTCTGCAGCACACGGGATCTCCTAGGAGCCCTTCGAGTGTCTTCCCAGAGTCCCTCCCTGTGCGGGCTGCCGGGGAAAGGCGGGGGTTGGGCTGGAAAAGCAGGTAGCATCTTGTGCCTCCCCATGGACAGGGGAGGTAAT
The DNA here is from genome assembly GCF_048773025.1 of Camelus bactrianus. Classification (NCBI taxonomy): domain Eukaryota; kingdom Metazoa; phylum Chordata; class Mammalia; order Artiodactyla; family Camelidae; genus Camelus; species Camelus bactrianus. Next base: position 7,705,168 of record NW_027413957.1, on the reverse strand, counting down.
TAGCGGACTTCCCCCTGCCAGGGAACACCTGTGACACCAGGCAGCTGCGTGGATGGCGGCCCCGAACCTCCCCCACACAGTCAGCCGTGTTCCTGAATTCTGAGTGTGGGGAGGATCCGTCTTCTGTCTGCAGCACCCGGGATCTCCTAGGAGCCCTTCGAGTGTCTTCCCCGAATCCCTCACACTGCGGGCTGCCGGGGAAAGGCGGGGGTTGGGCTGGAAACTCAGGTAGAATCTAGTGCCTCCCCATGGACAGGGGAGGTAATTAGCGGACTTCCCCCTGCCAGGGAACACCTGTGACACCAGTCAGCTGCGTGGACGGCGGCCCCAAACCTCGACCACACAGTCAGCCGTGTTCCGGAATTCTGATTGTGGGGAGGTTCTGTCTTCTGTCTGCAGCACCCGGGATCTCCTAGGAGCCCTTCGAGATTCTTCCCCGAGTCCCTCCCAGTGCGGGCAGCCAGGGAAAGGCGGGGTTTGGGCTGGAAAAGTAGGTAGCATCTAGTGCCTCCCCATGGACAGGGGAGGTAATTAGCGGACTTCACCCTGCCAGGGAACACCTGTGACACCAGGCAGCTGCGTGGAGGGCGGCCCCGAACCTCCCCCACTCAGTCAGCCGTGTTCCGGAATTCTGAGTGTGGGGAGGTTCCGTCTTCTGTCTGCAGCACCCGGGATCTCCTAGGAGCCCTTCGAGTGTCTTCCCCGAATCCCTCACACTGCGGGCTGCCGGGGAAAGGCGGGGGTTGGGCTGGAAACTCAGGTAGCATCTAGTGCCTCCCCATGGACAGGGGAGGTAATTAGCGGACTTCCCCCTGCCAGGGAACACCTGTGACACCAGTCAGCTGCGTGGACGGCGGCCCCAAACCTCGACCACACAGTCAGCCGTGTTCCGGAATTCTGAGTGTGGGGAGGTTCTGTCTTGTGTCTGCAGCACCCGGGATCTCCTAGGAGCCGTTCGAGAGTCTTCCCCGAGTCCCTCCCAGTGCGGGCAGCCAGGGAATGGCGGGGTTTGGGCTGGAAAAGTAGGTAGCATCTAGTGCCTCCCCATGGACAGGGGAGGTATTTAGCGGAATTCCCCCTGCCAGGGAACACCTGTGACACAAGGCAGCTGCGTGGTGTGCGGCCCTAAACCTCACCCACACAGTCACACGTGTTCCAGATTTCTGAGTGTGGGGAGGTTCCGTCTTCTGTCTGCAGCACCCGGGTTCTCCTAGGAGCCTTTCGAGTGTCTTCCCCCAGTCCCTCCCTGTGCGGGCTGCCGGGGAAAGGCGGGGGTTGTGCTGGAAACTCAGGTAGCATCTAGTGCCTCCCCATGGACAGGGGAGGTAATTAGCGGACTTCACCCTGCCAGGGAACACCTGTGACACCAGGCAGCTGCGTGGAGGGCGGCCCTAAACCTCACCCACACAGTCACACGTGTTCCAGATTTCTGAGTGTGGGGAGGTTCCGTCTTCTGTCTGCAGCACCCGGGTTCTCCTAGGAGCCTTTCGAGTGTCTTCCCCCAGTCCCTCCCTGTGCGGGCTGCCGGGGAAAGGCGGGGGTTGGGCTGGAAAAGCAGGTAGCATCTTGTGCCTCCCCATGGACAGGGGAGGTAATTAGCGGACTTCCCCCTGTCAGGGAACACCTGTGACACCAGGCAACTGCGTGGAGGGCGGCCCCGAACCTCCCCCACACAGTCAGCCGTGTTCCGGAATTCTGAGTGTGGGGAGGTTCCGTCTTCTGTCTGCAGCACCCGGGATCTCCTAGGAGCCCTTCGAGTGTCTTCCCCGAATCCCTCACACTGCGGGCTGCCGGGGAAAGGCGGGGGTTGGGCTGGAAACTCAGGTAGCATCTAGTGCCTCCCCATGGACAGGGGAGGTAATTAGCGGACTTCCCCTTGCCAGGGAACACCTGTGACACCAGGCAGCTGCGTGGAGGGCTGCCCCGAACCTCCCCCACACTGTCAGCCGTGTTCCGGGATTCTGAGTGTGGGGAGGTTCCGTCTTCTGTCTGCAGCACCCGGGATCTCCTAGGAGCCCTTCGAGTGTCTTCCCCGAATCCCTCACACTGCGGGCTGCCGGGGAAAGGCGGGGGTTGGGCTGGAAACTCAGGTAGCATCTAGTGCCTCCCCATGGACAGGGGAGGTAATTAGCGGACTTCACCCTGCCAGGGAACACCTGTGACACCAGGCAGCTGCGTGGAGGGCGGCCCTAAACCTCACCCACACAGTCACACGTGTTCCAGATTTCTGAGTGTGGGGAGGTTCCGTCTTCTGTCTGCAGCACCCGGGTTCTCCTAGGAGCCTTTCGAGTGTCTTCCCCCAGTCCCTCCCTGTGCGGGCTGCCGGGGAAAGGCGGGGGTTGGGCTGGAAAAGCAGGTAGCATCTTGTGCCTCCCCATGGACAAGGGAGGTAATTAGTGGACTTCCCCCTGCCAGGGAACACCTGTGACACCAGGCAGCTGCGTGGAGGGCGGCCCCGAACCTCCCCTACACAGTCAGCCGTGTTCCGGAATTCTGAGTGTGGGGAGGTTCCGTCTTCTGTCTGCAGCACCCGGGATCTCCTAGGAGCCCTTCGAGTGTCTTCCCCGAATCCCTCACACTGCGGACTGCCGGGGAAAGGCGGGGGTTGGGCTGGAAACTCAGGTAGCATCTAGTGCCTCCCCATGGACAGGGGAGGTAATTAGCGGACTTCCCCCTGCCAGGGAACACCTGTGACACCAGGCAGCTGCGTGGAGGGCGGCCCTAAACATCACCCACACAGTCACACGTGTTCCAGATTTCTGAGTGTGGGGAGGTTCCGTCTTATGTCTGCAGCACCCGGGTTCTCCTAGGAGCCTTTCGAGTGTCTTCCCCCAGTCCCTCCCTGTGCGGGCTGCCGGGGAAAGGCGGGGGTTGGGCTGGAAAAGCAGGTAGCATCTTGTGCCTCCCCATGGACAAGGGAGGTAATTAGTGGACTTCCCCCTGCCAGGGAACACCTGTGACACCAGGCAGCTGCGTGGAGGGCGGCCCCGAACCTCCCCTACACAGTCAGCCGTGTTCCGGAATTCTGAGTGTGGGGAGGTTCCGTCTTCTGTCTGCAGCACCCGGGATCTCCTAGGAGCCCTTCGAGTGTCTTCCCCGAATCCCTCACACTGCGGACTGCCGGGGAAAGGCGGGGGTTGGGCTGGAAACTCAGGTAGCATCTAGTGCCTCCCCATGGACAGGGGAGGTAATTAGCGGACTTCCCCCTGCCAGGGAACACCTGTGACACCAGGCAGCTGCGTGGAGGGCGGCCCTAAACCTCACCCACACAGTCACACGTGTTCCGGAATTCTGAGTGTGGGGAGGTTCCGTCTTCTGTCTGCAGTACCCGGGTTCTCCTAGGAGCCTTTCGAGTGTCTTCCCCCATTCCCTCCATTTGCGGGCTGCCGGGGAAAGGAGGGGGTTGGGCTGGAAAAGCAGGTAGCATCTTGTGCCTCCCCATGGACAGGGGAGGTAATTAGCGGACTTCCCCTTGCCAGGGAACACCTGTGACACCAGGCAGCTGCGTGGAGGGCGGCCCCGAAACTCCCCCACACAGTCAACCGTGTTCCGGAATTCTGAGTGTGGGGAGGTTCCGTCTTCTGTCTGCAGCACACGGGATCTCCTAGGAGCCCTTCGAGTGTCTTCCCAGAGTCCCTCCCTGTGCGGGCTGCCGGGGAAAGGCGGGGGTTGGGCTGGAAAAGCAGGTAGCATCTTGTGCCTCCCCATGGACAGGGGAGGTAATTAGCGGACTTCCCCCTGCCAGGGAACACCTGTGACACCAGGCAGCTTCGTGGAGGGCGGCCCCGAACCTCCCCCACACAGTCAGCCGTGTTCCTGAATTCTGAGTGTGGGGAGGATCCGTCTTCTGTCTGCAGCACCCGGGATCTCCTAGGAGCCCTTCGAGTGTCTTCCCCGAATCCCTCACACTGCGGGCTGCCGGGGAAAGGCGGGGGTTGGGCTGGAAACTCAGGTAGAATCTAGTGCCTCCCCATGGACAGGGGAGGTAATTAGCGGACTTCCCCCTGCCAGGGAACACCTGTGACACCAGTCAGCTGCGTGGACGGCGGCCCCAAACCTCGACCACACAGTCAGCCGTGTTCCGGAATTCTGATTGTGGGGAGGTTCTGTCTTCTGTCTGCAGCACCCGGGATCTCCTAGGAGCCCTTCGAGATTCTTCCCCGAGTCCCTCCCAGTGCGGGCAGCCAGGGAAAGGCGGGGTTTGGGCTGGAAAAGTAGGTAGCATCTAGTGCCTCCCCATGGACAGGGGAGGTAATTAGCGGACTTCACCCTGCCAGGGAACACCTGTGACACCAGGCAGCTGCGTGGAGGGCGGCCCCGAACCTCCCCCACTCAGTCAGCCGTGTTCCGGAATTCTGAGTGTGGGGAGGTTCCGTCTTCTGTCTGCAGCACCCGGGATCTCCTAGGAGCCCTTCGAGTGTCTTCCCCGAATCCCTCACACTGCGGGCTGCCGGGGAAAGGCGGGGGTTGGGCTGGAAACTCAGGTAGCATCTAGTGCCTCCCCATGGACAGGGGAGGTAATTAGCGGACTTCCCCCTGCCAGGGAACACCTGTGACACCAGTCAGCTGCGTGGACGGCGGCCCCAAACCTCGACCACACAGTCAGCCGTGTTCCGGAATTCTGAGTGTGGGGAGGTTCTGTCTTGTGTCTGCAGCACCCGGGATCTCCTAGGAGCCGTTCGAGAGTCTTCCCCGAGTCCCTCCCAGTGCGGGCAGCCAGGGAATGGCGGGGTTTGGGCTGGAAAAGTAGGTAGCATCTAGTGCCTCCCCATGGACAGGGGAGGTATTTAGCGGAATTCCCCCTGCCAGGGAACACCTGTGACACAAGGCAGCTGCGTGGTGTGCGGCCCTAAACCTCACCCACACAGTCACACGTGTTCCAGATTTCTGAGTGTGGGGAGGTTCCGTCTTCTGTCTGCAGCACCCGGGTTCTCCTAGGAGCCTTTCGAGTGTCTTCCCCCAGTCCCTCCCTGTGCGGGCTGCCGGGGAAAGGCGGGGGTTGGGCTGGAAACTCAGGTAGCATCTAGTGCCTCCCCATGGACAGGGGAGGTAATTAGCGGACTTCACCCTGCCAGGGAACACCTGTGACACCAGGCAGCTGCGTGGAGGGCGGCCCTAAACCTCACCCACACAGTCACACGTGTTCCAGATTTCTGAGTGTGGGGAGGTTCCGTCTTCTGTCTGCAGCACCCGGGTTCTCCTAGGAGCCTTTCGAGTGTCTTCCCCCAGTCCCTCCCTGTGCGGGCTGCCGGGGAAAGGCGGGGGTTGGGCTGGAAAAGCAGGTAGCATCTTGTGCCTCCCCATGGACAAGGGAGGTAATTAGTGGACTTCCCCCTGCCAGGGAACACCTGTGACACCAGGCAGCTGCGTGGAGGGCGGCCCCGAACCTCCCCTACACAGTCAGCCGTGTTCCGGAATTCTGAGTGTGGGGAGGTTCCGTCTTCTGTCTGCAGCACCCGGGATCTCCTAGGAGCCCTTCGAGTGTCTTCCCCGAATCCCTCACACTGCGGACTGCCGGGGAAAGGCGGGGGTTGGGCTGGAAATTCAGGTAGCATCTAGTGCCTCCCCATGGACAGGGGAGGTAATTAGCGGACTTCCCCCTGCCAGGGAACACCTGTGACACCAGGCAGCTGCGTGGAGGGCGGCCCTAAACCTCACCCACACAGTCACACGTGTTCCAGATTTCTGAGTGTGGGGAGGTTCCGTCTTCTGTCTGCAGCACCCGGGTTCTCCTAGGAGCCTTTCGAGTGTCTTCCCCCAGTCCCTCCCTGTGCGGGCTGCCGGGGAAAGGCGGGGGTTGGGCTGGAAAAGCAGGTAGCATCTTGTGCCTCCCCATGGACAAGGGAGGTAATTAGCGGACTTCCCCCTGCCAGGGAACACCTGTGACACCAGGCAGCTGCGTGGAGGGCGGCCCCGAACCTCCCCCACTCAGTCAGCCGTGTTCCGGAATTCTGAGTGTGGGGAGGTTCCGTCTTCTGTCTGCAGCACCCGGGATCTCCTAGGAGCCCTTCGAGTGTCTTCCCCGAATCCCTCACACTGCGGGCTGCCGGGGAAAGGCGGGGGTTGGGCTGGAAACTCAGGTAGCATCTAGTGCCTCCCCATGGACAGGGGAGGTAATTAGCGGACTTCCCCCTGCCAGGGAACACCTGTGACACCAGTCAGCTGCGTGGACGGCGGCCCCAAACCTCGACCACACAGTCAGCCGTGTTCCGGAATTCTGAGTGTGGGGAGGTTCTGTCTTGTGTCTGCAGCACCCGGGATCTCCTAGGAGCCGTTCGAGAGTCTTCCCCGAGTCCCTCCCAGTGCGGGCAGCCAGGGAATGGCGGGGTTTGGGCTGGAAAAGTAGGTAGCATCTAGTGCCTCCCCATGGACAGGGGAGGTATTTAGCGGAATTCCCCCTGCCAGGGAACACCTGTGACACAAGGCAGCTGCGTGGTGTGCGGCCCTAAAACTCACCCACACAGTCACACGTGTTCCAGATTTCTGAGTGTGGGGAGGTTCCGTCTTCTGTCTGCAGCACCCGGGTTCTCCTAGGAGCCTTTCGAGTGTCTTCCCCCAGTCCCTCCCTGTGCGGGCTGCCGGGGAAAGGCGGGGGTTGGGCTGGAAAAGCAGGTAGCATCTTGTGCCTCCCCATGGACAGGGGAGGTAATTAGCGGACTTCCCCCTGCCAGGGAACACCTGTGACACCAGGCAACTGCGTGGAGGGCGGCCCCGAACCTCCCCCACACAGTCAGCCGTGTTCCGGAATTCTGAGTGTGGGGAGGTTCCGTCTTCTGTCTGCAGCACCCGGGATGTCCTAGGAGCCCTTCGAGTGTCTTCCCCGAATCCCTCACACTGCGGGCTGCCGGGGAAAGGCGGGGGTTGGGCTGGAAACTCAGGTAGCATCTAGTGCCTCCCCATGGACAGGGGAGGTAATTAGCGGACTTCACCCTGCCAGGGAACACCTGTGACACCAGGCAGCTGCGTGGAGGGCGGCCCCGAACCTCCCCCACACAGTCAGCCGTGTTCCGGAATTCTGAGTGTGGGGAGGTTCTGTCTTATGTCTGCAGCACCCGGGATCACCTAGGAGCCCTTCGAGTGTCTTCCCCCAGTCCCTCACTGTGCGGGCTGCCGGGGAAAGGAGGGGGTTGGGCTGGAAAAGCAGGTAGCATCTTGTGCCTCCCCATGGACAGGGGAGGTAATTAGCGGACTTCCCCCTGCCAGGGAACACCTGTGACACCAGGCAGCTGCGTGGAGGGCGGCCCCGAACCTCCCCCACACAGTCAGCCGTGTTCCGGAATTCTGAGTGTGGGGAGGTTCCGTCTTCTGTCTGCAGCACCCGGGATCTCCTAGGAGCCCTTCGAGTGTCTTCCCCGAATCCCTCACACTGCGGGCTGCCGGGGAAAGGCGGGGGTTGGGCTGGAAACTCAGGTAGCATCTAGTGCCTCCCCATGGACAGGGGAGGTAATTAGCGGACTTCCCCTTGCCAGGGAACACCTGTGACACCAGGCAGCTGCGTGGAGGGCTGCCCCGAACCTCCCCCACACTGTCAGCCGTGTTCCGGAATTCTGAGTGTGGGGAGGTTCCGTCTTCTGTCTGCAGCACCCGGGATCTCCTAGGAGCCCTTCGAGTGTCTTCCCCGAATCCCTCACACTGCGGGCTGCCGGGGAAAGGCGGGGGTTGGGCTGGAAACTCAGGTAGCATCTAGTGCCTCCCCATGGACAGGGGAGGTAATTAGCGGACTTCACCCTGCCAGGGAACACCTGTGACACCAGGCAGCTGCGTGGAGGGCGGCCCTAAACCTCACCCACACAGTCACACGTGTTCCAGATTTCTGAGTGTGGGGAGGTTCCGTCTTCTGTCTGCAGCACCCGGGTTCTCCTAGGAGCCTTTCGAGTGTCTTCCCCCAGTCCCTCCCTGTGCGGGCTGCCGGGGAAAGGCGGGGGTTGGGCTGGAAAAGCAGGTAGCATCTTGTGCCTCCCCATGGACAGGGGAGGTAATTAGCGGACTTCCCCCTGCCAGGGAACACCTGTGACACCAGGCAGCTGCGTGGAGGGCGGCCCCGAACCTCCCCCACACAGTCAGCCGTGTTCCGGAATTCTGAGTGTGGGGAGGTTCCGTCTTCTGTCTGCAGCACCCGGGATCTCCTAGGAGCCCTTCGAGTGTCTTCCCCGAATCCCTCACACTGCGGGCTGCCGGGGAAAGGCGGGGGTTGGGCTGGAAACTCAGGTAGCATCTAGTGCCTCCCCATGGACAGGGGAGGTAATTAGCGGACTTCCCCTTGCCAGGGAACACCTGTGACACCAGGCAGCTGCGTGGAGGGCTGCCCCGAACCTCCCCCACACTGTCAGAAGTGTTCCGGAATTCTGAGTGTGGGGAGGTTCCGTCTTCTGTCTGCAGCACCCGGGATCTCCTAGGAGCCCTTCGAGTGTCTTCCCCGAATCCCTCACACTGCGGGCTGCCGGGGAAAGGCGGGGGTTGGGCTGGAAACTCAGGTAGCATCTAGTGCCTCCCCATGGACAGGGGAGGTAATTAGCGGACTTCACCCTGCCAGGGAACACCTGTGATACCAGGCAGCTGCGTGGAGGGCGGCCCTAAACCTCACCCACACAGTCACACGTGTTCCAGATTTCTGAGTGTGGGGAGGTTCCGTCTTCTGTCTGCAGCACCCGGGTTCTCCTAGGAGCCTTTCGAGTGTCTTCCCCCAGTCCCTCCCTGTGCGGGCTGCCGGGGAAAGGCGGGGGTTGGGCTGGAAAAGCAGGTAGCATCTTGTGCCTCCCCATGGACAAGGGAGGTAATTAGTGGACTTCCCCCTGCCAGGGAACACCTGTGACACCAGGCAGCTGCGTGGAGGGCGGCCCCGAACCTCCCCTACACAGTCAGCCGTGTTCCGGAATTCTGAGTGTGGGGAGGTTCCGTCTTCTGTCTGCAGCACCCGGGATCTCCTAGGAGCCCTTCGAGTGTCTTCCCCGAATCCCTCACACTGCGGACTGCCGGGGAAAGGCGGGGGTTGGGCTGGAAACTCAGGTAGCATCTAGTGCCTCCCCATGGACAGGGGAGGTAATTAGCGGACTTCCCCCTGCCAGGGAACACCTGTGACACCAGGCAGCTGCGTGGAGGGCGGCCCTAAACCTCACCCACACAGTCACACGTGTTCCAGATTTCTGAGTGTGGGGAGGTTCCGTCTTATGTCTGCAGCACCCGGGTTCTCCTAGGAGCCTTTCGAGTGTCTTCCCCCAGTCCCTCCCTGTGCGGGCTGCCGGGGAAAGGCGGGGGTTGGGCTGGAAAAGCAGGTAGCATCTTGTGCCTCCCCATGGACAAGGGAGGTAATTAGTGGACTTCCCCCTGCCAGGGAACACCTGTGACACCAGGCAGCTGCGTGGAGGGCGGCCCCGAACCTCCCCTACACAGTCAGCCGTGTTCCGGAATTCTGAGTGTGGGGAGGTTCCGTCTTCTGTCTGCAGCACCCGGGATCTCCTAGGAGCCCTTCGAGTGTCTTCCCCGAATCCCTCACACTGCGGACTGCCGGGGAAAGGCGGGGGTTGGGCTGGAAACTCAGGTAGCATCTAGTGCCTCCCCATGGACAGGGGAGGTAATTAGCGGACTTCCCCCTGCCAGGGAACACCTGTGACACCAGGCAGCTGCGTGGAGGGCGGCCCTAAACCTCACCCACACAGTCACACGTGTTCCAGATTTCTGAGTGTGGGGAGGTTCCGTCTTATGTCTGCAGCACCCGGGTTCTCCTAGGAGCCTTTCGAGTGTCTTCCCCCAGTCCCTCCCTGTGCGGGCTGCCGGGGAAAGGCGGGGGTTGGGCTGGAAAAGCAGGTAGCATCTTGTGCCTCCCCATGGACAAGGGAGGTAATTAGCGGACTTCCCCCTGCCAGGGAACACCTGTGACACCAGGCAACTGCGTGGAGGGCGGCCCCGAACCTCCCCCACACAGTCAGCCGTGTTCCGGAATTCTGAGTGTGGGGAGGTTCCGTCTTCTGTCTGCAGCACCCGGGATCTCCTAGGAGCCCTTCGAGTGTCTTCCCCGAATCCCTCACACTGCGGGCTGCCGGGGAAAGGCGGGGGTTGGGCTGGAAACTCAGGTAGCATCTAGTGCCTCCCCATGGACAGGGGAGGTAATTAGCGGACTTCACCCTGCCAGGGAACACCTGTGACACCAGGCAGCTGCGTGGAGGGCGGCCCCGAACCTCCCCCACACAGTCAGCCGTGTTCCGGAATTCTGAGTGTGGGGAGGTTCTGTCTTATGTCTGCAGCACCCGGGATCACCTAGGAGCCCTTCGAGTGTCTTCCCCCAGTCCCTAACTGTGCGGGCTGCGGGGAAAGGAGGGGGTTGGGCTGGAAAAGCAGGTAGCATCTTGTGCCTCCCCATGGACATGGGAGGTAATTAGCGGACTTCACCCTGCCAGGGAACACCTGTGACACCAGGCAGCTGCGTGGAGGGCGGCCCTAAACCTCACCCACACAGTCACACGTGTTCCAGATTTCTGAGTGTGGGGAGGTTCCGTCTTCTGTCTGCAGCACCCGGGTTCTCCTAGGAGCCTTTCGAGTGTCTTCCCCCAGTCCCTCCTTGTGCGGGCTGCCGGGGAAAGGCGGGGGTTGGGCTGGAAAAGCAGGTAGCATCTTGTGCCTCCCCATGGACAAGGGAGGTAATTAGTGGACTTCCCCCTGCCAGGGAACACCTGTGACACCAGGCAGCTGCGTGGAGGGCGGCCCCGAACCTCCCCTACACAGTCAGCCGTGTTCCGGAATTCTGAGTGTGGGGAGGTTCCGTCTTCTGTCTGCAGCACCCGGGATCTCCTAGGAGCCCTTCGAGTGTCTTCCCCGAATCCCTCACACTGCGGACTGCCGGGGAAAGGCGGGGGTTGGGCTGGAAACTCAGGTAGCATCTAGTGCCTCCCCATGGACAGGGGAGGTAATTAGCGGACTTCCCCCTGCCAGGGAACACCTGTGACACCAGGCAGCTGCGTGGAGGGCGGCCCTAAACCTCACCCACACAGTCACACGTGTTCCAGATTTCTGAGTGTGGGGAGGTTCCGTCTTCTGTCTGCAGCACCCGGGTTCTCCTAGGAGCCTTTCGAGTGTCTTCCCCCAGTCCCTCCCTGTGCGGGCTGCCGGGGAAAGGCGGGGGTTGGGCTGGAAAAGCAGGTAGCATCTTTTGCCTCCCCATGGACAAGGGAGGTAATTAGCGGACTTCCCCCTGCCAGGGAACACCTGTGACACCAGGCAACTGCGTGGAGGGCGGCCCCGAACCTCCCCCACACAGTCAGCCGTGTTCCGGAATTCTGAGTGTGGGGAGGTTCCGTCTTCTGTCTGCAGCACCCGGGATCTCCTAGGAGCCCTTCGAGTGTCTTCCCCGAATCCCTCACACTGCGGGCTGCCGGGGAAAGGCGGGGGTTGTGCTGGAAACTCAGGTAGCATCTAGTGCCTCCCCATGGACAGGGGAGGTAATTAGCTGACTTCACCCTGCCAGGGAACACCTGTGACACCAGGCAGCTGCGTGGAGGGCGGCCCCGAACCTCCCCCACACAGTCAGCCGTGTTCCGGAATTCTGAGTGTGGGGAGGTTCTGTCTTATGTCTGCAGCACCCGGGATCACCTAGGAGCCCTTCGAGTGTCTTCCCCCAGTCCCTAACTGTGCGGGCTGCGGGGAAAGGAGGGGGTTGGGCTGGAAAAGCAGGTAGCATCTTGTGCCTCCCCATGGACAGGGGAGGTAATTAGCGGACTTCCCCCTGCCAGGGAACACCTGTGACACCAGGCAGCTGCGTGGAGGGCGGCCCCGAACCTCCCCCACACAGTCAGCCGTGTTCCGGAATTCTGAGTGTGGGGAGGTTCCGTCTTCTGTCTGCAGCACCCGGGATCTCCTAGGAGCCCTTCGAGTGTCTTCCCCGAATCCCTCACACTGCGGGCTGCCGGGGAAAGGCGGGGGTTGGGCTGGAAACTCAGGTAGCATCTAGTGCCTCCCCATGGACAGGGGAGGTAATTAGCGGACTTCACCCTGCCAGGGAACACCTGTGACACCAGGCAGCTGCGTGGAGGGCGGCCCCGAACCTCCCCCACACAGTCAGCCGTGTTCCGGAATTCTGAGTGTGGGGAGGTTCTGTCTTATGCCTGCAGCACCCGGGATCACCTAGGAGCCCTTCGAGTGTCTTCCCCCAGTCCCTAACTGTGCGGGCTGCGGGGAAAGGAGGGGGTTGGGCTGGAAAAGCAGGTAGCATCTTGTGCCTCCCCATGGACAGGGGAGGTAATTAGCGGACTTCCCCCTGCCAGGGAACACCTGTGACACCAGGCAGCTGCGTGGAGGGCGGCCCCGATCCTCCCCCACACAGTCAGCCGTGTTCCGGAATTCTGAGTGTGGGGAGGTTCCGTCTTCTGTCTGCAGCACCCGGGATCTCCTAGGAGCCCTTCGAGTGTCTTCCCCGAATCCCTCACACTGCGGGCAGCCGGGGAACAGCGGGGGTTGGGCTGGAATCTCTGGTAGCATCTTGTGCCTCCCCATGGGCAAGGGAGGTAATTAGCGGACTTCCCTCTGCCAGGGAACACCTGTGACACCAGGCAGCTGCGTGGAGGGCGGCCCCGAACCTCCCCCACACAGTCAGCCGTGTTCCGGAATTCTGAGTGTGGGGAGGTTCTGTCTTATGTCTGCAGCACCCGGGTTCACCTAGGAGCCCTTCGAGTGTCTTCCCAGAGTCCCTCCCTGTGCGGGCTGCCGGGGAAAGGAGGGGGTTGGGCTGGAAAAGCAGGTAGCATCTTGTGCCTCCCCATGGACAGGGGAGGTAATTAGCGGACTTCCCCCTGCCAGGGAACACCTGTGACACCAGGCAGCTGCGTGGAGGGCGGCCCCGAACCTCCCCCACACAGTCAGCCGTGTTCCGGAATTCTGAGTGTGGGGAGGTTCCGTCTTCTGTCTGCAGCACCCGGGATCTCCTAGGAGCCCTTCGAGTGTCTTCCCCGAATCCCTCACACTGCGGGCTGCCGGGGAAAGGCGGGGGTTGGGCTGGAAACTCAGGTAGCATCTAGTGCCTCCCCATGGACAGGGGAGGTAATTAGCGGACTTCCCCCTGCCAGGGAACACCTGTGACACCAGGCAGCTGCGTGGAGGGCGGCCCTAAACCTCACCCACACAGTCACACGTGTTCCAGATTTCTGAGTGTGGGGAGGTTCCGTCTTCTGTCTGCAGCACCCGGGTTCTCCTAGGAGCCTTTCGAGTGTCTTCCCCCAGTCCCTCCCTGTGCGGGCTGCCGGGGAAAGGCGGGGGTTGGGCTGGAAAAGCAGGTAGCATCTTGTGCCTCCCCATGGACAAGGGAGGTAATTAGTGGACTTCCCCCTGCCAGGGAACACCTGTGACACCAGGCAGCTGCGTGGAGGGCGGCCCCGAACCTCCCCTACACAGTCAGCCGTGTTCCGGAATTCTGAGTGTGGGGAGGTTCCGTCTTCTGTCTGCAGCACCCGGGATCTCCTAGGAGCCCTTCGAGTGTCTTCCCCGAATCCCTCACACTGCGGACTGCCGGGGAAAGGCGGGGGTTGGGCTGGAAATTCAGGTAGCATCTAGTGCCTCCCCATGGACAGGGGAGGTAATTAGCGGACTTCCCCCTGCCAGGGAACACCTGTGACACCAGGCAGCTGCGTGGAGGGCGGCCCTAAACCTCACCCACACAGTCACACGTGTTCCAGATTTCTGAGTGTGGGGAGGTTCCGTCTTCTGTCTGCAGCACCCGGGTTCTCCTAGGAGCCTTTCGAGTGTCTTCCCCCAGTCCCTCCCTGTGCGGGCTGCCGGGGAATGGTGGGGGTTGGGCTGGAAAAGCAGGTAGCATCTTGTGCCTCCCCATGGACAAGGGAGGTAATTAGCGGACTTCCCCCTGCCAGGGAACACCTGTGACACCAGGCAGCTGCGTGGAGGGCGGCCCCGAACCTCCCCCACTCAGTCAGCCGTGTTCCGGAATTCTGAGTGTGGGGAGGTTCCGTCTTCTGTCTGCAGCACCCGGGATCTCCTAGGAGCCCTTCGAGTGTCTTCCCCGAATCCCTCACACTGCGGGCTGCCGGGGAAAGGCGGGGGTTGGGCTGGAAACTCAGGTAGCATCTAGTGCCTCCCCATGGACAGGGGAGGTAATTAGCGGACTTCCCCCTGCCAGGGAACACCTGTGACACCAGTCAGCTGCGTGGACGGCGGCCCCAAACCTCGACCACACAGTCAGCCGTGTTCCGGAATTCTGAGTGTGGGGAGGTTCTGTCTTGTGTCTGCAGCACCCGGGATCTCCTAGGAGCCGTTCGAGAGTCTTCCCCGAGTCCCTCCCAGTGCGGGCAGCCAGGGAATGGCGGGGTTTGGGCTGGAAAAGTAGGTAGCATCTAGTGCCTCCCCATGGACAGGGGAGGTATTTAGCGGAATTCCCCCTGCCAGGGAACACCTGTGACACAAGGCAGCTGCGTGGTGTGCGGCCCTAAAACTCACCCACACAGTCACACGTGTTCCAGATTTCTGAGTGTGGGGAGGTTCCGTCTTCTGTCTGCAGCACCCGGGTTCTCCTAGGAGCCTTTCGAGTGTCTTCCCCCAGTCCCTCCCTGTGCGGGCTGCCGGGGAAAGGCGGGGGTTGGGCTGGAAAAGCAGGTAGCATCTTGTGCCTCCCCATGGACAGGGGAGGTAATTAGCGGACTTCCCCCTGTCAGGGAACACCTGTGACACCAGGCAACTGCGTGGAGGGCGGCCCCGAACCTCCCCCACACAGTCAGCCGTGTTCCGGAATTCTGAGTGTGGGGAGGTTCCGTCTTCTGTCTGCAGCACCCGGGATCTCCTAGGAGCCCTTCGAGTGTCTTCCCCGAATCCCTCACACTGCGGGCTGCCGGGGAAAGGCGGGGGTTGGGCTGGAAACTCAGGTAGCATCTAGTGCCTCCCCATGGACAGGGGAGGTAATTAGCGGACTTCCCCTTGCCAGGGAACACCTGTGACACCAGGCAGCTGCGTGGAGGGCTGCCCCGAACCTCCCCCACACTGTCAGCCGTGTTCCGGGATTCTGAGTGTGGGGAGGTTCCGTCTTCTGTCTGCAGCACCCGGGATCTCCTAGGAGCCCTTCGAGTGTCTTCCCCGAATCCCTCACACTGCGGGCTGCCGGGGAAAGGCGGGGGTTGGGCTGGAAACTCAGGTAGCATCTAGTGCCTCCCCATGGACAGGGGAGGTAATTAGCGGACTTCACCCTGCCAGGGAACACCTGTGACACCAGGCAGCTGCGTGGAGGGCGGCCCTAAACCTCACCCACACAGTCACACGTGTTCCAGATTTCTGAGTGTGGGGAGGTTCCGTCTTCTGTCTGCAGCACCCGGGTTCTCCTAGGAGCCTTTCGAGTGTCTTCCCCCAGTCCCTCCCTGTGCGGGCTGCCGGGGAAAGGCGGGGGTTGGGCTGGAAAAGCAGGTAGCATCTTGTGCCTCCCCATGGACAAGGGAGGTAATTAGTGGACTTCCCCCTGCCAGGGAACACCTGTGACACCAGGCAGCTGCGTGGAGGGCGGCCCCGAACCTCCCCTACACAGTCAGCCGTGTTCCGGAATTCTGAGTGTGGGGAGGTTCCGTCTTCTGTCTGCAGCACCCGGGATCTCCTAGGAGCCCTTCGAGTGTCTTCCCCGAATCCCTCACACTGCGGACTGCCGGGGAAAGGCGGGGGTTGGGCTGGAAACTCAGGTAGCATCTAGTGCCTCCCCATGGACAGGGGAGGTAATTAGCGGACTTCCCCCTGCCAGGGAACACCTGTGACACCAGGCAGCTGCGTGGAGGGCGGCCCTAAACATCACCCACACAGTCACACGTGTTCCAGATTTCTGAGTGTGGGGAGGTTCCGTCTTATGTCTGCAGCACCCGGGTTCTCCTAGGAGCCTTTCGAGTGTCTTCCCCCAGTCCCTCCCTGTGCGGGCTGCCGGGGAAAGGCGGGGGTTGGGCTGGAAAAGCAGGTAGCATCTTGTGCCTCCCCATGGACAAGGGAGGTAATTAGTGGACTTCCCCCTGCCAGGGAACACCTGTGACACCAGGCAGCTGCGTGGAGGGCGGCCCCGAACCTCCCCTACACAGTCAGCCGTGTTCCGGAATTCTGAGTGTGGGGAGGTTCCGTCTTCTGTCTGCAGCACCCGGGATCTCCTAGGAGCCCTTCGAGTGTCTTCCCCGAATCCCTCACACTGCGGACTGCCGGGGAAAGGCGGGGGTTGGGCTGGAAACTCAGGTAGCATCTAGTGCCTCCCCATGGACAGGGGAGGTAATTAGCGGACTTCCCCCTGCCAGGGAACACCTGTGACACCAGGCAGCTGCGTGGAGGGCGGCCCTAAACCTCACCCACACAGTCACACGTGTTCCGGAATTCTGAGTGTGGGGAGGTTCCGTCTTCTGTCTGCAGTACCCGGGTTCTCCTAGGAGCCTTTCGAGTGTCTTCCCCCATTCCCTCCATTTGCGGGCTGCCGGGGAAAGGAGGGGGTTGGGCTGGAAAAGCAGGTAGCATCTTGTGCCTCCCCATGGACAGGGGAGGTAATTAGCGGACTTCCCCTTGCCAGGGAACACCTGTGACACCAGGCAGCTGCGTGGAGGGCGGCCCCGAAACTCCCCCACACAGTCAACCGTGTTCCGGAATTCTGAGTGTGGGGAGGTTCCGTCTTCTGTCTGCAGCACACGGGATCTCCTAGGAGCCCTTCGAGTGTCTTCCCAGAGTCCCTCCCTGTGCGGGCTGCCGGGGAAAGGCGGGGGTTGGGCTGGAAAAGCAGGTAGCATCTTGTGCCTCCCCATGGACAGGGGAGGTAATTAGCGGACTTCCCCCTGCCAGGGAACACCTGTGACACCAGGCAGCTTCGTGGAGGGCGGCCCCGAACCTCCCCCACACAGTCAGCCGTGTTCCTGAATTCTGAGTGTGGGGAGGATCCGTCTTCTGTCTGCAGCACCCGGGATCTCCTAGGAGCCCTTCGAGTGTCTTCCCCGAATCCCTCACACTGCGGGCTGCCGGGGAAAGGCGGGGGTTGGGCTGGAAACTCAGGTAGAATCTAGTGCCTCCCCATGGACAGGGGAGGTAATTAGCGGACTTCCCCCTGCCAGGGAACACCTGTGACACCAGTCAGCTGCGTGGACGGCGGCCCCAAACCTCGACCACACAGTCAGCCGTGTTCCGGAATTCTGATTGTGGGGAGGTTCTGTCTTCTGTCTGCAGCACCCGGGATCTCCTAGGAGCCCTTCGAGATTCTTCCCCGAGTCCCTCCCAGTGCGGGCAGCCAGGGAAAGGCGGGGTTTGGGCTGGAAAAGTAGGTAGCATCTAGTGCCTCCCCATGGACAGGGGAGGTAATTAGCGGACTTCACCCTGCCAGGGAACACCTGTGACACCAGGCAGCTGCGTGGAGGGCGGCCCCGAACCTCCCCCACTCAGTCAGCCGTGTTCCGGAATTCTGAGTGTGGGGAGGTTCCGTCTTCTGTCTGCAGCACCCGGGATCTCCTAGGAGCCCTTCGAGTGTCTTCCCCGAATCCCTCACACTGCGGGCTGCCGGGGAAAGGCGGGGGTTGGGCTGGAAACTCAGGTAGCATCTAGTGCCTCCCCATGGACAGGGGAGGTAATTAGCGGACTTCCCCCTGCCAGGGAACACCTGTGACACCAGTCAGCTGCGTGGACGGCGGCCCCAAACCTCGACCACACAGTCAGCCGTGTTCCGGAATTCTGAGTGTGGGGAGGTTCTGTCTTGTGTCTGCAGCACCCGGGATCTCCTAGGAGCCGTTCGAGAGTCTTCCCCGAGTCCCTCCCAGTGCGGGCAGCCAGGGAATGGCGGGGTTTGGGCTGGAAAAGTAGGTAGCATCTAGTGCCTCCCCATGGACAGGGGAGGTATTTAGCGGAATTCCCCCTGCCAGGGAACACCTGTGACACAAGGCAGCTGCGTGGTGTGCGGCCCTAAACCTCACCCACACAGTCACACGTGTTCCAGATTTCTGAGTGTGGGGAGGTTCCGTCTTCTGTCTGCAGCACCCGGGTTCTCCTAGGAGCCTTTCGAGTGTCTTCCCCCAGTCCCTCCCTGTGCGGGCTGCCGGGGAAAGGCGGGGGTTGGGCTGGAAACTCAGGTAGCATCTAGTGCCTCCCCATGGACAGGGGAGGTAATTAGCGGACTTCACCCTGCCAGGGAACACCTGTGACACCAGGCAGCTGCGTGGAGGGCGGCCCTAAACCTCACCCACACAGTCACACGTGTTCCAGATTTCTGAGTGTGGGGAGGTTCCGTCTTCTGTCTGCAGCACCCGGGTTCTCCTAGGAGCCTTTCGAGTGTCTTCCCCCAGTCCCTCCCTGTGCGGGCTGCCGGGGAAAGGCGGGGGTTGGGCTGGAAAAGCAGGTAGCATCTTGTGCCTCCCCATGGACAAGGGAGGTAATTAGTGGACTTCCCCCTGCCAGGGAACACCTGTGACACCAGGCAGCTGCGTGGAGGGCGGCCCCGAACCTCCCCTACACAGTCAGCCGTGTTCCGGAATTCTGAGTGTGGGGAGGTTCCGTCTTCTGTCTGCAGCACCCGGGATCTCCTAGGAGCCCTTCGAGTGTCTTCCCCGAATCCCTCACACTGCGGACTGCCGGGGAAAGGCGGGGGTTGGGCTGGAAATTCAGGTAGCATCTAGTGCCTCCCCATGGACAGGGGAGGTAATTAGCGGACTTCCCCCTGCCAGGGAACACCTGTGACACCAGGCAGCTGCGTGGAGGGCGGCCCTAAACCTCACCCACACAGTCACACGTGTTCCAGATTTCTGAGTGTGGGGAGGTTCCGTCTTCTGTCTGCAGCACCCGGGTTCTCCTAGGAGCCTTTCGAGTGTCTTCCCCCAGTCCCTCCCTGTGCGGGCTGCCGGGGAAAGGCGGGGGTTGGGCTGGAAAAGCAGGTAGCATCTTGTGCCTCCCCATGGACAAGGGAGGTAATTAGCGGACTTCCCCCTGCCAGGGAACACCTGTGACACCAGGCAGCTGCGTGGAGGGCGGCCCCGAACCTCCCCCACTCAGTCAGCCGTGTTCCGGAATTCTGAGTGTGGGGAGGTTCCGTCTTCTGTCTGCAGCACCCGGGATCTCCTAGGAGCCCTTCGAGTGTCTTCCCCGAATCCCTCACACTGCGGGCTGCCGGGGAAAGGCGGGGGTTGGGCTGGAAACTCAGGTAGCATCTAGTGCCTCCCCATGGACAGGGGAGGTAATTAGCGGACTTCCCCCTGCCAGGGAACACCTGTGACACCAGTCAGCTGCGTGGACGGCGGCCCCAAACCTCGACCACACAGTCAGCCGTGTTCCGGAATTCTGAGTGTGGGGAGGTTCTGTCTTGTGTCTGCAGCACCCGGGATCTCCTAGGAGCCGTTCGAGAGTCTTCCCCGAGTCCCTCCCAGTGCGGGCAGCCAGGGAATGGCGGGGTTTGGGCTGGAAAAGTAGGTAGCATCTAGTGCCTCCCCATGGACAGGGGAGGTATTTAGCGGAATTCCCCCTGCCAGGGAACACCTGTGACACAAGGCAGCTGCGTGGTGTGCGGCCCTAAAACTCACCCACACAGTCACACGTGTTCCAGATTTCTGAGTGTGGGGAGGTTCCGTCTTCTGTCTGCAGCACCCGGGTTCTCCTAGGAGCCTTTCGAGTGTCTTCCCCCAGTCCCTCCCTGTGCGGGCTGCCGGGGAAAGGCGGGGGTTGGGCTGGAAAAGCAGGTAGCATCTTGTGCCTCCCCATGGACAGGGGAGGTAATTAGCGGACTTCCCCCTGCCAGGGAACACCTGTGACACCAGGCAACTGCGTGGAGGGCGGCCCCGAACCTCCCCCACACAGTCAGCCGTGTTCCGGAATTCTGAGTGTGGGGAGGTTCCGTCTTCTGTCTGCAGCACCCGGGATGTCCTAGGAGCCCTTCGAGTGTCTTCCCCGAATCCCTCACACTGCGGGCTGCCGGGGAAAGGCGGGGGTTGGGCTGGAAACTCAGGTAGCATCTAGTGCCTCCCCATGGACAGGGGAGGTAATTAGCGGACTTCACCCTGCCAGGGAACACCTGTGACACCAGGCAGCTGCGTGGAGGGCGGCCCCGAACCTCCCCCACACAGTCAGCCGTGTTCCGGAATTCTGAGTGTGGGGAGGTTCTGTCTTATGTCTGCAGCACCCGGGATCACCTAGGAGCCCTTCGAGTGTCTTCCCCCAGTCCCTCACTGTGCGGGCTGCCGGGGAAAGGAGGGGGTTGGGCTGGAAAAGCAGGTAGCATCTTGTGCCTCCCCATGGACAGGGGAGGTAATTAGCGGACTTCCCCCTGCCAGGGAACACCTGTGACACCAGGCAGCTGCGTGGAGGGCGGCCCCGAACCTCCCCCACACAGTCAGCCGTGTTCCGGAATTCTGAGTGTGGGGAGGTTCCGTCTTCTGTCTGCAGCACCCGGGATCTCCTAGGAGCCCTTCGAGTGTCTTCCCCGAATCCCTCACACTGCGGGCTGCCGGGGAAAGGCGGGGGTTGGGCTGGAAACTCAGGTAGCATCTAGTGCCTCCCCATGGACAGGGGAGGTAATTAGCGGACTTCCCCTTGCCAGGGAACACCTGTGACACCAGGCAGCTGCGTGGAGGGCTGCCCCGAACCTCCCCCACACTGTCAGCCGTGTTCCGGAATTCTGAGTGTGGGGAGGTTCCGTCTTCTGTCTGCAGCACCCGGGATCTCCTAGGAGCCCTTCGAGTGTCTTCCCCGAATCCCTCACACTGCGGGCTGCCGGGGAAAGGCGGGGGTTGGGCTGGAAACTCAGGTAGCATCTAGTGCCTCCCCATGGACAGGGGAGGTAATTAGCGGACTTCACCCTGCCAGGGAACACCTGTGACACCAGGCAGCTGCGTGGAGGGCGGCCCTAAACCTCACCCACACAGTCACACGTGTTCCAGATTTCTGAGTGTGGGGAGGTTCCGTCTTCTGTCTGCAGCACCCGGGTTCTCCTAGGAGCCTTTCGAGTGTCTTCCCCCAGTCCCTCCCTGTGCGGGCTGCCGGGGAAAGGCGGGGGTTGGGCTGGAAAAGCAGGTAGCATCTTGTGCCTCCCCATGGACAGGGGAGGTAATTAGCGGACTTCCCCCTGCCAGGGAACACCTGTGACACCAGGCAGCTGCGTGGAGGGCGGCCCCGAACCTCCCCCACACAGTCAGCCGTGTTCCGGAATTCTGAGTGTGGGGAGGTTCCGTCTTCTGTCTGCAGCACCCGGGATCTCCTAGGAGCCCTTCGAGTGTCTTCCCCGAATCCCTCACACTGCGGGCTGCCGGGGAAAGGCGGGGGTTGGGCTGGAAACTCAGGTAGCATCTAGTGCCTCCCCATGGACAGGGGAGGTAATTAGCGGACTTCCCCTTGCCAGGGAACACCTGTGACACCAGGCAGCTGCGTGGAGGGCTGCCCCGAACCTCCCCCACACTGTCAGCCGTGTTCCGGAATTCTGAGTGTGGGGAGGTTCCGTCTTCTGTCTGCAGCACCCGGGATCTCCTAGGAGCCCTTCGAGTGTCTTCCCCGAATCCCTCACACTGCGGGCTGCCGGGGAAAGGCGGGGGTTGGGCTGGAAACTCAGGTAGCATCTAGTGCCTCCCCATGGACAGGGGAGGTAATTAGCGGACTTCACCCTGCCAGGGAACACCTGTGATACCAGGCAGCTGCGTGGAGGGCGGCCCTAAACCTCACCCACACAGTCACACGTGTTCCAGATTTCTGAGTGTGGGGAGGTTCCGTCTTCTGTCTGCAGCACCCGGGTTCTCCTAGGAGCCTTTCGAGTGTCTTCCCCCAGTCCCTCCCTGTGCGGGCTGCCGGGGAAAGGCGGGGGTTGGGCTGGAAAAGCAGGTAGCATCTTGTGCCTCCCCATGGACAAGGGAGGTAATTAGTGGACTTCCCCCTGCCAGGGAACACCTGTGACACCAGGCAGCTGCGTGGAGGGCGGCCCCGAACCTCCCCTACACAGTCAGCCGTGTTCCGGAATTCTGAGTGTGGGGAGGTTCCGTCTTCTGTCTGCAGCACCCGGGATCTCCTAGGAGCCCTTCGAGTGTCTTCCCCGAATCCCTCACACTGCGGACTGCCGGGGAAAGGCGGGGGTTGGGCTGGAAACTCAGGTAGCATCTAGTGCCTCCCCATGGACAGGGGAGGTAATTAGCGGACTTCCCCCTGCCAGGGAACACCTGTGACACCAGGCAGCTGCGTGGAGGGCGGCCCTAAACCTCACCCACACAGTCACACGTGTTCCAGATTTCTGAGTGTGGGGAGGTTCCGTCTTATGTCTGCAGCACCCGGGTTCTCCTAGGAGCCTTTCGAGTGTCTTCCCCCAGTCCCTCCCTGTGCGGGCTGCCGGGGAAAGGCGGGGGTTGGGCTGGAAAAGCAGGTAGCATCTTGTGCCTCCCCATGGACAAGGGAGGTAATTAGTGGACTTCCCCCTGCCAGGGAACACCTGTGACACCAGGCAGCTGCGTGGAGGGCGGCCCCGAACCTCCCCTACACAGTCAGCCGTGTTCCGGAATTCTGAGTGTGGGGAGGTTCCGTCTTCTGTCTGCAGCACCCGGGATCTCCTAGGAGCCCTTCGAGTGTCTTCCCCGAATCCCTCACACTGCGGACTGCCGGGGAAAGGCGGGGGTTGGGCTGGAAACTCAGGTAGCATCTAGTGCCTCCCCATGGACAGGGGAGGTAATTAGCGGACTTCCCCCTGCCAGGGAACACCTGTGACACCAGGCAGCTGCGTGGAGGGCGGCCCTAAACCTCACCCACACAGTCACACGTGTTCCAGATTTCTGAGTGTGGGGAGGTTCCGTCTTATGTCTGCAGCACCCGGGTTCTCCTAGGAGCCTTTCGAGTGTCTTCCCCCAGTCCCTCCCTGTGCGGGCTGCCGGGGAAAGGCGGGGGTTGGGCTGGAAAAGCAGGTAGCATCTTGTGCCTCCCCATGGACAAGGGAGGTAATTAGCGGACTTCCCCCTGCCAGGGAACACCTGTGACACCAGGCAACTGCGTGGAGGGCGGCCCCGAACCTCCCCCACACAGTCAGCCGTGTTCCGGAATTCTGAGTGTGGGGAGGTTCCGTCTTCTGTCTGCAGCACCCGGGATCTCCTAGGAGCCCTTCGAGTGTCTTCCCCGAATCCCTCACACTGCGGGCTGCCGGGGAAAGGCGGGGGTTGGGCTGGAAACTCAGGTAGCATCTAGTGCCTCCCCATGGACAGGGGAGGTAATTAGCGGACTTCACCCTGCCAGGGAACACCTGTGACACCAGGCAGCTGCGTGGAGGGCGGCCCCGAACCTCCCCCACACAGTCAGCCGTGTTCCGGAATTCTGAGTGTGGGGAGGTTCTGTCTTATGTCTGCAGCACCCGGGATCACCTAGGAGCCCTTCGAGTGTCTTCCCCCAGTCCCTAACTGTGCGGGCTGCGGGGAAAGGAGGGGGTTGGGCTGGAAAAGCAGGTAGCATCTTGTGCCTCCCCATGGACATGGGAGGTAATTAGCGGACTTCACCCTGCCAGGGAACACCTGTGACACCAGGCAGCTGCGTGGAGGGCGGCCCTAAACCTCACCCACACAGTCACACGTGTTCCAGATTTCTGAGTGTGGGGAGGTTCCGTCTTCTGTCTGCAGCACCCGGGTTCTCCTAGGAGCCTTTCGAGTGTCTTCCCCCAGTCCCTCCTTGTGCGGGCTGCCGGGGAAAGGCGGGGGTTGGGCTGGAAAAGCAGGTAGCATCTTGTGCCTCCCCATGGACAAGGGAGGTAATTAGTGGACTTCCCCCTGCCAGGGAACACCTGTGACACCAGGCAGCTGCGTGGAGGGCGGCCCCGAACCTCCCCTACACAGTCAGCCGTGTTCCGGAATTCTGAGTGTGGGGAGGTTCCGTCTTCTGTCTGCAGCACCCGGGATCTCCTAGGAGCCCTTCGAGTGTCTTCCCCGAATCCCTCACACTGCGGACTGCCGGGGAAAGGCGGGGGTTGGGCTGGAAACTCAGGTAGCATCTAGTGCCTCCCCATGGACAGGGGAGGTAATTAGCGGACTTCCCCCTGCCAGGGAACACCTGTGACACCAGGCAGCTGCGTGGAGGGCGGCCCTAAACCTCACCCACACAGTCACACGTGTTCCAGATTTCTGAGTGTGGGGAGGTTCCGTCTTCTGTCTGCAGCACCCGGGTTCTCCTAGGAGCCTTTCGAGTGTCTTCCCCCAGTCCCTCCCTGTGCGGGCTGCCGGGGAAAGGCGGGGGTTGGGCTGGAAAAGCAGGTAGCATCTTTTGCCTCCCCATGGACAAGGGAGGTAATTAGCGGACTTCCCCCTGCCAGGGAACACCTGTGACACCAGGCAACTGCGTGGAGGGCGGCCCCGAACCTCCCCCACACAGTCAGCCGTGTTCCGGAATTCTGAGTGTGGGGAGGTTCCGTCTTCTGTCTGCAGCACCCGGGATCTCCTAGGAGCCCTTCGAGTGTCTTCCCCGAATCCCTCACACTGCGGGCTGCCGGGGAAAGGCGGGGGTTGTGCTGGAAACTCAGGTAGCATCTAGTGCCTCCCCATGGACAGGGGAGGTAATTAGCTGACTTCACCCTGCCAGGGAACACCTGTGACACCAGGCAGCTGCGTGGAGGGCGGCCCCGAACCTCCCCCACACAGTCAGCCGTGTTCCGGAATTCTGAGTGTGGGGAGGTTCTGTCTTATGTCTGCAGCACCCGGGATCACCTAGGAGCCCTTCGAGTGTCTTCCCCCAGTCCCTAACTGTGCGGGCTGCGGGGAAAGGAGGGGGTTGGGCTGGAAAAGCAGGTAGCATCTTGTGCCTCCCCATGGACAGGGGAGGTAATTAGCGGACTTCCCCCTGCCAGGGAACACCTGTGACACCAGGCAGCTGCGTGGAGGGCGGCCCCGAACCTCCCCCACACAGTCAGCCGTGTTCCGGAATTCTGAGTGTGGGGAGGTTCCGTCTTCTGTCTGCAGCACCCGGGATCTCCTAGGAGCCCTTCGAGTGTCTTCCCCGAATCCCTCACACTGCGGGCTGCCGGGGAAAGGCGGGGGTTGGGCTGGAAACTCAGGTAGCATCTAGTGCCTCCCCATGGACAGGGGAGGTAATTAGCGGACTTCACCCTGCCAGGGAACACCTGTGACACCAGGCAGCTGCGTGGAGGGCGGCCCCGAACCTCCCCCACACAGTCAGCCGTGTTCCGGAATTCTGAGTGTGGGGAGGTTCTGTCTTATGCCTGCAGCACCCGGGATCACCTAGGAGCCCTTCGAGTGTCTTCCCCCAGTCCCTAACTGTGCGGGCTGCGGGGAAAGGAGGGGGTTGGGCTGGAAAAGCAGGTAGCATCTTGTGCCTCCCCATGGACAGGGGAGGTAATTAGCGGACTTCCCCCTGCCAGGGAACACCTGTGACACCAGGCAGCTGCGTGGAGGGCGGCCCCGATCCTCCCCCACACAGTCAGCCGTGTTCCGGAATTCTGAGTGTGGGGAGGTTCCGTCTTCTGTCTGCAGCACCCGGGATCTCCTAGGAGCCCTTCGAGTGTCTTCCCCGAATCCCTCACACTGCGGGCAGCCGGGGAACAGCGGGGGTTGGGCTGGAATCTCTGGTAGCATCTTGTGCCTCCCCATGGGCAAGGGAGGTAATTAGCGGACTTCCCTCTGCCAGGGAACACCTGTGACACCAGGCAGCTGCGTGGAGGGCGGCCCCGAACCTCCCCCACACAGTCAGCCGTGTTCCGGAATTCTGAGTGTGGGGAGGTTCTGTCTTATGTCTGCAGCACCCGGGTTCACCTAGGAGCCCTTCGAGTGTCTTCCCAGAGTCCCTCCCTGTGCGGGCTGCCGGGGAAAGGAGGGGGTTGGGCTGGAAAAGCAGGTAGCATCTTGTGCCTCCCCATGGACAGGGGAGGTAATTAGCGGACTTCCCCCTGCCAGGGAACACCTGTGACACCAGGCAGCTGCGTGGAGGGCGGCCCCGAACCTCCCCCACACAGTCAGCCGTGTTCCGGAATTCTGAGTGTGGGGAGGTTCCGTCTTCTGTCTGCAGCACCCGGGATCTCCTAGGAGCCCTTCGAGTGTCTTCCCCGAATCCCTCACACTGCGGGCTGCCGGGGAAAGGCGGGGGTTGGGCTGGAAACTCAGGTAGCATCTAGTGCCTCCCCATGGACAGGGGAGGTAATTAGCGGACTTCCCCCTGCCAGGGAACACCTGTGACACCAGGCAGCTGCGTGGAGGGCGGCCCTAAACCTCACCCACACAGTCACACGTGTTCCAGATTTCTGAGTGTGGGGAGGTTCCGTCTTCTGTCTGCAGCACCCGGGTTCTCCTAGGAGCCTTTCGAGTGTCTTCCCCCAGTCCCTCCCTGTGCGGGCTGCCGGGGAAAGGCGGGGGTTGGGCTGGAAAAGCAGGTAGCATCTTGTGCCTCCCCATGGACAAGGGAGGTAATTAGTGGACTTCCCCCTGCCAGGGAACACCTGTGACACCAGGCAGCTGCGTGGAGGGCGGCCCCGAACCTCCCCTACACAGTCAGCCGTGTTCCGGAATTCTGAGTGTGGGGAGGTTCCGTCTTCTGTCTGCAGCACCCGGGATCTCCTAGGAGCCCTTCGAGTGTCTTCCCCGAATCCCTCACACTGCGGACTGCCGGGGAAAGGCGGGGGTTGGGCTGGAAATTCAGGTAGCATCTAGTGCCTCCCCATGGACAGGGGAGGTAATTAGCGGACTTCCCCCTGCCAGGGAACACCTGTGACACCAGGCAGCTGCGTGGAGGGCGGCCCTAAACCTCACCCACACAGTCACACGTGTTCCAGATTTCTGAGTGTGGGGAGGTTCCGTCTTCTGTCTGCAGCACCCGGGTTCTCCTAGGAGCCTTTCGAGTGTCTTCCCCCAGTCCCTCCCTGTGCGGGCTGCCGGGGAAAGGTGGGGGTTGGGCTGGAAAAGCAGGTAGCATCTTGTGCCTCCCCATGGACAAGGGAGGTAATTAGCGGACTTCCCCCTGCCAGGGAACACCTGTGACACCAGGCAGCTGCGTGGAGGGCGGCCCCGAACCTCCCCCACTCAGTCAGCCGTGTTCCGGAATTCTGAGTGTGGGGAGGTTCCGTCTTCTGTCTGCAGCACCCGGGATCTCCTAGGAGCCCTTCGAGTGTCTTCCCCGAATCCCTCACACTGCGGGCTGCCGGGGAAAGGCGGGGGTTGGGCTGGAAACTCAGGTAGCATCTAGTGCCTCCCCATGGACAGGGGAGGTAATTAGCGGACTTCCCCCTGCCAGGGAACACCTGTGACACCAGTCAGCTGCGTGGACGGCGGCCCCAAACCTCGACCACACAGTCAGCCGTGTTCCGGAATTCTGAGTGTGGGGAGGTTCTGTCTTGTGTCTGCAGCACCCGGGATCTCCTAGGAGCCGTTCGAGAGTCTTCCCCGAGTCCCTCCCAGTGCGGGCAGCCAGGGAATGGCGGGGTTTGGGCTGGAAAAGTAGGTAGCATCTAGTGCCTCCCCATGGACAGGGGAGGTATTTAGCGGAATTCCCCCTGCCAGGGAACACCTGTGACACAAGGCAGCTGCGTGGTGTGCGGCCCTAAAACTCACCCACACAGTCACACGTGTTCCAGATTTCTGAGTGTGGGGAGGTTCCGTCTTCTGTCTGCAGCACCCGGGTTCTCCTAGGAGCCTTTCGAGTGTCTTCCCCCAGTCCCTCCCTGTGCGGGCTGCCGGGGAAAGGCGGGGGTTGGGCTGGAAAAGCAGGTAGCATCTTGTGCCTCCCCATGGACAGGGGAGGTAATTAGCGGACTTCCCCCTGTCAGGGAACACCTGTGACACCAGGCAACTGCGTGGAGGGCGGCCCCGAACCTCCCCCACACAGTCAGCCGTGTTCCGGAATTCTGAGTGTGGGGAGGTTCCGTCTTCTGTCTGCAGCACCCGGGATCTCCTAGGAGCCCTTCGAGTGTCTTCCCCGAATCCCTCACACTGCGGGCTGCCGGGGAAAGGCGGGGGTTGGGCTGGAAACTCAGGTAGCATCTAGTGCCTCCCCATGGACAGGGGAGGTAATTAGCGGACTTCCCCTTGCCAGGGAACACCTGTGACACCAGGCAGCTGCGTGGAGGGCTGCCCCGAACCTCCCCCACACTGTCAGCCGTGTTCCGGGATTCTGAGTGTGGGGAGGTTCCGTCTTCTGTCTGCAGCACCCGGGATCTCCTAGGAGCCCTTCGAGTGTCTTCCCCGAATCCCTCACACTGCGGGCTGCCGGGGAAAGGCGGGGGTTGGGCTGGAAACTCAGGTAGCATCTAGTGCCTCCCCATGGACAGGGGAGGTAATTAGCGGACTTCACCCTGCCAGGGAACACCTGTGACACCAGGCAGCTGCGTGGAGGGCGGCCCTAAACATCACCCACACAGTCACACGTGTTCCAGATTTCTGAGTGTGGGGAGGTTCCGTCTTCTGTCTGCAGCACCCGGGTTCTCCTAGGAGCCTTTCGAGTGTCTTCCCCCAGTCCCTCCCTGTGCGGGCTGCCGGGGAAAGGCGGGGGTTGGGCTGGAAAAGCAGGTAGCATCTTGTGCCTCCCCATGGACAAGGGAGGTAATTAGTGGACTTCCCCCTGCCAGGGAACACCTGTGACACCAGGCAGCTGCGTGGAGGGCGGCCCCGAACCTCCCCTACACAGTCAGCCGTGTTCCGGAATTCTGAGTGTGGGGAGGTTCCGTCTTCTGTCTGCAGCACCCGGGATCTCCTAGGAGCCCTTCGAGTGTCTTCCCCGAATCCCTCACACTGCGGACTGCCGGGGAAAGGCGGGGGTTGGGCTGGAAACTCAGGTAGCATCTAGTGCCTCCCCATGGACAGGGGAGGTAATTAGCGGACTTCCCCCTGCCAGGGAACACCTGTGACACCAGGCAGCTGCGTGGAGGGCGGCCCTAAACCTCACCCACACAGTCACACGTGTTCCAGATTTCTGAGTGTGGGGAGGTTCCGTCTTCTGTCTGCAGAACCCGGGATCTCCTAGGAGCCCTTCGAGAGTCTTCCCCGAGTCCCTCCCAGTGCGGGCAGCCGGGGAACAGCGGGGGTTGGGCTGGAATCTCTGGTAGCATCTTGTGCCTCCCCATGGGCAAGGGAGGTAATTAGCGGACTTCCCTCTGCCAGGGAACACCTGTGACACCAGGCAGCTGCGTGGAGGGCGGCCCCGAACCTCCCCCACACAGTCAGCCGTGTTCCGGAATTCTGATTGTGGGGAGGTTCTGTCTTATGTCTGCAGCACCCGGGTTCACCTAGGAGCCCTTCGAGTGTCTTCCCAGAGTCCCTCCCTGTGCGGGCTGCCGGGGAAAGGAGGGGGTTGGGCTGGAAAAGCAGGTAGCATCTTGTGCCTCCCCATGGACAGGGGAGGTAATTAGCGGACTTCCCCCTGCCAGGGAACACCTGTGACACCAGGCAGCTGCGTGGAGGGCGGCCCCGAACCTCCCCCACACAGTCAGCCGTGTTCCGGAATTCTGAGTGTGGGGAGGTTCCGTCTTCTGTCTGCAGCACCCGGGATCTCCTAGGAGCCCTTCGAGTGTCTTCCCCGAATCCCTCACACTGCGGGCTGCCGGGGAAAGGCGGGGGTTGGGCTGGAAACTCAGGTAGCATCTAGTGCCTCCCCATGGACAGGGGAGGTAATTAGCGGACTTCCCCCTGCCAGGGAACACCTGTGACACCAGGCAGCTGCGTGGAGGGCGGCCCTAAACCTCACCCACACAGTCACACGTGTTCCAGATTTCTGAGTGTGGGGAGGTTCCGTCTTCTGTCTGCAGCACCCGGGTTCTCCTAGGAGCCTTTCGAGTGTCTTCCCCCAGTCCCTCCCTGTGCGGGCTGCCGGGGAAAGGCGGGGGTTGGGCTGGAAAAGCAGGTAGCATCTTGTGCCTCCCCATGGACAAGGGAGGTAATTAGTGGACTTCCCCCTGCCAGGGAACACCTGTGACACCAGGCAGCTGCGTGGAGGGCGGCCCCGAACCTCCCCTACACAGTCAGCCGTGTTCCGGAATTCTGAGTGTGGGGAGGTTCCGTCTTCTGTCTGCAGCACCCGGGATCTCCTAGGAGCCCTTCGAGTGTCTTCCCCGAATCCCTCACACTGCGGACTGCCGGGGAAAGGCGGGGGTTGGGCTGGAAATTCAGGTAGCATCTAGTGCCTCCCCATGGACAGGGGAGGTAATTAGCGGACTTCCCCCTGCCAGGGAACACCTGTGACACCAGGCAGCTGCGTGGAGGGCGGCCCTAAACCTCACCCACACAGTCACACGTGTTCCAGATTTCTGAGTGTGGGGAGGTTCCGTCTTCTGTCTGCAGCACCCGGGTTCTCCTAGGAGCCTTTCGAGTGTCTTCCCCCAGTCCCTCCCTGTGCGGGCTGCCGGGGAAAGGTGGGGGTTGGGCTGGAAAAGCAGGTAGCATCTTGTGCCTCCCCATGGACAAGGGAGGTAATTAGCGGACTTCCCCCTGCCAGGGAACACCTGTGACACCAGGCAGCTGCGTGGAGGGCGGCCCCGAACCTCCCCCACTCAGTCAGCCGTGTTCCGGAATTCTGAGTGTGGGGAGGTTCCGTCTTCTGTCTGCAGCACCCGGGATCTCCTAGGAGCCCTTCGAGTGTCTTCCCCGAATCCCTCACACTGCGGGCTGCCGGGGAAAGGCGGGGGTTGGGCTGGAAACTCAGGTAGCATCTAGTGCCTCCCCATGGACAGGGGAGGTAATTAGCGGACTTCCCCCTGCCAGGGAACACCTGTGACACCAGTCAGCTGCGTGGACGGCGGCCCCAAACCTCGACCACACAGTCAGCCGTGTTCCGGAATTCTGAGTGTGGGGAGGTTCTGTCTTGTGTCTGCAGCACCCGGGATCTCCTAGGAGCCGTTCGAGAGTCTTCCCCGA
This sequence comes from Camelus bactrianus, assembly GCF_048773025.1. Taxonomy (NCBI): domain Eukaryota; kingdom Metazoa; phylum Chordata; class Mammalia; order Artiodactyla; family Camelidae; genus Camelus; species Camelus bactrianus. The sequence goes on along the minus strand of NW_027413957.1, from coordinate 7,674,410 downwards.
GTCCCTCCCAGTGCGGGCAGCCAGGGAATGGCGGGGTTTGGGCTGGAAAAGTAGGTAGCATCTAGTGCCTCCCCATGGACAGGGGAGGTATTTAGCGGAATTCCCCCTGCCAGGGAACACCTGTGACACAAGGCAGCTGCGTGGTGTGCGGCCCTAAAACTCACCCACACAGTCACACGTGTTCCAGATTTCTGAGTGTGGGGAGGTTCCGTCTTCTGTCTGCAGCACCCGGGTTCTCCTAGGAGCCTTTCGAGTGTCTTCCCCCAGTCCCTCCCTGTGCGGGCTGCCGGGGAAAGGCGGGGGTTGGGCTGGAAAAGCAGGTAGCATCTTGTGCCTCCCCATGGACAGGGGAGGTAATTAGCGGACTTCCCCCTGTCAGGGAACACCTGTGACACCAGGCAACTGCGTGGAGGGCGGCCCCGAACCTCCCCCACACAGTCAGCCGTGTTCCGGAATTCTGAGTGTGGGGAGGTTCCGTCTTCTGTCTGCAGCACCCGGGATCTCCTAGGAGCCCTTCGAGTGTCTTCCCCGAATCCCTCACACTGCGGGCTGCCGGGGAAAGGCGGGGGTTGGGCTGGAAACTCAGGTAGCATCTAGTGCCTCCCCATGGACAGGGGAGGTAATTAGCGGACTTCCCCTTGCCAGGGAACACCTGTGACACCAGGCAGCTGCGTGGAGGGCTGCCCCGAACCTCCCCCACACTGTCAGCCGTGTTCCGGGATTCTGAGTGTGGGGAGGTTCCGTCTTCTGTCTGCAGCACCCGGGATCTCCTAGGAGCCCTTCGAGTGTCTTCCCCGAATCCCTCACACTGCGGGCTGCCGGGGAAAGGCGGGGGTTGGGCTGGAAACTCAGGTAGCATCTAGTGCCTCCCCATGGACAGGGGAGGTAATTAGCGGACTTCACCCTGCCAGGGAACACCTGTGACACCAGGCAGCTGCGTGGAGGGCGGCCCTAAACCTCACCCACACAGTCACACGTGTTCCAGATTTCTGAGTGTGGGGAGGTTCCGTCTTCTGTCTGCAGCACCCGGGTTCTCCTAGGAGCCTTTCGAGTGTCTTCCCCAGTCCCTCCCTGTGCGGGCTGCCGGGGAAAGGCGGGGGTTGGGCTGGAAAAGCAGGTAGCATCTTGTGCCTCCCCATGGACAAGGGAGGTAATTAGTGGACTTCCCCCTGCCAGGGAACACCTGTGACACCAGGCAGCTGCGTGGAGGGCGGCCCCGAACCTCCCCTACACAGTCAGCCGTGTTCCGGAATTCTGAGTGTGGGGAGGTTCCGTCTTCTGTCTGCAGCACCCGGGATCTCCTAGGAGCCCTTCGAGTGTCTTCCCCGAATCCCTCACACTGCTGACTGCCGGGGAAAGGCGGGGGTTGGGCTGGAAACTCAGGTAGCATCTAGTGCCTCCCCATGGACAGGGGAGGTAATTAGCGGACTTCCCCCTGCCAGGGAACACCTGTGACACCAGTCAGCTTCGTGGAGGGCGGCCCTAAACATCACCCACACAGTCACACGTGTTCCAGATTTCTGAGTGTGGGGAGGTTCCGTCTTATGTCTGCAGCACCCGGGTTCTCCTAGGAGCCTTTCGAGTGTCTTCCCCCAGTCCCTCCCTGTGCGGGCTGCCGGGGAAAGGCGGGGGTTGGGCTGGAAAAGCAGGTAGCATCTTGTGCCTCCCCATGGACAAGGGAGGTAATTAGTGGACTTCCCCCTGCCAGGGAACACCTGTGACACCAGGCAGCTGCGTGGAGGGCGGCCCCGAACCTCCCCTACACAGTCAGCCGTGTTCCGGAATTCTGAGTGTGGGGAGGTTCCGTCTTCTGTCTGCAGCACCCGGGATCTCCTAGGAGCCCTTCGAGTGTCTTCCCCGAATCCCTCACACTGCGGACTGCCGGGGAAAGGCGGGGGTTGGGCTGGAAACTCAGGTAGCATCTAGTGCCTCCCCATGGACAGGGGAGGTAATTAGCGGACTTCCCCCTGCCAGGGAACACCTGTGACACCAGGCAGCTGCGTGGAGGGCGGCCCTAAACCTCACCCACACAGTCACACGTGTTCCGGAATTCTGAGTGTGGGGAGGTTCCGTCTTCTGTCTGCAGCACCCGGGTTCTCCTAGGAGCCTTTCGAGTGTCTTCCCCCATTCCCTCCATTTGCGGGCTGCCGGGGAAAGGAGGGGGTTGGGCTGGAAAAGCAGGTAGCATCTTGTGCCTCCCCATGGACAGGGGAGGTAATTAGCGGACTTCCCCTTGCCAGGGAACACCTGTGACACCAGGCAGCTGCGTGGAGGGCGGCCCCGAAACTCCCCCACACAGTCAACCGTGTTCCGGAATTCTGAGTGTGGGGAGGTTCCGTCTTCTGTCTGCAGCACACGGGATCTCCTAGGAGCCCTTCGAGTGTCTTCCCAGAATCCCTCCCTGTGCGGGCTGCCGGGGAAAGGCGGGGGTTGGGCTGGAAAAGCAGGTAGCATCTTGTGCCTCCCCATGGACAGGGGAGGTAATTAGCGGACTTCCCCCTGCCAGGGAACACCTGTGACACCAGGCAGCTGCGTGGATGGCGGCCCCGAACCTCCCCCACACAGTCAGCCGTGTTCCTGAATTCTGAGTGTGGGGAGGATCCGTCTTCTGTCTGCAGCACCCGGGATCTCCTAGGAGCCCTTCGAGTGTCTTCCCCGAATCCCTCACACTGCGGGCTGCCGGGGAAAGGCGGGGGTTGGGCTGGAAACTCAGGTAGAATCTAGTGCCTCCCCATGGACAGGGGAGGTAATTAGCGGACTTCCCCCTGCCAGGGAACACCTGTGACACCAGTCAGCTGCGTGGACGGCGGCCCCAAACCTCGACCACACAGTCAGCCGTGTTCCGGAATTCTGATTGTGGGGAGGTTCTGTCTTCTGTCTGCAGCACCCGGGATCTCCTAGGAGCCCTTCGAGATTCTTCCCCGAGTCCCTCCCAGTGCGGGCAGCCAGGGAAAGGCGGGGTTTGGGCTGGAAAAGTAGGTAGCATCTAGTGCCTCCCCATGGACAGGGGAGGTAATTAGCGGACTTCACCCTGCCAGGGAACACCTGTGACACCAGGCAGCTGCGTGGAGGGCGGCCCCGAACCTCCCCCACTCAGTCAGCCGTGTTCCGGAATTCTGAGTGTGGGGAGGTTCCGTCTTCTGTCTGCAGCACCCGGGATCTCCTAGGAGCCCTTCGAGTGTCTTCCCCGAATCCCTCACACTGCGGGCTGCCGGGGAAAGGCGGGGGTTGGGCTGGAAACTCAGGTAGCATCTAGTGCCTCCCCATGGACAGGGGAGGTAATTAGCGGACTTCCCCCTGCCAGGGAACACCTGTGACACCAGTCAGCTGCGTGGACGGCGGCCCCAAACCTCGACCACACAGTCAGCCGTGTTCCGGAATTCTGAGTGTGGGGAGGTTCTGTCTTGTGTCTGCAGCACCCGGGATCTCCTAGGAGCCGTTCGAGAGTCTTCCCCGAGTCCCTCCCAGTGCGGGCAGCCAGGGAATGGCGGGGTTTGGGCTGGAAAAGTAGGTAGCATCTAGTGCCTCCCCATGGACAGGGGAGGTATTTAGCGGAATTCCCCCTGCCAGGGAACACCTGTGACACAAGGCAGCTGCGTGGTGTGCGGCCCTAAACCTCACCCACACAGTCACACGTGTTCCAGATTTCTGAGTGTGGGGAGGTTCCGTCTTCTGTCTGCAGCACCCGGGTTCTCCTAGGAGCCTTTCGAGTGTCTTCCCCCAGTCCCTCCCTGTGCGGGCTGCCGGGGAAAGGCGGGGGTTGTGCTGGAAACTCAGGTAGCATCTAGTGCCTCCCCATGGACAGGGGAGGTAATTAGCGGACTTCACCCTGCCAGGGAACACCTGTGACACCAGGCAGCTGCGTGGAGGGCGGCCCTAAACCTCACCCACACAGTCACACGTGTTCCAGATTTCTGAGTGTGGGGAGGTTCCGTCTTCTGTCTGCAGCACCCGGGTTCTCCTAGGAGCCTTTCGAGTGTCTTCCCCCAGTCCCTCCCTGTGCGGGCTGCCGGGGAAAGGCGGGGGTTGGGCTGGAAAAGCAGGTAGCATCTTGTGCCTCCCCATGGACAGGGGAGGTAATTAGCGGACTTCCCCCTGTCAGGGAACACCTGTGACACCAGGCAACTGCGTGGAGGGCGGCCCCGAACCTCCCCCACACAGTCAGCCGTGTTCCGGAATTCTGAGTGTGGGGAGGTTCCGTCTTCTGTCTGCAGCACCCGGGATCTCCTAGGAGCCCTTCGAGTGTCTTCCCCGAATCCCTCACACTGCGGGCTGCCGGGGAAAGGCGGGGGTTGGGCTGGAAACTCAGGTAGCATCTAGTGCCTCCCCATGGACAGGGGAGGTAATTAGCGTACTTCCCCTTGCCAGGGAACACCTGTGACACCAGGCAGCTGCGTGGAGGGCTGCCCCGAACCTCCCCCACACTGTCAGCCGTGTTCCGGGATTCTGAGTGTGGGGAGGTTCCGTCTTCTGTCTGCAGCACCCGGGATCTCCTAGGAGCCCTTCGAGTGTCTTCCCCGAATCCCTCACACTGCGGGCTGCCGGGGAAAGGCGGGGGTTGGGCTGGAAACTCAGGTAGCATCTAGTGCCTCCCCATGGACAGGGGAGGTAATTAGCGGACTTCACCCTGCCAGGGAACACCTGTGACACCAGGCAGCTGCGTGGAGGGCGGCCCTAAACCTCACCCACACAGTCACACGTGTTCCAGATTTCTGAGTGTGGGGAGGTTCCGTCTTCTGTCTGCAGCACCCGGGTTCTCCTAGGAGCCTTTCGAGTGTCTTCCCCCAGTCCCTCCCTGTGCGGGCTGCCGGGGAAAGGCGGGGGTTGGGCTGGAAAAGCAGGTAGCATCTTGTGCCTCCCCATGGACAAGGGAGGTAATTAGTGGACTTCCCCCTGCCAGGGAACACCTGTGACACCAGGCAGCTGCGTGGAGGGCGGCCCCGAACCTCCCCTACACAGTCAGCCGTGTTCCGGAATTCTGAGTGTGGGGAGGTTCCGTCTTCTGTCTGCAGCACCCGGGATCTCCTAGGAGCCCTTCGAGTGTCTTCCCCGAATCCCTCACACTGCGGACTGCCGGGGAAAGGCGGGGGTTGGGCTGGAAACTCAGGTAGCATCTAGTGCCTCCCCATGGACAGGGGAGGTAATTAGCGGACTTCCCCCTGCCAGGGAACACCTGTGACACCAGGCAGCTGCGTGGAGGGCGGCCCTAAACATCACCCACACAGTCACACGTGTTCCAGATTTCTGAGTGTGGGGAGGTTCCGTCTTATGTCTGCAGCACCCGGGTTCTCCTAGGAGCCTTTCGAGTGTCTTCCCCCAGTCCCTCCCTGTGCGGGCTGCCGGGGAAAGGCGGGGGTTGGGCTGGAAAAGCAGGTAGCATCTTGTGCCTCCCCATGGACAAGGGAGGTAATTAGTGGACTTCCCCCTGCCAGGGAACACCTGTGACACCAGGCAGCTGCGTGGAGGGCGGCCCCGAACCTCCCCTACACAGTCAGCCGTGTTCCGGAATTCTGAGTGTGGGGAGGTTCCGTCTTCTGTCTGCAGCACCCGGGATCTCCTAGGAGCCCTTCGAGTGTCTTCCCCGAATCCCTCACACTGCGGACTGCCGGGGAAAGGCGGGGGTTGGGCTGGAAACTCAGGTAGCATCTAGTGCCTCCCCATGGACAGGGGAGGTAATTAGCGGACTTCCCCCTGCCAGGGAACACCTGTGACACCAGGCAGCTGCGTGGAGGGCGGCCCTAAACCTCACCCACACAGTCACACGTGTTCCAGATTTCTGAGTGTGGGGAGGTTCCGTCTTCTGTCTGCAGCACCCGGGTTCTCCTAGGAGCCTTTCGAGTGTCTTCCCCCAGTCCCTCCCTGTGCGGGCTGCCGGGGAAAGGCGGGGGTTGGGCTGGAAAAGCAGGTAGCATCTTGTGCCTCCCCATGGACAAGGGAGGTAATTAGCGGACTTCCCCCTGCCAGGGAACACCTGTGACACCAGGCAGCTGCGTGGAGGGCGGCCCCGAACCTCCCCCACTCAGTCAGCCGTGTTCCGGAATTCTGAGTGTGGGGAGGTTCCGTCTTCTGTCTGCAGCACCCGGGATCTCCTAGGAGCCCTTCGAGTGTCTTCCCCGAATCCCTCACACTGCGGGCTGCCGGGGAAAGGCGGGGGTTGGGCTGGAAACTCAGGTAGCATCTAGTGCCTCCCCATGGACAGGGGAGGTAATTAGCGGACTTCCCCCTGCCAGGGAACACCTGTGACACCAGTCAGCTGCGTGGACGGCGGCCCCAAACCTCGACCACACAGTCAGCCGTGTTCCGGAATTCTGAGTGTGGGGAGGTTCTGTCTTGTGTCTGCAGCACCCGGGATCTCCTAGGAGCCGTTCGAGAGTCTTCCCCGAGTCCCTCCCAGTGCGGGCAGCCAGGGAATGGCGGGGTTTGGGCTGGAAAAGTAGGTAGCATCTAGTGCCTCCCCATGGACAGGGGAGGTATTTAGCGGAATTCCCCCTGCCAGGGAACACCTGTGACACAAGGCAGCTGCGTGGTGTGCGGCCCTAAAACTCACCCACACAGTCACACGTGTTCCAGATTTCTGAGTGTGGGGAGGTTCCGTCTTCTGTCTGCAGCACCCGGGTTCTCCTAGGAGCCTTTCGAGTGTCTTCCCCCAGTCCCTCCCTGTGCGGGCTGCCGGGGAAAGGCGGGGGTTGGGCTGGAAAAGCAGGTAGCATCTTGTGCCTCCCCATGGACAGGGGAGGTAATTAGCGGACTTCCCCCTGCCAGGGAACACCTGTGACACCAGGCAACTGCGTGGAGGGCGGCCCCGAACCTCCCCCACACAGTCAGCCGTGTTCCGGAATTCTGAGTGTGGGGAGGTTCCGTCTTCTGTCTGCAGCACCCGGGATGTCCTAGGAGCCCTTCGAGTGTCTTCCCCGAATCCCTCACACTGCGGGCTGCCGGGGAAAGGCGGGGGTTGGGCTGGAAACTCAGGTAGCATCTAGTGCCTCCCCATGGACAGGGGAGGTAATTAGCGGACTTCACCCTGCCAGGGAACACCTGTGACACCAGGCAGCTGCGTGGAGGGCGGCCCCGAACCTCCCCCACACAGTCAGCCGTGTTCCGGAATTCTGAGTGTGGGGAGGTTCTGTCTTATGTCTGCAGCACCCGGGATCACCTAGGAGCCCTTCGAGTGTCTTCCCCCAGTCCCTCACTGTGCGGGCTGCCGGGGAAAGGAGGGGGTTGGGCTGGAAAAGCAGGTAGCATCTTGTGCCTCCCCATGGACAGGGGAGGTAATTAGCGGACTTCCCCCTGCCAGGGAACACCTGTGACACCAGGCAGCTGCGTGGAGGGCGGCCCCGAACCTCCCCCACACAGTCAGCCGTGTTCCGGAATTCTGAGTGTGGGGAGGTTCCGTCTTCTGTCTGCAGCACCCGGGATCTCCTAGGAGCCCTTCGAGTGTCTTCCCCGAATCCCTCACACTGCGGGCTGCCGGGGAAAGGCGGGGGTTGGGCTGGAAAAGTAGGTAGCATCTAGTGCCTCCCCATGGACAGGGGAGGTAATTAGCGGACTTCACCCTGCCAGGGAACACCTGTGACACCAGGCAGCTGCGTGGAGGGCGGCCCCGAACCTCCCCCACTCAGTCAGCCGTGTTCCGGAATTCTGAGTGTGGGGAGGTTCCGTCTTCTGTCTGCAGCACCCGGGATCTCCTAGGAGCCCTTCGAGTGTCTTCCCCGAATCCCTCACACTGCGGGCTGCCGGGGAAAGGCGGGGGTTGGGCTGGAAACTCAGGTAGCATCTAGTGCCTCCCCATGGACAGGGGAGGTAATTAGCGGACTTCCCCCTGCCAGGGAACACCTGTGACACCAGTCAGCTGCGTGGACGGCGGCCCCAAACCTCGACCACACAGTCAGCCGTGTTCCGGAATTCTGAGTGTGGGGAGGTTCTGTCTTGTGTCTGCAGCACCCGGGATCTCCTAGGAGCCGTTCGAGAGTCTTCCCCGAGTCCCTCCCAGTGCGGGCAGCCAGGGAATGGCGGGGTTTGGGCTGGAAAAGTAGGTAGCATCTAGTGCCTCCCCATGGACAGGGGAGGTATTTAGCGGAATTCCCCCTGCCAGGGAACACCTGTGACACAAGGCAGCTGCGTGGTGTGCGGCCCTAAACCTCACCCACACAGTCACACGTGTTCCAGATTTCTGAGTGTGGGGAGGTTCCGTCTTCTGTCTGCAGCACCCGGGTTCTCCTAGGAGCCTTTCGAGTGTCTTCCCCCAGTCCCTCCCTGTGCGGGCTGCCGGGGAAAGGCGGGGGTTGTGCTGGAAACTCAGGTAGCATCTAGTGCCTCCCCATGGACAGGGGAGGTAATTAGCGGACTTCACCCTGCCAGGGAACACCTGTGACACCAGGCAGCTGCGTGGAGGGCGGCCCTAAACCTCACCCACACAGTCACACGTGTTCCAGATTTCTGAGTGTGGGGAGGTTCCGTCTTCTGTCTGCAGCACCCGGGTTCTCCTAGGAGCCTTTCGAGTGTCTTCCCCCAGTCCCTCCCTGTGCGGGCTGCCGGGGAAAGGCGGGGGTTGGGCTGGAAAAGCAGGTAGCATCTTGTGCCTCCCCATGGACAGGGGAGGTAATTAGCGGACTTCCCCCTGTCAGGGAACACCTGTGACACCAGGCAACTGCGTGGAGGGCGGCCCCGAACCTCCCCCACACAGTCAGCCGTGTTCCGGAATTCTGAGTGTGGGGAGGTTCCGTCTTCTGTCTGCAGCACCCGGGATCTCCTAGGAGCCCTTCGAGTGTCTTCCCCGAATCCCTCACACTGCGGGCTGCCGGGGAAAGGCGGGGGTTGGGCTGGAAACTCAGGTAGCATCTAGTGCCTCCCCATGGACAGGGGAGGTAATTAGCGGACTTCCCCTTGCCAGGGAACACCTGTGACACCAGGCAGCTGCGTGGAGGGCTGCCCCGAACCTCCCCCACACTGTCAGCCGTGTTCCGGGATTCTGAGTGTGGGGAGGTTCCGTCTTCTGTCTGCAGCACCCGGGATCTCCTAGGAGCCCTTCGAGTGTCTTCCCCGAATCCCTCACACTGCGGGCTGCCGGGGAAAGGCGGGGGTTGGGCTGGAAACTCAGGTAGCATCTAGTGCCTCCCCATGGACAGGGGAGGTAATTAGCGGACTTCACCCTGCCAGGGAACACCTGTGACACCAGGCAGCTGCGTGGAGGGCGGCCCTAAACCTCACCCACACAGTCACACGTGTTCCAGATTTCTGAGTGTGGGGAGGTTCCGTCTTCTGTCTGCAGCACCCGGGTTCTCCTAGGAGCCTTTCGAGTGTCTTCCCCCAGTCCCTCCCTGTGCGGGCTGCCGGGGAAAGGCGGGGGTTGGGCTGGAAAAGCAGGTAGCATCTTGTGCCTCCCCATGGACAAGGGAGGTAATTAGTGGACTTCCCCCTGCCAGGGAACACCTGTGACACCAGGCAGCTGCGTGGAGGGCGGCCCCGAACCTCCCCTACACAGTCAGCCGTGTTCCGGAATTCTGAGTGTGGGGAGGTTCCGTCTTCTGTCTGCAGCACCCGGGATCTCCTAGGAGCCCTTCGAGTGTCTTCCCCGAATCCCTCACACTGCGGACTGCCGGGGAAAGGCGGGGGTTGGGCTGGAAACTCAGGTAGCATCTAGTGCCTCCCCATGGACAGGGGAGGTAATTAGCGGACTTCCCCCTGCCAGGGAACACCTGTGACACCAGGCAGCTGCGTGGAGGGCGGCCCTAAACATCACCCACACAGTCACACGTGTTCCAGATTTCTGAGTGTGGGGAGGTTCCGTCTTATGTCTGCAGCACCCGGGTTCTCCTAGGAGCCTTTCGAGTGTCTTCCCCCAGTCCCTCCCTGTGCGGGCTGCCGGGGAAAGGCGGGGGTTGGGCTGGAAAAGCAGGTAGCATCTTGTGCCTCCCCATGGACAAGGGAGGTAATTAGTGGACTTCCCCCTGCCAGGGAACACCTGTGACACCAGGCAGCTGCGTGGAGGGCGGCCCCGAACCTCCCCTACACAGTCAGCCGTGTTCCGGAATTCTGAGTGTGGGGAGGTTCCGTCTTCTGTCTGCAGCACCCGGGATCTCCTAGGAGCCCTTCGAGTGTCTTCCCCGAATCCCTCACACTGCGGACTGCCGGGGAAAGGCGGGGGTTGGGCTGGAAACTCAGGTAGCATCTAGTGCCTCCCCATGGACAGGGGAGGTAATTAGCGGACTTCCCCCTGCCAGGGAACACCTGTGACACCAGGCAGCTGCGTGGAGGGCGGCCCTAAACCTCACCCACACAGTCACACGTGTTCCGGAATTCTGAGTGTGGGGAGGTTCCGTCTTCTGTCTGCAGTACCCGGGTTCTCCTAGGAGCCTTTCGAGTGTCTTCCCCCATTCCCTCCATTTGCGGGCTGCCGGGGAAAGGAGGGGGTTGGGCTGGAAAAGCAGGTAGCATCTTGTGCCTCCCCATGGACAGGGGAGGTAATTAGCGGACTTCCCCTTGCCAGGGAACACCTGTGACACCAGGCAGCTGCGTGGAGGGCGGCCCCGAAACTCCCCCACACAGTCAACCGTGTTCCGGAATTCTGAGTGTGGGGAGGTTCCGTCTTCTGTCTACAGCACACGGGATCTCCTAGGAGCCCTTCGAGTGTCTTCCCAGAGTCCCTCCCTGTGCGGGCTGCCGGGGAAAGGCGGGGGTTGGGCTGGAAAAGCAGGTAGCATCTTGTGCCTCCCCATGGACAGGGGAGGTAATTAGCGGACTTCCCCCTGCCAGGGAACACCTGTGACACCAGGCAGCTGCGTGGATGGCGGCCCCGAACCTCCCCCACACAGTCAGCCGTGTTCCTGAATTCTGAGTGTGGGGAGGATCCGTCTTCTGTCTGCAGCACCCGGGATCTCCTAGGAGCCCTTCGAGTGTCTTCCCCGAATCCCTCACACTGCGGGCTGCCGGGGAAAGGCGGGGGTTGGGCTGGAAACTCAGGTAGAATCTAGTGCCTCCCCATGGACAGGGGAGGTAATTAGCGGACTTCCCCCTGCCAGGGAACACCTGTGACACCAGTCAGCTGCGTGGACGGCGGCCCCAAACCTCGACCACACAGTCAGCCGTGTTCCGGAATTCTGATTGTGGGGAGGTTCTGTCTTCTGTCTGCAGCACCCGGGATCTCCTAGGAGCCCTTCGAGATTCTTCCCCGAGTCCCTCCCAGTGCGGGCAGCCAGGGAAAGGCGGGGTTTGGGCTGGAAAAGTAGGTAGCATCTAGTGCCTCCCCATGGACAGGGGAGGTAATTAGCGGACTTCACCCTGCCAGGGAACACCTGTGACACCAGGCAGCTGCGTGGAGGGCGGCCCCGAACCTCCCCCACTCAGTCAGCCGTGTTCCGGAATTCTGAGTGTGGGGAGGTTCCGTCTTCTGTCTGCAGCACCCGGGATCTCCTAGGAGCCCTTCGAGTGTCTTCCCCGAATCCCTCACACTGCGGGCTGCCGGGGAAAGGCGGGGGTTGGGCTGGAAACTCAGGTAGCATCTAGTGCCTCCCCATGGACAGGGGAGGTAATTAGCGGACTTCCCCCTGCCAGGGAACACCTGTGACACCAGTCAGCTGCGTGGACGGCGGCCCCAAACCTCGACCACACAGTCAGCCGTGTTCCGGAATTCTGAGTGTGGGGAGGTTCTGTCTTGTGTCTGCAGCACCCGGGATCTCCTAGGAGCCGTTCGAGAGTCTTCCCCGAGTCCCTCCCAGTGCGGGCAGCCAGGGAATGGCGGGGTTTGGGCTGGAAAAGTAGGTAGCATCTAGTGCCTCCCCATGGACAGGGGAGGTATTTAGCGGAATTCCCCCTGCCAGGGAACACCTGTGACACAAGGCAGCTGCGTGGTGTGCGGCCCTAAACCTCACCCACACAGTCACACGTGTTCCAGATTTCTGAGTGTGGGGAGGTTCCGTCTTCTGTCTGCAGCACCCGGGTTCTCCTAGGAGCCTTTCGAGTGTCTTCCCCCAGTCCCTCCCTGTGCGGGCTGCCGGGGAAAGGCGGGGGTTGGGCTGGAAACTCAGGTAGCATCTAGTGCCTCCCCATGGACAGGGGAGGTAATTAGCGGACTTCACCCTGCCAGGGAACACCTGTGACACCAGGCAGCTGCGTGGAGGGCGGCCCTAAACCTCACCCACACAGTCACACGTGTTCCAGATTTCTGAGTGTGGGGAGGTTCCGTCTTCTGTCTGCAGCACCCGGGTTCTCCTAGGAGCCTTTCGAGTGTCTTCCCCCAGTCCCTCCCTGTGCGGGCTGCCGGGGAAAGGCGGGGGTTGGGCTGGAAAAGCAGGTAGCATCTTGTGCCTCCCCATGGACAAGGGAGGTAATTAGTGGACTTCCCCCTGCCAGGGAACACCTGTGACACCAGGCAGCTGCGTGGAGGGCGGCCCCGAACCTCCCCTACACAGTCAGCCGTGTTCCGGAATTCTGAGTGTGGGGAGGTTCCGTCTTCTGTCTGCAGCACCCGGGATCTCCTAGGAGCCCTTCGAGTGTCTTCCCCGAATCCCTCACACTGCGGACTGCCGGGGAAAGGCGGGGGTTGGGCTGGAAATTCAGGTAGCATCTAGTGCCTCCCCATGGACAGGGGAGGTAATTAGCGGACTTCCCCCTGCCAGGGAACACCTGTGACACCAGGCAGCTGCGTGGAGGGCGGCCCTAAACCTCACCCACACAGTCACACGTGTTCCAGATTTCTGAGTGTGGGGAGGTTCCGTCTTCTGTCTGCAGCACCCGGGTTCTCCTAGGAGCCTTTCGAGTGTCTTCCCCCAGTCCCTCCCTGTGCGGGCTGCCGGGGAAAGGCGGGGGTTGGGCTGGAAAAGCAGGTAGCATCTTGTGCCTCCCCATGGACAAGGGAGGTAATTAGCGGACTTCCCCCTGCCAGGGAACACCTGTGACACCAGGCAGCTGCGTGGAGGGCGGCCCCGAACCTCCCCCACTCAGTCAGCCGTGTTCCGGAATTCTGAGTGTGGGGAGGTTCCGTCTTCTGTCTGCAGCACCCGGGATCTCCTAGGAGCCCTTCGAGTGTCTTCCCCGAATCCCTCACACTGCGGGCTGCCGGGGAAAGGCGGGGGTTGGGCTGGAAACTCAGGTAGCATCTAGTGCCTCCCCATGGACAGGGGAGGTAATTAGCGGACTTCCCCCTGCCAGGGAACACCTGTGACACCAGTCAGCTGCGTGGACGGCGGCCCCAAACCTCGACCACACAGTCAGCCGTGTTCCGGAATTCTGAGTGTGGGGAGGTTCTGTCTTGTGTCTGCAGCACCCGGGATCTCCTAGGAGCCGTTCGAGAGTCTTCCCCGAGTCCCTCCCAGTGCGGGCAGCCAGGGAATGGCGGGGTTTGGGCTGGAAAAGTAGGTAGCATCTAGTGCCTCCCCATGGACAGGGGAGGTATTTAGCGGAATTCCCCCTGCCAGGGAACACCTGTGACACAAGGCAGCTGCGTGGTGTGCGGCCCTAAAACTCACCCACACAGTCACACGTGTTCCAGATTTCTGAGTGTGGGGAGGTTCCGTCTTCTGTCTGCAGCACCCGGGTTCTCCTAGGAGCCTTTCGAGTGTCTTCCCCCAGTCCCTCCCTGTGCGGGCTGCCGGGGAAAGGCGGGGGTTGGGCTGGAAAAGCAGGTAGCATCTTGTGCCTCCCCATGGACAGGGGAGGTAATTAGCGGACTTCCCCCTGCCAGGGAACACCTGTGACACCAGGCAACTGCGTGGAGGGCGGCCCCGAACCTCCCCCACACAGTCAGCCGTGTTCCGGAATTCTGAGTGTGGGGAGGTTCCGTCTTCTGTCTGCAGCACCCGGGATGTCCTAGGAGCCCTTCGAGTGTCTTCCCCGAATCCCTCACACTGCGGGCTGCCGGGGAAAGGCGGGGGTTGGGCTGGAAACTCAGGTAGCATCTAGTGCCTCCCCATGGACAGGGGAGGTAATTAGCGGACTTCACCCTGCCAGGGAACACCTGTGACACCAGGCAGCTGCGTGGAGGGCGGCCCCGAACCTCCCCCACACAGTCAGCCGTGTTCCGGAATTCTGAGTGTGGGGAGGTTCTGTCTTATGTCTGCAGCACCCGGGATCACCTAGGAGCCCTTCGAGTGTCTTCCCCCAGTCCCTCACTGTGCGGGCTGCCGGGGAAAGGAGGGGGTTGGGCTGGAAAAGCAGGTAGCATCTTGTGCCTCCCCATGGACAGGGGAGGTAATTAGCGGACTTCCCCCTGCCAGGGAACACCTGTGACACCAGGCAGCTGCGTGGAGGGCGGCCCCGAACCTCCCCCACACAGTCAGCCGTGTTCCGGAATTCTGAGTGTGGGGAGGTTCCGTCTTCTGTCTGCAGCACCCGGGATCTCCTAGGAGCCCTTCGAGTGTCTTCCCCGAATCCCTCACACTGCGGGCTGCCGGGGAAAGGCGGGGGTTGGGCTGGAAACTCAGGTAGCATCTAGTGCCTCCCCATGGACAGGGGAGGTAATTAGCGGACTTCCCCTTGCCAGGGAACACCTGTGACACCAGGCAGCTGCGTGGAGGGCTGCCCCGAACCTCCCCCACACTGTCAGCCGTGTTCCGGAATTCTGAGTGTGGGGAGGTTCCGTCTTCTGTCTGCAGCACCCGGGATCTCCTAGGAGCCCTTCGAGTGTCTTCCCCGAATCCCTCACACTGCGGGCTGCCGGGGAAAGGCGGGGGTTGGGCTGGAAACTCAGGTAGCATCTAGTGCCTCCCCATGGACAGGGGAGGTAATTAGCGGACTTCACCCTGCCAGGGAACACCTGTGACACCAGGCAGCTGCGTGGAGGGCGGCCCTAAACCTCACCCACACAGTCACACGTGTTCCAGATTTCTGAGTGTGGGGAGGTTCCGTCTTCTGTCTGCAGCACCCGGGTTCTCCTAGGAGCCTTTCGAGTGTCTTCCCCCAGTCCCTCCCTGTGCGGGCTGCCGGGGAAAGGCGGGGGTTGGGCTGGAAAAGCAGGTAGCATCTTGTGCCTCCCCATGGACAAGGGAGGTAATTAGTGGACTTCCCCCTGCCAGGGAACACCTGTGACACCAGGCAGCTGCGTGGAGGGCGGCCCCGAACCTCCCCTACACAGTCAGCCGTGTTCCGGAATTCTGAGTGTGGGGAGGTTCCGTCTTCTGTCTGCAGCACCCGGGATCTCCTAGGAGCCCTTCGAGTGTCTTCCCCGAATCCCTCACACTGCGGACTGCCGGGGAAAGGCGGGGGTTGGGCTGGAAACTCAGGTAGCATCTAGTGCCTCCCCATGGACAGGGGAGGTAATTAGCGGACTTCCCCCTGCCAGGGAACACCTGTGACACCAGGCAGCTGCGTGGAGGGCGGCCCTAAACCTCACCCACACAGTCACACGTGTTCCAGATTTCTGAGTGTGGGGAGGTTCCGTCTTATGTCTGCAGCACCCGGGTTCTCCTAGGAGCCTTTCGAGTGTCTTCCCCCAGTCCCTCCCTGTGCGGGCTGCCGGGGAAAGGCGGGGGTTGGGCTGGAAAAGCAGGTAGCATCTTGTGCCTCCCCATGGACAAGGGAGGTAATTAGTGGACTTCCCCCTGCCAGGGAACACCTGTGACACCAGGCAGCTGCGTGGAGGGCGGCCCCGAACCTCCCCTACACAGTCAGCCGTGTTCCGGAATTCTGAGTGTGGGGAGGTTCCGTCTTCTGTCTGCAGCACCCGGGATCTCCTAGGAGCCCTTCGAGTGTCTTCCCCGAATCCCTCACACTGCGGACTGCCGGGGAAAGGCGGGGGTTGGGCTGGAAACTCAGGTAGCATCTAGTGCCTCCCCATGGACAGGGGAGGTAATTAGCGGACTTCCCCCTGCCAGGGAACACCTGTGACACCAGGCAGCTGCGTGGAGGGCGGCCCTAAACCTCACCCACACAGTCACACGTGTTCCAGATTTCTGAGTGTGGGGAGGTTCCGTCTTATGTCTGCAGCACCCGGGTTCTCCTAGGAGCCTTTCGAGTGTCTTCCCCCAGTCCCTCCCTGTGCGGGCTGCCGGGGAAAGGCGGGGGTTGGGCTGGAAAAGCAGGTAGCATCTTTTGCCTCCCCATGGACAAGGGAGGTAATTAGCGGACTTCCCCCTGCCAGGGAACACCTGTGACACCAGGCAACTGCGTGGAGGGCGGCCCCGAACCTCCCCCACACAGTCAGCCGTGTTCCGGAATTCTGAGTGTGGGGAGGTTCCGTCTTCTGTCTGCAGCACCCGGGATCTCCTAGGAGCCCTTCGAGTGTCTTCCCCGAATCCCTCACACTGCGGGCTGCCGGGGAAAGGCGGGGGTTGGGCTGGAAACTCAGGTAGCATCTAGTGCCTCCCCATGGACAGGGGAGGTAATTAGCGGACTTCACCCTGCCAGGGAACACCTGTGACACCAGGCAGCTGCGTGGAGGGCGGCCCCGAACCTCCCCCACACAGTCAGCCGTGTTCCGGAATTCTGAGTGTGGGGAGGTTCTGTCTTATGTCTGCAGCACCCGGGATCACCTAGGAGCCCTTCGAGTGTCTTCCCCCAGTCCCTAACTGTGCGGGCTGCGGGGAAAGGAGGGGGTTGGGCTGGAAAAGCAGGTAGCATCTTGTGCCTCCCCATGGACATGGGAGGTAATTAGCGGACTTCACCCTGCCAGGGAACACCTGTGACACCAGGCAGCTGCGTGGAGGGCGGCCCTAAACCTCACCCACACAGTCACACGTGTTCCAGATTTCTGAGTGTGGGGAGGTTCCGTCTTCTGTCTGCAGCACCCGGGTTCTCCTAGGAGCCTTTCGAGTGTCTTCCCCCAGTCCCTCCTTGTGCGGGCTGCCGGGGAAAGGCGGGGGTTGGGCTGGAAAAGCAGGTAGCATCTTGTGCCTCCCCATGGACAAGGGAGGTAATTAGTGGACTTCCCCCTGCCAGGGAACACCTGTGACACCAGGCAGCTGCGTGGAGGGCGGCCCCGAACCTCCCCTACACAGTCAGCCGTGTTCCGGAATTCTGAGTGTGGGGAGGTTCCGTCTTCTGTCTGCAGCACCCGGGATCTCCTAGGAGCCCTTCGAGTGTCTTCCCCGAATCCCTCACATTGCGGACTGCCGGGGAAAGGCGGGGGTTGGGCTGGAAACTCAGGTAGCATCTAGTGCCTCCCCATGGACAGGGGAGGTAATTAGCGGACTTCCCCCTGCCAGGGAACACCTGTGACACCAGGCAGCTGCGTGGAGGGCGGCCCTAAACCTCACCCACACAGTCACACGTGTTCCAGATTTCTGAGTGTGGGGAGGTTCCGTCTTCTGTCTGCAGCACCCGGGTTCTCCTAGGAGCCTTTCGAGTGTCTTCCCCCAGTCCCTCCCTGTGCGGGCTGCCGGGGAAAGGCGGGGGTTGGGCTGGAAAAGCAGGTAGCATCTTTTGCCTCCCCATGGACAAGGGAGGTAATTAGCGGACTTCCCCCTGCCAGGGAACACCTGTGACACCAGGCAACTGCGTGGAGGGCGGCCCCGAACCTCCCCCACACAGTCAGCCGTGTTCCGGAATTCTGAGTGTGGGGAGGTTCCGTCTTCTGTCTGCAGCACCCGGGATCTCCTAGGAGCCCTTCGAGTGTCTTCCCCGAATCCCTCACACTGCGGGCTGCCGGGGAAAGGCGGGGGTTGGGCTGGAAACTCAGGTAGCATCTAGTGCCTCCCCATGGACAGGGGAGGTAATTAGCGGACTTCACCCTGCCAGGGAACACCTGTGACACCAGGCAGCTGCGTGGAGGGCGGCCCCGAACCTCCCCCACACAGTCAGCCGTGTTCCGGAATTCTGAGTGTGGGGAGGTTCTGTCTTATGTCTGCAGCACCCGGGATCACCTAGGAGCCCTTCGAGTGTCTTCCCCCAGTCCCTAACTGTGCGGGCTGCGGGGAAAGGAGGGGGTTGGGCTGGAAAAGCAGGTAGCATCTTGTGCCTCCCCATGGACAGGGGAGGTAATTAGCGGACTTACCCCTGCCAGGGAACACCTGTGACACCAGGCAGCTGCGTGGAGGGCGGCCCCGATCCTCCCCCACACAGTCAGCCGTGTTCCGGAATTCTGAGTGTGGGGAGGTTCCGTCTTCTGTCTGCAGCACCCGGGATCTCCTAGGAGCCCTTCGAGTGTCTTCCCCGAATCCCTCACACTGCGGACTGCCGGGAAAAGGCGGGGGTTTGGCTGGAAACTCAGGCAGCATCTAGTGCCTCCCCATGGACAGGGGAGGTAATTAGCGGACTTCCCCCTGCCAGGAAACACCTGTGACACCAGGCAGCTGCGTGGAGGGCGGCCCTAAACCTCACCCACACAGTCACACGTGTTCCAGATTTCTGAGTGTGGGGAGGTTCCGTCTTCTGTCTGCAGAACCCGGGATCTCCTAGGAGCCCTTCGAGAGTCTTCCCCGAGTCCCTCCCAGTGCGGGCAACCGGGGAACAGCGGTAGTTGGGCTGGAATCTCTGGTAGCATCTTGTGCCTCCCCATGGGCAAGGGAGGTAATTAGCGGACTTCCCTCTGCCAGGGAACACCTGTGACACCAGGCAGCTGCGTGGAGGGCGGCCCCGAACCTCCCCCACACAGTCAGCCGTGTTCCGGAATTCTGAGTGTGGGGAGGTTCTGTCTTATGTCTGCAGCACCCGGGTTCACCTAGGAGCCCTTCGAGTGTCTTCCCAGAGTCCCTCCCTGTGCGGGCTGCCGGGGAAAGGAGGGGGTTGGGCTGGAAAAGCAGGTAGCATCTTGTGCCTCCCCATGGACAGGGGAGGTAATTAGAGGACTTCCCCCTGCCAGGGAACACCTGTGACACCAGGCAGCTGCGTGGAGGGCGGCCCCGAACCTCCCCCACACAGTCAGCCGTGTTCCGGAATTCTGAGTGTGGGGAGGTTCCGTCTTCTGTCTGCAGCACCCGGGATCTCCTAGGAGCCCTTCGAGAGTCTTCCCCGAGTCCCTCCCAGTGCGGGCAGCCAGGGAATGGCGGGGTTTGGGCTGGAAAAGTAGGTAGCATCTAGTGCCTCCCCATGGACCGGGGAGGTATTTAGCGGAATTCCCCCTGCCAGGGAACACCTGTGACACAAGGCAGCTGCGTGGAGGGCGGCCCCGAACCTCCCCCACACAGTCACACGTGTTCCGGAATTCTGAGTGTGGGGAGGTTCCGTCTTCTGTCTGCAGCACCCGGGATCTCCTAGGAGCCCTTCGAGTGTCTTCCCCGAATCCCTCACACTGCGGACTGCCGGGGAAAGGCGGGGGTTGGGCTGGAAACTCAGGTAGCATCTAGTGCCTCCCCATGGACAGGGGAGGTAATTAGCGGACTTCCCCCTGCCAGGGAACACCTGTGACACCAGGCAGCTGCGTGGAGGGCGGCCCTAAACATCACCCACACAGTCACACGTGTTCCAGATTTCTGAGTGTGGGGAGGTTCCGTCTTATGTCTGCAGCACCCGGGTTCTCCTAGGAGCCTTTCGAGTGTCTTCCCCCAGTCCCTCCCTGTGCGGGCTGCCGGGGAAAGGCGGGGGTTGGGCTGGAAAAGCAGGTAGCATCTTGTGCCTCCCCATGGACAAGGGAGGTAATTAGTGGACTTCCCCCTGCCAGGGAACACCTGTGACACCAGGCAGCTGCGTGGAGGGCGGCCCCGAACCTCCCCTACACAGTCAGCCGTGTTCCGGAATTCTGAGTGTGGGGAGGTTCCGTCTTCTGTCTGCAGCACCCGGGATCTCCTAGGAGCCCTTCGAGTGTCTTCCCCGAATCCCTCACACTGCGGACTGCCGGGGAAAGGCGGGGGTTGGGCTGGAAACTCAGGTAGCATCTAGTGCCTCCCCATGGACAGGGGAGGTAATTAGCGGACTTCCCCCTGCCAGGGAACACCTGTGACACCAGGCAGCTGCGTGGAGGGCGGCCCTAAACCTCACCCACACAGTCACACGTGTTCCGGAATTCTGAGTGTGGGGAGGTTCCGTCTTCTGTCTGCAGTACCCGGGTTCTCCTAGGAGCCTTTCGAGTGTCTTCCCCCATTCCCTCCATTTGCGGGCTGCCGGGGAAAGGAGGGGGTTGGGCTGGAAAAGCAGGTAGCATCTTGTGCCTCCCCATGGACAGGGGAGGTAATTAGCGGACTTCCCCTTGCCAGGGAACACCTGTGACACCAGGCAGCTGCGTGGAGGGCGGCCCCGAAACTCCCCCACACAGTCAACCGTGTTCCGGAATTCTGAGTGTGGGGAGGTTCCGTCTTCTGTCTGCAGCACACGGGATCTCCTAGGAGCCCTTCGAGTGTCTTCCCAGAGTCCCTCCCTGTGCGGGCTGCCGGGGAAAGGCGGGGGTTGGGCTGGAAAAGCAGGTAGCATCTTGTGCCTCCCCATGGACAGGGGAGGTAATTAGCGGACTTCCCCCTGCCAGGGAACACCTGTGACACCAGGCAGCTGCGTGGATGGCGGCCCCGAACCTCCCCCACACAGTCAGCCGTGTTCCTGAATTCTGAGTGTGGGGAGGATCCGTCTTCTGTCTGCAGCACCCGGGATCTCCTAGGAGCCCTTCGAGTGTCTTCCCCGAATCCCTCACACTGCGGGCTGCCGGGGAAAGGCGGGGGTTGGGCTGGAAACTCAGGTAGAATCTAGTGCCTCCCCATGGACAGGGGAGGTAATTAGCGGACTTCCCCCTGCCAGGGAACACCTGTGACACCAGTCAGCTGCGTGGACGGCGGCCCCAAACCTCGACCACACAGTCAGCCGTGTTCCGGAATTCTGATTGTGGGGAGGTTCTGTCTTCTGTCTGCAGCACCCGGGATCTCCTAGGAGCCCTTCGAGATTCTTCCCCGAGTCCCTCCCAGTGCGGGCAGCCAGGGAAAGGCGGGGTTTGGGCTGGAAAAGTAGGTAGCATCTAGTGCCTCCCCATGGACAGGGGAGGTAATTAGCGGACTTCACCCTGCCAGGGAACACCTGTGACACCAGGCAGCTGCGTGGAGGGCGGCCCCGAACCTCCCCCACTCAGTCAGCCGTGTTCCGGAATTCTGAGTGTGGGGAGGTTCCGTCTTCTGTCTGCAGCACCCGGGATCTCCTAGGAGCCCTTCGAGTGTCTTCCCCGAATCCCTCACACTGCGGGCTGCCGGGGAAAGGCGGGGGTTGGGCTGGAAACTCAGGTAGCATCTAGTGCCTCCCCATGGACAGGGGAGGTAATTAGCGGACTTCCCCCTGCCAGGGAACACCTGTGACACCAGTCAGCTGCGTGGACGGCGGCCCCAAACCTCGACCACACAGTCAGCCGTGTTCCGGAATTCTGAGTGTGGGGAGGTTCTGTCTTGTGTCTGCAGCACCCGGGATCTCCTAGGAGCCGTTCGAGAGTCTTCCCCGAGTCCCTCCCAGTGCGGGCAGCCAGGGAATGGCGGGGTTTGGGCTGGAAAAGTAGGTAGCATCTAGTGCCTCCCCATGGACAGGGGAGGTATTTAGCGGAATTCCCCCTGCCAGGGAACACCTGTGACACAAGGCAGCTGCGTGGTGTGCGGCCCTAAACCTCACCCACACAGTCACACGTGTTCCAGATTTCTGAGTGTGGGGAGGTTCCGTCTTCTGTCTGCAGCACCCGGGTTCTCCTAGGAGCCTTTCGAGTGTCTTCCCCCAGTCCCTCCCTGTGCGGGCTGCCGGGGAAAGGCGGGGGTTGGGCTGGAAACTCAGGTAGCATCTAGTGCCTCCCCATGGACAGGGGAGGTAATTAGCGGACTTCACCCTGCCAGGGAACACCTGTGACACCAGGCAGCTGCGTGGAGGGCGGCCCTAAACCTCACCCACACAGTCACACGTGTTCCAGATTTCTGAGTGTGGGGAGGTTCCGTCTTCTGTCTGCAGCACCCGGGTTCTCCTAGGAGCCTTTCGAGTGTCTTCCCCCAGTCCCTCCCTGTGCGGGCTGCCGGGGAAAGGCGGGGGTTGGGCTGGAAAAGCAGGTAGCATCTTGTGCCTCCCCATGGACAAGGGAGGTAATTAGTGGACTTCCCCCTGCCAGGGAACACCTGTGACACCAGGCAGCTGCGTGGAGGGCGGCCCCGAACCTCCCCTACACAGTCAGCCGTGTTCCGGAATTCTGAGTGTGGGGAGGTTCCGTCTTCTGTCTGCAGCACCCGGGATCTCCTAGGAGCCCTTCGAGTGTCTTCCCCGAATCCCTCACACTGCGGACTGCCGGGGAAAGGCGGGGGTTGGGCTGGAAATTCAGGTAGCATCTAGTGCCTCCCCATGGACAGGGGAGGTAATTAGCGGACTTCCCCCTGCCAGGGAACACCTGTGACACCAGGCAGCTGCGTGGAGGGCGGCCCTAAACCTCACCCACACAGTCACACGTGTTCCAGATTTCTGAGTGTGGGGAGGTTCCGTCTTCTGTCTGCAGCACCCGGGTTCTCCTAGGAGCCTTTCGAGTGTCTTCCCCCAGTCCCTCCCTGTGCGGGCTGCCGGGGAAAGGCGGGGGTTGGGCTGGAAAAGCAGGTAGCATCTTGTGCCTCCCCATGGACAAGGGAGGTAATTAGCGGACTTCCCCCTGCCAGGGAACACCTGTGACACCAGGCAGCTGCGTGGAGGGCGGCCCCGAACCTCCCCCACTCAGTCAGCCGTGTTCCGGAATTCTGAGTGTGGGGAGGTTCCGTCTTCTGTCTGCAGCACCCGGGATCTCCTAGGAGCCCTTCGAGTGTCTTCCCCGAATCCCTCACACTGCGGGCTGCCGGGGAAAGGCGGGGGTTGGGCTGGAAACTCAGGTAGCATCTAGTGCCTCCCCATGGACAGGGGAGGTAATTAGCGGACTTCCCCCTGCCAGGGAACACCTGTGACACCAGTCAGCTGCGTGGACGGCGGCCCCAAACCTCGACCACACAGTCAGCCGTGTTCCGGAATTCTGAGTGTGGGGAGGTTCTGTCTTGTGTCTGCAGCACCCGGGATCTCCTAGGAGCCGTTCGAGAGTCTTCCCCGAGTCCCTCCCAGTGCGGGCAGCCAGGGAATGGCGGGGTTTGGGCTGGAAAAGTAGGTAGCATCTAGTGCCTCCCCATGGACAGGGGAGGTATTT
The DNA here is from genome assembly GCF_048773025.1 of Camelus bactrianus. Taxonomy (NCBI): domain Eukaryota; kingdom Metazoa; phylum Chordata; class Mammalia; order Artiodactyla; family Camelidae; genus Camelus; species Camelus bactrianus. The sequence goes on along the minus strand of NW_027413957.1, from coordinate 7,651,444 downwards.
AGCGGAATTCCCCCTGCCAGGGAACACCTGTGACACAAGGCAGCTGCGTGGTGTGCGGCCCTAAAACTCACCCACACAGTCACACGTGTTCCAGATTTCTGAGTGTGGGGAGGTTCCGTCTTCTGTCTGCAGCACCCGGGTTCTCCTAGGAGCCTTTCGAGTGTCTTCCCCCAGTCCCTCCCTGTGCGGGCTGCCGGGGAAAGGCGGGGGTTGGGCTGGAAAAGCAGGTAGCATCTTGTGCCTCCCCATGGACAGGGGAGGTAATTAGCGGACTTCCCCCTGCCAGGGAACACCTGTGACACCAGGCAACTGCGTGGAGGGCGGCCCCGAACCTCCCCCACACAGTCAGCCGTGTTCCGGAATTCTGAGTGTGGGGAGGTTCCGTCTTCTGTCTGCAGCACCCGGGATGTCCTAGGAGCCCTTCGAGTGTCTTCCCCGAATCCCTCACACTGCGGGCTGCCGGGGAAAGGCGGGGGTTGGGCTGGAAACTCAGGTAGCATCTAGTGCCTCCCCATGGACAGGGGAGGTAATTAGCGGACTTCACCCTGCCAGGGAACACCTGTGACACCAGGCAGCTGCGTGGAGGGCGGCCCCGAACCTCCCCCACACAGTCAGCCGTGTTCCGGAATTCTGAGTGTGGGGAGGTTCTGTCTTATGTCTGCAGCACCCGGGATCACCTAGGAGCCCTTCGAGTGTCTTCCCCCAGTCCCTCACTGTGCGGGCTGCCGGGGAAAGGAGGGGGTTGGGCTGGAAAAGCAGGTAGCATCTTGTGCCTCCCCATGGACAGGGGAGGTAATTAGCGGACTTCCCCCTGCCAGGGAACACCTGTGACACCAGGCAGCTGCGTGGAGGGCGGCCCCGAACCTCCCCCACACAGTCAGCCGTGTTCCGGAATTCTGAGTGTGGGGAGGTTCCGTCTTCTGTCTGCAGCACCCGGGATCTCCTAGGAGCCCTTCGAGTGTCTTCCCCGAATCCCTCACACTGCGGGCTGCCGGGGAAAGGCGGGGGTTGGGCTGGAATCTCAGGTAGCATCTAGTGCCTCCCCATGGACAGGGGAGGTAATTAGCGGACTTCCCCTTGCCAGGGAACACCTGTGACACCAGGCAGCTGCGTGGAGGGCTGCCCCGAACCTCCCCCACACTGTCAGCCGTGTTCCGGAATTCTGAGTGTGGGGAGGTTCCGTCTTCTGTCTGCAGCACCCGGGATCTCCTAGGAGCCCTTCGAGTGTCTTCCCCGAATCCCTCACACTGCGGGCTGCCGGGGAAAGGCGGGGGTTGGGCTGGAAACTCAGGTAGCATCTAGTGCCTCCCCATGGACAGGGGAGGTAATTAGCGGACTTCACCCTGCCAGGGAACACCTGTGACACCAGGCAGCTGCGTGGAGGGCGGCCCTAAACCTCACCCACACAGTCACACGTGTTCCAGATTTCTGAGTGTGGGGAGGTTCCGTCTTCTGTCTGCAGCACCCGGGTTCTCCTAGGAGCCTTTCGAGTGTCTTCCCCCAGTCCCTCCCTGTGCGGGCTGCCGGGGAAAGGCGGGGGTTGGGCTGGAAAAGCAGGTAGCATCTTGTGCCTCCCCATGGACAAGGGAGGTAATTAGTGGACTTCCCCCTGCCAGGGAACACCTGTGACACCAGGCAGCTGCGTGGAGGGCGGCCCCGAACCTCCCCTACACAGTCAGCCGTGTTCCGGAATTCTGAGTGTGGGGAGGTTCCGTCTTCTGTCTGCAGCACCCGGGATCTCCTAGGAGCCCTTCGAGTGTCTTCCCCGAATCCCTCACACTGCGGACTGCCGGGGAAAGGCGGGGGTTGGGCTGGAAACTCAGGTAGCATCTAGTGCCTCCCCATGGACAGGGGAGGTAATTAGCGGACTTCCCCCTGCCAGGGAACACCTGTGACACCAGGCAGCTGCGTGGAGGGCGGCCCTAAACCTCACCCACACAGTCACACGTGTTCCAGATTTCTGAGTGTGGGGAGGTTCCGTCTTATGTCTGCAGCACCCGGGTTCTCCTAGGAGCCTTTCGAGTGTCTTCCCCCAGTCCCTCCCTGTGCGGGCTGCCGGGGAAAGGCGGGGGTTGGGCTGGAAAAGCAGGTAGCATCTTGTGCCTCCCCATGGACAAGGGAGGTAATTAGTGGACTTCCCCCTGCCAGGGAACACCTGTGACACCAGGCAGCTGCGTGGAGGGCGGCCCCGAACCTCCCCTACACAGTCAGCCGTGTTCCGGAATTCTGAGTGTGGGGAGGTTCCGTCTTCTGTCTGCAGCACCCGGGATCTCCTAGGAGCCCTTCGAGTGTCTTCCCCGAATCCCTCACACTGCGGACTGCCGGGGAAAGGCGGGGGTTGGGCTGGAAACTCAGGTAGCATCTAGTGCCTCCCCATGGACAGGGGAGGTAATTAGCGGACTTCCCCCTGCCAGGGAACACCTGTGACACCAGGCAGCTGCGTGGAGGGCGGCCCTAAACCTCACCCACACAGTCACACGTGTTCCAGATTTCTGAGTGTGGGGAGGTTCCGTCTTATGTCTGCAGCACCCGGGTTCTCCTAGGAGCCTTTCGAGTGTCTTCCCCCAGTCCCTCCCTGTGCGGGCTGCCGGGGAAAGGCGGGGGTTGGGCTGGAAAAGCAGGTAGCATCTTTTGCCTCCCCATGGACAAGGGAGGTAATTAGCGGACTTCCCCCTGCCAGGGAACACCTGTGACACCAGGCAACTGCGTGGAGGGCGGCCCCGAACCTCCCCCACACAGTCAGCCGTGTTCCGGAATTCTGAGTGTGGGGAGGTTCCGTCTTCTGTCTGCAGCACCCGGGATCTCCTAGGAGCCCTTCGAGTGTCTTCCCCGAATCCCTCACACTGCGGGCTGCCGGGGAAAGGCGGGGGTTGGGCTGGAAACTCAGGTAGCATCTAGTGCCTCCCCATGGACAGGGGAGGTAATTAGCGGACTTCACCCTGCCAGGGAACACCTGTGACACCAGGCAGCTGCGTGGAGGGCGGCCCCGAACCTCCCCCACACAGTCAGCCGTGTTCCGGAATTCTGAGTGTGGGGAGGTTCTGTCTTATGTCTGCAGCACCCGGGATCACCTAGGAGCCCTTCGAGTGTCTTCCCCCAGTCCCTAACTGTGCGGGCTGCGGGGAAAGGAGGGGGTTGGGCTGGAAAAGCAGGTAGCATCTTGTGCCTCCCCATGGACATGGGAGGTAATTAGCGGACTTCACCCTGCCAGGGAACACCTGTGACACCAGGCAGCTGCGTGGAGGGCGGCCCTAAACCTCACCCACACAGTCACACGTGTTCCAGATTTCTGAGTGTGGGGAGGTTCCGTCTTCTGTCTGCAGCACCCGGGTTCTCCTAGGAGCCTTTCGAGTGTCTTCCCCCAGTCCCTCCTTGTGCGGGCTGCCGGGGAAAGGCGGGGGTTGGGCTGGAAAAGCAGGTAGCATCTTGTGCCTCCCCATGGACAAGGGAGGTAATTAGTGGACTTCCCCCTGCCAGGGAACACCTGTGACACCAGGCAGCTGCGTGGAGGGCGGCCCCGAACCTCCCCTACACAGTCAGCCGTGTTCCGGAATTCTGAGTGTGGGGAGGTTCCGTCTTCTGTCTGCAGCACCCGGGATCTCCTAGGAGCCCTTCGAGTGTCTTCCCCGAATCCCTCACACTGCGGACTGCCGGGGAAAGGCGGGGGTTGGGCTGGAAACTCAGGTAGCATCTAGTGCCTCCCCATGGACAGGGGAGGTAATTAGCGGACTTCCCCCTGCCAGGGAACACCTGTGACACCAGGCAGCTGCGTGGAGGGCGGCCCTAAACCTCACCCACACAGTCACACGTGTTCCAGATTTCTGAGTGTGGGGAGGTTCCGTCTTCTGTCTGCAGCACCCGGGTTCTCCTAGGAGCCTTTCGAGTGTCTTCCCCCAGTCCCTCCCTGTGCGGGCTGCCGGGGAAAGGCGGGGGTTGGGCTGGAAAAGCAGGTAGCATCTTTTGCCTCCCCATGGACAAGGGAGGTAATTAGCGGACTTCCCCCTGCCAGGGAACACCTGTGACACCAGGCAACTGCGTGGAGGGCGGCCCCGAACCTCCCCCACACAGTCAGCCGTGTTCCGGAATTCTGAGTGTGGGGAGGTTCCGTCTTCTGTCTGCAGCACCCGGGATCTCCTAGGAGCCCTTCGAGTGTCTTCCCCGAATCCCTCACACTGCGGGCTGCCGGGGAAAGGCGGGGGTTGGGCTGGAAACTCAGGTAGCATCTAGTGCCTCCCCATGGACAGGGGAGGTAATTAGCGGACTTCACCCTGCCAGGGAACACCTGTGACACCAGGCAGCTGCGTGGAGGGCGGCCCCGAACCTCCCCCACACAGTCAGCCGTGTTCCGGAATTCTGAGTGTGGGGAGGTTCTGTCTTATGTCTGCAGCACCCGGGATCACCTAGGAGCCCTTCGAGTGTCTTCCCCCAGTCCCTAACTGTGCGGGCTGCGGGGAAAGGAGGGGGTTGGGCTGGAAAAGCAGGTAGCATCTTGTGCCTCCCCATGGACAGGGGAGGTAATTAGCGGACTTACCCCTGCCAGGGAACACCTGTGACACCAGGCAGCTGCGTGGAGGGCGGCCCCGATCCTCCCCCACACAGTCAGCCGTGTTCCGGAATTCTGAGTGTGGGGAGGTTCCGTCTTCTGTCTGCAGCACCCGGGATCTCCTAGGAGCCCTTCGAGTGTCTTCCCCGAATCCCTCACACTGCGGACTGCCGGGAAAAGGCGGGGGTTTGGCTGGAAACTCAGGCAGCATCTAGTGCCTCCCCATGGACAGGGGAGGTAATTAGCGGACTTCCCCCTGCCAGGAAACACCTGTGACACCAGGCAGCTGCGTGGAGGGCTGCCCCGAACCTCCCCCACACTGTCAGCCGTGTTCCGGAATTCTGAGTGTGGGGAGGTTCCGTCTTCTGTCTGCAGCACCCGGGATCTCCTAGGAGCCCTTCGAGTGTCTTCCCCGAATCCCTCACACTGCGGGCTGCCGGGGAAAGGCGGGGGTTGGGCTGGAAACTCAGGTAGCATCTAGTGCCTCCCCATGGACAGGGGAGGTAATTAGCGGACTTCACCCTGCCAGGGAACACCTGTGACACCAGGCAGCTGCGTGGAGGGCGGCCCTAAACCTCACCCACACAGTCACACGTGTTCCAGATTTCTGAGTGTGGGGAGGTTCCGTCTTCTGTCTGCAGCACCCGGGTTCTCCTAGGAGCCTTTCGAGTGTCTTCCCCCAGTCCCTCCCTGTGCGGGCTGCCGGGGAAAGGCGGGGGTTGGGCTGGAAAAGCAGGTAGCATCTTGTGCCTCCCCATGGACAGGGGAGGTAATTAGCGGACTTCCCCCTGCCAGGGAACACCTGTGACACCAGGCAGCTGCGTGGAGGGCGGCCCCGAACCTCCCCCACACAGTCAGCCGTGTTCCGGAATTCTGAGTGTGGGGAGGTTCCGTCTTCTGTCTGCAGCACCCGGGATCTCCTAGGAGCCCTTCGAGTGTCTTCCCCGAATCCCTCACACTGCGGGCTGCCGGGGAAAGGCGGGGGTTGGGCTGGAAACTCAGGTAGCATCTAGTGCCTCCCCATGGACAGGGGAGGTAATTAGCGGACTTCCCCTTGCCAGGGAACACCTGTGACACCAGGCAGCTGCGTGGAGGGCTGCCCCGAACCTCCCCCACACTGTCAGCCGTGTTCCGGAATTCTGAGTGTGGGGAGGTTCCGTCTTCTGTCTGCAGCACCCGGGATCTCCTAGGAGCCCTTCGAGTGTCTTCCCCGAATCCCTCACACTGCGGGCTGCCGGGGAAAGGCGGGGGTTGGGCTGGAAACTCAGGTAGCATCTAGTGCCTCCCCATGGACAGGGGAGGTAATTAGCGGACTTCACCCTGCCAGGGAACACCTGTGATACCAGGCAGCTGCGTGGAGGGCGGCCCTAAACCTCACCCACACAGTCACACGTGTTCCAGATTTCTGAGTGTGGGGAGGTTCCGTCTTCTGTCTGCAGCACCCGGGTTCTCCTAGGAGCCTTTCGAGTGTCTTCCCCCAGTCCCTCCCTGTGCGGGCTGCCGGGGAAAGGCGGGGGTTGGGCTGGAAAAGCAGGTAGCATCTTGTGCCTCCCCATGGACAAGGGAGGTAATTAGTGGACTTCCCCCTGCCAGGGAACACCTGTGACACCAGGCAGCTGCGTGGAGGGCGGCCCCGAACCTCCCCTACACAGTCAGCCGTGTTCCGGAATTCTGAGTGTGGGGAGGTTCCGTCTTCTGTCTGCAGCACCCGGGATCTCCTAGGAGCCCTTCGAGTGTCTTCCCCGAATCCCTCACACTGCGGACTGCCGGGGAAAGGCGGGGGTTGGGCTGGAAACTCAGGTAGCATCTAGTGCCTCCCCATGGACAGGGGAGGTAATTAGCGGACTTCCCCCTGCCAGGGAACACCTGTGACACCAGGCAGCTGCGTGGAGGGCGGCCCTAAACCTCACCCACACAGTCACACGTGTTCCAGATTTCTGAGTGTGGGGAGGTTCCGTCTTATGTCTGCAGCACCCGGGTTCTCCTAGGAGCCTTTCGAGTGTCTTCCCCCAGTCCCTCCCTGTGCGGGCTGCCGGGGAAAGGCGGGGGTTGGGCTGGAAAAGCAGGTAGCATCTTGTGCCTCCCCATGGACAAGGGAGGTAATTAGTGGACTTCCCCCTGCCAGGGAACACCTGTGACACCAGGCAGCTGCGTGGAGGGCGGCCCCGAACCTCCCCTACACAGTCAGCCGTGTTCCGGAATTCTGAGTGTGGGGAGGTTCCGTCTTCTGTCTGCAGCACCCGGGATCTCCTAGGAGCCCTTCGAGTGTCTTCCCCGAATCCCTCACACTGCGGACTGCCGGGGAAAGGCGGGGGTTGGGCTGGAAACTCAGGTAGCATCTAGTGCCTCCCCATGGACAGGGGAGGTAATTAGCGGACTTCCCCCTGCCAGGGAACACCTGTGACACCAGGCAGCTGCGTGGAGGGCGGCCCTAAACCTCACCCACACAGTCACACGTGTTCCAGATTTCTGAGTGTGGGGAGGTTCCGTCTTATGTCTGCAGCACCCGGGTTCTCCTAGGAGCCTTTCGAGTGTCTTCCCCCAGTCCCTCCCTGTGCGGGCTGCCGGGGAAAGGCGGGGGTTGGGCTGGAAAAGCAGGTAGCATCTTGTGCCTCCCCATGGACAAGGGAGGTAATTAGCGGACTTCCCCCTGCCAGGGAACACCTGTGACACCAGGCAACTGCGTGGAGGGCGGCCCCGAACCTCCCCCACACAGTCAGCCGTGTTCCGGAATTCTGAGTGTGGGGAGGTTCCGTCTTCTGTCTGCAGCACCCGGGATCTCCTAGGAGCCCTTCGAGTGTCTTCCCCGAATCCCTCACACTGCGGGCTGCCGGGGAAAGGCGGGGGTTGGGCTGGAAACTCAGGTAGCATCTAGTGCCTCCCCATGGACAGGGGAGGTAATTAGCGGACTTCACCCTGCCAGGGAACACCTGTGACACCAGGCAGCTGCGTGGAGGGCGGCCCCGAACCTCCCCCACACAGTCAGCCGTGTTCCGGAATTCTGAGTGTGGGGAGGTTCTGTCTTATGTCTGCAGCACCCGGGATCACCTAGGAGCCCTTCGAGTGTCTTCCCCCAGTCCCTAACTGTGCGGGCTGCGGGGAAAGGAGGGGGTTGGGCTGGAAAAGCAGGTAGCATCTTGTGCCTCCCCATGGACATGGGAGGTAATTAGCGGACTTCACCCTGCCAGGGAACACCTGTGACACCAGGCAGCTGCGTGGAGGGCGGCCCTAAACCTCACCCACACAGTCACACGTGTTCCAGATTTCTGAGTGTGGGGAGGTTCCGTCTTCTGTCTGCAGCACCCGGGTTCTCCTAGGAGCCTTTCGAGTGTCTTCCCCCAGTCCCTCCTTGTGCGGGCTGCCGGGGAAAGGCGGGGGTTGGGCTGGAAAAGCAGGTAGCATCTTGTGCCTCCCCATGGACAAGGGAGGTAATTAGTGGACTTCCCCCTGCCAGGGAACACCTGTGACACCAGGCAGCTGCGTGGAGGGCGGCCCCGAACCTCCCCTACACAGTCAGCCGTGTTCCGGAATTCTGAGTGTGGGGAGGTTCCGTCTTCTGTCTGCAGCACCCGGGATCTCCTAGGAGCCCTTCGAGTGTCTTCCCCGAATCCCTCACACTGCGGACTGCCGGGGAAAGGCGGGGGTTGGGCTGGAAACTCAGGTAGCATCTAGTGCCTCCCCATGGACAGGGGAGGTAATTAGCGGACTTCCCCCTGCCAGGGAACACCTGTGACACCAGGCAGCTGCGTGGAGGGCGGCCCTAAACCTCACCCACACAGTCACACGTGTTCCAGATTTCTGAGTGTGGGGAGGTTCCGTCTTCTGTCTGCAGCACCCGGGTTCTCCTAGGAGCCTTTCGAGTGTCTTCCCCCAGTCCCTCCCTGTGCGGGCTGCCGGGGAAAGGCGGGGGTTGGGCTGGAAAAGCAGGTAGCATCTTTTGCCTCCCCATGGACAAGGGAGGTAATTAGCGGACTTCCCCCTGCCAGGGAACACCTGTGACACCAGGCAACTGCGTGGAGGGCGGCCCCGAACCTCCCCCACACAGTCAGCCGTGTTCCGGAATTCTGAGTGTGGGGAGGTTCCGTCTTCTGTCTGCAGCACCCGGGATCTCCTAGGAGCCCTTCGAGTGTCTTCCCCGAATCCCTCACACTGCGGGCTGCCGGGGAAAGGCGGGGGTTGTGCTGGAAACTCAGGTAGCATCTAGTGCCTCCCCATGGACAGGGGAGGTAATTAGCTGACTTCACCCTGCCAGGGAACACCTGTGACACCAGGCAGCTGCGTGGAGGGCGGCCCCGAACCTCCCCCACACAGTCAGCCGTGTTCCGGAATTCTGAGTGTGGGGAGGTTCTGTCTTATGTCTGCAGCACCCGGGATCACCTAGGAGCCCTTCGAGTGTCTTCCCCCAGTCCCTAACTGTGCGGGCTGCGGGGAAAGGAGGGGGTTGGGCTGGAAAAGCAGGTAGCATCTTGTGCCTCCCCATGGACAGGGGAGGTAATTAGCGGACTTCCCCCTGCCAGGGAACACCTGTGACACCAGGCAGCTGCGTGGAGGGCGGCCCCGAACCTCCCCCACACAGTCAGCCGTGTTCCGGAATTCTGAGTGTGGGGAGGTTCCGTCTTCTGTCTGCAGCACCCGGGATCTCCTAGGAGCCCTTCGAGTGTCTTCCCCGAATCCCTCACACTGCGGGCTGCCGGGGAAAGGCGGGGGTTGGGCTGGAAACTCAGGTAGCATCTAGTGCCTCCCCATGGACAGGGGAGGTAATTAGCGGACTTCACCCTGCCAGGGAACACCTGTGACACCAGGCAGCTGCGTGGAGGGCGGCCCCGAACCTCCCCCACACAGTCAGCCGTGTTCCGGAATTCTGAGTGTGGGGAGGTTCTGTCTTATGCCTGCAGCACCCGGGATCACCTAGGAGCCCTTCGAGTGTCTTCCCCCAGTCCCTAACTGTGCGGGCTGCGGGGAAAGGAGGGGGTTGGGCTGGAAAAGCAGGTAGCATCTTGTGCCTCCCCATGGACAGGGGAGGTAATTAGCGGACTTCCCCCTGCCAGGGAACACCTGTGACACCAGGCAGCTGCGTGGAGGGCGGCCCCGATCCTCCCCCACACAGTCAGCCGTGTTCCGGAATTCTGAGTGTGGGGAGGTTCCGTCTTCTGTCTGCAGCACCCGGGATCTCCTAGGAGCCCTTCGAGTGTCTTCCCCGAATCCCTCACACTGCGGGCAGCCGGGGAACAGCGGGGGTTGGGCTGGAATCTCTGGTAGCATCTTGTGCCTCCCCATGGGCAAGGGAGGTAATTAGCGGACTTCCCTCTGCCAGGGAACACCTGTGACACCAGGCAGCTGCGTGGAGGGCGGCCCCGAACCTCCCCCACACAGTCAGCCGTGTTCCGGAATTCTGAGTGTGGGGAGGTTCTGTCTTATGTCTGCAGCACCCGGGTTCACCTAGGAGCCCTTCGAGTGTCTTCCCAGAGTCCCTCCCTGTGCGGGCTGCCGGGGAAAGGAGGGGGTTGGGCTGGAAAAGCAGGTAGCATCTTGTGCCTCCCCATGGACAGGGGAGGTAATTAGCGGACTTCCCCCTGCCAGGGAACACCTGTGACACCAGGCAGCTGCGTGGAGGGCGGCCCCGAACCTCCCCCACACAGTCAGCCGTGTTCCGGAATTCTGAGTGTGGGGAGGTTCCGTCTTCTGTCTGCAGCACCCGGGATCTCCTAGGAGCCCTTCGAGTGTCTTCCCCGAATCCCTCACACTGCGGGCTGCCGGGGAAAGGCGGGGGTTGGGCTGGAAACTCAGGTAGCATCTAGTGCCTCCCCATGGACAGGGGAGGTAATTAGCGGACTTCCCCCTGCCAGGGAACACCTGTGACACCAGGCAGCTGCGTGGAGGGCGGCCCTAAACCTCACCCACACAGTCACACGTGTTCCAGATTTCTGAGTGTGGGGAGGTTCCGTCTTCTGTCTGCAGCACCCGGGTTCTCCTAGGAGCCTTTCGAGTGTCTTCCCCCAGTCCCTCCCTGTGCGGGCTGCCGGGGAAAGGCGGGGGTTGGGCTGGAAAAGCAGGTAGCATCTTGTGCCTCCCCATGGACAAGGGAGGTAATTAGTGGACTTCCCCCTGCCAGGGAACACCTGTGACACCAGGCAGCTGCGTGGAGGGCGGCCCCGAACCTCCCCTACACAGTCAGCCGTGTTCCGGAATTCTGAGTGTGGGGAGGTTCCGTCTTCTGTCTGCAGCACCCGGGATCTCCTAGGAGCCCTTCGAGTGTCTTCCCCGAATCCCTCACACTGCGGACTGCCGGGGAAAGGCGGGGGTTGGGCTGGAAATTCAGGTAGCATCTAGTGCCTCCCCATGGACAGGGGAGGTAATTAGCGGACTTCCCCCTGCCAGGGAACAGCTGTGACACCAGGCAGCTGCGTGGAGGGCGGCCCTAAACCTCACCCACACAGTCACACGTGTTCCAGATTTCTGAGTGTGGGGAGGTTCCGTCTTCTGTCTGCAGCACCCGGGTTCTCCTAGGAGCCTTTCGAGTGTCTTCCCCCAGTCCCTCCCTGTGCGGGCTGCCGGGGAATGGTGGGGGTTGGGCTGGAAAAGCAGGTAGCATCTTGTGCCTCCCCATGGACAAGGGAGGTAATTAGCGGACTTCCCCCTGCCAGGGAACACCTGTGACACCAGGCAGCTGCGTGGAGGGCGGCCCCGAACCTCCCCCACTCAGTCAGCCGTGTTCCGGAATTCTGAGTGTGGGGAGGTTCCGTCTTCTGTCTGCAGCACCCGGGATCTCCTAGGAGCCCTTCGAGTGTCTTCCCCGAATCCCTCACACTGCGGGCTGCCGGGGAAAGGCGGGGGTTGGGCTGGAAACTCAGGTAGCATCTAGTGCCTCCCCATGGACAGGGGAGGTAATTAGCGGACTTCCCCCTGCCAGGGAACACCTGTGACACCAGTCAGCTGCGTGGACGGCGGCCCCAAACCTCGACCACACAGTCAGCCGTGTTCCGGAATTCTGAGTGTGGGGAGGTTCTGTCTTGTGTCTGCAGCACCCGGGATCTCCTAGGAGCCGTTCGAGAGTCTTCCCCGAGTCCCTCCCAGTGCGGGCAGCCAGGGAATGGCGGGGTTTGGGCTGGAAAAGTAGGTAGCATCTAGTGCCTCCCCATGGACAGGGGAGGTATTTAGCGGAATTCCCCCTGCCAGGGAACACCTGTGACACAAGGCAGCTGCGTGGTGTGCGGCCCTAAAACTCACCCACACAGTCACACGTGTTCCAGATTTCTGAGTGTGGGGAGGTTCCGTCTTCTGTCTGCAGCACCCGGGTTCTCCTAGGAGCCTTTCGAGTGTCTTCCCCCAGTCCCTCCCTGTGCGGGCTGCCGGGGAAAGGCGGGGGTTGGGCTGGAAAAGCAGGTAGCATCTTGTGCCTCCCCATGGACAGGGGAGGTAATTAGCGGACTTCCCCCTGTCAGGGAACACCTGTGACACCAGGCAACTGCGTGGAGGGCGGCCCCGAACCTCCCCCACACAGTCAGCCGTGTTCCGGAATTCTGAGTGTGGGGAGGTTCCGTCTTCTGTCTGCAGCACCCGGGATCTCCTAGGAGCCCTTCGAGTGTCTTCCCCGAATCCCTCACACTGCGGGCTGCCGGGGAAAGGCGGGGGTTGGGCTGGAAACTCAGGTAGCATCTAGTGCCTCCCCATGGACAGGGGAGGTAATTAGCGGACTTCCCCTTGCCAGGGAACACCTGTGACACCAGGCAGCTGCGTGGAGGGCTGCCCCGAACCTCCCCCACACTGTCAGCCGTGTTCCGGGATTCTGAGTGTGGGGAGGTTCCGTCTTCTGTCTGCAGCACCCGGGATCTCCTAGGAGCCCTTCGAGTGTCTTCCCCGAATCCCTCACACTGCGGGCTGCCGGGGAAAGGCGGGGGTTGGGCTGGAAACTCAGGTAGCATCTAGTGCCTCCCCATGGACAGGGGAGGTAATTAGCGGACTTCACCCTGCCAGGGAACACCTGTGACACCAGGCAGCTGCGTGGAGGGCGGCCCTAAACCTCACCCACACAGTCACACGTGTTCCAGATTTCTGAGTGTGGGGAGGTTCCGTCTTCTGTCTGCAGCACCCGGGTTCTCCTAGGAGCCTTTCGAGTGTCTTCCCCCAGTCCCTCCCTGTGCGGGCTGCCGGGGAAAGGCGGGGGTTGGGCTGGAAAAGCAGGTAGCATCTTGTGCCTCCCCATGGACAAGGGAGGTAATTAGTGGACTTCCCCCTGCCAGGGAACACCTGTGACACCAGGCAGCTGCGTGGAGGGCGGCCCCGAACCTCCCCTACACAGTCAGCCGTGTTCCGGAATTCTGAGTGTGGGGAGGTTCCGTCTTCTGTCTGCAGCACCCGGGATCTCCTAGGAGCCCTTCGAGTGTCTTCCCCGAATCCCTCACACTGCGGACTGCCGGGGAAAGGCGGGGGTTGGGCTGGAAACTCAGGTAGCATCTAGTGCCTCCCCATGGACAGGGGAGGTAATTAGCGGACTTCCCCCTGCCAGGGAACACCTGTGACACCAGGCAGCTGCGTGGAGGGCGGCCCTAAACATCACCCACACAGTCACACGTGTTCCAGATTTCTGAGTGTGGGGAGGTTCCGTCTTATGTCTGCAGCACCCGGGTTCTCCTAGGAGCCTTTCGAGTGTCTTCCCCCAGTCCCTCCCTGTGCGGGCTGCCGGGGAAAGGCGGGGGTTGGGCTGGAAAAGCAGGTAGCATCTTGTGCCTCCCCATGGACAAGGGAGGTAATTAGTGGACTTCCCCCTGCCAGGGAACACCTGTGACACCAGGCAGCTGCGTGGAGGGCGGCCCCGAACCTCCCCTACACAGTCAGCCGTGTTCCGGAATTCTGAGTGTGGGGAGGTTCCGTCTTCTGTCTGCAGCACCCGGGATCTCCTAGGAGCCCTTCGAGTGTCTTCCCCGAATCCCTCACACTGCGGACTGCCGGGGAAAGGCGGGGGTTGGGCTGGAAACTCAGGTAGCATCTAGTGCCTCCCCATGGACAGGGGAGGTAATTAGCGGACTTCCCCCTGCCAGGGAACACCTGTGACACCAGGCAGCTGCGTGGAGGGCGGCCCTAAACCTCACCCACACAGTCACACGTGTTCCAGATTTCTGAGTGTGGGGAGGTTCCGTCTTCTGTCTGCAGAACCCGGGATCTCCTAGGAGCCCTTCGAGAGTCTTCCCCGAGTCCCTCCCAGTGCGGGCAGCCGGGGAACAGCGGGGGTTGGGCTGGAATCTCTGGTAGCATCTTGTGCCTCCCCATGGGCAAGGGAGGTAATTAGCGGACTTCCCTCTGCCAGGGAACACCTGTGACACCAGGCAGCTGCGTGGAGGGCGGCCCCGAACCTCCCCCACACAGTCAGCCGTGTTCCGGAATTCTGAGTGTGGGGAGGTTCTGTCTTATGCCTGCAGCACCCGGGATCACCTAGGAGCCCTTCGAGTGTCTTCCCCCAGTCCCTAACTGTGCGGGCTGCGGGGAAAGGAGGGGGTTGGGCTGGAAAAGCAGGTAGCATCTTGTGCCTCCCCATGGACAGGGGAGGTAATTAGCGGACTTCCCCCTGCCAGGGAACACCTGTGACACCAGGCAGCTGCGTGGAGGGCGGCCCCGATCCTCCCCCACACAGTCAGCCGTGTTCCGGAATTCTGAGTGTGGGGAGGTTCCGTCTTCTGTCTGCAGCACCCGGGATCTCCTAGGAGCCCTTCGAGTGTCTTCCCCGAATCCCTCACACTGCGGGCAGCCGGGGAACAGCGGGGGTTGGGCTGGAATCTCTGGTAGCATCTTGTGCCTCCCCATGGGCAAGGGAGGTAATTAGCGGACTTCCCTCTGCCAGGGAACACCTGTGACACCAGGCAGCTGCGTGGAGGGCGGCCCCGAACCTCCCCCACACAGTCAGCCGTGTTCCGGAATTCTGAGTGTGGGGAGGTTCTGTCTTATGTCTGCAGCACCCGGGTTCACCTAGGAGCCCTTCGAGTGTCTTCCCAGAGTCCCTCCCTGTGCGGGCTGCCGGGGAAAGGAGGGGGTTGGGCTGGAAAAGCAGGTAGCATCTTGTGCCTCCCCATGGACAGGGGAGGTAATTAGCGGACTTCCCCCTGCCAGGGAACACCTGTGACACCAGGCAGCTGCGTGGAGGGCGGCCCCGAACCTCCCCCACACAGTCAGCCGTGTTCCGGAATTCTGAGTGTGGGGAGGTTCCGTCTTCTGTCTGCAGCACCCGGGATCTCCTAGGAGCCCTTCGAGTGTCTTCCCCGAATCCCTCACACTGCGGGCTGCCGGGGAAAGGCGGGGGTTGGGCTGGAAACTCAGGTAGCATCTAGTGCCTCCCCATGGACAGGGGAGGTAATTAGCGGACTTCCCCCTGCCAGGGAACACCTGTGACACCAGGCAGCTGCGTGGAGGGCGGCCCTAAACCTCACCCACACAGTCACACGTGTTCCAGATTTCTGAGTGTGGGGAGGTTCCGTCTTCTGTCTGCAGCACCCGGGTTCTCCTAGGAGCCTTTCGAGTGTCTTCCCCCAGTCCCTCCCTGTGCGGGCTGCCGGGGAAAGGCGGGGGTTGGGCTGGAAAAGCAGGTAGCATCTTGTGCCTCCCCATGGACAAGGGAGGTAATTAGTGGACTTCCCCCTGCCAGGGAACACCTGTGACACCAGGCAGCTGCGTGGAGGGCGGCCCCGAACCTCCCCTACACAGTCAGCCGTGTTCCGGAATTCTGAGTGTGGGGAGGTTCCGTCTTCTGTCTGCAGCACCCGGGATCTCCTAGGAGCCCTTCGAGTGTCTTCCCCGAATCCCTCACACTGCGGACTGCCGGGGAAAGGCGGGGGTTGGGCTGGAAATTCAGGTAGCATCTAGTGCCTCCCCATGGACAGGGGAGGTAATTAGCGGACTTCCCCCTGCCAGGGAACAGCTGTGACACCAGGCAGCTGCGTGGAGGGCGGCCCTAAACCTCACCCACACAGTCACACGTGTTCCAGATTTCTGAGTGTGGGGAGGTTCCGTCTT
Source organism: Camelus bactrianus (assembly GCF_048773025.1). Classification (NCBI taxonomy): domain Eukaryota; kingdom Metazoa; phylum Chordata; class Mammalia; order Artiodactyla; family Camelidae; genus Camelus; species Camelus bactrianus. The sequence goes on along the minus strand of NW_027413957.1, from coordinate 7,635,900 downwards.
CTGTCTGCAGCACCCGGGTTCTCCTAGGAGCCTTTCGAGTGTCTTCCCCCAGTCCCTCCCTGTGCGGGCTGCCGGGGAATGGTGGGGGTTGGGCTGGAAAAGCAGGTAGCATCTTGTGCCTCCCCATGGACAAGGGAGGTAATTAGCGGACTTCCCCCTGCCAGGGAACACCTGTGACACCAGGCAGCTGCGTGGAGGGCGGCCCCGAACCTCCCCCACTCAGTCAGCCGTGTTCCGGAATTCTGAGTGTGGGGAGGTTCCGTCTTCTGTCTGCAGCACCCGGGATCTCCTAGGAGCCCTTCGAGTGTCTTCCCCGAATCCCTCACACTGCGGGCTGCCGGGGAAAGGCGGGGGTTGGGCTGGAAACTCAGGTAGCATCTAGTGCCTCCCCATGGACAGGGGAGGTAATTAGCGGACTTCCCCCTGCCAGGGAACACCTGTGACACCAGTCAGCTGCGTGGACGGCGGCCCCAAACCTCGACCACACAGTCAGCCGTGTTCCGGAATTCTGAGTGTGGGGAGGTTCTGTCTTGTGTCTGCAGCACCCGGGATCTCCTAGGAGCCGTTCGAGAGTCTTCCCCGAGTCCCTCCCAGTGCGGGCAGCCAGGGAATGGCGGGGTTTGGGCTGGAAAAGTAGGTAGCATCTAGTGCCTCCCCATGGACAGGGGAGGTATTTAGCGGAATTCCCCCTGCCAGGGAACACCTGTGACACAAGGCAGCTGCGTGGTGTGCGGCCCTAAAACTCACCCACACAGTCACACGTGTTCCAGATTTCTGAGTGTGGGGAGGTTCCGTCTTCTGTCTGCAGCACCCGGGTTCTCCTAGGAGCCTTTCGAGTGTCTTCCCCCAGTCCCTCCCTGTGCGGGCTGCCGGGGAAAGGCGGGGGTTGGGCTGGAAAAGCAGGTAGCATCTTGTGCCTCCCCATGGACAGGGGAGGTAATTAGCGGACTTCCCCCTGTCAGGGAACACCTGTGACACCAGGCAACTGCGTGGAGGGCGGCCCCGAACCTCCCCCACACAGTCAGCCGTGTTCCGGAATTCTGAGTGTGGGGAGGTTCCGTCTTCTGTCTGCAGCACCCGGGATCTCCTAGGAGCCCTTCGAGTGTCTTCCCCGAATCCCTCACACTGCGGGCTGCCGGGGAAAGGCGGGGGTTGGGCTGGAAACTCAGGTAGCATCTAGTGCCTCCCCATGGACAGGGGAGGTAATTAGCGGACTTCCCCTTGCCAGGGAACACCTGTGACACCAGGCAGCTGCGTGGAGGGCTGCCCCGAACCTCCCCCACACTGTCAGCCGTGTTCCGGGATTCTGAGTGTGGGGAGGTTCCGTCTTCTGTCTGCAGCACCCGGGATCTCCTAGGAGCCCTTCGAGTGTCTTCCCCGAATCCCTCACACTGCGGGCTGCCGGGGAAAGGCGGGGGTTGGGCTGGAAACTCAGGTAGCATCTAGTGCCTCCCCATGGACAGGGGAGGTAATTAGCGGACTTCACCCTGCCAGGGAACACCTGTGACACCAGGCAGCTGCGTGGAGGGCGGCCCTAAACCTCACCCACACAGTCACACGTGTTCCAGATTTCTGAGTGTGGGGAGGTTCCGTCTTCTGTCTGCAGCACCCGGGTTCTCCTAGGAGCCTTTCGAGTGTCTTCCCCCAGTCCCTCCCTGTGCGGGCTGCCGGGGAAAGGCGGGGGTTGGGCTGGAAAAGCAGGTAGCATCTTGTGCCTCCCCATGGACAAGGGAGGTAATTAGTGGACTTCCCCCTGCCAGGGAACACCTGTGACACCAGGCAGCTGCGTGGAGGGCGGCCCCGAACCTCCCCTACACAGTCAGCCGTGTTCCGGAATTCTGAGTGTGGGGAGGTTCCGTCTTCTGTCTGCAGCACCCGGGATCTCCTAGGAGCCCTTCGAGTGTCTTCCCCGAATCCCTCACACTGCGGACTGCCGGGGAAAGGCGGGGGTTGGGCTGGAAACTCAGGTAGCATCTAGTGCCTCCCCATGGACAGGGGAGGTAATTAGCGGACTTCCCCCTGCCAGGGAACACCTGTGACACCAGGCAGCTGCGTGGAGGGCGGCCCTAAACATCACCCACACAGTCACACGTGTTCCAGATTTCTGAGTGTGGGGAGGTTCCGTCTTATGTCTGCAGCACCCGGGTTCTCCTAGGAGCCTTTCGAGTGTCTTCCCCCAGTCCCTCCCTGTGCGGGCTGCCGGGGAAAGGCGGGGGTTGGGCTGGAAAAGCAGGTAGCATCTTGTGCCTCCCCATGGACAAGGGAGGTAATTAGTGGACTTCCCCCTGCCAGGGAACACCTGTGACACCAGGCAGCTGCGTGGAGGGCGGCCCCGAACCTCCCCTACACAGTCAGCCGTGTTCCGGAATTCTGAGTGTGGGGAGGTTCCGTCTTCTGTCTGCAGCACCCGGGATCTCCTAGGAGCCCTTCGAGTGTCTTCCCCGAATCCCTCACACTGCGGACTGCCGGGGAAAGGCGGGGGTTGGGCTGGAAACTCAGGTAGCATCTAGTGCCTCCCCATGGACAGGGGAGGTAATTAGCGGACTTCCCCCTGCCAGGGAACACCTGTGACACCAGGCAGCTGCGTGGAGGGCGGCCCTAAACCTCACCCACACAGTCACACGTGTTCCAGATTTCTGAGTGTGGGGAGGTTCCGTCTTCTGTCTGCAGAACCCGGGATCTCCTAGGAGCCCTTCGAGAGTCTTCCCCGAGTCCCTCCCAGTGCGGGCAGCCGGGGAACAGCGGGGGTTGGGCTGGAATCTCTGGTAGCATCTTGTGCCTCCCCATGGGCAAGGGAGGTAATTAGCGGACTTCCCTCTGCCAGGGAACACCTGTGACACCAGGCAGCTGCGTGGAGGGCGGCCCCGAACCTCCCCCACACAGTCAGCCGTGTTCCGGAATTCTGATTGTGGGGAGGTTCTGTCTTATGTCTGCAGCACCCGGGTTCACCTAGGAGCCCTTCGAGTGTCTTCCCAGAGTCCCTCCCTGTGCGGGCTCCCGGGGAAAGGAGGGGGTTGGGCTGGAAAAGCAGGTAGCATCTTGTGCCTCCCCATGGACAGGGGAGGTAATTAGCGGACTTCCCCCTGCCAGGGAACACCTGTGACACCAGGCAGCTGCGTGGAGGGCGGCCCCGAACCTCCCCCACACAGTCAGCCGTGTTCCGGAATTCTGAGTGTGGGGAGGTTCCGTCTTCTGTCTGCAGCACCCGGGATCTCCTAGGAGCCCTTCGAGTGTCTTCCCCGAATCCCTCACACTGCGGGCTGCCGGGGAAAGGCGGGGGTTGGGCTGGAAACTCAGGTAGCATCTAGTGCCTCCCCATGGACAGGGGAGGTAATTAGCGGACTTCCCCCTGCCAGGGAACACCTGTGACACCAGGCAGCTGCGTGGAGGGCGGCCCTAAACCTCACCCACACAGTCACACGTGTTCCAGATTTCTGAGTGTGGGGAGGTTCCGTCTTCTGTCTGCAGCACCCGGGTTCTCCTAGGAGCCTTTCGAGTGTCTTCCCCCAGTCCCTCCCTGTGCGGGCTGCCGGGGAAAGGCGGGGGTTGGGCTGGAAAAGCAGGTAGCATCTTGTGCCTCCCCATGGACAAGGGAGGTAATTAGTGGACTTCCCCCTGCCAGGGAACACCTGTGACACCAGGCAGCTGCGTGGAGGGCGGCCCCGAACCTCCCCTACACAGTCAGCCGTGTTCCGGAATTCTGAGTGTGGGGAGGTTCCGTCTTCTGTCTGCAGCACCCGGGATCTCCTAGGAGCCCTTCGAGTGTCTTCCCCGAATCCCTCACACTGCGGACTGCCGGGGAAAGGCGGGGGTTGGGCTGGAAATTCAGGTAGCATCTAGTGCCTCCCCATGGACAGGGGAGGTAATTAGCGGACTTCCCCCTGCCAGGGAACACCTGTGACACCAGGCAGCTGCGTGGAGGGCGGCCCTAAACCTCACCCACACAGTCACACGTGTTCCAGATTTCTGAGTGTGGGGAGGTTCCGTCTTCTGTCTGCAGCACCCGGGTTCTCCTAGGAGCCTTTCGAGTGTCTTCCCCCAGTCCCTCCCTGTGCGGGCTGCCGGGGAAAGGTGGGGGTTGGGCTGGAAAAGCAGGTAGCATCTTGTGCCTCCCCATGGACAAGGGAGGTAATTAGCGGACTTCCCCCTGCCAGGGAACACCTGTGACACCAGGCAGCTGCGTGGAGGGCGGCCCCGAACCTCCCCCACTCAGTCAGCCGTGTTCCGGAATTCTGAGTGTGGGGAGGTTCCGTCTTCTGTCTGCAGCACCCGGGATCTCCTAGGAGCCCTTCGAGTGTCTTCCCCGAATCCCTCACACTGCGGGCTGCCGGGGAAAGGCGGGGGTTGGGCTGGAAACTCAGGTAGCATCTAGTGCCTCCCCATGGACAGGGGAGGTAATTAGCGGACTTCCCCCTGCCAGGGAACACCTGTGACACCAGTCAGCTGCGTGGACGGCGGCCCCAAACCTCGACCACACAGTCAGCCGTGTTCCGGAATTCTGAGTGTGGGGAGGTTCTGTCTTGTGTCTGCAGCACCCGGGATCTCCTAGGAGCCGTTCGAGAGTCTTCCCCGAGTCCCTCCCAGTGCGGGCAGCCAGGGAATGGCGGGGTTTGGGCTGGAAAAGTAGGTAGCATCTAGTGCCTCCCCATGGACAGGGGAGGTATTTAGCGGAATTCCCCCTGCCAGGGAACACCTGTGACACAAGGCAGCTGCGTGGTGTGCGGCCCTAAAACTCACCCACACAGTCACACGTGTTCCAGATTTCTGAGTGTGGGGAGGTTCCGTCTTCTGTCTGCAGCACCCGGGTTCTCCTAGGAGCCTTTCGAGTGTCTTCCCCCAGTCCCTCCCTGTGCGGGCTGCCGGGGAAAGGCGGGGGTTGGGCTGGAAAAGCAGGTAGCATCTTGTGCCTCCCCATGGACAGGGGAGGTAATTAGCGGACTTCCCCCTGTCAGGGAACACCTGTGACACCAGGCAACTGCGTGGAGGGCGGCCCCGAACCTCCCCCACACAGTCAGCCGTGTTCCGGAATTCTGAGTGTGGGGAGGTTCCGTCTTCTGTCTGCAGCACCCGGGATCTCCTAGGAGCCCTTCGAGTGTCTTCCCCGAATCCCTCACACTGCGGGCTGCCGGGGAAAGGCGGGGGTTGGGCTGGAAACTCAGGTAGCATCTAGTGCCTCCCCATGGACAGGGGAGGTAATTAGCGGACTTCCCCTTGCCAGGGAACACCTGTGACACCAGGCAGCTGCGTGGAGGGCTGCCCCGAACCTCCCCCACACTGTCAGCCGTGTTCCGGGATTCTGAGTGTGGGGAGGTTCCGTCTTCTGTCTGCAGCACCCGGGATCTCCTAGGAGCCCTTCGAGTGTCTTCCCCGAATCCCTCACACTGCGGGCTGCCGGGGAAAGGCGGGGGTTGGGCTGGAAACTCAGGTAGCATCTAGTGCCTCCCCATGGACAGGGGAGGTAATTAGCGGACTTCACCCTGCCAGGGAACACCTGTGACACCAGGCAGCTGCGTGGAGGGCGGCCCTAAACCTCACCCACACAGTCACACGTGTTCCAGATTTCTGAGTGTGGGGAGGTTCCGTCTTCTGTCTGCAGCACCCGGGTTCTCCTAGGAGCCTTTCGAGTGTCTTCCCCCAGTCCCTCCCTGTGCGGGCTGCCGGGGAAAGGCGGGGGTTGGGCTGGAAAAGCAGGTAGCATCTTGTGCCTCCCCATGGACAAGGGAGGTAATTAGTGGACTTCCCCCTGCCAGGGAACACCTGTGACACCAGGCAGCTGCGTGGAGGGCGGCCCCGAACCTCCCCTACACAGTCAGCCGTGTTCCGGAATTCTGAGTGTGGGGAGGTTCCGTCTTCTGTCTGCAGCACCCGGGATCTCCTAGGAGCCCTTCGAGTGTCTTCCCCGAATCCCTCACACTGCGGACTGCCGGGGAAAGGCGGGGGTTGGGCTGGAAACTCAGGTAGCATCTAGTGCCTCCCCATGGACAGGGGAGGTAATTAGCGGACTTCCCCCTGCCAGGGAACACCTGTGACACCAGTCAGCTTCGTGGAGGGCGGCCCTAAACATCACCCACACAGTCACACGTGTTCCAGATTTCTGAGTGTGGGGAGGTTCCGTCTTATGTCTGCAGCACCCGGGTTCTCCTAGGAGCCTTTCGAGTGTCTTCCCCCAGTCCCTCCCTGTGCGGGCTGCCGGGGAAAGGCGGGGGTTGGGCTGGAAAAGCAGGTAGCATCTTGTGCCTCCCCATGGACAAGGGAGGTAATTAGTGGACTTCCCCCTGCCAGGGAACACCTGTGACACCAGGCAGCTGCGTGGAGGGCGGCCCCGAACCTCCCCTACACAGTCAGCCGTGTTCCGGAATTCTGAGTGTGGGGAGGTTCCGTCTTCTGTCTGCAGCACCCGGGATCTCCTAGGAGCCCTTCGAGTGTCTTCCCCGAATCCCTCACACTGCGGACTGCCGGGGAAAGGCGGGGGTTGGGCTGGAAACTCAGGTAGCATCTAGTGCCTCCCCATGGACAGGGGAGGTAATTAGCGGACTTCCCCCTGCCAGGGAACACCTGTGACACCAGGCAGCTGCGTGGAGGGCGGCCCTAAACCTCACCCACACAGTCACACGTGTTCCGGAATTCTGAGTGTGGGGAGGTTCCGTCTTCTGTCTGCAGCACCCGGGTTCTCCTAGGAGCCTTTCGAGTGTCTTCCCCCATTCCCTCCATTTGCGGGCTGCCGGGGAAAGGAGGGGGTTGGGCTGGAAAAGCAGGTAGCATCTTGTGCCTCCCCATGGACAGGGGAGGTAATTAGCGGACTTCCCCTTGCCAGGGAACACCTGTGACACCAGGCAGCTGCGTGGAGGGCGGCCCCGAAACTCCCCCACACAGTCAACCGTGTTCCGGAATTCTGAGTGTGGGGAGGTTCCGTCTTCTGTCTGCAGCACACGGGATCTCCTAGGAGCCCTTCGAGTGTCTTCCCAGAGTCCCTCCCTGTGCGGGCTGCCGGGGAAAGGCGGGGGTTGGGCTGGAAAAGCAGGTAGCATCTTGTGCCTCCCCATGGACAGGGGAGGTAATTAGCGGACTTCCCCCTGCCAGGGAACACCTGTGACACCAGGCAGCTGCGTGGATGGCGGCCCCGAACCTCCCCCACACAGTCAGCCGTGTTCCTGAATTCTGAGTGTGGGGAGGATCCGTCTTCTGTCTGCAGCACCCGGGATCTCCTAGGAGCCCTTCGAGTGTCTTCCCCGAATCCCTCACACTGCGGGCTGCCGGGGAAAGGCGGGGGTTGGGCTGGAAACTCAGGTAGAATCTAGTGCCTCCCCATGGACAGGGGAGGTAATTAGCGGACTTCCCCCTGCCAGGGAACACCTGTGACACCAGTCAGCTGCGTGGACGGCGGCCCCAAACCTCGACCACACAGTCAGCCGTGTTCCGGAATTCTGATTGTGGGGAGGTTCTGTCTTCTGTCTGCAGCACCCGGGATCTCCTAGGAGCCCTTCGAGATTCTTCCCCGAGTCCCTCCCAGTGCGGGCAGCCAGGGAAAGGCGGGGTTTGGGCTGGAAAAGTAGGTAGCATCTAGTGCCTCCCCATGGACAGGGGAGGTAATTAGCGGACTTCACCCTGCCAGGGAACACCTGTGACACCAGGCAGCTGCGTGGAGGGCGGCCCCGAACCTCCCCCACTCAGTCAGCCGTGTTCCGGAATTCTGAGTGTGGGGAGGTTCCGTCTTCTGTCTGCAGCACCCGGGATCTCCTAGGAGCCCTTCGAGTGTCTTCCCCGAATCCCTCACACTGCGGGCTGCCGGGGAAAGGCGGGGGTTGGGCTGGAAACTCAGGTAGCATCTAGTGCCTCCCCATGGACAGGGGAGGTAATTAGCGGACTTCCCCCTGCCAGGGAACACCTGTGACACCAGTCAGCTGCGTGGACGGCGGCCCCAAACCTCGACCACACAGTCAGCCGTGTTCCGGAATTCTGAGTGTGGGGAGGTTCTGTCTTGTGTCTGCAGCACCCGGGATCTCCTAGGAGCCGTTCGAGAGTCTTCCCCGAGTCCCTCCCAGTGCGGGCAGCCAGGGAATGGCGGGGTTTGGGCTGGAAAAGTAGGTAGCATCTAGTGCCTCCCCATGGACAGGGGAGGTATTTAGCGGAATTCCCCCTGCCAGGGAACACCTGTGACACAAGGCAGCTGCGTGGTGTGCGGCCCTAAACCTCACCCACACAGTCACACGTGTTCCAGATTTCTGAGTGTGGGGAGGTTCCGTCTTCTGTCTGCAGCACCCGGGTTCTCCTAGGAGCCTTTCGAGTGTCTTCCCCCAGTCCCTCCCTGTGCGGGCTGCCGGGGAAAGGCGGGGGTTGTGCTGGAAACTCAGGTAGCATCTAGTGCCTCCCCATGGACAGGGGAGGTAATTAGCGGACTTCACCCTGCCAGGGAACACCTGTGACACCAGGCAGCTGCGTGGAGGGCGGCCCTAAACCTCACCCACACAGTCACACGTGTTCCAGATTTCTGAGTGTGGGGAGGTTCCGTCTTCTGTCTGCAGCACCCGGGTTCTCCTAGGAGCCTTTCGAGTGTCTTCCCCCAGTCCCTCCCTGTGCGGGCTGCCGGGGAAAGGCGGGGGTTGGGCTGGAAAAGCAGGTAGCATCTTGTGCCTCCCCATGGACAGGGGAGGTAATTAGCGGACTTCCCCCTGTCAGGGAACACCTGTGACACCAGGCAACTGCGTGGAGGGCGGCCCCGAACCTCCCCCACACAGTCAGCCGTGTTCCGGAATTCTGAGTGTGGGGAGGTTCCGTCTTCTGTCTGCAGCACCCGGGATCTCCTAGGAGCCCTTCGAGTGTCTTCCCCGAATCCCTCACACTGCGGGCTGCCGGGGAAAGGCGGGGGTTGGGCTGGAAACTCAGGTAGCATCTAGTGCCTCCCCATGGACAGGGGAGGTAATTAGCGGACTTCCCCTTGCCAGGGAACACCTGTGACACCAGGCAGCTGCGTGGAGGGCTGCCCCGAACCTCCCCCACACTGTCAGCCGTGTTCCGGGATTCTGAGTGTGGGGAGGTTCCGTCTTCTGTCTGCAGCACCCGGGATCTCCTAGGAGCCCTTCGAGTGTCTTCCCCGAATCCCTCACACTGCGGGCTGCCGGGGAAAGGCGGGGGTTGGGCTGGAAACTCAGGTAGCATCTAGTGCCTCCCCATGGACAGGGGAGGTAATTAGCGGACTTCACCCTGCCAGGGAACACCTGTGACACCAGGCAGCTGCGTGGAGGGCGGCCCTAAACCTCACCCACACAGTCACACGTGTTCCAGATTTCTGAGTGTGGGGAGGTTCCGTCTTCTGTCTGCAGCACCCGGGTTCTCCTAGGAGCCTTTCGAGTGTCTTCCCCCAGTCCCTCCCTGTGCGGGCTGCCGGGGAAAGGCGGGGGTTGGGCTGGAAAAGCAGGTAGCATCTTGTGCCTCCCCATGGACAAGGGAGGTAATTAGTGGACTTCCCCCTGCCAGGGAACACCTGTGACACCAGGCAGCTGCGTGGAGGGCGGCCCCGAACCTCCCCTACACAGTCAGCCGTGTTCCGGAATTCTGAGTGTGGGGAGGTTCCGTCTTCTGTCTGCAGCACCCGGGATCTCCTAGGAGCCCTTCGAGTGTCTTCCCCGAATCCCTCACACTGCGGACTGCCGGGGAAAGGCGGGGGTTGGGCTGGAAACTCAGGTAGCATCTAGTGCCTCCCCATGGACAGGGGAGGTAATTAGCGGACTTCCCCCTGCCAGGGAACACCTGTGACACCAGGCAGCTGCGTGGAGGGCGGCCCTAAACATCACCCACACAGTCACACGTGTTCCAGATTTCTGAGTGTGGGGAGGTTCCGTCTTATGTCTGCAGCACCCGGGTTCTCCTAGGAGCCTTTCGAGTGTCTTCCCCCAGTCCCTCCCTGTGCGGGCTGCCGGGGAAAGGCGGGGGTTGGGCTGGAAAAGCAGGTAGCATCTTGTGCCTCCCCATGGACAAGGGAGGTAATTAGTGGACTTCCCCCTGCCAGGGAACACCTGTGACACCAGGCAGCTGCGTGGAGGGCGGCCCCGAACCTCCCCTACACAGTCAGCCGTGTTCCGGAATTCTGAGTGTGGGGAGGTTCCGTCTTCTGTCTGCAGCACCCGGGATCTCCTAGGAGCCCTTCGAGTGTCTTCCCCGAATCCCTCACACTGCGGACTGCCGGGGAAAGGCGGGGGTTGGGCTGGAAACTCAGGTAGCATCTAGTGCCTCCCCATGGACAGGGGAGGTAATTAGCGGACTTCCCCCTGCCAGGGAACACCTGTGACACCAGGCAGCTGCGTGGAGGGCGGCCCTAAACCTCACCCACACAGTCACACGTGTTCCAGATTTCTGAGTGTGGGGAGGTTCCGTCTTCTGTCTGCAGCACCCGGGTTCTCCTAGGAGCCTTTCGAGTGTCTTCCCCCAGTCCCTCCCTGTGCGGGCTGCCGGGGAAAGGCGGGGGTTGGGCTGGAAAAGCAGGTAGCATCTTGTGCCTCCCCATGGACAAGGGAGGTAATTAGCGGACTTCCCCCTGCCAGGGAACACCTGTGACACCAGGCAGCTGCGTGGAGGGCGGCCCCGAACCTCCCCCACTCAGTCAGCCGTGTTCCGGAATTCTGAGTGTGGGGAGGTTCCGTCTTCTGTCTGCAGCACCCGGGATCTCCTAGGAGCCCTTCGAGTGTCTTCCCCGAATCCCTCACACTGCGGGCTGCCGGGGAAAGGCGGGGGTTGGGCTGGAAACTCAGGTAGCATCTAGTGCCTCCCCATGGACAGGGGAGGTAATTAGCGGACTTCCCCCTGCCAGGGAACACCTGTGACACCAGTCAGCTGCGTGGACGGCGGCCCCAAACCTCGACCACACAGTCAGCCGTGTTCCGGAATTCTGAGTGTGGGGAGGTTCTGTCTTGTGTCTGCAGCACCCGGGATCTCCTAGGAGCCGTTCGAGAGTCTTCCCCGAGTCCCTCCCAGTGCGGGCAGCCAGGGAATGGCGGGGTTTGGGCTGGAAAAGTAGGTAGCATCTAGTGCCTCCCCATGGACAGGGGAGGTATTTAGCGGAATTCCCCCTGCCAGGGAACACCTGTGACACAAGGCAGCTGCGTGGTGTGCGGCCCTAAAACTCACCCACACAGTCACACGTGTTCCAGATTTCTGAGTGTGGGGAGGTTCCGTCTTCTGTCTGCAGCACCCGGGTTCTCCTAGGAGCCTTTCGAGTGTCTTCCCCCAGTCCCTCCCTGTGCGGGCTGCCGGGGAAAGGCGGGGGTTGGGCTGGAAAAGCAGGTAGCATCTTGTGCCTCCCCATGGACAGGGGAGGTAATTAGCGGACTTCCCCCTGCCAGGGAACACCTGTGACACCAGGCAACTGCGTGGAGGGCGGCCCCGAACCTCCCCCACACAGTCAGCCGTGTTCCGGAATTCTGAGTGTGGGGAGGTTCCGTCTTCTGTCTGCAGCACCCGGGATGTCCTAGGAGCCCTTCGAGTGTCTTCCCCGAATCCCTCACACTGCGGGCTGCCGGGGAAAGGCGGGGGTTGGGCTGGAAACTCAGGTAGCATCTAGTGCCTCCCCATGGACAGGGGAGGTAATTAGCGGACTTCACCCTGCCAGGGAACACCTGTGACACCAGGCAGCTGCGTGGAGGGCGGCCCCGAACCTCCCCCACACAGTCAGCCGTGTTCCGGAATTCTGAGTGTGGGGAGGTTCTGTCTTATGTCTGCAGCACCCGGGATCACCTAGGAGCCCTTCGAGTGTCTTCCCCCAGTCCCTCACTGTGCGGGCTGCCGGGGAAAGGAGGGGGTTGGGCTGGAAAAGCAGGTAGCATCTTGTGCCTCCCCATGGACAGGGGAGGTAATTAGCGGACTTCCCCCTGCCAGGGAACACCTGTGACACCAGGCAGCTGCGTGGAGGGCGGCCCCGAACCTCCCCCACACAGTCAGCCGTGTTCCGGAATTCTGAGTGTGGGGAGGTTCCGTCTTCTGTCTGCAGCACCCGGGATCTCCTAGGAGCCCTTCGAGTGTCTTCCCCGAATCCCTCACACTGCGGGCTGCCGGGGAAAGGCGGGGGTTGGGCTGGAAAAGTAGGTAGCATCTAGTGCCTCCCCATGGACAGGGGAGGTAATTAGCGGACTTCACCCTGCCAGGGAACACCTGTGACACCAGGCAGCTGCGTGGAGGGCGGCCCCGAACCTCCCCCACTCAGTCAGCCGTGTTCCGGAATTCTGAGTGTGGGGAGGTTCCGTCTTCTGTCTGCAGCACCCGGGATCTCCTAGGAGCCCTTCGAGTGTCTTCCCCGAATCCCTCACACTGCGGGCTGCCGGGGAAAGGCGGGGGTTGGGCTGGAAACTCAGGTAGCATCTAGTGCCTCCCCATGGACAGGGGAGGTAATTAGCGGACTTCCCCCTGCCAGGGAACACCTGTGACACCAGTCAGCTGCGTGGACGGCGGCCCCAAACCTCGACCACACAGTCAGCCGTGTTCCGGAATTCTGAGTGTGGGGAGGTTCTGTCTTGTGTCTGCAGCACCCGGGATCTCCTAGGAGCCGTTCGAGAGTCTTCCCCGAGTCCCTCCCAGTGCGGGCAGCCAGGGAATGGCGGGGTTTGGGCTGGAAAAGTAGGTAGCATCTAGTGCCTCCCCATGGACAGGGGAGGTATTTAGCGGAATTCCCCCTGCCAGGGAACACCTGTGACACAAGGCAGCTGCGTGGTGTGCGGCCCTAAACCTCACCCACACAGTCACACGTGTTCCAGATTTCTGAGTGTGGGGAGGTTCCGTCTTCTGTCTGCAGCACCCGGGTTCTCCTAGGAGCCTTTCGAGTGTCTTCCCCCAGTCCCTCCCTGTGCGGGCTGCCGGGGAAAGGCGGGGGTTGTGCTGGAAACTCAGGTAGCATCTAGTGCCTCCCCATGGACAGGGGAGGTAATTAGCGGACTTCACCCTGCCAGGGAACACCTGTGACACCAGGCAGCTGCGTGGAGGGCGGCCCTAAACCTCACCCACACAGTCACACGTGTTCCAGATTTCTGAGTGTGGGGAGGTTCCGTCTTCTGTCTGCAGCACCCGGGTTCTCCTAGGAGCCTTTCGAGTGTCTTCCCCCAGTCCCTCCCTGTGCGGGCTGCCGGGGAAAGGCGGGGGTTGGGCTGGAAAAGCAGGTAGCATCTTGTGCCTCCCCATGGACAAGGGAGGTAATTAGTGGACTTCCCCCTGCCAGGGAACACCTGTGACACCAGGCAGCTGCGTGGAGGGCGGCCCCGAACCTCCCCTACACAGTCAGCCGTGTTCCGGAATTCTGAGTGTGGGGAGGTTCCGTCTTCTGTCTGCAGCACCCGGGATCTCCTAGGAGCCCTTCGAGTGTCTTCCCCGAATCCCTCACACTGCGGACTGCCGGGGAAAGGCGGGGGTTGGGCTGGAAACTCAGGTAGCATCTAGTGCCTCCCCATGGACAGGGGAGGTAATTAGCGGACTTCCCCCTGCCAGGGAACACCTGTGACACCAGGCAGCTGCGTGGAGGGCGGCCCTAAACCTCACCCACACAGTCACACGTGTTCCGGAATTCTGAGTGTGGGGAGGTTCCGTCTTCTGTCTGCAGTACCCGGGTTCTCCTAGGAGCCTTTCGAGTGTCTTCCCCCATTCCCTCCATTTGCGGGCTGCCGGGGAAAGGAGGGGGTTGGGCTGGAAAAGCAGGTAGCATCTTGTGCCTCCCCATGGACAGGGGAGGTAATTAGCGGACTTCCCCTTGCCAGGGAACACCTGTGACACCAGGCAGCTGCGTGGAGGGCGGCCCCGAAACTCCCCCACACAGTCAACCGTGTTCCGGAATTCTGAGTGTGGGGAGGTTCCGTCTTCTGTCTGCAGCACACGGGATCTCCTAGTAGCCCTTCGAGTGTCTTCCCAGAGTCCCTCCCTGTGCGGGCTGCCGGGGAAAGGCGGGGGTTGGGCTGGAAAAGCAGGTAGCATCTTGTGCCTCCCCATGGACAGGGGAGGTAATTAGCGGACTTCCCCCTGCCAGGGAACACCTGTGACACCAGGCAGCTGCGTGGATGGCGGCCCCGAACCTCCCCCACACAGTCAGCCGTGTTCCTGAATTCTGAGTGTGGGGAGGATCCGTCTTCTGTCTGCAGCACCCGGGATCTCCTAGGAGCCCTTCGAGTGTCTTCCCCGAATCCCTCACACTGCGGGCTGCCGGGGAAAGGCGGGGGTTGGGCTGGAAACTCAGGTAGAATCTAGTGCCTCCCCATGGACAGGGGAGGTAATTAGCGGACTTCCACCTGCCAGGGAACACCTGTGACACCAGTCAGCTGCGTGGACGGCGGCCCCAAACCTCGACCACACAGTCAGCCGTGTTCCGGAATTCTGATTGTGGGGAGGTTCTGTCTTCTGTCTGCAGCACCCGGGATCTCCTAGGAGCCCTTCGAGATTCTTCCCCGAGTCCCTCCCAGTGCGGGCAGCCAGGGAAAGGCGGGGTTTGGGCTGGAAAAGTAGGTAGCATCTAGTGCCTCCCCATGGACAGGGGAGGTAATTAGCGGACTTCACCCTGCCAGGGAACACCTGTGACACCAGGCAGCTGCGTGGAGGGCGGCCCCGAACCTCCCCCACTCAGTCAGCCGTGTTCCGGAATTCTGAGTGTGGGGAGGTTCCGTCTTCTGTCTGCAGCACCCGGGATCTCCTAGGAGCCCTTCGAGTGTCTTCCCCGAATCCCTCACACTGCGGGCTGCCGGGGAAAGGCGGGGGTTGGGCTGGAAACTCAGGTAGCATCTAGTGCCTCCCCATGGACAGGGGAGGTAATTAGCGGACTTCCCCCTGCCAGGGAACACCTGTGACACCAGTCAGCTGCGTGGACGGCGGCCCCAAACCTCGACCACACAGTCAGCCGTGTTCCGGAATTCTGAGTGTGGGGAGGTTCTGTCTTGTGTCTGCAGCACCCGGGATCTCCTAGGAGCCGTTCGAGAGTCTTCCCCGAGTCCCTCCCAGTGCGGGCAGCCAGGGAATGGCGGGGTTTGGGCTGGAAAAGTAGGTAGCATCTAGTGCCTCCCCATGGACAGGGGAGGTATTTAGCGGAATTCCCCCTGCCAGGGAACACCTGTGACACAAGGCAGCTGCGTGGTGTGCGGCCCTAAACCTCACCCACACAGTCACACGTGTTCCAGATTTCTGAGTGTGGGGAGGTTCCGTCTTCTGTCTGCAGCACCCGGGTTCTCCTAGGAGCCTTTCGAGTGTCTTCCCCCAGTCCCTCCCTGTGCGGGCTGCCGGGGAAAGGCGGGGGTTGGGCTGGAAACTCAGGTAGCATCTAGTGCCTCCCCATGGACAGGGGAGGTAATTAGCGGACTTCACCCTGCCAGGGAACACCTGTGACACCAGGCAGCTGCGTGGAGGGCGGCCCTAAACCTCACCCACACAGTCACACGTGTTCCAGATTTCTGAGTGTGGGGAGGTTCCGTCTTCTGTCTGCAGCACCCGGGTTCTCCTAGGAGCCTTTCGAGTGTCTTCCCCCAGTCCCTCCCTGTGCGGGCTGCCGGGGAAAGGCGGGGGTTGGGCTGGAAAAGCAGGTAGCATCTTGTGCCTCCCCATGGACAAGGGAGGTAATTAGTGGACTTCCCCCTGCCAGGGAACACCTGTGACACCAGGCAGCTGCGTGGAGGGCGGCCCCGAACCTCCCCTACACAGTCAGCCGTGTTCCGGAATTCTGAGTGTGGGGAGGTTCCGTCTTCTGTCTGCAGCACCCGGGATCTCCTAGGAGCCCTTCGAGTGTCTTCCCCGAATCCCTCACACTGCGGACTGCCGGGGAAAGGCGGGGGTTGGGCTGGAAATTCAGGTAGCATCTAGTGCCTCCCCATGGACAGGGGAGGTAATTAGCGGACTTCCCCCTGCCAGGGAACACCTGTGACACCAGGCAGCTGCGTGGAGGGCGGCCCTAAACCTCACCCACACAGTCACACGTGTTCCAGATTTCTGAGTGTGGGGAGGTTCCGTCTTCTGTCTGCAGCACCCGGGTTCTCCTAGGAGCCTTTCGAGTGTCTTCCCCCAGTCCCTCCCTGTGCGGGCTGCCGGGGAAAGGCGGGGGTTGGGCTGGAAAAGCAGGTAGCATCTTGTGCCTCCCCATGGACAAGGGAGGTAATTAGCGGACTTCCCCCTGCCAGGGAACACCTGTGACACCAGGCAGCTGCGTGGAGGGCGGCCCCGAACCTCCCCCACTCAGTCAGCCGTGTTCCGGAATTCTGAGTGTGGGGAGGTTCCGTCTTCTGTCTGCAGCACCCGGGATCTCCTAGGAGCCCTTCGAGTGTCTTCCCCGAATCCCTCACACTGCGGGCTGCCGGGGAAAGGCGGGGGTTGGGCTGGAAACTCAGGTAGCATCTAGTGCCTCCCCATGGACAGGGGAGGTAATTAGCGGACTTCCCC
The DNA here is from genome assembly GCF_048773025.1 of Camelus bactrianus. Taxonomy (NCBI): domain Eukaryota; kingdom Metazoa; phylum Chordata; class Mammalia; order Artiodactyla; family Camelidae; genus Camelus; species Camelus bactrianus. Next base: position 7,619,517 of record NW_027413957.1, on the reverse strand, counting down.
CTGCCAGGGAACACCTGTGACACCAGTCAGCTGCGTGGACGGCGGCCCCAAACCTCGACCACACAGTCAGCCGTGTTCCGGAATTCTGAGTGTGGGGAGGTTCTGTCTTGTGTCTGCAGCACCCGGGATCTCCTAGGAGCCGTTCGAGAGTCTTCCCCGAGTCCCTCCCAGTGCGGGCAGCCAGGGAATGGCGGGGTTTGGGCTGGAAAAGTAGGTAGCATCTAGTGCCTCCCCATGGACAGGGGAGGTATTTAGCGGAATTCCCCCTGCCAGGGAACACCTGTGACACAAGGCAGCTGCGTGGTGTGCGGCCCTAAAACTCACCCACACAGTCACACGTGTTCCAGATTTCTGAGTGTGGGGAGGTTCCGTCTTCTGTCTGCAGCACCCGGGTTCTCCTAGGAGCCTTTCGAGTGTCTTCCCCCAGTCCCTCCCTGTGCGGGCTGCCGGGGAAAGGCGGGGGTTGGGCTGGAAAAGCAGGTAGCATCTTGTGCCTCCCCATGGACAGGGGAGGTAATTAGCGGACTTCCCCCTGCCAGGGAACACCTGTGACACCAGGCAACTGCGTGGAGGGCGGCCCCGAACCTCCCCCACACAGTCAGCCGTGTTCCGGAATTCTGAGTGTGGGGAGGTTCCGTCTTCTGTCTGCAGCACCCGGGATGTCCTAGGAGCCCTTCGAGTGTCTTCCCCGAATCCCTCACACTGCGGGCTGCCGGGGAAAGGCGGGGGTTGGGCTGGAAACTCAGGTAGCATCTAGTGCCTCCCCATGGACAGGGGAGGTAATTAGCGGACTTCACCCTGCCAGGGAACACCTGTGACACCAGGCAGCTGCGTGGAGGGCGGCCCCGAACCTCCCCCACACAGTCAGCCGTGTTCCGGAATTCTGAGTGTGGGGAGGTTCTGTCTTATGTCTGCAGCACCCGGGATCACCTAGGAGCCCTTCGAGTGTCTTCCCCCAGTCCCTCACTGTGCGGGCTGCCGGGGAAAGGAGGGGGTTGGGCTGGAAAAGCAGGTAGCATCTTGTGCCTCCCCATGGACAGGGGAGGTAATTAGCGGACTTCCCCCTGCCAGGGAACACCTGTGACACCAGGCAGCTGCGTGGAGGGCGGCCCCGAACCTCCCCCACACAGTCAGCCGTGTTCCGGAATTCTGAGTGTGGGGAGGTTCCGTCTTCTGTCTGCAGCACCCGGGATCTCCTAGGAGCCCTTCGAGTGTCTTCCCCGAATCCCTCACACTGCGGGCTGCCGGGGAAAGGCGGGGGTTGGGCTGGAAACTCAGGTAGCATCTAGTGCCTCCCCATGGACAGGGGAGGTAATTAGCGGACTTCCCCTTGCCAGGGAACACCTGTGACACCAGGCAGCTGCGTGGAGGGCTGCCCCGAACCTCCCCCACACTGTCAGCCGTGTTCCGGAATTCTGAGTGTGGGGAGGTTCCGTCTTCTGTCTGCAGCACCCGGGATCTCCTAGGAGCCCTTCGAGTGTCTTCCCCGAATCCCTCACACTGCGGGCTGCCGGGGAAAGGCGGGGGTTGGGCTGGAAACTCAGGTAGCATCTAGTGCCTCCCCATGGACAGGGGAGGTAATTAGCGGACTTCACCCTGCCAGGGAACACCTGTGACACCAGGCAGCTGCGTGGAGGGCGGCCCTAAACCTCACCCACACAGTCACACGTGTTCCAGATTTCTGAGTGTGGGGAGGTTCCGTCTTCTGTCTGCAGCACCCGGGTTCTCCTAGGAGCCTTTCGAGTGTCTTCCCCCAGTCCCTCCCTGTGCGGGCTGCCGGGGAAAGGCGGGGGTTGGGCTGGAAAAGCAGGTAGCATCTTGTGCCTCCCCATGGACAAGGGAGGTAATTAGTGGACTTCCCCCTGCCAGGGAACACCTGTGACACCAGGCAGCTGCGTGGAGGGCGGCCCCGAACCTCCCCTACACAGTCAGCCGTGTTCCGGAATTCTGAGTGTGGGGAGGTTCCGTCTTCTGTCTGCAGCACCCGGGATCTCCTAGGAGCCCTTCGAGTGTCTTCCCCGAATCCCTCACACTGCGGACTGCCGGGGAAAGGCGGGGGTTGGGCTGGAAACTCAGGTAGCATCTAGTGCCTCCCCATGGACAGGGGAGGTAATTAGCGGACTTCCCCCTGCCAGGGAACACCTGTGACACCAGGCAGCTGCGTGGAGGGCGGCCCTAAACCTCACCCACACAGTCACACGTGTTCCAGATTTCTGAGTGTGGGGAGGTTCCGTCTTATGTCTGCAGCACCCGGGTTCTCCTAGGAGCCTTTCGAGTGTCTTCCCCCAGTCCCTCCCTGTGCGGGCTGCCGGGGAAAGGCGGGGGTTGGGCTGGAAAAGCAGGTAGCATCTTGTGCCTCCCCATGGACAAGGGAGGTAATTAGTGGACTTCCCCCTGCCAGGGAACACCTGTGACACCAGGCAGCTGCGTGGAGGGCGGCCCCGAACCTCCCCTACACAGTCAGCCGTGTTCCGGAATTCTGAGTGTGGGGAGGTTCCGTCTTCTGTCTGCAGCACCCGGGATCTCCTAGGAGCCCTTCGAGTGTCTTCCCCGAATCCCTCACACTGCGGACTGCCGGGGAAAGGCGGGGGTTGGGCTGGAAACTCAGGTAGCATCTAGTGCCTCCCCATGGACAGGGGAGGTAATTAGCGGACTTCCCCCTGCCAGGGAACACCTGTGACACCAGGCAGCTGCGTGGAGGGCGGCCCTAAACCTCACCCACACAGTCACACGTGTTCCAGATTTCTGAGTGTGGGGAGGTTCCGTCTTATGTCTGCAGCACCCGGGTTCTCCTAGGAGCCTTTCGAGTGTCTTCCCCCAGTCCCTCCCTGTGCGGGCTGCCGGGGAAAGGCGGGGGTTGGGCTGGAAAAGCAGGTAGCATCTTTTGCCTCCCCATGGACAAGGGAGGTAATTAGCGGACTTCCCCCTGCCAGGGAACACCTGTGACACCAGGCAACTCGTGGAGGGCGGCCCCGAACCTCCCCCACACAGTCAGCCGTGTTCCGGAATTCTGAGTGTGGGGAGGTTCCGTCTTCTGTCTGCAGCACCCGGGATCTCCTAGGAGCCCTTCGAGTGTCTTCCCCGAATCCCTCACACTGCGGGCTGCCGGGGAAAGGCGGGGGTTGGGCTGGAAACTCAGGTAGCATCTAGTGCCTCCCCATGGACAGGGGAGGTAATTAGCGGACTTCACCCTGCCAGGGAACACCTGTGACACCAGGCAGCTGCGTGGAGGGCGGCCCCGAACCTCCCCCACACAGTCAGCCGTGTTCCGGAATTCTGAGTGTGGGGAGGTTCTGTCTTATGTCTGCAGCACCCGGGATCACCTAGGAGCCCTTCGAGTGTCTTCCCCCAGTCCCTAACTGTGCGGGCTGCGGGGAAAGGAGGGGGTTGGGCTGGAAAAGCAGGTAGCATCTTGTGCCTCCCCATGGACATGGGAGGTAATTAGCGGACTTCACCCTGCCAGGGAACACCTGTGACACCAGGCAGCTGCGTGGAGGGCGGCCCTAAACCTCACCCACACAGTCACACGTGTTCCAGATTTCTGAGTGTGGGGAGGTTCCGTCTTCTGTCTGCAGCACCCGGGTTCTCCTAGGAGCCTTTCGAGTGTCTTCCCCCAGTCCCTCCTTGTGCGGGCTGCCGGGGAAAGGCGGGGGTTGGGCTGGAAAAGCAGGTAGCATCTTGTGCCTCCCCATGGACATGGGAGGTAATTAGTGGACTTCCCCCTGCCAGGGAACACCTGTGACACCAGGCAGCTGCGTGGAGGGCGGCCCCGAACCTCCCCTACACAGTCAGCCGTGTTCCGGAATTCTGAGTGTGGGGAGGTTCCGTCTTCTGTCTGCAGCACCCGGGATCTCCTAGGAGCCCTTCGAGTGTCTTCCCCGAATCCCTCACACTGCGGACTGCCGGGGAAAGGCGGGGGTTGGGCTGGAAACTCAGGTAGCATCTAGTGCCTCCCCATGGACAGGGGAGGTAATTAGCGGACTTCCCCCTGCCAGGGAACACCTGTGACACCAGGCAGCTGCGTGGAGGGCGGCCCAAAACCTCACCCACACAGTCACACGTGTTCCAGATTTCTGAGTGTGGGGAGGTTCCGTCTTCTGTCTGCAGCACCCGGGTTCTCCTAGGAGCCTTTCGAGTGTCTTCCCCCAGTCCCTCCCTGTGCGGGCTGCCGGGGAAAGGCGGGGGTTGGGCTGGAAAAGCAGGTAGCATCTTTTGCCTCCCCATGGACAAGGGAGGTAATTAGCGGACTTCCCCCTGCCAGGGAACACCTGTGACACCAGGCAACTGCGTGGAGGGCGGCCCCGAACCTCCCCCACACAGTCAGCCGTGTTCCGGAATTCTGAGTGTGGGGAGGTTCCGTCTTCTGTCTGCAGCACCCGGGATCTCCTAGGAGCCCTTCGAGTGTCTTCCCCGAATCCCTCACACTGCGGGCTGCCGGGGAAAGGCGGGGGTTGGGCTGGAAACTCAGGTAGCATCTAGTGCCTCCCCATGGACAGGGGAGGTAATTAGCGGACTTCACCCTGCCAGGGAACACCTGTGACACCAGGCAGCTGCGTGGAGGGCGGCCCCGAACCTCCCCCACACAGTCAGCCGTGTTCCGGAATTCTGAGTGTGGGGAGGTTCTGTCTTATGTCTGCAGCACCCGGGATCACCTAGGAGCCCTTCGAGTGTCTTCCCCCAGTCCCTAACTGTGCGGGCTGCGGGGAAAGGAGGGGGTTGGGCTGGAAAAGCAGGTAGCATCTTGTGCCTCCCCATGGACAGGGGAGGTAATTAGCGGACTTACCCCTGCCAGGGAACACCTGTGACACCAGGCAGCTGCGTGGAGGGCGGCCCCGATCCTCCCCCACACAGTCAGCCGTGTTCCGGAATTCTGAGTGTGGGGAGGTTCCGTCTTCTGTCTGCAGCACCCGGGATCTCCTAGGAGCCCTTCGAGTGTCTTCCCCGAATCCCTCACACTGCGGACTGCCGGGAAAAGGCGGGGGTTTGGCTGGAAACTCAGGCAGCATCTAGTGCCTCCCCATGGACAGGGGAGGTAATTAGCGGACTTCCCCCTGCCAGGAAACACCTGTGACACCAGGCAGCTGCGTGGAGGGCGGCCCTAAACCTCACCCACACAGTCACACGTGTTCCAGATTTCTGAGTGTGGGGAGGTTCCGTCTTCTGTCTGCAGAACCCGGGATCTCCTAGGAGCCCTTCGAGAGTCTTCCCCGAGTCCCTCCCAGTGCGGGCAGCCGGGGAACAGCGGTAGTTGGGCTGGAATCTCTGGTAGCATCTTGTGCCTCCCCATGGGCAAGGGAGGTAATTAGCGGACTTCCCTCTGCCAGGGAACACCTGTGACACCAGGCAGCTGCGTGGAGGGCGGCCCCGAACCTCCCCCACACAGTCAGCCGTGTTCCGGAATTCTGAGTGTGGGGAGGTTCTGTCTTATGTCTGCAGCACCCGGGTTCACCTAGGAGCCCTTCGAGTGTCTTCCCAGAGTCCCTCCCTGTGCGGGCTGCCGGGGAAAGGAGGGGGTTGGGCTGGAAAAGCAGGTAGCATCTTGTGCCTCCCCATGGACAGGGGAGGTAATTAGAGGACTTCCCCCTGCCAGGGAACACCTGTGACACCAGGCAGCTGCGTGGAGGGCGGCCCCGAACCTCCCCCACACAGTCAGCCGTGTTCCGGAATTCTGAGTGTGGGGAGGTTCCGTCTTCTGTCTGCAGCACCCGGGATCTCCTAGGAGCCCTTCGAGAGTCTTCCCCGAGTCCCTCCCAGTGCGGGCAGCCAGGGAATGGCGGGGTTTGGGCTGGAAAAGTAGGTAGCATCTAGTGCCTCCCCATGGACCGGGGAGGTATTTAGCGGAATTCCCCCTGCCAGGGAACACCTGTGACACAAGGCAGCTGCGTGGAGGGCGGCCCCGAACCTCCCCCACACAGTCACACGTGTTCCGGAATTCTGAGTGTGGGGAGGTTCCGTCTTCTGTCTGCAGCACCCGGGATCTCCTAGGAGCCCTTCGAGTGTCTTCCCCGAATCCCTCACACTGCGGACTGCCGGGGAAAGGCGGGGGTTGGGCTGGAAACTCAGGTAGCATCTAGTGCCTCCCCATGGACAGGGGAGGTAATTAGCGGACTTCCCCCTGCCAGGGAACACCTGTGACACCAGGCAGCTGCGTGGAGGGCGGCCCTAAACATCACCCACACAGTCACACGTGTTCCAGATTTCTGAGTGTGGGGAGGTTCCGTCTTATGTCTGCAGCACCCGGGTTCTCCTAGGAGCCTTTCGAGTGTCTTCCCCCAGTCCCTCCCTGTGCGGGCTGCCGGGGAAAGGCGGGGGTTGGGCTGGAAAAGCAGGTAGCATCTTGTGCCTCCCCATGGACAAGGGAGGTAATTAGTGGACTTCCCCCTGCCAGGGAACACCTGTGACACCAGGCAGCTGCGTGGAGGGCGGCCCCGAACCTCCCCTACACAGTCAGGCGTGTTCCGGAATTCTGAGTGTGGGGAGGTTCCGTCTTCTGTCTGCAGCACCCGGGATCTCCTAGGAGCCCTTCGAGTGTCTTCCCCGAATCCCTCACACTGCGGACTGCCGGGGAAAGGCGGGGGTTGGGCTGGAAACTCAGGTAGCATCTAGTGCCTCCCCATGGACAGGGGAGGTAATTAGCGGACTTCCCCCTGCCAGGGAACACCTGTGACACCAGGCAGCTGCGTGGAGGGCGGCCCTAAACCTCACCCACACAGTCACACGTGTTCCGGAATTCTGAGTGTGGGGAGGTTCCGTCTTCTGTCTGCAGTACCCGGGTTCTCCTAGGAGCCTTTCGAGTGTCTTCCCCCATTCCCTCCATTTGCGGGCTGCCGGGGAAAGGAGGGGGTTGGGCTGGAAAAGCAGGTAGCATCTTGTGCCTCCCCATGGACAGGGGAGGTAATTAGCGGACTTCCCCTTGCCAGGGAACACCTGTGACACCAGGCAGCTGCGTGGAGGGCGGCCCCGAAACTCCCCCACACAGTCAACCGTGTTCCGGAATTCTGAGTGTGGGGAGGTTCCGTCTTCTGTCTGCAGCACACGGGATCTCCTAGGAGCCCTTCGAGTGTCTTCCCAGAGTCCCTCCCTGTGCGGGCTGCCGGGGAAAGGCGGGGGTTGGGCTGGAAAAGCAGGTAGCATCTTGTGCCTCCCCATGGACAGGGGAGGTAATTAGCGGACTTCCCCCTGCCAGGGAACACCTGTGACACCAGGCAGCTGCGTGGATGGCGGCCCCGAACCTCCCCCACACAGTCAGCCGTGTTCCTGAATTCTGAGTGTGGGGAGGATCCGTCTTCTGTCTGCAGCACCCGGGATCTCCTAGGAGCCCTTCGAGTGTCTTCCCCGAATCCCTCACACTGCGGGCTGCCGGGGAAAGGCGGGGGTTGGGCTGGAAACTCAGGTAGAATCTAGTGCCTCCCCATGGACAGGGGAGGTAATTAGCGGACTTCCCCCTGCCAGGGAACACCTGTGACACCAGTCAGCTGCGTGGACGGCGGCCCCAAACCTCGACCACACAGTCAGCCGTGTTCCGGAATTCTGATTGTGGGGAGGTTCTGTCTTCTGTCTGCAGCACCCGGGATCTCCTAGGAGCCCTTCGAGATTCTTCCCCGAGTCCCTCCCAGTGCGGGCAGCCAGGGAAAGGCGGGGTTTGGGCTGGAAAAGTAGGTAGCATCTAGTGCCTCCCCATGGACAGGGGAGGTAATTAGCGGACTTCACCCTGCCAGGGAACACCTGTGACACCAGGCAGCTGCGTGGAGGGCGGCCCCGAACCTCCCCCACTCAGTCAGCCGTGTTCCGGAATTCTGAGTGTGGGGAGGTTCCGTCTTCTGTCTGCAGCACCCGGGATCTCCTAGGAGCCCTTCGAGTGTCTTCCCCGAATCCCTCACACTGCGGGCTGCCGGGGAAAGGCGGGGGTTGGGCTGGAAACTCAGGTAGCATCTAGTGCCTCCCCATGGACAGGGGAGGTAATTAGCGGACTTCCCCCTGCCAGGGAACACCTGTGACACCAGTCAGCTGCGTGGACGGCGGCCCCAAACCTCGACCACACAGTCAGCCGTGTTCCGGAATTCTGAGTGTGGGGAGGTTCTGTCTTGTGTCTGCAGCACCCGGGATCTCCTAGGAGCCGTTCGAGAGTCTTCCCCGAGTCCCTCCCAGTGCGGGCAGCCAGGGAATGGCGGGGTTTGGGCTGGAAAAGTAGGTAGCATCTAGTGCCTCCCCATGGACAGGGGAGGTATTTAGCGGAATTCCCCCTGCCAGGGAACACCTGTGACACAAGGCAGCTGCGTGGTGTGCGGCCCTAAACCTCACCCACACAGTCACACGTGTTCCAGATTTCTGAGTGTGGGGAGGTTCCGTCTTCTGTCTGCAGCACCCGGGTTCTCCTAGGAGCCTTTCGAGTGTCTTCCCCCAGTCCCTCCCTGTGCGGGCTGCCGGGGAAAGGCGGGGGTTGGGCTGGAAACTCAGGTAGCATCTAGTGCCTCCCCATGGACAGGGGAGGTAATTAGCGGACTTCACCCTGCCAGGGAACACCTGTGACACCAGGCAGCTGCGTGGAGGGCGGCCCTAAACCTCACCCACACAGTCACACGTGTTCCAGATTTCTGAGTGTGGGGAGGTTCCGTCTTCTGTCTGCAGCACCCGGGTTCTCCTAGGAGCCTTTCGAGTGTCTTCCCCCAGTCCCTCCCTGTGCGGGCTGCCGGGGAAAGGCGGGGGTTGGGCTGGAAAAGCAGGTAGCATCTTGTGCCTCCCCATGGACAAGGGAGGTAATTAGTGGACTTCCCCCTGCCAGGGAACACCTGTGACACCAGGCAGCTGCGTGGAGGGCGGCCCCGAACCTCCCCTACACAGTCAGCCGTGTTCCGGAATTCTGAGTGTGGGGAGGTTCCGTCTTCTGTCTGCAGCACCCGGGATCTCCTAGGAGCCCTTCGAGTGTCTTCCCCGAATCCCTCACACTGCGGACTGCCGGGGAAAGGCGGGGGTTGGGCTGGAAATTCAGGTAGCATCTAGTGCCTCCCCATGGACAGGGGAGGTAATTAGCGGACTTCCCCCTGCCAGGGAACACCTGTGACACCAGGCAGCTGCGTGGAGGGCGGCCCTAAACCTCACCCACACAGTCACACGTGTTCCAGATTTCTGAGTGTGGGGAGGTTCCGTCTTCTGTCTGCAGCACCCGGGTTCTCCTAGGAGCCTTTCGAGTGTCTTCCCCCAGTCCCTCCCTGTGCGGGCTGCCGGGGAAAGGCGGGGGTTGGGCTGGAAAAGCAGGTAGCATCTTGTGCCTCCCCATGGACAAGGGAGGTAATTAGCGGACTTCCCCCTGCCAGGGAACACCTGTGACACCAGGCAGCTGCGTGGAGGGCGGCCCCGAACCTCCCCCACTCAGTCAGCCGTGTTCCGGAATTCTGAGTGTGGGGAGGTTCCGTCTTCTGTCTGCAGCACCCGGGATCTCCTAGGAGCCCTTCGAGTGTCTTCCCCGAATCCCTCACACTGCGGGCTGCCGGGGAAAGGCGGGGGTTGGGCTGGAAACTCAGGTAGCATCTAGTGCCTCCCCATGGACAGGGGAGGTAATTAGCGGACTTCCCCCTGCCAGGGAACACCTGTGACACCAGTCAGCTGCGTGGACGGCGGCCCCAAACCTCGACCACACAGTCAGCCGTGTTCCGGAATTCTGAGTGTGGGGAGGTTCTGTCTTGTGTCTGCAGCACCCGGGATCTCCTAGGAGCCGTTCGAGAGTCTTCCCCGAGTCCCTCCCAGTGCGGGCAGCCAGGGAATGGCGGGGTTTGGGCTGGAAAAGTAGGTAGCATCTAGTGCCTCCCCATGGACAGGGGAGGTATTTAGCGGAATTCCCCCTGCCAGGGAACACCTGTGACACAAGGCAGCTGCGTGGTGTGCGGCCCTAAAACTCACCCACACAGTCACACGTGTTCCAGATTTCTGAGTGTTGGGAGGTTCCGTCTTCTGTCTGCAGCACCCGGGTTCTCCTAGGAGCCTTTCGAGTGTCTTCCCCCAGTCCCTCCCTGTGCGGGCTGCCGGGGAAAGGCGGGGGTTGGGCTGGAAAAGCAGGTAGCATCTTGTGCCTCCCCATGGACAGGGGAGGTAATTAGCGGACTTCCCCCTCCCAGGGAACACCTGTGACACCAGGCAACTGCGTGGAGGGCGGCCCCGAACCTCCCCCACACAGTCAGCCGTGTTCCGGAATTCTGAGTGTGGGGAGGTTCCGTCTTCTGTCTGCAGCACCCGGGATGTCCTAGGAGCCCTTCGAGTGTCTTCCCCGAATCCCTCACACTGCGGGCTGCCGGGGAAAGGCGGGGGTTGGGCTGGAAACTCAGGTAGCATCTAGTGCCTCCCCATGGACAGGGGAGGTAATTAGCGGACTTCACCCTGCCAGGGAACACCTGTGACACCAGGCAGCTGCGTGGAGGGCGGCCCCGAACCTCCCCCACACAGTCAGCCGTGTTCCGGAATTCTGAGTGTGGGGAGGTTCTGTCTTATGTCTGCAGCACCCGGGATCACCTAGGAGCCCTTCGAGTGTCTTCCCCCAGTCCCTCACTGTGCGGGCTGCCGGGGAAAGGAGGGGGTTGGGCTGGAAAAGCAGGTAGCATCTTGTGCCTCCCCATGGACAGGGGAGGTAATTAGCGGACTTCCCCCTGCCAGGGAACACCTGTGACACCAGGCAGCTGCGTGGAGGGCGGCCCCGAACCTCCCCCACACAGTCAGCCGTGTTCCGGAATTCTGAGTGTGGGGAGGTTCCGTCTTCTGTCTGCAGCACCCGGGATCTCCTAGGAGCCCTTCGAGTGTCTTCCCCGAATCCCTCACACTGCGGGCTGCCGGGGAAAGGCGGGGGTTGGGCTGGAAACTCAGGTAGCATCTAGTGCCTCCCCATGGACAGGGGAGGTAATTAGCGGACTTCCCCTTGCCAGGGAACACCTGTGACACCAGGCAGCTGCGTGGAGGGCTGCCCCGAACCTCCCCCACACTGTCAGCCGTGTTCCGGAATTCTGAGTGTGGGGAGGTTCCGTCTTCTGTCTGCAGCACCCGGGATCTCCTAGGAGCCCTTCGAGTGTCTTCCCCGAATCCCTCACACTGCGGGCTGCCGGGGAAAGGCGGGGGTTGGGCTGGAAACTCAGGTAGCATCTAGTGCCTCCCCATGGACAGGGGAGGTAATTAGCGGACTTCACCCTGCCAGGGAACACCTGTGACACCAGGCAGCTGCGTGGAGGGCGGCCCTAAACCTCACCCACACAGTCACACGTGTTCCAGATTTCTGAGTGTGGGGAGGTTCCGTCTTCTGTCTGCAGCACCCGGGTTCTCCTAGGAGCCTTTCGAGTGTCTTCCCCCAGTCCCTCCCTGTGCGGGCTGCCGGGGAAAGGCGGGGGTTGGGCTGGAAAAGCAGGTAGCATCTTGTGCCTCCCCATGGACAAGGGAGGTAATTAGTGGACTTCCCCCTGCCAGGGAACACCTGTGACACCAGGCAGCTGCGTGGAGGGCGGCCCCGAACCTCCCCTACACAGTCAGCCGTGTTCCGGAATTCTGAGTGTGGGGAGGTTCCGTCTTCTGTCTGCAGCACCCGGGATCTCCTAGGAGCCCTTCGAGTGTCTTCCCCGAATCCCTCACACTGCGGACTGCCGGGGAAAGGCGGGGGTTGGGCTGGAAACTCAGGTAGCATCTAGTGCCTCCCCATGGACAGGGGAGGTAATTAGCGGACTTCCCCCTGCCAGGGAACACCTGTGACACCAGGCAGCTGCGTGGAGGGCGGCCCTAAACCTCACCCACACAGTCACACGTGTTCCAGATTTCTGAGTGTGGGGAGGTTCCGTCTTATGTCTGCAGCACCCGGGTTCTCCTAGGAGCCTTTCGAGTGTCTTCCCCCAGTCCCTCCCTGTGCGGGCTGCCGGGGAAAGGCGGGGGTTGGGCTGGAAAAGCAGGTAGCATCTTGTGCCTCCCCATGGACAAGGGAGGTAATTAGTGGACTTCCCCCTGCCAGGGAACACCTGTGACACCAGGCAGCTGCGTGGAGGGCGGCCCCGAACCTCCCCTACACAGTCAGCCGTGTTCCGGAATTCTGAGTGTGGGGAGGTTCCGTCTTCTGTCTGCAGCACCCGGGATCTCCTAGGAGCCCTTCGAGTGTCTTCCCCGAATCCCTCACACTGCGGACTGCCGGGGAAAGGCGGGGGTTGGGCTGGAAACTCAGGTAGCATCTAGTGCCTCCCCATGGACAGGGGAGGTAATTAGCGGACTTCCCCCTGCCAGGGAACACCTGTGACACCAGGCAGCTGCGTGGAGGGCGGCCCTAAACCTCACCCACACAGTCACACGTGTTCCAGATTTCTGAGTGTGGGGAGGTTCCGTCTTATGTCTGCAGCACCCGGGTTCTCCTAGGAGCCTTTCGAGTGTCTTCCCCCAGTCCCTCCCTGTGCGGGCTGCCGGGGAAAGGCGGGGGTTGGGCTGGAAAAGCAGGTAGCATCTTTTGCCTCCCCATGGACAAGGGAGGTAATTAGCGGACTTCCCCCTGCCAGGGAACACCTGTGACACCAGGCAACTGCGTGGAGGGCGGCCCCGAACCTCCCCCACACAGTCAGCCGTGTTCCGGAATTCTGAGTGTGGGGAGGTTCCGTCTTCTGTCTGCAGCACCCGGGATCTCCTAGGAGCCCTTCGAGTGTCTTCCCCGAATCCCTCACACTGCGGGCTGCCGGGGAAAGGCGGGGGTTGGGCTGGAAACTCAGGTAGCATCTAGTGCCTCCCCATGGACAGGGGAGGTAATTAGCGGACTTCACCCTGCCAGGGAACACCTGTGACACCAGGCAGCTGCGTGGAGGGCGGCCCCGAACCTCCCCCACACAGTCAGCCGTGTTCCGGAATTCTGAGTGTGGGGAGGTTCTGTCTTATGTCTGCAGCACCCGGGATCACCTAGGAGCCCTTCGAGTGTCTTCCCCCAGTCCCTAACTGTGCGGGCTGCGGGGAAAGGAGGGGGTTGGGCTGGAAAAGCAGGTAGCATCTTGTGCCTCCCCATGGACATGGGAGGTAATTAGCGGACTTCACCCTGCCAGGGAACACCTGTGACACCAGGCAGCTGCGTGGAGGGCGGCCCTAAACCTCACCCACACAGTCACACGTGTTCCAGATTTCTGAGTGTGGGGAGGTTCCGTCTTCTGTCTGCAGCACCCGGGTTCTCCTAGGAGCCTTTCGAGTGTCTTCCCCCAGTCCCTCCTTGTGCGGGCTGCCGGGGAAAGGCGGGGGTTGGGCTGGAAAAGCAGGTAGCATCTTGTGCCTCCCCATGGACAAGGGAGGTAATTAGTGGACTTCCCCCTGCCAGGGAACACCTGTGACACCAGGCAGCTGCGTGGAGGGCGGCCCCGAACCTCCCCTACACAGTCAGCCGTGTTCCGGAATTCTGAGTGTGGGGAGGTTCCGTCTTCTGTCTGCAGCACCCGGGATCTCCTAGGAGCCCTTCGAGTGTCTTCCCCGAATCCCTCACACTGCGGACTGCCGGGGAAAGGCGGGGGTTGGGCTGGAAACTCAGGTAGCATCTAGTGCCTCCCCATGGACAGGGGAGGTAATTAGCGGACTTCCCCCTGCCAGGGAACACCTGTGACACCAGGCAGCTGCGTGGAGGGCGGCCCTAAACCTCACCCACACAGTCACACGTGTTCCAGATTTCTGAGTGTGGGGAGGTTCCGTCTTCTGTCTGCAGCACCCGGGTTCTCCTAGGAGCCTTTCGAGTGTCTTCCCCCAGTCCCTCACTGTGCGGGCTGCCGGGGAAAGGCGGGGGTTGGGCTGGAAAAGCAGGTAGCATCTTTTGCCTCCCCATGGACAAGGGAGGTAATTAGCGGACTTCCCCCTGCCAGGGAACACCTGTGACACCAGGCAACTGCGTGGAGGGCGGCCCCGAACCTCCCCCACACAGTCAGCCGTGTTCCGGAATTCTGAGTGTGGGGAGGTTCCGTCTTCTGTCTGCAGCACCCGGGATCTCCTAGGAGCCCTTCGAGTGTCTTCCCCGAATCCCTCACACTGCGGGCTGCCGGGGAAAGGCGGGGGTTGGGCTGGAAACTCAGGTAGCATCTGGTGCCTCCCCATGGACAGGGGAGGTAATTAGCGGACTTCACCCTGCCAGGGAACACCTGTGACACCAGGCAGCTGCGTGGAGGGCGGCCCCGAACCTCCCCCACACAGTCAGCCGTGTTCCGGAATTCTGAGTGTGGGGAGGTTCTGTCTTATGTCTGCAGCACCCGGGATCACCTAGGAGCCCTTCGAGTGTCTTCCCCCAGTCCCTAACTGTGCGGGCTGCGGGGAAAGGAGGGGGTTGGGCTGGAAAAGCAGGTAGCATCTTGTGCCTCCCCATGGACAGGGGAGGTAATTAGCGGACTTACCCCTGCCAGGGAACACCTGTGACACCAGGCAGCTGCGTGGAGGGCGGCCCCGATCCTCCCCCACACAGTCAGCCGTGTTCCGGAATTCTGAGTGTGGGGAGGTTCCGTCTTCTGTCTGCAGCACCCGGGATCTCCTAGGAGCCCTTCGAGTGTCTTCCCCGAATCCCTCACACTGCGGACTGCCGGGAAAAGGCGGGGGTTTGGCTGGAAACTCAGGCAGCATCTAGTGCCTCCCCATGGACAGGGGAGGTAATTAGCGGACTTCCCCCTGCCAGGAAACACCTGTGACACCAGGCAGCTGCGTGGAGGGCGGCCCTAAACCTCACCCACACAGTCACACGTGTTCCAGATTTCTGAGTGTGGGGAGGTTCCGTCTTCTGTCTGCAGAACCCGGGATCTCCTAGGAGCCCTTCGAGAGTCTTCCCCGAGTCCCTCCCAGTGCGGGCAGCCGGGGAACAGCGGTAGTTGGGCTGGAATCTCTGGTAGCATCTTGTGCCTCCCCATGGGCAAGGGAGGTAATTAGCGGACTTCCCTCTGCCAGGGAACACCTGTGACACCAGGCAGCTGCGTGGAGGGCGGCCCCGAACCTCCCCCACACAGTCAGCCGTGTTCCGGAATTCTGAGTGTGGGGAGGTTCTGTCTTATGTCTGCAGCACCCGGGTTCACCTAGGAGCCCTTCGAGTGTCTTCCCAGAGTCCCTCCCTGTGCGGGCTGCCGGGGAAAGGAGGGGGTTGGGCTGGAAAAGCAGGTAGCATCTTGTGCCTCCCCATGGACAGGGGAGGTAATTAGAGGACTTCCCCCTGCCAGGGAACACCTGTGACACCAGGCAGCTGCGTGGAGGGCGGCCCCGAACCTCCCCCACACAGTCAGCCGTGTTCCGGAATTCTGAGTGTGGGGAGGTTCCGTCTTCTGTCTGCAGCACCCGGGATCTCCTAGGAGCCCTTCGAGAGTCTTCCCCGAGTCCCTCCCAGTGCGGGCAGCCAGGGAATGGCGGGGTTTGGGCTGGAAAAGTAGGTAGCATCTAGTGCCTCCCCATGGACCGGGGAGGTATTTAGCGGAATTCCCCCTGCCAGGGAACACCTGTGACACAAGGCAGCTGCGTGGAGGGCGGCCCCGAACCTCCCCCACACAGTCACACGTGTTCCAGATTTCTGAGTGTGGGGAGGTTCCGTCTTCTGTCTGCAGCACCCGGGTTCTCCTAGGAGATTTTCGAGTGTCTTCCCCCAGTCCCTCCCTTTGCGGACTGCCGGGGAAAGGAGGGGGTTGGGCTGGAAAAGCAGGTAGCATCTTGTGCCTCCCCATGGACAGGGGAGGTAATTAGCGGACTTCCCCCTGCCAGGGAACACCTGTGACACCAGGCAGCTGCGTGGAGGTCGGCCCCGAACCTCCCCCACACAGTCAGCCGTGTTCCGGAATTCTGAGTGTGTGGAGGATCCGTCTTCTGTCTGCAGCACCCGGGATCTCCTAGGAGCCCTTCGAGAGTCTTCCCGAGTCCCTCCCAGTGCGGGCAGCCGGGGAACTGCGGGGGTTGGGCTGGAAACTCAGGTAGAATCTAGTGCCTCCCCATGGACAGGGGAGGTAATTAGCGGTCTTCCCCCTGCCAGGGAACACCTGTGACACCAGTCAGCTGCGTGGACGGCGGCCCCAAACCTCGACAACACAGTCAGCCGTGTTCCGGAATGTTGAGTGTGGGGAGGTTCTGTCTTCTGTCTGCAGCACCCGGGATCTCCTAGGAGCCCTTCGAGAGTCTTCCCCGAGTCCCTCCCAGTGCGGGCAGCCAGGGAATAACGGGGTTTGGGCTGGAAAAGCAGGTAGCATCTAGTGCCTCCCCATGGACAGGGGAGGTATTTAGCGGAATTCCCCCTGCCAGGGAACACCTGTGACACAAGGCAGCTGCGTGGTGTGCGGCCCTAAACCTCACCCACACAGTCACACGTGTTCCAGATTTCAGAGTGTGGGGAGGTTCCGTCTTATGTCTGCAGCACCCGGGTTCTCCTAGGAGCCTTTCGAGTGTCTTCCCCCAGTCCCTCCCTGTGCGGGCTGCCGGGGAAAGGCGGGGGTTGGGCTGGAAAAGCAGGTAGCATCTTGTGCCTCCCCATGGACAAGGGAGGTAATTAGCGGACTTCCCCCTGCCAGGGAACACCTGTGACACCAGGCAGCTGCGTGGAGGGCGGCCCCGTACCTCCCCCACACAGTCAGCCGTGTTCCGGAATTCTGAGTGTGGGGAGGTTCCGTCTTATGTCTGCAGCACCCGGGTTCACCTAGGAGCCCTTCGAGTGTCTTCCCCCAGTCCCTCACTGAGCGGGATGCCGGGGAAAGGAGGGGGTTGGGCTGGAAAAGCAGGTAGCATCTTGTGCCTCCCCATGGACAGGGGAGGTAATTAGCGGACTTCCCCTTGCCAGGGAACACCTGTGACACCAGGCAGCTGCGTGGAGGGCGGCCCCGAACCTCCCCTACACAGTCAGCCGTGTTCCGGAATTCTGAGTGTGGGGAGGTTCCGTCTTCTGTCTGCAGCACCCGGGATCTCCTAGGAGCCCTTCGAGTGTCTTCCCCGAATCCCTCACACTGCGGACTGCCGGGGAAAAGCGGGGGTTGGGCTGGAAACTCAGGTAGCATCTAGTGCCTCCCCATGGACAGGGGAGGTAATTAGCGGACTTCCCCCTGCCAGGGAACACCTGTGACACCAGGCAGCTGCGTGGAGGGCGGCCCTAAACCTCACCCACACAGTCACACGTGTTCCAGATTTCTGAGTGTGGGGAGGTTCCGTCTTATGTCTGCAGCACCCGGGTTCTCCTAGGAGCCTTTCGAGTGTCTTCCCCCAGTCCTCCCTGTGCGGGCTGCCGGGGAAAGGCGGGGGTTGGGCTGGAAAAGCAGGTAGCATCTTGTGCCTCCCCATGGACAAGGGAGGTAATTAGCGGACTTCCCCCTGCCAGGGAACACCTGTGACACCAGGCAGCTGCGTGGAGGGCGGCCCCGAACCTCCCCCACACAGTCAGCCGTGTTCCGGAATTCTGAGTGTGGGGAGGTTCCGTCTTCTGTCTGCAGCACCCGGGATCTCCTAGGAGCCCTTCGAGTGTCTTCCCCGAATCCCTCACACTGCGGGCTGCCGGGGAAAGGCGGGGGTTGGGCTGGAAACTCAGGTAGCATCTAGTGCCTCCCCATGGACAGGGGAGGTAATTAGCGGACTTCACCCTGCCAGGGAACACCTGTGACACCAGGCAGCTGCGTGGAGGGCGGCCCCGAACCTCCCCCACACAGTCAGCCGTGTTCCGGAATTCTGAGTGTGGGGAGGTTCTGTCTTATGTCTGCAGCACCCGGGATCACCTAGGAGCCCTTTGAGTGTCTTCCCCCAGTCCCTAACTGTGCGGGCTGCGGGGAAAGGAGGGGGTTGGGCTGGAAAAGCAGGTAGCATCTTGTGCCTCCCCATGGACAGGGGAGGTAATTAGCGGATTTCACCCTGCCAGGGAACACCTGTGACACCAGGCAGCTGCGTGGAGGGCGGCCCTAAACCTCACCCACACAGTCACACGTGTTCCAGATTTTTGAGTGTGGGGAGGTTCCGTCTTCTGTCTGCAGCACCCGGGTTCTCCTAGGAGCCTTTCGAGTGTCTTCCCCCAGTCCCTCCCTGTGCGGGCTGCCGGGGAAAGGCGGGGGTTGGGCTGGAATAGCAGGTAGCATCTTGTGCCTCCCCATGGACAAGGGAGGTAATTAGTGGACTTCCCCCTGCCAGGGAACACCTGTGACACCAGGCAGCTGCGTGGAGGGCGGCCCCGAACCTCCCCTACACAGTCAGCCGTGTTCCGGAATTCTGAGTGTGGGGAGGTTCCGTCTTCTGTCTGCAGCACCCGGGATCTCCTAGGAGCCCTTCGAGTGTCTTCCCCGAATCCCTCACACTGCGGACTGCCGGGGAAAGGCGGGGGTTGGGCTGGAAACTCAGGTAGCATCTAGTGCCTCCCCATGGACAGGGGAGGTAATTAGCGGACTTCCCCCTGCCAGGGAACACCTGTGACACCAGGCAGCTGCGTGGAGGGCGGCCCTAAACCTCACCCACACAGTCACACGTGTTCCAGATTTCTGAGTGTGGGGAGGTTCCGTCTTCTGTCTGCAGCACCCGGGTTCTCCTAGGAGCCTTTCGAGTGTCTTCCCCCAGTCCCTCCCTGTGCGGGCTGCCAGGGAAAGGCGGGGGTTGGGCTGGAAAAGCAGGTAGCATCTTGTGCCTCCCCATGGACAAGGGAGGTAATTAGCGGACTTCCCCCTGCCAGGGAACACCTGTGACACCAGGCAGCTGCGTGGAGGGCGGCCCCGAACCTCCCCCACACAGTCAGCCGTGTTCCAGAATTCTGAGTGTGGGGAGGTTCCGTCTTCTGTCTGCAGCACCCGGGATCTCCTAGGAGCCCTTCGAGTGTCTTCCCCGAATCCCTCACACTGCGGGCTGCCGGGGAAAGGCGGGGGTTGGGCTGGAAACTCAGGTAGCATCTAGTGCCTCCCCATGGACAGGGGAGGTAATTAGCGGACTTCACCCTGCCAGGGAACACCTGTGACACCAGGCAGCTGCGTGGAGGGCGGCCCCGAACCTCCCCCACACAGTCAGCCGTGTTCCGGAATTCTGAGTGTGGGGAGGTTCTGTCTTATGTCTGCAGCACCCGGGATCACCTAGGAGCCCTTCGAGTGTCTTCCCCCAGTCCCTCACTGTGCGGGCTGCGGGGAAAGGAGGGGGTTGGGCTGGAAAAGCAGGTAGCATCTTGTGCCTCCCCATGGACAGGGGAGGTAATTAGCGGAATTCCCCCTGCCAGGGAACACCTGTGACAGCAGGCAGCTGCGTGGAGTGCGGCCCTAAACCTCACCCACGCAGTCACACGTGTTCCGGAATTCTGAGTGTGGGGAGGTTCCGTTTTCTGTCTGCAGCACCCGGGTTCTCCTAGGAGCCTTTCGAGTGTCTTCCCCCATTCCCTCACTTTGCGGGCTGCCGGGGAAAGGAGGGGGTTGGGCTGGAAAAGCAGGTAGCATCTTGTGCCTCCCCATGGACAAGGGAGGTAATTAGCGGACTTCCCCCTGCCAGGGAACACCTGTGACACCAGGCAGCTGCGTGGAGGGCGGCCCCGAACCTCCCCCACACAGTCAGCCGTGTTCCGGAATTCTGAGTGTGGGGAGGTTCCGTCTTCTGTCTGCAGCACCCGGGATCTCCTAGGAGCCCTTCGAGTGTCTTCCCCGAATCCCTCACACTGCGGGCTGCCGGGGAAAGGCGGGGGTTGGGCTGGAAACTCAGGTAGCATCTAGTGCCTCCCCATGGACAGGGGAGGTAATTAGCGGACTTCACCCTGCCAGGGAACACCTGTGACACCAGGCAGCTGCTTGGAGGGCGGCCCCGAACCTCCCCCACACAGTCAGCCGTGTTCCGGAATTCTGAGTGTGGGGAGGTTCTGTCTTATGTCTGCAGCACCCGGGTTCACCTAGGAGCCCTTCGAGTGTCTTCCCCCAGTCCCTCACTGTGCGGGCTGCCGGGGAAAGGAGGGGGTTGGGCTGGAAAAGCAGGTAGCATCTTGTGCCTCCCCATGGACAGGGGAGGTAATTAGCGGACTTCCCCCTGCCAGGGAACACCTGTGACACCAGGCAGCTGCGTGGAGGGCGGCCCCGAACCTCCCCCACACAGTCAGCCGTGTTCCGGAATTCTGAGTGTGGGGAGGTTCCGTCTTCTGTCTGCAGCACCCGGGATCTCCTAGGAGCCCTTCGAGTGTCTTCCCCGAATCCCTCACACTGCGGGCTGCCGGGGAAAGGCGGGGGTTGGGCTGGAAACTCAGGTAGCATCTAGTGCCTCCCCATGGACAGGGGAGGTAATTAGCGGACTTCCCCCTGCCAGGGAACACCTGTGACACCAGGCAGCTGCGTGGAGGGCGGCCCCGAACCTCCCCCACACAGTCAGCCGTGTTCCGGAATTCTGAGTGTGGGGAGGTTCCGTCTTCTGTCTGCAGCACCCGGGATCTCCTAGGAGCCTTTCGAGAGTCTTCCCCGAGTCCCTCCCAGTGCGGGCAGGCAGGGAATGGCGGGGTTTGGGCTGGAAAAGTAGGTAGAATCTAGTGCCTCCCCATGGACAGGGGAGGTATTTAGCGGACTTCACCCTGCCAGGGAACACCTGTGACACCAGGCAGCTGCGTGGAGGGCGGCCCCGAACCTCCCCCACACAGTCAGCCGTGTTCCGGAATTCTGAGTGTGGGGAGGTTCTGTCTTATGTCTGCAGCACCCGGGATCACCTAGGAGCCCTTCGAGTGTCTTCCCCCAGTCCCTCACTGTGCGGGCTGCCGGGGAAAGGCGGGGGTTGGGCTGGAAACTCAGGTAGCATCTAGTGCCTCCCCATGGACAGGGGAGGTAATTAGCGGACTTCCCCCTGCCAGGGAACACCTGTGACACCAGTCAGCTGCGTGGACGGCGGCCCCAAACCTCGACCACACAGTCAGCCGTGTTCCGGAATTCTGAGTGTGGGGAGGTTCTGTCTTCTGTCTGCAGCACCCGGGATCTCCTAGGAGCCCTTCGAGAGTCTTCCCCGAGTCCCTCCCAGTGCGGGCAGCCAGGGAATGGCGGGGTTTGGGCTGGAAAAGTAGGTAGCATCTAGTGCCTCCCCATGGACAGGGGAGGTATTTAGCGGAATTCCCCCTGCCAGGGAACACCTGTGACACCAGGCAGCTGCGTGGTGTGCGGCCCTAAACCTCACCCACCCAGTCACACGTGTTCCAGATTTCTGAGTGTGGGGAGGTTCCGTCTTCTGTCTGCAGCACCCGGGTACTCCTAGGAGCCTTTCGAGTGTCTTCCCCCAGTCCCTCCCTGTGCGGGCTGCCGGGGAAAGGCGGGGGTTGGGCTGGAAAAGCAGGTAGCATCTTGTGCCTCCCCATGGACAAGGGAGGTAATTAGCGGACTTCCCCCTGCCAGGGAACACCTGTGACACCAGGCAGCTGCGTGGAGGGCGGCCCCGAACCTCCCCCACACAGTCAGCCGTGTTCCGGAATTCTGAGTGTGGGGAGGTTCCGTCTTCTGTCTGCAACACCCGGGATCTCCTAGGAGCCCTTCGAGTGTCTTCCCCGAATCCCTCACACTGCGGGCTGCCGGGGAAAGGCGGGGGTTGGGCTGGAAACTCAGGTAGCATCTAGTGCCTCCCCATGGACAGGGGAGGTAATTAGCGGACTTCCCCCTGCCAGGGAATACCTGTGACACCAGGCAGCTGCGTGGAGGGCGGCCCCGAACCTCCCCCACACAGTCAGCCGTGTTCCGGAATTCTGAGTGTGGGGAGGTTCCGTCTTATGTCTGCAGCACCCGGGTTCACCTAGGAGCCCTTCGAGTGTCTTCCCCCAGTCCGTCACTGTGCGGGCTGCCGGGGAAAGGAGGGGGTTGGGCTGGAAAAGCAGGTAGCATCTTGTGCCTCCCCATGGACAGGGGAGGTAATTAGCGGACTTCCCCTTGCCAGGGAACACCTGTGACACCAGGCAGCTGCGTGGAGGGCGGCCCCGAAACTCCCCCACACAGTCAACCGTGTTCCGGAATTCTGAGTGTGGGGAGGTTCCGTCTTCTGTCTGCAGCACACGGGATCTCCTAGGAGCCCTTCGAGTGTCTTCCCAGAGTCCCTCCCTGTGCGGGCAGCCGGGGAAAGGCGGGGGTTGGGCTGGAAATTCAGGTAGCATCTTGTGCCTCCTCATGGACAGGGGAGGTAATTAGCGGACTTCCCCCTGCCAGGGAACACCTGTGACACCAGGCAGCTGCGTGGATGGCGGCCCCGAAACTCCCCCACACAGTCAGCCGTGTTCCGGAATTCTGAGTGTGGGGAGGATCCGTCTTCTCTCTGCAGCACCCGGGATCTCCTAGGAGCCCTTCGAGTGTCTTCCCCGAATCCCTCACTCTGCGGGCTGCCGGGGAAAGGCGTGGGTTGGGCTGGAAACTCAGGTAGCATCTAGTGCCTCCCCATGGACAGGGGAGGTAATTAGCGGAATTCCCCCTGCCAGGGAACACCTGTGACTGCAGGCAGCTGCGTGGAGTGCGGCCCTAAACCTCACCCACGCAGTCACACGTGTTCCGGAATTCTGAGTGTGGGGAGGTTCCGTTTTCTGTCTGCAGCACCCGGGTTCTCCTAGGAGCCTTTCGAGTGTCTTCCCCCATTCCCTCCCTTTGCGGGCTGCCGGGGAAAGGAGGGGGTTGGGCTGGAAAAGCAGGTAGCATCTTGTGCCTCCCCATGGACAAGGGAGGTAATTAGCGGACTTCCCCCTGCCAGGGAACACCTGTGACACCAGGCAGCTGCGTGGAGGGCGGCCCCGAACCTCCCCCACACAGTCAGCCGTGTTCCGGAATTCTGAGTGTGGGGAGGTTCCGTCTTCTGTCTGCAGCACCCGGGATCTCCTAGGAGCCCTTCGACTGTCTTCCCCGAATCCCTCACACTGCGGGCTGCCGGGGAAAGGCGGGGGTTGGGCTGGAAACTCAGGTAGCATCTAGTGCCTCCCCATGGACAGGGGAGGTAATTAGCGGACTTCACCCTGCCAGGGAACACCTGTGACACCAGGCAGCTGCGTGGAGGGCGGCCCCGAACCTCCCCCACACAGTCAGCCGTGTTCCGGAATTCTGAGTGTGGGGAGGTTCTGTCTTATGTCTGCAGCACCCGGGTTCACCTAGGAGCCCTTCGAGTGTCTTCCCCCAGTCCCTCACTGTGCGGGCTGCCGGGGAAAGGAGGGGGTTGGGCTGGAAAAACAGGTAGTATCTTGTGCCTCCCCATGGACAGGGGAGGTAATTAGCGGACTTCCCCCTGCCAGGGAACACCTGTGACACCAGGCAGCTGCGTGGAGGGCGGCCCCGAACCTCCCCCACACAGTCAGCCGTGTTCCGGAATTCTGAGTGTGGGGAGGTTCCGTCTTCTGTCTGCAGCACCCGGGATCTCCTAGGAGCCCTTCGAGTGTCTTCCCCGAATCCGTCACACTGCGGGCTGCCGGGGAAAGGCGGGGGTTGGGCTGGAAACTCAGGTAGCATCTAGTGCCTCCCCATGGACAGGGGAGGTAATTAGCGGACTTCACCCTGCCAGGGAACACCTGTGACACCAGGCAGCTGCGTGGAGGGCGGCCCCGAACCTCCCCCACACAGTCAGCCGTGTTCCGGAATTCTGAGTGTGGGGAGGTTCTGTCTTATGTCTGCAGCACCCGGGTTCACCTAGGAGCCCTTCGAGTGTCTTCCCCCAGTCCCTCACTGTGCGGGCTGCCGGGGAAAGGAGGGGGTTGGGCTGGAAAAGCAGGTAGCATCTTGTGCCTCCCCATGGACAGGGGAGGTAATTAGCGGACTTCCCCCTGCCAGGGAACACCTGTGACACCAGGCAGCTGCGTGGAGGGCGGCCCCGAACCTCCCCCACACAGTCAGCCGTGTTCCGGAATTCTGAGTGTGGGGAGGTTCCGTCTTCTGTCTGCAGCACCCGGGATCTCCTAGGAGCCCTTCGAGTGTCTTCCCCGAATCCCTCACACTGCGGGCTGCCGGGGAAAGGCGGGGGTTGGGCTGGAAACTCAGGTAGCATCTAGTGCCTCCCCATGGACAGTGGAGGTAATTAGCGGACTTCACCCTGCCAGGGAACACCTGTGACACCAGGCAGCTGCGTGGAGGGCGGCCCCGAACCTCCCCCACACAGTCAGCCGTGTTCCGGAATTCTGAGTGTGGGGAGGTTCCGTCTTCTGTCTGCAGCACCCGGGATCTCCTAGGAGCCCTTCGAGAGTCTTCCCCGAGTCCCTCCCAGTGCGGGCAGGCAGGGAATGGCGGGGTTTGGGCTGGAAAGTAGGTAGCATCTAGTGCCTCCCCATGGACAGGGGAGGTATTTAGCGGACTTCACCCTGCCAGGGAACACCTGTGACACCAGGCAGCTGCGTGGAGGGCGGCCCCGAACCTCCCCCACACAGTCAGCCGTGTTCCGGAATTCTGAGTGTGGGGAGGTTCTGTCTTATGTCTGCAGCACCCGGGATCACCTAGGAGCCCTTCGAGTGTCTTCCCCCAGTCCCTCACTGTGCGGGCTGCCGGGGAAAGGCGGGGGTTGGGCTGGAAACTCAGGTAGCATCTAGTGCCTCCCCATGGACAGGGGAGGTAATTAGCGGACTTCACCCTGCCAGGGAACACCTGTGACACCAGGCAGCTGCGTGGAGGGCGGCCCCGAACCTCCCCCACACAGTCAGCCGTGTTCCGGAATTCTGAGTGTGGGGAGGTTCCGTCTTCTGTCTGCAGCACCCGGGATCTCCTAGGAGCCCTTCGAGTGTCTTCCCCGAGTCCCTCCCAGTGCGGGCAGCCAGGGAATGGCGGGGTTTGGGCTGGAAAAGTAGGTAGCATCTAGTGCCTCCCCATGGACAGGGGAGGTATTTAGCGGAATTCCCCCTGCCAGGGAACACCTGTGACACCAGGCAGCTGCGTGGTGTGCGGCCCTAAACCTCACCCACACAGTCACACGTGTTCCAGATTTCTGAGTGTGGGGAGGTTCCGTCTTCTGTCTGCAGCACCCGGGTACTCCTAGGAGCCTTTCGAGTGTCTTCCCCCAGTCCCTCCCTGTGCGGGCTGCCGGGGAAAGGCGGGGGTTGGGCTGGAAAAGCAGGTAGCATCTTGTGCCTCCCCATGGACAAGGGAGGTAATTAGCGGACTTCCCCCTGCCAGGGAACACCTGTGACACCAGGCAGCTGCGTGGAGGGCGGCCCCGAACCTCCCCCACACAGTCAGCCGTGTTCCGGAATTCTGAGTGTGGGGAGGTTCCGTCTTCTGTCTGCAGCACCCGGGATCTCCTAGGAGCCCTTCGAGTGTCTTCCCCGAATCCCTCACACTGCGGGCTGCCGGGGAAAGGCGGGGGTTGGGCTGGAAACTCAGGTAGCATCTAGTGCCTCCCCATGGACAGGGGAGGTAATTAGCGGACTTCCCCCTGCCAGGGAATACCTGTGACACCAGGCAGCTGCGTGGAGGGCGGCCCCGAACCTCCCCCACACAGTCAGCCGTGTTCCGGAATTCTGAGTGTGGGGAGGTTCCGTCTTATGTCTGCAGCACCCGGGTTCACCTAGGAGCCCTTCGAGTGTCTTCCCCCAGTCCGTCACTGTGCGGGCTGCCGGGGAAAGGAGGGGGTTGGGCTGGAAAAGCAGGTAGCATCTTGTGCCTCCCCATGGACAGGGGAGGTAATTAGCGGACTTCCCCCTGCCAGGGAACACCTGTGACACCAGGCAGCTGCGTGGATGGCGGCCCCGAAACTCCCCCACACAGTCAGCCGTGTTCCGGAATTCTGAGTGTGGGGAGGATCCGTCTTATGTCTGCAGCACCCGGGATCTCCTAGGAGCCCTTCGAGTGTCTTCCCCGAATCCCTCACTCTGCGGGCTGCCGGGGAAAGGCGTGGGTTGGGCTGGAAACTCAGGTAGCATCTAGTGCCTCCCCATGGACAGGGGAGGTAATTAGCGGAATTCCCCCTGCCAGGGAACACCTGTGACTGCAGGCAGCTGCGTGGAGTGCGGCCCTAAACCTCACCCACGCAGTCACACGTGTTCCGGAATTCTGAGTCTGGGGAGGTTCCGTTTTCAGTCTGCAGCACCCGGGTTCTCCTAGGAGCCTTTCGAGTGTCTTCCCCCATTCCCTCCCTTTGCGGGCTGCCGGGGAAAGGAGGGGGTTGGGCTGGAAAAGCAGGTAGCATCTTGTGCCTCCCCATGGACAAGGGAGGGAATTAGCGGACTTCCCCCTGCCAGGGAACACCTGTGACACCAGGCAGCTGCGTGGAGGGCGGCCCCGAACCTCCCCCACACAGTCAGCCGTGTTCCGGAATTCTGAGTGTGGGGAGGTTCCGTCTTCTGTCTGCAGCACCCGGGATCTCCTAGGAGCCCTTCGAGTGTCTTCCCCGAATCCCTCACACTGCGGGCTGCGGGGGAAAGGCGGGGGTTGGGCTGGAAACTCAGGTAGCATCTAGTGCCTCCCCATGGACAGGGGAGGTAATTAGCGGACTTCCCCCTGCCAGGGAATACCTGTGACACCAGGCAGCTGCGTGGAGGGCGGCCCCGAACCTCCCCCACACAGTCAGCCGTGTTCCGGAATTCTGAGTGTGGGGAGGTTCCGTCTTATGTCTGCAGCACCCGGGTTCACCTAGGAGCCCTTCGAGTGTCTTCCCCCAGTCCGTCACTGTGCGGGCTGCCGGGGAAAGGAGGGGGTTGGGCTGGAAAAGCAGGTAGCATCTTGTGCCTCCCCATGGACAGGGGAGGTAATTAGCGGACTTCCCCTTGCCAGGGAACACCTGTGACACCAGGCAGCTGCGTGGAGGGCGGCCCCGAAACTCCCCCACACAGTCAACCGTGTTCCGGAATTCTGAGTGTGGGGAGGTTCCGTCTTCTGTCTGCAGCACACGGGATCTCCTAGGAGCCCTTCGAGTGTCTTCCCAGAGTCCCTCCCTGTGCGGGCAGCCGGGGAAAGGCGGGGGTTGGGCTGGAAATTCAGGTAGCATCTTGTGCCTCCTCATGGACAGGGGAGGTATTTAGCGGACTTCCCCCTGCCAGGGAACACCTGTGACACCAGGCAGCTGCGTGGATGGCGGCCCCGAAACTCCCCCACACAGTCAGCCGTGTTCCGGAATTCTGAGTGTGGGGAGGATCCGTCTTCTGTCTGCCGCACCCGGGAACTCCTAGGAGCCCTTCGAGTGTCTTCCCCGAATCCCTCACTCTGCGGGCTGCCGGGGAAAGGCGTGGGTTGGGCTGGAAACTCAGGTAGCATCTAGTGCCTCCCCATGGACAGGGGAGGTAATTAGCGGAATTCCCCCTGCCAGGGAACACCTGTGACTGCAGGCAGCTGCGTGGAGTGCGGCCCTAAACCTCACCCACGCAGTCACACGTGTTCCGGAATTCTGAGTCTGGGGAGGTTCCGTTTTCTGTCTGCAGCACCCGGGTTCTCCTAGGAGCCTTTCGAGTGTCTTCCCCCATTCCCTCCCTTTGCGGGCTGCCGGGGAAAGGAGGGGGTTGGGCTGGAAAAGCAGGTAGCATCTTGTGCCTCCCCATGGACAAGGGAGGTAATTAGCGGACTTCCCCCTGCCAGGGAACACCTGTGACACCAGGCAGGTGCGTGGAGGGCGGCCCCGAACCTCCCCCACACATTCAGCCGTGTTCCGGAATTCTGAGTGTGGGGAGGTTCCGTCTTCTGTCTGCAGCACCCGGGATCTCCTAGGAGCCCTTCGATTGTCTTCCCCGAATCCCTCACACTGCGGGCTGCCGGGGAAAGGCGGGGGTTGGGCTGGAAACTCAGGTAGCATCTAGTGCCTCCCCATGGACAGGGGAGGTAATTAGCGGACTTCACCCTGCCAGGGAACACCTGTGACACCAGGCAGCTGCGTGGAGGGCGGCCCCGAACCTCCCCCACACAGTCAGCCGTGTTCCGGAATTCTGAGTGTGGGGAGGTTCTGTCTTATGTCTGCAGCACCCGGGTTCACCTATGAGCCCTTCGAGTGTCTTCCCCCAGTCCCTCACTGTGCGGGCTGCCGGGGAAAGGAGGGGGTTGGGCTGGAAAAGCAGGTAGCATCTTGTGCCTCCCCATGGACAGGGGAGGTAATTAGCGGACTTCCCCCTGCCAGGGAACACCTGTGACACCAGGCAGCTGCGTGGAGGGCGGCCCCGAACCTCCCCCACACAGTCAGCCGTGTTCCGGAATTCTGAGTGTGGGGAGGTTCCGTCTTCTGTCTGCAGCACCCGGGATCTCCTAGGAGCCCTTCGAGTGTCTTCCCCGAATCCCTCACACTGCGGGCTGCCGGGGAAAGGCGGGGGTTGGGCTGGAAACACAGGTAGCATCTAGTGCCTCCCCATGGACATGGGAGGTAATTAGCGGACTTCACCCTGCCAGGGAACACCTGTGACACCAGGCAGCTGCGTGGAGGGCGGCCCCGAACCTCCCCCACACAGTCAGCCGTGTTCCGGAATTCTGAGTGTGGGGAGGTTCCGTCTTCTGTCTGCAGCACCCGGGATCTCCTAGGAGCCCTTCGAGAGTCTTCCCCGAGTCCCTCCCAGTGCGGGCAGCCAGGGAATGGCGGGGTTTGGGCTGGAAAAGTAGGTAGCATCTAGTGCCTCCCCATGGACAGGGGAGGTATTTAGCGGAATTCCCCCTGCCAGGGAACACCTGTGACACAAGGCAGCTGCGTGGTGTGCGGCCCTAAACCTCACCCACACAGTCACACGTGTTCCAGATTTCTGAGTGTGGGGAGGTTCCGTCTTCTGTCTGCAGCACCCGGGTTCTCCTAGGAGCCTTTCGAGTGTCTTCCCCCAATCCCTCCCTGTGCGGGCTGCCGGGGAAAGGCGGGGGTTGGGCTGGAAAAGCAGGTAGCATCTTGTGCCTCCCCATGGACAGGGGAGGTAATTAGCGGACTTCACCCTGCCAGGGAACACCTGTGACACCAGGCAGCTGCGTGGAGGGCGGCCCCGAACCTCCCCCACACAGTCAGCCGTGTTACGGAATTCTGAGTGTGGGGATGTTCCGTCTTCTGTCTGCAGCACCCGGGATCTCCTAGGAGCCCTTCGAGTGTCTTCCCCGAATCCCTCACACTGCGGGCTGCCGGGGAAAGGCGGGGGTTGGGCTGGAAACTCAGGTAGCATCTAGTGCCTCCCCATGGACAGGGGAGGTAATTAGCGGACTTCACCCTGCCAGGGAACACCTGTGACAGCAGGCAGCTGCGTGGAGGGCGGCCCTAAACATCACCCACACAGTCACACGTGTTCCAGATTTCTGAGTGTGGGGAGGTTCCGTCTTATGTCTGCAGCACCCGGGTTCTCCTAGGAGCCTTTCGAGTGTCTTCCCCCAGTCCCTCCCTGTGCGGGCTGCCGGGGAAAGGCGGGGGTTGGGCTGGAAAAGCAGGTAGCATCTTGTGCCTCCCCATGGACAAGGGAGGTAATTAGTGGACTTCCCCCTGCCAGGGAACACCTGTGACACCAGGCAGCTGCGTGGAGGGCGGCCCCGAACCTCCCCTACACAGTCAGCCGTGTTCCGGAATTCTGAGTGTGGGGAGGTTCCGTCTTCTGTCTGCAGCACCCGGGATCTCCTAGGAGCCCTTCGAGTGTCTTCCCCGAATCCCTCACACTGCGGACTGCCGGGGAAAGGCGGGGGTTGGGCTGGAAACTCAGGTAGCATCTAGTGCCTCCCCATGGACAGGGGAGGTAATTAGCGGACTTCCCCCTGCCAGGGAACACCTGTGACACCAGGCAGCTGCGTGGAGGGCGGCCCTAAACCTCACCCACACAGTCACACGTGTTCCAGATTTCTGAGTGTGGGGAGGTTCCGTCTTCTGTCTGCAGAACCCGGGATCTCCTAGGAGCCCTTCGAGAGTCTTCCCCGAGTCCCTCCCAGTGCGGGCAGCCGGGGAACAGCGGGGGTTGGGCTGGAATCTCTGGTAGCATCTTGTGCCTCCCCATGGGCAAGGGAGGTAATTAGCGGACTTCCCTCTGCCAGGGAACACCTGTGACACCAGGCAGCTGCGTGGAGGGCGGCCCCGAACCTCCCCCACACAGTCAGCCGTGTTCCGGAATTCTGAGTGTGGGGAGGTTCTGTCTTATGTCTGCAGCACCCGGGTTCACCTAGGAGCCCTTCGAGTGTCTTCCCAGAGTCCCTCCCTGTGCGGGCTGCCGGGGAAAGGAGGGGGTTGGGCTGGAAAAGCAGGTAGCATCTTGTGCCTCCCCATGGACAGGGGAGGTAATTAGCGGACTTCCCCCTGCCAGGGAACACCTGTGACACCAGGCAGCTGCGTGGAGGGCGGCCCCGAACCTCCCCCACACAGTCAGCCGTGTTCCGGAATTCTGAGTGTGGGGAGGTTCCGTCTTCTGTCTGCAGCACCCGGGATCTCCTAGGAGCCCTTCGAGTGTCTTCCCAGAATCCCTCACACTGCGGGCTGCCGGGGAAAGGCGGGGGTTGGGCTGGAAACTCAGGTAGCATCTAGTGCCTCCCCATGGACAGGGGAGGTAATTAGCGGACTTCCCCCTGCCAGGGAACACCTGTGACACCAGGCAGCTGCGTGGAGGGCGGCCCTAAACCTCACCCACACAGTCACACGTGTTCCAGATTTCTGAGTGTGGGGAGGTTCCGTCTTCTGTCTGCAGCACCCGGGTTCACCTAGGAGCCTTTCGAGTGTCTTCCCCCAGTCCCTCCCTGTGCGGGCTGCCGGGGAAAGGCGGGGGTTGGGCTGGAAAAGCAGGTAGCATCTTGTGCCTCCCCATGGACAAGGGAGGTAATTAGTGGACTTCCCCCTGCCAGGGAACACCTGTGACACCAGGCAGCTGCGTGGAGGGCGGCCCCGAACCTCCCCTACACAGTCAGCCGTGTTCCGGAATTCTGAGTGTGGGGAGGTTCCGTCTTCTGTCTGCAGCACCCGGGATCTCCTAGGAGCCCTTCGAGTGTCTTCCCCGAATCCCTCACACTGCGGACTGCCGGGGAAAGGCGGGGGTTGGGCTGGAAATTCAGGTAGCATCTAGTGCCTCCCCATGGACAGGGGAGGTAATTAGCGGACTTCCCCCTGCCAGGGAACACCTGTGACACCAGGCAGCTGCGTGGAGGGCGGCCCTAAACCTCACCCACACAGTCACACGTGTTCCAGATTTCTGAGTGTGGGGAGGTTCCGTCTTCTGTCTGCAGCACCCGGGTTCTCCTAGGAGCCTTTCGAGTGTCTTCCCCCAGTCCCTCCCTGTGCGGGCTGCCGGGGAAAGGTGGGGGTTGGGCTGGAAAAGCAGGTAGCATCTTGTGCCTCCCCATGGACAAGGGAGGTAATTAGCGGACTTCCCCCTGCCAGGGAACACCTGTGACACCAGGCAGCTGCGTGGAGGGCGGCCCCGAACCTCCCCCACTCAGTCAGCCGTGTTCCGGAATTCTGAGTGTGGGGAGGTTCCGTCTTCTGTCTGCAGCACCCGGGATCTCCTAGGAGCCCTTCGAGTGTCTTCCCCGAATCCCTCACACTGCGGGCTGCCGGGGAAAGGCGGGGGTTGGGCTGGAAACTCAGGTAGCATCTAGTGCCTCCCCATGGACAGGGGAGGTAATTAGCGGACTTCCCCCTGCCAGGGAACACCTGTGACACCAGTCAGCTGCGTGGACGGCGGCCCCAAACCTCGACCACACAGTCAGCCGTGTTCCGGAATTCTGAGTGTGGGGAGGTTCTGTCTTGTGTCTGCAGCACCCGGGATCTCCTAGGAGCCGTTCGAGAGTCTTCCCCGAGTCCCTCCCAGTGCGGGCAGCCAGGGAATGGCGGGGTTTGGGCTGGAAAAGTAGGTAGCATCTAGTGCCTCCCCATGGACAGGGGAGGTATTTAGCGGAATTCCCCCTGCCAGGGAACACCTGTGACACAAGGCAGCTGCGTGGTGTGCGGCCCTAAAACTCACCCACACAGTCACACGTGTTCCAGATTTCTGAGTGTGGGGAGGTTCCGTCTTCTGTCTGCAGCACCCGGGTTCTCCTAGGAGCCTTTCGAGTGTCTTCCCCCAGTCCCTCCCTGTGCGGGCTGCCGGGGAAAGGCGGGGGTTGGGCTGGAAAAGCAGGTAGCATCTTGTGCCTCCCCATGGACAGGGGAGGTAATTAGCGGACTTCCCCCTGTCAGGGAACACCTGTGACACCAGGCAACTGCGTGGAGGGCGGCCCCGAACCTCCCCCACACAGTCAGCCGTGTTCCGGAATTCTGAGTGTGGGGAGGTTCCGTCTTCTGTCTGCAGCACCCGGGATCTCCTAGGAGCCCTTCGAGTGTCTTCCCCGAATCCCTCACACTGCGGGCTGCCGGGGAAAGGCGGGGGTTGGGCTGGAAACTCAGGTAGCATCTAGTGCCTCCCCATGGACAGGGGAGGTAATTAGCGGACTTCCCCTTGCCAGGGAACACCTGTGACACCAGGCAGCTGCGTGGAGGGCTGCCCCGAACCTCCCCCACACTGTCAGCCGTGTTCCGGGATTCTGAGTGTGGGGAGGTTCCGTCTTCTGTCTGCAGCACCCGGGATCTCCTAGGAGCCCTTCGAGTGTCTTCCCCGAATCCCTCACACTGCGGGCTGCCGGGGAAAGGCGGGGGTTGGGCTGGAAACTCAGGTAGCATCTAGTGCCTCCCCATGGACAGGGGAGGTAATTAGCGGACTTCACCCTGCCAGGGAACACCTGTGACACCAGGCAGCTGCGTGGAGGGCGGCCCTAAACCTCACCCACACAGTCACACGTGTTCCAGATTTCTGAGTGTGGGGAGGTTCCGTCTTCTGTCTGCAGCACCCGGGTTCTCCTAGGAGCCTTTCGAGTGTCTTCCCCCAGTCCCTCCCTGTGCGGGCTGCCGGGGAAAGGCGGGGGTTGGGCTGGAAAAGCAGGTAGCATCTTGTGCCTCCCCATGGACAAGGGAGGTAATTAGTGGACTTCCCCCTGCCAGGGAACACCTGTGACACCAGGCAGCTGCGTGGAGGGCGGCCCCGAACCTCCCCTACACAGTCAGCCGTGTTCCGGAATTCTGAGTGTGGGGAGGTTCCGTCTTCTGTCTGCAGCACCCGGGATCTCCTAGGAGCCCTTCGAGTGTCTTCCCCGAATCCCTCACACTGCGGACTGCCGGGGAAAGGCGGGGGTTGGGCTGGAAACTCAGGTAGCATCTAGTGCCTCCCCATGGACAGGGGAGGTAATTAGCGGACTTCCCCCTGCCAGGGAACACCTGTGACACCAGTCAGCTTCGTGGAGGGCGGCCCTAAACATCACCCACACAGTCACACGTGTTCCAGATTTCTGAGTGTGGGGAGGTTCCGTCTTATGTCTGCAGCACCCGGGTTCTCCTAGGAGCCTTTCGAGTGTCTTCCCCCAGTCCCTCCCTGTGCGGGCTGCCGGGGAAAGGCGGGGGTTGGGCTGGAAAAGCAGGTAGCATCTTGTGCCTCCCCATGGACAAGGGAGGTAATTAGTGGACTTCCCCCTGCCAGGGAACACCTGTGACACCAGGCAGCTGCGTGGAGGGCGGCCCCGAACCTCCCCTACACAGTCAGCCGTGTTCCGGAATTCTGAGTGTGGGGAGGTTCCGTCTTCTGTCTGCAGCACCCGGGATCTCCTAGGAGCCCTTCGAGTGTCTTCCCCGAATCCCTCACACTGCGGACTGCCGGGGAAAGGCGGGGGTTGGGCTGGAAACTCAGGTAGCATCTAGTGCCTCCCCATGGACAGGGGAGGTAATTAGCGGACTTCCCCCTGCCAGGGAACACCTGTGACACCAGGCAGCTGCGTGGAGGGCGGCCCTAAACCTCACCCACACAGTCACACGTGTTCCGGAATTCTGAGTGTGGGGAGGTTCCGTCTTCTGTCTGCAGCACCCGGGTTCTCCTAGGAGCCTTTCGAGTGTCTTCCCCCATTCCCTCCATTTGCGGGCTGCCGGGGAAAGGAGGGGGTTGGGCTGGAAAAGCAGGTAGCATCTTGTGCCTCCCCATGGACAGGGGAGGTAATTAGCGGACTTCCCCTTGCCAGGGAACACCTGTGACACCAGGCAGCTGCGTGGAGGGCGGCCCCGAAACTCCCCCACACAGTCAACCGTGTTCCGGAATTCTGAGTGTGGGGAGGTTCCGTCTTCTGTCTGCAGCACACGGGATCTCCTAGGAGCCCTTCGAGTGTCTTCCCAGAGTCCCTCCCTGTGCGGGCTGCCGGGGAAAGGCGGGGGTTGGGCTGGAAAAGCAGGTAGCATCTTGTGCCTCCCCATGGACAGGGGAGGTAATTAGCGGACTTCCCCCTGCCAGGGAACACCTGTGACACCAGGCAGCTGCGTGGATGGCGGCCCCGAACCTCCCCCACACAGTCAGCCGTGTTCCTGAATTCTGAGTGTGGGGAGGATCCGTCTTCTGTCTGCAGCACCCGGGATCTCCTAGGAGCCCTTCGAGTGTCTTCCCCGAATCCCTCACACTGCGGGCTGCCGGGGAAAGGCGGGGGTTGGGCTGGAAACTCAGGTAGAATCTAGTGCCTCCCCATGGACAGGGGAGGTAATTAGCGGACTTCCCCCTGCCAGGGAACACCTGTGACACCAGTCAGCTGCGTGGACGGCGGCCCCAAACCTCGACCACACAGTCAGCCGTGTTCCGGAATTCTGATTGTGGGGAGGTTCTGTCTTCTGTCTGCAGCACCCGGGATCTCCTAGGAGCCCTTCGAGATTCTTCCCCGAGTCCCTCCCAGTGCGGGCAGCCAGGGAAAGGCGGGGTTTGGGCTGGAAAAGTAGGTAGCATCTAGTGCCTCCCCATGGACAGGGGAGGTAATTAGCGGACTTCACCCTGCCAGGGAACACCTGTGACACCAGGCAGCTGCGTGGAGGGCGGCCCCGAACCTCCCCCACTCAGTCAGCCGTGTTCCGGAATTCTGAGTGTGGGGAGGTTCCGTCTACTGTCTGCAGCACCCGGGATCTCCTAGG
The DNA here is from genome assembly GCF_048773025.1 of Camelus bactrianus. NCBI lineage: Eukaryota > Metazoa > Chordata > Mammalia > Artiodactyla > Camelidae > Camelus > Camelus bactrianus. The sequence continues at coordinate 7,584,810 of NW_027413957.1, read as the reverse complement.
AGCCCTTCGAGTGTCTTCCCCGAATCCCTCACACTGCGGGCTGCCGGGGAAAGGCGGGGGTTGGGCTGGAAACTCAGGTAGCATCTAGTGCCTCCCCATGGACAGGGGAGGTAATTAGCGGACTTCCCCCTGCCAGGGAACACCTGTGACACCAGTCAGCTGCGTGGACGGCGGCCCCAAACCTCGACCACACAGTCAGCCGTGTTCCGGAATTCTGAGTGTGGGGAGGTTCTGTCTTGTGTCTGCAGCACCCGGGATCTCCTAGGAGCCGTTCGAGAGTCTTCCCCGAGTCCCTCCCAGTGCGGGCAGCCAGGGAATGGCGGGGTTTGGGCTGGAAAAGTAGGTAGCATCTAGTGCCTCCCCATGGACAGGGGAGGTATTTAGCGGAATTCCCCCTGCCAGGGAACACCTGTGACACAAGGCAGCTGCGTGGTGTGCGGCCCTAAACCTCACCCACACAGTCACACGTGTTCCAGATTTCTGAGTGTGGGGAGGTTCCGTCTTCTGTCTGCAGCACCCGGGTTCTCCTAGGAGCCTTTCGAGTGTCTTCCCCCAGTCCCTCCCTGTGCGGGCTGCCGGGGAAAGGCGGGGGTTGTGCTGGAAACTCAGGTAGCATCTAGTGCCTCCCCATGGACAGGGGAGGTAATTAGCGGACTTCACCCTGCCAGGGAACACCTGTGACACCAGGCAGCTGCGTGGAGGGCGGCCCTAAACCTCACCCACACAGTCACACGTGTTCCAGATTTCTGAGTGTGGGGAGGTTCCGTCTTCTGTCTGCAGCACCCGGGTTCTCCTAGGAGCCTTTCGAGTGTCTTCCCCCAGTCCCTCCCTGTGCGGGCTGCCGGGGAAAGGCGGGGGTTGGGCTGGAAAAGCAGGTAGCATCTTGTGCCTCCCCATGGACAGGGGAGGTAATTAGCGGACTTCCCCCTGTCAGGGAACACCTGTGACACCAGGCAACTGCGTGGAGGGCGGCCCCGAACCTCCCCCACACAGTCAGCCGTGTTCCGGAATTCTGAGTGTGGGGAGGTTCCGTCTTCTGTCTGCAGCACCCGGGATCTCCTAGGAGCCCTTCGAGTGTCTTCCCCGAATCCCTCACACTGCGGGCTGCCGGGGAAAGGCGGGGGTTGGGCTGGAAACTCAGGTAGCATCTAGTGCCTCCCCATGGACAGGGGAGGTAATTAGCGGACTTCCCCTTGCCAGGGAACACCTGTGACACCAGGCAGCTGCGTGGAGGGCTGCCCCGAACCTCCCCCACACTGTCAGCCGTGTTCCGGGATTCTGAGTGTGGGGAGGTTCCGTCTTCTGTCTGCAGCACCCGGGATCTCCTAGGAGCCCTTCGAGTGTCTTCCCCGAATCCCTCACACTGCGGGCTGCCGGGGAAAGGCGGGGGTTGGGCTGGAAACTCAGGTAGCATCTAGTGCCTCCCCATGGACAGGGGAGGTAATTAGCGGACTTCACCCTGCCAGGGAACACCTGTGACACCAGGCAGCTGCGTGGAGGGCGGCCCTAAACCTCACCCACACAGTCACACGTGTTCCAGATTTCTGAGTGTGGGGAGGTTCCGTCTTCTGTCTGCAGCACCCGGGTTCTCCTAGGAGCCTTTCGAGTGTCTTCCCCCAGTCCCTCCCTGTGCGGGCTGCCGGGGAAAGGCGGGGGTTGGGCTGGAAAAGCAGGTAGCATCTTGTGCCTCCCCATGGACAAGGGAGGTAATTAGTGGACTTCCCCCTGCCAGGGAACACCTGTGACACCAGGCAGCTGCGTGGAGGGCGGCCCCGAACCTCCCCTACACAGTCAGCCGTGTTCCGGAATTCTGAGTGTGGGGAGGTTCCGTCTTCTGTCTGCAGCACCCGGGATCTCCTAGGAGCCCTTCGAGTGTCTTCCCCGAATCCCTCACACTGCGGACTGCCGGGGAAAGGCGGGGGTTGGGCTGGAAACTCAGGTAGCATCTAGTGCCTCCCCATGGACAGGGGAGGTAATTAGCGGACTTCCCCCTGCCAGGGAACACCTGTGACACCAGGCAGCTGCGTGGAGGGCGGCCCTAAACATCACCCACACAGTCACACGTGTTCCAGATTTCTGAGTGTGGGGAGGTTCCGTCTTCTGTCTGCAGCACCCGGGTTCTCCTAGGAGCCTTTCGAGTGTCTTCCCCCAGTCCCTCCCTGTGCGGGCTGCCGGGGAAAGGCGGGGGTTGGGCTGGAAAAGCAGGTAGCATCTTGTGCCTCCCCATGGACAAGGGAGGTAATTAGTGGACTTCCCCCTGCCAGGGAACACCTGTGACACCAGGCAGCTGCGTGGAGGGCGGCCCCGAACCTCCCCTACACAGTCAGCCGTGTTCCGGAATTCTGAGTGTGGGGAGGTTCCGTCTTCTGTCTGCAGCACCCGGGATCTCCTAGGAGCCCTTCGAGTGTCTTCCCCGAATCCCTCACACTGCGGACTGCCGGGGAAAGGCGGGGGTTGGGCTGGAAACTCAGGTAGCATCTAGTGCCTCCCCATGGACAGGGGAGGTAATTAGCGGACTTCCCCCTGCCAGGGAACACCTGTGACACCAGGCAGCTGCGTGGAGGGCGGCCCTAAACCTCACCCACACAGTCACACGTGTTCCGGAATTCTGAGTGTGGGGAGGTTCCGTCTTCTGTCTGCAGTACCCGGGTTCTCCTAGGAGCCTTTCGAGTGTCTTCCCCCATTCCCTCCATTTGCGGGCTGCCGGGGAAAGGAGGGGGTTGGGCTGGAAAAGCAGGTAGCATCTTGTGCCTCCCCATGGACAGGGGAGGTAATTAGCGGACTTCCCCTTGCCAGGGAACACCTGTGACACCAGGCAGCTGCGTGGAGGGCGGCCCCGAAACTCCCCCACACAGTCAACCGTGTTCCGGAATTCTGAGTGTGGGGAGGTTCCGTCTTCTGTCTGCAGCACACGGGATCTCCTAGGAGCCCTTCGAGTGTCTTCCCAGAGTCCCTCCCTGTGCGGGCTGCCGGGGAAAGGCGGGGGTTGGGCTGGAAAAGCAGGTAGCATCTTGTGCCTCCCCATGGACAGGGGAGGTAATTAGCGGACTTCCCCCTGCCAGGGAACACCTGTGACACCAGGCAGCTGCGTGGATGGCGGCCCCGAACCTCCCCCACACAGTCAGCCGTGTTCCTGAATTCTGAGTGTGGGGAGGATCCGTCTTCTGTCTGCAGCACCCGGGATCTCCTAGGAGCCCTTCGAGTGTCTTCCCCGAATCCCTCACACTGCGGGCTGCCGGGGAAAGGCGGGGGTTGGGCTGGAAACTCAGGTAGAATCTAGTGCCTCCCCATGGACAGGGGAGGTAATTAGCGGACTTCCCCCTGCCAGGGAACACCTGTGACACCAGTCAGCTGCGTGGACGGCGGCCCCAAACCTCGACCACACAGTCAGCCGTGTTCCGGAATTCTGATTGTGGGGAGGTTCTGTCTTCTGTCTGCAGCACCCGGGATCTCCTAGGAGCCCTTCGAGATTCTTCCCCGAGTCCCTCCCAGTGCGGGCAGCCAGGGAAAGGCGGGGTTTGGGCTGGAAAAGTAGGTAGCATCTAGTGCCTCCCCATGGACAGGGGAGGTAATTAGCGGACTTCACCCTGCCAGGGAACACCTGTGACACCAGGCAGCTGCGTGGAGGGCGGCCCCGAACCTCCCCCACTCAGTCAGCCGTGTTCCGGAATTCTGAGTGTGGGGAGGTTCCGTCTTCTGTCTGCAGCACCCGGGATCTCCTAGGAGCCCTTCGAGTGTCTTCCCCGAATCCCTCACACTGCGGGCTGCCGGGGAAAGGCGGGGGTTGGGCTGGAAACTCAGGTAGCATCTAGTGCCTCCCCATGGACAGGGGAGGTAATTAGCGGACTTCCCCCTGCCAGGGAACACCTGTGACACCAGTCAGCTGCGTGGACGGCGGCCCCAAACCTCGACCACACAGTCAGCCGTGTTCCGGAATTCTGAGTGTGGGGAGGTTCTGTCTTGTGTCTGCAGCACCCGGGATCTCCTAGGAGCCGTTCGAGAGTCTTCCCCGAGTCCCTCCCAGTGCGGGCAGCCAGGGAATGGCGGGGTTTGGGCTGGAAAAGTAGGTAGCATCTAGTGCCTCCCCATGGACAGGGGAGGTATTTAGCGGAATTCCCCCTGCCAGGGAACACCTGTGACACAAGGCAGCTGCGTGGTGTGCGGCCCTAAACCTCACCCACACAGTCACACGTGTTCCAGATTTCTGAGTGTGGGGAGGTTCCGTCTTCTGTCTGCAGCACCCGGGTTCTCCTAGGAGCCTTTCGAGTGTCTTCCCCCAGTCCCTCCCTGTGCGGGCTGCCGGGGAAAGGCGGGGGTTGGGCTGGAAACTCAGGTAGCATCTAGTGCCTCCCCATGGACAGGGGAGGTAATTAGCGGACTTCACCCTGCCAGGGAACACCTGTGACACCAGGCAGCTGCGTGGAGGGCGGCCCTAAACCTCACCCACACAGTCACACGTGTTCCAGATTTCTGAGTGTGGGGAGGTTCCGTCTTCTGTCTGCAGCACCCGGGTTCTCCTAGGAGCCTTTCGAGTGTCTTCCCCCAGTCCCTCCCTGTGCGGGCTGCCGGGGAAAGGCGGGGGTTGGGCTGGAAAAGCAGGTAGCATCTTGTGCCTCCCCATGGACAAGGGAGGTAATTAGTGGACTTCCCCCTGCCAGGGAACACCTGTGACACCAGGCAGCTGCGTGGAGGGCGGCCCCGAACCTCCCCTACACAGTCAGCCGTGTTCCGGAATTCTGAGTGTGGGGAGGTTCCGTCTTCTGTCTGCAGCACCCGGGATCTCCTAGGAGCCCTTCGAGTGTCTTCCCCGAATCCCTCACACTGCGGACTGCCGGGGAAAGGCGGGGGTTGGGCTGGAAATTCAGGTAGCATCTAGTGCCTCCCCATGGACAGGGGAGGTAATTAGCGGACTTCCCCCTGCCAGGGAACACCTGTGACACCAGGCAGCTGCGTGGAGGGCGGCCCTAAACCTCACCCACACAGTCACACGTGTTCCAGATTTCTGAGTGTGGGGAGGTTCCGTCTTCTGTCTGCAGCACCCGGGTTCTCCTAGGAGCCTTTCGAGTGTCTTCCCCCAGTCCCTCCCTGTGCGGGCTGCCGGGGAAAGGCGGGGGTTGGGCTGGAAAAGCAGGTAGCATCTTGTGCCTCCCCATGGACAAGGGAGGTAATTAGCGGACTTCCCCCTGCCAGGGAACACCTGTGACACCAGGCAGCTGCGTGGAGGGCGGCCCCGAACCTCCCCCACTCAGTCAGCCGTGTTCCGGAATTCTGAGTGTGGGGAGGTTCCGTCTTCTGTCTGCAGCACCCGGGATCTCCTAGGAGCCCTTCGAGTGTCTTCCCCGAATCCCTCACACAGTGGGCTGCCGGGGAAAGGCGGGGGTTGGGCTGGAAACTCAGGTAGCATCTAGTGCCTCCCCATGGACAGGGGAGGTAATTAGCGGACTTCCCCCTGCCAGGGAACACCTGTGACACCAGTCAGCTGCGTGGACGGCGGCCCCAAACCTCGACCACACAGTCAGCCGTGTTCCGGAATTCTGAGTGTGGGGAGGTTCTGTCTTGTGTCTGCAGCACCCGGGATCTCCTAGGAGCCGTTCGAGAGTCTTCCCCGAGTCCCTCCCAGTGCGGGCAGCCAGGGAATGGCGGGGTTTGGGCTGGAAAAGTAGGTAGCATCTAGTGCCTCCCCATGGACAGGGGAGGTATTTAGCGGAATTCCCCCTGCCAGGGAACACCTGTGACACAAGCAGCTGCGTGGTGTGCGGCCCTAAAACTCACCCACACAGTCACACGTGTTCCAGATTTCTGAGTGTGGGGAGGTTCCGTCTTCTGTCTGCAGCACCCGGGTTCTCCTAGGAGCCTTTCGAGTGTCTTCCCCCAGTCCCTCCCTGTGCGGGCTGCCGGGGAAAGGCGGGGGTTGGGCTGGAAAAGCAGGTAGCATCTTGTGCCTCCCCATGGACAGGGGAGGTAATTAGCGGACTTCCCCCTGCCAGGGAACACCTGTGACACCAGGCAACTGCGTGGAGGGCGGCCCCGAACCTCCCCCACACAGTCAGCCGTGTTCCGGAATTCTGAGTGTGGGGAGGTTCCGTCTTCTGTCTGCAGCACCCGGGATGTCCTAGGAGCCCTTCGAGTGTCTTCCCCGAATCCCTCACACTGCGGGCTGCCGGGGAAAGGCGGGGGTTGGGCTGGAAACTCAGGTAGCATCTAGTGCCTCCCCATGGACAGGGGAGGTAATTAGCGGACTTCACCCTGCCAGGGAACACCTGTGACACCAGGCAGCTGCGTGGAGGGCGGCCCCGAACCTCCCCCACACAGTCAGCCGTGTTCCGGAATTCTGAGTGTGGGGAGGTTCTGTCTTATGTCTGCAGCACCCGGGATCACCTAGGAGCCCTTCGAGTGTCTTCCCCCAGTCCCTCACTGTGCGGGCTGCCGGGGAAAGGAGGGGGTTGGGCTGGAAAAGCAGGTAGCATCTTGTGCCTCCCCATGGACAGGGGAGGTAATTAGCGGACTTCCCCCTGCCAGGGAACACCTGTGACACCAGGCAGCTGCGTGGAGGGCGGCCCCGAACCTCCCCCACACAGTCAGCCGTGTTCCGGAATTCTGAGTGTGGGGAGGTTCCGTCTTCTGTCTGCAGCACCCGGGATCTCCTAGGAGCCCTTCGAGTGTCTTCCCCGAATCCCTCACACTGCGGGCTGCCGGGGAAAGGCGGGGGTTGGGCTGGAAACTCAGGTAGCATCTAGTGCCTCCCCATGGACAGGGGAGGTAATTAGCGGACTTCCCCTTGCCAGGGAACACCTGTGACACCAGGCAGCTGCGTGGAGGGCTGCCCCGAACCTCCCCCACACTGTCAGCCGTGTTCCGGAATTCTGAGTGTGGGGAGGTTCCGTCTTCTGTCTGCAGCACCCGGGATCTCCTAGGAGCCCTTCGAGTGTCTTCCCCTAATCCCTCACACTGCGGGCTGCCGGGGAAAGGCGGGGGTTGGGCTGGAAACTCAGGTAGCATCTAGTGCCTCCCCATGGACAGGGGAGGTAATTAGCGGACTTCACCCTGCCAGGGAACACCTGTGACACCAGGCAGCTGCGTGGAGGGCGGCCCTAAACCTCACCCACACAGTCACACGTGTTCCAGATTTCTGAGTGTGGGGAGGTTCCGTCTTCTGTCTGCAGCACCCGGGTTCTCCTAGGAGCCTTTCGAGTGTCTTCCCCCAGTCCCTCCCTGTGCGGGCTGCCGGGGAAAGGCGGGGGTTGGGCTGGAAAAGCAGGTAGCATCTTGTGCCTCCCCATGGACAAGGGAGGTAATTAGTGGACTTCCCCCTGCCAGGGAACACCTGTGACACCAGGCAGCTGCGTGGAGGGCGGCCCCGAACCTCCCCTACACAGTCAGCCGTGTTCCGGAATTCTGAGTGTGGGGAGGTTCCGTCTTCTGTCTGCAGCACCCGGGATCTCCTAGGAGCCCTTCGAGTGTCTTCCCCGAATCCCTCACACTGCGGACTGCCGGGGAAAGGCGGGGGTTGGGCTGGAAACTCAGGTAGCATCTAGTGCCTCCCCATGGACAGGGGAGGTAATTAGCGGACTTCCCCCTGCCAGGGAACACCTGTGACACCAGGCAGCTGCGTGGAGGGCGGCCCTAAACCTCACCCACACAGTCACACGTGTTCCAGATTTCTGAGTGTGGGGAGGTTCCGTCTTATGTCTGCAGCACCCGGGTTCTCCTAGGAGCCTTTCGAGTGTCTTCCCCCAGTCCCTCCCTGTGCGGGCTGCCGGGGAAAGGCGGGGGTTGGGCTGGAAAAGCAGGTAGCATCTTGTGCCTCCCCATGGACAAGGGAGGTAATTAGTGGACTTCCCCCTGCCAGGGAACACCTGTGACACCAGGCAGCTGCGTGGAGGGCGGCCCCGAACCTCCCCTACACAGTCAGCCGTGTTCCGGAATTCTGAGTGTGGGGAGGTTCCGTCTTCTGTCTGCAGCACCCGGGATCTCCTAGGAGCCCTTCGAGTGTCTTCCCCGAATCCCTCACACTGCGGACTGCCGGGGAAAGGCGGGGGTTGGGCTGGAAACTCAGGTAGCATCTAGTGCCTCCCCATGGACAGGGGAGGTAATTAGCGGACTTCCCCCTGCCAGGGAACACCTGTGACACCAGGCAGCTGCGTGGAGGGCGGCCCTAAACCTCACCCACACAGTCACACGTGTTCCAGATTTCTGAGTGTGGGGAGGTTCCGTCTTATGTCTGCAGCACCCGGGTTCTCCTAGGAGCCTTTCGAGTGTCTTCCCCCAGTCCCTCCCTGTGCGGGCTGCCGGGGAAAGGCGGGGGTTGGGCTGGAAAAGCAGGTAGCATCTTTTGCCTCCCCATGGACAAGGGAGGTAATTAGCGGACTTCCCCCTGCCAGGGAACACCTGTGACACCAGGCAACTGCGTGGAGGGCGGCCCCGAACCTCCCCCACACAGTCAGCCGTGTTCCGGAATTCTGAGTGTGGGGAGGTTCCGTCTTCTGTCTGCAGCACCCGGGATCTCCTAGGAGCCCTTCGAGTGTCTTCCCCGAATCCCTCACACTGCGGGCTGCCGGGGAAAGGCGGGGGTTGGGCTGGAAACTCAGGTAGCATCTAGTGCCTCCCCATGGACAGGGGAGGTAATTAGCGGACTTCACCCTGCCAGGGAACACCTGTGACACCAGGCAGCTGCGTGGAGGGCGGCCCCGAACCTCCCCCACACAGTCAGCCGTGTTCCGGAATTCTGAGTGTGGGGAGGTTCTGTCTTATGTCTGCAGCACCCGGGATCACCTAGGAGCCCTTCGAGTGTCTTCCCCCAGTCCCTAACTGTGCGGGCTGCGGGGAAAGGAGGGGGTTGGGCTGGAAAAGCAGGTAGCATCTTGTGCCTCCCCATGGACATGGGAGGTAATTAGCGGACTTCACCCTGCCAGGGAACACCTGTGACACCAGGCAGCTGCGTGGAGGGCGGCCCTAAACCTCACCCACACAGTCACACGTGTTCCAGATTTCTGAGTGTGGGGAGGTTCCGTCTTCTGTCTGCAGCACCCGGGTTCTCCTAGGAGCCTTTCGAGTGTCTTCCCCCAGTCCCTCCTTGTGCGGGCTGCCGGGGAAAGGCGGGGGTTGGGCTGGAAAAGCAGGTAGCATCTTGTGCCTCCCCATGGACAAGGGAGGTAATTAGTGGACTTCCCCCTGCCAGGGAACACCTGTGACACCAGGCAGCTGCGTGGAGGGCGGCCCCGAACCTCCCCTACACAGTCAGCCGTGTTCCGGAATTCTGAGTGTGGGGAGGTTCCGTCTTCTGTCTGCAGCACCCGGGATCTCCTAGGAGCCCTTCGAGTGTCTTCCCCGAATCCCTCACACTGCGGACTGCCGGGGAAAGGCGGGGGTTGGGCTGGAAACTCAGGTAGCATCTAGTGCCTCCCCATGGACAGGGGAGGTAATTAGCGGACTTCCCCCTGCCAGGGAACACCTGTGACACCAGGCAGCTGCGTGGAGGGCGGCCCTAAACCTCACCCACACAGTCACACGTGTTCCAGATTTCTGAGTGTGGGGAGGTTCCGTCTTCTGTCTGCAGCACCCGGGTTCTCCTAGGAGCCTTTCGAGTGTCTTCCCCCAGTCCCTCCCTGTGCGGGCTGCCGGGGAAAGGCGGGGGTTGGGCTGGAAAAGCAGGTAGCATCTTTTGCCTCCCCATGGACAAGGGAGGTAATTAGCGGACTTCCCCCTGCCAGGGAACACCTGTGACACCAGGCAACTGCGTGGAGGGCGGCCCCGAACCTCCCCCACACAGTCAGCCGTGTTCCGGAATTCTGAGTGTGGGGAGGTTCCGTCTTCTGTCTGCAGCACCCGGGATCTCCTAGGAGCCCTTCGAGTGTCTTCCCCGAATCCCTCACACTGCGGGCTGCCGGGGAAAGGCGGGGGTTGGGCTGGAAACTCAGGTAGCATCTAGTGCCTCCCCATGGACAGGGGAGGTAATTAGCGGACTTCACCCTGCCAGGGAACACCTGTGACACCAGGCAGCTGCGTGGAGGGCGGCCCCGAACCTCCCCCACACAGTCAGCCGTGTTCCGGAATTCTGAGTGTGGGGAGGTTCTGTCTTATGTCTGCAGCACCCGGGATCACCTAGGAGCCCTTCGAGTGTCTTCCCCCAGTCCCTAACTGTGCGGGCTGCGGGGAAAGGAGGGGGTTGGGCTGGAAAAGCAGGTAGCATCTTGTGCCTCCCCATGGACAGGGGAGGTAATTAGCGGACTTACCCCTGCCAGGGAACACCTGTGACACCAGGCAGCTGCGTGGAGGGCGGCCCCGATCCTCCCCCACACAGTCAGCCGTGTTCCGGAATTCTGAGTGTGGGGAGGTTCCGTCTTCTGTCTGCAGCACCCGGGATCTCCTAGGAGCCCTTCGAGTGTCTTCCCCGAATCCCTCACACTGCGGACTGCCGGGAAAAGGCGGGGGTTTGGCTGGAAACTCAGGCAGCATCTAGTGCCTCCCCATGGACAGGGGAGGTAATTAGCGGACTTCCCCCTGCCAGGAAACACCTGTGACACCAGGCAGCTGCGTGGAGGGCGGCCCTAAACCTCACCCACACAGTCACACGTGTTCCAGATTTCTGAGTGTGGGGAGGTTCCGTCTTCTGTCTGCAGAACCCGGGATCTCCTAGGAGCCCTTCGAGAGTCTTCCCCGAGTCCCTCCCAGTGCGGGCAGCCGGGGAACAGCGGTAGTTGGGCTGGAATCTCTGGTAGCATCTTGTGCCTCCCCATGGGCAAGGGAGGTAATTAGCGGACTTCCCTCTGCCAGGGAACACCTGTGACACCAGGCAGCTGCGTGGAGGGCGGCCCCGAACCTCCCCCACACAGTCAGCCGTGTTCCGGAATTCTGAGTGTGGGGAGGTTCTGTCTTATGTCTGCAGCACCCGGGTTCACCTAGGAGCCCTTCGAGTGTCTTCCCAGAGTCCCTCCCTGTGCGGGCTGCCGGGGAAAGGAGGGGGTTGGGCTGGAAAAGCAGGTAGCATCTTGTGCCTCCCCATGGACAGGGGAGGTAATTAGAGGACTTCCCCCTGCCAGGGAACACCTGTGACACCAGGCAGCTGCGTGGAGGGCGGCCCCGAACCTCCCCCACACAGTCAGCCGTGTTCCGGAATTCTGAGTGTGGGGAGGTTCCGTCTTCTGTCTGCAGCACCCGGGATCTCCTAGGAGCCCTTCGAGAGTCTTCCCCGAGTCCCTCCCAGTGCGGGCAGCCAGGGAATGGCGGGGTTTGGGCTGGAAAAGTAGGTAGCATCTAGTGCCTCCCCATGGACCGGGGAGGTATTTAGCGGAATTCCCCCTGCCAGGGAACACCTGTGACACAAGGCAGCTGCGTGGAGGGCGGCCCCGAACCTCCCCCACACAGTCACACGTGTTCCAGATTTCTGAGTGTGGGGAGGTTCCGTCTTCTGTCTGCAGCACCCGGGTTCTCCTAGGAGATTTTCGAGTGTCTTCCCCCAGTCCCTCCCTTTGCGGACTGCCGGGGAAAGGAGGGGGTTGGGCTGGAAAAGCAGGTAGCATCTTGTGCCTCCCCATGGACAGGGGAGGTAATTAGCGGACTTCCCCCTGCCAGGGAACACCTGTGACACCAGGCAGCTGCGTGGAGGTCGGCCCCGAACCTCCCCCACACAGTCAGCCGTGTTCCGGAATTCTGAGTGTGTGGAGGATCCGTCTTCTGTCTGCAGCACCCGGGATCTCCTAGGAGCCCTTCGAGAGTCTTCCCGAGTCCCTCCCAGTGCGGGCAGCCGGGGAACTGCGGGGGTTGGGCTGGAAACTCAGGTAGAATCTAGTGCCTCCCCATGGACAGGGGAGGTAATTAGCGGTCTTCCCCCTGCCAGGGAACACCTGTGACACCAGTCAGCTGCGTGGACGGCGGCCCCAAACCTCGACAACACAGTCAGCCGTGTTCCGGAATGTTGAGTGTGGGGAGGTTCTGTCTTCTGTCTGCAGCACCCGGGATCTCCTAGGAGCCCTTCGAGAGTCTTCCCCGAGTCCCTCCCAGTGCGGGCAGCCAGGGAATAACGGGGTTTGGGCTGGAAAAGCAGGTAGCATCTAGTGCCTCCCCATGGACAGGGGAGGTATTTAGCGGAATTCCCCCTGCCAGGGAACACCTGTGACACAAGGCAGCTGCGTGGTGTGCGGCCCTAAACCTCACCCACACAGTCACACGTGTTCCAGATTTCAGAGTGTGGGGAGGTTCCGTCTTATGTCTGCAGCACCCGGGTTCTCCTAGGAGCCTTTCGAGTGTCTTCCCCCAGTCCCTCCCTGTGCGGGCTGCCGGGGAAAGGCGGGGGTTGGGCTGGAAAAGCAGGTAGCATCTTGTGCCTCCCCATGGACATGGGAGGTAATTAGCGGACTTCCCCCTGCCAGGGAACACCTGTGACACCAGGCAGCTGCGTGGAGGGCGGCCCCGTACCTCCCCCACACAGTCAGCCGTGTTCCGGAATTCTGAGTGTGGGGAGGTTCCGTCTTATGTCTGCAGCACCCGGGTTCACCTAGGAGCCCTTCGAGTGTCTTCCCCAAGTCCCTCACTGAGCGGGATGCCGGGGAAAGGAGGGGGTTGGGCTGGAAAAGCAGGTAGCATCTTGTGCCTCCCCATGGACAGGGGAGGTAATTAGCGGACTTCCCCTTGCCAGGGAACACCTGTGACACCAGGCAGCTGCGTGGAGGGCGGCCCCGAACCTCCCCTACACAGTCAGCCGTGTTCCGGAATTCTGAGTGTGGGGAGGTTCCGTCTTCTGTCTGCAGCACCCGGGATCTCCTAGGAGCCCTTCGAGTGTCTTCCCCGAATCCCTCACACTGCGGACTGCCGGGGAAAAGCGGGGGTTGGGCTGGAAACTCAGGTAGCATCTAGTGCCTCCCCATGGACAGGGGAGGTAATTAGCGGACTTCCCCCTGCCAGGGAACACCTGTGACACCAGGCAGCTGCGTGGAGGGCGGCCCTAAACCTCACCCACACAGTCACACGTGTTCCAGATTTCTGAGTGTGGGGAGGTTCCGTCTTATGTCTGCAGCACCCGGGTTCTCCTAGGAGCCTTTCGAGTGTCTTCCCCCAGTCCTCCCTGTGCGGGCTGCCGGGGAAAGGCGGGGGTTGGGCTGGAAAAGCAGGTAGCATCTTGTGCCTCCCCATGGACAAGGGAGGTAATTAGCGGACTTCCCCCTGCCAGGGAACACCTGTGACACCAGGCAGCTGCGTGGAGGGCGGCCCCGAACCTCCCCCACACAGTCAGCCGTGTTCCGGAATTCTGAGTGTGGGGAGGTTCCGTCTTCTGTCTGCAGCACCCGGGATCTCCTAGGAGCCCTTCGAGTGTCTTCCCCGAATCCCTCACACTGCGGGCTGCCGGGGAAAGGCGGGGGTTGGGCTGGAAACTCAGGTAGCATCTAGTGCCTCCCCATGGACAGGGGAGGTAATTAGCGGACTTCACCCTGCCAGGGAACACCTGTGACACCAGGCAGCTGCGTGGAGGGCGGCCCCGAACCTCCCCCACACAGTCAGCCGTGTTCCGGAATTCTGAGTGTGGGGAGGTTCTGTCTTATGTCTGCAGCACCCGGGATCACCTAGGAGCCCTTTGAGTGTCTTCCCCCAGTCCCTAACTGTGCGGGCTGCGGGGAAAGGAGGGGGTTGGGCTGGAAAAGCAGGTAGCATCTTGTGCCTCCCCATGGACAGGGGAGGTAATTAGCGGATTTCACCCTGCCAGGGAACACCTGTGACACCAGGCAGCTGCGTGGAGGGCGGCCCTAAACCTCACCCACACAGTCACACGTGTTCCAGATTTTTGAGTGTGGGGAGGTTCCGTCTTCTGTCTGCAGCACCCGGGTTCTCCTAGGAGCCTTTCGAGTGTCTTCCCCCAGTCCCTCCCTGTGCGGGCTGCCGGGGAAAGGCGGGGGTTGGGCTGGAATAGCAGGTAGCATCTTGTGCCTCCCCATGGACAAGGGAGGTAATTAGTGGACTTCCCCCTGCCAGGGAACACCTGTGACACCAGGCAGCTGCGTGGAGGGCGGCCCCGAACCTCCCCTACACAGTCAGCCGTGTTCCGGAATTCTGAGTGTGGGGAGGTTCCGTCTTCTGTCTGCAGCACCCGGGATCTCCTAGGAGCCCTTCGAGTGTCTTCCCCGAATCCCTCACACTGCGGACTGCCGGGGAAAGGCGGGGGTTGGGCTGGAAACTCAGGTAGCATCTAGTGCCTCCCCATGGACAGGGGAGGTAATTAGCGGACTTCCCCCTGCCAGGGAACACCTGTGACACCAGGCAGCTGCGTGGAGGGCGGCCCTAAACCTCACCCACACAGTCACACGTGTTCCAGATTTCTGAGTGTGGGGAGGTTCCGTCTTCTGTCTGCAGCACCCGGGTTCTCCTAGGAGCCTTTCGAGTGTCTTCCCCCAGTCCCTCCCTGTGCGGGCTGCCGGGGAAAGGCGGGGGTTGGGCTGGAAAAGCAGGTAGCATCTTGTGCCTCCCCATGGACAAGGGAGGTAATTAGCGGACTTCCCCCTGCCAGGGAACACCTGTGACACCAGGCAGCTGCGTGGAGGGCGGCCCCGAACCTCCCCCACACAGTCAGCCGTGTTCCAGAATTCTGAGTGTGGGGAGGTTCCGTCTTCTGTCTGCAGCACCCGGGATCTCCTAGGAGCCCTTCGAGTGTCTTCCCCGAATCCCTCACACTGCGGGCTGCCGGGGAAAGGCGGGGGTTGGGCTGGAAACTCAGGTAGCATCTAGTGCCTCCCCATGGACAGGGGAGGTAATTAGCGGACTTCACCCTGCCAGGGAACACCTGTGACACCAGGCAGCTGCGTGGAGGGCGGCCCCGAACCTCCCCCACACAGTCAGCCGTGTTCCGGAATTCTGAGTGTGGGGAGGTTCTGTCTTATGTCTGCAGCACCCGGGATCACCTAGGAGCCCTTCGAGTGTCTTCCCCCAGTCCCTCACTGTGCGGGCTGCGGGGAAAGGAGGGGGTTGGGCTGGAAAAGCAGGTAGCATCTTGTGCCTCCCCATGGACAGGGGAGGTAATTAGCGGAATTCCCCCTGCCAGGGAACACCTGTGACAGCAGGCAGCTGCGTGGAGTGCGGCCCTAAACCTCACCCACGCAGTCACACGTGTTCCGGAATTCTGAGTGTGGGGAGGTTCCGTTTTCTGTCTGCAGCACCCGGGTTCTCCTAGGAGCCTTTCGAGTGTCTTCCCCCATTCCCTCACTTTGCGGGCTGCCGGGGAAAGGAGGGGGTTGGGCTGGAAAAGCAGGTAGCATCTTGTGCCTCCCCATGGACAAGGGAGGTAATTAGCGGACTTCCCCCTGCCAGGGAACACCTGTGACACCAGGCAGCTGCGTGGAGGGCGGCCCCGAACCTCCCCCACACAGTCAGCCGTGTTCCGGAATTCTGAGTGTGGGGAGGTTCCGTCTTCTGTCTGCAGCACCCGGGATCTCCTAGGAGCCCTTCGAGTGTCTTCCCCGAATCCCTCACACTGCGGGCTGCCGGGGAAAGGCGGGGGTTGGGCTGGAAACTCAGGTAGCATCTAGTGCCTCCCCATGGACAGGGGAGGTAATTAGCGGACTTCACCCTGCCAGGGAACACCTGTGACACCAGGCAGCTGCTTGGAGGGCGGCCCCGAACCTCCCCCACACAGTCAGCCGTGTTCCGGAATTCTGAGTGTGGGGAGGTTCTGTCTTATGTCTGCAGCACCCGGGTTCACCTAGGAGCCCTTCGAGTGTCTTCCCCCAGTCCCTCACTGTGCGGGCTGCCGGGGAAAGGAGGGGGTTGGGCTGGAAAAGCAGGTAGCATCTTGTGCCTCCCCATGGACAGGGGAGGTAATTAGCGGACTTCCCCCTGCCAGGGAACACCTGTGACACCAGGCAGCTGCGTGGAGGGCGGCCCCGAACCTCCCCCACACAGTCAGCCGTGTTCCGGAATTCTGAGTGTGGGGAGGTTCCGTCTTCTGTCTGCAGCACCCGGGATCTCCTAGGAGCCCTTCGAGTGTCTTCCCCGAATCCCTCACACTGCGGGCTGCCGGGGAAAGGCGGGGGTTGGGCTGGAAACTCAGGTAGCATCTAGTGCCTCCCCATGGACAGGGGAGGTAATTAGCGGACTTCCCCCTGCCAGGGAACACCTGTGACACCAGGCAGCTGCGTGGAGGGCGGCCCCGAACCTCCCCCACACAGTCAGCCGTGTTCCGGAATTCTGAGTGTGGGGAGGTTCCGTCTTCTGTCTGCAGCACCCGGGATCTCCTAGGAGCCTTTCGAGAGTCTTCCCCGAGTCCCTCCCAGTGCGGGCAGGCAGGGAATGGCGGGGTTTGGGCTGGAAAAGTAGGTAGAATCTAGTGCCTCCCCATGGACAGGGGAGGTATTTAGCGGACTTCACCCTGCCAGGGAACACCTGTGACACCAGGCAGCTGCGTGGAGGGCGGCCCCGAACCTCCCCCACACAGTCAGCCGTGTTCCGGAATTCTGAGTGTGGGGAGGTTCTGTCTTATGTCTGCAGCACCCGGGATCACCTAGGAGCCCTTCGAGTGTCTTCCCCCAGTCCCTCACTGTGCGGGCTGCCGGGGAAAGGCGGGGGTTGGGCTGGAAACTCAGGTAGCATCTAGTGCCTCCCCATGGACAGGGGAGGTAATTAGCGGACTTCCCCCTGCCAGGGAACACCTGTGACACCAGTCAGCTGCGTGGACGGCGGCCCCAAACCTCGACCACACAGTCAGCCGTGTTCCGGAATTCTGAGTGTGGGGAGGTTCTGTCTTCTGTCTGCAGCACCCGGGATCTCCTAGGAGCCCTTCGAGAGTCTTCCCCGAGTCCCTCCCAGTGCGGGCAGCCAGGGAATGGCGGGGTTTGGGCTGGAAAAGTAGGTAGCATCTAGTGCCTCCCCATGGACAGGGGAGGTATTTAGCGGAATTCCCCCTGCCAGGGAACACCTGTGACACCAGGCAGCTGCGTGGTGTGCGGCCCTAAACCTCACCCACACAGTCACACGTGTTCCAGATTTCTGACTGTGGGGAGGTTCCGTCTTCTGTCTGCAGCACCCGGGTACTCCTAGGAGCCTTTCGAGTGTCTTCCCCCAGTCCCTCCCTGTGCGGGCTGCCGGGGAAAGGCGGGGGTTGGGCTGGAAAAGCAGGTAGCATCTTGTGCCTCCCCATGGACAAGGGAGGTAATTAGCGGACTTCCCCCTGCCAGGGAACACCTGTGACACCAGGCAGCTGCGTGGAGGGCGGCCCCGAACCTCCCCCACACAGTCAGCCGTGTTCCGGAATTCTGAGTGTGGGGAGGTTCCGTCTTCTGTCTGCATCACCCGGGATCTCCTAGGAGCCCTTCGAGTGTCTTCCCCGAATCCCTCACACTGCGGGCTGCCGGGGAAAGGCGGGGGTTGGGCTGGAAACTCAGGTAGCATCTAGTGCCTCCCCATGGACAGGGGAGGTAATTAGCGGACTTCCCCCTGCCAGGGAATACCTGTGACACCAGGCAGCTGCGTGGAGGGCGGCCCCGAACCTCCCCCACACAGTCAGCCGTGTTCCGGAATTCTGAGTGTGGGGAGGTTCCGTCTTATGTCTGCAGCACCCGGGTTCACCTAGGAGCCCTTCGAGTGTCTTCCCCCAGTCCGTCACTGTGCGGGCTGCCGGGGAAAGGAGGGGGTTGGGCTGGAAAAGCAGGTAGCATCTTGTGCCTCCCCATGGACAGGGGAGGTAATTAGCGGACTTCCCCTTGCCAGGGAACACCTGTGACACCAGGCAGCTGCGTGGAGGGCGGCCCCGAAACTCCCCCACACAGTCAACCGTGTTCCGGAATTCTGAGTGTGGGGAGGTTCCGTCTTCTGTCTGCAGCACACGGGATCTCCTAGGAGCCCTTCGAGTGTCTTCCCAGAGTCCCTCACTGTGCGGGCAGCCGGGGAAAGGCGGGGGTTGGGCTGGAAATTCAGGTAGCATCTTGTGCCTCCTCATGGACAGGGGAGGTAATTAGCGGACTTCCCCCTGCCAGGGAACACCTGTGACACCAGGCAGCTGCGTGGATGGCGGCCCCGAAACTCCCCCACACAGTCAGCCGTGTTCCGGAATTCTGAGTGTGGGGAGGATCCGTCTTCTCTCTGCAGCACCCGGGATCTCCTAGGAGCCCTTCGAGTGTCTTCCCCGAATCCCTCACTCTGCGGGCTGCCGGGGAAAGGCGTGGGTTGGGCTGGAAACTCAGGTAGCATCTAGTGCCTCCCCATGGACAGGGGAGGTAATTAGCGGAATTCCCCCTGCCAGGGAACACCTGTGACTGCAGGCAGCTGCGTGGAGTGCGGCCCTAAACCTCACCCACGCAGTCACACGTGTTCCGGAATTCTGAGTGTGGGGAGGTTCCGTTTTCTGTCTGCAGCACCCGGGTTCTCCTAGGAGCCTTTCGAGTGTCTTCCCCCATTCCCTCCCTTTGCGGGCTGCCGGGGAAAGGAGGGGGTTGGGCTGGAAAAGCAGGTAGCATCTTGTGCCTCCCCATGGACAAGGGAGGTAATTAGCGGACTTCCCCCTGCCAGGGAACACCTGTGACACCAGGCAGCTGCGTGGAGGGCGGCCCCGAACCTCCCCCACACAGTCAGCCGTGTTCCGGAATTCTGAGTGTGGGGAGGTTCCGTCTTCTGTCTGCAGCACCCGGGATCTCCTAGGAGCCCTTCGACTGTCTTCCCCGAATCCCTCACACTGCGGGCTGCCGGGGAAAGGCGGGGGTTGGGCTGGAAACTCAGGTAGCATCTAGTGCCTCCCCATGGACAGGGGAGGTAATTAGCGGACTTCACCCTGCCAGGGAACACCTGTGACACCAGGCAGCTGCGTGGAGGGCGGCCCCGAACCTCCCCCACACAGTCAGCCGTGTTCCGGAATTCTGAGTGTGGGGAGGTTCTGTCTTATGTCTGCAGCACCCGGGTTCACCTAGGAGCCCTTCGAGTGTCTTCCCCCAGTCCCTCACTGTGCGGGCTGCCGGGGAAAGGAGGGGGTTGGGCTGGAAAAACAGGTAGTATCTTGTGCCTCCCCATGGACAGGGGAGGTAATTAGCGGACTTCCCCCTGCCAGGGAACACCTGTGACACCAGGCAGCTGCGTGGAGGGCGGCCCCGAACCTCCCCCACACAGTCAGCCGTGTTCCGGAATTCTGAGTGTGGGGAGGTTCCGTCTTCTGTCTGCAGCACCCGGGATCTCCTAGGAGCCCTTCGAGTGTCTTCCCCGAATCCGTCACACTGCGGGCTGCCGGGGAAAGGCGGGGGTTGGGCTGGAAACTCAGGTAGCATCTAGTGCCTCCCCATGGACAGGGGAGGTAATTAGCGGACTTCACCCTGCCAGGGAACACCTGTGACACCAGGCAGCTGCGTGGAGGGCGGCCCCGAACCTCCCCCACACAGTCAGCCGTGTTCCGGAATTCTGAGTGTGGGGAGGTTCTGTCTTATGTCTGCAGCACCCGGGTTCACCTAGGAGCCCTTCGAGTGTCTTCCCCCAGTCCCTCACTGTGCGGGCTGCCGGGGAAAGGAGGGGGTTGGGCTGGAAAAGCAGGTAGCATCTTGTGCCTCCCCATGGACAGGGGAGGTAATTAGCGGACTTCCCCCTGCCAGGGAACACCTGTGACACCAGGCAGCTGCGTGGAGGGCGGCCCCGAACCTCCCCCACACAGTCAGCCGTGTTCCGGAATTCTGAGTGTGGGGAGGTTCCGTCTTCTGTCTGCAGCACCCGGGATCTCCTAGGAGCCCTTCGAGTGTCTTCCCCGAATCCCTCACACTGCGGGCTGCCGGGGAAAGGCGGGGGTTGGGCTGGAAACTCAGGTAGCATCTAGTGCCTCCCCATGGACAGTGGAGGTAATTAGCGGACTTCACCCTGCCAGGGAACACCTGTGACACCAGGCAGCTGCGTGGAGGGCGGCCCCGAACCTCCCCCACACAGTCAGCCGTGTTCCGGAATTCTGAGTGTGGGGAGGTTCCGTCTTCTGTCTGCAGCACCCGGGATCTCCTAGGAGCCCTTCGAGAGTCTTCCCCGAGTCCCTCCCAGTGCGGGCAGGCAGGGAATGGCGGGGTTTGGGCTGGAAAGTAGGTAGCATCTAGTGCCTCCCCATGGACAGGGGAGGTATTTAGCGGACTTCACCCTGCCAGGGAACACCTGTGACACCAGGCAGCTGCGTGGAGGGCGGCCCCGAACCTCCCCCACACAGTCAGCCGTGTTCCGGAATTCTGAGTGTGGGGAGGTTCTGTCTTATGTCTGCAGCACCCGGGATCACCTAGGAGCCCTTCGAGTGTCTTCCCCCAGTCCCTCACTGTGCGGGCTGCCGGGGAAAGGCGGGGGTTGGGCTGGAAACTCAGGTAGCATCTAGTGCCTCCCCATGGACAGGGGAGGTAATTAGCGGACTTCACCCTGCCAGGGAACACCTGTGACACCAGGCAGCTGCGTGGAGGGCGGCCCCGAACCTCCCCCACACAGTCAGCCGTGTTCCGGAATTCTGAGTGTGGGGAGGTTCCGTCTTCTGTCTGCAGCACCCGGGATCTCCTAGGAGCCCTTCGAGTGTCTTCCCCGAGTCCCTCCCAGTGCGGGCAGCCAGGGAATGGCGGGGTTTGGGCTGGAAAAGTAGGTAGCATCTAGTGCCTCCCCATGGACAGGGGAGGTATTTAGCGGAATTCCCCCTGCCAGGGAACACCTGTGACACCAGGCAGCTGCGTGGTGTGCGGCCCTAAACCTCACCCACACAGTCACACGTGTTCCAGATTTCTGAGTGTGGGGAGGTTCCGTCTTCTGTCTGCAGCACCCGGGTACTCCTAGGAGCCTTTCGAGTGTCTTCCCCCAGTCCCTCCCTGTGCGGGCTGCCGGGGAAAGGCGGGGGTTGGGCTGGAAAAGCAGGTAGCATCTTGTGCCTCCCCATGGACAAGGGAGGTAATTAGCGGACTTCCCCCTGCCAGGGAACACCTGTGACACCAGGCAGCTGCGTGGAGGGCGGCCCCGAACCTCCCCCACACAGTCAGCCGTGTTCCGGAATTCTGAGTGTGGGGAGGTTCCGTCTTCTGTCTGCAGCACCCGGGATCTCCTAGGAGCCCTTCGAGTGTCTTCCCCGAATCCCTCACACTGCGGGCTGCCGGGGAAAGGCGGGGGTTGGGCTGGAAACTCAGGTAGCATCTAGTGCCTCCCCATGGACAGGGGAGGTAATTAGCGGACTTCCCCCTGCCAGGGAATACCTGTGACACCAGGCAGCTGCGTGGAGGGCGGCCCCGAACCTCCCCCACACAGTCAGCCGTGTTCCGGAATTCTGAGTGTGGGGAGGTTCCGTCTTATGTCTGCAGCACCCGGGTTCACCTAGGAGCCCTTCGAGTGTCTTCCCCCAGTCCGTCACTGTGCGGGCTGCCGGGGAAAGGAGGGGGTTGGGCTGGAAAAGCAGGTAGCATCTTGTGCCTCCCCATGGACAGGGGAGGTAATTAGCGGACTTCCCCCTGCCAGGGAACACCTGTGACACCAGGCAGCTGCGTGGAGGGCGGCCCCGAACCTCCCCCACACAGTCAGCCGTGTTCCGGAATTCTGAGTGTGGGGAGGTTCCGTCTTATGTCTGCAGCACCCGGGTTCACCTAGGAGCCCTTCGAGTGTCTTCCCCCAGTCCGTCACTGTGCGGGCTGCCGGGGAAAGGAGGGGGTTGGGCTGGAAAAGCAGGTAGCATCTTGTGCCTCCCCATGGACAGGGGAGGTAATTAGCGGACTTCCCCTTGCCAGGGAACACCTGTGACACCAGGCAGCTGCGTGGAGGGCGGCCCCGAAACTCCCCCACACAGTCAACCGTGTTCCGGAATTCTGAGTGTGGGGAGGTTCCGTCTTCTGTCTGCAGCACACGGGATCTCCTAGGAGCCCTTCGAGTGTCTTCCCAGAGTCCCTCCCTGTGCGGGCAGCCGGGGAAAGGCGGGGGTTGGGCTGGAAATTCAGGTAGCATCTTGTGCCTCCTCATGGACAGGGGAGGTATTTAGCGGACTTCCCCCTGCCAGGGAACACCTGTGACACCAGGCAGCTGCGTGGATGGCGGCCCCGAAACTCCCCCACACAGTCAGCCGTGTTCCGGAATTCTGAGTGTGGGGAGGATCCGTCTTCTGTCTGCCGCACCCGGGATCTCCTAGGAGCCCTTCGGGTGTCTTCCCCGAATCCCTCACTCTGCGGGCTGCCGGGGAAAGGCGTGGGTTGGGCTGGAAACTCAGGTAGCATCTAGTGCCTCCCCATGGACAGGGGAGGTAATTAGCGGAATTCCCCCTGCCAGGGAACACCTGTGACTGCAGGCAGCTGCGTGGAGTGCGGCCCTAAACCTCACCCACGCAGTCACACGTGTTCCGGAATTCTGAGTCTGGGGAGGTTCCGTTTTCTGTCTGCAGCACCCGGGTTCTCCTAGGAGCCTTTCGAGTGTCTTCCCCCATTCCCTCCCTTTGCGGGCTGCCGGGGAAAGGAGGGGGTTGGGCTGGAAAAGCAGGTAGCATCTTGTGCCTCCCCATGGACAAGGGAGGTAATTAGCGGACTTCCCCCTGCCAGGGAACACCTGTGACACCAGGCAGGTGCGTGGAGGGCGGCCCCGAACCTCCCCCACACATTCAGCCGTGTTCCGGAATTCTGAGTGTGGGGAGGTTCCGTCTTCTGTCTGCAGCACCCGGGATCTCCTAGGAGCCCTTCGATTGTCTTCCCCGAATCCCTCACACTGCGGGCTGCCGGGGAAAGGCGGGGGTTGGGCTGGAAACTCAGGTAGCATCTAGTGCCTCCCCATGGACAGGGGAGGTAATTAGCGGACTTCCCCCTGCCAGGGAACACCTGTGACACCAGGCAGCTGCGTGGAGGGCGGCCCCGAACCTCCCCCACACAGTCAGCCGTGTTCCGGAATTCTGAGTGTGGGGAGGTTCTGTCTTATGTCTGCAGCACCCGGGTTCACCTATGAGCCCTTCGAGTGTCTTCCCCCAGTCCCTCACTGTGCGGGCTGCCGGGGAAAGGAGGGGGTTGGGCTGGAAAAGCAGGTAGCATCTTGTGCCTCCCCATGGACAGGGGAGGTAATTAGCGGACTTCCCCCTGCCAGGGAACACCTGTGACACCAGGCAGCTGCGTGGAGGGCGGCCCCGAACCTCCCCCACACAGTCAGCCGTGTTCCGGAATTCTGAGTGTGGGGAGGTTCCGTCTTCTGTCTGCAGCACCCGGGATCTCCTAGGAGCCCTTCGAGTGTCTTCCCCGAATCCCTCACACTGCGGGCTGCCGGGGAAAGGCGGGGGTTGGGCTGGAAACACAGGTAGCATCTAGTGCCTCCCCATGGACAGGGGAGGTAATTAGCGGACTTCACCCTGCCAGGGAACACCTGTGACACCAGGCAGCTGCGTGGAGGGCGGCCCCGAACCTCCCCCACACAGTCAGCCGTGTTCCGGAATTCTGAGTGTGGGGAGGTTCCGTCTTCTGTCTGCAGCACCCGGGATCTCCTAGGAGCCCTTCGAGAGTCTTCCCCGAGTCCCTCCCAGTGCGGGCAGCCAGGGAATGGCGGGGTTTGGGCTGGAAAAGTAGGTAGCATCTAGTGCCTCCCCATGGACAGGGGAGGTATTTAGCGGAATTCCCCCTGCCAGGGAACACCTGTGACACAAGGCAGCTGCGTGGTGTGCGGCCCTAAACCTCACCCACACAGTCACACGTGTTCCAGATTTCTGAGTGTGGGGAGGTTCCGTCTTCTGTCTGCAGCACCCGGGTTCTCCTAGGAGCCTTTCGAGTGTCTTCCCCCAATCCCTCCCTGTGCGGGCTGCCGGGGAAAGGCGGGGGTTGGGCTGGAAAAGCAGGTAGCATCTTGTGCCTCCCCATGGACAGGGGAGGTAATTAGCGGACTTCACCCTGCCAGGGAACACCTGTGACACCAGGCAGCTGCGTGGAGGGCGGCCCCGAACCTCCCCCACACAGTCAGCCGTGTTACGGAATTCTGAGTGTGGGGATGTTCCGTCTTCTGTCTGCAGCACCCGGGATCTCCTAGGAGCCCTTCGAGTGTCTTCCCCGAATCCCTCACACTGCGGGCTGCCGGGGAAAGGCGGGGGTTGGGCTGGAAACTCAGGTAGCATCTAGTGCCTCCCCATGGACAGGGGAGGTAATTAGCGGACTTCACCCTGCCAGGGAACACCTGTGACACCAGGCAGCTGCGTGGAGGGCGGCCCCGAACCTCCCCCACACAGTCAGCCGTGTTCCGGAATTCTGAGTGTGGGGAGGTTCTGTCTTATGTCTGCAGCACCCGGGATCACCTAGGAGCCCTTCGAGTGTCTTCCCCCAGTCCATCACTGTGCGGGCTGCCGGGGAAAGGAGGGGGTTGGGCTGGAAAAGCAGGTAGAATCTTGTGCCTCCCCATGGACAGGGGAGGTAATTAGCGGACTTCCCCCTGCCAGGGAACACCTGTGACACCAGGCAGCTGCGTGGAGGGCGGCCCCGAACCTCCCCCACACAGTCAGCCGTGTTCCGGAATTCTGAGTGTGGGGAGGTTCCGTCTTCTGTCTGCAGCACCCGGGATCTCCTAGGAGCCCTTCGAGTGTCTTCCCCGAATCCCTCACACTGCGGGCTGCCGGGTAATGGCGGGGGTTGTGCTGGAAACTCAGGTAGCATCTAGTGCCTCACCATGGACAGGGGAGGTAATTAGCGGACTTCCCCCAGCCAGGGAACACCTGTGACACCAGGCAGCTGCGTGGAGGGCGGCCCCGAACCTCCCCCACACAGTCAGCCGTGTTCCGGAATTCTGAGTGTGGGGAGGTTCCGTCTTCTGTCTGCAGCACCCGGGATCTCCTAGGAGCCCTTCGAGTGTCTTCCCCGAATCCCTCACACTGCGGGCTGCCGGGGAAAGGCGGGGGTTGGGCTGGAAACACAGGTAGCATCTAGTGCCTCCCCATGGACAGGGGAGGTAATTAGCGGACTTCACCCTGCCAGGGAACACCTGTGACACCAGGCAGCTGCGTGGAGGGCGGCCCCGAACCTCCCCCACACAGTCAGCCGTGTTCCGGAATTCTGAGTGTGGGGAGGTTCTGTCTTATGTCTGCAGCACCCGGGATCACCTAGGAGCCCTTCGAGTGTCTTCCCCCAGTCCATCACTGTGCGGGCTGCCGGGGAAAGGAGGGGGTTGGGCTGGAAAAGCAGGTAGCATCTTGTGCCTCCCCATGGACAGGGGAGGTAATTAGCGGACTTCCCCCTGCCAGGGAACACCTGTGACACCAGGCAGCTGCGTGGAGGGCGGCCCCGAACCTCCCCCACACAGTCAGCCGTGTTCCGGAATTCTGAGTGTGGGGAGGTTCCGTCTTCTGTCTGCAGCACCCGGGATCTCCTAGGAGCCCTTCGAGTGTCTTCCCCGAATCCCTCACACTGCGGGCTGCCGGGGAAAGGCGGAGGTTGGGCTGGAAACTCAGGTAGCATCTAGTGCCTCCCCATGGACAGGGGAGGTAATTAGCGGACTTCCCCCTGCCAGGGAACACCTGTGACACCAGGCAGCTGCGTGGAGGGCGGCCCCGAACCTCCCCCACACAGTCAGCCGTGTTCCGGAATTCTGAGTGTGGGGAGGTTCCGTCTTATGTCTGCAGCACCCGGGTTCACCTAGGAGCCCTTCGAGTGTCTTCCCCCAGTCCCTCACTTTGCGGGCTGCCGGGGAAAGGAGGGGGTTGGGCTGGAAAAGCAGGTAGCATCTTGTGCCTCCCCATGGACAGGGGAGGTAATTAGCGGACTTCCCCCTGCCAGGGAACACCTGTGACACCAGGCAGCTGCGTGGAGGGCGGCCCCGAACCTCCCCCACACAGTCAGCCGTGTTCCGGAATTCTGAGTGTGGGGAGGTTCCGTCTTCTGTCTGCAGCACCCGGGATCTCCTAGGAGCCCTTCGAGTGTCTTCCCCGAATCCCTCACACTGCGGGCTGCCGGGGAAAGGCGGGGGTTGGGCTGGAAACTCAGGTAGCATCTAGTGCCTCCCCATGGACAGGGGAGGTAATTAGCGGACTTCACCCTGCCAGGGAACACCTGTGACACCAGGCAGCTGCGTGGAGGGCGGCCCCGAACCTCCCCCACACAGTCAGCCGTGTTCCGGAATTCTGAGTGTGGGGAGGATCCGTCTTCTCTCTGCAGCACCCGGGATCTCCTAGGAGCCCTTCGAGTGTCTTCCCCGAATCCCTCACTCTGCGGGCTGCCGGGGAAAGGCGTGGGTTGGGCTGGAAACTCAGGTAGCATCTAGTGCCTCCCCATGGACAGGGGAGGTAATTAGCGGAATTCCCCCTGCCAGGGAACACCTGTGACTGCAGGCAGCTGCGTGGAGTGCGGCCCTAAACCTCACCCACGCAGTCACACGTGTTCCGGAATTCTGAGTGTGGGGAGGTTCCGTTTTCTGTCTGCAGCACCCGGGTTCTCCTAGGAGCCTTTCGAGTGTCTTCCCCCATTCCCTCCCTTTGCGGGCTGCCGGGGAAAGGAGGGGGTTGGGCTGGAAAAGCAGGTAGCATCTTGTGCCTCCCCATGGACAAGGGAGGTAATTAGCGGACTTCCCCCTGCCAGGGAACACCTGTGACACCAGGCAGCTGCGTGGAGGGCGGCCCCGAACCTCCCCCACACAGTCAGCCGTGTTCCGGAATTCTGAGTGTGGGGAGGTTCCGTCTTCTGTCTGCAGCACCCGGGATCTCCTAGGAGCCCTTCGACTGTCTTCCCCGAATCCCTCACACTGCGGGCTGCCGGGGAAAGGCGGGGGTTGGGCTGGAAACTCAGGTAGCATCTAGTGCCTCCCCATGGACAGGGGAGGTAATTAGCGGACTTCACCCTGCCAGGGAACACCTGTGACACCAGGCAGCTGCGTGGAGGGCGGCCCCGAACCTCCCCCACACAGTCAGCCGTGTTCCGGAATTCTGAGTGTGGGGAGGTTCTGTCTTATGTCTGCAGCACCCGGGTTCACCTAGGAGCCCTTCGAGTGTCTTCCCCCAGTCCCTCACTGTGCGGGCTGCCGGGGAAAGGAGGGGGTTGGGCTGGAAAAACAGGTAGTATCTTGTGCCTCCCCATGGACAGGGGAGGTAATTAGCGGACTTCCCCCTGCCAGGGAACACCTGTGACACCAGGCAGCTGCGTGGAGGGCGGCCCCGAACCTCCCCCACACAGTCAGCCGTGTTCCGGAATTCTGAGTGTGGGGAGGTTCCGTCTTCTGTCTGCAGCACCCGGGATCTCCTAGGAGCCCTTCGAGTGTCTTCCCCGAATCCGTCACACTGCGGGCTGCCGGGGAAAGGCGGGGGTTGGGCTGGAAACTCAGGTAGCATCTAGTGCCTCCCCATGGACAGGGGAGGTAATTAGCGGACTTCACCCTGCCAGGGAACACCTGTGACACCAGGCAGCTGCGTGGAGGGCGGCCCCGAACCTCCCCCACACAGTCAGCCGTGTTCCGGAATTCTGAGTGTGGGGAGGTTCTGTCTTATGTCTGCAGCACCCGGGTTCACCTAGGAGCCCTTCGAGTGTCTTCCCCCAGTCCCTCACTGTGCGGGCTGCCGGGGAAAGGAGGGGGTTGGGCTGGAAAAGCAGGTAGCATCTTGTGCCTCCCCATGGACAGGGGAGGTAATTAGCGGACTTCCCCCTGCCAGGGAACACCTGTGACACCAGGCAGCTGCGTGGAGGGCGGCCCCGAACCTCCCCCACACAGTCAGCCGTGTTCCGGAATTCTGAGTGTGGGGAGGTTCCGTCTTCTGTCTGCAGCACCCGGGATCTCCTAGGAGCCCTTCGAGTGTCTTCCCCGAATCCCTCACACTGCGGGCTGCCGGGGAAAGGCGGGGGTTGGGCTGGAAACTCAGGTAGCATCTAGTGCCTCCCCATGGACAGTGGAGGTAATTAGCGGACTTCACCCTGCCAGGGAACACCTGTGACACCAGGCAGCTGCGTGGAGGGCGGCCCCGAACCTCCCCCACACAGTCAGCCGTGTTCCGGAATTCTGAGTGTGGGGAGGTTCCGTCTTCTGTCTGCAGCACCCGGGATCTCCTAGGAGCCCTTCGAGAGTCTTCCCCGAGTCCCTCCCAGTGCGGGCAGGCAGGGAATGGCGGGGTTTGGGCTGGAAAGTAGGTAGCATCTAGTGCCTCCCCATGGACAGGGGAGGTATTTAGCGGACTTCACCCTGCCAGGGAACACCTGTGACACCAGGCAGCTGCGTGGAGGGCGGCCCCGAACCTCCCCCACACAGTCAGCCGTGTTCCGGAATTCTGAGTGTGGGGAGGTTCTGTCTTATGTCTGCAGCACCCGGGATCACCTAGGAGCCCTTCGAGTGTCTTCCCCCAGTCCCTCACTGTGCGGGCTGCCGGGGAAAGGCGGGTGTTGGGCTGGAAACTCAGGTAGCATCTAGTGCCTCCCCATGGACAGGGGAGGTAATTAGCGGACTTCACCCTGCCAGGGAACACCTGTGACACCAGGCAGCTGCGTGGAGGGCGGCCCCGAACCTCCCCCACACAGTCAGCCGTGTTCCGGAATTCTGAGTGTGGGGAGGTTCCGTCTTCTGTCTGCAGCACCCGGGATCTCCTAGGAGCCCTTCGAGTGTCTTCCCCGAGTCCCTCCCAGTGCGGGCAGCCAGGGAATGGCGGGGTTTGGGCTGGAAAAGTAGGTAGCATCTAGTGCCTCCCCATGGACAGGGGAGGTATTTAGCGGAATTCCCCCTGCCAGGGAACACCTGTGACACCAGGCAGCTGCGTGGTGTGCGGCCCTAAACCTCACCCACACAGTCACACGTGTTCCAGATTTCTGAGTGTGGGGAGGTTCCGTCTTCTGTCTGCAGCACCCGGGTACTCCTAGGAGCCTTTCGAGTGTCTTCCCCCAGTCCCTCCCTGTGCGGGCTGCCGGGGAAAGGCGGGGGTTGGGCTGGAAAAGCAGGTAGCATCTTGTGCCTCCCCATGGACAAGGGAGGTAATTAGCGGACTTCCCCCTGCCAGGGAACACCTGTGACACCAGGCAGCTGCGTGGAGGGCGGCCCCGAACCTCCCCCACACAGTCAGCCGTGTTCCGGAATTCTGAGTGTGGGGAGGTTCCGTCTTCTGTCTGCAGCACCCGGGATCTCCTAGGAGCCCTTCGAGTGTCTTCCCCGAATCCCTCACACTGCGGGCTGCCGGGGAAAGGCGGGGGTTGGGCTGGAAACTCAGGTAGCATCTAGTGCCTCCCCATGGACAGGGGAGGTAATTAGCGGACTTCCCCCTGCCAGGGAATACCTGTGACACCAGGCAGCTGCGTGGAGGGCGGCCCCGAACCTCCCCCACACAGTCAGCCGTGTTCCGGAATTCTGAGTGTGGGGAGGTTCCGTCTTATGTCTGCAGCACCCGGGTTCACCTAGGAGCCCTTCGAGTGTCTTCCCCCAGTCCGTCACTGTGCGGGCTGCCGGGGAAAGGAGGGGGTTGGGCTGGAAAAGCAGGTAGCATCTTGTGCCTCCCCATGGACAGGGGAGGTAATTAGCGGACTTCCCCTTGCCAGGGAACACCTGTGACACCAGGCAGCTGCGTGGAGGGCGGCCCCGAAACTCCCCAACACAGTCAACCGTGTTCCGGAATTCTGAGTGTGGGGAGGTTCCGTCTTCTGTCTGCAGCACACGGGATCTCCTAGGAGCCCTTCGAGTGTCTTCCCAGAGTCCCTCCCTGTGCGGGCAGCCGGGGAAAGGCGGGGGTTGGGCTGGAAATTCAGGTAGCATCTTGTGCCTCCTCATGGACAGGGGAGGTAATTAGCGGACTTCCCCCTGCCAGGGAACACCTGTGACACCAGGCAGCTGCGTGGATGGCGGCCCCGAAACTCCCCCACACAGTCAGCCGTGTTCCGGAATTCTGAGTGTGGGGAGGATCCGTCTTATGTCTGCAGCACCCGGGATCTCCTAGGAGCCCTTCGAGTGTCTTCCCCGAATCCCTCACTCTGCGGGCTGCCGGGGAAAGGCGTGGGTTGGGCTGGAAACTCAGGTAGCATCTAGTGCCTCCCCATGGACAGGGGAGGTAATTAGCGGAATTCCCCCTGCCAGGGAACACCTGTGACTGCAGGCAGCTGCGTGGAGTGCGGCCCTAAACCTCACCCACGCAGTCACACGTGTTCCGGAATTCTGAGTCTGGGGAGGTTCCGTTTTCAGTCTGCAGCACCCGGGTTCTCCTAGGAGCCTTTCGAGTGTCTTCCCCCATTCCCTCCCTTTGCGGGCTGCCGGGGAAAGGAGGGGGTTGGGCTGGAAAAGCAGGTAGCATCTTGTGCCTCCCCATGGACAAGGGAGGGAATTAGCGGACTTCCCCCTGCCAGGGAACACCTGTGACACCAGGCAGCTGCGTGGAGGGCGGCCCCGAACCTCCCCCACACAGTCAGCCGTGTTCCGGAATTCTGAGTGTGGGGAGGTTCCGTCTTCTGTCTGCAGCACCCGGGATCTCCTAGGAGCCCTTCGAGTGTCTTCCCCGAATCCCTCACACTGCGGGCTGCCGGGGAAAGGCGGGGGTTGGGCTGGAAACTCAGGTAGCATCTAGTGCCTCCCCATGGACAGGGGAGGTAATTAGCGGACTTCCCCCTGCCAGGGAATACCTGTGACACCAGGCAGCTGCGTGGAGGGCGGCCCCGAACCTCCCCCACACAGTCAGCCGTGTTCCGGAATTCTGAGTGTGGGGAGGTTCCGTCTTATGTCTGCAGCACCCGGGTTCACCTAGGAGCCCTTCGAGTGTCTTCCCCCAGTCCGTCACTGTGCGGGCTGCCGGGGAAAGGAGGGGGTTGGGCTGGAAAAGCAGGTAGCATCTTGTGCCTCCCCATGGACAGGGGAGGTAATTAGCGGACTTCCCCTTGCCAGGGAACACCTGTGACACCAGGCAGCTGCGTGGAGGGCGGCCCCGAAACTCCCCCACACAGTCAACCGTGTTCCGGAATTCTGAGTGTGGGGAGGTTCCGTCTTCTGTCTGCAGCACACGGGATCTCCTAGGAGCCCTTCGAGTGTCTTCCCAGAGTCCCTCCCTGTGCGGGCAGCCGGGGAAAGGCGGGGGTTGGGCTGGAAATTCAGGTAGCATCTTGTGCCTCCTCATGGACAGGGGAGGTATTTAGCGGACTTCCCCCTGCCAGGGAACACCTGTGACACCAGGCAGCTGCGTGGATGGCGGCCCCGAAACTCCCCCACACAGTCAGCCGTGTTCCGGAATTCTGAGTGTGGGGAGGATCCGTCTTCTGTCTGCCGCACCCGGGATCTCCTAGGAGCCCTTCGAGTGTCTTCCCCGAATCCCTCACTCTGCGGGCTGCCGGGGAAAGGCGTGGGTTGGGCTGGAAACTCAGGTAGCATCTAGTGCCTCCCCATGGACAGGGGAGGTAATTAGCGGAATTCCCCCTGCCAGGGAACACCTGTGACTGCAGGCAGCTGCGTGGAGTGCGGCCCTAAACCTCACCCACGCAGTCACACGTGTTCCGGAATTCTGAGTCTGGGGAGGTTCCGTTTTCTGTCTGCAGCACCCGGGTTCTCCTAGGAGCCTTTCGAGTGTCTTCCCCCATTCCCTCCCTTTGCGGGCTGCCGGGGAAAGGAGGGGGTTGGGCTGGAAAAGCAGGTAGCATCTTGTGCCTCCCCATGGACAAGGGAGGTAATTAGCGGACTTCCCCCTGCCAGGGAACACCTGTGACACCAGGCAGGTGCGTGGAGGGCGGCCCCGAACCTCCCCCACACATTCAGCCGTGTTCCGGAATTCTGAGTGTGGGGAGGTTCCGTCTTCTGTCTGCAGCACCCGGGATCTCCTAGGAGCCCTTCGATTGTCTTCCCCGAATCCCTCACACTGCGGGCTGCCGGGGAAAGGCGGGGGTTGGGCTGGAAACTCAGGTAGCATCTAGTGCCTCCCCATGGACAGGGGAGGTAATTAGCGGACTTCACCCTGCCAGGGAACACCTGTGACACCAGGCAGCTGCGTGGAGGGCGGCCCCGAACCTCCCCCACACAGTCAGCCGTGTTCCGGAATTCTGAGTGTGGGGAGGTTCTGTCTTATGTCTGCAGCACCCGGGTTCACCTATGAGCCCTTCGAGTGTCTTCCCCCAGTCCCTCACTGTGCGGGCTGCCGGGGAAAGGAGGGGGTTGGGCTGGAAAAGCAGGTAGCATCTTGTGCCTCCCCATGGACAGGGGAGGTAATTAGCGGACTTCCCCCTGCCAGGGAACACCTGTGACACCAGGCAGCTGCGTGGAGGGCGGCCCCGAACCTCCCCCACACAGTCAGCCGTGTTCCGGAATTCTGAGTGTGGGGAGGTTCCGTCTTCTGTCTGCAGCACCCGGGATCTCCTAGGAGCCCTTCGAGTGTCTTCCCCGAATCCCTCACACTGCGGGCTGCCGGGGAAAGGCGGGGGTTGGGCTGGAAACACAGGTAGCATCTAGTGCCTCCCCATGGACAGGGGAGGTAATTAGCGGACTTCACCCTGCCAGGGAACACCTGTGACACCAGGCAGCTGCGTGGAGGGCGGCCCCGAACCTCCCCCACACAGTCAGCCGTGTTCCGGAATTCTGAGTGTGGGGAGGTTCCGTCTTCTGTCTGCAGCACCCGGGATCTCCTAGGAGCCCTTCGAGAGTCTTCCCCGAGTCCCTCCCAGTGCGGGCAGCCAGGGAATGGCGGGGTTTGGGCTGGAAAAGTAGGTAGCATCTAGTGCCTCCCCATGGACAGGGGAGGTATTTAGCGGAATTCCCCCTGCCAGGGAACACCTGTGACACAAGGCAGCTGCGTGGTGTGCGGCCCTAAACCTCACCCACACAGTCACACGTGTTCCAGATTTCTGAGTGTGGGGAGGTTCCGTCTTCTGTCTGCAGCACCCGGGTTCTCCTAGGAGCCTTTCGAGTGTCTTCCCCCAATCCCTCCCTGTGCGGGCTGCCGGGGAAAGGCGGGGGTTGGGCTGGAAAAGCAGGTAGCATCTTGTGCCTCCCCATGGACAGGGGAGGTAATTAGCGGACTTCACCCTGCCAGGGAACACCTGTGACACCAGGCAGCTGCGTGGAGGGCGGCCCCGAACCTCCCCCACACAGTCAGCCGTGTTACGGAATTCTGAGTGTGGGGATGTTCCGTCTTCTGTCTGCAGCACCCGGGATCTCCTAGGAGCCCTTCGAGTGTCTTCCCCGAATCCCTCACACTGCGGGCTGCCGGGGAAAGGCGGGGGTTGGGCTGGAAACTCAGGTAGCATCTAGTGCCTCCCCATGGACAGGGGAGGTAATTAGCGGACTTCACCCTGCCAGGGAACACCTGTGACACCAGGCAGCTGCGTGGAGGGCGGCCCCGAACCTCCCCCACACAGTCAGCCGTGTTCCGGAATTCTGAGTGTGGGGAGGTTCTGTCTTATGTCTGCAGCACCCGGGATCACCTAGGAGCCCTTCGAGTGTCTTCCCCCAGTCCATCACTGTGCGGGCTGCCGGGGAAAGGAGGGGGTTGGGCTGGAAAAGCAGGTAGCATCTTGTGCCTCCCCATGGACAGGGGAGGTAATTAGCGGACTTCCCCCTGCCAGGGAACACCTGTGACACCAGGCAGCTGCGTGGAGGGCGGCCCCGAACCTCCCCCACACAGTCAGCCATGTTCCGGAATTCTGAGTGTGGGGAGGTTCCGTCTTCTGTCTGCAGCACCCGGGATCTCCTAGGAGCCCTTCGAGTGTCTTCCCCGAATCCCTCACACTGCGGGCTGCCGGGTAATGGCGGGGGTTGTGCTGGAAACTCAGGTAGCATCTAGTGCCTCACCATGGACAGGGGAGGTAATTAGCGGACTTCCCCCTGCCAGGGAACACCTGTGACACCAGGCAGCTGCGTGGAGGGCGGCCCCGAACCTCCCCCACACAGTCAGCCGTGTTCCGGAATTCTGAGTGTGGGGAGGTTCCGTCTTCTGTCTGCAGCACCCGGGATCTCCTAGGAGCCCTTCGAGTGTCTTCCCCGAATCCCTCACACTGCGGGCTGCCGGGGAAAGGCGGGGGTTGGGCTGGAAACACAGGTAGCATCTAGTGCCTCCCCATGGACAGGGGAGGTAATTAGCGGACTTCACCCTGCCAGGGAACACCTGTGACACCAGGCAGCTGCGTGGAGGGCGGCCCCGAACCTCCCCCACACAGTCAGCCGTGTTCCGGAATTCTGAGTGTGGGGAGGTTCCGTCTTCTGTCTGCAGCACCCGGGATCTCCTAGGAGCCCTTCGAGAGTCTTCCCCGAGTCCCTCCCAGTGCGGGCAGCCAGGGAATGGCGGGGTTTGGGCTGGAAAAGTAGGTAGCATCTAGTGCCTCCCCATGGACAGGGGAGGTATTTAGCGGAATTCCCCCTGCCAGGGAACACCTGTGACACAAGGCAGCTGCGTGGTGTGCGGCCCTAAACCTCACCCACACAGTCACACGTGTTCCAGATTTCTGAGTTTGGGGAGGTTCCGTCTTCTGTCTGCAGCACCCGGGTTCTCCTAGGAGCCTTTCGAGTGTCTTCCCCCAATCCCTCCCTGTGCGGGCTGCCGGGGAAAGGCGGGGGTTGGGCTGGAAAAGCAGGTAGCATCTTGTGCCTCCCCATGGACAGGGGAGGTAATTAGCGGACTTCACCCTGCCAGGGAACACCTGTGACACCAGGCAGCTGCGTGGAGGGCGGCCCCGAACCTCCCCCACACAGTCAGCCGTGTTACGGAATTCTGAGTGTGGGGATGTCCGTCTTCTGTCTGCAGCACCCGGGATCTCCTAGGAGCCCTTCGAGTGTCTTCCCCGAATCCCTCACACTGCGGGCTGCCGGGGAAAGGCGGGGGTTGGGCTGGAAACTCAGGTAGCATCTAGTGCCTCCCCATGGACAGGGGAGGTAATTAGCGGACTTCACCCTGCCAGGGAACACCTGTGACACCAGGCAGCTGCGTGGAGGGCGGCCCCGAACCTCCCCCACACAGTCAGCCGTGTTCCGGAATTCTGAGTGTGGGGAGGTTCTGTCTTATGTCTGCAGCACCCGGGATCACCTAGGAGCCCTTCGAGTGTCTTCCCCCAGTCCATCACTGTGCGGGCTGCCGGGGAAAGGAGGGGGTTGGGCTGGAAAAGCAGGTAGCATCTTGTGCCTCCCCATGGACAGGGGAGGTAATTAGCGGACTTCCCCCTGCCAGGGAACACCTGTGACACCAGGCAGCTGCGTGGAGGGCGGCCCCGAACCTCCCCCACACAGTCAGCCGTGTTCCGGAATTCTGAGTGTGGGGAGGTTCCGTCTTCTGTCTGCAGCACCCGGGATCTCCTAGGAGCCCTTCGAGTGTCTTCCCCGAATCCCTCACACTGCGGGCTGCCGGGGAAAGGCGGGGGTTGGGCTGGAAACTCAGGTAGCATCTAGTGCCTCCCCATGGACAGGGGAGGTAATTAGCGGACTTCCCCCTGCCAGGGAACACCTGTGACACCAGGCAGCTGCGTGGAGGGCGGCCCCGAACCTCCCCCACACAGTCAGCCGTGTTCCGGAATTCTGAGTGTGGGGAGGTTCCGTCTTATGTCTGCAGCACCCGGGTTCACCTAGGAGCCCTTCGAGTGTCTTCCCCCAGTCCCTCACTTTGCGGGCTGCCGGGGAAAGGAGGGGGTTGGGCTGGAAAAGCAGGTAGCATCTTGTGCCTCCCCATGGACAGGGGAGGTAATTAGCGGACTTCCCCCTGCCAGGGAACACCTGTGACACCAGGCAGCTGCGTGGAGGGCGGCCCCGAACCTCCCCCACACAGTCAGCCGTGTTCCGGAATTCTGAGTGTGGGGAGGTTCCGTCTTCTGTCTGCAGCACCCGGGATCTCCTAGGAGCCCTTCGAGTGTCTTCCCCGAATCCCTCACACTGCGGGCTGCCGGGGAAAGGCGGGGGTTGGGCTGGAAACTCAGGTAGCATCTAGTGCCTCCCCATGGACAGGGGAGGTAATTAGCGGACTTCACCCTGCCAGGGAACACCTGTGACACCAGGCAGCTGCGTGGAGGGCGGCCCCGAACCTCCCCCACACAGTCAGCCGTGTTCCGGAATTCTGAGTGTGGGGAGGTTCCGTCTTCTGTCTGCAGCACCCGGGATCTCCTAGGAGCCTTTCGAGTGTCTTCCCCGAATCCCTCACACTGCGGGCTGCCGGGGAAAGGCGGGGGTTGGGCTGGAAACTCAGGTAGCATCTAGTGCCTCCCCATGGACAGGGGAGGTAATTAGCGGACTTCCCCCTGCCAGGGAACACCTGTGACACCAGTCAGCTGCGTGGACGGCGGCCCCAAACCTCGACCACACAGTCAGCCGTGTTCCGGAATTCTGAGTGTGGGGAGGTTCTGTCTTCTGTCTGCAGCACCCGGGATCTCCTAGCAGCCCTTCGAGAGTCTTCCCCGAGTCCCTCCCAGTGCGGGCAGCCAGGGAATGGCGGGGTTTGGGCTGGAAATGTAGGTAGCATCTAGTGCCTCCCCATGGACAGGGGAGGTATTTAGCGGAATTCCCCTGCCAGGGAACACCTGTGACACAAGCCAGCTGCGTGGTGTGCGGCCCTAAACCTCACCCACACAGTCACACGTGTTCCAGATTTCTGAGTGTGGGGAGGTTCCGTCTTCTGTCTGCAGCACTCGGGTACTCCTAGGAGCCTTTCGAGTGTCTTCCCCCAGTCCCTCCCTGTGCGGGCTGCCGGGGAAAGGCGGGGGTTGGGCTGGAAAAGCAGGTAGCATCTTGTGCCTCCCCATGGACAAGGGAGGTAATTAGCGGACTTCCCCCTGCCAGGGAACACCTGTGACACCAGGCAGCTGCGTGGAGGGCGGCCCCGAACCTCCCCCACACAGTCAGCCGTGTTCCGGAATTCTGAGTGTGGGGAGGTTCCGTCTTCTGTCTGCAGCACCCGGGATCTCGTAGGAGCCCTTCGAGTGTCTTCCCCGAATCCCTCACACTGCGGGCTGCCGGGGAAAGGCGGGGGTTGGGCTGGAAACTCAGGTAGCATCTAGTGCCTCCCCATGGACAGGGGAGGTAATTAGCGGACTTCCCCCTGCCAGGGAATACCTGTGACACCAGGCAGCTGCGTGGAGGGCGGCCCCGAACCTCCCCCACACAGTCAGCCGTGTTCCGGAATTCTGAGTGTGGGGAGGTTCCGTCTTATGTCTGCAGCACCCGGGTTCACCTAGGAGCCCTTCGAGTGTCTTCCCCCATTCCCTCCCTTTGCGGGCTGCCGGGGAAAGGAGGGGGTTGGGCTGGAAAAGCAGGTAGCATCTTGTGCCTCCCCATGGACAAGGGAGGTAATTAGCGGACTTCCCCCTGCCAGGGAACACCTGTGACACCAGGCAGGTGCGTGGAGGGCGGCCCCGAACCTCCCCCACACATTCAGCCGTGTTCCGGAATTCTGAGTGTGGGGAGGTTCCGTCTTCTGTCTGCAGCACCCGGGATCTCCTAGGAGCCCTTCGATTGTCTTCCCCGAATCCCTCACACTGCGGGCTGCCGGGGAAAGGCGGGGGTTGGGCTGGAAACTCAGGTAGCATCTAGTGCCTCCCCATGGACAGGGGAGGTAATTAGCGGACTTCACCCTGCCAGGGAACACCTGTGACACCAGGCAGCTGCGTGGAGGGCGGCCCCGAACCTCCCCCACACAGTCAGCCGTGTTCCGGAATTCTGAGTGTGGGGAGGTTCTGTCTTATGTCTGCAGCACCCGGGTTCACATATGAGCCCTTCGAGTGTCTTCCCCCAGTCCCTCACTGTGCGGGCTGCCGGGGAAAGGAGGGGGTTGGGCTGGAAAAGCAGGTAGCATCTTGTGCCTCCCCATGGACAGGGGAGGTAATTAGCGGACTTCCCCCTGCCAGGGAACACCTGTGACACCAGGCAGCTGCGTGGAGGGCGGCCCCGAACCTCCCCCACACAGTCAGCCGTGTTCCGGAATTCTGAGTGTGGGGAGGTTCCGTCTTCTGTCTGCAGCACCCGGGATCTCCTAGGAGCCCTTCGAGTGTCTTCCCCGAATCCCTCACACTGCGGGCTGCCGGGGAAAGGCGGGGGTTGGGCTGGAAATGTAGGTAGCATCTAGTGCCTCCCCATGGACAGGGGAGGTATTTAGCGGAATTCCCCCTGCCAGGGAACACCTGTGACACAAGCCAGCTGCGTGGTGTGCGGCCCTAAACCTCACCCACACAGTCACACGTGTTCCAGATTTCTGAGTGTGGGGAGGTTCCGTCTTCTGTCTGCAGCACTCGGGTACTCCTAGGAGCCTTTCGAGTGTCTTCCCCCAGTCCCTCCCTGTGCGGGCTGCCGGGGAAAGGCGGGGGTTGGGCTGGAAAAGCAGGTAGCATCTTGTGCCTCCCCATGGACAAGGGAGGTAATTAGCGGACTTCCCCCTGCCAGGGAACACCTGTGACACCAGGCAGCTGCGTGGAGGGCGGCCCCGAACCTCCCCCACACAGTCAGCCGTGTTCCGGAATTCTGAGTGTGGGGAGGTTCCGTCTTCTGTCTGCAGCACCCGGGATCTCCTAGGAGCCCTTCGAGTGTCTTCCCCGAATCCCTCACACTGCGGGCTGCCGGGGAAAGGCGGGGGTTGGGCTGGAAACTCAGGTAGCATCTAGTGCCTCCCCATGGACAGGGGAGGTAATTAGCGGACTTCCCCCTGCCAGGGAATACCTGTGACACCAGGCAGCTGCGTGGAGGGCGGCCCCGAACCTCCCCCACACAGTCAGCCGTGTTCCGGAATTCTGAGTGTGGGGAGGTTCCGTCTTATGTCTGCAGCACCCGGGTTCACCTAGGAGCCCTTCGAGTGTCTTCCCCCAGTCCGTCACTGTGCGGGCTGCCGGGGAAAGGAGGGGGTTGGGCTGGAAAAGCAGGTAGCATCTTGTGCCTCCCCATGGACAGGGGAGGTAATTAGCGGACTTCCCCTTGCCAGGGAACACCTGTGACACCAGGCAGCTGCGTGGAGGGCGGCCCCGAAACTCCCCCACACAGTCAACCGTGTTCCGGAATTCTGAGTGTGGGGAGGTTCCGTCTTCTGTCTGCAGCACACGGGATCTCCTAGGAGCCCTTCGAGTGTCTTCCCAGAGTCCCTCCCTGTGCGGGCAGCCGGGGAAAGGCGGGGGTTGGGCTGGAAATTCAGGTAGCATCTTGTGCCTCCTCATGGACAGGGGAGGTAATTAGCGGACTTCCCCCTGCCAGGGAACACCTGTGACACCAGGCAGCTGCGTGGATGGCGGCCCCGAAACTCCCCCACACAGTCAGCCGTGTTCCGGAATTCTGAGTGTGGGGAGGATCCGTCTTCTGTCTGCCGCACCCGGGATCTCCTAGGACCCCTTCGAGTGTCTTCCCCGAATCCCTCACTCTGCGGGCTGCCGGGGAAAGGCGTGGGTTGGGCTGGAAACTCAGGTAGCATCTAGTGCCTCCCCATGGACAGGGGAGGTAATTAGCGGAATTCCCCCTGCCAGGGAACACCTGTGACTGCAGGCAGCTGCGTGGAGTGCGGCCCTAAACCTCACCCACGCAGTCACACGTGTTCCGGAATTCTGAGTCTGGGGAGGTTCCGTTTTCTGTCTGCAGCACCCGGGTACTCCTAGGAGCCTTTCGAGTGTCTTCCCCCATTCCCTCCCTTTGCGGGCTGCCGGGGAAAGGAGGGGGTTGGGCTGGAAAAGCAGGTAGCATCTTGTGCCTCCCCATGGACAAGGGAGGTAATTAGCGGACTTCCCCCTGCCAGGGAACACCTGTGACACCAGGCAGCTGCGTGGAGGGCGGCCCCGAACCTCCCCCACACAGTCAGCCGTGTTCCGGAATTCTGAGTGTGGGGAGGTTCCGTCTTCTGTCTGCAGCACCCGGGATCTCCTAGGAGCCCTTCGAGTGTCTTCCCCGAATCCCTCACACTGCGGGCTGCCGGGGAATGGCGGGGGTTGGGCTGGAAACTCAGGTAGCATCTAGTGCCTCCCCATGGACAGGGGAGGTAATTAGCGGACTTCCCCCTGCCAGGGAACACCTGTGACACCAGGCAGCTGCGTGGAGGGCGGCCCCGAACCTCCCCCACACAGTCAGCCGTGTTCCGGAATTCTGAGTGTGGGGAGGTTCCGTCTTATGTCTGCAGCACCCGGGTTCACCTAGGAGCCCTTCGAGTGTCTTCCCCCAGTCCCTCACTTTGCGGGCTGCCGGGGAAAGGAGGGGGTTGGGCTGGAAAAGCAGGTAGCATCTTGTGCCTCCCCATGGACAGGGGAGGTAATTAGCGGACTTCCCCCTGCCAGGGAACACCTGTGACACCAGGCAGCTGCGTGGAGGGCGGCCCCGAACCTCCCCCACACAGTCAGCCGTGTTCCGGAATTCTGAGTGTGGGGAGGTTCCGTCTTCTGTCTGCAGCACCCGGGATCTCCTAGGAGCCCTTCGAGTGTCTTCCCCGAATCCCTCACACTGCGGGCTGCCGGGGAAAGGCGGGGGTTGGGCTGGAAACTCAGGTAGCATCTAGTGCCTCCCCATGGACAGGGGAGGTAATTAGCGGACTTCACCCTGCCAGGGAACACCTGTGACACCAGGCAGCTGCGTGGAGGGCGGCCCCGAACCTCCCCCACACAGTCAGCCGTGTTCCGGAATTCTGAGTGTGGGGAGGTTCCGTCTTCTGTCTGCAGCACCCGGGATCTCCTAGGAGCCTTTCGAGTGTCTTCCCCGAATCCCTCACACTGCGGGCAGCCGGGGAAAGGCGGGGGTTGGGCTGGAAACTCAGGTAGCATCTAGTGCCTCCCCATGGACAGGGGAGGTAATTAGCGGACTTCCCCCTGCCAGGGAACACCTGTGACACCAGTCAGCTGCGTGGACGGCGGCCCCAAACCTCGACCACACAGTCAGCCGTGTTCCGGAATTCTGAGTGTGGGGAGGTTCTGTCTTCTGTCTGCAGCACCCGGTATCTCCTAGCAGCCCTTCGAGAGTCTTCCCCGAGTCCCTCCCAGTGCGGGCAGCCAGGGAATGGCGGGGTTTGGGCTGGAAATGTAGGTAGCATCTAGTGCCTCCCCATGGACAGGGGAGGTATTTAGCGGAATTCCCCCTGCCAGGGAACACCTGTGACACAAGCCAGCTGCGTGGTGTGCGGCCCTAAACCTCACCCACACAGTCACACGTGTTCCAGATTTCTGAGTGTGGGGAGGTTCCGTCTTCTGTCTGCAGCACTCGGGTACTCCTAGGAGCCTTTCGAGTGTCTTCCCCCAGTCCCTCCCTGTGCGGGCTGCCGGGGAAAGGCGGGGGTTGGGCTGGAAAAGCAGGTAGCATCTTGTGCCTCCCCATGGACAAGGGAGGTAATTAGCGGACTTCCCCCTGCCAGGGAACACCTGTGACACCAGGCAGCTGCGTGGAGGGCGGCCCCGAACCTCCCCCACACAGTCAGCCGTGTTCCGGAATTCTGAGTGTGGGGAGGTTCCGTCTTCTGTCTGCAGCACCCGGGATCTCCTAGGAGCCCTTCGAGTGTCTTCCCCGAATCCCTCACACTGCGGGCTCCCGGGGAAAGGCGGGGGTTGGGCTGGAAACTCAGGTAGCATCTAGTGCCTCCCCATGGACAGGGGAGGTAATTAGCGGACTTCACCCTGCCAGGGAACACCTGTGACACCAGGCAGCTGCGTGGAGGGCGGCCCCGAACCTCCCCCACACAGTCAGCCCTGTTCCCGAATTCTGAGTGTGGGGAGGTTCTGTCTTATGTCTGCAGCACCCGGGATCACCTAGGAGCCCTTCGAGTGTCTTCCCCCAGTCCCTCACTGTGCGGGCTGCCGGGGAAAGGAGGGGGTTGGGCTGGAAAAGCAGGTAGCATCTTGTGCCTCCCCATGGACAGGGGAGGTAATTAGCGGACTTCCCCCTGCCAGGGAACACCTGTGACACAAGGCAGCTGCGTGGAGGGCGGCCCCGAACCTCCCCCACACAGTCAGCCGTGTTCCGGAATTCTGAGTGTGGGGAGGTTCCGTCTTCTGTCTGCAGCACCCGGGATCTCCTAGCAGCCTTTCGAGCGTCTTCCCCCAGTCCCTCCCTGTGCGGGTTGCCGGGGAAAGGCGGGGGTTGGGCTGGAAAAGCAGGTAGCATCTTGTGCCTCCCCATGGACAGGGGAGGTAATTAGCGGACTTCCCCCTGCCAGGGAACACCTGTGACACCAGGCAGCTGCGTGGAGGGCGGCCCCGAACCTCCCCCACACAGTCAGCCGTGTTCCGGAATTCTGAGTGTGGGGAGGTTCCGTCTTCTGTCTGCAGCACCCGGGATTTCCTAGGAGCCCTTCGAGAGTCTTCCCCGAGTCCCTCCCAGTGCGGGCAGCTAGGGAAAGGCGGGGTTTGGACTGGAAACGCAGGTAGCATCTAGTGCCTCCCCATGGACAGGGGAGGTAATTAGCGGAATTCCCCCTGCCAGGGAACACCTGTGACAGCAGGCAGCTGCGTGGAGTGCGGCCCTAATCCTCACCCACGCAGTCACACGTGTTCCGGAATTCTGAGTGTGGGGAGGTTCCGTCTTCTGTCTGCAGCACCCGGGTTCTCCTAGGAGCCTTTCGAGTGTCTTCCCCCATTCCCTCCATTTGCGGGATGCCGGGGAAAGGAGGGGGTTGGGCTGGAAAAGCAGGTAGCATCTTGTGCCTCCCCATGGACAAGGGAGGTAATTAGCGGACTTCCCCCTGCCAGGGAACACCTGTGACACCAGGCAGCTGCGTGGAGGGCGGCCCCGAACCTCCCCCACACAGTCAGCCGTGTTCCGGAATTCTGAGTGTGGGGAGGTTCCGTCTTCTGTCTGCAGCACACGGGATCACCTAGGAGCCCTTCGAGTCTCTTCCCAGAGTCCCTCCCTGTGCGGGCTGCCGGGGAAAGGCGGGGGTTGGGCTGGAAAAGCAGGTAGCATCTTGTGCCTCCCCATGGACAGGGGAGGTAATTAGCGGACTTCCCCCTGCCAGGGAACACCTGTGACACCAGGCAGCTGCGTGGATGGCGGCCCCGAACCTCCCCCACACAGTCAGCCGTGTTCCGGAATTCTGAGTGTGGGGAGGATCCGTCTTCTGTCTGCAGCACCCGGGATCTCCTAGGAGCCCTTCGAGTGTCTTCCCCGAATCCCTCACACTGCGGGCTGCCGGGGAAAGGCGGGGGTTGGGCTGGAAACTCAGGTAGCATCTAGTGCCTCCCCATGGACAGGGGAGGTAATTAGCGGACTTCCCCCTGCCAGGGAACACCTGTGACACCAGTCAGCTGCGTGGACGGCGGCCCCAAACCTCGACCACACAGTCAGCCGTGTTCCGGAATTCTGAGTGTGGGGAGGTTCTGTCTTCTGTCTGCAGCACCCGGGATCTCCTAGGAGCCCTTCGAGAGTCTTCCCCGAGTCCCTCCCAGTGCGGGCAGCCAGGGAATGGCGGGGTTTGGGCTGGAAATGTAGGTAGCATCTAGTGCCTCCCCATGGACAGGGGAGGTAATTAGCGGACTTCACCCTGCCAGGGAACACCTGTGACACCAGGCAGCTGCGTGGAGGGCGGCTCCGAACCTCCCCCAAACAGTCAGCCGTGTTCCGGAATTCTGAGTGTTGGGAGGTTCCGTCTTCTGTATGCATCACCCGGGATCTCCTAGGAGCCCTTCGAGTGTCTTCCCCGAATCCCTCACACTGCGGCCTGCCGGGGAAAGGCGGGGGTTGGGCTGGAAACTC
This sequence comes from Camelus bactrianus, assembly GCF_048773025.1. Lineage (NCBI taxonomy): Eukaryota > Metazoa > Chordata > Mammalia > Artiodactyla > Camelidae > Camelus > Camelus bactrianus. The sequence continues at coordinate 7,541,388 of NW_027413957.1, read as the reverse complement.
AGGTAGCATCTAGTGTCTCCCCATGGACAGGGGAGGTAATTAGCGGACTTCCCCCTGCCAGGGAACACCTGTGACACCAGTCAGCTGCGTGGACGGCGGCCCCGAACCTCCCCCACACAGTCAGCCGTGTTCCGGAATTCTGAGGGTGGGGAGGTTCCGTCTTCTGTCTGCAGCACCCGGGTACTCCTAGGAGATTTTCGAGTGTCTTCCCCCAGTCCCTCCATTTGCGGGCTGCCGGGGAAAGGAGGGGGTTGGGCTGGAAAAGCAGGTAGCTTCTTGTGCCTCCCCATGGACAAGGGAGGTAATTAGCGGACTTCCCCCTGCCAGGGAACACCTGTGACACCAGGCAGCTGCGTGGAGGGCGGCCCCGAACCTCCCCCACACAGTCAGCCGTGTTCCGGAATTCTGAGTGTGGGGAGGTTCCGTCTTATGTCTGCAGCACCCGGGTTCACCTAGGAGCCCTTCGAGTGTCTTCCCCCAGTCCCTCACTGTGCGGGCTGCCGGGGAAAGGAGGGGGTTGGGCTGGAAAAGCAGGTAGCATCTTGTGCCTCCCCATGGACAGGGGAGGTAATTAGCGGACTTCCCCTTGCCAGGGAACACCTGTGACACCAGGCAGCTGCGTGGAGGGCGGCCCCGAAACTCCCCCACACAGTCAACCGTGTTCCGGAATTCTGAGTGTGGGGAGGTTCCGTCTTCTGTCTGCAGCACACGGGATCTCCTAGGAGCCCTTCGAGTGTCTTCCCAGAGTCCCTCCCTGTGCGGGCTGCAGGGGAAAGGCGGGGGTTGGGCTGGAAAAGCAGGTAGCATCTTGTGCCTCCCCATGGACAGGGGAGGTAATTAGCGGACTTCCCCCTGCCAGGTAACACCTGTGACACCAGGCAGCTGCGTGGATGGTGGCCCCGAACCTCCCCCACACATTCAGCCGTGTTCCGGAATTCTGAGTGTGGGGAGGATCCGTCTTCTGTCTGCAGCACCCGGGATCTCCTAGGAGCCCTTCGAGTGTCTTCCCCGAATCCCTCACACTGCGGGCTGCCGGGGAAAGGCGGGGGTTGGGCTGGAAACTCAGGTAGCATCTAGTGCCTCCCCATGGACCGGGGAGGTATTTAGCGGAATTCCCCCTGCCAGGGAACACCTGTGACACAAGGCAGCTGCGTGGAGGGCGGCCCCGAACCTCCCCCACACAGTCACACGTGTTCCAGATTTCTGAGTGTGGGGAGGTTCCGTCTTCTGTTTGCAGCACCCGGGTTCTCCTAGGAGATTTTCGAGTGTCTTCCCCCAGTCCCTCCCTTTGCGGGCTGCTGGGGAAAGGAGGGGGTTGGGCTGGAAAAGCAGGTAGCATCTTGTGCCTCCCCATGGACAGGGGAGGTAATTAGCGGACTTCCCCCTGCCAGGGAACACCTGTGACACCAGGCAGCTGCGTGGAGGTCGGCCCCGAACCTCCCCCACACAGTCAGCCGTGTTCCGGAATTCTGAGTGTGTGGAGGATCCGTCTTCTGACTGCAGCACCCGGGATCTCCTAGGAGCCCTTCGAGATTCTTCCCGAGTCCCTCCCAGTGCGGGCAGCCGGGGAACTGCGGGGGTTGGGCTGGAAACTCAGGTAGCATCTAGTGCCTCCCCATGGACAGGGGAGGTAATTAGCGGTCTTCCCCCTGCCAGGGAACACCTGTGACACCAGTCAGCTGCGTGGACGGCGGCCCCAAACCTCGACCACACAGTCAGCTGTGTTCCGGAATTCTGAGTGTGGGGAGGTTCCGTCTTCTGTCTGCAGCACCCGGGATTTCCTAGGAGCCCTTCGAGAGTCTTCCCCGAGTCCCTCCCAGTGCGGGCAGCTAGGGAAAGGCGGGGTTTGGACTGGAAACGCAGGTAGCATCTAGTGCCTCCCCATGGACAGGGGAAGTAATTAGCGGAATTCCCCCTGCCAGGGAACACCTGTGACAGCAGGCAGCTGCGTGGAGTGCGGCCCTAAACCTCACCCACGCAGTCACACGTGTTCCGGAATTCTGAGTGTGGGGAGGTTCCGTCTTCTGTCTGCAGCACCCGGGTTCTCCTAGGAGCCTTTCGAGTGTCTTCCCCCATTCCCTCCATTTGCGGGCTGCCGGGGAAAGGAGGGGGTTGGGCTGGAAAAGCAGGTAGCATCTTGTGCCTCCCCATGGACAGGGGAGGTAATTAGCGGACTTCCCCTTGCCAGGGAACACCTGTGACACCAGGCAGCTGCGTGGAGGGCGGCCCCGAAACTCCCCCACACAGTCAACCTTGTTCCGGAATTCTGAGTGTGGGGAGGTTCCGTCTTCTGTCTGCAGCACACGGGATCTCCTAGGAGCCCTTCGAGTGTCTTCCCAGAGTCCCTCCCTGTGCGGGCTGCCGGGGAAAGGCGGGGGTTGGGCTGGAAAAGCAGGTAGCATCTTGTGCCTCCCCATGGACAGGGGAGGTAATTAGCGGACTTCCCCCTGCCAGGGAACACCTGTGACACCAGGCAGCTGCGTGGATGGCGGCCCCGAACCTCCCCCACACAGTCAGCCGTGTTGCGGAATTCTGAGTGTGGGGAGGATCCGTCTTCTGTCTGCAGCACCCGGGATCTCCTAGGAGCCCTTCGAGTTTCTTCCCCGAATCCCTCACACTGCGGGCTGCCGGGGAAAGGCGGGGGTTGGGCTGGAAACTCAGGTAGAATCTAGTGCCTCCCCATGGACAGGGGAGGTAATTAGCGGACTTCCCCCTGCCAGGGAACACCTGTGACACCAGTCAGCTGCGTGGACGGCGGCCCCAAACCTCGACCACACAGTCAGCCGTGTTTCGGAATTCTCATTGTGGGGAGGTTCTGTCTTCTGTCTGCAGCACCCGGGATCTCCTAGGAGCCCTTCGAGATTCTTCCCCGAGTCCCTCCCAGTGCGGGCAGCCAGGGAATGGCGGGGTTTGGGCTGGAAAAGTAGGTAGCATCTAGTGCCTCCCCATGGACAGGGGAGGTAATTAGCGGACTTCACCCTGCCAGGGAACACCTGTGACACCAGGCAGCTGCGTGGAGGGCGGCCCCGAACCTCCCCCACACAGTCAGCCGTGTTCCGGAATTCTGAGTGTGGGGAGGTTCCGTCTTCTGTCTGCAGCACCTGGGATCTCCTAGGAGCCCTTCGAGTGTCTTCCCCGAATCCCTCACACTGCGGGCTGCCGGGGAAAGGCGGGGGTTGGGCTGGAAACTCAGGTAGCATCTAGTGCCTCCCCATGGACAGGGGAGGTAATTAGCGGACTTCACCCTGCCAGGGAACACCTGTGACACCAGGCAGCTGCGTGGAGGGCGGCCCCGAACCTCCCCCACACAGTCAGCCGTGTTCCGGAATTCTGAGTGTGGGGAGGTTCTGTCTTATGTCTGCAGCACCCGGGATCACCTAGGAGCCCTTCGAGTGTCTTCCCCCAGTCCCTCACTGTGCGGGCTGCCGGGGAAAGGAGGGGGTTGGGCTGGAAAAGCAGGTAGCATCTTGTGCCTCCCCATGGACAGGGGAGGTAATTAGCGGACTTCCCCCTGCCAGGGAACACCTGTGACACCAGGCAGCTGCGTGGAGGGCGGCCCCGAACCTCCCCCACACAGTCAGCCGTGTTCCGGAATTCTGAGTGTGGGGAGGTTCCGTCTTCTGTCTGCAGCACACGGGATCTCCTAGGAGCCCTTCGAGTGTCTTCCCCGAATCCCTCACACTGCGGGCTGCCGGGGAAAGGCGGGGGTTGGGCTGGAAACTCAGGTAGCATCTAGTGCCTCCCCATGGACAGGGGAGGTAATTAGCGGACTTCCCCTTGCCAGGGAACACCTGTGACACCAGGCAGCTGCGTGGAGGGCTGCCCCGAACCTCCCCCACACAGTCAGCCGTGTTCCGGAATTCTGAGTGTGGGGAGGTTCCGTCTTCTGTCTGCAGCACCCGGGATCTCCTAGGAGCCCTTCGAGTGTCTTCCCCGAATCCCTCACACTGCGGGCTGCCGGGGAAAGGCGGGGGTTGGGCTGGAAACTCAGGTAGCATCTAGTGCCTCCCCATGGACAGGGGAGGTAATTAGCGGACTTCCCCCTGCCAGGGAACACCTGTGACACCAGGCAGCTGCGTGGAGGGCGGCCCTAAACCTCACCCACACAGTCACACGTGTTCCAGATTTCTGAGTGTGGGGAGGTTCCGTCTTATGTCTGCAGCACCCGGGTTCTCCTAGGAGCCTTTCGAGTGTCTTCCCCCAGTCCCTCCCTGTGCGGGCTGCCGGGGAAAGGCGGGGGTTGGGCTGGAAAAGCAGGTAGCATCTTGTGCCTCCCCATGGACAAGGGAGGTAATTAGCGGACTTCCCCCTGCCAGGGAACACCTGTGACACCAGGCAGCTGCGTGGAGGGCGGCCCCGAACCTCCCCCACACAGTCAGCCGTGTTCCGGAATTCTGAGTGTGGGGAGGTTCCGTCTTCTGTCTGCAGCACCCGGGATCTCCTAGGAGCCCTTCGAGTGTCTTCCCCGAATCCCTCACACTGCGGGCTGCCGGGGAAAGGCGGGGGTTGGGCTGGAAACTCAGGTAGCATCTAGTGACTCCCCATGGACAGGGGAGGTAATTAGCGGACTTCACCCTGCCAGGGAACACCTGTGACACCAGGCAGCTGCGTGGAGGGCGGCCCCGAACCTCCCCCACACAGTCAGCCGTGTTCCGGAATTCTGAGTGTGGGGAGGTTCTGTCTTATGTCTGCAGCACCCGGGATCACCTAGGAGCCCCTCGAGTGTCTTCCCCCAGTCCCTAACTGTGCTGGCTGCGGGGAAAGGAGGGGGTTGGGCTGGAAAAGCATGTAGCATCTTGTGCCTCCCCATGGACATGGGAGGTAATTAGCGGACTTCACCCTGCCAGGGAACACCTGTGACACCAGGCAGCTGCGTGGAGGGCGGCCCTAAACCTCACCCACACAGTCACACTTGTTCCAGATTTCTGAGTGTTGGGAGGTTCCGTCTTCTGTCTGCAGCACCCGGGTTCTCCTAGGAGCCTTTCGAGTGTCTTCCCCCAGTCCCTCCTTGTGCGGGCTGCCGGGGAAAGGCGGGGGTTGGGCTGGAAAAGCAGGTAGCATCTTGTGCCTCCCCATGGACAAGGGAGGTAATTAGTGGACTTCCCCCTGCCAGGGAACACCTGTGACACCAGGCAGCTGCGTGGAGGGCGGCCCCGAACCTCCCCTACACAGTCAGCCGTGTTCCGGAATTCTGAGTGTGGGGAGGTTCCGTCTTCTGTCTGCAGCACCCGGGATCTCCTAGGAGCCCTTCGAGTGTCTTCCCCGAATCCCTCACACTGCGGACTGCCGGGGAAAGGCGGGGGTTGGGCTGGAAACTCAGGTAGCATCTAGTGCCTCCCCATGGACAGGGGAGGTAATTAGCGGACTTCCCCCTGCCAGGGAACACCTGTGACACCAGGCAGCTGCGTGGAGGGCGGCCCTAAACCTCACCCACACAGTCACACGTGTTCCAGATTTCTGAGTGTGGGGAGGTTCCGTCTTCTGTCTGCAGCCCCCGGGTTCTCCTAGGAGCCTTTCGAGTGTCTTCTCCCAGTCCCTCCCTGTGCGGGCTGCCGGGGAAAGGAGGGGGTTGGGCTGGAAAAGCAGGTAGCATCTTTTGCCTCCCCATGGACAAGGGAGGTAATTAGCGGACTTCCCCCTGCCAGGGAACACCTGTGACACCAGGCAACTGCGTGGAGGGCGGCCCCGAACCTCCCCCACACAGTCAGCCGTGTTCCGGAATTCTGAGTGTGGGGAGGTTCCGTCTTCTGTCTGCAGCACCCGGGATCTCCTAGGAGCCCTTCGAGTGTCTTCCCCGAATCCCTCACACTGCGGGCTGCCGGGGAAAGGCGGGGGTTGGGCTGGAAACTCAGGTAGCATCTAGTGCCTCCCCATGGACAGGGGAGGTAATTAGCGGACTTCACCCTGCCAGGGAACACCTGTGACACCAGGCAGCTGCGTGGAGGGCGGCCCGGACCTCCCCCACACAGTCAGCCGTGATCCGGAATTCTGAGTGTGGGTAGGTTCTGTCTTATGTCTGCAGCACCCGGGATCACCTAGGAGCCCTTCGAGTGTCTTCCCCCAGTCACTAACTGTGCGGGCTGCGGGGAAAGGAGGGGGTTGGGCTGGAAAAGCAGGTAGCATCTTGTGCCTCCCCATGGACAGGGGAGGTAATTAGCGGACTTCCCCCTGCCAGGGAACACCTGTGACACCAGGCAGCTGCGTGGAGGGCGGCCCCTAACCTCCCCCACACAGTCGGCCGTGTTCCGGAATTCTGAGTGTGGGGAGGTTCCGTCTTCTGTCTGCAGCACCCGGGATCTCCTAGGAGCCCTTCGAGTGTCTTCCCCGAATCCCTCACACTGCGGGCTGCCGGGGAAAGGCGGGGGTTGGGCTGGAAACTCAGGTAGCATCTAGTGCCTCCCCATGGACAGGGGAGGTAATTAGCGGACTTCACCCTGCCAGGGAACACCTGTGACACCAGGCAGCTGCGTGGAGGGCGGCCCCGAACCTCCCCCACACAGTCAGCCGTGTTCCGGAATTCTGAGTGTGGGGAGGTTCCGTCTTCTGTCTGCAGCACCCGGGTTCTCCTAGGAGCCTTTCGAGTGTCTTCCCCCAGTCCCTCCCTGTGCGGGCTGCCGGGGAAAGGCGGGGGTTGGGCTGGAAAAGCAGGTAGCATCTTGTGCCTCCCCATGGACAAGGGAGGTAATTAGCGGACTTCCCCCTGCCAGGGAACACCTGTGACACCAGTCAGCTGCGTGGACGGCGGCCCCAAGCCTCGACCACACAGTCAGCCGTGTTCCGGAATTCTGAGTGTGGGGAGGTTCTGTCTTCTGTCTGCAGCACCCGGGATCTCCTAGGAGCCCTTCGAGAGTCTTCCCCGAGTCCCTCCCAGTGCGGGCAGCCAGGGAATGGCGGGGTTTGGGCTGGAAAAGTAGGTAGCATCTAGTGCCTCCCCATGGACAGGGGAGGTATTTAGCGGAATTCCCCCTGCCAGGGAACACCTGTGACACAAGGCAGCTGCGTGGAGGGCGGCCCCGAACCTCCCCAACACAGTCACACGTGTTCCAGATTTCTGAGCGTGGGGAGGTTCCGTCTTCTGTCTGCAGCACCCGGGTTCTCCTAGGAGATTTTCGAGTGTCTTCCCCCAGTCCCTCACTGTGCGGGCTGCCGGGGAAAGGCGGGGGTTGGGCTGGAAAAGCAGGTAGCATCTTGTGCCTCCCCATGGACAAGGGAGGTAATTAGCGGACTTCCCCCTGCCAGGGAACACCTGTGACACCAGGCAGCTGCGTGGAGGGCGGCCCCGAACCTCCCCCACACAGTCAGCCGTGTTCCGGAATTCTGAGTGTGGGGAGGTTCCGTCTTCTGTCTGCAGCACCCGGGATTTCCTAGGAGCACTTCGAGAGTCTTCCCCGAGTCCCTCCCAGTGCGGGCAGCTAGGGAAAGGCGGGGTTTGGACTGGAAACGCAGGTAGCATCTAGTGCCTCCCCATGGACAGGGGAGGTAATTAGCGGAATTCCCCCTGCCAGGGAACACCTGTGACAGCAGGCAGCTGCGTGGAGTGCGGACCTAAACCTCACCCACGCAGTCACACGTGTTCCGGAATTCTGAGTGTGGGGAGGTTCCGTCTTCTGTCTGCAGCACCCGGGTTCTCCTAGGAGCCTTTCGAGTGTCTTCCCCCATTCCCTCCCTTTGCGGGCTGCCGGGGAAAGGAGGGGGTTGGGCTGGAAAAGCAGGTAGCATCTTGTGCCTCCCCATGGACAAGGGAGGTAATTTGCGGACTTCCCCCTGCCAGGGAACACCTGTGACACCAGGCAGCTGCGTGGAGGGCGGCCCCGAACCTCCCCCACACAGTCAGCCGTGTTCCGGAATTCTGAGTGTGGGGAGGTTCCGTCTTATGTCTGCAGCACCCGGGTTCACCTAGGAGCCCTTCGAGTGTCTTCCCCCAGTCCCTCACTGTGCGGGCTGCCGGGGAAAGTAGGGGGTTGGGCTGGAAAAGCAGGTAGCATCTTGTGCCTCCCCATGGACAGGGGAGGTAATTAGCGGACTTCCCCTTGCCAGGGAACACCTGTGACACCAGGCAGCTGCGTGGAGGGCGGCCCCGAAACTCCCCCACACAGTCAACCGTGTTCCGGAATTCTGAGTGTGGGGAGGTTCCGTCTTCTGTCTGCAGCACACGGGATCTCCTAGGAGCCCTTCGAGTGTCTTCCCAGAGTCCCTCCCTGTGCGGGCTGCCGGGGAAAGGCGGGGGTTGGGCTGGAAAAGCAGGTAGCATCTTGTGCCTCCTCATGGACAGGGGAGGTAATTAGCGGACTTCCCCCTGCCAGGGAACACCTGTGACACCAGGCAGCTGCGTGGATTGCGGCCCCGAACCTCCCCCACACAGTCAGCCGTGTTCCGGAATTCTGAGTGTGGGGAGGATCCGTCTTCTGTCTGCAGCACCCGGGATCTCCTAGGAGCCCTTCGAGTGTCTTCCCCGAATCCCTCAAACTGCGGGCTGCCGGGGAAAGGCGGGGGTTGGGCTGGAAACTCAGGTAGCATCTAGTGCCTCCCCATGGACAGGGGAGGTAATTAGCGGATTTCCCCCTGCCAGGGAACACCTGTGACACCAGTCAGCTGCGTGGACGGCGGCCCCAAACCTCGACCACACAGTCAGCCGTGTTCCGGAATTCTGAGTGTGGGGAGGTTCTGTCTTCTGTCTGCAGCACCCGGGATCTCCTAGGAGCCCTTCGAGAGTCTTCCCCGAGTCCCTCCCATTGCGGGCAGCCAGGGATTGGCGGGGTTTGGACTGGAAAAGTAGGTAGCATCTAGTTCCTCCCCATGGACAGGGGAGGTATTTAGCGGAATTCCCCCTGCCAGGGAACACCTGTGACACAAGGCAGCTGCGTGGTGTGCGGCCCTAAACCTCACCCACACAGTCACACGTGTTCCAGATTTCTGAGTGTGGGGAGGTTCCGTCTTCTGTCTGCAGCACCCGGGTTCTCCTAGGAGCCTTTCGAGTGTCTTCCCCCAGTCCCTCCCTGTCCGGGCTGCCGGGGAAAGGCGGGGGTTGGGCTGGAAAAGCCGGTAGCATCTTGTGCCTCCCCAAGGACAAGGGAGGTAATTAGCGGACTTCCCCCTGCCAGGGAACACCTGTGACACCAGGCAGCTTCGTGGAGGGCGGCCCCGAACCTCCCCCACACAGTCAGCCGTGTTCCGGAATTCTGAGTGTGGGGAGGTTCCGTCTTCTGTCTGCAGCACCCGGGATTTCCTAGGAGCCCTTCGAGAGTCTTCCCCGAGTCCCTCCCAGTGCGGGCAGCCGGGGAAAGGCGGGGTTTGGACTGGAAACGCAGGTAGCATCTAGTGCCTCCCCATGGACAGGGGAGGTAATTAGCGGAATTCCCCCTGCCAGGGAAAACCTGTGACAGCAGGCAGCTGCGTGGAGTGCGGCCCTAAACCTCACCCACGCAGTCACACGTGTTCCGGAATTCTGAGTGTGGGGAGGTTCCGTTTTCTGTCTGCAGCACCCGGGTTCTCCTAGGAGCCTTTCGAGTGTCTTCCCCCATTCCCTCCCTTTGCGGGCTGCCGGGGAAAGGAGGGGGTTGGGCTGGAAAAGCAGGTAGCATCTTGTGCCTCCCCATGGACAAGGGAGGTAATTAGCGGACTTCCCCCTGCCAGGGAACACCTGTGACACCAGGCAGCTGCGTGGAGGGCGGCCCCGAACCTCCCCCACACAGTCAGCCGTGTTCCGGAATTCTGAGTGTGGGGAGGTTCCGTCTTCTGTCTGCAGCACCCGGGATCTCCTATGAGCCCTTCGACTATCTTCCCCGAATCCCTCACACTGCGGGCTGCCGGGGAAAGGCGGGGGTTGGGCTGGAAACTCAGGTAGCATCTAGTGCCTCCCCATGGACAGGGGAGGTAATTAGCGGACTTCACCCTGCCAGGGAACACCTGTGACACCAGGCAGCTGCGTGGAGGGCGGCCCCGAACCTCCCCCACACAGTCAGCCGTGTTCCGGAATTCTGAGTGTGGGGAGGTTCTGTCTTATGTCTGCAGCACCCGGGTTCACCTAGGAGCCCTTCGAGTGTCTTCCCCCAGTCCCTCACTTTGCGGGCTGCCGGGGAAAGGAGGGGGTTGGGCTGGAAAAGCAGGTAGCATCTTGTGCCTCCCCATGGACAGGGGAGGTAATTAGCGGACTTCACCCTGCCAGGGAACACCTGTGACACCAGGCAGCTGCGTGGAGGGCGGCCCCGAACCTCCCCCACACAGTCAGCCGTGTTCCGGAATTCTGAGTGTGGGGAGGTTCCGTCTTCTGTCTGCAGCACCCGGGATCTCCTAGGAGCCCTTCGAGAGTCTTCCCCGAGTCCCTCCCAGTGCGGGCAGGCAGGGAATGGCGGGGTTTGGGCTGGAAAAGTAGGTAGCATCTAGTGCCTCCCCATGGACAGGGGAGGTATTTAGCGGACTTCACCCTGCCAGGGAACACCTGTGACACCAGGCAGCTGCGTGGAGGGCGGCCCCGAACCTCCCCCACACAGTCAGCCGTGTTCCGGAATTCTGAGTGTGGGGAGGTTCTGTCTTATGTCTGCAGCACCCGGGATCACCTAGGAGCCCTTCGAGTGTCTTCCCCCAGTCCCTCACTGTGCGGGCTGCCGGGGAAAGGCGGGGGTTGGGCTGGAAACTCAGGTAGCATCTAGTGCCTCCCCATGGACAGGGGAGGTAATTAGCGGACTTCACCCTGCCAGGGAACACCTGTGACACCAGGCAGCTGCGTGGAGGGCGGCCCCGAACCTCCCCCACACAGTCAGCCGTGTTCCGGAATTCTGAGTGTGGGGAGGTTCCGTCTTCTGTCTGCAGCACCCGGGATCTCCTAGGAGCCCTTCGAGTGTCTTCCCCGAATCCCTCACACTGCGGGCTGCCGGGGAAAGGCGGGGGTTGGGCTGGAAACTCAGGTAGCATCTAGTGCCTCCCCATGGACAGGGGAGGTAATTAGCGGACTTCCCCCTGCCAGGGAACACCTGTGACACCAGTCAGCTGCGTGGACGGCGGCCCCAAACCTCGACCACACAGTCAGCCGTGTTCCGGAATTCTGAGTGTGGGGAGGTTCTGTCTTCTGTCTGCAGCACCCGGGATCTCCTAGGAGCCCTTCGAGAGTCTTCCCCGAGTCCCTCCCAGTGCGGGCAGCCAGGGAATGGCGGGGTTTGGGCTGGAAAAGTAGGTAGCATCTAGTGCCTCCCCATGGACAGGGGAGGTATTTAGCGGAATTCCCCCTGCCAGGGAACACCTGTGACACCAGGCAGCTGCGTGGTGTGCGGCCCTAAACCTCACCCACACAGTCACACGTTCCAGATTTCTGAGTGTGGGGAGGTTCCGTCTTCTGTCTGCAGCACCCGGGTACTCCTAGGAGCCTTTCGAGTGTCTTCCCCCAGTCCCTCCCTGTGCGGGCTGCCGGGGAAAGGCGGGGGTTGGGCTGGAAAAGCAGGTAGCATCTTGTGCCTCCCCATGGACAAGGGAGGTAATTAGCGGACTTCCCCCTGCCAGGGAACACCTGTGACACCAGGCAGCTGCGTGGAGGGCGGCCCCGAACCTCCCCCACACAGTCAGCCGTGTTCCGGAATTCTGAGTGTGGGGAGGTTCCGTCTTCTGTCTGCAGCACCCGGGATCTCCTAGGAGCCCTTCGAGTGTCTTCCCCGAATCCCTCACACTGCGGGCTGCCGGGGAAAGGCGGGGGTTGGGCTGGAAACTCAGGTAGCATCTAGTGCCTCCCCATGGACAGGGGAGGTAATTAGCGGACTTCACCCTGCCAGGGAACACCTGTGACACCAGGCAGCTGCGTGGAGGGCGGCCCCGAACCTCCCCCACACAGTCAGCCGTGTTCCGGAATTCTGAGTGTGGGTAGGTTCTGTCTTATGTCTGCAGCACCCGGGATCACCTAGGAGCCCTTCGAGTGTCTTCCCCCAGTCCATCACTGTGCGGGCTGCCGGGGAAAGGAGGGGGTTGGGCTGGAAATGCAGGTAGCATCTTGTGCCTCCCCATGGACCGGGGAGGTAATTAGCGGACTTCCCCCTGCCAGGGAACACCTGTGACACCAGGCAGCTGCGTGGAGGGCGGCCCCGAACCTCCCCCACACAGTCAGCCGTGTTCCGGAATTCTGAGTGTGGGGAGGTTCCGTCTTCTGTCTGCAGCACCCGGGATCTCCTAGGAGCCCTTCGAGTGTCTTCCCCGAATCCCTCACACTGCGGGCTGCCGGGGAATGGCGGGGGTTGGGCTGGAAACTCAGGTAGCATCTAGTGCCTCCCCATGGACAGGGGAGGTAATTAGCGGACTTCCCCCTGCCAGGGAACACCTGTGACACCAGGCAGCTGCGTGGAGGGCGGCCCCGAACCTCCCCCACACAGTCAGCCGTGTTCCGGAATTCTGAGTGTGGGGAGGTTCCGTCTTATGTCTGCAGCACCCGGGTTCACCTAGGAGCCCTTCGAGTGTCTTCCACCAGTCCCTCACTGTGCGGGCTTCCGGGGAAAGGAGGGGGTTGGTCTGGAAAAGCAGGTAGCATCTTGTGCCTCCCCATGGACAGGGGAGGTAATTAGCGGACTTCCCCCTGCCAGGGAACACCTGTGACACCAGGCAGCTGCGTGGAGGGCGGCCCCGAACCTCCCCCACACAGTCAGCCGTGTTCCGGAATTCTGAGTGTGGGGAGGTTCCGTCTTCTGTCTGCAGCACCCGGGATCTCCTAGGAGCCCTTCGAGTGTCTTCCCCGATTCCCTCACACTGCGGGCTGCCGGGGAAAGGCGGGGGTTGGGCTGGAAACTCAGGTAGCATCTAGTGCCTCCCCATGGACAGGGGAGGTAATTAGCGGACTTCACCCTGCCAGGGAACACCTGTGACACCAGGCAGCTGCGTGGAGGGCGGCCCCGAACCTCCCCCACACAGTCAGCCGTGTTCCGGAATTCTGAGTGTGGGGAGGTTCCGTCTTCTGTCTGCAGCACCCGGGATCTCCTAGGAGCCTTTCTAGTGTCTTCCCCGAATCCCTCACACTGCGGGCTGCCGGGGAAAGGCGGGGGTTCGGCTGGAAACTCAGGTAGCATCTAGTGCCTCCCCATGGACAGGGGAGGTAATTAGCGGACTTCCCCCTGCCAGGGAACACCTGTGACACCAGTCAGCTGCGTGGACGGCGGCCCCAAACCTCGACCACACAGTCAGCCGTGTTCCGGAATTCTGAGTGTGGGGAGGTTCTGTCTTCTGTCTGCAGCACCCGGGATCTCCTAGCAGCCCTTCGAGAGTCTTCCCCGAGTCCCTCCCAGTGCGGGCAGCCAGGGAATGGCGGGGTTTGGGCTGGAAATGTAGGTAGCATCTAGTGCCTCCCCATGGACAGGGGAGGTATTTAGCGGAATTCCCCCTGCCAGGGAACACCTGTGACACAAGCCAGCTGCGTGGTGTGCGGCCCTAAACCTCACCCACACAGTCACACGTGTTCCAGATTTCTGAGTGTGGGGAGGTTCCGTCTTCTGTCTGCAGCACTCGGGTACTCCTAAGAGCCTTTCGAGTGTCTTCCCCCAGTCCCTCCCTGTGCGGGCTGCCGGGGAAAGGCGGGGGTTGGGCTGGAAAAGCAGGTAGCATCTTGTGCCTCCCCATGGACAAGGGAGGTAATTAGCGGACTTCCCCCTGCCAGGGAACACCTGTGACACCAGGCAGCTGCGTGGAGGGCGGCCCCGAACCTCCCCCACACAGTCAGCCGTGTTCCGGAATTCTGAGTGTGGGGAGGTTCCGTCTTCTGTCTGCAGCACCCGGGATCTCCTAGGAGCCCTTCGAGTGTCTTCCCCGAATCCCTCACACTGCGGGCTGCCGGGGAAAGGCGGGGGTTGGGCTGGAAACTCAGGTAGCATCTAGTGCCTCCCCATGGACAGGGGAGGTAATTAGCGGACTTCACCCTGCCAGGGAACACCTGTGACACCAGGCAGCTGCGTGGAGGGCGGCCCCCAACCTCCCCCACACAGTCAGCCCTGTTCCCGATTTCTGAGTGTGGGGAGGTTCTGTCTTATGTCTGCAGCACCCGGGATCACCTAGGAGCCCTTCGAGTGTCTTCCCCAAGTCCCTCACTGTGCGGGCTGCCGGGGAAAGGAGGGGGTTGGGCTGGAAAAGCAGGTAGCATCTTGTGCCTCCCCATGGACAGGGGAGGTAATTAGCGGACTTCCCCCTGCCAGGGAACACCTGTGACACAAGGCAGCTGCGTGGAGGGCGGCCCCGAACCTCCCCCACACAGTCAGCCGTGTTCCGGAATTCTGAGTGTGGGGAGGTTCCGTCTTCTGTCTGCAGCACCCGGGATCTCCTAGGAGCCTTTCGAGCGTCTTCCCCCAGTCCCTCCCTGTGCGGGTTGCCGGGGAAAGGCGGGGGTTGGGCTGGAAAAGCAGGTAGCATCTTGTGCCTCCCCATGGACAGGGGAGGTAATTAGCGGACTTCCCCCTGCCAGGGAACACCTGTGACACCAGGCAGCTGCGTGGAGGGCGGCCCCGAACCTCCCCCACACAGTCAGCCGTGTTCCGGAATTCTGAGTGTGGGGAGGTTCCGTCTTCTGTCTGCAGCACCCGGGATTTCCTAGGAGCCCTTCGAGAGTCTTCCCCGAGTCCCTCCCAGTGCGGGCAGCTAGGGAAAGCGGGGTTTGGACTGGAAACGCAGGTAGCATCTAGTGCCTCCCCATGGACAGGGGAGGTAATTAGCGGAATTCCCCCTGCCAGGGAACACCTGTGACAGCAGGCAGCTGCGTGGAGTGCGGCCCTAATCCTCACCCATGCAGTCACACGTGTTCCGGAATTCTGAGTGTGGGGAGGTTCCGTCTTCTGTCTGCAGCACCCGGGTTCTCCTAGGAGCCTTTCGAGTGTCTTCCCCCATTCCCTCCATTTGCGGGCTGCCGGGGAAAGGAGGGGGTTGGGCTGGAAAAGCAGGTAGCATCTTGTGCCTCCCCATGGACAAGGGAGGTAATTAGCGGACTTCCCCCTGCCAGGGAAAACCTGTGACACCAGGCAGCTGCGTGGAGGGCGGCCCCGAACCTCCCCCACACAGTCAGCCGTGTTCCGGAATTCTGAGTGTGGGGAGGATCCGTCTTCTGTCTGCAGCACCCGGGATCTCCTAGGAGCCCTTCGAGTGTCTTCCCCGAATCCCTCACACTGCGGGCTGCCGGGGAAAGGCGGGGGTTGGGCTGGAAACTCAGGTAGCATCTAGTGCCTCCCCATGGACAGGGGAGGTAATTAGCGGACTTCCCCCTGCCAGGGAACACCTGTGACACCAGTCAGCTGCGTGGACGGCGGCCCCAAACCTCGACCACACAGTCAGCCGTGTTCCGGAATTCTGAGTGTGGGGAGGTTCTGTCTTCTGTCTGCAGCACCCGGGATCTCCTAGGAGCCCTTCGAGAGTCTTCCCCGAGTCCCTCCCAGTGCGGGCAGCCAGGGAATGGCGGGGTTTGGGCTGGAAATGTAGGTAGCATCTAGTGCCTCCCCATGGACAGGGGAGGTAATTAGCGGACTTCACCCTGCCAGGGAACACCTGTGACACCAGGCAGCTGCGTGGAGGGCGGCTCCGAACCTCCCCCTCACAGTCAGCCGTGTTCCGGAATTCTGAGTGTGGGGAGGTTCCGTCTTCTGTATGCATCACCCGGGATCTCCTAGGAGCCCTTCGAGTGTCTTCCCCGAATCCCTCACACTGCGGCCTGCCGGGGAAAGGCGGGGGTTGGGCTGGAAACTCAGGTAGCATCTAGTGTCTCCCCATGGACAGGGGAGGTAATTAGCGGACTTCCCCCTGCCAGGGAACACCTGTGACACCAGTCAGCTGCGTGGACGGCGGCCCCGAACCTCCCCCACACAGTCAGCCGTGTTCCGGAATTCTGAGGGTGGGGAGGTTCCGTCTTCTGTCTGCAGAACCCGGGATCTCCTAGGAGCCCTTCGAGAGTCTTCCCCGAGTCCCTCCCAGTGCGGGCAGCCGGGGAACGGCGGGGTTTTGGCTGGAAAAGTAGGTAGCATCTAGTGCCTCCCCATGGACCGGGGAGGTATTTAGCGGAATTTCCCCTGCCAGGGATCACCTGTGACACAAGGCAGCTGCGTGGAGGGCGGCCCCGAACCTCCCCCACACAGTCACACGTGTTCCAGATTTCTGAGTGTGGGGAGGTTCCGTCTTCTGTCTGCAGCACCCGGGTACTCCTAGGAGATTTTCGAGTGTCTTCCCCCAGTCCCTCCATTTGCGGGCTGCCGGGGAAAGGAGGGGGTTGGGCTGGAAAAGCAGGTAGCATCTTGTGCCTCCCCATGGACAAGGGAGGTAATTAGCGGACTTCCCCCTGCCAGGGAACACCTGTGACACCAGGCAGCTGCGTGGAGGGCGGCCCCGAACCTCCCCCACACAGTCAGCCGTGTTCCGGAATTCTGAGTGTGGGGAGGTTCCGTCTTATGTCTGCAGCACCCGGGTTCACCTAGGAGCCCTTCGAGTGTCTTCCCCCAGTCCCTCACTGTGCGGGCTGCCGGGGAAAGGAGGGGGTTGGGCTGGAAAAGCAGGTAGCATCTTGTGCCTCCCCATGGACAGGGGAGGTAATTAGCGGACTTCCCCTTGCCAGGGAACACCTGTGACACCAGGCAGCTGCGTGGAGGGCGGCCCCGAAACTCCCCCACACAGTCAACCGTGTTCCGGAATTCTGAGTGTGGGGAGGTTCCGTCTTCTGTCTGCAGCACACGGGATCTCCTAGGAGCCCTTCGAGTGTCTTCCCAGAGTCCCTCCCTGTGCGGGCTGCAGGGGAAAGGCGTGGGTTGGGCTGGAAAAGCAGGTAGCATCTTGTGCCTCTCCATGGACAGGGGAGGTAATTAGCGGACTTCCCCCTGCCAGGTAACACCTGTGACACCAGGCAGCTGCGTGGATGGTGGCCCCGAACCTCCCCCACACAGTCAGCCGTGTTCCGGAATTCTGAGTGTGGGGAGGATCCGTCTTCTGTCTGCAGCACCCGGGATCTCCTAGGAGCCATTCGAGTGTCTTCCCCGAATCCCTCACACTGCGGGCTGCCGGGGAAAGGCGGGGGTTGGGCTGGAAACTCAGGTAGCATCTAGTGCCTCCCCATGGACCGGGGAGGTATTTAGCGGAATTCCCCCTGCCAGGGAACACCTGTGACACAAGGCAGCTGCGTGGAGGGCGGCCCCGAACCTCCCCCACACAGTCACACGTGTTCCAGATTTTTGAGTGTGGGGAGGTTCCGTCTTCTGTTTGCAGCACCCGGGTTCTCCTAGGAGATTTTCGAGTGTCTTCCCCCAGTCCCTCCCTTTGCGGGCTGCTGGGGAAAGGAGGGGGTTGGGCTGGAAAAGCAGGTAGCATCTTGTGCCTCCCCATGGACAGGGGAGGTAATTAGCGGACTTCCCCCTGCCAGGGAACACCTGTGACACCAGGCAGCTGCGTGGAGGTCGGCCCCGAACCTCCCCCACACAGTCAGCCGTGTTCCGGAATTCTGAGTGTGTGGAGGATCCGTCTTCTGTCTGCAGCACCCGGGATCTCCTAGGAGCCCTTCGAGATTCTTCCCGAGTCCCTCCCAGTGCGGGCAGCCGGGGAACTGCGGGGGTTGGGCTGGAAACTCAGGTAGCATCTAGTGCCTCCCCATGGACAGGGGAGGTAATTAGCGGTCTTCCCCCTGCCAGGTAACACCTGTGACACCAGTCAGCTGCGTGGACGGCGGCCCCAAACCTCGACCACACAGTCAGCCGTGTTCCGGAATTTTGAGTGTGGGGAGGTTCTGTCTTCTGTCTGCAGCACCCGGGATCTCCTAGGAGCCCTTCGAGAGTCTTCCCCGAGTCCCTCCCAGTGCGGGCAGCCAGGGAATAACGGAGTTTGGGCTGGAAAAGTAGGTAGCATCTAGTGCCTCCCCATGGACAGGGGAAGTAATTAGCGGAATTCCCCCTGCCAGGGAACACCTGTGACACAAGGCAGCTGCGTGGTGTGCGGCCCTAAACCTCACCCACACAGTCACACGTGCTCCAGATTTCTGAGTGTGGGGAGGTTCCGTCTTCTGTCTGCAGCACCCGTGTTCTCCTAGGAGCCTTTCGAGTGTCTTCCCCCAGTCCCTCCCTTTGCGGGCTGCCGGGGAAAGGCGGGGGTTGGGCTGGAAAAGCAGGTAGCATCTTGTGCCTCCCCATGGACAAGGGAGGTAATTAGCGGACTTCCCCCTGCCAGGGAACACCTGTGACACCAGGCAGCTGCGTGGAGGGCGGCCCCGAACCTCCCCCACACAGTCAGCCGTGTTCCGGAATTCTGAGTGTGGGGAGGATCCGTCTTCTGTCTGCAGCACACGGGATCTCCTAGGAGCCCTTCGAGTCTCTTCCCAGAGTCCCTCCCTGTGCGGGCTGCCGGGGAAAGGCGGGGGTTGGGCTGGAAAAGCAGGTAGCATCTTGTGCCTCCCCATGGACAGGGGAGGTAATTAGCGGACTTCCCCCTGCCAGGGAACACCTGTGACACCAGGCAGCTGCGTGGATGGCGGCCCCGAACCTCCCCCACACAGTCAGCCGTGTTCCGGAATTCTGAGTGTGGGGAGGATCCGTCTTCTGTCTGCAGCACCCGGGATCTCCTAGGAGCCCTTCGAGTGTCTTCCCCGAATCCCTCACACTGCGGGCTGCCGGGGAAAGGCGGGGGTTGGGCTGGAAACTCAGGTAGCATCTAGTGCCTCCCCATGGACAGGGGAGGTAATTAGCGGACTTCCCCCTGCCAGGGAACACCTGTGACACCAGTCTGCTGCGTGGACGGCGGCCCCAAACCTCGACCACACAGTCAGCCGTGTTCCGGAATTCTGAGTGTGGGGAGGTTCTGTCTTCTGTCTGCAGCACCCGGGAACTCCTAGGAGCCCTTCGAGAGTCTTCCCCGAGTCCCTCCCAGTGCGGGCAGCCAGGGAATGGCGGGGTTTGGGCTGGAAATGTAGGTAGCATCTAGTGCCTCCCCATGGACAGGGGAGGTAATTAGCGGACTTCCCCCTGCCAGGGAACACCTGTGACACCAGGCAGCTGCGTGGAGGGCGGCTCCGAACCTCCCCCTCACAGTCAGCCGTGTTCCGGAATTCTGAGTGTGGGGAGGTTCCGTCTTCTGTATGCATCACCCGGGATCTCCTAGGAGCCCTTCGAGTGTCTTCCCCGAATCCCTCACACTGCGGCCTGCCGGGAAAAGGCGGGGGTTGGGCTGGAAACTCAGGTAGCATCTAGTGTCTCCCCATGGACAGGGGAGGTAATTAGCGGACTTCCCCCTGCCAGGGAACACCTGTGACACCAGTCAGCTGCGTGGACGGCGGCCCCGAACCTCCCCCACACAGTCAGCCGTGTTCCGGAATTCTGAGGGTGGGGAGGTTCCGTCTTCTGTCTGCAGAACCCGGGATCTCCTAGGAGCCCTTCGAGAGTCTTCCCCGAGTCCCTCCCAGTGCGGGCAGCCGGGGAACGGCGGGGTTTGGGCTGGAAAAGTAGGTAGCATCTAGTGCCTCCCCATGGACCGGGGAGGTATTTAGCGGAATTTCCCCTGCCAGGGATCACCTGTGACACAAGGCAGCTGCGTGGAGGGCGGCCCCGAACCTCCCCCACACAGTCACACGTGTTCCAGATTTCTGAGTGTGGGGAGGTTCCGTCTTCTGTCTGCAGCACCCGGGTACTCCTAGGAGATTTTCGAGTGTCTTCCCCCAGTCCCTCCATTTGCGGGCTGCCGGGGAAAGGAGGGGGTTGGGCTGGAAAAGCAGGTAGCATCTTGTGCCTCCCCATGGACAAGGGAGGTAATTAGCGGACTTCCCCCTGCCAGGGAACACCTGTGACACCAGGCAGCTGCGTGGAGGGCGGCCCCGAACCTCCCCCACACAGTCAACCGTGTTCCGGAATTCTGAGTGTGGGGAGGTTCCGTCTTCTGTCTGCAGCACACGGGATCTCCTAGGAGCCCTTCGAGTTTCTTCCCCGAGTCCCTCCCTGTGCGGGCTGCAGGGGAAAGGCGGGGGTTGGGCTGGAAAAGCAGGTAGCATCTTGTGCCTCCCCATGGACAGGGGAGGTAATTAGCGGACTTCCCCCTGCCAGGTAACACCTGTGACACCAGGCAGCTGCGTGGATGGTGGCCCCGAACCTCCCCCACACAGTCAGCCGTGTTCCGGAATTCTGAGTGTGGGGAGGATCCGTCTTCTGTCTGCAGCACCCGGGATCTCCTAGGAGCCATTCGAGTGTCTTCCCCGAATCCCTCACACTGCGGGCTGCCGGGGAAAGGCGGGGGTTGGGCTGGAAACTCAGGTAGCATCTAGTGCCTCCCCATGGACCGGGGAGGTATTTAGCGGAATTCCCCCTGCCAGGGAACACCTGTGACACAAGGCAGCTGCGTGGAGGGCGGCCCCGAACCTCCCCCACACAGTCACACGTGTTCCAGATTTTTGAGTGTGGGGAGGTTCCGTCTTCTGTTTGCAGCACCCGGGTTCTCCTAGGAGATTTTCGAGTGTCTTCCCCCAGTCCCTCCCTTTGCGGGCTGCTGGGGAAAGGAGGGGGTTGGGCTGGAAAAGCAGGTAGCATCTTGTGCCTCCCCATGGACAGGGGAGGTAATTAGCGGACTTCCCCCTGCCAGGGAACACCTGTGACACCAGGCAGCTGCGTGGAGGTCGGCCCCGAACCTCCCCCACACAGTCAGCCGTGTTCCGGAATTCTGAGTGTGTGGAGGATCCGTCTTCTGTCTGCAGCACCCGGGATCTCCTAGGAGCCCTTCGAGATTCTTCCCGAGTCCCTCCCAGTGCGGGCAGCCGGGGAACTGCGGGGGTTGGGCTGGAAACTCAGGTAGCATCTAGTGCCTCCCCATGGACAGGGGAGGTAATTAGCGGTCTTCCCCCTGCCAGGGAACACCTGTGACACCAGTCAGCTGCGTGGACGGCGGCCCCAAACCTCGACCACACAGTCAGCCGTGTTCCGGAATTTTGAGTGTGGGGAGGTTCTGTCTTCTGTCTGCAGCACCCGGGATCTCCTAGGAGCCCTTCGAGAGTCTTCCCCGAGTCCCTCCCAGTGCGGGCAGCCAGGGAATAACGGGGTTTGGGCTGGAAATGTAGGTAGCATCTAGTGCCTCCCCATGGACAGGGGAAGTAATTAGCGGAATTCCCCCTGCCAGGGAACACCTGTGACACAAGGCAGCTGCGTGGTGTGCGGCCCTAAACCTCACCCACTCAGTCACACGTGCTCCAGATTTCTGAGTGTGGGGAGGTTCCGTCTTCTGTCTGCAGCACACGGGATCTCCTAGGAGCCCTTCGAGTCTCTTCCCAGAGTCCCTCCCTGTGCGGGCTGCCGGGGAAAGGCGGGGGTTGGGCTGGAAAAGCAGGTAGCATCTTGTGCCTCCCCATGGACAGGGGAGGTAATTAGCGGACTTCCCCCTGCCAGGGAACACCTGTGACACCAGGCAGCTGCGTGGATGGCGGCCCCGAACCTCCCCCACACAGTCAGCCGTGTTCCGGAATTCTGAGTGTGGGGAGGATCCGTCTTCTGTCTGCAGCACCCGGGATCTCCTAGGAGCCCTTCGAGTGTCTTCCCCGAATCCCTCACACTGCGGGCTGCCGGGGAAAGGCGGGGGTTGGGCTGGAAACTCAGGTAGCATCTAGTGCCTCCCCATGGACAGGGGAGGTAATTAGCGGACTTCCCCCTGCCAGGGAACACCTGTGACACCAGTCAGCTGCGTGGACGGCGGCCCCAAACCTCGACCACACAGTCAGCCGTGTTCCGGAATTCTGAGTGTGGGGAGGTTCTGTCTTCTGTCTGCAGCACCCGGGATCTCCTAGGAGCCCTTCGAGAGTCTTCCCCGAGTCCCTCCCAGTGCGGGCAGCCGGGGAACGGCGGGGTTTGGGCTGGAAAAGTAGGTAGCATCTAGTGCCTCCCCATGGACCGGGGAGGTATTTAGCGGAATTTCCCCTGCCAGGGATCACCTGTGACACAAGGCAGCTGCGTGGAGGGCGGCCCCGAACCTCCCCCACACAGTCACACGTGTTCCAGATTTCTGAGTGTGGGGAGGTTCCGTCTTCTGTCTGCAGCACCCGGGTACTCCTAGGAGATTTTCGAGTGTCTTCCCCCAGTCCCTCCATTTGCGGGCTGCCGGGGAAAGGAGGGGGTTGGGCTGGAAAAGCAGGTAGCATCTTGTGCCTCCCCATGGACAAGGGAGGTAATTAGCGGACTTCCCCCTGCCAGGGAACACCTGTGACACCAGGCAGCTGCGTGGAGGGCGGCCCCGAACCTCCCCCACACAGTCAACCGTGTTCCGGAATTCTGAGTGTGGGGAGGTTCCGTCTTCTGTCTGCAGCACACGGGATCTCCTAGGAGCCCTTCGAGTGTCTTCCCAGAGTCCCTCCCTGTGCGGGCTGCAGGGGAAAGGCGGGGGTTGGGCTGGAAAAGCAGGTAGCATCTTGTGCCTCCCCATGGACAGGGGAGGTAATTAGCGGACTTCCCCCTGCCAGGTAACACCTGTGACACCAGGCAGCTGCGTGGATGGTGGCCCCGAACCTCCCCCACACAGTCAGCCGTGTTCCGGAATTCTGAGTGTGGGGAGGATCCGTCTTCTGTCTGCAGCACCCGGGATCTCCTAGGAGCCATTCGAGTGTCTTCCCCGAATCCCTCACACTGCGGGCTGCCGGGGAAAGGCGGGGGTTGGGCTGGAAACTCAGGTAGCATCTAGTGCCTCCCCATGGACCGGGGAGGTATTTAGCGGAATTCCCCCTGCCAGGGAACACCTGTGACACAAGGCAGCTGCGTGGAGGGCGGCCCCGAACCTCCCCCACACAGTCACACGTGTTCCAGATTTTTGAGTGTGGGGAGGTTCCGTCTTCTGTTTGCAGCACCCGGGTTCTCCTAGGAGATTTTCGAGTGTCTTCCCCCAGTCCCTCCCTTTGCGGGCTGCTGGGGAAAGGAGGGGGTTGGGCTGGAAAAGCAGGTAGCATCTTGTGCCTCCCCATGGACAGGGGAGGTAATTAGCGGACTTCCCCCTGCCAGGGAACACCTGTGACACCAGGCAGCTGCGTGGAGGTCGGCCCCGAACCTCCCCCACACAGTCAGCCGTGTTCCGGAATTCTGAGTGTGTGGAGGATCCGTCTTCTGTCTGCAGCACCCGGGATCTCCTAGGAGCCCTTCGAGATTCTTCCCGAGTCCCTCCCAGTGCGGGAAGCCGGGGAACTGCGGGGGTTGGGCTGGAAACTCAGGTAGCATCTAGTGCCTCCCCATGGACAGGGGAGGTAATTAGCGGTCTTCCCCCTGCCAGGGAACACCTGTGACACCAGTCAGCTGCGTGGACGGCGGCCCCAAACCTCGACCACACAGTCAGCCGTGTTCCGGAATTTTGAGTGTGGGGAGGTTCTGTCTTCTGTCTGCAGCACCCGGGATCTCCTAGGAGCCCTTCGAGAGTCTTCCCCGAGTCCCTCCCAGTGCGGGCAGCCAGGGAATAACGGGGTTTGGGCTGGAAATGTAGGTAGCATCTAGTGCCTCCCCATGGACAGGGGAAGTAATTAGCGGAATTCCCCCTGCCAGGGAACACCTGTGACACAAGGCAGCTGCGTGGTGTGCGGCCCTAAACCTCACCCACACAGTCACACGTGCTCCAGATTTCTGAGTGTGGGGAGGTTCCGTCTTCTGTCTGCAGCACCCGTGTTCTCCTAGGAGCCTTTCGAGTGTCTTCCCCCAGTCCCTCCCTTTGCGGGCTGCCGGGGAAAGGCGGGGGTTGGGCTGGAAAAGCAGGTAGCATCTTGTGCCTCCCCATGGACAAGGGAGGTAATTAGCGGACTTCCCCCTGCCAGGGAACACCTGTGACACCAGGCAGCTGCGTGGAGGGCGGCCCCGAACCTCCCCCACACAGTCAGCCGTGTTCCGGAATTCTGAGTGTGGGGAGGTTCCGTCTTCTGTCTGCAGCACCCGGGATTTCCTAGGAGCCCTTCGAGAGTCTTCCCCGAGTCCCTCCCAGTGCGGGCAGCTAGGGAAAGGCGGGGTTTGGACTGGAAACGCAGGTAGCATCTAGTGCCTCCCCATGGACAGGGGAAGTAATTAGCGGAATTCCCCCTGCCAGGGAACACCTGTGACAGCAGGCAGCTGCGTGGAGTGCGGCCCTAAACCTCACCCACGCAGTCACACGTGTTCCGGAATTCTGAGTGTGGGGAGGTTCCGTCTTCTGTCTGCAGCACCCGGGTTCTCCTAGGAGCCTTTCGAGTGTCTTCCCCCATTCCCTCCATTTGCGGGCTGCCGGGGAAAGGAGGGGGTTGGGCTGGAAAAGCAGGTAGCATCTTGTGCCTCCCCATGGACAGGGGAGGTAGTTAGCGGACTTCCCCTTGCCAGGGAACACCTGTGACACCAGGCAGCTGCGTGGAGGGCGGCCCCGAAACTCCCCCACACAGTCAACCGTGTTCCGGAATTCTGAGTGTGGGGAGGTTCCGTCTTCTGTCTGCAGCACACGGGATCTCCTAGGAGCCCTTCGAGTGTCTTCCCAGAGTCCCTCCCTGTGCGGGCTGCCGGGGAAAGGCGGGGGTTGGGCTGGAAAAGCAGGTAGCATCTTGTGCCTCCCCATGGACAGGGGAGGTAATTAGCGGACTTCCCCCTGCCAGGGAACACCTGTGACACCAGGCAGCTGCGTGGATGGCGGCCCCGAACCTCCCCCACACAGTCAGCCGTGTTCCGGAATTCTGAGTGTGGGGAGGATCCGTCTTCTGTCTGCAGCACCCGGGATCTCCTAGGAGCCCTTCGAGTGTCTTCCCCGAATCCCTCACACTGCGGGCTGCCGGGGAAAGGCGGGGGTTGGGCTGGAAACTCAGGTAGAATCTAGTGCCTCCCCATGGACAGGGGAGGTAATTAGCGGACTTCCCCCTGCCAGGGAACACCTGTGACACCAGTCAGCTGCGTGGACGGCGGCCCCAAACCTCGACCACACAGTCAGCCGTGTTCCGGAATTCTGATTGTGGGAGGTTCTGTCTTCTGTCTGCAGCACCCGGGATCTCCTAGGAGCCCTTCGAGATTCTTCCCCGAGTCCCTCCCAGTGCGGGCAGCCAGGGAATGGCGGGGTTTGGGCTGGAAAAGTAGGTAGCATCTAGTGCCTCCCCATGGACAGGGGAGGTAATTAGCGGACTTCACCCTGCCAGGGAACACCTGTGACACCAGGCAGCTGCGTGGAGGGCGGCCCCGAACCTCCCCCACTCAGTCAGCCGTGTTCCGGAATTCTGAGTGTGGGGAGGTTCCGTCTTCTGTCTGCAGCACCCGGGATCTCCTAGGAGCCCTTCGAGTGTCTTCCCCGAATCCCTCACACTGCGGGCTGCCGGGGAAAGGCGGGGGTTGGGCTGGAAACTCAGGTAGCATCTAGTGCCTCCCCATGGACAGGGGAGGTAATTAGCGGACTTCCCCCTGCCAGGGAACACCTGTGACACCAGTCAGCTGCGTGGACGGCGGCCCCAAACCTCGACCACACAGTCAGCCGTGTTCCGGAATTCTGAGTGTGGGGAGGTTCTGTCTTGTGTCTGCAGCACCCGGGATCTCCTAGGAGCCGTTCGAGAGTCTTCCCCGAGTCCCTCCCAGTGCGGGCAGCCAGGGAATGGCGGGGTTTGGGCTGGAAAAGTAGGTAGCATCTAGTGCCTCCCCATGGACAGGGGAGGTATTTAGCGGAATTCCCCCTGCCAGGGAACACCTGTGACACAAGGCAGCTGCGTGGTGTGCGGCCCTAAACCTCACCCACACAGTCACACGTGTTCCAGATTTCTGAGTGTGGGGAGGTTCCGTCTTCTGTCTGCAGCACCCGGGTTCTCCTAGGAGCCTTTCGAGTGTCTTCCCCCAGTCCCTCCCTGTGCGGGCTGCCGGGGAAAGGCGGGGGTTGGGCTCGAAAAGCAGGTAGCATCTTGTGCCTCCCCATGGACAGGGGAGGTAATTAGCGGACTTCCCCCTGCCAGGGAACACCTGTGACACCAGGCAGCTGCGTGGAGGGCGGCCCCGAACCTCCCCCACACAGTCAGCCGTGTTCCGGAATTCTGAGTGTGGGGAGGTTCCGTCTTCTGTCTGCAGCACCCGGGATCTCCTAGGAGCCCTTCGAGTGTCTTCCCCGAATCCCTCACACTGCGGGCTGCCGGGGAAAGGCGGGGGTTGGGCTGGAAACTCAGGTAGCATCTAGTGCCTCCCCATGGACAGGGGAGGTAATTAGCGGACTTCACCCTGCCAGGGAACACCTGTGACACCAGGCAGCTGCGTGGAGGGCGGCCCCGAACCTCCCCCACACAGTCAGCCGTGTTCCGGAATTCTGAGTGTGGGGAGGTTCTGTCTTATGTCTGCAGCACCCGGGATCACCTAGGAGCCCTTCGAGTGTCTTCCCCCAGTCCCTCACTGTGCGGGCTGCCGGGGAAAGGAGGGGGTTGGGCTGGAAAAGCAGGTAGCATCTTGTACCTCCCCATGGACAGGGGAGGTAATTAGCGGACTTCCCCCTGCCAGGGAACACCTGTGACACCAGGCAGCTGCGTGGAGGGCGGCCCCGAACCTCCCCCACACAGTCAGCCGTGTTCCGGAATTCTGAGTGTGGGGAGGTTCCGTCTTCTGTCTGCAGCACCCGGGATCTCCTAGGAGCCCTTCGACTGTCTTCCCCGAATCCCTCACACTGCGGGCTGCCGGGGAAAGGCGGGGGTTGGGCTGGAAACTCAGGTAGCATCTAGTGCCTCCCCATGGACAGGGGAGGTAATTAGCGGACTTCCCCTTGCCAGGGAACACCTGTGACACCAGGCAGCTTCGTGGAGGGCTGCCCCGAACCTCCCACACACAGTCAGCCGTGTTCCGGAATTCTGAGTGTGGGGAGGTTCCGTCTTCTGTCTGCAGCACCCGGGATCTCCTAGGAGCCCTTCGAGTGTCTTCCCCGAATCCCTCACACTGCGGGCTGCCGGGGAAAGGCGGGGGTTGGGCTGGAAACTCAGGTAGCATCTAGTGCCTCCCCATGGACAGGGGAGGTAATTAGCGGACTTCACCCTGCCAGGGAACACCTGTGACACCAGGCAGCTGCGTGGAGGGCGGCCCTAAACCTCACCCACACAGTCACACGTGTTCCAGATTTCTGAGTGTGGGGAGGTTCCGTCTTCTGTCTGCAGCACCCGGGTTCTCCTAGGAGCCTTTCGAGTGTCTTCCTCCAGTCCCTCCCTGTGCGGGCTGCCGGGGAAAGGCGGGGGTTGGGCTGGAAAAGCAGGTAGCATCTTGTGCCTCCCCATGGACAAGGGAGGTAATTAGTGGACTTCCCCCTGCCAGGGAACACCTGTGACACCAGGCAGCTGCGTGGAGGGCGGCCCCGAACCTCCCCTACACAGTCAGCCGTGTTCCGGAATTCTGAGTGTGGGGAGGTTCCGTCTTCTGTCTGCAGCACCCGGGATCTCCTAGGAGCCCTTCGAGTGTCTTCCCCGAATCCCTCACACTGCGGACTGCCGGGGAAAGGCGGGGGTTGGGCTGGAAACTCAGGTAGCATCTAGTGCCTCCCCATGGACGGGGGAGGTAATTAGCGGACTTCCCCCTGCCAGGGAACACCTGTGACACCAGGCAGCTGCGTGGAGGGCGGCCCTAAACCTCACCCACACAGTCACACGTGTTCCAGATTTCTGAGTGTGGGGAGGTTCCGTCTTATGTCTGCAGCACCCGGGTTCTCCTAGGAGCCTTTCGAGTGTCTTCCCCCAGTCCCTCCCTGTGCGGGCTGCCGGGGAAAGGCGGGGGTTGGGCTGGAAAAGCAGGTAGCATCTTGTGCCTCCCCATGGACAAGGGAGGTAATTAGCGGACTTCCCCCTGCCAGGGAACACCTGTGACACCAGGCAGCTGCGTGGAGGGCGGCCCCGAACCTCCCCCACACAGTCAGCCGTGTTCCGGAATTCTGAGTGTGGGGAGGTTCCGTCTTCTGTCTGCAGCACCCGGGATCTCCTAGGAGCCCTTCGAGTGTCTTCCCCGAATCCCTCACACTGCGGGCTGCCGGGGAAAGGCGGGGGTTGGGCTGGAAACTCAGGTAGCATCTAGTGCCTCCCCATGGACAGGGGAGGTAATTAGCGGACTTCACCCTGCCAGGGAACACCTGTGACAGCAGGCAGCTGCGTGGAGGGCGGCCCCGAACCTCCCCCACACAGTCAGCCGTGTTCCGGAATTCTGAGTGTGGGGAGGTTCTGTCTTATGTCTGCAGCACCCGGGATCACCTAGGAGCCCTTCGAGTGTCTTCCCCCATTCCCTAACTGTGCGGGCTGCGGGGAAAGGAGGGGGTTGGGCTGGAAAAGCAGGTAGCATCTTGTGCCTCCCCATGGACATGGGAGGTAATTAGCGGACTTCCCCCTGCCAGGGAACACCTGTGACACCAGGCAGCTGCGTGGAGGGCGGCCCCGAACCTCCCCTACACAGTCAGCCGTGTTCCGGAATTCTGAGTGTGGGGAGGTTCCGTCTTCTGTCTGCAGCACCCGGGATCTCCTAGGAGCCCTTCGAGAGTCTTCCCCGAGTCCCTCCCAGTGCGGGCAGCCAGGGAATAACGGGGTTTGGGCTGGAAAAGCAGGTAGCATCTAGTGCCTCCCCATGGACAGGGGAGGTATTTAGCGGAATTCCCCCTGCCAGGGAACACTTGTGACACAAGGCAGCTGCGTGGTGTGCGGCCCTAAACCTCACCCACACAGTCACACGTGTTCCAGATTTCTGAGTGTGGGGAGGTTCCGTCTTATGTCTGCAGCACCCGGGTTCTCCTAGGAGCCTTTCGAGTGCCTTCCCCCAGTCCCTCCCTGTGCGGGCTGCCGGGGAAAGGCGGGGGTTGGGCTGGAAAAGCAGGTAGCATCTTGTGCCTCCACATGGACAAGGGAGGTAATTAGCGGACTTCCCCCTGCCAGGGAACACCTGTGACACCAGGCAGCTGCGTGGAGGGCGGCCCCGAACCTCCCCCACACAGTCAGCCGTGTTCCGGAATTCTGAGTGTGGGGAGGTTCCGTCTTCTGTCTGCAGCACCCGGGATCTCCTAGGAGCCCTTCGAGTGTCTTCCCCGAATCCCTCACACTGCGGGCTGCCGGGGAAAGGCGGGGGTTGGGCTGGAAACTCAGGTAGCATCTAGTGCCTCCCCATGGACAGGGGAGGTAATTAGCGGACTTCCCCCTGCCAGGGAACACCTGTGACACCAGTCAGCTGCGTGGACGGCGGCCCCAAACCTCGACCACACAGTCAGCCGTGTTCCGGAATTCTGAGTGTGGGGAGGTTCTGTCTTCTGTCTGCAGCACCCGGGATCTCCTAGGAGCCCTTCGAGAGTCTTCCCCGAGTCCCTCCCAGTGCGGGCAGCCAGGGAATGGCGGGGATTGGGCTGGAAAATTAGGTAGCATCTAGTGCCTCCCCATGGACCGGGGAGGTATTTAGCGGAATTCCCCCTGCCAGGGAACACCTGTGACACAAGGCAGCTGCGTGGAGGGCGGACCCGAACCTCCCCCACACAGTCACACGTGTTCCAGATTTCTGAGTGTGGGGAGGTTCCGTCTTCTGTCTGCAGCACCCGGGTTCTCCTAGGAGATTTTCGAGTGTCTTCCCACAGTCCCTCCCTTTGCGGGCTGCCGGGGAAAGGAGGGGGTTGGGCTGGAAAAGCAGGTAGCATCTTGTGCCTCCCCATGGACAGGGGAGGTTATTAGCGGACTTCCCCCTGCCAGGGAACACCTGTGACACCAGGCAGCTGCGTGGAGGTCGGCCCCGAACCTCCCCCACACAGTCAGCCGTGTTCCGGAATTCTGAGTGTGGGGAGGTTCCGTCTTCTGTCTGCAGCACCCGGGATCTCCTAGGAGCCCTTCGAGTGTCTTCCCCGAATCCCTCACACTGCGGGCTGCCGGGGAAAGGCGGGGGTTGGGCTGGAAACGCAGGTAGCATCTAGTGCCTCCCCATGGACAGGGGAGGTAATTAGCGGACTTCCCCCTGCCGGGGAACACCTGTGACACCAGGCAGCTGCGTGGAGGGCGGCCCCGAACCTCCCCCACACAGTCAGCCGTGTTCCGGAATTCTGAGTGTGGGGAGGTTCCGTCTTATGTCTGCAGCACCCGGGTTCACCTAGGAGCCCTTCGAGTGTCTTCCCCCAGTCCCTCACTGAGCGGGATGCCGGGGAAAGGAGGGGGTTGGGCTGGAAAAGCAGGTAGCATCTTGTGCCTCCCCATGGACAGGGGAGGTAATTAGCGGACTTCCCCTTGCCAGGGAACACCTGTGACACCAGGCAGCTGCGTGGAGGGCGGCCCCGAACCTCCCCTACACAGTCAGCCGTGTTCCGGAATTCTGAGTGTGGGAAGGTTCCGTCTTCTGTCTGCAGCACCCGGGATCTCCTAGGAGCCCTTCGAGTGTCTTCCCCGAATCCCTCACACTGCGGACAGCCGGGGAAAAGCGGGGGTTGGGCTGGAAACTCAGGTAGCATCTAGTGCCTCCCCATGGACAGGGGATGTAATTAGCGGACTTCCCCCTGCCAGGGAACACCTGTGACACCAGGCAGCTGCGTGGAGGGCGGCCCTAAACCTCACCCACACAGTCACACGTGTTCCAGATTTCTGAGTGTGGGGAGGTTCCGTCTTATGTCTGCAGCACCCGGGTTCTCCTAGGAGCCTTTCGAGTGTCTTCCCCCAGTCCCTCCCTGTGCGGGCTGCCGGGGAAAGGCGGGGGTTGGGCTGGAAAAGCAGGTAGCATCTTGTGCCTCCCCATGGACAAGGGAGGTAATTAGCGGAATTCCCCCTGCCAGGGAACACCTGTGACACCAGGCAGCTGCGTGGAGGGCGGCCCCGAACCTCCCCCACACAGTCAGCCGTGTTCAGGAATTCTGAGTGTGGGGAGGTTCCGTCTTCTGTCTGCAGCACCCGGGATCTCCTAGGAGCCCTTCGAGTGTCTTCCCCGAATCCCTCACACTGCGGGCTGCCGGGGAAAGGCGGGGGTTGGGCTGGAAACTCAGGTAGCATCTAGTGGCTCCCCATGGATAGGGGAGGTAATTAGCGGACTTCACCCTGCCAGGGAACACCTGTGACACCAGGCAGCTGCGTGGAGGGCGGCCCCGAACCTCCCCCACACAGTCAGCCGTGTTCCGGAATTCTGAGTGTGGGGAGGTTCTGTCTTATGTCTGCAGCACACGGGATCACCTAGGAGCCCTTTGAGTGTCTTCCCCCAGTCCCTCCCTGTGCGGGCTGCCGGGGAAAGGCGGGGGTTGGGCTGGAAAAGCAGGTAGCATCTTGTGCCTCCCCATGGACAAGGGAGGTAATTAGCGGAATTCCCCCTGCCAGGGAACACCTGTGACACCAGGCAGCTGCGTGGAGGGCGGCCCCGAACCTCCCCCACACAGTCAGCCGTGTTCAGGAATTCTGAGTGTGGGGAGGTTCCGTCTTCTGTCTGCAGCACCCGGGATCTCCTAGGAGCCCTTCGAGTGTCTTCCCCGAATCCCTCACACTGCGGGCTGCCGGGGAAAGGCGGGGGTTGGGCTGGAAACTCAGGTAGCATCTAGTGGCTCCCCATGGATAGGGGAGGTAATTAGCGGACTTCACCCTGCCAGGGAACACCTGTGACACCAGGCAGCTGCGTGGAGGGCGGCCCCGAACCTCCCCCACACAGTCAGCCGTGTTCCGGAATTCTGAGTGTGGGGAGGTTCTGTCTTATGTCTGCAGCACACGGGATCACCTAGGAGCCCTTTGAGTGTCTTCCCCCAGTCCCAAACTGTGCGGGCTGCGGGGAAAGGAGGGGGTTGGGCTGGAAAAGCAGGTAGCATCTTGTGCCTCCCCATGGACAGGGGAGGTAATTAGCGGACTTCACCCTGCCAGGGAACACCTGTGACACCAGGCAGCTGCGTGGAGGGCGGCCCTAAACCTCACCCACACAGTCACACGTGTTCCAGATTTTTGAGTGTGGGGAGGTTCCGTCTTCTGTCTGCAGCACCCGGGTTCTCCTAGGAGCCTTTCGAGTGTCTTCCCCCAGTCCCTCCCTGTGCGGGCTGCCGGGGAAAGGCGGGGGTTGGGCTGGAATAGCAGGTAGCATCTTGTGCCTCCCCATGGACAAGGGAGGTAATTAGTGGACTTCCCCCTGCCAGGGAACACCTGTGACACCAGGCAGCTGCGTGGAGGGCGGCCCCGAACCTCTCCTACACAGTCAGCCGTGTTCCGGAATTCTGAGTGTGGGGAGGTTCCGTCTTCTGTCTGCAGCACCCGGGATCTCCTAGGAGCCCTTCGAGTGTCTTCCCCGAATCCCTCACACTGCGGACTGCCGGGGAAAGGCGGGGGTTGGGCTGGAAACTCAGGTAGCATCTAGTGCCTCCCCATGGACAGGGGAGGTAATTAGCGGACTTCCCCCTGCCAGGGAACACCTGTGACACCAGGCAGCTGCGTGGAGGGCGGCCCTAAACCTCACCCACACAGTCACACGTGTTCCAGATTTCTGAGTGTGGGGAGGTTCCGTCTTCTGTCTGCAGCACCCGGGTTCTCCTAGGAGCCTTTCGAGTGTCTTCCCCCAGTCCCTCCCTGTGCGGGCTGCCGGGGAAAGGCGGGGGTTGGGCTGGAAAAGCAGGTAGCATCTTGTGCCTCCCCATGGACAAGGGAGGTAATTAGCGGACTTCCCCCTGCCAGGGAACACCTGTGACACCAGGCAGCTGCGTGGAGGGCGGCCCCGAACCTCCCCCACACAGTCAGCCGTGTTCCGGAATTCTGAGTGTGGGGAGGTTCCGTCTTCTGTCTGCAGCACCCGGGATCTCCTAGGAGCCCTTCGAGTGTCTTCCCCGAATCCCTCACACTGCGGGCTGCCGGGGAAAGGCGGGGGTTGGGCTGGAAACTCAGGTAGCATGTAGTGCCTCCCCATGGACAGGGGAGGTAATTAGCGGACTTCACCCTGCCAGGGAACACCTGTGACACCAGGCAGCTGCGTGGAGGGCGGCCCCGAACCTCCCCCACACAGTCAGCCGTGTTCCGGAATTCTGAGTGTGGGGAGGTTCTGTCTTATGTCTGCAGCACCCGGGATCACCTAGGAGCCCTTCGAGTGTCTTCCCCCAGTCCCTCACTGTGCGGGCTGCGGGGAAAGGAGGGGGTTGGGCTGGAAAAGCAGGTAGCATCTTGTGCCTCCCCATGGACCGGGGAGGTAATTAGCGGACTTCCCCCTGCCAGGGAACACCTGTGACACCAGGCAGCTGCGTGGAGGGCGGCCCCGAACCTCCCCCACACAGTCAGCCGTGTTCCGGAATTCTGAGTGTGGGGAGGTTCCGTCTTCTGTCTGCAGCACCCGGGATCTCCTAGGAGCCCTTCGAGTGTCTTCCCCGAATCCCTCACACTGCGGGCTGCCAGGGAAAGGCGGGGGTTGGGCTGGAAACTCAGGTAGCATCTAGTGTCTCCCCATGGACAGGGGAGGTAATTAGCGGACTTCACCCTGCCAGGGAACACCTGTGACACCAGGCAGCTGCGTGGAGGGCGGCCCCGAACCTCCCCCACACAGTCAGCCGTGTTCCGGAATTCTGAGTGTGGGGAGGTTCTGTCTTATGTCTGCAGCACCCGGGATCACCTAGGAGCCCTTCGAGTGTCTTCCCCCAGTCCCTAACTGTGCGGGCTGCGGGGAAAGGAGGGGGTTGGGCTGGAAAAGCAGGTAGCATCTTGTGCCTCCCCATGGACAGGGGAGGTAATTAGCGGACTTCCCCCTGCCAGGGAACACCTGTGACACCAGGCAGCTGCGTGGAGGGCGGCCCCGAACCTCCCCCACACAGTCAGCCGTGTTCCGGAATTCTGAGTGTGGGGAGGTTCCGTCTTCTGTCTGCAGCACCCGGGATCTCCTAGGAGCCCTTCGAGTGTCTTCCCCGAATCCCTCACACTGCGGGCTGCCGGGGAAAGGCGGGGGTTGGGCTGGAAACTCAGGTAGCATCTAGTGCCTCCCCATGGACATGGGAGGTAATTAGCGGACTTCACCCTGCCAGGGAACACCTGTGACACCAGGCAGCTGCGTGGAGGGCGGCCCCGAACCTCCCCCACACAGTCAGCCGTGTTCCGGAATTCTGAGTGTGGGGAGGTTCTGTCTTATGTCTGCAGCACCCGGGATCACCTAGGAGCCCTTCGAGTGTCTTCCCCCAGTCCCTCACTGTGCGGGCTGCGTGGAAAGGAGGGGGTTGGGCTGGAAAAGCAGATAGCATCTTGTGCCTCCCCATGGACAGGGGAGGTAATTAGCGGACTTCCCCCTGCCAGGGAACACCTGTGACACCAGGCAGCTGCGTGGAGGGCGGCCCCGAACCTCCCCCACACAGTCAGCCGTGTTCCGGAATTCTGAGTGTGGGGAGGTTCCGTCTTCTGTCTGCAGCACCCGGGATCTCCTAGGAGCCCTTCGAGTGTCTTCCCCGAATCCCTCACACTGCGGACTGCCGGGAAAAGGCGGGGGTTGGGCTGGAAACTCAGGTAGCATCTAGTGCCTCCGCATGGACAGGGGAGGTAATTAGCGGACTTCCCCCTGCCAGGGAACACCTGTGACACCAGGCAGCTGCGTGGAGGGCGGCCCTAAACCTCACCCACACAGTCACACGTGTTCCAGATTTCTGAGTGTGGGGAGGTTCCGTCTTCTGTCTGCAGAACCCGGGATCTCCTAGGAGCCCTTCGAGAGTCTTCCCCGAGTCCCTCCCAGTGCGGGCAGCCGGGGAACGGCGGGGGTTGGGCTGGAAACTCTGGTAGCATCTTGTGCCTCCCCATGGGCAAGGGAGGTAATTAGCGGACTTCCCCCTGCCAGGGAACACCTGTGACACCAGGCAGCTGCGTGGAGGGCGGCCCCGAACCTCCCCCACACAGTCAGCCGTGTTCCGGAATTCTGAGTGTGGGGAGGTTCCGTCTTCTGTCTGCAGCACCCGGGATCTCCTAGGAGCCCTTCGAGAGTCTTCCCGAGTCCCTCCCAGTGCGGGCAGCCGGGGAACTGCGGGGGTTGGGCTGGAAACTCAGGTAGCATCTAGTGCCTCCCCATGGACAGGGGAGGTAATTAGCGGTCTTCCCCCTGCCAGGGAACACCTGTGACACCAGTCAGCTGCGTGGACGGCGGCCCCAAACCTCGACCACACAGTCAGCTGTGTTCCGGAATTCTGAGTGTGGGGAGGTTCAGTCTTCTGTCTGCAGCACCCGGGATCTCCTAGGAGCCCTTCGAGAGTCTTCCCCGAGTCCCTCCCAGTGCGGGCAGCCAGGGAATGGCGGGGTTTGGGCTGGAAACGTAGGTAGCATCTAGTGCCTCCCCATGGACAGGGGAGGTATTTAGCGGAATTCCCCCTGCCAGGGAACACCTGTGACACAAGGCAGCTGCGTGGTGTTCGGCCCTAAACCTCCCCCACACTGTCACACGTGTTCCAGATTTCTGAGTGTGGGGAGGTTCCGTCTTCTGTCTGCAGCACCCGGGTTCTCCTAGGAGCCTTTCGAGTGTCTTCCCCCAGTCCCTCCCTGTGCGGGCTGCCGGGGAAAGGCGGGGGTTGGGCTGGAAAAGCAGGTAGCATCTTGTGCCTCCCCATGGACAAGGGAGGTAATTAGCGGACTTCCCCCTGCCAGGGAACACCTGTGACTCCAGGCAGCTGCGTGGAGGGCGGCCCCGAACCTCCCCCACACAGTCAGCCGGGTTCCGGGATTCTGAGTGTGGGGAGGTTCCGTCTTCTGTCTGCAGCACCCGGGATTTCCTAGGAGCCCTTCGAGATTCTTCCCCGAGTCCCTCCCAGTGCGGGCAGCCAGGGAAAGGCGGGGTTTGGACTGGAAACGCAGGTAGAATCTAGTGCCTCCCCATGGACAGGGGAGGAAATTAGCGGAATTCCCCCTGCCAGGGAACACCTGTGACAGCAGGCAGCTGCGTGGAGTGCGGCCCTAAACCTCACCCACGCAGTCACACGTGTTCCGGAATTCTGAGTGTGGGGAGGTTCCGTTTTCTGTCTGCAGCACCCGGGTTTTCCTAGGAGCCTTTCGAGTGTCTTCCCCCATTCCCTCCCTTTGCGGGCTGCCGGGGAAAGGAGGGGGTTGGGCTGGAAAAGCAGGTAGCATCTTGTGCCTCCCCATGGACAAGGGAGGTAATTAGCGGACTTCCCCCTGCCAGGGAACACCTGTGACACCAGGCAGCTGCGTGGAGGGCGGCCCCGAACCTCCCCCACACAGTCAGCCGTGTTCCGGAATTCTGAGTGTGGGGAGGTTCCGTCTTCTGTCTGCAGCACCCGGGATCTCCTAGGAGCCCTTCGAGTGTCTTCCCCGAATCCCTCACACTGCGGGCTGCCGGGGAAAGGCGGGGGTTGGGCTGGAAACTCAGGTAGCATCTAGTGCCTCCCCATGGACAGGGGAGGTAATTAGCGGACTTCACCCTGCCAGGGAACACCTGTGACACCAGGCAGCTGCGTGGAGGGCGGCCCCGAACCTCCCCCACACAGTCAGCCGTGTTCCGGAATTCTGAGTGTGGGGAGGTTCCGTCTTCTGTCTGCAGCTCCCGGGATCTCCTAGGAGCCCTTCGAGAGTCTTCCCCGAGTCCCTCCCAGTGCGGGCAGCCAGGGAATGGCGGGGTTTGGGCTGGAAAAGTAGGTAGCATCTAGTGCCTCCCCATGGACAGGGGAGGTATTTAGCGGAATTCCCCCTGCCAGGGAACACCTGTGACACAAGGCAGCTGCGTGGTGTGCGGCCCTAAACCTCACCCACACAGTCACACGTGTTCCAGATTTCTGAGTGTGGGGAGGTTCCGTCTTCTGTCTGCAGCACCCGGGTTCTCCTAGGAGCCTTTCGAGTGTCTTCCCCCAGTCTCTCCCTGTGCGGGCTGCCGGGGAAAGGCGGGGTTTGGGCTGGAAAAGCAGGTAGAATCTTGTGCCTCCCCATGGACAAGGGAGGTAATTAGCGGACTTCCCCCTGCCAGGGAACACCTGTGACACCAGGCAGCTGCGTGGAGGGCGGCCGCGAACCTCCCCCACACAGTCAGCCGTGTTCCGGAATTCTGAGTGTGGGGAGTTTCTGTCTTATGTCTGCAGCACCCGGGATCACCTAGGAGCCCTTCGAGTGTCTTCCCCCAGTCCCTCACTGTGCGGGCTGCCGGGGAAAGGAGGGGGTTGTGCTGGAAATGCAGGTAGCATCTTGTGCCTCCCCATGGACAGGGGAGGTAATTAGCGGACTTCCCCCTGCCAGGGAACACCTGTGACACCAGGCAGCTGCGTGGAGGGCGGCCCCGAACCTCCCCCACACAGTCAGCCGTGTTCCGGAATTCTGAGTGTGGGGAGGTTCCGTCTTCTGTCTGCAGCACCCGGGATCTCCTAGGAGCCCTTCGAGTGTCTTCCCCGAATCCCTCACACTGCGGGCTGCCGGGGAAAGGCGGGGGTTGGGCTGGAAACTCAGGTAGCATCTAGTGCCTCCCCATGGACAGGGGAGGTAATTAGCGGACTTCACCCTGCCAGGGAACACCTGTGACACCAGTCAGCTGCGTGGAGGGCGGCCCCGAACCTCCCCCACACAGTCAGCCGTGTTCCGGAATTCTGAGTGTGGGGAGGTTCTGTCTTCTGTCTGCAGCAACCGGGATCTCCAAGGAGCCCTTCGAGAGTCTTCCCCGAGTCCCTCCCTGTGCGGGCAGCCAGGGAATGGCGGGGTTTGGGCTGGAAAAGTAGGTAGCATCTAGTGCCTCCCCATGGACAGGGGAGGTAATTAGCGGACTTCCCCCTGCCAGGGAACACCTGTGACACCAGGCAGCTGCGTGGAGGGCGGCCCCGAACCTCCCCCACACAGTCAGCCGTGTTCCGGAATTCTGAGTGTGGGGAGGTTCCGTCTTATGTCTGCAGCACCCGGGATCTCCTAGGAGCCCTTCGAGTGTCTTCCCCCAGTCCCTCACTGTGCGGGCTGCCGGGGAAAAGAGGGGGTTGGGCTGGAAAAACAGGTAGCATCTTGTGCCTCCCCATGGACAGGGGAGGTAATTAGCGGACTTCCCCCTGCCAGGGAACACCTGTGACACCAGGCAGCTGCGTGGAGGGCGGCCCCGAACCTCCCCCACACAGTCAGCCGTGTTCCGGAATTCTGAGTGTGGGGAGGTTCCGTCTTCTGTCTGCAGCACCCGGGATCTCCTAGGAGCCCTTCGAGTGTCTTCCCCGAATCCCTCACACTGCGGGCTGCCGGGGAAAGGCGGGGGTTGGGCTGGAAACTCAGGTAGCATCTAGTGCCTCCCCATGGACAGGGGAGGTAATTAGCGGACTTCACCCTGCCAGGGAACACCTGTGACACCAGGCAGCTGCGTGGAGGGCGGCCCCGAACCTCCCCCACACAGTCAGCCGTGTTCCGGAATTCTGAGTGTGGGGAGGTTCCGTCTTCTGTCTGCAGCACTCGGGATCTCCTAGGAGCCCTTCGAGGGTCTTCCCCGAGTCCCTCCCAGTGCGGGCAGCCAGGGAATGGCGGGGTTTGGGCTGGAAAAGTAGGTAGCATCTAGTGCCTCCCCATGGACAGGGGAGGTATTTAGCGGAATTCCCCCTGCCAGGGAACACCTGTGACACAAGGCAGCTGCGTGGTGTGCGGCCATAAACCTCACCCACACAGTCACACGTGTTCCAGATTTCTGAGTGTGGGGAGGTTCCGTCTTCTGTCTGCAGCACCCGGGTTCTCCTAGGAGCCTTTCGAGTGTCTTCCCCCAGTCTCTCCCTGTGCGGGTTGCCGGGGAAAGGCGGGGGTTGGGCTGGAAAAGCAGGTAGCATCTTGTGCCTCCCCATGGACAAGGGAGGTAATTAGCGGACTTCCCCCTGCCAGGGAACACCTGTGACCCCAGGCAGCTGCGTGGAGGGCGGCCCCGAACCTCCCCCACACAGTCAGCCGTGTTCCGGAATTCTGAGTGTGGGGAGGTTCCGTCTTCTGTCTGCAGCACCCGGGATCTCCTAGGAGCCCTTCGAGTGTCTTCCCCGAATCCCTCACACTGCGGGCTGCCGGGGAAAGGCGGGGGTTGGGCTGGAAACTCAGGTAGCATCTAGTGCCTCCCCATGGACAGGGGAGGAAAGTAGCGGACTTCACCCTGCCAGGGAACACCTGTGACACCAGGCAGCTGCGTGGAGGGCGGCCCCGAACCTCCCCCACACAGTCAGCCGTGTTCCGGAATTCTGAGTGTGGGGAGGTTCTGTCTTATGTCTGCAGCACCCGGGATCACCTAGGAGCCCTTCGAGTGTCTTCCCCCAGTCCCTCACTGTGCGGGCTGCCGGGGAAAGGAGGGGGTTGGGCTGGAAAAGCAGGTAGCATCTTGTGCCTCCCCATGGACAGGGGAGGTAATTAGCGAACTTCCCCCTGCCAGGGAACACCTGTGACACCAGGCAGCTGCGTGGAGGGCGGCCCCGAACCTCCCCCACACAGTCAGCCGTGTTCCGGAATTCTGAGTGTGGGGAGGTTCCGTCTTCTGTCTGCAGCACCCGGGATCTCCTAGGAGCCCTTCGAGTGTCTTCCCCGAATCCCTCACACTGCGGGCTGCCGGGGAAAGGCGGGGGTTGGGCTGGAAACTCAGGTAGCATCTAGTGCCTCCCCATGGACAGGGGAGGTAATTAGCGGACTTCCCCCTGCCAGGGAACACCTGTGACACCAAGCAGCTGCGTGGAGGGCGGCCCCGAACCTCCCCCACACAGTCAGCCGTGTTCCGGAATTCTGAGTGTGGGGAGGTTCCGTCTTATGTCTGCAGCACCCGGGATCTCCTAGGAGCCCTTCGAGTGTCTTCCCCCAGTCCCTCACTGTGCGGGCTGCCGGGGAAAAGAGGGGGTTGGGCTGGAAAAACAGGTAGCATCTTGTGCCTCCCCATGGACAGGGGAGGTAATTAGCGGACTTCCCCCTGCCATGGAACACCTGTGACACCAGGCAGCTGCGTGGAGGGCGGCCCCGATCCTCCCCCACACAGTCAGCCGTGTTCCGGAATTCTGAGTGTGGGGAGGTTCCGTCTTCTGTCTGCAGCACCCGGGATCTCCTAGGAGCCCTTCGAGTGTCTTCCCCGAATCCCTCACACTGCGGGCTGCCGGGGAAAGGCGGGGGTTGGGCTGGAAACTCAGGTAGCATCTAGTGCCTCCCCATGGACAGGGGAGGTAATTAGCGGACTTCACCCTGCCAGGGAACACCTGTGACACCAGGCAGCTGCGTGGAGGGCGGCCCCGAACCTCCCCCACACAGTCAGCCGTGTTCCGGAATTCTGAGTGTGGGGAGGTTCCGTCTTTTGTCTGCAGCACCCGGGATCTCCTAGGAGCCCTTCGAGGGTCTTCCCCGAGTCCCTCCCAGTGCGGGCAGCCAGGGAATGGCGGGGTTTGGGCTGGAAAAGTAGGTAGCATCTAGTGCCTCCCCATGGACAGGGGAGGTATTTAGCGGAATTCCCCCTGCCAGGGAACACCTGTGACACCAGGCAGCTGCGTGGTGTGCGGCCCTAAACCTCACCAACACAGTCACACGTGTTCCAGATTTCTGAGTGTGGGGAGGTTCCGTCTTCTGTCTGCAGCACCCGGGTTCTCCTAGGAGCCTTTCGAGTGTCTTCCCCCAGTCTCTCCCTGTGCGGGTTGCCGGGGAAAAGCGGGGGTTGGGCTGGAAAAGCAGGTAGCATCTTGTGCCTCCCCATGGACAAGGGAGGTAATTAGCGGACTTCCCCCTGCCAGGGAACACCTGTGACCCCAGGCAGCTGCGTGGAGGGCGGCCCCGAACCTCCCCCACACAGTCAGCCGTGTTCCGGAATTCTGAGTGTGGGGAGGTTCCGTCTTCTGTCTGCAGCACCCGGGATCTCCTAGGAGCCCTTCGAGTGTCTTCCCCGAATCCCTCACACTGCGGGCTGCCGGGGAAAGGCGGGGGTTGGGCTGGAAACTCAGGTAGCATCTAGTGCCTCCCCATGGACAGGGGAGGTAATTAGCGGACTTCCCCCTGCCAGGGAACACCTGTGACACCAGGCAGCTGCGTGGAGGGCGGCCCCGAACCTCCCCCACACAGTCAGCCGTGTTCCGGAATTCTGAGTGTGGGGAGGTTCCGTCTTATGTCTGCAGCACCCGGGTTCACCTAGGAGCCCTTCGAGTGTCTTCCCCCAGTCCCTCACTGTGCGGGCTGCCGGGGAAAGGAGGGGGTTGGGCTGGAAAAGCAGGTAGCATCTTGTGCCTCCCCATGGACAGGGGAGGTAATTAGCGGACTTCACCCTGCCAGGGAACACCTGTGACACCAGGCAGCTGCGTGGAGGGCGGCCCCGTACCTCCCCCACACAGTCAGCCGTGTTCCGGAATTCTGAGTGTGGGGAGGTTCCGTATTCTGTCTGCAGCACCCGGGATCTCCTAGGAGCCCTTCGAGTGTCTTCCCCGAATCCCTCACACTGCGGGCTGCCGGGGAAAGGCGGGGGTTGGGCTGGAAACTCAGGTAGCATCTAGTGCCTCCCCATGGACAGGGGAGGTAATTAGCGGACTTCCCCCTGCCAGGGAACACCTGTGACACCAGGCAGCTGCGTGGAGGGCGGCCCCGAACCTCCCCCACACAGTCAGCCGTGTTCCGGAATTCTGAGTGTGGGGAGGTTCCGTCTTCTGTCTGCAGCACCCGGGATCTCATAGGAGCCCTTCGAGTGTCTTCCACGAATCCCTCACACTGCGGGCTGCCGGGGAAAGGCGGGGGTTGGGCTGGAAACTCAGGTAGCATCTAGTGCCTCCCCATGGACAGGGGAGGTAATTAGCGGACTTCCCCCTGCCAGGTAACACCTGTGACACCAGTCAGCTGCGTGGACGGCGGCCCCAAACCTCCCCCACACAGTCAGCCGTGTTCCGGAATTCTGAGTGTGGGGAGGTTCTGTCTTCTGTCTGCAGCACCCGGGATCTCCTAGGAGCCCTTCGAGAGTCTTCCCCGAGTCCCTCCCAGTGCGGGCAGCCAGGGAATGGCGGGTTTTGGGCTGGAAAAGTAGGTAGCATCTAGTGCCTCCCCATGGACAGGGGAGGTATTTAGCGGAATTCCCCCTGCCAGGGAACACCTGTGACACAAGGCAACTGCGTGGTGTGCGGCCCTAAACCTCACCCACACAGTCACACGTGTTCCAGATTTCTGAGTGTGGGGAGGTTCCGTCTTCTGTCTGCAGCACCCGGGTTCTCCTAGGAGCCTTTCGAGTGACTTCCCCGAATCCCTCACACTGCGGGCTGCCGGGGAAAGGCGGGGGTTGGGCTGGAAACTCAGGTAGCATCTAGTGCCTCCCCATGGACAGGGGAGGTAATTAGCGGACTTCACCCTGCCAGGGAACACCTGTGACACCAGGCAGCTGCGTGGAGGGCGGCCCCGAACCTCCCCCACACAGTCAGCCGTGTTCCGGAATTCTGAGTGTGGGGAGGTTCTGTCTTATGTCTGCAGCACCCGGGATCACCTAGGAGCCCTTCGAGTGTCTTCCCCCAGTCCCTCACTGTGCGGGCTGCTGGGGAAAGGAGGGGGTTGGGCTGGAAAAGCAGGTAGCATCTTGTGCCTCCCCATGGACAGGGGAGGTAATTAGCGGACTTC
Organism: Camelus bactrianus; assembly: GCF_048773025.1. Classification (NCBI taxonomy): domain Eukaryota; kingdom Metazoa; phylum Chordata; class Mammalia; order Artiodactyla; family Camelidae; genus Camelus; species Camelus bactrianus. The sequence continues at coordinate 7,499,060 of NW_027413957.1, read as the reverse complement.
CCCCTGCCAGGGAACACCTGTGACACCAGGCAGCTGCGTGGAGGGCGGCCCCGAACCTCCCCCACACAGTCAGCCGTGTTCCGGAATTCTGAGTGTGGGGAGGTTCCGTCTTCTGTCTGCAGCACCCGGGATCTCCTAGGAGCCCTTCGAGTGTCTTCCCCGAATCCCTCACACTGCGGGCTGCCGGGGAAAGGCGGGGGTTGGGATGGAAACTCAGGTAGCATCTAGTGCCTCCCCATGGACAGGGGAGGTAATTAACGGACTTCACCATGCCAGGGAACACCTGTGACACCAGGCAGCTGCGTGGAGGGCTGCCCCGAACCTCCCCCACACAGTCAGCCGTGTTCCGGAATTCTGAGTGTGGGGAGGTTCCGTCTTCTGTCTGCAGCACCCGGGATCTCCTAGGAGCCCTTCGAGTGTCTTCCCCGAATCCCTCACACTGCGGGCTGCCGGGGAAAGGCGGGGGTTGGGCTGGAAACTCAGGTAGCATCTAGTGCCTCCCCATGGACAGGGGAGGTAGTTAGCGGACTTCCCCCTGCCGGGGAACACCTGTGACACCAGGCAGCTGCGTGGAGGGCGGCCCCGAACCTCCCCCACACAGTCAGCCGTGTTCCGGAATTCTGAGTGTGGGGAGGTTCCGTCTTCTGTCTGCAGCACACGGGATCTCCTAGGAGCCCTTCGAGTGTCTTCCCCGAATCCCACACACTGCGGGCTGCCGGGGAAAGGCGGGGGTTGGGCTGGAAACTCAGGTAGCATCTAGTGCCTCCCCATGGACAGGGGAGGTAATTAGCGGACTTCACCCTGCCAGGGAACACCTGTGACACCAGGCAGCTGCGTGGAGGGCGGCCCCGAACCTCCCCCACACAGTCAGCCGTGTTCCGGAATTCTGAGTGTGGGGAGGTTCTGTCTTCTGTCTGCAGCACCCGGGATCTCCTAGGAGCCCTTCGAGAGTCTTCCCCGAGTCCCTCCCAGTGCGGGCAGCCAGGGAATGGCGGGTTTTGGGCTGGAAAAGTAGGTAGCATCTAGTGCCTCCCCATGGACAGGGGAGGTATTTAGCGGAATTCCCCCTGCCAGGGAACACCTGTGACACAAGGCAACTGCGTGGTGTGCGGCCCTAAACCTCACCCACACAGTCACACGTGTTCCAGATTTCTGAGTGTGGGGAGGTTCCGTCTTCTGTCTGCAGCACCCGGGTTCTCCTAGGAGCCTTTCGAGTGTCTTCCCCGAATCCCTCACACTGCGGGCTGCCGGGGAAAGGCGGGGGTTGGGCTGGAAACTCAGGTAGCATCTAGTGCCTCCCCATGGACAGGGGAGGTAATTAGCGGACTTCACCCTGCCAGGGAACACCTGTGACACCAGGCAGCTGCGTGGAGGGCGGCCCCGAACCTCCCCCACACAGTCAGCCGTGTTCCGGAATTCTGAGTGTGGGGAGGTTCTGTCTTATGTCTGCAGCACCCGGGATCACCTAGGAGCCCTTCGAGTGTCTTCCCCCAGTCCCTCACTGTGCGGGCTGCTGGGGAAAGGAGGGGGTTGGGCTGGAAAAGCAGGTAGCATCTTGTGCCTCCCCATGGACAGGGGAGGTAATTAGCGGACTTCCCCCTGCCAGGGAACACCTGTGACACCAGGCAGCTGCGTGGAGGGCGGCCCCGAACCTCCCCCACACAGTCAGCCGTGTTCCGGAATTCTGAGTGTGGGGAGGTTCCGTCTTCTGTCTGCAGCACCCGGGATCTCCTAGGAGCCCTTCGAGTGTCTTCCCCGAATCCCTCACACTGCGGGCTGCCGGGGAAAGGCGGGGGTTGGGATGGAAACTCAGGTAGCATCTAGTGCCTCCCCATGGACAGGGGAGGTAATTAACGGACTTCACCATGCCAGGGAACACCTGTGACACCAGGCAGCTGCGTGGAGGGCTGCCCCGAACCTCCCCCACACAGTCAGCCGTGTTCCGGAATTCTGAGTGTGGGGAGGTTCCGTCTTCTGTCTGCAGCACCCGGGATCTCCTAGGAGCCCTTCGAGTGTCTTCCCCGAATCCCTCACACTGCGGGCTGCCGGGGAAAGGCGGGGGTTGGGCTGGAAACTCAGGTAGCATCTAGTGCCTCCCCATGGACAGGGGAGGTAGTTAGCGGACTTCCCCCTGCCGGGGAACACCTGTGACACCAGGCAGCTGCGTGGAGGGCGGCCCCGAACCTCCCCCACACAGTCAGCCGTGTTCCGGAATTCTGAGTGTGGGGAGGTTCCGTCTTCTGTCTGCAGCACACGGGATCTCCTAGGAGCCCTTCGAGTGTCTTCCCAGAGTCCCTCCCTGTGCGGGCTGCCGGGGAAAGGCGGGGGTTTGGCTGGAAAAGCAGGTAGCATCTTGTGCCTCCCCATGGACAGGGGAGGTAATTAGCGGACTTCCCCCTGCCAGGGAACACCTGTGACACCAGGCAGCTGCGTGGAGGGCGGCCCCGAACCTCCCCCACACAGTCAGCCGTGTTCCGGAATTCTGAGTGTGGGGAGGATCCGTCTTCTGTCTGCAGCACACGGGATCTCCTAGGAGCCCTTCGAGTGTCTTCCCCGAGTCCCTCCCAGTGCGGGCAGCCAGGGAATGGCGGGGTTTGGGCTGGAAAAGTAGGTAGCATCTAGTGCCTCCCCATGGACAGGGGAGGTATTTAGCGGAATTCCCCCTGCCAGGGAACACCTGTGACACAAGGCAGCTGCGTGGAGGGCGGCCCCGAACCTCCCCCACACAGTCACACGTGTTCCAGATTTCTGAGTGTGGGGAGGTTCCGTCTTCTGTCTGCAGCACCCGGGTTCTCCTAGGAGATTTTCGAGTGTCTTCCCCCAGTCCCTCCCTTTGCGGGCTGCCGGGGAAAGGAGGGGGTTGGGCTGGAAAAGCAGGTAGCATCTTGTGCCTCCCCATGGAAAGGGGAGGTAATTAGCGGACTTCCCCCTGCCAGGGAACACCTGTGACACCAGGCAGCTTCGTGGAGGTCGGCCCCGAACCTCCCCCACACAGTCAGCCGTGTTCCGGAATTCTGAGTGTGTGGAGGATCCGTCTTCTGTCTGCAGAACCCGGGATCTCCTAGGAGCCCTTCGAGAGTCTTCCCCGAGTCCCTCCCAGTGCGGGCAGCCGGGGAACTGCGGGGGTTGGGCTGGAACCTCAGGTAGCATCTAGTGCCTCCCCATGGACAGGGGAGGTAATTAGCGGTCTTCCCCCTGCCAGGGAACACCTGTGACACCAGTCAGCTACGTGGACGGCGGCCCCAAACCTCGACCACACAGTCAGCCGTGTTCCGGAATTTTGAATGTGGGGAGGTTCTGTCTTCTGTCTGCAGCACCCGGGATCTCCTAGGAGCCCTTCGAGAGTCTTCCCCGAGTCCCTCCTAGTGCGGGCAGCCAGGGAATAACGGGGTTTGGGCTGGAAAAGCAGGTAGCATCTAGTGCCTCCCCATGGACAGGGGAGGTATTTAGCGGAATTCCCCCTGCCAGGGAACACCTGTGACACAAGGCAGCTGCGTGGTGTGCGGCCCTAAACCTCACCCACACAGTCACACGTGTTCCAGATTTCTGAGTGTGGGGAGGTTCCGTCTTCTGTCTGCAGCACCCGGGTTCTCCTAGGAGCCTTTCGAGTGTCTTCCCCCAGTCCCTCCCTGTGCGGGCTGCCGGGGAAAGGCGGGGGTTGGGCTGGAAAAGCAGGTAGCATCTTGTGCCTCCCCATGGACAGGGGAGGTAATTAGCGGACTTCCCCCTGCCAGGGAACACCTGTGACACCAGTCAGCTGCGTGGACAGCGGCCCCAATCCTCGACCACACAGTCAGCCGTGTTCCGGAATTCTGAGTGTGGGGAGGTTCTGTCTTCTGTCTGCAGCACCCGGGATCTCCTAGGAGCCCTTCGAGAGTCTTCCCCGAGTCCCTCCCAGTGCGGGCAGCCAGGGAATGGCGGGGTTTGGGCTGGAAATGTAGGTAGCATCTAGTGCCTCCCCATGGACAGGGGAGGTATTTAGCGGAAGTCCCCCTGCCAGGGAACACCTGTGACACAAGGCAGCTGCGTGGAGGGCGGCCCCGAACCTCCCCAACACAGTCACACGTGTTCCAGATTTCTGAGCGTGGGGAGGTTCCGTCTTCTGTCTGCAGCACCCGGGTTCTCCTAGGAGATTTTCGAGTGTCTTCCCCCAGTCCCTCACTGTGCGGGCTGCCGGGGAAAGGCGGGGGTTGGGCTGGAAAAGCAGGTAGCATCTTGTGCCTCCCCATGGACAAGGGAGGTAATTAGAGGACTTCCCCCTGCCAGGGAACACCTGTGACACCAGGCAGCTGCGTGGAGGGCGGCCCCGAACCTCCCCCACACAGTCAGCCGTGTTCCGGAATTCTGAGTGTGTGGAGGTTCCGTCTTCTGTCTGCAGCACCCGGGATTTCCTAGGAGCCCTTCGAGAGTCTTCCCCGAGTCCCTCCCTGTGCGGGCAGCTAGGGAAAGGCGGGGTTTGGACTGGAAACGCAGGTAGCATCTAGTGCCTCCCCATGGACAGGGGAGGTAATTAGCGGAATTCCCCCTGCCAGGGAACACCTGTGACACCAGGCAGCTGCGTGGAGTGCGGACCTAAACCTCACCCACGCAGTCACACGTGTTCCGGAATTCTGAGTGTGGGGAGGTTCCGTCTTCTGTCTGCAGCACCCGGGTTCTCCTAGGAGCCTTTTGAGTGTCTTCCCCCATTCCCTCCCTTTGCGGGCTGCCGGGGAAAGGAGGGGGTTGGGCTGGAAAAGCAGGTAGCATCTTGTGCCTCCCCATGGACAAGGGAGGTAATTTGCGGACTTCCCCCTGCCAGGGAACACCTGTGACACCAGGCAGCTGCGTGGAGGGCGGCCCCGAACCTCCCCCACACAGTCAGCCGTGTTCCGGAATTCTGAGTGTGGGGAGGTTCCGTCTTATGTCTGCAGCACCCGGGTTCACCTAGGAGCCCTTCGAGTGTCTTCCCCCAGTCCCTCACTGTGCGGGCTGCCGGGGAAAGTAGGGGGTTGGGCTGGAAAAGCAGGTAGCATCTTGTGCCTCCCCATGGACAGGGGAGGTAATTAGCGGACTTCCCCTTGCCAGGGAACACCTGTGACACCAGGCAGCTGCGTGGAGGGCGGCCCCGAAACTCCCCCACACAGTCAACCGTGTTCCGGAATTCTGAGTGTGGGGAGGTTCCGTCTTCTGTCTGCAGCACACGGGATCTCCTAGGAGCCCTTCGAGTGTCTTCCCAGAGTCCCTCCCTGTGCGGGCTGCCGGGGAAAGGCGGGGGTTGGGCTGGAAAAGCAGGTAGCATCTTGTGCCTCCTCATGGACAGGGGAGGTAATTAGCGGACTTCCCCCTGCCAGGGAACACCTGTGACACCAGGCAGCTGCGTGGATGGCGGCCCCGAACCTCCCCCACACAGTCAGCCGTGTTCCGGAATTCTGAGTGTGGGGAGGATCCGTCTTCTGTCTGCAGCACCCGGGATCTCCTAGGAGCCCTTCGAGTGTCTTCCCCGAATCCCTCAAACTGCGGGCTGCCGGGGAAAGGCGGGGGTTGGGCTGGAAACTCAGGTAGCATCTAGTGCCTCCCCATGGACAGGGGAGGTAATTAGCGGATTTCCCCCTGCCAGGGAACACCTGTGACACCAGTCAGCTGCGTGGACGGCGGCCCCAAACCTCGACCACACAGTCAGCCGTGTTCCGGAATTCTGAGTGTGGGGAGGTTCTGTCTTCTGTCTGCAGCACCCGGGATCTCCTAGGAGCCCTTCGAGAGTCTTCCCCGAGTCCCTCCCAGTGCGGGCAGCCAGGGAATGGCGGGGTTTGGACTGGAAAAGTAGGTAGCATCTAGTTCCTCCCCATGGACAGGGGAGGTATTTAGCGGAATTCCCCCTGCCAGGGAACACCTGTGACACAAGGCAGCTGCGTGGTGTGCGGCCCTAAACCTCACCCACACAGTCACACGTGTTCCAGATTTCTGAGTGTGGGGAGGTTCCGTCTTCTGTCTGCAGCACCCGGGTTCTCCTAGGAGCCTTTCGAGTGTCTTCCCCCAGTCCCTCCCTGTCCGGGCTGCCATGGAAAGGCGGGGGTTGGGCTGGAAAAGCCGGTAGCATCTTGTGCCTCCCCATGGACAAGGGAGGTAATTAGCGGACTTCCCCCTGCCAGGGAACACCTGTGACACCAGGCAGCTGCGTGGAGGGCGGCCCCGAACCTCCCCCACACAGTCAGCCGTGTTCCGGAATTCTGAGTGTGGGGAGGTTCCGTCTTCTGTCTGCAGCACCCGGGATTTCCTAGGAGCCCTTCGAGAGTCTTCCCCGAGTCCCTCCCAGTGCGGGCAGCCAGGGAAAGGCGGGGTTTGGACTGGAAACGCAGGTAGGATCTAGTGCCTCCCCATGGACAGGGGAGGTAATTAGCGGAATTCCCCCTGCCAGGGAACACCTGTGACAGCAGGCAGCTGCGTGGAGTGCGGCCCTAAACCTCACCCACGCAGTCACACGTTTTCCGGAATTCTGAGTGTGGGGAGGTTCCGTTTTCTGTCTGCAGCACCCGGGTTCTCCTAGGAGCCTTTCGAGTGTCTTCCCCCATTCCCTCCCTTTGCGGGCTGCCGGGGAAAGGAGGGGGTTGGGCTGGAAAAGCAGGTAGCATCTTGTGCCTCCCCATGGACAAGGGAGGTAATTAGCGGACTTCCCCCTGCCAGGGAACACCTGTGACACCAGGCAGCTGCGTGGAGGGCGGCCCCGAACCTCCCCCACACAGTCAGCCGTGTTCCGGAATTCTGAGTGTGGGGAGGTTCCGTCTTCTGTCTGCAGCACCCGGGATCTCCTAGGAGCCCTTCGAGTGTCTTCCCCGAATCCCTCACACTGCGGGCTGCCGGGGAAAGGCGGGGGTTGGGCTGGAAACTCAGGTAGCATCTAGTGCCTCCCCATGGACAGGGGAGGTAATTAGCGGACTTCACCCTGCCAGGGAACACCTGTGACACCAGGCAGCTGCGTGGAGGGCGGCCCCGAACCTCCCCCACACAGTCAGCCGTGTTCCGGAATTCTGAGTGTGGGGAGGTTCTGTCTTATGTCTGCAGCACCCGGGTTCACCTAGGAGCCCTTCGAGTGTCTTCCCCCAGTCCCTCACTGTGCGGGCTGCCGGGGAAAGGAGGGGATTGGGCTGGAAAAGCAGGTAGCATCTTGTGCCTCCCCATGGACAGGGGAGGTAATTAGCGGACTTCCCCCTGCCAGGGAACACCTGTGACACCAGGCAGCTGCGTGGAGGGCGGCCCCGATCCTCCCCCACACAGTCAGCCGTGTTCCGGAATTCTGAGTGTGGGGAGGTTCCGTCTTCTGTCTGCAGCACCCGGGATCTCCTAGGAGCCCTTCGAGTGTCTTCCCCGAATCCCTCACACTGCGGGCTGCCGGGGAAAGGCGGGGGTTGGGCTGGAAACTCAGGTAGCATCTAGTGCCTCCCCATGGACAGGGGAGGTAATTAGCGGACTTCACCCTGCCAGGGAACACCTGTGACACCAGGCAGCTGCGTGGAGGGCGGCCCCGAACCTCCCCCACACAGTCAGCAGTGTTCCGGAATTCTGAGTGTGGGGAGGTTCCGTCTTCTGTCTGCAGCACCCGGGATCCCCTAGGAGCCCTTCGAGAGTCTTCCCCGAGTCCCTCCCAGTGCGGGCAGGCAGGGAATGGCGGGGTTTGGGCTGGAAAAGTAGGTAGCATCTAGTGCCTCCCCATGGACAGGGGAGGTATTTAGCGGAATTCCCCCTGCCAGGGAACACCTGTGACACAAGGCTGCTGCGTGGTGTGCGGCCCTAAACCTCACCCACACAGTCACACGTGTTCCAGATTTCTGAGTGTGGGGAGGTTCCGTCTTCTGTCTGCAGCACCCGGGTTCTCCTAGGAGCCTTTCGAGTGTCTTCCCCCAGTCGATCCCTGTGCGGGCTGCCGGGGAAAGGCGGGGGTTGGGCTGGAAAAGCAGGTAGCATCTTGTGCCTCCCCATGGACAAGGGAGGTAATTAGCGGACTTCCCCCTGCCAGGGAACACCTGTGACACCAGGCAGCTGCGTGGAGGGCGGCCCCGAACCTCCCCCACACAGTCAGCCGTGTTCCGGAATTCTGAGTGTGGGGAGGTTCCGTCTTCTGTCTGCAGCACCCGGGATCTTCTAGGAGCCCTTCGAGTGTCTTCCCCGAATCCCTCACACTGCGGGCTGCCGGGGAAAGGCGGGGGTTGGGCTGGAAACTCAGGTAGCATCTAGTGCCTCCCCATGGACAGGGGAGGTAATTAGCGGACTTCCCCCTGCCAGGGAACACCTGTGACACCAGGCAGCTGCGTGGAGGGCGGCCCCGAACCTCCCCCACACAGTCAGCCGTGTTCCGGAATTCTGAGTGTGGGGAGGTTCTGTCTTATGTCTGCAGCACCCGGGATCACCTAGGAGCCCTTCGAGTGTCTTCCCCCAGTCCCTCACTGTGCGGGCTGCCGGGGAAAGGCGGGGGTTGGGCTGGAAACTCAGGTAGCATCTAGTGCCTCCCCATGGACAGGGGAGGTAATTAGCGGACTTCCCCCTGCCAGGGAACACCTGTGACACCAGGCAGCTGCGTGGAGGGCGGCCCCGAACCTCCCCCACACAGTCAGCCGTGTTCCGGAATTCTGAGTGTGGGGAGGTTCCGTCTTCTGTCTGCAGAACCCGGGATCTCCTAGGAGCCCTTCGAGTGTCTTCCCCGAATCCCTCACTCTGCGGGCTGCCGGGGAAAGGCGGGGGTTGGGCTGGAAATTCAGGTAGCATCTAGTGCCTCCCCATGGACAGGGGAGGTAATTAGCGGACTTCCCCCTGCCAGGGAACACCTGTGACACCAGTCAGCTGCGTGGACGGCGGCCCCAAACCTCGACCACACAGTCAGCCGTGTTCCGGAATTCTGAGTGTGGGGAGGTTCCGTCTTCTGTCTGCAGCACCCGGGATCTCCTAGGAGCCCTTCGAGAGTCTTCCCCGAGTCCCTCCCAGTGCGGGCAGCCAGGGAATGGCGGGGTTTGGGCTGGAAAAGTAGGTAGCATCTAGTGCCTCCCCATGGACAGGGGAGGTATTTAGCGGAATTCCCCCTGCCAGGGAACACCTGTGACACAAGGCAGCTGCGTGGTGTGCGGCCCTAAACCTCACCCACACAGTCACACGTGTTCCAGATTTCTGAGTGTGGGGAGGTTCCGTCTTCTGTCTGCAGCACCCGGGGACTCCTAGGAGCCTTTCGAGTGTCTTCCCCCAGTCCCTCACTGTGCAGGCTACCGGGGAAAGGCGGGGGTTGGGCTGGAAAAGCAGGTAGCATCTTGTGCCTCCCCATGGACAAGGGAGGTAATTAGCGGACTTCCCCCTGCCAGGGAACACCTGTGACACCAGGCAGCTGCGTGGAGGGCGGCCCCGAACCTCCCCCACACAGTCAGCCGTGTTCCGGAATTCTGAGTGTGGGGAGGTTCCGTCTTCTGTCTGCAGCACCCGGGATCTCCTAGGAGCCCTTCGAGTGTCTTCCCCGAATCCCTCACACTGCGGGCTGCCGGGGAAAGGCGGGGGTTGGGCTGGAAACTCAGGTAGCATCTAGTGCCTCCCCATGGACAGGGGAGGTAATTAGCGGACTTCCCCCTGCCAGGGAATACCTGTGACACCAGGCAGCTGCGTGGAGGGCGGCCCCGAACCTCCCCCACACAGTCAGCCGTGTTCCGGAATTCTGAGTGTGGGGAGGTTCCGTCTTATGTCTGCAGCACCCGGGTTCACCTAGGAGCCCTTCGAGTGTCTTCCCCCAGTCCGTCACTGTGCGGGCTGCCGGGGAAAGGAGGGGGTTGGGCTGGAAAAGCAGGTAGCATCTTGTGCCTCCCCATGGACAGGGGAGGTAATTAGCGGACTTCCCCTTGCCAGGGAACACCTGTGACACCAGGCAGCTGCGTGGAGGGCGGCCCCGAAACTCCCCCACACAGTCAACCGTGTTCCGGAATTCTGAGTGTGGGGAGGTTCCGTCTTCTGTCTGCAGCACACGGGATCTCCTAGGAGCCCTTCGAGTGTCTTCCCAGAGTCCCTCCCTTTGCGGGCTGCCGGGGAAAGGCGGGGGTTGGGCTGGAAATTCAGGTAGCATCTTGTGCCTCCTCATGGACAGGGGAGGTAATTAGCGGACTTCCCCCTGCCAGGGAACACCTGTGACACCAGGCAGCTGCGTGGATGGCGGCCCCGAACCTCCCCCACACAGTCAGCCGTGTTCCGGAATTCTGAGTGTGGGGAGGATCCGTTTTCTGTCTGCAGCACCCGGGATCTCCTAGGAGCCCTTCGAGTGTCTTCCCCGAATCCCTCACTCTGCGGGCTGCCGGGGAAAGGCGTGGGCTGGGCTGGAAATTCAGGTAGCATCTAGTGCCTCCCCATGGACAGGGGAGGTAATTAGCGGAATTCCCCCTGCCAGGGAACACCTGTGACTGCAGGCAGCTGCGTGGAGTGCGGCCCTAAACCTCACCCACGCAGTCACACGTGTTCCGGAATTCTGAGTGTGGGGAGGTTCCGTTTTCTGTCTGCAGCACCCGGGTTCTCCTAGGAGCCTTTCGAGTGTCTTCCCACATTCCCTCCCTTTGCGGGCTGCCGGGGAAAGGAGGGGGTTGGGCTGGAAAAGCAGGTAGCATCTTGTGCCTCCCCATGGACAGGGGAGGTAATTAGCGGACTTCCCCCTGCCAGGGAACACCTGTGACACCAGGCAGCTGCGTGGAGGGCGGCCCCGAACCTCCCCCACACAGTCAGCCGTGTTCCGGAATTCTGAGTGTGGGGAGGTTCCGTCTTATGTCTGCAGCACCCGGGTTCACCTAGGAGCCCTTCGAGTGTCTTCCCCCAGTCCCTCACTGTGCGGGCTGCCGGGGAAAGGAGGGGGTTGGGCTGGAAAAGCAGGTAGCATCTTGTGCCTCCCCATGGACAGGGGAGGTAATTAGCGGACTTCCCCCTGCCAGGGAACACCTGTGACACCAGGCAGCTGCGTGGAGGGCGGCCCCGAACCTCCCCCACACAGTCAGCCGTGTTCCGGAATTCTGAGTGTGGGGAGGTTCCGTCTTCTGTCTGCAGCACCCGGGATCTCCTAGGAGCCCTTCGAGTGTCTTCCCCGAATCCCTCACACTGCGGGCTGCCGGGGAAAGGCGGGGGTTGGGCTGGAAACTCAGGTAGCATCTAGTGCCTCCCCATGGACAGGGGAGGTAATTAGCGGACTTCCCCCTGCCAGGGAACACCTGTGACACCAGTCAGCTGCGTGGACGGCGGCCCCAAACCTCGACCACACAGTCAGCCGTGTTCCGAAATTCTGAGTGTGGGGAGGTTCTGTCTTCTGTCTGCAGCACCCGGGATCTCCTAGCAGCCCTTCGAGAGTCTTCCCTGAGTCCCTCCCAGTGCGGGCAGCCAGGGAATGGCGGGATTTGGGCTGGAAATGTAGGTAGCATCTAGTGCCTCCCCATGGACAGGGGAGGTATTTAGCGGAATTCCCCCTGCCAGGGAACACCTGTGACACAAGGCAGCTGCGTGGTGTGTGGCCCTAAACCTCACCCACACAGTCACACGTGTTCCAGATTTCTGAGTGTGGGGAGGTTCCGTCTTCTGTCTGCAGCTTCGGGTACTCCTAGGAGCCTTTCGAGTGTCTTCCCCCAGTCCCTCCCTGTGCGGGCTGCCGGGGAAAGGCGGGGGTTGGGCTGGAAAAGCAGGTAGCATCTTGTGCCTCCCCATGGACAAGGGAGGTAATTAGCGGACTTCCCCCTGCCAGGGAACACCTGTGACACCAGGCAGCTGCGTGGAGGGCGGCCCCGAACCTCCCCCACACAGTCAGCCGTGTTCCGGAATTCTGAGTGTGGGGAGGTTCCGTCTTCTGTCTGCAGCACCCGGGATCTCCTAGGAGCCCTTCGAGTGTCTTCCCCGAATCCCTCACACTGCGGGCTGCCGGGGAAAGGCGGGGGTTGGGCTGGAAACTCAGGTAGCATCTAGTGCCTCCCCATGGACAGGGGAGGTAATTAGCGGACTTCACCCTGCCAGGGAACACCTGTGACACCAGGCAGCTGCGTGGAGGGCGGCCCCGAACCTCCCCCACACCGTCAGCCGTGTTCCCGAATTCTGAGTGTGGGGAGGTTCTGTCTTATGTCTGCAGCACCCGGGATCACCTAGGAGCCCTTCGAGTGTCTTCCCCCAGTCCCTCACTGTGCGGGCTGCCGGGGAAAGGAGGGGGTTGGGCTGGAAAAGCAGGTAGCATCTTTTGCCTCCCCATGGACAGGGGAGGTAATTAGCGGACTTCCCCCTGCCAGGGAACACCTGTGACACAAGGCAGCTGCGTGGAGGGCGGCCCCGAACCTCCCCCACACAGTCAGCCGTGTTCCGGAATTCTGAGTGTGGGGAGGTTCCGTCTTCTGTCTGCAGCACCCGGGATCTCCTAGGAGCCTTTCGAGCGTCTTCCCCCAGTCCCTCCCTGTGCGGGTTGCCGGGGAAAGGCGGGGGTTGGCCTGGAAAAGCAGGTAGCATCTTGTGCCTCCCCATGGACAAGGGAGGTAATTAGCGGACTTCCCCCTGCCAGGGAACACCTGTGACACCAGGCAGCTGCGTGGAGGGCGGCCCCGAACCTCCCCCACACAGTCAGCCGTGTTCCGGAATTCTGAGTGTGGGGAGGTTCCGTCTTCTGTCTGCAGCACCCGGGATTTCCTAGGAGCCCTTCGAGAGTCTTCCCCGAGTCCCTCCCAGTGCGGGCAGCTAGGGAAAGGCGGGGTTTGGACTGGAAACGCAGGTAGCATCTAGTGCCTCCCCATGGACAAGGGAGGTAATTAGCGGACTTCCCCCTGCCAGGGAACACCTGTGACACCAGGCAGCTGCGTGGAGGGCGGCCCCGAACCTCCCCCACACAGTCAGCCGTGTTCCGGAATTCTGAGTGTGGGGAGGTTCCGTCTTCTGTCTGCAGCACACGGGATCTCCTAGGAGCCCTTCGAGTCTCTTCCCAGAGTCCCTCCCTGTGCGGGCTGCCGGGGAAAGGCGGGGGTTGGGCTGGAAAAGCAGGTAGCATCTTGTGCCTCCCCATGGACAGGGGAGGTAATTAGCGGACTTCCCCCTGCCAGGGAACACCTGTGACACCAGGCAGCTGCGTGGATGGCGGCCCCGAACCTCCCCCACACAGTCAGCCGTGTTCCGGAATTCTGAGTGTGGGGAGGATCCGTCTTCTGTCTGCAGCACCCGGGATCTCCTAGGAGCCCTTCGAGTGTCTTCCCCGAATCCCTCACACTGCGGGCTGCCGGGGAAAGGCGGGGGTTGGGCTGGAAACTCAGGTAGCAACTAGTGCCTCCCCATGGACAGGGGAGGTAATTAGCGGACTTCCCCCTGCCAGGGAACACCTGTGACACCAGTCAGCTGCGTGGACGGCGGCCCCGAACCTCCCCCACACAGTCACACGTGTTCCAGATTTCTGAGTGTGGGGAGGTTCCGTCTTCTGTCTGCAGCACCCGGGTACTCCTAGGAGATTTTCGAGTGTCTTCCCCCAGTCCCTCCATTTGCGGGCTGCCGGGGAAAGGAGGGGGTTGGGCTGGAAAAGCAGGTAGCATCTTGTGCCTCCCCATGGACAAGGGAGGTAATTAGCGGACTTCCCCCTGCCAGGGAACACCTGTGACACCAGGCAGCTGCGTGGAGGGCGGCCCCGATCCTCCCCCACACAGTCAGCCGTGTTCCGGAATTCTGAGTGTGGGGAGGTTCCGTCTTATGTCTGCAGCACCCGGGTTCACCTAGGAGCCCTTCGAGTGTCTTCCCCCAGTCCCTCACTGTGCGGGCTGCCGGGGAAAGGAGGGGGTTGGGCTGGAAAAGCAGGTAGCATCTTGTGCCTCCCCATGGACAGGGGAGGTAATTAGCGGACTTCCCCTTGCCAGGGAACACCTGTGACACCAGGCAGCTGCGTGGAGGGCGGCCCCGAAACTCCCCCACACAGTCAACCGTGTTCCGGAATTCTGAGTGTGGGGAGGTTCCGTCTTCAGTCTGCAGCACACGGGATCTCCTAGGAGCCCTTCGAGTGTCTTCCCAGAGTCCCTCCCTGTGCGGGCTGCCGGGGAAAGGCGGGGGTTGGGCTGGAAAAGCAGGTAGCATCTTGTGCCTCCCCATGGACAGGGGAGGTAATTAGCGGACTTCCCCCTGCCAGGTAACACCTGTGACAACAGGCAGCTGCGTGGATGGCGGCCCCGAACCTCCCCCACACAGTCAGCCGTGTTCCGGAATTCTGAGTGTGGGGAGGATCCGTCTTCTGTCTGCAGCACCCGGGATCTCCTAGGAGCCCTTCGAGTGTCTTCCCCGAATCCCTCACACTGCGGGCTGCCGGGGAAAGGCGGGGGTTGGGCTGGAAACTCAGGTAGCATCTAGTGCCTCCCCATGGACCGGGGAGGTATTTAGCGGAATTCCCCCTGCCAGGGAACACCTGTGACACAAGGCAGCTGCGTGGAGGGCGGCCCCGAACCTCCCCCACACAGTCACACGTGTTCCAGATTTCTGAGTGTGGGGAGGTTCCGTCTTCTGTTTGCAACACCCGGGTTCTCCTAGGAGATTTTCGAGTGTCTTCCCCCAGTCCCTCCCTTTGCGGGCTGCTGGGGAAAGGAGGGGGTTGGGCTGGAAAAGCAGGTAGCATCTTGTGCCTCCCCATGGACAGGGGAGGTAATTAGCGGACTTCCCCCTGCCAGGGAACACCTGTGACACCAGGCAGCTGCGTGGAGGTCGGCCCCGAACCTCCCCCACACAGTCAGCCGTGTTCCGGAATTCTGAGTGTGTGGAGGATCCGTCTTCTGTCTGCAGCACCCGGGATCTCCTAGGAGCCCTTCGAGATTCTTCCCGAGTCCCTCCCAGTGCGGGCAGCCGGGGAAATGCGGGGGTTGGGCTGGAAACTCAGGTAGCATCTAGTGCCTCCCCATGGACAGGGGAGGTAATTATCGGTCTTCCCCCTGCCAGGGAACACCTGTGACACCAGTCAGCTGCGTGGACGGCGGCCCCAAACCTCGACCACACAGTCAGCCGTGTTCCGGAATTTTGAGTGTGGGGAGGTTCTGTCTTCTGTCTGCAGCACCCGGGATCTCCTAGGAGCCCTTCGAGAGTCTTCCCCGAGTCCCTCCCAGTGCGGGCAGCCAGGGAATAACGGGGTTTGGGCTGGAAAAGCAGGTAGCATCTAGTGCCTCCCCATGGACAGGGGAGGTATTTAGCGGAATTCCCCCTGCCATGGAACACCTGTGACACAAGGCAGCTGCGTGGTGTGCGGCCCTAAACCTCACCCACACAGTCACACGTGTTCCAGATTTCTGAGTGTGGGGAGGTTCCGTCTTCTGTCTGCAGCACCCGGGTTCTCCTAGGAGCCTTTCGAGTGTCTTCCCCCAGTCCCTCCCTTTGCGGGCTGCCGGGGAAAGGCGGGGGTTGGGCTGGAAAAGCAGGTAGCATCTTGGGCCTCCCCATGGACAAGGGAGGTAATTAGCGGACTTCCCCCTGCCAGGGAACACCTGTGACACCAGGCAGCTGCGTGGAGGGCGGCCCCGAACCTCCCCCACACAGTCAGCCGTGTTCCGGAATTCTGAGTGTGGGGAGGTTCCGTCTTCTGTCTGCAGCACCCGGGATTTCCTAGGAGCCCTTCGAGAGTCTTCCCCGAGTCCCTCCCAGTGCGGGCAGCTAGGGAAAGGCGGGGTTTGGACTGGAAACGCAGGTAGCATCTAGTGCCTCCCCATGGACAGGGGAAGTAATTAGCGGAATTCCCCCTGCCAGGGAACACCTGTGAAAGCAGGCAGCTGCGTGGAGTGCGGCCCTAAACCTCACCCACGCAGTCACACGTGTTCCGGAATTCTGAGTGTGGGGAGGTTCCGTCTTCTGTCTGCAGCACCCGGGTTCTCCTAGGAGCCTTTCGAGTGTCTTCCCCCATTCCCTCTATTTGCGGGCTGCCGGGGAAAGAGGGGGTTGGGCTGGAAAAGCAGGTAGCATCTTGTGCCTCCCCATGAACAGGGGAGGTAATTAGCGGACTTCCCCTTGCCAGGGAACACCTGTGACACCAGGCAGCTGCGTGGAGGGCGGCCCCGAAACTCCCCCACACAGTCAGCCGTGTTCCGGAATTCTGAGTGTGGGGAGGTTCTGTCTTCTGTCTGCAGCACCCGGGATCTCCTAGGAGCCCTTCGAGAGTCTTCCCCGAGTCCCTCCCAGTGCGGGCAGCCAGGGAATGGCGGGGTTTGGGCTGGAAAAGTAGGTAGCATCTAGTGCCTCCCCATGGACAGGGGAGGTAATTAGCGGACTTCACCCTGCCAGGGAACACCTGTGACACCAGGCAGCTGCGTGGAGGGCGGCCCCGAACCTCCCCCACACAGTCAGCCGTGTTCTGGAATTCTGAGTGTGGGGAGGTTCCGTCTTCTGTCTGCAGCACCCGGGATCTCCTAGGAGCCCTTCGAGTGTCTTCCCCGAATCCCTCACACTGCGGGCTGCCGGGGAAAGGCGGGGGTTGGGCTGGAAACTCAGGTAGCATCTAGTGCCTCCCCATGGACAGGGGAGGTAATTAGCGGACTTCACCCTGCCAGGGAACACCTGTGACACCAGGCAGCTGCGTGGAGGGCGGCCCCGAACCTCCCCCACACAGTCAACCGTGTTCCGGAATTCTGAGTGTGGGGAGGTTCTGTCTTATGTCTGCAGCACCTGGGATCACCTAGGAGCCCTTCGAGTGTCTTCCCCCAGTCCCTCACTGTGCGGGCTGCCGGGGAAAGGAGGGGGTTGGGCTGGAAAAGCAGGTAGCATCTTGTGCCTCCCCATGGACAGGGGAGGTAATTAGCGGACTTCCCCCTGCCAGGGAACACCTGTGACACCAGGCAGCTGCGTGGAGGGCGGCCCCGAACCTCCCCCACACAGTCAGCCGTGTTCCGGAATTCTGAGTGTGGGGAGGTTCCGTCTTCTGTCTGCAGCACCCGGGATCTCCTAGGAGCCCTTCGAGTGTCTTCCCCGAATCCCTCACACTGCGGGCTGCCGGGGAAAGGCGGGGGTTGGGCTGGAAACTCAGGTAGCATCTAGTGCCTCCCCATGGACAGGGGAGGTAATTAGCGGACTTCCCCATGCCGGGGAACACCTGTGACACCAGGCAGCTGCGTGGAGGGCTGCCCCGAACCTCCCCCACACAGTCAGCCGTGTTCCGGAATTCTGAGTGTGGGGAGGTTCCGTCTTCTGTCTGCAGCACCCGGGATCTCCTAGGAGCCCTTCGAGTGTCTTCCCCGAATCCCTCACACTGCGGGCTGCCGGGGAAAGGCGGGGGTTGGGCTGGAAACTCAGGTAGCATCTAGTGCCTCCCCATGGACAGGGGAGGTAATTAGCGGACTTCCCCATGCCGGGGAACACCTGTGACACCAGGCAGCTGCGTGGAGGGCGGCCCCGAACCTCCCCCACACAGTCAGCCGTGTTCCGGAATTCTGAGTGTGTGGAGGTTCCGTCTTATGTCTGCAGCACCCGGGTTCACCTAGGAGCCCTTCGAGTGTCTTCCCCCAGTCCCTCACTGAGCGGGCTGCCGGGGAAAGGAGGGGGTTGGGCTGGAAAAGCAGGTAGCATCTTGTGCCTCCCCATGGACAGGGGAGGTAATTAGCGGACTTCCCCTTGCCAGGGAACACCTGTGACACCAGGCAGCTGCGTGGAGGGCGGCCCCGAACCTCCCCCACACAGTCAGCCGTGTTCCGGAATTCTGAGTGTGGGGAGGTTCCGTCTTCTGTCTGCAGCACCCGGGATCTCCTAGGAGCCCTTCGAGTGTCTTCCCCGAATCCCTCACACTGCGGGCTGCCGGGGAAAGGCGGGGGTTGGGCTGGAAACTCAGGTAGCATCTAGTGCCTCCCCATGGACAGGGGAGGTAATTAGCGGACTTCACCCTGCCAGGGAACACCTGTGACACCAGGCAGCTGCGTGGAGGGCGGCCCTAAACCTCACCCACACAGTCACACGTGTTCCAGATTTCTGAGTGTGGGGAGGTTCCGTCTTCTGTCTGCAGCACCCGGGTTCTCCTAGGAGCCTTTCGAGTGTCTTCCCCCAGTCCCTCCCTGTGCGGTCTGCCGGGGAAAGGCGGGGGTTGGGCTGGAAAAGCAGGTAGCATCTTGTGCCTCCCCATGGACAAGGGAGGTAATTAGTGGACTTCCCCCTGCCAGGGAACACCTGTGACACCAGGCAGCTGCGTGGAGGGCGGCCCCGAACCTCCCCTACACAGTCAGCCGTGTTCCGGAATTCTGAGTGTGGGGAGGTTCCGTCTTCTGTCTGCAGCACCCGGGATCTCCTAGGAGCCCTTCGAGTGTCTTCCCCGAATCCCTCACACTGCGGACTGCCGGGGAAAGGCGGGGGTTGGGCTGGAAACTCAGGTAGCATCTAGTGCCTCCCCATGGACAGGGGAGGTAATTAGCGGACTTCCCCCTGCCAGGGAACACCTGTGACACCAGGCAGCTGCGTGGAGGGCGGCCCCGAACCTCCCCCACACAGTCAGCCGTGTTCCGGAATTCTGAGTGTGGGGAGGTTCTGTCTTATGTCTGCAGCACCCGGGATCACCTAGGAGCCCTTCGAGTGTCTTCCCCCAGTCCCTAACTGTGCGGGCTGCGGGGAAAGGAGGGGGTTGGGCTGGAAAAGCAGGTAGCATCTTGTGCCTCCCCATGGACAGGGGAGGTAATTAGCGGACTTCACCCTGCCAGGGAACACCTGTGACACCAGGCAGCTGCGTGGAGGGCGGCCCTAAACCTCACCCACACAGTCACACGTGTTCCAGATTTCTGAGTGTGGGGAGGTTCCGTCTTCTGTCTGCAGCACCCGGGTTCTCCTAGGAGCCTTTCGAGTGTCTTCCCCCAGTCCCTCCCTGTGCGGGCTGCCGGGGAAAGGCGGGGGTTGGGCTGGAAAAGCAGGTAGCATCTTGTGCCTCCCCATGGACAAGGGAGGTAATTAGTGGACTTCCCCCTGCCAGGGAACACCTGTGACACCAGGCAGCTGCGTGGAGGGCGGCCCCGAACCTCCCCTACACAGTCAGCCGTGTTCCGGAATTCTGAGTGTGGGGAGGTTCCGTCTTCTGTCTGCAGCACCCGGGATCTCCTAGGAGCCCTTCGAGTGTCTTCCCCGAATCCCTCACACTGCGGACTGCCGGGGAAAGGCGGGGGTTGGGCTGGAAACTCAGGTAGCATCTAGTGCCTCCCCATGGACAGGGGAGGTAATTAGCGGACTTCCCCCTGCCAGGGAACACCTGTGACACCAGGCAGCTGCGTGGAGGGCGGCCCCGAACCTCCCCCACACAGTCAGCCGTGTTCCGGAATTCTGAGTGTGGGGAGGTTCTGTCTTATGTCTGCAGCACCCGGGATCACCTAGGAGCCCTTCGAGTGTCTTCCCCCAGTCCCTAACTGTGCGGGCTGCGGGGAAAGGAGGGGGTTGGGCTGGAAAAGCAGGTAGCATCTTGTGCCTCCCCATGGACAGGGGAGGTAATTAGCGGACTTCACCCTGCCAGGGAACACCTGTGACACCAGGCAGCTGCGTGGAGGGCGGCCCTAAACCTCACCCACACAGTCACACGTGTTCCAGATTTCTGAGTGTGGGGAGGTTCCGTCTTCTGTCTGCAGCACCCGGGTTCTCCTAGGAGCCTTTCGAGTGTCTTCCCCCAGTCCCTCCTTGTGCGGGCTGCCGGGGAAAGGCGGGGGTTGGGCTGGAAAAGCAGGTAGCATCTTGTGCCTCCCCATGGACAAGGGAGGTAATTAGTGGACTTCCCCCTGCCAGGGAACACCTGTGACACCAGGCAGCTGCGTGGAGGGCGGCCCCGAACCTCCCCTACACAGTCAGCCGTGTTCCGGAATTCTGAGTGTGGGGAGGTTCCGTCTTCTGTCTGCAGCACCCGGGATCTCCTAGGAGCCCTTCGAGTGTCTTCCCCGAATCCCTCACACTGCGGGCTGCCGGGGAAAGGCGGGGGTTGGGCTGGAAACTCAGGTAGCATCTAGTGCCTCCCCATGGACAGGGGAGGTAATTAGCGGACTTCACCCTGCCAGGGAACACCTGTGACACCAGGCAGCTGCGTGGAGGGCGGCCCTAAACCTCACCCACACAGTCACACGTGTTCCAGATTTCTGAGTGTGGGGAGGTTCCGTCTTCTGTCTGCAGCACCCGGGTTCTCCTAGGAGCCTTTCGAGTGTCTTCCCCAAGTCCCTCCCTGTGCGGGCTGCCGGGGAAAGGCGGGGGTTGGGCTGGAAAAGCAGGTAGCATCTTGTGCCTCCCCATGGACAAGGGAGGTAATTAGCGGACTTCCCCCTGCCAGGGAACACCTGTGACACCAGGCAGCTGCGTGGAGGGCGGCCCCGAACCTCCCCCACACAGTCAGCCGTGTTCCGGAATTCTGAGTGTGGGGAGGTTCCGTCTTCTGTCTGCAGCACCCGGGATCTCCTAGGAGCCCTTCGAGTGTCTTCCCCGAATCCCTCACACTGCGGGCTGCCGGGGAAAGGCGGGGGTTGGGCTGGAAACTCAGGTAGCATCTAGTGCCTCCCTATGGACAGGGGAGGTAATTAGCGGACTTCACCCTGCCAGGGAACACCTGTGACACCAGGCAGCTGCGTGGAGGGCGGCCCCGAACCTCCCCCACACAGTCAGCCGTGTTCCGGAATTCTGAGTGTGGGGAGGTTCTGTCTTATGTCTGCAGCACCCGGGATCACCTAGGAGCCCTTCGAGTGTCTTCCCCCAGTCCCTAACTGTGCGGGCTGCGGGGAAAGGAGGGGGTTGGGCTGGAAAAGTAGGTAGCATCTTGTGCCTCCCCATGGACAGGGGAGGTAATTAGCGGACTTCCCCCTGCCAGGGAACACCTGTGACACCAGGCAGCTGCGTGGAGGGCGGCCCCTAACCTCCCCCACACAGTCAGCCGTGTTCCGGAATTCTGAGTGTGGGGAGGTTCCGTCTTCTGTCTGCAGCACCCGGGATCTCCTAGGAGCCCTTCGAGTGTCTTCCCCGAATCCCTCACACTGCGGGCTGCCGGGGAAAGGCGGGGGTTGGGCTGGAAACTCAGGTAGCATCTAGTGCCTCCCCATGGACAGGGGAGGTAATTAGCGGACTTCACCCTACCAGGGAACACCTGTGACACCAGGCAGCTGCGTGGAGGGCGGCCCCGAACCTCCCCCACACAGTCAGCCGTGTTCCGGAATTCTGAGTGTGGGGAGGTTCTGTCTTATGTCTGCAGCACCCGGGATCACCTAGGAGCCCTTCGAGTGTCTTCCCCCAGTCCCTAACTGTGCGGGCTGCGGGGAAAGGAGGGGGTTGGGATGGAAAAGCAGGTAGCATCTTGTGCCTCCCCATGGACAGGGGAGGTAATTAGCGGACTTCCCCCTGCCAGGGAACACCTGTGACACCAGGCAGCTGCGTGGAGGGCGGCCCCGAACCTCCCCCACACAGTCAGCCGTGTTCCGGAATTCTGAGTGTGGGGAGGTTCCGTCTTCTGTCTGCAGCACCCGGGATCTCCTAGGAGCCCTTCGAGTGTCTTCCCCGAATCCCTCACACTGCGGGCTGCCGGGGAAAGGCGGGGGTTGGGCTGGAAACTCAGGTAGCATCTAGTGCCTCCCCATGGACAGGGGAGGTAATTAGCGGACTTCACCCTGCCAGGGAACACCTGTGACACCAGGCAGCTGCGTGGAGGGCGGCCCCGAACCTCCCCCACACAGTCAGCCGTGTTCTGGTATTCTGAGTGTGGGGAGGTTCTGTCTTATGTCTGCAGCACCCGGGATCACCTAGGAGTCCTTCGAGTGTCTTCCCCCAGTCCCTCACTGTGCGGGCTGCGTGGAAAGGAGGGGGTTGGGCTGGAAAAGCAGGTAGCATCTTGTGCCTCCCCATGGACAGGGGAGGTAATTAGCGGACTTCCCCCTGCCAGGGAACACCTGTGACACCAGGCAGCTGCGTGGAGGGCGGCCCCGAACCTCCCCCACACAGTCAGCCGTGTTCCGGAATTCTGAGTGTGGGGAGGTTCCGTCTTCTGTCTGCAGCACCCGGGATCTCCTAGGAGCCCTTCGAGTGTCTTCCCCGAATCCCTCACACTGCGGACTGCCGGGAAAAGGCGGGGGTTGGGCTGGAAAATCAGGTAGCATCTAGTGCCTCCCCATGGACAGGGGAGGTAATTAGCGGACTTCCCCCTGCCAGGGAACACCTGTGACACCAGGCAGCTGCGTGGAGGGCGGCCCTAAACCTCACCCACACAGTCACACGTGTTCCAGATTTCTGAGTGTGGGGAGGTTCCGTCTTCTGTCTGCAGAACCCGGGATCTCCTAGGAGCCCTTCGAGAGTCTTCCCCGAGTCCCTCCCAGTGCGGGCAGCCGGGGAACGGCGGGGGTTGGGCTGGAATCTCTGGTAGCATCTTGTGCCTCCCCATGGGCAAGGGAGGTAATTAGCGGACTTCCCCCTGCCAGGGAACACCTGTGACACCAGGCAGCTGCGTGGAGGGCGGCCCCGAACCTCCCCCACACAGTCAGCCGTGTTCCGGAATTCTGAGTGTGGGGAGGTTCCGTCTTATGTCTACAGCACCCGGGTTCACCTAGGAGCCCTTCGAGTGTCTTCCCCCAGTCCCTAACTGAGCGGGCTGCCGGGGAAAGGAGGGGGTTGGGCTGGAAAAGCAGGTAGCATCTTGTGCCTCCCCATGGACAGGGGAGGTAACTAGCGGACTTCCCCTTGCCAGGGAACACCTGTGACACCAGGCAGCTGCGTGGAGGGCGGCCCCGAACCTCCCCCACACAGTCAGCCGTGTTCCGGAATTCTGAGTGTGGGGAGGTTCCGTCTTCTGTCTGCAGCACCCGGGATCTCCTAGGAGCCCTTCGAGTGTCTTCCCGAATCCCTCACACTGCGGGCTGCCGGGGAAAGGCGGGGGTTGGGCTGGAAACTCAGGTAGCATCTAGTGCCTCCCCATGGACAGGGGAGGTAATTAGCGGACTTCACCCTGCCAGGGAACACCTGTGACACCAGGCAGCTGCGTGGAGGGCGGCCCTAAACCTCACCCACACAGTCACACGTGTTCCAGATTTCTGAGTGTGGGGAGGTTCCGTCTTCTGTCTGCAGCACCCGCGTTCTCCTAGGAGCCTTTCGAGTGTCTTCCCCCAGTCCCTCCCTGTGCGGGCTGCCGGGGAAAGGCGGGGGTTGGGCTGGAAAAGCAGGTAGCATCTTGTGCCTCCCCATGGACAGGGGAGGTAATTAGCGGAATTCACCCTGCCAGGGAACACCTGTGACACCAGGCAGCTGCGTGGAGGGCGGCCCTAAACCTCACCCACACAGTCACACGTGTTCCAGATTTCTGAGTGTGGGGAGGTTCCGTCTTCTGTCTGCAGCACCCGGGTTCTCCTAGGAGCCTTTCGAGTGTCTTCCCCCAGTCCCTCCTTGTGCGGGCTGCCGGGGAAAGGCGGGGGTTGGGCTGGAAAAGCAGGTAGCATCTTGTGACTCCCCATGGACAAGGGAGGTAATTAGTGGACTTCCCCCTGCCAGGGAACACCTGTGACACCAGGCAGCTGCGTGGAGGGCGGCCCCGAACCTCCCCTACATTGTCAGCCGTGTTCCGGAATTCTGAGTGTGGGGAGGTTCCGTCTTCTGTCTGCAGCACCCGGGATCTCCTAGGAGCCCTTCGAGTGTCTTCCCCGAATCCCTCACACTGCGGACTGCCGGGGAAAGGCGGGGGTTGGGCTGGAAACTCAGGTAGCATCTAGTGCCTCCCCATGGACAGGGGAGGTAATTAGCGGACTTCCCCCTGCCAGGGAACACCTGTTACACCAGGCAGCTGCGTGGAGGGCGGCCCTAAACCTCACCCACACAGTCACACGTGTTCCAGATTTCTGAGTGTGGGGAGGTTCCGTCTTCTGTCTGCAGCACCCGGGTTCTCCTAGGAGCCTTTCGAGTGTCTTCCCCCAGTCCCTCCCTGTGCGGGCTGCCGGGGAAAGGCGGGGGTTGGGCTGGAAAAGCAGGTAGCATCTTGTGCCTCCCCATGGACAAGGGAGGTAATTAGCGGACTTCCCCCTGCCAGGGAACACCTGTGACACCAGGCAGCTGCGTGGAGGGCGGCCCCGAACCTCCCCCACACAGTCAGCCGTGTTCCGGAATTCTGAGTGTGGGGAGGTTCCGTCTTCTGTCTGCAGCACCCGGGATCTCCTAGGAGCCCTTCGAGTGTCTTCCCCGAATCCCTCACACTGCGGGCTGCCGGGGAAAGGCGGGGGTTGGGCTGGAAACTCAGGTAGCATCTAGTGCCTCCCCATGGACAGGGGAGGTAATTAGCGGACTTCACCCTGCCAGGGAACACCTGTGACACCAGGCAGCTGCGTGGAGGGCGGCCCCGAACCTCCCCCACACAGTCAGCCGTGTTCCGGAATTCTGAGTGTGGGGAGGTTCTGTCTTATGTCTGCAGCACCCGGGATCACCTAGGAGCCCTTCGAGTGTCTTCCCCCAGTCCCTAACTGTGCGGGCTGCGGGGAAAGGAGGGGGTTGGGCTGGAAAAGCAGGTAGCATCTTGTGCCTCCCCATGGACAGGGGAGGTAATTAGCGGACTTCCCCCTGCCAGGGAACACCTGTGACACCAGGCAGCTGCGTGGAGGGCGGCCCCTAACCTCCCCCACACAGTCAGCCGTGTTCCGGAATTCTGAGTGTGGGGAGGTTCCGTCTTCTGTCTGCAGCACCCGGGATCTCCTAGGAGCCCTTCGAGTGTCTTCCCCGAATCCCTCACACTGCGGGCTGCCGGGGAAAGGCGGGGGTTGGGCTGGAAAATCAGGTAGCATCTAGTGCCTCCCCATGGACAGGGGAGGTAATTAGCGGACTTCACCCTGCCAGGGAACACCTGTGACACCAGGCAGCTGCGTGGAGGGCGGCCCCGAACCTCCCCCACACAGTCAGCCGTGTTCCGGAATTCTGAGTGTGGGGAGGTTCTGTCTTATGTCTGCAGCACCCGGGATCACCTAGGAGCCCTTCGAGTGTCTTCCCCCAGTCCCTAACTGTGCGGGCTGCGGGGAAAGGAGGGGGTTGGGCTGGAAAAGCAGGTAGCATCTTGTGCCTCCCCATGGACAGGGGAGGTAATTAGCGGACTTCCCCTTGCCAGGGAACACCTGTGACACCAGGCAGCTGCGTGGAGGGCGGCCCCGAACCTCCCCCACACAGTCAGCCGTGTTCCGGAATTCTGAGTGTGGGGAGGTTCCGTCTTCTGTCTGCAGCACCCGGGATCTCCTAGGAGCCCTTCGAGTGTCTTCCCCGAATCCCTCACACTGCGGGCTGCCGGGGAAAGGCGGGGGTTGGGCTGGAAACTCAGGTAGCATCTAGTGCCTCCCCATGGACAGGGGAGGTAATTAGCGGACTTCACCCTGCCAGGGAACACCTGTGACACCAGGCAGCTGCGTGGAGGGCGGCCCTAAACCTCACCCACACAGTCACACGTGTTCCAGATTTCTGAGTGTGGGGAGGTTCCGTCTTCTGTCTGCAGCACCCGCGTTCTCCTAGGAGCCTTTCGAGTGTCTTCCCCCAGTCCCTCCCTGTGCAGGCTGCCGGGGAAATGCGGGGGTTGGGCTGGAAAAGCAGGTAGCATCTTGTGCCTCCCCATGGACAAGGGAGGTAATTAGTGGACTTCCCCCTGCCAGGGAACACCTGTGACACCAGGCAGCTGCGTGGAGGGCGGCCCCGAACCTCCCCTACACAGTCAGCCGTGTTCCGGAATTCTGAGTGTGGGGAGGTTCCGTCTTCTGTCTGCAGCACCCGGGATCTCCTAGGAGCCCTTCGAGTGTCTTCCCCGAATCCCTCACACTGCGGACTGCCGGGGAAAGGCGGGGGTTGGGCTGGAAACTCAGGTAGCATCTAGTGCCTCCCCATGGACAGGGGAGGTAATTAGCGGACTTCCCCCTGCCAGGGAACACCTGTGACACCAGGCAGCTGCGTTGAGGGCGGCCCTAAACCTCACCCTTACAGTCACACGTGTTCCAGATTTCTGAGTGTGGGGAGGTTCCGTCTTATGTCTGCAGCACCCGGGTTCTCCTAGGAGCCTTTCGAGTGTCTTCCCCCAGTCCCTCACTGTGCGGGCTGCGGGGAAAGGAGGGGGTTGGGCTGGAAAAGCAGGTAGCATCTTGTGCCTCCCCATGGACAGGGGAGGTAATTAGCGGACTTCCCCCTGCCAGGGAACACCTGTGACACCAGGCAGCTGCGTGGAGGGCGGCCCCGAACCTCCCCCACACAGTCAGCCGTGTTCCGGAATTCTGAGTGTGGGGAGGTTCCGTCTTCTGTCTGCAGCACCCGGGATCTCCTAGGAGCCCTTCGAGTGTCTTCCCCGAATCCCTCACACTGCGGGCTGCCGGGGAAAGGCGGGGGTTGGGCTGGAAACTCAGGTAGCATCTAGTGCCTCCCCATGGACAGGGGAGGTAATTAGCGGACTTCACCCTGCCAGGGAACACCTGTGACACCAGGCAGCTGCGTGGAGGGCGGCCCCGAACCTCCCCCACACAGTCAGCCGTGTTCCGGAATTCTGAGTGTGGGGAGGTTCTGTCTTATGTCTGCAGCACCCGGGATCACCTAGGAGCCCTTCGAGTGTCTTCCCCCAGTCCCTAACTGTGCGGGCTGCGGGGAAAGGAGGGGGTTGGGCTGGAAAAGCAGGTAGCATCTTGTGCCTCCCCATGGACAGGGGAGGTAATTAGCGGACTTCACCCTGCCAGGGAACACCTGTGACACCAGGCAGCTGCGTGGATGGCGGCCCTAAACCTCACCCACACAGTCACACGTGTTCCAGATTTCTGAGTGTGGGGAGGTTCCGTCTTCTGTCTGCAGAACCCGGGTTCTCCTAGGAGCCTTTCGAGTGTCTTCCCCCAGTCCCTCCTTGTGCGGGCTGCCGGGGAAAGGCGGGGGTTGGGCTGGAAAAGCAGGTAGCATCTTGTGACTCCCCATGGACAAGGGAGGTAATTAGTGGACTTCCCCCTGCCAGGGAACACCTGTGACACCAGGCAGCTGCGTGGAGGGCGGCCCCGAACCTCCCCTACATTGTCAGCCGTGTTCCGGAATTCTGAGTGTGGGGAGGTTCCGTCTTCTGTCTGCAGCACCCGGGATCTCCTAGGAGCCCTTCGAGTGTCTTCCCCGAATCCCTCACACTGCGGACTGCCGGGGAAAGGCGGGGGTTGGGCTGGAAACTCAGGTAGCATCTAGTGCCTCCCCATGGACAGGGGAGGTAATTAGCGGACTTCCCCCTGCCAGGGAACACCTGTGACACCAGGCAGCTGCGTGGAGGGCGGCCCTAAACCTCACCCACACAGTCACACGTGTTCCAGATTTCTGAGTGTGGGGAGGTTCCGTCTTCTGTCTGCAGCACCCGGGTTCTCCTAGGAGCCTTTCGAGTATCTTCCCCCAGTCCCTCCCTGTGCGGGCTGCCGGGGAAAGGCGGGGGTTGGGCTGGAAAAGCAGGTAGCATCTTGTGCCTCCCCATGGACAAGGGAGGTAATTAGCGGACTTCCCCCTGCCAGGGAACACCTGTGACACCAGGCAGCTGCGTGGAGGGCGGCCCCGAACCTCCCCCACACAGTCAGCCGTGTTCCGGAATTCTGAGTGTGGGGAGGTTCCGTCTTCTGTCTGCAGCACCCGGGATCTCCTAGGAGCCCTTCGAGTGTCTTCCCCGAATCCCTCACACTGCGGGCTGCCGGGGAAAGGCGGGGGTTGGGCTGGAAACTCAGGTAGCATCTAGTGCCTCCCCATGGACAGGGGAGGTAATTAGCGGACTTCACCCTGCCAGGGAACACCTGTGACACCAGGCAGCTGCGTGGAGGGCGGCCCCTAACCTCCCCCACACAGTCAGCCGTGTTCCGGAATTCTGAGTGTGGGGAGGTTCCGTCTTCTGTCTGCAGCACCCGGGATCTCCTAGGAGCCCTTCGAGTGTCTTCCCCGAATCCCTCACACTGCGGGCAGCCGGGGAAAGGCGGGGGTTGGGCTGGAAACTCAGGTAGCATCTAGTGCCTCCCCATGGACAGGGGAGGTAATTAGCGGACTTCCCCCTGCCAGGGAACACCTGTGACACCAGGCAGCTGCGTGGAGGGCGGCCCCGAACCTCCCCCACACAGTCAGCCGTGTTCCGGAATTCTGAGTGTGGGGAGGTTCTGTCTTATGTCTGCAGCACCCGGGATCACCTAGGAGCCCTTCGAGTGTCTTCCCCCAGTCCTTAACTGTGCGGGCTGCGGGGAAAGGAGGGGGTTGGGCTGGAAAAGCAGGTAGCATCTTGTGCCTCCCCATGGACAGGGGAGGTAATTAGCGGACTTCCCCTTGCCAGGGAACACCTGTGACACCAGGCAGCTGCGTGGAGGGCGGCCCCGAACCTCCCCCACACAGTCAGCCGTGTTCCGGAATTCTGAGTGTGGGGAGGTTCCGTCTTCTGTCTGCAGCACCCGGGATCTCCTAGGAGCCCTTCGAGTGTCTTCCCCGAATCCCTCACACTGCGGGCTGCCGGGGAAAGGCGGGGGTTGGGCTGGAAACTCAGGTAGCATCTAGTGCCTCCCCATGGACAGGGGAGGTAATTAGCGGACTTCACCCTGCCAGGGAACACCTGTGACACCAGGCATCTGCGTGGAGGGCGGCCCTAAACCTCACCCACACAGTCACACGTGTTCCAGATTTCTGAGTGTGGGGAGGTTCCGTCTTCTGTCTGCAGCACCCGGGTTCTCCTAGGAGCCTTTCGAGTGTCTTCCCCCAGTCCCTCCCTGTGCGGGCTGCCGGGGAAAGGCGGGGGTTGGGCTGGAAAAGCAGGTAGCATCTTGTGCCTCCCCATGGACAAGGGAGGTAATTAGTGGACTTCCCCCTGCCAGGGAACACCTGTGACACCAGGCAGCTGCGTGGAGGGCGTCCCCGAACCTCCCCTACACAGTCAGCCGTGTTCCGGAATTCTGAGTGTGGGGAGGTTCCGTCTTCTGTCTGCAGCACCCGGGATCTCCTAGGAGCCCTTCGAGTGTCTTCCCCGAATCCCTCACACTGCGGACTGCCGGGGAAAGGCGGGGGTTGGGCTGGAAACTCAGGTAGCATCTAGTGCCTCCCCATGGACAGGGGAGGTAATTAGCGGACTTCCCCCTGCCAGGGAACACCTGTGACACCAGGCAGCTGCGTGGAGGGCGGCCCTAAACCTCACCCACACAGTCACACGTGTTCCAGATTTCTGAGTGTGGGGAGGTTCCGTCTTATGTCTGCAGCACCCGGGTTCTCCTAGGAGCCTTTCGAGTGTCTTCCCCCAGTCCCTCCCTGTGCGGGCTGCCGGGGAAAGGCGGGGGTTGGGCTGGAAAAGCAGGTAGCATCTTGTGCCTCCCCATGGACAAGGGAGGTAATTAGCGGACTTCCCCCTGCCAGGGAACACCTGTGACACCAGGCAGCTGCGTGGAGGGCGGCCCCGAACCTCCCCCACACAGTCAGCCGTGTTCCGGAATTCTGAGTGTGGGGAGGTTCCGTCTTCTGTCTGCAGCACCCGGGATCTCCTAGGAGCCCTTCGAGTGTCTTCCCCGAATCCCTCACACTGCGGGCTGCCGGGGAAAGGCGGGGGTTGGGCTGGAAACTCAGGTAGCATCTAGTGCCTCCCCATGGACAGGGGAGGAAATTAGCGGACTTCACCCTGCCAGGGAACACCTGTGACACCAGGCAGCTGCGTGGAGGGCGGCCCCGAACCTCCCCCACACAGTCAGCTAGTTCCGGAATTCTGAGTGTGGGGAGGTTCTGTCTTATGTCTGCAGCACCCGGGATCAACTAGGAGCCCTTCGAGTGTCTTCCCCCAGTCCCTAACTGTGCGGGCTGCGGGGAAAGGAGGGGGTTGGGCTGGAAAAGCAGGTAGCATCTTGTGCCTCCCCATGGACAGGGGAGGTAATTAGCGGACTTCACCCTGCCAGGGAACACCTGTGACACCAGGCAGCTGCGTGGAGGGCGGCCCTAAACCTCACCCACACAGTCACACGTGTTCCAGATTTCTGAGTGTGGGGAGGTTCCGTCTTCTGTCTGCAGCACCCGGGTTCTCCTAGGAGCCTTTCGAGTGTCTTCCCCCAGTCCCTCCTTGTGCGGGCTGCCGGGGAAAGGCGGGGGTTGGGCTGGAAAAGCAGGTAGCATCTTGTGACTCCCCATGGACAAGGGAGGTAATTAGTGGACTTCCCCCTGCCAGGGAACACCTGTGACACCAGGCAGCTGCGTGGAGGGCGGCCCCGAACCTCCCCTACATTGTCAGCCGTGTTCCGGAATTCTGAGTGTGGGGAGGTTCCGTCTTCTGTCTGCAGCACCCGGGATCTCCTAGGAGCCCTTCGAGTGTCTTCCCCGAATCCCTCACACTGCGGACTGCCGGGGAAAGGTGGGGGTTGGGCTGGAAACTCAGGTAGCATCTAGTGCCTCCCCATGGACAGGGGAGGTAATTAGCGGACTTCCCCCTGCCAGGGAACACCTGTGACACCAGGCAGCTGCGTGGAGGGCGGCCCCTAACCTCCCCCACACAGTCAGCCGTGTTCCGGAATTCTGAGTGTGGGGAGGTTCCGTCTTCTGTCTGCAGCACCCGGGATCTCCTAGGAGCCCTTCGAGTGTCTTCCCCGAATCCCTCACACTGCGGGCTGCCGGGGAAAGGCGGGGGTTGGACTGGAAACTCAGGTAGCATCTAGTGCCTCCCCATGGACAGGGGAGGTAATTAGCGGACTTCACCCTGCCAGGGAACACCTGTGACACCAGGCAGCTGCGTGGAGGGCGGCCCCGAACCTCCCCCACACAGTCAGCCGTGTTCCGGAATTCTGAGTGTGGGGAGGTTCTGTCTTATGTCTGCAGCACCCGGGATCACCTAGGAGCCCTTCGAGTGTCTTCCCCCAGTCCCTAACTGTGCGGGCTGCGGGGAAAGGAGGGGGTTGGGCTGGAAAAGCAGGTAGCATCTTGTGCCTCCCCATGGACAGGGGAGGTAATTAGCGGACTTCCCCCTGCCAGGGAACACCTGTGACACCAGGCAGCTGCGTGGAGGGCGGCCCCGAACCTCCCCCACACAGTCAGCCGTGTTCCGGAATTCTGAGTGTGGGGAGTTTCCGTCTTCTGTCTGCAGCACCCGGGATCTCCTAGGAGCCCTTCGAGTGTCTTCCCCGAATCCCTCACACTGCGGGCTGCCGGGGAAAGGCGGGGGTTGGGCTGGAAACTCAGGTAGCATCTAGTGCCTCCCCATGGACAGGGGAGGTAATTAGCGGACTTCACCCTGCCAGGGAACACCTGTGACACCAGGCAGCTGCGTGGAGGGCGGCCCCGAACCTCCCCCACACAGTCAGCCGTGTTCCGGAATTCTGAGTGTGGGGAGGTTCTGTCTTATGTCTGCAGCACCCGGGATCACCTAGGAGCCCTTCGAGTGTCTTCCCCCAGTCCCTCACTGTGCGGGCTGCGTGGAAAGGAGGGGGTTGGGCTGGAAAAGCAGGTAGCATCTTGTGCCTCCCCATGGACAGGGGAGGTAATTAGCGGACTTCCCCCTGCCAGGGAACACCTGTGACACCAGGCAGCTGCGTGGAGGGCGGCCCCGAACCTCCCCCACACAGTCAGCCGTGTTCCGGAATTCTGAGTGTGGGGAGTTTCCGTCTTCTGTCTGCAGCACCCGGGATCTCCTAGGAGCCCTTCGAGTGTCTTCCCCGAATCCCTCACACTGCGGGCTGCCGGGGAAAGGCGGGGGTTGGGCTGGAAACTCAGGTAGCATCTAGTGCCTCCCCATGGACAGGGGAGGTAATTAGCGGACTTCACCCTGCCAGGGAACACCTGTGACACCAGGCAGCTGCGTGGAGGGCGGCCCCGAACCTCCCCCACACAGTCAGCCGTGTTCCGGAATTCTGAGTGTTTGGAGGTTCTGTCTTATGTCTGCAGCACCCGGGATCACCTAGGAGCCCTTCGAGTGTCTTCCCCCAGTCCCTCACTGTGCGGGCTGCGTGGAAAGGAGGGGGTTGGGCTGGAAAAGCAGGTAGCATCTTGTGCCTCCCCATGGACAGGGGAGGTAATTAGCGGACTTCCCCCTGCCAGGGAACACCTGTGACACCAGGCAGCTGCGTGGAGGGCGGCCCCGAACCTCCCCCACACAGTCAGCCGTGTTCCGGAATTCTGAGTGTGGGGAGGTTCCGTCTTCTGTCTGCAGCACCCGGGATCTCCTAGGAGCCCTTCGAGTGTCTTCCCCGAATCCCTCACACTGCGGACTGCCGGGAAAAGGCGGGGGTTGGGCTGGAAACTCAGGTAGCATCTAGTGCCTCCCCATGGACAGGGGAGGTAATTAGCGGACTTCCCCCTGCCAGGGAACACCTGTGACACCAGGCAGCTGCGTGGAGGGCGGCCCTAAACCTCACCCACACAGTCACACGTGTTCCAGATTTCTGAGTGTGGGGAGGTTCCGTCTTCTGTCTGCAGAACCCGGGATCTCCTAGGAGCCCTTCGAGAGTCTTCCCCGAGTCCCTCCCAGTGCGGGCAGCCGGGGAACGGCGGGGGTTGGGCTGGAATCTCTGGTAGCATCTTGTGCCTCCCCATGGGCAAGGGAGGTAATTAGCGGACTTCCCCCTGCCAGGGAACACCTGTGACACCAGGCAGCTGCGTGGAGGGCGGCCCCGAACCTCCCCCACACAGTCAGCCGTGTTCCGGAATTCTGAGTGTGGGGAGGTGCTGTCTTATGTCTGCAGCACCCGGGTTCACCTAGGAGCCCTTCGAGTGTCTTCCCAGAGTCCCTCCCTGTGCGGGCTGCCGGGGAAAGGAGGGGGTTGGGCTGGAAAAGCAGGTAGCATCTTGTGCCTCCCCATGGACAGGGGAGGTAATTAGCGGACTTCCCCCTGCCAGGGAACACCTGTGACACCAGGCAGCTGCGTGGAGGGCGGCCCCAAACCTCCCCCACACAGTCAGCCGTGTTCCGGAATTCTGAGTGTGGGGAGGTTCCGTCTTCTGTCTGCAGCACCCGGGATCTCCTAGGAGCCCTTCGAGTGTCTTCCCCGAATCCCTCACACTGCGGGCTGCCGGGGAAAGGCGGGGGTTGGGCTGGAAACTCAGGTAGCATCTAGTGCCTCCCCATGGACAGGGGAGGTAATTAGCGGACTTCCCCCTGCCAGGGAACACCTGTGACACCAGTCAGCTGCGTGGACGGCGGCCCCAAACCTCGACCACACAGTCAGCCGTGTTCCGGAATTCTGAGTGTGGGGAGGTTCTGTCTTCTGTCTGCAGCACCCGGGATCTCCTAGGAGCCCTTCGAGAGTCTTCCCCGAGTCCCTCCCAGTGCGGGCAGCCAGGGAATGGCGGGGTTTGGGCTGGAAAAGTAGGTAGCATCTAGTGCCTCCTCATGGACCGGGGAGGTATTTAGCGGAATTCCCCCTGCCAGGGAACACCTGTGACACAAGGCAGCTGCGTGGAGGGCGGCCCCGAACCTCCCCCACACAGTCACACGTGTTCCAGATTTCTGAGTGTGGGGAGGTTCCGTCTTCTGTCTGCAGCACCCGGGTTCTCCTAGGAGATTTTCGAGTGTCTTCCCCCAGTCCCTCCCTTTGCGGGCTGCCGGGGAAAGGAGGGGGTTGGGCTGGAAAAGCAGGTAGCATCTAGTGCCTCCCCATGGACAGGGGAGGTAATTAGCGGACTTCCCCCTGCCAGGGAACACCTGTGACACCAGGCAGCTTCGTGGAGGTCGGCCCCGAACCTCCCCCACACAGTCAGCCGTGTTCCGGAATTCTGAGTGTGGGGAGGTTCCGTCTTCTGTCTGCAGCACCCGGGATCTCCTAGGAGCCCTTCGAGTGTCTTCCCCGAATCCCTCACACTGCGGGCTGCCGGGGAAAGGCGGGGGTTGGGCTGGAAACTCAGGTAGCATCTAGTGCCTCCCCATGGACAGGGGAGGTAATTAGCGGACTTCCCCCTGCCAGGGAACACCTGTGACACCAGTCAGCTGCGTGGACGGCGGCCCCAAACCTCGACCACACAGTCAGCCGTGTTCCGGAATTCTGAGTGTGGGGAGGTTCTGTCTTCTGTCTGCAGCACCCGGGATCTCCTAGGAGCCCTTCGAGAGTCTTCCCCGAGTCCCTCCCAGTGCGGGCAGCCAGGGAATGGCGGGGTTTGGGCTGGAAAATTAGGTAGCATCTAGTGCCTCCCCATGGACCGGGGAGGTATTTAGCGGAATTCCCCCTGCCAGGGAACACCTGTGACACAAGGCATCTGCGTGGAGGGCGGACCCGAACCTCCCCCACACAGTCACACGTGTTCCAGATTTCTGAGTGTGGGGAGGTTCCGTCTTCTGTCTGCAGCACCCGGGTTCTCCTAGGAGATTTTCGAGTGTCTTCCCCCAGTCCCTCCCTTTGCGGGCTGCCGGGGAAAGGAGGGGGTTGGGCTGGAAAAGCAGGTAGCATCTTGTGCCTCCCCATGGACAGGGGAGGTTATTAGCGGACTTCCCCCTGCCAGGGAACACCTGTGACACCAGGCAGCTTCGTGGAGGTCGGCCCCGAACCTCCCCCACACAGTCAGCCGTGTTCCGGAATTCTGAGTGTGGGGAGGTTCCGTCTTCTGTCTGCAGCACCCGGGATCTCCTAGGAGCCCTTCGAGTGTCTTCCCCGAATCCCTCACACTGCGGGCTGCCGGGGAATGGCGGGGGTTGGGCTGGAAACTCAGGTAGCATCTAGTGCCTCCCCATGGACAGGGGAGGTAATTAGCGGACTTCCCCCTGCCGGGGAACACCTGTGACACCAGGCAGCTGCGTGGAGGGCGGCCCCGAACCTCCCCCACACAGTCAGCCGTGTTCCGGAATTCTGAGTGTGGGGAGGTTCCGTCTTCTGTCTGCAGCACCCGGGTTCACCTAGGAGCCCTTCGAGTGTCTTCCCCCAGTCCCTTACTGAGCGGGATGCCGGGGAAAGGAGGGGGTTGGGCTGGAAAAGCAGGTAGCATCTTGTGCCTCCCCATGGACAGGGGAGGAAATTAGCGGACTTCCCCTTGCCAGGGAACACCTGTGACACCAGTCAGCTGCGTGGACGGCGGCCCCAAACCTCGACAACACAGTCAGCCGTGTTCCGGAATTTTGAGTGTGGGGAGGTTCTGTCTTCTGTCTGCAGCACCCGGGATCTCCTAGGAGCCCTTCGAGAGTCTTCCCCGAGTCCCTCCCAGTGCGGGCAGCCAGGGAATAACGGGGTTTGGGCTGGAAAAGCAGGTAGCATCTAGTGCCTCCCCATGGACAGGGGAGGTATTTAGCGGAATTCCCCCTCCCAGGGAACACCTGTGACACAAGGCAGCTGCGTGGTGTGCGGCCCTAAACCTCACCCACACAGTCACACGTGTTCCAGATTTCTGAGTGTGGGGAGGTTCCGTCTTATGTCTGCAGCACCCGGGTTCTCCTAGGAGCCTTTCGAGTGTCTTCCCCCAGTCCCTCCCTGTGCGGGCTGCCGGGGAAAGGCGGGGGTTGGGCTGGAAAAGCAGGTAGCATCTTGTGCCTCCCCATGGACAAGGGAGGTAATTAGCGGACTTCCCCCTGCCAGGGAACACCTGTGACACCAGGCAGCTGCGTGGAGGGCGGCCCCGAACCTCCCCCACACAGTCAGCCGTGTTCCGGAATTCTGAGTGTGGGGAGGTTCCGTCTTCTGTCTGCAGCACCCGGGATCTCCTAGGAGCCCTTCGAGTGTCTTCCCCGAATCCCTCACACTGCGGGCTGCCGGGGAAAGGCGGGGGTTGGGCTGGAAACTCAGGTAGCATCTAGTGCCTCCCCATGGACAGGGGAGGTAATTAGCGGACTTCCCCCTGCCAGGGAACACCTGTGACACCAGTCAGCTGCGTGGACGGCGGCCCCAAACCTCGACCACACAGTCAGCCGTGTTCCGGAATTCTGAGTGTGGGGAGGTTCTGTCTTCTGTCTGCAGCACCCGGGATCTCCTAGGAGCCCTTCGAGAGTCTTCCCCGAGTCCATCCCAGTGCGGGCAGCCAGGGAATGGCGGGGTTTGGGCTGGAAAATTAGGTAGCATCTAGTGCCTCCCCATGGACCGGGGAGGTATTTAGCGGAATTCCCCCTGCCAGGGAACACCTGTGACACAAGGCATCTGCGTGGAGGGCGGACCCGAACCTCCCCCACACAGTCACACGTGTTCCAGATTTCTGAGTGTGGGGAGGTTCCGTCTTCTGTCTGCAGCACCCGGGTTCTCCTAGGAGATTTTCGAGTGTCTTCCCCCAGTCCCTCCCTTTGCGGGCTGCCGGGGAAAGGAGGGGGTTGGGCTGGAAAAGCAGGTAGCATCTTGTGCCTCCCCATGGACAGGGGAGGTTATTAGCGGACTTCCCCCTGCCAGGGAACACCTGTGACACCAGGCAGCTTCGTGGAGGTCGGCCCCGAACCTCCCCCACACAGTCAGCCGTGTTCCGGAATTCTGAGTGTGTGGAGGATCCGCCTTCTGTCTGCAGCACCCGGGATCTCCTAGGAGCCCTTCGAGAGTCTTCCCGAGTCCCTCCCAGTGCGGGCAGCCGGGGAACTGCGGGGGTTGGGCTGGAAACTCAGGTAGCATCTAGTGCCTCCCCATGGACAGGGGAGGTAATTAGCGGTCTTCCCCCTGCCAGGGAACACCTGTGACACCAGTCAGCTGCGTGGACGGCGACCCCAAACCTCGACCACACAGTCAGCCGTGTTCCGGAATTTTGAGTGTGGGGAGGTTCTGTCTTCTGTCTGCAGCAACCGGGATCTCCTAGGAGCCCTTCGAGAGTCTTCCCCGAGTCCCTCCCAGTGCGGGCAGCCAGGGAATGGCGGGGTTTGGGCTGGAAAAGTAGGTAGCATCTAGTGCCTCCCCATGGACAGGGGAGGTATTTAGCGGAATTCCCCCTGCCAGGGAACACCTGTGACACAAGGCAGCTGCGTGGTGTGCGGCCCTAAACCTCACCCACACAGTCACACGTGTTCCAGATTCCTGAGTGTGGGGAGGTTCCGTCTTCTGTCTGCAGCACCCGGGTTCTCCTAGGAGCCTTTCGAGTGTCTTCCCCCAGTCTCTCCCTGTGCGGGCTGCCGGGGAAAGGCGGGGGTTGGGCTGGAAAAGCAGGTAGCATCTTGTGCCTCCCCATGGACAAGGGAGGTAATTAGCGGACTTCCCCCTGCCAGGGAACACCTGTGACACCAGGCAGCTGCGTGGAGGGCGGCCCCGAACCTCCCCCACACAGTCAGCCGTGTTCCGGAATTCTGAGTGTGGGGAGTTTCTGTCTTATGTCTGCAGCACCCGGGATCACCTAGGAGCCCTTCGAGTGTCTTCCCCCAGTCCCTCACTCTGCGGGCTGCCGGGGAAAGGAGGGGGTTGTGCTGGAAAAGCAGGTAGCATCTTGTGCCTCCCCATGGACAGGGGAGGTAATTAGCGGACTTCCCCCTGCCAGGGAACACCTGTGACACCAGGCAGCTGCGTGGAGGGCGGCCCCGAACCTCCCCCACACAGTCAGCCGTGTTCCGGAATTCTGAGTGTGGGGAGGTTCCGTCTTCTGTCTGCAGCACCCGGGATCTCCTAGGAGCCCTTCGAGTGTCTTCCCCGAATCCCTCACACTGCGGGCTGCCGGGGAAAGGCGGGGGTTGGGCTGGAAACTCAGGTAGCATCTAGTGCCTCCCCATGGACAGGGGAGGTAATTAGCGGACTTCACCCTGCCAGGGAACACCTGTGACACCAGTCAGCTGCGTGGAGGGCGGCCCCGAACCTCCCCCACACAGTCAGCCGTGTTCCGGAATTCTGAGTGTGGGGAGGTTCTGTCTTATGTCTGCAGCACCCGGGTTCACCTAGGAGCCCTTCGAGTGTCTTCCCCCAGTCCCTCACTGTGCGGGCTGCCGGGGAAAGGAGGGGGTTGGGCTGGAAAAGCAGGTAGCATCTTGTGCCTCCCCATGGACAGGGGAGGTAATTAGCGGACTTCCCCCTGCCAGGGAACACCTGTGACACCAGGCAGCTGCGTGGAGGGCGGCCCCGAACCTCCCCCACACAGTCAGCCGTGTTCCGGAATTCTGAGTGTGGGGAGGTTCCGTCTTCTGTCTGCAGCACCCGGGATCTCCTAGGAGCCCTTCGAGGGTCTTCCCCGAGTCCCTCACAGTGCGGGCAGCCAGGGAATGGCGGGGTTTGGGCTGGAAAAGTAGGTAGCATCTAGTGCCTCCCCATGGACAGGGGAGGTATTTAGCGGAATTCCCCCTGCCAGGGAAAACCTGTGACACAAGGCAGCTGCGTGGTGTGCGGCCCTAAACCTCACCCACACAGTCACACATGTTCCGGAATTCTGAGTGTGGGGAGGATCTGTCTTCTGTCTGCAGCAACCGGGATCTCCTAGGAGCCCTTCGAGAGTCTTCCCCGAGTCCCTCCCAGTGCGGGCAGCCAGGGAATGGCGGGGTTTGGGCTGGAAAAGTAGGTAGCATCTAGTGCCTCCCCATGGACAGGGGAGGTATTTAGCGGAATTCCCCCTGCCAGGGAACACCTGTGACACAAGGCAGCTGCGAGGTATGCGGCCCTAAACCTCACCCACACAGTCACACGTGTTCCAGATTTCTGAGTGTGGGGAGGTTCCGTCTTCTGTCTGCAGCACCCGGGTTCTCCTAG
Source organism: Camelus bactrianus (assembly GCF_048773025.1). Taxonomy (NCBI): domain Eukaryota; kingdom Metazoa; phylum Chordata; class Mammalia; order Artiodactyla; family Camelidae; genus Camelus; species Camelus bactrianus. The sequence continues at coordinate 7,460,637 of NW_027413957.1, read as the reverse complement.
GAGCCTTTGGAGTGTCTTCCCCCAGTCCCTCCCTGTGCGGGCTGCCGGGGAAAGGCGGGGGTTGGGCTGGAAAAGCAGGTAACATCTTGTGCCTCCCCATGGACAAGGAAGGTAATTAGCGGAATTCCCCCTGCCAGGGAACACCTGTGACACCAGGCAGCTGCGTGGAGGGCGGCCCCGAACCTCCCCCACACAGTCAGCCGTGTTCCGGAATTCTGAGTGTGGGGAGGTTCCGTCTTCTGTCTGCAGCACCCAGGATCTCCTAGGAGCCCTTCGAGTGTCTTCCCCGAATCCCTCACACTGCGGGCTGCCGGGGAAAGGCGGGGGTTGGGCTGGAAACTCAGGTAGCATCTAGTGCCTCCCCATGGACAGGGGAGGTAATTAGCGGACTTCACCCTGCCAGGGAGCACCTGTGACACCAGGCAGCTGCGTGGAGGGCGGCCCCGAACTTCCCCCACACAGTCAGCCGTGTTCCGGAATTCTGAGTGTGGGGAGGTTCTGTCTTATGTCTGTAGCACCCGGGATCACCTAGGAGCCCTTTGAGTGTCTTCCCCCAGTCCCTCACTGTGCGGGCTGCCGGGGAAAGGAGGGGGTTGGGCTGGAAAAGCAGGTAGCATCTTGTGCCTCCCCATGGACAGGGGAGGTAATTAGCGGACTTCCCCCTGCCAGGGAACACCTGTGACACCAGGCAGCTGCGTGGAGGGCGGCCCCGAACCTCCCCCACACAGTCAGCCGTGTTCCGGGATTCTGAGTGTGGGGAGGTTCCGTCTTCTGTCTGCAGCACCCGGGATCTCCTAGGAGCCCTTCGAGTGTCTTCCCCGAATCCCTCACACTGCGGGCTGCCGGGGAAAGGCGGGGGTTGGGCTGGAAACTCAGGTAGCATCTAGTGCCTCCCCATGGACAGGGGAGGTAATTAGCGGACTTCACCCTGCCAGGGAACACCTGTGACACCAGGCATCTGCGTGGAGGGCTGCCCCGAACCTCCCCCACACAGTCAGCCGTGTTCCGGAATTCTGAGTGTGGGGAGGTTCCGTCTTCTGTCTGCAGCACCCGGGATCTCCTAGGAGCCCTTCGAGTGTCTTCCCCGAATCCCTCACACTGCGGGCTGCCGGGGAAAGGCGGGGGTTGGGCTGGAAACTCAGGTAGCATCTAGTGCCTCCCCATGGACAGGGGAGGTAATTAGCGGACTTCACCCTGCCGGGGATCACCTGTGACACCAGGCAGCTGCGTGGAGGGCGGCCCCAAACCTCCCCCACACAGTCAGCCGTGTTCCGGAATTCTGAGTGTGGGGAGGTTCCGTCTAATGTCTGCAGCACCCGGGTTCACCTAGGAGCCTTTCGAGTGTCTTCCCCCAGTCCCTCACTGAGCGGGCTGCCGGGGAAAGGCGGGGGTTGGGCTGGAAACTCAGGTAGCATCTAGTGCCTCCCCATGGACAGGGGAGGTAATTAGCGGACTTCACCCTGCCAGGGAACACCTGTGACACCAGGCAGCTGCGTGGAGGGCGGCCCCGAACCTCCCCCACACAGTCAGCCGTGTTCCGGAATTCTGAGTGTGGGGAGGTTCCGTCTTCTGTCTGCAGCACCCGGGATCTCCTAGGAGCCCTTCGAGAGTCTTCCCCGAGTCCCTCCCAGTGCGGGCAGCCAGGGAATGGCGGGGTTTGGGCTGGAAAAGTAGGTAGCATCTAGTGCCTCCCCATGGACAGGGGAGGTATTTAGCGGAATTCCCCCTGCCAGGGAACACCTGTGACACAAGGCAGCTGCGTGGTGTGCGGCCCTAAACCTCACCCACACAGTCACACGTGTTCCAGATTTCTGAGTGTGGGGAGGTTCCGTCTTCTGTCTGCAGCACCCGGGTTCTCCTAGGAGCCTTTCGAGTGTCTTCCCCCAGTCCCTCACTGTGCGGGCTGCCTGGGAAAGGCGGGGGTTGGGCTGGAAAAGCAGGTAGCATCTTGTGCCTCCCCATGGACAGGGGAGGTAATTAGCGGACTTCCCCCTGCCAGGGAACACCTGTGACACCAGGCAGCTGCGTGGAGGGCGGCCCCGAACCTCCCCCACACAGTCAGCCGTGTTCCGGAATTCTGAGTGTGGGGAGGTTCCGTCTTCTGTCTGCAGCACCCGGGATCTCCTAGGAGCCCTTCGAGTGTCTTCCCCGAATCCCTCACACTGCGGGCTGCCGGGGAAAGGCGGGGGTTGGGCTGGAAACTCAGGTAGCATCTAGTGCCGCCCCATGGACAGCGGAGGTAATTAGCGGACTTCACCCTGCCAGGGAACACCTGTGACACCAGGCAGCTGCGGGGAGGGCGGCCCCGAACCTCCCCTACACAGTCAGCCGTGTTCCGGAATTCTGAGTGTGGGGAGGTTCCGTCTTCTGAATGCAGCACCCGGGATCTCCTAGGAGCCCTTCGAGTGTCTTCCCCGAATCCCTCACACTACGGGCTGCCGGGGAAAGGCGGGGGTTGGGCTGGAAACTCAGGTAGCATCTAGTGCCTCCCCATGGACAGGGGAGGTAATTGGCGGACTTCCCCTTCCAGGGAACACCTGTGACACCAGTCAGCTGCGTGGACGGCGGCCCCAAACCTCGACCACACAGTCAGCCGTGTTCCGGAATTCTGAGTGTGGGGAGGTTCTGTCTTCTGTCTGCAGCACCCGGGATCTCCTAGGAGCCCTTCGAGAGTCTTCCCCGAGTCCCTCCCAGTGCGGGCAGCCAGGGAATGGCGGGGTTTGGGCTGGAAAAGTAGGTAGCATCTAGTGCCTCCCCATGGACAGGGGAGGTATTTAGCGGAATTCCCCCTGCCAGGGAACACCTGTGACAAAAGGCAGCTGCGTGGTGTGCGGCCCTAAACCTCACCCACACAGTCACACGTGTTCCAGATTTCTGAGTGTGGGGAGGTTCCGTCTTCTGTCTGCAGCACCCGGGTTCTCCTAGGAGCCTTTCGAGTGTCTTCCCCCAGTCCCTCCCTGTGCGGGCTGCCGGGGAAAGGCGGGGGTTTGGCTGGAAAAGCAGGTAGCATCTTGTGCCTCCCCATGGACAAGGGAGGTAATTAGCGGACTTCCCCCTGCCAGGGAACACCTGTGACACCAGGCAGCTGCGTGGAGGGCGGCCCCGAACCTCCCCCACACAGTCAGCCGTGTTCCGGAATTCTGAGTGTGGGGAGGTTCCGTCTTCTGTCTGCAGCACCCGGGATCTCCTAGGAGCCCTTCGAGTGTCTTCCCCGAATCCCTCACACTGCGGGCTGCCGGGGAAAGACGGGGGTTGGGCTGGAAACTCAGGTAGCATCTAGTGCCTCCCCATGGACAGGGGAGGTAATTAGCGGACTTCACCCTGCCAGGGAACACCTGTGACACCAGGCAGCTGCGTGGAGGGCGGCCCCGAACCTCCCCCACACAGTCAGCCGTGTTCCGGAATTCTGAGTGTGGGGAGGTTCCGTCTTCTGTCTGCAGCACCCGGGATCTCCTAGGAGCCCTTCGAGTGTCTTCCCCGAATCCCTCACACTGCGGGCTGCCGGGGAAAGGCGGGGGTTGGGCTGGAAACTCAGGTAGCATCTAGTGCCTCCCCATGGACAGGGGAGGTAATTAGCGGACTTCACCCTGCCAGGGAACACCTGTGACACCAGGCAGCTGCGTGGAGGGCGGCCCCGAACCTCCCCCACACAGTCAGCCGTGTTCCGGAATTCTGAGTGTGGGGAGGTTCTGTCTTATGTCTGCAGCACCCGGGATCACCTAGGAGCCCTTCGAGTGTCTTCCCCCAGTCCCTCACTGTGCGGGCTGCCGGGAAAGGCGGGGGTTGGGCTGGAAAAGCAGGTAGCATCTAGTGCCTCCCCATGGACAAGGGAGGTAATTAGCGGACTTCCCCCTGCCAGGGAACACCTGTGACACCAGGCAGCTGCGTGGAGGGCGGCCCCAAACATCCCCCACACAGTCAGCCGTGTTCCGGAATTCTGAGTGTGGGGAGGTTCCGTCTTCTGTCTGCAGCACCCGGGATCTCCTAGGAGCCCTTCGAGTGTCTTCCCCGAATCCCTCACACTGCGGGCTGCCTGGGAAAGGCGGGGGTTGGGCTGGAAACTCAGGTAGCATCTAGTGCCTCCCCATGGACAGGGGAGGTAATTAGCGGACTTCACCCTGCCAGGGAACACCTGTGACACCAGGCAGCTGCGTGGAGGGCTGGCCCGAACCTCCCCCACACAGTCAGCCGTGTTCCGGAATTCTGAGTGTGGGGAGGTTCCGTCTTCTGTCTGCAGCACCCGGGATCTCCTAGGAGCCCTTCGAGTGTCTTCCCCGAATCCCTCACACTGCGGGCTGCCGGGGAAAGGCGGGGGTTGGGCTGGAAACTCAGGTAGCATCTAGTGCCTTCACATGGACAGGGGATGTAATTAGCGGACTTCCCCCTGCCGGGGAACACCTGTGACACCAGGCAGCTGCGTGGAGGGCGGCCCCGAACCTCCCCCACACAGTCAGCCGTGTTCCGGAATTCTGAGTGTGGGGAGGTTCCGTCTTATGTCTGCAGCACCCGGGTTCACCTAGGAGCCCTTCGAGTGTCTTCCCCCAGTCCCTCACTGAGCGGGCTGCCGGGGAAAGGAGGGGGTTGTGCTGGAAAAGCAGGTAGCATCTTGTGCCTCCCCATGGACAGGGGAGGTAATTAGCAGACTTCCCCTTGCCAGGGAACACCTGTGACACCAGGCAGCTGCGTGGAGGGCGGCCCCGAACCTCCCCCACACAGTCAGCCGTGTTCCGGAATTCTGAGTGTGGGGAGGTTCCGTCTTCTGTCTGCAGCACCCGGGATCTCCTAGGAGCCCTTCGAGTGTCTTCCCCGAATCCCTCACACTGCGGGCTGCCGGGGAAAGGCGGGGGTTGGGCTGGAAACTCAGGTAGCATCTAGTGCCTCCCCATGGACAGGGGAGGTAATTAGCGGACTTCACCCTGCCAGGGAACACCTGTGACACCAGGCACCTGCGTGGAGGGCTGGCCCGAACCTCCCCCACACAGTCAGCCGTGTTCCGGAATTCTGAGTGTGGGGAGGTTCCGTCTTCTGTCTGCAGCACCCGGGATCTCCTAGGAGCCCTTCGAGTGTCTTCCCCGAATCCCTCACACTGCGGGCTGCCGGGGAAAGGCGGGGGTTGGGCTGGAAACTCAGGTAGCATCTAGTGCCTCCACATGGACAGGGGAGGTAATTAGCGGACTTCCCCCTGCCGGGTAACACCTGTGACACCAGGCAGCTGCGTGGAGGGCGGCCCCGAACCTCCCCCACACAGTCAGCCGTGTTCCGGAATTCTGAGTGTGGGGAGGTTCCGTCTTATGTCTGCAGCACCCGGGTTCACCTAGGAGCCCTTCGAGTGTCTTCCCCCAGTCCCTCACTGAGCGGGCTGCCGGGGAAAGGAGGGGGTTGTGCTGGAAAAGCAGGTAGCATCTTGTGCCTCCCCATGGACAGGGGAGGTAATTAGCGGACTTCCCCTTGCCAGGGAACACCTGTGACACCAGGCAGCTGCGTGGAGGGCGGCCCCGAACCTCCCCCACACAGTCAACCGTGTTCCGGAATTCTGAGTGTGGGGAGGTTCCGTCTTCTGTCTGCAGCACCCGGGATCTCCTAGGAGCCCTTCGAGTGTCTTCCCAGAGTCCCTCCCTGTGCGGGCTGCCGGGGAAAGGCGGGGGTTGGGCTGGAAAAGCAGGTAGCATCTTGTGCCTCCCCATGGACAGGTGAGGTAATTAGCGGAATTCCCCCTGCCAGGGAACACCTGTGACACCAGGCAGCTGCGTGGAGGGCGGCCCCGAACCTCCCCCACACAGTCAGCCGTGTTCCGGAATTCTGAGTGTGGGGAGGATCCGTCTTCTGTCTGCAGCACACGGGATCTCCTAGGAGCCCTTCGAGTGTCTTCCCCGAGTCCCTCCCAGTGCGGGCAGCCAGGGAATGGCGGGGTTTGGGCTGGAAAAGTAGGTAGCATCTAGTGCCTCCCCATGGACAGGGGAGGTATTTAGCGGAATTCCCCCTGCCAGGGAACACCTGTGACACAAGGCAGCTGCGAGGAAGGCGGCCCCGAACCTCCCCCACACAGTCACACGTGTTCCAGATTTCTGAGTGTGGGGAGGTTCCGTCTTCTGTCTGCAGCACCCGGGTTCTCCTAGGAGATTTTCGAGTGTCTTCCCACAGTCCCTCCCTTTGCGGGCTGCCGGGGAAAGGAGGGGGTAGGGCTGGAAAAGCAGGTAGCATCTTGTGCCTCCCCATGGACAGGGGAGGTAATTAGCGGACTTCCCCCTGCCAGGGAACACCTGTGACACCAGGCAGCTGCGTGGAGGGCGGCCCCGAACCTCCCCCACACAGTCAGCCGTGTTCCGGAATTCTGAGTGTGGGGAGGTTCTGTCTTCTGTCTGCAGCACCCGGGATTTCCTAGGAGCCCTTCGAGAGTCTTCCCCGAGTCCCTCCCAGTGCGGGCAGACAGGGAAAGGCGGGGTTTGGACTGGAAACGCAGGTAGCATCTAGTGCCTCCCCATGGACAGGGGAGGTAATTAGCGGACTTCCCCCTGCCAGGGAACACCTGTGACACCAGGCAGCTGCGTGGAGGGCGGCCCCGAACCTCCCCCACACAGTCAGCCGTGTTCCGGAATTCTGAGTGTGGGGAGGTTCCGTCTTCTGTCTGCAGCACCCGGGATCTCCTAGGAGCCTTTCGAGAGTCTTCCCACAATCCCTCCCACTTCGGGCTGCCGGTGAAAGGAGAGGGTTGTGCTGAAAAAGCAGGTAGAATCTTGTGCCTCCCAATGGACAAGGGAGGTAATTAGCGGACTTCCCCCTGCCAGGGAAAACCTGTGACACCAGGCAGCTGCGTGGAGGGCGGCCCCGAACCTCCCCCACACAGTCAGCCGTGTTCCGGAATTCTGAGTGTGGGGAGGTTCCGTCTTATGTCTGCAGCATCCGGGTTCACCTAGGAGCCCTTCGAGTGTCTTCCCCCAGTCCCTCACTGTGCGGGCTGCCGGGGAATGGCGGAGGTTGGGCTGGAAAAGCAGGTAGCATCTTGTGCCTCCCCATGGACAAGGGACGTAATTAGCGGACTTCCCCCTGCCAGGGAACACCTGTGACACCAGGCATCTGCGTGGAGGGCAGCCCCGAACCTCCCCCACACAGTCATCCGTGTTCCAGATTTCTGAGTGTGGGGAGGTTCCGTCTTCTGTCTGCAGCACCCGGGTTCTCCTAGGAGCCTTTCGAGTGTCTTCCCCCAGTCCCTCCCTTTGCGGGCTGCCGGGGAAAGGAGGGGGTTGGGCTGGAAAAGCAGGTAGCATCTTGTGCCTCCCCATGGACAAGGGAGGTAATTAGCGGACTTCCCCCTGCCAGGGAACACCTGTGACACCAGGCAGCTGCGTGGAGGGCGGCCCCGAACCTCCCCCACACAGTCAGCCGTGTTCCGGAATTCTGAGTGTGGGGAGGTTCCGTCTTATGTCTGCAGCACCCGGGTTCACCTAGGAGCCCTTCGAGTGTCTTCCCCCAGTCCCTCACTGTGCGAGCTGCCGGGGAAAGGAGGGGTTTGGGCTGGAAAAGCAGGTAGCATCTTGTGCCTCCCCATGGACAGGGGAGGTAATTAGCGGACTTCCCCCTGCCAGGGAACACCTGTGACACCAGGCAGCTGCGTGGAGGGCGGCCCCGCACCTCCCCCACACAGTCAGCCTTGTTCCAGATTTCTGAGTGTGGGGAGGTTCCGTCTTCTGTCTGCAGCACCCGGGTTCTCCTAGGAGCCTTTCGAGTGTCTTCCCCCAGTCCCTCCCTGTGCGGGCTGCCGGGGAAAGGCGGAGGTTGGGCTGGAAAAGCAGGTAGCATCTTGTGCCTCCCCATGGACAAGGGAGGTAATTAGCGGACTTCCCCCTGCCAGGGAACACCTGTGACACCAGGCAGCTGCGTGGAGGGCGGCCCCGAACCTCCCCCACACAGTCAGCCGTGTTCCGGAATTCTGAGTGTGGGGAGGTTCCGTCTTCTGTCTGCAGCACCCGGGATCTCCTAGGAGCCCTTCGAGAGTCTTCCCCGAGTCCCTCCCAGTGCGGGCAGCCAGGGAAAGGTGGGGGTTGGGCTGGAAACGTAGGTAGCATCTAGTGCCTCCCCATGGACAGGGGAGGTAATTAGCGGACTTCCCCCTGCCAGGGAACACCTGTGACACCAGGCAGTTGCGTGGTGGGCGGCCCCGAACCTCCCCCACACAGTCAACCGTGTTCCGGAATTCTGAGTGTGGGGAGGTTCCGTCTTATGTCTGCAGCACCCGGGATCTCCTAGGAGCCCTTCGAGAGTCTTCCCCGAGTCCCTCCCAGTGCGGGCAGCCGGGGAACGGCGGGGGTTGGGCTGGAAACTCTGGTAGCATCTTGTGCCTCCCCATGGGCAAGGGAGGTAATTAGCGGACTTCCCCCTGCCAGGGAACACCTGTGACACCAGGCAGCTGCGTGGAGGGCGGCCCCGAACCTCCCCCACACAGTCATCCGTGTTCCAGATTTCTGAGTGTGGGGAGGTTCCGTCTTCTGTCTGCAGCACCCAGGTTCTCCTAGGAGCCTTTCGAGTGTCTTCACCCAGTCCCTCCCTGTGCGGGCTGCCGGGGAAAGGCGGGGGTTGGGCTGGAAAAGCAGGTAGCATCTTGTGCCTCCCCATGGACAAGGGAGGTAATTAGCGGACTTCCCCCTGCCAGGGAACACCTGTGTCTCCAGGCAGCTGCGTGGAAGGCGGCCCCGAACCTCCCCCACACAGTCAGCCGTGTTCCGGAATTCTGAGTGTGGGGAGGTTCCGTCTTCTGTCTGCAGCACACGGGATCTCCTAGGAGCCCTTCGAGTGTCTTCCCAGAGTCCCTCCCTGTGCGGGCTGCCGGGGAAAGGCGGGGGTTGGGCTGGAAAAGCAGGTAACATCTTGTGCCTCCCCATGGACAGGGGAGGTAATTAGCGGACTTCCCCCTGCCAGGGAACACCTGTGACACCAGGCAGCTGCGTGGAGGGCGGCCCCGAACCTCCCCCACACAGTCAGCCGTGTTCCGGAATTCTGAGTGTGGGGAGGTTCCGTCTTCTTTCTGCAGCACCCGGGATCTCCTAGGAGCCCTTCGAGTGTCTTCCCCGAATCCCTCACACTGCGGGCTGCCGGGGAAAGGCGGGGGTTGGGCTGGAAACTCAGGTAGCATCTAGTGCCTCCTCATGGACAGGGGAGGTAATTAGCGGACTTCACCCTGCCAGGGAACACCTGTGACACCAGGCAGCTGCGTGGAGGGCGGCCCCGAACCTCCCCAACACAGTCAGCCGTGTTCCGGAATTCTGAGTGTGGGGAGGTTCCGTCTTCTGTCTGCAGCACCCGGGATCTCCTAGGAGCCCTTCGAGTGTCTTCCCTGAATCCCTCACACTGTGGGCTGCCGGGGAAAGGCGGGGGTTGGGCTGGAAACTCAGGTAGCATCTAGTGCCTCCCCATGGACAGGGGAGGTAATTAGCGGACTTCCCCCTGCCAGGGAACACCTGTGACACCAGGCAGCTGCGTGGAGGGCGGCCCCGAACCTCCCCCACACAGTCAGCCGTGTTCCGGAATTCTGAGTGTGGGGAGGTTCCGTCTTATGTCTGCAGCACCCGGGTTTACCTAGGAGCCCTTCGAGTGTCTTCCCCCAGTCCCTCACTGTGCGGGCTGCCGGGGAAAGGAGGGGGTTGGGCTGGAAAAGCAGGTGGCATCTTGTGCCTCCCCATGGACAGGGGAGGTAATTAGCGGACTTCCCCCTGCCAGGGAACACCTGTGACACCAGGCAGCTGCGTGGAGGGCAGCCCCGAACCTCCCCCACACAGTCAGCCGTGTTCCGGAATTCTGAGTGTGGGGAGGTTCCGTCTTCTGTCTGCAGCACCCGGGATCTCCTAGGAGCCCTTCGAGTGTCTTCCCCGAATCCCTCACACTGCGGGCTGCCGGGGAAAGGCGGGGGTTGGGCTGGAAACTCAGGTAGCATCTAGTGCCTCCCCATGGACAGGGGAGGTAATTAGCGGACTTCCCCCTGCCAGGGAACACCTGTGACACCAGGCAGCTGCGTGGAGGGCGGCCCCGAACCTCCCCCACACAGTCAGCCGTGTTCCGGAATTCTGAGTGTGGGGAGGTTCCGTCTTCTGTCTGCAGCACCCGGGATCTCCTAGGAGCCCTTCGAGTGTCTTCCCCGAATCCCTCACACTGCGGGCTGCCGGGGAAAGGCGGGGGTTGGGCTGGAAACTCAGGTAGCATCTAGTGCCTCCCCATGGACAGGGGAGGTAATTAGCGGACTTCACCCTGCCAGGGAACACCTGTGACACCAGGCAGCTGCGTGGAGGGCGGCCCCGAACCTCCCCCACACAGTCAGCCGTGTTCCGGAATTCTGAGTGTGGGGAGGTTCTGTCTTATGTCTGCAGCACCCGGGTTCACCTAGGAGCCCTTCGAGTGTCTTCCCCCAGTCCCTCACTGTGCGGGCTGCCGGGGAAAGGAGGGGGTTGGGCTGGAAAAGCAGGTAGCATCTTGTGCCTCCCCATGGACAGGGGAGGTAATTAGCGGACTTCCCCCTGCCAGGGAACACCTGTGACACCAGGCAGCTGCGTGGAGGGCGGCCCCGAACCTCCCCCACACAGTCAGCCGTGTTCCGGAATTCTGAGTGTGGGGAGGTTCCGTCTTCTGTCTGCAGCACCCGGGATCTCCTAGGAGCCCTTCGAGTGTCTTCCCCGAATCCCTCACACTGCGGGCTCCCGGGGAAAGGCGGGGGTTGGGCTGCAAACTCAGGTAGCATCTAGTGCCTCCCCATGGACAGGGGAGGTAATTAGCGGACTTCACCCTGCCAGGGAACACCTGTGACACCAGGCAGCTGCGTGGAGGGCGGCCCCGAACCTCCCCCACACAGTCAGCCGTGTTCCGGAATTCTGAGTGTGGGGAGGTTCCGTCTTCTGTCTGCAGCACCCGGGATCTCCTAGGAGCCCTTCGAGTGTCTTCCCCGAATCCCTCACACTGCGGGCTGCCGGGGAAAGGCGGGGGTTGGGCTGGATCTCAGGTTGCATCTTGTGCCTCCCCATGGACAGGGGAGGTAATTAGCGGACTTCCCCTTGCCAGGGAACACCTGTGACACCAGGCAGCTGCGTGGAGGGCGGCCCCGAACCTCCCCCACACAGTCAACCGTGTTCCGGAATTCTGAGTGTGGGGAGGTTCCGTCTTCTGTCTGCAGCACACGGGATCTCCTAGGAGCCCTTCGAGTGTCTTCCCAGAGTCCCTCCCTGTGCGGGATGCCGGGGAAAGGCGGGGGTTGGGCTGGAAAAGCAGGTAGCATCTTGTGCCTCCCCATGGACAGGGGAGGTAATTAGCGGACTTCCCCCTGCCAGGGAACACCTGTGACACCAGGCAGCTGCGTGGAGGGCGGCCCCGAACCTCCCCCACACAGTCAGCCGTGTTCCGGAATTCTGAGTGTGGGGAGGATCCGTCTTCTGTCTGCAGCACACGGGATCTCCTAGGAGCCCTTCGAGTGTCTTCCCAGAGTCCCTCACTGTGCGGGCTGCCGGGGAAAGGCGGGGGTTGTGCTGGAAAAGCAGGTAGCATCTTGTGCCACCCCATGGACAAGGGAGGTAATTAGCGGACTTCCCCCTGCCAGGGAGCACCTGTGACACCAGGCAGCTGCGTGGAGGGCGGCCCCGAACCTCCCCCACACAGTCAGCCGTGTTCCGGAATTCTGAGTGTGGGGAGGTTCCGTCTTCTGTCTGCAGAACCCGGGATCTCTTAGGAGCCCTTCGAGTGTCTTCCCCGAATCCCTCACACTGCGGGCTGCCGGGGAAATGCGGGGGTTGGGCTGGAAACTCAGGTAGCATCTAGTGCCTCCCCATGGACAGGGGAGGTAATTAGCGGACTTCCCCCTGCCAGGGAACACCTGTGACACCAGGCAGCTGCGTGGAGGGCGGCCCCGAACCTCCCCCACACAGTCAGCCGTGTTCCGGAATTCTGAGTGTGGGGAGGTTCCGTCTTCTGTCTGCAGCACCCGGGATCTCCTAGGAGCCCTTCGAGTGTCTTCCCCGATTCCCTCACACTGCGGGCTGCCGGGGAAAGGCGGGGGTTGGGCTGGAAACTCAGGTAGCATCTAGTGCCTCCCCATGGACAGGGGAGGTAATTAGAGGACTTCACCCTGCCAGGGAACACCTGTGACACCAGGCAGCTGCGTGGAGGGCGGCCCCGAACCTCCCCCACACAGTCAGCCGTGTTCCGGAATTCTGAGTGTGGGGAGGTTCCGTCTTCTGTCTGCAGCACCCGGGATCTCCTAGGAGCCCTTCGAGTGTCTTCCCCGAATCCCTCACACTGCGGGCTGCCGGGGAAAGGCGGGGGTTGGGCTGGATCTCAGGTAGCATCTTGTGCCTCCCCATGGACAGGGGAGGTAATTAGCGGACTTCCCCTTGCCAGGGAACACCTGTGACACCAGGCAGCTGCGTGGAGGGCGGCCCCGGACCTCCCCCACACAGTCAACCGTGTTCCGGAATTCTGAGTGTGGGGAGGTTCCGTCTTCTGTCTGCAGCACACGGGATCTCCTAGGAGCCCTTCGAGTGTCTTCCCAGAGTCCCTCCCTGTGCGGGATGCCGGGGAAAGGCGGGGGTTGGGCTGGAAAAGCAGGTAGCATCTTGTGCCTCCCCATGGACAGGGGAGGTAATTAGCGTATTTCCCCCTGCCAGGGAACACCTGTGACACCAGGCAGCTGCGTGGAGAGCGGCCCCGAACCTCCCCCACACAGTCAGCCGTGTTCCGGAATTCTGAGTGTGGGGAGGATCCGTCTTCTGTCTGCAGCACACGGGATCTCCTAGGAGCCCTTCGAGTGTCTTCCCAGAGTCCCTCACTGTGCGGGCTGCCGGGGAATGGCGGGGGTTGGTCTGGGAAAGCAGGTAGCATCTTGTGCCTCCCCATGGACAAGGGAGGTAATTAGCGGACTTCCCCCTGCCAGGGAACACCTGTGACACCAGGCAGCTGCGTGGAGGGCGGCCCCGAACCTCCCCCACACAGTCAGCCGTGTTCCGGAATTCTGAGTGTGGGGAGGTTCCGTCTTCTGTCTGCAGCACCCGGGATCTCCTAGGAGCCCTTCGAGTGTCTTCCCCGAATCCCTCACACTGCGGGCTGCCGGGGAAAGGCGGGGGTTGGGCTGGAAACTCAGGTAGCATCTAGTGCCTCCCCATGGACAGGGGAGGTAATTAGCGGACTTCCCCCTGCCAGGGAACACCTGTGACACCAGGCAGCTGCGTGGAGGGCGGCCCCGAACCTCCCCCATACAGTCAGCCGTGTTCCGGAATTCTGAGTGTGGGGAGGTTCCGTCTTCTGTCTGCAGCACCCGGGATCTCCTAGGAGCCCTTCGAGAGTCTTCCCCGAGTCCCTCCCAGTGCGGGCAGCCAGGGAAAGGCGGGGGTTGGGCTGGAAACGTAGGTAGCATCTTGTGCCTCCCCATGGACAGGGGAGGTAATTAGCGGACTTCCCCCTGCCAGGGAACACCTGTGACACCAGGCAGTTGCGTGGAGGGCGGCCCCGAACCTCCCCCACACAGTCAACCGTGTTCCGGAATTCTGAGTGTGGGGAGGTTCCGTCTTATGTCTGCAGCACCCGGGATCTCCTAGGAGCCCTTCGAGAGTCTTACCCGAGTCCCTCCCAGTGCAGGCAGCCGGGGAACGGCGGGGGTTGGGCTGCAAACTCTGGTAGCATCTTGTGCCTCCCCATGGGCAAGGGAGGTAATTAGCGGACTTCCCCCTGCCAGGGAACACCTGTGACACCAGGCAGCTGCGTGGAGGGCGGCCCCGAACCTCCCCCACACAGTCAGCCGTGTTCCGGAATTCTGAGTGTGGGGAGGTTCCGTCTTCTGTCTGCAGCACCCGGGATCTCCTAGGAGCCCTTCGAGTGTCTTCCCAGAATCCCTCCCACTTCGGGCTGCCGGTGAAAGGAGGGGGTTGTGCTGAAAAAGCAGGTAGCATCTTGTGCCTCCCAATGGACAGGGGAGGTAATTAGCGGACTTCCCCCTGCAAGGGAACACCTGTGACACCAGGCAGCTGCGTGGAGGGCGGCCCCGAACCTCCCCAACACAGTCAGCCGTGTTCCGGAATTCTGAGTGTGGGGAGGTTCCGTCTTATGTCTGCAGCATCCGGGTTCACCTAGGAGCCCTTCGAGTGTCTTCCCCCAGTCCCTCACTGTGCGGGCTTCCGGGGAATGGCGGAAGTTGGGCTGGAAAAGCAGGTAGCATCTTGTGCCTCCCCATGGACCAGGGACGTAATTAGCGGACTTCCCCCTGCCAGGGAACACCTGTGACACCAGGCAGATGCGTGGAGGGCGGCCCCGAACCTCCCGCACACAGTCATCCGTGTCCAGATTTCTGAGTGTGGGGAGGTTCCGTCTTCTGTCTGCAGCACCCGGGTTCTCCTAGAAGCCTTTCGAGTGTCTTCCCCCAGTCCCTCACTGTGCGGGCTGCCGGGGAAAGGCGGGGGTTGGGCTGGAAAAGCAGGTAGCATTTTGTGCCTCCCCATGGACAAGGGAGGTAATTAGCGGACTTCCCCCTGCCAGGGAACACCTGTGACACCAGGCAGCTGCGTGGAGGGCGGCCCCGAACCTCCCCCACACAGTCAGCCGTGTTCCGGAATTCTGAGTGTGGGGAGGTTCCGTCTTCTGTCTGCAGCACACGGGATCTCCTAGGAGCCCTTCGAGTGTCTTCCCAGAGTCCCTCCCTGTGCGGGCTGCCGGGGAAAGGCGGGGGTTGGGCTGGAAAAGCAGGTAGCATCTTGTGCCTCCCCATGGACAGGGGAGGTAATTAGAGGACTTCCCCCTGCCAGGGAACACCTGTGACACCAGGCAGCTGCGTGGAGGGCGGCCCCGAACCTCCCCCACACAGTCAGCCGTGTTCCGGAATTCTGAGTGTGGGGAGGTTCCGTCTTCTGTCTGCAGCACCCGGGATCTCCTAGGAGCCCTTCGAGTGTCTTCCCAGAATCCCTCCCACTTCGGGCTGCCGGTGAAAGGAGGGGGTTGTGCTGAAAAAGCAGGTAGCATCTTGTGCCTCCCAATGGACAGGGGAGGTAATTAGCGGACTTCCCCCTGCCAGGGAACACCTGTGACACCAGGCAGCTGCGTGGAGGGCGGCCCCGAACCTCCCCCACACAGTCAGCCGTGTTCCGGAATTCTGAGTGTGGGGAGGTTCCGTCTTATGTCTGCAGCATCCGGGTTCACCTAGGAGCCCTTCGAGTGTCTTCCCCCAGTCCCTCACTGTGCGGGCTGCCGGGGAATGGCGGAGGTTGGGCTGCAAAAGCAGGTAGCATCTTCTGCCTCCCCATGGAAAAGGGACGTAATTAGCGGACTTCCCCCTGCCAGGGAACACCTGTGACACCAGGCAGCTGCGTGGAGGGCGGCCCCGAACCTCCCCCACACAGTCATCCGTGTTCCAGATTTCTGAGTGTGGGGAGGTTCTGTCTTCTGTCTGCAGCCCCCGGGTTCTCCTAGGAGCCCTTCGAGTGTCTTCCCCGAATCCCTCACACTGCGGGCTGCCTGGGAAAGGCGGGGGTTGGGCTGGAAACTCAGGTAACATCTAGTGCCTCCCCATGGACAGGGGAGGTAATTAGCGGACTTCCCCCTGCCAGGGAACACCTGTGACAACAGGCAGCTGCGTGGAGGGCGGCCCCGAACCTCCCCCACACAGTCAGCCGTGTTCCGGAATTCTGAGTGTGGGGAGGTTCCGTCTTCTGTCTGCAGCACACGGGATCTCCTAGGAGCACTTCGAGTGTCTTCCCAGAGTCCCTCCCTGTGCGGGCTGCCGGGGAAAGGCGGGGGTTGGGCTGGAAAAGCAGGTAGCATCTTGTGCCTCCCCATGGACAGGGGAGGTAATTAGCGGACTTCCCCCTGCCAGGGAACACCTGTGACACCAGGCAGCTGCGTGGAGGGCGGCCCCGAACCTCCCCCACACAGTCAGCCGTGTTCCGGAATTCTGAGTGTGGGGAGGTTCCGTCATATGTCTGCAGCACCCGGGTTCACCTAGGAGCCCTTCGAGTCTCTTCCCCCAGTCCCTCACTGAGCGGGCTGCCGGGGAAAGGAGGGGGTTGGGCTGGAAATGCAGGTAGCATCTTGTGCCTCCCCATGGACAGGGGAGGTAATTAGCGGACTTCCCCTTGCCAGGGATCACCTGTGACACCAGGCAGCTGCGTGGAGGGCGGCCCCGAACCTCCCCCACACAGTCAACCGTGTTCGGGAATTCTGAGTGTGGGGAGGGTCCGTCTTCTGTCTGCAGCACACGGGATCTCCTAGGAGCCCTTCGAGTGTCTTCCCAGAGTCCCACCCTGTGCGGGCTGCCAGGGAAAGGCGGGGGTTGGGCTGGAAAAGCAGGTAGCATCTTGTGCCTCCCCATGGACAGGGGAGGTAATTAGCGGACTTCCCCCTGCCAGGGAACACCTGTGACTCCAGGCAGCTGCGTGGATGGCGGCCCCGAACCTCCCCCACACAGTCATCCGTGTTCCGGAATTCTGAGTGTGGGGAGGATCCGTCTTCTGTCTGCAGCACACGGGATCTCCTAGGAGCCCTTCGAGTGTCTTCCCAGAGTCACTCACTGTGCGGGCTGCCGGGGAAAGGCGGGGGTTGGGCTGGAAATGCAGGTAGCATCTTGTGCCTCCCCATGGACAAGGGAGGTAATTAGCGGACTTCCCCCTGCCAGGGAACACCTGTGACACCAGGCAGCTGCGTGGAGGGCGGCCCCGAACCTCCCCCACACAGTCAGCCGTGTTCCGGAATTCTGAGTGTGGGGAGGTTCCGTCTTCTGTCTGCAGCACCCGGGATCTCCTAGGAGCCCTTCGAGTGTCTTCCCCGAATCCCTCACACTGCGGGCTGCCGGGGAAAGGCGGGGGTTGGGCTGGAAACTCAGGTAGCATCTAGTGCCTCCCCATGGACAGGGGAGGTAATTAGCGGACTTCCCCCTGCCAGGGAACACCTGTGACACCAGGCAGCTGCGTGGAGGGCGGCCCCGAACCTCCCCCACACAGTCAGCCGTGTTCCGGAATTCTGAGTGTGGGGAGGTTCCGTCTTCTGTCTGCAGAACCCGGGATCTCCTAGGAGCCCTTCGAGTGTCTTCCCCGAATCCCTCACACTGCGGGCTGCCGGGGAAATGCGGGGGTTGGGCTGGAAACTCAGGTAGCATCTAGTGCCTCCCCATGGACAGGGGAGGTAATTAGCGGAATTCCCCCTGCCAGGGAACACCTGTGACACCAGGCAGCTGCGTGGAGGGCGGCCCCGAACCTCCCCCACACAGTCAGCCTTGTTCCGGAATTCTGAGTGTGGGGAGGTTCCGTCTTCTGTCTGCAGCACCCGGGATCTCCTAGGAGCCCTTCGAGAGTCTTCCCCGAGTCCCTCCCAGTGCGGGCAGCCGGGGAACGGCGGGGGTTGGGCTGGAAACTCAGGTAGTATCTTGTGCCTCCCCATGGGCAAGGGAGGTAATTAGCGGACTTCCCCCTGCCAGGGAACACCTGTGACACCAGGCAGCTGCGTGGAGGGCGGCCCCGAACCTCCCCCACACAGTCAGCCGTGTTCCGGAATTCTGAGTGTGGGGAGGTTCCGTCTTATGTCTGCAGCACCCGGGTTCACCTAGGAGCCCTTCGAGTGTCTTCCCCCAGTCCCTCACTGTGCGAGCTGCCGGGGAAAGGAGGGGGGTGGGCTGGAAAAGCAGGTAGCATCTTGTGCCTCCCCATGGACAGGGGAGGTAATTAGCGGACTTCCCCCTGCCAGGGAACACCTGTGACACCAGGCAGCTGCGTGGAGGGCGGCCCCGCACATCCCCCACACAGTCAGCCGTGTTCCAGATTTCTGAGTGTGGGGAGGTTCCGTCTTCTGTCTGCAGCACCCGGGTTCTCCTAGGAGCCTTTCGAGTGTCTTCCCCAAGTCCCTCCCTGTGCGGGCTGCCGGGGAAAGGCGGAGGTTGGGCTGGAAAAGCAGGTAGCATCTTGTGCCTCCCCATGGACAAGGGAGGTAATTAGCGGACTTCCCCCTGCCAGGGAACACCTGTGACACCAGGCAGCTGCGTGGAGGGCGGCCCCGAACCTCCCCCACACAGTCAGCCGTGTTCCGGAATTCTGAGTGTGGGGAGGTTCCGTCTTCTGTCTGCAGCACCCGGGATCTCCTAGGAGCCTTTCGAGAGTCTTCCCAGAATCCCTCCCACTTCGGGCTGCCGGTGAAAGGAGGGGGTTGTGCTGAAAAAGCAGGTAGCATCTTGTGCCTCCCAATGGACAAGGGAGGTAATTAGCGGACTTCCCCCTGCCAGGGAAAACCTGTGACACCAGGCAGCTGCGTGGAGGGCGGCCCCGAACCTCCCCCACACAGTCAGCCGTGTTCCAGAATTCTGAGTGTGGGGAGGTTCCGTCTTATGTCTGCAGCATCCGGGTTCACCTAGGAGCCCTTCGAGTGTCTTCCCCCAGTCCCTCACTGTGCGGGCTGCCGGGGAATGGCGGAGGTTGGGCTGGAAAAGCAGGTAGCATCTTGTGCCTCCCCATGGACAAGGGACGTAATTAGCGGACTTCCCCCTGCCAGGGAACACCTGTGACACCAGGCATCTGCGTGGAGGGCAGCCCCGAACCTCCCCCACACAGTCATCCGTGTTCCAGATTTCTGAGTGTGGGGAGGTTCCGTCTTCTGTCTGCAGCACCCGGGTTCTCCTAGGAGCCTTTCGAGTGTCTTCCCCCAGTCCCTCCCTTTGCGGGCTGCCGGGGAAAGGAGGGGGTTGGGCTGGAAAAGCAGGTAGCATCTTGTGCCTCCCCATGGACAAGGGAGGTAATTAGCGGACTTCCCCCTGCCAGGGAACACCTGTGACACCAGGCAGCTGCGTGGAGGGCGGCCCCGAACCTCCCCCACACAGTCAGCCGTGTTCCGGAATTCTGAGTGTGGGGAGGTTCCGTCTTATGTCTGCAGCACCCGGGTTCACCTAGGAGCCCTTCGAGTGTCTTCCCCCAGTCCCTCACTGTGCGAGCTGCCGGGGAAAGGAGGGGGTTGGGCTGGAAAAGCAGGTAGCATCTTGTGCCTCCCCATGGACAGGGGAGGTAATTAGCGGACTTCCCCCTGCCAGGGAACACCTGTGACACCAGGCAGCTGCGTGGAGGGCGGCCCCGCACATCCCCCACACAGTCAGCCGTGTTCCAGAGTTCTGAGTGTGGGGAGGTTCCGTCTTCTGTCTGCAGCACCCGGGTTCTCCTAGGAGCCTTTCGAGTGTCTTCCCCCAGTCCCTCCCTGTGCGGGCTGCCGGGGAAAGGCGGAGGTTGGGCTGGAAAAGCAGGTAGCATCTTGTGCCTCCCCATGGACAAGGGAGGTAATTAGCGGACTTCCCCCTGCCAGGGAACACCTGTGACACCAGGCAGCTGCGTGGAGGGCGGCCCCGAACCTCCCCCACACAGTCAGCCGTGTTCCGGAATTCTGAGTGTGGGGAGGTTCCGTCTTCTGTCTGCAGCACCCGGGATCTCCTAGGAGCCCTTCGAGAGTCTTCCCAGAATCCCTCCCACTTCGGGCTGCCGGTGAAAGGAGGGGGTTGTGCTGAAAAAGCATGTAGCATCTTGTGCCTCCCAATGGACAAGGGAGGTAATTAGCGGACTTACCCCTGCCAGGGAAAACCTGTGACACCAGGCAGCTGCGTGGAGGGCGGCCCCGAACCTCCCCCACACAGTCAGCCGTGTTCCGGAATTCTGAGTGTGGGGAGGTTCCGTCTTATGTCTGCAGCATCCGGGTTCACCTAGGAGCCCTTCGAGTGTCTTCCCCCAGTCCCTCACTGTGCGGGCTGCCGGGGAATGGCGGAGTTTGGGCTGGAAAAGCAGGTAGCATCTTGTGCCTCCCCATGGACAAGGGACGTAATTAGCGGACTTCCCCCTGCCAGGGAACACCTGTGACACCAGGCATCTGCGTGGAGGGCAGCCCCGAACCTCCCCCACACAGTCATCCGTGTTCCAGATTTCTGAGTGTGGGGAGGTTCCGTCTTCTGTCTGCAGCACCCGGGTTCTCCTAGGAGCCTTTCGAGTGTCTTCCCCCAGTCCCTCCCTTTGCGGGCTGCCGGGGAAAGGAGGGGGTTTGGCTGAAAAAGCAGGTAGCATCTTGTGCCTCCCCATGGACAAGGGAGGTAATTAGCGGACTTCCCCCTGCCAGGGAACACCTGTGACACCAGGCAGCTGCGTGGAGGGCGGCCCCGAACCTCCCCCACACAGTCAGCCGTGTTCCGGAATTCTGAGTGTGGGGAGGTTCCGTCTTATGTCTGCAGCACCCGGGTTCTCCTAGGAGCCTTTCGAGTGTCTTCCCAGAGTCACTCACTGTGCGGGCTGCCGGGGAAAGGCGGGGGTTGGGCTGGAAAAGCAGGTAGCATCTTGTGCCTCCCCATGGACAAGGGAGGTAATTAGCGGACTTCCCCCTGCCAGGGAACACCTGTGACACCAGGCAGCTGCGTGGAGGGCGGCCCCGAACCTCCCCCACACAGTCAGCCGTGTTCCGGAATTCTGAGTGTGGGGAGGATCCGTCTTCTGTCTGCAGAACCCGGGATCTCCTAGGAGCCCTTCGAGTGTCTTCCCCGAATCCCTCACACTGCGGGCTGCCGGGGAAATGCGGGGGTTGGGCTGGAAACTCAGGTAGCATCTAGTGCCTCCCCATGGACAGGGGAGGTAATTAGCGGACTTCCCCCTGCCAGGGAACACCTGTGACACCAGGCAGCTGCGTGGAGGGCGGCCCCGAACCTCCCCCACACAGTCAGCCTTGTTCCGGAATTCTGAGTGTGGGGAGGTTCCGTCTTCTGTCTGCAGCACCCGGGATCTCCTAGGAGCCCTTCGAGAGTCTTCCCCGAGTCCCTCCCAGTGCGGGCAGCCGGGGAACGGCGGGGGTTGGGCTGGAAACTCTGGTAGCATCTTGTGCCTCCCCATGGGCAAGGGAGGTAATTAGCGGACTTCCCCCTGCCAGGGAACACCTGTGACACCAGGCAGCTGCGTGGTGGGCGGCCCCGAACCTCCCCCACACAGTCAGCCGTGTTCCGGAATTCTGAGTGTGGGGAGGTTCCGTCTTCTGTCTGCAGCACCCGGGATCTCCTAGGAGCCCTTCGAGTGTCTTCCCCGAATCCCTCACACTGCGGGCTGCCGGGGAAAGGCGGGGGTTGGGCTGGAAACTCAGGTAGCATCTAGTGCCTCCCCATGGACAGGGGAGGTAATTAGCGGACTTCACCCTGCCAGGGAACACCTGTGACACCAGGCAGCTTCGTGGAGGGCGGCCCCGAACCTCCCCCACACAGTCAGCCGTGTTCCGGAATTCTGAGTGTGGGGAGGTTCCGTCTTCTGTCTGCAGCACCCGGGATCTCCTAGGAGCCCTTCGAGTGTCTTCCCTGAATCCCTCACACTGCGGGCTGCCGGGGAAAGGCGGGGGTTGGGCTGGAAACTCAGGTAGCATCTAGTGCCTCCCCATGGACAGGGGAGGTAATTAGCGGACTTCCCCCTGCCAGGGAACACCTATGACACCAGGCAGCTGCGTGGAGGGCGGCCCCGAACCTCCCCCACACAGTCAGCCGTGTTCCGGAATTCTGAGTGTGGGGAGGTTCCGTCTTATGTCTGCAGCACCCGGGTTCACCTAGGAGCCCTTCGAATGTCTTCCCCCAGTCCCTCACTGTGCGAGCTGCCGGGGAAAGGAGGGGGTTGGGCTGGAAAAGCAGGTAGCATCTTGTGCCTCCCAATGGACAGGGGAGGTAATTAGCGGACTTCCCCCTGCCAGGGAACACCTGTGACACCAGGCAGCTGCGTGGAGGGCGGCCCCGAACCTCCCCCACACAGTCAGCCGTGTTCCGGAATTCTGAGTGTGGGGAGGTTCCGTCTTCTGTCTGCAGCACCCGGGATCTCCTAGGAGCCCTTCGAGTGTCTTCCCCGAATCCCACACACTGCGGGCTGCCGGGGAAAGGCGGGGGTTGGGCTGGAAACTCAGGTAGCATCTAGTGCCTCCCCATGGACAGGGGAGGTAATTAGCGGACTTCACCCTGCCAGGGAACACCTGTGACACCAGGCAGCTGCGTGGAGGGCGGCCCCGAACCTCCCCCACACAGTCATCCGTGCTCCAGATTTCTGAGTGTGGGGAGGTTCCGTCTTCTGTCTGCAGCACCCGGGTTCTCCTAGGAGCCTTTCGAGTGTCTTCCCCCAGTCCCTCCCAGTGCGGGCTGCCGGGGAAAGGCGGAGGTTGGGCTGGAAAAGCAGGTAGCATCTTGTGCCTCCCCATGGACAAGGGAGGTAATTAGCGGACTTCCCCCTGCCAGGGAACACCTGTGACACCAGGCAGCTGCGTGGAGGGCGGCCCCGAACCTCCCCCACACAGTCAGCCGTGTTCCGGAATTCTGAGTGTGGGGAGGTTCCGTCTTCTGTCTGCAGCACACGGGATCTCCTAGGAGCCCTTCGAGGGTCTTCCCAGAGTCCCTCCCTGTGCGGGCTGCCGGGGAAAGGCGGGGGTTGGGCTGGAAAAGCAGGTAGCATCTTGTGCCTCCCCATGGACAGGGGAGGTAATTAGCGGACTTCCCCCTGCCAGGGAACACCTGTGACACCAGGCAGCTGCGTGGAGGGTGGCCCCGAACCTCCCCCACACAGTCAGCCGTGTTCCGGAATTCTGAGTGTGGGGAGGTTCCGTCTTCTGTCTGCAGCACCCGGGATCTCCTAGGAGCCCTTCGAGAGTCTTCCCAGAATCCCTCCCACTTCGGGCTGCCGGTGAAAGGAGGGGGTTTTGCTGAAAAAGCAGGTAGCATCTTGTGCCTCCCAATGGACAGGGGAGGTAATTAGCGGACTTCCCCCTGCCAGGGAACACCTGTGACACCAGGCAGCTGCGTGGAGGGCGGCCCCGAACCTCCCCCACACAGTCAGCCGTGTTCCGGAATTCTGAGTGTGGGGAGGTTCCGTCTTATGTCTGCAGCATCCGGGTTCACCTAGGAGCCCTTCGAGTGTCTTCCCCCAGTCCCTCCCTTTGCGGGCTGCCGGGGAAAGGAGGGGGTTGGGCTGGAAAAGCAGGTAGCATCTTGTGCCTCCCCATGGACAAGGGAGGTAATTAGCGGACTTCCCCCTGCCAGGGAACACCTGTGACACCAGGCAGCTGCGTGGAGGGCGGCCCCGAACCTCCCCCACACAGTCAGCCGTGTTCCGGAATTCTGAGTGTGGGGAGGTTCCGTCTTCTGTCTGCATCACCCGGGATCTCCTAGGAGCCCTTCGAGTGTCTTCCCCGAATCCCTCACACTGCGGGCTGCCGGGGAAAGCGGGGGTTGGGCTGGAAACTCAGGTAGCATCTAGTGCCTCCCCATGGACAGGGGAGGTAATTAGCGGACTTCCCCCTGCCAGGGAACACCTGTGACACCAGGCAGCTGCGTGGAGGGCCGCCCCGAACCTCCCCCACACAGTCAGCCTTGTTCCGGAATTCTGAGTGTGGGGAGGTTCCGTCTTATGTCTGCAGCACCCGGGTTCACCTAGGAGCCCTTCGAGTGTCTTCCCCCAGTCCCTCACTGTGCGAGCTGCCGGGGAAAGGAGGGGGTTGGGCTGGAAAAGCAGGTAGCATCTTGTGCCTCCCCATGGACAGGGGAGGTAATTAGCGGACTTCCCCCTGCCAGGGAACACCTGTGACACCAGGCAGCTGCGTGGAGGGCGCCCCCGCACCTCCCCCACACAGTCAGCCGTGTTCCGGAATTCTGAGTGTGGGGAGGTTCCGTCTTCTGTCTGCAGCACCCGGGATCACCTAGGAGCCCTTCGAGTGTCTTCCCCGAATCCCTCACACTGCGGGCTGCCGGGGAAAGGCGGGGGTTGGGCTGGAAACTCAGGTAGCATCTAGTGCCTCCCCATGGACAGGGGAGGTAATTAGCGGACTTCACCCTGCCAGGGAACACCTGTGACACCAGGCAGCTGCGTGGAGGGCGGCCCCGAACCTCCCCCACACAGTCAGCCGTGTTCCGGAATTCTGAGTGTGGGGAGGTTCTTTCTTATGTCTGCAGCACCCGGGTTCACCTAGGAGCCCTTCGAGTGTCTTCCCCCAGTCCCTCACTGTGCGGGCTGCCGGGGAAAGGAGGGGGTTGGGCTGGAAAAGCAGGTAGCATCTTGTGCCTCCCCATGGACAGGGGAGGTAATTAGCGGACTTCCCCCTGCCAGGGAACACCTGTGACACCAGGCAGCTGCGTGGAGGGCGGCCCCGAACCTCCCCCACACAGTCAGCCGTGTTCCGGAATTCTGAGTGTGGGGAGGTTCCGTCTTCTGTCTGCAGCACCCGGGATCTCCTAGGAGCCCTTCGAGTGTCTTCCCCGAATCCCTCACACTGCGGGCTGCCGGGGAAAGGCGGGGGTTGGGCTGGAAACTCAGGTAGCATCTAGTGCCTCCCCATGGACAGGGGAGGTAATTAGCGGACTTCACCCTGCCAGGGAACACCTGTTACACCAGGCAGCTGCGTAGAGGGCGGCCCCGAACCTCCCCCACACAGTCAGCCGTGTTCCGGAATTCTGAGTGTGGGGAGGTTCTGTCTTATGTCTGCAGCACCCGGGTTCACCTAGGAGCCCTTCGAGTGTCTTCCCCCAGTCCCTCACTTTGCGGGCTGCCGGGGAAAGGAGGGGGTTGGGCTGGAAAAGCAGGTAGCATCTTGTGCCTCCCCATGGACAGGGGAGGTAATTAGCGGACTTCCCCCTGCCAGGGAACACCTGTGACACCAGGCAGCTGCGTGGAGGGCGGCCCCGAACCTCCCCCACACAGTCAGCCGTGTTCCGGAATTCTGAGTGTGGGGAGGTTCCGTCTTATGTCTGCAGCATCCGGGTTCACCTAGGAGCCCTTCGAGTGTCTTCCCCCAGTCCCTCACTGTGCGGGCTGCCGGGGAATGGCGGAAGTTGGGCTGGAAAAGCAGGTAGCATCTTGTGCCTCCCCATGGACAAGGGACGTAATTAGCGGACTTCCCCCTGCCAGGGAACACCTGTGACACCAGGCATCTGCGTGGAGGGCAGCCCCGAACCTCCCCCACACCGTCATCCGTGTTCCAGATTTCTGAGTGTGGGGAGGTTCCGTCTTCTGTCTGCAGCACACGGGTTCTCCTAGGAGCCTTTCGAGTGTCTTCCCCCAGTCCCTCCCTTTGCGGGCTGCCGGGGAAAGGAGGGGGTTGGGCTGGAAAAGCAGGTAGCATCTTGTGCCTCCCCATGGACAAGGGAGGTAATTAGCGGACTTCCCCCTGCCAGGGAACACCTGTGACACCAGGCAGCTGCGTGGAGGGCGGCCCCGAACCTCCCCCACACAGTCAGCCGTGTTCCGGAATTCTGAGTGTGGGGAGGTTCCGTCTTCTGTCTGCAGCACCCGGGATCTCCTAGGAGCCCTTCGAGTGTCTTCCCCGAATCCCTCACACTGCGGGCTGCCGGGGAAAGCGGGGGTTGGGCTGGAAACTCAGGTAGCATCTAGTGCCTCCCCATGGACAGGGGAGGTAATTAGCGGACTTCACCCTGCCAGGGAACACCTGTGACACCAGGCAGCTGCGTGGAGGGCGGCCCCGAACCTCCCCCACACAGTCAGCCGTGTTCCGGAATTCTGAGTGTGGGGAGGTTCCGTCTTCTGTCTGCAGCACCCGGGATCTCCTAGGAGCCCTTCGAGTGTCTTCCCTGAATCCCTCACACTGCGGGCTGCCGGGGAAAGGCGGGGGTTGGGCTGGAAACTCAGGTAGCATCTAGTGCCTCCCCATGGACAGGGGAGGTAATTAGCGGACTTCCCCCTGCCAGGGAACACCTGTGACACCAGGCAGCTGCGTGGAGGGCGGCCCCGAACCTCCCCCACACAGTCAGCCGTGTTCCGGAATTCTGAGTGTGGGGAGGTTCCGTCTTATGTCTGCAGCACCCGGGATCTCCTAGGAGCCCTTCGAGTGTCTTCCCCCAGTCCCTCACTGTGCGAGCTGCCGGGGAAAGGAGGGGGTTGGGCTGGAAAAGCAGGTAGCATCTTGTGCCTCCCCATGGACAGGGGAGGTAATTAGCGGACTTCCCCCTGCCAGGGAACACCTGTGACACCAGGCAGCTGCGTGGAGGGCGGCCCCGCACCTCCCCCACACAGTCAGCCGTGTTCCGGAATTCTGAGTGTGGGGAGGTTCCGTCTTCTGTCTGCAGCACCCGGGATCTCCTAGGAGCCCTTCGAGTGTCTTCCCCGAATCCCTCACACTGCGGGCTGCCGGGGAAAGGCGGGGGTTGGGCTGGAAACTCAGGTAGCATCTAGTGCCTCCCCATGGACAGGGGAGGTAATTAGCGGACTTCACCCTGCCAGGGAACACCTGTGACACCAGGCAGCTGCGTGGAGGGCGGCCCCGAACCTCCCCCACACAGTCAGCCGTGTTCCGGAATTCTGAGTGTGGGGAGGTTCTGTCTTATGTCTGCAGCACCCGGGTTCTCCTAGGAGCCTTTCGAGTGTCTTCCCCCAGTCCCTCCCTGTGCGGGCTGCCGGGGAAAGGCGGGGGTTGGGCTGGAAAAGCAGGTAGCATCTTGTGCCTCCCCATGGACAGGGGAGGTAATTAGCGGACTTCCCCCTTTCAGGGAACACCTTTGACACCAGGCAGCTGCGTGGAGGGCGGCCCCGAACCTCCCCCACACAGTCAGCCGTGTTCCGGAATTCTGAGTGTGGGGAGGTTCCGTCTTCTGTCTGCAGCACCCGGGATTTCCTAGGAGACCTTCGAGTGTCTTCCCCGAATCCCTCACACTGCGGGCTGCCGGGGAAAGGCGGGGGTTGGGCTGGAACCTCAGGTAGCATCTAGTGCCTCCCCAAGGACAGGGGAGGTAATTAGCGGACTTCCCCCTGCCAGGGAACACCTGTGACACCAGTCAGCTGCGTGGACGGCGGCCCCAAACCTCGACCACACAGTCACACGTGTTCCAGATTTCTGAGTGTGGGGAGGTTCCGTCTTCTGTCTGCAGCACCCGGGTTCTCCTAGGAGCCTTTCGAGTGTCTTCCCCCAGTCCCTCCCTGTGCGGGCTGCCGGGGAAAGGCGGGGGTTGGGCTGGAAAAGCAGGTAGCATCTTGTGCCTCCCCATGGACAAGGGAGGTAATTAGCGGACTTCCCCCTGCCAGGGAACACCTGTGACACCAGGCATCTGCGTGGAGGGCGGCCCCGAACCTCCCCCACACAGTCAGCCGTGTTCCGGAATTCTGAGTGTGGGGAGGTTCCGTCTTCTGTCTGCAGCACCTGGGATCTCCTAGGAGCCCTTCGAGTGTCTTCCCCGAATCCCTCACACTGCGGGCTGCCGGGGAAAGGCGGGGTTTGGGCTGGAACCTCAGGTAGCATCTAGTGCCTCCCCATGGACAGGGGAGGTAATTAGCGGACTTCCCCCTGCCAGGGAACACCTGTGACACCAGGCAGCTGCGTGGAGGGCGGCCCCGAACCTCCCCCACACAGTCAGCCGTGTTCCGGAATTCTGAGTGTGGGGAGGTTCTGTCTTATGTCTGCAGGACCCGGGTTCACCTAGGAGCCCTTCGAGTGTCTTCCCCCAGTCCCTCACTGTGCGGACTGCCGGGGAAAGGAGGGGGTTGGGCTGGAAAAGCAGGTAGCATCTTGTGCCTCCCCATGGACAGGGGAGGTAATTAGCGGACTTCCCCCTGCCAGGGAACACCTGTGACACCAGGCAGCTGCGTGGAGGGCGGCCCCGAACCTCCCCCACACAGTCAGCCGTGTTCCGGAATTCTGAGTGTGGGGAGGTTCCGTCTTCTGTCTGCAGCACCCGGGATCTCCTAGGAGCCTTTCGAGTGTCTTCCCCGAATCCCTCACACTGCGGGGTGCCGGGGAAAGGCGGGGGTTGGGCTGGAAACTCAGGTAGCATCTAGTGCCTCCCCATGGACAGGGGAGGTAATTAGCGGACTTCCCCCTGCCAGGGAACACCTGTGACACCAGGCAGCTGCGTGGAGTGCGGACCCGAACCTCCCCCACACAGTCAGCCGTGTTCCGGAATTCTGAGTGTGGGGAGGATCCGTCTTCTGTCTGCAGCAATCGGGATCTCCTAGGAGCCCTTCGAGTGTCTTCCCAGAGTCCCTCACTTTGCGGGCTGCCGGGGAAAGGCGGGGGTTGGGCTGGAAAAGCAGGTAGCATCTTGTGCCTCCCCATGGACAAGGGAGGTAATTAGCGGACTTCCCCCTGCCAGGGAACACCTGTGACACCAGGCAGCTGCGTGGAGGGCGGCCCCGAACCTCCCCCACACAGTCAGCCGTGTTCCGGAATTCTGAGTGTGGGGAGGTTCCGTCTTCTGTCTGCAGCACCCGGGATTTCCTAGGAGCCCTTCGAGAGTCTTCCCCGAGTCCCTCCCAGTGCGGGCAGGCAGGGAAAGGCGGGGGTTGGGCTGGAAACTCAGGTAGCATCTAGTGCCTCCCCATGGACAGGGGAGGTAATTAGCGGACTTCCCCCTGCCAGGGAACACCTGTGACACCAGGCAGCTGCGTGGAGGGCGGCCCCGAACCTCCCCCACACAGTCAGCCGTGTTCCGGAATTCTGAGTGTGGGGAGGTTCCGTCTTATGTCTGCAGCACCCGGGTTCACCTAGGAGCCCTTCGAGTGTCTTCCCCCAGTCCCTCACTGAGCGGGCTGCCGGGGAAAGAGGGGGTAGGGCTGGAAAAGCAGGTAGCATCTTGTGCATCCCCATGGACAGGGGAGGTAATTAGCGGACTTCCCCTTGCCAGGGAACACCTGTGACACCAGGCAGCTGCGTGGAGGGCGGCCCCGAACCTCCCCCACACAGTCAACCGTGTTCCGGAATTCTGAGTGTGGGGAGGTTCCGTCTTCTGTCTGCAGCACACGGGATCTCCTAGGAGCCCTTCGAGTGTCTTCCCAGAGTCCCTCCCTGTGCGGGCTGCCGGGGAAAGGCGGGGATTGGGCTGGAAAAGCAGGTAGCATCTTGTGCCTCCCCATGGACAAGGGAGGTAGTTAGCGGACTTCCCCCTGCCAGGGAACACCTGTGACACCAGGCAGCTGCGTGGAGGGCGGCCCCGAACCTCCCCCACACAGTCAGCCGTGTTCCGGAATTCTGAGAGTGGGGAGGATCCGTCTTCTGTCTGCAGCACACGGGATCTCCTAGGAGCCCTTCGAGTGTCTTCCCAGAGTCCCTCAGTGTGCGGGCTGCCGGGGAAAGGCGGGGGTTGGGCTGGAAACGCAGGTAGCATCTTGTGCCTCCCCATGGACAAGGGAGGTAATTAGCGGACTTCCCCCTGCCAGGGAACACCTGTGACACCAGGCAGCTGCGTGGAGGGCGGCCCCGAACCTCCCCCACACAGTCAGCCGTGTTCCGGAATTCTGAGTGTGGGGAGGTTCCGTCTTCTGTCTGCAGCACCCGGGATCTCCTAGGAGCCCTTCGAGTGTCTTCCCCGAATCCCTCACACTGCGGGCTGCCGGGGAAAGGCGGGGGTTGGGCTGGAAACTCAGGTAGCATCTAGTGCCTCCCCATGGACAGGGGAGGTAATTAGCGGACTTCCCCCTGCCAGGGAACACCTGTGACACCAGGCAGCTGCGTGGAGGGCGGCCCCGAACCTCCCCCACACAGTCAGCCATGTTCCGGAATTCTGAGTGTGGGGAGGATCCGTCTTCTGTCTGCAGCACACGGGATCTCCTAGGAGCCCTTCGAGTGTCTTCACAGAGTCCCTCACTGTGCGGGCTGCTGGGGAAAGGCGGGGGTTGGGCTGGAAAAGCAGGTAGCATCTTGTGCCTCCCCATGGACAGGGGAGGTAATTAGCGGACTTCCCCCTGCCAGGGAACACCTGTGACACCAGGCAGCTGCGTGGAGTGCGGACCCGAACCTCCCCCACACAGTCAGCCGTGTTCCGGAATTCTGAGTGTGGGGAGGATCCGTCTTCTGTCTGCAGCACACGGGATCTCCTAGGAGCCCTTCGAGTGTCTTCCCAGAGTCCCTTTCTGTGCGGGCTGCCGGGGAAAGGCGGGGGTTGGGCTGGAAAAGCAGGTAGCATCTTGTGCCTCCCCATGGACAAGGGAGGTAATTAGCGGACTTCCCCCTGCCAGGGAACACCTGTGACACCAGGCAGCTGCGTGGAGGGCGGCCCCGAACCTCCCCCACACAGTCAGCCGTGTTCCGGAATTCTGAGTGTGGGGAGGTTCCGTCTTCTGTCTGCAGCACCCGGGATTTCCTAGGAGCCCTTCGAGAGTCTTCCCCGAGTCCCTCCCAGTGCGGGCAGGCAGGGAAAGGCGGGGATTGGGCTGGAAAAGCAGGTAGCATCTTGTGCCTCCCCATGGACAGGGGAGGTAATTAGCGGACTTCCCCCTGCCAGGGAACACCTGTGACACCAGGCAGCTGCGTGGAGGGCGGCCCCGAACCTCCCCCACACAGTCAGCCGTGTTCCGGAATTCTGAGTGTGGGGAGGATCCGTCTTCTGTCTGCAGCACACGGGATCTCCTAGGAGCCCTTCGAGTGTCTTCCCAGTGTCCCTCACTGTGCGGGCTGCCGGGGAAAGGCGGGGGTTGGGCTGGAAAAGCAGGTAGCATCTTGTGCCTCCCCATGGACAAGGGAGGTAATTAGCGGACTTCCCCCTGCCAGGGAACACCTGTGACACAAGGCAGCTGCGTGGAGGGCGGCCCCGAACCTCCCCCACACAGTCAGCCGTGTTCCGGAATTCTGAGTGTGGGGAGGTTCCGTCTTCTGTCTGCAGCACCCGGGATCTCCTAGGAGCCCTTCGAGTGTGTTCCCCGAATCCCTCACACTGCGGGCTGCCGGGGAAAGGTGGGGGTTGGGCTGGAATCTCAGGTAGCATCTAGTGCCTCCCCATGGACAGGGGAGGTAATTAACGGACTTCCCCCTGCCAGGGAACACCTGTGACACCAGGCAGCTGCGTGGAGGGCGGCCCCGAACCTCCCCCACACAGTCAGCCGTGTTCCGGAAATCTGAGTGTGGGGAGGTTCCGTCTTATGTCTGCAGCACCCGGGTTCACCTAGGAGCCCTTCGAGTGTCTTCCCCCAGTCCCTCACTGTGCGGGCTGCCGGGGAAAGGCGGGGATTGATCTGGAAAAGCAGGTAGCATCTTGTGCCTCCCCATGGACAGGGGAGGTAATTAGCGGACTTCCCCCTGCCAGGGAACACCTGTGACACCAGGCAGCTGCGTGGAGGGCGGCCCCGAACCTCCCCCACACAGTCAGCCATGTTCCGGAATTCTGAGTGTGGGGAGGATCCGTCTTCTGTCTGCAGCACACGGGATCTCCTAGGAGCCCTTCGAGTGCCTTCCCAGAGTCCCTCACTGTGCGGGCTGCCGGGGAAATGCGGGGGTTGGGCTGGAAAAGCAGGTAGCATCTTGTGCCTCCCCATGGACAAGGGAGGTAATTAGCGGACTTCCCCCTGCCAGGGAACACCTGTGACACCAGGCAGCTGCGTGGAGGGCGGCCCCGAACCTCCCCCACACAGTCAGCCGTGTTCCGGAATTCTGAGTGTGGGGAGGTTCCGTCTTCTGTCTGCAGCACCCGGGATCTCCTAGGAGCCCTTCGAGTGTCTTCCCCGAATCCCTCACACTGCGGTCTGCCGGGGAAAGGCGGGGGTTGGGCTGGAAACTCAGGTAGCATCTAGTGCCTCCCCATGGACAGGGGAGGTAATTAGCGGACTTCCCCCTGCCAGGGAACACCTGTGACACCAGGCAGCTGCGTGGAGGGCGGCCCCGAACCTCCCCCACACAGTCAGCCGTGTTCCGGAATTCTGAGTGTGGGGAGGTTCCGTCTTATGTCTGCAGCACCCGGGTTCACCTAGGAGCCCTTCGAGTGTCTTCCCCCAGTCCCTCACTGTGCGGGCTGCCGGGGAAAGGAGGGGGTTGGGCTGGAAAAGCAGGTAGCATCTTGTGCCTCCCCATGGACAGGGGAGGTAATTAGCGGACTTCCCCCTGCCAGGGAACACCTGTGACACCAGGCAGCTGCGTGGAGGGCGGCCCCGAACCTCCCCCACACAGTCATCCGTGTTCCGGAATTCTGAGTGTGGGGAGGTTCCGTCTTCTGTCTGCAGCACCCGGGATCTCCTAGGAGCCCTTCGAGTGTCTTCCCCGAATCCCTCACACTGCGGGCTGCCGGGGAAAAGCGGGGGTTGTGCTGGAAACTCAGGTAGCATCTAGTGCCTCCCCATGGACAGGGGAGTTAATTAGCGGACTTCACCCTGCCAGGGAACACCTGTGACACCAGGCAGCTGCGTGGAGGGCGGCCCCGAACCTCCCCCACACAGTCAGCCGTGTTCCGGAATTCTGATTGTGGGGAGGTTCCGTCTTCTGTCTGCAGCACCCGGGATCTCCTAGGAGCCCTTCGAGTGTCTTCCCCGAATCCCTCACACTGCGGGCTGCCGGGGAAAGGCGGGGGTTGGGCTGGAAACTCAGGTAGCATCTAGTGCCTCCCCATGGACAGGGGAGGTAATTAGCGGACTTCCCCCTGCCAGGGAACACCTGTGACACCAGTCAGCTGCGTGGACGGCGGCCCCAAACCTCGACCACACAGTCAGCCGTGTTCCGGAATTCTGAGTGTGGGGAGGTTCTGTCTTCTGTCTGCAGCACCCGGGATCTCCTAGGAGCCCTTCGAGAGTCTTCCCCGAGTCCCTCCCTGTGCGGGCAGCCAGGGAATGGCGGGGTTTGGGCTGGAAAAGTAGGTAGCATCTAGTGCCTCCCCATGGACAGGGGAGGTATTTAGCGGAATTCCCCCTGCCAGGGAACACCTGTGACACAAGGCAGCTGCGTGGTGTGCGGCCCTAAACCTCACCCACACAGTCACACGTGTTCCAGATTTCTGAGTGTGGGGAGGTTCCGTCTTCTGTCTGCAGCACCCGGGTTCTCCTAGAAGCCTTTCGAGTGTCTTCCCCCAGTCCCTCCCTGTGCGGGCTGCCGGGGAAAGGCGGGGGTTGGGCTGGAAAAGCAGGTAGCATCTTGTGCATCCCCATGGACAAGGGAGGTAATTAGCGGACTTCCCCCTGCCAGGGAACACCTGTGACACCAGGCAGCTCCTTGGAGGGCGGCCCCTGACCTCCCCCACACAGTCAGCCGTGTTCCGGAATTCTGAGTGTGGGGAGGTTCCGTCTTCTGTCTGCAGCACCCGGGATCTCCTAGGAGCCCTTCGAGTGTCTTCCCCGAATCCCTCACACTGCGGGCTGCCGGGGAAAGGCGGGGGTTGGGCTGGAAAATCAGGTAGCATCTAGTGCCTCCCCATGGACAGGGGAGGTAATTAGCGGACTTCCCCCTGCCAGGGAACACCTGTGACACCAGGCAGCTGCGTGGAGGGCGGCCCCGAACCTCCCCCACACAGTCAGCCGTGTTCCGGAATTCTGAGTGTGGGGAGGTTCTGTCTTATGTCTGCAGCACCCGGGTTCACCTAGGAGCCCTTCGAGTGTCTTCCCCCAGTCCCTCACTGTGCGGGCTGCCGGGGAAAGGAGGGGGTTGGGCTGGAAAAGCAGGTAGCATCTTGTGCCTCCCCATGGACAGGGGAGGTAATTAGCGGACTTCCCCCTGCCAGGGAACACCTGTGACACCAGGCAGCTGCGTGGAGGGCGGCCCCGAACCTCCCCCACACAGTCAGCCGTGTTCCGGAATTCTGAGTGTGGGGAGGTTCCGTCTTCTGTCTGCAGCACCCGGGATCTCCTAGGAGCCCTTCGAGTGTCTTCCCCGAATCCCTCACACTGCGGGCTGCCGGGGAAAGGCGGGGGTTGGGCTGGAAACTCAGGTAGCATCTAGTGCCTCCCCATGGACAGGGGAGGTAATTAGCGGACTTCACCCTGCCAGGGAACACCTGTGACACCAGGCAGCTGCGTGGAGGGCGGCCCCGAACCTCCCCCACACAGTCAGCCGTGTTCCGGAATTCTGAGTGTGGGGAGGTTCCGTCTTCTGTCTGCAGCACCCGGGATCTCCTAGGAGCCCTTCGAGTGTCTTCCCCGAATCCCTCACACTGCGGGCTGCCGGGGAAAGGCGGGGGTTGGGCTGGAAACTCAGGTAGCATCTAGTGCCTCCCCATGGATAGGGGAGGTAATTAGCGGACTTCCCCCTGCCAGGGAACACCTGTGACACCAGGCAGCTGCGTGGAGGGCGGCCCCGAACCTCCCCCACACAGTCAGCCGTGTTCCGGAATTCTGAGTGTGGGGAGGTTCCGTCTTCTGTCTGCAGCACCCGGGATCTCCTAGGAGCCCTTCGAGAGTCTTCCCCGAGTCCCTCCCAGTGCGGGCAGCCAGGGAAAGGCGGGGGTTGGGCTGGAAACGTAGGTAGCATCTAGTGCCTCCCCATGGACAGGGGAGGTAATTAGCGGACTTCCCCTTGCCAGGGAACACCTGTGACACCAGGCATTTGCGTGGAGGGCGGCCCCGAACCTCCCCCACACAGTCAACCGTGTTCCGGAATTGTGAGTGTGGGGAGGTTCCGTCTTAAGTCTGCAGCACCCGGGATCTCCTACGAGCCCTTCGAGGGTCTTCCCCGAGTCCCTCCCAGTGCGGGCAGCCTGGGAACGGCGGGGGTTGGGCTGGAAACTCTGGTAGCATCTTGTGCCTCCCCATGGGCAAGGGAGGTAATTAGCGGACTTCCCCCTGCCAGGGAACACCTGTGACACCAGGCAGCTGCGTGGAGGGCGGCCCCGAACCTCCCCCACACAGTCAGCCGTGTTCCGGAATTCTGAGTGTGGGGAGGTTCCGTCTTCTGTCTGCAGCACCCGGGATCTCCTAGGAGCCCTTTGAGTGTCTTCCCAGAATCCCTCCCACTTCGGGCTGCCGGTGAAAGGAGGGGGTTGTGCTGAAAAAGCAGGTAGCATCTTGTGCCTCCCAATGGACAGGGGAGGTAATTAGCGGACTTCCCCCGGCCAGGGAACACCTGTGACACCAGGCAGCTGCGTGGAGGGCGGCCCCGAACCTCCCCCACACAGTCAGCCGTGTTCCGGAATTCTGAGTGTGGGGAGGTTCCGTCTTATGTCTGCAGCATCCGGGTTCACGTAGGAGCCCTTCGAGTGTCTTCCCCCAGTCCCTCACTGTGCGGGCTGCCGGGGAATGGCGGAGGTTGGGCTGGAAAAGCAGGTAGCATCTTGTGCCTCCCCATGGATAAGGGACGTAATTAGCGGACTTCCCCCTGCCAGGGAACACCTGTGACACCAGGCAGCTGCGTGGAGGACGGCCCCGAACCTCCCCCACACAGTCATCCGTGTTCCAGATTTCTGAGTGTGGGGAGGTTCCGTCTTCTGTCTGCAGCACCCGGGTTCTCCTAGGAGCCCTTCGAGTGTCTTCCCCCAGTCCCTCCCTGTGCGGGCTGCCGGGGAAATGCGGGGGTTGGGCTGGAAAAGCAGGTAGCATCTTGTGCCTCCCCATGGACAAGGGAGGTAATTAGCGGACTTCCCCCTGCCAGGGAACACCTGTGACACCAGGCAGCTGCGTGGAGGGCGGCCCCGAACCTCCCCCACACAGTCAGGCGTGTTCCGGAATTCTGAGTGTGGGGAGGTTCCGTCTTATGTCTGCAGCATCCGGGTTCACCTAGGAGCCCTTCGAGTGTCTTCCCCCAGTCCCTCACTGTGCGGGCTGCCGGGGAATGGCGGCGGTTGGGCTGGAAAAGCAGGTAGCATCTTGTGCCTCCCCATGGAAAAGGGACGTAATTAGCGGACTTCCCCCTGCCAGGGAACACCTGTGACACCAGGCAGCTGCGTGGAGGGCGGCCCCGAACCTCCCCCACACAGTCATCCGTGTTCCAGATTTCTGAGTGTGGGGAGGTTCCGTCTTCTGTCTGCAGCACCCGGGTTCTCCTAGGAGCCTTTCGAGTGTCTTCCCCCAGTCCCTCCCTTTGCGGGCTGCCGGGGAAAGGAGGGGGTTGGGCTGGAAAAGCAGGTAGCATCTTGTGCCACCCCATGGACAAGGGAGGTAATTAGCGGACTTCCAACTGCCAGGGAACACCTGTGACACCAGGCAGCTGCGTGGAGGGCGGCCCCGAACCTCCCCCACACAGTCAGCCGTGTTCCGGAATTCTGAGTGTGGGGAGGTTCCGTCTTCTGTCTGCAGCACCCGGGATCTCCTAGGAGCCCTTCGAGTGTCTTCCCCGAATCCCTCACACTGCGGGCTGCCGGGGAAAGGCGGGGGTTGGGCTGGAAACTCAGGTAGCATCTAGTGCTTCCCCATGGACAGGGGAGGTAATTAGCGGACTTCACCCTGCCAGGGAACACCTGTGACACCAGGCAGCTGCGTGGAGGGCGGCCCCGAACCTCCCCCACACAGTCAGCCGTGTTCCGGAATTCTGAGTGTGGGGAGGTTCCGTCTTCTGTCTGCAGCACCCGGGATCTCCTAGGAGCCCTTCGAGTGTCTTCCCCGAATCCCTCACACTGCGGGCTGCCGGGGAAAGGCGGGGGTTGGGCTGGAAACTCAGGTAGCATCTAGTGCCTCCCCATGGACAGGGGAGGTAATTAGCGGACTTCACCCTGCCAGGGAACACCTGTGACACCAGGCAGCAGCGTGGAGGGCGGCCCCGAACCTCCCCCACACAGTCAGCCGTGTTCCGGAATTCTGAGTGTGGGGAGGTTCCGTCTTATGTCTGCAGCACCCGGGTTCACCTAGGAGCCCTTCGAGTGTCTTCCCCCAGTCCCTCACTGTGCGGGCTGCCGGGGAAAGGAGGGGGTTGGGCTGGAAAAGCAGGTAGCATCTTGTGCCTCCCCATGGACAGGGGAGGTAATTAGCGGACTTCCCCCTGCCAGGGAACACCTGTGACACCAGGCAGCTGCGTGGAGGGCGGCCCCGAACCTCCCCCACACAGTCAGCCGTGTTCCGGAATTCTGAGTGTGGGGAGGTTCCGTCTACTGTCTGCAGCACCCGGGATCTCCTAGGAGCCCTTCGAGTGTCTTCCCCGAATCCCTCACACTGCGGGATGCCGGGGAAAGGTGGGGGTTTGGCTGGAAACTCAGGTAGCATCTAGTGCCTCCCCATGGACAGGGGAGGTAATTAGCGGACTTCCCCCTGCCAGGGAACACCTGTGACACCAGGCAGCTGCGTGGAGGGCGGCCCCGAACCTCCCCCACACAGTCAGCCGTGTTCCGGATTTCTGAGTGTGGGGAGGTTCTGTCTTCTGTCTGCAGCACCCGGGATCTCCTAGGAGCCCTTCGAGAGTATTACCCGAGTCCCTCCCAGTGCGGGCAGCCAGGGAATGGCGTGGTTTGGGCTGGAAAAGCAGGTAGCATCTTGTGCCTCCCCATGGACAAGGGAGGTAATTAGCGGACTTCCCCCTGCCAGGGAACACCTGTGACACCAGGCAGCTGCGTGGAGGGCGGCCCCGAACCTCCCCCACACAGTCAGCCGTGTTCCGGAATTCTGAGTGTGGGGAGGTTCCGTCTTCTGTCTGCAGCACACGGGATCTCCTAGGAGCCCTTCGAGAGTCTTCCCAGAGTCCCTCCCTTTGCGGGCTGCCGGGGAAAGGCGGGGGTTGGGCTGGAAAAGCAGGTAGCATCTTGTGCCTCCCCATGGACAGGGGAGGTAATTAGCGGACTTCCCCCTGCCAGGGAACACCTGTGACACCAGGCAGGTGCGTGGAGGGCGGCCCCGAACCTCCCCAATACAGTCAGCCGTGTTCCGGAATTCTGAGTGTGGGGAGGTTCCGTCTTCTGTCTGCAGCACCCGGGATCTCCTAGGAGCCCTTCGAGTGTCTTCCCAGAATCCCTCCCACTTCGGGCTGCCGGTGAAAGGAGGGGGTTGTGCTGAAAAAGCAGGTAGCATCTTGTGCCTCCCAATGGACAGGGGAGGTAATTAGCGGACTTCCCCCTGCCAGGGAACACCTGTGACACCAGGCAGCTGCGTGGAGGGCGGCCCCGAACCTCCCCCACACAGTCAGCCGTGTTCCGGAATTCTGAGTGTGGGGAGGTTCCGTCTAATGTCTGCAGCACCCGGGTTCACCTAGGAGCCCTTCGAGTGTCTTCCCCCAGTCCCTCACTGTGCGGGCTGCCGGGGAATGGCAGAGGTTGGGCTGGAAAAGCAGGTAGCATCTTGTGCCTCCCCATGGACAAGGGACGTAATTAGCGGACTTCCCCCTGCCAGGGAACACCTGTGACACCAGGCAGCTGCGTGGAGGGCGGCCCCGAACCTCCCCCACACAGTCATCCGTGTTCCAGATTTCTGAGTGTGGGGAGGTTCCGTCTTCTGTCTGCAGCACCCGGGTTCTCCTAGGAGCCTTTCGAGTGTCTTCCCCCAGTCCCTCCCTGTGCGGGCTGCCGGGGAAAGGAGGGGGTTGGGCTGGAAAAGCAGGTAGCATCTTGTGCCTCCCCATGGACAAGGGAGGTAATTAGCGGACTTCCCCCTGCCAGGGAACACCTGTGACACCAGGCAGCTGCGTGGAGGGCGGCCCCGAACCTCCCCCACACAGTCAGCCGTGTTCCGGAATTCTGAGTGTGGGGAGGTTCCGTCTTCTGTATGCAGCACCCGGGATCTCCTAGGAGCCCTTCGAGTGTCTTCCCCGAATCCCTCACACTGCGGGATGCCGGGGAAAGGCGGGGGTTGGGCTGGAAACTCAGGTAGCATCTAGTGCCTCCCCATGGACAGGGGAGGTAATTAGCGGACTTCCCCCTGCCAGGGAACACCTGTGACACCAGGCAGCTGCGTGGAGGGCGGCCCCGAACCTCCCCCACACAGTCATCCGTGTTCCAGATTTCTGAGTGTGGGGAGGTTCTGTCTTCTGTCTGCAGCAACCGGGATCTCCTAGGAGCCCTTCGAGAGTATTACCCGAGTCCCTCCCAGTGCGGGCAGCCAGGGAATGGCGGGGTTTGGGCTGGAAAAGCAGGTAGCATCTTGTGCCTCCCCATGGACAAGGGAGGTAATTAGCGGACTTCCCCCTGCCAGGGAACACCTGTGACACCAGGCAGCTGCGTGGGGGGCGGCCCCGAACCTCCCCCACACAGTCAGCCGTGTTCCGGAATTCTGAGTGTGGGGAGGTTCCGTCTTCTGTCTGCAGCACACGGGATCTCCTAGGAGCCCTTCGAGTGTCTTCCCAGAGTCCCTCCCTGTGCGGGCTGCCGGGGAAAGGCGGGGGTTGGGCTGGAAAAGCAGGTAGCATCTTGTGCCTCCCCATGGACAGGGGAGGTAATTAGCGGACTTCCCCCTGCCAGGGAACACCTGTGACACCAGGAATGTGCGTGGAGGTCGGCCCCGAACCTCCCCAACACAGTCAGCCGTGTTCCGGAATTCTGAGTGTGGGGAGGTTCCGTCTTCTGTCTGCAGCACCCGGGATCTCCTAGGAGCCCTTCGAGTGTCTTCCCAGAATCCCTCCCACTTCGGGCTGCCGGTGAAAGGAGGGGGTTGTGCTGAAAAAGCAGGTAGCATCTTGTGCCTCCCAATGGACAGGGGAGGTAATTAGCGGACTTCCCCCTGCCAGGGAACACCTGTGACACCAGGCAGCTACGTGGAGGGCGGCCCCGAACCTCCCCCACACAGTCAGCCGTGTTCCGGAATTCTGAGTGTGGGGAGGTTCCGTCTTATGTCTGCAGCATCCGGGTTCACCTAGGAGCCCTTCGAGTGTCTTCCCCCAGTCCCTCACTGTGCGGGCTGCCGGGGAATGGCGGAGGTTGGGCTGGAAAAGCAGGT
The DNA here is from genome assembly GCF_048773025.1 of Camelus bactrianus. Taxonomy (NCBI): domain Eukaryota; kingdom Metazoa; phylum Chordata; class Mammalia; order Artiodactyla; family Camelidae; genus Camelus; species Camelus bactrianus. The sequence goes on along the minus strand of NW_027413957.1, from coordinate 7,421,197 downwards.
AGCATCTTGTGCCTCCCCATTGACAAGGGACGTAATTAGCGGACTTCCCCCTGCCAGGGAACACCTGTGACACCAGGCAGCTGCGTGGAGGGCGGCCCCGAACCTCCCCCACACAGTCATCCGTGTTCCAGATTTCTGAGTGTGGGGAGGTTCCGTCTTCTGTCTGCAGCACCCGGGTTCTCCTAGGAGCCTTTCGAGTGTCTTCCCCCAGTCCCTCCCTGTGCGGGCTGCCGGGGAAAGGAGGGGGTTGGGCTGGAAAAGCAGGTAGCATCTTGTGATTCCCCATGGACAAGGGAGGTAATTAGCGGACTTCCCCCTGCCAGGGAACACCTGTGACACCAGGCAGCTGCGTGGAGGGCGGCCCCGAACCTCCCCCACACAGTCAGCCGTGTTCCGGAATTCTGAGTGTGGGGAGGTTCCGTCTTCTGTATGCAGCACCCGGGATCTCCTAGGAGCCCTTCGAGTGTCTTCTCCGAATCCCTCACACTGCGGGCTGCCGGGGAAAGGCTGGGGTTGTGCTGGAAACTCAGGTAGCATCTAGTGCCTCCCCATGGACAGGGGAGGTAATTAGCGGTCTTCCCCCTGCCAGGGAACACCTGTGACAGCAGGCAGCTGCGTGGAGTGCGGCCCTAAACCTCACCCACGCAGTCACACGTGTTCCGGAATTCTGAGTGTGGGGAGGTTCCGTCTTCTGTCTGCAGCACCCGGGTTCTCCTAGGAGCCTTTCGAGTGTCTTCCCCCATTCCCTCCCTTTGCGGGCTGCCGGGGAAAGGAGGGGGTTGGGCTGGAAAAGCAGGTAGGATTTGTGCCTCCCCATGGACAAGGGAGGTAATTAGCGGACTTCCCCCTGCCAGGGAACACCTGTGACACCAGGCAGCTGCGTGGAGGGCGGCCCCGAACCTCCCCCACACAGTCAGCCGTGTTCCGGAAATCTGAGTGTGGGGAGGTTCCGTCTTCTGTCTGCAGCACCCGGGATCTCCTAGGAGCCCTTCGAGTGTCTTCCCCGAATCCCTCACACTGCGGGCTGCCGGGGAAAGGCGGGGGTTGTGCTGAAAACTCAGGTAGCATCTAGTGCCTCCCCATGGACAGGGGAGGTAATTAGCGGACTTCACCCTCCCAGGGAACACCTGTGACACCAGGCAGCTGCGTGGAGTGCGGCCCCGAACCTCCCACACACAGTCAGCCGTGTTCCGGACTTCTGAGTGTGGGGAGGTTCCGTCTTCTGTCTGCAGCACACGGGATCTCCTAGGAGCCCTTCGAGTGTCTTCCCCGAATCCCTCACACTGCGGGCTGCCGGGGAAAGGCGGGGGTTGGGCTGGAAACTCAGGTAGCATCTAGTGCCTCCCCATGGACAGGGGAGGTAATTAGCGGACTTCCCCCTGCCAGGGAACACCTGTGACACCAGGCAGCTGCGTGGAGGTCGGCCACGAACCTCCCCCACACAGTCAGGCGTGTTCCGGAATTCTGAGTGTGGGGAGGTTCCGTCTTCTGTCTGCAGCACCCGGGTTCACCTAGGAGCCCTTCGAGTGTCTTCCCCCAGTCCCTCACTGTGCGGGCTGCCGGGGAAAGGAGGGGGTTGGGCTGGAAAAGCAGGTAGCATCTTGTGCCTCCCCATGGACTGGGGAGATAATTAGCGGACTTCCCCTTGCCAGGGAACACCTGTGACACCAGGCAGCTGCGTGGAGGGCGGCCCCGAACCTCCCCCACACAGTCAACCGTGTTCCGGAATTCTGAGTTTGGGGAGGTTCCGTCTTCTGTCTGCAGCACACGGGATCTCCTAGGAGCCCTTCGAGTGTGTTCCCAGAGTCCCTCCCTGTGCGGGCTGCCGGGGAAAGACGGGGGTTGGGCTGGAAAAGCAGGTAGCATCTTGTGCCTCCCCATGGACAGGGGAGGTAATTAGCGGAATTCCCCCTGCCAGGGAACACCTGTGACACCAGGCAGCTGCGTGGAGGGCGGCCCCGAACCTCCCCCACACAGTCAGCCGTGTTCCGGAATTCTGAGTGTGGGGAGGATCCGTCTTCTGTCTGCAGCACACGGGATCTCCTAGGAGCCCTTCGAGTGTCTTCCCAGAGTCCCTCACTGTGCGGGCTGCCGGGGAAAGTCGGGGGTTGGGCTGGAAAGGCAGGTAGCATCTTGTGCCTCCCCATGGACAGGGGAGGTAATTAGCGGACTTCCCCCTGCCAGGGAACACCTGTGACACCAGGCAGCTTCGTGGAGGGCGGCCCCGAACCTCCCCCACACAGTCAGCCGTGTTCCGGAATTCTGAGTGTGTGGAGGATCCTTCTTCTGTCTGCAGCACCCGGGATCTCCTAGGAGCCCTTCGAGAGTATTCCCCGAGTCCCTCTCAGTGCGGGCAGCCGGGGAACTGCGGGGGTTGGGCTGGAAACTCAGGTAGCATCTAGTGCCTCCCCATGGACAGGGGAGGTAATTAGCGGTCTTCCCCCTGCCAGGGAACACCTGTGACACCAGTCAGCTACGTGGACGGCGGCCCCAAACCTCGACCACACAGTCAGCCGTGTTCCGGAATTCTGAGTGTGGGGAGGTTCTGTCTTCTGTTTGCAGCACCCGGGATCTCCTAGGAGCCCTTCGAGAGTCTTCCCCGATTCCCTCCCAGTGCGGGCAGCCAGGGAATGGCGGGGTTTGGGCTGGAAAAGCAGGTAGCATCTAGTGCCTCCCCATGGACAGGGGAGGTATTTAGCGGAATTCCCCCTGCAAGGGAACACCTGTGACACAAGGCAGCTGCGTGGTGTGCGGCCCAAAACCTCACCAACACAGTCACACGTGTTCCAGATTTCTGATTGTGGGGAGGTTCCGTCTTCTGTCTGCAGCACCCGGGTTCTCCTAGGAGCCTTTCTAGTGTCTTCCCCCAGTCCTTCCCTGTGCGGGCTGCCGGGGAAAGGAGGGGGTTGGTCTGGAAAAGCAGGTAGCATCTTGTGCCTCCCCATGGACAAGGGAGGTAATTAGCGGACTTCCCCCTGCCAGGGAACACCTGTGACACCAGGCAGCTGCGTTGAGGGCGGCCCCGAACCTCCCCCACACAGTCAGCCGTGTTCCGGGATTCTGAGTGTGGGGAGGTTCCGTCTTCTGTCTGCAGCACCAGGGATTTCCTAGGAGACCTTCGAGATTCTTCCCCGAGTCCCTCCCAGTGCGGGCAGCCAGGGAAAGCGGGGTTTGGACTGGAAAAGCAGGTAGCATCTAGTGCCTCCCCATGGACAGGGGAGGTAATTAGCGGAATTCCCCCTGCCAGGGAACACCTGTGACAGCAGGCAGCTGCGTGGAGTGCGGCCCTAAACCTCACCCACGCAGTCACACGTGTTCCGGAATTCTGAGTGTGGGGTGGTTCCGTCTTCTGTCTGTAGCACCCGGGTTCTCCTAGGAGCCTTTCGAGTGTCTTCCCCATTCCCTCCCTTTGCGGGCTGCCGGGGAAAGGAGGGGGTTGGGCTGGAAAAGCAGGTAGCATCTTGTGCCTCCCCATGGACAAGGGAGGTAATTAGAGGACTTCCCCCTGCCAGGGAACACCTGTGACACCAGGCAGCTGCGTGGAGGGCGGCCCCGAACCTCCCCCACACAGTCAGCCGTGTTCCGGAATTCTGAGTGTGGGGAGGTTCCGTCTTATGTCTGCAGCACCCGGGTTCACCTAGGAGCCCTTCGAGTGTCTTCCCCCAGTCCCTCACTGTGCGGGCTGCCGGGGAAAGGAGGGGGTTGGGCTGGAAAAGCAGGTAGCATCTTGTGCCTCCCCATGGACAGGGGAGGTAATTAGCGGACTTCCCCCTGCCAGGGAACACCTGTGACACCAGGCAGCTTCGTGGAGGGCGGCCCCGAACCTCCCCCACACAGTCAGCCGTGTTCCAGAATTCTGAGTGTGTGGAGGATCCGTCTTCTGTCTGCAGCACCCGGGATCTCCTAGGAGCCCTTCGAGAGTCTTCCCCGAGTCCCTCCCAGTGCGGGCAGCCGGGGAACTGCGGGGGTTGGGATGGAAACTCAGGTAGCATCTAGTGCCTCCCCATGGACAGGGGAGGTAATTAGCGGTCTTCCCCCTGCCAGGGAACACCTGTGACACCAGTCAGCTGCGTGGACGGCGGCCCCAAACCTCGACCACACAGTCAGCCGTGTTCCGGAATTCTGAGTGTGGGGAGGATCCGTCTTCTGTCTGCAGCACCCGGGATCTCCTAGGAGCCCTTCGAGTGTCTTCCCCGAATCCCTCACACTGCGGGCTGCCGGGGAAAGGCGGGGGTTGGGCTGGAAACTCAGGTAGCATCTAGTGCCTCCCCATGGACAGGGGAGGTAATTAGCGGACTTCCCCCTGCCAGGGAACACCTGTGACACCAGTCAGCTGCGTGGACGGCGGCCCCAAACCTCGACCACACAGTCAGCCGTGTTCCGGAATTCTGAGTGTGGGGAGGTTCTGTCTTCTGTCTGCAGCACCCGGGATCTCCTAGGAGCCCTTCGAGAGTCTTCCCCGAGTCCCTCCCAGTGCGGGCAGCCAGGGAATGGCGGGGTTTGGGCTGGAAAAGTAGGTAGCATCTAGTGCCTCCCCATGGACAGGGGAGGTATTTAGCGGAATTCCCCCTGCCAGGGAACACCTGTGACACAAGGCAGCTGCGTGGTGTGCGGCCCTAAACCTCACCCACACAGTCACAGGTGTTCCAGATTTCTGAGTGTGGGGAGGTTCCGTCTTCTGTCTGCAGCACCCGGGTTCTCCTAGGAGCCTTTCGGGTTTCTTCCCCCAGTCCCTCCCTGTGCGGGCTGCCGGGGAAAGGCGGGGGTTGGGCTGGAAAAGCAGGTAGCATCTTGTGCCTCCCCATGGACAAGGGAGGTAATTAGCGGACTTCCCCCTGCCAGGGAACACCTGTGACACCAGGCAGCTGCGTGGAGGGCGGCCCCGAACCTCCCCCACACAGTCAGCCGTGTTCCGGAATTCTGAGTGTGGGGAGGTTCCGTCTTCTGTCTGCAGCACCCGGGATTTCCTAGGAGCCCTTCGAGTCTCTTCCCCGAGTCCCTCCCAGTGCGGGCAGCCAGGGAAAGGCGGGGTTTGGACTGGAAACGCAGGTAGCATCTAGTGCCTCCCCATGGACAGGGGAGGTAATTAGCGGAATTCCCCCTGCCAGGGATCACCTGTGACAGCAGGCAGCTGCGTGGAGTGCGGCCCTAAACCTCACCCACGCAGTCACACGTGTTCCGGAATTCTGAGTGTATGGAGGTTCCGTCTTCTGTCTGCAGCATCCGGGTTCTCCTAGGAGCCTTTCGAGTGTCTTCCCCCATTCCCACCCTTTGCGGGCTGCCGGGGAAAGGAGGGGGTTGGGCTGGAAAAGCAGGTAGGATCTTGTGCTTCCCCATGGACAAGGGAGGTAATTAGCGGACTTCCCCCTGCCAGGGAACACCTGTGACACCAGGCAGCTGCGTGGAGGGCGGCCCCGAACCTCCCCCACACAGTCAGCCGTGTTCCGGAATTCTGAGTGTGGGGAGGTTCCGTCTTCTGTCTGCAGCACCCGGGATCTCCTAGGAGCCCTTCGAGTGTCTTCCCCGAATCCCTCACACTGCGGGCTGCCGGGGAAAGGCGGGGGTTGGGCTGGAAACTCAGGTAGCATCTAGTGCCTCCCCATGGACAGGGGAGGTAATTAGCGGACTTCACCCTGCCAGGGAACACCTGTGACACCAGGCAGCTGCGTGGAGTGCGGCCCCGAACCTCCCCCACACAGTCAGCCGTGTTCCGGAATTCTGAGTGTGGGGAGGTTCCGTCTTCTGTCTGCAGCACCCGGGATCTCCTAGGAGCCCTTCGAGTGTCTTCCCCGAATCCCTCACACTGCGGGCTGCCGGGGAAAGGCGGGGGTTGGGCTGGAAACTCAGGTAGCATCTAGTGCCTCCCCATGGACAGGGGAGGTAATTAGCGGACTTCCCCCTGCCAGGGAACACCTGTGACACCAGGCAGCTTCGTGGAGGGCGCCCCGAACCTCCCCCACACAGTCAGCCGTGTTCCGGAATTCTGAGTGTGGGGAGGTTCCGTCTTATGTCTGCAGAACCCGGGTTCACCTAGGAGCCCTTCGAGTGTCTTCCCCCAGTCCCTCACTGTGCGGGCTGCCGGGGAAAGGAGGGGGTTGGGCTGGAAAAGCAGGTAGCATCTTGTGCCTCCCCATGGACAGGGGAGGTAATTAGCGGATTTCCCCTTGCCAGGGAACACCTGTGACACCAGGCAGCTGCGTGGAGGGCGGCCCCGAACCTCCCCCACACAGTCAACCGTGTTCCGGAATTCTGAGTGTGGGGAGGTTCCGTCTTCTGTCTGCAGCACCTGGGATCTCCTAGGAGCCCTTCGAGTGTCTTCCCAGAGTCCCTCCCTGTGCGGGCAGCCGGGGAAAGGCGGGGGTTGGGCTGGAAAAGCAGGTAGCATCTTGTGCCTCCCCATGGACAGGGGAGGTAATTAGTGGACTTCCCCCTGCCAGGGAACACCTGTGACACCAGGCAGCTGCGTGGAGGGCGGCCCCGAACCTCCCCCACACAGTCAGCCGTGTTCCGGAATTCTGAGTGTGGGGAGGATCCGTCTTCTGTCTGCAGCACACGGGATCTCCTAGGAGCACTTCGAGTGTCTTCCCAGAGTCCCTCACTGTGCGGGCTGCCGGGGAAAGGCGGGGGTTGGGCTGGAAAAGCAGGTAGCATCTTGTGCCTCCCCATGGACAAGGGAGGTAATTAGCGGACTTCCCCCTGCCAGGGAACACCTGTGACACCAGGCAGCTGCGTGGAGGGCGGCCCCGAACCTCCCCCACACAGTCAGCCGTGTTCCGGAATTCTGAGTGTGGGGAGGTTCCGTCTTCTGTCTGCAGAACCCGGGATTTCCTAGGAGCCCTTCGAGTGTCTTCCCCAAATCCCTCCCACTGCGGGCTGCCGGTGAAAGTCGGGGGTTGGGCTGGAAAAGCAGGTAGCATCTTGTGCCTCCCCATGGACAGGGGAGGTAATTAGCGGACTTCCCCCTGACAGGGAACACCTGTGACACCAGTCAGCTGCGTGGACGTCGGCCACAAACCTCGACCACACAGTCAGCCGTGTTCCGGAATTCTGAGTGTGGGGAGGATCCGTCTTCTGTTTGCAGCACCCGGGATCTCCTAGGAGCCCTTCGAGTGTCTTCCCCGAATCCCTCACACTGCGGGCTGCCGGGGAAAGGCGGGGGTTGGGCTGGAAACTCAGGTAGCATCTAGTGCCTCCCCATGTACAGGGGAGGAAAATAGCGGACTTCCCCCTGCCAGGGAACACCTGTGACACCAGTCAGCTGCGTGGACGGCGGCCCCAAACCTCGACTACACAGTCACACGTGTTCCAGATTTCTGAGTGTGGGGAGGTTCCGTCTTCTGTCTGCAGCACCCGGGTTCTCCTAGGAGCCTTTCGAGTGTCTTCCCCCAGTCCCTCCCTGTGCGGGCTGCCGGGGAAAGGAGGGGGTTGGGCTGGAAAAGCAGGTAGCATCTTGTGCCTCCCCATGGACAAGGGAGGTAATTAGCGGACTTCCCCCTGCCAGGGAACACCTGTGACACCAGGCAGCTGCGTGGGGGGCGGCCCCGAACCTCCCCCACACAGTCAGCCGTGTTCCGGGATTCTGAGTGTGGGGAGGTTCCGTCTTCTGTCTGCAGCACCCGGGATTTCCTAGGAGCCCTTCGAGATTCTTCCCCGAGTCCCTCTCAATGCGGGCAACCAGGGAAATGCGGGGTTTGGACTGGAAACGCAGGTAGCATCTTGTGCCTCCCCATGGACAGGGGAGGTAATTAGCGGAATTCCCCCTGCCTGGGAACACCTGTGACAGCAGGCAGCTGCGTGGAGTGCGGCCCTAAACCTCACCCACGCAGTCACACGTGTTCCGGAATTCTGAGTGTGGGGAGGTTCCGTCTTCTGTCTGCAGCACCCGGGTTCTCCTAGGAGCCTTTCGAGTGTCTTCCCCCATTCCCTCCCTTTGCGGGCTGCCGGGGAAAGGAGGGGGTTGGGCTGGAAAAGCAGGTAGCATCTTGTGCCACCCCATGGACAAGGGAGGTAATTAGCGGACTTCCCCCTGCCAGGGAACACCTGTGACACCAGGCAGCTGCGTGGAGGGCGGCCCCGAACCTCCCCCACACAGTCAGCCGTGTTCCGGAATTCTGAGTGTGGGGAGGTTCCGTCTTATGTCTGCAGCACCCGGGTTCACCTAGGAGCCCTTCGAGTGTCTTCCCCCAGTCCCTCACTGTGCGGGCTGCCGGGGAAAGGAGGGGGTTGGGCTGGAAAAGCAGGTAGCATCTTGTGCCTCCCCATGGACAGGGGAGGTAATTAGCGGACTTCCCCTTGCCAGGGAACACCTGTGACACCAGGCAGCTGCGTGGAGGGCGGCCCCGAACCTCCCCCACACAGTCAACCGTGTTCCGGGATTCTGAGTGTGGGGAGGTTCCGTCTTCTGTCTGCAGCACACGGAATCTCCTAGGAGCCCTTCGAGTGTCTTCCCAGAGTCCCTCCCTGTGCGGGCTGCCAGGGAAAGGCGGGGGTTGGGCTGGAAAAGCAGGTAGCATCTTGTGCCTCCCCATGGACAGGGGAGGTAATTAGCGGACTTCCCCCTGCCAGGGAACACCTGTGACACCAGTCAGCTGCGTGGACGGCGGCCCCAAACCTCGACCACACAGTCAGCCGTGTTCCGGAATTCTGAGTGTGGGGAGGATCCGTCTCCTGTCTGCAGCACCCGGGATCTCCTAGGAGCCCTTCGAGTGTCTTCCCCGAATCCCTCACACTGCGGGCTGCCAGGGAAAGGCGGGGGTTGGGCTGGAAACTCAGGTAGCATCTAGTGCCTCCCCATGTACAGGGGAGGAAAATAGCGGACTTCCCCCTGCCAGGGAACACCTGTGACACCAGTCAGCTGCGTGGACGGCGGCCCCAAACCTCGACCACACAGTCAGCCGTGTTCCGGAATTCTGAGTGTGGGGAGGTTCTGTCTTCTGTCTGCAGCACCCGGGATCTCCTAGGAGCCCTTCGAGAGTCTTCCCCGAGTCCCTCCCAGTGCGGGCAGCCAGGGAATGGCGGGGGTTGGGCTGGAAAATTAGGTAGCATCTAGTGCCTCCCCATGGACAGGGGAGGTATTTAGCGGAATTCCCCCTGCCAGGGAACACCTGTGACACAAGGCAGCTGCGTGGTGTGCGGCCCTAAACCTCACCCACACAGTCACAGGTGTTCCAGATTTCTGAGTGTGGGGAGGTTCCGTCTTCTGTCTGCAGCACCCGGGTTCTCCTAGGAGCCTTTCGGGTGTCTTCCCCCAGTCCCTCCCTGTGCGGGCTGCCGGGGAATGGCGGGGGTTGGGCTGGAAAAGCAGGTAGCATCTTGTGCCTCCCCATGGACAAGGGAGGTAATTAGCGGACTTCCCCCTGCCAGGGAACACCTGTGACACCAGGCAGCTGCGTGGAGGGCGGCCCCGAACCTCCCCCACACAGTCAGCCGTGTTCCGGAATTCTGAGTGTGGGGAGGTTCCGTCTTATGTCTGCAGCACCCGGGTTCACCTAGGAGCCCTTCGAGAGTCTTCCCCGAGTCCCTCCCAGTGCGGGCAGCCGGGGAACTGCGGGGGTTGGGCTGGAAACTCAGGTAGCATCTAGTGCCTCCCCATGGACAGGGGAGGTAATTAGCGGTCTTCCCCGTGCCAGGGAGCACCTGTGACACCAGTCAGCTGCGTGGACGGCGGCCCCAAACCTCGACCACACAGTCAGCCGTGTTCCGGAATTCTGAGTGTGGGGAGGATCCGTCTTCTGTCTGCAGCACCCGGGATCTCCTAGGAGCCCTTCGAGTGTCTTCCCCGAATCCCTCACACTGCGGGCTGCCGGGGAAAGGCGGGGGTTGGGCTGGAAACTCAGGTAGCATCTAGTGCCTCCCCATGGACAGGGTAGGTAATTAGCGGACTTCCCCCTGCCAGGGAACACCTGTGACACCAGTCAGCTGCGTGGACGGCGGCCCCAAACCTCGACCACACAGTCAGCCGTGTTCCGGAATTCTGAGTGTGGGGAGGATCCGTCTTCTGTCTGCAGCACCCGGGATCTCCTAGGAGCCCTTCGAGTGTCTTCCCCGAATCCCTCACACTGCGGGCTGCCGGGGAAAGGCGGGGGTTGGGCTGGAAACTCAGGTAGCATCTAGTGCCTCCCCATGGACAGGGTAGGTAATTAGCGGACTTCCCCCTGCCAGGGAACACCTGTGACACCAGTCAGCTGCGTGGACGGCGGCCCCAAACCTCGACCACACAGTCAGCCGTATTCCGGAATTCTGAGTGTGGGGAGGTTCTGTCTTCTGTCTGCAGCACCCGGGATCTCCTAGGAGCCCTTCGAGAGTCTTCCCCGAGTCCCTCCCAGTGCGGGCAGCCAGGGAATGGCGGGGTTTGGGCTGGAAAAGTAGGTAGCATCTAGTGCCTCCCCATGGACAGGGGAGGTATTTAGCGGAATTCCCCCTGCCAGGGAACACCTGTGACACAAGGCAGCTGCGTGGTGTGCGGCCCTAAACCTCACCCACACAGTCAGAGGTGTTCCAGATTTCTGAGTGTGGGGAGGTTCCGTCTTCTGTCTGCAGCACCCGGGTTCTCCTAGGAGCCTTTCGGGTGTCTTCCCCCAGTCCCTCCCTGTGCAGGCTGCCGGGGAAAGGCGGGGGTTGGGCTGGAAAAGCAGGTAGCATCTTGTGCCTCCCCATGGACAAGGGAGGTAATTAGCGGACTTCCCCCTGCCAGGGAACACCTGTGACACCAGGCAGCTGCGTGGAGGGCGGCCCCGAACCTCCCCCAAACAGTCAGCCGTGTTCCGGAATTCTGAGTGTGGGGAGGTTCCGTCTTCTGTCTGCAGCACCCGGGATTTCCTAGGAGCCCTTCGAGTCTCTTCCCCGAGTCCCTCCCAGTGCGGGCAGCCAGGGAAAGGCGGGGTTTGGACTGGAAACGCAGGTAGCATCTAGTGCCTCCCCATGGACAGGGGAGGTAATTAGCGGAATTCCCCCTGCCAGGGATCACCTGTGACAGCAGGCAGCTGCGTGGAGTGCGGCCCTAAACCTCACCCACGCAGTCACACGTGTTCCGGAATTCTGAGTGTATGGAGGTTCCGTCTTCTGTCTGCAGCACCCGGGTTCTCCTAGGAGCCTTTCGAGTGTCTTCCCCCATTCCCTCACTTTGCGGGCTGCCGGGGAAATGAGGGGGTTGGGCTGGAAAAGCAGGTAGGATCTTGTGCTTCCCCATGGACAAGGGAGGTAATTAGCGGACTTCAGCCTGCCAGGGAACACCTGTGACACCAGGCAGCTGCGTGGAGGGCGGCCCCGAACCTCCCCCACACAGTCAGCCGTGTTCCGGAATTCTGAGTGTGGGGAGGTTCCGTCTTCTGTCTGCAGCACCCGGGATCTCCTAGGAGCCCTTCGAGTGTCTTCCCCGAATCCGTCACACTGCGGGCTGCCGGGGAAAGGCGGGGGTTTGGCTGGAAACTCAGGTAGCATTTAGTGCCTCCCCATGGACAGGGGAGGTAATTAGCGGACTTCCCCCTGCCAGGGAACACCTGTGACACCAGGCAGCTGCGTGGAGGGCGGCCCCGAACCTCCCCCACACAGTCAGCCGTGTTCCGGAATTCTGAGTGTGGGGAGGTTCCGTCTTATGTCTGCAGAACCCGGGTTCACCTAGGAGCCCTTCGAGTGTCTTCCCCCAGTCCCTCACTGTGCGGGCTGCCGGGGAAAGGAGGGGGTTGGGCTGGAAAAGCAGGTAGCATCTTGTGCCTCCCCATGGACAAGGGAGGTAATTAGCGGACTTCCCCTTGCCAGGGAACACCTGTGACACCAGGCAGCTGCGTGGAGGGCGGCCCCGAACCTCCCCCACACAGTCAACCGTGTTCCGGAATTCTGAGTGTGGGGAGGTTCCGTCTTCTGTCTGCAGCACACGGGATCTCCTAGGAGCCCTTCGAGTGTCTTCCCAGAGTCCCTCCCTGTGCGGGCTGCCGGGGAAAGGAGGGGGTTGGGCTGGAAAAGCAGGTAGCATCTTGTGCCTCCCCATGGACAGGGGAGGTAATTAGCGGACTTCCCCTTGCCAGGGAACACCTGTGACACCAGGCAGCTGCGTGGAGGGCGGCCCCGAACCTCCCCCACACAGTCAACCGTGTTCCGGGATTCTGAGTGTGGGGAGGTTCCGTCTTCTGTCTGCAGCACACGGAATCTCCTAGGAGCCCTTCGAGTGTCTTCCCAGAGTCCCTCCCTGTGCGGGCTGCCAGGGAAAGGCGGGGGTTGGGCTGGAAAAGCAGGTAGCATCTTGTGCCTCCCCATGGACAGGGGAGGTAATTAGCGGACTTCCCCCTGCCAGGGAACACCTGTGACACCAGTCAGCTGCGTGGACGGCGGCCCCAAACCTCGACCACACAGTCAGCCGTGTTCCGGAATTCTGAGTGTGGGGAGGATCCGTCTCCTGTCTGCAGCACCCGGGATCTCCTAGGAGCCCTTCGAGTGTCTTCCCCGAATCCCTCACACTGCGGGCTGCCAGGGAAAGGCGGGGGTTGGGCTGGAAACTCAGGTAGCATCTAGTGCCTCCCCATGTACAGGGGAGGAAAATAGCGGACTTCCCCCTGCCAGGGAACACCTGTGACACCAGTCAGCTGCGTGGACGGCGGCCCCAAACCTCGACCACACAGTCAGCCGTGTTCCGGAATTCTGAGTGTGGGGAGGTTCTGTCTTCTGTCTGCAGCACCCGGGATCTCCTAGGAGCCCTTCGAGAGTCTTCCCCGAGTCCCTCCCAGTGCGGGCAGCCAGGGAATGGCGGGGGTTGGGCTGGAAAATTAGGTAGCATCTAGTGCCTCCCCATGGACAGGGGAGGTATTTAGCGGAATTCCCCCTGCCAGGGAACACCTGTGACACAAGGCAGCTGCGTGGTGTGCGGCCCTAAACCTCACCCACACAGTCACAGGTGTTCCAGATTTCTGAGTGTGGGGAGGTTCCGTCTTCTGTCTGCAGCACCCGGGTTCTCCTAGGAGCCTTTCGGGTGTCTTCCCCCAGTCCCTCCCTGTGCGGGCTGCCGGGGAATGGCGGGGGTTGGGCTGGAAAAGCAGGTAGCATCTTGTGCCTCCCCATGGACAAGGGAGGTAATTAGCGGACTTCCCCCTGCCAGGGAACACCTGTGACACCAGGCAGCTGCGTGGAGGGCGGCCCCGAACCTCCCCCACACAGTCAGCCGTGTTCCGGAATTCTGAGTGTGGGGAGGTTCCGTCTTCTGTCTGCAGCACCCGGGATTTTTTAGGAGCCCTTCGAGTCTCTTCCCCGAGTCCCTCCCAGTGCGGGCAGCCAGGGAAAGGCGGGGTTTGGACTGGAAACGCAGGTAGCATCTAGTGCCTCCCCATGGACAGGGGAGGTAATTAGCGGAATTCCCCCTGCCAGGGATCACCTGTGACAGCAGGCAGCTGCGTGGAGTGCGGCCATAAACCTCACCCACGCAGTCACACGTGTTCCGGAATTCTGAGTGTGGGGTGGTTCCGTCTTCTGTCTGCAGCACCCGGGTTCTCCTAGGAGCCTTTCGAGTGTCTTCCCCATTCCCTCCCTTTGCGGGCTGCCGGGGAAAGGAGGGGGTTGGGCTGGAAAAGCAGGTAGCATCTTGTGCCTCCCCATGGACAAGGGAGGTAATTAGAGGACTTCCCCCTGCCAGGGAACACCTGTGACACCAGGCAGCTGCGTGGAGGGCGGCCCCGAACCTCCCCCACACAGTCAGCCGTGTTCCGGAATTCTGAGTGTGGGGAGGTTCCGTCTTATGTCTGCAGCACCCGGGTTCACCTAGGAGCCCTTCGAGAGTCTTCCCCGAGTCCCTCCCAGTGCGGGCAGCCGGGGAACTGCGGGGGTTGGGCTGGAAACTCAGGTAGCATCTAGTGCCTCCCCATGGACAGGGGAGGTAATTAGCGGTCTTCCCCGTGCCAGGGAGCACCTGTGACACCAGTCAGCTGCGTGGACGGCGGCCCCAAACCTCGACCACACAGTCAGCCGTGTTCCGGAATTCTGAGTGTGGGGAGGATCCGTCTTCTGTCTGCAGCACCCGGGATCTCCTAGGAGCCCTTCGAGTGTCTTCCCCGAATCCCTCACACTGCGGGCTGCCGGGGAAAGGCGGGGGTTGGGCTGGAAACTCAGGTAGCATCTAGTGCCTCCCCATGGACAGGGTAGGTAATTAGCGGACTTCCCCCTGCCAGGGAACACCTGTGACACCAGTCAGCTGCGTGGACGGCGGCCCCAAACCTCGACCACACAGTCAGCCGTGTTCCGGAATTCTGAGTGTGGGGAGGTTCTGTCTTCTGTCTGCAGCACCCGGGATCTCCTAGGAGCCCTTCGAGAGTCTTCCCCGAGTCCCTCCCAGTGCGGGCAGCCAGGGAATGGCGGGGTTTGTGCTGGAAAAGTAGGTAGCATCTAGTGCCTCCCCATGGACAGGGGAGGTATTTAGCGGAATTCCCCCTGCCAGGGAACACCTGTGACACAAGGCAGCTGCGTGGTGTGCGGCCCTAAACCTCACCCACACAGTCAGAGGTGTTCCAGATTTCTGAGTGTGGGGAGGTTCCGTCTTCTGTCTGCAGCACCCGGGTTCTCCTAGGAGCCTTTCGGGTGTCTTCCCCCAGTCCCTCCCTGTGCGGGCTGCCGGGGAAAGGCGGGGGTTGGGCTGGAAAAGCAGGTAGCATCTTGTGCCTCCCCATGGACAAGGGAGGTAATTAGCGGACTTCCCCCTGCCAGGGAACACCTGTGACACCAGGCAGCTGCGTGGAGGGCGGCCCCGAACCTCCCCCAAACAGTCAGCCGTGTTCCGGAATTCTGAGTGTGGGGAGGTTCCGTCTTCTGTCTGCAGCACCCGGGATTTCCTAGGAGCCCTTCGAGTCTCTTCCCCGAGTCCCTCCCAGTGCGGGCAGCCAGGGAAAGGCGGGGTTTGGACTGGAAACGCAGGTAGCATCTAGTGCCTCCCCATGGACAGGGGAGGTAATTAGCGGAATTCCCCCTGCCAGGGATCACCTGTGACAGCAGGCAGCTGCGTGGAGTGCGGCCCTAAACCTCACCCACGCAGTCACACGTGTTCCGGAATTCTGAGTGTATGGAGGTTCCGTCTTCTGTCTGCAGCACCCGGGTTCTCCTAGGAGCCTTTCGAGTGTCTTCCCCCATTCCCTCACTTTGCGGGCTGCCGGGGAAATGAGGGGGTTGGGCTGGAAAAGCAGGTAGGATCTTGTGCTTCCCCATGGACAAGGGAGGTAATTAGCGGACTTCAGCCTGCCAGGGAACACCTGTGACACCAGGCAGCTGCGTGGAGGGCGGCCCCGAACCTCCCCCACACAGTCAGCCGTGTTCCGGAATTCTGAGTGTGGGGAGGTTCCGTCTTCTGTCTGCAGCACCCGGGATCTCCTAGGAGCCCTTCGAGTGTCTTCCCCGAATCCGTCACACTGCGGGCTGCCGGGGAAAGGCGGGGGTTTGGCTGGAAACTCAGGTAGCATTTAGTGCCTCCCCATGGACAGGGGAGGTAATTAGCGGACTTCACCCTGCCAGGGAACACCTGTGACACCAGGCAGCTGCGTGGAGGGCGGCCCCGAACCTCCCCCACACAGTCAGCCGTGTTCCGGAATTCTGAGTGTGGGGAGGTTCCGTCTTATGTCTGCAGAACCCGGGTTCACCTAGGAGCCCTTCGAGTGTCTTCCCCCAGTCCCTCACTGTGCGGGCTGCCGGGGAAAGGAGGGGGTTGGGCTGGAAAAGCAGGTAGCATCTTGTGCCTCCCCATGGACAAGGGAGGTAATTAGCGGACTTCCCCTTGCCAGGGAACACCTGTGACACCAGGCAGCTGCGTGGAGGGCGGCCCCGAACCTCCCCCACACAGTCAACCGTGTTCCGGAATTCTGAGTGTGGGGAGGTTCCGTCTTCTGTCTGCAGCACACGGGATCTCCTAGGAGCCCTTCGAGTGTCTTCCCAGAGTCCCTCCCTGTGCGGGCTGCCGGGGAAAGGCTGGGGTTGGGCTGGAAAAGCAGGTAGCATCTTGTGCCTCCCCATGGAAAGGGGAGGTAATTAGTGGACTTCCCCCTGCCAGGGAACACCGGTGACACCAGGCAGCTGCGTGGAGGGCCGCCCCGAACCTCCCCCACACAGTCAGCCGTGTTCCGGAATTCTGAGTGTGGGGAGGATCCGTCTTCTGTCTGCAGCACACGGGATCTCCTAGGAGCACTTCGAGTGTCTTCCCAGAGTCCCTCACTGTGCGGGCTGCCGGGGAAAGGCGGGGGTTGGGCTGGAAAAGCAGGTAGCATCTTGTGCCTCCCCATGGACAAGGGAGGTAATTAGCGGACTTCCCCCTGCCAGGGAACACCTGTGACACCAGGCAGCTGCGTGGAGGGCGGCCCCGAACCTCCCCCACACAGTCAGCCGTGTTCCGGAATTCTGAGTGTGGGGAGGTTCCGTCTTCTGTCTGCAGAACCCGGGATTTCCTAGGAGCCCTTCGAGTGTCTTCCCCGAATCCCTCCCACTGCGTGCTGCCGGTGAAAGTCGGGGGTTGGGCTGGAAAAGCAGGTAGCATCTTGTGCCTCCCCATGGACAGGGGAGGTAATTAGCGGACTTCCCCCTGCCAGGGAACACCTGTGACACCAGGCAGCTTCGTGGAGGGCGGCCCCGAACCTCCCCCACACAGTCAGCCGTGTTCCGGAATTCTGAGTGTGTGGAGGATCCGTCTTCTGTCTGCAGCACCCGGGATCTCCTAGGAGCCCTTCGAGAGTCTTCCCCGAGTCCCTCCCAGTGCGGGCAGCCGGGGAACTGCGGGGGTTGGGCTGGAAACTCAGGTAGCATCTAGTGCCTCCCCATGGACAGGGGAGGTAATTAGCGGTCTTCCCCCTGCCAGGGAACACCTGTGACACCAGTCAGCTGCGTGGACGGCGGCCACAAACGTCGACCACACAGTCAGCCGTGTTCCGGAATTCTGAGTGTGGGGAGGTTCTGTCTTCTGTCTGCAGCACCCGGGATCTCCTAGGAGCCCTTCGAGAGTCTTCCCCGAGTCCCTCCCAGTGCGGGCAGCCAGGGAATGGCGGGGTTTGGGCTCGAAAAGCAGGTAGCATCTAGTGCCTCCCCAAGGACAGGGGAGGTATTTAGCGGAATTCCCCCTGCCAGGGAACACCTGTGACACAAGGCAGCTGCGTGGTGTGCGGCCCTAAACCTCACCCACACAGTCACACGTGTTCCAGATTTCTGAGTGTGGGGAGGTTCCGTCTTCTGTCTGCAGCACCCGGGTTCTCCTAGGAGCCTTTCGAGTGTCTTCCCCCAGTCCCTCCCTGTGCGGGCTGCCGGGGAAAGGAGGGGGTTGGGCTGGAAAAGCAGGTAGCATCTTGTGCCTCCCCATGGACAAGGGAGGTAATTAGCGGACTTCCCCCTGCCAGGGAACACCTGTGACACCAGGCAGCTGCGTGGAGGGCGGCCCCGAACCTCCCCCACACAGTCAGCCGTGTTCCGGGATTCTGAGTGTGGGGAGGTTCCGTCTTCTGTCTGCAGCACCCGGGATTTCCTAGGAGCCCTTCGAGATTCTTCCCCGAGTCCCTCCCAATGCGGGCAGCCAGGGAAAGCGGGGTTTGGACTGGAAACGCAGGTAGCATCTAGTGCCTCCCCATGGACAGGGGAGGTAAATAGCGGAATTCCCCCTGCCAGGGAACACCTGTGACAGCAGGCAGCTGCGTGGAGTGCGGCCCTAAACCTCACCCACGCAGTCACACGTGTTCCGGAATTCTGAGTGTGGGGAGGTTCCGTCTTCTGTCTGCAGCACCCGGGTTCTCCTAGGAGCCTTTCGAGTGTCTTCCCCCATTCCCTCCCTTTGCGGGCTGCCGGGGAAAGGAGGGGGTTGGGCTGGAAAAGCAGGTAGCATCTTGTGCCACCCCATGGACAAGGGAGGTAATTAGCGGACTTCCCCCTGCCAGGGAACACCTGTGACACCAGGCAGCTGCGTGGAGGGCGGCCCCGAACCTCCCCCACACAGTCAGCCGTGTTCCGGAATTGTGAGTGTGGGGAGGTTCCGTCTTATGTCTGCAGCACCCGGGTTCACCTAGGAGCCCTTCGAGTGTCTTCCCCCAGTCCCTCACTGTGCGTGCTGCCGGGGAAAGGAGGGGGTTTGGCTGGAAAAGCAGGTAGCATCTTGTGCCTCCCCATGGACAGGGGAGGTAATTAGCGGACTTCCCCTTGCCAGGGAACACCTGTGACACCAGGCAGCTGCGTGGAGGGCGGCCCCGAACCTCCCCCACACAGTCAACCGTGTTCCGGGATTCTGATTGTGGGGAGGTTCCGTCTTCTGTCTGCAGCACACGGGATCTCCTAGGAGCCCTTCGAGTGTCTTCCCAGAGTCCCTCCCTGTGCGGGCTGCCAGGGAAAGGCGGGGGTTGGGCTGGAAAAGCAGGTAGCATCTTGTGCCTCCCCATGGACAGGGGAGGTAATTAGCGGACTTCCCCCTGCCAGGGAACACCTGTGACACCAGTCAGCTGCGTGGACGGCGGCCCCAAACCTCGACCACACAGTCAGCCGTGTTCCGGAATTCTGAGTGTGGGGAGGATCCGTCTTCTGTCTGCAGAACCCGGGATCTCCTAGGAGCCCTTCGAGTGTCTTCCCCGAATCCCTCACACTGCGGGCTGCCGGGGAAAGGCGGGGGTTGGGCTGGAAACTCAGGTAGCATCTAGTGCCTCCCCATGTACAGGGGAGGAAAATAGCGGACTTCCCCCTGCCAGGGAACACCTGTGACACCAGTCAGCTGCGTGGACGGAGGCCCCAAACCTCGACCACACAGTCAGCCGTGTTCCGGAATTCTGAGTGTGGGGAGGTTCTGTCTTCTGTCTGCAGCACCCGGGATCTCCTAGGAGCCCTTCGAGAGTCTTCCCCGAGTCCCTCCCAGTGCGGGCAGCCAGGGAATGGCGGGGTTTGGGCTGGAAAAGTAGGTAGCATCTAGTGCCTCCCCATGGACAGGGGAGGTATTTAGCGGAATTCCCCCTGCCAGGGAACACCTGTGACACAAGGCAGCTGCGTGGTGTGCGGCCCTAAACATCACCCACACAGTCACAGGTGTTCCAGATTTCTGAGTGTGGGGAGGTTCCGTCTTCTGTCTGCAGCACCCGGGTTCTCCTAGGAGCCTTTCGAGTGTCTTCCCCCAGTCCCTCCCTGTGCGGGCTGCCGGGGAAAGGCGGGGGTTGGGCTGGAAAAGCAGGTAGCATCTTGTGCCTCCCCATGGACAAGGGAGGTAATTAGCGGACTTCCCCCTTCCAGGGAACACCTGTGACACCAGGCAGCTGCGTGGAGGGCGGCCCCGAACCTCCCCCACACAGTCAGCCGTGTTCCGGAATTCTGAGTGTGGGGAGGTTCCGTCTTCTGTCTGCAGCACCCGGGATTTCCTAGGAGCCCTTCGAGACTCTTCCCCGAGTCCCTCCCAGTGCGGGCAGCCAGGGAAATGCGGGGTTTGGACTGGAAACGCAGGTAGCATCTAGTGCCTCCCCATGGACAAGGGAGGTAATTAGCGGACTTCCCCCTGCCAGGGAACACCTGTGACACCAGGCAGCTGCGTGGAGGGCGGCCCCGAACCTCCCCCACACAGTCAGCCGTGTTCCGGAATTCTGAGTGTGGGGAGGTTCCGTCTTCTGTCTGCAGCACCCGGGATCTCCTAGGAGCCCTTCGAGTGTCTTCCCCGAATCCCTCACACTGCGGGCTGCAGGGGAAAGGCGGGGGTTGGGCTGGAAACTCAGGTAGCATCTAGTGCCTCCCCATGGACAGGGGAGGTAATTAGCGGACTTCACCCTGCCAGGGAACACCTGTGACACCAGGCAGCTGCGTGGAGGGCGGCCCCGAACCTCCCCCACACAGTCAGCCGTGTTCCGGAATTCTGAGTGTGGGGAGGTTCCGTCTTATGTCTGCAGCACCCGGGTTCACCTAGGAGCCCTTCGAGTGTCTTCCCCCAGTCCCTCACTGTGCGGGCTGCCGGGGAAAGGAGGGGGTTGGGCTGGAAAAGCAGGTAGCTTCTTGTGCCTCCCCATGGACAGGGGAGGTAATTAGCGGACTTCCCCCTGCCAGGGAACACCTGTGACACCAGGCAGCTGCGTGGAGGGCGGCCCCGAACCTCCCCCACACAGTCAGCCGTGTTCCGGAATTCTGAATGTGTGGAGGTTCCGTCTTCTGTCTGCAGCACCCGGGATCTCCTAGGAGCCCTTCGAGTGTCTTCCCCGAATCCCTCACACTGCGGGCTGCCGGGGAAAGGCGGGGGTTGGGCTGGAAACTCAGGGAGCATCTAGTGCCTCCTCATGGAAAGGGGAGGTAATTAGCGGACTTCCCCCTGCCAGGGAACACCTGTGACACCTGTCAGCTGCGTGGAAGGCGGCCCCAAACCTCGACCACACAGTCAGCCGTGTTCCAGAATTCTGAGTTTGGGGAGGTTCTGTCTTCTGTCTGCAGCACCCGGGATCTCCTAGGAGCCCTTCGAGAGTCTTCCCCGAGTCCCTCCCAGTGCGGGCAGCCAGGGAATGGCGGGGTTTGGGCTGGAAAAGTAGGTAGCATCTAGTGCCTCCCCATGGACAGGGGAGGTATTTAGCGGAATTCCCCCTGCCAGGGAACACCTGTGACACAAGGCAGCTGCGTGGTGTGCGGCCCTAAACCTCACCCACACAGTCACACGTGTTCCAGATTTCTGAGTGTGGGGAGGTTCCGTCTTCTGTCTGCAGCACCCGGGTTCTCCTAGGAGCCTTTGGAGTGTCTTCCCCCAGTCCCTCCCTGTGCGGGCTGCCGGGGAAAGGCGGGGGTTGGGCTGGAAATGCAGGTAGCATCTTGTGCCTCCCCATGGACAAGGGAGGTAATTAGCGGACTTCCCCCTGCCAGGGAACACCTGTGACACCAGGCAGCTGCGTGGAGGGCGGCCCCGAACCTCCCCCACACAGTCAGCCGTGTTCCGGAATTCTGAGTGTGGGGAGGTTCCGTCTTCTGTCTGCAGCACCCGGGATTTCCTAGGAGCCCTTCAAGAGTCTTCCCCGAGTCCCTCCCAGTGCGAGCAGCCAGGGAAAGGCGGGGTTTGGACTGGAAAAGCAGGTAGCATCTAGTGCCTCCCCATGGACAGGGGAGGTAATTAGCGGAATTCCCCCTGCCAGGGAACACCTGTGACAGCAGGCAGCTGCGTGGTGTGCGGCCCTAAACCTCACCCACGCAGTCACACGTGTTCCGGAATTCTGAGTGTGGGGAGGTTCCGTCTTCTGTCTGCAGCACCCGGGATCTCCTAGGAGCGCTTCGAGTGTCTTCCCCGAATCCCTCACACTGCGGGCTGCCGGGGAAAAGCGGGGGTTGGGCTGGAAACTCAGGTAGCATCTAGTGCCTCCCCATGGACAGGGGAGGTAATTAGCGGACTTCACCCTGCCAGGGAACACCTGTGACACCAGGCAGCTGCGTGGAGGGCGGCCCCGAACCTCCCCCACACAGTCAGCCGTGTTCCGGAATTCTGAGTGTGGGGAGGTTCCGTCTTCTGTCTGCAGCACCCGGGATCTCCTAGGAGCCCTTCGAGTGTCTTCCCCGAATCCCTCACACTGCGGGCTGCCGGGGAAAGGCGGGGGTTGGGCTGGAAGCTCAGGTAGCATCTAGTGCCTCCCCATGGACAGGGGAGGTATTTAGCGGAATTCCCCCTGCCAGGGAACACCTGTGACACAAGGCAGCTGCGTGGTGTGCGGCCCTAAACCTCACCCACACAGTCACACGTGTTCCAGATTTCTGAGTGTGGGGAGGTTCCGTCTTCTGTCTGCAGCACCCGGGTTCTCCTAGGAGCCTTTCGAGTGTCTTCCCCCAGTCCCTCCCTGTGCGGGCTGCCGGGGAAAGGCGGGGGTTGGGCTGGAAAAGCAGGTAGCATCTTGTGCCTCCCCATGGACAAGGGAGGTAATTAGCGGACTTCCCCCTGCCAGGGAACACCTGTGACACCAGGCAGCTGCGTGGAGGGCGGCCCCGAACCTCCCCCACACAGTCAGCCATGTTTCGGAATTCTGAGTGTGGGGAGGTTCCGTCTTCTGTCTGCAGCACCCGGGTTCTCCTAGGAGCCTTTCGAGTGTCTTCCCCCATTCCCTCACTTTGCGGGCTGCCGGGGAAAGGAGGGGGTTGGGCTGGAAAAGCAGGTAGCATCTTGTGCCTCCCCATGGACAAGGAAGGTAATTAGCGGAATTCCCCCTGCCAGGGAACACCTGTGACACCAGGCAGCTGCGTGGAGGGCGGCCCCGAACCTCCCCCACACAGTCAGCCGTGTTTCGGAATTCTGAGTGTGGGGAGGTTCCGTCTTCTGTCTGCAGCACACGGGATCTCCTAGGAGCCCTTCGAGTGTCTTCCCAGAGTCCCTCCCTGTGCGGGCTGCCGGGGAAAGGCGGGGGTTGGGCTGGAAAAGCAGGTAGCATCTTGTGCCTCCCCATGGACAAGGAAGGTAATTAGCGGACTTCCCCCTGCCAGGGAACACCTGTGACACCAGGCAGCTGCGTGGAGGGCGGCCCCGAACCTCCCCCACACAGTCAGCCGTGTTCCGGAATTCTGAGTGTGGGGAGGTTCCGTCTTCTGTCTGCAGCACCCGGGATTTCCTAGGAGCCCTTCGAGAGTCTTCCCCGAGTCCCTCCCAGTGCGGGCAGCAAGGGAAAGGCGGGGGTTGGGCTGGAAAAGCAGGTAGCATCTTGTGCCTCCCCATGGACAAGGGAGGTAATTAGCGGAATTCCCCCTGCCAGGGAACACCTGTGACACCAGGCAGCTGCGTGGAGTGCGGCCCTAAACCTCACCCACGCAGTCACACGTGTTCCGGAATTCTGAGTGTGGGGAGGTTCCGTCTTCTGTCTGCAGCACCCGGGTTCTCCTAGGAGCCCTTCGAGTGTCTTCCCAGAGTCCCTCCCTGTGCGGGTTGCCGGGGAAAGGCGGGGGTTGGGCTGGAAAAGCAGGTAGCATCTTGTGCCTCCCCATGGACAGGGGAGGTAATTAGCGGACTTCACCCTGCCAGGGAACACCTGGGACACCAGGCAGCTGCGTGGAGGGCGGCCCAGAACCTCCCCCACACAGTCAGCTGTGTTCCGGAATTCTGAGTGTGGGGAGAATCCGTCTTCTGTCTGCAGCACCCGGGATCTCCTAGGAGCCCTTCGAGTGTCTTCCCCGAATCCCTCACACTGCGGGCTGCCGGTGAAAGTCGGGGGTTGGACTGGAAAAGCAGGTAGCATCTTGTGCCTCCCCATGGACAGGGGAGGTAATTAGCGGACTTCCCCCTGCCAGGGAACACCTGTGACATCAGGCAGCTTCGTGGAGGGCGGCCCCGAACCTCCCCCACACAGTCAGCCGTGTTCCGGAATTCTGAGTGTGTGGAGGATCCGTCTTCTGTCTGCAGCACCCGGGATCTCCTAGGAGCCCTTCGAGAGTCTTCCCCGAGTCCCTCCCAGTGCGGGCAGCCAGGGAAAGGCGGGGGTTGGGCTGGAAAAGCAGGTAGCATCTTGTGCCTCCCCATGGACAAGGGAGGTAATTAGCGGAATTCCCCCTGCCAGGGAACACCTGTGACACCAGGCAGCTGCGTGGAGTGCGGCCCTAAACCTCACCCACGCAGTCACACGTGTTCCGGAATTCTGAGTGTGGGGAGGTTCCGTCTTCTGTCTGCAGCACCCGGGTTCTCCTAGGAGCCCTTCGAGTGTCTTCCCAGGGTCCCTACCTGTGCGGGCTGCCGGGGAAAGGCGGGGGTTGGGCTGGAAAATCAGGTAGCATCTTGTGCCTCCCCATGGACGGGGGAGGTAATTAGCGGACTTCCCCCTGCCAGGGAACACCTGTGACACCAGGCAGCTGCGTGGAGGGCGGCCCCGAACCTCCCCCACACAGTCAGCCGTGTTCCGGAATTCTGAGTGTGGGGAGGTTCCGTCTTCTGTCTGCAGCACCCGGGATCTCCTAGGAGCCCTTCGAGTGTCTTCCCCGAATCCCTCACACTGCGGGTTGCCGGGGAAAGGCGGGGGTTGGGCTGGAAACTCAGGTAGCATCTAGTGCCTCCCCATGGACAGGGGAGGTAATTAGCGGACTTCACCCTGCCAGGGAACACCTGTGACACCAGGCAGCTGCGTGTAGGGCGGCCCCGAACCTCCCCCACACAGTCAGCCGTGTTCCGGAATTCTGAGTGTGGGGAGGTTCCGTCTTCTGTCTGCAGCACACGGGATCTCCTAGGAGCCCTTCGAGTGTCTTCCCCGAATCCCTCACACTGCGGGCTGCCGGGGAAAGGCGGGGGTTGGGCTGGAAACTCAGGTAGCATCTAGTGCCTCCCCATGGACAGGGGAGGTAATTAGCGGACTTCACCCTGCCAGGGAACACCTGTGACACCAGGCAGCTGCGTGGAGGGCGGCCCCGAACCTCCCCCACACAGTCAGCCGTGTTCCGGAATTCTGAGTGTGGGGAGGTTCCGTCTTATGTCTGCAGCAACCGGGTTCACCTAGGAGACCTTCGAGTGTCTTCCCCCATTCCCTCCCTTTACGGGCTGCCGGGGAAAGGAGGGGGTTGGGCTGGAAAAGCAGGTAGCATCTTGTGCCTCCCCATGGATAGGGGAGGTAATTAGCGGACTTCCCCTTGCCAGGGAACACCTGTGACACCAGGCAGCTGCGTGGAGGGCGGCCCCGAACCTCCCCCACACAGTCAACCGTGTTCCGGAATTCTGAGTGTGGGGAGGTTCCGTCTTCTGTCTGCAGCACACGGGATCTCCTAGGAGCCCTTCGAGTGTCTTCCCAGAGTCCCTCCCTGTGCGGGCTGCCGGGGAAAGGCGGGGGTTGGGCTGGAAAAGCAGGTAGCATCTTGTGCCTCCCCATGGACAGGGGAGGTAATTAGCGGACTTCCCCCTGCCAGGGAACACCTGTGACACCAGGCAGCTTCGTGGAGGGCGGCCCCGAACCTCCCCCACACAGTCAGCCGTGTTCCGGAATTCTGAGTGTGGGGAGGATCCGTCTTCTGTCTGCAGCACACGGGATCTCCTAGGAGCCCTTCGAGTGTCTTCCCAGAGTCCCTCACTGTGCGGGCTGCCGGGGAAAGGCGGGGGTTGGGCTGGAAAAGCAGGTAGCATCTTGTGCCTCCCCATGGACAGGGGAGGTAATTAGCGGACTTCCCCCTGCCAGGGAACACCTGTGACACCAGGCAGCTGCGTGGAGGGCGGCCCCGAACCTCCCCCACACAGTCAGCCTTGTTCCGGAATTCTGAGTGTGGGGAGGTTCCGTCTTCTGTCTGCAGCACCCGGGATCTCCTAGGAGCCCTTCGATTTTCTTCCCCGAATCCCTCACACTGCGGGCTGCCGGTGAAAATCGGGGGTTGGGCTGGAAAAGCAGGTAGCATCTTGTGCCTCCCCATGGACAGGGGAGGTAATTAGCGGACTTCCCCCTTCCAGGGAACACCTGTGACTCTAGGCAGCTTCGTGGAGGGCGGCCCCGAACCTCCCCCACACAGTCAGCCGTGTTCGGGAATTCTGAGTGTGTGGAGGATTCGTCTTCTGTCTGCAGCACCCGGGATCTCCTAGGAGCCCTTTGAGAGTCTTCCCCGAGTCCCTCCCAGTGCGGGCAGCCGGGGAACTGCGAGGGTTGGGCTGGAAACTCAGGTAGCATCTAGTGCCTCCCCATGGACAGGGGAGGTAATTAGCGGTCTTCCCCCTGCCAGGGAACACCTGTGACACCAGTCAGCTGCGTGGACGGCGGCCCCAAACCTCGACCACACAGTCAGCCGTGTTCCAGAATTCTGAGTGTGGGGAGGTTCTGTCTTCTGTCTGCAGCACCCGGGATCTCCTAGGAGCCCTTCGAGAGTCTTCCCCGAGTCCCTCCCAGTGCGGGCAGCCAGGGAATGGCGGGGTTTGGGCTGGAAAAGCAGGTAGCATCTAGTGCCTCCCCATGGACAGGGGAGGTATTTAGCGGAATTCCCCCTGCCAGGGAACACCTGTGACACAAGGCAGCTGCGTGGTGTGCGGCCCTAAACCTCACCCACACAGTCACAATTGTTCCAGATTTCTGAGTGTGGGGAGGTTCCGTCTTCTGTCTGCAGCACCCGGGTTCTCCTAGGAGCCTTTCGAGTGTCTTCCCCCAGTCCCTCCCTGTGCGGGCTGCCGGGGAAAGGCGGGGATGGGCTGGAAAAGCAGGTAGCATCTAGTGCCTCCCCATGGACAGGGGAGGTAATTAGCGGACTTCCCCCTGCCAGGGAACACCTGTGACACCAGTCAGCTGCGTGGACGGCGGCCCCAAACCTCGACCACACAGTCAGCCGTGTTCCGGAATTCTGAGTGTGGGGAGGTTCTGTCTTCTGTCTGCAGCACCCGGGATCACCTAGGAGCCCTTCGAGAGTATTCCCCGAGTCCCTCCCAGTGCGGGCAGCCAGGGAATGGCGGGGTTTGGGCTGGAAAAGCAGGTAGCATCTTGTGCCTCCCCATGGACAGGGGAGGTAATTAGCGGACTTCCCCCTGCCAGGGAACACCTGTGACACCAGGCAGCTGCGTGGAGGGCGGCCCCGAACCTCTCCCACACAGTCAGCCGTGTTCCGGAATTCTGAGTGTGGGGAGGTTCCGTCTTCTGTCTGCAGCACCCGGGATCTCCTAGGAGCCCTTCGAGTGTCTTCCCCGAATCCCTCACACTGCGGGTTGCCGGGGAAAGGCGGGGGTTGGGCTGGAAACTCAGGTAGCATCTAGTGCCTCCCCATGGACAGGGGAGGTAATTAGCGGACTTCACCCTGCCAGGGAACACCTGTGACACCAGGCAGCTGCGTGTAGGGCGGCCCCGAACCTCCCCCACACAGTCAGCCGTGTTCCGGAATTCTGAGTGTGGGGAGGTTCCGTCTTCTGTCTGCAGCACACGGGATCTCCTAGGAGCCCTTCGAGTGTCTTCCCCGAATCCCTCACACTGCGGGCTGCCGGGGAAAGGCGGGGGTTGGGCTGGAAACTCAGGTAGCATCTAGTGCCTCCCCATGGACAGGGGAGGTAATTAGCGGACTTCCCCCTGCCAGGGAACACCTGTGACACCAGGCAGCTGCGTGGAGGGCGGCCCCGAACCTCCCCCACACAGTCAGCCGTGTTCCGGAATTCTGAGTGTGGGGAGGTTCCGTCTTATGTCTGCAGCAACCGGGTTCACCTAGGAGACCTTCGAGTGTCTTCCCCCAGTCCCTCACTGTGCGGGCTGCCGGGGAAAGGAGGGGGTTGGGCTGGAAAAGCAGGTAGCATCTTGTGCCTCCCCATGGATAGGGGAGGTAATTAGCGGACTTCCCCTTGCCAGGGAACACCTGTGACACCAGGCAGCTGCGTGGAGGGCGGCCCCGAACCTCCCCCACACAGTCAACCGTGTTCCGGAATTCTGAGTGTGGGGAGGTTCCGTCTTCTGTCTGCAGCACACGGGATCTCCTAGGAGCCCTTCGAGTGTCTTCCCAGAGTCCCTCCCTGTGCGGGCTGCCGGGGAAAGGCGGGGGTTGGGCTGGAAAAGCAGGTAGCATCTTGTGCCTCCCCATGGACAGGGGAGGTAATTAGCGGACTTCCCCCTGCCAGGGAACACCTGTGACACCAGGCAGCTGCGTGGAGGGCGGCCCCGAACCTCCCCCACACAGTCAGCCTTGTTCCGGAATTCTGAGTGTGGGGAGGTTCCGTCTTCTGTCTGCAGCACCCGGGATCTCCTAGGAGCCCTTCGATTTTCTTCCCCGAATCCCTCACACTGCGGGCTGCCGGTGAAAATCGGGGGTTGGGCTGGAAAAGCAGGTAGCATCTTGTGCCTCCCCATGGACAGGGGAGGTAATTAGCGGACTTCCCCCTGCCAGGGAACACCTGTGACACTAGGCAGCTTCGTGGAGGGCGGCCCCGAACCTCCCCCACACAGTCAGCCGTGTTCCGGAATTCTGAGTGTGTGGAGGATTCGTCTTCTGTCTGCAGCACCCGGGATCTCCTAGGAGCCCTTTGAGAGTCTTCCCCGAGTCCCTCCCAGTGCGGGCAGCCGGGGAACTGCGAGGGTTGGGCTGGAAACTCAGGTAGCATCTAGTGCCTCCCCATGGACAGGGGAGGTAATTAGCGGTCTTCCCCCTGCCAGGGAACACCTGTGACACCAGTCAGCTGCGTGGACGGCGGCCCCAAACCTCGACCACACAGTCAGCCGTGTTCCAGAATTCTGAGTGTGGGGAGGTTCTGTCTTCTGTCTGCAGCACCCGGGATCTCCTAGGATCCCTTCGAGAGTCTTCCCCGAGTCCTTCCCAGTGCGGGCAGCCAGGGAATGGCGGGGTTTGGGCTGGAAAAGCAGGTAGCATCTAGTGCCTCCCCATGGACAGGGGAGGTATTTAGCGGAATTCCCCCTGCCAGGGAACACCTGTGACACAAGGCAGCTGCGTGGTGTGCGGCCCTAAACCTCACACACACAGTCACAATTGTTCCAGATTTCTGAGTGTGGGGAGGTTCCGTCTTCTGTCTGCAGCACCCGGGTTCTCCTAGGAGCCTTTCGAGTGTCTTCCCCCAGTCCCTCCCTGTGCGGGCTGCCGGGGAAAGGCGGGGATGGGCTGGAAAAGCAGGTAGCATCTAGTGCCTCCCCATGGACGGGAGGTAATTAGCGGACTTCCCCCTGCCAGGGAACACCTGTGACACCAGGCAGCTGCGTGGACGGCGGCCCCAAACCTCGACCACACAGTCAGCCGTGTTCCGGAATTCTGAGTGTGGGGAGGTTCTGTCTTCTGTCTGCAGCACCCGGGATCTCCTAGGAGCCCTTCGAGAGTCTTCCCCGAGTCCCTCCCAGTGCGGGCAGCCAGGGAATGGCGGGGTTTGGGCTGGAAAATTAGGTAGCATCTAGTGCCTCCCCATGGACAGGGGAGGTATTTAGCGGAATTCCCCCTGCCATGGAACACCTGTGACACCAGTCAGCTGCGTGGACGGCGGCCCCAAACCTCGACCACACAGTCAGCCGTGTTCCGGAATTCTGAGTGTGGGGAGGTTCCGTCTTCTGTCTGCAGCACCCGGGATCTCCTAGGAGCCCTTCGAGTGTCTTCCCAGAATCCCTCACACTGCGGGCTGCCGGGGAAAGGCGGGGGTTGGGCTGGAAACTCAGGTAGCATCTAGTGCCTCCCCATGGACTGGGGAGGTAATTAGCGGACTTCCCCCTGCCAGGGAACACCTGTGACACCAGGCAGCTGCGTGGAGGGCGGCCCCGAACCTCCCCCACACAGTCAGCCGTGTTCCGGAATTCTGAGTGTGGGGAGGTTCCGTCTTCTGTCTGCAGCACCCGGGATCTCCTAGGAGCCCTTCGAGTGTCTTCCCCCAGTCCCTCACTGTGCGGGCTCCCGGGGAAAGGAGGGGGTTGGGCTGGAAAAGCAGGTAGCATCTTGTGCCTCCCCATGGACAGGGGAGGTAATTAGCGGACTTCCCCTTGCCAGGGAACACCTGTGACACCAGGCAGCTGCGTGGAGGGCGGCCCCGAACCTCCCCCACACAGTCAACCGTGTTCCGGAATTCTGAGTGTGGGGAGGTTCCGTCTTCTGTCTGCAGCACACGGGATCTCCTAGGAGCCCTTCGAGTGTCTTCCCTGAGTCCCTCCCTGTGCGGGCTGCCGGGGAAAGTCGGGGGTTGGGCTGGAAATGCAGGTAGCATCTTGTGCCTCCCCATGGACAGGGGAGGTAATTAGCGGACTTCCCCCTGCCAGGGAACACCTGTGACACCAGGCAGCTGCGTGGAGGGCGGCCCCGAACGTCCCCCACACAGTCAGCCGTGTTCCGGAATTCTGAGTGTGGGGAGGATCCGTCTTCTGTCTGCAGCACACGGGATCTCCTAGGAGCCCTTCGAGTGTCTTCCCAGAGTCACTCACTGTGCGGGCTGCCGGGGAAAGGAGGGGGTTGGGCTGGAAAAGCAGGTAGCATCTTGTGCCTCCCCATGGACAAGGGAGGTAATTAGCGGAATTCCCCCTGCCAGGGAACACCTGTGACAACAGGCAGCTGCGTGGAGGGCGGCCCCGAACCTCCCCCACACAGTCAGCCGTGTTCCGGAATTCTGAGTGTGGGGAGGTTCCGTCTTCTGTCTGCAGCACACGGGATCTCCTAGGAGCCCTTCGAGTGTCTTCCCAGAGTCCCTCCCTGTGCGGGCTGCCGGGGAAAGGCGGGGGTTGGGCTGGAAAAGCAGGTAGCATCTTGTGCCTCCCCATGGATAGGGGAGGTAATTAGCGGACTTCCCCCTGCCAGGGAACACCTGTGACACCAGGCAGCTGCGTGGAGGGCGGCCCCGAACCTCCCCCACACAGTCAGCCGTGTTCCGGAATTCTGAGTGTGGGGAGGATCCGTCTTCTGTCTGCAGCACCCGGGATCTCCTAGGAGCCCTTCGAGTGTCTTCCCCGAATCCCTCACACTGCGGGTTGCCGGGGAAAGGCGGGGGTTGGGCTGGAAACTCAGGTAGCATCTAGTGCCTCCCCATGGACAGGGGAGGTAATTAGCGGACTTCCCCCTGCCAGGGAACACCTGTGACACCAGTCAGCTGCGTGGACGGCGGCCCCAAACCTCGACCACACAGTCAGCCGTGTTCCGGAATTCTGAGTGTGGGGAGGTTCTGTCTTCTGTCTGCAGCACCCGGGATCTCCTAGGAGCCCTTCGAGAGTCTTCCCCGAGTCCCTCCCAGTGCGGGCAGCCAGGGAATGGCGGGGTTTGGGCTGGAAAAGTAGGTAGAATCTAGTGCCTCCCCATGGACAGGGGAGGTGTTTAGCGGAATTCCCCCTGCCAGGGAACACCTGTGACACAATGCAGCTGCGTGGAGGGCGGCCCCGAACCTCCCCCACACAGTCAGCCGTGTTCCGGAATTCTGAGTGTGGGGAGGTTCCGTCTTCTGTCTGCAGCACCCGGGATCTCCTAGGAGCCCTTCGAGAGTCTTCCCCGAGTCCCTCCCAGTGCGGGCAGCCAGATAAATGCGGGGGTTGGGCTGGAAACGTAGGTAGCATCTAGTGCCTCCCCATGGACAGGGGAGGTAATTAGCGGACTTCCCCCTGCCAGGGAACACCTGTGACACCAGGCAGCTGCGTGGAGGGCGGCCCCGAACCTCCCCCACACAGTCAACCGTGTTCCGGAATTCTGAGTGTGGGGAGGATCCGTCTTATGTCTGCAGCACCCGGGATCTCCTAGGAGCCCTTCGAGTGTCTTCCCCGAATCCCTCACACTGCGGGCTGCCGGGGAAAAGCGGGGGTTGGGCTGGAAACTCAGGTAGCATCTAGTGCCTCCCCATGGACAGGGGAGGTAATTAGCGGTATTCCCCCTGCCAGGGAACACCTGTGACACCAGGCAGCTGCGTGGACGGCGGCCCCGAACCTCCCCCACACAGTCAGCCGTGTTCCGGAATTCTGAGTGTGGGGAGGTTCCGTCTTCTGTCTGCAGCACCCGGGATCTCCTAGGAGCCCTTAGAGAGTCTTCCCCGAGTCCCTCCCAGTGCGGGCAGCCAGGGAAAGGCGGGGGTTGGGCTGGAAACGTAGGTAGCATCTAGTGCCTCCCCATGGACAGGGGAGGTAATTAGCGGACTTCCCCCTGCCAGGGAACACCTGTGACACCAGTCAGCTGCGTGGACGGCGGCCCCAAAACTCGACCACACAGTCAGACGTGTTCCGGAATTCTGAGTGTGGGGAGGTTCTGTCTTCTGTCTGCAGCACCCGGGATCTCCTAGGAGCCCTTCGAGAGTCTTCCCCGAGTCCCTCCCAGTGCGGGCAGCCAGGGAATGGCGGGGTTTGGGCTGGAAAAGCAGGTAGCATCTAGTGCCTCCCCATGGACAGGGGAGGTATTTAGCGGAATTCCCCCTGCCAGGGAACACCTGTGACACAAGGCAGCTGCGTGGTGTGCGGCCCTAAACCTCACCCACACAGTCACACGTGTTCCAGATTTCTGAGTGTGGGGAGGTTCCGTCTTCTGTCTGCAGCACCCGGGTTCTCCTAGGAGCCTTTCGAGTGTCTTCCCCCAGTCCCTCCCTGTGCGGGCTGCCGGGGAAAGGCGGGGGTTGGGCTGGAAATGCAAGTAGCATCTTGTGCCTCCCCATGGACAAGGGAGGTAATTAGCGGACTTCCCCCTGCCAGGGAACACCTGTGACACCAGGCAGCTGCGTGGAGGGCGGCCCCGAACCTCCCCCACACAGTCAACCGTTTTCCGGAATTCTGAGTGTTGGGAGGTTCCGTCTTCTATCTGCAGCACCCGGGATCTCCTAGGAGCCCTTCGAGAGTCTTCCCCGAGTCCCTCCCAGTGCGGGCAGCCGGGGAACGGCGGGGGTTGGGCTGGAAACTCTGGTAGCATCTAGTGCCTCCCCATGGACAGGGGAGTTAATTAGCGGAATTCCCCCTGCCAGGGAACACCTGTGACAGCAGGCAGCTGCGTGGAGTGCGGCCCTAAACCTCACCCACGCAGTCACACGTGTTCCGGAATTCTGAGTGTGGGGAGGTTCCGTCTTCTGTCTGCAGCACCCGGGTTCTCCTAGGAGCCTTTCGAGTGTCTTCCCCCATTCCCTCCCTTTGCGGGCTGCCGGGGAAAGGAGGGGGTTGGGCTGGAAAAGCAGGTAGCATCTTGTGCCTCCCCATGGACAAGGGAGGTAATTAGCGGACTTCCCCCTGCCAGGGAACACCTGTGACACCAGGCAGCTGCGTGGAGGGCGGCCCCGAACCTCCCCCACACAGTCAGCCGTGTTCCGGAATTCTGAGTGTGGGGAGGTTCCGTCTTCTGTCTGCAGCACCCGGGATCTCCTAGGAGCCCTTCGAGTGTCTTCCCCGAATCCCTCACACTGCGGGCTGCCGGGGAAAGGCGGGGGTTGGGCTGGAAACTCAGGTAGCATCTAGTGCCTCCCCATGGACAGGGGAGGTAATTAGCGGACTTCCCCCTGCCAGGGAACACCTGTGACACCAGGCAGCTGCGTGGAGGGCGGCCCCGAACCTCCCCCACACAGTCAGCCGTGTTCCGGAATTCTGAGTGTGGGGAGGGTCCGTCTTCTGTCTGCAGCACCCGGGATCTCCTAGGAGCCCTTCGAGTGTCTTCCCCGAATCCCTCACACTGCGGGCTGCCGGGGAATGGCGGGGGTTTGGCTGGAAACTCAGGTAGCATCTAGTGCCTCCCCATGGACAGGGGAGGTAATTAGCGGAATTCCCCCTGCCAGGGAACACCTGTGACAGCAGGCAGCTGCGTGAAGTGCGGCCCTAAACCTCACCCACGCAGTCACACGTGTTCCGGAATTCTGAGTGTGGGGAGGTTCCGTCTTCTGTCTGCAGCACCCGGGTTCTCCTAGGAGCCTTTCGAGTGTCTTCCCCCATTCCCTCCCTTTGCGGGCTGCCGGGGAAACGAGGGGGTTGGGCTGGAAAAGCAGGTAGCATCTTGTGCCTCCCCATGGACAAGGGAGGTAATTAGCGGAATTCCCCCTGCCAGGGAACACCTGTGACACAAGGCAGCTGCGTGGAGGGCGGCCCCGAACCTCCCCCACACAGTCAGCCGTGTTCCGGAATTCTGAGTGTGGGGAGGTTCCGTCTTCTGTCTGCAGCACCCGGGATCTCCTAGGAGCCCTTCGAGTGTCTTCCCCGAATCCCTCCCACTGCGGGCTGCCGGTGAAAGTCGGGGGTTGGGCTGGAAAAGCAGGTAGCATCTTGTGCCTCCCCATGGACAGGGGAGGTAATTAGCGGACTTCCCCCTGCCAGGGAACACCTGTGACAACAGGCAGCTTCGTGGAGGGCGGCCCCGAACCTCCCCCACACAGTCAGCCGTGTTCCGGGATTCTGAGTGTGGGGAGGATCCGTCTTCTGTCTGCAGCACCCGGGATCTCCTAGGAGCCCTTCGAGAGTCTTCCCCGAGTCCCACCCAGTGCGGGCAGCCGGGGAACTGCGGGGGTTGGGCTGGAAACTCAGGTAGCATCTAGTGCCTCCCCATGGACAGGGGAGGTAATTAGCGGTCTTCCCCCTGCCAGGGAACACCTGTGACACCAGTCAGCTGCGTGGACGGCGGCCCCAAACCTCGACCACACAGTCAGCCGTGTTCCGGAATTCTGAGTGTGGGGAGGTTCTGTCTTCTGTCTGCAGCACCCGGGATCTCCTAGGAGCCATTCGAGAGTCTTCCCCGAGTCCCTCCCAGTGCGGGCAGCCAGGGAATGGCGGGGTTTGGGCTGGAAAAGCAGGTAGCATCTAGTGCCTCCCCATGGACAGGGGAGGTATTTAGCGGAATTCCCCCTGCCAGGGAACACCTGTGACACAAGGCAGCTGCGTGGTGTGCGGCCCTAAACCTCACCCACACAGTCACACGTGTTCCAGATTTCTGAGTGTGGGGAGGTTCCGTCTTCTGTCTGCAGCACCCGGGTTCTCCTAGGAGCCTTTCGAGTGTCTTCCCCCAGTCCCTCCCTGTGCGGGCTGCCGGGGAAAGGCGGGGGTTGGGCTGGAAAAGCAGGTAGCATCTTGTGCCTCCCCATGGACAAGGGAAGTAATTAGCGGACTTCCCCCTGCCAGGGAACACCTGTGACACCAGGCAGCTGCGTGGAGGCGGCCCCGAATCTCCCCCACACAGTCAGCCGTGTTCCGGAATTCTGAGTGTGGGGAGGTTCCGTCTTCTGTCTGCAGCACCCGGGATCTCCTAGGAGCCCTTCGAGTGTCTTCCCCGAATCCCTCACACTGTGGGCTGCCGGGGAAAGGCGGGGGTTGGGCTGGAAACTCAGGTAGCATCTAGTGCCTCCCCATGGACAGGGGAGGTAATTAGCGGACTTCCCCCTGCCAGGGAACACCTGTGACACCAGGCAGCTGCGTGGAGGGCGGCCCCGTACCTCCCCCACACAGTCAGCCGTGTTCCGGAATTCTGAGTGTGGGGAGGTTCCGTCTTATTTCTGCAGCACCCGGGTTCACCTAGGAGCCCTTCGAGTGTCTTCCCCCAGTCCCTCCCTGTGCGGGCTGCCGGGGAAAGGCGGGGGTTTGGCTGGAAAAGCAGGTAGCATCTTGTGCCTCCCCATGGACAGGGGAGGTAATTAGCGGACTTCCCCCTGCCAGGGAACACCTGTGACACCAGGCAGCTGCGTGGAGGGCGGCCCCGAACCTCCCCCACACAGTCAGCCGTGTTCCGGAATTCTGAGTGTGGGGAGGTTCCGTCTTCTGTCTGCAGCACCCGGGATTTCCTAGGAGCCCTTCGAGAGTCTTCCCCGAGTCCCTCCCATTGCGGGCAGCCAGGGAAAGGCGGGGTTTGGACTGGAAAGCAGGTAGCATCTAGTGCCTCCCCATGGACAGGGGAGGTAATTAGCGGAATTCCCCCTGCCAGGGAACACCTGTGACAGCAGGCAGCTGCGTGGAGTGCGGCCCTAAACCTCACCCACGCAGTCACACGTGTTCCGGAATTCTGAGTGTGGGGAGGTTCCGTCTTCTGTCTGCAGCACCCGGGTTCTCCTAGGAGCCTTTCGAGTGTCTTCCCCCATTCCCTCCCTTTGCGGGCTGCCGGGGAATGGAGGGGGTTGGGCTGGAAAAGCAGGTAGCATCTTGTGCCTCCCCATGGACAAGGGAGGTAATTAGCGGACTTCCCCCTGCCAGGGAACACCTGTGACACCAGGCAGCTGCGTGGAGGGCGGCCCCGAACCTCCCCCACACAGTCAGCCGTGTTCCGGTATTCTGAGTGTGGGGAGGTTCCGTCTTCTGTCTGCAGCACCTGGGATCTCCTAGGAGCCCTTCGAGTGTCTTCCCCGAATCCCTCACACTGCGGGCTGCCGGGGAAAGGCGGGGGTTGGGCTGGAAACTCAGGTAGCATCTAGTGCCTCCCCATGGACAGGGGAGGTAATTAGCGGACTTCCCCCTGCCAGGGAACACCTGTGACACCAGGCAGCTGCGTGGAGGGCGGCCCCGAACCTCCCCCACACAGTCAGCCGTGTTCCGGAATTCTGAGTGTGGGGAGGTTCCGTCTTATGTCTGCAGCACCCGGGTTCACCTAGGAGCCCTTCGAGTGTCTTCCCCCAGTCCCTCACTGTGCGGGCTGCCGGGGAAAGGAGGGGGTTGGGCTGGAAAAGCAGGTAGCATCTTGTGCCTCCCCATGGACAGGGGAGGTAATTAGCGGACTTCCCCTTGCCAGGGAACACCTGTGACACCAGGCAGCTGCGTGGAGGGCGGCCCCGAAACTCCCCCACACAGTCAACCGTGTTCCGGAATTCTGAGTGTGGGGAGGTTCCGTCTTCTGTCTGCAGCACACGGGATCTCCTAGGAGCCCTTCGAGTGTCTTCCCAGAGTCCCTCCCTGTGCGGGCTGCCGGGGAAAGGCGGGGGTTGGGCTGGAAAAGCAGGTAGAATCTTGTGCCTCCCCATGGACAGGGGAGGTAATTAGCGGACTTCCCCCTGCCAGGGAACACCTGTGACACCAGGCAGCTGCGTGGAGGGCGGCCCCGAACCTCCCCCACACAGTCAGCCGTGTTCCGGAATTCTGAGTGTGGGGAGGTTCCGTCTTCTGTCTGCAGCACCCGGGATCTCCTAGGAGCCCTTCGAGTGTCTTCCCAGAATCCCTCCCACTTCGGGCTGCCGGTGAAAGGAGGGGGTTGTGCTGAAAAAGCAGGTAGCATCTTGTGCCTCCCATTGGACAGGGGAGGTAATTAGCGGACTTCCCCCTGCCAGGGAACACCTGTGACAACAGGCAGCTGCGTGGAGGGCGGCCCCGAACCTCCCCCACACAGTCAGCCGTGTTCCGGAATTCTGAGTGTGGGGAGGTTCCGTCTTATATCTGCAGCATCCGGGTTCACCTAGGAGCCCTTCGAGTGTCTTCCCCAAGTCCCTCACTGTGCGGGCTGCCGGGGAATGGCGGAGGTTGGGCTGGAAAAGCAGGTAGCATCTTGTGCCTCCCCATGGACAAGGGACGTAATTAGCGGACTTCCCCCTGCCAGGGAACACCTGTGACACCAGGCAGCTGCGTGGAGGGCGGCCCCGAACCTCCCCCACACAGTCAGCCGTGTTCCGGAATTCTGAGTGTGGGGAGGTTCCGTCTTATGTCTGCAGCACCCGGGTTCACCTAGGAGCCCTTCGAGTGTCTTCCCCCAGTCCCTCACTGTGCGGGCTGCCGGGGAAAGGAGGGGGTTGGGCTGGAAAAGCAGGTAGCATCTTGTGCCTCCCCATGGACAGGGGAGGTAATTAGCGGACTTCCCCTTGCCAGGGAACACCTGTGACACCAGGCAGCTGCGTGGAGGGCGGCCCCGAACCTCCCCCACACAGTCAACCGTGTTCCGGAATTCTGAGTGTGGGGAGGTTCCGTCTTCTGTCTGCAGCACACGGGATCTCCTAGGAGCCCTTCGAGTGTCTTCCCAGAGTCCCTCCCTATGCGGGCTGCCGGGGAAAGGCGGGGGTTGGGCTGGAAACTCTGGTAGCATCTAGTGCCTCCCCATGGACAGGGGAGGTAATTAGCGGACTTCACCCTGCCAGGGAACACCTGTGACACCAGGCAGCTGCGTGGAGGGCGGCCCCGTACCTCCCCCACACAGTCAGCCGTGTTCCGGAATTCTGAGTGTGGGGAGGTTCCGTCTTATGTCTGCAGCACCCGGGTTCACCTAGGAGCCCTTCGAGTGTCTTCCCCCAGTCCCTCCCTGTGCGGGCTGCCGGGGAAAGGCGGGGGTTGGGCTGGAAAAGCAGGTAGCATCTTGTGCCTCCCCATGGACAAGGGAAGTAATTAGCGGACTTCCCCCTGCCAGGGAACACCTGTGACACCAGGCAGCTGCGTGGAGGCGGCCCCGAATCTCCCCCACACAGTCAGCCGTGTTCCGGAATTCTGAGTGTGGGGAGGTTCCGTCTTCTGTCTGCAGCACCCGGGATCTCCTAGGAGCCCTTCGAGTGTCTTCCCCGAATCCCTCACACTGTGGGCTGCCGGGGAAAGGCGGGGGTTGGGCTGGAAACTCAGGTAGCATCTAGTGCCTCCCCATGGACAGGGGAGGTAATTAGCGGACTTCCCCCTGCCAGGGAACACCTGTGACACCAGGCAGCTGCGTGGAGGGCGGCCCCGTACCTCCCCCACACAGTCAGCCGTGTTCCGGAATTCTGAGTGTGGGGAGGTTCCGTCTTATTTCTGCAGCACCCGGGTTCACCTAGGAGCCCTTCGAGTGTCTTCCCCCAGTCCCTCCCTGTGCGGGCTGCCGGGGAAAGGCGGGGGTTTGGCTGGAAAAGCAGGTAGCATCTTGTGCCTCCCCATGGACAGGGGAGGTAATTAGCGGACTTCCCCCTGCCAGGGAACACCTGTGACACCAGGCAGCTGCGTGGAGGGCGGCCCCGAACCTCCCCCACACAGTCAGCCGTGTTCCGGAATTCTGAGTGTGGGGAGGTTCCGTCTTCTGTCTGCAGCACCCGGGATTTCCTAGGAGCCCTTCGAGAGTCTTCCCCGAGTCCCTCCCATTGCGGGCAGCCAGGGAAAGGCGGGGTTTGGACTGGAAAGCAGGTAGCATCTAGTGCCTCCCCATGGACAGGGGAGGTAATTAGCGGAATTCCCCCTGCCAGGGAACACCTGTGACAGCAGGCAGCTGCGTGGAGTGCGGCCCTAAACCTCACCCACGCAGTCACACGTGTTCCGGAATTCTGAGTGTGGGGAGGTTCCGTCTTCTGTCTGCAGCACCCGGGTTCTCCTAGGAGCCTTTCGAGTGTCTTCCCCCATTCCCTCCCTTTGCGGGCTGCCGGGGAATGGAGGGGGTTGGGCTGGAAAAGCAGGTAGCATCTTGTGCCTCCCCATGGACAAGGGAGGTAATTAGCGGACTTCCCCCTGCCAGGGAACACCTGTGACACCAGGCAGCTGCGTGGAGGGCGGCCCCGAACCTCCCCCACACAGTCAGCCGTGTTCCGGTATTCTGAGTGTGGGGAGGTTCCGTCTTCTGTCTGCAGCACCTGGGATCTCCTAGGAGCCCTTCGAGTGTCTTCCCCGAATCCCTCACACTGCGGGCTGCCGGGGAAAGGCGGGGGTTGGGCTGGAAACTCAGGTAGCATCTAGTGCCTCCCCATGGACAGGGGAGGTAATTAGCGGACTTCCCCCTGCCAGGGAACACCTGTGACACCAGGCAGCTGCGTGGAGGGCGGCCCCGAACCTCCCCCACACAGTCAGCCGTGTTCCGGAATTCTGAGTGTGGGGAGGTTCCGTCTTATGTCTGCAGCACCCGGGTTCACCTAGGAGCCCTTCGAGTGTCTTCCCCCAGTCCCTCACTGTGCGGGCTGCCGGGGAAAGGAGGGGGTTGGGCTGGAAAAGCAGGTAGCATCTTGTGCCTCCCCATGGACAGGGGAGGTAATTAGCGGACTTCCCCTTGCCAGGGAACACCTGTGACACCAGGCACCTGCGTGGAGGGCGGCCCCGAAACTCCCCCACACAGTCAACCGTGTTCCGGAATTCTGAGTGTGGGGAGGTTCCGTCTTCTGTCTGCAGCACACGGGATCTCCTAGGAGCCCTTCGAGTGTCTTCCCAGAGTCCCTCCCTGTGCGGGCTGCCGGGGAAAGGCGGGGGTTGGGCTGGAAAAGCAGGTAGAATCTTGTGCCTCCCCATGGACAGGGGAGGTAATTAGCGGACTTCCCCCTGCCAGGGAACACCTGTGACACCAGGCAGCTGCGTGGAGGGCGGCCCCGAACCTCCCCCACACAGTCAGCCGTGTTCCGGAATTCTGAGTGTGGGGAGGTTCCGTCTTCTGTCTGCAGCACCCGGGATCTCCTAGGAGCCCTTCGAGTGTCTTCCCAGAATCCCTCCCACTTCGGGCTGCCGGTGAAAGGAGGGGGTTGTGCTGAAAAAGCAGGTAGCATCTTGTGCCTCCCATTGGACAGGGGAGGTAATTAGCGGACTTCCCCCTGCCAGGGAACACCTGTGACAACAGGCAGCTGCGTGGAGGGCGGCCCCGAACCTCCCCCACACAGTCAGCCGTGTTCCGGAATTCTGAGTGTGGGGAGGTTCCGTCTTATATCTGCAGCATCCGGGTTCACCTAGGAGCCCTTCGAGTGTCTTCCCCAAGTCCCTCACTGTG
Organism: Camelus bactrianus; assembly: GCF_048773025.1. Taxonomy (NCBI): domain Eukaryota; kingdom Metazoa; phylum Chordata; class Mammalia; order Artiodactyla; family Camelidae; genus Camelus; species Camelus bactrianus. The sequence goes on along the minus strand of NW_027413957.1, from coordinate 7,381,354 downwards.
CGGGCTGCCGGGGAATGGCGGAGGTTGGGCTGGAAAAGCAGGTAGCATCTTGTGCCTCCCCATGGACAAGGGACGTAATTAGCGGACTTCCCCCTGCCAGGGAACACCTGTGACACCAGGCAGCTGCGTGGAGGGCGGCCCCGAACCTCCCCCACACAGTCAGCCGTGTTCCGGAATTCTGAGTGTGGGGAGGTTCCGTCTTATGTCTGCAGCACCCGGGTTCACCTAGGAGCCCTTCGAGTGTCTTCCCCCAGTCCCTCACTGTGCGGGCTGCCGGGGAAAGGAGGGGGTTGGGCTGGAAAAGCAGGTAGCATCTTGTGCCTCCCCATGGACAGGGGAGGTAATTAGCGGACTTCCCCTTGCCAGGGAACACCTGTGACACCAGGCAGCTGCGTGGAGGGCGGCCCCGAACCTCCCCCACACTGTCAACCGTGTTCCGGAATTCTGAGTGTGGGGAGGTTCCGTCTTCTGTCTGCAGCACACGGGATCTCCTAGGAGCCCTTCGAGTGTCTTCCCAGAGTCCCTCCCTATGCGGGCTGCCGGGGAAAGGCGGGGGTTGGGCTGGAAACTCTGGTAGCATCTAGTGCCTCCCCATGGACAGGGGAGGTAATTAGCGGACTTCACCCTGCCAGGGAACACCTGTGACACCAGGCAGCTGCGTGGAGGGCGGCCCCGTACCTCCCCCACACAGTCAGCCGTGTTCCGGAATTCTGAGTGTGGGGAGGTTCCGTCTTCTGTCTGCAGCACCCGGGTTCTCCTAGGAGCCTTTCGAGTGTCTTCCCCCATTCCCTCCCTTTGCGGGCTGCCGGGGAATGGAGGGGGTTGGGCTGGAAAAGCAGGTAGCATCTTGTGCCTCCCCATGGACAAGGGAGGTAATTAGCGGACTTCCCCCTGCCAGGGAACACCTGTGACACCAGGCAGCTGCGTGGAGGGCGGCCCCGAACCTCCCGCACACAGTCAGCCGTGTTCCGGAATTCTGAGTGTGGGGAGGTTCCGTCTTCTGTCTGCAGCACCTGGGATCTCCTAGGAGCCCTTCGAGTGTCTTCCCCGAATCCCTCACACTGCGGGCTGCCGGGGAAAGGCGGGGGTTGGGCTGGAAAAGCAGGTAGCATCTAGTGCCTCCCCATGGACAGGGGAGGTAATTAGCGGACTTCCCCCTGCCAGGGAACACCTGTGACACCAGGCAGCTGCGTGGAGGGCGGCCCCGAACCTCCCCCACACAGTCAGCCGTGTTCCGGAATTCTGAGTGTGGGGAGGTTCCGTCTTATGTCTGCAGCACCCGGGTTCACCTAGGAGCCCTTCGAGTGTCTTCCCCCAGTCCCTCACTGTGCGGGCTGCCGGGGAAAGGAGGGGGTTGGGCTGGAAAAGGAGGTAGCATCTTGTGCCTCCCCATGGACAGGGGAGGTAATTAGCGGACTTCCCCTTGCCAGGGAACACCTGTGACACCAGGCAGCTGCGTGGAGGGCGGCCCCGAACCTCCCCCACACAGTCAACCGTGTTCCGGAATTCTGAGTGTGGGGAGGTTCCGTCTTCTGTCTGCAGCACACGGGATCTCCTAGGAGCCCTTCGAGTGTCTTCCCAGAGTCCCTCCCTGTGCGGGCTGCCGGGGAAAGGCGGGGGTTGGGCTGGAAAAGCAGGTAGCATCTTGTGCCTCCCCATGGACAGGGGAGGTAATTAGCGGACTTCCCCCTGCCAGGGAACACCTGTGACACCAGGCAGCTGCGTGGAGGGCGGCCCCGAACCTCCCCCACACAGTCAGCCGTGTTCCGGAATTCTGAGTGTGGGGAGGTTCCGTCTTCTGTCTGCAGCACCCGGGATCTCCTAGGAGCCCTTCGAGTGTCTTCCCAGAATCCCTCCCACTTCGGGCTGCCGGTGAAAGGACGGGGTTGTGCTGAAAAAGCAGGTAGCATCTTGTGCCTCCCATTGGACAGGGGAGGTAATTAGCGGACTTCCCCCTGCCAGGGAACACCTGTGACACCAGGCAGCTGCGTGGATGGCGGCCCCGAACCTCCCCCACACAGTCAGCCGTGTTCCGGAATTCTGAGTGTGGGGAGGTTCCGTCTTATATCTGCAGCATCCGGGTTCACCTAGGAGCCCTTCGAGTGTCTTCCCCAAGTCCCTCACTGTGCGGGCTGCCGGGGAATGGCGGAGGTTGGGCTGGAAAAACAGGTAGAATCTTGTGCCTCCCCATGGACAAGGGACGTAATTAGCGGACTTCCCCCTGCCAGGGAACACCTGTGACACCAGGCAGCTGCGTGGAGGGCGGCCCCGAACCTCCCCCACACAGTCAGCCGTGTTCCGGAATTCTGAGTGTGGGGAGGTTCCGTCTTATGTCTGCAGCACCCGGGTTCACCTAGGAGCCCTTCGAGTGTCTTCCCCCAGTCCCTCACTGTGCGGGCTGCCGGGGAAAGGAGGGGGTTGGGCTGGAAAAGCAGGTAGCATCTTGTGCCTCCCCATGGACAGGGGAGGTAATTAGCGGACTTCCCCTTGCCAGGGAACACCTGTGACACCAGGCAGCTGCGTGGAGGGCGGCCCCGAACCTCCCCCACACAGTCAACCGTGTTCCGGAATTCTGAGTGTGGGGAGGTTCCGTCTTCTGTCTGAAGCACACGGGATCTCCTAGGAGCCCTTCGAGTGTCTTCCCAGAGTCCCTCCCTATGCGGGCTGCCGGGGAAAGGCGGGGGTTGGGCTGGAAAAGCAGGTAGCATCTTGTGCCTCCCCATGGACAGGGGAGGTAATTAGCGGACTTCCCCCTGCCAGGGAACACCTGTGACACCAGGCAGCTGCGTGGAGGGCGGCCCCGAACCTCCCCCACACAGTCAGCCGTGTTCCGGAATTCTGAGTGTGGGGAGGATCCTTCTTCTGTCTGCAGCACCCGGGATCTCCTAGGAGCCCTTCGAGTGTCTTCCCCGAATCCCTCACACTGCGGGCTGCCAGGGAAAGGCGGGGGTTGGGCTGGAAACTCAGGTAGCATCTAGTGCCTCCCCATGGACAGGGGAGGTAATTAGCGGACTTCCCCCTGCCAGGGAACACCTGTGACACCAGTCAGCTGCGTGGACGGCGGCCCCAAACCTCGACCACACAGTCAGCCGTGTTCCGGAATTCTGAGTGTTGGGAGGTTCTGTCTTCTGTCTGCAGCACCCGGGATCTCCTAGGAGCATTTCGAGAGTCTTCCCCGAGTCCCTCCCAGTGCGGGCAGCCATGGAATGGCGGGGTTTGGGCTGGAAAAGTAGGTAGCATCTAGTGCCTCCCCATGGACAGGGGAGATATTTAGCGGAATTCCCCCTGCCAGGGAACACCTGTGACACAAGGCAGCTGCGTGGTGTGCGGCCCTAAACCTCACCCACACAGTCACACTTGTTCCAGATTTCTGAGTGTGGGGAGGTTCCGTCTTCTGTCTGCAGCACCCGGGTTCTCCTAGGAGCCTTTCGAGTGTCTTCCCCCAGTCCCTCCCTGTGCGGGCTGCCGGGGAAAGGCGGGGGTTGGGCTGGAAAAGCAGGTAGCATCTTGTGCCTCCCCATGGACAAGGGAGGTAATTAGCGGACTTCCCCCTGCCAGGGAACACCTGTGACACCAGTCAGCTGCGTGGAGGGCGGCCCCGAACCTCCCCCACACAGTCAGCCGTGTTCCGGAATTCTGAGTGTGGGGATTTTCCGTCTTCTGTCTGCAGCACCCGGGATTTCCTAGGAGCCCTTCGAGAGTCTTCCCCGAGTCCCTCCCAGTGCGGGCAGCCAGGGAAAGGCGGGGTTTGGACTGGAAACGCAGGTAGCATCTAGTGCCTCCCCATGGACAGGGGAGGTAATTAGCGGAATTCCCCCTGCCAGGGAACACCTGTGACAGCAGGCAGCTGCGTGGAGTGCGGCCCTAAACCTCACCCACGCAGTCACACGTGTTCCGGAATTCTGAGTGTGGGGAGGTTCCGTCTTCTGTCTGCAGCACCCGGGTTCTCCTAGGAGCCTTTCGAGTGTCTTCCCCCATTCCCTCCCTTTGCGGGCTGCCGGGGAAAGGAGGGGGTTGGGCTGGAAAAGCAGGTAGCATCTTGTGCCTCCCCATGGACAAGGGAGGTAGTTAGCGGACTTCCCCATGCCAGGGAACACCTGTGACACCAGGAAGCTGCGTGGAGGGCGGCCCCGAACCTCCCCCACACAGTCAGCCGTGTTCCGGAATTCTGAGTGTGGGGAGGTTCCGTCTTCTGTCTGCAGCACCCGGGATCTCCTAGGAGCCCTTCGAGTGTCTTCACCGAATCCCTCACCCTGCGGGCTGCCGGGGAAAGGCGGGGGTTTGGCTGGAAACTCAGGTAGCATCTAGTGCCTCCCCATGGACAGGGGAGGTAATTAGCGGACTTCCCCCTGCCAGGGAACACCTGTGACACCAGGCAGCTGCGTGGATGGCGGCCCCGAACCTCCCCCACACAGTCAGCCGTGTTCCGGAATTCTGAGGGTGGGGAGGTTCCGTCTTCTGTCTGCAGCACCCGGGATCTCCTAGGAGCCCTTCGAGTGTCTTCCCCGAATCCCTCACACTGCGGGCTGCCGGGGAAAGGCCGGGGTTGGGCTGGAAACTCAGGTAGCATCTAGTGCCTCCCCATGGACAGGGGAGGTAATTAGCGGAATTCCCCCTGCCAGGGAACACCTGTGACACCAGGCAGCTGCGTGGAGGGCGGCCCCGAACCTCCCCCACACAGTCAGCCGTGTTCCGGAATTCTGAGTGTGGGGAGGTTCCGTCTTATGTCTGCAGCACCCGGGTTCACCTAGGAGCCATTCGAGTGTCTTCCCCCAGTCCCTCACTGTGCGGGCTGCCGGGGAAAGGAGGGGGTTGGGCTGGAAAAGCAGGTAGCATCTTGTGCCTCCCCATGGACAGGGGAGGTAATTAGCGGAATTCCCCTTGCCAGGGAACACCTGTGACACCAGGCAGCTGCGTGGAGGGCGGCCCCGAACCTCCCCCACACAGTCAACCGTGTTCCGGAATTCTGAGTGTGGGGAGGTTCCGTCTTCTGTCTGCAGCACACGGGATCTCCTAGGAGCCCTTCGAGTGTCTTCCCAGAGTCCCTCCCTGTGCGGGCTGCCAGGGAAAGGCGGGGGTTGGGCTGGAAAAGCAGGTAGCATCTTGTGCCTCCCCATGGACAGGGGAGGTAATTAGCGGACTTCCCCCTGCCAGGGAACACCTGTGACACCAGGCAGCTGCGTGGAGGGCGGCCCCGAACTTCCCCCACACAGTCAGCCGTGTTCCGGAATTCTGAGTGTGGGGAGGATCCGTCTTCTGTCTGCAGCACACGGGATCTCCTAGGAGCCCTTCGAGTGTCTTCCCAGAGTCCCTCCCTGTGCGGGCTGCCGGGGAAAGGCGGGGGTTGGGCTGGAAATGCAGGTAGCATCTTGTGCCTCCCCATGGACAAGGGAGGTAATTAGCGGACTTACCCCTGCCAGGGAACACCTGTGACACCAGGCAGCTGCGTGGAGGGCGGCCCCGAACATCCCCCACACAGTCAGGCGTGTTCCGGAATTCTGAGTGTGGGGAGGTTCCGTCTTCTGTCTGCAGCACCCGGGATCTCCTAGGAGCCCTTCGAGTGTCTTCCCAGAATCCCTCCCACTTCGGGCTGCCGGTGAAAGGAGGGGGTTGTGCTGAAAAAGCAGGTAGCATCTTGTGCCTCCCAATGGACAGGGGAGGTAATTAGCGGACTTCCCCCTGCCAGGGAACACCTGTGACACCAGGCAGCTGCGTGGAGGGCGGCCCCGAACCTCCCCCACACAGTCAGCCGTGTTCCGGAATTCTGAGTGTGGGGAGGTTCCGTCTTATGTCTGCAGCATCCGGGTTCACCTAGGAGCCCTTCGAGTGTCTTCCCCCAGTCCCTCACTGTGCGGGCTGCCGGGGAATGGCGGAGGTTGGGCTGGAAAAGCAGGTAGCATCTTGTGCCTCCCCATGGACAAGGGAGGTAATTAGCGGACTTCCCCCTGCCAGGGAACACCTGTGACACCAGGCAGCTGCGTGGAGGGCGGCCCCGATCCTCCCCCACACAGTCAGCCGTGTTCCGGAATTCTGAGTGTGGGGAGGTTCCGTCTTATGTCTGCAGCACCCGGGTTCACCTAGGAGCCCTTCGAGTCTCTTCCCCCAGTCCCTCAGTGTGCGGGCTGCCGGGGAAAGGAGGGGGTTGGGCTGGAAAAGCAGGTAGCATCTTGTGCTTCCCCATGGACAAGGGAGGTATTTAGCGGACTTCCCCCTGCCAGGGAACACCTGTGACACCAGGCAGCTGCGTGGAGGGCGGCCCCGAACCTCCCCCACACAGTCAGCCGTGTTCCGGAATTCTGAGTGTGGGGAGGTTCCGTCTTCTGTCTGCAGCACCCGGGATCTCCTAGGAGCCCTTCGAGAGTCTTCCCCGAGTCCCTCCCAGTGAGGGCAGCCAGGGAAAGGCGGGGTTTTGGACTGGAAACGCAGGTAGCATCTAGTGCCTCCCCATGGACAGGGGAGGTAATTAGCGGAATTCCCCCTGCCAGGGAACACCTGTGACAGCAGGCAGCTGCGTGGAGTGCGGCCCTAAACCTCACCCACGCAGTCACACGTGTTCCGGAATTCTGAGTGTGGGGAGGTTCCGTCTTCTGTCTGCAGCACCCGGGTTCTCCTAGGAGCCTTTCGAGTGTCTTCCCCCATTCCCTCCCTTTGCGGGCTGCCGGGGAAAGGAGGGGGTTGGGCTGGAAAAGCAGGTAGCATCTTGTGCCTCCCCATGGACAAGGGAGGTAATTAGCGGACTTCCCCCTGCCAGGGAACACCTGTGACACCAGGCAGCTGCGTGGAGGGCGGCCCCGAACCTCCCCCACACAGTCAGCCGTGTTCCGGAATTCTGAGTGTGGGGAGGTTCCGTCTTCTGTCTGCAGCACCCGGGATCTCCTAGGAGCCCTTCGAGTGTCTTCCCCGAATCCCTCACACTGCGGGCTGCTGGGGAAAGGCGGGGGTTGTGCTGGAAACTCAGGTAGCATCTAGTGCCTCCCCATGGACAGAGGAGGTACTTAGCGGACTTCCCCCTGCCAGGGAACACCTGTGACACCAGGCAGCTGCGTGGAGGGCGGCCCCGAACCTCCCCAACACAGTCAGCCGTGTTCCGGAATTCTGAGTGTGGGGAGGTTCCGTCTTCTGTCTGCAGCACCCGGGATCTCCTAGGAGCCCTTCGAGTGTCTTCCCCGAATCCCTCACACTGCGGGCTGCCGGGGAAAGGCGGGGGTTGGGCTGGAAACTCAGGTAGCATCTAGTGACTCCCCATGGACAGGGGAGTTAATTAGCGGACTTCCCCCTGCCAGGGAACACCTGTGACACCAGGCAGCTGCGTGGAGGGCGGCCCCGAACCTCCCCCACACAGTCAGCCGTGTTCCGGAATTCTGAGTGTGGGGAGGTTCCGTCTTATGTCTGCAGCACCCGGGTTCACCTAGGAGCCCTTCGAGTGTCTTCCCCCAGTCCCTCACTGTGCGGGCTGCCGGGGAAAGGAGGGGGTTGGGCTGGAAAAGCAGGTAGCATCTTGTGCCTCCCCATGGACAAGGGACGTAAGTAGCGGACTTCCCCCTGCCAGGGAAAACCTGTGACACCAGGCAGCTGCGTGGAGGGCGGCCCCGAACCTCCCCCACACAGTCAGCCGTGTTCCGGAATTCTGAGTGTGGGGAGGATCCGTCTTCTGTCTGCAGCACACGGGATCTCCTAGGAGCCCTTCGAGTGTCTTCCCAGAGTCCCTCCCTGTGCGGGCTGCCGGGGAAAGGCGGGGGTTGGGCTGGAAAAGCAGGTAGCATCTTGTGCCTCCCCATGGACAAGGGAGGTAATTAGCGGAATTCCCCCTGCCAGGGAACACCTGTGACACCAGGCAGCTGCGTGGAGGGCGGCCCCGAACCTCCCCCACACAGTCAGCCGTGTTCCGGAATTCTGAGTGTGGGGAGGATCCGTCTTCTGTCTGCAGCACCCGGGATCTCCTAGGAGCCCTTCGAGTGTCTTCCCCGAATCCCTCCCACTGCGGGCTGCCGGGGAAAGGCGGGGGTTGGGCTGGAAACTCAGGTAGCATCTAGTGCCTCCCCATGGACAGGGGAGGTAATTAGCGGACTTCCCCCTGCCAGGGAACACCTGTGACACCACGCAGCTGCGTGGAGGGCGGCCCCGAACCTCCCCCACACAGTCAACCGTGTTCCGGAATTCTGAGTGTGTGGAGGTTCCGTCTTCTGTCTGCAGCACCCGGGATCTCCTAGGAGCCCTTCGAGAGTCTTCCCCGAGTCCCTCCCAGTGCGGGCAGCCGGGGAACCGCGGGGGTTGGGCTGGAAAATCTGGTAGCATCTAGTGCCTCCCCATGGACAGGGGAGGTAATTAGCGGAATTCCCCCTGCCAGGGAACACCTGTGACAGCAGGCAGCTGCGTGGTGTGCGGCCCTAAACCTCACCCACGCAGTAACACGTCTTCCGGAATTCTGAGTGTGGGGAGGTTCCGTCTTCTGTCTGCAGCACCCGGGTTCTCCTAGGAGCCTTTCGAGTGTCTTCCCCCATTCCCTCCCTTTGCGGGCTGCCGGGGAAAGGAGGGGGTTGGGCTGGAAAAGCAGGTAGCATCTTGTGCCTCCCCATGGACAAGGGAGGTAATTTGCGGACTTCCCCCTGCCAGGGAACACCTGTGACACCAGGCAGCTGCGTGGAGGGCGGCCCCGAACCTCCCCCACACAGTCACCCGTGTTCCGGAATTCTGAGTGTGGGGAGGTTCTGTCTTCTGTCTGCAGCACCCGGGATCTCCTAAGAGCCCTTCGAGTGTCTTCCCCGAATCCCTCCCACTGCGGGCTGCCGGTGAAAGTCGGGGGTTGGGCTGGAAAAGCAGGTAGCATCTTGTGCCTCCCCATGGACAGGGGAGGTAATTAGCGGTCTTCCCCCTGCCAGGGAACACCTGTGACACCAGTCAGCTGCGTGGACGGCGGCCCCAAACCTCGACCACACAGTCAGCCGTGTTCCGGAATTCTGAGTGTGGGGAGGTTCTGTCTTCTGTCTGCAGCACCCGGGATCTCCTAGGAGCCCTTCGAGAGTCTTCCCCGAGTCCCTCCCAGTGCGGGCAGCCAGGGAATGGCGGGGTTTGGGCTGGAAAAGCAGGTAGCATCTAGTGCCTCCCCATGGACAGGGGAGGTATTTAGCGGAATTCCCCCTGCCAGGGAACACCTGTGACACAAGGCAGCTGCGTGGTGTGCGTCCCTAAACCTCACCCACACAGTCACACGTGTTCCAGATTTCTGAGTGTGGGGAGGTTCCGTCTTCTGTCTGCAGCACCCGGGTTCTCCTAGGAGCCTTTCGAGTGTCTTCACCCAGTCCCTCCCTGTGCGGGCTGCCGGGGAAAGGCGGGGGTTGGGCTGGAAAAGCAGGTAGCATCTTGTGCCTCCCCATGGACAAGGGATGTAATTAGGGGACTTCCCCCTGCCAGGGAACACCTGTGACACCAGGCAGCTGCGTGGAGGGCGGCCCCGAACCTCCCCCACACAGTCAGCCGTGTTCCGGAATTCTGAGTGTGGGGAGGTTCCGTCTTCTGTCTGCAGCACCCGGGATCTCCTAGGAGCCCTTCGAGTGTCTTCCCCGAATCCCTCACACTGCGGGCTGCCGGGGAAAGGCGGGGGTTGGGCTGGAAACTCAGGTAGCATCTAGTGCCTCCCCATGGACAGGGGAGGTAATTAGCGGAATTCCCCCTGCCAGGGAACACCTGTGACACCAGGCAGCTGCGTGGAGGGCGGCCCCGAACCTCCCCCACACAGTCAGCCGTGTTCCGGAATTCTGAGTGTGGGGAGGTTCCGTCTTATGTCTGCAGCACCCGGGTTCACCTAGGAGACCTTCGAGTGTCTTCCCCCAGTCCCTCCCTGTGCGGGCTGCCGGGGAAAGGCGGGGGTTGGGCTGGAAAAGCAGGTAGCATCTTGTGCCTCCCCATGGACAGGGGAGGTAATTAGCGGACTTCCCCCTGCCAGGGAACACCTGTGACACCAGGCAGTTTCGTGGAGGGCGGCCCCGAACCTCCCCCACACAGTCAGCCGTGTTCCGGAATTCTGAGTGTGGGGAGGTTCCGTCTTATGTCTGCAGCATCCGGGTTCACCTAGGAGCCCTTCGAGTGTCTTCCCCCAGTCCCTCACTGTGCCGGCTGCCGGGGAATGGCGGAGGTTGGGCTGGAAAAGCAGGTAGCATCTTGTGCCTCCCCATGGACAAGGGACGTAATTAGCGGACTTCCCCCTGCCAGGGAACACCTGTGACACCAGGCAGCTGCGTGGAGGGCGGCCCCGAACCTCCCCCACACAGTCAGCCTTGTTCCGGAATTCTGAGTGTGGGGAGGTTCCGTCTTATGTCTGCAGAACCCGGGTTCACCTAGGAGCCCTTCGAGTGTCTTCCCAAAGTCCCTCACTGTGCGGGCTGCTGGGGAAAGGAGGGGGTTGTGCTGGAAAAGCAGGTAGCATCTTGTGCCTCCCCATGGACAGGGGAGGTAATTAGCGGACTTCCCCTTGCCAGGGAACACCTGTGACACCAGGCAGCTGCGTGGAGGGTGGCCCCGAACCTCCCCCACACAGTCAACCGTGTTCCGGAATTCTGAGTGTGGGGAGGTTCCGTCTTCTATCTGCAGCACACGGGATCTCCTAGGAGCCCTTCGAGTGTCTTCCCAGAGTCCCTCCCTGTGCGGGCTGCCGGGGAAAGGCGGGGGTTGGGCTGGAAAAGCAGGTAGCATCTTGTGCCTCCCCATGGACAGGGGAGGTAATTAGCGGACTTCCCCCTGCCAGGGAACACCTGTGACACCAGGCAGCTGCGTGGAGGGCGGCCCCGAACCTCCCCCACACAGTCAGCCTTGTTCCGGAATTCTGAGTGTGGGGAGGTTCCGTCTTATGTCTGCAGAACCCGGGTTCACCTAGGAGCCCTTCGAGTGTCTTCCCAAAGTCCCTCACTGTGCGGGCTGCTGGGGAAAGGAGGGGGTTGTGCTGGAAAAGCAGGTAGCATCTTGTGCCTCCCCATGGACAGGGGAGGTAATTAGCGGACTTCCCCTTGCCAGGGAACACCTGTGACACCAGGCAGCTGCGTGGAGGGTGGCCCCGAACCTCCCCCACACAGTCAACCGTGTTCCGGAATTCTGAGTGTGGGGAGGTTCCGTCTTCTGTCTGCAGCACCCGGGATCTCCTAGGAGCCCTTCGAGTGTCTTCCCCGAATCCCTCCCACTGCGGGCTGCCGGGGAAAGGCGGGGGTTGGGCTGGAAACTCAGGTAGCATCTAGTGCCTCCCCATGGACAGGGGAGGTAATTAGCGGACTTCCCCCTGCCAGGGAACACCTGTGACACCACGCAGCTGCGTGGAGGGCGGCCCCGAACCTCCCCCACACAGTCAACCGTGTTCCGGATTTCTGAGTGTGGGGAGGTTCCGTCTTCTGTCTGCAGCACCCGGGATCTCCTAGGAGCCCTTCGAGAGTCTTCCCCGAGTCCCTCCCAGTGCGGGCAGCCGGGGAACGGCGGCGGTTGGGCTGGAAAATCTGGTAGCATCTAGTGCCTCCACATGGACAGGGGAGGTAATTAGCGGAATTCCCCCTGCCAGGGAACACCTGTGACAGCAGGCAGCTGCGTGGAGTGCGGCCCTAAACCTCACCCACGCAGTCACACGTGTTCCGGAATTCTGATTGTGGGGAGGTTCCGTCTTCTGTCTGCAGCACCCAGGTTCTCCTAGGAGCCTTTCGAGTGTCTTCCCCCATTCCCTCCCTTTGCGGGCTGCCGGGGAAAGGAGGGGGTTGGGCTGGAAAAGCAGGTAGCATCTTGTGCCTCCCAATGGACAAGGGAGGTAATTAGCGGACTTCCCCCTGCCAGGGAACACCTGTGACACCAGGCAGCTGCGTGGAGGGCGGCCCCGAACCTCCCCCACACAGTCAGCCGTGTTCCGGAATTCTGAGTGTGGGGAGGTTCCGTCTTCTGTCTGCAGCACCCGGGATCTCCTAGGAGCCCTTCGAGAGTCTTCCCCGAGTCCCTCCCAGTGCGGGCAGCCGGGGAACTGCGGGGGTTGGGCTGGAAACTCAGGTAGCATCTAGTGCCTCCCCATGGACAGGGGAGGTAATTAGCGGTCTTCCCCCTGCCAGGGAACACCTGTGACACCAGTCAGCTGCGTGGACGGCGGCCCCAAACCTCGACCACACAGTCAGCCGTGTTCCGGAATTCTGAGTGTGGGGAGGTTCTGTCTTCTGTCTGCAGCACCCGGGATCTCCTAGGAGCACTTCGAGAGTCTTCCCCGAGTCCCTCCCAGTGCGGGCAGCCAGGGAATGGCGGGGTTTGGGTTGGAAAAGCAGGTAGCATCTAGTGCCTCCCCATGGACAGGGGAGGTATTTAGCGGAATTCCCCCTGCCAGGGAACACCTGTGACACAAGGCAGCTGCGTGGTGTGCGGCCCTAAACCTCACCCACACAGTCACACGTGTTCCAGATTTCTGAGTGTGGGGAGGTTCCGTCTTCTGTCTGCAGCACCCGGGTTCTCCTAGGAGCCTTTCGAGTGTCTTCCCCCAGTCCCTCCCTGTGCGGGCTGCCGGGGAAAGGCGGGGGTTGAGCTGGAAAAGCAGGTAGCATCTTGTGCCTCCCCATGGACAAGGGAGGTAATTAGCGGACTTCCCCCTGCCAGGGAACACCTGTGACACCAGGCAGCTGCGTGGAGGGCGGCCCCGAACCTCCCCCACACAGTCAGCCGTGTTCCGGAATTCTGAGTGTGGGGAGGTTCCGTCTTCTGTCTGCAGCACCCGGGATCTCCTAGGAGCCCTTCGAGTGTCTTCCCCGAATCCCTCCCACTGCGGGCTGCCGGGGAACGGCGGGGGTTGTGCTGGAAACTCAGGTAGCATCTAGTGCCTCCCCATGGACAGGGGAGGTAATTAGCGGACTTCCCCCTGCCAGGGAACACCTGTGACACCAGGCAGCTGCGTGGAGGGCGGCCCCGAACCTCCCCCACACAGTCAGCCGTGTTCCGGAATTCTGAGTGTGGGGAGGTTCCGTCTTATGTCTGCAGCACCCGGGTTCACCTAGGAGCCCTTCGAGTGTCTTCCCCCAGTCCCTCCCTGTGCGGGATGCCGGGGAAAGGCGGGGGTTGGGCTGGAAAGCAGGTAGCTTCTTGTGCCTCCCCATGGACAGGGGAGGTAATTAGCGGACTTCCCCCTGCCAGGGAACACCTGTGACACCAGGCAGTTGCGTGGAGGGCGGCCCCGAACCTCCCCCACACAGTCAGCCGTGTTCCGGAATTCTGAGTGTGGGGAGGATCCGTCTTCTGTCTGCAGCACCCGGGATCTCCTAGGAGCACTTCGAGTGTCTTCCCCGAATCCCTCACACTGCGGGCTGCCGGGGAAAGGCGGGGGTTTGGCTGGAAAAGCAGGTAGCATCTTGTGCCTCCCCATGGACAAGGGAGGTAATTAGCGGACTTCCCCCTGCCAGGGAACACCTGTGACACCAGGCAGCTGCGTGGAGGGCGGACCCGAACCTCCCCCACACAGTCAGCCGTGTTCCGGAATTCTGAGTGTGGGGAGGTTCCGTCTTCTGTCTGCAGCACCCGGGATCTCCTAGGAGCCCTTCGAGAGTCTTCCCCGAGTCCCTCCCAGTGCGGGTAGCCAGGGAAAGGCGGGGTTTGTACTGGAAACGCAGGTAGCATCTAGTGCCTCCCCATGGACAGGGGAGGTAATTAGCGGAATTCCCCCTGCCAGGGAACACCTGTGACAGCAGGCAGCTGCGTGGAGTGCGGCCCTAAACCTCACCCACGCAGTCACACTTGTTCCGGAATTCTGAGTGTGGGGAGGTTCCGTCTTCTGTCTGCAGCACCCGGGTTCTCCTAGGAGCCTTTCGAGTGTCTTCCCCCATTCCCTCCCTTTGCGGGCTGCCAGGGAAAGGAGGGGGTTGGGCTGGAAAATCAGGTAGCATCTTGTGCCTCCCCATGGACAAGGGAAGTAATTAGCGGACTTCCCCCTGCCAGGGAACACCTGTGACACCAGGCAGCTGCGTGGAGGGCGGCCCCGAACCTCCCCCACACAGTCAGCCGTGTTCCGGAATTCTGAGTGTGGGGAGGTTCCGTCTTCTGTCTGCAGCACCCGGGGTCTCCTGGGAGCCTTTCGAGTGTCTTCCCCCATTCCCTCCCTTTGCGGACTGCCGGGGAAAGGAGGGGGTTGGGCTGGAAAAGCAGGTAGCATCTTGTGCCTCCCAATGGACAAGGGAGGTAATTAGCGGACTTCCCCCTGCCAGGGATCACCTGTGACACCAGGCAGCTGCGTGGAGGGCGGCCCCGAACCTCCCCCACACAGTCAGCCGTGTTCCGGAATTCTGAGTGTGGGGAGGTTCCGTCTTCTGTCTGCAGCACCCAGGATCTCCTAGGAGCCCTTCGAGTGTCTTCCCCGAATCCCTCACACTGCGGGCTGCCGGGGAAAGGCGGGGGTTGGGCTGGAAACTCAGGTAGCATCTAGTGCCTCCCCATGGACAGGGGAGGTAATTAGCGGACTTCCCCCTGCCAGGGAACACCTGTGACACCAGGCAGCTGCGTGGAGGGCGGCCCCGAACCTCCCCCACACAGTCAGCCGTGTTCCAGAATTCTGAGTTTGGGGAGGTTCCGTCTTATGTCTGCAGCAACCGGGTTCACCTAGGAGCCCTTCGAGTGTCTTCCCCCAGTCCCTCACTGTGCGGGCTGCCGGGGAATGGAGGGGGTTGGCCTGGAAAAGCAGGTAGCATCTTGTGCCTCCCCATGGACAGGGGAGGTAATTAGCGGACTTCCCCTTGCCAGGGAACACCTGTGACACCAGGCAGCTGCGTGGAGGGCGGCCCCGAACCTCCCCCACACAGTCAACCGTGTTCCGGAATTCTGAGTGTGGGGAGGTTCCGTCTTCTGTCTGCAGCACACGGGATCTCCTAGGAGCCTTTCGAGTGTCTTCCCAGAGTCCCTCCCTGTGCGGGCTGCCGGGGAAAGGCGGGGGTTGGGCTGGAAAAACAGGTAGCATCTTGTGCCTCCCCATGGACAGGGGAGGTAATTAGCGGACTTCCCCCTGCCAGGGAACACCTGTGACACCAGGCAGCTTCGTGGAGGGCGGCCCCGAACCTCCCCCACACAGTCAGCCGTGTTCCGGAATTCTGAGTGTGGGGAGGATCCGTCTTCTGTCTGCAGCACACGGGATCTCCTAGGAGCCATTCGAGAGTCTTCCCAGAGTCCCTCACTGTGCGGGCTGCCGGGGAAAGGCGGGGGTTGGGCTGGAAAAGCAGGTAGCATCTTGTGCCTCCCCATGGACAAGGGAGGTAATTAGCGGACTTCCCCCTGCCAGGGAACACCTGTGACACCAGGCAGCTGCGTGGAGGGCGGCCCCGAAACTCCCCCACACAGTCAGCCGTGTTCCGGAATTCTGAGTGTGGGGAGGTTCCGTCTTCTGTCTGCAGCACCCGGGATCTCCTAGGAGCCCTTCGAGTGTCTTCCCAGAATCCCTCCCACTTCGGGCTGCCGGTGAAAGGAGGGGGTTGTGCTGAAATAGCAAGTAGCATCTTGTGCCTCCCAATGGACAGGGGAGGAAATTAGCGGACTTCCCCCTGCCAGGGAACACCTGTGACACCAGGCAGCTGCGTGGAGGGCGGCCTCGAACCTCCACCACACAGTCAGCCGTGTTCCGGAATTCTGAGTGTGGGGAGGTTCCGTCTTATGTCTGCAGCACCCGGGTTCACCTAGGAGCCCTTCGAATGTCTTCCCCCAGTCCCTCACTGTGCGGGCTGCCGGGGAAAGGATGGGGTTGGGCTGGAAAAGCAGGTAGCATCTTCTGACTCCCCATGGACAGGGGAGGTAATTAGCGGACTTCCCCTTGCCAGGGAACACCTGTGACAACAGGCAGCTGCGTGGAGGGCGGCCCCGAACCTCCCCCACACAGTCAACCGTGTTCCGGATTTCTGAGTGTGGGGAGGTTCCGTCTTCTGTCTGCAGCACACGGGATCTCCTAGGAGCCCTTCGAGTGTCTTCCCAGAGTCCCTCCCTGTGCGGGCTGCCGGGGAAAGGCGGGGGTTGTGCTGGAAAAGCAGGTAGCATGTTGTGCCTCCCCAAGGAGAGGGGAGGTAATTAGCGGACTTCCCCCTGCCAGGGAACACCTGTGACACCAGGCAGCTGCGTGGAGGGCGGCCCCGAACCTCCCCCACACAGTCAGCCGTGTTCCGGAATTCTGAGTGTGGGGAGGATCCGTCTTCTGTCTGCAGCACCCGGGATCTCCTAGGAGCACTTCGAGTGTCTTCCCCGAATCTCTCACACTGCGGGCTGCCGGGGAAAGGCGGGGGTTGGGCTGGAAACTCAGGTAGCATCTAGTGCCTCCCCATGGACAGGGGAGGTAATTAGCGGACTTCCCCCTGCCAGGGAACACCTGTGACACCAGGCAGCTGCGTGGAGGGCGGCCCAGAACCTCCCCCACAGTCAGCCGTGTTCCGGAATTCTGAGTGTGGGGAGGTTCCGTCTTATGTCTGCAGCACCCGGGTTCACCTAGGAGCCCTTCGAGTGTCTTCCCCCAGTCCCTCCCTGTGCGGGCTGCCGGGGAAAGGCGGGGGTTGGGCTGGAAAAGCAGGTAGCTTCTTGTGCCTCCCCATGGACAGGGGAGGTAATTAGCGGACTTCCCCCTGCCAGGGAACACCTGTGACACCAGGCAGTTGCGTGGAGGGCGGCCCCGAACCTCCCCCACACAGTCAGCCGTGTTCCGGAATTCTGAGTGTGGGGAGGATCCGTCTTCTGTCTGCAGCACCCGGGATCTCCTAGGAGCACTTCGAGTGTCTTCCCCGAATCCCTCACACTGCGGGCTGCCGGGGAAAGGCGGGGGTTTGGCTGGAAAAGCAGGTAGCATCTTGTGCCTCCCCATGGACAAGGGAGGTAATTAGCGGACTTCCCCCTGCCAGGGAACACCTGTGACACCAGGCAGCTGCGTGGACGGCGGCCCCGAACCTCCCCCACACAGTCAGCCGTGTTCCGGAATTCTGAGTGTGGGGAGGTTCCGTCTTCTGTCTGCAGCACCCGGGATCTCCTAGGAGCCCTTCGAGAGTCTTCCCCGAGTCCCTCCCAGTGCGGGTAGCCAGGGAAAGGCGGGGTTTGTACTGGAAACGCAGGTAGCATCTAGTGCCTCCCCATGGACAGGGGAGGTAATTAGCGGAATTCCCCCTGCCAGGGAACACCTGTGACAGCAGGCAGCTGCGTGGAGTGCGGCCCTAAACCTCACCCACGCAGTCACACGTGTTCCGGAATTCTGAGTGTGGGGAGGTTCCGTCTTCTGTCTGCAGCACCCGGGTTCTCCTAGGAGCCTTTCGAGTGTCTTCCCCCATTCCCTCCCTTTGCGGGCTGCCGGGGATAGGAGGGGGTTGGGCTGGAAAATCAGGTAGCGTCTTGTGCCTCCCCATGGACAAGGGAAGTAATTAGCGGACTTCCCCCTGCCAGGGAACACCTGTGACACCAGGCAGCTGCGTGGAGGGCGGCCCCGAACCTCCCCCACACAGTCAGCCGTGTTCCGGAATTCTGAGTGTGGGGAGGTTCCGTCTTCTGTCTGCAGCACCCGGGGTCTCCTGGGAGCCTTTCGAGTGTCTTCCCCCATTCCCTCCCTTTGCGGACTGCCGGGGAAAGGAGGGGTTTGGGCTGGAAAAGCAGGTAGCATCTTGTGCCTCCCAATGGACAAGGGAGGTAATTAGCGGACTTCCCCCTGCCAGGGATCACCTGTGACACCAGGCAGCTGCGTGGAGGGCGGCCCCGAACCTCCCCCACACAGTCAGCCGTGTTCCGGAATTCTGAGTGTGGGGAGGTTCCGTCTTCTGTCTGCAGCACCCAGGATCTCCTAGGAGCCCTTCGAGTGTCTTCCCCGAATCCCTCACACTGCGGGCTGCCGGGGAAAGGCGGGGGTTGGGCTGGAAACTCAGGTAGCATCTAGTGCCTCCCCATGGACAGGGGAGGTAATTAGCGGACTTCCCCCTGCCAGGGAACACCTGTGACACCAGGCAGCTGCGTGGAGGGCGGCCCCGAACCTCCCCCACACAGTCAGCCGTGTTCCGGAATTCTGAGTGTGGGGAGGTTCCGTCTTATGTCTGCAGCAACCGGGTTCACCTAGGAGCCCTTCGAGTGTCTTCCCCGAGTCCCTCACTGTGCGGGCTGCCGGGGAATGGAGGGGGTTGGCCTGGAAAAGCAGGTAGCATCTTGTGCCTCCCCATGGACAGGGGAGGTAATTAGCGGACTTCCCCTTGCCAGGGAACACCTGTGACACCAGGCAGCTGCGTGGAGGGCGGCCCCGAACCTCCCCCACACAGTCAACCGTGTTCCGGAATTCTGAGTGTGGGGAGGTTCCGTCTTCTGTCTGCAGCACACGGGATCTCTTAGGAGCCTTTCGAGTGTCTTCCCAGAGTCCCTCCCTGTGCGGGCTGCCGGGGAAAGGCGGGGGTTGGGCTGGAAAAGCAGGTAGCATCTAGTGCCTCCCCATGGACAGGGGAGGTAATTAGCGGACTTCCCCCTGCCAGGGAACACCTGTGACACCAGGCAGCTTCGTGGAGGGCGGCCCCGAACCTCCCCCACACAGTCAGCCGTGTTCCGGAATTCTGAGTGTGGGGAGGATCCGTCTTCTGTCTGCAGCACACGGGATCTCCTAGGAGCCATTCGAGTGTCTTCCCAGAGTCCCTCACTGTGCGGGCTGCCGGGGAAAGGCGGGGGTTGGGCTGGAAAAGCAGGTAGCATCTTGTGCCTCCCCATGGACAAGGGAGGTAATTAGCGGACTTCCCCCTGCCAGGGAACACCTGTGACACCATGCAGCTGCGTGGAGGGCGGCCCCGAAACTCCCCCACACAGTCAGCCGAGTTCCGGAATTCTGAGTGTGGGGAGGTTCCGTCTTCTGTCTGCAGCACCCGGGATCTCCTAGGAGCCCTTCGAGTGTCTTCCCAGAATCCCTCCCACTTCGGGCTGCCGGTGAAAGGAGGGGGTTGTGCTGAAATAGCAAGTAGCATCTTGTGCCTCCCAATGGACAGGGGAGGTAATTAGCGGACTTCCCCCTGCCAGGGAACACCTGTGACACCAGGCAGCTGCGTGGAGGGCGGCCCCGAACCTCCCCCGCACAGTCAGCCGTGTTCCGGAATTATGAGTGTGGGGAGGTTCCGTCTTATGTCTGCAGCATCCGGGTTCACCTAGGAGCCCTTCGAGTGTCTTCCCCCAGTCCCTCACTGTGCGGGCTGCCGGGGAATGGCGGAGGTTGGGCTGGAAAAGCAGGTAGCATCTTGTGCCTCCCCATGGACAAGGGAGGTAATTAGCGGACTTCCCCCTGCCAGGGAACACCTGTGACACCAGGCAGCTGCGTGGAGGGCGGCCTCGAACCTCCCCCACACAGTCAGCCGTGTTCCGGAATTCTGAGTGTGGGGAGGTTCCGTCTTATGTCTGCAGCACCCGGGTTCACCTAGGAGCCTTTCGAGTGTCTTCCCCCAGTCCCTCACTGTGCGGGCTTCCGGGGAAAGGAGGGGGTTGGGCTGGAAAAGCAGGTAGCATCTTCTGACTCCCCATGGACAGGGGAGGTAATTAGCGGACTTCCCCTTGCCAGGGAACACCTGTGACACCAGGCAGCTGCGTGGAGGGCGGCCCCGAACCTCCCCCACACAGTCAACCGTGTTCCGGAATTCTGAGTGTGGGGAGGTTCCGTCTTCTGTCTGCAGAACACGGGATCTCCTAGGAGCCCTTCGAGTGTCTTCCCAGAGTCCCTCCCTGTGCGGGCTGCCGGGGAAAGGCGGGGGTTGTGCTGGAAAAGCAGGTAGCATCTTTTGCCTCCCCATGGAGAGGGGAGGTAATTAGCGGACTTCCCCCTGCCAGGGAACACCTGTGACACCAGGCAGCTGCGTGGAGGGCGGCCCCGAACCTCCCCCACACAGTCAGCCGTGTTCCGGAATTCTGAGTGTGGGGAGGATCCGTCTTCTGTCTGCAGCACCCGGGATTTCCTAGGAGCACTTCGTGTGTCTTCCCCGAATCCCTCACACTGCGGGCTGCCGGGGAAAGGCGGGGGTTGGGCTGGAAACTCAGGTAGCATGTAGTGCCTCCCCATGGACAGGGGAGGTAATTAGAGGACTTCCCCCTGCCAGGGAACACCTGTGACACCAGGCAGCTGCGTGGAGGGCGGCCCCGAACCTCCCCCGCACAGTCAGCCGTGTTCCGGAATTCTGAGTGTGGGGAGGTTCCGTCTTATGTCTGCAGCATCCGGGTTCACCTAGGAGCCCTTCGTGTGTCTTCCCCCAGTCCCTCACTGTGCGGGCTGCCGGGGAATGGCGGAGGTTGGGCTGGAAAAGCAGGTAGCATCTTGTGCCTCCCCATGGACAAGGGACGTAATTAGCGGACTTCCCCCTGCCAGGGAACACCTGTGACACCAGGCAGCTGCGTGGAGGTCGGCCTCGAACCTCCCCCACACAGTCAGCCGTGTTCCGGAATTCTGAGTGTGGGGAGGTTCCGTCTTATGTCTGCAGCACCCGGGTTCACCTAGGAGCCCTTCGAGTGTCTTCCCCCAGTCCCTCACTGTGCGGGCTGCCGGGGAAAGGAGGGGGTTGGGCTGGAAAAGCAGGTAGCATCTTCTGACTCCCCATGGACAGGGGAGGTAATTAGCGGACTTCCCCTTGCCAGGGAACACCTGTGACACCAGGCAGCTGCGTGGAGGGCGGCCCCGAACCTCCCCCACACAGTCAACCGTGTTCCGGAATTCTGAGTGTGGGGAGGTTCCGTCTTCTGTCTGCAGCACACGGTATCTCCTAGGAGCCCTTCGAGTGTCTTCCCAGAGTCCCTCCCTGTGCGGGCTGCCGGGCAAAGGCGGGAGTTGGGCTGGAAAAGCAGGTAGCATCTTGTGCCTCCCCATGGAGAGGGGAGGTAATTAGCGGACTTCCCCCTGCCAGGGAACACCTGTGACACCAGGCAGCTGCGTGGAGGGCGGCCCCGAACCTCCCCCACACAGTCAGCTGTGTTCCGGAATTCTGAGTGTGGGGAGGATCCGTCTTCTGTCTGCAGCACCCGGGATCTCCCAGGAGCACTTCGAGTGTCTTCCCCGAATCCCTCACACTGCGGGCTGCCGGGGAAAGGCGGGGGTTGGGCTGGAAACTCAGGTAGCATCTAGTGCCTCCCCATGGACAGGGGAGGTAATTAGCGGACTTCCCCCTGCCAGGGAACACCTGTGACACCAGGCAGCTGCGTGGAGGGCGGCCCCGAACCTCCCCCACACAGTCAACCGTTTTCCGGAATTCTGAGTGTGGGGAGGTTCCGTCTTCTGTCTGCAGCACCCGGGATCTCCTAGGAGCACTTCCAGAGTCTTCCCCGAGTCCCTCCCAGTGCGGGCTGCCGGGGAACGGCGGGGGTTGGGCTGGAAAATCTGGTAGCATCTAGTGCCTCCCCATGGACAGGGGAGGTAATTAGCGGAATTCCCCCTGCCAGGGAACACCTGTGACAGCAGGCAGCTGCGTGGTGTGCGGCCCTAAACCTCACCCACCCAGTCACACGTGTTCCGGAATTCTGAGTGTGGGGAGGTTCCGTCTTCTGTCTGCAGCACCCGGGTTCTCCTAGGAGCCTTTCGAGTGTCTTCCCCCATTCCTTCCCTTTGCGGACTGCCGGGGAAAGGAGGGGGTTGGGCTGGAAAAGCAGGTAGCATCTTGTGCCTCCCCATGGACACGGGAGGTAATTAGCGGACTTCCCCCTGCCAGGGAACACCTGTGACACCAGGCAGCTGCGTGGAAGGCGGCCCCGAACCTCCCCCACACAGTCAGCCGTGTTCCGGAATTCTGAGTGTGGGGAGGTTCCGTCTTCTGTCTGCAGCACCCGGGATCTCCTAGGAGCCCTTCGAGTGTCTTCCCCGAATCCCTCACACTGCGGGCTCCCGGGGAATGGCGGGGGTTGGGCTGGAAAGTCAGGTAGCATCTAGTGCCTCCCCATGGACAGGGGAGGTAATTAGCGGACTTCCCCCTGCCAGGGAACACCTGTGACACCATGCAGCTGCGTGGAGGGCGGCCCCGAACCTCCCCCACACAGTCAGCCGTGTTCCGGAATTCTGAGTGTGGGGAGGTTCCGTCTTCTGTCTGCAGCACCCGGGGTCTCCTAGGAGCCTTTCGTGTGTCTTCCCCCATTCCCTCCCTTTGCGGGCTGCCGGGGAAAGGAGGGGGTTGGCCTGGAAAAGCAGGTAGCATCTTGTGCCTCCCCATGGACAAGGGAGGTAATTAGCGGACTTCCACCTGCCAGGGATCACCTGTGACACCAGGCAGCTGCGTGGAGGGCGGCCCCGAACCTCCCCCACACAGTCAGCCGTGTTCCGGAATTCTGAGTGTGGGGAGGATCCGTCTTCGGTCTGCAGCACACGGGATCTCCTAGGAGCCCTTCGAGTGTCTTCCCAGAGTCCCTCACTGTGCGGGCTGCCGGGGAAAGGCGGGGGTTGGGCTGGAAAAGCAGGTAGCATCTTGTGCCTCCCCATGGACAAGGGAGGCAATTAACGGACTTCCCCCTGCCAGGGAACACCTGTGACACCAGGCAGCTGCGTGGAGGGCGGCCCCGAACCTCCCCAACACAGTCAGCCGTGTTCCGGAATTCTGAGTGTGGGGAGGTTCCGTCTTCTGTCTGCAGCACCCGGAATCTCCTAGGAGCCCTTCGAGTGTCTTCCCAGAATCCATCCCACTTCGGGCTGCCGGTGAAAGGAGGGGGTTGTGCTGAAAAAGCAGGTAGCATCTTGTGCCTCCCAATGGACAGGGGAGGTAATTAGCGGACTTCCCCCTGCCAGGGAACACCTGTGACACCAGGCAGCTGCGTGGAGGGCGACCCCGAACCTCCCCCACACAGTCAGCCGTGTTCCGGAATTCTGAGTGTGGGGAGGTTCCGTCTTCTGTCTGCAGAACCCGGGTTCTCCTAGGAGCCTTTCGAGTGTCTTCCCCCATTCCCTCCCTTTGCGGACTGCCGGGGAAAGGAGGGGGTTGGGCTGGAAAAGCAGGTAGCATCTTGTGCCTCCCCATGGACAAGGGAGGTAATTAGCGGACTTCCCCCTGCCAGGGAACACCTGTGACACCAGGCAGCTGCGTGGAGGGCGGCCCCGAACCTCCCCCACACAGTCAGCCGTGTTCCGGAATTCTGAGTGTGGGGAGGTTCCGTCTTCTGTCTGCAGCACCCGGGATCTCCTAGGAGCCCTTCGAGTGTCTTCCCCGAATCCCTCACACTGCGGGCTGCCGGGGAAAGGCGGGGGTTGGGCTGGAAACTCAGGTAGCATCTAGTGCCTCCCCATGGACATGGGAGGTAATTAGCGGACTTCCCCCTGCCAGGGAACACCTGTGACACCAGGCAGCTGCGTGGAGGTCAGCCCCGAACCTCCCCCACACAGTCAGCCGTGTTCCGGAATTCTGAGTGTGGGGAGGTTCCGTCTTCTGTCTGCATCACCCGGGATCTCCTAGGAGCCCTTCGAGTGTCTTCCCCGAATCCCTCACACTGCGGGCTGCCGGGTAAAGGCGGGGGTTGGGCTGGAAACTCAGGTAGCATCTAGTGCCTCCCCATGGACAGGGGAGGTAATTAGCGGAATTCCCCCTGCCAGGGAACACCTGTGACAGCAGGCAGCTGCGTGGAGTGCGGCCCTAAACCTCACCCACGCTGTCACACGTGTTCCGGAATTCTGAGTGTGGGGAGGTTCCGTCTTCTGTCTGCAGCACCCGGGTTCTCCTAGGAGCCTTTCGAGTGTCTTCCCCCAGTCCCTCCCACTGCGGGCTGCCGGTGAAAGTCGGGGGTTGGGCTGGAAAAGCAGGTAGCATCTTGTGCCTCCCCATGGACAGGGGAGGTAATTAGCGGACTTCCCCCTGCCAGGAACACCTGTGACACCAGGCAGCTTCGTGGAGGGCGGCCCCGAACCTCCCCCACACAGTCAGCCGTGTTCCGGAATTCTGAGTGTGGGGAGGATCCGTCTTCTGTCTGCAGCACCCGGGATCTCCTAGGAGCCCTTCGAGAGTCTTCCCCGAGTCCCTCCCAGTGCCGGCAGCCGGGGAACTGCGGGGGTTGGGCTGGAAACTCAGGTAGCATCTAGTGCCTCCCCATAAACAGGGGAGGTAATTAGCGATCTTCCCCTTGCCAGGGAACACCTGTGACACCAGTCAGCTGCGTGGACGGCGGCCCCAAACCTCGACCACACAGTCAGCCGTGTTCCGGAATTCTGAGTGTGGGGAGGTTCTGTCTTCTGTCTGCAGCATCCGGGATCTCCTCGGAGCCCTTCGAGAGTCTTCCCCGAGTCCCTCCCAGTGCGGGCAGCCAGGGAATGGCGGGGTTTGGGCTGGAAAAGCAGGTAGCATCTAGTGCCTCCCCATGGACAGGGGAGGTATTTAGCGGAATTCCCCCTGCCAGGGAACACCTGTGACACAAGGCAACTGCGTGGTGTGCGGCCCTAAACCTCACCCACACAGTCACACGTGTTCCAGATTTCTGAGTGTGGGGAGGTTCCGTCTTCTGTCTGCAGCACCCGGGTTCTCCTAGGAGCCTTTCGAGTGTCTTCCCCCAGTCCCTCCCTGTGCGGGCTGCCGGGGAAAGGCGGGGGTTGGGCTGGAAAAGCAGGTAGCATCTTGTGCCTCCCCATGGACAAGGGAGGTAATTAGCGGACTTCCCCCTGCCAGGGAACACCTGTGACACCAGGCAGCTGCGTGGAGGGCGGCCCCGAACCTCCCCCACACAGTCAGCCGTGTTCCGGAATTCTGAGTGTGGGGAGGTTCCGTCTTCTGTCTGCAGCACCCGGGATTTCCTAGGAGCCCTTCGAGAGTCTTCCCCGAGTCCCTCCCAGTGCGGGCAGCCAGGGAAAGGCGGGGTTTGGACTGGAAACGCAGGTAGCATCTAGTGATTCCCCATGGACAGGGGAGGTAATTAGCGGAATTCCCCCTGCCAGGGAACACCTGTGACAGAAGGCAGCTGCGTGGAGTGCGGCCCTAAACCTCACCCACGCAGTCACACGTGTTCCGGAATTTTGAGTGTGGGGAGGTTCCGTCTTCTGTCTGCAGCACCCGGGTTCTCCTAGGAGCCTTTCGAGTGTCTTCCCCCATTCCCTCCCTTTGCGGGCTGCCGGGGAAAGGAGGTGGTTGGGCTGGAAAAGCAGGTAGCATCTTGTGCCTCCCCATGGACAAGGGAGGTAATTAGCGGACTTCCCCCTGCCAGGGAACACCTGTGACACCAGGCAGCTGCGTGGAGGGCGGCCCCGAACCTCCCCCACACAGTCAGCCGTGTTCCGGAATTCTGAGTGTGGGGAGGTTCCGTCTTCTGTCTGCAGCACCCGGGATCTCCTAGGAGCCCTTCGAGTGTCTTCCCCGAATCCCTCACACTGCGGGCTGCCGGGGAAAGGCGGGGGTTGGGCTGGAAACTCAGGTAGCATCTAGTGCCTCCCCATGGACAGGGGAGGTAATTAGCGGACTTCCCCCTGCCAGGGAACACCTGTGACACCAGGCAGCTGCGTGGAGGGCGGCCCCGAACCTCCCCCACACAGTCAGCCGTGTTCCAGAATTCTGAGTGTGGGGAGGTTCCGTCTTCTGTCTGCAGCACCCGGGATCTCCTGGGAGCCCTTCGAGTGTCTTCCCCGAATTCCTCACACTGCGGGCTGCCGGGGAAAGGCGGGGGTTGGGCTGGAAACTCAGGTTGCATCTAGTGCCTCCCCATGGACAGGGGAGGTAATTAGCGGACTTCCCCCTGCCAGGGAACACCTGTGACACCAGGCAGCTGCGTGGAGGGCGGCCCCGAACCTCCCCCACACAGTCAGCCGTGTTCCGGAATTCTGAGTGTGGGGAGGTTCCGTCTTTTGTCTGCAACACCCGGGTTCACCTAGGAGCCCTTCGAGTGTCTTCCCCCAGTCCCTCCCTGTGCGGGCTGCCGGGGAAAGGCGGGGGTTTGGCTGGAAAAGCAGGTAGCATGTAGTGCCTCCCCATGGACAGGGGAGGTAATTAGCGGACTTCCCCCTGCCAGGGAACACCTGTGACACCAGGCAGCTGCGTGGAGGGCGGCCCCGAACCTCCCCCACACAGTCAGCCGTGTTCCGGAATTCTGAGTGTGGGGAGGTTCCGTCTTCTGTCTGCAGCACCCGGGATTTCCTAGGAGCCATTCGAGAGTCTTCCCCGAGTCCCTCCCAGTGCGGGCAGCCAGGGAAAGGCGGGGTTTGGACTGGAAACGCAGGTAGCATCTAGTGCCTCCCCATGGACAGGGGAGGTAATTAGCGGAATTCCCCCTGCCAGGGAACACCTGTGACAGCAGGCAGCTGCGTGGAGTGCGGCCCTAAACCTCACCCACGCAGTCACACGTGTTCCGGAATTCTGAGTGTGGGGAGGTTCCGTCTTCTGTCTGCAGCACCCGGGTTCTCCTAGGAGCCTTTCGAGTGTCTTCCCCCATTCCCTCCCTTTGCGGGATGCCGGGGAAAGGAGGGGGTTGGGCTGGAAAAGCAGGTAGCATCTTGTGCCTCCCCATGGACAAGGGAGGTAATTAGCGGACTTCCCCCTGCCAGGGAACACCTGTGACACCAGGCAGCTGCGTGGAGGGCGGCCCCGAACCTCCCCCACACAGTCAGCCGTGTTCCGGAATTCTGAGTGTGGGGAGGTTCCGTCTTCTGTCTGCAGCACCCGGGATCTCCTAGGAGCCCTTCGAGTGTCTTCCCCGAATCCCTCACACTGCGGGCTGCCGGGGAAAGGCGGGGGTTGGGCTGGAAACTCAGGTAGCATCTAGTGCCTCCCCATGGACAGGGGAGGTAATTAGCGGACTTCCCCCTGCCAGGGAACACCTGTGACACCAGGCAGCTGCGTGTAGGGCGGCCCCGAACCTCCCCCACACAGTCAGCCGTGTTCCGGAATTCTGAGTGTGTGGAGGTTCCGTCTTCTGTCTGCAGCACCCGGGATCTCCTAGGAGCCCTTCGAGTGTCTTACCCGAATTCCTCACACTGCGGGCTGCCGGGGAAAGGCGGGGGTTGGGCTGGAAACTCAGGTTGCATCTAGTGCCTCCCCATGGACAGGGGAGGTAATTAGCGGACTTCCCCCTGCCAGGGAACACCTGTGAAACCAGGCAGCTGCGTGAAGGGCGGCCCCGAACCTCCCCCACACAGTCAGCCGTGTTCCGGAATTCTGAGTGTGGGGAGGTTTCGTCTTATGTCTGCAACACCCGGGTTCACCTAGAAGCCCTTCGAGTGTCTTCCCCCAGTCCCTCCCTGTGCGGGCTGCCGGGGAAAGGCGGGGGTTTGGCTGGAAAAGCAGGTAGCATGTAGTGCCTCCCCATGGACAGGGGAGGTAATTAGCGGACTTCCCCCTGCCAGGGAACACCTGTGACACCAGGCAGCTGCGTGGAGGGCGGCCCCGAACCTCCCCCACACAGTCAGCCGTGTTCCGGAATTCTGAGTGTGGGGAGGTTCCGTCTTCTGTCTGCAGCACCCGGGATTTCCTAGGAGCCCTTCGAGAGTCTTCCCCGAGTCCCTCCCAGTGCGGGCAGCCAGGGAAAGGCGGGGTTTGGACTGGAAACGCAGGTAGCATCTAGTGCCTCCCCATGGACAGGGGAGGTAATTAGCGGAATTCCCCCTGCCAGGGAACACCTGTGACACCAGGCAGCTGCGTGGAGGGCGGCCCCGAACCTCCCCCACACAGTCAGCCGTGTTCCGGAATTCTGAGTGTGGGGAGGTTCCGTCTTCTGTCTGCAGCACCCGGGATCTCCTAGGAGCCCTTCGAGTGTCTTCCCCGAATCCCTCACACTGCGGGCTGCCGGGGAAAGGCAGGGGTTGGGCTGGAAACTCAGGTTGCATCTAGTGCCTCCCCATGGACAGGGGAGGTAATTAGCGGACTTCCCCCTGCCAGGGAACACTTGTGACACCAGGCAGCTGCGTCGAGGGCGGCCCCGAACCTCCCCCACACAGTCAGCCGTGTTCCGGAATTCTGAGTGTGGGGAGGTTCCGTCTTATGTCTGCAGCACCCGGGTTCACCTAGGAGCCCTTCGAGTGACTTCCCCCAGTCCCTCCCTGTGCGGGCTGCCGGGGAAAGGCGGGGGTTTGGCTGGAAAAGCAGGTAGCATGTAGTGCCTCCCCATGGACAGGGGAGGTAATTAGCGGACTTCCCCCTGCCAGGGAACACCTGTGACACCAGGCAGCTGCGTGGAGGGCGGCCCCGAACCTCCCCCACACAGTCAAACGTGTTCCGGAATTCTGAGTGTGATGAGGATCCGTCTTCTGTCTGCAGCACACGGGATCACCTAGGAGCCCTTCGAGTGTCTTCCCAGAGTCCCTCCCTGTGCGGGCTGCCGGGGAAAGGCGGGGGTTGGGCTGGAAAAGCAGGTAGCATCTTGTGCCTCCCCATGGACAAGGGAGGTAATTAGCGGACTTCCCCCTGCCAGGGAACACCTGTGACACCAGGCAGCTGCGTGGAGGGCGGCCCCGAACATCCCCCACACAGTCAGCCGTGTTCCGGAATTCTGAGTGTGGGGAGGTTCCGTCTTCTGTCTGCAGCACCTGGGATCTCCTAGGAGCCCTTCGAGTGTCTTCCCAGAATCCCTCCCACTTCGGGCTGCCGGGGAAAGGCGGGTGTTGGGCTGGAAAAGCAGGTAGCATCTTGTGCCTCCCCATGGACAGGGGAGGTAATTAGCGGACTTCCCCCTGCCAGGGAACACCTGTGACACCAGGCAGCTGCGTGGAGGGCGGCCCCGTACCTCCCCCACACAGTCAGCCGTGTTCCGGAATTCTGAGTGTGGGGAGGATCCGTCTTCCTTCTGCAGCACCCGGGATCTCCTAGGAGCCCTTCGAGTGTCTTCCCCGAATCCCTCACACTGCGGGCTGCCGGGGAAAGGCGGGGGTTGGGCTGGAAACTCAGGTAGCATCTAGTGCCTCCCCATGGACGGGGGAGGTAATTAGCGGACTTCCCCCTGCCAGGGAACACCTGTGACACCAGGCAGCTGCGTGGAGGGCGGCCCCGAACCTCCCCCACACAGTCAACCGTGTTCCGGAATTCTGAGTGTGGGGAGGTTCCGTCTTCTGTCTGCAGCACCCGGGATCTCCTAGGAGCCCTTCGAGAGTCTTCCCCGAGTCCCTCCCAGTGCGGGCAGCCGGGGAACGGCGGGGGTTGGACTGGAAACTCTGGTAGCATCTAGTGCCTCCCCATGGACAGGGGAGGTAATTAGCGGAATTCCCCCTGCCAGGGAACACCTGTGACAGCAGGCAGCTGCGTGGAGTGCGGCCCTAAACCTCACCCACGCAGTCACACGTGTTCAGGAATTCTGAGTGTGGGGAGGTTCCGTCTTCTGTCTGCAGCACCCGGGTTCTCCTAGGAGCCTTTCGAGTGTCTTCCCCCATTCCCTCCCTTTGCGGGCTGCCGGGGAAAGGAGGGGGTTGGGCTGGAAAAGCAGGTAGCATCTTGTGCCTCCCCATGGACAAGGGAGGTAATTAGCGGACTTCCCCCTGCCAGGGAACACCTGTGACACCAGGCAGCTGCGTGGAGGGCGGCCCCGAACCTCCCCCACACAGTCAGCCGTGTTCGGGAATTCTGAGTGTGGGGAGGATACGTCTTCTGTCTGCAGCAACCGGGATCTCCCAGGAGCCCTTCGAGAGTCTTCCCCGAGTCCCTCCCAGTGCGGGCAGCCGGGGAACTGCGGGGGTTGGGCTGGAAACTCAGGTAGCATCTAGTGCCTCCCCATGGACAGGGGAGGTAATTAGCGGTCTTCCCCCTGCCAGGGAACACCTGTGACACCAGTCAGCTGCGTGGACGGCGGCCCCAAACCTCGACCACACAGTCAGTCGTGTTCCGGAATTCTGAGTGTGGGGAGGTTCTGTCTTCTGTCTGCAGCACCCGGGATCTCCTAGGAGCCCTTCGAGAGTCTTCCCCGAGTCCCTCCCAGTGCGGGCAACCAGGGAATGGCGGGGTTTGGGCTGGAAAAGCAGGTAGCATCTAGTGCCTCTCCATGGACAGGGGAGGTATTTAGCGGAATTCCCCCTTCCAGGGAACACCTGTGACACAAGGCAGCTGCGTGGTGTGCGGCCCTAAACCTCACCCACACAGTCACACGTGTTCCAGATTTCTGAGTGTGGGGAGGTTCCGTCTTCTGTCTGCAGCACCCGGGTTCTCCTAGGAGCCTTTCGAGTGTCTTCCCCCAGTCCCTCACTTTGCGGGCTGCCGGGGAAAGGCGGGGGTTGGGCTGGAAAAGCAGGTAGCATCTTGTGCCTCCCCATGGACAAGGGAGGTAATTAGCGGACTTCCCCCTGCCAGGGAACACCTGTGACACCAGGCAGCTGCGTGGAGGGCGGCCCCGAAACTCCCCCACACAGTCAGCCGTGTTCCGGAATTCTGAGTGTGGGGAGGTTCCGTCTTCTGTCTGCAGCACCCGGGATCTCCTAGGAGCCCTTCGAGTGTCTTCCCCGAATCCCTCACACTGCGGGCTGCCGGGGAAAGGCGGGGGTTGGGCTGGAAACTCAGGTAGCATCTAGTGCCTCCCCATGGACAGGGGAGGTAATT
Organism: Camelus bactrianus; assembly: GCF_048773025.1. Taxonomy (NCBI): domain Eukaryota; kingdom Metazoa; phylum Chordata; class Mammalia; order Artiodactyla; family Camelidae; genus Camelus; species Camelus bactrianus. The sequence continues at coordinate 7,350,953 of NW_027413957.1, read as the reverse complement.
AGCGGACTTCCCCCTTCCAGGGAACACCTGTGACACCAGGCAGCTGCGTGGAGGGCGGCCCCGAACCTCCCCCACACAGTCAGCCGTGTTCCGGAATTCTGAGTGTGGGGAGGTTCCGTCTTCTGTCTGCAGCACCCGGGATCTCCTAGGAGCCCTTCGAGTGTCTTCCCCGAATCCCTCACACTGCGGGCTGCCGGGGAAAGGCGGGGGTTGGGCTGGAAACTCAGGTAGCATCTAGTGCCTCCCCATGGACAGGGGAGGTAATTAGCGGACTTCCCCCTGCCAGGGAACACCTGTGACACCAGGCAGCTGCGTGGAGGGCGGCCCCGAACCTCCCCCACACAGTCAGCCGTGTTCCGGAATTCTGAGTGTGGGGAGGTTCCGTCTTCTGTCTGCAGCACCCGGGATCTCCTGGGAGCCCTTCGAGTGTCTTCCCCGAATTCCTCACACTGCGGGCTGCCGGGGAAAGGCGGGGGTTGGGCTGGAAACTCAGGTTGCATCTAGTGCCTCCCCATGGACAGGGGAGGTAATTAGCGGACTTCCCCCTGCCAGGGAACACCTGTGACACCAGGCAGCTGCGTGGAGGGCGGCCCCGTACCTCCCCCACACAGTCAGCCGTGTTCCGGAATTCTGAGTGTGGGGAGGATCCGTCTTCCTTCTGCAGCACCCGGGATCTCCTAGGAGCCCTTCGAGTGTCTTCCCCGAATCCCTCACACTGCGGGCTGCCGGGGAAAGGCGGGGGTTGGGCTGGAAACTCAGGTAGCATCTAGTGCCTCCCCATGGACGGGGGAGGTAATTAGCGGACTTCCCCCTGCCAGGGAACACCTGTGACACCAGGCAGCTGCGTGGAGGGCGGCCCCGAACCTCCCCCACACAGTCAACCGTGTTCCGGAATTCTGAGTGTGGGGAGGTTCCGTCTTCTGTCTGCAGCACCCGGGATCTCCTAGGAGCCCTTCGAGAGTCTTCCCCGAGTCCCTCCCAGTGCGGGCAGCCGGGGAACGGCGGGGGTTGGGCTGGAAACTCTGGTAGCATCTAGTGCCTCCCCATGGACAGGGGAGGTAATTAGCGGAATTCCCCCTGCCAGGGAACACCTGTGACAGCAGGCAGCTGCGTGGAGTGCGGCCCTAAACCTCACCCACGCAGTCACACGTGTTCAGGAATTCTGAGTGTGGGGAGGTTCCGTCTTCTGTCTGCAGCACCCGGGTTCTCCTAGGAGCCTTTCGAGTGTCTTCCCCCATTCCCTCCCTTTGCGGGCTGCCGGGGAAAGGAGGGGGTTGGGCTGGAAAAGCAGGTAGCATCTTGTGCCTCCCCATGGACAAGGGAGGTAATTAGCGGACTTCCCCCTGCCAGGGAACACCTGTGACACCAGGCAGCTGCGTGGAGGGCGGCCCCGAACCTCCCCCACACAGTCAGCCGTGTTCGGGAATTCTGAGTGTGGGGAGGATACGTCTTCTGTCTGCAGCAACCGGGATCTCCCAGGAGCCCTTCGAGAGTCTTCCCCGAGTCCCTCCCAGTGCGGGCAGCTGGGGAACTGCGGGGGTTGGGCTGGAAACTCAGGTAGCATCTAGTGCCTCCCCATGGACAGGGGAGGTAATTAGCGGTCTTCCCCCTGCCAGGGAACACCTGTGACACCAGTCAGCTGCGTGGACGGCGGCCCCAAACCTCGACCACACAGTCAGTCGTGTTCCGGAATTCTGAGTGTGGGGAGGTTCTGTCTTCTGTCTGCAGCACCCGGGATCTCCTAGGAGCCCTTCGAGAGTCTTCCCCGAGTCCCTCCCAGTGCGGGCAACCAGGGAATGGCGGGGTTTGGGCTGGAAAAGCAGGTAGCATCTAGTGCCTCTCCATGGACAGGGGAGGTATTTAGCGGAATTCCCCCTTCCAGGGAACACCTGTGACACAAGGCAGCTGCGTGGTGTGCGGCCCTAAACCTCACCCACACAGTCACACGTGTTCCAGATTTCTGAGTGTGGGGAGGTTCCGTCTTCTGTCTGCAGCACCCGGGTTCTCCTAGGAGCCTTTCGAGTGTCTTCCCCCAGTCCCTCACTTTGCGGGCTGCCGGGGAAAGGCGGGGGTTGGGCTGGAAAAGCAGGTAGCATCTTGTGCCTCCCCATGGACAAGGGAGGTAATTAGCGGACTTCCCCCTGCCAGGGAACACCTGTGACACCAGGCAGCTGCGTGGAGGGCGGCCCCGAAACTCCCCCACACAGTCAGCCGTGTTCCGGAATTCTGAGTGTGGGGAGGTTCAGTCTTCTGTCTGCAGCACCCGGGATCTCCTAGGAGCCCTTCGAGTGTCTTCCCCGAATCCCTCACACTGCGGGCTGCCGGGGAAAGGCGGGGGTTGGGCTGGAAACTCAGGTAGCATCTAGTGCCTCCCCATGGACAGGGGAGGTAATTAGCGGACTTCCCCCTGCCAGGGAACACCTGTGACACCAGGCAGCTGCGTGGAGGGCGGCCCCGAACCTCCCCCACACAGTCAGCCGTGTTCCGGAATTCTGAGTGTGGGGAGGTTCCGTCTTCTGTCTGCAGCACCCGGGATCTCCTAGGAGCCCTTCGAGTGTCTTCCCCGAATTCCTCACACTGCGGGCTGCCGGGGAAAGGCGGGGGTTGGGCTGGAAACTCAGGTTGCATCTAGTGCCTCCCCATGGACAGGGGAGGTAATTAGCGGAATTCCCCCTGCCAGGGAACACCTGTGAAACCAGGCAGCTGCGTGAAGGGCGGCCCCGAACCTCCCCCACACAGTCAGCCGTGTTCCGGAATTCTGAGTGTGGGGAGGTTCCGTCTTATGTCTGCAACACCCGGGTTCACCTAGGAGCCCTTCGAGTGTCTTCCCCCAGTCCCTCCCTGTGCGGGCTGCCGGGGAAAGGCGGGGGTTTGGCTGGAAAAGCAGGTAGCATGTAGTGCCTTCCCATTTACAGGGGAGGTAATTAGCGGACTTCCCCCTGCCAGGGAACACCTGTGACACCAGGCAGCTGCGTGGAGGGCGGCCCCGAACCTCCCCCACACAGTCAGCCGTGTTCCGGAATTCTGAGTGTGGGGAGGTTCCGTCTTCTGTCTGCAGCACCCGGGATCTCCTAGGAGTCCTTCGAGTGTCTTCCCCGAATCCCTCACACTGCGGGCTGCCGGGGAAAGGCAGGGGTTGGGCTGGAAACTCAGGTTGCATCTAGTGCCTCCCCATGGACAGGGGAGGTAATTAGCGGACTTCCCCCTGCCAGGGAACACTTGTGACACCAGGCAGCTGCGTCGAGGGCGGCCCCGAACCTCCCCCACACAGTCAGCCGTGTTCCGGAATTCTGAGTGTGGGGAGGTTCCGTCTTATGTCTGCAGCACCCGGGTTCACCTAGGAGCCCTTCGAGTGACTTCCCCCAGTCCCTCCCTGTGCGGGCTGCCGGGGAAATGCGGGGGTTTGGCTGGAAAAGCAGGTAGCATGTAGTGCCTCCCCATGGACAGGGGAGGTAATTAGCGGACTTCCCCCTGCCAGGGAACACCTGTGACACCAGGCAGCTTCGTGGAGGGCGGCTCCGAACCTCCCCCACACAGTCAAACGTGTTCCGGAATTCTGAGTGTGGGGAGGATCCGTCTTCTGTCTGCAGCACACGGGATCACCTAGGAGCCCTTCGATTGTCTTCCCAGAGTCCCTCCCTGTGCGGGCTGCCGGGGAAAGGCGGGGGTTGGGCTGGAAAAGCAGGTAGCATCTTGTGCCTCCCCATGGATAAGGGAGGTAATTAGCGGACTTCCCCCTGCCAGGGAACACCTGTGACACCAGGCAGCTGCGTGGAGGGCGGCCCCGAACATCCCCCACACAGTCAGCCGTGTTCCGGAATTCTGAGTGTGGGGAGGTTCCGTCTTCTGTCTGCAGCACCTGGGATCTCCTAGGAGCCCTTCGAGTGTCTTCCCAGAATCCCTCCCACTTCGGGCTGCCGGGGAAATGCGGGGGTTGGGCTGGAAAAGCAGGTAGCATCTTGTGCCTCCCCATGGACAGGGGAGATAATTAGCGGACTTCCCCCTGCCAGGGAACACCTGTGACACCAGGCAGCTGCGTGGAGGGCGGCCCCGTACCTCCCCCACACAGTCAGCCGTGTTCCGGAATTCTGAGTGTGGGGAGGATCCGTCTTCTGTCTGCAGCACCCGGGATCTCCTAGGAGCCCTTCGAGTGTCTTCCCCGAATCCCTCACACTGCGGGCTGCCGGGGAAAGGCGGGGGTTGGGCTGGAAACTCAGGTAGCATCTAGTGCCTCCCCATGGACGGGGGAGGTAATTAGCGGACTTCCCCCTGCCAGGGAACACCTGAGACAGCAGGCAGCTGCGTGGAGTGCGGCCCTAAACCTCACCCACGCAGTCACACGTGTTCAGGAATTCTGAGTGTGGGGAGGTTCCGTCTTCTGTCTGCAGCACCCGGGTTCTCCTAGGAGCCTTTCGAGTGTCTTCCCCCATTCCCTCCCTTTGCGGGCTGCCGGGGAAAGGAGGGGGTTGGGCTGGAAAAGCAGGTAGCATCTTGTGCCTCCCCATGGACAAGGGAGGTAATTAGCGGACTTCCCCCTGCCAGGGAACACCTGTGACACCAGGCAGCTGCGTGGAGGGCGGCCCCGAACCTCCCCCACACAGTCAGCCGTGTTCGGGAATTCTGAGTGTGGGGAGGATCCGTCTTCTGTCTGCAGCAACCGGGATCTCCCAGGAGCCCTTCGAGAGTCTTCCCCGAGTCCCTCCCAGTGCGGGCAGCCGGGGAACTGCGGGGGTTGGGCTGGAAACTCAGGTAGCATCTAGTGCCTCCCCATGGACAGGGGAGGTAATTAGCGGTCTTCCCCCTGCCAGGGAACACCTGTGACACCAGTCAGCTGCGTGGACGGCGGCCCCAAACCTCGACCACACAGTCAGCCGTGTTCCGGAATTCTGAGTGTGGGGAGGTTCTGTCTTCTGTCTGCAGCACCGGGGATCTCCTAGGAGCCCTTCGAGAGTCTTCCCCGAGTCCCTCCCAGTGCGGGCAGCCAGGGAATGGCGGGGTTTGGGCTGGAAAAGCAGGTAGCATCTAGTGCCTCCCCATGGACAGGGGAGGTGTTTAGCGGAATTCCCCCTTCCAGGGAACACCTGTGACACAAGGCAGCTGCGTGGTGTGCGGCCCTAAACCTCACCCACACAGTCACACGTGTTCCAGATTTCTGAGTGTGGGGAGGTTCCGTCTTCTGTCTGCAGCACCCGGGTTCTCCTAGGAGCCTTTCGAGTGTCTTCCCCCAGTCCCTCACTTTGCGGGCTGCCGGGGAAAGGCGGGGGTTGGGCTGGAAAAGCAGGTAGCATCTTGTGCCTCCCCATGGACAAGGGAGGTAATTAGCGGACTTCCCCCTGCCAGGGAACACCTGTGACACCAGGCAGCTGCGTGGAGGGCGGCCCCGAAACTCCCCTACACAGTCAGCCGTGTTCCGGAATTCTGAGTGTGGGGAGGTTCCGTCTTCTGTCTGCAGCACCCGGGATCTCCTAGGAGCCCTTCGAGTGTCTTCCCCGAATCCCTCACACTGCGGGCTGCCGGGGAAAGGCGGGGGTTGGGCTGGAAACTCAGGTAGCATCTAGTGCCTCCCCATGGACAGGGGAGGTAATTAGCGGACTTCCCCCTGCCAGGGAACACCTGTGACACCAGGCAGCTTCGTGGAGGGCGGCCCCGAACCTCCCCCACACAGTCAGCCGTGTTCCGGAATTCTGAGTGTGGGGAGGTTCCGTCTTCTGTCTGCAGCACCCGGGATCTCCTAGGAGCCCTTCGAGAGTCTTCCCCGAGTCCCTCCCTGTGCGGGCAGCCAGGGAAAGGCGGGGTTTGGACTGGGAACGCAGGTAGCATCTAGTGCCTCCCCATGGACAGGGGAGGTAATTAGCGGAATTCCCCCTGCCAGGGAACACCTGTGACAGCAGGCAGCTGCGTGGAGTGCGGCCCTAAACCTCACCCACGCAGTCACACGTGTTCCGGAATTCTGAGTGTGGGGAGGTTCCGTCTTCTGTCTGCAGCACCCGGGTTCTCCTAGGAGCCTTTCGAGTGTCTTCCCCCATTCCCTCACTTTGCGGGCTGCCGGGGAAAGGAGGGGGTTGGGCTGGAAAAGCAGGTAGCATCTTGTGCCTCCCCATGGACAAGGGAGGTAATTAGCGGACTTCCCCCTGCCAGGGAACACCTGTGACACCAGGCAGCTGCGAAGAGGGCGGCCCCGAAACTCCCCCACACAGTCAGCCGTGTTCCGGAATTCTGAGTGTGGGGAGGTTCCGTCTTCTGTCTGCAGCACCCGGGATCTCCTAGGAGCCCTTCGAGTGTCTTCCCCGAATCCCTCACACTGCGGGCTGCCGGGGAAAGTCGGGGGTTGGGCTGGAAACTCAGGTAGCATCTAGTGCCTCCCCATGGACAGGGGAGGTAATTAGCGGAATTCCCCCTGCCAGGGAACACCTGTGACACCAGGCAGCTGCGTGGAGGGCGGCCCGGAACCTCCCCCACACAGTCAACCGTGTTCCGGAATTCTGAGTGTGGGGAGGTTCTGTCTTCTGTATGCAGCACCCGGGATCTCCTAGGAGCCCTTCGAGTGTCTTCCCCGAATCCCTCACACTGCGGGCTGCCGGGGAAAGGCGGGGGTTGGGCTGGAAACTCAGGTAGCATCTAGTGCCTCCCCATGGACAGGGGAGGTAATTAGCGGACTTCCCCCTGCCAGGGAACACCTGTGACACCAGGCAGCTGCGTGGAGGGCGGCCCCGAACCTCCCCCATACAGTCAGCCGTGTTCCGGAATTCTGAGTGTGGGGAGGTTCCGTCTTATGTCTGCAGCATCCGGGTTCACCTAGGAGCCCTTCGAGTGTCTTACACCAGTCCTTCACTGTGCGGGCTGCCGGGGAATGGCGGAGGTTGGGCTGGAAAATCAGGTAGCATCTTGTGCCTCCCCATGGACAAGGGACGTAATTAGCGGACTTCCCCCTGCCAGGGAACACCTGTGACACCAGGCAGCTGCGTGGAGGGCGGCCCCGAACCTCCCCCACACAGTCAGCCGTGTTCCGGAATTCTGAGTGTGGGGAGGATCCGTCTTCTGTCTGCAGCACCCGGGATCGCCTAGGAGCCCTTCGAGTGTCTTCCCAGAGTCCCTCCCTGTGCGGGCTGCCAGGGAAAGGCGGGGGTTGGGCTGGAAAAGCAGGTAGCATCTTGTGCCTCCCCATGGACAAGGGAGGTAATTAGCGGACTTCCCCCTGCCAGGGAACACCTGTGACACCAGGCAGCTGCGTGGAGGGCGGCCCCGAACCTCCCCCACACAGTCAGCCGTGTTCCGGAATTCTGAGTGTGGGGAGGTTCCGTCTTCTGTCTGCAGCACCCGGGATCTCCTAGGAGCCCTTCGAGTGTCTTCCCAGAATCCCTCCCACTTCGGGCTGCCGGTGAAAGGAGGGGGTTGTGCTGAAAAAGCAGGTAGCATCTTGTGCCTCCCAATGGACAGGGGAGGTAATTAGCGGACTTCCCCCTGCCAGGGAACACCTGTGACACCAGGCAGCTGCGTGGAGGGCGGCCCCGAACCTCCCCCACACAGTCAGGCGTTTTCCGGAATTCTGAGTGTGGGGAGGTTCCGTCTTATGTCTGCAGCATCCGGGTTCCCCTAGGAGCCCTTCGAGTGTCTTCCCCCAGTCCCTCACTGTGCGGGCTGCCGGGGAATGGCGGAGGTTGGGCTGGAAAAGCAGGTAGCATCTTGTGCCACCCCATGGACAAGGGACGTAATTAGCGGACTTCCCCCTGCCAGGGAACACCTGTGACACCAGGCAGCTGCGTGGAGGGCGGCCCCGAACCTCCCCCACACAGTCAGCCGTGTTCCGGAATTCTGAGTGTGGGGAGGTTCCGTCTTCTGTCTGCAGCACCCGGGTTCACCTAGGAGCCTTTCGAGTGTCTTCCCCCAGTCCCTCACTGTGCGGGCTGCCGGGGAAAGGAGGGGGTTGTGCTGGAAAAGCTGGTAGCATCTTGTGCCTCCCCATGGACAGGGGAGGTAATTAGCGGACTTCACCTTGCCAGGGAACACCTGTGACACCAGGCAGCTGCGTGGAGGGCGGCCCCGAACCTTCCCCACACAGTCAACCGTGTTCCGGAATTCTGAGTGTGGGGAGGTTCCGTCTTCTGTCTGCAGCACACGGGATCTCCTAGGAGCCCTTCGAGTGTCTTCCCAGAGTCCCTCCCTGTGCGGGCTGCCGGGGAAAGTCGGGGGTTGGGCTGGAAAAGCAGGTAGCATCTTGTGCCTCCCCATGGACAGGGGAGGTAATTAGCGGACTTCCCCCTGCCAGGGAACACCTGTGACACCAGGCAGCTGCGTGGAGGGCAGCCCCGAACCTCCCCCACACAGTCAGCCGTGTTCCGGAATTCTGAGTGTGGGGAGGATCCGTCTTCTGTCTGCAGCACCCGGGATCTCCTTGGAGCCCTTCGAGTGTCTTCCCCGAATCCCTCACACTGCGGACTGCCGGGGAAAGGCGGGGGTTGTGCTGGAAACTCAGGTAGCATCTAGTGCCTCCCCATGGACAGGGGAGGTAATTAGCGGACTTCCCCCTGCCAGGGAACACCTGTGACACCAGTCAGCTGCGTGGAGGGCGGCCCCGAACCTCCCCCACACAGTCAATCGTGTTCCGGAATTCTGAGTGTGGGGAGGTTCCGTCTTCTGTCTGCAGCACCCGGGATCTCCTAGGAGCCCTTCGAGAGTCTTCCTCGAGTCCCTCCCAGTGCGGGCAGCCGGGGAACGGCGGGGGTTGGGCTGGAAAATCTGGTAGCTTCTAGTGCCTCCCCATGGACAGGGGAGGTAATTAGCGGAATTCCCCCTGCCAGGGAACACCTGTGACAGCAGGCAGCTGCGTGGAGTGCGGCCCTAAACCTCACCCAGGCAGTCACACGTGTTGCGGAATTCTGAGTGTGGGGAGGTTCCGTCTTCTGTCTGCAGCACCCGGGTTCTCCTAGGAGCCTTTCGAGTGTCTTCCCCATTCCCTCCCTTTGCGGGCTGCCGGGGAAAGGAGGGGGTTGGGCTGGAAAATCAGGTAGCATCTTGTGCCTCCCCATGGACAAGGGAGGTAATTAGCGGACTTCCCCCTGCCAGGGAACACCTGTGACACCAGGCAGCTGCGTGGAGGGCGGCCCCGAACCTCCCCCACACAGTCAGCCGTGTTCCGGAATTCTGAGTGTGGGGAGGTTCCGTCTTCTGTCTGCAGCACCCGGGATCTCCTAGGAGCCCTTCGAGTGTCTTCCCCGAATCCCTCCCACTGCGGGCTGCCGGTGAAAGTCGGGTGTTGGGCTGGAAAAGCAGGTAGCATCTTGTGCCTCCCCATGGACAGGGGAGGTAATTAGCGGACTTCCCCCTGCCAGGGAACACCTGTGACACCAGGCAGCTTCGTGGAGGGCGGCCCCGAACCTCCCCCACACAGTCAGCCGTGTTCCGGAATTCTGAGTGTGGGGAGGATCCGTCTTCTGTCTGCAGCACCTGGGATCTCCTAGGAGCCCTTCGAGAGTCTTCCCCGAGTCCCTCCCATTGCGGGCAGCCAGGGAACTGCGGGGGTTGGGCTGGAAACTCAGGTAGCATCTAGTGCCTCCCCATGGACAGGGGAGGTAATTAGCGGTCTTCCCCCTGCCAGGGAACACCTGTGACACCACTCAGCTGCGTGGACGGCGGCCCCAAACCTCGACCACACAGTCAGCCGTGTTCCGGATTTCTGAGTGTGGGGAGGTTCTGTCTTCTGTCTGCAGCAACCGGGATCTCCTAGGAGCCCTTGGAGAGTCTTCCCGGAGTCCCTCCCAGTGCGGGCAGCCAGGGAATGGCGGGGTTTGGGCTGGAAAAGCAGGTAGCATCTAGTGCCTCCCCATGGACAGGGGAGGTATTTAGCGGAATTCCCCCTGCCAGGGAACAGCTGTGACACAAGGCAGCTGCGTGGTGTGCGGCCCTAAACCTCACCCACACAGTCACACGTGTTCCAGATTTCTGAGTGTGGGGAGGTTTCGTCTTCTGTCTGCAGAACCCGGGTTCTCCTAGGAGCCTTTCGAGTGTCTTCCCCAGTCCCTCCCTGTGCGGGCTGCCGGGGAAAGGCGGGGGTTGGGCTGGAAAAGCAGGTAGCATCTTGTGCCTCCCCATGGACAAGGGAGGTAATTAGCGGACTTCCCCCTGCCAGGGAACACCTGTGACACCAGGCAGCTGCGTGGAGGGCGGCCCCGAACCTCCCCCACACAGTCAGCCGTGTTCCGGAATTCTGAGTGTGGGGAGGTTCCGTCTTCTGTCTGCAGCACCCGGGATCTCCTAGGAGCCCTTCGAGTGTCTTCCCCGAATCCCTCACACTGCGGGCTGCCAGGGAAAGGCGGGGGTTGGGCTGGAAACTCAGGTAGCATCTAGTGCCTCCCCATGGACAGGGGAGGTAATTAGCGGACTTCCCCCTGCCAGGGAACACCTGTGACACCAGTCAGCTGCGTGGAGGGCGGCCCCGAACCTCCCCCACACAGTCAATCGTGTTCCGGAATTCTGAGTGTGGGGAGGTTCCGTCTTCTGTCTGCAGCACCCGGGATCTCCTAGGAGCCCTTCGAGAGTCTTCCTCGAGTCCCTCCCAGTGCGGGCAGCCGGGGAACGGCGGGGGTTGGGCTGGAAAATCTGGTAGCTTCTAGTGCCTCCCCATGGACAGGGGAGGTAATTAGCGGAATTCCCCCTGCCAGGGAACACCTGTGACAGCAGGCAGCTGCGTGGAGTGCGGCCCTAAACCTCACCCAGGCAGTCACACGTGTTGCGGAATTCTGAGTGTGGGGAGGTTCCGTCTTCTGTCTGCAGCACCCGGGTTCTCCTAGGAGCCTTTCGAGTGTCTTCCCCATTCCCTCCCTTTGCGGGCTGCCGGGGAAAGGAGGGGGTTGGGCTGGAAAATCAGGTAGCATCTTGTGCCTCCCCATGGACAAGGGAGGTAATTAGCGGACTTCCCCCTGCCAGGGAACACCTGTGACACCAGGCAGCTGCGTGGAGGGCGGCCCCGAACCTCCCCCACACAGTCAGCCGTGTTCCGGAATTCTGAGTGTGGGGAGGTTCCGTCTTCTGTCTGCAGCACACGGGATCTCCTAGGAGCCCTTCGAGTGTCTTCCCCGAATCCCTCCCACTGCGGGCTGCCGGTGAAAGTCGGGTGTTGGGCTGGAAAAGCAGGTAGCATCTTGTGCCTCCCCATGGACAGGGGAGGTAATTAGCGGACTTCCCCCTGCCAGGGAACACCTGTGACACCAGGCAGCTTCGTGGAGGGCGGCCCCGAACCTCCCCCACACAGTCAGCCGTGTTCCGGAATTCTGAGTGTGGGGAGGATCCGTCTTCTGTCTGCAGCACCTGGGATCTCCTAGGAGCCCTTCGAGAGTCTTCCCCGAGTCCCTCCCATTGCGGGCAGCCAGGGAACTGCGGGGGTTGGGCTGGAAACTCAGGTAGCATCTAGTGCCTCCCCATGGACAGGGGAGGTAATTAGCGGTCTTCCCCCTGCCAGGGAACACCTGTGACACCACTCAGCTGCGTGGACGGCGGCCCCAAACCTCGACCACACAGTCAGCCGTGTTCCGGATTTCTGAGTGTGGGGAGGTTCTGTCTTCTGTCTGCAGCAACCGGGATCTCCTAGGAGCCCTTGGAGAGTCTTCCCGGAGTCCCTCCCAGTGCGGGCAGCCAGGGAATGGCGGGGTTTGGGCTGGAAAAGCAGGTAGCATCTAGTGCCTCCCCATGGACAGGGGAGGTATTTAGCGGAATTCCCCCTGCCAGGGAACAGCTGTGACACAAGGCAGCTGCGTGGTGTGCGGCCCTAAACCTCACCCACACAGTCACACGTGTTCCAGATTTCTGAGTGTGGGGAGGTTCCGTCTTCTGTCTGCAGAACCCGGGTTCTCCTAGGAGCCTTTCGAGTGTCTTCCCCAGTCCCTCCCTGTGCGGGCTGCCGGGGAAAGGCGGGGGTTGGGCTGGAAAAGCAGGTAGCATCTTGTGCCTCCCCATGGACAAGGGAGGTAATTAGCGGACTTCCCCCTGCCAGGGAACACCTGTGACACCAGGCAGCTGCGTGGAGGGCGGCCCCGAACCTCCCCCACACAGTCAGCCGTGTTCCGGAATTCTGAGTGTGGGGAGGTTCCGTCTTCTGTCTGCAGCACCCGGGATCTCCTAGGAGCCCTTCGAGTGTCTTCCCCGAATCCCTCACACTGCGGGCTGCCAGGGAAAGGCGGGGGTTGTGCTGGAAACTCAGGTAGCATCTAGTGCCTCCCCATGGACAGGGGAGGTAATTAGCGGACTTCCCCCTGCCAGGGAACACCTGTGACACCAGGCAGCTGCGTGGAGGGCGGCCCCGAACCTCCCCCACACAGTCAGCCGTGTTCCGGAATTCTGAGTGTGGGGAGGTTCCGTCTTATGTCTGCAGCACCCGGGTTCACCTAGGAGCCCTTCGAGTGTCTTCCCCAAGTCCCTCACTGTGCGGGCTGCCGGGGAAAGGAGGGGGTTGGGCTGGAAAAGCAGGTAGCATCTTGTGCCTCCCCATGGACAGGGGAGGTAATTAGCGGACTTCCCCTTGCCAGGGAACACCTGTGACACCAGGCAGCTGCGTGGAGGGCGGCCCCGAACCTCCCCCACACAGTCAACCGTGTTCCGGTATTCTGAGTGTGGGGAGGTTCCGTCTTCTGTCTGCAGCACACGGGATCTCCTAGGAGCCCTTCGAGTGTCTTCCCAGAGTCCCTCCCTGTGCGGGCTGCGGGGGAAAGGCGGGGGTTGGGCTGGAAAAGCAGGTAGCATCTTGTGCCTCCCCATGGACAGGGGAGGTAATTAGCGGACTTCCCCCTGCCAGGGAACACCTGTGACACCAGGCAGCTGCGTGGAGGGCGGCCCCGAACCTCCCCCACACAGTCAGCCGTGTTACGGAATTCTGAGTGTGGGGAGGATCCGTCTTCTGTCTGCAGCACCCGGGATCTCCTAGGAGCCCTTCGAGTGTCTTCCCCGAATCCCTCACACTGCGGGCTGCCGGGGAAAGGCGGGGGTTGGGCTGGAAACTCAGGTAGCATCTAGTGCCTCCCCATGGACAGGGGAGGTAATTAGCGGACTTTCCCCTGCCAGGGAACACCTGTGACAGCAGGCAGCTGCGTGGAGTGCGGCCCCGAACCTCCCCCACACAGTCAACCGTGTTCCGGAATTCTGAGTGTGGGGAGGTTCCGTCTTCTGTCTGCAGCACCCGGGATCTTCTAGGAGCCCTTCGACAGTCTTCCCCGATTCCCTCCCAGTGCGGGCAGCCGGGGAACGGCGGGGGTTGGGCTGGAAACTCTGGTAGCATCTAGTGCCTCCCCATGGACAGGGGAGGTAATTAGCGGAATTCCCCCTGCCAGGGAACACCTGTGACAGCAGGCAGCTGCGTGGAGTGCGGCCCTAAACCTCACCCACGCAGTCACACGTGTTCCGGAATTCTGAGTGTGGGGAGGTTCCGTCTTCTGTCTGCAGCACCCGGGTTCTCCTAGGAGCCTTTCGAGTGTCTTCCCCCATTCCCTCCCTTTGCGGGCTGCCGGGGAAAGGAGGGGGTTGGGCTGGAAAAGCAGGAAGCATCTTGTGCCTCCCCATGGACAAGGGAGGTATTTAGCTGACTTCCCCCTGCCAGGGAACACCTGTGACCCCAGGCAGCTGCGTGGAGGGCGGCCCCGAACCTCCCCCACACAGTCAGCCGTGTTCCGGAATTCTGAGTGTGGGGAGGTTCCGTCTTCTGTCTGCAGCACCCGGGATCTCCTAGGAGCCCTTCGAGTGTCTTCCCCGAATCCCTCCCACTGCGGGCTGCCGGTGAAAGTCGGGGGTTGGGCTGGAAAAGCAGGTAGCATCTTGTGCCTCCCCATGGACAGGGGAGGTAATTAGCGGACTTCCCCCTGCCAGGGAACACCTGTGACACCAGGCAGCTTCGTGGAGGGCGGCCCCGAACCTCCCCCACACAGTCAGCCGTGTTCCGGAATTCTGAGTGTGGGGAGGTTCCGTCTTCTGTCTGCAGCACCCGGGATCTCCTAGGAGCCCTTCGAGAGTCTTCCCCGAGTCCCTCCCAGTGCGGGCAGCCGGGGAACTGAGGGGGTTGTGCTGGAAACTCAGGTAGCATCTAGTGCCTCCCCATGGACAGGGGAGGTAATTAGCGGTCTTCCCCCTGCCAGGGAACACCTGTGACACCAGTCAGCTGCGTGGACGGCGGCCCCAAACCTCGACCACACAGTCAGCCGTGTTCCGGAATTCTGAGTGTGGGGAGGTTCCGTCTTCTGTCTGCAGCACCCGGGATCTCCTAGGAGCCCTTCGAGAGTCTTCCCCGAGTCCCTCCCAGTGCGGGCAGCCAGGGAAAGGCGGGGTTTGGACTGGAAACGCAGGTAGCATCTAGTGCCTCCCCATGGACAGGGGAGGTAATTAGCGGAATTCCCCCTGCCAGGGAACACCTGTGACAGCAGGCAGCTGCGTGGAGTGCTGCCCTAAACCTCACCCACGCAGTCACACGTGTTCCGGAATTCTGAGTGTGGGGAGGTTCCGTCTTCTGTCTGCAGCACCCGGGATCTCCTAGGAGCCTTTCGAGTGTCTTCCCCCATTCCCTCCCTTTGCGGGCTGCCGGGGAAAGGAGGGGGTTGGGCTGGAAAAGCAGGTAGCATTTTGTGCCTCCCCATGGACAAGGGAGGTAATTAGCGGACTTCCCCCTGCCAGGGAACACCTGTGACACCAGGCAGCTGCGTGGAGGGCGGCCCCGAACCTCCCCCACACAGTCAGCCGTGTTCCGGAATTCTGAGTGTGGGGAGGTTCCGTCTTCTGTCTGCAGCACCCGGGATATCCTAGGAGCCCTTCGAGTGTCTTCCCCGAATCCCTCACACTGCGGGATGCCGGGGAAAGGCGGGGGTTGGGCTGGAAACTCAGGTAGCATCTATTGCCTCCCCATGGACAGGGGAGGTAATTAGCGGACTTCCCCTTGCCAGGGAACACCTGTGACACCAGGCAGCTGCGTGCAGGTCGGCCCCGAACCTCCCCCACACAGTCAACCGTGTTCCGGAATTCTGAGTGTGGGGAGGTTCCGTCTTCTGTCTGCAGCACACGGGATCTCCTAGGAGCCCTTCGAGTGTCTTCCCAGAGTCCCTCCCTGTGCGGGCTGCCGGGGAAAGGCGGGGGTTGGGCTGGAAAAGCAGGTAGCATCTTGTGCCTCCCCATGGACAGGGGAGGTAATTAGCGGACTTCCCCCTGCCAGGGAACACCTGTGACACCAGGCAGCTGCGTGGAGGGCGGCCCCGAACCTCCCCCACACAGTGAGCCGTGTTCCGGAATTCTGAGTTTGGGGAGGATCCGTCTTCTGTCTGCAGCACCCGGGATCTCCTAGGAGCCCTTCGATTGTCTTCCCCGAATCCCTCACACTGCGGGCTGCCGGGGAAAGGCGGGGGTTGGGCTGGAAACTCAGGTAACATCTAGTGCCTCCCCATGGACAGGGGAGGTAATTAGCGGACTTCCCCCTGCTAGGGAACACCTGTGACACCAGGCAGCTGCGTGGAGGGCGGCCCCGAACCTCCCCGACACAGTCAACCGTGTTCTGGAATTCTTAGTGTGGGGAGGTTCCGTCTTCTGTCTGCAGCACCCGGGATCTCCTAGGAGCCCTTCGAGAGTCTTCCCCGAGTCCCTCCCAGTGCGGGCAGCCGGGGAACGGCGGGGGTTGGGCTGGAAACTCTGGTAGCATCTAGTGCCTCCCCATGGTCAGGGGAGGTAATTAGCGGAATTCCCCCTGCCAGGGAACACCTGTGACACCAGGCAGCTGCGTGGAGGGCGGCCCCGAACCTCCCCCACACAGTCAGCCGTGTTCCGGAATTCTGAGTGTGGGGAGGTTCCATCTTCTGTCTGCAGCACCCGGGATCTCTTAGGAGCCCTTCGAGTGTCTTCCCCGAATCCCTCCCACTGCGGGCTCCCGGTGAATGTCGGGGGTTGGGCTGGAAAAGCAGGTAGCATCTTGTGCCTCCCCATGGACAGGGGAGGTAATTAGCGGACTTCCCACTGCCAGGGAACACCTGTGACACCTGGCAGCTGCGTGGAGGGCGGCCCCGAACCTCCCCCACACAGTCAGCCGTGTTCCGGAATTCTGAGTGTGGTGAGGATCCGTCTTCCGTCTGCAGCACCCGGGATCTCCTAGGAGCCCTTCGAGTGTCTTCCCCGAATCCCTCACACTGCGGGCTGCCGGGGAAATGCGGGGGTTGGGCTGGAAACTCAGGTAGCATCTAGTGCCTCCCCATGGACAGGGGAGGTAATTAGCGGACTTCCCCCTGCCAGGGAACACCTGTGAGACCAGGCAGCTGCGTGGAGGGCGGCCCCGAACCTCCCCCACACAGTCAACCGTGTTCCGGAATTCTGAGTGTGGGGAGGTTCCGTCTTCTGTCTGCAGCACCCGGGATCTCCTAGGAGCCCTTCCAGAGTCTTCCCCGAGTCCCTCCCAGTGCGGGCAGCCGGGGAACGGCGGGGGTTGGGCTGGAAACTCTGGTAGCATCTAGTGCCTCCCCATGGACAGGGGAGGTAATTAGCGGAATTACCCCTGCCAGGGAACACCTGTGACAGCAGGCAGCTGCGTGGAGTGCGGCCCTAAACCTCACCCACGCAGTCACACGTGTTCCGGAATTCTGAGTATGGGGAGGTTCCGTCTTCTGTCTGCAGCACCCGGGTTCTCCTAGGAGCCTTTCGAGTGTCTTCCCCCATTCCCTCCCTTTGCGGGCTGCCGGGGAAAGGAGGGGGTTGGGCTGGAAAAGCAGGTAGCATCTTGTGCCTCCCCATGGACAAGGGAGGTAATTAGCGGACTTCCCCCTGCCAGGGAACACCTGTGACACCAGGCAGCTGCGTGGACTGCGGCCCCAAACCTCGACCACACAGTCAGCCGTGTTCCGGAATTCTGAGTGTGGGGAGGTTCCGTCTTCTGTCTGCAGAACCCGGGATCTCCTAGGAGCCCTTCGAGTGTCTTCCCCGAATCCCTCACACTGCGGGCTGCCGGGGAATTTCGGGGGTTGGGCTGGAAACTCAGGTAGCATCTAGTGCCTCCCCATGGACAGGGGAGGTAATTAGCGGACTTCCCCCTGCCAGGGAACACCTGTGACACCAGGCAGCTGCGTGGAGGGCGGCCCCGAACCTCCCCTACACAGTCAGCCGTGTTCCGGAATTCTGAGTGTGGGGAGGTTCCGTCTTCTGTCTGCAGCACCCGGGATCTCCTAGGAGCCCTTCGAGTGTCTTCCCCGAATCCCTCCCACTGCGGGCTGCCGGGGAAAGGCGGGGGTTGGGCTGGAAACTCAGGTAGCATCTAGTGCCTCCCCATGGACATGGGAGGTAATTAGCGGACTTCCCCCTGCCAGGGAACACCTGTGACACCAGGCAGCTGCGTGGAGGGCGGCCCCGAACCTCCCCCACACAGTCAGCCGTGTTCCGGAATTCTGAGTGTGGGGAGGTTCCGTCTTATGTCCGAAGCACCCGGGTTCACCTAGGAGCCTTCGAGTGTCTTCCCCCAGTCCCTCACTGTGCGGGCTGCCGGGGAAAGGAGGGGGTTGGGCTGGAAAAGCAGGTAGCATCTTGTGCCTCCCCATGGACAGGGGAGGTAATTAGCGGACTTCCCCTTGCCAGGGAACACCTGTGACACCAGGCAGCTGCGTGGAGGGAGGCCCCGAACCTCCCCCACACAGTCAACCGTGTTCCGGAATTCTGAGTGTGGGGAGGTTCCGTCTTCTGTCTGCAGCACTCGGGATCTCCTAGGAGCCCTTCGAGTGTCTTCCCAGAGTCCCTCCCTGTGCGGGCTGCCGGGGAAAGGCGGGGGTTGGGCTGGAAAAGCAGGTAGCATCTTGTGCCTCCCCATGGACAGTAGAGGTAATTAGCGGGCTTCCCCCTGCCAGGGAACACCTGTGACACCAGGCAGCTGCGTGGAGGGCGGCCCCGAACCTCCCCCACACAGTCAGCCGTGTTCCGGAATTCTGAGTGTGGGGAGGATCCGTCTTCTGTCTGCAGCACCCGGGATCTCCTAGGAGCCCTTCGAGTGTCTTCCCCGAATCCCTCACACTGCGGGCTGCCGGGGAAAGGCGGGGGTTGGGCTGGAAACTCAGGTAGCATCTAGTGCCTCCCCATGGACAGGGGAGGTAATTAGCGGACTTCCCCCTGCCAGGGAACACCTGTGACACCAAGCAGCTGCGTGGAGGGCGGCCCCGAACCTCCCCCACACAGTCAACCGTGTTCCGGAATTCTGAGTGTGGGGAGGTTCCGTCTTCTGTCTGCAGCACACGGGATCTCCTAGGAGCCCTTCGAGTGTCTTCCCAGAGTCCCTCCCTGTGCGGACTGCCGGGGAAAGGCGGGGGTTGGGCTGGAAAAGCAGGTAGCATCTTGTGCCTCCCCATGGACAAGGGAAGTAATTAGCGGACTTCCCCCTGCCAGGGAACACCTGTGACACCAGGCAGCTGCGTGGAGCGCGGCCCCGAACCTCCCCCACACAGTCACCCGTGTTCAGGAATTCTTAGTGTGGGGAGGTTCCGTCTTCTGTCTGCAGCACCCGGGATCTCCTAGGAGCCCTTCGAGTGTCTTCCCCGAATCCCTCCCACTGCGGGCTGCCGGGGAAAGGCGGGGTTTGGGCTGGAAACGCAGGTAGCATCTAGGGCCTCCCCATGGACAGGGGAGGTAATTAGCGGAATTCCCCCTGCCAGGGAACACCTGTGACAGCAGGCAGCTGCGTGGAGTGCGGCCCTAAACCTCACCCACGCAGTCACACGTGTTCCGGAATTCTGAGTGTGGGGAGGTTCCGACTTCTGTCTGCAGCACCCGGGTTCTCCTAGGAGCCTTTCGAGTGTCTTCCCAAATTCCCTCCCTTTGCGGGCTGCTGGGGAAAGGAGGGGGTTGGGCTGGAAAAGGAGGTAGCATCTTGTGCCTCCCCATGGACAGGGGAGGTAATTAGCGGACTTCCCCCTGCCAGGGAACACCTGTGACACCAGGCAGCTGCGTGGAGGGCGGCCCCGAACCTCCCCCACACAGTCAGCCGTGTTCCGGAATTCTGAGTGTGGGGAGGTTCCGTCTTCTGTCTGCAGCACCCGGGATCTCCTAGGAGCCCTTCGAGTGTCTTCCCCGAATCCCTCCCACTGCGTGCTGCCGGTGAAAGTCGGGGGTTGTGCTGGAAAAGCAGGTAGCATCTTGTGCCTCCCCATGGACGGGGGAGGTAATTAGCGGACTTCCCCCTGCCAGGGAACACCTGTGACACCAGGCAGATGCGTGGAGGGCGGCCCCGAACCTCCCCCACACAGTCAACCGTGTTCCGGAATTCTGAGTGTGGGGAGGTTCCGTCTTCTGTCTGCAGCACACGGGATCTCCTAGGAGCCCTTCGAGTGTCTTCCCAGAGTCCCTCCCTGTGCGGGCTGCCGGGGAAAGGCGGGGGTTGGGCTGGAAAAGCAGGTAGCATCTTGTGCCTCCCCATGGACAGGGGAGGTAATTAGCGGACTTCCCCCTGCCAGGGAACACCTGTGACACCAGGCAGCTGCGTGGAGGGCGGCCCCGAACCTCCCCCACACAGTCAGCCGTGTTCCCGAATTCTGAGTGTGGGGAGGATCCGTCTTCTGTCTGCAGCACCCGGGATCTCCCAGGAGCCCTTCGAGTGTCTTCCCCGAATCCCTCACACTGCGGGCTGCCGGGGAAAGGCGGGGGTTGGGCTGGAAACTCAGGTAGCATCTAGTGCCTCCCCATGGACAGGGGAGGTAATTAGCGGACTTCCCCCTGCCAGGGAACACCTGTGACACCAGGCAGCTGCGTGGAGAGCGGCCCCGAACCTCCCCCACACAGTCAACCGTGTTCCGGAATTCTGAGTGTGGGGAGGTTCCGTCTTCTGTCTGCAGCACACGGGATCTCCTAGGAGCCCTTCGATTGTCTTCCCAGAGTCCCTCCCTGTGCGGGCTGCCGGGGAAAGGCGGGGGTTGGGCTGGAAAAGCAGGTAGCATCTTGTGCCTCCCCATGGACAAGGGAAGTAATTAGCGGACTTCGCCCTGCCAGGGAACACCTGTGACACCAGGCAGCTGCGTGGAGCGCGGCCCCGAACCTCCCCCACACAGTCACCCGTGTTCAGGAATTCTTAGTGTGGGGAGGTTCCGTCTTCTGTCTGCAGCACCCGGGATCTCCTAGGAGCCCTTCGAGTGTCTTCCCCGAATCCCTCCCACTGCGGGCTGCCGGGGAAAGGCGGGGTTTGGGCTGGAAACGCAGGTAGCATCTAGTGCCTCCCCATGGACAGGGGAGGTAATTAGCGGAATTCCCCCTGCCAGGGAACACCTGTGACAGCAGGCAGCTGCGTGGAGTGCGGCCCTAAACCTCACCCACGCAGTCACACGTGTTCCGGAATTCTGAGTGTGGGGAGGTTCCGTCTTCTGTCTGCAGCACCCGGGTTCTCCTAGGAGCCTTTCGAGGGTCTTCCCCCATTCCCTCCCTTTGCGGGCTGCCGGGGAAAGGAGGGGGTTGGGCTGGAAAAGGAGGTAGCATCTTGTGCCTCCCCATGGACAGGGGAGTTAATTAGCGGACTTCCCCCTGCCAGGGAACACCTGTGACACCAGGCAGCTGCGTGGAGGGCGGCCCCGAACGTCCCCCACACAGTCAGCCGTGTTCCGGAATTCTGAGTGTGGGGAGGTTCCGTCTTCTGTCTGCAGCACCCGGGATCTCCTAGGAGCCCTTCGAGTGTCTTCCCCGAATCCCTCCCACTGTGGGCTGCCGGTGAAAGTCGGGGGTTGGGCTGGAAAAGCAGGTAGCATCTTGTGCCTCCCCATGGACAGGGGAGGTAATTAGCGGACTTCCCCCTGCCAGGGAACACCTGTGACACCAGGCAGCTTCGTGGAGGGCGGCCCCGAACCTCCCCCACACAGTCAGCCGTGTTCCAGAATTCTGAGTGTGGGGAGGTTCCGTCTTCTGTCTGCAGCACCCGGGTTCTCCTAGGAGCCTTTCGAGTGTCTTCCCCCATTCCCTCCCTTTACGTGCTGCCGGGGAAAGGAGGGGGTTGGGCTGGAAAAGCAGGTAGCATCTTGTGCCTCCCCATGGACAAGGGAGGTAATTAGCGGACTTCCCCCTGCCAGGGAACACCTGTGACACGAGGCAGCTGCGTGGAGGGCGGCCCCGAACCTCCCCCACACAGTCAGCCGTGTTCCGGAATTCTGAGTGTGGGGAGGTTCCGTCTTCTGTCTGCAGCACCCGGGTTCTCCTAGGAGCCTTTCGAGGGTCTTCCCCCATTCCCTCACTTTGCGGGCTGCCGGGGAAATGAGGGGGTTGGGCTGGAAAAGGAGGTAGCATCTTGTGCCTCCCCATGGACAGGGGAGGTAATTAGCGGACTTCCCCCTGCCAGGGAACACCTGTGACACCAGGCAGCTGCGTGGAGGTCGGCCCCGAACCTCCCCCACACAGTCAGCCGTGTTCCGGAATTCTGAGTGTGGGGAGGTTCCGTCTTCTGTCTGCAGCACCCGGGATCTCCTAGGAGCCCTTCGAGTGTCTTCCCCGAATCCCTCCCACTGCGGGCTGCCGGTGAAAGTCGGGGGTTGGGCTGGAAAAGCAGGTAGCATCTTGTGCCTCCCCATGGAGAGGGGAGGTAATTAGCGGACTTCCCCCTGCCAGGGAACACCTGTGACACCAGGCAGCTGCGTGGAGGGCGGCCCCGAACCTCCCCCACACAGTCAGCCGTGTTCCGGAATTCTGAGTGTGGGGAGGTTCCGTCTTCTGTCTGCAGCACCCGGGATCTCCTAGGAGCCCTTCGAGTGTCTTCCCCGAATCCCTCCCACTGCGGGCTGCCGGTGAAAGTCGGGGGTTGGGCTGGAAAAGCAGGTAGCATCTTGTGCCTCCCCATGGACAGGGGAGGTAATAAGCGGACTTCCCCCTGCCAGGGAACACCTGTGACACCAGGCAGCTTCGTGGAGGGCGGCCCCGAACCTCCCCCACACAGTCAGCCTTGTTCCGGAATTCTGAGTGTGGGGAGGATCCGTCTTCTGTCTGCAGCACCCGGGATCTCCTAGGAGCCCTTCGAGAGTCTTCCCCGAGTCCCTCCCAGTGCGGGCAGCCGGGGAACTGCGGGGGTTGGGCTGGAAACTCAGGTAGCATCTAGTGCCTCCCCATGGACAGGGGAGGTAATTAGCGGTCTTCCCCCTGCCAGGGAACACCTGTGACACCAGTCAGCTGCGTGGACGGCGGTCCAAAACCTCGACCACACAGTCAGCCGTGTTCCGGAATTCTGAGTGTGGGGAGGTTCTGTCTTCTGTCTGCAGCACCCGGGATCTCCTAGGAGCCCTTCGAGAGTCTTCCCCGAGTCCCTCCCAGTGCGGGCAGCCAAGGAATGGCGGGGTTTTGGCTGGAAAAGCAGGTAGCTTCTAGTGCCTCCCCATGGACAGGGGAGGTATTTAGCGGAATTCCCCCTGCCAGGGAACACCTGTGACACAAGGCAGCTGCGTGGTGTGCGGCCCTAAACCTCATCCACACAGTCACACGTGTTCCAGATTTCTGAGTGTGGGGAGGTTCCGTCTTCTGTCTGCAGCACCCGGGTTCTCCTAGGAGCCTTTCGAGTGTCTTCCCCCAGTCCCTCCCTGTGCGGGCTGCCGGGGAAAGGCGGGGGTTGGGCTGGAAACTCAGGTAGCATCTTGTGCCTCCCCATGGACAAGGGAGGTAATTGGCGGAATTCCCCCTGCCAGGGAACCCCTGTGACACCAGGCAGCTGCGTGGAGTGCGGCCCCGAACCTCCCCCACACAGTCAGCCGTGTTCCGGAATTCTGAGTGTGGGGAGGTTCCGTCTTCTGTCTGCAGC
The DNA here is from genome assembly GCF_048773025.1 of Camelus bactrianus. Taxonomy (NCBI): domain Eukaryota; kingdom Metazoa; phylum Chordata; class Mammalia; order Artiodactyla; family Camelidae; genus Camelus; species Camelus bactrianus. Next base: position 7,328,215 of record NW_027413957.1, on the reverse strand, counting down.
ACCCGGGATCTCCTAAGAGCCCTTCAAGAGTCTTCCCCGAGTCCCTCCCAGTGCGGGCATCCAGGGAAAGTCGGGGTTTGGACTGGAAACGCAGGTAGCATCTAGTGCCTCCCCATGGACAGGGGAGGTAATTAGCGGAATTCCCCCTGCCAGGGAACACCTGTGACAGCAGGCAGCTGCGTGGAGTGCGGCCCTAAACCTCACCCACGCAGTCACACATGTTCCGGAATTCTGAGTGTGGGGAGGTTCCGTCTTCTGTCTGCAGCACCCGGGTTCTCCTAGGAGCCTTTGAGTGTCTTCCCCCATTCCCTCACTTTGCGGGCTGCCGGGGAATGGAGGGGGTTGGGCTGGAAAAGCAGGTAGCATCTTGTGCCTCCCCATGGACAAGGGAGGTAATTAGCGGAATTCCCCCTGCCAGGGAACACCTGTGACACCAGGCAGCTGCGTGGAGGGCGGCCCCGAACCTCCCCCACACAGTCAGCCGTGTTCTGGAATTCTGAGTGTGGGGAGGTTCCGTCTTCTGTCTGCAGCACCCGGGATCTCCTAGGAGCCCTTCGAGTGTCTTCCCCGAATCCCTCCCACTGCGGGCTGCCGGTGAAAGTCGGGGGTTGGGCTGGAAAAGCAGGTAGCATCTTGTGCCTCCCCATGGACAGGGGAGGTAATTAGCGGACTTCCCCCTGCCAGGGAACACCTGTGACACCAGGCAGCTTCGTGGAGGGCGGCCCCGAACCTCCCCCACACAGTCATCCGTGTTCCGGAATTCTGAGTGTGGGGAGGATCCGTCTTCTGTCTGCAGCACCCGGGATCTCCTAGGAGCCCTTCGAGAGTCTTCCCCGAGTCCCTCCCAGTGCGGGCAGCCGGGGAACTGCGGGGGTTGGGCTGGAAACTCAGGTAGCATCTAGTGCCTCCCCATGGACAGGGGAGGAAATTAGCGGTCTTCCCCCTGCCAGGGAACACCTGTGACACCAGTCAGCTGCGTGGACGGCGGCCCCAAACCTCGACCACACAGTCAGCCGTGTTCCGGAATTCTGAGTGTGGGGAGGTTCTGTCTTCTGTCTGCAGCACCCGGGATCTCCTAGGAGCCCTTCGAGAGTCTTCCCCGAGTCCCTCCCAGTGCGGGCAGCCAGGGAATGGCGGGGTTTGGGCTGGAAAAGCAGGTAGCATCTAGTGCCTCCCCATGGACAGGGGAGGTATTTAGAGGAATTCCCCCTGCCAGGGAACACTTGTGACACAAGGCAGCTGCGTGGTGTGCGGCCCTAAACCTCACCCACACAGTCACACGTGTTCCAGATTTCTGAGTGTGGGGAGGTTCCGTCTTCTGTCTGCAGCACCCGGGTTCTCCTAGGAGCATTTCGAGTGTCTTCCCCCAGTCCCTCCCTGTGCGGGCTGCCGGGGAAAGGCGGGGGTTGGGCTGGAAAAGCAGGTAGCATCTTGTGCATCCCCATGGACAAGGGAGGTAATTAGCGGACTTCCCCCTGCCAGGGAACACCTGTGACACCAGACAGCTACGTGGAGGGCGGCCCCGAACCTCCCCCACACAGTCAGCCGTGTTCCGGAATTCTGAGTGTGGGGAGGTTCCGTCTTCTGTCTGCAGAACCCGGGATTTCCTAGGAGCCATTCGAGAGTCTTCCCCGAGTCCCTCCCAGTGCGGGCAGCCAGGGAAAGGCGGGGATTGGACTGGAAACGCAGGTAGCATCTAGTGCCTCCACATGGACAGGGGAGGTAATTAGCGGAATTCCCCCTGCCAGGGAACACCTGTGACAGCAGTCAGCTGCGTGGAGGGCGGTCCCGAACCTCCCCCACACAGTCAGCCGTGTTCCGGAATTCTGAGTGTGGGGAGGTTCCGTCTTCTGTCTGCAGCACCCGGGTTCTCCTAGGAGCCTTTCGAGTGTCTTCCCCCATTCCCTCACTTTGCGGGCTGCCGGGGAAAGGAGGGGGTTGGGCTGGAAAAGCAGGTAGCATCTTGTGCCTCCCCATGGACAAGGGAGGTAATTAGCGGACTTCCCCCTGCCAGGGAACACCTGTGACACCAGGCAGCTGCGTGGAGGGCGGCCCCGAACCTCCCCCACACAGTCAGCAGTGTTATGGAATTCTGAGTGTGGGGAGGTTCCGTCTTATGTCTGCAGCACCCGGGATCTCCTAGGAGCCCTTCGATTGTCTTCCCCGAATCCCTCACACTGCGGGCTGCCGGGGAAAGGCGGGGGTTGGGCTGGAATCTCAGGTAGCATCTAGTGCCTCCCCATGGACAGGGGAGGTAATTAGCGGACTTCCCCCTGCCAGGGAACACCTGTGACAGCAGGCAGCTGCGTGGAGTGCGGCCCTAAACCTCACCCACGCAGTCAGCCGTGTTCCGGAATTCTGAGTGTGGGGAGGTTCCGTCTTCTGTCTGCAGCACCCGGGATCTCCTAGGAGCCCTTCGAGTGTCTTCCCCGAATCCCTCCCACTGCGGGCTGCCGGTGAAAGTCGTGGGTTGGGCTGGAAAAGCAGGTAGCATCTTGTGCCTCCCCATGGACAGGGGAGGTAATTAGCGGACTTCCCCCTGCCAGGGAACACCTGTGACACCAGGCAGCTTCGTGGAGGGCGGCCCCGAACCTCCCCCACACAGTCATCCGTGTTCCGGAATTCTGAGTGTGGGGAGGATCCGTCTTCTGTCTGCAGCACCCGGGATCTCCTAGGAGCCCTTCGAGAGTCTTCCCCGAGTCCCTCCCAGTGCGGGAAGCCGGGGAACTGCGGGGGTTGGGCTGGAAATTCAGGTAGCATCTAGTGCCTCCCCATGGACAGGGGAGGTAATTAGCGGTCTTCCCCCTGCCAGGGAACACCTGTGACACCAGTCAGCTGCGTGGACGGCGGCCCCAAACCTCGACCACACAGTCAGCCGTGTCCCGGAATTCTGAGTGTGGGGAGGTTCTGTCTTCTGTCTGCAGCACACGGGATCTCCTAGGAGCCCTTCGAGTGTCTTCCCAGAGTCCCTCCCACTTCGGGCTGCCGGTGAAAGGAGGGGGTAGTGCTGAAAAAGCAGGTAGCATCTTGTGCCTCCCAATGGACAGGGGAGGTAATTAGCGGACTTCCCCCTGCCAGGGAACACCTGTGACACCAGGCAGCTGCGTGGAGGGCGGCCCCGAACCTCCCCCACACAGTCAGCCGTGTTCCGGAATTCTGAGTGTGGGGAAGTTCCGTCTTATGTCTGCAGAATCCGGGTTCACCTAGGAGCCCTTCGAGTGTCTTCCCCCAGTCCCTCACTGTGCGGGCTGCCGGGGAATGGCGGAGGTTGGGCTGGAAAAGCAGGTAGCATCTTGTGCCTCCCCATGGACAAGGGACGTAATTAGCGGACTTCCCCCTGCCAGGGAACACCTGTGACACCAGGCAGCTGCGTGGAGGGCGGCCCCGAACCTCCCCCACACAGTCAGCCGTGTTCCGGAATTCTGAGTGTGGGGAGGTTCCGTCTTATGTCTGCAGAACCCGGGTTCACCTAGGAGCCCTTCGAGTGTCTTCCCCCAGTCCCTCACTGTGCGGGCTGCCGGGGAAAGGAGGGGGTTGGGCTGGAAAAGCAGGTAGCATCTAGTGCCTCCCCATGGACAGGGGAGGAAATTAGCGGTCTTCCCCCTGCCAGGGAACACCTGTGACACCAGTCAGCTGCGTGGACGGCGGCCCCAAACCTCGACCACACAGTCAGCCGTGTTCCGGAATTCTGAGTGTGGGGAGGTTCTGTCTTCTGTCTGCAGCACCCGGGATCTCCTAGGAGCCCTTCGAGAGTCTTCCCCGAGTCCCTCCCAGTGCGGGCAGCCAGGGAATGGCGGGGTTTGGGCTGGAAAAGCAGGTAGCATCTAGTGCCTCCCCATGGACAGGGGAGGTATTTAGAGGAATTCCCCCTGCCAGGGAACACTTGTGACACAAGGCAGCTGCGTGGTGTGCGGCCCTAAACCTCACCCACACAGTCACACGTGTTCCAGATTTCTGAGTGTGGGGAGGTTCCGTCTTCTGTCTGCAGCACCCGGGTTCTCCTAGGAGCCTTTCGAGTGTCTTCCCCCAGTCCCTCCCTGTGCGGGCTGCCGGGGAAAGGCGGGGGTTGGGCTGGAAAAGCAGGTAGCATCTTGTGCCTCCCCATGGAAAAGGGAGGTAATTAGCGGACTTCCCCCTGCCAGGGAACACCTGTGACACCAGACAGCTACGTGGAGGGCGGCCCCGAACCTCCCCCACACAGTCAGCCGTGTTCCGGAATTCTGAGTGTGGGGAGGTTCCGTCTTCTGTCTGCAGCACCCGGGATTTCCTAGGAGCCATTCGAGAGTCTTCCCCGAGTCCCTCCCAGTGCGGGCAGCCAGGGAAAGGCGGGGATTGGACTGGAAAAGCAGGTAGCATCTAGTGCCTCCACATGGACAGGGGAGGTAATTAGCGGAATTCCCCCTGCCAGGGAACACCTGTGACAGCAGTCAGCTGCGTGGAGGGCGGTCCCGAACCTCCCCCACACAGTCAGCCGTGTTCCGGAATTCTGAGTGTGGGGAGGTTCCGTCTTATGTCTGCAACACCCGGGTTCACCTAGGAGCCCTTCGAGTGTCTTCCCCCAGTCCCTCCCTGTGCGGGCTGCCGGGGAAAGGCGGGGGTTTGGCTGGAAAAGCAGGTAGCATGTAGTGCCTTCCCATTTACAGGGGAGGTAATTAGCGGACTTCCCCCTGCCAGGGAACACCTGTGACACCAGGCAGCTGCGTGGAGGGCGGCCCCGAACCTCCCCCACACAGTCAGCCGTGTTCCGGAATTCTGAGTGTGGGGAGGTTCCGTCTTCTGTCTGCAGCACCCGGGATCTCCTAGGAGTCCTTCGAGTGTCTTCCCCGAATCCCTCACACTGCGGGCTGCCGGGGAAAGGCAGGGGTTGGGCTGGAAACTCAGGTTGCATCTAGTGCCTCCCCATGGACAGGGGAGGTAATTAGCGGACTTCCCCCTGCCAGGGAACACTTGTGACACCAGGCAGCTGCGTCGAGGGCGGCCCCGAACCTCCCCCACACAGTCAGCCGTGTTCCGGAATTCTGAGTGTGGGGAGGTTCCGTCTTATGTCTGCAGCACCCGGGTTCACCTAGGAGCCCTTCGAGTGACTTCCCCCAGTCCCTCCCTGTGCGGGCTGCCGGGGAAATGCGGGGGTTTGGCTGGAAAAGCAGGTAGCATGTAGTGCCTCCCCATGGACAGGGGAGGTAATTAGCGGACTTCCCCCTGCCAGGGAACACCTGTGACACCAGGCAGCTTCGTGGAGGGCGGCTCCGAACCTCCCCCACACAGTCAAACGTGTTCCGGAATTCTGAGTGTGGGGAGGATCCGTCTTCTGTCTGCAGCACACGGGATCACCTAGGAGCCCTTCGATTGTCTTCCCAGAGTCCCTCCCTGTGCGGGCTGCCGGGGAAAGGCGGGGGTTGGGCTGGAAAAGCAGGTAGCATCTTGTGCCTCCCCATGGATAAGGGAGGTAATTAGCGGACTTCCCCCTGCCAGGGAACACCTGTGACACCAGGCAGCTGCGTGGAGGGCGGCCCCGAACATCCCCCACACAGTCAGCCGTGTTCCGGAATTCTGAGTGTGGGGAGGTTCCGTCTTCTGTCTGCAGCACCTGGGATCTCCTAGGAGCCCTTCGAGTGTCTTCCCAGAATCCCTCCCACTTCGGGCTGCCGGGGAAATGCGGGGGTTGGGCTGGAAAAGCAGGTAGCATCTTGTGCCTCCCCATGGACAGGGGAGATAATTAGCGGACTTCCCCCTGCCAGGGAACACCTGTGACACCAGGCAGCTGCGTGGAGGGCGGCCCCGTACCTCCCCCACACAGTCAGCCGTGTTCCGGAATTCTGAGTGTGGGGAGGATCCGTCTTCTGTCTGCAGCACCCGGGATCTCCTAGGAGCCCTTCGAGTGTCTTCCCCGAATCCCTCACACTGCGGGCTGCCGGGGAAAGGCGGGGGTTGGGCTGGAAACTCAGGTAGCATCTAGTGCCTCCCCATGGACGGGGGAGGTAATTAGCGGACTTCCCCCTGCCAGGGAACACCTGAGACAGCAGGCAGCTGCGTGGAGTGCGGCCCTAAACCTCACCCACGCAGTCACACGTGTTCAGGAATTCTGAGTGTGGGGAGGTTCCGTCTTCTGTCTGCAGCACCCGGGTTCTCCTAGGAGCCTTTCGAGTGTCTTCCCCCATTCCCTCCCTTTGCGGGCTGCCGGGGAAAGGAGGGGGTTGGGCTGGAAAAGCAGGTAGCATCTTGTGCCTCCCCATGGACAAGGGAGGTAATTAGCGGACTTCCCCCTGCCAGGGAACACCTGTGACACCAGGCAGCTGCGTGGAGGGCGGCCCCGAACCTCCCCCACACAGTCAGCCGTGTTCGGGAATTCTGAGTGTGGGGAGGATCCGTCTTCTGTCTGCAGCAACCGGGATCTCCCAGGAGCCCTTCGAGAGTCTTCCCCGAGTCCCTCCCAGTGCGGGCAGCCGGGGAACTGCGGGGGTTGGGCTGGAAACTCAGGTAGCATCTAGTGCCTCCCCATGGACAGGGGAGGTAATTAGCGGTCTTCCCCCTGCCAGGGAACACCTGTGACACCAGTCAGCTGCGTGGACGGCGGCCCCAAACCTCGACCACACAGTCAGCCGTGTTCCGGAATTTTGAGTGTGGGGAGGTTCTGTCTTCTGTCTGCAGCACCGGGGATCTCCTAGGAGCCCTTCGAGAGTCTTCCCCGAGTCCCTCCCAGTGCGGGCAGCCAGGGAATGGCGGGGTTTGGGCTGGAAAAGCAGGTAGCATCTAGTGCCTCCCCATGGACAGGGGAGGTGTTTAGCGGAATTCCCCCTTCCAGGGAACACCTGTGACACAAGGCAGCTGCGTGGTGTGCGGCCCTAAACCTCACCCACACAGTCACACGTGTTCCAGATTTCTGAGTGTGGGGAGGTTCCGTCTTCTGTCTGCAGCACCCGGGTTCTCCTAGGAGCCTTTCGAGTGTCTTCCCCCAGTCCCTCACTTTGCGGGCTGCCGGGGAAAGGCGGGGGTTGGGCTGGAAAAGCAGGTAGCATCTTGTGCCTCCCCATGGACAAGGGAGGTAATTAGCGGACTTCCCCCTGCCAGGGAACACCTGTGACACCAGGCAGCTGCGTGGAGGGCGGCCCCGAAACTCCCCTACACAGTCAGCCGTGTTCCGGAATTCTGAGTGTGGGGAGGTTCCGTCTTCTGTCTGCAGCACCCGGGATCTCCTAGGAGCCCTTCGAGTGTCTTCCCCGAATCCCTCACACTGCGGGCTGCCGGGGAAAGGCGGGGGTTGGGCTGGAAACTCAGGTAGCATCTAGTGCCTCCCCATGGACAGGGGAGGTAATTAGCGGACTTCCCCCTGCCAGGGAACACCTGTGACACCAGGCAGCTGCGTGGAGGGCGGCCCCGAACCTCCCCCACACAGTCAGCCGTGTTCCGGAATTCTGAGTGTGGGGAGGTTCCGTCTTCTGTCTGCAGCACCCGGGATCTCCTAGGAGCCCTTCGAGAGTCTTCCCCGAGTCCCTCCCAGTGCGGGCAGCCAGGGAAAGGCGGGGTTTGGACTGGAAACGCAGGTAGCATCTAGTGCCTCCCCATGGACAGGGGAGGTAATTAGCGGAATTCCCCCTGCCAGGGAACACCTGTGACAGCAGGCAGCTGCGTGGAGTGCGGCCCTAAACCTCACCCACGCAGTCACACGTGTTCCGGAATTCTGAGTGTGGGGAGGTTCCGTCTTCTGTCTGCAGCACCCGGGTTCTCCTAGGAGCCTTTCGAGTGTCTTCCCCCATTCCCTCACTTTGCGGGCTGCCGGGGAAAGGAGGGGGTTGGGCTGGAAAAGCAGGTAGCATCTTGTGCCTCCCCATGGACAAGGGAGGTAATTAGCGGACTTCCCCCTGCCAGGGAACACCTGTGACACCAGGCAGCTGCGAAGAGGGCGGCCCCGAAACTCCCCCACACAGTCAGCCGTGTTCCGGAATTCTGAGTGTGGGGAGGTTCCGTCTTCTGTCTGCAGCACCCGGGATCTCCTAGGAGCCCTTCGAGTGTCTTCCCCGAATCCCTCACACTGCGGGCTGCCGGGGAAAGTCGGGGGTTGGGCTGGAAACTCAGGTAGCATCTAGTGCCTCCCCATGGACAGGGGAGGTAATTAGCGGAATTCCCCCTGCCAGGGAACACCTGTGACACCAGGCAGCTGCGTGGAGGGCGGCCCGGAACCTCCCCCACACAGTCAACCGTGTTCCGGAATTCTGAGTGTGGGGAGGTTCTGTCTTCTGTATGCAGCACCCGGGATCTCCTAGGAGCCCTTCGAGTGTCTTCCCCGAATCCCTCACACTGCGGGCTGCCGGGGAAAGGCGGGGGTTGGGCTGGAAACTCAGGTAGCATCTAGTGCCTCCCCATGGACAGGGGAGGTAATTAGCGGACTTCCCCCTGCCAGGGAACACCTGTGACACCAGGCAGCTGCGTGGAGGGCGGCCCCGAACCTCCCCCACACAGTCAGCCGTGTTCCGGAATTCTGAGTGTGGGGAGGTTCCGTCTTATGTCTGCAGCATCCGGGTTCACCTAGGAGCCCTTCGAGTGTCTTACCCCAGTCCTTCACTGTGCGGGCTGCCGGGGAATGGCGGAGGTTGGGCTGGAAAATCAGGTAGCATCTTGTGCCTCCCCATGGACAAGGGACGTAATTAGCGGACTTCCCCCTGCCAGGGAACACCTGTGACACCAGGCAGCTGCGTGGAGGGCGGCCCCGAACCTCCCCCACACAGTCAGCCGTGTTCCGGAATTCTGAGTGTGGGGAGGATCCGTCTTCTGTCTGCAGCACCCGGGATCGCCTAGGAGCCCTTCGAGTGTCTTCCCAGAGTCCCTCCCTGTGCGGGCTGCCAGGGAAAGGCGGGGGTTGGGCTGGAAAAGCAGGTAGCATCTTGTGCCTCCCCATGGACAAGGGAGGTAATTAGCGGACTTCCCCCTGCCAGGGAACACCTGTGACACCAGGCAGCTGCGTGGAGGGCGGCCCCGAACCTCCCCCACACAGTCAGCCGTGTTCCGGAATTCTGAGTGTGGGGAGGTTCCGTCTTCTGTCTGCAGCACCCGGGATCTCCTAGGAGCCCTTCGAGTGTCTTCCCAGAATCCCTCCCACTTCGGGCTGCCGGTGAAAGGAGGGGGTTGTGCTGAAAAAGCAGGTAGCATCTTGTGCCTCCCAATGGACAGGGGAGGTAATTAGCGGACTTCCCCCTGCCAGGGAACACCTGTGACACCAGGCAGCTGCGTGGAGGGCGGCCCCGAACCTCCCCCACACAGTCAGGCGTTTTCCGGAATTCTGAGTGTGGGGAGGTTCCGTCTTATGTCTGCAGCATCCGGGTTCCCCTAGGAGCCCTTCGAGTGTCTTCCCCCAGTCCCTCACTGTGCGGGCTGCCGGGGAATGGCGGAGGTTGGGCTGGAAAAGCAGGTAGCATCTTGTGCCACCCCATGGACAAGGGACGTAATTAGCGGACTTCCCCCTGCCAGGGAACACCTGTGACACCAGGCAGCTGCGTGGAGGGCGGCCCCGAACCTCCCCCACACAGTCAGCCGTGTTCCGGAATTCTGAGTGTGGGGAGGTTCCGTCTTCTGTCTGCAGCACCCGGGTTCACCTAGGAGCCTTTCGAGTGTCTTCCCCCAGTCCCTCACTGTGCGGGCTGCCGGGGAAAGGAGGGGGTTGTGCTGGAAAAGCTGGTAGCATCTTGTGCCTCCCCATGGACAGGGGAGGTAATTAGCGGACTTCACCTTGCCAGGGAACACCTGTGACACCAGGCAGCTGCGTGGAGGGCGGCCCCGAAACTTCCCCACACAGTCAACCGTGTTCCGGAATTCTGAGTGTGGGGAGGTTCCGTCTTCTGTCTGCAGCACACGGGATCTCCTAGGAGCCCTTCGAGTGTCTTCCCAGAGTCCCTCCCTGTGCGGGCTGCCGGGGAAAGTCGGGGGTTGGGCTGGAAAAGCAGGTAGCATCTTGTGCCTCCCCATGGACAGGGGAGGTAATTAGCGGACTTCCCCCTGCCAGGGAACACCTGTGACACCAGGCAGCTGCGTGGAGGGCAGCCCCGAACCTCCCCCACACAGTCAGCCGTGTTCCGGAATTCTGAGTGTGGGGAGGATCCGTCTTCTGTCTGCAGCACCCGGGATCTCCTAGGAGCCCTTCGAGTGTCTTCCCCGAATCCCTCACACTGCGGACTGCCGGGGAAAGGCGGGGGTTGTGCTGGAAACTCAGGTAGCATCTAGTGCCTCCCCATGGACAGGGGAGGTAATTAGCGGACTTCCCCCTGCCAGGGAACACCTGTGACACCAGTCAGCTGCGTGGAGGGCGGCCCCGAACCTCCCCCACACAGTCAATCGTGTTCCGGAATTCTGAGTGTGGGGAGGTTCCGTCTTCTGTCTGCAGCACCCGGGATCTCCTAGGAGCCCTTCGAGAGTCTTCCTCGAGTCCCTCCCAGTGCGGGCAGCCGGGGAACGGCGGGGGTTGGGCTGGAAAATCTGGTAGCTTCTAGTGCCTCCCCATGGACAGGGGAGGTAATTAGCGGAATTCCCCCTGCCAGGGAACACCTGTGACAGCAGGCAGCTGCGTGGAGTGCGGCCCTAAACCTCACCCAGGCAGTCACACGTGTTGCGGAATTCTGAGTGTGGGGAGGTTCCGTCTTCTGTCTGCAGCACCCGGGTTCTCCTAGGAGCCTTTCGAGTGTCTTCCCCATTCCCTCCCTTTGCGGGCTGCCGGGGAAAGGAGGGGGTTGGGCTGGAAAATCAGGTAGCATCTTGTGCCTCCCCATGGACAAGGGAGGTAATTAGCGGACTTCCCCCTGCCAGGGAACACCTGTGACACCAGGCAGCTGCGTGGAGGGCGGCCCCGAACCTCCCCCACACAGTCAGCCGTGTTCCGGAATTCTGAGTGTGGGGAGGTTCCGTCTTCTGTCTGCAGCACCCGGGATCTCCTAGGAGCCCTTCGAGTGTCTTCCCCGAATCCCTCCCACTGCGGGCTGCCGGTGAAAGTCGGGTGTTGGGCTGGAAAAGCAGGTAGCATCTTGTGCCTCCCCATGGACAGGGGAGGTAATTAGCGGACTTCCCCCTGCCAGGGAACACCTGTGACACCAGGCAGCTTCGTGGAGGGCGGCCCCGAACCTCCCCCACACAGTCAGCCGTGTTCCGGAATTCTGAGTGTGGGGAGGATCCGTCTTCTGTCTGCAGCACCTGGGATCTCCTAGGAGCCCTTCGAGAGTCTTCCCCGAGTCCCTCCCATTGCGGGCAGCCAGGGAACTGCGGGGGTTGGGCTGGAAACTCAGGTAGCATCTAGTGCCTCCCCATGGACAGGGGAGGTAATTAGCGGTCTTCCCCCTGCCAGGGAACACCTGTGACACCACTCAGCTGCGTGGACGGCGGCCCCAAACCTCGACCACACAGTCAGCCGTGTTCGGGAATTCTGAGTGTGGGGAGGATCCGTCTTCTGTCTGCAGCAACCGGGATCTCCCAGGAGCCCTTCGAGAGTCTTCCCCGAGTCCCTCCCAGTGCGGGCAGCCGGGGAACTGCGGGGGTTGGGCTGGAAACTCAGGTAGCATCTAGTGCCTCCCCATGGACAGGGGAGGTAATTAGCGGTCTTCCCCCTGCCAGGGAACACCTGTGACACCAGTCAGCTGCGTGGATGGCGGCCCCAAACCTCGACCACACAGTCAGCCGTGTTCCGGAATTCTGAGTGTGGGGAGGTTCTGTCTTCTGTCTGCAGCACCGGGGATCTCCTAGGAGCCCTTCGAGAGTCTTCCCCGAGTCCCTCCCAGTGCGGGCAGCCAGGGAATGGCGGGGTTTGGGCTGGAAAAGCAGGTAGCATCTAGTGCCTCCCCATGGACAGGGGAGGTGTTTAGCGGAATTCCCCCTTCCAGGGAACACCTGTGACACAAGGCAGCTGCGTGGTGTGCGGCCCTAAACCTCACCCACACAGTCACACGTGTTCCAGATTTCTGAGTGTGGGGAGGTTCCGTCTTCTGTCTGCAGCACCCGGGTTCTCCTAGGAGCCTTTCGAGTGTCTTCCCCCAGTCCCTCACTTTGCGGGCTGCCGGGGAAAGGCGGGGGTTGGGCTGGAAAAGCAGGTAGCATCTTGTGCCTCCCCATGGACAAGGGAGGTAATTAGCGGACTTCCCCCTGCCAGGGAACACCTGTGACACCAGGCAGCTGCGTGGAGGGCGGCCCCGAAACTCCCCTACACAGTCAGCCGTGTTCCGGAATTCTGAGTGTGGGGAGGTTCCGTCTTCTGTCTGCAGCACCCGGGATCTCCTAGGAGCCCTTCGAGTGTCTTCCCCGAATCCCTCACACTGCGGGCTGCCGGGGAAAGGCGGGGGTTGGGCTGGAAACTCAGGTAGCATCTAGTGCCTCCCCATGGACAGGGGAGGTAATTAGCGGACTTCCCCCTGCCAGGGAACACCTGTGACACCAGGCAGCTGCGTGGAGGGCGGCCCCGAACCTCCCCCACACAGTCAGCCGTGTTCCGGAATTCTGAGTGTGGGGAGGTTCCGTCTTCTGTCTGCAGCACCCGGGATCTCCTAGGAGCCCTTCGAGAGTCTTCCCCGAGTCCCTCCCAGTGCGGGCAGCCAGGGAAAGGCGGGGTTTGGACTGGAAACGCAGGTAGCATCTAGTGCCTCCCCATGGACAGGGGAGGTAATTAGCGGAATTCCCCCTGCCAGGGAACACCTGTGACAGCAGGCAGCTGCGTGGAGTGCGGCCCTAAACCTCACCCACGCAGTCACACGTGTTCCGGAATTCTGAGTGTGGGGAGGTTCCGTCTTCTGTCTGCAGCACCCGGGTTCTCCTAGGAGCCTTTCGAGTGTCTTCCCCCATTCCCTCACTTTGCGGGCTGCCGGGGAAAGGAGGGGGTTGGGCTGGAAAAGCAGGTAGCATCTTGTGCCTCCCCATGGACAAGGGAGGTAATTAGCGGACTTCCCCCTGCCAGGGAACACCTGTGACACCAGGCAGCTGCGAAGAGGGCGGCCCCGAAACTCCCCCACACAGTCAGCCGTGTTCCGGAATTCTGAGTGTGGGGAGGTTCCGTCTTCTGTCTGCAGCACCCGGGATCTCCTAGGAGCCCTTCGAGTGTCTTCCCCGAATCCCTCACACTGCGGGCTGCCGGGGAAAGTCGGGGGTTGGGCTGGAAACTCAGGTAGCATCTAGTGCCTCCCCATGGACAGGGGAGGTAATTAGCGGAATTCCCCCTGCCAGGGAACACCTGTGACACCAGGCAGCTGCGTGGAGGGCGGCCCGGAACCTCCCCCACACAGTCAACCGTGTTCCGGAATTCTGAGTGTGGGGAGGTTCTGTCTTCTGTATGCAGCACCCGGGATCTCCTAGGAGCCCTTCGAGTGTCTTCCCCGAATCCCTCACACTGCGGGCTGCCGGGGAAAGGCGGGGGTTGGGCTGGAAACTCAGGTAGCATCTAGTGCCTCCCCATGGACAGGGGAGGTAATTAGCGGACTTCCCCCTGCCAGGGAACACCTGTGACACTAGGCAGCTGCGTGGAGGGCGGCCCCGAACCTCCCCCACACAGTCAGCCGTGTTCCGGAATTCTGAGTGTGGGGAGGTTCCGTCTTATGTCTGCAGCATCCGGGTTCACCTAGGAGCCCTTCGAGTGTCTTACCCCAGTCCTTCACTGTGCGGGCTGCCGGGGAATGGCGGAGGTTGGGCTGGAAAATCAGGTAGCATCTTGTGCCTCCCCATGGACAAGGGACGTAATTAGCGGACTTCCCCCTGCCAGGGAACACCTGTGACACCAGGCAGCTGCGTGGAGGGCGGCCCCGAACCTCCCCCACACAGTCAGCCGTGTTCCGGAATTCTGAGTGTGGGGAGGATCCGTCTTCTGTCTGCAGCACCCGGGATCGCCTAGGAGCCCTTCGAGTGTCTTCCCAGAGTCCCTCCCTGTGCGGGCTGCCAGGGAAAGGCGGGGGTTGGGCTGGAAAAGCAGGTAGCATCTTGTGCCTCCCCATGGACAAGGGAGGTAATTAGCGGACTTCCCCCTGCCAGGGAACACCTGTGACACCAGGCAGCTGCGTGGAGGGCGGCCCCGAACCTCCCCCACACAGTCAGCCGTGTTCCGGAATTCTGAGTGTGGGGAGGTTCCGTCTTCTGTCTGCAGCACCCGGGATCTCCTAGGAGCCCTTCGAGTGTCTTCCCAGAATCCCTCCCACTTCGGGCTGCCGGTGAAAGGAGGGGGTTGTGCTGAAAAAGCAGGTAGCATCTTGTGCCTCCCAATGGACAGGGGAGGTAATTAGCGGACTTCCCCCTGCCAGGGAACACCTGTGACACCAGGCAGCTGCGTGGAGGGCGGCCCCGAACCTCCCCCACACAGTCAGGCGTTTTCCGGAATTCTGAGTGTGGGGAGGTTCCGTCTTATGTCTGCAGCATCCGGGTTCCCCTAGGAGTCCTTCGAGTGTCTTCCCCCAGTCCCTCACTGTGCGGGCTGCCGGGGAATGGCGGAGGTTGGGCTGGAAAAGCAGGTAGCATCTTGTGCCACCCCATGGACAAGGGACGTAATTAGCGGACTTCCCCCTGCCAGGGAACACCTGTGACACCAGGCAGCTGCGTGGAGGGCGGCCCCGAACCTCCCCCACACAGTCAGCCGTGTTCCGGAATTCTGAGTGTGGGGAGGTTCCGTCTTCTGTCTGCAGCACCCGGGTTCACCTAGGAGCCTTTCGAGTGTCTTCCCCCAGTCCCTCACTGTGCGGGCTGCCGGGGAAAGGAGGGGGTTGTGCTGGAAAAGCTGGTAGCATCTTGTGCCTCCCCATGGACAGGGGAGGTAATTAGCGGACTTCACCTTGCCAGGGAACACCTGTGACACCAGGCAGCTGCGTGGAGGGCGGCCCCGAAACTTCCCCACACAGTCAACCGTGTTCCGGAATTCTGAGTGTGGGGAGGTTCCGTCTTCTGTCTGCAGCACACGGGATCTCCTAGGAGCCCTTCGAGTGTCTTCCCAGAGTCCCTCCCTGTGCGGGCTGCCGGGGAAAGTCGGGGGTTGGGCTGGAAAAGCAGGTAGCATCTTGTGCCTCCCCATGGACAGGGGAGGTAATTAGCGGACTTCCCCCTGCCAGGGAACACCTGTGACACCAGGCAGCTGCGTGGAGGGCAGCCCCGAACCTCCCCCACACAGTCAGCCGTGTTCCGGAATTCTGAGTGTGGGGAGGATCCGTCTTCTGTCTGCAGCACCCGGGATCTCCTAGGAGCCCTTCGAGTGTCTTCCCCGAATCCCTCACACTGCGGACTGCCGGGGAAAGGCGGGGGTTGTGCTGGAAACTCAGGTAGCATCTAGTGCCTCCCCATGGACAGGGGAGGTAATTAGCGGACTTCCCCCTGCCAGGGAACACCTGTGACACCAGTCAGCTGCGTGGAGGGCGGCCCCGAACCTCCCCCACACAGTCAATCGTGTTCCGGAATTCTGAGTGTGGGGAGGTTCCGTCTTCTGTCTGCAGCACCCGGGATCTCCTAGGAGCCCTTCGAGAGTCTTCCTCGAGTCCCTCCCAGTGCGGGCAGCCGGGGAACGGCGGGGGTTGGGCTGGAAAATCTGGTAGCTTCTAGTGCCTCCCCATGGACAGGGGAGGTAATTAGCGGAATTCCCCCTGCCAGGGAACACCTGTGACAGCAGGCAGCTGCGTGGAGTGCGGCCCTAAACCTCACCCAGGCAGTCACACGTGTTGCGGAATTCTGAGTGTGGGGAGGTTCCGTCTTCTGTCTGCAGCACCCGGGTTCTCCTAGGAGCCTTTCGAGTGTCTTCCCCATTCCCTCCCTTTGCGGGCTGCCGGGGAAAGGAGGGGGTTGGGCTGGAAAATCAGGTAGCATCTTGTGCCTCCCCATGGACAAGGGAGGTAATTAGCGGACTTCCCCCTGCCAGGGAACACCTGTGACACCAGGCAGCTGCGTGGAGGGCGGCCCCGAACCTCCCCCACACAGTCAGCCGTGTTCCGGAATTCTGAGTGTGGGGAGGTTCCGTCTTCTGTCTGCAGCACCCGGGATCTCCTAGGAGCCCTTCGAGTGTCTTCCCCGAATCCCTCCCACTGCGGGCTGCCGGTGAAAGTCGGGTGTTGGGCTGGAAAAGCAGGTAGCATCTTGTGCCTCCCCATGGACAGGGGAGGTAATTAGCGGACTTCCCCCTGCCAGGGAACACCTGTGACACCAGGCAGCTTCGTGGAGGGCGGCCCCGAACCTCCCCCACACAGTCAGCCGTGTTCCGGAATTCTGAGTGTGGGGAGGATCCGTCTTCTGTCTGCAGCACCTGGGATCTCCTAGGAGCCCTTCGAGAGTCTTCCCCGAGTCCCTCCCATTGCGGGCAGCCAGGGAACTGCGGGGGTTGGGCTGGAAACTCAGGTAGCATCTAGTGCCTCCCCATGGACAGGGGAGGTAATTAGCGGTCTTCCCCCTGCCAGGGAACACCTGTGACACCACTCAGCTGCGTGGACGGCGGCCCCAAACCTCGACCACACAGTCAGCCGTGTTCCGGATTTCTGAGTGTGGGGAGGTTCTGTCTTCTGTCTGCAGCAACCGGGATCTCCTAGGAGCCCTTGGAGAGTCTTCCCGGAGTCCCTCCCAGTGCGGGCAGCCAGGGAATGGCGGGGTTTGGGCTGGAAAAGCAGGTAGCATCTAGTGCCTCCCCATGGACAGGGGAGGTATTTAGCGGAATTCCCCCTGCCAGGGAACAGCTGTGACACAAGGCAGCTGCGTGGTGTGCGGCCCTAAACCTCACCCACACAGTCACACGTGTTCCAGATTTCTGAGTGTGGGGAGGTTCCGTCTTCTGTCTGCAGAACCCGGGTTCTCCTAGGAGCCTTTCGAGTGTCTTCCCCAGTCCCTCCCTGTGCGGGCTGCCGGGGAAAGGCGGGGGTTGGGCTGGAAAAGCAGGTAGCATCTTGTGCCTCCCCATGGACAAGGGAGGTAATTAGCGGACTTCCCCCTGCCAGGGAACACCTGTGACACCAGGCAGCTGCGTGGAGGGCGGCCCCGAACCTCCCCCACACAGTCAGCCGTGTTCCGGAATTCTGAGTGTGGGGAGGTTCCGTCTTCTGTCTGCAGCACCCGGGATCTCCTAGGAGCCCTTCGAGTGTCTTCCCCGAATCCCTCACACTGCGGGCTGCCAGGGAAAGGCGGGGGTTGGGCTGGAAACTCAGGTAGCATCTAGTGCCTCCCCATGGACAGGGGAGGTAATTAGCGGACTTCCCCCTGCCAGGGAACACCTGTGACACCAGTCAGCTGCGTGGAGGGCGGCCCCGAACCTCCCCCACACAGTCAATCGTGTTCCGGAATTCTGAGTGTGGGGAGGTTCCGTCTTCTGTCTGCAGCACCCGGGATCTCCTAGGAGCCCTTCGAGAGTCTTCCTCGAGTCCCTCCCAGTGCGGGCAGCCGGGGAACGGCGGGGGTTGGGCTGGAAAATCTGGTAGCTTCTAGTGCCTCCCCATGGACAGGGGAGGTAATTAGCGGAATTCCCCCTGCCAGGGAACACCTGTGACAGCAGGCAGCTGCGTGGAGTGCGGCCCTAAACCTCACCCAGGCAGTCACACGTGTTGCGGAATTCTGAGTGTGGGGAGGTTCCGTCTTCTGTCTGCAGCACCCGGGTTCTCCTAGGAGCCTTTCGAGTGTCTTCCCCATTCCCTCCCTTTGCGGGCTGCCGGGGAAAGGAGGGGGTTGGGCTGGAAAATCAGGTAGCATCTTGTGCCTCCCCATGGACAAGGGAGGTAATTAGCGGACTTCCCCCTGCCAGGGAACACCTGTGACACCAGGCAGCTGCGTGGAGGGCGGCCCCGAACCTCCCCCACACAGTCAGCCGTGTTCCGGAATTCTGAGTGTGGGGAGGTTCCGTCTTCTGTCTGCAGCACCCGGGATCTCCTAGGAGCCCTTCGAGTGTCTTCCCCGAATCCCTCCCACTGCGGGCTGCCGGTGAAAGTCGGGTGTTGGGCTGGAAAAGCAGGTAGCATCTTGTGCCTCCCCATGGACAGGGGAGGTAATTAGCGGACTTCCCCCTGCCAGGGAACACCTGTGACACCAGGCAGCTTCGTGGAGGGCGGCCCCGAACCTCCCCCACACAGTCAGCCGTGTTCCGGAATTCTGAGTGTGGGGAGGATCCGTCTTCTGTCTGCAGCACCTGGGATCTCCTAGGAGCCCTTCGAGAGTCTTCCCCGAGTCCCTCCCATTGCGGGCAGCCAGGGAACTGCGGGGGTTGGGCTGGAAACTCAGGTAGCATCTAGTGCCTCCCCATGGACAGGGGAGGTAATTAGCGGTCTTCCCCCTGCCAGGGAACACCTGTGACACCACTCAGCTGCGTGGACGGCGGCCCCAAACCTCGACCACACAGTCAGCCGTGTTCCGGATTTCTGAGTGTGGGGAGGTTCTGTCTTCTGTCTGCAGCAACCGGGATCTCCTAGGAGCCCTTGGAGAGTCTTCCCGGAGTCCCTCCCAGTGCGGGCAGCCAGGGAATGGCGGGGTTTGGGCTGGAAAAGCAGGTAGCATCTAGTGCCTCCCCATGGACAGGGGAGGTATTTAGCGGAATTCCCCCTGCCAGGGAACAGCTGTGACACAAGGCAGCTGCGTGGTGTGCGGCCCTAAACCTCACCCACACAGTCACACGTGTTCCAGATTTCTGAGTGTGGGGAGGTTCCGTCTTCTGTCTGCAGAACCCGGGTTCTCCTAGGAGCCTTTCGAGTGTCTTCCCCAGTCCCTCCCTGTGCGGGCTGCCGGGGAAAGGCGGGGGTTGGGCTGGAAAAGCAGGTAGCATCTTGTGCCTCCCCATGGACAAGGGAGGTAATTAGCGGACTTCCCCCTGCCAGGGAACACCTGTGACACCAGGCAGCTGCGTGGAGGGCGGCCCCGAACCTCCCCCACACAGTCAGCCGTGTTCCGGAATTCTGAGTGTGGGGAGGTTCCGTCTTCTGTCTGCAGCACCCGGGATCTCCTAGGAGCCCTTCGAGTGTCTTCCCCGAATCCCTCACACTGCGGGCTGCCAGGGAAAGGCGGGGGTTGGGCTGGAAACTCAGGTAGCATCTAGTGCCTCCCCATGGACAGGGGAGGTAATTAGCGGACTTCCCCCTGCCAGGGAACACCTGTGACACCAGGCAGCTGCGTGGAGGGCGGCCCCGAACCTCCCCCACACAGTCAGCCGTGTTCCGGAATTCTGAGTGTGGGGAGGTTCCGTCTTATGTCTGCAGCACCCGGGTTCACCTAGGAGCCCTTCGAGTGTCTTCCCCAAGTCCCTCACTGTGCGGGCTGCCGGGGAAAGGAGGGGGTTGGGCTGGAAAAGCAGGTAGCATCTTGTGCCTCCCCATGGACAGGGGAGGTAATTAGCGGACTTCCCCTTGCCAGGGAACACCTGTGACACCAGGCAGCTGCGTGGAGGGCGGCCCCGAACCTCCCCCACACAGTCAACCGTGTTCCGGTATTCTGAGTGTGGGGAGGTTCCGTCTTCTGTCTGCAGCACACGGGATCTCCTAGGAGCCCTTCGAGTGTCTTCCCAGAGTCCCTCCCTGTGCGGGCTGCGGGGGAAAGGCGGGGGTTGGGCTGGAAAAGCAGGTAGCATCTTGTGCCTCCCCATGGACAGGGGAGGTAATTAGCGGACTTCCCCCTGCCAGGGAACACCTGTGACACCAGGCAGCTGCGTGGAGGGCGGCCCCGAACCTCCCCCACACAGTCAGCCGTGTTACGGAATTCTGAGTGTGGGGAGGATCCGTCTTCTGTCTGCAGCACCCGGGATCTCCTAGGAGCCCTTCGAGTGTCTTCCCCGAATCCCTCACACTGCGGGCTGCCGGGGAAAGGCGGGGGTTGGGCTGGAAACTCAGGTAGCATCTAGTGCCTCCCCATGGACAGGGGAGGTAATTAGCGGACTTTCCCCTGCCAGGGAACACCTGTGACACCAGGCAGCTGCGTGGAGTGCGGCCCCGAACCTCCCCCACACAGTCAACCGTGTTCCGGAATTCTGAGTGTGGGGAGGTTCCGTCTTCTGTCTGCAGCACCCGGGATCTTCTAGGAGCCCTTCGACAGTCTTCCCCGATTCCCTCCCAGTGCGGGCAGCCGGGGAACGGCGGGGGTTGGGCTGGAAACTCTGGTAGCATCTAGTGCCTCCCCATGGACAGGGGAGGTAATTAGCGGAATTCCCCCTGCCAGGGAACACCTGTGACAGCAGGCAGCTGCGTGGAGTGCGGCCCTAAACCTCACCCACGCAGTCACACGTGTTCCGGAATTCTGAGTGTGGGGAGGTTCCGTCTTCTGTCTGCAGCACCCGGGTTCTCCTAGGAGCCTTTCGAGTGTCTTCCCCCATTCCCTCCCTTTGCGGGCTGCCGGGGAAAGGAGGGGGTTGGGCTGGAAAAGCAGGAAGCATCTTGTGCCTCCCCATGGACAAGGGAGGTATTTAGCTGACTTCCCCCTGCCAGGGAACACCTGTGACCCCAGGCAGCTGCGTGGAGGGCGGCCCCGAACCTCCCCCACACAGTCAGCCGTGTTCCGGAATTCTGAGTGTGGGGAGGTTCCGTCTTCTGTCTGCAGCACCCGGGATCTCCTAGGAGCCCTTCGAGTGTCTTCCCCGAATCCCTCCCACTGCGGGCTGCCGGTGAAAGTCGGGGGTTGGGCTGGAAAAGCAGGTAGCATCTTGTGCCTCCCCATGGACAGGGGAGGTAATTAGCGGACTTCCCCCTGCCAGGGAACACCTGTGACACCAGGCAGCTTCGTGGAGGGCGGCCCCGAACCTCCCCCACACAGTCAGCCGTGTTCCGGAATTCTGAGTGTGGGGAGGTTCCGTCTTCTGTCTGCAGCACCCGGGATCTCCTAGGAGCCCTTCGAGAGTCTTCCCCGAGTCCCTCCCAGTGCGGGCAGCCGGGGAACTGAGGGGGTTGGGCTGGAAACTCAGGTAGCATCTAGTGCCTCCCCATGGACAGGGGAGGTAATTAGCGGTCTTCCCCCTGCCAGGGAACACCTGTGACACCAGTCAGCTGCGTGGACGGCGGCCCCAAACCTCGACCACACAGTCAGCCGTGTTCCGGAATTCTGAGTGTGGGGAGGTTCCGTCTTCTGTCTGCAGCACCCGGGATCTCCTAGGAGCCCTTCGAGAGTCTTCCCCGAGTCCCTCCCAGTGCGGGCAGCCAGGGAAAGGCGGGGTTTGGACTGGAAACGCAGGTAGCATCTAGTGCCTCCCCATGGACAGGGGAGGTAATTAGCGGAATTCCCCCTGCCAGGGAACACCTGTGACAGCAGGCAGCTGCGTGGAGTGCTGCCCTAAACCTCACCCACGCAGTCACACGTGTTCCGGAATTCTGAGTGTGGGGAGGTTCCGTCTTCTGTCTGCAGCACCCGGGATCTCCTAGGAGCCTTTCGAGTGTCTTCCCCCATTCCCTCCCTTTGCGGGCTGCCGGGGAAAGGAGGGGGTTGGGCTGGAAAAGCAGGTAGCATTTTGTGCCTCCCCATGGACAAGGGAGGTAATTAGCGGACTTCCCCCTGCCAGGGAACACCTGTGACACCAGGCAGCTGCGTGGAGGGCGGCCCCGAACCTCCCCCACACAGTCAGCCGTGTTCCGGAATTCTGAGTGTGGGGAGGTTCCGTCTTCTGTCTGCAGCACCCGGGATATCCTAGGAGCCCTTCGAGTGTCTTCCCCGAATCCCTCACACTGCGGGATGCCGGGGAAAGGCGGGGGTTGGGCTGGAAACTCAGGTAGCATCTATTGCCTCCCCATGGACAGGGGAGGTAATTAGCGGACTTCCCCTTGCCAGGGAACACCTGTGACACCAGGCAGCTGCGTGCAGGTCGGCCCCGAACCTCCCCCACACAGTCAACCGTGTTCCGGAATTCTGAGTGTGGGGAGGTTCCGTCTTCTGTCTGCAGCACACGGGATCTCCTAGGAGCCCTTCGAGTGTCTTCCCAGAGTCCCTCCCTGTGCGGGCTGCCGGGGAAAGGCGGGGGTTGGGCTGGAAAAGCAGGTAGCATCTTGTGCCTCCCCATGGACAGGGGAGGTAATTAGCGGACTTCCCCCTGCCAGGGAACACCTGTGACACCAGGCAGCTGCGTGGAGGGCGGCCCCGAACCTCCCCCACACAGTGAGCCGTGTTCCGGAATTCTGAGTTTGGGGAGGATCCGTCTTCTGTCTGCAGCACCCGGGATCTCCTAGGAGCCCTTCGATTGTCTTCCCCGAATCCCTCACACTGCGGACTGCCGGGGAAAGGCGGGGGTTGGGCTGGAAACTCAGGTAACATCTAGTGCCTCCCCATGGACAGGGGAGGTAATTAGCGGACTTCCCCCTGCTAGGGAACACCTGTGACACCAGGCAGCTGCGTGGAGGGCGGCCCCGAACCTCCCCCACACAGTCAACCGTGTTCTGGAATTCTTAGTGTGGGGAGGTTCCGTCTTCTGTCTGCAGCACCCGGGATCTCCTAGGAGCCCTTCGAGAGTCTTCCCCGAGTCCCTCCCAGTGCGGGCAGCCGGGGAACGGCGGGGGTTGGGCTGGAAACTCTGGTAGCATCTAGTGCCTCCCCATGGTCAGGGGAGGTAATTAGCGGAATTCCCCCTGCCAGGGAACACCTGTGACACCAGGCAGCTGCGTGGAGGGCGGCCCAAAACCTCACACACGCAGTCACACGTGTTCCGGAATTCTGAGTGTGGGGAGGTTCCGTCTTCTGTCTGCAGCACCCGGGTTCTCCTAGGAGCCTTTCGAGTGTCTTCCCCCATTCCCTCCCTTTGCGGGCTGCCGGGGAAAGGAGGGGGTTGGGCTGGAAAAGCAGGTAGCATCTTGTGCCTCCCCATGGACAAGGGAGGTAATTAGCGGACTTCCCCCTGCCAGGGAACACCTGTGACACCAGGCAGCTGCGTGGAGGGCGGCCCCGAACCTCCCCCACACAGTCAGCCGTGTTCCGGAATTCTGAGTGTGGGGAGGTTCCATCTTCTGTCTGCAGCACCCGGGATCTCTTAGGAGCCCTTCGAGTGTCTTCCCCGAATCCCTCCCACTGCGGGCTCCCGGTGAATGTCGGGGGTTGGGCTGGAAAAGCAGGTAGCATCTTGTGCCTCCCCATGGACAGGGGAGGTAATTAGCGGACTTCCCACTGCCAGGGAACACCTGTGACACCTGGCAGCTGCGTGGAGGGCGGCCCCGAACCTCCCCCACACAGTCAGCCGTGTTCCGGAATTCTGAGTGTGGGGAGGATCCGTCTTCCGTCTGCAGCACCCGGGATCTCCTAGGAGCCCTTCGAGTGTCTTCCCCGAATCCCTCACACTGCGGGCTGCCGGGGAAATGCGGGGGTTGGGCTGGAAACTCAGGTAGCATCTAGTGCCTCCCCATGGACAGGGGAGGTAATTAGCGGACTTCCCCCTGCCAGGGAACACCTGTGAGACCAGGCAGCTGCGTGGAGGGCGGCCCCGAACCTCCCCCACACAGTCAACCGTGTTCCGGAATTCTGAGTGTGGGGAGGTTCCGTCTTCTGTCTGCAGCACCCGGGATCTCCTAGGAGCCCTTCGAGAGTCTTCCCCGAGTCCCTCCCAGTGCGGGCAGCCGGGGAACGGCGGGGGTTGGGCTGGAAACTCTGGTAGCATCTAGTGCCTCCCCATGGACAGGGGAGGTAATTAGCGGAATTACCCCTGCCAGGGAACACCTGTGACAGCAGGCAGCTGCGTGGAGTGCGGCCCTAAACCTCACCCACGCAGTCACACGTGTTCCGGAATTCTGAGTATGGGGAGGTTCCGTCTTCTGTCTGCAGCACCCGGGTTCTCCTAGGAGCCTTTCGAGTGTCTTCCCCCATTCCCTCCCTTTGCGGGCTGCCGGGGAAAGGAGGGGGTTGGGCTGGAAAAGCAGGTAGCATCTTGTGCCTCCCCATGGACAAGGGAGGTAATTAGCGGACTTCCCCCTGCCAGGGAACACCTGTGACACCAGGCAGCTGCGTGGACTGCGGCCCCAAACCTCGACCACACAGTCAGCCGTGTTCCGGAATTCTGAGTGTGGGGAGGTTCCGTCTTCTGTCTGCAGAACCCGGGATCTCCTAGGAGCCCTTCGAGTGTCTTCCCCGAATCCCTCACACTGCGGGCTGCCGGGGAATTTCGGGGGTTGGGCTGGAAACTCAGGTAGCATCTAGTGCCTCCCCATGGACAGGGGAGGTAATTAGCGGACTTCCCCCTGCCAGGGAACACCTGTGACACCAGGCAGCTGCGTGGAGGGCGGCCCCGAACCTCCCCTACACAGTCAGCCGTGTTCCGGAATTCTGAGTGTGGGGAGGTTCCGTCTTCTGTCTGCAGCACCCGGGATCTCCTAGGAGCCCTTCGAGTGTCTTCCCCGAATCCCTCCCACTGCGGGCTGCCGGGGAAAGGCGGGGGTTGGGCTGGAAACTCAGGTAGCATCTAGTGCCTCCCCATGGACATGGGAGGTAATTAGCGGACTTCCCCCTGCCAGGGAACACCTGTGACACCAGGCAGCTGCGTGGAGGGCGGCCCCGAACCTCCCCCACACAGTCAGCCGTGTTCCGGAATTCTGAGTGTGGGGAGGTTCCGTCTTATGTCCGAAGCACCCGGGTTCACCTAGGAGCCTTCGAGTGTCTTCCCCCAGTCCCTCACTGTGCGGGCTGCCGGGGAAAGGAGGGGGTTGGGCTGGAAAAGCAGGTAGCATCTTGTGCCTCCCCATGGACAGGGGAGGTAATTAGCGGACTTCCCCTTGCCAGGGAACACCTGTGACACCAGGCAGCTGCGTGGAGGGAGGCCCCGAACCTCCCCCACACAGTCAACCGTGTTCCGGAATTCTGAGTGTGGGGAGGTTCCGTCTTCTGTCTGCAGCACTCGGGATCTCCTAGGAGCCCTTCGAGTGTCTTCCCAGAGTCCCTCCCTGTGCGGGCTGCCGGGGAAAGGCGGGGGTTGGGCTGGAAAAGCAGGTAGCATCTTGTGCCTCCCCATGGACAGTAGAGGTAATTAGCGGGCTTCCCCCTGCCAGGGAACACCTGTGACACCAGGCAGCTGCGTGGAGGGCGGCCCCGAACCTCCCCCACACAGTCAGCCGTGTTCCGGAATTCTGAGTGTGGGGAGGATCCGTCTTCTGTCTGCAGCACCCGGGATCTCCTAGGAGCCCTTCGAGTGTCTTCCCCGAATCCCTCACACTGCGGGCTGCCGGGGAAAGGCGGGGGTTGGGCTGGAAACTCAGGTAGCATCTAGTGCCTCCCCATGGACAGGGGAGGTAATTAGCGTACTTCCCCCTGCCAGGGAACACCTGTGACACCAAGCAGCTGCGTGGAGGGCGGCCCCGAACCTCCCCCACACAGTCAACCGTGTTCCGGAATTCTGAGTGTGGGGAGGTTCCGTCTTCTGTCTGCAGCACACGGGATCTCCTAGGAGCCCTTCGAGTGTCTTCCCAGAGTCCCTCCCTGTGCGGACTGCCGGGGAAAGGCGGGGGTTGGGCTGGAAAAGCAGGTAGCATCTTGTGCCTCCCCATGGACAAGGGAAGTAATTAGCGGACTTCCCCCTGCCAGGGAACACCTGTGACACCAGGCAGCTGCGTGGAGCGCGGCCCCGAACCTCCCCCACACAGTCACCCGTGTTCAGGAATTCTTAGTGTGGGGAGGTTCCGTCTTCTGTCTGCAGCACCCGGGATCTCCTAGGAGCCCTTCGAGTGTCTTCCCCGAATCCCTCCCACTGCGGGCTGCCGGGGAAAGGCGGGGTTTGGGCTGGAAACGCAGGTAGCATCTAGGGCCTCCCCATGGACAGGGGAGGTAATTAGCGGAATTCCCCCTGCCAGGGAACACCTGTGACAGCAGGCAGCTGCGTGGAGTGCGGCCCTAAACCTCACCCACGCAGTCACACGTGTTCCGGAATTCTGAGTGTGGGGAGGTTCCGACTTCTGTCTGCAGCACCCGGGTTCTCCTAGGAGCCTTTCGAGTGTCTTCCCAAATTCCCTCCCTTTGCGGGCTGCTGGGGAAAGGAGGGGGTTGGGCTGGAAAAGGAGGTAGCATCTTGTGCCTCCCCATGGACAGGGGAGGTAATTAGCGGACTTCCCCCTGCCAGGGAACACCTGTGACACCAGGCAGCTGCGTGGAGGGCGGCCCCGAACCTCCCCCACACAGTCAGCCGTGTTCCGGAATTCTGAGTGTGGGGAGGTTCCGTCTTCTGTCTGCAGCACCCGGGATCTCCTAGGAGCCCTTCGAGTGTCTTCCCCGAATCCCTCCCACTGCGTGCTGCCGGTGAAAGTCGGGGGTTGTGCTGGAAAAGCAGGTAGCATCTTGTGCCTCCCCATGGACGGGGGAGGTAATTAGCGGACTTCCCCCTGCCAGGGAACACCTGTGACACCAGGCAGCTTCGTGGAGGGCGGCCCCGAACCTCCCCCACACAGTCAGCCGTGTTCCAGAATTCTGAGTGTGGGGAGGTTCCGTCTTCTGTCTGCAGCACCCGGGGTCTCCTAGGAGCATTTCGAGTGTCTTCTCCGAATCCCTCACACTGCGGGCTGCCGGGGAAATGCGGGGGTTGGGCTGGAAACTCAGGTAGCCTCTAGTGCCTCCCCATGGACAGGGAAGGTATTTAGCGGACTTCCCCCTGCCAGGGAACACCTGTGACACCAGGCAGCTGCGTGGAGGGCGGCCCCGAACCTCCCCCACACAGTCAGCCGTGTTCCGGAATTCTGAGTGTGGGGAGGTTCCGTCTTATGTCTGCAGCACCCGGGTTCACCTAGGAGCCCTTCGAGTGTCTTCCCCCAGTCCCTCACAGTGCGGGCTGCCGGGGAAAGGAGGGCGTTGGGCTGGAAAAGCAGGTAGCATCTTGTGCCTCCCCATGGACAGGGGAGGTAATTAGCGGACTTCCCCTTGCAAGGGAACACCTGTGACACCAGGCAGATGCGTGGAGGGCGGCCCCGAACCTCCCCCACACAGTCAACCGTGTTCCGGAATTCTGAGTGTGGGGAGGTTCCGTCTTCTGTCTGCAGCACACGGGATCTCCTAGGAGCCCTTCGAGTGTCTTCCCAGAGTCCCTCCCTGTGCGGGCTGCCGGGGAAAGGCGGGGGTTGGGCTGGAAAAGCAGGTAGCATCTTGTGCCTCCCCATGGACAGGGGAGGTAATTAGCGGACTTCCCCCTGCCAGGGAACACCTGTGACACCAGGCAGCTGCGTGGAGGGCGGCCCCGAACCTCCCCCACACAGTCAGCCGTGTTCCCGAATTCTGAGTGTGGGGAGGATCCGTCTTCTGTCTGCAGCACCCGGGATCTCCCAGGAGCCCTTCGAGTGTCTTCCCCGAATCCCTCACACTGCGGGCTGCCGGGGAAAGGCGGGGGTTGGGCTGGAAACTCAGGTAGCATCTAGTGCCTCCCCATGGACAGGGGAGGTAATTAGCGGACTTCCCCCTGCCAGGGAACACCTGTGACACCAGGCAGCTGCGTGGAGAGCGGCCCCGAACCTCCCCCACACAGTCAACCGTGTTCCGGAATTCTGAGTGTGGGGAGGTTCCGTCTTCTGTCTGCAGCACACGGGATCTCCTAGGAGCCCTTCGATTGTCTTCCCAGAGTCCCTCCCTGTGCGGGCTGCCGGGGAAAGGCGGGGGTTGGGCTGGAAAAGCAGGTAGCATCTTGTGCCTCCCCATGGACAAGGGAAGTAATTAGCGGACTTCGCCCTGCCAGGGAACACCTGTGACACCAGGCAGCTGCGTGGAGCGCGGCCCCGAACCTCCCCCACACAGTCACCCGTGTTCAGGAATTCTTAGTGTGGGGAGGTTCCGTCTTCTGTCTGCAGCACCCGGGATCTCCTAGGAGCCCTTCGAGTGTCTTCCCCGAATCCCTCCCACTGCGGGCTGCCGGGGAAAGGCGGGGTTTGGGCTGGAAACGCAGGTAGCATCTAGTGCCTCCCCATGGACAGGGGAGGTAATTAGCGGACTTCCCCCTGCCAGGGAACACCTGTGACAGCAGGCAGCTGCGTGGAGTGCGGCCCTAAACCTCACCCACGCAGTCACACGTGTTCCGGAATTCTGAGTGTGGGGAGGTTCCGTCTTCTGTCTGCAGCACCCGGGTTCTCCTAGGAGCCTTTCGAGGGTCTTCCCCCATTCCCTCCCTTTGCGGGCTGCCGGGGAAAGGAGGGGGTTGGGCTGGAAAAGGAGGTAGCATCTTGTGCCTCCCCATGGACAGGGGAGTTAATTAGCGGACTTCCCCCTGCCAGGGAACACCTGTGACACCAGGCAGCTGCGTGGAGGGCGGCCCCGAACGTCCCCCACACAGTCAGCCGTGTTCCGGAATTCTGAGTGTGGGGAGGTTCCGTCTTCTGTCTGCAGCACCCGGGATCTCCTAGGAGCCCTTCGAGTGTCTTCCCCGAATCCCTCCCACTGTGGGCTGCCGGTGAAAGTCGGGGGTTGGGCTGGAAAAGCAGGTAGCATCTTGTGCCTCCCCATGGACAGGGGAGGTAATTAGCGGACTTCCCCCTGCCAGGGAACACCTGTGACACCAGGCAGCTGCGTGGAGGGCGGCCCCGAACCTCCCCCACACAGTCAGCCGTGTTCCAGAATTCTGAGTGTGGGGAGGTTCCGTCTTCTGTCTGCAGCACCCGGGTTCTCCTAGGAGCCTTTCGAGTGTCTTCCCCCATTCCCTCCCTTTACGTGCTGCCGGGGAAAGGAGGGGGTTGGGCTGGAAAAGCAGGTAGCATCTTGTGCCTCCCCATGGACAAGGGAGGTAATTAGCGGACTTCCCCCTGCCAGGGAACACCTGTGACACGAGGCAGCTGCGTGGAGGGCGGCCCCGAACCTCCCCCACACAGTCAGCCGTGTTCCGGAATTCTGAGTGTGGGGAGGTTCCGTCTTCTGTCTGCAGCACCCGGGTTCTCCTAGGAGCCTTTCGAGGGTCTTCCCCCATTCCCTCACTTTGCGGGCTGCCGGGGAAATGAGGGGGTTGGGCTGGAAAAGGAGGTAGCATCTTGTGCCTCCCCATGGACAGGGGAGGTAATTAGCGGACTTCCCCCTGCCAGGGAACACCTGTGACACCAGGCAGCTGCGTGGAGGTCGGCCCCGAACCTCCCCCACACAGTCAGCCGTGTTCCGGAATTCTGAGTGTGGGGAGGTTCCGTCTTCTGTCTGCAGCACCCGGGATCTCCTAGGAGCCCTTCGAGTGTCTTCCCCGAATCCCTCCCACTGCGGGCTGCCGGTGAAAGTCGGGGGTTGGGCTGGAAAAGCAGGTAGCATCTTGTGCCTCCCCATGGAGAGGGGAGGTAATTAGCGGACTTCCCCCTGCCAGGGAACACCTGTGACACCAGGCAGCTGCGTGGAGGGCGGCCCCGAACCTCCCCCACACAGTCAGCCGTGTTCCGGAATTCTGAGTGTGGGGAGGTTCCGTCTTCTGTCTGCAGCACCCGGGATCTCCTAGGAGCCCTTCGAGTGTCTTCCCCGAATCCCTCCCACTGCGGGCTGCCGGTGAAAGTCGGGGGTTGGGCTGGAAAAGCAGGTAGCATCTTGTGCCTCCCCATGGACAGGGGAGGTAATAAGCGGACTTCCCCCTGCCAGGGAACACCTGTGACACCAGGCAGCTTCGTGGAGGGCGGCCCCGAACCTCCCCCACACAGTCAGCCTTGTTCCGGAATTCTGAGTGTGGGGAGGATCCGTCTTCTGTCTGCAGCACCCGGGATCTCCTAGGAGCCCTTCGAGAGTCTTCCCCGAGTCCCTCCCAGTGCGGGCAGCCGGGGAACTGCGGGGGTTGGGCTGGAAACTCAGGTAGCATCTAGTGCCTCCCCATGGACAGGGGAGGTAATTAGCGGTCTTCCCCCTGCCAGGGAACACCTGTGACACCAGTCAGCTGCGTGGACGGCGGTCCAAAACCTCGACCACACAGTCAGCCGTGTTCCGGAATTCTGAGTGTGGGGAGGTTCTGTCTTCTGTCTGCAGCACCCGGGATCTCCTAGGAGCCCTTCGAGAGTCTTCCCCGAGTCCCTCCCAGTGCGGGCAGCCAAGGAATGGCGGGGTTTTGGCTGGAAAAGCAGGTAGCTTCTAGTGCCTCCCCATGGACAGGGGAGGTATTTAGCGGAATTCCCCCTGCCAGGGAACACCTGTGACACAAGGCAGCTGCGTGGTGTGCGGCCCTAAACCTCATCCACACAGTCACACGTGTTCCAGATTTCTGAGTGTGGGGAGGTTCCGTCTTCTGTCTGCAGCACCCGGGTTCTCCTAGGAGCCTTTCGAGTGTCTTCCCCCAGTCCCTCCCTGTGCGGGCTGCCGGGGAAAGGCGGGGGTTGGGCTGGAAACTCAGGTAGCATCTTGTGCCTCCCCATGGACAAGGGAGGTAATTGGCGGAATTCCCCCTGCCAGGGAACCCCTGTGACACCAGGCAGCTGCGTGGAGTGCGGCCCCGAACCTCCCCCACACAGTCAGCCGTGTTCCGGAATTCTGAGTGTGGGGAGGTTCCGTCTTCTGTCTGCAGCACCCGGGATCTCCTAAGAGCCCTTCAAGAGTCTTCCCCGAGTCCCTCCCAGTGCGGGCATCCAGGGAAAGTCGGGGTTTGGACTGGAAACGCAGGTAGCATCTAGTGCCTCCCCATGGACAGGGGAGGTAATTAGCGGAATTCCCCCTGCCAGGGAACACCTGTGACAGCAGGCAGCTGCGTGGAGTGCGGCCCTAAACCTCACCCACGCAGTCACACATGTTCCGGAATTCTGAGTGTGGGGAGGTTCCGTCTTCTGTCTGCAGCACCCGGGTTCTCCTAGGAGCCTTTGAGTGTCTTCCCCCATTCCCTCACTTTGCGGGCTGCCGGGGAAAGGAGGGGGTTGGGCTGGAAAAGCAGGTAGCATCTTGTGCCTCCCCATGGACAAGGGAGGTAATTAGCGGAATTCCCCCTGCCAGGGAACACCTGTGACACCAGGCAGCTGCGTGGAGGGCGGCCCCGAACCTCCCCCACACAGTCAGCCGTGTTCTGGAATTCTGAGTGTGGGGAGGTTCCGTCTTCTGTCTGCAGCACCCGGGATCTCCTAGGAGCCCTTCGAGTGTCTTCCCCGAATCCCTCCCACTGCGGGCTGCCGGTGAAAGTCGGGGGTTGGGCTGGAAAAGCAGGTAGCATCTTGTGCCTCCCCATGGACAGGGGAGGTAATTAGCGGACTTCCCCCTGCCAGGGAACACCTGTGACACCAGGCAGCTTCGTGGAGGGCGGCCCCGAACCTCCCCCACACAGTCATCCGTGTTCCGGAATTCTGAGTGTGGGGAGGATCCGTCTTCTGTCTGCAGCACCCGGGATCTCCTAGGAGCCCTTCGAGAGTCTTCCCCGAGTCCCTCCCAGTGCGGGCAGCCGGGGAACTGCGGGGGTTGGGCTGGAAACTCAGGTAGCATCTAGTGCCTCCCCATGGACAGGGGAGGAAATTAGCGGTCTTCCCCCTGCCAGGGAACACCTGTGACACCAGTCAGCTGCGTGGACGGCGGCCCCAAACCTCGACCACACAGTCAGCCGTGTTCCGGAATTCTGAGTGTGGGGAGGTTCTGTCTTCTGTCTGCAGCACCCGGGATCTCCTAGGAGCCCTTCGAGAGTCTTCCCCGAGTCCCTCCCAGTGCGGGCAGCCAGGGAATGGCGGGGTTTGGGCTGGAAAAGCAGGTAGCATCTAGTGCCTCCCCATGGACAGGGGAGGTATTTAGAGGAATTCCCCCTGCCAGGGAACACTTGTGACACAAGGCAGCTGCGTGGTGTGCGGCCCTAAACCTCATCCACACAGTCACACGTGTTCCAGATTTCTGAGTGTGGGGAGGTTCCGTCTTCTGTCTGCAGCACCCGGGTTCTCCTAGGAGCATTTCGAGTGTCTTCCCCCAGTCCCTCCCTGTGCGGGCTGCCGGGGAAAGGCGGGGGTTGGGCTGGAAAAGCAGGTAGCATCTTGTGCATCCCCATGGACAAGGGAGGTAATTAGCGGACTTCCCCCTGCCAGGGAACACCTGTGACACCAGACAGCTACGTGGAGGGCGGCCCCGAACCTCCCCCACACAGTCAGCCGTGTTCCGGAATTCTGAGTGTGGGGAGGTTCCGTCTTCTGTCTGCAGCACCCGGGATTTCCTAGGAGCCATTCGAGAGTCTTCCCCGAGTCCCTCCCAGTGCGGGCAGCCAGGGAAAGGCGGGGATTGGACTGGAAACGCAGGTAGCATCTAGTGCCTCCACATGGACAGGGGAGGTAATTAGCGGAATTCCCCCTGCCAGGGAACACCTGTGACAGCAGTCAGCTGCGTGGAGGGCGGTCCCGAACCTCCCCCACACAGTCAGCCGTGTTCCGGAATTCTGAGTGTGGGGAGGTTCCGTCTTCTGTCTGCAGCACCCGGGTTCTCCTAGGAGCCTTTCGAGTGTCTTCCCCCATTCCCTCACTTTGCGGGCTGCCGGGGAAAGGAGGGGGTTGGGCTGGAAAAGCAGGTAGCATCTTGTGCCTCCCCATGGACAAGGGAGGTAATTAGCGGACTTCCCCCTGCCAGGGAACACCTGTGACACCAGGCAGCTGCGTGGAGGGCGGCCCCGAACCTCCCCCACACAGTCAGCAGTGTTATGGAATTCTGAGTGTGGGGAGGTTCCGTCTTATGTCTGCAGCACCCGGGATCTCCTAGGAGCCCTTCGATTGTCTTCCCCGAATCCCTCACACTGCGGGCTGCCGGGGAAAGGCGGGGGTTGGGCTGGAATCTCAGGTAGCATCTAGTGCCTCCCCATGGACAGGGGAGGTAATTAGCGGACTTCCCCCTGCCAGGGAACACCTGTGACAGCAGGCAGCTGCGTGGAGTGCGGCCCTAAACCTCACCCACGCAGTCAGCCGTGTTCCGGAATTCTGAGTGTGGGGAGGTTCCGTCTTCTGTCTGCAGCACCCGGGATCTCCTAGGAGCCCTTCGAGTGTCTTCCCCGAATCCCTCCCACTGCGGGCTGCCGGTGAAAGTCGTGGGTTGGGCTGGAAAAGCAGGTAGCATCTTGTGCCTCCCCATGGACAGGGGAGGTAATTAGCGGACTTCCCCCTGCCAGGGAACACCTGTGACACCAGGCAGCTTCGTGGAGGGCGGCCCCGAACCTCCCCCACACAGTCATCCGTGTTCCGGAATTCTGAGTGTGGGGAGGATCCGTCTTCTGTCTGCAGCACCCGGGATCTCCTAGGAGCCCTTCGAGAGTCTTCCCCGAGTCCCTCCCAGTGCGGGAAGCCGGGGAACTGCGGGGGTTGGGCTGGAAATTCAGGTAGCATCTAGTGCCTCCCCATGGACAGGGGAGGTAATTAGCGGTCTTCCCCCTGCCAGGGAACACCTGTGACACCAGTCAGCTGCGTGGACGGCGGCCCCAAACCTCGACCACACAGTCAGCCGTGTCCCGGAATTCTGAGTGTGGGGAGGTTCTGTCTTCTGTCTGCAGAACACGGGATCTCCTAGGAGCCCTTCGAGTGTCTTCCCAGAGTCCCTCCCACTTCGGGCTGCCGGTGAAAGGAGGGGGTAGTGCTGAAAAAGCAGGTAGCATCTTGTGCCTCCCAATGGACAGGGGAGGTAATTTGCGGACTTCCCCCTGCCAGGGAACACCTGTGACACCAGGCAGCTGCGTGGAGGGCGGCCCCGAACCTCCCCCACACAGTCAGCCGTGTTCCGGAATTCTGAGTGTGGGGAAGTTCCGTCTTATGTCTGCAGAATCCGGGTTCACCTAGGAGCCCTTCGAGTGTCTTCCCCCAGTCCCTCACTGTGCGGGCTGCCGGGGAATGGCGGAGGTTGGGCTGGAAAAGCAGGTAGCATCTTGTGCCTCCCCATGGACAAGGGACGTAATTAGCGGACTTCCCCCTGCCAGGGAACACCTGTGACACCAGGCAGCTGCGTGGAGGGCGGCCCCGAACCTCCCCCACACAGTCAGCCGTGTTCCGGAATTCTGAGTGTGGGGAGGTTCCGTCTTATGTCTGCAGAACCCGGGTTCACCTAGGAGCCCTTCGAGTGTCTTCCCCCAGTCCCTCACTGTGCGGGCTGCCGGGGAAAGGAGGGGGTTGGGCTGGAAAAGCAGGTAGCATCTAGTGCCTCCCCATGGACAGGGGAGGAAATTAGCGGTCTTCCCCCTGCCAGGGAACACCTGTGACACCAGTCAGCTGCGTGGACGGCGGCCCCAAACCTCGACCACACAGTCAGCCGTGTTCCGGAATTCTGAGTGTGGGGAGGTTCTGTCTTCTGTCTGCAGCACCCGGGATCTCCTAGGAGCCCTTCGAGAGTCTTCCCCGAGTCCCTCCCAGTGCGGGCAGCCAGGGAATGGCGGGGTTTGGGCTGGAAAAGCAGGTAGCATCTAGTGCCTCCCCATGGACAGGGGAGGTATTTAGAGGAATTCCCCCTGCCAGGGAACACTTGTGACACAAGGCAGCTGCGTGGTGTGCGGCCCTAAACCTCACCCACACAGTCACACGTGTTCCAGATTTCTGAGTGTGGGGAGGTTCCGTCTTCTGTCTGCAGCACCCGGGTTCTCCTAGGAGCCTTTCGAGTGTCTTCCCCCAGTCCCTCCCTGTGCGGGCTGCCGGGGAAAGGCGGGGGTTGGGCTGGAAAAGCAGGTAGCATCTTGTGCCTCCCCATGGAAAAGGGAGGTAATTAGCGGACTTCCCCCTGCCAGGGAACACCTGTGACACCAGACAGCTACGTGGAGGGCGGCCCCGAACCTCCCCCACACAGTCAGCCGTGTTCCGGAATTCTGAGTGTGGGGAGGTTCCGTCTTCTGTCTGCAGCACCCGGGATTTCCTAGGAGCCATTCGAGAGTCTTCCCCGAGTCCCTCCCAGTGCGGGCAGCCAGGGAAAGGCGGGGATTGGACTGGAAAAGCAGGTAGCATCTAGTGCCTCCACATGGACAGGGGAGGTAATTAGCGGAATTCCCCCTGCCAGGGAACACCTGTGACAGCAGTCAGCTGCGTGGAGGGCGGTCCCGAACCTCCCCCACACAGTCAGCCGTGTTCCGGAATTCTGAGTGTGGGGAGGTTCCGTCTTCTGTCTGCAGCACCCGGGTTCTCCTAGGAGCCTTTCGAGTGTCTTCCCCCATTCCCTCCCTTTGCGGGCTGCCGGGGAAAGGAGGGGGTTGGGCTGGAAAAGCAGGTAGCATCTTGTGCCTCCCCATGGACAAGGGAGGTAATTAGCGGACTTCCCCCTGCCAGGGAACACCTGTGACACCAGGCAGCTGCGTGGAGGGCGGCCCCGAACCTCCCCCACACAGTCAGCCGTGTTATGGAATTCTGAGTGTGGGGAGGTTCCGTCTTATGTCTGCAGCACCCGGGATCTCCTAGGAGCCCTTCGATTGTCTTCCCCGAATCCCTCACACTGCGGGCTGCCGGGGAAAGGCGGGGGTTGGGCTGGAAACTCAGGTAGCATCTAGTGCCTCCCCATGGACAGGGGAGGTAATTAGCGGACTTCCCCCTGCCAGGGAACACCTGTGACAGCAGGCAGCTGCGTGGAGTGCGGCCCTAAACATCACCCACGCAGTCAGCCGTGTTCCGGAATTCTGAGTGTGGGGAGGTTCCGTATTCTGTCTGCAGCACCCGGGATCTCCTAGGAGCCCTTCGAGTGTCTTCCCCGAATCCCTCCCACTGCGGGCTGCCGGTGAAAGTCGTGGGTTGGGCTGGAAAAGCAGGTAGCATCTTGTGCCTCCCCATGGACAGGGGAGGTAATTAGCGGACTTCCCCCTGCCAGGGAACACCTGTGACACCAGGCAGCTTCGTGGAGGGCGGCCCCGAACCTCCCCCACACAGTCATCCGTGTTCCGGAATTCTGAGTGTGGGGAGGATCCGTCTTCTGTCTGCAGCACCCGGGATCTCCTAGGAGCCCTTCGAGTGTCTTCCCCCAGTCCCTCACTGTGCGGGCTGCCGGGGAAAGGAGGGGGTTGGGCTGGAAAAGCAGGTAGCATCTAGTGCCTCCCCATGGACAGGGGAGGAAATTAGCGGTCTTCCCCCTGCCAGGGAACACCTGTGACACCAGTCAGCTGCGTGGACGGCGGCCCCAAACCTCGACCACACAGTCAGCCGTGTTCCGGAATTCTGAGTGTGGGGAGGTTCTGTCTTCTGTCTGCAGCACCCGGGATCTCCTAGGAGCCCTTCGAGAGTCTTCCCCGAGTCCCTCCCAGTGCGGGCAGCCAGGGAATGGCGGGGTTTGGGCTGGAAAAGCAGGTAGCATCTAGTGCCTCCCCATGGACAGGGGAGGTATTTAGAGGAATTCCCCCTGCCAGGGAACACTTGTGACACAAGGCAGCTGCGTGGTGTGCGGCCCTAAACCTCACCCACACAGTCACACGTGTTCCAGATTTCTGAGTGTGGGGAGGTTCCGTCTTCTGTCTGCAGCACCCGGGTTCTCCTAGGAGCCTTTCGAGTGTCTTCCCCCAGTCCCTCCCTGTGCGGGCTGCCGGGGAAAGGCGGGGGTTGGGCTGGAAAAGCAGGTAGCATCTTGTGCCTCCCCATGGAAAAGGGAGGTAATTAGCGGACTTCCCCCTGCCAGGGAACACCTGTGACACCAGACAGCTACGTGGAGGGCGGCCCCGAACCTCCCCCACACAGTCAGCCGTGTTCCGGAATTCTGAGTGTGGGGAGGTTCCGTCTTCTGTCTGCAGCACCCGGGATTTCCTAGGAGCCATTCGAGAGTCTTCCCCGAGTCCCTCCCAGTGCGGGCAGCCAGGGAAAGGCGGGGATTGGACTGGAAAAGCAGGTAGCATCTAGTGCCTCCACATGGACAGGGGAGGTAATTAGCGGAATTCCCCCTGCCAGGGAACACCTGTGACAGCAGTCAGCTGCGTGGCGGGCGGTCCCGAACCTCCCCCACACAGTCAGCCGTGTTCCGGAATTCTGAGTGTGGGGAGGTTCCGTCTTCTGTCTGCAGCACCCGGGTTCTCCTAGGAGCCTTTCGAGTGTCTTCCCCCATTCCCTCCCTTTGCGGGCTGCCGGGGAAAGGAGGGGGTTGGGCTGGAAAAGCAGGTAGCATCTTGTGCCTCCCCATGGACAAGGGAGGTAATTAGCGGACTTCCCCCTGCCAGGGAACACCTGTGACACCAGGCAGCTGCGTGGAGGGCGGCCCCGAACCTCCCCCACACAGTCAGCCGTGTTATGGAATTCTGAGTGTGGGGAGGTTCCGTCTTATGTCTGCAGCACCCGGGATCTCCTAGGAGCCCTTCGATTGTCTTCCCCGAATCCCTCACACTGCGGGCTGCCGGGGAAAGGCGGGGGTTGGGCTGGAAACTCAGGTAGCATCTAGTGCCTCCCCATGGACAGGGGAGGTAATTAGCGGACTTCCCCCTGCCAGGGAACACCTGTGACAGCAGGCAGCTGCGTGGAGTGCGGCCCTAAACATCACCCACGCAGTCAGCCGTGTTCCGGAATTCTGAGTGTGGGGAGGTTCCGTATTCTGTCTGCAGCACCCGGGATCTCCTAGGAGCCCTTCGAGTGTCTTCCCCGAATCCCTCCCACTGCGGGCTGCCGGTGAAAGTCGTGGGTTGGGCTGGAAAAGCAGGTAGCATCTTGTGCCTCCCCATGGACAGGGGAGGTAATTAGCGGACTTCCCCCTGCCAGGGAACACCTGTGACACCAGGCAGCTTCGTGGAGGGCGGCCCCGAACCTCCCCCACACAGTCATCCGTGTTCCGGAATTCTGAGTGTGGGGAGGATCCGTCTTCTGTCTGCAGCACCCGGGATCTCCTAGGAGCCCTTCGAGAGTCTTCCCCGAGTCCCTCCCAGTGCGGGAAGCCGGGGAACTGCGGGGGTTGGGCTGGAAATTCAGTTTGCATCTAGTGCCTCCCCATGGACAGGGGAGGTAATTAGCGGTCTTCCCCCTGCCAGGGAACACCTGTGACACCAGTCAGCTGCGTGGACGGCGGCCCCAAACCTCGACCACACAGTCAGCCGTGTCCCGGAATTCTGAGTGTGGGGAGGTTCTGTCTTCTGTCTGCAGCACACGGGATCTCCTAGGAGCCCTTCGAGTGTCTTCCCAGAGTCCCTCCCACTTCGGGCTGCCGGTGAAAGGAGGGGGTTGTGCTGAAAAAGCAGGTAGCATCTTGTGCCTCCCAATGGACAGGGGAGGTAATTAGCGGACTTCCCCCTGCCAGGGAACACCTGTGACACCAGGCAGCTGCGTGGAGGGCGGCCCCGAACCTCCCCCACACAGTCAGCCGTGTTCCGGAATTCTGAGTGTGGGGAGGTTCCGTCTTATGTCTGCAGAATCCGGGTTCACCTAGGAGCCCTTCGAGTGTCTTCCCCCAGTCCCTCACTGTGCGGGCTGCCGGGGAATGGCGGAGGTTGGGCTGGAAAAGCAGGTAGCATCTTGTGCCTCCCCATGGACAAGGGACGTAATTAGCGGACTTCCCCCTGCCAGGGAACACCTGTGACACCAGGCAGCTGCGTGGAGGGCGGCCCCGAACCTCCCCCACACAGTCAGCCGTGTTCCGGAATTCTGAGTGTGGGGAGGTTCCGTCTTATGTCTGCAGAACCCGGGTTCACCTAGGAGCCCTTCGAGTGTCTTCCCCCAGTCCCTCACTGTGCGGGCTGCCGGGGAAAGGAGGGGGTTGGGCTGGAAAAGCAGGTAGCATCTTGTGCCTCCCCATGGACAGGGGAGGTAATTAGCGGAATTCCCCATGCCAGGGAACAGCTGTGACAGCAGGCAGCTGCGTGGAGTGCGGCCCTAAACCTCACCAACGCAGTCACACGTGTTCCGGAATTCTGAGTGTGGGGAGGTTCCGTCTTCTGTCTGCATCTCCCGGGTTCTCCTAGGAGCCTTTCGAGTGTCTTCCCCCATTCCCTCACTTTGCGGGCTGCCGGGGAAAGGAGGGGGTTGGGCTGGAAAAGCAGGTAGCATCTTGTGCCTCCCCATGGACAGGGGAGGTATTTAGCGGAATTCCCCCTGCCAGGGAACTACTGTGACACAAGGCAGCTGCGTGGTGTGCGGCCCTAAACCTCACCCACACAGTCACACGTGTTCCAGATTTCTGAGTGTGGGGAGGTTCCGTCTTCTGTCTGCAGCACCCGGGTTCTCCTAGGAGCCTTTCGAGTGTCTTCCCCCAGTCCCTCCCTGTGCGGGCTGCCGGGGAAAGGCGGGGGTTGGGCTGGAAAAGCAGGTAGCATCTTGTGCCTCCCCATGGACAATGGAGGTAATTAGCGGACTTCCCCCTGCCAGGGAACACCTGTGACACCAGGCAGCTGCGTGGAGGGCGGCCCCGAACCTCCCCCACACAGTCAGCCGTGTTCCGGAATTCTGAGTGTGGGGAGGTTCCGTCTTCTGTCTGCAGCACCCGGGATCTCCTAGGAGCCCTTCGAGTGTCTTCCCCGAATCCCTCCCACTGCGGGCTGCCGGTGAAAGTCGTGGGTTGGGCTGGAAAAGCAGGTAGCATCTTGTGCCTCCCCATGGACAGGGGAGGTAATTAGCGGACTTCCCCCTGCCAGGGAACACCTGTGACACCAGGCAGCTTCGTGGAGGGCGGCCCCGAACCTCCCCCACACAGTCATCCGTGTTCCGGAATTCTGAGTGTGGGGAGGATCCGTCTTCTGTCTGCAGCACCCGGGATCTCCTAGGAGCCCTTCGAGAGTCTTCCCCGAGTCCCTCCCAGTGCGGGAAGCCGGGGAACTGCGGGGGTTGGGCTGGAAATTCAGGTAGCATCTAGTGCCTCCCCATGGACAGGGGAGGTAATTAGCGGTCTTCCCCCTGCCAGGGAACACCTGTGACACCAGTCAGCTGCGTGGACGGCGGCCCCAAACCTCGACCACACAGTCAGCCGTGTCCCGGAATTCTGAGTGTGGGGAGGTTCTGTCTTCTGTCTGCAGCACACGGGATCTCCTAGGAGCCCTTCGAGTGTCTTCCCAGAGTCCCTCCCACTTCGGGCTGCCGGTGAAAGGAGGGGGTTGTGCTGAAAAAGCAGGTAGCATCTTGTGCCTCCCAATGGACAGGGGAGGTAATTAGCGGACTTCCCCCTGCCAGGGAACACCTGTGACACCAGGCAGCTGCGTGGAGGGCGGCCCCGAACCTCCCCCACACAGTCAGCCGTTTTCCGGAATTCTGAGTGTGGGGAGGTTCCGTCTTATGTCTGCAGAATCCGGGTTCACCTAGGAGCCCTTCGAGTGTCTTCCCCCAGTCCCTCACTGTGCGGGCTGCCGGGGAATGGCGGAGGTTGGGCTGGAAAAGCAGGTAGCATCTTGTGCCTCCCCATGGACAAGGGACGTAATTAGCGGACTTCCCCCTGCCAGGGAACACCTGTGACACCAGGCAGCTGCGTGGAGGGCGGCCCCGAACCTCCC
The DNA here is from genome assembly GCF_048773025.1 of Camelus bactrianus. Classification (NCBI taxonomy): domain Eukaryota; kingdom Metazoa; phylum Chordata; class Mammalia; order Artiodactyla; family Camelidae; genus Camelus; species Camelus bactrianus. The sequence goes on along the minus strand of NW_027413957.1, from coordinate 7,288,119 downwards.
CCACACAGTCAGCCGTGTTCCGGAATTCTGAGTGTGGGGAGGTTCCGTCTTATGTCTGCAGAACCCGGGTTCACCTAGGAGCCCTTCGAGTGTCTTCCCCCAGTCCCTCACTGTGCGGGCTGCCGGGGAAAGGAGGGGGTTGGGCTGGAAAAGCAGGTAGCATCTTGTGCCTCCCCATGGACAGGGGAGGTAATTAGCGGAATTCCCCCTGCCAGGGAACACCTGTGACAGCAGGCAGCTGCGTGGAGTGCGGCCCTAAACCTCACCAACGCAGTCACACGTGTTCCGGAATTCTGAGTGTGGGGAGGTTCCGTCTTCTGTCTGCATCTCCCGGGTTCTCCTAGGAGCCTTTCGAGTGTCTTCCCCCATTCCCTCACTTTGCGGGCTGCCGGGGAAAGGAGGGGGTTGGGCTGGAAAAGCAGGTAGCATCTTGTGCCTCCCCATGGACAGGGGAGGTATTTAGCGGAATTCCCCCTGCCAGGGAACTACTGTGACACAAGGCAGCTGCGTGGTGTGCGTCCCTAAACCTCACCCACACAGTCACACGTGTTCCAGATTTCTGAGTGTGGGGAGGTTCCGTCTTCTGTCTGCAGCACCCGGGTTCTCCTAGGAGCCTTTCGAGTGTCTTCCCCCAGTCCCTCCCTGTGCGGGCTGCCGGGGAAAGGCGGGGGTTGGGCTGGAAAAGCAGGTAGCATCTTGTGCCTCCCCATGGACAATGGAGGAAATTAGCGGACTTCCCCCTGCCAGGGAACACCTGTGACACCAGGCAGCTGCGTGGAGGGCGGCCCCGAACCTCCCCCACACAGTCAGACGTGTTCCGGAATTCTGAGTGTGGGGAGGTTCGGTCTTCTGTCTGCAGCACCCGGGATTTCCTAGGAGCCCTTCGAGAGTCTTCCCCGAGTCCCTCCCAGTGCGGGCAGCCAGGGAAAGGCGGGGTTTGGACTGGAAACGCAGGTAGCATCTAGTGCCTCCCCATGGACAGGGGAGGTAATTAGCGGACTTCCCCCTGCCAGGGAACACCTGTGACACCAGGCAGCTGCGTGGAGGGCGGCCCCGAACCTCCCCCACACAGTCAGCCGTGTTCCGGAATTCTGAGTGTGGGGAGGTTCCGTCTTATGTCTGCAGCACCCGGGTTCACCTAGGAGCCCTTCGAGTGTCTTCCCCCAGTCCCTCACTGTGCGGGCTGCCGGGGAAAGTAGGGGGTTGGCCTGGAAAAGCAGGTAGCATCTTCTGCCTCCCCATGGACAGGGGAGGTAATTAGCGGACTTCCCCTTGCCAGGGAACACCTGTGACACCAGGCAGCTGCGTGGAGGGCGGCCCCGAACCTCCCCCACACAGTCAACCGTGTTCCGGAATTCTGAGTGTGGGGAGGTTCCGTCTTCTGTCTGCAGCACACGGGATCTCCTAGGAGCCCTTCGAGTGTCTTCCCAGAGTCCCTCCCTGTGCGGGCTGCCGGGGAAAGGCGGGGGTTGGGCTGGAAAAGCAGGTAGCTTCTTGTGCCTCCCCATGGACAGGGGAGGTAATTAGCGGACTTCCCCCTGCCAGGGAACACCTGTGACACCAGGCAGCTGCGTGGAGGGCGGCCCCGAAACTCCCCCACACAGTCAGCCGTGTTCCGGAATTCTGAGTGTGGGAGGATCCGTCTTCTGTCTGCAGCACACGGGATCTCCTAGGAGCCCTTCGAGTGTCTTCCCAGAGTCCCTCCCTGTGCGGGCTGCCGGGGAAAGGCGGGGGTTGGGCTGGAAAATCAGGTAGCATCTTGTGCCTCCCCATGGACAAGGGAGGTAATTAGCGGACTTCCCCCTGCCAGGGAACACCTGTGATACCAGGCAGCTGCGTGGAGGGCGGCCCCGAACCTCCCCCACACAGTAAGCCGTGTTCCGGAATTCTGAGAGTGGGGAGGTTCCGTCTTCTGTCTGCAGCACCCGGGATCTCCTAGGAGCCCTTCGAGTGTCTTCCCAGAATCCCTCCCACTTCGGGCTGCCGGTGAAAGGAGGGGGTTGTGCTGAAAAAGCCGGTAGCATCTTGTGCCTCCCAATGGACAGGGGAGGTAATTAGCGGACTTCCCCCTGCCAGGGAACACCTGTGACACCAGGCAGCTGCGTGGAGGGCGGCCCCGAACCTCCCCCACACAGTCAGCCGTGTTCCGGAATTCTGAGTGTGGGGAGGTTCCGTCTTATGTCTGCAGCATCCGGGTTCACCTAGGAGCCCTTCGAGTGTCTTCCCCAAGTCCCTCCCTGTGCGGGCTGCCGGGGAATGGCGGAGGTTGGGCTGGAAAAGCAGGTAGCATCTTGTGCCTCCCCATGGACAAGGGACGTAATTAGCGGACTTCCCCCTGCCAGGGAACACCTGTGACACCAGGCAGCTGCGTGGAGGGCGGCCCCGAACCTCCCCCACACAGTCAGCCGTGTTCCGGAATTCTGATTGTGGGGAGGTTCCGTCTTATGTCTGCAGCACCCGGGTTCACCTAGGAGCCTTTCGAGAGTCTTCCCCCATTCCCTCACTGTGCGGGCTGCCGGGGAAGGGAGGGAGTTGGGCTGGAAAAGCAGGTAGCATCTTGTGCCTCCCCATGGACAGGGGAGATAATTAGCGGACTTCCCCTTGCCAGGGAACACCTGTGACACCAGGCAGCTGCGTGGAGGGCGGCCCCGAACCTCCCCCACACAGTCAACCGTGTTCCGGAATACTGAGTGTGGGGAGGTTCCGTCTTCTGTCTGCAGCACACGGGATCTCCTAGGAGCCCTTCGAGTGTCTTCCCAGAGTCCCTCCCTTTGCGGGCTGCCCGGGAAAGGCGGGGGTTGGGCTGGAAAAGCAGGTAGCATCTTGTGCCTCCCCATGGACAGGGGAGGTAATTAGCGGACTTCCCCTGCCAGGGAACACCTGTGACACCAGGCAGCTGCGTGGAGGGCGGCCCCGAACCTCCCCCACCCAGTCAGCCGTGTTCCGGAATTCTGAGTGTGGGGAGGATCCGTCTTCAGTCTGCAGCACCCGGGATCTCCTAGGAGCCATTCGAGTGTCTTCCCCGAATCCCTCACACTGCGGGCTGCCGGGGAAAGGCGGGGGTTGGGCTGGAAACTCAGGTAGCATCTAGTGCCTCCCCAAGGACAGGTGAGGTAATTAGCGGACTTCCCCCTGCCAGGGAACACCTGTGACACCAGGCAGCTGCGTGGAGGGCGGCCCCGAACCTCCCCCACACAGTAAGCCGTGTTCCGGAATTCTGAGTGTGGGGAGGTTCCGTCTTCTGTCTGCAGCACCCGGGTTCTCCTAGGAGCCTTTCGAGTGTCTTCCCCCATTCCCTCCCTTTGCGGGCTGCCGGGGAAAGGAGGGGGTTGGGCTGGAAAAGCAGGTAGCATCTTGTGCCTCCCCATGGACAAGGGAGGTAATTAGCGGACTTCCCCCTGCCAGGGAACACCTGTGACACCAGGCAGCTGCGTGGAGGGCGGCCCCGAACCTCCCCCACACAGTCAGCCGTGTTCCGGAATTCTGAATGTGGGGAGGTTCCGTCTTCTGTCTGCAGCACCCGGGATCTCCTAGGAGCCCTTCGAGTGTCTTCCCCGAATCCCTACCACTGCGGGCTGCCGGTGAAAGTCGGGGGTTGGGCTGGAAAAGCAGGTAGCATCTTGTGCCTCCCCATGGACAGGGGAGGTAATTAGCGGACTTCCCCCTGCCAGGGAACACCTGTGACACCAGGCAGCTTCGTGGAGGGCGGCCCCGAACCTCCCCCACACAGTCAGCCGTGTTCCGGAATTCTGAGTGTGGGGAGGATCCGTCTTCTGTCTGCAGCACCCGGGATCTCCTAGGAGCCCTTCGAGAGTCTTCCCCGAGTCCCTCCCAGTGCGGGCAGCCGGGGAACTGCGGGGGTTGGGCTGGAAACTCAGGTAGCATCTAGTGCCTCCCCATGGACAGGGGAGGTAATTAGCGGTTTTCCCCCTGCCAGGGAACACCTGTGACACCAGTCAGCTTCGTGGACGGCGGCCCCAAACCTCGACCACACAGTCAGCCGTGTTCCGGAATTCTGAGTGTCGGCAGGTTCCGTCTTCTGTCTGCAGCACCCGGGATCTCCTAGGAGCACTTCGAGAGTCTTCCCCGAGTCCCTCCCAGTGCGGGCAGCCAGGGAATGGCGGGGTTTGGGCTGGAATAGCAGGTAGCATCTAGTGCCTCCCCATGGACAGGGGAGGTATTTAGCGGAATTCCCCCTGCCAGGGAACACATGTGACACAAGGCAGCTGCGTGGTGTGCGGCCCTAAACCTCACCCACACAGTCACACGTGATCCAGATTTCTGAGTGTGGGGAGGTTCCGTCTTCTGTCTGCAGCACCCGGGATCTCCTAGTAGCCCTTCGAGAGTCTTCCCCGAGTCCCTCCCAGTGCGGGCAGCCAGGGAATGGCGGGGTTTGGGCTGGAAAAGCAGGTAGCATCTAGTGCCTCCCCATGGACAGGGGAGTTATTTAGCGGAATTCCCCCTGCCAGGGAACACCTGTGACACAAGGCAGCTGCGTGGAATGCGGCCCTAAACCTCACCCACACAGTCACACGTGTTCCAGATTTCTGAGTGTGGGGAGGTTCCGTCTTCTGTCTGCAGCACCCGGGTTCTCCTAGGAGCCTTTCGAGTGTCTTCCCCCATTCCCTCCCTTTGCGGGCTGCCGGGGAAAGGCGGGGGTTGGGCTGGAAACTCAGGTAGCATCTAGTGCCTCCCCATGGACAGGGGAGGTAATTAGCGGACTTCCCCCTGCCAGGGAACACCTGTGACACCAGGCAGCTGCGTGGAGGGCGGCCCCGAACCTCCCCCACACAGTCAGCCGTGTTCCGGAATTCTGAGTGTGGGGAGGTTCCGTCTTCTGTCTGCAGCACCTGGGATCTCCTAGGAGCCCTTCGAGTGTCTTCCCCGAATCCCTCACACTGCGGGCTGCCGGGGAAAGGCGGGGGTTGGGCTGGAAACTCAGGTAGCATCTAGTGCCTCCCAATGGACAGGGGAAGTAATTAGCGGAATTCCCCCTGCCAGGGAACACCTGTGACAGCAGGCAGCTGCGTGGAGTGCGGCCCTTAACCTCACCCACGCAGTCACACGTGTTCCGGAATTCTGAGTGTGGGGAGGTTCCGTCTTCTGTCTGCAGCTCCCGGGTTCTCCTAGGAGCCTTTCGAGTGTCTTCCCCCATTCCCTCACTTTGCGGGCTGCCGGGGAAAGGAGGGGGTTGGGCTGGAAAAGCAGGTAGCATCTTGTGCCTCCCCATGGACAGGGGAGGTATTTAGCGGAATTCCCCCTGCCAGGGAACACCTGTGACACAAGGCAGCTGCGTGGTGTGCGGCCCTAAACCTCACCAACACAGTCACACGTGTTCCAGATTTCTGAGTGTGGGGAGGTTCCGTCTTCTGTCTGCAGCACCCGGGTTCTCCTAGGAGCCTTTCGAGAGTCTTCCCCCAGTCCCTCCCTGTGCGGGCTGCCGGGGAAAGGCGGGGGTTGGGCTGGAAACTCAGGTAGCATCTAGTGCCTCCCCACGGACAGGGGAGGTAATTAGCGGACTTCCCCCTGCCAGGGAACACCCGTGACACCAGGCAGCTGCGTGGAGGGCGGCCCCGAACCTCCCCCACACAGTCAGCCGTGTTCCGGAATTCTGAGTGTGGGGAGGTTCCGTCTTCTGTCTGCAGCACCCGGGATCTCCTAGGAGCCCTTCGAGTGTCTTCCCCGAATCCCTCACACTGCGGGCTGCCGGGGAAAGGCGGGGGTTGGGCTGGAATCTCAGGTAGCATCTAGTGCCTCCCCATGGACAGGGGAGGTAATTAGCGGACTTCCCCCTGCCAGGGAACACCTGTGACACCAGGCAGCTGCGTGGAGGGCGGCCCCGAACCTCCCCCACACAGTCAGCCGTGTTCCGGAATTCTGAGTGTGGGGAGGTTCCGTCTTATGTCTGCAGCACCCGGGTTCACCTAGGAGCCCTTCGAGTGTCTTCCCCCAGTCCCTCACTGTGCGGGCTGCCGGGGAATGTAGGGGGTTGGCCTGGAAAAGCAGGTAGCATCTTGTGCCTCCCCATGGACAGGGGAGGTATTTAGCGGACTTCCCCTTGCCAGGGAACACCTGTGACACCAGGCAGCTGCGTGGAGGGCGGCCCCGAACCTCCCCCACACAGTCAACCGTGTTCCGGAATTCTGAGTGTGGGGAGGTTCCGTCTTCTGTCTGCAGCACACGGGATCTCCTAGGAGCCCTTCGAGTGTCTTCCCAGAGTCCCTCCCTGTGCGGGCTGCCGGGGAAAGGCGGGGGTTGGGCTGGAAAAGCAGGTAGCTTCTTGTGCCTCCCCATGGACAGGGGAGGTAATTAGCGGACTTCCCCCTGCCAGGGAACACCTGTGACACCAGGCAGCTGCGTGGAGGGCGGCCCCGAACCTCCCCCACACAGTCAGCCGTGTTCCGGAATTCTGAGTGTGGGAGGATCCGTCTTCTGTCTGCAGCACACGGGATCTCCTAGGAGCCCTTCGAGTGTCTTCCCAGAGTCCCTCCCTGTGCGGGTTGCCGGGGAAATTCGGGGGTTGGGCTGGAAAATCAGGTAGCATCTTGTGCCTCCCCATGGACAAGGGAGGTAATTAGCGGACTTCCCTCTGCCAGGGAACACCTGTGACACCAGGCAGCTGCGTGGAGGGCGGCCCCGAACATCCCCCACACAGTCAGCCGTGTTCCGGAATTCTTAGAGTGGGGAGGTTCCGTCTTCTGTCTGCAGCACCCGGGATCTCCTAGGAGCCCTTCGAGTGTCTTCCCAGAATCCCTCCCACTTCGGGCTGCCGGTGAAAGGAGGGGGTTGTGCTGAAAAAGCAGGTAGCATCTTGTGCCTCCCAATGGACAGGGGAGGTAATTAGCGGACTTCCCCCTGCCAGGGAACACCTGTGACACCAGGCAGCTGCATGGAGGGCGGCCCCGAACCTCCCCCACACAGTCAGCCGTGTTCCGGAATTCTGAGTGTGGGGAGGTTCCGTCTTATGTCTGCAGCATCCGGGTTCACCTAGGAGCCCTTCGAGTGTCTTCCCCAAGTCCCTCACTGTGCGGGCTGCTGGGGAATGGCGGAGGTTGGGCTGGAAAAGCAGGTAGCATCTTGTGCCTCCCCATGGACAAGGGACGTAATTAGCGGACTTCCCCCTGCCAGGGAACACCTGTGACACCAGGCAGCTGCGTGGAGGGCGGCCCCGAACCTCCCCCACACAGTCAGCCGTGTTCCGGAATTCTGAGTGTGGGGAGGATCCGTCTTCTGTCTGCAGCACCCGGGATCTCCTAGGAGCCCTTCGAGTGTCTTCCCCGAATCCCTCACACTGCGGGCTGCCGGGGAAAGGCGGGGGTTGGGCTGGAAACTCAGGTAGCATCTAGTGCCTCCCCACGGACAGGGGAGGTAATTAGCGGACTTCCCCCTGCCAGGGAACACCTGTGACACCAGGCAGCTGCGTGGAGGGAGGCCCCGAACCTCCCCCACACAGTCAGCCGTGTTCCGGAATTCTGAGTGTGGGGAGGTTCCGTCTTCTGTCTGCAGCACCCGGGTTCTCCTAGGAGCCTTTCGAGTGTCTTCCCCCATTCCCTCCCTTTGCGGGCTGCCGGGGAAAGGAGGGGGTTGGGCTGGAAAAGCAGGTAGCATCTTGTGCCTCCCCATGGACAAGGGAGGTAATTAGCGGACTTCCCCCTGCCAGGGAACACCTGTGACACCAGGCAGCTGCGTGGAGGGCGGCCCCGAACCTCCCCCACACAGTCAGCCGTGTTCCGGAATTCTGAATGTGGGGAGGTTCCGTCTTCTGTCTGCAGCACCCGGGATCTCCTAGGAGCCCTTCGAGTGTCTTCCCCGAATCCCTCCCACTGCGGGCTGCCGGTGAAAGTCGGGGGTTGGGCTGGAAAAGCAGGTAGCATCTTGTGCCTCCCCATGGACAGGGGAGGTAATTAGCGGACTTCCCCCTGCCAGGGAACACCTGTGACACCAGGCAGCTTCGTGGAGGGCGGCCCCGAACCTCCCCCACACAGTCAGCCGTGTTCCGGAATTCTGAGTGTGGGGAGGATCCGTCTTCTGTCTGCAGCACCCGGGATCTCCTAGGAGCCCTTCGAGAGTCTTCCCCGAGTCCCTCCCAGTGCGGGCAGCCGGGTAACTGCGGGGGTTGGGCTGGAAACTCAGGTAGCATCTAGTGCCTCCCCATGGACAGGGGAGGTAATTAGCGGTTTTCCCCCTGCCAGGGAACACCTGTGACACCAGTCAGCTTCGTGGACGGCGGCCCCAAACCTCGACCACACAGTCAGCCATGTTCCGGAATTCTGAGTGTCGGCAGGTTCCGTCTTCTGTCTGCAGCACCCGGGATCTCCTAGGAGCCCTTCGAGAGTCTTCCCCGAGTCCCTCCCAGTGCGGGCAGCCAGGGAATGGCGGGGTTTGGGCTGGAATAGCAGGTAGCATCTAGTGCCTCCCCATGGACAGGGGAGGTATTTAGCGGAATTCCCCCTGCCAGGGAACACATGTGACACAAGGCAGCTGCGTGGTGTGCGGCCCTAAACCTCACCCACACAGTCACACGTGATCCAGATTTCTGAGTGTGGGGAGGTTCCGTCTTCTGTCTGCAGCACCCGGGATCTCCTAGGAGCCCTTCGAGAGTCTTCCCCGAGTCCCTCCCAGTGCGGGCAGCCAGGGAATGGCGGGGTTTGGGCTGGAAAAGCAGGTAGCATCTAGTGCCTCCCCATGGACAGGGGAGGTATTTAGCGGAATTCCCCCTGCCAGGGAACACCTGTGACACAAGGCAGCTGCGTGGATTGCGGCCCTAAACCTCACCCACACAGTCACACGTGTTCCAGATTTCTGAGTGTGGGGAGGTTCCGTCTTCTGTCTGCAGCACCCGGGTTCTCCTAGGAGCCTTTCGAGTGTCTTCCCCCATTCCCTCCCTTTGCGGGCTGCCGGGGAAAGGCGGGGGATGGGCTGGAAACTCAGGTAGCATCTAGTGCCTCCCCATGGACAGGGGAGGTAATTAGCGGACTTCCCCCTGCCAGGGAACACCTGTGACACCAGGCAGCTGCGTGGAGGGCGGCCCCGAACCTCCCCCACACAGTCAGCCGTGTTCCGGAATTCTGAGTGTGGGGAGGTTCCGTCTTCTGTCTGCAGCACCCGGGATCTCCTAGGAGCCCTTCGAGTGTCTTCCCCGAATCCCTCACACTGCGGGCTGCCGGGGAAAGGCGGGGGTTGGGCTGGAAACTCAGGTAGCATCTAGTGCCTCCCCATGGACAGGGGAAGTAATTAGCGGACTTTCCCTTGCCAGGGAACACCTGTGACACCAGGCAGCTGCGTGGAGGGCGGCCCCGAACCTCCCCCACACAGTCAGCCGTGTTCCGGAATTCTGAGTGTGGGGAGGTTCCGTCTTATGTCTGCAGCACCCGGGTTCACCTAGGAGCCCTTCGAGTGTCTTCCCCCAGTCCCTCACTTTGCGGGCTGCCGGGGAAAGGAGGGGGTTGGGCTGGAAAAGCAGGTAGCATCTTGTTCCTCCCCATGGACAGGGGAGGTAATTAGTTGACTTCCCCTTGCCAGGGAACACCTGTGACACCAGGCAGCTGCGTGGAGGGCGGCCCCGAACCTCCCCCACACAGTCAACCGTGTTCCGGAATTCTGAGTGTGGGGAGGTTCCGTCTTCTGTCTGCAGCACACGGGATCTCCTAGGAGCCCTTCGAGTGTCTTCCCAGAGTCCCTCCCTGTGCGGGCTGCCGGGGAAAGGCGGGGGTTGGGCTGGAAAAGCAGGTAGCATCTTGTGCCTCCCCATGGACAGGGGAGGTAATTAGCGGAATTCCCCCTGCCAGGGAACACCTGTGACACCAGGCAGCTGCGTGGAGGGCGGCCCCGAACCTCCCCCACACAGTCAGCCGTGTTCCGGAATTCTGAGTGTGGGGAGGATCCGTCTTCTGTCTGCAGCACCCGGGATCTCCTAGGAGCCTTTCGAGTGTCTTCCCCGAATCCCTCACACTGCGGGCTGCCGGGGAAAGGCGGGGGTTGGGCTGGAAACTCAGGTAGCATCTAGTGCCTCCCCATGGACAGGGGAGGTAATTAGCGGACTTCCCCCTGCCAGGGAACACCTGTGACACCAGGCAGCTGCGTGGATGGCGGCCCCGAACCTCCCCCAAACAGTCAACCGTGTTCCGGAATTCTGAGTGTCGGGAGGTTCCGTCTTCTTTCTGCAGCACACGGGATCTCCTAGGAGCCCTTCGAGTGTCTTCCCAGAGTCCCTCCCTTTGCGGGCTGCCGGGGAAAGCGGGGGTTGGGCTGGAAAAGCAGGTAGCATCTTGTGCCTCCCCATGGACAAGGGAAGTAATTAGCGGAATTCCCCCTGCCAGGGAACACCTGGGACACCAGGCAGCTGCGTGGAGGGCGGCCCCGAACCTCCCCCACACAGTCACCCGTGTTCAGGAATTCTGAGTGTGGGGAGGTTCCGTCTTCTGTCTGCAGCACCCGGGATCTCCTAGGAGCCCTTCGAGTGTCTTCCCCCATTCCCTCCCTTTGCGGGCTTCCGGGGAAAGGAGGGGGTTGGGCTGGAAAAGCAGGTAGCATCTTGTGCCTCCCCATGGATAAGGGAGGTAATTAGCGGATTCCCCCTGCCAGGGAACACCTGTGACACCAGTCAGCTGCGTGGACGGCGGCCCCAAACCTCGACCACACAGTCAGCCGTGTTCCGGAATTCTGAGTGTGGGGAGGTTCTGTCTTCTGTCTGCAGCACCCGGGATCTCCTAGGAGCCCTTCGAGAGTCTTCCCCGAGTCCCTCCCAGTGCGGGCAGCCAGGGAATGGCGGGGTTTGGGCTGGAAAAGCAGGTAGCATCTAGTGCCTCCCCATGGACAGGGGAGGTGTTTAGCGGAATTCCCCCTGCCAGGGAACACCTGTGACACAAGACAGCTGCGTGGAGTGCGGCCCTAAACCTCACCCACACAGTCACACGTGTTCCAGATTTCTGAGTGTGGGGAGATTCCGTCTTCTGTCTGCAGCACCCGGGATCTCCTAGGAGCCCTTCGAGTGTCTTCCCCGAATCCCTCACACTGCGGGCTGCCGGGGAAAGGCGGGGGTTGGGCTGGAAACTCAGGTAGCATCTAGTGCCTCCCCATGGACAGGGGAAGTAATTAGCGGACTTTCCCTTGCCAGGGAACACCTGTGACACCAGGCAGCTGCGTGGAGGGCGGCCCCGAACCTCCCCCACACAGTCAGCCGTGTTCCGGAATTCTGAGTGTGGGGAGGTTCCGTCTTATGTCTGCAGCACCCGGGTTCACCTAGGAGCCCTTCGAGTGTCTTCCCCCAGTCCCTCACTTTGCGGGCTGCCGGGGAAAGGAGGGGGTTGGGCTGGAAAAACAGGTAGCATCTTGTGCCTCCCCATGGACAGGGGAGGTAATTAGTTGACTTCCCCTTGCCAGGGAACACCTGTGACACCAGGCAGCTGCGTGGAGGGCGGCCCCGAACCTCCCCCACACAGTCAACCGTGTTCCGGAATTCTGAGTGTGGGGAGGTTCCGTCTTCTGTCTGCAGCACACGGGATCTCCTAGGAGCCCTTCGAGTGTCTTCCCAGAGTCCCTCCCTGTGCGGGCTGCCGGGGAAAGGCGGGGGTTGGGCTGGAAAAGCAGGTAGCATCTTGTGCCTCCCCATGGACAGGGGAGGTAATTAGCGGAATTCCCCCTGCCAGGGAACACCTGTGACACCAGGCAGCTGCGTGGAGGGCGGCCCCGAACCTCCCCCACACAGTCAGCCGTGTTCCGGAATTCTGAGTGTGGGGAGGATCCGTCTTCTGTCTGCAGCACCCGGGATCTCTTAGGAGCCTTTCGAGTGTCTTCCCCGAATCCCTCACACTGCGGGCTGCCGGGGAAAGGCGGGGGTTGGGCTGGAAACTCAGGTAGCATCTAGTGCCTCCCCATGGACAGGGGAGGTAATTAGCGGACTTCCCCCTGCCAGGGAACACCTGTGACACCAGGCAGCTGCGTGGATGGCGGCCCCGAACCTCCCCCAAACAGTCAACCGTGTTCCGGAATTCTGAGTGTCGGGAGGTTCCGTCTTCTGTCTGCAGCACACGGGATCTCCTAGGAGCCCTTCGAGTGTCTTCCCAGAGTCCCTCCCTTTGCGGGCTGCCGGGGAAAGCGGGGGTTGGGCTGGAAAAGCAGGTAGCATCTTGTGCCTCCCCATGGACAAGGGAAGTAATTAGCGGAATTCCCCCTGCCAGGGAACACCTGTGACACCAGGCAGCTGCGTGGAGGGCGGCCCCGAACCTCCCCCACACAGTCACCCGTGTTCAGGAATTCTGAGTGTGGGGAGGTTCCGTCTTCTGTCTGCAGCACCCGGGATCTCCTAGGAGCCCTTCGAGTGTCTTCCCCCATTCCCTCCCTTTGCGGGCTGCCGGGGAAAGGAGGGGGTTGGGCTGGAAAAGCAGGTAGCATCTTGTGCCTCCCCATGGATAAGGGAGGTAATTAGCGGATTCCCCCTGCCAGGGAACACCTGTGACACCAGGCAGCTGCGTGGAGGGCGGCCCCGAACCTCCCCCACACAGTCAGCCGTGTTCCGGAATTCTGAGTGTGGGGAGGTTCCGTCTTCTGTCTGCAGCACCCGGGATCTCCTAGGAGCCCTTCGAGTGTCTTCCCCGAATCCCTCCCACTGCGGGCTGCCGGTGAAAGTCGGGGGTTGGGCTGGAAAAGCAGGTAGCATCTTGTGCCTCCCCATGGACAGGGGAGGTAATTAGCGGACTTCCCCCTGCCAGGGAACACCTGTGACACCAGGCAGCTTCGTGGAGGGCGGCCCCGAACCTCCCCCACACAGTCAGCCGTGTTCCGGAATTCTGAGTGTGGGGAGGTTCCGTCTTCTGTCTGCAGCACCCGGGATCTCCTAGGAGCCCTTCGAGAGTGTTCCCCGAGTCCCTCATAGTGCGGGAAGCCGGGGAACTGCGGGGGTTGGGCTGGAAACTCAGGTAGCATCTAGTGCCTCCCCATGGACAGGGGAGGTATTTAGCGGTCTTCCCCCTGCCAGGGAACACCTGTGACACCAGTCAGCTGCGTGGACGGCGGCCCCAAACCTCGACCACACAGTCAGCCGTGTTCCGGAATTCTGAGTGTGGGGAGGTTCTGTCTTCTGTCTGCAGCACCCGGGATCTCCTAGGAGCCCTTCGAGAGTCTTCCCCGAGTCCCTCCCAGTGCGGGCAGCCAGGGAATGGCGGGGTTTGGGCTGGAAAAGCAGGTAGCATCTAGTGCCTCCCCATGGACAGGGGAGGTATTTAGCGGAATTCCCCCTGCCAGGGAACACCTGTGACACAAGGCAGCTGCGTGGAGTGCGGCCCTAAACCTCACCCACACAGTCACACGTGTTCCAGATTTCTGAGTGTGGGGAGGTTCCGTCTTCTGTCTGCAGCACCCGGGTTCTCCTAGGAGCCTTTCGAGTGTCTTCCCCCAGTTCCTTCCAGTGCGGGCATCCAGGGAAAGGCGGGGTTTGGACTGGAAACGCAGGTAGCATCTAGTGCCTCCCCATGGACAGGGGAGGTAATTAGCGGAATTCCCCCTGCCAGGGAACACCTGTGAGAGCAGGCAGCTGCGTGGAGTGCGGCCCTAAACCTCACCAACGCAGTCACACGTGTTCCGGAATTCTGAGTGTGGGGAGGTTCCGTCTTCTGTCTGCAGCACCCGGGTTCTTCTAGGAGCTTTTCGAGTGTCTTCCCCCATTCCCTCACTTTGCGGGCTGCCTGGGAAAGGAGGGGGTTGGGCTGGAAAAGCAGGTAGCATCTTGTGCCTCCCCATGGACAGGGGAGGTAATTAGCGGACTTCCCCCTGCCAGGGAACACCTGTGACACCAGGCAGCTGCGTGGAGGGCGGCCCCGAACCTCCCCCACACAGTCAGCCGTGTTCCGGAATTCTGAGTGTGGGGATGATCCGTCTTCTGTCTGCAGCACCCGGGATCTCCTAGGAGCCCTTCGAGTGTCTTCCCCGAATCCCTCACTGTGCGGGCTGCCGTGGAAAGGCGGGGGTTGGGCTGGAAATGCAGGTAGCATCTAGTGTCTCCCCATGGACAGGGGAGGTAATTAGCGGACTTCCCCCTGCCAGGGAACACCTGTGACACCAGGCAGCTGCGTGGAGGGCGGCCCCGAACCGCCCCCACACAGTCAGCCGTGTTCCGGAATTCTGAGTGTGGGGAGGTTCCGTCTTATGTATGCAGCACCCGGGTTCACCTAGGAGCCCTTCGAATGTCTTCCCCCAGTCCCTCACTGTGCGGGCTGCCGGGGAAAGGAGGGGGTTGGGCTGGAAAAGCAGGTAGCATTTTGTGCCTCCCCATGGACAGGGGAGGTAATTAGCGGACTTCCCCTTGCCAGGGAACACCTGTGACACCAGGCAGCTGCGTGGGGGGCGGCCCCGAACCTCCCCCACACAGTCAACCGTGTTCCGGAATTCTGAGTGTGGGGAGGTTCCGTCTTCTGTCTGCAGCACACGGGATCTCCTAGGAGCCCTTCGAGTGTCTTCCCAGAGTCCCTCCCTGTGCGGGCTGCCGGGGAAAAGCGGGGGTTGGGCTGGAAAGCAGGTAGCATCTTGTGCCTCCCCATGGACAAGGGAGGTAATTAGCGGACTTCCCCCTGCCAGGGAACACCTGTGACACCAGGCAGCTGCGTGGAGGGCGGCCCCGAACCTCCCCCACACAGTCACCCGTGTTCAGGAATTCTGAGTGTGGGGAGGTTCCGTCTTCTGTCTGCAGCACCCGGGATCTCCTAGGAGCCCTTCGAGTGTCTTCCCCGAATCCCTCCCACTGCGGGCTGCCGGGGAAAGGCGGGGTTTGGGCTGGAAACGCAGGTAGCATCTAGTGCCTCCCCATGGACAGGGGAGGTAATTAGCGGAATTCCCCCTGCCAGGGAACACCTGTGACAGCAGGCAGCTGCGTGGTGTGCGGCCCTAAACCTCACCCACGCAGTCACACGTTTTCCGGAATTCTCAGTGTGGGGAGGTTCCGTCTTCTGTCTGCAGCTCCCGGGTTCTCCTAGGAGCCTTTCGAGTGTCTTCCCCCAGTCCCTCACTTTGCGGGCTGCCGGGGAAAGGAGTGGGTTGGGCTGGAAAAGCAGGTAGCATCTTGTGCCTCCCCATGGACAGGGGAGGTAATTAGCGGAATTCCCCTTGCCAGGGAACACCTGTGACACCAGGCAGCTGCGTGGAGGGCGGCCCCGAACCTCCCCCACACAGTCAACCGTGTTCCGGAATTCTGAGTGTGGGGAGGTTCCGTCTTCTGTCTGCAGCACACGGGATCTCCTAGGAGCCCTTCGAGTGTCTTCCCAGAGTCCCTCCCTGTGCGGGCTGCCCGGGAAAGGCGGGGGTTGGGCTGGAAAAGCAGGTAGCATCTTGTGCCTCCCCATGGACAAGGGAGGTAATTAGCGGACTTCCCCCTGCCAGGGAACACCTGTGACACCAGGCAGCTGCGTGGAGGGCGGCCCCGAACCTCCCCCATACAGTCACCCGTGTTCAGGAATTCTGAGTGTGGGGAGGTTCCGTCTTCTGTCTGCAGCACCCGGGATCTCCTAGGAGCCCTTCGAGTGTCTTCCCCGAATCCCTCCCACTGCGGGCTGCCGGGGAAAGTCGGGGGTTGGGCTGGAAACTCAGGTAGCATCTAGTGCCTCCCCATGGACAGGGGAGGTAATTAGCGGACTTCCCCCTGCCAGGGAACACCTGTGACACCAGGCAGCTGCGTGGAGGGCGGCCCCGAACCTCCCCCACACAGTCAGCCGTGTTCCGGAATTCTGAGTGTGGGGAGGTTCCGTCTTATGTCTGCAGCACCCGGGTTCACCTAGGAGCCCTTCGAGTGTCTTACCCCAGTCCCTCACTGTGCGGGCTGCCGGGGAATGGCGGGGGTTGGGCTGGAAAAGCAGGTAGCATCTTGTGCCTCCCCATGGACAGGGGAGGTAATTAGCGGACTTCCCCCTGCCAGGGAACACCTGTGACACCAGGCAGCTGCGTGGAGTGCGGCCCTGAACCTCCCCCACTCAGTCAACCGTGTTCCGGAATTCTGAGTGTGGGGAGGTTCCGTCTTCTGTCTGCAGCACCCGGGTTATCCTAGGAGCCCTTCGAGTGTCTTCCCCAGTCCCTCACTGTGCGGGCTGCCGGGGAATAGCGGAGGTTGTGCTGGAAAAGCAGGTAGCATCTTGTGCCTCCCCATGGACATGGGAGGTAATTAGCGGACTTCCCCTTGCCAGGGAACACCTGTGACTCCAGGCAGCTGCGTGGAGGGCGGCCCCGAACATCCCCCACACAGTCAACCGTGTTCAGGAATTCTGAGTGTGGGGAGGTTCCATCTTCTGTCTGCAGCACCCGGGATCTCCTAGGAGCCCTTCGAGTGTCTTCCCCGAATCCTTCCCACTGCGGTCTGCCGGGGAAAGGCGGGGGTTGGGCTGGAAATTCAGGTAGCATCTAGTGCCTCCCCATGGACAGGCGAGGTAATTAGCGGGCTTCCCCCTGCCAGGGAACACCTGTGACACCAGGCAGCTGCGTGGAGGGCGGCCCTGAACCTCCCCCACTCAGTCAACCGTGTTCCGGAATTCTGAGTGTGGGGAGGTTCCGTCTTCTGTCTGCAGCACCCGGGTTCTCCTAGGAGCCTTTCGACTGTCTTTCCCCAGTCCCTCACTGTGCGGGCTGACGGGGAAAGGCGGGGGTTGGCCTGGAGAAACAGGTTGCATCTTGTGCCTCCCCATGGACAGGGGAGGTAATTAGCGGAATTCCCCCTGCCAGGGAACACCTGTGACACCAGGCAGCTGCGTGGAGGGCGGCCCTGAACCTCCCCTACACAGTCAGCCGTGTTCCGGAATTCTGAGTGTGGTGAGGTTCCGTCTTCTGTCTGCAGCACCCGGGATCTCCTAGGAGCCCTTCGAGTGTCTTCTCCGAATCCCTCCCACTGCGGGCTGCCGGGGAAAGATGGGGGTTGGGCTGGAAACTCAGGTAGCACCTAGTGCCTCCCCATGGACAGGGGAGGTAATTAGCGGACTTCTCCCTGCCAGGGAACACCTGTGACACCAGGCAGCTGCGTGGAGGGCGGCCTCGAACCTCCCCCACACAGTCAGCCGTGTTCCGGAATTCTGAGTGTGGGGAGGTTCCGTCTTCTGTCTGCAGCACCCGGGTTCACCTAGGAGCCCTTCTAGTGTCTTCCCCCAGTCCCTCACTGTGCGGGCTGCCGGGGAATAGCGGAGGATGGGCTGGAAAAGCAGGTAGCATCTTGTGCCTCCCCATGGACAAGGGAGTTAATTAGCGGACTTCCCCCTGCCAGGGAACACCTGTGACACCAGTCAGCTGCGTGGACGGCGGCCCCAAACCTCGACCACACAGTCAGCCGTGTTCCGGAATTCTGAGTGTGGGGAGGTTCCGTCTTATGTCTGCAGCACCTGGGATGTCCTAGGAGCCCTTCGAGAGTCTTCCCCGAGTCCCTCCCAGTGCGGGCAGCCAGGGAAAGGCGGGGTTTGGGCTGGAAAAGCAGGTAGCATCTAGTGCCTCCCCATGGACAGGGGAGGTAATTAGCGGAATTCCCCCTGCCAGGGAACACCTGTGACACAAGGCAGCTGCGTGGAGTGCGGCCATAAACCTCACCCAAACAGTCACATGTGTTCCGGAATTCTGAGTGTGGGGAGGTTCCGTATTCTGTCTGCAGCACCCGGGTTCTCCTAGGAGCCTTTCGAGTGTCTTCCCCCAGTCCCTCCCTTTGCGGGCTGCCGGGGAAAGGAGGGGGTTGGGCTGGAAAAGCAGGTAGCATCTTGTGCCTCCCCATGGACAAGGGAGGTAATTAGCGGACTTCCCCCTGCCAGGGAACACCTGTGACACCAGGCAGCTGCGTGGAGGGCGGCCCCGAACCTCCCCCACACAGTCAGCCGTGTTCCGGAATTCTGAGTGTGGGGAGGTTCCGTCTTCTGTCTGCAGCACCCGGGATCTCCTAGGAGCCCTTCGAGTGTCTTCCCCGAATCCCTCCCACTGCGGGCTGCCGGTGAAAGGAGAGGGCTGTGCTGAAAAAGCAGGTAGCATCTTGTGCCTCCCCATGGACAGGGGAGGTAATTAGCGGACTTCCCCTTGCCAGGGAACACCTGTGACACCAGGCAGCTGCGTGGAGTTCGGCCCCGAACCTCCCCCACACAGTCAACCGTGTTCCGGAATTCTGAGTGTGGGGAGGTTCCGTCTTCTGTCTGCAGCACACGGGATCTCCTAGGAGCCCTTCGATTGTCTTCCCAGAGTCCCTTCCTGTGCGGGCTGCCGGGGAAAGGAGGGGGTTTTGCTGAAAACGCAGGTAGCATCTAGTGCCTCCCCATGGACAGGGGAGGTAATTAGCGGACTTCCCCCTGCCAGGGAACACCTGTGACACCAGACAGCTGCGTGGAGGTCGGCCCCGTACCTCCCCCACACAGTCAACCGTGTTCCGGAATTCTGAGTGTGGGGAGGTTCCGTCTTCTGTCTGCAGCACCCGGGTTCTCCTAGGAGCCTTTCGAGTGTCTTCCCAGAGTCTCTCCCTGTGCGGGCTGCCGCTGAAAGGAGGGGGTTGTGCTGGAAACGCAGGTACCATCTAGTGCCTCCCCATGGACAGGGAAGGTAATTAGCGGACTTCCCCCTGCCAGGGAACACCTGTGACACCAGGCAGCTGCGTGGAGGGCGGCCCTGAACCTCCCCTACACAGTCAGCCGTGTTCCGGAATTCTGAGTGTGGGGAGGTTCCGTCTTCTGTCTGCAGCACCCGGGATCTCCTAGGAGCCCTTCGAGTGTCTTCTCCGAATCCCTCCCACTGCGGGCTGCCGGGGAAAGATGGGGGTTGGGCTGGAAACTCAGGTAGCACCTAGTGCCTCCCCATGGACAGGGGAGGTAATTAGCGGACTTCTCCCTGCCAGGGAACACCTGTGACACCAGGCAGCTGCGTGGAGGGCGGCCCCGAACCTCCCCCACACAGTCAGCCGTGTTCCGGAATTCTGAGTGTGGGGAGGTTCCGTCTTCTGTCTGCAGCACCCGGGTTCACCTAGGAGCCCTTCTAGTGTCTTCCCCCAGTCCCTCACTTTGCGGGCTGCCGGGGAATAGCGGAGGTTGGGCTGGAAAAGCAGGTAGCATCTTGTGCCTCCCCATGGACAAGGGAGTTAATTAGCGGACTTCCCCCTGCCAGGGAACACCTGTGACACCAGTCAGCTGCGTGGACGGCGGCCCCAAACCTCGACCACACAGTCAGCCGTGTTCCGGAATTCTGAGTGTGGGGAGGTTCCGTCTTATGTCTGCAGCACCTGGGATGTCCTAGGAGCCCTTCGAGAGTCTTCCCCGAGTCCCTCCCAGTGCGGGCAGCCAGGGAAAGGCGGGGTTTGGGCTGGAAAAGCAGGTAGCATCTAGTGCCTCCCCATGGACAGGGGAGGTAATTAGCGGAATTCCCCCTGCCAGGGAACACCTGTGACACAAGGCAGCTGCGTGGAGTGCGGCCATAAACCTCACCCACACAGTCACACGTGTTCCGGAATTCTGAGTGTGGGGAGGTTCCGTATTCTGTCTGCAGCACCCGGGTTCTCCTAGGAGCCTTTCGAGTGTCTTCCCCCAGTCCCTCCCTTTGCGGGCTGCCGGGGAAAGGAGGGGGTTGGGCTGGAAAAGCAGGTAGCATCTTGTGCCTCCCCATGGACAGGGGAGGTAATTAGCGGACTTCCCCCTGCCAGGGAACACCTGTGTCACCAGGCAGCTGCGTGGAGGGCGGCACCTAACCTCCCCCACACAGTCAGCCGTGTTCCGGAATTCTGAGTGTGGGGAGGTTCCGTCTTATGTCTGCATCACCCGGGATCTCCTAGGAGCCCTTCGAGAGTCTTCCCCGAGTCCCTCCCAGTGCGGGCAGCCGGGGAACTGCGGGGGTTGGGCTGGAAACTCAGGTAGCATCTAGTGCCTCCCCATGGACAGGGGAGGTAATTAGCGGTCTTCCCCCTGCCAGGGAACACCTGTGACACCAGTCAGCTGCGTGGAAGGCGGCCCCAAACCTCGACCACACAGTCAGCCCTGTTCCGGAATTCTGAGTGTGGGGAGGTTCCGTCTTCTGTCTGCAGCACCTGGGATCTCCTAGGAGCCCTTCGAGTGTCTTCCCAGAGTCCCTCCCTGTGCGGGCTGCCGGGGAAAGTAGGGGGTTGTGCTGGAAACGCAGGTAGCATCTAGTGCCTCCCCATGGACAGGGGAGGTAATTAGCGGACTTGCACCTGCCAGGGAACAGCTGTGACACCAGGCAGCTGCGTGGAGGGCGGCCCCGAACCTTCCCCACACAGTCAGCCGTGTTCCGGAATTCTGAGTGTGGGGAGGTTCCGTCTTCTGTCTGCAGAACCCGGGTTCACCTAGGAGCCCTTCGAGTGTCTTCCCCCAGTCCCTCACTGTGCGGGCTGCCGGGGAATGGCGGAGGTTTGGCTGGAAAAGCAGGTAGCATCTTGTGCCTCCCCATGGACAAGGGAGGTAATTAGCGGACTTCCCCCTGCCAGGGAACACCTGTGACACCAGTCAGCTGCGTGGACGGCGGCCCCGAACCTCGACCACACAGTCAGCCGTGTTCCGGAATTCTGAGTGTGGGGAGGTTCCGTCTTCTGTCTGCAGCACCCGGGATCTCCTAGGAGCCCTTCGAGAGTCTTCCCTGTGTCCCTCCCAGTGCGGGCATCCAGGGAAAGGCGGGGTTTGGGCTGGAAAAGCAGGTAGCATCTAGTGCCTCCCCATGGACAGGGGAGGAAATTAGCGGAATTCCCCTTGCCAGGGAACACCTGTGACACAAGGCAGCTGCGTGGGGTGCGGCCCTAAACCTCACCCACACAGTCACACGTGTTCCAGAATTCTGAGTGTGGGGAGGTTCCGTCTTCTCTCTGCAGCACCCGGGTTCTCCTAGGAGCCTTTCGAGTGTCTTCCCCCAGTCCCTCACTTTGCGGGCTGCCGGGGAAAGGAGGGGGTTGGGCTGGAAAAGCAGGTAGCATCTTGTGCCTCCCCATGGACAAGGGAGGTAATTAGCGGACTTCCCCCTGCCAGGGAACACCTGTGACACCAGGCAGCTGCGTGGAGGGCGGCCCCGAACCTCCCCCACACAGTCAGCCGTGTTCCGGAATTCTGAGTGTTGGGAGGTTCCGTCTTCTGTCTGCAGCACCCGGGATCTCCTAGGAGCCCTTCGAGTGTCTTCCCCGAATCCCTCCCACTGCGGGCTGGCGGTGAAATGAGGGGGTTGGGCTGGAAAAGCAGGTAGCATCTTGTGCCTCCCCATGGACAGGGGAGGTAATTAGCGGACTTCCCCCTGCCAGGGAACACCTGTGACACCATGCAGCTGCGTGGAGGGCGGCCCCGAACCTCCCCCACACAGTCATCCGTGTTCAGGAATTCTGAGTGTGGGCAGGTTCCGTCATCTGTCTGCAGCACCCGGGATCTCCTAGGAGCCCTTCGAGTGTCTTCCCCGAATCCCTCCCACTGCGGGCTGCCGGGGAAATGCTGGGGTTGGGCTGGAAACGCAGGTAGCATCTATTGCCTCCCCATGGACAGGGGAGGTAATTAGCGGACTTCCACCTGCCAGGGAACACCTGTGACACAAGGCAGCTGCGTGGAAGGCGGCCCCGAACCTCCCACACACAGTCATCCGTGTTCCGGAATTCTGAGTGTGGGGAGGTTCCGTCTTCTGTCTGCAGCACCCGGGTTCTCCTAGGAGCCTTTCGAGTGTCTTCCCCCAGTCCCTCACTGTGCGGGCTGCCGGGGAAAGACGGGGGTTGGGCTGGAAACGCAGGTAGCATCTATTGCCTCCCCATGGACAGGGGAGGTAATTAGCGGACTTCCACCTGCCAGGGAACACCTGTGACACAAGGCAGCTGCGTGGAAGGCGGCCCCGAACCTCCCACACACAGTCATCCGTGTTCCGGAATTCTGAGTGTGGGGAGGTTCCGTCTTCTGTCTGCAGCACCCGGGTTCTCCTAGGAGCCTTTCGAGTGTCTTCCCCCAGTCCCTCACTGTGCGGGCTGCCGGGGAAAGACGGGGGTTGGGCTGGAAAAGCAGGTAGCATCTTGTGCCTCCCCATGGACAAGGGAGGTAATTAGCGGACTTCCCCCTTCCAGGGAACACCTGTGACACCAGGCAGCTGCGTGGAGGGCGGCCCCGAACCTCCCCCACACAGTCAGCCATGTTCCGGAATTCTGAGTGTGGGGAGGTTCCGTCTTATGTCTGCAGCACCCGGGTTCACCTAGGAGCCCTTCGAGTGTCTTCCCCCAGACCCTCACTGTGCGGGCTGCCGGGGAATGGCGGAGGTTGGGCTGGAAAAGCAGGTAGCATCTTGTGCCTCCCCATGGACAAGGGAGGTAATTAGCGGACTTCCCCCTGCCAGGGAACACCTGTGACACAAGGCAGCTGCGTGGAGGGCGGCCCCGATCCTCCCCCACACAGTCAACCGTGTTCCGGAATTCGGAGTGTGGGGAGGTTCCGTCTTATGTCTGCAGCACCCGGGTTCACCTAGGAGCCCTTCGAGTGTCTTCCCCCAGTCCCTCACTGTGCGGGCTGCCGGGGAATGGCGGAGGTTGGCCTGGAAAAGCAGGTAGCATCTTGTGCCTCCCCATGGACAAGGGAGGTAATTAGCGGACTTATCTCTGCCAGGGAACACCTGTGACACCAGGCAGCTGCGTGGAGGGCGGCCCCGAAACTCCCCCACACAGTCAGCCGTGTTCCGGAATTCTGAGTGTGGGGAGGTTCCGTCTTCTGTCTGCAGCACCCGGGATCTCCTAGGAGCCCTTCGAGTGTCTTCCCAGAGTCCCTAACTGTGCGGGCTGCCGGGGAAAGGAAGGGGTTGTGCTGGAAACGCAGGTAGCATGTAGTGCCTCCCCATGGACAGGGGAGGTAATTAGCGGACTTCCCCCTGCCAGGGAACACCTGTGACACCAGGCAGCTGCGTGGAGGGCGGCCCCGAACCTCCCCCACACAGTCATCCGTGTTCCGGAATTCTGAGTGTGGGGAGGTTCCGTCTTCTGTCTGCAGCACCCGGGTTCTCCTAGGAGCCTTTCGAGTGTCTTCCCCCAGTCCCTCCCTGTGCGGGCTGCCGGGGAAAGGCGGGGGTTGGGCTGGAAAAGCAGGTAGCATCTTGTGCCTCCCCATGGACAAGGGAGGTAATTAGCGGACTTCCCCCTGCCAGGGAACACCTGTGACACCAGGCAGCTGCGTGGAGGGCGGCCCCGAACCTCCCCCACACAGTCAGCCGTGTTCAGGAATTCTGAGTGTGGGGAGGTTCCGTCATCTATCTGCAGCACCCGGGATCTCCTAGGAGCCCTTCGTGTGTCTTCCCCGAATCCCTCCCACTGCGGGCTGCCGGGGAATGACGGAGGTTGGGCTGGAAACGCAGGTAGCATCTTGTGCCTCCCCAAGGACAAGGGAGGTAATTAGCGGACTTCCCCCTGCCAGGGAACACCTGTGACACCAGACAGCTGCGTGGAGGGCGGCCCCGAACCTCCCCCACACAGTCAACCGTGTTCCGGAATTCTGAGTGTGGGGAGGTTCCGTCTTCTGTCTGCAGCAGCCGGGATCTCCTAGGAGCCCTTCGAGTGTCTTCCCAGAGTCCCTCCCTGTCCGGGCTGCCGGGGAAAGGAGGGGGTTGTGCTGGAAACGCAGGTAGCATCTAGTGCCTCCCCATGGACAGGGGAGGTAATTAGCGGACTTCCCCATGCCAGGGAACACCTGTGACACCAGACAGCTGCGTGGAGGGCGGCCCCGAACCTCCCCCACACAGTCAACCGTGTTCCGGAATTCTGAGTGTGGGGAGGTTCCGTCTTCTGTCTGCAGCACCCGGGATCTCCTAGGAGCCCTTCGAGTGTCTTCCCAGAGTCCCTCCCTGTGCGGGTTGCCGGGGAAAGGAGGGGGTTGTACTGGAAACGCAGGTAGCATCTAGTGCCTCCCCATGGACAGGGGAGGTAATTAGCGGACTTCCCCCTGCCAGGGAACACCTGTGACACCAGGCAGCTGCGTGGAGGGCGGCCCCGAACCTTCCCCACACAGTCAGGCGTGTTCCGGAATTCTGAGTGTGGGGAGGTTCCGTTTTATGTCTGCAGCACCCGGGATCTCCTAGGAGCCCTTCGAGAGTCTTCCCCGAGTCCCTCCCAGTGCGGGCACCCAGGGAAAGGCGGGGGTTAGGCTGGAAACTCAGGTAGCATCTAGTGCCTCCGCATGGACAGGGGAGGTAATTAGCGGACTTCCCACTGCCAGGGAACACCTGTGACACCAGGTAGCTTCGTGGAGGGCGGCCCCGAACCTCCCCCACACTCAGCCGTGTTCCAGAATTCTGAGTGTGGGGAGGTTCCGTCTTCTGTCTGCAGCAACCGGGATCTCCTAGGAGCCCTTCGAGTGTCTTCCCAGAGTCCCTCCCTTTGCGGGCTGCCGGGGAAAGGCGGGGGTTGGGCTGGAAACGCAGGTAGCATCTAGTGCCTCCCCATGGACAAGGGAGGTAATTAGCGGACTTCCACCTGCCAGGGAACACCTGTGACACAAGGCAGCTTCGTGGAGGGCGGCCCCGAACCTCCCCCACACAGTCAGCCGTGTTCCGGAATTCTGACTGTGGGGAGGATCCGTCTTTTGTCTGCAGCACCCGGGTTCTCCTAGGAGCCTTTCGAGTGTCTTCCCCCAGTCCCTCCCTGTGCGGGCTGCCGGGGAAAGGCGGGGGTTGGGCTGGAAAAGCAGGTAGCATCTTCTGCCTCCCCATGGACAAGGGAGGTAATTAGCGGACTTCCCCCTGCCTGGGAACACCTGTGACACCAGGCAGCTGCGTGGAGGGCGGCCACGAACCTCCCCCACACAGTCAGCCGTGTTCCGGAATTCTGAGTGTGGGGAGGTTCCGTCTTCTGTCTGCAGCACCCGGGATTTCCTAGGAGCCCTTCGAGTGTCTTCCCCGAATCCCTCCCACTGCGGGCTGCCGGGGAAAGGCGGGGGTTGGGCTGGAAACTCAGGTATCATCTAGTGCCTCCCCATGGACAGGGGAGGTAATTAGCGGACTTCCCCCTGCCAGGGAACACCTGTGACACCAGGCAGCTGCGTGGAGGGCGGCCCCGAACCTCCCCCACACAGTCAGCCGTGTTCCGGAATTCTGAGTGTGGGGAGGTTCCGTCATCTGTCTGCAGCACCCGGATTCTCCTAGGAGCCTTTCGAGTGTCTTCCCCCAGTCCCTCCCTGTGCGGGCTGTCGGGGAAAGGCGGGGGTTGGGCTGGAAAAGCATGTAGAATCTTGTGCCTCCCCATGGACAGGGGAGGTAATTAGCGGACTTCCCCCTGCCAGGGAACACCTGTGACACCAGGCAGCTGCGTGGAGGGCGGCCCCGAATTCCCCCACACAGTCACCCGTGTTCAGGAATTCTGAGTGTGGGGAGGTTCCGTCTTCTGTCTGCAGCACCCGGGATCTCCTAGGAGCCCTTCAAGTTTCTTCCCCGAATCCCTCCCACTGCGGGCTGCCGGGGAAAGGCGGGGGTTGGGCTGGAAACTCAGGTAGCATCTAGTGCCTCCCCATGGACAGGGGAGGTAATTAGCGGAATTCCCCCTGCCAGGGAACACCTGTGACACCAGGCAGCTGCGTGGGGGGCGGCCCCGAATCTCCCCCACACAGTCAGCCGTGTTCGGTATTCAGAGTGTGGGGAGGTTCCGTCTTATGTCTGCAGCACCCGGGTTCACCTAGGAGCCCTTCGAGTGTCTTCCCCCAGTCCCTCACTGTGCGGGCTGCCGGGGAATGGCGGGGGTTGGGCTGGAAAAGCAGGTAGCATCTTGTGCCTCCCCATGGACAGGGAAGGTAATTAGCGGACTTCCCCCTGCCAGGGAACACCTGTGACACCAGGCAGCTGCGTGGAGGGCGGCCCCGAACATCCCCCACACAGTCAACCGTGTTCCGGAATTCTGAGTGTGGGGAGGTTCCGTCTTCTGTCTGCAGCACCCGGGATCTCCTAGGAGCCCTTCGAGTTTCTTCCCAGAGTCTCTACCTGTGCGGGCTGCCGGGGAAAGGAGGGGGTTGTGCTGGAAACGCAGGTAGCATCTAGTGCCTCCCCATGGACAAGGGAGGTAATTAGCGGACTTCCACCTGCCAGGGAACACCTGTGACACCAGGCAGCTGCGTGAAGGGCGGCCCCGAACCTCCCCCACACAGTCAGCCGTGTTCCGGAATTCTGAGTGTGGGAAGGTTCCGTCTTATGTCTGCAGCACCCGGGTTCACCTAGGAGCCTTTCGAATGTCTTCCCCCAGTCCCTTCCTGTGCGGGCTGCCGGGGAAAGGCTGGGGTTGGGCTGGAATAGCAGGTAGCATCTTGTGCCTCCCCATGGACAAGGGAGGTCATTAGCGGAATTCCCCCTGCCAGGGAAAACCTGTGACACCAGGCAGCTGTGTGGAGGGTGGCCCCGAACCTCCCCCACACAGTCAGCCATGTTCCGGAATTCTGAGTGTGGGGAGGTTCCGTCTTATGTCTGCAGCACCCGGGTTCACCTAGGAGCACTTCGAGTGTCTTCCCCCAGTCCCTCAATGTGCGGGCTGCCGGGCAATGGCGGAGGTTGGGCTGGAAAAGCAGGTAGCATCTTGTGCCACCCCATGGACAAGGGAGGTAATTAGCGGACTTCCCTCTGCCAGGGAACACTTGTGACACCAGGCAGCTGCGTGGAGGGCGGCCCCGAACCTCCCCCACACAGTCAACCGTGTTCCGGAATTCTGAGTGTGGGGAGGTTCCGTCTTCTGTCTGCAGCACCCGGGATTTCCTAGGAGCCCTTCGAGTGTCTTCCCAGAGTCCCTCCCTGTGCGGGCTGCCGGGGAAAGGAGGGGGTTGTGCTGGAAACGCAGGTTGCATCTAATGACTCCCCATGGACAGGGGAGGTAATTAGCGGACTTCCACCTGCCAGGGAACACCTGTGACACTAGGCAGCTGCGTGGAGGGCGGCCCCGAACCTTCCCCACACAGTCAGCCGTGTTCCGGAATTCTGAGTGTGGGGAGGTTCCGTCTTCTGTCTGCAGCACCCGGGATCTCCTAGGAGCCCTTCGAGTGTCTTCCCCGAATCCCTCTCACTGCGGTCTGCCGGTGAAAGGCGGGGGTTGGGCTGGAAACTGAGGTAGCATCTAGTGCCACCCCATGGACAGGGGAGGTAATTAGCGGACTTCCCCCTGCCAGGGAACACAGTGACACCAGGCAGCTGCGTGGAGGGCGGCCCCGAACCTCCCCCACACAGTCACACGTGTTCCGGAATTCTGAGTGTGGGGAGGTTCCGTCTTATGTCTGCAGCACCCGGGTTCACCTAGGAGCCCTTCGAGTGTCTTCCCCCAGTCCCTCACTGTGCGGGCTGAAGGGGAATGGCGGAGGTTGGGCTTTAAAAGCAGGTAGCATCTTGTGCCTCCCCATGCACAAGGGAGGTAATTAGCGGACTTCCCCCTGCCAGGGAATACCTGTGACACCAGGCAGCTGCGTGGTGGGCGGCCCCGAACATCCCCCACACAGTCAACCGTGTTCCGGAATTCTGAGTGTGGGGAGGTTCCGTCTTCTGTCTGCAGCACACGGGATCTCCTAGGAGCCCTTCGAGTGTCTTCCCAGAGTCCCTCCCTGTGCGGGCTGCCGGGGAAAGGCGGGGGTTGGGCTGGAAACGCAGGTAGCTTCTTGTGCCTCCCCATGGACAGGGGAGGTAATTAGCGGACTTCCCCCTGCCAGGGAACACCTGTGACACCAGGCAGCTGCGTGGAGGGCGGCCCCGAACCTCCCCCACACAGTCAGCCGTGTTCCGGAATTCTGAGTGTGGGAGGATCCGTCTTCTGTCTGCAGCACACGGGATCTCCTAGGAGCCCTTCGAGTGTCTTCCCAGAGTCCCTCCCTGTGCGGGCTGCCGGGGAAAGGCGGGGGTTGGGCTGGAAAATCAGGTAGCATCTTGTGCCTCCCCATGGACAAGGGAGGTAATTAGCGGACTTCCCCCTGCCAGGGAACACCTGTGATACCAGGAAGCTGCGTGGAGGGCGGCCCCGAACCTCCCCCACACAGTAAGCCGTGTTCCGGAATTCTGAGAGTGGGGAGGTTCCGTCTTCTGTCTGCAGCACCCGGGATCTCCTAGGAGCCCTTCGAGTGTCTTCCCAGAATCCCTCCCACTTCGGGCTGCCGGTGAAAGGAGGGGGTTGTGCTGAAAAAACAGGTAGCATCTTGTGCCTCCCAATGGACAGGGGAGGTAATTAGCGGACTTCCCCCTGCCAGGGAACACCTGTGACACCAGGCAGCTGCGTGGAGGGCGGCCCCGAACCTCCCCCACACAGTCAGCCGTGTTCCGGAATTCTGAGTGTGGGGAGGTTCCGTCATCTGTCTGCAGCACCCGGGATCTCCTAGTAGCCTTTCGAGTGTCTTCCCCCTGTCCCTCACTGTGCGGGCTGCCGGGGAATGACGGAGGTTGGGCTGGAAAAGCAGGTAGCATCTTGTGCCTCCCCATGGACAAGGGAGGTAATTAGCGGACTTCCCCCTGCCAGGGAACACCTGTGACACCAGGCAGCTGCGTGGAGGGCGGCCCCGAACCTCCCCCACACAGTCAACCGTGTTCCGGAATTCTGAGTGTGGGGAGGTTCCGTCTTCTGTCTGCAGCACCCGGGATCTCCTAGGAGCCCTTCAAGTTTCTTCCCAGAGTCTCTCCCTGTGCGGGCTGCCTGGGAAAGGAGGGGGTTGTGCTGGAAACGCAGGTAGCATCTAGTGCCTCCCCATGGACAGGGGAGGTAATTAGCGGACTTCCCCCTGCCAGGGAACACCTGTGACACCAGGCAGCTGCGTGGAGGGCGGCCCCGAACCTCCCCCACACTGTCAGCCGTGTTCCGGAATTCTGAGTGTGGGGAGGTTCCGTCATCTGTCTGCAGCACCCGGGATCTCCTAGTAGCCTTTCGAGTCTCTTCCCCGAATCCCTCCCACTGCGGGCTGCCGGGGAAAGGCGGGGGTTGGGCTGGAAACTCAGGTAGCATCTAGTGCCTCCCCATGGACAGGGGGGGTAATTAGCGGACTTCCACCTGCCAGGGAACACCTGTGACACAAGGCAGCTGCGTGGAGTTCGGCACCGAACCTCCCCCACACAGTCATCCGTGTTCCGGAATTCTGAGTGTGGGGAGGTTCCGTCTTCTGTCTGCAGCACCCGGGTTCTCCTAGGAGCCTTTCGAGTGTCTTCCCCCAGTCCCTCCCTTTGCGGGCTGCCGGGGAAAGGAGGGGGTTGGGCTGGAAACTCAGGTAGCATCTAGTGCCTCCCCATGGACAGGGGAGGTAATTAGCTGACTTCCCCCTGCCAGGGAACACCTGTGACACCAGGCAGCTGCGTGGAGGGCGGCCCCGAACCTCCCCCACACAGTTAGCCGTGTTCAGGAATTCTGAGTGTGGGGAGGTTCCGTCTTCTGTCTGCATCTCCCGGGTTCTCCTAGGAGCCTTTCGAGTGTCTTCCCCCATTCCCTCACTTTGCGGGCTGCCGGGGAAAGGAGGGGGTTGGGCTGGAAAAGCAGGTAGCATCTTGTGCCTCCCCATGGACAGGGGAGGTATTTAGCGGAATTCCCCCTGCCAGGGAACTACTGTGACACAAGGCAGCTGCGTGGTGTGCGGCCCTAAACCTCACCCACACAGTCACACGTGTTCCAGATTTCTGAGTGTGGGGAGGTTCCGTCTTCTGTCTGCAGCACCCGGGTTCTCCTAGGAGCCTTTCGAGTGTCTTCCCCCAGTCCCTCCCTGTGCGGGCTGCCGGGGAAAGGCGGGGGTTGGGCTGGAAAAGCAGGTAGCATCTTGTGCCTCCCCATGGACAAGGGAGGTAATTAGCGGACTTCCCCCTGCCAGGGAACACCTGTGACACCAGGCAGCTGCGTGGAGGGCGGCCCCGAACCTCCCCCACACAGTCAGCCGTGTTCCGGAATTCTGAGTGTGGGGAGGTTCGGTCTTCTGTCTGCAGCACCCGGGATTTCCTAGGAGCCCTTCGAGAGTCTTCCCCGAGTCCCTCCCAGTGCGGGCAGCCAGGGAAAGGCGGGGTTTGGACTGGAAACGCAGGTAGCATCTAGTGCCTCCCCATGGACAGGGGAGGTAATTAGCGGACTTCCCCCTGCCAGGGAACACCTGTGACACCAGGCAGCTGCGTGGAGGGCGGCCCCGAACCTCCCCCACACAGTCAGCCGTGTTCCGGAATTCTGAGTGTGGGGAGGTTCCGTCTTATGTCTGCAGCACCCGGGTTCACCTAGGAGCCCTTCGAGTGTCTTCCCCCAGTCCCTCACTGTGCGGGCTGCCGGGGAAAGTAGGGGGTTTGCCTGGAAAAGCAGGTAGCATCTTCTGCCTCCCCATGGACAGGGGAGGTAATTAGCGGACTTCCCCTTGCCAGGGAACACCTGTGACACCAGGCAGCTGCGTGGAGGGCGGCCCCGAACCTCCCCCACACAGTCAACCGTGTTCCGGAATTCTGAGTGTGGGGAGGTTCCGTCTTCTGTCTGCAGCACACGGGATCTCCTAGGAGCCCTTCGAGTGTCTTCCCAGAGTCCCTCCCTGTGCGGGCTGCCGGGGAAAGGCGGGGGTTGGGCTGGAAAAGCAGGTAGCTTCTTGTGCCTCCCCATGGACAGGGGAGGTAATTAGCGGACTTCCCCCTGCCAGGGAACACCTGTGACACCAGGCAGCTGCGTGGAGGGCGGCCCCGAACCTCCCCCACACAGTCAGCCGTGTTCCGGAATTCTGAGTGTGGGAGGATCCGTCTTCTGTCTGCAGCACACGGGATCTCCTAGGAGCCCTTCGAGTGTCTTCCCAGAGTCCCTCCCTGTGCGGGCTGCCGGGGAAAGGCGGGGGTTGGGCTGGAAAATCAGGTAGCATCTTGTGCCTCCCCATGGACAAGGGAGGTAATTAGCGGACTTCCCCCTGCCAGGGAACACCTGTGATACCAGGCAGCTGCGTGGAGGGCGGCCCCGAACCTCCCCCACACAGTAAGCCGTGTTCCGGAATTCTGAGAGTGGGGAGGTTCCGTCTTCTGTCTGCAGCACCCGGGATCTCCTAGGAGCCCTTCGAGTGTCTTCCCAGAATCCCTCCCACTTCGGGCTGCCGGTGAAAGGAGGGGGTTGTGCTGAAAAAACAGGTAGCATCTTGTGCCTCCCAATGGACAGGGGAGGTAATTAGCGGACTTCCCCCTGCCAGGGAACACCTGTGACACCAGGCAGCTGCGTGGAGGGCGGCCCCGAACCTCCCCCACACAGTCAGCCGTGTTCCGGAATTCTGAGTGTGGGGAGGTTCCGTCATCTGTCTGCAGCACCCGGGATCTCCTAGTAGCCTTTCGAGTGTCTTCCCCCTGTCCCTCACTGTGCGGGCTGCCGGGGAATGACGGAGGTTGGGCTGGAAAAGCAGGTAGCATCTTGTGCCTCCCCATGGACAAGGGAGGTAATTAGCGGACTTCCCCCTGCCAGGGAACACCTGTGACACCAGGCAGCTGCGTGGAGGGCGGCCCCGAACCTCCCCCACACAGTCAACCGTGTTCCGGAATTCTGAGTGTGGGGAGGTTCCGTCTTCTGTCTGCAGCACCCGGGATCTCCTAGGAGCCCTTCAAGTTTCTTCCCAGAGTCTCTCCCTGTGCGGGCTGCCTGGGAAAGGAGGGGGTTGTGCTGGAAACGCAGGTAGCATCTAGTGCCTCCCCATGGACAGGGGAGGTAATTAGCGGACTTCCCCCTGCCAGGGAACACCTGTGACACCAGGCAGCTGCGTGGAGGGCGGCCCCGAACCTCCCCCACACTGTCAGCCGTGTTCCGGAATTCTGAGTGTGGGGAGGTTCCGTCTTCTGTCTGCAGCACCCGGGTTCTCCTAGGAGCCTTTCGAGTGTCTTCCCCCAGTCCCTCCCTTTGCGGGCTGCCGGGGAAAGGAGGGGGTTGGGCTGGAAACTCAGGTAGCATCTAGTGCCTCCCCATGGACAGGGGAGGTAATTAGCTGACTTCCCCCTGCCAGGGAACACCTGTGACACCAGGCAGCTGCGTGGAGGGCGGCCCCGAACCTCCCCCACACAGTCAGCCGTGTTCCGGAATTCTGAGTGTGGGGAGGTTCCGTCTTATGTCTGCAGCACCCGGGTTCACCTAGGAGCCCTTCGAGTGTCTTCCCCCAGTCCCTCATTGTGCGGGCTGCCGGGGAAAGGAGGGGTATGGGCTGGAAAAGCAGGTAGCATCTTGTGCCTCCCCATGGACAGGGGAGGTAATTAGCGGAATTCCCCCTGCCAGGGAACACCTGTGACAGCAGGCAGCTGCGTGGAGTGCGGCCCTAAACCTCACCCACGCAGTCACACTTGTTCCGGAATTCTGAGTGTGGGGAGGTTCCGTCTTCTATCTGCAGCACCCGGGTTATCCTAGGAGCCCTTCGAGTGTCTTCCCCAGTCCCTCACTGTGCGGGCTGCCGGGGAATAGCGGAGGTTGTGCTGGAAAAGCAGGTAGCATCTTGTGCCTCCCCATGACATGGGAGGTAATTAGCGGACTTCCCCTTGCCAGGGAACACCTGTGACACCAGGCAGCTGCGTGGAGGGCGGCCCCGAACATCCCCCACACAGTCACCCGTGTTCAGGAATTCTGAGTGTGGGGAGGTTCCATCTTCTGTCTGCAGCACCCGGGATCTCCTAGGAGCCCTTCGAGTGTCTTCCCCGAATCCTTCCCACTGCGGTCTGCCGGGGAAAGGCGGGGGTTGGGCTGGAAATTCAGGTAGCATCTAGTGCCTCCCCATGGACAGGCGAGGTAATTAGCGGGCTTCCCCCTGCCAGGGAACACCTGTGACACCAGGCAGCTGCGTGGAGGGCGGCCCTGAACCTCCCCCACTCAGTCAACCGTGTTCCGGAATTCTGAGTGTGGGGAGGTTCCGTCTTCTGTCTGCAGCACCCGGGTTCTCCTAGGAGCCTTTCGACTGTCTTTCCCCAGTCCCTCACTGTGCGGGCTGACGGGGAAAGGCGGGGGTTGGCCTGGAGAAACAGGTAGCATCTTGTGCCTCCCCATGGACAGGGGAGGTAATTAGCGGACTTCCCCCTGCCAGGGAACACCTGTGACACCAGGCAGCTGCGTGGAGGGCGGCCCTGAACCTCCCCTACACAGTCAGCCGTGTTCCGGAATTCTGAGTGTGGTGAGGTTCCGTCTTCTGTCTGCAGCACCCGGGATCTCCTAGGAGCCCTTCGAGTGTCTTCTCCGAATCCCTCCCACTGCGGGCTGCTGGGGAAAGATGGGGGTTGGGCTGGAAACTCAGGTAGCACCTAGTGCCTCCCCATGGACAGGGGAGGTAATTAGCGGACTTCTCCCTGCCAGGGAACACCTGTGACACCAGGCAGCTGCGTGGAGGGCGGCCTCGAACCTCCCCCACACAGTCAGCCGTGTTCCGGAATTCTGAGTGTGGGGAGGTTCCGTCTTCTGTCTGCAGCACCCGGGTTCACCTAGGAGCCCTTCTAGTGTCTTCCCCCAGTCCCTCACTGTGCGGGCTGCCGGGGAATAGCGGAGGATGGGCTGGAAAAGCAGGTAGCATCTTGTGCCTCCCCATGGACAAGGGAGTTAATTAGCGGACTTCCCCCTGCCAGGGAACACCTGTGACACCAGTCAGCTGCGTGGACGGCGGCCCCAAACCTCGACCACACAGTCAGCCGTGTTCCGGAATTCTGAGTGTGGGGAGGTTCCGTCTTATGTCTGCAGCACCTGGGATGTCCTAGGAGCCCTTCGAGAGTCTTCCCCGAGTCCCTCCCAGTGCGGGCAGCCAGGGAAAGGCGGGGTTTGGGCTGGAAAAGCAGGTAGCATCTAGTGCCTCCCCATGGACAGGGGAGGTAATTAGCGGAATTCCCCCTGCCAGGGAACACCTGTGACACAAGGCAGCTGCGTGGAGTGCGGCCATAAACCTCACCCAAACAGTCACATGTGTTCCGGAATTCTGAGTGTGGGGAGGTTCCGTATTCTGTCTGCAGCACCCGGGTTCTCCTAGGAGCCTTTCGAGTGTCTTCCCCCAGTCCCTCCCTTTGCGGGCTGCCGGGGAAAGGAGGGGGTTGGGCTGGAAAAGCAGGTAGCATCTTGTGCCTCCCCATGGACAAGGGAGGTAATTAGCGGACTTCCCCCTGCCAGGGAACACCTGTGACACCAGGCAGCTGCGTGGAGGGCGGCCCCGAACCTCCCCCACACAGTCAGCCGTGTTCCGGAATTCTGAGTGTGGGGAGGTTCCGTCTTCTGTCTGCAGCACCCGGGATCTCCTAGGAGCCCTTCGAGTGTCTTCCCCGAATCCCTCCCACTGCGGGCTGCCGGTGAAAGGAGAGGGTTGTGCTGAAAAAGCAGGTAGCATCTTGTGCCTCCCCATGGACAGGGGAGGTAATTAGCGGACTTCCCCTTGCCAGGGAACACCTGTGACACCAGGCAGCTGCGTGGAGTTCGGCCCCGAACCTCCCCCACACAGTCAACCGTGTTCCGGAATTCTGAGTGTGGGGAGGTTCCGTCTTCTGTCTGCAGCACACGGGATCTCCTAGGAGCCCTTCGATTGTCTTCCCAGAGTCCCTCCCTGTGCGGGCTGCCGGGGAAAGGAGGGGGTTTTGCTGAAAACGCAGGTAGCATCTAGTGCCTCCCCATGGACAGGGGAGGTAATTAGCGGACTTCCCCCTGCCAGGGAACACCTGTGACACCAGACAGCTGCGTGGAGGTCGGCCCCGTACCTCCCCCACACAGTCAACCGTGTTCCGGAATTCTGAGTGTGGGGAGGTTCCGTCTTCTGTCTGCAGCACCCGGGTTCTCCTAGGAGCCTTTCGAGTGTCTTCCCAGAGTCTCTCCCTGTGCGGGCTGCCGCTGAAAGGAGGGGGTTGTGCTGGAAACGCAGGTAGCATCTAGTGCCTCCCCATGGACAGGGAAGGTAATTAGCGGACTTCCCCCTGCCAGGGAACACCTGTGACACCAGGCAGCTGCGTGGAGGGCGGCCCTGAACCTCCCCTACACAGTCAGCCGTGTTCCGGAATTCTGAGTGTGGGGAGGTTCCGTCTTCTGTCTGCAGCACCCGGGATCTCCTAGGAGCCCTTCGAGTGTCTTCTCCGAATCCCTCCCACTGCGGGCTGCCGGGGAAAGATGGAGGTTGGGCTGGAAACTCAGGTAGCACCTAGTGCCTCCCCATGGACAGGGGAGGTAATTAGCGGACTTCTCCCTGCCAGGGAACACCTGTGACACCAGGCAGCTGCGTGGAGGGCGGCCCCGAACCTCCCCCACACAGTCAGTCGTGTTCCGGAATTCTGAGTGTGGGGAGGTTCCGTCTTCTGTCTGCAGCACCCGGGTTCACCTAGGAGCCCTTCTAGTGTCTTCCCCCAGTCCCTCACTTTGCGGGCTGCCGGGGAATAGCGGAGGTTGGGCTGGAAAAGCAGGTAGCATCTTGTGCCTCCCCATGGACAAGGGAGTTAATTAGCGGACTTCCCCCTGCCAGGGAACACCTGTGACACCAGTCAGCTGCGTGGACGGCGGCCCCAAACCTCGACCACACAGTCAGCCGTGTTCCGGAATTCTGAGTGTGGGGAGGTTCCGTCTTATGTCTGCAGCACCTGGGATGTCCTAGGAGCCCTTCGAGAGTCTTCCCCGAGTCCCTCCCAGTGCGGGCAGCCAGGGAAAGGCGGGGTTTGGGCTGGAAAAGCAGGTAGCATCTAGTGCCTCCCCATGGACAGGGGAGGTAATTAGCGGAATTCCCCCTGCCAGGGAACACCTGTGACACAAGGCAGCTGCGTGGAGTGCGGCCATAAACCTCACCCACACAGTCACACGT
This sequence comes from Camelus bactrianus, assembly GCF_048773025.1. NCBI lineage: Eukaryota > Metazoa > Chordata > Mammalia > Artiodactyla > Camelidae > Camelus > Camelus bactrianus. Next base: position 7,252,477 of record NW_027413957.1, on the reverse strand, counting down.
GTTCCGGAATTCTGAGTGTGGGGAGTTTCCGTATTCTGTCTGCAGCACCCGGGTTCTCCTAGGAGCCTTTCGAGTGTCTTCCCCCAGTCCCTCCCTTTGCGGGCTGCCGGGGAAAGGAGGGGGTTGGGCTGGAAAAGCAGGTAGCATCTTGTGCCTCCCCATGGACAGGGGAGGTAATTAGCGGACTTCCCCCTGCCAGGGAACACCTGTGTCACCAGGCAGCTGCGTGGAGGGCGGCACCTAACCTCCCCCACACAGTCAGCCGTGTTCCGGAATTCTGAGTGTGGGGAGGTTCCGTCTTATGTCTGCATCACCCGGGATCTCCTAGGAGCCCTTCGAGAGTCTTCCCCGAGTCCCTCCCAGTGCGGGCAGCCGGGGAACTGCGGGGGTTGGGCTGGAAACTCAGGTAGCATCTAGTGCCTCCCCATGGACAGGGGAGGTAATTAGCGGTCTTCCCCCTGCCAGGGAACACCTGTGACACCAGTCAGCTGCGTGGAAGGCGGCCCCAAACCTCGACCACACAGTCAGCCGTGTTCCGGAATTCTGAGTGTGGGGAGGTTCCGTCTTCTGTCTGCAGCACCTGGGATCTCCTAGGAGCCCTTCGAGTGTCTTCCCAGAGTCCCTCCCTGTGCGGGCTGCCGGGGAAAGGAGGGGGTTGTGCTGGAAACGCAGGTAGCATCTAGTGCCTCCCCATGGACAGGGGAGGTAATTAGCGGACTTCCCCCTGCCAGGGAACACCTGTGACACCAGTCAGCTGCGTGGACGGCGGCCCCGAACCTCGACCACACAGTCAGCCGTGTTCCGGAATTCTGAGTGTGGGGAGGTTCCGTCTTCTGTCTGCAGCACCCGGGATCTCCTAGGAGCCCTTCGAGAGTCTTCCCTGTGTCCCTCCCAGTGCGGGCATCCAGGGAAAGGCGGGGTTTGGGCTGGAAAAGCAGGTAGCATCTAGTGCCTCCCCATGGACAGGGGAGGAAATTAGCGGAATTCCCCTTGCCAGGGAACACCTGTGACACAAGGCAGCTGCGTGGGGTGCGGCCCTAAACCTCACCCACACAGTCACACGTGTTCCAGAATTCTGAGTGTGGGGAGGATCCGTCTTCTCTCTGCAGCACCCGGGTTCTCCTAGGAGCCTTTCGAGTGTCTTCCCCCAGTCCCTCACTTTGCGGGCTGCCGGGGAAAGGAGGGGGTTGGGCTGGAAAAGCAGGTAGCATCTTGTGCCTCCCCATGGACAAGGGAGGTAATTAGCGGACTTCCCCCTGCCAGGGAACACCTGTGACACCAGGCAGCTGCGTGGAGGGCGGCCCCGAACCTCCCCCACACAGTCAGCCGTGTTCCGGAATTCTGAGTGTTGGGAGGTTCCGTCTTCTGTCTGCAGCACCCGGGATCTCCTAGGAGCCCTTCGAGTGTCTTCCCCGAATCCCTCCCACTGCGGGCTGGCGGTGAAAGGAGGGGGTTGGGCTGGAAAAGCAGGTAGCATCTTGTGCCTCCCCATGGACAGGGGAGGTAATTAGCGGACTTCCCCCTGCCAGGGAACACCTGTGACACCATGCAGCTGCGTGGAGGGCGGCCCCGAACCTCCCCCACACAGTCAGCCATGTTCCGGAATTCTGAGTGTGGGGAGGTTCCGTCTTATGTCTGCAGCACCCGGGTTCACCTAGGAGCACTTCGAGTGTCTTCCCCGAGTCCCTCACTGTGCGGGCTGACGGGCAATGCCGGAGGTAGGGCTGGAAAAGCAGGTAGCATCTTGTGCCTCCACATGGACAAGGGAGGTAATTAGCGGACTTCCCCCTGCCAGGGAACACCTGTGACACCAGTCAGCTGCGTGGAGGGCGGCCCCGAACCTCCCCCACACAGTCAACCGTGTTCCAGAATTCTGAGTGTGGGGAGGTTCCGTCTTCTGTCTGCAGCACCCGGGATCTCCTAGGAGCCCTTCGAGTGTCTTCCCAGAGTCCCTCCCTGTGCGGGCTGCCGGGGAAAGGAGGGGGTTGTGCTGGAAACGCAGGTAGCATCTATTGCCTCCCCATGGACAGGGGAGGTAATTAGCGGACTTCCACCTGCCAGGGAACACCTGTGACACAAGGCAGCTGCGTGGAAGGCGGCCCCGAACCTCCCACACACAGTCATCCGTGTTCCGGAATTCTGAGTGTGGGGAGGTTCCGTCTTCTGTCTGCAGCACCCGGGTTCTCCTAGGAGCCTTTCGAGTGTCTTCCCCCAGTCCCTCACTGTGCGGGCTGCCGGGGAAAGACGGGGGTTGGGCTGGAAAAGCAGGTAGCATCTTGTGCCTCCCCATGGACAAGGGAGGTAATTAGTGGACTTCCCCCTTCCAGGGAACACCTGTGACACCAGGCAGCTGCGTGGAGGGCGGCCCCGAACCTCCCCCACACAGTCAGCCATGTTCCGGAATTCTGAGTGTGGGGAGGTTCCGTCTTATGTCTGCAGCACCCGGGTTCACCTAGGAGCCCTTCGAGTGTCTTCCCCCAGACCCTCACTGTGCGGGCTGCCGGGGAATGGCGGAGGTTGGGCTGGAAAAGCAGGTAGCATCTTGTGCCTCCCCATGGACAAGGGAGGTAATTAGCGGACTTCCCCCTGCCAGGGAACACCTGTGACACAAGGCAGCTGCGTGGAGGGCGGCCCCGATCCTCCCCCACACAGTCAACCGTGTTCCGGAATTCGGAGTGTGGGGAGGTTCCGTCTTATGTCTGCAGCACCCGGGTTCACCTAGGAGCCCTTCGAGTGTCTTCCCCCAGTCCCTCACTGTGCGGGCTGCCGGGGAATGGCGGAGGTTGGCCTGGAAAAGCAGGTAGCATCTTGTGCCTCCCCATGGACAAGGGAGGTAATTAGCGGACTTCCCCCTGCCAGGGAACACCTGTGACAACAGGCAGCTGCGTGGAGGGCGGCCCCGAAACTCCCCCACACAGTCAGCCGTGTTCCGGAATTCTGAGTGTGGGGAGGTTCCGTCTTCTGTCTGCAGCACCCGGGATCTCCTAGGAGCCCTTCGAGTGTCTTCCCAGAGTCCCTACCTGTGCGGGCTGCCGGGGAAAGGAAGGGGTTGTGCTGGAAACGCAGGTAGCATGTAGTGCCTCCCCATGGACAGGGGAGGTAATTAGCGGACTTCCCCCTGCCAGGGAACACCTGTGACACCAGGCAGCTGCGTGGAGGGCGGCCCCGAACCTCCCCCACACAGTCATCCGTGTTCCGGAATTCTGAGTGTGGGGAGGTTCCGTCTTCTGTCTGCAGCACCCGGGTTCTCCTAGGAGCCTTTCGAGTGTCTTCCCCCAGTCCCTCCCTGTGCGGGCTGCCGGGGAAAGGCGGGGGTTGGGCTGGAAAAGCAGGTAGCATCTTGTGACTCCCCATGGACAAGGGAGGTAATTAGCGGACTTCCCCCTGCCAGGGAACACCTGTGACACCAGGCAGCTGCGTGGAGGGCGGCCCCGAACCTCCCCCACACAGTCAGCCGTGTTCAGGAATTCTGAGTGTGGGGAGGTTCCGTCATCTATCTGCAGCACCCGGGATCTCCTAGGAGCCCTTCGTGTGTCTTCCCCGAATCCCTCCCACTGCGGGCTGCCGGGGAAAGGCGGGGGTTGGGCTGGAAACGCAGGTAGCATCTTGTGCCTCCGCATGGACAGATGAGGTAATTAGCGGACTTCCCACTGCCAGGGAACACCTGTGACACCAGGCAGATGCGTGGAGGGCGGCCCCGAACCTCCCCCACACAGTCAGCAGTGTTCCGGAATTCTGAGTGTGGGGAGGTTCCGTCTTCTGTCTGCAGCACCCGGGATCTCCTAGGAGCCCTTCGATTGTCTTCCCAGAGTCCCTCCCTGTGCGGGCTGCCGGGGAAAGGAGGGGGTTGTGCTGAAAACGCAGGTAGCATCTAGTGCCTCCCCATGGACAGGGGAGGTAATTAGCGGACTTCCCCCTGCCAGGGAACACCTGTGACACCAGACAGCTGCGTGGAGGTCGGCCCCGTACCTCCCCCACACAGTCAACCGTGTTCCGGAATTCTGAGTGTGGGGAGGTTCCGTCTTCTGTCTGCAGCACCCGTGTTCTCCTAGGAGCCTTTCGAGTGTCTTCCCCCAGTCCCTCCCTGTGCGTGCTGCCGGGGAATGGCGTGGGTTGGGCTGGAAAAGCAGGTAGCTTCTTGTGCCTCCCCATGGACAGGGGAGGTAATTAGCGGACTTCCACCTGCCAGGGAACACCTGTGACACCAGGCAGCTGCGTGGAGGGCGGCCCCGAACCTCCCCCACACAGTCAGCCGTGTTCCGGAATTCTGAGTGTGGGGAGGTTCCGTCTTCTGTCTGCAGCACCCGGGATCTCCTAGGAGCCCTTCGAGTGTCTTCCCCTAATCCCTCCCACTGCGGGCTGCCGGGGAAAGGCGGGGGTTGGGCTGGAAACTCAGGTAGCATCTAGTGCCTCCCCATGGACAGGGGAGGTAATTAGCGGACTTCCCCCTGCCAGGGAACACCTGTGACACCAGGCAGCTGCGTGGAGGGCGGCCCCGAATCTCCCCCACCCAGTCCGCCGTGTTCCGGAATTCTGATTGTGGGGAGGTTCCGTCTTATGTCTGCAGCACCCGGGTTCACCTAGGAGCCCTTCGAGTGTCTTCCCCCAGTCCCTCACTGTGCGGGCTGCCGGGGAATGACGGAGGTTGGGCTGGAAAAGCAGGTAGCATCTTGTGCCTCCCCAAGGACAAGGGAGGTAATTAGCGGACTTCCCCGTGCCAGGGAACACCTGTGACACCAGACAGCTGCGTGGAGGGCGGCCCCGAACCTCCCCCACACAGTCAACCGTGTTCCGGAATTCTGAGTGTGGGGAGGTTCCGTCTTCTGTCTGCAGCACCCGGGATCTCCTAGGAGCCCTTCGAGTGTCTTCCCAGAGTCCCTACCTGTGCGGGCTGCCGGGGAAAGGAAGGGGTTGTGCTGGAAACGCAGGTAGCATGTAGTGCCTCCCCATGGACAGGGGAGGTAATTAGCGGACTTCCCCCTGCCAGGGAACACCTGTGACACCAGGCAGCTGCGTGGAGGGCGGCCCCGAACCTCCCCCACACAGTCATCCGTGTTCCGGAATTCTGAGTGTGGGGAGGTTCCGTCTTCTGTCTGCAGCACCCGGGTTCTCCTAGGAGCCTTTCGAGTGTCTTCCCCCAGTCCCTCCCTGTGCGGGCTGCCGGGGAAAGGCGGGGGTTGGGCTGGAAAAGCAGGTAGCATCTTGTGACTCCCCATGGACAAGGGAGGTAATTAGCGGACTTCCCCCTGCCAGGGAACACCTGTGACACCAGGCAGCTGCGTGGAGGGCGGCCCCGAACCTCCCCCACACAGTCAGCCGTGTTCAGGAATTCTGAGTGTGGGGAGGTTCCGTCATCTATCTGCAGCACCCGGGATCTCCTAGGAGCCTTTCGTGTGTCTTCCCCGAATCCCTCCCACTGCGGGCTGCCGGGGAAAGGCGGGGGTTGGGCTGGAAACGCAGGTAGCATCTTGTGCCTCCGCATGGACAGATGAGGTAATTAGCGGACTTCCCACTGCCAGGGAACACCTGTGACACCAGGCAGATGCGTGGAGGGCGGCCCCGAACCTCCCCCACACAGTCAGCAGTGTTCCGGAATTCTGAGTGTGGGGAGGTTCCGTCTTCTGTCTGCAGCACCCGGGATCTCCTAGGAGCCCTTCGATTGTCTTCCCAGAGTCCCTCCCTGTGCGGGCTGCCGGGGAAAGGAGGGGGTTGTGCTGAAAACGCAGGTAGCATCTAGTGCCTCCCCATGGACAGGGGAGGTAATTAGCGGACTTCCCCCTGCCAGGGAACACCTGTGACACCAGACAGCTGCGTGGAGGTCGGCCCCGTACCTCCCCCACACAGTCAACCGTGTTCCGGAATTCTGAGTGTGGGGAGGTTCCGTCTTCTGTCTGCAGCACCCGTGTTCTCCTAGGAGCCTTTCGAGTGTCTTCCCCCAGTCCCTCCCTGTGCGTGCTGCCGGGGAATGGCGTGGGTTGGGCTGGAAAAGCAGGTAGCTTCTTGTGCCTCCCCATGGACAGGGGAGGTAATTAGCGGACTTCCACCTGCCAGGGAACACCTGTGACACCAGGCAGCTGCGTGGAGGGCGGCCCCGAACCTCCCCCACACAGTCAGCCGTGTTCCGGAATTCTGAGTGTGGGGAGGTTCCGTCTTCTGTCTGCAGCACCCGGGATCTCCTAGGAGCCCTTCGAGTGTCTTCCCCTAATCCCTCCCACTGCGGGCTGCCGGGGAAAGGCGGGGGTTGGGCTGGAAACTCAGGTAGCATCTAGTGCCTCCCCATGGACAGGGGAGGTAATTAGCGGACTTCCCCCTGCCAGGGAACACCTGTGACACCAGGCAGCTGCGTGGAGGGCGGCCCCGAATCTCCCCCACCCAGTCCGCCGTGTTCCGGAATTCTGATTGTGGGGAGGTTCCGTCTTATGTCTGCAGCACCCGGGTTCACCTAGGAGCCCTTCGAGTGTCTTCCCCCAGTCCCTCACTGTGCGGGCTGCCGGGGAATGACGGAGGTTGGGCTGGAAAAGCAGGTAGCATCTTGTGCCTCCCCAAGGACAAGGGAGGTAATTAGCGGACTTCCCCGTGCCAGGGAACACCTGTGACACCAGACAGCTGCGTGGAGGGCGGCCCCGAACCTCCCCCACACAGTCAACCGTGTTCCGGAATTCTGAGTGTGGGGAGGTTCCGTCTTCTGTCTGCAGCAGCCGGGATCTCCTAGGAGCCCTTCGAGTGTCTTCCCAGAGTCCCTCCCTGTCCGGGCTGCCGGGGAAAGGAGGGGGTTGTGCTGGAAACGCAGGTAGCATCTAGTGCCTCCCCATGGACAGGGGAGGTAATTAGCGGACTTCCCCATGCCAGGGAACACCTGTGACACCAGACAGCTGCGTGGAGGGCGGCCCCGAACCTCCCCCACACAGTCAACCGTGTTCCGGAATTCTGAGTGTGGGGAGGTTCCGTCTTCTGTCTGCAGCACCCGGGATCTCCTAGGAGCCCTTCGAGTGTCTTCCCAGAGTCCCTCCCTGTGCGGGTTGCCGGGGAAAGGAGGGGGTTGTACTGGAAACGCAGGTAGCATCTAGTGCCTCCCCATGGACAGGGGAGGTAATTAGCGGACTTCCCCCTGCCAGGGAACACCTGTGACACCAGGCAGCTGCGTGGAGGGCGGCCCCGAACCTTCCCCACACAGTCAGGCGTGTTCCGGAATTCTGAGTGTGGGGAGGTTCCGTTTTATGTCTGCAGCACCCGGGATCTCCTAGGAGCCCTTCGAGAGTCTTCCCCGAGTCCCTCCCAGTGCGGGCACCCAGGGAAAGGCGGGGGTTAGGCTGGAAACTCCGGTAGCATCTAGTGCCTCCGCATGGACAGGGGAGGTAATTAGCGGACTTCCCACTGCCAGGGAACACCTGTGACACCAGGTAGCTTCGTGGAGGGCGGCCCCGAACCTCCCCCACACTCAGCCGTGTTCCAGAATTCTGAGTGTGGGGAGGTTCCGTCTTCTGTCTGCAGCAACCGGGATCTCCTAGGAGCCCTTCGAGTGTCTTCCCAGAGTCCCTCCCTTTGCGGGCTGCCGGGGAAAGGCGGGGGTTGGGCTGGAAACGCAGGTAGCATCTAGTGCCTCCCCATGGACAAGGGAGGTAATTAGCGGACTTCCACCTGCCAGGGAACACCTGTGACACAAGGCAGCTTCGTGGAGGGCGGCCCCGAACCTCCCCACACAGTCAGCCGTGTTCCGGAATTCTGACTGTGGGGAGGATCCGTCTTTTGTCTGCAGCACCCGGGTTCTCCTAGGAGCCTTTCGAGTGTCTTCCCCCAGTCCCTCCCTGTGCGGTCTGCCGGGGAAAGGCGGGGGTTGGGCTGGAAAAGCAGGTAGCATCTTCTGCCTCCCCATGGACAAGGGAGGTAATTAGCGGACTTCCCCCTGCCTGGGAACACCTGTGACACCAGGCAGCTGCGTGGAGGGCGGCCACGAACCTCCCCCACACAGTCAGCCGGGTTCCGTAATTCTGAGTGTGGGGAGGTTCCGTCTTCTGTCTGCAGCACCCGGGATTTCCTAGGAGCCCTTCGAGTGTCTTCCCCGAATCCCTCCCACTGCGGGCTGCCGGGGAAAGGCGGGGGTTGGGCTGGAAACTCAGGTATCATCTAGTGCCTCCCCATGGACAGGGGAGGTAATTAGCGGACTTCCCCCTGCCAGGGAACACCTGTGACACCAGGCAGCTGCGTGGAGGGCGGCCCCGAACCTCCCCCACACAGTCAGCCGTGTTCCGGAATTCTGAGTGTGGGGAGGTTCCGTCATCTGTCTGCAGCACCCGGGTTCTCCTAGGAGCCTTTCGAGTGTCTTCCCCCAGTCCCTCCCTGTGCGGGCTGTCGGGGAAAGGCGGGGGTTGGGCTGGAAAAGCATGTAGAATCTTGTGCCTCCCCATGGACAAGGGAGGTAATTAGCGGACTTCCCCCTGCCAGGGAACACCTGTGACACCAGGCAGCTGCGTGGAGGGCGGCCCCGAATTCCCCCACACAGTCACCCGTGTTCAGGAATTCTGAGTGTGGGGAGGTTCCGTCTTCTGTCTGCAGCACCCGGGATCTCCTAGGAGCCCTTCAAGTTTCTTCCCCGAATCCCTCCCACTGCGGGCTGCCGGGGAAAGGCGGGGGTTGGGCTGGAAACTCAGGTAGCATCTAGTGCCTCCCCATGGACAGGGGAGGTAATTAGCGGAATTCCCCCTGCCAGGGAACACCTGTGACACCAGGCAGCTGCGTGGGGGGCGGCCCCGAATCTCCCCCACACAGTCAGCCGTGTTCGGTATTCAGAGTGTGGGGAGGTTCCGTCTTATGTCTGCAGCACCCGGGTTCACCTAGGAGCCCTTCGAGTGTCTTCCCCCAGTCCCTCACTGTGCGGGCTGCCGGGGAATGGCGGGGGTTGGGCTGGAAAAGCAGGTAGCATCTTGTGCCTCCCCATGGACAGGGAAGGTAATTAGCGGACTTCCCCCTGCCAGGGAACACCTGTGACACCAGGCAGCTGCGTGGAGGGCGGCCCCGAACATCCCCCACACAGTCAACCGTGTTCCGGAATTCTGAGTGTGGGGAGGTTCCGTCTTCTGTCTGCAGCACCCGGGATCTCCTAGGAGCCCTTCGAGTTTCTTCCCAGAGTCTCTACCTGTGCGGGCTGCCGGGGAAAGGAGGGGGTTGTGCTGGAAACGCAGGTAGCATCTAGTGCCTCCCCATGGACAAGGGAGATAATTAGCGGACTTCCACCTGCCAGGGAACACCTGTGACACCAGGCAGCTGCGTGAAGGGCGGCCCCGAACCTCCCCCACACAGTCAGCCGTGTTCCGGAATTCTGAGTGTGGGAAGGTTCCGTCTTATGTCTGCAGCACCCGGGTTCACCTAGGAGCCCTTCGAGTGTCTTCCCACAGTCCCTCCCTGTGCGGGCTGCCGGGCAATGGCGGAGGTTGGGCTGGAAAAGCAGGTAGCATCTTGTGCCTCCCCATGGACAAGGGAGGTAATTAGCGGACTTCCCCCTGCCAGGGAACACCTGTGACACCAGGCAGCTGCGTGGAGGACGGCCCCGAACCTCCCCCACACAGTCAGCCGTGTTCAGGAATTCTGAGTGTGGGGAGGTTCCGTCATCTGTCTGCAGCACCCGGGATCTCCTAGGAGCCCTTCGAGTGTCTTCCCCGAATCCCTCCCACTGCGGGCTGCCGGGGAAAGGCGGGGGTTGGGCTGGAAACGCAGGTAGCATCTAGTACCTCCCCATGGACAGGGGAGGTAATTAGCGGACTTCCCCCTTCCAGGGAAACCTGTGACACCAGGCAGCTGCGTGGAGGGCGGCCCCGAACCTCCCCCACACAGTCAGCCGTGTTCCGGAATTCTGAGTGTGGGGAGGTTCCGTCTTCTGTCTGCAGCACCCGGGTTCACCTAGGAGCCCTTCGAGTGTCTTCCCCCAGTCCCTCACTGTGCGGGCTGCCGGGGAATGACGGAGGTAGGGCTGGAAAAGCAGGTAGCATCTTGTGCCTCCCCATGGACAAGGGAGGTAATTAGCGGACTTCCCCCTGCCAGGGAACACCTGTGACACCAGGCAGCTGCGTGGAGGGCGGCCCCGAACCTCCCCCACACAGTCAACCGTGTTCCGGAATTCTGAGTGTGGGGAGGTTTCGTCTTCTGTCTGCAGCACCCGGGTTCTCCTAGGAGCCCTTCGAGTGTCTTCCCAGAGTCCCTCCCTGTGCGGGCTGTCGGGGAAAGGAGGGGGTTTTGCTGGAAACGCAGGTAGCATCTAGTGCCTCCCCATGGACAGGGGAGGTAATTAGCGGACTTCCACCTGCCAGGGAACACCTGTGACACAAGGCAGCTGCGTGGAGGGCGGCCCCGAACCTCCCCCACACAGTCATCCGTGTTCCGGAATTCTGACTGTGGGCAGGTTCCGTCTTCTGTCTGCAGCACCCGGGTTCTCCTAGGAGCCTTTCGAATGTCTTCCCCCAGTCCCTTCCTGTGCGGGCTGCCGGGGAAAGGCTGGGGTTGGGCTGGAATAGCAGGTAGCATCTTGTGCCTCCCCATGGACAAGGGAGGTCATTAGCGGAATTCCCCCTGCCAGGGAAAACCTGTGACACCAGGCAGCTGTGTGGAGGGTGGCCCCGAACCTCCCCCACACAGTCAGCCATGTTCCGGAATTCTGAGTGTGGGGAGGTTCCGTCTTATGTCTGCAGCACCCGGGTTCACCTAGGAGCACTTCGAGTGTCTTCCCCCAGTCCCTCAATGTGCGGGCTGCCGGGCAATGGCGGAGGTTGGGCTGGAAAAGCAGGTAGCATCTTGTGCCACCCCATGGACAAGGGAGGTAATTAGCGGACTTCCCTCTGCCAGGGAACACTTGTGACACCAGGCAGCTGCGTGGAGGGCGGCCCCGAACCTCCCCCACACAGTCAACCGTGTTCCGGAATTCTGAGTGTGGGGAGGTTCCGTCTTCTGTCTGCAGCACCCGGGATTTCCTAGGAGCCCTTCGAGTGTCTTCCCAGAGTCCCTCCCTGTGCGGGCTGCCGGGGAAAGGAGGGGGTTGTGCTGGAAACGCAGGTTGCATCTAATGCCTCCCCATGGACAGGGGAGGTAATTAGCGGACTTCCACCTGCCAGGGAACCCCTGTGACACCAGGCAGCTGCGTGGAGGGCGGCCCCGAACCTTCCCCACACAGTCAGCCGTGTTCCGGAATTCTGAGTGTGGGGAGGTTCCGTCTTACATCTGCAGCACCCGGGATCTCCTAGGAGCCCTTCGAGAGTCTTCCCCGAGTCCCTCCCAGTGTGGGCAGCCAGGGAAAGGCGGGAGTTGGGCTGGAAACGCAGGTAGCATCTAGTGCCTCCCCATGGACAGGGGAGGTAATTAGCGGAATTCCCCCTGCCAGGGAACACCTGTGACACCAGGCAGCTTCGTGGAGTGCGGCCCTAAACCTCACCCACACAGTCACACATGTTCCGGAATTCTGAGTGTGGGGAGGTTCCGTCTTCTGTCTGCAGCACCCGGGTTCTCCTAGGAGCCTTTCGAGTGTCTTCCCCCAGTCCCTCCCTTTGCGGGCTGCCGGGGAAAGGAGGGGGTTGGGCTGGAAAAGCAGGTAGCATCTTGTGCCTCCCCATGGACAAGGGAGGTAATTAGCGGACTTCCCCCTGCCAGGGAACACCTGTGACACCAGGCAGCTGCGTGGAGGGCGGCCCCGAACCTCCCCCACACAGTCAGCCGTGTTCCGGAATTCTGAGTGTGGGGAGGTTCCGTCTTCTGTCTGCAGCACCCGGGATCTCCTAGGAGCCCTTCGAGTGTCTTCCCCGAATCCCTCTCACTGCGGTCTGCCGGTGAAAGGCGGGGGTTGGGCTGGAAACTGAGGTAGCATCTAGTGCCTCCCCATGGACAGGGGAGGTAATTAGCGGACTTCCCCCTGCCAGGGAACACCTGTGACACCAGGCAGCTGCGTGGAGGGCGGCCCCGAACCTCCCCCACACAGTCACACGTGTTCCGGAATTCTGAGTGTGGGGAGGTTCCGTCTTATGTCTGCAGCACCCGGGTTCACCTAGGAGCCCTTCGAGTGTCTTCCCCCAGTCCCTCACTGTGCGGGCTGAAGGGGAATGGCGGAGGTTGGGCTTTAAAAGCAGGTAGCATCTTGTGCCTCCCCATGCACAAGGGAGGTAATTAGCGGACTTCCCCCTGCCAGGGAATACCTGTGACACCAGGCAGCTGCGTGGTGGGCGGCCCCGAACATCCCCCACACAGTCAACCGTGTTCCGGAATTCTGAGTGTGGGGAGGTTCCGTCTTCTGTCTGCAGCACCCGGGATCTCCTAGTAGCCCTTCGAGTCTCTTCCCCGAATCCCTCCCACTGCGGGCTGCCGGGGAAAGGCGGGGGTTGGGCTGGAAACTCAGGTAGCATCTAGTGCCTCCCCATGGACAGGGGAGGTAATTAGCGGACTTCCCCCTGCCAGGGAACACCTGTGACACCAGGCAGCTGCGTGGAGGGCGGCCCCGAACCTCCCCCACACAGTCAGCCGTGTTCCGGAATTCTGAGTGTGGGGAGGTTCCGTCATCTGTCTGCAGCACCCGGGATCTCCTAGTAGCCTTTCGAGTGTCTTCCCCCTGTCCCTCACTGTGCGGGCTGCCGGGGAATGACGGAGGTTGGGCTGGAAAAGCAGGTAGCATCTTGTGCCTCCCCATGGACAAGGGAGGTAATTAGCGGACTTCCCCCTGCCAGGGAACACCTGTGACACCAGGCAGCTGCGTGGAGGGCGGCCCCGAACCTCCCCCACACAGTCAACCGTGTTCCGGAATTCTGAGTGTGGGGAGGTTCCGTCTTCTGTCTGCAGCACCCGGGATCTCCTAGGAGCCCTTCAAGTTTCTTCCCAGAGTCTCTCCCTGTGCGGGCTGCCTGGGAAAGGAGGGGGTTGTGCTGGAAACGCAGGTAGCATCTAGTGCCTCCCCATGGACAGGGGAGGTAATTAGCGGACTTCCCCCTGCCAGGGAACACCTGTGACACCAGGCAGCTGCGTGGAGGGCGGCCCCGAACCTCCCCCACACTGTCAGCCGTGTTCCGGAATTCTGAGTGTGGGGAGGTTCCGTCATCTGTCTGCAGAACCCGGGATCTCCTAGTAGCCTTTCGAGTCTCTTCCCCGAATCCCTCCCACTGCGGGCTGCCGGGGAAAGGCGGGGGTTGGGCTGGAAACTCAGGTAGCATCTAGTGCCTCCCCATGGACAGGGGGGGTAATTAGCGGACTTCCACCTGCCAGGGAACACCTGTGACACAAGGCAGCTGCGTGGAGTTCGGCACCGAACCTCCCCCACACAGTCATCCGTGTTCCGGAATTCTGAGTGTGGGGAGGTTCCGTCTTCTGTCTGCAGCACCCGGGTTCTCCTAGGAGCCTTTCGAGTGTCTTCCCCCAGTCCCTCCCTTTGCGGGCTGCCGGGGAAAGGAGGGGGTTGGGCTGGAAAACCAGGTAGCATCTTGTGCCTCCCCATGGACAAGGGAGGTAATTAGCGGACTTCCCCCTGCCAGGGAACACCTGTGACACCAGGCAGCTGCGTGGAGGGCGGCCCCGAACCTCCCCCACACAGTCAGCCGTGTTCAGGAATTCTGAGTTTGGGGAGGTTCCGTCATATGTCTGCAGCACCCGGGATCTCCTAGGAGCCCTTCGAGTGTCTTCCCCGAATCCCTCCCACTGCGGGCTGCCGGGGAAAGGCGGGGGGTGGGCTGGAAACGCAGGTAGCATCTAGTACCTCCCCATGGACAGGGGAGGTAATTAGCCGACTTCCCCCTTCCAGAGAAACCTGTGACACCAGGCAGCTGCGTGTAGGGCGGCCCCGAACCTCCCCCACACAGTCAGCCGTGTTCCGGAATTCTGAGTGTGGGGAGGTTCCGTCTTATGTCTGCAGCACCCGGGTTCACCTAGGAGCCCTTCGAGTGTCTTCCCCCAGTCCCTCACTGTGCGGGCTGCCGGGGAATGACGGAGGTAGGGCTGGAAAAGCAGGTAGCATCTTGTGCCTCCCCATGGACAAGGGAGGTAATTACCGGACTTCCTCCTGCCAGGGAACACCTGTGACACCAGGCAGCTGCGTGGAGGGCGGCCCCGAACCTCCCCCACACAGTCAACCGTGTTCCGGAATTCTGAGTGTGGGGAGGTTTCGTCTTCTGTCTGCAGCACCCGGGTTCTCCTAGGAGCCCTTCGAGTGTCTTCCCAGATTCCCTCCCTGTGCGGGCTGCCGGGGAAAGGAGGGGGTTGTGCTGGAAACGCAGGTAGCATCTAGTGCCTCCCCATGGACAGGGGAGGTAATTAGCGGACTTCCACCTGCCAGGGAACACCTGTGACACAAGGCAGCTGCGTGGTGGGCGGCCCTAAACCTCACCCACACAGTCATCCGTGTTCCGGAATTCTGAGTGTGGGGAGGTTCCGTCTTCTGTCTGCAGCACCCGGGATCTCCTAGGAGCCTTTCGAGTGTCTTCCCGCAGTCCCTTCCTGTGCGGGCTGCCGGGGAAAGGCGGGGGTTGGGCTGGAAAAGCAGGTAGCATCTTGTGCCTCCCCATGGACAAGGGAGGTTATTAGCGGAATTCCCCCTGCCAGGGAACACCTGTGACACCAGGCAGCTTCGTGGAGGGCGGCCCCGAACCTCCCCCACACAGTCAGCCGTGTTCAGGAATTCTGAGTGTGGGGAGGTTCCGTCATCTGTCTGCAGCACCCGGGTTCACCTAGGAGCTCTTCGAGTGTCTTCCCCCAGTCCCTCACTGTGCGGGCTGCCGGGCAATGGCGGAGGTTGGGCTGGAAAAGCAGGTAGCATCTTGTGCCACCCCATGGACAAGGGAGGTAATTAGCGGACTTCCCCCTGCCAGGGAACACCTGTGACACCAGGCAGCTGCGTGGAGTGCGGCCCCGAACCTCCCCCACACAGTCAGCCGTGTTCCGGAATTCTGAGTGTGGGGAGGTTCCGTCTTCTGTCTGCAGCACCCGGGATCTCCTAGGAGCCCTTCGAGGGTCTTCCCCGAATCCCTCCCACTGCGGGCTGCTGGTGAAAGGCTGGGGTTGGGCTGGAAAAGCAGGTAGCATCTTGTGCCTCCCCATGGACAAGGGAGGTAATTAGCGGACTTCACCCTGCCAGGGAACACCTGTGACAACAGGCAGCTGCGTGGAGGGCGGCCCCGAACCTCCCCCACACAGTCATCCGTGTTCCGGAATTCTGAGTGTGGGGAGGTTCCGTCTTATGTCTGCAGCACCCGGGATCTCCTAGGAGCCCTTCGAGAGTCTTCCTCGAGTCCCTCCCAGTGCGGGGATCCAGGGAAAGGCGGGGGTTGGGCTGAAAACGCAGGTAGCATCTAGTGCCTCCCCATGGACAGGGGAGGTAATTAGCGGACTTCCCCCTGCCAGGGAACACCTGTGACACCAGGCAGCTGCGTGGAGTGCGGCCACGAACCTCCCCCACACAGTCAGCCGTGTTCAGGAATTCTGAGTGTGGGGAGGTTCCGTCTTATGTCTGCAGCACCCGGGATCTCCTAGTAGCCCTTCGAGTGTCTTCCCCGAATCCCTCCCACTGCGGGCTGCCGGGGAAAGGCGGGGGTTGGGCTGGAAACTCAGGTAGCATCTAGTGCCTCCCCATGGACAGGGGAGGTAATTAGCGGACTTCCCCCTGCCAGGGAACACCTGTGACACCAGGCAGCTGCGTGGAGGGCGGCACCGAACCTCCCCCACACTCAGCCGTGTTCCGGAATTCTGAGTGTGGGGAGGTTCCGTCTTATGTCTGCAGCACCCTGGTTCACCTAGGAGCCCTTCGAGTGTCTTCCCCCAGTCCCTCAGTGTGCGGGCTGCCGGGGAATGGCGGGGGTTGGGTTGGAAAAGCAGGTAGCATCTTGTGCCTCCCCATGGACAAGGGAGGTAATTAGCGGACTTCCCCCTGCCAGGGAACACCTGTGACACCATGCAGCTTCGTGGAGGGCGGCCCCGTATCTCCCCCACACAGTCAACCGTGTTCCGGAATTCTGAGTGTGGGGAGGTTCCGTCTTCTGTCTGCAGCACCCGGGATCTATTAGGAGCCCTTCGAGTGTCTTCCCAGAGTCCCTCCCTGTGTGGGCTGCCGGGGAAAGGAGGGGGTTGTGCTGGAAACGCAGGTAGCATCTAGTGCCTCCCCATGGACAGAGGAGGCAATTAGCGGACTTCCCCCGGCCAGGGAACACCTGTGACACAAGGCAGCTGCGTGGAGGGCGGCCCCGAACCTCCCCACACAGTCATCCGTGTTCCGGAATTCTGAGTGTGGGGAGATTCCGTCTTCTGTCTGCAGCCCCCGGGATCTCCAAGGAGCCCTTCGAGTGTCTTCCCCGAATCCCTCCCACTGCGGGCTGCCGGGGAAAGGTGGGGGTTGGGCTGGAAACTCAGGTAGCATCTAGTGCCTCCCCATGGACATGGGAGGTAATTAGCGGACTTCCACCTGCCAGGGAACACCTGTGACACCAGGCAGCTGCGTGGAGGGCGGCCCCGAACCTCCCCCACACAGTCAGCCGTGTTCCGGAATTCTGAGTGTGGGGAGGTTCCGTCTTCTGTCTGCAGCACCCGGGTTCACCTAGGAGCCCTTCGAGTGTCTTCCCCCAGTCCCTCACTTTGCGAGCTGCCGTGGAATGGCGGAGGTTGGGCTGGAAATGCAGGTAGCATCTTGTGCCTCCCCATGGACAATGGAGGTAATTAGCGGACTTCCCCCTGCCAGGGAACACCTGTGACACCAGGCAGCTGCGTGGAGGGCGGCCCCGAACCTCCCCCACACAGTCAACCGTGTTCCGGAATTCTGAGTGTGGGGAGGTTCCGTCTTCTGTCTGCAGCACCCGGGATCTCCTAGGAGCCTTTCGAGAGTCATCCCCGAGTCCCTCCCAGTGCGGGCATCCAGGGAAAGGCGGGGTTTGGGCTGGAAAAGCAGGTAGCATCCAGTGCCTCCCAATGGACAGGGGAGGTAATTAGCGGACTTCCCCCTGCCAGGGAACACCTGTGACACCAGGCAGCTGCGTGGAGTGCGGCCCTAAACCTCACCCACACAGTCACACGTGTTCCGGAATTCTGAGTGTGGGGAGGTTCCGTCTTCCCTCTGCAGCACCCGGGTTCTCCTAGGAGCCTTTCGAGTGTCTTCCCCCAGTCCCTCACTTTGCGGACTGCCGGTGAAAGGAGGGGGTTGGGCTGGAAAATCAGGTAGCATCTTGTGCCTCCCCATGGACAAGGGAGGTAATTAGCGGACTTCCCCCTGCCAGGGAACACCTGTGACACCAGGCAGCTGCGTGGAGGGCGGCCCCGAACCTCCCCCACACAGTCAGCCGTGTTCCGGAATTCTGAGTGTGGGGAGGTTCCGTCTTCTGTCTGCAGCACCCGGGATCTCCTAGGAGCCCTTCGAGTGTCTTCCCCGAATCCCTCACACTGCGGGCTGCCGGGGAAAGGCGGGGGTTGGGCTGGAAACTCAGGTAGCATCTAGTGCCTCCCCATGGACAGGGGAGGAAATTAGCGGACTTCCCCCTGCCAGGGAACACCTGTGACACCAGGCAGCTGCGTGGATGACGGCCCCGAACCTCCCCCACACAGTCAGCCGTTTTCCGGAATTCTGAGTGTGGGGAGGTTCCGTCTTATGTCTGCAGCACCCGGGTTCACCTAGGAGCCCTTCGAGTGACTTCCCCCAGTCCCTCACTTTGAGGGCTGCCGGGGAAAGGAAGGGGTTGGGCTGGAATAGCAGGTAGCATCTTGTGCCTCCCCATGGACAAGGGAGGTAATTAGCGGACTTCCCCCTGCCAGGGAACACCTGTGACACCAGGCAGCTGCGTGGAGGGCGGCCCCGAACCTCCCCCACACAGTCAACCGTGTTCCGGAATTCTGAGTGTGGGGAGGTTCCGTCTTCTGTCTGCAGCACCCGGGATCTCCTAGGAGCCCTTCGAGTGTCTTCCCAGAGTCCCTCCCTGTGCGGGCTGCCGGGGAAAGGAGGGGGTTGTCCTGGAAACCCAGGTAGCATCTAGTGCCTCCCCATGGACAGGGGAGGTAATTAGCGGACTTCCACCTGCCAGGGAACACCTGTGACACAAGGCAGCTGCGTGGAGTGCGGCCCCGAACCTCCCCCACACAGTCATCCGTGTTCCGGAATTCTGAGAGTGGGGAGGTTCCGTCTTCTGTCTGCAGCACGCGGGATCTCCTAGGAGCCCTTCGAGAGTCTTCCCCGAGTCCCTCCCAGTGCAGGCAGCCGGGGAACTGCGGGGGTTGGGCTGGAAACTCAGGTAGTATCTAGTGCCTCCCCATGGACAGGGGAGGTAATTAGCGGTCTTCCCCCTGCCAGGGAACACCTGTGACACAAGGCAGCTGCGTGGAGGGCGGCCCCGAACCTCCCCCACACAGTCATCCGTGTTCCGGAATTCTGAGTGTGGGGAGGTTCCGTCTTCTGTCTGCAGCACCCGGGATCTCCTAGGAGCCCTTCGAGAGTCTTCCCCGAGTCCCTCCCAGTGCGGGCATCCAGGGAAAGGCGGGGTTTGGGCTGGAAAAGCAGGTAGCATCTAGTGCCTCCCCATGGACAGGGGAGGTAATTAGCGGACTTCCCCCTGCCAGGGAACACCTGTGACACCAGGCAGCTGCGTGGAGTGCGGCCCTAAACCTCACCCACACAGTCACACGTGTTCCGGAATTCTGAGTGTGGGGAGGTTCTGTCTTCCCTCTGCAGCACCCGGGTTCTCCTAGGAGCCTTTCGAGTGTCTTCCCCCAGTCCCTCACTTTGCAGGCTGCCGGTGAAAGGAGGGGGTTGGGCTGGAAAATCAGGTAGCATCTTGTGCCTCCCCATGGACAAGGGAGGTAATTAGCGGACTTCCCCCTGCCAGGGAACACCTGTGACACCAGGCAGCTGCGTGGTGGGCGGCCCCGAACCTCCCACACACAGTCACCCGTGTTCAGGAATTCTGAGTGTGGGGAGGTTCCGTCTTCTGTCTGCAGCACCCGGGATCTCCTAGGAGCCCTTCGAGTGTCTTCCCCGAATCCCTCCCACTGCGGGCTGCCGGTGAAAGGAGGGGGTTTTGCTGGAAAAGCAGGTAGCATCTTGTGCATCCCCATGGACAGGGGAGGTAATTAGCGGACTTCCCCCTGCCAGGGAACACCTGTGACACCAGGCAGCTGCGTGGAGGGCGGCCCCGAACCTCCCCCACACAGTTAGCCGTGTTCCGGAATTCTGAGTGTGGGGAGGTTCCGTCTTCTGTCTGCAGCACCCGGGATCTCCTAGGAGCCCTTCGAGTGTCTTCCCCGAATCCCTCCCACTGCGGGCTGCCGGGGAAAGGCGGGGGTTGGGCTGGAATCTCAGGTAGCATCTAGTGCCTCCCCATGGACAGGGGAGGAAATTAGCGGACTTCCCCCTGCCAGGGAACACCTGTGATACCAGGCAGCTGCGTGGATAGCGGCCCCGAACCTCCCCCACACAGTCAGCCGTTTTCCGGAATTCTGAGTGTGGGGAGGTTCCGTCTTATGTCTGCAGCACCCGGGTTCACCTAGGAGCCCTTCGAGTGACTTCCCCCAGTCCGTCACTGTGGGGGCTGCCGGGGAAAGGAGGAGGTTGGGCTGGAATAGCAGGTAGCATCTTGTGCCTCCCCATGGACAGGGGAGGTATTTAGCGGACTTCCCCCTGCCAGGGAACACCTGTGACATCAGGCAGCTGCGTGGAGGGCGGCCCCGAACCTCCCCCACACAGTCAACCGTGTTCCGGAATTCTGAGTGTGGGGAGGTTCTGTCTTCTGTCTGCAGCACCCGGGATCTCCTAGGAGCCCTTCGAGTGTCTTCCCAGAGTCCCTCCCTGTGCGGGCTGCCGAGAAAGGAGGGGGTTGTGCTGGAAACGCCGGTAGCATCTAGTGCCTCCCCATGGACAGGGGAGGTAATTAGCGGACTTCCACCTGCCAGGGAACACCTGTGACACAAGGCAGCTGCGTGGAGGGCGGCCCCGAACCTCCCCCACACAGTCATCCGTGTTCCGGAATTCTGAGTGTGGGGAGGTTCCGTCTTCTGTCTGCAGCACCCGGGATCTCCTAGGAGCCCTTCGAGAGTCTTCCCCGAGTCCCTCCCAGTGCGGGCAGCCGGGGAAGTGCGGGGGTTGGGCTGGAAACTCAGGTAGTATCTAGTGCCTCCCCATGGACAGGGGAGGTAATTAGCGGTTTTCCCCTGCCAGGGAACACCTGTGACACCAGGCAGCTGCGTGGAGGGCGGCCCCGAACCTCCCCCACACAGTCATCCGTGTTCCGGAATTCTGAGGGTGGGGAGGTTCCGTCATCTGTCTGCAGCACCCGGGATCTCCTAGGAGCCCTTCGAGTGTCTTCCCAGAGTCCCTCCCTGTGCGGGATGCCGGGGAAAGGAGGGGGTTATGCTGGAAACGCAGGTAGCATCTAGTCTCTCCCCATGGACAGGGGAGGTAATTAGCGGACTTCCACCTGCCAGGGAACACCTGTGACACAAGGCAACTGCGTGGAGTGCGGCCCCGAACCTCCCCCACACAGTCATCCATGTTCCGGAATTCTGAGTGTGGGGAGGGTCCGTCTTCTGTCTGCAGCACCCGGGTTCTCCTAGGAGCCTTTCGAGGGTCTTACCCCAGTCCCTCCCTGTGCGGGCTGCCGGGGAAAGGCGGGGGTTGGGCTGGAAAAGCAGGTAGCATCTTGTGCCTCCCCATGGACAAGGGAGGTAATTAGCGGACTTCCCCCTTCCAGGGAACACCTGTGACACCAGGAAGCTGCGTGGAGGGCGGCCCCGAACCTCCCCCACACAGTCAGACTTGTTCCGGAATTCTGAGTGTGGGGAGGTTCCGTCTTATGTCTGCAGCACACGGGTTCACCTAGGAGCCCTTCGAGTGTCTTCCCCCAGTCCCTCAATGTGCGGGCTGCCGTGGAATGGCGGAGGTTGGGCTGGAAAAGCAGGTAGCATCTTGTGCCTCCCCTTGGACAAGGGAGGTAATTATCGGACTTCCCCCTGCCAGGGAACACCTGTGACACCAGGCAGCTGCGTGGAGGGCGGCCCCGAAACTCCCTCACTCAGTCAGCCGTGTTCAGGAATTCTGAGTGTGGGGAGGTTCCGTCATCTGTCGGCAGCACCCGGGATCTCCTAGGAGCCCTTCGAGTGTCTTCCCCGAATACCTCCCACTGCGGGCTGCCGGGGAAAGGCGGGGGTTGGGCTGGAAACGCAGGTAGCATCTAGTGCCTCCCCATGGACAGGGGAGGTAATTAGCGGACTTCCACCTGCCAGGGAACACCTGTGACACAAGGCATCTGCGTGGAGGGCGGCCCCGATCCTCCCCCACACAGTCATCCGTGTTCCGGAATTCTGAGTGTGGGGAGGTTCCGTCTTCTGTCTGCAGCACCCGGGTTCTCCTAGGAGCCTTTCGAGTGTCTTCCCCCAGTCCCTCCCTGTGCGGGCTGCCAGGGAAATGCGGGGGTTGGGCTGGAACAGCAGGTAGCATCTTGTGCCTCCCCATGGACAAGGGAGGTAATTAGCGGACTTCCCCCTTCCAGGGAACACCTGTGACACCAGGCAGCTGCGTGGAGGGCGGCCCCGAACCTCCCCCACACAGTCAGCCGTGTTCCGGAATTCTGAGTTTGGGGAGGTTCCGTCTTATGTCTGCAGCACCCGGGTTCACCTAGGAGCCCTTCGAGTGTCTTCACCCAGTCCCTCACTGTGCGGGGTGCCGGGGAATGGCGGAGGTTGGGCTGGAAAAGCAGGTAGCATCTTGTGCCTCCCCTTGGACAAGGGAGGTAATTAGCGGACTTCCCCCTGCCAGGGAACACCTGTGACACCAGGCAGCTGCGTGGAGTGCGGCCCCGAACCTCCCCCACACAGTCAACCGTGTTCCGGAATTCTGAGTGTGGGGAGGTTCCGTCTTCTGTCTGCAGCACCCGGGATCTCCTAGGAGCCCTTCGATTGTCTTCCCAGAGTCCCTCCCTGTGCGGGCTGCCGGGGAAAGGAGGGGGTTGTGCTGGAAACGCAGGTAGCATCTAGTGCCTCCCCATGGACAGGGGTGGTAATTAGCGGACTTCCACCTGCCAGGGAACACCTGTGACACCAGGCATCTGCGTGGAGGACGGCCCCGAACCTCCCCCACACAGTCATTCGTGTTCCGGAATTCTGAGTGTGGGGAGGTTCCGTCTTCTGTCTGCAGAACCCGGGATCTCCTAGGAGCCCTTCGAGAGTCTTCCCCGAGTCCCTCCCAGTGCGGTCATCAAGGGAAAGGCGGGGTTTGGGCTGGAAAAGCAGGTAGCATCTAGTGCCTCCCCATGGACAGGGGAGGTATTTAGCGGACTTCCCCCTGCCAGGGAACACCTGTGACACCAGGCAGCTGCGTGGAGTGCGGCCCTAAACCTCACCCACACAGTCTCACGTGTTCCGGAATTCTGAGTGTGGGGAGGTTCCGTCTTCCCTCTGCAGCACCCGGGTTCTCCTAGGAGCCTTTCGAGTGTCTTCCCCCAGTCCCTCACTTTGCGGGCTGCCGGTGAAAGGAGGGGGTTGGGCTGGAAAATCAGGTAGCATCTTGTGCCTCCCCATGGACAAGGGAGGTAATTAGCGGACTTCCCCCTGCCAGGGAACACCTGTGACACCAGGCAGCTGCGTGGAGGGCGGCCCCGAACCTCCCCCACACAGTCAGCCGTGTTCCGGAATTCTCAGTGTGGGGAGGTTCCGTCTTCTGTCTGCAGCACCTGGGATCTCCTAGGAGCCCTTCGAGTGTCTTCCCCGAATCCCTCCCACTGCGGGCTGCCGGGGAAAGGCGGGGGTTGGGCTGGAAACTCAGGTAGCATCTAGTGCCTCCCCATGGACAGGGGAGGAAATTAGCGGACTTCCCCCTGCCAGGGAACACCTGTGACACCAGGCAGCTGCGTGGATGGCGGCCCCGAACCTCCCCCACACAGTCAGCCGTTTTCCGGAATTCTGAGTGTGGGGAGGTTCCGTCTTATGTCTGCAGCACCCGGGTTCACCTAGGAGCCCTTCGAGTGACTTCCCCCAGTCCCTCACTGTGGGGGCTGCCGGGGAAAGGAGGGGGTTGGGCTGGAATAGCAGGTAGCATCTTGTGCCTCCCCATGGACAGGGGAGGTAATTAGCGGACTTCCCCCTGCCAGGGAACACCTGTGACACCAGGCAGCTGCGTGGAGGGCGGCCCTGAACCTCCCCCACACAGTCAACCGTGTTCCGGAATTCTGAGTGTGGGGAGGTTCCGTCTTCTGTCTGCAGCACCCGGGATCTCCTAGGAGCCCTTCGAGAGTCTTCCCCGAGTCCCTCCCAGTGCGGGCAGCCGGGGAATTGCGGGGGTTGGGCTGGAAACTCAGGTAGTATCTAGTGCCTCCCCATGGACAGGGGAGGTAATTAGCGGTCTTCCCCCTGCCAGGGAACACCTGTGACACAAGGCAGCTGCGTGGAGGGCGGGCCCGTACCTCCCCCACACAGTCATCCGTGTTCCGGAATTCTGAGTGTGGGGAGGTTCCGTCTTCTGTCTGCAGCACCCGGGATCTCCTAGGAGCCCTTCGAGAGTCTTCCCCGAGTCCCTCCCAGTGCGGGCATCCAGGGAAATGCGGGGTTTGGGCTGGAAAAGCAGGTAGCATCAAGTGCCTCCCCATGGACAGGGGAGGTATTTAGCGGACTTCCCCCTGCCAGGGAACACCTGTGACACTAGGCAGCTGCGTGGAGTGCGGCCCTAAACCTCACCCACACAGTCACACGTGTTCCGGAATTCTGAGTGTGGGGAGGTTCCGTCTTCCCTCTGCAGCACCCGGGTTCTCCTAGGAGCCTTTCGAGTGTCTTCCCACAGTCCCTCACTTTGCGGGCTGCCGGTGAAAGGAGGGGGTTGGGCTGGAAAATCAGGTAGCATCTTGTGCCTCCCCATGGACAAGGGAGGTAATTAGCGGACTTCCCCCTGCCAGGGAACACCTGTGACACCAGGCAGCTGCGTGGAGGGCGGCCCCGAACCTCCCCCACACTGTCACCCGTGTTCAGGAATTCTTAGTGTGGGGAGGTTCCGTCTTCTGTCTGCTGCACCCGGGATCTCCTAGGAGCCCTTCGAGTGTCTTCCCCGAATCCCTCCCACTGCGGGCTGCCGGTGAAAGGAGGGGGTTTTGCTGGAAAAGCAGGTAGCATCTTGTGCCTCCCCATGGACAGGGGAGGTAATTAGCGGACTTCCCCCTGCCAGGGAACACCTGTGACACCAGGCAGCTGCGTGGAGGGCGGCCCCGAACCTCCCCCACACAGTCAGCCGTGTTCCGGAATTCTGAGTGTGGGGAGGATCCGTCTTCTGTCTGCAGCACCCGGGATCTCCCAGGAGCCCTTCGAGTGTCTTCCCCGAATCCCTCCCACTGCGGGCTGCCGGGGAAAGGCGGGGGTTGGGCTGGAAACTCAGGTAGCATCTAGTGCCTCCACATGGACAGGGGAGGAAATTAGCGGACTTCCCCCTGCCAGGGAACACCTGTGATACCAGGCAGCTGCGTGGATGGCGGCCCCGAACCTCCCCCACACAGTCAGCCGTTTTCCGGAATTCTGAGTGTGGGGAGGTTCCGTCTTATGTCTGCAGCACCCGGGTTCACCTAGGAGCCCTTCGAGTGACTTCCCCCAGTCCGTCACTGTGGGGGCTGCCGGGGAAAGGAGGAGGTTGGGCTGGAATAGCAGGTAGCATCTTGTGCCTCCCCATGGACAGGGGAGGTATTTAGCGGACTTCCCCCTGCCAGGGAACACCTGTGACATCAGGCAGCTGCGTGGAGGGCGGCCCCGAACCTCCCCCACACAGTCAACCGTGTTCCGGAATTCTGAGTGTGGGGAGGTTCTGTCTTCTGTCTGCAGCACCCGGGATCTCCTAGGAGCCCTTCGAGTGTCTTCCCAGAGTCCCTCCCTGTGCGGGCTGCCGGGGAAAGGAGGGGGTTGTGCTGGAAACGCCGGTAGCATCTAGTGCCTCCCCATGGACAGGGGAGGTAATTAGCGGACTTCCACCTGCCAGGGAACACCTGTGACACAAGGCAGCTGCGTGGAGGGCGGCCCCGAACCTCCCCCACACAGTCATCCGTGTTCCGGAATTCTGAGTGTGGGGAGGTTCCGTCTTCTGTCTGCAGCACCCGGGATCTCCTAGGAGCCCTTCGAGAGTCTTCCCCGAGTCCCTCCCAGTGCGGGCAGCCGGGGAACTGCGGGGGTTGGGCTGGAAACTCAGGTAGTATCTAGTGCCTCCCCATGGACAGGGGAGGTAATTAGCGGTTTTCCCCTGCCAGGGAACACCTGTGACACCAGGCAGCTGCGTGGAGGGCGGCCCCGAACCTCTCCCACACAGTCATCCGTGTTCCGGAATTCTGAGTGTGGGGAGGTTCCGTCATCTGTCTGCAGCACCCGGGATCTCCTAGGAGCCCTTCGAGTGTCTTCCCAGAGTCCCTCCCTGTGCGGGATGCCGGGGAAAGGAGGGGGTTATGCTGGAAACGCAGGTAGCATCTAGTCTCTCCCCATGGACAGGGGAGGTAATTAGCGGACTTCCACCTGCCAGGGAACACCTGTGACACAAGGCAACTGCGTGGAGTGCGGCCCCGAACCTCCCCCACACAGTCATCCATGTTCCGGAATTCTGAGTGTGGGGAGGGTCCGTCTTCTGTCTGCAGCACCCGGGTTCTCCTAGGAGCCTTTCGAGGGTCTTACCCCAGTCCCTCCCTGTGCGGGCTGCCGGGGAAAGGCGGGGGTTGGGCTGGAAAAGCAGGTAGCATCTTGTGCCTCCCCATGGACAAGGGAGGTAATTAGCGGACTTCCCCCTTCCAGGGAACACCTGTGACACCAGGAAGCTGCGTGGAGGGCGGCCCCGAACCTCCCCCACACAGTCAGACTTGTTCCGGAATTCTGAGTGTGGGGAGGTTCCGTCTTATGTCTGCAGCACACGGGTTCACCTAGGAGCCCTTCGAGTGTCTTCCCCCAGTCCCTCAATGTGCGGGCTGCCGGGGAATGGCGGAGGTTGGGCTGGAAAAGCAGGTAGCATCTTGTGCCTCCCCTTGGACAAGGGAGGTAATTATCGGACTTCCCCCTGCCAGGGAACACCTGTGACACCAGGCAGCTGCGTGGAGGGCGGCCCCGAACCTCCCTCACTCAGTCAGCCGTGTTCAGGAATTCTGAGTGTGGGGAGGTTCCGTCATCTGTCGGCAGCACCCGGGATCTCCTAGGAGCCCTTCGAGTGTCTTCCCCGAATACCTCCCACTGCGGGCTGCCGGG
This sequence comes from Camelus bactrianus, assembly GCF_048773025.1. Taxonomy (NCBI): domain Eukaryota; kingdom Metazoa; phylum Chordata; class Mammalia; order Artiodactyla; family Camelidae; genus Camelus; species Camelus bactrianus. Next base: position 7,226,311 of record NW_027413957.1, on the reverse strand, counting down.
GAAAGGCGGGGGTTGGGCTGGAAACGCAGGTAGCATCTAGTGCCTCCCCATGGACAGGGGAGGTAATTAGCGGACTTCCACCTGCCAGGGAACACCTGTGACACAAGGCATCTGCGTGGAGGGCGGCCCCGATCCTCCCCCACACAGTCATCCGTGTTCCGGAATTCTGAGTGTGGGGAGGTTCCGTCTTCTGTCTGCAGCACCCGGGTTCTCCTAGGAGCCTTTCGAGTGTCTTCCCCCAGTCCCTCCCTGTGCGGGCTGCCAGGGAAATGCGGGTGTTGGGCTGGAACAGCAGGTAGCATCTTGTGCCTCCCCATGGACAAGGGAGGTAATTAGCGGACTTCCCCCTTCCAGGGAACACCTGTGACACCAGGCAGCTGCGTGGAGGGCGGCCCCGAACCTCCCCCACACAGTCAGCCGTGTTCCGGAATTCTGAGTTTGGGGAGGTTCCGTCTTATGTCTGCAGCACCCGGGTTCACCTAGGAGCCCTTCGAGTGTCTTCACCCAGTCCCTCACTGTGCGGGCTGCCGGGGAATGGCGGAGGTTGGGCTGGAAAAGCAGGTAGCATCTTGTGCCTCCCCTTGGACAAGGGAGGTAATTAGCGGACTTCCCCCTGCCAGGGAACACCTGTGACACCAGGCAGCTGCGTGGAGTGCGGCCCCGAACCTCCCCCACACAGTCAACCGTGTTCCGGAATTCTGAGTGTGGGGAGGTTCCGTCTTCTGTCTGCAGCACCCGGGATCTCCTAGGAGCCCTTCGATTGTCTTCCCAGAGTCCCTCCCTGTGCGGGCTGCCGGGGAAAGGAGGGGGTTGTGCTGGAAACGCAGGTAGCATCTAGTGCCTCCCCATGGACAGGGGTGGTAATTAGCGGACTTCCACCTGCCAGGGAACACCTGTGACACCAGGCATCTGCGTGGAGGACGGCCCCGAACCTCCCCCACACAGTCATTCGTGTTCCGGAATTCTGAGTGTGGGGAGGTTCCGTCTTCTGTCTGCAGAACCCGGGATCTCCTAGGAGCCCTTCGAGAGTCTTCCCCGAGTCCCTCCCAGTGTGGTCATCAAGGGAAAGGCGGGGTTTGGGCTGGAAAAGCAGGTAGCATCTAGTGCCTCCCCATGGACAGGGGAGGTATTTAGCGGACTTCCCCCTGCCAGGGAACACCTGTGACACCAGGCAGCTGCGTGGAGTGCGGCCCTAAACCTCACCCACACAGTCTCACGTGTTCCGGAATTCTGAGTGTGGGGAGGTTCCGTCTTCTGTCTGCAGCACCCGGGATCTCCTAGGAGCCCTTCGAGAGTCTTCCCCGAGTCCCTCCCAGTGCGGGCATCCAGGGAAATGCGGGGTTTGGGCTGGAAAAGCAGGTAGCATCAAGTGCCTCCCCATGGACAGGGGAGGTAATTAGCGGACTTCCCCCTGCCAGGGAACACCTGTGACACTAGGCAGCTGCGTGGAGTGCGGCCCTAAACCTCACCCACACAGTCACACGTGTTCCGGAATTCTGAGTGTGGGGAGGTTCCGTCTTCCCTCTGCAGCACCCGGGTTCTCCTAGGAGCCTTTCGAGTGTCTTCCCACAGTCCCTCACTTTGCGGGCTGCCGGTGAAAGGAGGGGGTTGGGCTGGAAAATCAGGTAGCATCTTGTGCCTCCCCATGGACAAGGGAGGTAATTAGCGGACTTCCCCCTGCCAGGGAACACCTGTGAAACCAGGCAGCTGCGTGGAGGGCGGCCCCGAACCTCCCCCACACTGTCACCCGTGTTCAGGAATTCTTAGTGTGGGGAGGTTCCGTCTTCTGTCTGCTGCACCCGGGATCTCCTAGGAGCCCTTCGAGTGTCTTCCCCGAATCCCTCCCACTGCGGGCTGCCGGTGAAAGGAGGGGGTTTTGCTGGAAAAGCAGGTAGCATCTTGTGCCTCCCCATGGACAGGGGAGGTAATTAGCGGACTTCCCCCTGCCAGGGAACACCTGTGACACCAGGCAGCTGCGTGGAGGGCGGCCCCGAACCTCCCCCACACAGTCAGCCGTGTTCCGGGATTCTGAGTGTGGGGAGGTTCCGTCTTCTGTCTGCAGCACCCGGGATCTCCTAGGAGCCCTTCGAGTGTCCTCCCCGAATCCCTCCCACTGCGGGCTGCCGGGGAAAGGCGGCTGTTGTGCTGGAAACTCAGGTAGCATCTAGTGCCTCCCCATGGACAGGGAAGGAAATTAGCGGACTTCCCCCTGCCAGGGAACACCTGTGATACCAGGCAGCTGCGTGGATGGCGACCCCGAACCTCCCCGACTCAGTCAGCCGTTTTCCGGAATTCTGAGTGTGGGGAGGATCCGTCTTATGTCTGCAGCACCCGGGTTCACCTAGGAGCCCTTCGAGTGACTTCCCCCAGTCCCTCACTGTGGGGGCTGCCGGGGAAAGGAGGGGGTTGGGCTGGAATAGCAGGTAGCATCTTGTGCCTCCCCATGGACAGGGGAGGTATTTAGCGGACTTCCCCCTGCCAGGGAACACCTGTGACATCAGGCAGCTGCGTGGAGGGCGGCCCCAAAACTCCCCCACACAGTCAACCGTGTTCCGGAATTCTGAGTGTGGGGAGGTTCCGTCTTCTGTCTGCAGCACCCGGGATCTCCTAGGAGCCCTTCGAGTGTCTTCCCAGAGTCCCTCACTGTGCGGGCTACCGGAGAAAGGAGGGGGTTGTGCTGGAAACGCAGGTAGCATCTAGTGCCTCCCCATGGACAGGGGAGGTAATTAGAGGACTTCCACCTACCAGGGAACACCTGTGACACCAGGCATCTGCGTGGAGGGCGGCCCCGAACCTTCCCCACACAGTCAGCCGTGTTCCGGAATTCTGAGTGTGGGGAGGTTCCGTCTTATATCTGCAGCACCCGGGATCTCCTAGGAGCCCTTCGAGAGTCTTCCCCGAGTCCCTCCCAGTGTGGGCAGCCAGGGAAAAGCTGACGTTGGGCTGGAAACGCAGGTAGCATCTAGTGCCTCCCCAAGGACAGGGGAGGTAATTAGTGGAATTCCCCCTGCCAGGGAACACCTGTGACACCAGGCAGCTGCGTGGAGTGCGGCCCTAAACCTCACCCACACAGTCACACGTGTTCCGGAATTCTGAGTGTGGGGAGGTTCCGTCTTCTGTCTGCAGCACCCGGGTTCTCCTAGGAGCCTTTCGAGTGTCTTCCCCCAGTCCCTCCCTTTGCGGGCTACCGGGGAAAGGAGGGGGTTGGGCTGGAAAAGCAGGTAGCATCTTGTGCCTCCCCATGGACAAGGGACGTAATTAGCGGACTTCCCCCTGCCAGGGAACACCTGTGACACCAGGCAGCTGCGTGGAGGGCGGCCGCGAACCTCCCCCACACAGTCAGCCATGTTCCGGAATTCTGAGTGTGGGGAGGTTCCGTCTTCTGTCTGCAGCACCCGGGATCTCCTAGGAGCCCTTCGAGTGTCTTCCCCGAATCCCTCTCACTGCGGGCTGCCGGTGAAAGGCGGGGGTTGGGCTGGAAACTCAGGTAGCATCTAGTGCCTCCCCATGGACAGGGGAGGTATTTAGCGGACTTCCCCCTGCCAGGGAACACCTGTGACACCAGGCAGCTGCGTGGAGGGCGGCCCCGAACCTCCCACACACAGTCAGCCGTGTTCCGGAATTCTGAGTGTGGGGAGGTTCCGTCTTATGTCTGCAGCACCCGGGATCTCCTAGGAGCCCTTCGAGAGTCTTCCCCGAGTCCCTCCCAGTGCGGGCATCCAGGGAAAGGCGGGGTTTGGGCTGGAAAAGCAGGTAGCATCAAGTGCCTCCCCATGGACAGGGGAGGTAATTAGCTGACTTCCCCCTGCCAGGGAACACCTGTGACACCAGGCAGCTGCGTGGAGTGCGGCCCTAAACCTCACCCACACAGTCACACGTGTTCCGGAATTCTGAGTGTGGGGAGGTTCCGTCTTCCCTCTGCAGCACCCGGGTTCTCCTAGGAGCCTTTCGAGTGTCTTCCCACAGTCCATCACTTTGCGGGCTGCCGGTGAAAGGAGGGGGTTGGGCTGGAAAATCAGGTAGCATCTTGTGCCTCCCCATGGACAAGGGAGGTAATTAGCGGACTTCCCCCTGCCAGGGAACACCTGTGACACCAGGCAGCTGCGTGGAGGGCGGCCCCGAACCTCCCCCACACAGTCACCCGTTTTCAGGAATTCTTAGTGTGGGGAGGTTCCGTCTTCTGTCTGCAGCACCCGGGATCTCCTAGGAGCCCTTCGAGTGTCTTCCCCGAATCCCTCCCACTGCGGGCTGCCGGTGAAAGGAGGGGGTTTTGCTGGAAAAGCAGGTAGCATCTTGTGCCTCCCCATGGACAGGGGAGGTAATTAGCGGACTTCCCCCTGCCAGGGAACACCTGTGACACCAGGCAGCTGCGTGGAGGGCGGCCCCGAACCTCCCCCACACAGTCAGCCGTGTTCCGGGATTCTGAGTGTGGGGAGGTTCCGTCTTCTGTCTGCAGCACCCGGGATCTCCTAGGAGCCCTTCGAGTGTCTTCCCCGAATCCCTCCCACTGCAGGCTGCCGGGGAAAGGCGGCTGTTGGGCTGGAAACTCAGGTAGCATCTAGTGCCTCCCCATGGACAGGGGAGGAAATTAGCGGACTTCCCCCTGCCAGGGAACACCTGTGATACCAGGCAGCTGCGTGGAGGGCGGCCCCGAACCTCCCCCACACAGTCAGCCGTGTTCCGGAATTCTGAGTGTGGGGAGGTTCCGTCTTATGTCTGCAGCACCCGGGTTCACCTAGGAGCCCTTCGACTGACTTCCCCCAGTCCCTCACTGTGGGGGCTGCCGGGAAAAGGAGGGGGTTGGGCTGGAATAGCAGGTAGCATCTTGTGCCTCCCCATGGACAGGGGAGGTATTTAGCGGACTTCCCCCTGCCAGGGAACACCTGTGACATCAGGCAGCTGCGTGGAGGGCGGCCCCGAACCTCCCCCACACAGTCAACCGTGTTCCGGAATTCTGAGTGTGGGGAGGTTCCGTCTTCTGTCTGCAGCACCCGGGATCTCCTAGGAGCCCTTCGAGTGTCTTCCCAGAGTCCCTCCCTGTGCGGGCTGCCGGGGAAAGGAGGGGGTTGTGCTGGAAACGCAGGTAGCATCTAGTGCCTCCCCATGGACAGGGGAGGTAATTAGAGGACTTCCACCTGCCAGGGAACACCTGTGACACCAGGCATCTGCGTGGAGGGCGGCCCCGAACCTTCCCCACACAGTCAGCCGTGTTCCGGAATTCTGAGTGTGGGGAGGTTCCGTCTTATATCTGCAGCACCCGGGATCTCCTAGGAGCCCTTCGAGAGTCTTCCCCGAGTCCCTCCCAGTGTGGGCAGCCAGGGAAAGGCGGGGGTTGGGCTGGAAACGCAGGTAGCATCTAGTGCCTCCCCAAGGACAGGGGAGGTAATTAGTGGAATTCCCCCTGCCAGGGAACACCTGTGACACCAGGCAGCTGCGTGGAGGGCGGCCCCGAACCTCCCCCACACAGTCATCCGTGTTCCGGAATTCTGAGTGTGGGGAGGTTCCGTCTTTCCTCTGCAGAACCCGGGTTCTCCTAGGAGCCTTTCTAGTGTCTTCCCCCAGTCCCTCACTGTGCGGGCTGCCGGGGAAAGACGGGGGTTGGGCTGGAAAAGCAGGTAACATCTTGAACCTCCCCATGGACAAGGGAGGTAATTAGCGGACTTCCCCCTGCCAGGGAACACCTGTGACATCAGGCAGCTACGTGGAAGGCGGCCCCGAACCTCCCCAACACAGTCAGCCGTGTTCCGGAATTCTGAGTGTGGGGAGGTTCCGTCTTCTCTCTGCAGCACACGGGATCTCCTAGGAGCCCTTCGAGTGTCTTCCCCGAATCCATCCCACTGCGGGCTGCCGGGGAAAGGCGGGGGTTGGCCTGGAAACTCAGGTAGCATCTAGTGCCTCCCCATGGACAGGGGACGTAATTAGCGGACTTCCCCCTGCCAGGGAACACCTGTGACACCAGGCAGGTGCGTGGAGGGCGGCCCCGAACCTCCCCCACACAGTCATCCGTGTTCCGGAATTCTGAGTGTGGGGAGGTTCCGTCTTATGTCTGCAGCACCCGGGTTCACCTAGGAGCCCTTCGAGTGTCTTCCCCCAGTCCCTCACTGTGCGAGCTGTCGGGGAATGGCGGAGGTTGGGCTGGAAAAGCAGGTAGCATCTTGTGCCTCCCCATGGACAAGGGAGGTAATTAGCGGACTTCCCCCTGCCAGGGAACACCTGTGACACCAGGCAGCTGCGTGGAGGGCGGCCCCGTACCTCCCCCACACAGTCAGCCGTGTTCCGGAATTCTGAGTGTGGGGAGGTTCCGTCTTCTGTCTGCAGCACCCGGGATCTCCTAGGAGCCTTTCGAGTGTCTTCCCCGAATCCCTCCCACTGCGGGCTGCATGTGAAAGGCTGGGGTTATGCTGGAAAAGCAGGTAGCATCTTGTGCCTCCCCATGGACAAGGGAGGTATTTAGCGGACTTCCCCCTGCCAGGGAACACCTGTGACACCAGGCAGCTGCGTGGAGGGCGGCCCCGAACCTCCCCCACACAGTCAGCCGTGTTCCGGAATTCTGAGTGTGGGGAGGTTCAGTCTTCTGTCTGCAGCACCCGGGATTTCCTAGGATCCCTTCGAGTGTCTTCCCCGAATCCCTCGCACTGCGGGCTGCCGGTGAAAGGCGGGGGTTGGGCTGGAAACTCAGGTAGCATCTAGTGCCTCCCCATGGACAGGGGAGGTAATTAGCGGACTTCCCCCTGCCAGGGAACACCTGTGACACCAGGCAGCTGCGTGGAGGGCGGCCCCGAACCTCCCCCACACAGTCAGCCGTGTTCCGGAATTCTGAGTGTGGGGAGGTTCCGTCTTCTGTCTGCAGCACCCGGGTTCACCTAGGAGCCCTTCGAGTGTCTTCCGCCAGTCCCTCACTGTGCGAGCTGCCGGGGAATGGCGGAGGTTGGGCTGGAAATGCAGGTAGCATCTTGTGCCTCCCCATGGACAAGGGAGGTAATTAGCGGACTTCCCCCTGCCAGGGAACACCTGTGACAACAGGCAGCTGCGTGGAGTGCGGCCTTAAACCTCACCCACACAGTCACACGTGTTCCGGAATTCTGAGTGTGGGGAGGTTCCGTCTTTTGTCTGCAGCAACCGGGTTCTCCTAGGAGCCTTTCGAGTGTCTTCCCCCAGTCCCTCCCTTTGCGGGCTGCCGGGGAAAGGAGGGGGTTGAGCTGGAAAATCAGGTAGCATCTAGTGCCTCCCCATGGACAGGGGAGATAATTAGCGGACTTCCACCTGCCAGGGAACACCTGTGACACAAGGCAGCTGCGTGGAGGGCGGCCCCGATCCTCCCCCACACAGTCATCCGTGTTCCGGAATTCTGAGTGTGGGGAGGTTCCGTCTTCTGTCTGCAGCACCCGGGATCTCCTAGGAGCCCTTCGAGTGTCTTCCCCGAATCCATCCCACTGCGGGCTGCCGGGGAAAGGCGGGGGTTGGGCTGGAAACTCAGGTAGCATCTAGTGCTTCCCCATGGCAGGGGACGTAATTAGCGGACTTCCACCTGCCAGGGAACACCTGTGACACCAGGCAGCTGCGTGGAGGGCGACCCCGAACCTCCCCCACACAGTCAGCCGTGTTCCGGAATTCTGAGTGTGGGGAGGTTCCGTCTTCTGTCTGCAGCACCCGGGATCTCCTAGGATCACTTCGAGTGTCTTCCCCGAATCCCTCGCACTGCGGGCTGCCGGTGAAAGGCGGGGGTTGGGCTGGAAACTCAGGTAGCATCTAGTGCCTCCCCATAGACAGGGGAGGTAATTAGCGGACTTCCCCCTGCCAGGGAACACCTGTGACACCAGGCAGCTGCGTGGAGGGCGGCCCCGAACTTCCCCCACACAGTCAGCCGTGTTCCGGAATTCTGAGTGTGGGGAGGTTCCGTCTTCTGTCTGCAGCACCCGGGTTCACCTAGGAGCCCTTCGAATGTCTTCCCCCAGTCCCTCACTGTGCGAGCTGCCGGGGAATGTCGGAGGTTGGGCTGGAAAAGCAGGTAGCATCTTGTGCCTCCCCATGGACAAGGGAGGTAATTAGCGGACTTCCCCCTGCCAGGGAACACCTGTGACACCAGGCAGCTGCGTGGAGGGCGGCCCCGAAACTCCCCCACACAGTCAACCGTGTTCCGGAATTCTGAGTGTGGGGAGGTTCCGTCTTCTGTCTGCAGCACCCGGGATCTCCTAGGAGCCCTTCGAGTGTCTTCCCCGAATCCCTCCCACTGCGGGCTGCCGGTGAAAGGCTGGGGTTGGGCTGGAAAAGCAGGTAGCATCTTGTGCCTCCCCATGGACAAGGGAGGTAATTAGCGGACTTCCCCCTGCCAGGGAACACCTGTGACACCAGGCAGCTGCGTGGAGGGCGGCCCCGAACCTCCCTCACACAGTCAGCCGTGTTCCGGAATTCTGAGTGTGGGGAGGTTCCGTCTTATGTCTGCAGCACCCGGGATCTCCTAGGAGCCCTTCGAGAGTCTTCCCCGAGTCCCTCCCAGTGCGGGCAGCCAGGGAAAGTCGGGGGTTGGGCTGGAAACGCTGGTAGCATCTAGTGCCTCCCCATGGACAGGGGAGGTAATTAGCGGACTTCCCCCTGCCAGGGAACACCTGTGACACCAGGCAGCTGCGTGGAGTGCGGCCCCGAACCTCCCCCACACAGTCAGCCGTGTTCAGGAATTCTGAGTGTGGGGAGGTTCCGTCTTCTGCCTGCAGCACCCGGGTTCACCTAGGAGCCCTTCGAGTGTCTTCCCCCAGTCCCTCACTGTGCGAGCTGCCGGGGAATGGCGGAGGTTGGGCTGGAAAAGCAGGTAGCATCTTGTGCCTCCCCATGGACAAGGGAGGTAATTAGCGGACTTCCCCCTGCCAGGGAACACCTGTGACACCAGGCAGCTGCGTGGAGGGCGGCCCCGAACCTCCCCCACACAGTCACCCGTGTTCCGGAATTCTGAGTGTGGGGAGGTTCCGTCTTCTGTCTTAGCACCCGGGATCTCCTAGGAGCCCTTCGAGTGTCTTCCCCGAATCCCTCCCACTGCGGGCTGCCGGTGAAAGGCTGGGGTTGGGCTGGAAAAGCAGGTAGCATCTTGTGCCTCCCCATGGACAGGGGAGGTAATTAGCGGACTTCCCCCTGCCAGGGAACACCTGTGATACCAGGCAGCTGCGTGGAGGGCGGCCCCGAACCTCCCCCACACAGTCAGCCGTGTTCCGGAATTCTGAGTGTGGGGAGGTTCCGTCTTATGTCTGCAGCACCCGGGATCTCCTAGGAGCCCTTCGAGATTCTTCCCCGAGTCCCTCCCAGTGCGGCCAGCCAGGGAAAGTCGGGGGTTGGGCTGGAAACGCAGGTAGCATCTAGTGCCTCCCCATGGACAGGGGAGGTAATTAGCGGACTTCCCCCTGCCAGGGAACACCTGTGACACCAGGCAGCTGCGTGGAGTGCGGCCCCGAACCTCCCCCACACAGTCAGCCGTGTTCAGGAATTCTGAGTGTGGGGAGCTTCCGTCTTATGTCTGCAGCACCCGGGATCTCCTAGGAGCCCTTCGAGTGTCTTCCCCGAATCCCTCCCACTGCGGGCTGCCGGGGAAAGGCGGGGGTTGGGCTGGAAACGCAGGTAGCATCTAGTGCCTCCCCATGGACAGGGGAGGTAATTAGCGGACTTCCCCCTGCCAGGGAACACCTGTGACACCAGGCAGCTGCGTGGAGTGCGGCCCCGAACCTCCCCCACACAGTCAGCCGTGTTCAGGAATTCTGAGTGTGGGGAGCTTCCGTCTTATGTCTGCAGCACCCGGGATCTCCTAGGAGCCCTTCGAGTGTCTTCCCCGAATCCCTCCCACTGCGGGCTGCCGGGGAAAGGCGGGGGTTGGGCTGGAAACTCAGGTAGCATCTAGTGCCTCCCCATGGACAGGGGAGGTAATTAGCGGACTTCCCCCTGCCAGGGAACACCTCTGACACCAGGCAGCTGCGTGGAGGGCGGCACCGAACCTCCCCCACACTCAGCCGTGTTCCGATATTCTGAGTGTGGGGAGGTTCCGTCTTATGTCTGCAGCACCCTGGTTCACCTAGGAGCCCTTCGAGTGTCTTCCCCCAGTCCCTCACTGTGCGGGCTGCCGGGGAATGGCGGGGGTTGGGTTGGAAAAGCAGGTAGCATCTTGTGCCTCCCCATGGACAAGGGAGGTAATTAGCGGACTTCCCCCTGCCAGGGAACACCTGTGACACCAGGCAGCTGCGTGGAGGGCGGCCCCGAACCTCCCCCACACAGTCAACCTTGTTCTGGAATTCTGAGTGTGGGGAGGTTCCGTCTTCTGTCTGCAGCACCCGGGATCTCCTAGGAGCCCTTCGAGTGTCTTCCCAGAGTCCCTCCCTGTGCGGGCTGCCGGGGAAAGGAGGGGGTTGTGCTGGAAACGCAGGTAGCATCTAGTGCCTCCCCATGGACAGGGGAGGTAATTAGCGGACTTCCTCCTGCCAGGGAACACCTGTGACACAAGGCAGCTGCGTGGAGGGCGGCCCCGAACCTCCCCTACACAGTCATCCGTGTTCCGGAATTTTGAGTGTGGGGAGGTTCCGTCTTCTGTCTGCAGCACCCGGGATCTCCTAGGAGCCTTTCGAGTGTCTTCCCCGAATCCCTCCCACTGCGGGCTGCCGGGGAAAGGCGGGGGTTGGGCTGGAAACTCATTTAGCATCTAGTGCCTCCCCATGGACAGGGGAGGTAATTAGCGGACTTCCCCCTGCCAGGGAACACCTGTGACACCAGGCAGCTGCGTGGAGGGCGGCCCCGAACCTCCCCCACACAGTCAGCCGTGTTCCGGAATTCTGAGTTTGGGGAGGTTCCGTCTTATGTCTGCAGCACCCGGGTTCACCTAGGAGCCCTACGAGTGTCTTCCCCCAGTCCCTCACTTTGCGAGCTGCCGGGGAATGGCGGAGGTTGGGCTGGAAAAGCAGGTAGCATCTTGTGCCTCCCCATGGACAAGGGAGGTAAATAGCGGACTTCCCCCTGCCAGGGAACACCTGTGACACCAGGCAGATGCGTGGAGGGCGGCCCCGAACCTCCCCCACACAGTCAACCGTGTTCCGGAATTCTGAGTGTGGGGAGGTTCCGTCTTCTGTCTGCAGAACCCGGGATCTCCTAGGAGCACTTCGAGAGTCTTCCCCCAGTCCCTACCAGTGCTGGCTGCCGGGGAAAGGCGGGGGTTGGGCTGGAAACGCAGGTAGCATCTAGTGCCTACCCATGGACAGGGGAGGTAATTAGCGGACTTCCCCCTGCCAGGGAACACCTGTGACACCAGGCAGCTGCGTGGAGGGCGGCCCCGAACCTCCCCCACAGAGTCAAACTTGTTCCGGAATTCTGAGTGTGGGGAGGTTCCGTCTTATGTCTGCAGCACCCGGGATCTCCTAGGAGCCCTTCGAGAGTATTCCCCGTGTCCCTCCCAGTGCGAGCAGCCGGGGAACTGCGGGGGTTGGGCTGGAAACTCAGGTAGTATCTAGTGCCTTCCCATGGACAGGGGAGGTAATTAGCGGTTTTCCCCCTGCCAGGGAACACCTGTGACACCAGTCAGCTGCGTGGACGGCGGCCCCGAACCTCGACCACACAGTCAGCCGTGTTCCGGAATTCTGAGTGTGTGGAGGTTCCGTTTTCTGTCTGCAGCACCCGGGATCTCCTAGGAGCCCTTCGAGAGTCTTCCCCGAGTCCCTCCCAGTGCGGGCAGCCAGGGAAAGGCGGGGTTTGGGCTGGAAAAGCAGGTAGCATCTAGTGCCTCCCCATGGACAGGGGAGGTAATTAGCGGAATTACCCCTGCCAGGGAACACCTGTGACACTAGGCAGCTGCGTGGAGTGCGGCCCTAAACCTCACCCACACAGTCACACGTGTTCCGGATTTCTGAGTGTGGGGAGGATCCGTCTTCCCACTGCAGCACCCGGGTTCTCCTAGGAGCCTTTCGAGTGTCTTCCCCCAGTTCCTCACTTTGCGGCTGCCGGGGAAAGGAGGCGGTTGGGCTGGAAAATCAGGTAGCATCTTGTGCCTCCCCATGGACAAGGGAGGTAATTAGCGGACTTCCCCCTGCCAGGGAACACCTGTGACACCAGGCAGCTGCGTGGAGGGCGGCCCCGAACCTCCCCCACACAGTCAGCCGTGTTCAGGAATTCTGAGTGTGGGGAGGTTCCGTCTTCTGTCTGCAGCACCCGGGATCTCCTAGGAGCCCTTCGAGTGTCTTCCCCGAATCCCTCTCACTGCGGGCTGCCGGTGAAAGGAGGGGTTTGGGCTGGAAATGCAGGTAGCATCTTGTTCCTCCCCATGGACAGGGGAGGTAACTAGCGGACTTCCCCCTGCCAGGGAACACCTGTGACACCAGGCAGCTGCGTGGAGGGCGGCCCCGAAACTCCCCCACACAGTCAGCTGTGTTATGGAATTCTGATTGTGGGGAGGTTCCGTCTTCTGTCTGCAGCACCCGGGATCTCCTAGGAGCCCTTCGAGTGTCTTCCCCGAATCCCTCCCACTGCGGGCTGCCGGGGAAATGAGGGGGTTGGGCTGGAAACTCAGGTAGCATCTAGTGCCTCCCCATGGACAGGGGAGGAAATTAGCGGACTTCCCCCTGCCAGGGAACACCTGTGACACCAGGCATCTGCGTGGATGGCGGCCCCGAAACTCCCCCACACAGTCAGCCGTTTTCCGGAATTCTGAGTGTGGTGAGGTTCCGTCTTATGTCTGCAGCACCCGGGTTCACCTAGGAGCCCTTCGAGTGACTTCCCCCAGTCCCTCACTGTGGGGGCTGCCGGGGAAAGGCGGGGGTTGGGCTGGAATAGCAGGTAGCATCTTGTGCCTCCCCATGGACAGGGGAGGTAATTAGCGGACTTCCCCCTGCCAGGGAACACCTGTGACACCAGGCACCTGCGTGGAGGGCGGCCCCGAACCTCGACCACACAGTCAGCCGTGTTCCGGAATTCCGTGTATGGGGAGGTTCCGTTTTCTGTCTGCAGCACCCGGGATCTCCTAGGAGCCCTTCGAGAGTCTTCCCCGAGTCCCTCCCAGTGCGGGCAGCCAGGGGAAGGCGGGGTTTGGGCTGGAAAAGCAGGTAGCATCTAGTGCCTCCCCATGGACAGGGGAGGTAATTAGCGGAATTCCCCCTGCCAGGGAACACCTGTGACACCAGGCAGCTGCGTGGAGTGCGGCCCTAAACCTCACCCACACAGTCACACGTGTTCCGGAATTCTGAGTGTGGGGAGGTTCCGTCTTCTCTCTGCAGCACCCAGGTTTTCCTAGGAGCCTTTCGAGTGTCTTCCCCCAGTCCCTCCCTTTGCGGGCTGCCGGGGAAAGGAGGGGGTTGGGCTGGAAATGCAGGTAGCATCTTGTGCCTCCCCATGGACAGGGGAGGTAACTAGCGGACTTCCCCCTGCCAGGGAACACCTGTGACACCAGGCAGCTGCGTGGAGTGCGGCCCCGAAACTCCCCCACACAGTCAGCCGTGTTCCGGAATTCTGAGTGTGGGGAGGTTCCGTCTTCTGTCTGCAGCACCCGGGATCTCCTAGGAGCCCTTCGAGTGTCTTCCCCGAATCCCTCCCACTGCGGGCTGCCGGGGAAATGCGGGGGTTGGGCTGGAAACTCAGGTAGCATCTAGTGCCTCCCCATGGACAGGGGAGGAAATTAGCGGACTTCCCCCTGCCAGGGAACACCTGTGACACCAGGCAGCTGCGTGGATGGCGGCCCCGAAACTCCCCCACACAGTCAGCCGTTTTCCGGAATTCTGAGTGTGGTGAGGTTCCGTCTTATGTCTGCAGCACTCGGGTTCACCTAGGAGCCCTTCGAGTGACTTCCCCCAGTCCCTCACTGTGGGGGCTGCCGGGGAAAGGAGGGGGTTGGGCTGAAATAGCAGGTAGCATCTTGTGCCTCCCCATGGACAGGGGAGGTAATTAGCGGACTTCCCCCTGCCAGGGAACACCTGTGACACCAGGCAGCTGCGTGGAGGGCGGCCCCGAACCTCCCCCACACAGTCAACCGTGTTCCGGAATTCTGAGTGTGGGGAGGTTCCCTCTTCTGTCTGCAGCACCCGGGATCTCCTAGGAGCCCTTCGAGTGTTTTCCCAGAGGCCCTCCCTGTGCGGGCTGCCGGGGTAAGGAGGGGGTTGTGCTGGAAACGCAGGTAGCATCTAGTGCCTCCCCATGGACAGGGGAGGTAATTAGCGGACTTCCTCCTGCCAGGGAACACCTGTGACACAAGGCAGCTGCGTGGAGGGCGGCCACGAACCTCCCCTACACAGTCATCCGTGTTCCGGAATTCTGAGTGTGGGGAGGTTCCGTCTTCTGTCTGCAGCACCCGGGATCTCCTAGGAGCCTTTCGAGTGTCTTCCCCGAATCCCTCCCACTGCGGGCTGCCGGGGAAAGGCGGGGTTTGGGCTGGAACTCATTTAGCATCTAGTGCCTCCCCATGGACAGGGGAGGTATTTAGCGGACTTCCCCCTGCCAGGGAACACCTGTGACACCAGGCAGCTGCGTGGATGGCGGCCCCGATACTCCCCCACACAGTCAGCCGTTTTCCGGAATTCTGAGTGTGGTGAGGTTCCGTCTTATGTCTGCAGCACTCGGGTTCACCTAGGAGCCCTTCGAGTGACTTCCCCCAGTCCCTCACTGTGGGGGCTGCCGGGGAAAGGAGGGGGTTGGGCTGGAATAGCAGGTAGCATCTTGTGCCTCCCCATGGACAGGGGAGGTAATTAGCGGACTTCCCCCTGCCAGGGAACACCTGTGACACCAGGCAGCTGCGTGGAGGGCGGCCCCGAACATCCCCCACACAGTCAACCGTGTTCCGGAATTCTGAGTGTGGGGAGGTTCCGTCTTCTGTCTGCAGCACCCGGGATCTCCTAGGAGCCCTTCGAGTGTCTTCCCAGAGGCCCTCCCTGTGCGGGCTGCCGGGGAAAGGAGGGGGATGTGCTGGAAACGAAGGTAGCATCTAGTGCCTCCCCATGGACAGGGGAGGTAATTAGCGGACTTCCACCTGCCAGGGAACACCTGTGACACAAGGCAGCTGCGTGGAGTGCGGCCCCGAACCTCCCCCACACAGTCATCCGTGTTCCGGAATTCTGAGTGTGGGGAGGTTCCGTCTTCTGTCTGCAGCACCCGGGTTCTCCTAGGAGCCTTTCGAGTGTCTTCCCCCAGTCCCTCCCTGTGCGGACTGCCGGGGAAAGGCGGGGGTTGGGCTGGAAAAGCAGGTAGCATCTTGTGCCTCACGATGGACAAGGGAGGTAATTAGCGGACTTCCCCCTGCCAGGGAACACCTGTGACACCAGGCAGCTGCGTGGAGGGCGGCCCCGAACCTCCCCCACACAGTCAACCGTGTTCCGGAATTCTGAGTGTGGGGAGGTTCCGTCTTCTGTCTGCAGCACCCAGGATCTCCTAGGAGCCCTTCGAGAGTCTTCCCCCAGTCCCTCACTGTGCGGGCTGCCGGGGAAAGGCGGGGGTTGGGCTGGAAACGCAGGTAGCATCTAGTGCCTACCCATGGACAGGGGAGGTAATTAGCGGACTTCCCCCTGCCAGGGAACACCAGGCAGCTGCGTGGAGGGCGGCCCCGAACCTCCCCCACACAGTCAACCGTGTTCCGGAATTCTGAGTGTGGGGAGGTTCCGTCTTATGTCTGCAGCACCCGGGATCTCCTAGGAGCCCTTCGAGAGTCTTCCCCGAGTCGCTCCCAGTGCGGGCAGCCGGGGAACTGCGGGGGTTGGGCTGGAAACTCAGGTAGTATCTAGTGCCTCCAGATGGACAGGGGAGGTAATTAGCGGTCTTCTCCCTGCCAGGGAACACCTGTGACACCAGTCAGTTGTGTTGACGGCGGCCCCGAACCTCGACCACACAGTCAGCCGTGTTCCGGAATTCCGTGTATGGGGAGGTTCCGTTTTCTGTCTGCAGCACCCGGGATCTCCTAGGAGCCCTTCGAGAGTCTTCCCCGAGTCCCTCCCAGTGCGGGCAGCCAGGGGAAGGCGGGTTTTGGGCTGGAAATGCAGGTAGCATCTAGTGCCTCCCCATGGACAGGGGAGGTAATTAGCGGAATTCCCCCTGCCAGGGAACACCTGTGACACCAGGCAGCTGCGTGGAGTGCGGCCCTAAACCTCACCCACACAGTCACACGTGTTCTGGAATTCTGAGTGTGGGGAGGTTCCGTCTTCTCTCTGCAGCACCCGGGTTTTCCTAGGAGCCTTTCGAGTGTCTTCCCCCAGTCCCTCACTTTGCGGGCTGCCGGGGAAAGGAGGGGGTTGAGCTGGAAAAGCAGGTAGCATCTTGTGCCTCCCCATGCACAAGGGAGGTAATTAGCGGACTTCCCCCTGCCAGGGAACACCTGTGATACCAGGCAGCTGCGTGGAGGGCGGCCCCGAACCTCCCCCACACAGTCAGCCGTGTTCCGGAATTCTGAGTGTGGGGAGGTTCCGTCTTCTGTCTGCAGCACCCGGGATCTCCTAGGAGCCCTTCGAGTGTCTTCCCCGAATCCCTCCCACTGCGGGCTGCCGGTGAAAGGCGGGGGTTGGGCTGGAAACTCAGGTAGCATCTAGTGCCTCCCCATGGACAGGGGAGGTAATTAGCGGACTTCCCCCTGCCAGGGAACACCTGTGACACCAGGCAGCTGCGTGGAGGTCGGCCCCGAACCTCCCCCACACAGTCAGCCGTGTTCAGGAATTCTGAGTGTGGGGAGGTTCCGTCTTATGTCTGCAGCACCCGGGATCTCCTAGGAGCCCTTCGAGTGTCTTCCCCGAATCCCTCCCACTGCGGGCTGCCGGGAAAGGCGGGGGTTGGGCTGGAAACTCAGGTAGCATCTAGTGCCTCCCCATGGACAGGGGAGGTAATTAGCGGACTTCCCCCTGCCAGGGAACACCTGTGACACCAGGCAGCTGCGTGGAGGGCGGCACCGAACCTCCCCCACACTCAGCCGTGTTCCGAAATTCTGAGTGTGGGGAGGTTCCGTCTTATGTCTGCAGCACCCTGGTTCACCTAGGAGCCCTTCGAGTGTCTTCCCCCAGTCCATCACTGTGCGGGCTGCCGGGGAATGGCGGGGGTTGGGTTGGAAAAGCAGGTAGCATCTTGTGCCTCCCCATGGACAAGGGAGGTAATTAGCGGACTTCCCCCTGCCAGGGAACACCTGTGACACCAGGCAGCTTTGTGGATGACGGCCCCGAACCTCCCCCACACAGTCAACCGTGTTCCGGAATTCTGAGTGTGGGGAGGTTCCGTCTTCTGTCTGCAGCACCCGGGATCTCCTAGGAGCCCTTCGAGTGTCTTCCCAGAGTCCCTCCTTTGCGGGCTGCCGGGGAAAGGAGGGGGTTGTGCTGGAAACGCAGGTAGCATCTAGTGCCTCCCCATGGACAGGGGAGGTAATTAGCGGACTTCCTCCTGCCAGGGAACACCTGTGACACAAGGCAGCTGCGTGGAGGGCGGCCACGAACCTCCCCTACACAGTCATCCGTGTTCCGGAATTCTGAGTGTGGGGAGGTTCCGTCTTCTGTCTGCAGCACCCGGGATCTCCTAGGAGCCTTTCGAGTGTCTTCCCCGAATCCCTCCCACTGCGGGCTGCCGGGGAAAGGCGGGGGTTGGGCTGGAAATCATTTAGCATCTAGTGCCTCCCCATGGACAGGGGAGGTAATTAGCGGACTTCCCCCTGCCAGGGAACACCTGTGACACCAGGCAGCTGCGTGGAGGGCGGCCCCGAACCTCCCCCACACAGTCAGCCGTGTTCCGGAATTCTGAGTGTGGGGAGGTTCCGTCTTATTTCTGCAGCACCCGGGTTCACCTAGGAGCCCTACGAGTGTCTTCACCCAGTCCCTCACTTTGCGAGCTGCCGGGGAATGGCGGAGGTTGGGCTGGAAAAGCAGGTAGCATCTTGTGCCTCCCCTTGGACAAGGGAGGTAAAAGCGGACTTCCCCCTGCCAGGGAACACCTGTGACACCAGGCAGCTGCGTGGAAGGCGGCCCCGAACCTCCCCCACACAGTCAACCGTGTTCCGGAATTCTGAGTGTGGGGAGGTTCCGTCTTCTGTCTGCAGCACACGGGATCTCCTAGGAGCCGTTCGAGAGTCTTCCCCCAGTCCCTACCAGTGCTGGCTGCCGGGGAAATGCGGGGGTTGTGCTGGAAACGCAGGTAGCATCTAGTGCCTACCCATGGACAGGGGAGGAAATTAGCGGACTTCCCCCTGCCAGGGAACACCTGTGACACCAGGCAGCTGCGTGGAGGGCGGCCCCGAACCTCCCCCACACAGTCAACCTTGTTCCGGAATTCTGAGTGTGGGGAGGTTCCGTCTTATGTCTGCAGCACCCGGGATCTCCTAGGAGCCCTTCGAGTGTCTTCCCCGTGTCCCTCCCAGTGCGGGCAGCCGGGGAACTGCGGGGGTTGGGCTGGAAACTCAGGTAGTATCTAGTGCCTCCCCATGGACAGGGGAGGTAATTAGCGGTCTTCCCCCTGCCAGGGAAAACCTGTGACACCAGTCAGCTGCGTGGACGGCGGCCCCGAACCTCGACCACACAGCCAGCCGTGTTCCGGAATTCTGAGTGTGTGGAGGTTCCGTTTTCTGTCTGCAGCACCCGGGATCTCCTAGGAGCCCTTCGAGAGTCTTCCCCGAGTCCCTCCCAGTGCGGGCAGCCAGGGAAAGGCGGGGTTTGGGCTGGAAAAGCAGGTAGCATCTAGTGCCTCCCCATGGACAGGGGAGGTAATTAGAGGAATTCCCCCTGCCAGGGAACACCTGTGACACCAGGCAGCTGCGTGGAGTGCGGCCCTAAACCTCACCCACACAGTCACACGTGTTCCGGAATTCTGAGTGTGGGGAGGTTCCGTCTTCCCTCTGCAGCACCCGGGTTCTCCTAGGAGCCTTTCGAGTGTCTTCCCCCAGTTCCTCACTTCGCGTGCTGCCGGGGAAAGGAGGCGGTTGGGCTGGAAAATCAGGTAGCATCTTGTGCCTCCCCATGGACAAGGGAGGTAATTAGCGGACTTCCCCCTGCCAGGGAACACCTGTGACACCAGGCAGCTGCGTGGAGTGCGGCCCCGAACCTCCACCACACAGTCAGCCGTGTTCCGGAATTCTGAGTGTGGGGAGGTTCCGTCTTCTGTCTGCAGTACCCGGGATCTCCTATGAGCCCTTCGAGTGTCTTCCCCGAATCCCTCCCACTGCGGGCTGCCGGTGAAAGGCGGGGGTTGGGCTGGAAACTCAGGTAGCATCTAGTGCCTCCCCATGGACAGGGGAGGAAATTAGCGGACTTCCCCCTTCCAGGGAACACCTGTGACACCAGGCAGCTGCGTGGATGGCGTCCCCGAAACTCCCCCACACAGTCAGCCATTTTCCGGAATTCTGAGTGTGGTGAGGTTCCGTCTTATGTCTGCAGCACCCGGGTTCACCTAGGAGCCCTTCGAGTGACTTCCCCCAGTCCCTCACTGTGGGGGCTACCGGGGAAAGGACGGGGTTGGGCTGGAATAGCAGGTAGCATCTTGTGCCTCCCCATGGACAGGGGAGGAAATTAGCGGACTTCCCCCTGCCAGGGAACACCTGTGACACCAGGCAGCTGCGTGGAGGGCGGCCCCGAACCTCCCCCACACAGTCAAACGTGTTCCGGAATTCTGAGTGTGGGGAGGTTCCGTCTTCTGTCTGCAGCACCCGGGATCTCCTAGGAGCCCTTCGAGTGTCTTCCCAGAGGCCCTCCCTGTGCGGGCTGCCGAGGAAAGGAGGGGTTTGTGCTGGAAACGAAGGTAGCATCTAGTGCCTCCCCATGGACAGGGGAGGTAATTAGCGGACTTCCACCTGCCAGGGAACACCTGTGACAAAAGGCAGCTGCGTGGATGGCGGCCCCGAACCTCCCCCACACAGTCATTCGTGTTTCGGAATTCTGAGTGTGGGGAGGTTCCGTCTTCTGTCTGAAGCACCCGGGTTCTCCTAGGAGCCTTTCGAGTGTCTTCCCCCAGTCCCTCCCTGTGCGGGCTGCCGGGGAAAGGCGGGGGTTGGGCTGGAAAAGCAGGTAGCATCTTGTGCCTCACCATGGACAAGGGAGGTAATTAGCGGACTTCCCCCTGCCAGGGAACACCTGTGACACCAGGCAGCTGCGTGGATGGCGGCCCCGAACCTCCCCCACACAGTCAACCGTGTTCCGGAATTCTGAGTGTGATGAGGTTCCGTCTTCTGTCTGCAGCACCCAGGATTTCCTAGGAGCCCTTCGAGAGTCTTCCCCCAGTCCCACGCTGTGCGGGCTGCCGGGGAAAGGAGGGGGTTGGGCTGGAAAAGCAGGTAGCATCTAGTGCCTACCCATGGACAGGGGAGGTAATTAGCGGAGTACCCCCTGCCAGGGAACACCTGTGACACCAGGCAGCTGCGTGGAGGGCGGCCGCGAACCTCCCCCACACAGTTAACCGTGTTCCGGAATTCTGAGTGTGGGGAGGTTCCGTCTTATGTCTGCAGCACCCTGGATCTCCTAGGAGCCCTTCGAGAGTCTTCCCCGAGTCCCTCCCAGTGCGGGAAGCCGGGGAAATGCGTGGGTTGGGCTGGAAACTCAGGTAGTATCTAGTGCCTCCAGATGGACAGGGGAGGTAATTAGCGGTCTTCTCCCTGCCAGGGAACACCTGTAACACCAGTCAGCTCTGTTGACGGCGGCCCCGAACCTCGACCACACAGTCAGCCGTGTTCCGGAATTCTGTGTATGGGGAGGTTCCGTCTTCTGTCTGCAGCACCCGGGATCTCCTAGGAGCCCTTCGAGAGTCTTCCCCGAGTCCCTCCCAGTGCGGGCAGCCAGGGGAAGGCGGGGTTTGGGCTGTAAAAGCAGGTAGCATCTAGTGCCTCCCCATGGACAGGGGAGGTAATTAGCGGAATTCCCCCTGCCAGGGATCACCTGTGACACCAGGCAGCTGCGTGGAGTGCGGCCCTAAACCTCACCCACACAGTCACACGTGTTCCGGAATTCTGAGTGTGGGGAGGTTCCGTCTTCTCTCTGCAGCACCCGGGTTTTCCTAGGAGCCTTTCGAGTGTCTTCCCCCAGTCCCCCCCTTTGCGGACTGCCGGGGAAAGGAGGGGGTTGAGCTGGAAAAGCAGGTAGCATCTTGTGCCTCCCCATGCACAAGGGAGGTAATTAGCGGACTTCCCCCTGCCAGGGAACACCTGTGATACCAGGCAGCTGCGTGGAGGCGGCCCTGAACCTCCCCCACACAGTCACCCGTGTTCAGGAATTCTGAGTGTGGGGAGGTTCCGTCTTCTGTCTGCAGCACCCGGGATCTCCTAGGAGCCCTTCGAGTGTCTTCCCCGAATCCCTCCCACTGCGGGCTGCCGGTGAAAAGAGGGGTTTGGGCTGGAAAAGCAGGTAGCATCTAGTGCCTCCCCATGGACAGGGGAGGTAATTAGAGGAATTCCCCCTGCCAGGGAACACCTGTGACACCAGGCAGCTGCGTGGAGTGCGGCCCTAAACCTCACCCACACAGTCACACGTGTTCCGGAATTCTGAGTGTGGGGAAGTTCCGTCTTCTCTCTGCAGCACCCGGGTTTTCCTAGGAGCCTTTCGAGTGTCTTCCCCCAGTCCCTCCCTTTGCGGGCTGCCGGGGAATGGAGAGGGTTGGGCTGGAAATGCAGGTAGCATCTTGTGCCTCCCCATGCACAGGGGAGGTAACTAGCGGACTTCCCCCTGCCAGGGAACACCTGTGACACCAGGCAGCTGCGTGGAGGGCCGCCCCGAAACTCCCCCACACAGTCAGCCGTGTTCCGGAATTCTGAGTGTGGGGAGGTTCCGTCTTCTGTCTGCAGCACCCGGGATCTCCTAGGAGCCCTTCGAGTGTCTTCCCCGAATCCCTCCCACTGCGGGCTGCCGGGGAAATGCGGGGGTTGGGCTGGAAACTCAGGTAGAATCTAGTGCCTCCCCATGGACAGGGGAGGAAATTAGCGGACTTCCCCCTGCCAGGGAACACCTGTGACACCAGGCACCTGCGTGGATGGCGGCCCCGAAACTCCCCCACACAGTCAGCCGTGTTCCGGAATTCTGAGTGTGGGGAGGTTCCGTCTTCTGTCTGCAGCACCCAGGATCTCCTAGGAGCCCTTCGAGAGTCTTCCCCCAGTCCCTCACTGTGCGGGCTGCCGGGGAAAGGCGGGGGTTGGGCTGGAAACGCAGGTAGCATCTAGTGCCTACCCATGGACGGGGGAGGTAATTAGCGGACTTCCCCCTGCCAGGGAACACCAGGCAGCTGCGTGGAGGGCGGCCCCGAACCTCCCCCACACAGTCAACCGTGTTCCGGAATTCTGAGTGTGGGGAGGTTCCGTCTTATGTCTGCAGCACCCGGGATCTCCTAGGAGCCCTTCGAGAGTCTTCCCCGAGTCCCTCCCAGTGCGGGCAGCCGGGGAACTGCGGGGGTTGGGCTGGAAACTCAGGTAGTATCTAGTGCCTCCAGATGGACAGGGGAGGTAATTAGCGGTCTTTTCCCTGCCAGGGAACACCTGTGACACCAGTCAGCTGTGTTGACGGCGGCCCCGAACCTCGACCACACAGTCAGCCGTGTTCCGGAATTCCGTGTATGGGGAGGTTCCGTTTTCTGTCTGCAGCACCCGGGATCTCCTAGGAGCCCTTCGAGAGTCTTCCCCGAGTCCCTCCCAGTGCGGGCAGCCAGGGGAAGGCGGGGTTTGGGCTGGAAAAGCAGGTAGCATCTAGTGCCTCCCCATGGACAGGGGAGGTAATTAGCGGAAATCCCCCTGCCAGGGAACACCTGTGACACCAGGCAGCTGCGTGGAGTGCGGCCCTAAACCTCACCCACACAGTCACACGTGTTCCGGAATTCTGAGTGTGGGGAGGTTCCGTCTTCTCTCTGCAGCACCCGGGTTTTCCTAGGAGCCTTTCGAGTGTCTTCCCGCAGTCCCTCACTTTGCGGGCTGCCGGGGAAAGGAGGGGGTTGAGCTGGAAAAGCAGGTAGCATCTTGTGCCTCCCCATGCACAAGGGAGGTAATTAGCGGACTTCCCCCTGCCAGGGAACACCTGTGATACCAGGCAGCTGCGTGGAGGGCGGCCCCGAACCTCCCCCACACAGTCAGCCGTGTTCCGGAATTCTGAGTGTGGGGAGGTTCCGTCTTCTGTCTGCAGCACCCGGGATCTCCTAGGAGCCCTTCGAGTGTCTTCCCCGAATCCCTGCCACTGCGGGCTGCCGGTGAAAGGCTGGGGTTGGGCTGGAAAAGCAGGTAGCATCTTGTGCCTCCCCATGGACAAGGGAGGTAATTAGCGGACTTCCCCCTGCCAGGGAACACCTGTGACACCAGGCAGCTGCGTGGAGGGCGGCCCCGAACCTCCCCCACACAGTCAGCCGTGTTCCGGAATTCTGAGTGTGGGGAGGTTCCGTCTTCTGTCTGCAGCACCCGGGATCTCCTAGGATCCCTTCGAATGTCTTCCCCGAATCCCTCTCACTGCGGGCTGCCGGTGAAAGGCGGGGGTTGGGCTGGAAACTCAGGTAGCATCTAGTGCCTCCCCATGGACAGGGGAGGTAATTAGCGGACTTCCCCCTGCCAGGGAACACCTGTGACACCAGGCAGCTGCGTGGAGGGCGGCCACGAACCTCCCCAACACAGTCAGCCGTGTTCAGGAATTCTGAGTGTGGGGAGGTTCCGTCTTATGTCTGCAGCACCCGGGATCTCCTAGGAGCCCTTCGAGTGTCTTCCCCGAATCCCTCCCACTGCGGGCTGCCGGGAAAGGCGGGGGTTGGGCTGGAAACTCAGGTAGCATCTAGTGCCTCCCCATGGACAGGGGAGGTAATTAGCGGACTTCCCCCTGCCAGGGAACACCTGTGACACCAGGCAGCTGCGTGGAGGGCGGCACCGAACCTCCCCCACACTCAGCCGTGTTCCGAAATTCTGAGTGTGGGGAGGTTCCGTCTTATGTCTGCAGCACCCTGGTTCACCTAGGAGCCCTTCGAGTGTCTTCCCCCAGTCCCTCACTGTGCGATCTGCCGGGGAATGGCGGGGGTTGGGTTGGAAAAGCAGGTAGCATCTTGTGCCTCCCCATGGACAAGGGAGGTAATTAGCGGACTTCCCCCTGCCAGGGAACACCTGTGACACCAGGCAGCTTTGTGGAGGACGGCCCCGAACCTCCCCCACACAGTCAACCGTGTTCCGGAATTCTGAGTGTGGGGAGGTTCCGTCTTCTGTCTGCAGCACCCGGGATCTCCTAGGAGCCTTTCGAGTGTCTTCCCAGAGTCCCTCCCTGTGCGGGCTCCCGGGGTAAGGAGGGGGTTGTGCTGGAAACGCAGGTAGCATCTAGTGCCTCCCCATGGACAGGGGAGGTAATTAGCGGAATTCCTCCTGCCAGGGAACACCTGTGACACAAGGCAGCTGCGTGGAAGGCGGCCACGAACCTCCCCTACACAGTCATCCGTGTTCCGGAATTCTGAGTGTGGGGAGGTTCCGTCTTCTGTCTGCAGCACCCGGGATCTCCTAGGAGCCTTTCGAGTGTCTTCCCCGAATCCCTCCCACTGCGGGCTGCCGGGGAAAGGCGGGGGTTGGGCTGGAACTCATTTAGCATCTAGTGCCTCCCCATGGACAGGGGAGGTAATTAGCGGACTTCCCCCTGCCAGGGAACACCTGTGACACCAGGCAGCTGCGTGGAGGGCGGCCCCGAACCTCCCCCACACAGTCAGCCGTGTTCCGGAATTCTGAGTGTGGGGAGGTTCCGTCTTATGTCTGCAGCACCCGGGTTCACCTAGGAGCCCTACGAGTGTCTTCCCCCAGTCCCTCACTTTGCGAGCTGCCGGGGAATGGCGGAGGTTGGGCTGGAAAAGCAGGTAGCATCTTGTGCCTCCCCATGGACAAGGGAGGTAAAAGCGGACTTCCCCCTGCCAGGGAACACCTGTGACACCAGGAAGCTGCGTGGAGGGCGGCCCCGAACCTCCCCCACACAGTCAACCGTGTTCCGGAATTCTGAGTGTGGGGAGGTTCCGTCTTCTGTCTGCAGCACCCGGGATCTCCTAGGAGCCCTTCGAGAGTCTTCCCCCAGTCCCTACCAGTGCTGGCTGCCGGGGAAATGCGGGGGTTGGGCTGGAAACGCAGGTAGCATCTAGTGCCTACCCATGGACAGGGGAGGTAATTAGCGGACTTCCCCCAGCCAGGGAACACCTGTGACACCAGGCAGCTGCGTGGAGGGCGGCCCCGAACCTCCCCCACACAGTCAACATTGTTCCGGAATTCTGAGTGTGGGGAGGTTCCGTCTTATGTCTGCAGCACCCGGGATCTCCTAAGAGCCCTTCGAGAGTCTTCCCCGAGTCACTCCCAGTGCGGGCAGCCAGGGAACTGCGGGGGTTGGGCTGGAAACTCAGGTAGTATCTAGTGCCTCCCCATGGACAGGGGAGGTAATTAGCGGTCTTCCCCCTGCCAGGGAACACCTGTGACACCAGTCAGCTGCGTGGACGGCGGCCCCGAACCTCGACCACACAGTCAGCCGTGTTCCGGAATTCTGAGTGTGTGGAGGTTCCGTTTTCTGTCTGCAGCATCCGGGATCTCCTAGGAGCCCTTCGAGAGTCTTCCCCGAGTCCCTCCCAGTGCGGGCAGCCAGGGAAAGGCGGGGTTTGGGCTGGAAAAGCAGGTAGCATCTAGTGCCTCCCCATGGACAGGGGAGGTAATTAGCGGAATTCCCCCTGCCAGGGAACACCTGTGACACCAGGCAGCTGCGTGGAGTGCGGCCCTAAACCTCACCCACACAGTCACACGTGTTCCGGAATTCTGAGTGTGGGGAGGATCCGTCTTCCCTCTGCAGCACCCGGGTTCTCCTAGGAGCCTTTCGAGTGTCTTCCCCCAGTCCCTCCCTGTGCGGGCTGCCGGGGAAAGGCGGGGGTTGGGCTGGAAAAGCAGGTAGCATCTTGTGCCTCACCATGGACAAGGGAGGTAATTAGCGGACTTCCCCCTGCCAGGGAACACCTGTGACACCAGGCAGCTGCGTGGAGGGCGGCCCCGAACCTCCCCCACACAGTCAACCGTGTTCCGGAATTCTGAGTGTGGGGAGGTTCCGTCTTCTGTCTGCAGCACCCAGGATCTCCTAGGAGCACTTCGAGAGTCTTCCCCCAGTCCCACACTGTGCGGGCTGCCGGGGAAAGGAGGGGGTTGGGCTGGAAAAGCAGGTAGCATCTAGTGCCTACCCATGGACAGGGGAGGTAATTAGCGGACTACCCCCTGCCAGGGAAAACCTGTGACACCAGGAAGCTGCGTGGAGGGCGGCCCAGAACCTCCCCCACACAGTTAACCGTGTTCCGGAATTCTGAGTGTGGGGAGGTTCCGTCTTATGTCTGCAGCACCCTGGATCTCCTAGGAGCCCTTCGAGAGTCTTCCCCGAGTCCCTCCCAGTGCGGGAAGCCGGGGAACTGCGTGGGTTGGGCTGGAAACTCAGGTAGTATCTAGTGCCTCCAGATGGACAGGGGAGGTAATTAGCGGTCTTCTCCCTGCCAGGGAACACCTGTAACACCAGTCAGCTCTGTTGACGGCGGCCCCGAACCTCGACCACACAGTCAGCCGTGTTCCGGAATTCTGTGTATGGGGAGGTTCCGTCTTCTGTCTGCAGCACCCGGGATCTCCTAGGAGCCCTTCGAGAGTCTTCCCCGAGTCCCTCCCAGTGCGGGCAGCCAGGGGAAGGCGGGGTTTGGGCTGGAAAAGCAGGTAGCATCTAGTGCCTCCCCATGGACAGGGGAGGTAATTAGCGGAATTCCCCCTGCCAGGGATCACCTGTGACTCCAGGCAGCTGCGTGGAGTGCGGCCCTAAACCTCACCCACACAGTCACACGTGTTCCGGAATTCTGAGTGTAGGGAGGTTCCGTCTTCTCTCTGCAGCACCCGGGTTTTCCTAGGAGCCTTTCGAGTGTCTTCCCCCAGTCCCTCCCTTTGCGGACTGCCGGGGAAAGGAGGGGGTTGAGCTGGAAAAGCAGGTAGCATCTTGTGCCTCCCCATGCACAAGGGAGGTAATAGGCGGACTTCCCCCTGCCAGGGAACACCTGTGATACCAGGCAGCTGCGTGGAGGGCGGCCCCGAACCTCCCCCACACAGTCACCCGTGTTCAGGAATTCTGAGTGTGGGGAGGTTCCGTCTTCTGTCTGCAGCACCCGGGATCTCCTAGGAGCCCTTCGAGTGTCTTCCCCGAATCCCTCCCACTGCGGGCTGCCGGTGAAAAGAGGGGGTTGGGCTGGAAAAGCAGGTAGCATCTTGTGCCTCCCCATGGACAAGGGAGGTAATTAGCAGACTTCCCCCTGCCAGGGAACACCTGTGACATCAGGCAGCTGCGTGGAGGGCGGCCCCGAACCTCCCCCACACAGTAGGCCGTGTTCCGGAATTCTGAGTGTGGGGTGGTTCCGTCTTCTGTCTGCAGCACCCAGGATCTCCTAGGAGCCCTTCGAGAGTCTTCCCCCAGTCCCTACCAGTGCTGGCTGCCGGGGAAAGGCGGGGGTTGGGCTGGAAACGCAGGTAGCATCTAGTGCCTACCCATGGACAGGGGAGGTAATTAGCGGACTTCCCCCTGCCAGGGAACACCTGTGACACCAGGCAGCTGCGTGGAGGGCGGCCCCGAACCTCCCCCACACAGTCAACCTTGTTCCGGAATTCTGAGTGTGGTGAGGTTCCGTCTTATGTCTGCAGCACCCGGGATCTCCTAGGAGCCCTTCGAGAGTCTTCCCCGTGTCCCTCCCAGTGCGGGTAGCCGGGGAACTGCGGGGGTTGGGCTGGAAACTCAGGTACTATCTAGTGCCTCCCCATGGACAGGGGAGGTAATTAGCGGTCTTCCCCCTGCCAGGGAACACCTGTGACACCAGTCAGCTGCGTGGACGGCGGCCCCGAAAATCGACCACACAGTCAGCCGTGTTCCGGAATTCTGAGTGTGTGGAGGTTCCGTTTTCTGTCTGCAGCACCCGGGATCTCCTAGGAGCCCTTCGAGAGTCTTCCCCGAGTCCCTCCCAGTGCGGGCAGCCAGGGAAAGGCGGGGTTTGGGCTGGAAAAGCAGGTAGCATCTAGTGCCTCCCCATGGACAGGGGAGGTAATTAGCGGAATTCCCCCTGCCAGGGAACACCTGTGACACCAGGCAGCTGCGTGGAGTGCGGCCCTAAACCTCACCCACACAGTCACACGTGTTCCGGAATTCTGAGTGTGGGGAGGTTCCGTCTTCCCTCTGCAGCACCCGAGTTCTCCTAGGACCCTTTCGAGTGTCTTCCCCCAGTTCCTCACTTTGCGGGCTGCCGGGGAAAGGAGGCGGTTGGGCTGGAAAATCAGGTAGCATCTTGTGCCTCCCCATGGACAAGGGAGGTAATTAGCGGACTTCCCCCTGCCAGGGAACACCTGTGAGACCAGGCAGCTGCGTGGAGGGCGGCCCCGAACCTCCCCCACACAGTCAGCCGTGTTCAGGAATTCTGAGTGTGGGGAGGTTCCGTCTTCTGTCTGCAGCACCCGGGATCTCCTAGGAGCCCTTCGAGTGTCTTCCCCGAATCCCTCCCACTGCGGGCTACCGGTGAAAGGAGGGGGTTGGCCTGGAAATGCAGGTAGCATCTTGTGCCTCCCCATGGACAGGGGAGGTAACTAGCGGACTTCCCCCTGCCAGGGAACACCTGTGACACCAGGCAGCTGCGTGGAGGGCGGCCCCGAAACTCCCCCACACAGTCAGCCGTGTTCCGGAATTCTGAGTGTGGGGAGGTTCCGTCTTCTGTCTGCAGCACCCGGGATCTCCTAGGAGCCCTTCGAGTGTCTTCCCCGAATCCCTCCCACTGCGGGCTGCCGGGGAAATGCGGGGGTTTGGCTGGAAACTCAGGTAGCATCTAGTGCCTCCCCATGGACAGGGGAGGAAATTAGCGGACTTCCCCCTGCCAGGGAACACCTGTGACACCAGGCAGCTGCGTGGATGGCGGCCCCGTAACTCCCCCACACAGTCAGCCGTTTTCCGGAATTCTGAGTGTGGTGAGGTTCCGTCTTATGTCTGCAGAACCCGGGTTCACCTAGGAGCCCTTCGAGTGACTTCCCCCAGTCCCTCACTGTGGGGGCTGCCGGGGAAAGGAGGGGGTTGGGCTGGAATAGCAGGTAGCATCTTGTGCCTCCCCATGGACAGGGGAGGTAATTAGCGGACTTCCCCCTGCCAGGGAACACCTGTGACACCAGGCAGCTGCGTAGAGGGCGGCCCCGAACCTCCCCGACACAGTCAACCGTGTTCCGGAATTCTGAGTGTGGGGAGGTTCCGTCTTCTGTCTGCAGCACCCGGGATCTCATAGGAGCCTTTCGAGTGTCTTCCCAGAGTCCCTCCCTGTGCGGGCTGCCGGGGAAAGGAGGGGGTTGTGCTGGAAACGAAGGTAGCATCTAGTGCCTCCCCATGGACAGGGGAGGTAATTAGCGGAATTCCCCCTGCCAGGGAACACCTGTGACACCAGGCAGCTGCGTAGAGCGCGGCCCCGAAGCTCCCCCACTCAGTCAACCGTGTTCCGGAATTCTGAGTGTGGGGAGGTTCCGTCTTATGTCTGCAGCACCCGGGTTCACCTAGGAACCTTTCGAGTGTCTTCGCCCAGTCCCTCCCTGTGCGGGCTGCCAGGGAAAGGCGGGGGTTGGGCTGGAAAAACAGGTAGCATCTTGTGCCTCCCCATGGACAAGGGAGGTAATTAGCAGACTTCCCCCTGCCAGGGAACACCTGTGACACCAGGCAGCTGCGTGGAGGGCGGCCCCGAACCTCCCCCACACAGTAGGCCGTGTTCCGGAATTCTGAGTGTGGGGAGGTTCCGTCTTCTGTCTGCAGCACCCGGGATCTCCTAGGAGCCCTTCGAGTGTCTTCCCCGAATCCCTCCCACTGCGGACTGCCGCGGAAAGGCGGGGTTTGGGCTGGAAACTCAGGTAGCATCTAGTGCCTCCCCATGGACAGGGGAGGTAATTAGCGGACTTCTCCCTGCCAGGGAACACCTGTGACACCAGGCAGCTGCGTGGAGGGCGACCCCGAACCTCCCCCACACAGTCAGCCGTGTTCCGGAATTCTGAGTGTGGGGAGGTTCCGTCGTCTGTCTGCAGCACCCGGGTTCACCTAGGAGCCCTTCGAGTGTCTTCCCCCAGTCCCTAACTCTGCGGGCTGCCGGGGAATGGCGGACGTTGGGCTGGAAAAGCAGGTAGCATCTTGTGCCTCCCCATGGACAAGGGAGGTAATTAGCGGAATTCCCCCTGCCAGGGAACACCTGTGACACCAGGCAGCTGCGTGGAGTGCGGCCCTAAACCTCACCCACGCAGTCACACGTGTTCCGGAATTCTGAGTGTGGGGAGGTTCCGTCTTCTGTCTGCAGCACCCGGGTTCTCCTAGAAGCCTTTCGAGTGTCTTCCCCCATTCCCTCCCTTTGCGGGCTGCCGGGGAAAGGAGGGGGTTGGGCTGGAAAAGCAGGAAGCATCTTGTGCCTCCCCATGGACAAAGGAGGTAATTAGCGGAATTCCCCCTGCCAGGGAACACCTGTGTCACCAGGCAGCTGCGTGGAGGTCGGCCCCAAACTTCCCCCACACAGTCAGCCGTGTTCCGGAATTCTGACTGTGGGGAGGTTCGGTCTTATGTCTGCAGCACCCGGGTTCACCTAGGAGCCCTTCGAGTGTCTTCCCCCAGTCCCTCACTTTGCGGGCTGCCGGGCAATGGCAGAGGTTGAGCTGGAAACTCAGGTAGCATCTAGTGCCTCCCCATGGACAGGGGAGGTAATTAGCGGACTTCCACCTGCCAGGGAACACCTGTGACACAAGGCAGCTGCGTGGAGGGCGGACACGAACCTCCCCCACACAGTCATCCTTGTTCCGGAATTCTGAGTGTGGGGAGGTTCCGTCTTCTGTCTGCAGCACCCGGGTTCTCCTAGGAGCCTTTCGAGTGTCTTCCCCCAGTTCCTCCCTGTGCGGGCTGCCGGGGAAAGGCGGGGGTTGGGCTGGAAAAGCAGGTAGCATCTTGTGCCTCCCCATGGACAAGGGAGGTAATTAGCGGAATTCCACCTGCCAGGGAACACCTGTGACACTTGGCAGCTGCGTGGAGGGCGGCCCCAAACCTCCCCCACACAGTCATCCTTGTTCCGGAGTTCTGAGTGTGGGGAGGTTCCGTCTTCTGTCTGCAGCACCCGGGTTCTCCTAGGAGCCTTTCGAGTGTCTTCCCCAAGTTCCTCCCTGTGCGGGTTGCCGGGGAAAGGCGGGGGTTGGGCTGGAAAAGCAGGTAGCATCTTGTGCCTACCCATGGACAAGGGAGGTAATTAGCGGACTTCCCCCTGCCAGGGAACACCTGTGACACTTGGCAGCTGCGTGGAGGGCGGCCCCAAACCTCCCCCACACAGTCACACGTGTTCCGGAATTCTGAGTGTGGGGAGGTTCCGTCTTAAGTCTGCAGCACCTGGGTTCACCTAGGAGCCCTTCGAGTGTCTTCCCCCAGTCCCTCACTGTTCGGGCTGCCGGGGAATGGCGGAGGTTGGGCTGGAAAAGCAGGTAGCATCTTGTGCCTCCCCATGGACAAGGGAGGTAATTAGCGGACCTCCCCCTGCCAGGGAATACCTGTGACACCAGGCAGCTGCGTGGAGGGCGGCCCCGAACCTCCCCCACACAGTCAGCCGTGTTCAGGAATTCTGACAGTGGGGAGGTTCCGTCTTTTGTCTGCAGCACCCGGGATCTCCTAGGAGCCCTTCGAGTGTCTTCCCCGAATCCCTCCCCCTGCGGGCTGCCGGGGAAAGGCGGGGGTTGGGCTGGAAACTCAGGTAGCATCTAGTGCCTCCCCATGGACAGGGGAGGTAATTAGCGGACTTCCCCCTGCCAGGTAACACCTGTGACACCAGGCAGCAACGTGGAGTGCGGCCCCTAACCTCCCCCACACAGTCAGCCGTGTTCCGGAATTCTGAGTGTGGGGAGGTTCCGTCTTATGTCTGCAGCACCCGGGTTCACCTAGGAGCCCTTCGAGTGTCTTCCCCCAGTCCCTCACTGTGCGGGCTGCCGGGGAATGGCGGAGGTTGGGCTGGAAAAGCAGGTAGCATCTTGTGCCTCCCCATCGACAAGGGAGATAATTAGCGGACTTCCCCCTGCCAGGGAAAACCTGTGACAACAGGCAGCTGCGTGGACGGCGTCCCCAAACCTCGACCACACAGTCAGCCGTGTTCCGGAATTCTGAGTGTGGGGAGGTTCCGTCTTCTGTCTGCAGCACCCGGGATCTCCTAGGAGCCCTTCGAGAGTTTTCCCCGAGTCCCTCCCAGTGCGGGCAGCCAGGGAGAGGCGGGGTTTGGGCTGGAAACGCAGGTAGCATCTAGTGCCTCCCCATGGACAGGGGAGGTAATTAGCGGAATTCCCCCTGCCAGTGAACACCTGTGACACAAGGCAGCTGCGTGGAGTGCGCCCCTAACCCTCACCCACACAGTCACACGTGTTCCGGAATTCTGAGTGTGGGGAGGTTCCGTATTCTGTCTGCAGCACCCGGGTTCTCCTAGGAGCCTTTCGAGTGTCTTCCCCCAGTCCCTCCCTGTGCGGGCTGCAGGGGAAAGGCGGGGGTTTGGCTTTAAAAGCAGGTAGCATCTTGTGCCTCCCCATGGACAAGGGAGGTAATTAGCGGACTTCCCCCTGCCAGGGAACACCTGTGACACCAGGCATCTGCGTGGAGGGCGGCCCTGAACCTCCCCCACACAGTCAGCCGTGTTCAGGAATTCTGAGTGTGGGGAGGTTCCGTCTTCTGTCTGCAGCACCCGGGATCCCCTAGGAGCCCTTCGAGTGTCTTCCCCGAGTCCCTCCCACTGCGGGCTGCCGGGGAAAGGCGGGGGTTGGGCTGGAAACTCAGGTAGCATCTAGTGCCTCCCCATGGACAGGGGAGGTAATTAGCGGACTTCCCCCTGCCAGGGAACACCTGTGACACCAGGCAGATGCGTGGAGGGCGGCCCGTCCCTCCCCCACACAGTCAGCCGTGTTCCGGAATTCTGAGTGTGGGGAGGTTCCGTCTTATGTCTGCAGCACCCGGGTTCTCCTAGGAGCTCTTCGAGTGTCTTCCCCCATTCCCTCACTGTGCGGGCTGCCGGGGAATGGCGGGGGTTGGGCTGGAAAAGCAGGTAGCATCTTGTGCCTCCCCATGGACAGGGGAGGTAATTAGCGGACTTCCCCCTGCCAGGGAACACCTGTGACACCAGGCAGCTGCGTGGAGGGCGGCCCCGAACCTCCCCCACTCTGTCAGCCGTGTTCCGTTATTCTGAGGGTCGGGAGGTTCCGTCTTCTGTCTGCAGCACCCGGGATCTCCTAGGAGCACTTCGAGAGTTTTCACCGAGTCCCTCCCAGTGCGGGCAGGCAGGGAAAGTCGGGGTTAAGGCTGGAAACGCAGGTAGCATCTAGTGCCTCCTCATGGACAGGGGAGGTAATTAGCGGAATTCCCCCTGCCAGGGAACACCTGTGACACCAGGCAGCTGCGTGGAGGCGGCCCCGAACCTCCCCCACACAGTCAGCCGTGTTCAAGAATTCTGAGTGTGGGGAGGTTCCGTCTTCTGTCTGCAGCACCCGGGATCACCTAGGAGCCATTCGAGTGTCTTCCCCGAATCCCTCCCACTGCGGGCTGCCGTGGAAAGGCGGGGGTTGGGCTGGAAACTCAGGTAGCATCTTGTGCCTCCCCATGGACAGGGGAGGTAATTAGCGGACTTCCCCCTGCCAGGGAACACCTGTGACACCAGGCAGCTGCGTGGAGGGCGGCCCCGATCCTCCCCCACACAGTCAGCCGTGTTCCGGAATTCTGAGTGTGGGGAGGTTCCGTCTTATGTCTGCAGCACCCGGGATCTCCTAGGAGCCCTTCGAGTGTCTTCCCCGAATCCCTCCCACTGCGGGCTGCCGGGGAAAGGCGGGGGTTGGGTTGGAAACTCAGGTAGCATCTAGTGCCTCCCCATGGACAGGGGAGGTAATTAGCGGACTTCCCCCTTCCAGGGAACACCTGTGACCCCAGGCAGCTGCGTGGAGGGCGGCCCCGAACCTCCCCCACACAGTCAGCCGTGTTCCGGAATTCTGAGTGTGGGGAGGTTCCGTGTTATGTCTGCAGCACCCGGGTTCACCTAGGAGCCTTTCGAGTGTCTTCCCCCAGTCCCTCACTGTGCGGGCTGCCGGGGAATGACGGAGGTTGGGCTGGAAAAGCAGGT
This sequence comes from Camelus bactrianus, assembly GCF_048773025.1. NCBI lineage: Eukaryota > Metazoa > Chordata > Mammalia > Artiodactyla > Camelidae > Camelus > Camelus bactrianus. The sequence continues at coordinate 7,192,270 of NW_027413957.1, read as the reverse complement.
AGCATCTTGTGCCTCCCCATGGACAAGGGAGGTAATTAGCGGACTTCCCCCTGCCAGGGAACACCTGTGACACCAGGCAGCTGCGTGGAGGGCGGCCCCGAACCTCAACAACACAGTCAACCGTGTTCCGGAATTCTGAGTGTGGGGAGGTTCCGTCTTCTGTCTGCAGCACCCGGGATCTCCTAGGAGCCCTTCGAGTGTCTTCCCAGAGTCCCTCCCTGTGCGGGCAGCCAGGGAAAAATGGGGGTTGGGCTGGAAACTCAGGTAGCATCTAGTGCCTCCCCATGGACAGGGGAGGGAATTAGCGGTCTTCCCCCTGCCAGGGAACACCTGTGACACCAGTCAGCTGCGTGGACGGCGGCCCCAAACCTCGACCACACAGTCAGCCGTGTTCCGGAATTCTGAGTGTGGGGAGGTTCCGTCTTCTGTCTGCAGCACCCGGGATTTCCTAGGAGAACTTCGAGAGTCTTCCCCGAGTCCCTCCCAGTGCGGGCAGCCAGGGAACGGCGGGGGTTGGGCTGGAAACGCAGGTAGCATCTAGTGCCTCCCCATGGACAGGGGAGGTAATTAGCGGAATTCCCCCTGCCAGGGAACACCTGTGACACCAGGCAGCTGCGTGGAGGGCGGCCCCGAACCTCCCCAACACAGTCAGCCGTGTTCCGGAATTCTGAGTTTGGGGAGGGTCCGTCTTCTGTCTGCAGCACCCGGGATCTCCTAGGAGCCCTTCGAGTGTCTTCACCGAATCCCTCCCACTGCGGGCTGCCGGTGAAAGTCGGGGGTTGGCCTGGAAAAGCAGGTAGCATCTTGTGCCTCCCCATGGACAGGGGAGGTAATTAGCGGACTTCCCCCTGCCAGGGAACACCTGTGACACCAGGCAGCTGCGTGGAGGGCGGCCCCGAACCTATCCAACACAGTCAGCCGTGTTCCGGAATTCTGAGTTTGGGGAGGGTCCGTCTTCTGTCTGCAGCACCCGGGATCTCCTAGGAGCCCTTCGAGTGTCTTCCCCGAATCCCTCCCACTGCGGGCTGCCGGTGAAAGTCGGGGGTTGGCCTGGAAAAGCAGGTAGCATCTTGTGCCTCCCCATGGACAGGGGAGGTAATTAGCGGACTTCCCCCTGCCAGGGAACACCTGTGACACCAGGCAGCTGCGTGGAGGGCGGCCCCGAACCTCAACAACACAGTCAACCGTGTTCCGGAATTCTGAGTGTGGGGACGTTCCGTCTTCTGTCTGCAGCACCCGGGATCTCCTAGGAGCCCTTCGAGTGTCTTCCCAGAGTCCCTCCCTGTGCGGGCTGCCGGGGAAAGGAGGGGGATGTGCTGGAAACGCAGGTAGCATCTAGTGCCTCCCCATGGACAAGGGAGGTAATTAGCGGACTTCCCCCTGCCAGGGAACACCTGTGACACCAGGCAGCTGCGTGGAGGGCGGCCCCGAACCTCCCCCACACAGTCAGCCGTGTTCCGGAATTCTGAGTGTGGGGAGGTTCCGTCTTCTGTCTGCAGCACCCGGGTTCACCTAGGAGCCCTTCGAGTGTCTTCCCCCAGTCCCTCACTGTGCGGGCTGCCGGGGAGTGGCGGAGGTTGGGCTGGAAAAGCAGGTAGCATCTTGTGCCTCCCCATGGACAAGGGAGGTAATTAGCGGACTTCCCCCTGCCAGGGAACACCTGTGACACCAGGCAGCTGCGTGGAGGGCGGCCCCGAACCTCCCCCACACAGTCAACCGTGTTCAGGAATTCTGAGTGTGGGGAGGTTCCGTCTTCTGTCTGCATCACCTGGGATCTCCTAGGAGCCCTTCGAGTGTCTTCGCCCAGTCCCTCACTTTGCGGGCTGCCGGGGAATGGCGGAGGTTGGGCTGGAAAAGCAGGTAGCATCTTGTGCCTCCCCATGGACAAGGGAGGTAATTAGCGGACTTCCCCCTGCCAGGGAACACCTGTGACACCAGGCAGCTGCGTGGAGGGCGGCCCCGAACCTCCCCCACACAGTCAACCGTGTTCAGGAATTCTGAGTGTGGGGAGGTTCCGTCTTCTGTCTGCAGCACCCGGGATCTCCTAGGAGCCCTTCGAGTGTCTTCGCCCAGTCCCTCACTTTGCGGGCTGCCGGGGAATGGCGGAGGTTGGGCTGGAAAAGCAGGTAGCATCTTGTGCCTCCCCATGGACAAGGGAGGTAATTAGCGGACTTCCCCGTGCAAGGGAACACCTGTGACCCCAGTCACCTGCGTGGACGGCGGCCCCAAACCTCGACCACACAGTCAGGCGTGTTCCGGAATTCTGAGTGTGGGGAGGTTCCGTCTTCTGTCTGCAGCACCCGGGATCTCCTAGGAGCCCTTCGAGAGTCTTCCCCGAGTCCCTCCCAGTGCGGGCAGCCAGGGAAAGTCGGGGTTTGGGCTGGAAAAGCAGGTAGCATCTAGTGCCTCCCCATGGACAGGGGAGGTAATTAGCGGAATTCCCCCTGCCAGGGAACACCTGGGACAAATGGCAGCTGCGTGGAGTGCGGCCCTAAACCTCACCCACACAGTCACACGTGTTCCGGAATTCTGGGTGAAGGGAGGTTCCTTCTTCTGTCTGCAGCACCCGGGTTCTCCTAGGAGCCTTTCGAGTGTCTTCCCCCAGTCCCTCCCTTTGCAGGCTGCCGGGGAAAGGAGGGGGTTTGGCTGGAAAAGCAGGTACCATCTTGTGCCTCCCCATGGACAAGGGAGGTAATTAGCGGACTTCCCCCAGCCAGGGAACACCTGTGACACCAGGCAGCTGCGTGGAGGGCGGCCCCGAACCTCCCCCACACAGTCAGCCGTGTTCCGGAATTCTGAGTGTGGGGAGGTTCCGTCTTCTGTCTGCAGCACCCGGGATCTCCTAGGAGCCCTTCGAGTGTCTTCCCCGAATCCCTCCCACTGCGGGCTGCCGGTGAAAGTCGGGGGTTGGCCTGGAAAAGCAGGTAGCATCTTGTGCCTCCCCATGGACAGGGGAGGTAATTAGCGGACTTCCCCCTGCCAGGGAACACCTGTGACACCAGGCAGCTGCGTGGAGGGCGGCCCCGATCCTCCCCCACACAGTCAGCCGTGTTCCGGAATTCTGAGTGTGGGGAGGTTCCGTCTTATGTCTGCAGCACCCGGGATCTCCTAGGAGCCCTTCGAGTGTCTTCCCCGAATCCCTCCCACTGCGGGCTGCCGGGGAAAGGCGGGGGTTGTGTTGGAAACTCAGGTAGCATCTTGTGCCTCCCCATGGACAAGGGAGGTAATTAGCGGACTTCCCCCTGCCAGGGAACACCTGTGACACCAGGCAGCTGCGTGGAGGGCGGCCCCGAACCTCCCCAACACAGTCAGCCGTGTTCCGGAATTCTGAGTTTGGAGAGGGTCCGTCTTCTGTCTGCAGCACCCGGGATCTCCTAGGAGCCCTTCGAGTGTCTTCCCCGAATCCCTCCCACTGCGGGCTTCCGGTGAAAGTCGGGGGTTGGCCTGGAAAAGCAGGTAGCATCTTGTGCCTCCCCATGGACAGGGGAGGTAATTAGCGGACTTCCCCCTGCCAGGGAACACCTGTGACACCAGGCAGCTGCGTGGAGGGCGACCCCGATCCTCCCCCACACAGTCAGCCGTGTTCCGGAATTCTGAGTGTGGGGAGGTTCCGTCTTATGTCTGCAGCACCCGGGATCTCCTAGGAGCCCTTCGAGTGTCTTCCCAGAGTCCCTCCCTGTGCGGGCTGCCGGGGAAAGGAGGGGGATGTGCTGGAAACGCAGGTAGCATCTAGTGCCTCCCCATGGACAAGGGAGGTAATTAGCGGACTTCCCCCTGCCAGGGAACACCTGTGACACCAGGCAGCTGCGTGGAGGGCGGCCACGAACCTCCCCCACACAGTTAGCAGTGTTCCGGAATTCTGAGTGTGGGGAGGATCCGTCTTATGTCTGCAGCACCCGGGTTCACCTAGGAGCCCTTTGAGTGTCTTCCCCCAGTCCCTCACTGTGCGGGCTGCCGGGGAATGGCGGAGGTTGGGCTGGAAAAGCAGGTAGCATCTTGTGCCTCCCCATGGACAGGGGAGGTAATTAGCGGACTTCCCCCTGCCAGGGAACACCTGTGACACCAGGCAGCTGCGTGGAGGGCGGCCCCGATCCTCCCCCACACAGTCAAACGTGTTCCGGAATTCTGAGTGTGGGGAGGTTCCGTCTTATGTCTGCAGCACCCGGGATCTCCTAGGAGCCCTTCGAGAGTCTTCCCCGAGTCCCTCCCAGTGCGGGCAGCCGGGGAAATGCGGGGGTTGGGCTGGAAACTCAGGTAGCATCTAGTGCCTCCCCATGGACAGGGGAGGTAATTAGCGGTCTTCCCCCTGCCAGGGAAAACCTGTGACACCAGTCAGCTGCGTGGACGGCGGCCCCAAACCTCGACCACACAGTTAGCCGTGTTCCGGAATTCTGAGTGTGGGGAGGTTCCGTCTTCTGTCTGCAGCACCCGGGTTCTCCTAGGAGCCTTTCGAGTGTCTTCCCCCATTTCCTCCCTTTGCAGGCTGCCGGGGAAAGGAGGGGGTTGGGCTGGAAAAGCAGGTAGCATCTTTTGCCTCCCCATGGACAAGGGAGGTAATTAGCGGACTTCCCCCTGCCAGGGAACACCTGTGACACCAGGCAGCTGCGTGGAGGTTGGCCCCGAACCTCCCCCACACAGTCAGCCGTGTTCCGGAATTCTGAGTGTGGGGAGGTTCCGTCTTCTGTCTGCAGCACCCGGGATCTCCTAGGAGCCCTTCGAGTATCTTCCCCGAATCCCTCCCACTGCGGGCTGCCGGTGAATGTCGGGGGTTGGGCTAGAAAAGCAGGTAGCATCTTGTGCCTCCCCATGGACAGGGGAGGTAATTAGCGGACTTCCCCCTACCAGGGAACACCTGTGACACCAGGCAGCTGCGTGGAGGGCGGCCCCGAACCTCCCCCACACAGTCAGCCGTGTTCCGGAATTCTGAGTGTGGGGAGGTTCCGTATTATGTCTGCAGCACCCGGGATCCCCTAGGAGCCCTTCGAGTGTCTTCCCAGAGTCCCTCCCTGTGCGGGCTGCCGGGGAAAGGAGGGGGATGTGCTGGAAACGCAGGTAGCATTTAGTGCCTCCCCATGGACAGGGGAGGTAATTAGCGGTCTTCCAACTGCCAGGGAACACCTGTGACACAAGGCAGCTGCGTGGAGGCGGCCCCGAACCTCCCCCACACAGTCAACCGTGTTCCGGAATTCTGAGTGTGGGGAGGTTCCGTCTTCTGTCTGCAGCACCCGGGATCTCCTAGGAGCCCTTCGAGAGTCTTCCCCGAGTCCCTCCCAGTGCGGGCAGCCAGGGAATGGCGGGGGTTGGGCTGGAAACGCCGGTAGCATCTAGTGCCTCCCCATGGACAGGGGAGGTAATTAGCGGACTTCCCCCTGCCAGGGAACACCTGTGACACCAGGCAGCTGCGTGGAGGGCGGCCCCGAACCTCCCCCACACAGTCAACCGTGTTCCGGAATTCTGAGTGTGGGGAGGTTCCGTCTTATGTCTGCAGCACCCGGGATCTCCTAGGAGCCCTTCGAGAGTCTTCCCCGAGTCCCTCCCAGTGCGGGCAGCCGGGGAACTGAGGGGGTTGGGCTGGAAACTCAGGTAGCATCTAGTGCCTCCCAATGGACAGGGGAGGTAATTAGCGGACTTCCCCCTGCCAGGGAACAACTGTGACACCAGGAAGCTGCGTGAAGTGCGGCCCTAAACCTCACCCACACAGTCACACGTGTTCCGGAATTCTGAGTGTGGGGAGGTTCCGTCTTCTGTCTGCAGCACCTGGGTTCTCCTAGGAGCCTTTCGAGTGTCTTCCCCCAGTCCCTCCCTGTGCGGGCTGCCGGGGAAAGGCGGGGGTTGGGCTGGAAAAGCAGGTAGCATCTTGTGCCTCCCCATGGACAAAGGAGGTAATTAGCGGACTTCCCCCTGCCAGGGAACACATGTGACACCAGGCAGCTGCGTGGAGGGCGGCCCCGAACCTCCCCCACACAGTTAGCCGTGTTCAGGAATTCTGAGTGTGGGGAGGTTCCGTCATCTGTCTGCAGCACCCGGGATCTCCTAGGAGCCCTTCGAGTGTCTTCCCCGAATCCCTCACACTGCGGGCTGCCGGGGAAAGGCGGGGGTTGGGCTGAAAACTCAGGTAGCATCTAGTGCCTCCCCATGGACTGGGGAGGTAATTAGCGGACTTCTCCCTGCCAGGGAACACCTGTGACACCAGGCAGCTGCTTGGAGGGCGGCCCCGAACCTCCCCCACACAGTCAGCCGTGTTCCGGAATTCTGAGTGTGGGGAGGTTCCGTCTTATGTCTGCAGCACCCGGGTTCACCTAGGAGCCTTTCGAGTGTCTTCCCCCTGTCCCTCACTTTGCGGGCTGCCGGGCAATTGCGGAGGTTGGGCTGGAAAAGCAGGTAGCATCTTGTGCCTCCCCATGGACAAGGGAGGTAATTACCGGAATTCCACCTGCCAGAGATCACCTGTGACACCAGGCATCTGCGTGGATGGCGGCCCCGAACCTCCCCCACACAGTCAACCGTGTTCCGGAATTCTGAGTGTGGGGAGGTTCCGTCTTATGTCTGCAGCACCCGGGATCTCCTAGGAGCATTTCGAGTGTCTTCCCCCTGTCCCTCCCTGTGCGGGCTGCCGGGGAAAGGCGGGGGTTGGGCTGGAAATGCAGGTAGCATCTTGTGCCTCCCCATGGACAAGGGAGGTAATTAGCGGACTTCCCCCTGCCAGGGAACACCAGTGACACCAGGCAGCTGCGTGGATTGCGGCTCCGAACCTCCCCCACACAGTCAGCCGTGTTCAGGAATTCTGAGTGTGGGGAGGTTCCGTCATCTGTCTGCAGCACCCGGGATCTCCTAGGAGCCCTTCGAGTGTCTTCCCCGAATCCCTCCCACTGCGGGCTGCCGGGGAAAGGCGGGGGTTGGGCTGGAAACTCAGGTAGCATCTAGTGCCTCCCCATGGACAGGGGAGGTAATTAGCGGACTTCCCCCTGCCAGGGAACACCTGTGACACCAGGCAGCTGCGTGGAGGACGGCCCCGAACCTCCCCCACACAGTCAGCCGTGTTCCGGAATTCTGAGTGTGGGGAGGTTCCGTCTTATGTCTGCAGCACCCGGGTTCACCTAGGAGCCCTTCGAGTGTCTTCCCCCAGTCCCTCACTGTGCGGGCTGCCGGGCAATGGCGGAGGTTGGGCTGGAAAAGCAGGTAGCATCTTGTGCCTCCCCATGGACAAGGGAGGTAATTAGCGGACTTCCCCCTGCCAGGGAACACCTGTGACACCAGGCAGCTGCGTGGAGGGCGGCCCCGAACCTCCCCCACACAGTCAGCCGTGTTCCGGAATTCTGAGTGTCGGGAGGTTCCGTCTTATGTCTGCAGCACCCGGGTTCACCTAGGAGCCCTTCGAGTGTCTTCCCCCAGTCCCTCACTGTGCTGGCTGCCGGGGAATGGCGGAGGTTGGGCTGGAAAAGCAGGTAGCATCTTGTGCCTCCCCATGGACAAGGGAGGTAATTAGCGGACTTCCCCCTGCCAGGGAACACCTGTGACACCAGGCAGCTGCGTGGAGGGCGGCCCCGAACCTCCCCCACACAGTCAGCCGTGTTCCGGAATTCTGAGTGTGGGGAGGTTCCGTCTTATGTCTGCAGCACCCGGGATCTCCTAGGAGCCCTTCGAGTGTCTTCCCAGAGTCCCTCCCTGTGCGGGCTGCCGGGGAAAGGAGGGGGTTGTGCTGGAAACGCAGGTAGCATTTAGTGCCTCCCCATGGACAGGGGAGGTAATTAGCGGACTTCCACCTGCCAGGGAACACCTGTGACACAAGGCAGCTGCGTGGAGGCGGCCCCGATCCTCCCCCACACAGTCAGCCGTGTTCCGGAATTCTGAGTGTGGGGAGGTTCCGTCTTCTGTCTGCAGCACCCGGGATTTCCTAGGAGCCCTTCGAGTGTCTTCCCCGAATCCCTCCCACTGCGGGCTGCCGGGGAAAGGCGGGGGTTGGGCTGGAAACTCAGGTAGCATCTAGTGCCTCCCCATGGACAGGGGAGGTAATTAGCGGACTTCCCCCTGCCAGGGAACACCTGTGACACCAGGCAGCTGCGTGGAGGGCGGCCCCGAACCTCCCCCACACAGTCAGCCGTGTTCCGGAATTCTGAGTGTGGGGAGGTTCCGTCATCTGTCTGCAGCACCCGGGTTCTCCTAGGAGCCTTTCGAGTGTCTTCCCCCAGTTCCTCCCTGTGCGGGCTGCCGGGGAAAGGCGGGGGTTGGGCTGGAAAAGCATGTAGAATCTTGTGCCTCCACATGGACAAGGGAGGTAATTAGCGGACTTCCCCCTGCCAGGGAACACCTGTGACACCAGGCAGCTGCGTGGAGGGCGGCCCCGAATTCCCCCACACAGTCACCCGTGTTCAGGAATTCTGAGTGTGGGGAGGTTCCGTCTTCTGTCTGCAGCACCCGGGATCTCCTAGGAGCCCTTAAAGTGTCTTCCCCGAATCCCTCCCAATGCGGGCTGCCGGGGAAAGGCGGGGGTTGGGCTGGAAATTCAGGTAGCATCTAGTGCCTCCCCATGGACAGGGGAGGTAATTAGCGGAATTCCCCCTGCCAGGGAACACCTGTGACACCAGGCAGCTGCGTGGAGAGCGGCCCCGAACCTCCCCCACACAGTCAACCGTGTTCCAGAATTCTGAGTGTGGGGAGGTTCCGTCTTCTGTCTGCAGCACCCGGGATCTCCTAGGAGCCCTTCGAATGTCTTCGCCCAGTCCCTCACTGTGCGGGCTGCCGGGGAATGGCGGAGGTTGGGCTGGAAAAGCAGGTAGCATCTTGTGCCTCCCCATGGACAAGGGAGGTAATTAGCGGACTTCCCCTTGCCAGGGAACACCTGTGACACCAGGCAGCTGCGTGGAGGGCGGCCCCGAACATCCCCCACTCAGTCAACCTTGTTCCGGAATTCTGATTGTGGGGAGGATCCGTCTTATGTCTGCAGCACCCGGGATCTCCTAGGAGCCCTTCGAGAGTCTTCCCCGAGTCCCTCCCTGTGCGGGCAGCCGGGGAATGGCGGGGGTTTTGCTGGAAAAGCAGGTAGCATGTAGTGCCTCCCCATGGACAGGGGAGGTAATTAGCGGACTTCCCCCAATTAGGGAACAACTGTGACACCAGGAAGCTGCGTGGAGTGCGGCCCTGAACCTCACCCACACAGTCACACGTGTTCCGGAATTCTGAGTGTGGGGAGGTTCCGTCTTCTGTCTGCAGCACCCGGGTTCTCCTAGGAGCCTTTCGAGTGTCTTCCCCCAGTCCCTCCCTGTGCGGGCTGCCGGGGAAAGGCGGGGGTTGGGCTGGAAAAGCAGGTAGCATCTTGTGCCTCCCCATGGACAGGGGAGGTAATTAGCGGACTTCCCCCTGCCAGGGAACACCTGTGACAACAGGCAGCTGCGTGGAGGGCGGCCCCGAAACTCCCCCACTCAGTCAAACTTGTTCCGGAATTCTGAGTGTGGGGAGGTTCCGTCTTCTGTCTGCAGCACCCGGGATCTCCTAGGAGCCCTTCGAGTGTCTTCGCCCAGTCCCTCACTGTGCGGGCTGCCGGGGAATGGCGGAGGGTGGGCTGGAAAAGCAGGTAGCATCTTGTGCCTCCCCATGGACAAGGGAGGTAATTAGCGGACTTCCCCTTGCCAGTGAACACCTGTGACACCAGGCAGCTGCGTGGAGGGCGGCCCCGAAACTCCCCCACACAGTCAACCGTGTTCCGGAATTCTGAGTGTGGGGAGGTTCCGTCTTCTGTCTGCAGCACCCGGGATCTCCTAGGAGCCCTTCGAGTGTCTTCCCAGAGTCCCTCCCTGTGCGGGCTGCCGGGGAAAGGAGGGGGTTGTGCTGGAAACGCAGGTAGCATCTAGTGCCACCCCATGGACAGGGGAGGTAATTAGCGGACTTCCACCTGCCAGGGAACACCTGTGACACAAGGCAGCTGCGTGGAGGGCGGCCCCGAACCTCACCCACACAGTCAATCGTGTTCCGGAATTCTGAGTGTGGGGAGGATCCGTCTTATGTCTGCAGCACCCGGGATCTCCTAGGAGCCCTTCGAGAGTCTTCCCCGAGTCCCTCCCAGTGCGGGCAGCCGGGGAAATGCGGGGGTTGGGCTGGAAACTCAGGTAGCATCTAGTGCCTCCCCATGGACAGGGGAGGTAATTAGCGGTCTTCCCCCTGCCAGGGAACACCTGTGACACCAGTCATCTGCGTGGACGGCGGCCCCAAACCTCGACCACACAGTCAGCCGTGTTCCGGAATTCTGAGTGTGGGGAGGTTCCGTCTTCTGTCTGCAGCACCCGGGATCTCCTGGGAGCCCTTCGAGAGTCTTCCCCGAGTCCTTCCCAGTGCGGGCAGCCAGGGAAAGGCGGGGTTTGGGCTGGAAAAGCAGGTAACATCTAGTGCCTCCCCATGGACAGGGGAGGTAATTAGCGGAATTCCCCCTGCCAGGGAACACCTGTGACACAAGGCAGCTGCGTGGAGTGCGGCCCTAAACCTCACCCACAGAGTCACACGTGTTCCGGAATTCTGAGTGTGGGGAGGTTCCTTCTTCTGTCTGCAGCACCCGGGTTCTCCTAGGAGCCTTTCGAGTGTCTTCCCCCAGTCCCTCCCTTTGCGGGCTGCCGGGGAAAGGAGGGGGTTTGGCTGGAAAAGCAGGTAGCATCTTGTGCCTCCCCATGGACAAGGAAGGTAATTAGCGGATTTCACCCTGCCAGGGAACCCCTGTGACACCAGGCAGCTTCGTGGAGGGCGGCCCCGAACCTCCCCCACACAGTCAGCCGTGTTCCAGAATTCTGAGTGTGGGGAGGTTCCGTCTTCTGTCTGCAGCACCCGGGATCTCCTAGGAGACCTTCGAGTGTCTTCCCCGAATCCCTCCCACTGCGGGCTGCCGGTGAATGGAGGGGGATGTGCTGAAAAAGCAGGTAGCATCTAGTGCCTCCCCATGGACAGGGGAGGTAATTAGCGGACTTCCCCCTGCCAGGGAACACCTGTGACACCAGGCAGCTGGGTGGAGGGCGGCCCCGAACTTCCCCCACACAGTCAGCCGTGTTCCGGAATTCTGAGTGTGGGGAGGTTCCGTCTTATGTCTGCAGCACCCGGGATCTCCTAGGAGCCCTTCGAGAGTCTTCCCCGAGTCCCTCCCAGTGCGGGCAGCCAGGGAAAGATGGGGGTTGTGCTGGAAACGCAGGTAGCATCTAGTGCCTCCCCATGGACAGGGGAGGTAATTAGCGGACTTCCCCCTGCCAGGGAACACCTGTGACACCAGTCAGCTTCGTGGACGGCGGCCCCAAACCTCGACCACACAGTCAACCGTGTTCCGGAATTCTGAGTGTGGGGAGGTTCCGGGTTCTGTCTGCAGCACCCGGGATCTCCTACGAGAACTTCGAGAGTCTTCCCCGAGTCCCACACAGTGCGGGCAGCCAGGGAAAGTTGGGGGTTGGGCTGGAAACGCAGGTAGCATCTAGTGCCTCTCCATGGACAGGGGAGGTAATTAGCGGACTTCCCCCTGCCAGGGAACACCTGTGACAGCAGGCAGCTGCGTGGAGTGCGGCCCTAAACCTCACCCACGCAGTCACACGTGTTCCGGAATTCTGAGTGTGGGGAGGTTCCGTCTTCTGTCTGCAGCACCCGGGTTCTCCTAGAAGCCTTTCGAGTGTCTTCCCCCATTCCCTCCCTTTGCGGGCTGCCGGGGAAAGGAGGGGGTTGGGCTGAAAAAGCAGGTAGCATCTTCTGCCTCCCCATGGACAAGGGAGGTAATTAGCGGACTTCCCCCTGCCAGGGAACACCTGTGACTCCAGGCAGCTGCGTGGAGGGCGGCCCCGAACCTCCCCCAAACAGTCAGCCGTGTTCCGGATTTCTGAGTTTGGGGAGGTTCCGTCTTCTGTCTGCAGCACCCGGGATCTCCTAGGAGCCCTTCGAGTGTCTTCCCCGAATCCCTCCCACTGCGGGCTGCCGGGGAAAGGCGGGGGTTGGGCTGGAAACTCAGGTAGCATCTAGTGCCTCCCCATGGACAGGGGTGGAAATTAGCGGACTTCCCCCTTCCAGGGAACACCTGTGACACCAGGCAGCTGCGTGGAGGGCGGCCCAGAACCTCCCCCACACAGTCAGCCGTGTTCCGGAATTCTGAGTGTGGGGAGGTTCCGTCTTATGTCTGCATCACCCGGGTTCACCTAGGAGCCCTTCGAGTGTCTTCCCAGAGTCCCTCACTGTGCGGGCTGCCGGGGAAAGGAGGGGGTTGTGCTGGAAATGCAGGTAGCATCTAGTGCCTCCCCATGGACAAGGGAGGTAATTAGCGGACATCCCCCTGCCAGGGAACACCTGTGACACCAGGCAGCTGCGTGGAGGGCGGCCCCGAACCTCCCCCACACAGTCAGCCGTGTTCCGGAATTCTGAGTGTGGGGAGGTTCCGTCTTCTGTCTGCAGCACCCGGGTTCACATAGGAGCCCTTCGAGTGTCTTCCCCCAGTCCCTCACTGTGCGGGATTCCGGGGAATGGCGGAGGTTGGGCTGGAAAAGCAGGTAGCATCTTGTGCCTCCCCATGGACAAGGGAGGTAATTAGCGGACTTCCCCGTGCAAGGGAACACCTGTGACACCAGGCAGCTGCGTGGAGGGCGGCCCCGAACCTCCCCCACACAGTCAGCCGTGTTCCGGAATTCTGAGTGTGGGGAGGTTCCGTCTTCTGTCAGAAGCAACCGGGATCTCCTAGGAGCCCTTCGAGTGTCTTCCAAGAGTCCCTCCCTGTGCGGGCTGCCGGGGAAAGGAGGGGGTTGTGCTGGAAACGCAGGTAGCTTCTAGTGCCTCCCCATGGACAGGGGAGGTAATTAGCGGACTTCCACCTGCCAGGGAACACCTGTGACACAAGGCAGCTGCGTGGAGGGCGGCCCCGAACCTCCCCCACACAGTCAACCGTGTTCCGGAATTCTGAGTGTGGGGAGGTTCCGTCTTCTGTCTGCAGCACCCGGGATCTCCTAGGAGCCATTCGAGAGTCTTCCCCGAGTCCCTCCCAGTGCGGGCAGCCAGGGAAAGGCGGGGGTTGGGCTGGAAACGCAGGTAGCATCTAGTGCCTCCCCATGGACAGGGGAGGTAATTAGCGGACTTCCCCCTGCCAGGGAACACCTGTTACACCAGGCAGGTTCAAGGAGGGCGGCCCCGAACCTCCCCCACACAGTCAACCGTGTTCCGGAATTCTGAGTGTGGGGAGGTTCCGTCTTATGTCTGCAGCACCCGGGATCTCCTAGGAGCCCTTCGAGAATCTTCCACGAGTCCCTCCCAGTGCGGGCAGCCGGGGAACTACGGGGGTTGGGCTGGAAACTCAGGTAGCATCTAGTGCCTCCCCATGGACAGGGGAGGTAATTAGCGGTCTTCCCCCTGCCAGGGAACACCTGTGACAACAGTCAGCTGCGTGGACGGCGGCCCCAAACCTCGACCACACAGTCAGCCGTGTTCCGGAATTCTGAGTGTGGGGAGGTTCCGTCTTCTGTCTGCAGCACCCGGGATCTCCTAGGAGCCCTTCGAGAGTCTTCCCCGATTCCCTCCCAGTGCGGGCAGCCAGGGAAAGGCTGGGTTTGGGCTGGAAAAGCAGGTAGCATCTAGTGCCTACCCATGGACAGGGGAGGTAATTAGCGGAATTCCCCCTGCCAGGGAACACCTGTGACACAAGGCAGCTGCGTGGAGTGCGGCCCTAATCCTCACCCACACAGTCACACGTGTTCCGGAATTCTGGGTGTGGGAGGATCCTTCTTCTGTCTGCAGCACCCGGGTTCTCCTAGGAGCCTTTCGAGTGTCTTCCCCCAATCCCTCCCTTTGCAGGCTGCCGGGGAAATGAGGGGGTTTGGCTGGAAAAGCAGGTACCATCTTGTGCCTCCCCATGGACAAGGGAGGTAATTAGCGGACTTCCCCCTGCCAGGGAACACCTGTGACAAAAAGGCAGCTGCGTGGACGGCGGCCCCGAACCTCCCCCACACAGTCAGCCGTGTTCCGGAATTCTGAGTGTGGGGAGGTTCCGTCTTCTGTCTGCAGCACCCGGGATCTCCTAGGAGCCCTTCGAGTGTCTTCCCCGAATCCCTCCCACTGCGGGCTGCCGGTGAAAGGAGGGGGTTGTGCTGAAAAAGCAGGTAGAATCTTGTGCCTCCCCATGGACAGGGGAGGTAATTAGCGGACTTCCCCCTGCCAGGGAACACCTGTGACACCAGGCAGCTGCGTGGAGGGCGGCCCCAATCCTCCCCCACACAGTCAGCCGTGTTCCGGAATTCTGATTGTGGGGAGGTTCTGTCTTATGTCTGCAGCACCCGGGTTCACCTAGGAGCCCTTCGAATGTCTTCCCCCAGTCCCTCACTGTGCGGGCTGCCGGGGAATGGCGGAGGTTGGGCTGGAAAAGCAGGTAGCATCTTGTGCCTCCCCATGGACAAGGGAGGTAATTAGCGGACTTCCCCCTGCCAGGGAACACCTGTGACACCAGGCAGCTGCGTGGAGGGCGGCCCCGAACTTCCCCCACACAGTCATTCGTGTTCCGGAATTCTGAGTGTGGGGAGGTTCCGTCTTATGTCTGCAGCACCCGGGATCTCCTAGGAGCCCTTCGAGAGTCTTCCCCGAGTCCCTCCCTGTGCGGGCAGCCAGGGAAATGCGGGGGTTGGGCTGGAAACGCAGGTAGCATCTTGTGCCTCCCCATGGACAGGGGAGGTAATTAGCGGACTTCCCCCTGCCAGGGAACACCTGTGACACCAGCCAGCTGCGTGGAGGTCGGCCCCGAACCTCCCCCACACAGTCAACCGTGTTCCGGAATTCTGAGTGTGGGGAGGTTCCGTCTTATGTCTGCAGCACCCGGGATCTACTAGGAGCCATTCGAGAGTCTTCCCCGAGTCCCTCCCAGTGCGGGCAGCCGGGGAACGGCGGGGGTTGGGCTGGAAACTCAGGTAGCATCTAGTGCCTCCCCATGGACAGGGGAGGTAATTAGCGGTCTTCCCCCTGCCAGGGAACACCTGTGACACCAGCCAGCTGCGTGGACGGCGGCCCCAAACCTCGACGACACAGTCAGCCGTGTTCCGGAATTCTGAGTGTGGGGAGGTTCCGTCTTCTGTCTGCAGAACCCGGGTTCTCCTAGGAGCCTTTCGAGTGTCTTCCCCCATTTCGTCCCTTTGCGGGCTGCCGGGGAAAGGAGGGGGTTGGGTTGGAAAAGCAGGTAGCTTCTTGGGCCTCCCCATGGACAAGGGAGGTAATTAGCGGACTTCCCCCTGCCAGGGAACACCTGTGACACCAGGCAGCTGCGTGGAGGGCGGCCCCGAACCTCCCCCACACAGTCATCCGTGTTTCGGAATTCTGAGTGTGGGGAGGTTCCGTCTTCTGTCTGCAGCACCCGGGATCTCCTAGGAGAACTTCGAGAATCTTCCCCGAGTCCCTCCCAGTGCGGGCAGCCAGGGAACGGCGGGGGTTGGGCTGGAAACGCAGGTAGCATCTAGTGCCTCCCCATGGACAGGGGAGGTAATTAGCGGACTTCCCCCTGCCAGGGAACACATGTGACAGCAGGCAGCTGCGTGGAGGGCGGCCCCGAACCTCCCCCACACAGTCAGCCGTGTTCCGGAATTCTGAGTGTGGAGAGGTTCCGTCTTCTGTCTGCAGCACCCGGGATCTCCTAGGAGCCCTTCGATTGTCTTCCCCGAATCCCTCCCACTGCGGGCTGCCGGGGAAAGGCGGGGGTTGGGCTGGAAACTCAGGTAGCATCTAGTGCCTCCCCATGGACAGGGGAGGTATTTAGAGGACTTCCCCCTTCCAGGGAACACCTGTGACACCAGGCAGCTGCGTGGAGGGCGGCCCCGAAACCCCCCACACAGTCAGCCGTGTTCCGGAATTCTGAGTGTGGGGAGGTTCCGTCTTATGTCTGCAGCACCCGGGTTCACCTAGGAGCCCTTCGAGTGTCTTCCCCCAGTCCCTCACTGTGCGGGCTGCCGGGGAATTACGGAGGTTGGGCTGGAAACGCAGGTAGCATCTTGTGCCTCCCCATGGACAGGGGAGGTAATTAGCGGACTTCCCCCTGCCAGGGAACACCTGTGACACCAGGCAGCTGCGTGGAGGGCGGCCCCGAACCTCGACCACACCGTCAGCCGTGTTCCGGAATTCTGAGTGTGGGGAGGTTCCGTCTTCTGTCAGAAGCAACCGGGATCTCCTAGGAGTCCTTCGAGTGTCTTCCAAGAGTCCCTCCCTGTGCGGGCTGCCGGGGAAAGGAGGGGGTTGTGCTGGAAACGCAGGTAGCTTCTAGTGCCTCCCCATGGACAGGGGAGGTAATTAGCGGACTTCCACCTGCCAGGGAACACCTGTGACACAAGGCAGCTGCGTGGAGGGCGGCCCCGAACCTCCCCCACACAGTCAACCGTGTTCCGGAATTCTGAGTGTGGGGAGGTTCCGTCTTCTGTCTGCAGCACCCGGGATCTCCTAGGAGCCATTCGAGAGTCTTCCCCGAGTCCCTCCCAGTGCGGGCAGCCAGGGAAAGGCGGGGGTTGGGCTGGAAACGCAGGTAGCATCTAGTGCCTCCCCATGGACAGGGGAGGTAATTAGCGGACTTCCCCCTGCCAGGGAACACCTGTTACACCAGGCAGGTTCAAGGAGGGCGGCCCCGAACCTCCCCCACACAGTCAACCGTGTTCCGGAATTCTGAGTGTGGGGAGGTTCCGTCTTATGTCTGCAGCACCCGGGATCTCCTAGGAGCCCTTCGAGAATCTTCCACGAGTCCCTCCCAGTGCGGGCAGCCGGGGAACTACGGGGGTTGGGCTGGAAACTCAGGTAGCATCTAGTGCCTCCCCATGGACAGGGGAGGTAATTAGCGGTCTTCCCCCTGCCAGGGAACACCTGTGACAACAGTCAGCTGCGTGGACGGCGGCCCCAAACCTCGACCACACAGTCAGCCGTGTTCCGGAATTCTGAGTGTGGGGAGGTTCCGTCTTCTGTCTGCAGCACCCGGGATCTCCTAGGAGCCCTTCGAGAGTCTTCCCCGATTCCCTCCCAGTGCGGGCAGCCAGGGAAAGGCTGGGTTTGGGCTGGAAAAGCAGGTAGCATCTAGTGCCTACCCATGGACAGGGGAGGTAATTAGCGGAATTCCCCCTGCCAGGGAACACCTGTGACACAAGGCAGCTGCGTGGAGTGCGGCCCTAATCCTCACCCACACAGTCACACGTGTTCCGGAATTCTGGGTGTGGGAGGTTCCTTCTTCTGTCTGCAGCACCCGGGTTCTCCTAGGAGCCTTTCGAGTGTCTTCCCCCAATCCCTCCCTTTGCAGGCTGCCGGGGAAATGAGGGGGTTTGGCTGGAAAAGCAGGTACCATCTTGTGCCTCCCCATGGACAAGGGAGGTAATTAGCGGACTTCCCCCTGCCAGGGAACACCTGTGACAAAAAGGCAGCTGCGTGGACGGCGTCCCCGAACCTCCCCCACACAGTCAGCCGTGTTCCGGAATTCTGAGTGTGGGGAGGTTCCGTCTTCTGTCTGCAGCACCCGGGATCTCCTAGGAGCCCTTCGAGTGTCTTCCCCGAATCCCTCCCACTGCGGGCTGCCGGTGAAAGGAGGGGGTTGTGCTGAAAAAGCAGGTAGAATCTTGTGCCTCCCCATGGACAGGGGAGGTAATTAGCGGACTTCCCCCTGCCAGGGAACACCTGTGACACCAGGCAGCTGCGTGGAGGGCGGCCCCAAACCTCCCCCACACAGTCAGCCGTGTTCCGGAATTCTGATTGTGGGGAGGTTCTGTCTTATGTCTGCAGCACCCGGGTTCACCTAGGAGCCCTTCGAATGTCTTCCCCCAGTCCCTCACTGTGCGGGCTGCCGGGGAATGGCGGAGGTTGGGCTGGAAAAGCAGGTAGCATCTTGTGCCTCCCCATGGACAAGGGAGGTAATTAGCGGACTTCCCCCTGCCAGGGAACACCTGTGACACCAGGCAGCTGCGTGGAGGGCGGCCCCGAACTTCCCCCACACAGTCATTCGTGTTCCGGAATTCTGAGTGTGGGGAGGTTCCGTCTTATGTCTGCAGCACCCGGGATCTCCTAGGAGCCCTTCGAGAGTCTTCCCCGAGTCCCTCCCTGTGCGGGCAGCCAGGGAAATGCGGGGGTTGGGCTGGAAACGCAGGTAGCATCTTGTGCCTCCCCATGGACAGGGGAGGTAATTAGCGGACTTCCCCCTGCCAGGGAACACCTGTGACACCAGCCAGCTGCGTGGAGGTCGGCCCCGAACCTCCCCCACACAGTCAACCGTGTTCCGGAATTCTGAGTGTGGGGAGGTTCCGTCTTATGTCTGCAGCACCCGGGATCTACTAGGAGCCATTCGAGAGTCTTCCCCGAGTCCCTCCCAGTGCGGGCAGCCGGGGAACGGCGGGGGTTGGGCTGGAAACTCAGGTAGCATCTAGTGCCTCCCCATGGACAGGGGAGGTAATTAGCGGTCTTCCCCCTGCCAGGGAACACCTGTGACACCAGCCAGCTGCGTGGACGGCGGCCCCAAACCTCGACGACACAGTCAGCCGTGTTCCGGAATTCTGAGTGTGGGGAGGTTCCGTCTTCTGTCTGCAGAACCCGGGTTCTCCTAGGAGCCTTTCGAGTGTCTTCCCCCATTTCGTCCCTTTGCGGGCTGCCGGGGAAAGGAGGGGGTTGGGTTGGAAAAGCAGGTAGCTTCTTGGGCCTCCCCATGGACAAGGGAGGTAATTAGCGGACTTCCCCCTGCCAGGGAACACCTGTGACACCAGGCAGCTGCGTGGAGGGCGGCCCCGAACCTCCCCCACACAGTCATCCGTGTTTCGGAATTCTGAGTGTGGGGAGGTTCCGTCTTCTGTCTGCAGCACCCGGGATCTCCTAGGAGAACTTCGAGAATCTTCCCCGAGTCCCTCCCAGTGCGGGCAGCCAGGGAACGGCGGGGGTTGGGCTGGAAACGCAGGTAGCATCTAGTGCCTCCCCATGGACAGGGGAGGTAATTAGCGGACTTCCCCCTGCCAGGGAACACATGTGACAGCAGGCAGCTGCGTGGAGGGCGGCCCCGAACCTCCCCCACACAGTCAGCCGTGTTCCGGAATTCTGAGTGTGGAGAGGTTCCGTCTTCTGTCTGCAGCACCCGGGATCTCCTAGGAGCCCTTCGATTGTCTTCCCCGAATCCCTCCCACTGCTGGCTGCCGGGGAAAGGCGGGGGTTGGGCTGGAAACTCAGGTAGCATCTAGTGCCTCCCCATGGACAGGGGAGGTATTTAGCGGACTTCCCCCTTCCAGGGAACACCTGTGACACCAGGCAGCTGCGTGGAGGGCGGCCCCGAAACCCCCCACACAGTCAGCCGTGTTCCGGAATTCTGAGTGTGGGGAGGTTCCGTCTTATGTCTGCAGCACCCGGGTTCACCTAGGAGCCCTTCGAGTGTCTTCCCCCAGTCCCTCACTGTGCGGGCTGCCGGGGAATTACGGAGGTTGGGCTGGAAACGCAGGTAGCATCTTGTGCCTCCCCATGGACAGGGGAGGTAATTAGCGGACTTCCCCCTGCCAGGGAACACCTGTGACACCAGGCAGCTGCGTGGAGGGCGGCCCCGAACCTCGACCACACAGTCAGCCGTGTTCCGGAATTCTGAGTGTGGGGAGGTTCCGTCTTATGTCTGCAGGACCCGGGATCTCCTAGGAGCCATTCGAGAGTCTTCCCCGAGTCCCTCCCAGTGCGGGCAGCCGGGGAACGGCGGGGGTTGGGCTGGAAACTCAGGTAGCATCTAGTGCCTCCCCATGGACAGGGGAGGTAATTAGCGGTCTTCCCCCTGCCAGGGAACACCTGTGACACCAGTCAGCTTCGTGGACGGCGGCCCCAAACCTCGACCACACAGTCAGCCGTGTTCCGGAATTCTGAGTGTGGGGAGGTTCCGTCTTCTGTCTGCATCACCCGGGAACTCATAGGAGCCCTTCGAATGTCTTCCCAGAGTCCCTCCCTTTGCGGGCTGCCGGGGAAAGGAGGGGGTTGTGCTGGAAACGCAGGTAGCATCTAGTGCCTCCCCATGGACAGGGGAGGTAATTAGCGGACTTCCACCTGCCAGGGAACACCTGTGACACAAGGCAGCTGCGTGGACGGCGGCCACAAACCTCGACCACACAGTCAGCCTTGTTCCGGAATTCTGAGTGTGGGGAGGTTCCGTCTTCTGTCTGCAGCACCCGGGTTCTCCTAGGAGCCTTTCGAGTGTCTTCCCCCATTTCCTCCCTTTGCAGACTGCCGGGGAAAGGAGGGGGTTGGGCTGGAAAAGCAGGTAGCATCTTGTGCCTCCCCATGGACAAGTGAGGTAATTAGCGGACTTCCCCCTGCCAGGGAACACCTGTGACACGAGGCAGCTGCGTGGAGGGCGGCCCCGAACCTCCCCCACACAGTCAGCCGTGTTCCGGAATTCTGAGTTTGGGGAGGTTCCGTCTTCTGTCTGCAGCACCCGGGATCTCCTAGGAGCCCTTCGAGTGTCTTCCCCGAATCCCTCCCACTGCGGGCTGCCGGTGAATGTCGGGGGTTGGGCTGGAAAAGCAGGTAGAATCTTGTGCCTCCCCATGGACAGGGGAGGTAATTAGCGGACTTCCCCCTGCCAGGGAACACCTGTGACACCAGGCAGCTGCGTGGAGGGCGGCCCCGAACCTCCCCCACACAGTCAGCCGTGTTCCGGAATTCTGAGTGTGGGGAGGTTCCGTCTTATGTCTGCAGCACCCGAGATCTCCTAGGAGCCCTTCGAGTGTCTTCCCCGAATCCCTCCCACTGCGGGCTGCCAGGGAAAGGCGGGGGTTGGGCTGGAAACTCAGGTAGCATCTAGTGCCTCCCCATGGACAGGGGAGGTAATTAGCGGACTTCCCCCTTCCAGGGAACACCTGTGACACCAGGCAGCTGCGTGGAGGGCGGCCCCGAACCTCCCCCACACAGTTAGGAGTGTTCCGGAATTCTGAGTTTGGGGAGGTTCCGTCTTATGTCTGCAGCACCCGGGTTCACCTAGGAGCCCTTCGAGTGTCTTCCCCGAATCCCTCCCACTGCGGGCTGCCGGGGAAAGGCGGGGGTTGGGCTGGAAACTCAGGTAGCATCTAGTGCCTCCCCATGGACAGGGGAGGTATTTAGCGGACTTTCCCCTTCCAGGGAACACCTGTGACACCAGGCAGCTGCGTGGAGGGAGGCCCCGAACCTCCCCCACACAGTCAGCCGTGTTCCGGAATTCTGAGTGTGGGGAGGTTCCGTCTTATGTCTGCAGCACCCGGGTTCACCTAGGAGCCTTTCGAGTGTCTTCCCCCAGTCCCTCACTGTGCGGGCTGCCGGGGAATTACGGAGGTTGGGCTGGAAAAGCAGGTAGCATCTTGTGCCTCCCCATGGACAAGGGAGGTAATTGGCGGACTTCCCCCTGCCAGGGAACACCTGTGACACCAGGCAGCTGCGTGGAGGGCGGCCCCGAACCTCCCCAACACAGTCAACCGTGTTCCGGAATTCTGAGTGTGGGGAGGTTCCGTCTTCGGTCTGCAGCACCCGGGATCTCCTAGGAGCCCTTCGAGTGTCTTCCCAGAGTCCCTCCCTGTGCGGGCTGCCGGGGAAAGGAGGGGGTTGTGCTGAAAACGCAGGTAGCATCAAGTGCCTCCCCATGGACTGGGGAGGTAATTAGCCGACTTCCACCTGCCAGGGAACACCTGTGACACAAGGCAGCTTCGTGGAGGGCGGCCCCGAACCTCCCCCACACAGTCATCCGTGTTCCGGAATTCTGAGTGTGGGGAGGTTCCGTCTTCTGTCTGCAGCACCCGGGTTCTCCTAGGAGCCTTTCGAGTGTCTTCCCCCAGTCCCTCCCTGTGCTGGCTGCCGGGGAAAGGCGGGGGTTGGGCTGGAAAAGCAGGTAGCATCTTGTGCCTCCCCATGGACAAGGGAGGTAATTAGCGGACTTCCCCCTGCCAGGGAACACCTGTGACACCAGGCAGCTGCGTGGAGGGCGGCCCCGAACCTTCCCCACACAGTCAGCCGTGTTCCGGAATTCTGAGTGTGGGGAGGTTCCGTCTTATGTCTGCAGGACCCGGGATCTCCTAGGAGCCATTCGAGAGTCTTCCCCGAGTCCCTCCCAGTGCGGGCAGCCGGGGAAAGGAGGGGGTTGTGCTGGAAACGCAGGTAGCATCTAGTGCCTCCCCATGGACTGGGGAGGTAATTAGCCGAATTCCACCTGCCAGGGAACACCTGTGACAGAAGGCAGCTTCGTGGATGGCGGCCCCGAACCTCCCCCACACAGTCATCCGTGTTCCGGGATTCTGAGTGTGGGGAGGTTCCGTCTTCTGTCTGCAGCACCCGGGTTCTCCTAGGAGCCTTTCGAGTGTCTTCCCCCAGTCCCTCCCTGTGCGGGCTGCCGGGGAAAGGCGGGGGTTGGGCTGGAAAAGCAGGTAGCATCTTGTGCCTCCCCATGGACAAGGGAGGTAATTAGCGGACTTCCCCCTGCCAGGGAACACCTGTGACACCAGGCAGCTGCGTGGAGGGCGGCCCCGAACCTTCCCCACACAGTCAGCCGTGTTCCGGAATTCTGAGTGTGGGGAGGTTCCGTCTTATGTCTGCAGCACCCGGGTTCACCTAGGAGCCCTTCGAGTGTCTTCCCCCAGTCCCTCACTGTGCGGGCTGCCGGGGAATGACGGAGGTTGGGCTGGAAAACAGGTAGCATCTTGTGCCTCCCCATGGGCAAGGGAGGTAATTAGCGGACTTCCCCCTGCCAGGGAACACCTGTGACACCAGGCAGCTGCGTGGAGGGCGGCCCCGAACCTCCCCCACACAGTCAGCCGTGTTCAGGAATTCTGAGTGTGGGGAGGTTCCGTCATCTGTCTGCAGCACCCGGGATCTCCTAGGAGCCCTTCGAGTGTCTTCCCCGAATCCCTCCCACTGCGGGCTGCCGGGGAAAGGCGGGGGTTGGGCTGGAAACGCAGGTAGCATCTTGTGCCTCCCCATGGACAAGGGAGATAATTAGCGGACTTCCCCCTGCCAGGGAACACCTGTGACACCAGGCAGCTGCGTGGAGGGCGGCCCCGAACCTCCCCCACACAGTCAGCCGTGTTCCGGAATTCTGAGTGTGGGGAGGTTCCGTCTTCTGTCTGCAGAACCCGGGATCTCCTAGGAGCCCTTCGAGTGACTTCCCAGAGTCCCTCCCTGTGCGGGCTGCCGGGGAAAGGAGGGGGTTGTGCTGGAAACGCAGTTAGCATCTAGTGCCTCCCCATGGACAGGGGAGGTAATTAGCGGACTTCCACCTGCCAGGGAACACCTGTGACACAAGGCAGCTGCGTGGAGGGCGGCCCCGAACCTCCCCCACACAGTCATCCGTGTTCAGGAATTCTGAGTGTGGGGAGGTTCCGTCTTCTGTCTGCAGCACCCGGGTTCTCCTAGGAGCCTTTCGAGTTTCTTCCCCCAGTCCCTCCCTGTGCGGGCTGCCGGGGAAAGGCGGGGGTTGGGCTGGAAAAGCAGGTAGCATCTTGTGCCTCCCCATGGACAAGGGAGGTAATTAGCGGACTTCCCCCTGCCAGGGAACACCTGTGACACCAGGCAGCTGCGTGGAGGGCGGCCCCGAACCTCCCACACACAGTCAGCCGTGTTCAGGAATTCTGAGTGTGGGGAGGTTCCGTCATCTGTCTGCAGCACCCGGGATCTCCTAGGAGCCCTTCGAGTGTTTTCCCCGAATCCCTCCCACTGCGGGCTGCTGGGGAAATTCGGGGGTTGGGCTGGAAACGCAGGTAGCGTGTAGTGCCACCCCATGGACAGGGGAGGTAATTAGCGGACTTCCCCCTGCCAGGGAACACCTGGGAAACCAAGCAGCTGCGTGGAGGGCGGCCCCGAACCTCCCCCACACAGTCAGCCGTGTTCCGGAATTCTGAGTGTGGGGAGGTTCCGTCTTATGTCTGCAGCACCCGGGTTCACCTAGGAGCCCTTCGAGTGTCTACCCCCAGTCCCTCACTGTGCGGGCTGCCGGGGAATGGCGGAGGTTGGGCTTTAAAAGCAGGTAGCATCTTGTGCCTCCCCATGGACAAGGGAGGTAATTAGCGGACTTCCCCCTGCCAGGGAACACCTGTGACATCAGGCAGCTGCGTGGAGGGCGGCCCCGAACCTCCCCCACACAGTCAACCGTGTTCCGGAATTCTGAGTGTGGGGAGGTTCCGTCTTCTGTCTGCAGCACCCGGGATCTCCTAGGAGCCCTTCGAGTGTCTTCCCAGAGTCCCTCCCTGTGCGGGCTGCCGGGGAAAGGAGGGGGTTGTGCTGGAAACGCAGGTAGCTTCTAGTGCCTCCCCATGGACAGGGGAGGTAATTAGCGGAATTCCACCTGCCAGGGAACACCTGTGACACAAGGCAGCTGCGTGGAGGGCGGCCCCGAACCTCCCCCACACAGTCAACCGTGTTCCGGAATTCTGAGTGTGGGGAGGTTCCGTCTTCTGTCTGCAGCACCCGGGATCTCCTAGGAGCCATTCGAGAGTCTTCCCCGAGTCCCTCCCAGTGCGGGCAGCCAGGGAAAGGCGGGGGTTGGGCTGGAAACGCAGGTAGCATCTAGTGCCTCCCCATGGACAGGGGAGGTAATTAGCGGACTTCCCCCTGCCAGGGAACACCTGTTACACCAGGCAGGTTCAAGGAGGGCGGCCCCGAACCTCCCCCACACAGTCAACCGTGTTCCGGAATTCTGAGTGTGGGGAGGTTCCGTCTTATGTCTGCAGCACCCGGGATCTCCTAGGAGCCCTTCGAGAATCTTCCACGAGTCCCTCCCAGTGCGGGCAGCCGGGGAACTACGGGGGTTGGGCTGGAAACTCAGGTAGCATCTAGTGCCTCCCCATGGACAGGGGAGGTAATTAGCGGTCTTCCCCCTGCCAGGGAACACCTGTGACAACAGTCAGCTGCGTGGACGGCGGCCCCAAACCTCGACCACACAGTCAGCCGTGTTCCGGAATTCTGAGTGTGGGGAGGTTCCGTCTTCTGTCTGCAGCACCCGGGATCTCCTAGGAGCCCTTCGAGAGTCTTCCCCGATTCCCTCCCAGTGCGGGCAGCCAGGGAAAGGCTGGGTTTGGGCTGGAAAAGCAGGTAGCATCTAGTGCCTACCCATGGACAGGGGAGGTAATTAGCGGAATTCCCCCTGCCAGGGAACACCTGTGACACAAGGCAGCTGCGTGGAGTGCGGCCCTAATCCTCACCCACACAGTCACACGTGTTCCGGAATTCTGGGTGTGGGAGGTTCCTTCTTCTGTCTGCAGCACCCGGGTTCTCCTAGGAGCCTTTCGAGTGTCTTCCCCCAATCCCTCCCTTTGCAGGCTGCCGGGGAAATGAGGGGGTTTGGCTGGAAAAGCAGGTACCATCTTGTGCCTCCCCATGGACAAGGGAGGTAATTAGCGGACTTCCCCCTGCCAGGGAACACCTGTGACAAAAAGGCAGCTGCGTGGACGGCGTCCCCGAACCTCCCCCACACAGTCAGCCGTGTTCCGGAATTCTGAGTGTGGGGAGGTTCCGTCTTCTGTCTGCAGCACCCGGGATCTCCTAGGAGCCCTTCGAGTGTCTTCCCCGAATCCCTCCCACTGCGGGCTGCCGGTGAAAGGAGGGGGTTGTGCTGAAAAAGCAGGTAGAATCTTGTGCCTCCCCATGGACAGGGGAGGTAATTAGCGGACTTCCCCCTGCCAGGGAACACCTGTGACACCAGGCAGCTGCGTGGAGGGCGGCCCCAAACCTCCCCCACACAGTCAGCCGTGTTCCGGAATTCTGATTGTGGGGAGGTTCTGTCTTATGTCTGCAGCACCCGGGTTCACCTAGGAGCCCTTCGAATGTCTTCCCCCAGTCCCTCACTGTGCGGGCTGCCGGGGAATGGCGGAGGTTGGGCTGGAAAAGCAGGTAGCATCTTGTGCCTCCCCATGGACAAGGGAGGTAATTAGCGGACTTCCCCCTGCCAGGGAACACCTGTGACACCAGGCAGCTGCGTGGAGGGCGGCCCCGAACTTCCCCCACACAGTCATTCGTGTTCCGGAATTCTGAGTGTGGGGAGGTTCCGTCTTATGTCTGCAGCACCCGGGATCTCCTAGGAGCCCTTCGAGAGTCTTCCCCGAGTCCCTCCCTGTGCGGGCAGCCAGGGAAATGCGGGGGTTGGGCTGGAAACGCAGGTAGCATCTTGTGCCTCCCCATGGACAGGGGAGGTAATTAGCGGACTTCCCCCTGCCAGGGAACACCTGTGACACCAGCCAGCTGCGTGGAGGTCGGCCCCGAACCTCCCCCACACAGTCAACCGTGTTCCGGAATTCTGAGTGTGGGGAGGTTCCGTCTTATGTCTGCAGCACCCGGGATCTACTAGGAGCCATTCGAGAGTCTTCCCCGAGTCCCTCCCAGTGCGGGCAGCCGGGGAACGGCGGGGGTTGGGCTGGAAACTCAGGTAGCATCTAGTGCCTCCCCATGGACAGGGGAGGTAATTAGCGGTCTTCCCCCTGCCAGGGAACACCTGTGACACCAGCCAGCTGCGTGGACGGCGGCCCCAAACCTCGACGACACAGTCAGCCGTGTTCCGGAATTCTGAGTGTGGGGAGGTTCCGTCTTCTGTCTGCAGAACCCGGGTTCTCCTAGGAGCCTTTCGAGTGTCTTCCCCCATTTCGTCCCTTTGCGGGCTGCCGGGGAAAGGAGGGGGTTGGGTTGGAAAAGCAGGTAGCTTCTTGGGCCTCCCCATGGACAAGGGAGGTAATTAGCGGACTTCCCCCTGCCAGGGAACACCTGTGACACCAGGCAGCTGCGTGGAGGGCGGCCCCGAACCTCCCCCACACAGTCATCCGTGTTTCGGAATTCTGAGTGTGGGGAGGTTCCGTCTTCTGTCTGCAGCACCCGGGATCTCCTAGGAGAACTTCGAGAGTCTTCCCCGAGTCCCTCCCAGTGCGGGCAGCCAGGGAACGGCGGGGGTTGGGCTGGAAACGCAGGTAGCATCTAGTGCCTCCCCATGGACAGGGGAGGTAATTAGCGGACTTCCCCCTGCCAGGGAACACATGTGACAGCAGGCAGCTGCGTGGAGGGCGGCCCCGAACCTCCCCCACACAGTCAGCCGTGTTCCGGAATTCTGAGTGTGGAGAGGTTCCGTCTTCTGTCTGCAGCACCCGGGATCTCCTAGGAGCCCTTCGATTGTCTTCCCCGAATCCCTCCCACTGCGGGCTGCCGGGGAAAGGCGGGGGTTGGGCTGGAAACTCAGGTAGCATCTAGTGCCTCCCCATGGACAGGGGAGGTATTTAGCGGACTTCCCCCTTCCAGGGAACACCTGTGACACCAGGCAGCTGCGTGGAGGGCGGCCCCGAAACCCCCCACACAGTCAGCCGTGTTCCGGAATTCTGAGTGTGGGGAGGTTCCGTCTTATGTCTGCAGCACCCGGGTTCACCTAGGAGCCCTTCGAGTGTCTTCCCCCAGTCCCTCACTGTGCGGGCTGCCGGGGAATTACGGAGGTTGGGCTGGAAACGCAGGTAGCATCTTGTGCCTCCCCATGGACAGGGGAGGTAATTAGCGGACTTCCCCCTGCCAGGGAACACCTGTGACACCAGGCAGCTGCGTGGAGGGCGGCCCCGAACCTCGACCACACAGTCAGCCGTGTTCCGGAATTCTGAGTGTGGGGAGGTTCCGTCTTATGTCTGCAGGACCCGGGATCTCCTAGGAGCCATTCGAGAGTCTTCCCCGAGTCCCTCCCAGTGCGGGCAGCCGGGGAACGGCGGGGGTTGGGCTGGAAACTCAGGTAGCATCTAGTGCCTCCCCATGGACAGGGGAGGTAATTAGCGGACTTCCACCTGCCAGGGAACACCTGTGACACAAGGCAGCTGCGTGGACGGCGGCCCCAAACCTCGACCACACAGTCAGCCTTGTTCCGGAATTCTGAGTGTGGGGAGGTTCCGTCTTCTGTCTGCAGCACCCGGGTTCTCCTAGGAGCCTTTCGAGTGTCTTCCCCCATTTCCTCCCTTTGCAGACTGCCGGGGAAAGGAGGGGGTTGGGCTGGAAAAGCAGGTAGCATCTTGTGCCTCCCCATGGACAAGTGAGGTAATTAGCGGACTTCCCCCTGCCAGGGAACACCTGTGACACGAGGCAGCTGCGTGGAGGGCGGCCCCGAACCTCCCCCACACAGTCAGCCGTGTTCCGGAATTCTGAGTTTGGGGAGGTTCCGTCTTCTGTCTGCAGCACCCGGGATCTCCTAGGAGCCCTTCGAGTGTCTTCCCCGAATCCCTCCCACTGCGGGCTGCCGGTGAATGTCGGGGGTTGGGCTGGAAAAGCAGGTAGAATCTTGTGCCTCCCCATGGACAGGGGAGGTAATTAGCGGACTTCCCCCTGCCAGGGAACACCTGTGACACCAGGCAGCTGCGTGGAGGGCGGCCCCGAACCTCCCCCACACAGTCAGCCGTGTTCCGGAATTCTGAGTGTGGGGAGGTTCCGTCTTATGTCTGCAGCACCCGAGATCTCCTAGGAGCCCTTCGAGTGTCTTCCCCGAATCCCTCCCACTGCGGGCTGCCAGGGAAAGGCGGGGGTTGGGCTGGAAACTCAGGTAGCATCTAGTGCCTCCCCATGGACAGGGGAGGTAATTAGCGGACTTCCCCCTTCCAGGGAACACCTGTGACACCAGGCAGCTGCGTGGAGGGCGGCCCCGAACCTCCCCCACACAGTCAGGAGTGTTCCGGAATTCTGAGTTTGGGGAGGTTCCGTCTTATGTCTGCAGCACCCGGGTTCACCTAGGAGCCCTTCGAGTGTCTTCCCCGAATCCCTCCCACTGCGGGCTGCCAGGGAAAGGCGGGGGTTGGGCTGGAAACTCAGGTAGCATCTAGTGCCTCCCCATGGACAGGGGAGGTATTTAGCGGACTTTCCCCTTCCAGGGAACACCTGTGACACCAGGCAGCTGCGTGGAGGGAGGCCCCGAACCTCCCCCACACAGTCAGCCGTGTTCCGGAATTCTGAGTGTGGGGAGGTTCCGTCTTATGTCTGCAGCACCCGGGTTCACCTAGGAGCCTTTCGAGTGTCTTCCCCCAGTCCCTCACTGTGCGGGCTGCCGGGGAATTACGGAGGTTGGGCTGGAAAAGCAGGTAGCATCTTGTGCCTCCCCATGGACAAGGGAGGTAATTGGCGGACTTCCCCCTGCCAGGGAACACCTGTGACACCAGGCAGCTGCGTGGAGGGCGGCCCCGAACCTCCCCAACACAGTCAACCGTGTTCCGGAATTCTGAGTGTGGGGAGGTTCCGTCTTCGGTCTGCAGCACCCGGGATCTCCTAGGAGCCCTTCGAGTGTCTTCCCAGAGTCCCTCCCTGTGCGGGCTGCCGGGGAAAGGAGGGGGTTGTGCTGAAAACGCAGGTAGCATCAAGTGCCTCCCCATGGACTGGGGAGATAATTAGCCGACTTCCACCTGCCAGGGAACACCTGTGACACAAGGCAGCTTCGTGGAGGGCGGCCCCGAACCTCCCCCACACAGTCATCCGTGTTCCGGAATTCTGAGTGTGGGGAGGTTCCGTCTTCTGTCTGCAGCACCCGGGTTCTCCTAGGAGCCTTTCGAGTGTCTTCCCCCAGTCCCTCCCTGTGCTGGCTGCCGGGGAAAGGCGGGGGTTGGGCTGGAAAAGCAGGTAGCATCTTGTGCCTCCCCATGGACAAGGGAGGTAATTAGCGGACTTCCCCCTGCCAGGGAACACCTGTGACACCAGGCAGCTGCGTGGAGGGCGGCCCCGAACCTTCCCCACACAGTCAGCCGTGTTCCGGAATTCTGAGTGTGGGGAGGTTCCGTCTTATGTCTGCAGGACCCGGGATCTCCTAGGAGCCATTCGAGAGTCTTCCCCGAGTCCCTCCCAGTGCGGGCAGCCGGGGAAAGGAGGGGGTTGTGCTGGAAACGCAGGTAGCATCTAGTGCCTCCCCATGGACTGGGGAGGTAATTAGCCGAATTCCACCTGCCAGGGAACACCTGTGACAGAAGGCAGCTTCGTGGATGGCGGCCCCGAACCTCCCCCACACAGTCATCCGTGTTCCGGGATTCTGAGTGTGGGGAGGTTCCGTCTTCTGTCTGCAGCACCCGGGTTCTCCTAGGAGCCTTTCGAGTGTCTTCCCCCAGTCCCTCCCTGTGCGGGCTGCCGGGGAAAGGCGGGGGTTGGGCTGGAAAAGCAGGTAGCATCTTGTGCCTCCCCATGGACAAGGGAGGTAATTAGCGGACTTCCCCCTGCCAGGGAACACCTGTGACACCAGGCAGCTGCGTGGAGGGCGGCCCCGAACCTTCCCCACACAGTCAGCCGTGTTCCGGAATTCTGAGTGTGGGGAGGTTCCGTCTTATGTCTGCAGCACCCGGGTTCACCTAGGAGCCCTTCGAGTGTCTTCCCCCAGTCCCTCACTGTGCGGGCTGCCGGGGAATGACGGAGGTTGGGCTGGAAAACAGGTAGCATCTTGTGCCTCCCCATGGGCAAGGGAGGTAATTAGCGGACTTCCCCCTGCCAGGGAACACCTGTGACACCAGGCAGCTGCGTGGAGGGCGGCCCCGAACCTCCCCCACACAGTCAGCCGTGTTCAGGAATTCTGAGTGTGGGGAGGTTCCGTCATCTGTCTGCAGCACCCGGGATCTCCTAGGAGCCCTTCGAGTGTCTTCCCCGAATCCCTCCCACTGCGGGCTGCCGGGGAAAGGCGGGGGTTGGGCTGGAAACGCAGGTAGCATCTTGTGCCTCCCCATGGACAAGGGAGATAATTAGCGGACTTCCCCCTGCCAGGGAACACCTGTGACACCAGGCAGCTGCGTGGAGGGCGGCCCCGAACCTCCCCCACACAGTCAGCCGTGTTCCGGAATTCTGAGTGTGGGGAGGTTCCGTCTTCTGTCTGCAGAACCCGGGATCTCCTAGGAGCCCTTCGAGTGACTTCCCAGAGTCCCTCCCTGTGCGGGCTGCCGGGGAAAGGAGGGGGTTGTGCTGGAAACGCAGTTAGCATCTAGTGCCTCCCCATGGACAGGGGAGGTAATTAGCGGACTTCCACCTGCCAGGGAACACCTGTGACACAAGGCAGCTGCGTGGAGGGCGGCCCCGAACCTCCCCCACACAGTCATCCGTGTTCAGGAATTCTGAGTGTGGGGAGGTTCCGTCTTCTGTCTGCAGCACCCGGGTTCTCCTAGGAGCCTTTCGAGTTTCTTCCCCCAGTCCCTCCCTGTGCGGGCTGCCGGGGAAAGGCGGGGGTTGGGCTGGAAAAGCAGGTAGCATCTTGTGCCTCCCCATGGACAAGGGAGGTAATTAGCGGACTTCCCCCTGCCAGGGAACACCTGTGACACCAGGCAGCTGCGTGGAGGGCGGCCCCGAACCTCCCACACACAGTCAGCCGTGTTCAGGAATTCTGAGTGTGGGGAGGTTCCGTCATCTGTCTGCAGCACCCGGGATCTCCTAGGAGCCCTTCGAGTGTTTTCCCCGAATCCCTCCCACTGCGGGCTGCTGGGGAAATTCGGGGGTTGGGCTGGAAACGCAGGTAGCGTGTAGTGCCACCCCATGGACAGGGGAGGTAATTAGCGGACTTCCCCCTGCCAGGGAACACCTGGGAAACCAAGCAGCTGCGTGGAGGGCGGCCCCGAACCTCCCCCACACAGTCAGCCGTGTTCCGGAATTCTGAGTGTGGGGAGGTTCCGACTTATGTCTGCAGCACCCGGGTTCACCTAGGAGCCCTTCGAGTGTCTACCCCCAGTCCCTCACTGTGCGGGCTGCCGGGGAATGGCGGAGGTTTTGCTTTAAAAGCAGGTAGCATCTTGTGCCTCCCCATGGACAAGGGAGGTAATTAGCGGACTTCCCCCTGCCAGGGAACACCTGTGACATCAGGCAGCTGCGTGGAGGGCGGCCCCGAACCTCCCCCACACAGTCAACCGTGTTCCGGAATTCTGAGTGTGGGGAGGTTCCGTCTTCTGTCTGCAGCACCCGGGATCTCCTAGGAGCCCTTCGAGTGTCTTCCCAGAGTCCCTCCCTGTGCGGGCTGCCGGGGAAAGGAGGGGGTTGTTCTGGAAACGCAGGTAGCATCTAGTGCCTCCCCATGGACAGCGGAGGTAATTAGCGGACTTCCCCCTGCCAGGGAACACCTGTGACACCAGGCAGCTGCGTGGAGGGCGGCCCCGAACCTCCCCCACACAGTCAGCCGTGTTCAGGAATTCTGAGTGTGGGGAGGTTCCGTCTTCTGTCTGCAGCACCCGGGATCTCCTAGGAGCCCTTCGAGAGTCTTCCCCGAATCCCTCCCATTGCGGGCTGCCGGGGAAAGTCGGGGGTTGGGCTGGAAACTCAGGTAGCATCTAGTGCCTCCCCATGGACAGGGGAGGTAATTAGCGGACTTCCCCCTGCCAGGGAACACATGTGACACCAGGCAGCTGCGTGGAGGGCGGCCCCGAACCTCCCCCACACAGTCAGCCGTGTTCCGGAATTCTGAGTGTGGGGAGGTTCCGTCTTATGTCTGCAGCACCCGGGATCTCCTAGGAGCCATTCGAGATTCTTCCCCGAGTCCCTCCCAGTGCGGGCAGCCGGGGAACTGCGGGGGTTGGGCTGGAAACTCAGGTAGCATCTAGTGCCTCCCCATGGACAGGGGAGGTAATTAGCGGTCTTCCCCCTGCCTGGGAACACCTGTGACACCAGTCAGCTGCGTGGACGGCGGCCCCAAACCTCGACCACACAGTCAGGCGTGTTCCGGAATTCTGAGTGTGGGGAGGTTCCGTCTTATGTCTGCAGCACCCGGGATCTCCTAGGAGCCCTTCGAGAGTCTTCCCCGAGTCCCTCCCAGTGCGGGCAGCCAGGGAATGGCGGGGGTTTGGCTGGAAACGCAGGTAGCATCTAGTGCCTCCCCATGGACAGGGGAGGTAATTAGCGGAATTCCCTCTGCCAGGGAACACCTGTGACACCAGGCAGCTGCGTGGAGTGCGGCCCTAAACCTCACCCACACAGTCACACCTGTTCCGGAATTCTGAGTGTGGGGAGGTTCCGTCTTCTGTCTGTAGCACCCGGGTTCTCCTAGGAGCCTTTCGAGTGTCTTCCCCCAGTCCCTCCCTGTGCGGGCTGCCAGGGAAAGGCGGGGGTTGGGCTGGAAAAGCAGGTAGCATCTTGTGCCTCCCCATGGACAAGGGAGGTAATTAGCGGACTTCCCCCTGCCAGGGAACACCTGTGACACCAGGCAGCTGCGTGGAGGGCGGCCCCGAACCTCCCCCACACAGTCAGCCGTGTTCAGGAATTCTGAGTGTGGGGAGGTTCCGTCTTCTGTCTGCAGCACCCGGGATCTCCTAGGAGCCCTTCGAGATTCTTCCCCGAGTCCCTCCCAGTGCGGGCAGCCGGGGAACTGCGGGGGTTGGGCTGGAAACTCAGGTAGCATCTAGTGCCTCCCCATGGACAGGGGAGGTAATTAGCGGTCTTCCCCCTGCCAGGGAACACCTGTGACACCAGTCAGCTGCGTGGAAAGCGGCCCCAAACCTCGACCACACAGTAAGCCGTGTTCCGGAATTCTGAGTGTGGGGAGGTTCCGTCTTCTGTCTGCAGCACCCGGAATCTCCTAGGAGCCCTTCGAGTGTCTTCCCAGAGTCCCTCCCTGTGCGGGCTGCCGGGGAAAGGAGGGGGTAGTGCTGGAAACGCAGGTAGCTTCTAGTGCCTCCCCATGGACGGGGGAGGTAATTAGCGGACTTCCACCTGCCAGGAAACACCTGTGACACCAGGCAGCTGCGTGGAGGGCGGCCCCGAACCTTCCCCACACAGTCAGCCGTGTTCCGGAATTCTGAGTGTGGGGAGGTTCCGTCATATGTCTGCAGCACCCGGGATCTCCTAGGAGCCCTTCGAGATTCTTCCCCGAGTCCCTCACAGTGCGGACAGCCGGGGAACTGCGGGGGTTGTGCTGGAAACTCAGGTAGCATCTAGTGCCTCCCCATGGTCAGGGGAGGTAATTAGCGGTCTTCCCTCTGCCAGGGAACACCTGTGACACCAGTCAGCTGCGTGGACGGCGGCCCCAAACCTCGACCACACAGTCAGCCGTGTTCCGGAATTCTGAGTGTGGGGAGGTTCCGTCTTCTGTCTGCAGCACCCGGGATCTCCTAGGAGCCCTTCGAGTGTCTTCCCAGAGTCCCTCCCTGTGCGGGCTGCCGGGGAAAGGAGGGTGTTGTGCTGGAAACGCAGGTAGCATCTAGTGCCTCCCCATGGACAGGGGAGGTAATTAGCGGACTTCCCCCTGCCAGGGAACACCTGTGACACCAGGCAGCTGCGTGGAGGGCGGCCCCGAACCTCCCCCACACAGTCAGCCGTGTTCCGGAATTCTGAGTGTTGGGAGGTTCCGTCTTATGTCTGCAGCACCCGGGTTCACCTAGGAGCCCTTCGAGTGTCTTCCCCCAGTCCCTCACTGTGCGGGCTGCCGGGGAATGGCGGAGGTTGGCCGGGAAAAGCAGGTAGCATCTTGTGCCTCCCCATGGACAAGGGAGGTAATTAGCGGAATTCCCCCTGCCAGGGAACACCTGTGACACCAGGCAGCTGCGTGGAGGGCGGCCCCGAACCTCCCCCACACAGTCAGCCGTGTTCCGGAATTCTGAGTGTGGGGAGGTTCCGTCTTCTGTCTGCAGCACCCGGGATCTCCTAGGAGCCCTTCGAGTGTCTTCCCCCAGTCCCTCACTGTGCGGGCTGCCGGGGAATGGGGGAGGTTGGGCTGGAAAAGCAGGTAGCATCTTGTGCCTCCCCATGGACAAGGGAGGTAATTAGCGGACTTCCCCCAGCCAGGGAACACCTGTGACAACAGGCAGCTGCGTGGAGGGCGGCCCCGAACCTCCCCCACACAGTCAACCGTGTTCCGGAATTCTGAGTGTGGGGAGGTTCCGTCTTCTGTCTGCAGCACCCGGGATCTCCTAGGAGCCCTTCGAGTGTCTTCCCCCAGTCCCTCACTGTGCGGGCTGCCGGGGAAAGGGGGAGGTTGGGCTGGAAAAGCAGGTAGCATCTAGTGCCTCCCCATGGACAGGGGAGGTAATTAGCGGACTTCCACCTGCCAGGGAACACCTGTGACACAAGGCAGCTGCGTGGAAGGCGGCCCAGAACCTCCCCCACACAGTCAACCGTGTTCCGGAATTCTGAGTGTGGGGAGGTTCCGTCTTCTGTCTGCAGCACCCGGAATCTCCTAGGAGCCCTTCGAGAGTCTTCCCCGAGTCCCTCCAAGTGCGGGCAGCCAGGGAAAGGCGGGGGTTGGGCTGGAAACGCAGGTAGCATCTAGTGCCTCCCCATGGACAGGGGAGGTAATTAGCGGACTTCCCCCTTCCAGGGAACACCTGTGACACCAGGCAGCTGCGTGGAGGGCGGCCCCGAACCTCCCCCACACAGTCAACCGTGTTCCGGAATTGTGAGTGTGGGGAGGTTCCGTCTTCTGTCTGCAGCACCCGGGTTCTCCTAGGAGCCTTTCGAGTGTCTTCCCCCAGTCCCTCCCTGTGCGGGCTGCAGGGGAAAGGCGGGGGTTGGGCTGGAAAAGCAGGTAGCATCTTGTGCCTCCCCATGGACAAGGGAGGTAATTAGCGGAATTCCCCCTGCCAGGGAACACCTGTGACACCAGGCAGCTGCGTGGAGGGCGGCCCCTAACCTCCCCCACACAGTCAGCCGTGTTCCGGAATTCTGAGTGTGAGGAGGTTCCGTCTTCTGTCTGCAGCACCCAGGTTCACCTAGGAGCCCTTCGAGTGTCTTCCCCCAGTCCCTCACTGTGCGGGCTGCCGGGGAATGGCGGAGGTTGGGCTGGAAAAGCAGGTAGCATCTTCTGCCTCCCCATGGACAAGGGAGGTAATTAGCGGACTTCCCCCTGCCAGGGAACACCTGTGACAACAGGCAGCTGCGTGGAGGGCGGCCCCGAACCTCCCCCACACAGTCAACCGTGTTCCGGAATTCTGAGCGTGGGGAGGTTCCGTCTTCTGTCTGCAGCACCCGGGATCTCCTAGGAGCCCTTCGAGTGTCTTCCCCCAGTCCCTCACTATGCGGGCTGCCGGGGAATGGGGGAGGTTGGGCTGGAAAAGCAGGTAGCATCTTGTGCCTCCCCATGGACAAGGGAGGTATTTAGCGGTCTTCCCCCTGCCAGGGAACACCTGTGACACCAGGCAGCTGCGTGGAGGGCGGCCCCGAACTTCCCCCACACAGTCAACCGTGTTCCGGAATTCTGAGTGTGGGGAGGTTCCGTCTTCTGTCTGCAGCACCCGGGATCACCTAGGAGCCATTCGAGAGTCTTCCCCGAGTCCCTCCAAGTGCGGGCAGCCAGGGAAAGGCGGGGGTTGGGCTGGAAACGCAGGTTGCATCTAGTGTCTCCCCATGGACAGGGGAGTTAATTAGCGGACATTCCCCTGCCAGGGAACACCTGTGACACCAGGCAGCTGCGTGGAGGGCGGCCCCGAACCTCCCCCACACAGTCAACCGTGTTCCGGAATTGTGAGTGTGGGGAGGTTCCGTCTTCTGTCTGCAGCACCCGGGTTCTCCTAGGAGCCTTTCGAGTGTCTTCCCCCAGTCCCTCCATTTGCGGGCTGCCTGGGAAAGGAGGGGGTTGGGCTGGAAACTCAGGTAGCTTCTAGTGCCTCCCCATGGACAGGGAAGGTAATTAGCGGTCTTCCCCCTGCCAGGGAACACCTGTGACACCAGTCAGCTGCGTGGACGGCGGCCCCAAACCTCGAACACACAGTCAGCCGTGTTCCGGAATTCTGAGTGTGGGGAGGTTCCGTCTTCTGTCTGCAGCAACCGGGATCTCCTAGGAGCCCTTCGAGAGTCTTCCCCGAGTCCCTCCCAGTGCGGGCAGCCAGGGAAAGGCGGGGTTTGGGCTGGAAACGCAGGTAGCATCTAGTGCCTCCCCATGGACAGGGGAGGTAATTAGCGGAATTCCCCCTGCCAGGGAACACCTGTGACAGCAGGCAGCTGCGTGGAGTGCGGCCCTAAACCTCACCCACGCAGTCACACGTGTTCCGGAATTGTGAGTGTGGGGAGGTTCCGTCTTCTGTCTGCAGCAACCGGGATCTCCTAGGAGCCTTTCGAGTGTCTTCCCCCAGTCCCTCCCTGTGCGGGCTGCTGGGGAAAGGCGGGGGTTGGGCTGGAAACGCAGGTAGCATCTAGTGCCTCCCCATGGACAGGGGAGGTAATTAGCGGACTTTCCCCTGCCAGGGAACACCTGTGACACCAGGCAGCTGCGTGGAGGGCGGCCCCGAACCTCCCCCACACAGTCAACCGTGTTCCGGAATTGTGAGTGTGGGGAGGTTCCGTCTTCTGTCTGCAGCACCCGGGTTCTCCTAGGAGCCTTTCGAGTGTCTTCCCCCAGTCCCTCAATTTGCGGGCAGCCGGGGAAAGGAGGGGGTTGAGCTGGAAACTCAGGTAGCTTCTAGTGCCTCCCCATGGACATGGAAGGTAATTAGCGGTCTTCCCCCTGCCAGGGAACACCTGTGACACCAGTCAGCTGCGTGGACGGCGGCCCCAAACCTCGAACACACAGTCAGCCGTGTTCCGGAATTCTGAGTGTGGGGAGGTTTCGTCTTCTGTCTGCAGCAACCGGGATCTCCTAGGAGCCCTTCTAGAGTCTTCCCCGAGTCCCTCCCAGTGCGGGCAGCCAGGGAAAGGCGGGGTTTGGGCTGGAAACGCAGGTAGCATCTAGTGCCTCCCCATGGACAGGGGAGGTAATTAGCGGAATTCCCCCTGCCAGGGAACACCTGTGACAGCAGGCAGCTGCGTGGAGTGCGGCCCTAAACCTCACCCACGCAGTCACACGTGTTCCGGAATTGTGAGTGTGGGGAGGTTCCGTCTTCTGTCTGCAGCACCCGGGATCTCCTAGGAGCCTTTCGAGTGTCTTCCCCCAGTCCCTCCCTGTGCGGGCTGCTGGGGAAAGGCGGGGGTTGGGCTGGAAACGCAGGTAGCATCTAGTGCCTCCCCATGGACAGGGGAGGTAATTAGCGGACTTTCCCCTGCCAGGGAACACCTGTGACACCAGGCAGCTGCGTGGAGGGCGGCCCCGAACATCCCCCACACAGTCAACCGTGTTCCGGAATTGTGAGTGTGGGGAGGTTCCGTCTTCTGTCTGCAGCACCCGGGTTCTCCTAGGAGCCTTTCGAGTGTCTTCCCCCAGTCCCTCCATTTGCGGGCTGCCGGGGATAGAAGGGGGTTGGGCTGGAAACTCAGGTAGCTTCTAGTGCCTCCGCATGGGCAGGGAAGGTAATTAGCGGTCTTCCCCCTGCCAGGGAACACCTGTGACACCAGTCAGCTGCGTGGACGGCGGCCCCAAACCTCGACCACACAGTCAGCCGTGTTCCGGAATTCTGAGTGTGGGGAGGTTCCGTCTTCTGTCTGCAGCAACCGGGATCTCCTAGGAGCCCTTCGAGAGTCTTCCCCGAGTCCCTCCCAGTGCGGGCAGCCAGGGAAAGGCATGGTTTGGGCTGGAAACGCAGGTAGCATCTAGTGCCTCCCCATGGACAGGGGAGGTAATTAGCGGAATTCCCCCTGCCAGGGAACACCTGTGACAGCAGGCAGCTTCGTGGAGTGCGGCCCTAAACCTCACCCACGCAGTCAAACGTGTTCCGGAACAGTGAGTGTGGGGAGGTTCCGTCTTCTGTCTGCAGCACCCGGGATCTCCTAGGAGCCCTTCGAGTGTCTTCCCAGAGTCCCTCCCTGTGCTGGCTGCCAGGGAAAGGAGGGGGTTGTGCTGGAAACGCAGGTAGCATCTAGTGCCTCCCCATGGACAGGGGAGGTAATTAGCGGACTTCCACCTCCCAGGGAACACCTGTGACACAAGGCAGCTGCGTGGAGGGCGGCCCCGAACCTCCCCACACAGTCAGCCGTGTTCCGGAATTCTGAGTGTGGGGAGGTTCCGTCTTATGTCTGCTGCACCCGGGTTCACCTAGGAGCCCTTCGAGTGTCTTCAACCAGTCCCTCACTGTGCGGGCTGCCGGGGAATGGCGGAGGTTGGGCTGGAAAAGCAGGTAGCATCTTGTGCCTCCCCATGGACAAGGGAGGTAATTAGCGGACTACCCCCTGCCAGGGAACACCTGTGACGCCAGGCAGCTGCGTGGAGGGCGGCCCCGAACCTCCCCCACACAGTCAACCGTGTTCCGGAATTCTGAGTGTGGGGAGGTTCCGTCTTCTGTCTGCAGCACCCGGGATCTCCTAGGAGCCCTTCGAGTGACTTCCCAGAGTCCCTCCCTGTGCGGACTGCCGGGGAAAGGCGGGGGTTGGGCTGGAAAAGTAGGTAGCATCTAGTGCCTCCCCATGGACAGGGGAGGTAATTAGCGGACTTCCCCCTGCCAGGGAACAACTGTGACACCAGGAAGCTGCGTGGAGTGCGGCCCTGAACCTCACCCACACAGTCACACGTGTTCCGGAATTCTGAGTGTGGGGAGGTTCCGTCTTCTGTCTGCAGCACCCGGGTTCTCCTAGGAGCCTTTCGAGTGTCTTCCCCCAGTCCCTCCCTGTGCGGGCTGCAGGGGAAAGGCGGGGGTTGGGCTGGAAAAGCAGGTAGCATCTTGTGCCTCCCCATGGACAAGGGAGGTAATTAGCGGATTTCCCCTGCCAGGGAACGCCTGTGACACCAGGCAGCTGCGTGGAGGGCGGCCCTAAAACTCACCCACACAGTCACACGTGTTCCGGTATTCTGAGTGTGGGGAGGTTCCGTCTTCTGTCTGCAGCAACCGGGATCTCCTAGGAGCCCTTCGAGAGTCTTCCCCGAGTCCCTCCAAGTGCGGGCAGCCAGGGAAAGGCGGGGGTTGGGCTGGAAACGCAGGTTGCATCTAGTGTCTCCCCATGGACAGGGGAGTTAATTAGCGGACATTCCCCTGCCAGGGAACACCTGTGACACCAGGCAGCTGCGTGGAGGGCGGCCCCGAACCTCCCCCACACAGTCAACCGTGTTCCGGAATTGTGAGTGTGGGGAGGTTCCGTCTTCTGTCTGCAGCACCCGGGTTCTCCTAGGAGCCTTTCGAGTGTCTTCCCCCAGTCCCTCCATTTGCGGGCTGCCTGGGAAAGGAGGGGGTTGGGCTGGAAACTCAGGTAGCTTCTAGTGCCTCCCCATTGACAGGGAAGGTAATTAGCGGTCTTCCCCCTGCCAGGGAACACCTGTGACACCAGTCAGCTGCGTGGACGGCGGCCCCAAACCTCGAACACACAGTCAGCCGTGTTCCGGAATTCTGAGTGTGGGGAGGTTCCGTCTTCTGTCTGCAGCAACCGGGATCTCCTAGGAGCCCTTCGAGAGTCTTCCCCGAGTCCCTCCCAGTGCGGGCAGCCAGGGAAAGGCGGGGTTTGGGCTGGAAACGCAGGTAGCATCTAGTGCCTCCCCATGGTCAGGGGAGGTAATTAGCGGAATTCCCCCTGCCAGGGAACACCTGTGACAGCAGGCAGCTGCGTGGAGTGCGGCCCTAAACCTCACCCACGCAGTCACACGTGTTCCGGAATTGTGAGTGTGGGGAGGTTCCGTCTTCTGTCTGCAGCAACCGGGATCTCCTAGGAGCCTTTCGAGTGTCTTCCCCCAGTCCCTCCCTGTGCGGGCTGCTGGGGAAAGGCGGGGGTTGGGCTGGAAACGCAGGTAGCATCTAGTGCCTCCCCATGGACAGGGGAGGTAATTAGCGGACTTTCCCCTGCCAGGGAACACCTGTGACACCAGGCAGCTGCGTGGAGGGCGGCCCCGAACCTCCCCCACACAGTCAACCGTGTTCCGGAATTGTGAGTGTGGGGAGGTTCCGTCTTCTGTCTGCAGCACCCGGGTTCTCCTAGGAGCCTTTCGAGTGTCTTCTCCCAGTCCCTCCCTGTGCGGGCTGCAGGGGAAAGGCGGGGGTTGGGCTGGAAAAGCAGGTAGCATCTTGTGCCTCCCCATGGACAGGGGAGGTAATTAGCGGATTTCCCCTGCCAGGGAACGCCTGTGACACCAGGAAGCTGCGTGGAGGGCGGCCCTAAAACTCACCCACACAGTCAGCCGTGTTCCGGAATTCTGAGTGTGGGGAGGTTCCGTCTTCTGTCTGCAGCACCCGGGTTCACCTAGGAGCCCTTCGAGTGTCTTCCCTCAGTCCCTCACTGTGCGGGCTGCCGGGGAATGGAGGGGGTTGGGCTGGAAACTCAGGTAGCATCTTGTGCCTCCCCATGGACAAGGGAGGTAATTAGCGGACTTCCCCCTGCCAGGGAACACCTGTG
Source organism: Camelus bactrianus (assembly GCF_048773025.1). Classification (NCBI taxonomy): domain Eukaryota; kingdom Metazoa; phylum Chordata; class Mammalia; order Artiodactyla; family Camelidae; genus Camelus; species Camelus bactrianus. The sequence continues at coordinate 7,151,248 of NW_027413957.1, read as the reverse complement.
ACACCAGGCAGATGCGTGGAGGGCGGCCCCGAACCTCTCCCACACAGTCAACCGTGTTCCGGAATTCTGAGTGTGGGGAGGTTCCGTCTTCTGTCTGCAGCACCCGGGATCTCCTAGGAGCCCTTCGAGTGTCTTCCCCCAGTCCCTCCCTGTGCGGGCTGCCGGGGAATGGGGGAGGTTGGGCTGGAAAAGCAGGTAGCATCTAGTGCCTCCCCATGGACAGGGGAGGTAATTAGCGGACTTCCACCTGCCAGGGAACACCTGTGACACAAGGCAGCTGCGTGGAGGGCGGCCCCGAACCTCCCCCACACAGTCAACCGTGTTCCGGAATTCTGAGTGTGGGGAGGTTCCGTCTTCTGTCTGCAGCACCCGGGATCTCCTAGGAGCCCTTCGAGAGTCTTCCCCGAGTCCCTCCAAGTGCGGGCAGCCAGGGAAAGGTGGGGGTTGGGCTGGAAACGCAGGTAGCATCTAGTGCCTCCCCATGGACAGGGGAGGTAATTAGCGGACTTCCCCCTGCCAGGGAACACCTGTGACACCAGGCAGCTGCGTGGAGGGCGGCCCCGAACCTCCCCCACACAGTCAACCGTGTTCCGGAATTGTGAGTGTGGGGAGGTTCCGTCTTCTGTCTGCAGCACCCGGGTTCTCCTAGGAGCCTTTCGAGTGTCTTCCCCCAGTCCTTCCATTTGCGGGCTGCCGGGGAAAGGAGGGGGTTGGGCTGGAAACTCAGGTAGCATCTAGTGCCTCCCCATGGACAGGGGAGGTAATTAGCGGTCTTCCCCCTGCCAGGGAACACCTGTGACAACAGTCAGCTGCGTGGACGGCGGCCCCAAACCTCGACCACACAGTCAGCCGTGTTCCGGAATTCTGAGTGTGGGGAGGTTCCGTCTTCTGTCTGCAGCACCCGGGATCTCCTAGGAGCCCTTCGAGAGTCTTCCCCGAGTCCCTCCCAGTGCGGGCAGCCAGGGAAAGGCGGGGTTTGGGCTGGAAACGCAGGTAGCATCTAGTGCCTCCCAATGGACAGGGGAGGTAATTAGCGGAATTCCCCCTGCCAGGGAACACCTGTGACAGCAGGCAGCTGCGTGGAGTGCGGCCCTAAACCTCACCCAAGCAGTCACACTTGTTCCGGAATTGTGAGTGTGGGGAGGTTCCGTCTTCTGTCTGCAGCACCCGGGATCTCCTAGGAGCCCTTCGATTGTCTTCCCAGAGTCCCTCCCTGTGCGGGCTGCCGGGGAAAGGAGGGGGTTGTGCTGGAAACGCAGGTAGCATCTAGTGCCTCCCCATGGACAGGGGAGGTAATTAGCGGACTTCCACCTGCCAGGGAACACCTGTGACACCAGGCAGCTGCGTGGAGGGCGGCCCCGAACCTCCCCCACACAGTCAGCCGTGTTCCGGAATTCTGAGTGTGGGGAGGTTCCGTCTTCTGTCTGCAGCACCCGGGATCTCCTAGGAGCCCTTCGAGTGTCTTCCCCGAATCCCTCCCACTGCGGGCTGCCGGTGAAAGGCGGGGGTTGGGCTGGAAAAGCAGGTAGCATCTTGTGCCTCCCCATGGACAAGGGAGGTAATTAGCGGACTTCCCCCTGCCAGGGAACACTTGTGACACCAGGCAGATGCGTGGAGGGCGGCCCCGAACCTCCCCAACACAGTCAGCCGTGTTCCGGAATTCTGAGTGTGGGGAGGTTCCGTCTTCTGTCTGCAGCACCCGGGTACACCTAGGAGCCCTTCGAGTGTCTTCCCAGAGTCCCTCACTGTGCGGGCTGCCGGGGAAAGGAGGGGGTTGTGCTGGAAACGCAGGTAGCATCTAGTGCCTCCCCATGGACAGGGGAGGTAATTAGCGGACTTCCCCCTGCCTGGGAACACCTGTGACACCAGGCAGCTGCGTGGAGGGCGGCCCCGAACCTCCCCCACACAGTCAACCGTGTTCCGGAATTGTGAGTGTGGGGAGGTTCCGTCTTCTGTCTGCAGAACCCGGGTTCTCCTAGGAGCCTTTCGAATGTCTTCCCCCAGTCCCTCCATTTGCGGGCTGCCGGGGAAAGGAGGGGGTTGGGCTGGAAACTCAGGTAGCATCTAGTGCCTCCCCATGGACAGGGGAGGTAATTAGCGGTCTTCCCCCTGCCAGGGAACACCTGTGACAGCAGTCAGCTGCGTGGACGGCGGCCCCAAACCTCGACCACACAGTCAGACGTGTTCCGGAATTCTGAGTGTGGGGAAGTTCCGTCTTCTGTCTGCAGCACCCGGGATCTCCTAGGAGCCCTTCGAGAGTCTTCCCCGAGTCCCTCCCAGTGCGGGCAGCAAGGGAAAGGAGGGGTTTGGGCTGGAAACGCAGGTAGCATCTAGTGCCTCCCCATGGACAGGGGAGGTAATTAGCGGAATTCCCCCTGCCAGGGAACACCTGTGACAGCAGGCAGCTGCGTGGAGGGCGGCCCTAATCCTCACCCACGCAGTCACACGTGTTCCGGAATTGTGAGTGTGGGGAGGTTCCGTCTTCTGTCTGCAGCACCCGGGATCTCCTAGGAGCCCTTCGATTGTCTTCCCAGAGTCCCTCCCTGTGCGGGCTGCCGGGGAAAGGAGGGGGTTGTGCTGGAAACGCAGGTAGCATATAGTGCCTCCCCATGGACAGGGGAGGTAATTAGCGGACTTCCACCTGCCAGGGAACACCTGTGACACAAGGCAGCTTCGTGGAGGGCGGCCCCTAACCTCGCCCACACAGTCAAACGTGTTCCGGAATTCTGAGTGTGGGGAGGTTCCGTCTTCTGTCTGCAGCACCCGGGATCTCCTAGGAGCCCTTCGAGTGTCTTCCCCCAGTCCCTCACTGTGCGGGCTGCCGGGGAATGGGGGAGGTTGGGCTGGAAAAGCAGGTAGCATCTAGTGCCTCCCCATGGACAGGGGAGGTAATTAGCGGACTTCCACCTGCCAGGGAACACCTGTGACACAAGGCAGCTTCGTGGAGGGCGGCCCCGAACCTCCCCCACACAGTCAACCGTGTTCCGGAATTCTGAGTGTGGGGAGGTTCCGTCTTCTGTCTGCAGCACCCGGAAACTCCTAGGAGCCCTTCGAGAGTCTTCCCCGAGTCCCTCCAATTGCGGGCAGCCAGGGAATGGCGGGGGTTGGGCTGGAAATGCAGGTAGCATCTAGTGCCTCCCCATGGACAGGGGAGGTAATTAGCGGACTTCCCCCTGCCAGGGAACACCTGTGACACCAGGCAGCTGCGTGGAGGGCGGCCCCGAACCTCCCCCACACAGTCAACCGTGTTCCGGAATTGTGAGTGTGGGGAGGTTCCGTCTTCTGTCTGCAGCACCCGGGTTCTCCTAGGAGTCTTTCGAGTGTCTTCCCCCAGTCCTTCCATTTGCGGGCTGCCGGGGAAAGGAGGGGGTTGGGCTGGAAACTCAGGTAGCATCTAGTGCCTCCCCATGGACAGGGGAGGTAATTAGCGGTCTTCCCCCTGCCAGGGAACACCTGTGACACCAGTCAGCTGCGTGGACGGCGGCCCCAAACCTCGACCACACAGTCAGCCGTGTTCCGGAATTCTGAGTGTGGGGAGGTTCCGTCTTCTGTCTGCAGCACCCGGGATCTCCTAGGAGCCCTTCGAGAGTCTTCCCCGAGTCCCTCCCAGTGCGGGCAGCCAGGGAAAGGCGGGGTTTGGGCTGGAAACGCAGGTAGCCTCTAGTGCCTCCCCATGGACAGGGGAGGTAATTAGCGGACTTCCCCTTTCCAGGGAACACCTGTGACAACAGGCAGCTGCGTGGAGGGCGGCCCCGAACCTCCCCCACACAGTCAGCCGTGTTCCGGAATTCTGAGTGTGGGGAGGTTCCGTCTTCTGTCTGCAGCACCCGGGATCTCCTAGGAGCCCTTCGAGAGTCTTCCCCGAGTCCCTCCCAGTGCGGGCAGCCAGGGAAAGGCGGGGTTTGGGCTGGAAACGCAGGTAGCATCTAGTGCCTCCCCATGGACAGGGGAGGTAATTAGCGGACTTCCCCTTTCCAGGGAACACCTGTGACAACAGGCAGCTGCGTGGAGGGCGGCCCCGAACCTCCCCCACACAGTCAGCCGTGTTCCGGAATTCTGAGTGTGGGGAGGTTCCGTCTTCTGTCTGCAGCACCCGGGATCTCCTAGGAGCCCTTCGAGTGTCTTCCCCGAATCCCTCCCACTGCGGGCTGCCGGTGAAAGGCGGGGGTTGGGCTGGAAAAGCAGGTAGCATCTTGTGCCTCCCCATGGACAAGGGAGGTAATTAGCGGACTTCCCCCTGCCAGGGAACACCTCTGACACCAGTCAGCTGCGTGGACGGCGGCCCCAAACCTCGACCACACAGTCAGCCGTGTTCCGGAATTCTGAGTGTGAGGAGGTTCCGTCTTATGTCTGCAGCACCCGGGTTCACCTAGGAGCCCTTCGAGTGTCTTCCCCGAGTCCCTCACTGTGCGGGCTGCCGGGGAATGGCGGAGGTTGGGCTGGAAAGCTGGTAGCATCTTGTGCCTCCCCATGGACAAGGGAGGTAATTAGCGGACTTCCCCCTGCCAGGGAACACCTGTGACACCAGGCAGCTGCGTGGAGGGCGGCCCCGAACCTCCCCCACACAGTCAACCGTGTTCCGGAATTCTGAGTGTGGGGAGGTTCCGTCATTTGTCTGCAGCACCCGGGATCTCCTAGGAGCCCTTCGAGTGTCTTCCCAGAGTCCCTCCCTGTGCGGGCTGCCGGGGAAAGGCGGGGGTTCGGCTGGAAAAGTAGGTAGCATCTACTGCCTCCCCATGGACAGGGGAGGTAATTAGCGGACTTCCCCCTGCCAGGGAACAACTGTGACTCCAGGAAGCTGCGTGGAGTGCGGCCCTGAACCTCACCCACACAGTCACACGTGTTCCGGAATTCTGAGTGTGGGGAGGTTCCGTCTTCTGTCTGCAGCACCCGGGTTCTCCTAGGAGCCTTTCGAGTGTCTTCCCCCAGTCCCTCCCTGTGCGGGCTGCAGGGGAAAGGCGGGGGTTGGGCTGGAAAAGCAGGTAGCATCTTGTGCCTCCCCATGGACAAGGGAGGTAATTAGCGGACTTCCCCCTGCCAGGGAACACCTGTGACACCAGGCAGCTGCGTGGAGGGCGGCCCCGATCCTCCCCCACACAGTCAGCCGAGTTCCGGAATTGTGAGTGTGGGGAGGTTCCGTCTTCTGTCTGCAGCACCCGGGATCTCCTAGGAGCCCTTCGAGTGTCTTCCCCGAATCCCTCCCACTGCGGGCTGCCGGGGAAAGGCGGGGGTTGGGCTGGAAACTCAGGTAGCATCTAGTGCCTCCCCATGGACAGGGGAGGTAATTAGCGGAATTCTTCCTGCCAGGGAACACCTGAGACACCAGGCAGCTGCGTGGAGGGCGGCCCCGAACCTCCCCCACACAGTCAGCCGTGTTACGGAATTCTGAGTGTGGGGAGGTTCCGTCTTCTGTCTGCATCACCCAGGTTCACCTAGGAGCCCTTCGAGTGTCTTCCCCCAGTCCCTCACTTTGCGGGCTGCCGGGGAATGGCGGAGGTTGGGCTGGAAAAGCAGGTAGCATCTTGTGCCTCCCCATGGACAAGGGAGGTAATTAGCGGACTTCCCCCTGCCAGGGAACACCTGTGACAACAGGCAGCTGCGTGGAGGGCGGCCCCGAACCTCCCCCACACAGTCAACCGTGTTCCGGAATTCTGAGCGTGGGGAGGTTCCGTCTTCTGTCTGCAGCACCCGGGATCTCCTAGGAGCCCTTCGAGTGTCTTCCCCCAGTCCCTCACTATGCGGGCTGCCGGGGAATGGGGGAGGTTGGGCTGGAAAAGCAGGTAGCATCTTGTGCCTCCCCATGGACAAGGGAGGTATTTAGCGGTCTTCCCCCTGCCAGGGAACACCTGTGACACCAGGCAGCTGCGTGGAGGGCGGCCCCGAACTTCCCCCACACAGTCAACCGTGTTCTGGAATTCTGAGTGTGGGGAGGTTCCGTCTTCTGTCTGCAGCACCCGGATTCACCTAGGAGCCCTTCGAGTGTCTTCCCAGTGTCCCTCCCTGTGCGGGCTGCCGGGGAAAGGAGGGGGTTGTGCTAGAAAAGCAGGTAGCATCTAGTGCCTCCCCATGGACAGGGGAGGTAATTAGCGGACTTCCACCTGCCAGGGAACACCTGTGACACAAGGCAGCTGCGTGGAGGGCGGCCCCGAACCTCCCCCACACAGTCAACCGTGTTCCGGAATTCTGAGTGTGGGGAGGTTCCGTCTTCTGTCTGCAGCACCCGGGATCTCCTAGGAGCCCTTCGAGGGTCTTCCCCGAGTCCCTCCAAGTGCGGGCAGCCAGGGAAATGCGGGGGTTGGGCTGGAAACGCAGTTAGCATCTAGTGCCTCCCCATGGACAGGGGAGGTAATTAGCGGACTTTCCCCTGCCAGGGAACACCTGTGACACCAGGCAGCTGCGTGGAGGGCGGCCCCGAACCTCCCCCACACAGTCAACCGTGTTCCGGAATTCTGAGTGTGGGGAGGTTCCGTCTTCTGTCTGCAGCACCCGGGATTTCCTAGGAGCCCTTCGAGTGTCTTCCCAGAGTCCCTCCCTGTGCGGGCTGCCGGGGAAAGGCGGGGGTTGGGCTGGAAAAGTAGGTAGCATCTACTGCCTCCCCATGGACAGGGGAGGTAATTAGCGGACTTCCCCCTGCCAGGGAACAACTGTGACACCAGGAAGCTGCGTGGAGTGCGGCCCTGAACCTCACCCACACAGTCACACGTGTTCCGGAATTCTGAGTGTGGGGAGGTTCCGTCTTCTGTCTGCAGCACCCGGGTTCTCCTAGGAGCCTTTCGAGTGTCTTCCCCCAGTCCCTCCCTGTGCGGGCTGCAGGGGAAAGGCGGGGGTTGGGCTGGAAAAGCAGGTAGCATCTTGTGCCTCCCCATGGACAAGGGAGGTAATTAGCGGACTTCCCCCTGCCAGGGAACACCTGTGACACCAGGCAGCTGCGTGGAGGGCGGCCTCGAACCTCCCCCACACAGTCAGCAGTGTTCCGGAATTCTGAGTGTGGGGAGGTTCCGTCTTCTGTCTGCAGCACCCGGGATCTCCTAGGAGCCCTTCGAGTGTCTTCCCCGAATCCCTCCCACTGCGGGCTGCCGGGGAAAGGCGGGGGTTGGGCTGGAAACTCAGGTAGCATCTAGTGCCTCCCCATGGACAGGGGAGGTAATTAGCGGACTTCCCCCTGCCAGGGATCACCTGAGACACCAGGCAGCTGCGTGGAGGGCGGCCCCGAACCTCCCCCACACAGTCAGCCGTGTTCCGGAATTCTGAGTGTGGGGAGGTTCCGTCTTCTGTCTGCAGCACCCAGATTCACCTAGGAGCCCTTCGAGTGTCTTCCCCCAGTCCCTCACTGTGCGGGCTGCCGGGGAATGGCGGAGGTTGTGCTGGAAAAGCAGGTAGCATCTTGTGCCTCCCCATGGACAAGGGAGGTAATTAGCGGACATCCCCCTGCCAGGGAACACCTGTGACAACAGGCAGCTTCGTGGAGGGCGGCCCCGAACCTCCCCCACACAGTCAACCGTGTTCCGGAATTCTGAGCGTGGGGAGGTTCCGTCTTCTGTCTGCAGCACCCGGGATCTCCTAGGAGCCCTTCGAGAGTCTTCCCCGAGTCCCTCCAAGTGCGGGCAGCCAGGGAAATGCGGGGGTTTGGCTGGAAACGCAGGTAGCATCTAGTGCCTCCCCATGGACAGGGGAGGTAATTAGCGGACTTTCCCCTGCCAGGGAACACCTGTGACACCAGGCAGCTGCGTGGAGTGCGGCCCCGAACCTTCCCCACACAGTCAACCGTGTTCCGCAATTCTGAGTGTGGGGAGGTTCCGTCTTCTGTCTGCAGCACCCGGGTTCTCCTAGGAGCCCATCGAGTGTCTTCCCAGAGTCCCTCCCTGTGCGGGCTGCCGGGGAAAGGCGGGGGTTGTCCTGGAAAAGTAGGTAGCATCTACTGCCTCCCCATGGACAGGGGAGGTAATTAGCGGACTTCCCCCTGCCAGGGAACAACTGTGACACCAGGAAGCTGCGTGGAGTGTGGCCCTGAACCTCACCCACACAGTCACACGTGTTCCGGAATTCTGAGTGTGGGGAGGTTCCGTCTTCTGTCTGCAGCACCCGGGTTCTCCTAGGAGCCTTTCGAGTGTCTTCCCCCAGTCCCTCCCTGTGCGGGCTGCAGGGGAAAGGCGGGGGTTGGGCTGGAAAAGCAGGTAGCATCTTGTTCCTCCCCATGGACAAGGGAGGTAATTAGCGGACTTCCCCCTGCCAGGGAACACCTGTGACACCAGGCAGCTGCGTGGAGGGCGGCCCCGAACCTCCCTCACACAGTCAGCCGTGTTCCGGAATTCTGAGTGTGGGGAGGTTCCGTCTTCTGTCTGCAGCACCCGGGATCTCCTAGGAGCCCTTCGAGTGTCTTCCCCCAGTCCCTCACTATGCGGGCTGCCGGGGAATGGGGGAGGTTGGGCTGGAAAAGCAGGTAGCATCTTGTGCCTCCCCATGGACAAGGGAGGTATTTAGCGGTCTTCCCCCTGCCAGGGAACACCTGTGACACCAGGCAGCTGCGTGGAGGGCGGCCCCGAACCTCCCCCACACAGTCAACCGTGTTCCGGAATTCTGAGTGTGGGGAGGTTCCGTCTTCTGTCTGCAGCACCCGGGATCTCCTAGGAGCCCTTCGAGTGTCTTCCCCCAGTCCCTCACTATGCGGGCTGCCGGGGAATGGGGGAGGTTGGGCTGGAAAAGCAGGTAGCATCTTGTGCCTCCCCATGGACAAGGGAGGTATTTAGCGGTCTTCCCCCTGCCAGGGAACACCTGTGACACCAGGCAGCTGCGTGGAGGGCGGCCCCGAACCTCCCCCACACAGTCAACCGTGTTCCGGAATTCTGAGTGTGGGGAGGTTCCGTCTTCTGTCTGCAGCACCCGGGTTCACCTAGGAGCCCTTCGAGTGTCTTCCCAGTGTCCCTCCCTGTGCGGGCTGCCGGGGAAAGGAGGGGGTTGTGCTAGAAACGCAGGTAGCATCTAGTGCCTCCCCATGGACAGGGTAGGTAATTAGCGGACTTCCACCTGCCAGGGAACACCTGTGACACAAGGCAGCTGCGTGGAGGGCGGCCCCGAACCTCCCCCACACAGTCAACCGTGTTCCGGAATTGTGAGTGTGGGGAGGTTCCGTCTTCTGTCTGCAGCACCCGGGATCTCCTAGGAGCCTTTCGAGTGTCTTCCCCCAGTCCCTCCCTGTGCGGGCTGCTGGGGAAAGGCGGGGGTTGGGCTGGAAACGCAGGTAGCATCTAGTGCCTCCCCATGGACAGGGGAGGTAATTAGCGGACTTTCCCCTGCCAGGGAACACCTGTGACACCAGGCAGCTGCGTGGAGTGCGGCTCCGAACATCCCCCACACAGTCAACCGTGTTCCGGAATTGTGAATGTGGGGAGGTTCCGTCTTCTGTCTGCAGCACCCGGGTTCTCCTAGGAGCCTTTCGAGTGTCTTCCCCCAGTCCCTCCATTTGCGGGCTGCCGGGGAAAGAAGGGGGTTGGGCTGGAAACTCAGGTAGCTTCTAGTGCCTCCCCATGGACAGGGAAGGTAATTAGCGGTCTTCCCCCTGCCAGGGAACACCTGTGACACCAGTCAGCTGCGTGGATGGCGGCCCCAAACCTCGACCACACTGTCAGCCGTGTTCCGGAATTCTGAGTGTGGGGAGGTTCCGTCTTCTGTCTGCAGCAACCGGGATCTCCTAGGAGCCCTTCGAGAGTCTTCCCCGAGTCCCTCCCAGTGCGGGCAGCCAGGGAAAGGCGGGGTTTGGGCTGGAAACGCAGGTAGCATCTAGTGCCTCCCCATGGACAGGGGAGGTAATTAGCGGAATTCCCCCTGCCAGGGAACACCTGTGACAGCAGGCAGCTTCGTGGAGTGCGGCCCTAAACCTCACCCACGCAGTCAAACGTGTTCCGGAATTGTGAGTGTGGGGAGGTTCCGTCTTCTGTCTGCAGCACCCGGGTTCTCCTAGGAGCCCTTCGAGTGTCTTCAACCAGTCCCTCACTGTGCGGCCTGCCGGGGAATGGCGGAGGTTGGGTTGGAAAAGCAGGTAGCATCTTGTGCCTCCCCATGGACAAGGGAGGTAATTAGCGGACTTCCCCCTGCCAGGGAACACCTGTGACACCAGGCAGCTTCGTGGAGGGCGGCCCCGTACCTCCCCCACACAGTCAGCCGTGTTCCGGAATTCTGAGTGTGGGGAGGTTCCGTCTTCTGTCTACAGCACCCGGGATCTCCTAGGAGCCTTTCGAGTGTCTTCCCCGAATCCCTCACACTGCGGGCTGCCGGGGAAAGGCGGGGGTTGGGCTGGAAACTCAGGTAGCATCTAGTGCCTCCCCATGGACAGGGAAGGTATTTAGCGGACTTCCCCCTGCCAGGGAACACCTGTGACACCAGGCAGCTGCGTGGAGGGCGGCCCCGAACCTCCCCCACACAGTCAGCCGTGTTCCGGAATTCTGAGTGTGGGGAGGTTCCGTCTTCTGTCTGCAGCACACGGGATCTCCTAGGAGCCCTTCGAGTGTCTTCCCAGAGTCCCTCCCTGTGCGGGCTTCCGGGGAAAGGCGGGGGTTGGGCTTGAAAAGCAGGTAGCATCTTGTGCCTCCCCATGGAGAGGGGAGGTAATTAGCGGACTTCCCCCTGCCAGGGAACACCTGTGACACCAGGCAGCTGCGTGGAGGTCGGCCCCGAACCTCCCCCACACAGTCAGCCGTGTTCCGGAATTCTGAGTGTGGGGAGGATCCGTCTTCTGTCTGCAGCACCCGGGATCTCCTAGGAGCCCTTCGAGTGTCTTCCCCGAATCCCTCACACTGCGGGCTGCCGGGGAAAGGCGGGGGTCGGGCTGGAAACTCAGGTAGCATCTAGTGCCTCCCCATGGACAGGGGAGGTAATTAGCGGACTTCCCCCTGCCAGGGAACACCTGTGACACCAGGCAGCTGCGTGGAGGGCGGCCCCGAACCTCCCCCACACAGTCAACCGTGTTCCGGTATTCTGAGTGTGGGGAGGTTCCATCTTCTGTCTGCAGCACACGGGATCTCCTAGGAGCCCTTCGAGTGTCTTCCCAGAGTCCCTCCCTGTGCGGGCTGCCGGGGAAAGGCGGGGGTTGGGCTGGAAAAGCAGGTAGCATCTTGTGCCTCCCCATGGACAGGGGAGGTAATTAGCGGACTTCCCCCTGCCAGGGAACACCTGTGACACCAGGCAGCTTCGTGGAGGGCGGCCCCGAACCTTCCCCACACAGTCAGCCGTGTTCCGGAATTCTGAGTGTGGGGAGGTTCCGTCTTCTGTCTGCAGCACCCGGGATCTCCTAGGAGCCCTTCGAGTGTCTTCCCCGAATCCCTCACACTGCGGGCTGCCGGGGAAAGGCGGGGGTTGGGCTGGAAACTCAGGTAGCATCTAGTGCCTCCCCATGGACAGGGGAGGTAATTAGCGGACTTCCCCCTGCCAGGGAACACCTGTGACACCAGGCAGCTGCGTGGAGGGCGGCCCCGAACCTCCCCCACACAGTCAGCCGTGTTCCGGAATTCTGAGTGTGGGGAGGTTCCGTCTTATGTCCGCAGCACCCGGGTTCACCTAGGAGCCTTCGAGTGTCTTCCCCCAGTCCCTCACTGTGCGGGCTGCCGGGGAAAGGATGGGGTTGGGCTGGAAAAGCAGGTAGCATCTTGTGCCTCCCCATGGACAGGGGAGGTAATTAGCGGACTTCCCCTTGCCAGGGAACACCTGTGACACCAGGCAGCTGCGTGGACCTCGGCCCCGAACCTCCCCCACACAGTCAACCGTGTTCCGGAATTCTGAGTGTGGGGAGGTTCCGTCTTCTGTCTGCAGCACTCGGGATCTCCTAGGAGCCCTTCGAGTGTCTTCCCAGAGTCCCTCCCTGTGCGGGCTGCCGGGGAAAGGCGGGGGTTGGGCTGGAAAAGCAGGTAGCATCTTGTGCCTCCCCATGGACAGGGGAGGTAATTAGCGGACTTCCCCCTGCCAGGGAACACCTGTGGCACCAGGCAGCTGCGTGGAGGGCGGCCCCGAACCTCCCCCACACAGTCAGCCGTGTTCCGGAATTCTGAGTGTGGGGAGGATCCGTCTTCTGTCTGCAGCACCCGGGATCTCCTAGGAGCCCTTCGAGTGTCTTCCCAGAATCCCTCACACTGCGGGCTGCCGGGGAAAGGCGGGGGTTGGGCTGGAAACTCAGGTAGCATCTAGTGCCTCCCCATGGACAGGGGAGGTAATTAGCGGACTTCCCCCTGCCAGGGAACACCTGTGACACCAGGCAGCTGCGTGGAGGGCGGCCCCGAACCTCCCCCACACAGTCAACCGTGTTCCGGAATTCTGAGTGTGGGGAGGTACCGTCTTCTGTCTGCAGCACACGGGATCTCCTAGGAGCCCTTCGAGTGTCTTCCCAGAGTCCCTCACTGTGCGGACTGCCGGGGAAATGCGGGGGTTGTGCTGGAAAAGCAGGTAGCATCTTGTGCCTCCCCATGGACAAGGGAAGTAATTAGCGGACTTCCCCCTGCCAGGGAACACCTGTGACACCAGGCAGCTGCGTGGAGGGCGGCCCCGAACCTCCCCCACACAGTCACCCGTGTTCAGGAATTCTGAGTGTGGGGAGGTTCCGTCTTCTGTCTGCAGCACCCGGGATCTCCTAGGAGCCCTTCGAGTGTCTTCCCCGAATCCCTCCCACTGCGGGCTGCCGGGGAAAGGCGGGGTTTGGGCTGGAAAAGCAGGTAGCATCTAGTGCCTCCCCATGGACAGGGGAGGTAATTAGCGGAATTCCCCCTGCCAGGGAACACCTGTGACAGCAGGCAGCTGCGTGGAGTGCGGCCCTAAACCTCACCCACGCAGTCACACGTGTTCCGGAATTCTGAGTGTGGGGAGGTTCCGTCTTCTGTCTGCAGCACCCGGGTTCTCCTAGGAGACTTTCGAGTGTCTTCCCCAATTCCCTCCCTTTGCATGCTGCCGGGGAAAGGAGGGGGTTGGGCTGGAAAAGCAGGTAGCATCTTGTGCCTCCCCATGGACAGGGGAGGTATTTAGCTGACTTCCCCCTGCCAGGGAACTCCTGTGACACCAGGCAGCTGCGTGGAGGGCGGCCCCGAACCTCCCCCACACAGTCAGCCTTGTTCCGGAATTCTGAGTGTGGGGAGGTTCCGTCTTCTGTCTGCAGCACCCGGGATCTCCTAGGAGCCCTTCGAGTGTCTTCCCCGAATCACTCCCACTACGGGCTGCCGGTGAAAGTCGGGGGTTGGGCTGGAAAAGCAGGTAGCATCTTGTGCCTCCCCATGGACAGGGGAGGTAATTAGCGGACTTCCCCCTGCCAGGGAACACCTGTGACACCAGGCAGCTGCGTGGAGGGCGGCCCCGAACCTCCCCCACACAGTCAGCCGTGTTCCGGAATTCTGAGTGTGGGGAGGTTCCGTCTTCTGTCTGCAGCACCCGGGATATCCTAGGAGCCCTTCGAGTGTCTTCCCCGAATCCCTCACACTGCGGGCTGCCGGGGAAAGGCGGGGGTTGGGCTGGAAACTCAGGTAGCATCTAGTGCCTCCCCATGGACAAGGGAGGTAATTAGCGGACTTCCCCCTGCCAGGGAACACCTGTGACACCAGGCAGCTGCGTGGAGTGCGGCCCCGAACCTCCCCCACACAGTCAGCCGTGTTCCGGAATTCTGAGTGTGGGGAGGTTCCGTCTTATGTCTGCAGCACCCGGGTTCACCTAGGAGCCCTTCGAGTGTCTTCCCCCAGTCCCTCACTGTGCGGGCTGCCGGGGAAAGGAGGGGGTTGGGCTGGAAAAGCAGGTAGCATCTTGTGCCTCCCCATGGACAGGGGAGGTAATTAGCGGACTTCCCCTTGCCAGGGAACACCTGTGACACCAGGCAGCTGCGTGGAGGGCGGCCCCGAACCTCCCCCACACAGTCAACCGTGTTCCGGAATTCTGAGTGTGGGGAGGTTCCGTCTTCTGTCTACAGCACCCGGGATCTCCTAGGAGCCTTTCGAGTGTCTTCCCCGAATCCCTCACACTGCGGGCTGCCGGGGAAAGGCGGGGGTTGGGCTGGAAACTCAGGTAGCATCTAGTGCCTCCCCATGGACAGGGAAGGTATTTAGCGGACTTCCCCCTGCCAGGGAACACCTGTGACACCAGGCAGCTGCGTGGAGGGCGGCCCCGAACCTCCCCCACACAGTCAGCCGTGTTCCGGAATTCTGAGTGTGGGGAGGTTCCGTCTTCTGTCTGCAGCACACGGGATCTCCTAGGAGCCCTTCGAGTGTCTTCCCAGAGTCCCTCCCTGTGCGGGCTTCCGGGGAAAGGCGGGGGTTGGGCTTGAAAAGCAGGTAGCATCTTGTGCCTCCCCATGGAGAGGGGAGGTAATTAGCGGACTTCCCCCTGCCAGGGAACACCTGTGACACCAGGCAGCTGCGTGGAGGTCGGCCCCGAACCTCCCCCACACAGTCAGCCGTGTTCCGGAATTCTGAGTGTGGGGAGGATCCGTCTTCTGTCTGCAGCACCCGGGATCTCCTAGGAGCCCTTCGAGTGTCTTCCCCGAATCCCTCACACTGCGGGCTGCCGGGGAAAGGCGGGGGTCGGGCTGGAAACTCAGGTAGCATCTAGTGCCTCCCCATGGACAGGGGAGGTAATTAGCGGACTTCCCCCTGCCAGGGAACACCTGTGACACCAGGCAGCTGCGTGGAGGGCGGCCCCGAACCTCCCCCACACAGTCAACCGTGTTCCGGTATTCTGAGTGTGGGGAGGTTCCATCTTCTGTCTGCAGCACACGGGATCTCCTAGGAGCCCTTCGAGTGTCTTCCCAGAGTCCCTCCCTGTGCGGGCTGCCGGGGAAAGGCGGGGGTTGGGCTGGAAAAGCAGGTAGCATCTTGTGCCTCCCCATGGACAGGGGAGGTAATTAGCGGACTTCCCCCTGCCAGGGAACACCTGTGACACCAGGCAGCTTCGTGGAGGGCGGCCCCGAACCTTCCCCACACAGTCAGCCGTGTTCCGGAATTCTGAGTGTGGGGAGGTTCCGTCTTCTGTCTGCAGCACCCGGGATCTCCTAGGAGCCCTTCGAGTGTCTTCCCCGAATCCCTCACACTGCGGGCTGCCGGGGAAAGGCGGGGGTTGGGCTGGAAACTCAGGTAGCATCTAGTGCCTCCCCATGGACAGGGGAGGTAATTAGCGGACTTCCCCCTGCCAGGGAACACCTGTGACACCAGGCAGCTGCGTGGAGGGCGGCCCCGAACCTCCCCCACACAGTCAGCCGTGTTCCGGAATTCTGAGTGTGGGGAGGTTCCGTCTTATGTCCGCAGCACCCGGGTTCACCTAGGAGCCTTCGAGTGTCTTCCCCCAGTCCCTCACTGTGCGGGCTGCCGGGGAAAGGCGGGGGTTGGGCTGGAAAAGCAGGTAGCATCTTGTGCCTCCCCATGGACAGGGGAGGTAATTAGCGGACTTCCCCTTGCCAGGGAACACCTGTGACACCAGGCAGCTGCGTGGACCTCGGCCCCGAACCTCCCCCACACAGTCAACCGTGTTCCGGAATTCTGAGTGTGGGGAGGTTCCGTCTTCTGTCTGCAGCACTCGGGATCTCCTAGGAGCCCTTCGAGTGTCTTCCCAGAGTCCCTCCCTGTGCGGGCTGCCGGGGAAAGGCGGGGGTTGGGCTGGAAAAGCAGGTAGCATCTTGTGCCTCCCCATGGACAGGGAAGGTATTTAGCGGACTTCCCCCTGCCAGGGAACACCTGTGACACCAGGCAGCTGCGTGGAGGGCGGCCCCGAACCTCCCCCACACAGTCAGCCGTGTTCCGGAATTCTGAGTGTGGGGAGGTTCCGTCTTCTGTCTGCAGCACACGGGATCTCCTAGGAGCCCTTCGAGTGTCTTCCCAGAGTCCCTCCCTGTGCGGGCTTCCGGGGAAATGCGGGGGTTGGGCTTGAAAAGCAGGTAGCATCTTGTGCCTCCCCATGGAGAGGGGAGGTAATTAGCGGACTTCCCCCTGCCAGGGAACACCTGTGACACCAGGCAGCTGCGTGGAGGTCGGCCCCGAACCTCCCCCACACAGTCAGCCGTGTTCCGGAATTCTGAGTGTGGGGAGGATCCGTCTTCTGTCTGCAGCACCCGGGATCTCCTAGGAGCCCTTCGAGTGTCTTCCCCGAATCCCTCACACTGCGGGCTGCCGGGGAAAGGCGGGGGTCGGGCTGGAAACTCAGGTAGCATCTAGTGCCTCCCCATGGACAGGGGAGGTAATTAGCGGACTTCCCCCTGCCAGGGAACACCTGTGACACCAGGCAGCTGCGTGGAGGGCGGCCCCGAACCTCCCCCACACAGTCAACCGTGTTCCGGTATTCTGAGTGTGGGGAGGTTCCATCTTCTGTCTGCAGCACACGGGATCTCCTAGGAGCCCTTCGAGTGTCTTCCCAGAGTCCCTCCCTGTGCGGGCTGCCGGGGAAAGGCGGGGGTTGGGCTGGAAAAGCAGGTAGCATCTTGTGCCTCCCCATGGACAGGGGAGGTAATTAGCGGACTTCCCCCTGCCAGGGAACACCTGTGACACCAGGCAGCTTCGTGGAGGGCGGCCCCGAACCTTCCCCACACAGTCAGCCGTGTTCCGGAATTCTGAGTGTGGGGAGGTTCCGTCTTCTGTCTGCAGCACCCGGGATCTCCTAGGAGCCCTTCGAGTGTCTTCCCCGAATCCCTCACACTGCGGGCTGCCGGGGAAAGGCGGGGGTTGGGCTGGAAACTCAGGTAGCATCTAGTGCCTCCCCATGGACAGGGGAGGTAATTAGCGGACTTCCCCCTACCAGGGAACACCTGTGACACCAGGCAGCTGCGTGGAGGGCGGCCCCGAACCTCCCCCACACAGTCAGCCGTGTTCCGGAATTCTGAGTGTGGGGAGGTTCCGTCTTATGTCCGCAGCACCCGGGTTCACCTAGGAGCCTTCGAGTGTCTTCCCCCAGTCCCTCACTGTGCGGGCTGCCGGGGAAAGGATGGGGTTGGGCTGGAAAAGCAGGTAGCATCTTGTGCCTCCCCATGGACAGGGGAGGTAATTAGCGGACTTCCCCTTGCCAGGGAACACCTGTGACACCAGGCAGCTGCGTGGACCTCGGCCCCGAACCTCCCCCACACAGTCAACCGTGTTCCGGAATTCTGAGTGTGGGGAGGTTCCGTCTTCTGTCTGCAGCACTCGGGATCTCCTAGGAGCCCTTCGAGTGTCTTCCCAGAGTCCCTCCCTGTGCGGGCTGCCGGGGAAAGGCGGGGGTTGGGCTGGAAAAGCAGGTAGCATCTTGTGCCTCCCCATGGACAGGGGAGGTAATTAGCGGACTTCCCCCTGCCAGGGAACACCTGTGGCACCAGGCAGCTGCGTGGAGGGCGGCCCCGAACCTCCCCCACACAGTCAGCCGTGTTCCGGAATTCTGAGTGTGGGGAGGATCCGTCTTCTGTCTGCAGCACCCGGGATCTCCTAGGAGCCCTTCGAGTGTCTTCCCAGAATCCCTCACACTGCGGGCTGCCGGGGAAAGGCGGGGGTTGGGCTGGAAACTCAGGTAGCATCTAGTGCCTCCCCATGGACAGGGGAGGTAATTAGCGGACTTCCCCCTGCCAGGGAACACCTGTGACACCAGGCAGCTGCGTGGAGGGCGGCCCCGAACCTCCCCCACACAGTCAACCGTGTTCCGGAATTCTGAGTGTGGGGAGGATCCGTCTTCTGTCTGCAGCACCCGGGATCTCCTAGGAGCCCTTCGAGTGTCTTCCCCGAATCCCTCCCACTGCGGGCTGCCGGGGAAAGGCGGGGTTTGGGCTGGAAAAGCAGGTAGCATCTAGTGCCTCCCCATGGACAGGGGAGGTAATTAGCGGAATTCCCCCTGCCAGGGAACACCTGTGACAGCAGGCAGCTGCGTGGAGTGCGGCCCTAAACCTCACCCACGCAGTCACACGTGTTCCGGAATTCTGAGTGTGGGGAGGTTCCGTCTTCTGTCTGCAGCACCCGGGTTCTCCTAGGAGACTTTCGAGTGTCTTCCCCAATTCCCTCCCTTTGCATGCTGCCGGGGAAAGGAGGGGGTTGGGCTGGAAAAGCAGGTAGCATCTTGTGCCTCCCCATGGACAGGGGAGGTATTTAGCTGACTTCCCCCTGCCAGGGAACTCCTGTGACACCAGGCAGCTGCGTGGAGGGCGGCCCCGAACCTCCCCCACACAGTCAGCCTTGTTCCGGAATTCTGAGTGTGGGGAGGTTCCGTCTTCTGTCTGCAGCACCCGGGATCTCCTAGGAGCCCTTCGAGTGTCTTCCCCGAATCACTCCCACTACGGGCTGCCGGTGAAAGTCGGGGGTTGGGCTGGAAAAGCAGGTAGCATCTTGTGCCTCCCCATGGACAGGGGAGGTAATTAGCGGACTTCCCCCTGCCAGGGAACACCTGTGACACCAGGCAGCTGCGTGGAGGGCGGCCCCGAACCTCCCCCACACAGTCAGCCGTGTTCCGGAATTCTGAGTGTGGGGAGGTTCCGTCTTCTGTCTGCAGCACCCGGGATATCCTAGGAGCCCTTCGAGTGTCTTCCCCGAATCCCTCACACTGCGGGCTGCCGGGGAAAGGCGGGGGTTGGGCTGGAAACTCAGGTAGCATCTAGTGCCTCCCCATGGACAAGGGAGGTAATTAGCGGACTTCCCCCTGCCAGGGAACACCTGTGACACCAGGCAGCTGCGTGGAGTGCGGCCCCGAACCTCCCCCACACAGTCAGCCGTGTTCCGGAATTCTGAGTGTGGGGAGGTTCCGTCTTATGTCTGCAGCACCCGGGTTCACCTAGGAGCCCTTCGAGTGTCTTCCCCCAGTCCCTCACTGTGCGGGCTGCCGGGGAAAGGAGGGGGTTGGGCTGGAAAAGCAGGTAGCATCTTGTGCCTCCCCATGGACAGGGGAGGTAATTAGCGGACTTCCCCTTGCCAGGGAACACCTGTGACACCAGGCAGCTGCGTGGAGGGCGGCCCCGAACCTCCCCCACACAGTCAACCGTGTTCCGGAATTCTGAGTGTGGGGAGATTCCGTCTTCTGTCTACAGCACCAGGGATCTCCTAGGAGCCTTTCGAGTGTCTTCCCCGAATCCCTCACACTGCGGGCTGCCGGGGAAAGGCGGGGGTTGGGCTGGAAACTCAGGTAGCATCTAGTGCCTCCCCATGGACAGGGAAGGTATTTAGCGGACTTCCCCCTGCCAGGGAACACCTGTGACACCAGGCAGCTGCGTGGAGGTCGGCCCCGAACCTCCCCCACACAGTCAGCCGTGTTCCGGAATTCTGAGTGTGGGGAGGTTCCGTCTTCTGTCTGCAGCACACGGGATCTCCTAGGAGCCCTTCGAGTGTCTTCCCAGAGTCCCTCCCTGTGCGGGCTTCCGGGGAAAGGCGGGGGTTGGGCTTGAAAAGCAGGTAGCATCTTGTGCCTCCCCATGGAGAGGGGAGGTAATTAGCGGACTTCCCCCTGCCAGGGAACACCTGTGACACCAGGCAGCTGCGTGGAGGTCGGCCCCGAACCTCCCCCACACAGTCAGCCGTGTTCCGGAATTCTGAGTGTGGGGAGGATCCGTCTTCTGTCTGCAGCACCCGGGATCTCCTAGGAGCCCTTCGAGTGTCTTCCCCGAATCCCTCACACTGCGGGCTGCCGGGGAAAGGCGGGGGTCGGGCTGGAAACTCAGGTAGCATCTGGTGCCTCCCCATGGACAGGGGAGGTAATTAGCGGACTTCCCCCTGCCAGGGAACACCTGTGACACCAGGCAGCTGCGTGGAGGGCGGCCCCGAACCTCCCCCACACAGTCAACCGTGTTCCGGTATTCTGAGTGTGGGGAGGTTCCATCTTCTGTCTGCAGCACACGGGATCTCCTAGGAGCCCTTCGAGTGTCTTCCCAGAGTCCCTCCCTGTGCGGGCTGCCGGGGAAAGGCGGGGGTTGGGCTGGAAAAGCAGGTAGCATCTTGTGCCTCCCCATGGACAGGGGAGGTAATTAGCGGACTTCCCCCTGCCAGGGAACACCTGTGACACCAGGCAGCTTCGTGGAGGGCGGCCCCGAACCTTCCCCACACAGTCAGCCGTGTTCCGGAATTCTGAGTGTGGGGAGGTTCCGTCTTCTGTCTGCAGCACCCGGGATCTCCTAGGAGCCCTTCGAGTGTCTTCCCCGAATCCCTCACACTGCGGGCTGCCGGGGAAAGGCGGGGGTTGGGCTGGAAACTCAGGTAGCATCTAGTGCCTCCCCATGGACAGGGGAGGTAATTAGCGGACTTCCCCCTGCCAGGGAACACCTGTGACACCAGGCAGCTGCGTGGAGGGCGGCCCCGAACCTCCCCCACACAGTCAGCCGTGTTCCGGAATTCTGAGTGTGGGGAGGTTCCGTCTTATGTCCGCAGCACCCGGGTTCACCTAGGAGCCTTCGAGTGTCTTCCCCCAGTCCCTCACTGTGCGGGCTGCCGGGGAAAGGATGGGGTTGGGCTGGAAAAGCAGGTAGCATCTTGTGCCTCCCCATGGACAGGGGAGGTAATTAGCGGACTTCCCCTTGCCAGGGAACACCTGTGACACCAGGCAGCTGCGTGGACCTCGGCCCCGAACCTCCCCCACACAGTCAACCGTGTTCCGGAATTCTGAGTGTGGGGAGGTTCCGTCTTCTGTCTGCAGCACTCGGGATCTCCTAGGAGCCCTTCGAGTGTCTTCCCAGAGTCCCTCCCTGTGCGGGCTGCCGGGGAAAGGCGGGGGTTGGGCTGGAAAAGCAGGTAGCATCTTGTGCCTCCCCATGGACAGGGGAGGTAATTAGCGGACTTCCCCCTGCCAGGGAACACCTGTGACACCAGGCAGCTTCGTGGAGGGCGGCCCCGAACCTCCCCCACACAGTCAGCCGTGTTCCAGAATTCTGAGTGTGGGGAGGTTCCGTCTTCTGTCTGCAGCACCCGGGGTCTCCTAGGAGCCTTTCGAGTGTCTTCCCCGAATCCCTCACACTGCGGGCTGCCGGGGAAATGCGGGGGTTGGGCTGGAAACTCAGGTAGCATCTAGTGCCTCCCCATGGACAGGGAAGGTATTTAGCGGACTTCCCCCTGCCAGGGAACACCTGTGACACCAGGCAGCTGCGTGGAGGGCGGCCCCGAACCTCCCCCACACAGTCAGCCGTGTTCCGGAATTCTGAGTGTGGGGAGGTTCCGTCTTAA
Source organism: Camelus bactrianus (assembly GCF_048773025.1). Taxonomy (NCBI): domain Eukaryota; kingdom Metazoa; phylum Chordata; class Mammalia; order Artiodactyla; family Camelidae; genus Camelus; species Camelus bactrianus. The sequence continues at coordinate 7,130,147 of NW_027413957.1, read as the reverse complement.
GTCTGCAGCACCCGGGTTCACCTAGGAGCCCTTCGAGTGTCTTTCCCCAGTCCCTCACAGTGCGGGCTGCCGGGGAAAGGAGGGGGTTGGGCTGGAAAAGCAGGTAGCATCTTGTGCCTCCCCATGGACAGGGGAGGTAATTAGCGGACTTCCCCTTGCCAGGGAACACCTGTGACACCAGGCAGCTGCGTGGAGGGCGGCCCCGAACCTCCCCCACACAGTCAACCGTGTTCCGGAATTCTGAGTGTGGGGAGGTTCCGTCTTCTGTCTGCAGCACACGGGATCTCCTAGGAGCCCTTCGAGTGTCTTCCCAGAGTCCCTCCCTGTGCGGGCTGCCGGGGAAAGGCGGGGGTTGGGCTGGAAAAGCAGGTAGCATCTTGTGCCTCCCCATGGAGAGGGGAGGTAATTAGCGGACTTCCCCCTGCCAGGGAACACCTGTGACACCAGGCAGCTGCGTGGAGGGCGGCCCCGAACCTCCCCCACACTGTCAGCCGTGTTCCGGAATTCTGAGTGTGGGGAGGATCCGTCTTCTGTCTGCAGCACCCGGGATCTCCCAGGAGCCCTTCGAGTGTCTTCCCCGAATCCCTCACACTGCGGGCTGCCGGGGAAAGGCGGGGGTTGGGCTGGAAACTCAGGTAGCATCTAGTGCCTCCCCATGGACAGGGGAGGTAATTAGCGGACTTCCCCCTGCCAGGGAACACCTGTGACACCAGGCAGCTGCGTGGAGGGCGGCACCGAACCTCCCCCACACAGTCAGCCGTGTTCCGGAATTCTGAGTGTGGGGAGGTTCCGTCTTCTGTCTGCAGCACCCGGGATCTCCTAGGAGCCCATCGAGTGTCTTCCCCGAATCCCTCCCACTGCGGGCTGCCGGTGAAAGTCGGGGGTTGGGCTGGAAAAGCAGGTAGCATCTTGTGCCTCCCCATGGACAGGGGAGGTAATAAGCGGACTTCCCCCTGCCAGGGAACACCTGTGACACCAGGCAGCTTCGTGGAGGGCGGCCCCGAACCTCCCCCACACAGTCAGCCTTGTTCCGGAATTCTGAGTGTGGGGAGGATCCGTCTTCTGTCTGCAGCACCCGGGATCTCCTAGGAGCCCTTCGAGAGTCTTCCCCGAGTCCCTCCCAGTGCGGGCAGCCGGGGAACTGCGGGGGTTGGGCTGGAAACTCAGGTAGCATCTAGTGCCTCCCCATGGACAGGGGAGGTAATTAGCGGTCTTCCCCCTGCCAGGGAACACCTGTGACACCAGGCAGCTGCGTGGAGGGCGGCCCCGAACCTCCCCCACACAGTCAGCCGTGTTCCGGAATTCTGAGTGTGCGGAGGTTCCGTCTTCTGTCTGCAGCACCCGGGATCTCCTAGGAGCCCTTCGAGAGTCTTCCCCGAGTCCCTCCCAGTGCGGGCAGCCAGGGAAAGGCGGGGTTTGGACTGGAAACGCAGGTAGCATCTAGTGCCTCCCCATGGACAGGGGAGGTAATTAGCGGAATTCCCCCTGCCAGGGAACACCTGTGACAGCAGGCAGCTGCGTGGAGTGCGGCCCTAAACCTCACCCACGCAGTCACACGTGTTCCGGAATTCTGATTGTGCGGAGGTTCCGTCTTCTGTCTGCAGCACCCGGGATCTCCTAGGAGCCCTTCGAGAGTCTTCCCCGAGTCCCTCCCAGTGCGGGCAGCCAGGGAAAGGCGGGGTTTGGACTGGAAACGCAGGTAGCATCTAGTGCCTCCCCATGGACAGGGGAGGTAATTAGCGGAATTCCCCCTGCCAGGGAACACCTGTGACAGCAGGCAGCTGCGTGGAGTGCGGCCCTAAACCTCACCCACGCAGTCACACGTGTTCCGGAATTCTGAGTGTGGGGAGGTTCCGTCTTCTGTCTGCAGCACCCGGGTTCTCCTAGGAGCCTTTGAGTGTCTTCCCCCATTCCCTCACTTTGCGGGCTGCCGGGGAAAGGAGGGGGTTGGGCTGGAAAAGCAGGTAGCATCTTGTGCCTCCCCATGGACAAGGGAGGTAATTAGCGGAATTCCCCCTGCCAGGGAACACCTGTGACACCAGGCAGCTGCGTGGAGGGCGGCCCCGAACCTCCCCCACACAGTCAGCCGTGTTCTGGAATTCTGAGTGTGGGGAGGTTCCGTCTTCTGTCTGCAGCACCCGGGATCTCCTAGGAGCCCTTCGAGTGTCTTCCCCGAATCCCTCCCACTGCGGGCTGCCGGTGAAAGTCGGGGGTTGGATTGGAAAAACAGGTAGCATCTTGTGCCTCCCCATGGACAGGGGAGGTAATTAGCGGACTTCCCCCTGCCAGGGAACACCTGTGACACCAGGCAGCTTCGTGGAGGGCGGCCCCGAACCTCCCCCACACAGTCAGCCGTGTTCCGGAATTCTGAGTGTGGGGAGGATCCGTCTTCTGTCTGCAGCACCCGGGATCTCCTAGGAGCCCTTCGAGAGTCTTCCCCGAGTCCCTCCCAGTGCGGGCAGCCGGGGAACTGCGGGGGTTGGGCTGGAAACTCAGGTAGCATCTAGTGCCTCCCCATGGACAGGGGAGGTAATTAGCGGTCTTCCCCCTGCCAGGGAACACCTGTGACACCAGTCAGCTGCGTGGACGGCGGCCCCAAACCTCGACCACACAGTCAGCCGTGTTCCAGATTTCTGAGTGTGGGGAGGTTCCGTCTTCTGTCTGCAGCACCCGGGTTCTCCTAGGAGACTTTCGAGTGTCTTCCCCCATTCCCTCCCTTTGCGGGCTGCCGGGGAAAGGAGGGGGTTGGGCTGGAAAAGCAGGTAGCATCTTGTGCCTCCCCATGGACAAGGGAGGTAATTAGCGGACTTCCCCCTGCCAGGGAACACCTGTGACACCAGGCAGCTGCGTGGAGGGCGGCCCCGAACCTCCCCCACACAGTCAGCCGTGTTATGGAATTCTGAGTGTGGGGAGGTTCCGTCTTATGTCTGCAGCACCCGGGATCTCCTAGGAGCCCTTCGATTGTCTTCCCCGAATCCCTCACACTGCGGGCTGCCGGGGAAAGGCGGGGGTTGGGCTGGAAACTCAGGTAGAATCTAGTGCCTCCCCATGGACAGGGGAGGTAATTAGCGGACTTCCCCCTGCCAGGGAAAACCTGTGACACCAGGCAGCTGCGTGGATGGCGGCCCCGAACCTCCCCCACACAGTCAGCCTTGTTCCGGAATTCTGAGTGTGGGGAGGTTCCGTCTTCTGTCTGCAGCACCCGGGATCTCCTAGGAGCCCTTCGAGTGTCTTCCCCGAATCCCTCCCACTGCGGGCTGCCGGGGAAATGCGGGGGTTGGGCTGGAAACTCAGGTAGCATCTAGTGCCTCCCCATGGACAGGGGAGGTAATTAGCGGACTTCCCCCTGCCAGGGAACACCTGTGACACCAGGCAGCTGCGTGGAGGGCGGCCCCGAACCTCCCCCACACAGTCAGCCTTGTTCTGGAATTCTGAGTGTGGGGAGGTTCCGTCTTATGTCTGCAGCACCCGGGTTCACCTAGGAGCCCTTCGAGTGTCTTCCCCCAGTCCCTCACTGTGCGGGCTGCCGGGGAAAGGATGGGGTTGGGCTGGAAAAGCAGGTAGCATCTTGTGCCTCCCCATGGACAGGGGAGGTAATTAGCGGACTTCCCCTTGCCAGGGAACACCTGTGACACCAGGCAGCTGCGTGGAGGGCGGCCCCGAACTTCCCCCACACAGTCAACCCTGTTCCGGAATTCTGAGTGTGGGGAGGTTCCGTCTTCTGTCTGCAGCACACGGAATCTCCTAGGAGCCCTTCGAGTGTCTTCCCAGAGTCCCTCCCTGTGCGGGCTGCCGGGGAAAGGCGGGGGTTGGGCTGGAAAAGCAGGTAGCATCTTGTGCCTCCCCATGGACAGGGGAGGTAATTAGCGGTCTTCCCCCTGCCAGGGAACACCTGTGACACCAGGCAGCTGCGTGGAGGGCGGCCCCGGACCTCCCCCACACAGTCAGCCGTGTTCCGGAATTGTGAGTGTGGGGAGGATCCGTCTTCTGTCTGCAGCAACCGGGATCTCCTAGGAGCCCTTCGAGTGTCTTCCCCGAATCCCTCACACTGCGGGCTGCCGGGGAAAGGCGGGGGTTGGGCTGGAAACTCCGGTAGCATCTAGTGAATCCCCATGGACAGGGGAGGTAATTAGCGGACTTCCCCCTGTCAGGGAACACCTGTGACAGCAGGCAGCTGCGTGGAGTGCGGCCCTAAACCTCACCCACGCAGTCAGCCGTGTTCCGGAATTCTGAGTGTGGGGAGGTTCCGTCTTCTGTCTGCAGCACCCGGGTTCTCCTAGGAGCCTTTCGAGTGTCTTCCCCCATTCCCTCCCTTTGCGGGCTGCCGGGAAAGGAGGGGGTTGGGCTGGAAAACAGGTAGCATCTTGTGCCTCCCCATGGACAGGGGAGGTATTAGCGGACTTCCCCCTGCTAGGGAACACCTGTGACACCAGGCAGCTGCGTGGAGGGCGGCCCCGAACCTCCCCCACACAGTCAGCCGTGTTCCGGAATTCTGAGTGTGGGGAGGTTCCGTCTTCTGTCTGCAGCACCCGGGATCTCCTAGGAGCCCTTCGAGTGTCTTCCCCGAATCCCTCCCACTGCGGGCTGCCGGTGAAAGTCGTGGGTTGGGCTGGAAAAGAAGGTAGCATCTTGTGCCTCCCCATGGACAGGGGGGGTAATTAGCGGACTTCCCCCTGCCAGGGAACACCTGTGACACCAGGCAGCTTCGTGGAGGGCGGCCCCGAACCTCCCCCACACAGTCAGCCGTGTTCCGGAATTCTGAGTGTGGGGAGGATCCGTCTTCTGTCTGCAGCACCCGGGATCTCCTAGGAGCCCTTCGAGAGTCTTCCCGAGTCCCTCCCAGTGCGGGAAGCCGGGGAACTGCGGGGGTTGGGCTGGAAATTCAGGTAGCATCTAGTGCCTCCCCATGGACAGGGGAGGTAATTAGCGGTCTTCCCCATGCCAGGGAACACCTGTGACACCAGTCAGCTGCGTGGACGGCGGCCCCAAACCTCGACCACACAGTCAGCCGTGTCCCGGAATTCTGAGTGTGGGGAGGTTCTGTCTTCTGTCTGCAGCACACGGGATCTCCTAGGAGCCCTTCGAGTGTCTTCCCAGAGTCCCTCCCACTTCGGGCTGCCGGTGAAAGGAGGGGGTTGTGCTGAAAAAGCAGGTAGCATCTTGTGCCTCCCAATGGACAGGGGAGGTAATTAGCGGACTTCCCCCTGCCAGGGAACACCTGTGACACCAGGCAGCTGCGTGGAGGGCGGCCCCGAACCTCCCCCACACAGTCAGCCGTGTTCCGGAATTCTGAGTGTGGGGAGGTTCCGTCTTATGTCTGCAGAATCCGGGTTCACCTAGGAGCCCTTCGAGTGTCTTCCCCCAGTCCCTCACTGTGCGGGCTGCCGGGGAATGGCGGAGGTTGGGCTGGAAAAGCAGGTAGCATCTTGTGCCTCCCCATGGACAAGGGACGTAATTAGCGGACTTCCCCCTGCCAGGGAACACCTGTGACACCAGGCAGCTGCGTGGAGGGCGGCCCCGAACCTCCCCCACACAGTCAGCCGTGTTCCGGAATTCTGAGTGTGGGGAGGTTCCGTCTTCTGTCTGCAGCTCCCGGGTTCTCCTAGGAGCCTTTCGAGTGTCTTCCCCCATTCCCTCACTTTGCGGGCTGCCGGGGAAAGGAGGGGGTTGGGCTGGAAAAGCAGGTAGCATCTTGTGCCTCCCCATGGACAGGGGAGGTATTTAGCGGAATTCCCCCTGCCAGGGAACAACTGTGACACAAGGCAGCTGCGTGGTGTGCGGCCCTAAACCTCACCCACACAGTCACACGTGTTCCAGATTTCTGAGTGTGGGGAGGTTCCGTCTTCTGTCTGCAGCACCCGGGTTCTCCTAGGAGCCTTTCGAGTGTCTTCCCCCAGTCCCTCCCTGTGCGGGCTGCCGGGGAAAGGCGGGGGTTGGGCTGGAAAAGCAGGTAGCATCTTGTGCCTCCCCATGGACAACGGAGGTAATTAGCGGACTTCCCCCTGCCAGGGAACACCTGTGACACCAGGCAGCTGCGTGGAGGGCGGCCCCGAACCTCCCCCACACAGTCAGCCGTGTTCCGGAATTCTGAGTGTGGGGAGGTTCGGTCTTCTGTCTGCAGCACCCGGGATTTCCTAGGAGCCCTTCGAGAGTCTTCCCCGAGTCCCTCCCAGTGCGGGCAGCCAGGGAAAGGCGGGGTTTGGACTGGAAACGCAGGTAGCATCTAGTGCCTCCCCATGGACAGGGGAGGTAATTAGCGGACTTCCCCCTGCCAGGGAACACCTGTGACACCAGGCAGCTGCGTGGAGGGCGGCCCCGATCCTCCCCCACACAGTCAGCCGTGTTCCGGAATTCTGAGTGTGGGGAGGTTCCGTCTTATGTCTGCAGCACCCGGGTTCACCTAGGAGCCCTTCGAGTGTCTTCCCCCAGTCCCTCACTGTGCGGGCTGCCGGGGAAAGTAGGGGGTTGGCCTGGAAAAGCAGGTAGCATCTTGTGCCTCCCCATGGACAGGGGAGGTAATTAGCGGACTTCCCCTTGCCAGGGAACACCTGTGACACCAGGCAGCTGCGTGGAGGGCGGCCCCGAACCTCCCCCACACAGTCAACCGTGTTCCGGAATTCTGAGTGTGGGGAGGTTCCGTCTTCTGTCTGCAGCACACGGGATCTCCTAGGAGCCCTTCGAGTGTCTTCCCAGAGTCCCTCCCTTTGCGGGCTGCCGGGGAAAGGCGGGGGTTGCGCTGGAAAAGCAGGTAGCTTCTTGTGCCTCCCCATGGACAGGGGAGGTAATTAGCGGACTTCCCCCTGCCAGGGAACACCTGTGACACCAGGCAGCTGCGTGGAGGGCGGCCCCGAACCTCCCCCACACAGTCAGCCGTGTTCCGGAATTCTGAGTGTGGGAGGATCCGTCTTCTGTCTGCAGCACACGGGATCTCCTAGGAGCCCTTCGAGTGTCTTCCCAGAGTCCCTCCCTGTGCGGGCTGCCGGGGAAAGGCGGGGGTTGGGCTGGAAAATCAGGTAGCATCTTGTGCTTCCCCATGGACAAGGGAGGTAATTAGCGGACTTCCCCCTGCCAGGGAACACCTGTGATACCAGGCAGCTGCGTGGAGGGCGGCCCCGAACCTCCCCCACACAGTCAGCCGTGTTCCGGAATTCTGAGAGTGGGGAGGTTCCGTCTTCTGTCTGCAGCACCCGGGATCTCCTAGGAGCCCTTCGAGTGTCTTCCCAGAATCCCTCCCACTTCGGGCTGCCGGTGAAAGGAGGGGGTTGTGCTGAAAAAGCAGGTAGCATCTTGTGCCTCCCAATGGACAGGGGAGGTAATTAGCGGACTTCCCCCTGCCAGGGAACACCTGTGACACCAGGCAGCTGCGTGGAGGGCGGCCCCGAACCTCCCCCACACAGTCAGCCGTGTTCCGGAATTCTGAGTGTGGGGAGGTTCCGTCTTATGTCTGCAGCATCCGGGTTCACCTAGGAGCCCTTCGAGTGTCTTCCCCAAGTCCCTCCCTGTGCGGGCTGCCGGGGAATGGCGGAGGTTGGGCTGGAAAAGCAGGTAGCATCTTGTGCCTCCCCATGGACAAGGGACGTAATTAGCGGACTTCCCCCTGCCAGGGAACACCTGTGACACCAGGCAGCTGCGTGGAGGGCGGCCCCGAACCTCCCCCACACAGTCAGCCGTGTTCCGGAATTCTGAGTGTGGGGAGGTTCCGTCTTATGTCTGCAGCACCCGGGTTCACCTAGGAGCCCTTCGAGTGTCTTCCCCCAGTCCCTCACTGTGCGGGCTGCCGGGGAAAGTAGGGGGTTGGCCTGGAAAAGCAGGTAGCATCTTGTGCCTCCCCATGGACAGGGGAGGTATTTAGCGGACTTCCCCTTGCCAGGGAACACCTGTGACACCAGGCAGCTGCGTGGAGGGCGGCCCCGAACCTCCCCCACACAGTCAACCGTGTTCCGGAATTCTGAGTGTGGGGAGGTTCCGTCTTCTGTCTGCAGCACACGGGATCTCCTAGAAGCCCTTCGAGTGTCTTCCCAGAGTCCCTCCCTGTGCGGGCTGCCGGGGAAAGGCGGGGGTTGGGCTGGAAAAGCAGGTAGGTTCTTGTGCCTCCCCATGGACAGGGGAGGTAATTAGCGGACTTCCCCCTGCCAGGGAACACCTGTGACACCAGGCAGCTGCGTGGAGGGCGGCCCCGAACCTCCCCCACACAGTCAGCCGTGTTCCGGAATTCTGAGTGTGGGAGGATCCGTCTTCTGTCTGCAGCACACGGGATCTCCTAGGAGCCCTTCGAGTGTCTTCCCAGAGTCCCTCCCTGTGCGGGCTGCCGGGGAAAGGCGGGGGTTGGGCTGGAAAATCAGGTAGCATCTTGTGCCTCCCCACGGACAGGGGAGGTAATTAGCGGACTTCCCCCTGCCAGGGAACACCTGTGACACCAGGCAGCTTCGTGGAGGGCGGCCCCGAACCTCCCCCACACAGTCAGCCGTGTTCCGGAATTCTGAGTGTGGGGAGGATCCGTCTTCTGTCTGCAGCACCCGGGATCTCCTAGGAGCCCTTCGAGAGTCTTCCCCGAGTCCCTCCCAGTGCGGGCAGCCGGGGAACTTCGGGGGTTGGGCTGGAAACTCAGGTAGCATCTAGTGCCTCCCCATGGACAGGGGATGAAATTAGCGGTTTTCCCCCTGCCAGGGAACACCTGTGACACCAGTCAGCTTCGTGGACGGCGGCCCCAAACCTCGACCACACAGTCAGCCGTGTTCCGGAATTCTGAGTGTCGGCAGGTTCCGTCTTCTGTCTGCAGCACCCGGGATCTCCTAGGAGCCCTTCGAGAGTCTTCCCCGAGTCCCTCCCAGTGCGGGCAGCCAGGGAATGGCGGGGTTTGGGCTGGAATAGCAGGTAGCATCTAGTGCCTCCCCATGGACAGGGGAGGTATTTAGCGGAATTCCCCCTGCCAGGGAACACATGTGACACAAGGCAGCTGCGTGGTGTGCGGCCCTAAACCTCACCCACACAGTCACACGTGATCCAGATTTCTGAGTGTGGGGAGGTTCCGTCTTCTGTCTGCAGCACCCGGGATCTCCTAGGAGCCCTTCGAGAGTCTTCCCCGAGTCCCTCCCAGTGCGGGCAGCCAGGGAATGGCGGGGTTTGGGCTGGAAAAGCAGGTAGCATCTAGTGCCTCCCCATGGACAGGGGAGGTATTTAGCGGAATTCCCCCTGCCAGGGAACACCTGTGACACAAGGCAGCTGCGTGGAATGCGGCCCTAAACCTCACCCACACAGTCACACGTGTTCCAGATTTCTGAGTGTGGGGAGGTTCCGTCTTCTGTCTGCAGCACCCGGGTTCTCCTAGGAGCCTTTCGAGTGTCTTCCCCCATTCCCTCCCTTTGCGGGCTGCCGGGGAAAGGCGGGGGTTGGGCTGGAAACTCAGGTAGCATCTAGTGCCTCCCCATGGACAGGGGAGGTAATTAGCGGACTTCCCCCTGCCAGGGAACACCTGTGACACCAGGCAGCTGCGTGGAGGGCGGCCCCGAACCTCCCCCACACAGTCAGCCGTGTTCCGGAATTCTGAGTGTGGGGAGGTTCCGTCTTCTGTCTGCAGCACCCGGGATCTCCTAGGAGCCCTTTGAGTGTCTTCCCCGAATCCCTCACACTGCGGGCTGCCGGGGAAAGGCGGGGGTTGGGCTGGAAACTCAGGTAGCATCTAGTGCCTCCCCATGGACAGGGGAAGTAATTAGCGGAATTCCCCCTGCCAGGGAACACCTGTGACAGCAGGCAGCTGCGTGGAGTGCGGCCCTAAACCTCACCCACGCAGTCACACGTGTTCCGGAATTCTGAGTGTGGGGAGGTTCCGTCTTCTGTCTGCAGCTCCCGGGTTCTCCTAGGAGCCTTTCGAGTGTCTTCCCCCATTCCCTCACTTTGCGGGCTGCCGGGGAAAGGAGGGGGTTGGGCTGGAAAAGCAGGTAGCATCTTGTGCCTCCCCATGGACAGGGGAGGTATTTAGCGGAATTCCCCCTGCCAGGGAACACCTGTGACACAAGGCAGCTGCGTGGTGTGCGGCCCTAAACCTCACCCACACAGTCACACGTGTTCCAGATTTCTGAGTGTGGGGAGGTTCCGTCTTCTGTCTGCAGCACCCGGGTTCTCCTAGGAGCCTTTCGAGTGTCTTCCCCCAGTCCCTCCCTGTGCGGGCTGCCGGGGAAAGGCGGGGGTTGGGCTGGAAAAGCAGGTAGCATCTAGTGCCTCCCCATGGACAACGGAGGTAATTAGCGGACTTCCCCCTGCCAGGGAACACCTGTGACACCAGGCAGCTGCGTGGAGGGCGGCCCCGAACCTCCCCCACACAGTCAGCCATGTTCCGGAATTCTGAGTGTGGGGAGGTTCGGTCTTCTGTCTGCAGCACCCGGGATTTCCTAGGAGCCCTTCGAGAGTCTTCCCCGAGTCCCTCCCAGTGCGGGCAGCCAGGGAAAGGCGGGGTTTGGACTGGAAACGCAGGTAGCATCTAGTGCCTCCCCATGGACAGGGGAGGTAATTAGCGGACTTCCCCCTGCCAGGGAACACCTGTTACACCAGGCAGCTGCGTGGAGGGCGGCCCCGAACCTCCCCTACACAGTCAGCCGTGTTCCGGAATTCTGAGTGTGGGGAGGATCCGTCTTCTGTCTGCAGCACCCGGGATCTCCTAGGAGCCCTTCGAGTGTCTTCCCCGAATCCCTCACACTGCGGGCTGCCGGGGAAAGGCGAGGGTTGGGCTGGAAACTCAGGTAGCATCTAGTGCCTCCCCACGGACAGGGGAGGTAATTAGCGGACTTCCCCCTGCCAGGGAACACCTGTGACACCAGGCAGCTGCGTGGAGGGCGGCCCCGAACCTCCCCCACACAGTCAGCCGTGTTCCGGAATTCTGAGTGTGGGGAGGTTCCGTCTTCTGTCTGCAGCACCCGGGATCTCCTAGGAGCCCTTCGAGTGTCTTCCCCGAATCCCTCACACTGCGGGCTGCCGGTGAAAGGCGGGGGTTGGGCTGGAAACTCAGGTAGCATCTAGTGCCTCCCCATGGAGAGGGGAGGTAATTAGCGGACTTCCCCCTGCCAGGGAACACCTGTGACACCAGGCAGCTGCGTGGAGGGCGGCCCCGAACCTCCCCCACACAGTCAGCCGTGTTCCGGAATTCTGAGTGTGGGGAGGTTCCGTCTTATGTCTGCAGCACCCGGGTTCACCTAGGAGCCCTTCGAGTGTCTTCCCCCAGTCCCTCACTGTGCGGGCTGCCGGGGAAAGGCGGGGGTTGGGCTGGAAAAGCAGGTAGCTTCTTGTGCCTCCCCATGGACAGGGGAGGTAATTAGCGGACTTCCCCTTGCCAGGGAACACCTGTGACACCAGGCAGCTGCGTGGAGGGCGGCCCCGAACCTCCCCCACACAGTCAGCCGTGTTCCGGAATTCTGAGTGTGGGAGGATCCGTCTTCTGTCTGCAGCACACGGGATCTCCTAGGAGCCCTTCGAGTGTCTTCCCAGAGTCCCTCCCTGTGCGGGCTGCCGGGGAAAGGCGGGGGTTGGGCTGGAAAATCAGGTAGCATCTTGTGCCTCCCCATGGACAAGGGAGGTAATTAGCGGACTTCCCCCTGCCAGGGAACACCTGTGACACCAGGCAGCTGAGTGGAGGGCGGCCCCGAACATCCCCCACACAGTCAGCCGTGTTCCGGAATTCTGAGAGTGGGGAGGTTCCGTCTTCTGTCTGCAGCACCCGGGATCTCCTAGGAGCCCTTCGAGTGTCTTCCCAGAATCCCTCCCACTTCGGGCTGCCGGTGAAAGGAGGGGGTTGTGCTGAAAAAGCAGGTAGCATCTTGTGCCTCCCAATGGACAGGGGAGGTAATTAGCGGACTTCCCCCTGCCAGGGAACACCTGTGACACCAGGCAGCTGCGTGGAGGGCGGCCCCGAACCTCCCCCACACAGTCAGCCGTGTTCCGGAATTCTGAGTGTGGGGAGGTTCCGTCTTATGTCTGCAGCATCCGGGTTCACCTAGGAGCCCTTCGAGTGTCTTCCCCAAGTCCCTCCCTGTGCGGGCTGCCGGGGAATGGCGGAGGTTGGGCTGGAAAAGCAGGTAGCATCTTGTGCCTCCCCATGGACAGGGGAGGTAATTAGCGGACTTCCCCTTGCCAGGGAACACCTGTGACACCAGGCAGCTGCGTGGAGGGCGGCCCCGAACCTCCCCCACACAGTCAACCGTGTTCCGGAATTCTGAGTGTGGGGAGGTTCCGTCTTCTGTCTGCAGCACACGGGATCTACTAGGAGCCCTTCGAGTGTCTTCCCAGAGTCCCTCCCTGTGCGGGCTGCCGGGGAAAGGCGGGGGTTGGGCTGGAAAAGCAGGTAGCATCTTGTGCCTCCCCATGGACAGGGGAGGTAATTAGCGGACTTCCCCTGCCAGGGAACACCTGTGACACCAGGCAGCTGCGTGGAGGGCGGCCCCGAACCTCCCCCACCCAGTCAGCCGTGTTCCGGAATTCTGAGTGTGTGGAGGATCCGTCTTCTGTCTGCAGAACCCGGGATCTCCTAGGAGCCCTTCGAGTGTCTTCCCCGAATCCCTCACACTGCGGGCTGCCGGGGAAAGGCGGGGGTTGGGCTGGAAACTCAGGTAGCATCTAGTGCCTCCCCACGGACAGGGGAGGTAATTAGCGGACTTCCCCCTGCCAGGGAACACCTGTGACACCAGGCAGCTGCGTGGAGGGCGGCCCCGAACCTCCCCCACACAGTCAGCCGTGTTGCGGAATTCTGAGTGTGGGGAGGTTCCGTCTTCTGTCTGCAGCACCCGGGTTCTCCTAGGAGCCTTTCGAGTGTCTTCCCCCATTCCCTCCCTTTGCGGGCTGCCGGGGAAAGGAGGGGGTTGGGCTGGAAAAGCAGGTAGCATCTTGTGCCTCCTCATGGACAAGGGAGGTAATTAGCGGACTTCCCCCTGCCAGGGAACACCTGTGACACCAGGCAGCTGCGTGGAGGGCGGCCCCGAACCTCCCCCACACAGTCAGCCGTGTTCCGGAATTCTGAATGTGGGGAGGTTCCGTCTTCTGTCTGCAGAACCCGGGATCTCCTAGGAGCCCTTCGAGTGTCTTCCCCGAATCCCTCCCACTGCGGGCTGCCGGTGAAAGTCGGGGGTTGGGCTGGAAAAGCAGGTAGCATCTTGTGCCTCCCCATGGACAGGGGAGGTAATTAGCGGACTTCCCCCTGCCAGGGAACACCAGTGACACCAGGCAGCTTCGTGGAGGGCGGCCCCGAACCTCCCCCACACAGTCAGCCGTGTTCCGGAATTCTGAGTGTGGGGAGGATCCGTCTTCTGTCTGCAGCACCCGGGATCTCCTAGGAGCCCTTCGAGAGTCTTCCCCGAGTCCCTCCCAGTGCGGGCAGCCAGGGAATGGCGGGGTTTGGGCTGGAAAAGCAGGTAGCATCTAGTGCCTCCCCATGGACAGGGGAGGTATTTAGCGGAATTCCCCCTGCCACGGAACACCTGTGACAAAAGTCAGCTGCGTGGAATGCGGCCCTAAACCTCACCCACACAGTCACACGTGTTCCAGATTTCTGAGTGTGGGGAGGTTCCGTCTTCTGTCTGCAGCACCCGGGTTCCCCTAGGAGCCTTTCGAGTGTCTTCCCCCATTCCCTCCCTTTGCGGGCTGCCGGGGAAAGGCGGGGGTTGGGCTGGAAACTCAGGTAGCATCTAGTGCCTCCCCATGGACAGGGGAGGTAATTAGCGGACTTCCCCCTGCCAAGGAACACCTGTGACACCAGGCAGCTGCGTGGAGGGCGGCCCCGAACCTCCCCCACACAGTCAGCCGTGTTCCGGAATTCTGAGTGTGGGGAGGTTCCGTCTTCTGTCTGCAGCACCCGGGATCTCCTAGGAGCCCTTCGAGTGTCTTCCCCGAATCCCTCACACTGCGGGCTGCCGGGGAAAGGCGGGGGTTGGGCTGGAAACTCAGGTAGCATCTAGTGCCTCCCCATGGACAGGGGAAGTAATTAGCGGACTTTCCCTTGCCAGGGAACACCTGTGACACCAGGCAGCTGCGTGGAGGGCGGCCCCGAACCTCCCCCACACAGTCAGCCGTGTTCCGGAATTCTGAGTGTGGGGAGGTTCCGTCTTATGTCTGCAGCACCCGGGTTCACCTAGGAGCCCTTCGATTGTCTTCCCCCAGTCCCTCACTTTGCGGGCTGCCGGGGAAAGGAGGGGGTTGGGCTGGAAAAGCAGGTAGCATCTTGTGCCTCCCCATGGACAGGGGAGGTAATTAGTTGACTTCCCCTTGCCAGGGAACACCTGTGACACCAGGCAGCTGCGTGGAGGGCGGCCCCGAACCTCCCCCACACAGTCAACCGTGTTCCGGAATTCTGAGTGTTGGGAGGTTCCGTCTTCTGTCTGCAGCACACGGGATCTCCTAGGAGCCCTTCGAGTGTCTTCCCAGAGTCCCTCCCTGTGCGGGCTGCCGGGGAAAGGCGGGGGTTGGGCTGGAAAAGCAGGTAGCATCTTGTGCCTCCCCATGGACAGGGGAGGTAATTAGCGGAATTCCCCCTGCCAGGGAACACCTGTGACACCAGGCAGCTGCGTGGAGGGCGGCCCCGAACCTCCCCCACACAGTCAGCAGTGTTCCGGAATTCTGAGTGTGGGGAGGATCCGTCTTCTGTCTGCAGCACCCGGGATCTCCTAGGAGCCCTTCGAGTGTCTGACCCGAATCCCTCACACTGCGGGCTGCCGGGGAAAGGCGGGGGTTGGGCTGGAAACTCAGGTAGCATCTAGTGCCTCCCCATGGACAGGGGAGGTAATTAGCGGACTTCCCCCTGCCAGGGAACACCTGTGACACCAGGCAGCTGCGTGGATGGCGGCCCCGAACCTCCCCCAAACAGTCAACCGTGTTCCGGAATTCTGAGTGTCGGGAGGTTCCGTCTTCTGTCTGCAGCACACGGGATCTCCTAGGAGCCCTTCGAGTGTCTTCCCAGAGTCCCTCCCTTTGCGGGCTGCCGGGGAAAGCGAGGGTTGGGCTGGAAAAGCAGGTAGCATCTTGTGCCTCCCCATGGACAAGGGAAGTAATTAGCGGAATTCCCCCTGCCAGGGAACACCGGTGACACCAGGCAGCTGCGTGGAGGGCGGCCCCGAACCTCCCCCACACAGTCACCCGTGTTCAGGAATTCTGAGTGTGGGGAGGTTCCGTCTTCTGTCTGCAGCACCCGGGATCTCCTAGGAGCCCTTCGAGTGTCTTCCCCGAATCCCTCCCACTGCGGGCTGCCGGGGAAAGGCGGGGTTTGGGCTGGAAACTCAGGTAGCATCTAGTTCCTCCCCATGGACAGGGGAGGTAATTAGCGGACTTCCCCCTGCCAGGGAACACCTGTGACACCAGGCAGCTGCGTGGAGGGCGGCCCCGATCTTCCCCCACACAGTCAGCCGTGTTCCGGAATTTTGAGTGTGGGGAGGTTCCGTCTTCTGTCTGCAGCACCCGGGATCTCCTAGGAGCCCTTCGAGTGTCTTCCCCCATTCCCTCCCTTTGCGGGCTGCCGGGGAAAGGAGGGGGTTGGGCTGGAAAAGCAGGTAGCATCTTGTGCCTCCCCATGGATAAGGGAGGTAATTAGCGGATTCCCCCTGCCAGGGAACACCTGTGACACCAGGCAGCTGCGTGGAGGGCGGCCCCGAACCTCCCCCACACAGTCAGCCGTGTTCCGGAATTCTGAGTGTGGGGAGGTTCCGTCTTCTGTCTGCAGCACCCGGGATCTCCTAGGAGCCCTTCGAGTGTCTTCCCCGAATCCCTCCCACTGCGGGCTGCCGGTGAAAGTCGGGGGTTGGGCTGGAAAAGCAGGTAGCATCTTGTGCCTCCCCATGGACAGGGGAGGTAATTAGCGGACTTCCCCCTGCCAGGGAACACCTGTGACACCAGGCAGCTTCGTGGAGGGCGGCCCCGAACCTCCCCCACACAGTCAGCCGTGTTCCGGAATTCTGAGTGTGGGGAGGTTCCGTCTTCTCTCTGCAGCACCCGGGATCTCCTAGGAGCCCTTCGAGAGTGTTCCCCGAGTCCCTCATAGTGCGGGCAGCCGGGGAACTGCGGGGGTTGGGCTGGAAACTCAGGTAGCATCTAGTGCCTCCCCATGGACAGGGGAGGTATTTAGCGGTCTTCCCCCTGCCAGGGAACACCTGTGACACCAGTCAGCTGCGTGGACGGCGGCCCCAAACCTCGACCACACAGTCAGCCGTCTTCCGGAATTCTGAGTGTGGGGAGGTTCTGTCTTCTGTCTGCAGCACCCGGGATCTCCTAGGAGCCCTTCGAGAGTCTTCCCCCAGTCCCTCCCAGTGCGGGCAGCCAGGGAATGGCGGGGTTTGGGCTGGAAAAGCAGGTAGCATCTAGTGCCTCCCCATGGACAGGGGAGGTATTTAGCGGAATTCCCCCTGCCAGGGAACACCTGTGACACAAGGCAGCTGCGTGGAGTGCGGCCCTAAACCTCACCCACACAGTCACACGTGTTCCAGATTTCTGAGTGTGGGGAGGTTCCGTCTTCTGTCTGCAGCACCCGGGTTCTCCTAAGAGCCTTTCGAGTGTCTTCCCCCAGTCCCTTCCAGTGCGGGCTGCCGGGGAAAGGAGTGGGTTGGGCTGGAAAAGCAGGTAGCATCTTGTGCCTCCCCATGGACAGGGGAGGTAATTAGCGGAATTCCCCTTGCCAGGGAACACCTGTGACACCAGGCAGCTGCGTGGAGGGCGGCACCGAACCTCCCCCACACAGTCAACCGTGTTCCGGAATTCTGAGTGTGGGGAGGTTCCGTCTTCTGTCTGCAGCACACGGGATCTCCTAGGAGCCCTTCGAGTGTCTTCCCAGAGTCCCTCCCTGTGCGGGCTGCCGGGGAAAGGCGGGGGTTGGGCTGGAAAAGCAGGTAGCATCTTGTGCCTCCCCATGGACAAGGGAGGTAATTAGCGGACTTCCCCCTGCCAGGGAACACCTGTGACACCAGGCAGCTGCGTGGAGGGCGGCCCCGAACCTCCCCCATGCAGTCACCCGTGTTCAGGAATTCTGAGTGTGGGGAGGTTCCGTCTTCTGTCTGCAGCACCCGGGATCTCCTAGGAGCCCTTCGAGTGTCTTCCCCGAATCCCTCCCACTGCGGGCTGCCGGGGAAAGGCGGGGGTTGTGCTGGAAACTCAGGTAGCATCTAGTGCCTCCCCATGGACAGGGGAGGTAATTAACGGACTTCCCCCTGCCAGGGAACACCTGTGACACCAGGCAGCTGCGTGGAGGGCGGCCCCGAACCTCCCCCACACAGTCAGCCGTGTTCCGGAATTCTGAGTGTGGGGAGGTTCCGTCTTATGTCTGCAGCACCCGGGTTCACCTAGGAGCCCTTCGAGTGTCTTACCCCAGTCCCTCACAGTGCGGGCTGCCGGGGAATGGCGGGGGTTGGGCTGGAAAAGCAGGTAGCATCTTGTGCCTCCCCATGGACAGGGGAGGTAATTAGCGGACTTCCCCCTGCCAGGGAACACCTGTGACACCAGGCAGCTGCGTGGATTGCGGCCCTGAACCTCCCCCACTCAGTCAACCGTGTTCCGGAATTCTGAGTGTGGTGAGGTTCCGTCTTCTGTCTGCAGCACCCGGGATCTCCTAGGAGCCTTTCGAGTGTCTTTCCCCAGTCCCTCCCTGTGCGGGCTGACGGGGAAAGGCGGGGGTTGGCCTGGAGAAGCAGGTAGCATCTTGTGCCTCCCCATGGACAAGGGAGGTAATTAGCGGACTTCCCCCTGCCAGGGAACACCTGTGACACCAGGCAGCTGCGTGGAGAGCGGCCCTAAACCTCACCCACACAGTCACACGTGTTCCAGATTTCTGAGTGTGGGGAGGTTCCGTCTTCTGTCTGCAGCACACGGGATCTCCTAGGAGCCCTTCGAGTGTCTTCCCAGAGTCCCTCCCTGTGCGGGCTGCCGGGGAAAGGCGGGGGTTTGGCTGGAAAAGCAGGTAGCATCTTGTGCCTCCCCATGGACAAGGGAGGTAATTAGCGGACTTCCCCCTGCCAGGGAACACCTGTGACACCAGGCAGCTGTCTGGAGGGCGGCCCCGAACCTCCCCCACACAGTCAGCCGTGTTCCGGAATTCTGAGTGTGGGGAGGATTCGTCTTCTGTCTGCAGCACCCGGGATCTCCTAGGAGCCCTTCGAGTGTCTTCCCCGAATCCCTCACATTGCGGGCTGCCGGGGAAAGGCGGGGGTTGGGCTGGAAACTCAGGTAGCATCTAGTGCCTCCCCATGGACAGGGGAGGTAATTAGCTGACTTCCCCCTGCCAGGGAACACCTGTGACACCAGGCAGCTGCGTGGAGGGCGGCCCCGAACCTCCCCAACACAGTCAGCCGTGTTCCGGAATTCTGAGTGTGGGGAGGTTCCGTCTTATGTCTGCAGCACCCGGGTTCACCTAGGAGCCCAACGAGTGTCTTCCCCCAGTCCCTCATTGTGCGGGCTGCCGGGGAAAGGAGGGGGATGGGCTGGAAAAGCAGGTAGCATCTTGTGCCTCCCCATGGACAGGGGAGGTAATTAGCGGAATTCCCCCTGCCAGGGAACACCTGTGACAGCAGGCAGCTGCGTGGAGTGCGGCCCTAAACCTCACCCACGCAGTCACACTTGTTCCGGAATTCTGAGTGTGGGGAGGTTCCGTCTTCTATCTGCAGCACCCGGGTTCTCCTAGGAGCCCTTCGAGTGTCTTCCCCCAGTCCCTCACTGTGCGGGCTGCCGGGGAAGAGCGGAGGTTGGGCTGGAAAAGCAGGTAGCATCTTGTGCCTCCCCATGGACATGGGAGGTAATTAGCGGACTTCCCCTTGCCAGGGAACACCTGTGACACCAGGCAGCTGCGTGGAGGGCGGCCCCGAACATCCCCCACACAGTCACCCGTGTTCAGGAATTCTGAGTGTGGGGAGGTTCCGTCTTCTGTCTGCAGCACCCGGGATCTCCTAGGAGCCCTTCGAGTGTCTTCCCCGAATCCCTCCCACTGCGGGCTGCCGGTGAAAGTCGGGGGTTGGGCTGGAAAAGCAGGTAGCATCTTGTGCCTCCCCATGGACAGGGGAGGTAATTAGCGGACTTCCCCCTGCCAGGGAACACCTGTGACACCAGGCAGCTTCGTGGAGGGCGGCCCCGAACCTCCCCCACACAGTCAGCCGTGTTCCGGAATTCTGAGTGTGGGGAGGTTCCGTCTTCTGTCTGCAGCACCCGGGATCTCCTAGGAGCCCTTCGAGAGTGTTCCCCGAGTCCCTCATAGTGCGGGCAGCCGGGGAACTGCGGGGGTTGGGCTGGAAACTCAGGTAGCATCTAGTGCCTCCCCATGGACAGGGGAGGTATTTAGCGGTCTTCCACCTGCCAGGGAACACCTGTGACACCAGTCAGCTGCGTGGACGGCGGCCCCAAACCTCGACCACACAGTCAGCCGTCTTCCGGAATTCTGAGTGTGGGGAGGTTCTGTCTTCTGTCTGCAGCACCCGGGATCTCCTAGGAGCCCTTCGAGAGTCTTCCCCGAGTCCCTCCCAGTGCGGGCAGCCAGGGAATGGCGGGGTTTGGGCTGGAAAAGCAGGTAGCATCTAGTGCCTCCCCATGGACAGGGGAGGTATTTAGCGGAATTCCCCCTGCCAGGGAACACCTGTGACACAAGGCAGCTGCGTGGAGTGCGGCCCTAAACCTCACCCACACAGTCACACGTGTTCCAGATTTCTGAGTGTGGGGAGGTTCCGTCTTCTGTCTGCAGCACCCGGGTTCTCCTAAGAGCCTTTCGAGTGTCTTCCCCCAGTCCCTTCCAGTGCGGGCTGCCGGGGAAAGGAGTGGGTTGGGCTGGAAAAGCAGGTAGCATCTTGTGCCTCCCCATGGACAGGGGAGGTAATTAGCGGAATTCCCCTTGCCAGGGAACACCTGTGACACCAGGCAGCTGCGTGGAGGGCGGCACCGAACCTCCCCCACACAGTCAACCGTGTTCCGGAATTCTGAGTGTGGGGAGGTTCCGTCTTCTGTCTGCAGCACACGGGATCTCCTAGGAGCCCTTCGAGTGTCTTCCCAGAGTCCCTCCCTGTGCGGGCTGCCGGGGAAAGGCGGGGGTTGGGCTGGAAAAGCAGGTAGCATCTTGTGCCTCCCCATGGACAAGGGAGGTAATTAGCGGACTTCCCCCTGCCAGGGAACACCTGTGACACCAGGCAGCTGCGTGGAGGGCGGCCCCGAACCTCCCCCATGCAGTCACCCGTGTTCAGGAATTCTGAGTGTGGGGAGGTTCCGTCTTCTGTCTGCAGCACCCGGGATCTCCTAGGAGCCCTTCGAGTGTCTTCCCCGAATCCCTCCCACTGCGGGCTGCCGGGGAAAGGCGGGGGTTGTGCTGGAAACTCAGGTAGCATCTAGTGCCTCCCCATGGACAGGGGAGGTAATTAACGGACTTCCCCCTGCCAGGGAACACCTGTGACACCAGGCAGCTGCGTGGAGGGCGGCCCCGAACCTCCCCCACACAGTCAGCCGTGTTCCGGAATTCTGAGTGTGGGGAGGTTCCGTCTTATGTCTGCAGCACCCGGGTTCACCTAGGAGCCCTTCGAGTGTCTTACCCCAGTCCCTCACAGTGCGGGCTGCCGGGGAATGGCGGGGGTTGGGCTGGAAAAGCAGGTAGCATCTTGTGCCTCCCCATGGACAGGGGAGGTAATTAGCGGACTTCCCCCTGCCAGGGAACACCTGTGACACCAGGCAGCTGCGTGGATTGCGGCCCTGAACCTCCCCCACTCAGTCAACCGTGTTCCGGAATTCTGAGTGTGGTGAGGTTCCGTCTTCTGTCTGCAGCACCCGGGATCTCCTAGGAGCCTTTCGAGTGTCTTTCCCCAGTCCCTCCCTGTGCGGGCTGACGGGGAAAGGCGGGGGTTGGCCTGGAGAAGCAGGTAGCATCTTGTGCCTCCCCATGGACAAGGGAGGTAATTAGCGGACTTCCCCCTGCCAGGGAACACCTGTGACACCAGGCAGCTGCGTGGAGAGCGGCCCTAAACCTCACCCACACAGTCACACGTGTTCCAGATTTCTGAGTGTGGGGAGGTTCCGTCTTCTGTCTGCAGAACACGGGATCTCCTAGGAGCCCTTCGAGTGTCTTCCCAGAGTCCCTCCCTGTGCGGGCTGCCGGGGAAAGGCGGGGGTTTGGCTGGAAAAGCAGGTAGCATCTTGTGCCTCCCCATGGACAAGGGAGGTAATTAGCGGACTTCCCCCTGCCAGGGAACACCTGTGACACCAGGCAGCTGTCTGGAGGGCGGCCCCGAACCTCCCCCACACAGTCAGCCGTGTTCCGGAATTCTGAGTGTGGGGAGGATTCGTCTTCTGTCTGCAGCACCCGGGATCTCCTAGGAGCCCTTCGAGTGTCTTCCCCGAATCCCTCACATTGCGGGCTGCCGGGGAAAGGCGGGGGTTGGGCTGGAAACTCAGGTAGCATCTAGTGCCTCCCCATGGACAGGGGAGGTAATTAGCTGACTTCCCCCTGCCAGGGAACACCTGTGACACCAGGCAGCTGCGTGGAGGGCGGCCCCGAACCTCCCCAACACAGTCAGCCGTGTTCCGGAATTCTGAGTGTGGGGAGGTTCCGTCTTATGTCTGCAGCACCCGGGTTCACCTAGGAGCCCAACGAGTGTCTTCCCCCAGTCCCTCATTGTGCGGGCTGCCGGGGAAAGGAGGGGGATGGGCTGGAAAAGCAGGTAGCATCTTGTGCCTCCCCATGGACAGGGGAGGTAATTAGCGGAATTCCCCCTGCCAGGGAACACCTGTGACAGCAGGCAGCTGCGTGGAGTGCGGCCCTAAACCTCACCCACGCAGTCACACTTGTTCCGGAATTCTGAGTGTGGGGAGGTTCCGTCTTCTATCTGCAGCACCCGGGTTCTCCTAGGAGCCCTTCGAGTGTCTTCCCCCAGTCCCTCACTGTGCGGGCTGCCGGGGAAGAGCGGAGGTTGGGCTGGAAAAGCAGGTAGCATCTTGTGCCTCCCCATGGACATGGGAGGTAATTAGCGGACTTCCCCTTGCCAGGGAACACCTGTGACACCAGGCAGCTGCGTGGAGGGCGGCCCCGAACATCCCCCACACAGTCACCCGTGTTCAGGAATTCTGAGTGTGGGGAGGTTCCGTCTTCTGTCTGCAGCACCCGGGATCTCCTAGGAGCCCTTCGAGTGTCTTCCCCGAATCCCTCCCACTGCGGGCTGCCGGGGAAAGGCGGGGGTTGGGCTGGAAACTCAGGTAGCATCTAGTGCCTCCCCATGGACAGGCGAGGTAATTAGCGGGCTTCCCCCTGCCAGGGAACACCTGTGAAACCAGGCAGCTGCGTGGAGTGCGGCCCTGTACCTCCCCCACTCAGTCAACCGTGTTCCGGAATTCTGAGTGTGGGGAGGTTCCGTCTTCTGTCTGCAGCACCTGGGTTCTCCTAGGAGCCTTTCGACTGTCTTTCCCCAGTCCCTCACTGTGCGGGCTGACGGGGAAAGGCGGGGGTTGGCCTGGAGAAGCAGGTAGCATCTTGTGCCTCCCCATGGACAGGGGAGGTAATTAGCGGACTTCCCCCTGCCAGGGAACACCTGTGACACCAGGCAGCTGCGTGGAGGGCGGCCCTGAACCTCCCCTACACAGTCAGCCGTGTTCCGGAATTCTGAGTGTGGGGAGGTTCCGTCTTCTGTCTGCAGCACCCGGGATCTCCTAGGAGCCCTTCGAGTGTCTTCTCCGAATCCCTCCCACTGCGGGCTGCCGGGGAAAGATGGGGGTTGGGCTGGAAACTCAGGTAGCACCTAGTGCCTCCCCATGGACAGGGGAGGTAATTAGCGGACTTCTCCCTGCCAGGGAACACCTGTGACACCAGGCAGCTGCGTGGAGGGCGGCCCCGAACCTCCCCCACACAGTCAGCCGTGCTCCGGAATTCTGAGTGTGGGGAGGTTCCGTCTTCTGTCTGCAGCACCCGGCTTCACCTAGGAGCCCTTCTAGTGTCTTCCCCCAGTCCCTCACTGTGCGGGCTGCCGGGGAATAGCGGAGGTTGGGCTGGAAAAGCAGGTAGCATCTTGTGCCTCCTAATGGACAAGGGAGTTAATTAGCGGACTTCCCCCTGCCAGGGAACACCTGTGACACCAGTCAGCTGCGTGGACGGCGGCCCCAAACCTCGACCACACAGTCAGCCGTGTTCCGGAATTCTGAGTGTGGGGAGGTTCCGTCTTATGTCTGCAGCACCTGGGATGTCCTAGGAGCCCTTCGAGAGTCTTCCCCGAGTCCCTCCCAGTGCGGGCAGCCAGGGAAAGGCGGGGTTTGGGCTGGAAAAGCAGGTAGCATCTAGTGCCTCCTCATGGACAGGGGAGGTAATTAGCGGAATTCCCCCTGCCAGGGAACACCTGTGACACAAGGCAGCTGCGTGGAGTGCGGCCATAAACCTCACCCACACAGTCACACGTGTTCCGGAATTCTGAGTGTGGGGAGGTTCCGTATTCTGTCTGCAGCACCCGGGTTCTCCTAGGAGCCTTTCGAGTGTCTTCCCCCAGTCCCTCCCTTTGCGGGCTGCCGGGGAAAGGAGGGGGTTGGGCTGGAAAAGCAGGTAGCATCTTGTGCCTCCCCATGGACAAGGGAGGTAATTAGCGGACTTCCCCCTGCCAGGGAACACCTGTGACACCAGGTAGCTGCGTGGAGGGCGGCCCCGATCCTCCCCCACACAGTCAGCCGTGTTCCGGAATTCTGAGTGTGGGGAGGTTCCGTCTTCTGTCTGCAGCACCCGGGATCTCCTAGGAGCCCTTCGAGTGTCTTCCCCGAATCCCTCCCACTGCGGGCTGCCGGTGAAAGGAGAGGGTTGTGCTGAAAAAGGAGGTAGCATCTTGTGCCTCCCCATGGACAGGGGAGGTAATTAGCGGACTTCCCCCTGCCAGGGAACACCTGTGTCACCAGGCAGCTGCGTGGAGGGCGGCACCTAACCTCCCCCACACAGTCAGCCGTGTTCCGGAATTCTGAGTGTGGGGAGGTTCCGTCTTATGTCTGCATCACCCGGGATCTCCTAGGAGCCCTTCGAGAGTCTTCCCCGAGTCCCTCCCAGTGCGGGCAGCCGGGGAACTGCGGGGGTTGGGCTGGAAACTCAGGTAGCATCTAGTGCCTCCCCATGGACAGGGGAGGTAATTAGCGGTCTTCTCCCTGCCAGGGAACACCTGTGACACCAGTCAGCTGCGTGGAAGGCGGCCCCAAACCTCGACCACACAGTCAGCCGTGTTCCGGAATTCTGAGTGTGGGGAGGTTCCGTCTTCTGTCTGCAGCACCTGGGATCTCCTAGGAGCCCTTCGAGTGTCTTCCCAGAGTCCCTCCCTGTGCGGGCTGCCGGGGAAAGGAGGGGGTTGTGCTGGAAACGCAGGTAGCATCTAGTGCCTCCCCATGGACAGGGGAGGTAATTAGCGGACTTGCACCTGCCAGGGAACAGCTGTGACACCAGGCAGCTGCGTGGAGGGCGGCCCCGAACCTTCCCCACACAGTCAGCCGTGTTCCGGAATTCTGAGTGTGGGGAGGTTCCGTCTTCTGTCTGCAGAACCCGGGTTCACCTAGGAGCCCTTCGAGTGTCTTCCCCCAGTCCCTCACTGTGCGGGCTGCCGGGGAATGGCGGAGGTTTGGCTGGAAAAGCAGGTAGCATCTTGTGCCTCCCCATGGACAAGGGAGGTAATTAGCGGACTTCCCCCTGCCAGGGAACACCTGTGACACCAGGCAGCTCTGTGGAGGGCGGCCCCGAACCTCCCCCACACAGTCAGCCGTGTTCCGGAATTCTGAGTGTTGGGAGGATCCGTCTTCTGTCTGCAGCACCCGGGATCTCCTGGGAGCCCTTCGTGTGTCTTCCCCGAATCCCTCCCACTGCGGGCTGGCGGTGAAAGGAGGGGGTTGGGCTGGAAAATCAGGTAGCATCTTGTGCCTCCACATGGACAGGGGAGGTAATTAGCGGACTTCCCCCTGCCAGGGAACACCTGTGACACCATGCAGCTGCGTGGAGGGCGGCCCCGAACCTCCCCCACACAGTCATCCGTGTTCAGGAATTCTGAGTGTGGGCAGGTTCCGTCATCTGTCTGCAGCACCCGGGATCTCCTAGGAGCCCTTCGAGTGTCTTCCCCGAATCCCTCCCACTGCGGGCTGCCGGGGAAAGGCTGGGGTTGGGCTGGAAACGCAGGTAGCATCTAGAGCCTCCCCATGGACAGGGTAGGTAATTAGCGGACTTCCCCCTGCCAGGGAACACCTGTGACACCAGGCAGCTGCGTGGAGTTCGGCCCCGAACCTCCCCCACACAGTCAACCGTGTTCCGGAATTCTGAGTGTGGGGAGGTTCCGTCTTCTGTATGCAGCACACGGGATCTCCTAGGAGCCCTTCGATTGTCTTCCCAGAGTCCCTCCCTGTGCGGGCTGCCGGGGAAAGAGGGGGTTGTGCTGAAAACGCAGGTAGCATCTAGTGCCTCCCCATGGACAGGGGAGGTAATTAGCGGACTTCCCCCTGCCAGGGAACACCTGTGACACCAGACAGCTGCGTGGAGGTCGGCCCCGTACCTCCCCCACACAGTCAACCGTGTTCCGGAATTCTGAGTGTGGGGAGGTTCCGTCTTCTGTCTGCAGCACCCGGGTTCTCCTAGGAGCCTTTCGAGTGTCTTCCCAGAGTCTCTCCCTGTGCGGGCTGCCGGGGAAAGGAGGGGGTTGTGCTGGAAACGCAGGTAGCATCTAGTGCCTCCCCATGGACAGGGGAGGTAATTAGCGGACTTCCCCCTGCCAGGGAACACCTGTGACGCCAGGCAGCTGCGTGGAGGGCGGCCCTGAACCTCCCCTACACAGTCAGCCGTGTTCCGGTATTCTGAGTGTGGGGAGGTTCCGTCTTCTGTCTGCAGCACCTGGGATCTCCTAGGAGCCCTTCGAGTCTCTTCTCCGAATCCCTCCCACTGCGGGCTGCCGGGGAAAGATGGGGGTTGGGCTGGAAACTCAGGTAGCACCTAGTGCCTCCCCATGGACAGGGGAGGTAATTAGCGGACTTCTCCCTGCCAGGGAACACCTGTGACACCAGGCAGCTGCGTGGAGGGCGGCCCCGAACCTCCCCCACACAGTCATCCGTGTTCCGGAATTCTGAGTGTGGGGAGGTTCCGTCTTCTGTCTGCAGCACCCGGCTTCACCTAGGAGCCCTTCTAGTGTCTTCCCCCAGTCCCTCACTGTGCGGGCTGCCGGGGAATAGCGGAGGTTGGGCTGGAAAAGCAGGTAGCATCTTGTGCCTCCCCATGGACAAGGGAGTTAATTAGCGGACTTCCCCCTGCCAGGGAACACCTGTGACACCAGTCAGCTGCGTGGACGGCGGCCCCAAACCTCGACCACACAGTCAGCCGTGTTCCGGAATTCTGAGTGTGGGGAGGTTCCGTCTTATGTCTGCAGCACCTGGGATGTCCTAGGAGCCCTTCGAGAGTCTTCCCCGAGTCCCTCCCAGTGCGGGCAGCCAGGGAAAGGCGGGGTTTGGGCTGGAAAAGCAGGTAGCATCTAGTGCCTCCCCATGGACAGGGGAGGTAATTAGCGGAATTCCCCCTGCCAGGGAACACCTGTGACACAAGGCAGCTGCGTGGAGTGCGGCCATAAACCTCACCCACACAGTCACACGTGTTCCGGAATTGTGAGTGTGGGGAGGTTCCGTATTCTGTCTGCAGCACCCGGGTTCTCCTAGGAGCCTTTCGAGTGTCTTCCCCCAGTCCCTCCCTTTGCGGGCTGCCGGGGAAAGGAGGGGGTTGGGCTGGAAAAGCAGGTAGCATCTTGTGCCTCCCCATGGACAAGGGAGGTAATTAGCGGACTTCCCCCTGCCAGGGAACACCTGTGACACCAGGCAGCTGCGTGGAGGGCGGCCCCGATCCTCCCCCACACAGTCAGCCGTGTTCCGGAATTCTGAGTGTGGGGAGGTTCCGTCTTCTGTCTGCAGCACCCGGGATCTCCTAGGAGCCCTTCGAGTGTCTTCCCCGAATCCCTCCCACTGCCGGCTGCCGGTGAAAGGAGAGGGTTGTGCTGAAAAAGGAGGTAGCATCTTGTGCCTCCCCATGGACAGGGGAGGTAATTAGCGGACTTCCCCCTGCCAGGGAACACCTGTGTCACCAGGCAGCTGCGTGGAGGGCGGCACCTAACCTCCCCCACACAGTCAGCCGTGTTCCGGAATTCTGAGTGTGGGGAGGTTCCGTCTTCGGTCTGCAGCACCTGGGATCTCCTAGGAGCCCTTCGAGTGTCTTCCCAGAGTCCCTCCCTGTGCGGGCTGCCGGGGAAAGGAGGGGGTTGTGCTGGAAACGCAGGTAGCATCTAGTGCCTCCCCATGGACAGGGGAGGTAATTAGCGGACTTGCACCTGCCAGGGAACAGCTGTGACACCAGGCAGCTGCGTGGAGGGCGGCCCCGAACCTTCCCCACACAGTCAGCCGTGTTCCGGAATTCTGAGTGTGGGGAGGTTCCGTCTTCTGTCTGCAGAACCCGGGTTCACCTAGGAGCCCTTCGAGTGTCTTCCCCCAGTCCCTCACTGTGCGGGCTGCCGGGGAATGGCGGAGGTTTGGCTGGAAAAGCAGGTAGCATCTTGTGCCTCCCCATGGACAAGGGAGGTAATTAGCGGAATTCCCCCTGCCAGGGAACACCTGTGACACCAGTCAGCTGCGTGGACGGCGGCCCCGAACCTCGAGCACACAGTCAGCCGTGTTCCGGAATTCTGAGTGTGGGGAGGTTCCGTCTTCTGTCTGCAGCACCCGGGATCTCCTAGGAGCCCTTCGAGAGTCTTCCCTGAGTCCCTCACAGTGCGGGCATCCAGGGAAAGGCGGGGTTTGGGCTGGAAAAGCAGGTAGCATCTAGTGCCTCCCCATGGACAGGGGAGGAAATTAGCGGAATTCCCCCTGCCAGGGAACACCTGTGACACAAGGCAGCTGCGTGGAGTGCGGCCCTAAACCTCACCCACACAGTCACACGTGTTCCGGAATTCTGAGTGTGGGGAGGTTCCGTCTTCTCTCTGCAGCACCCGGGTTCTCCTAGGAGCCTTTCGAGTGTCTTCCCCCAGTCCCTCACTTTGCGGGCTGCCGGGGAAAGGAGGGGGTTGGGCTGGAAAAGCAGGTAGCATCTTGTGCCTCCCCATGGACAAGGGAGGTAATTAGCGGACTTCCCCCTGCCAGGGAACACCTGTGACACCAGGCAGCTGAGTGGAGGGCGGCCCCGAACCTCCCCCACACAGTCAGCCGTGTTCCGGAATTCTGAGTGTTGGGAGGATCCGTCTTCTGTCTGCAGCACCCGGGATCTCCTAGGAGCCCTTCGAGTGTCTTCCCCGAATCCCTCCCACTGCGGGCTGGCGGTGAAAGGAGGGGGTTGGGCTGGAAAATCAGGTAGCATCTTGTGCCTCCACATGGACAGGGGAGGTAATTAGCGGACTTCCCCCTGCCAGGGAACACCTGTGACACCATGCAGCTGCGTGGAGGGCGGCCCCGAACCTCCCCCACACAGTCATCCGTGTTCAGGAATTCTGAGTGTGGGCAGGTTCCGTCATCTGTCTGCAGCACCCGGGATCTCCTAGGAGCCCTTCGAGTGTCTTCCCCGAATCCCTCACACTGCGGGCTGCCGGGGAAAGGCTGGGGTTGGGCTGGAAACGCAGGTAGCATCTAGAGCCTCCCCATGGACAGGGTAGGTAATTAGCGGACTTCCCCCTGCCAGGGAACACCTGTGACACCAGGCAGCTGCGTGGAGTTCGGCCCCGAACCTCCCCCACACAGTCAACCGTGTTCCGGAATTCTGAGTGTGGGGAGGTTCCGTCTTCTGTATGCAGCACACGGGATCTCCTAGGAGCCCTTCGATTGTCTTCCCAGAGTCCCTCCCTGTGCGGGCTGCCGGGGAAAGGAGGGGGTTGTGCTGAAAACGCAGGTAGCATCTAGTGCCTCCCCATGGACAGGGGAGGTAATTAGCGGACTTCCCCCTGCCAGGGAACACCTGTGACACCA
Source organism: Camelus bactrianus (assembly GCF_048773025.1). NCBI lineage: Eukaryota > Metazoa > Chordata > Mammalia > Artiodactyla > Camelidae > Camelus > Camelus bactrianus. The sequence continues at coordinate 7,101,251 of NW_027413957.1, read as the reverse complement.
GACAGCTGCGTGGAGGTCGGCCCCGTACCTCCCCCACACAGTCAACCGTGTTCCGGAATTCTGAGTGTGGGGAGGTTCCGTCTTCTGTCTGCAGCACCCGGGTTCTCCTAGGAGCCTTTCGAGTGTCTTCCCAGAGTCTCTCCCTGTGCGGGCTGCCGGGGAAAGGAGGGGGTTGTGCTGGAAACGCAGGTAGCATCTAGTGCCTCCCCATGGACAGGGGAGGTAATTAGCGGACTTCCCCCTGCCAGGGAACACCTGTGACGCCAGGCAGCTGCGTGGAGGGCGGCCCTGAACCTCCCCTACACAGTCAGCCGTGTTCCGGTATTCTGAGTGTGGGGAGGTTCCGTCTTCTGTCTGCAGCACCTGGGATCTCCTAGGAGCCCTTCGAGTCTCTTCTCCGAATCCCTCCCACTGCGGGCTGCCGGGGAAAGATGGGGGTTGGGCTGGAAACTCAGGTAGCACCTAGTGCCTCCCCATGGACAGGGGAGGTAATTAGCGGACTTCTCCCTGCCAGGGAACACCTGTGACACCAGGCAGCTGCGTGGAGGGCGGCCCCGAACCTCCCCCACACAGTCAGCCGTGTTCCGGAATTCTGAGTGTGGGGAGGTTCCGTCTTCTGTCTGCAGCACCCGGCTTCACCTAGGAGCCCTTCTAGTGTCTTCCCCCAGTCCCTCACTGTGCGGGCTGCCGGGGAATAGCGGAGGTTGGGCTGGAAAAGCAGGTAGCATCTTGTGCCTCCCCATGGACAAGGGAGTTAATTAGCGGACTTCCCCCTGCCAGGGAACACCTGTGACACCAGTCAGCTGCGTGGACTGCGGCCCCAAACCTCGACCACACAGTCAGCCGTGTTCCGGAATTCTGAGTGTCGGGAGGTTCCGTCTTATGTCTGCAGCACCTGGGATGTCCTAGGAGCCCTTCGAGAGTCTTCCCCGAGTCCCTCCCAGTGCGGGCAGCCAGGGAAAGGCGGGGTTTGGGCTGGAAAAGCAGGTAGCATCTAGTGCCTCCCCATGGACAGGGGAGGTAATTAGCGGAATTCCCCCTGCCAGGGAACACCTGTGACACAAGGCAGCTTCGTGGAGTGCGGCCATAAACCTCACCCACACAGTCACACGTGTTCCGGAATTCTGAGTGTGGGGAGGTTCCGTATTCTGTCTGCAGCACCCGGGTTCTCCTAGGAGCCTTTCGAGTGTCTTCCCCCAGTCCCTCACTTTGCGGGCTGCCGGGGAAAGGAGGGGGTTGGGCTGGAAAAGCAGGTAGCATCTTGTGCCTCCCCATGGACAAGGGAGGTAATTAGCGGACTTCCCCCTGCCAGGGAACACCTGTGACACCAGGCAGCTGCGTGGAGGGCGGCCCCGAACCTCCCCCACACAGTCAGCCGTGTTCCGGTATTCTGAGTGTGGGGAGGTTCCGTCTTCTGTCTGCAGCACCCGGGATCTCCTAGGAGCCCTTCGAGTGTCTTCCCCGAATCCCTCCCACTGCGGGCTGCCGGTGAAAGGAGAGGGTTGTGCTGAAAAAGCAGGTAGCATCTTGTGCCTCCCCATGGACAGGGGTGGTAATTAGCGGACTTCCCCCTGCCAGGGAACACCTGTGTCACCAGGCAGCTGCGTGGAGGGCGGCACCTAACCTCCCCCACACAGTCAGCCGTGTTCCGGAATTCTGAGTGTGGGGAGGTTCCGTCTTATGTCTGCATCACCCGGGATCTCCTAGGAGCCCTTCGAGAGTCTTCCCCGAGTCCCTCCCAGTGCGGGCAGCCGGGGAACTGCGGGGGTTGGGCTGGAAACTCAGGTAGCATCTAGTGCCTCCCCATGGACAGGGGAGGTAATTAGCGGTCTTCCCCCTGCCAGGGAAAACCTGTGACACCAGTCAGCTGCGTGGAAGGCGGCCCCAAACCTCGACCACACAGTCAGCCGTGTTCCGGAATTCTGAGTGTGGGGAGGTTCCGTCTTCTGTCTGCAGCACCTGGGATCTCCTAGGAGCCCTTCGAGTGTCTTCCCAGAGTCCCTCCCTGTGCGGGCTGCCGGGGAAAGGAGGGGGTTGTGCTGGAAACGCAGGTAGCATCTAGTGCCTCCCCATGGACAGGGGAGGTAATTAGCGGACTTGCACCTGCCAGGGAACAGCTGTGACACCAGGCAGCTGCGTGGAGGGCGGCCCCGAACCTTCCCCACACAGTCAGCCGTGTTCCGGAATTCTGAGTGTGGGGAGGTTCCGTCTTCTGTCTGCAGAACCCGGGTTCACCTAGGAGCCCTTCGAGTGTCTTCCCCCAGTCCCTCACTGTGCGGGCTGCCGGGGAATGGCGGAGGTTTGGCTGGAAAAGCAGGTAGCATCTTGTGCCTCCCCATGGACAAGGGAGGTAATTAGCGGACTTCCCCCTGCCAGGGAACACCTGTGACACCAGTCAGCTGCGTGGACGGCGGCCCCGAACCTCGACCACACAGTCAGCCGTGTTCCGGAATTCTGAGTGTGGGGAGGTTCCGTCTTCTGTCTGCAGCACCCGGGATCTCCTAGGAGCCCTTCGAGAGTCTTCCCTGAGTCCCTCCCAGTGCGGGCATCCAGGGAAAGGCGGGGTTTGGGCTGGAAAAGCAGGTAGCATCTAGTGCCTCCCCATGGACAGGGGAGGAAATTAGCGGAATTCCCCCTGCCAGGGAACACCTGTGACACAAGGCAGCTGCGTGGAGTGCGGCCCTAAACCTCACCCACACAGTCACACGTGTTCCGGAATTCTGAGTGTGGGGAGGTTCCGTCTTCTCTCTGCAGCACCCGGGTTCTCCTAGGAGCCTTTCGAGTGTCTTCCCCCAGTCCCTCACTTTGCGGGCTGCCGGGGAAAGGAGGGGGTTGAGCTGGAAAAGCAGGTAGCATCTTGTGCCTCCCCATGGACAAGGGAGGTAATTAGCGGACTTCCCCCTGCCAGGGAACACCTGTGACACCAGGCAGCTGCGTGGAGGGCGGCCCCGAACCTCCCCCACACAGTCAGCCGTGTTCCGGAATTCTGAGTGTTGGGAGGTTCCGTCTTCTGTCTGCAGCACCGGGGATCTCCTAGGAGCCCTTCGAGTGTCTTCCCCGAATTCCTCCCACTGCGGGCTGGCGGTGAAAGGAGGGGGTTGGGCTGGAAAAGCAGGTAGCATCTTGTGCCTCCCCATGGACAGGGGAGGTAATTAGCGGACTTCCCCCTGCCAGGGAACACCTGTGACACCATGCAGCTGCGTGGAGGGCGGCCCCGAACCTCCCCCACACAGTCATCCGTGTTCAGGAATTCTGAGTGTGGGCAGGTTCCGTCATCTGTCTGCAGCACCCGGGATCTCCTAGGAGCCCTTCGAGTGTCTTCCCCGAATCCCTCCCACTGCGGGCTGCCGGGGAAAGGCTGGGGTTGGGCTGGAATCGCAGGTAGCATCTAGAGCCTAACCATGGACAGGGTAGGTAATTAGCGGACTTCCCCCTGCCAGGGAACACCTGTGACACCAGGCAGCTGCGTGGAGGGCGGCCCCGAACCTCCCCCACACAGTCAGCCATGTTCCGGAATTCTGAGTGTGGGGAGGTTCCGTCTTATGTCTGCAGCACCCGGGTTCACCTAGGAGCCCTTCGAGTGTCTTCCCCGAGTCCCTCACTGTGCGGGCTGACGGGCAATGGCGGAGGTAGGGCTGGAAAAGCAGGTAGCATCTTGTGCCTCCACATGGACAAGGGAGGTAATTAGCGGACTTCCCCCTGCCAGGGAACACCTGTGACACCAGTCAGCTGCGTTGAGGGCGGCCCCGAACCTCCCCCACACAGTCAACCGTGTTCCAGAATTCTGAGTGTGGGGAGGTTCCGTCTTCTGTCTGCAGCACCCGGGATCTCCTAGGAGCCCTTCGAGTGTCTTCCCAGAGTCCCTCCCTGTGCGGGCTGCCGGGGAAAGGAGGGGGTTGTGCTGGAAACGCAGGTAGCATCTATTGCCTCCCCATGGACAGGGGAGGTAATTAGCGGACTTCCACCTGCCAGGGAACACCTGTGACACAAGGCAGCTGCGTGGAGGGCGGCCCCGAACCTCCCACACACAGTCATCCGTGTTCCGGAATTCTGAGTGTGGGGAGGTTCCGTCTTCTGTCTGCAGCACCCGGGTTCTCCTAGGAGCCTTTCGAGTGTCTTCCCCCAGTCCCTCACTGTGCGGGCAGCCGGGGAAAGACGGGGGTTGGGCTGGAAAAGCAGGTAGCATCTTGTGCCTCCCCATGGACAAGGGAGGTAATTAGCGGACTTCCCCCTTCCAGGGAACACCTGTGACACCAGGCAGCTGCGTGGAGGGCGGCCCCGAACCTCCCCCACACAGTCAGCCATGTTCCGGAATTCTGAGTGTGGGGAGGTTCCGTCTTATGTCTGCAGCACCCGGGTTCACCTAGGAGCCCTTCGAGTGTCTTCCCCCAGACCCTCACTGTGCGGGCTGCCGGGGAATGGCGGAGGTTGGGCTGGAAAAGCAGGTAGCATCTTGTGCCTCCCCATGGACAAGGGAGGTAATTAGCGGACTTCCCCCTGCCAGGGAACACCTGTGACACAAGGCACCTGCGTGGAGGGCGGCCCCGATCTTCCCCCACACAGTCAACCGTGTTCCGGAATTCTGAGTGTGGGGAGGTTCCGTCTTATGTCTGCAGCACCCGGGTTCACCTAGGAGCCCTTCGAGTGTCTTCCCCCAGTCCCTCACTGTGCGGGCTGCCGGGGAATGGCGGAGGTTGGCCTGGAAAAGCAGGTAGCATCTTGTGCCTCCCCATGCACAAGGGAGGTAATTAGCGGACTTCCCCCTGCCAGGGAACACCTGTGACACCAGGCAGCTGCGTGGAGGGCGGCCCCGAAACTCCCCCACACAGTCAGCCGTGTTCCGGAATTCTGAGTGTGGGGAGGTTCCGTCTTCTGTCTGCAGCACCCGGGATCTCCTAGGAGCCCTTCGAGTGTCTTCCCAGAGTCCCTCCCTGTGCGGGCTGCCGGGGAAAGGAAGGGGTTGTGCTGGAAACGCAGGTAGCATGTAGTGCCTCCCCATGGACAGGGGAGGTAATTAGCGGACTTCCACCTGCCAGGGAACACCTGTGACACCAGGCAGCTGCGTGGAGGGCGGCCCCGAACCTCCCCCACACAGTCATCCGTGTTCCGGAATTCTGAGTGTGGGGAGGTTCCGTCTTCTGTCTGCAGCACCCGGGTTCTCCTAGGAGCCTTTCGAGTGTCTTCCCCCAGTCCCTCCCTGTGCGGGCTGCCGGGGAAAGGCGGGGGTTGGGCTGGAAAAGCAGGTAGCATCTTGTGCCTCCCCATGGACAAGGGAGGTAATTAGCGGACTTCCCCCTGCCAGGGAACACCTGTGACACCAGGCAGCTGCGTGGAGGGCGGCCCCGAACCTCCCCCACACAGTCAGCCGTGTTCAGGAATTCTGAGTGTGGGGAGGTTCCGTCATCTATCTGCAGCACCCGGGATCTCCTAGGAGCCCTTCGTGTGTCTTCCCCGAATCCCTCCCACTGCGGGCTGCCGGGGAAAGGCGGGGGTTGTGCTGGAAACGCAGGTAGCATCTTGTGCCTCCGCATGGACAGATGAGGTAATTAGCGGACTTCCCACTGCCAGGGAACACCTGTGACACCAGGCAGCTGCGTGGAGGGCGGCCCCGAACCTCCCTCACACAGTCAGCCGTGTTCCGGAATTCTGAGTGTGGGGAGGTTCCGTCTTCTGTCTGCAGCACCCGGGATCTCCTAGGAGCCCTTCGATTGTCTTCCCAGTGTCCCTCCCTGTGCGGGCTGCCGGGGAAAGGAGGGGGTTGTGCTGAAAACGCAGGTAGCATCTAGTGCCTCCCCATGGACAGGGGAGTTAATTAGCGGACTTCCCCCTGCCAGGGAACACCTGTGACACCAGACAGCTGCGTGGAGGTCGGCCCCGTACCTCCCCCACACAGTCAACCGTGTTCCGGAATTCTGAGTGTGGGGAGGTTCCGTCTTCTGTCTGCAGCACCCGGGTTCTCCTAGGAGCCTTTCGAGTGTCTTCCCCCAGTCCCTCCCTGTGCGTGCTGCCGGGGAATGGCGTGGGTTGGGCTGGAAAAGCAGGTAGCTTCTTGTGCCTCCCCATGGACAAGGGAGGTAATTAGCGGACTTCCACCTGCCAGGGAACACCTGTGACACCAGGCAGCTGCGTGGAGGGCGGCCCCGAACCTCCCCCACACAGTCAGCCTTGTTCCGGAATTCTGAGTGTGGGGAGGTTCCGTCTTCTGTCTGCAGCACCCGGGATCTCCTAGGAGCCCTTCGAGTGTCTTCCCCGAATCCCTCCCACTGCGGGCTGCCGGGGAAAGGCGGGGGTTGGGCTGGAAACTCAGGTAGCATCTAGTGCCTCCCCATGGACAGGGGAGGTAATTAGCGGACTTCCCCCTGCCAGGGAACACCTGTGACACCAGGCAGCTGCGTGGAGGGCGGCCCCGAACCTCCCCCACCCAGTCAGCCGTGTTCCGGAATTCTGAGTGTGGGGAGGTTCCGTCTTATGTCTGCAGCACCCGGGTTCACCTAGGAGCCCTTCGAGTGTCTTCCCCCAGTCCCTCACTGTGCGGGCTGCCGGGGAATGACGGAGGTTGGGCTGGAAAAGCAGGTAGCATCTTGTGCCTCCCCAAGGACAAGGGAGGTAATTAGCGGACTTCCCCCTGCCAGGGAACACCTGTGACACCAGACAGCTGCGTGGAGGGCGGCCCCGAACCTCCCCCACACAGTCAACCGTGTTCCGGAATTCTGAGTGTGGGGAGGTTCCGTCTTCTGTCTGCAGCAGCCGGGATCTCCTAGGAGCCCTTCGAGTGTCTTCCCAGAGTCCCTCCCTGTCCGGGCTGCCGGGGAAAGGAGGGGGTTGTGCTGGAAATGCAGGTAGCATCTAGTGCCTCCCCATGGACAGGGGAGGTAATTAGCGGACTTCCCCATGCCAGGGAACACCTGTGACACCAGACAGCTGCGTGGAGGGCGGCCCCGAACCTCCCCCACACAGTCAACCGTGTTCCGGAATTCTGAGTGTGGGGAGGTTCCGTCTTCTGTCTGCAGCACCCGGGATCTCCTAGGAGCCCTTCGAGTGTCTTCCCAGAGTCCCTCCCTTTGCGGGTTGCCGGGGAAAGGAGGGGGTTGTGCTGGAAACGCAGGTAGCATCTAGTGCCTCCCCATGGACAGGGGAGGTAATTAGCGGACTTCCCCCTGCCAGGGAACACCTGTGACACCAGGCAGCTGCGTGGAGGGCGGCCCCGAACCTTCCCCACACAGTCAGGCGTGTTCCGGAATTCTGAGTGTGGGGAGGTTCCGTCTTATGTCTGCAGCACCCGGGATCTCCTAGGAGCCCTTCGAGAGTCTTCCCCGAGTCCCTCCAAGTGCGGGCACCCAGGGAAAGGCGGGGGTTGGGCTGGAAAAGCAGGTAGCATCTAGTGCCTCCCCATGGACAGGGGAGGTAATTAGCGGAATTCCCCCTGCAAGGGAACACCTGTGACACCAGGCAGCTGCGTGGTGTGCGGCCCTAAACCTCACCCACACAGTCACACGTGTTCCGGAATTCAGAGTGTGGGGAGGTTCCGTCTTCTGTCTGCAGCACCCGGGTTCTCCTAGGAGCCTTTAATGTGTCTTCCCGCAGTCCCTCACTTTGCGGGCTGCCGGGGAAAGGAGGGGGTTGGGCTGGAATAGCAGGTAGCATCTTGTGCCTCCCCATGGACAAGGGAGGTAATTAGCGGACTTCCCCCTGCCAGGGAACACCTGTGACACCAGGCAGCTGCGTGGAGGGCTGCTCCGAACCTCCCCCACACAGTCAGCCGTGTTCCGGAATTCTGAGTGTGGGGAGGTTCCGTCTTCTGTCTGCAGCACCCGGGATCTACTAGGAGCCCTTCGAGTGTCTTCCCCGAATCCCTCCCACTGCGGGCTGCCGGTGAAAGGTGGGGGTTGGGCTGGAAAAGCAGGTAGCATCTTGTGCCACCCCATGGACAAGGGAGGTAATTAGCGGACTTCCCCCTGCCAGGGAACACCTGTGACACTAGGCAGCTGCGTGGAGGGCGGCCCCGAACCTCCCCCACACAGTCAGACCTGTTCCGGAATTCTGAGTGTGGGGAGGTTCCGTCTTCTGTCTGCAGCACCCGGGATCTCCTAGGAGCCCTTCGAGTGTCTTCCCCGAATCCCTCTCACTGCGGGCTGCCAGTGAAAGGCGGGGGTTGGGCTGGAAACTCAGGTAGCATCAAGTGCCTCCCCATGGACAGGGGAGGTAATTAGCGGACTTCCCCCTGCCAGGGATCACCTGTGACACCAGGCAGCTGCGTGGAGTGCGGCCCCGAACCTCACCCACAGAGTCAGCCGTGTTCAGGAATTCTGATTGTGGGGAGGTTCCGTCTTCTGTCTGCAGCACCCGGGATCACCTAGGAGCACTTCGAGTGTCTTCCCCGAATCCCTCCCACTGCGGGATGCCGGGGAAAGGCGGGGGTTAGGCTGGAAACTCAGGTAGCATCTAGTGCCTCCGCATGGACAGGGGAGGTAATTAGCGGACTTCCCACTGCCAGGGAACACCTGTGACACCAGGTAGCTTCGTGGAGGGCGGCCCCGAACCTCCCCCACACTCAGCCGTGTTCCAGAATTCTGAGTGTGTGGAGGTTCCGTCTTCTGTCTGCAGCACCCGGGATCTCCTAGGAGCCCTTCGAGTGTCTTCCCAGAGTCCCTCCCTTTGCGGGCTGCCGGGGAAAGGCGGGGGTTGGGCTGGAAACGCAGGTAGCATCTAGTGCCTCCCCATGGACAAGGGAGGTAATTAGCGGACTTCCACCTGCCAGGGAACACCTGTGACACAAGGCAGCTTCGTGGATGGCGGCCCCGAACTTCCCCCACACAGTCAGCCGTGTTCCGGAATTCTGAGTGTGGGGAGGATCCGTCTTTTGTCTGCAGCACCCGGGTTCTCCTAGGAGCCTTTCGAGTGTCTTCCCCGAATCCCTCCCTGTGCGGGCTGCCGGGGAAAGGCGGGGGTTGGGCTGGAAAAGCAGGTAGCATCTTCTGCCTCCCCATGGACAAGGGAGGTAATTAGCGGAATTCCCCCTGCCAGGGAACACCTGTGACACCAGGCAGCTGCGTGGAGGGCGGCCACGAACCTCCCCCACACAGTCAGCCGTGTTCCGGAATACTGAGTGTGGGGAGTTTCCGTCTTCTGTCTGCAGCACCCGGGATTTCCTAGGAGCCCTTCGAGTGTCTTCCCCGAATCCCTCCCACTGCGGGCTGCCGGGGAAAGGCGGGGGTTGGGCTGGAAACTCAGGTAGCATCTAGTGCCTCCCCATGGACAGGGGAGGTAATTAGCGGACTTCCCCCTGCCAGGGAACACCTGTGACACCAGGCAGCTGCGTGGAGGGCGGCCCCGAACCTCCCCCACACAGTAAGCCGTGTTCCGGAATTATGAGTGTGGGGAGGTTCCGTCATCTGTCTGCAGCACCCGGGTTCTCCTAGGAGCCTTTCGAGTGTCTTCCCCCAGTCCCTCCCTGTGCGGGCTGCCGGGGAAAAGCGGGGGTTGGGCTGGAAAAGCATGTAGAATCTTGTGCCTCCCCATGGACAAGGGAGGTAATTAGCGGACTTCCCCCTGCCAGGGAACACCTGTGACACCAGGCAGCTGCGTGGAGGGCGGCCCCGAATTCCCCCACACAGTCACCCGTGTTCAGGAATTCTGAGTGTGCGGAGGTTCCGTCTTCTGTCTGCAGCACCCGGGATCTCCTAGGAGCCCTTCAAGTGTCTTCCCCGAATCCCTCCCACTGCGGGCTGCCGGGGAAAGGCGGGGGTTGGGCTGGAAACTCAGGTAGCATCTAGTGCCTCCCCATGGACAGGGGAGGTAATTAGCGGAATTCCCCCTGCCAGGGAACACCTGTGACACCAGGCAGCTGCGTGCGGGGCGGCCCCGAACCTCCCCAACACAGTCAGCCGTGTTCGGTATTCTGAGTGTGGGGAGGTTCCGTCTTATGTCTGCAGCACCCGGGTTCACCTAGGAGCCCTTCGAGTGTCTTCCCCCAGTCCCTCACTGTGCGGGCTGCCGGGGAATGGCGGGGGTAGGGCTGGAAAAGCAGGTAGCATCTTGTGACTCCCCATGGACAAGGGAGGTAATTAGCGGACTTCCCCCTGCCAGGGAACACCTGTGACACCAGGCAGCTGCGTGGAGGGCGGCCCCGAACCTCCCCCACACAGTCAACCGTGTTCCGGAATTCTGAGTGTGGGGAGGTTTCGTCTTCTGTCTGCAGCACCCGGGTTCTCCTAGGAGCCCTTCGAGTGTCTTCCCAGAGTCCCTCCCTTTGCGGGCTGTCGGGGAAAGGAGGGGGTTTTGCTGGAAACGCAGGTAGCATCTAGTGCCTCCCCATGGACAGGGGAGGTAATTAGCGGACTTCCACCTGCCAGGGAACACCTGTGACACCAGGCAGCTGCGTGGAGGGCGGCCCCGAACCTCCCCCACACAGTCATCCGTGTTCCGGAATTCTGAGTGTGGGGAGGTTCCGTCTTCTGTCTGCAGCACCCGGGTTCTCCTAGGAGCCTTTCGAGTGTCTTCCCCCAGTCCCTTCCTGTGCGGGCTGCCGGGGAAAGGCGGGGGTTGGGCTGGAATAGCAGGTAGCATCTTGTGCCTCCCCATGGACAAGGGAGGTCATTAGCGGAATTCCCCCTGCCAGGGAACACCTGTGACACCAGGCAGCTGCGTGGAGGGTGGCCCCGAACCTCCCCCACACAGTCAGCCATGTTCCGGAATTCTGAGTGTGGGGAGGTTCCGTCTTATGTCTGCAGCACCCGGGTTCACCTAGGAGCACTTCGAGTGTCTTCCCCCAGTCCCTCACTGTGCGGGCTGCCGGGCAATGGCGGAGGTTGGGCTGGAAAAGCAGGTAGCATCTTGTGCCACCCCATGGACAAGGGAGGTAATTAGCGGACTTCCCTCTGCCAGGGAACACTTGTGACACCAGGCAGCTGCGTGGAGGGCGGCCCCGAACCTCCCCCACACAGTCAACCGTGTTCCGGAATTCTGAGTGTGGGGAGGTTCCGTCTTCTGTCTGCAGCACCCGGGATTTCCTAGGAGCCCTTCGAGTGTCTTCCCAGAGTCCCTCCCTGTGCGGGCTGCCGGGGAAAGGAGGGGGTTTTGCTGGAAACGCAGGTTGCATCTAATGCCTCCCCATGGACAGGGGAGGTAATTAGCGGACTTCCACCTGCCAGGGAACACCTGTGACACCAGGCAGCTGCGTGGAGGGCGGCCCCGAACCTTCCCCACACAGTCAGCCGTGTTCCGGAATTCTGAGTGTGAGGAGGTTCCGTCTTACATCTGCAGCACCCGGGATCTCCTAGGAGCCCTTCGAGAGTCTTCCCCGAGTCCCTCCCAGTGTGGGCAGCCAGGGAAAGGCGGGAGTTGGGCTGGAAACGCAGGTAGCATCTAGTGCCTCCCCATGGACAGGGGTGGTAATTAGCGGAATTCCCCCTGCCAGGGAACACCTGTGACACCAGGCAGCTTCGTGGAGTGCGGCCCTAAACCTCACCCACACAGTCACACATGTTCCGGAATTCTGAGTGTGGGGAGGTTCCGTCTTCTGTCTGCAGCACCCGGGTTCTCCTAGGAGCCTTTCGAGTGTCTTCCCCCAATCCCTCCCTTTGCGGGCTGCCGGGGAAAGGAGGGGGTTGGGCTGGAAAAGCAGGTAGCATCTTGTGCCTCCCCATGGACAAGGGAGGTAATTAGCGGACTTCCCCCTGCCAGGGAACACCTGTGACACCAGGCAGCTGCGTGGAGGGCGGCCCCGAACCTCCCCCACACAGTCAGCCGTGTTCCGGAATTCTGAGTGTGGGGAGGTTCCGTCTTCTGTCTGCAGCACCCGGGATCTCCTAGGAGCCCTTCGAGTGTCTTCCCCGAATCCCTCTCACTGCGGTCTGCCGGTGAAAGGCGGGGGTTGGGCTGGAAACTGAGGTAGCATCTAGTGCCTCCCCATGGACAGGGGAGGTAATTAGCGGACTTCCCCCTGCCAGGGAACACCTGTGACACCAGGCAGCTGCGTGCAGGGCGGCCCCGAACCTCCCCCACACAGTCACACGTGTTCCGGAATTCTGAGTGTGGGGAGGTTCCGTCTTATGTCTGCAGCACCCGGGTTCACCTAGGAGCCCTTCGAGTGTCTTCCCCCAGTCCCTCACTGTGCGGGCTGAAGGGGAATGGCGGAGGTTGGGTTTTAAAAGCAGGTAGCATCTTGTGCCTCCCCATGCACAAGGGAGGTAATTAGCGGACTTCCCCCTGCCAGGGAATACCTGTGACACCAGGCAGCTGCGTGGAGGGCGGCCCCGAACATCCCCCACACAGTCAACCGTGTTCCGGAATTCTGAGTGTGGGGAGGTTCCGTCTTCTGTCTGCAGCACCCGGGATCTCCTAGTAGCCCTTCGAGTCTCTTCCCCGAATCCCTCCCTCTGCGGGCTGCCGGGGAAAGGCGGGGGTTGGGCTGGAAACTCAGGTAGCATCTAGTGCCTCCCCATGGACAGGGGAGGTAATTAGCGGACTTCCCCCTGCCAGGGAACACCTGTGACACCAGGCAGCTGCGTGGAGGGCGGCCCCGAACCTCCCCCACACAGTCAGCCGTGTTCCGGAATTCTGAGTGTGGGGAGGTTCCGTCATCTGTCTGCAGCACCCGGGATCTCCTAGGAGCCTTTCGAGTGTCTTCCCCCAGTCCCTCACTGTGCGGGCTGCCGGGGAATGACGGAGGTTGGGCTGGAAAAGCAGGTAGCATCTTGTGCCTCCCCATGGACAAGGGAGGTAATTAGCGGACTTCCCCCTGCCAGGGAACACCTGTGACACCAGGCAGCTGCGTGGAGGGCGGCCCCGAACCTCCCCCAAACAGTCAACCGTGTTCCGGAATTCTGAGTGTGGGGAGGTTCCGTCTTCTGTCTGCAGCACCCGGGATCTCCTAGGAGCCCTTCGAGTTTCTTCCCAGAGTCTCTCCCTGTGCGGGCTGCCGGGGAAAGGAGGGGGCTGTGCTGGAAACGCAGGTAGCATCTAGTGCCTCCCCATGGACAGGGGAGGTAATTAGCGGACTTCCCCCTGCCAGGGAACACCTGTGACACCAGGCAGCTGCGTGGAGGGCGGCCCCGAACCTCCCCCAAACTGTCAGCCGTGTTCCGGAATTCTGAGTGTGGGGAGGTTCCGTCATCTGTCTGCAGCACCCGGGATCTCCTAGTAGCCTTTCGAGTCTCTTCCCCGAATCCCTCCCACTGCGGGCTGCCGGGGAAAGGCGGGGGTTGGGCTGGAAACTCAGGTAGCATCTAGTGCCTCCCCATGGACAGGGGAGGTAATTAGCGGACTTCCCAATGCCAGGGAACACCTGTGACACAAGACAGCTGCGTGGAGGGCGGCACCGAACCTCCCCCACACAGTCATCCGTGTTCCGGAATTCTGAGTGTGGGGAGGTTCCGTCTTCTGTCTGCAGCACCCGGGATCTCCTAGGAGCCCTTCGAGTGTCTTCCCCGAATCCCTCCCAATGCGGGCTGCCGGGGAAAGGCGGGGGTTGGGCTGGAAACGCAGGTAGCATCTAGTACCTCCCCATGGACAGGGGAGGTAATTAGCCGACTTCCCCCTTCCAGAGAAACCTGTGACACCAGGCAGCTGCGTGTAGGGCGGCCCCGAACCTCCCCCACACAGTCAGCCGTGTTCCGGAATTCTGAGTGTGGGGAGGTTCCGTCTTATGTCTGCAGCACCCGGGTTCACCTAGGAGCCCTTCGAGTGTCTTCCCCCAGTCCCTCACTGTGCGGGCTGCCGGGGAATGACGGAGGTAGGGCTGGAAAAGCAGGTAGCATCTTGTGCCTCCCCATGGACAAGGGAGGTAATTAGCGGATTTCCCCTGCCAGGGAACACCTGTGACACCAGGCAGCTGCGTGGAGGGCGGCCCCGAACCTCCCCCACACAGTCAACCGTGTTCCGGAATTCTGAGTGTGGGGAGGTTTCGTCTTCTGTCTGCAGCACCCGGGTTCTCCTAGGAGCCCTTCGAGTGTCTTCCCTGAATCCCTCCCACTGCGGGCTGCCGGGGAAAGGCGGGGGTTGGGCTGGAAAAGCAGGTAGCATCTAGTGCCTCCCCATGGACAAGGGAGGTAATTAGCGGACTTCACCCTGCCAGGGAACACCTGTGACACCAGGCAGCTGCGTGGAGGGCGGCCCCGAACCTCCCCCACACAGTCAGCCGTGTTCAGGAATTCTGAGTGTGGGGAGGTTCCGTCATCTGTCTGCAGCACCCGGGATCTCCTAGGAGCCCTTCGAGTGTCTTCCCCGAATCCCTCCCAATGCGGGCTGCCGGGGAAAGGCGGGGGTTGGGCTGGAAACGCAGGTAGCATCTAGTACCTCCCCATGGACAGGGGAGGTAATTAGCCGACTTCCCCCTTCCAGAGAAACCTGTGACACCAGGCAGCTGCGTGTAGGGCGGCCCCGAACCTCCCCCACACAGTCAGCCGTGTTCCGGAATTCTGAGTGTGGGGAGGTTCCGTCTTATGTCTGCAGCACCCGGGTTCACCTAGGAGCCCTTCGAGTGTCTTCCCCCAGTCCCTCACTGTGCGGGCTGCCGGGGAATGACGGAGGTAGGGCTGGAAAAGCAGGTAGCATCTTGTGCCTCCCCATGGACAAGGGAGGTAATTAGCGGATTTCCCCTGCCAGGGAACACCTGTGACACCAGGCAGCTGCGTGGAGGGCGGCCCCGAACCTCCCCCACACAGTCAACCGTGTTCCGGAATTCTGAGTGTGGGGAGGTTTCGTCTTCTGTCTGCAGCACCCGGGTTCTCCTAGGAGCCCTTCGAGTGTCTTCCCTGAATCCCTCCCACTGCGGGCTGCCGGGGAAAGGCGGGGGTTGGGCTGGAAAAGCAGGTAGCATCTAGTGCCTCCCCATGGACAAGGGAGGTAATTAGCGGACTTCACCCTGCCAGGGAACACCTGTGACACCAGGCAGCTGCGTGGAGGGCGGCCCCGAACCTCCCCCACACAGTCAGCCGTGTTCAGGAATTCTGAGTGTGGGGAGGTTCCGTCATCTGTCTGCAGCACCCGGGATCTCCTAGGAGCCCTTCGAGTGTCTTCCCCGAATCCCTCCCAATGCGGGCTGCCGGGGAAAGGCGGGGGTTGGGCTGGAAACGCAGGTAGCATCTAGTACCTCCCCATGGACAGGGGAGGTAATTAGCCGACTTCCCCCTTCCAGAGAAACCTGTGACACCAGGCAGCTGCGTGTAGGGCGGCCCCGAACCTCCCCCACACAGTCAGCCGTGTTCCGGAATTCTGAGTGTGGGGAGGTTCCGTCTTATGTCTGCAGCACCCGGGTTCACCTAGGAGCCCTTCGAGTGTCTTCCCCCAGTCCCTCACTGTGCGGGCTGCCGGGGAATGACGGAGGTAGGGCTGGAAAAGCAGGTAGCATCTTGTGCCTCCCCATGGACAAGGGAGGTAATTAGCGGATTTCCCCTGCCAGGGAACACCTGTGACACCAGGCAGCTGCGTGGAGGGCGGCCCCGAACCTCCCCCACACAGTCAACCGTGTTCCGGAATTCTGAGTGTGGGGAGGTTTCGTCTTCTGTCTGCAGCACCCGGGTTCTCCTAGGAGCCCTTCGAGTGTCTTCCCAGAGTCCCTCCCTGTGCGGGCTGCCGGGGAAAGGAGGGGGTTGTGCTGGAAACGCAGGTAGCATCTAGTGCCTCCCCATGGACAGGGGAGGTATTTAGCGGACTTCCACCTGCCAGGGAACACCTGTGACACAAGGCAGCTGCGTGGTGGGCGGCCCTAAAACTCACCCACACAGTCATCCGTGTTCCGGAATTCTGAGTGTGGGGAGGTTCCGTCTTCTGTCTGCAGCACCCGGGATCTCCTAGGAGCCCTTCGAGTGTCTTCCCTGAATCCCTCCCACTGCGGGCTGCCGGGGAAAGGCGGGGGTTGGGCTGGAAAAGCAGGTAGCATCTAGTGCCTCCCCATGGACAAGGGAGGTAATTAGCGGACTTCACCCTGCCAGGGAACACCTGTGACACCAGGCAGCTGCGTGGAGGGCGGCCCCGAACCTCCCCCACACAGTCATCCGTGTTCCGGAATTCTGAGTGTGGGGAGGTTCCGTCTTATGTCTGCAGCACCCGGGATCTCCTAGGAGCCCTTCGAGAGTCTTCCCCGAGTCCCTCACAGTGCGGGGATCCAGGGAAAGGCGGGGGTTGGGCTGAAAACGCAGGTAGCATCTAGTGCCTCCCCATGGACAGGGGAGGTAATTAGCGGACTTCCCCCTGCCAGGGAACACCTGTGACACCAGGCAGCTGCGTGGAGTGCGGCCACGAACCTCCCCCACACAGTCAGCCGTGTTCAGGAATTCTGAGTGTGGGGAGGTTCCGTCTTATGTCTGCAGCACCCTGGTTCACCTAGGAGCCCTTCGAGTGTCTTCCCCCAGTCCCTCACTGTGCGGGCTGCCGGGGAATGGCGGGGGTTGGGTTGGAAAAGCAGGTAGCATCTTGTGCCTCCCCATGGACAAGGGAGGTAATTAGCGGACTTACCCCTGCCAGGGAACACCTGTGACACCATGCAGCTTCGTGGAGGGCGGCCCCGTACCTCCCCCACACAGTCAACCGTGTTCCGGAATTCTGAGTGTGGGGAGGTTCCGTCTTCTGTCTGCAGCACCCGGGATCTATTAGGAGCCCTTCGAGTGTCTTCCCAGAGTCCCTCCCTGTGCGGGCTGCCGGGGAAAGGAGGGGGTTGTGCTGGAAACGCAGGTAGCATCTAGTGCCTCCCCATGGACAGAGGAGGTAATTAGCGGACTTCCCCCTGCCAGGGAACACCTGTGACACAAGGCAGCTGCGTGGAGGGCGGCCCCGAACCTCCCCACACAGTCATCCGTGTTCCGGAATTCTGAGTGTGGGGAGATTCCGTCTTCTGTCTGCAGCACACGGGATCTCCAAGGAGCCCTTCGAGTGTCTTCCCCGAATCCCTCCCACTGCGGGCTGCCGGGGAAAGGGGGGGGTTGGGCTGGAAACTCAGGTAGCATCTAGTGCCTCCCCATGGACAGGGGAGGTAATTAGCGGACTTCACCCTGCCAGGGAACACCTGTGACACCAGGCAGCTGCGTGGATTGCGGCCCCGAACCTCCCCCACAGTCAGTCGTGTTCCGGAATTCTGAGTGTGGGGAGGTTCCGTCTTCTGTCTGCAGCACCCGGGTTCACCTAGGAGCCCTTCGAGTGTCTTCCCCCAGTCCCTCACTTTGCGAGCTGCCGTGGAATGGCGGAGGTTGGGCTGGAAAAGCAGGTAGCATCTTGTGCCTCCCCATGGACAATGGAGGTAATTAGCGGACTTCCCCCTGCCAGGGAACACCTGTGACACCAGGCAGCTGCGTGGAGGGCGGCCCCGAACCTCCCCCACACAGTCAACCGTGTTCCGGAATTCTGAGTGTGGGGAGGTTCCGTCTTCTGTCTGCAGCACCCGGGATCTCCTAGGAGCCTTTCGAGAGTCATCCCCGAGTCCCTCCCAGTGCGGGCATCCAGGGAAAGGCGGGGTTTGGGCTGGAAAAGCAGGTAGCATCCAGTGCCTCCCAATGGACAGGGGAGGTAATTAGCGGACTTCCCCCTGCCAGGGAACACCTGTGACACCAGGCAGCTGCGTGGAGTGCGGCCCTAAACCTCACCCACACAGTCACACGTGTTCCGGAATTCTGAGTGTGGGGAGGTTCCGTCTTCCCTCTGCAGCACCCGGGTTCTCCTAGGAGCCTTTCGAGTGTCTTCCCCCAGTCCCTCACTTTGCAGGCTGCCGGTGAAAGGAGGGGGTTGGGCTGGAAAATCAGGTAGCATCTTGTGCCTCCCCATGGACAAGGGAGGTAATTAGCGGACTTCCCCCTGCCAGGGAACACCTGTGACACCAGGCAGCTGCGTGGTGGGCGGCCCCGAACCTCCCCCACACAGTCACCCGTGTTCAGGAATTCTGAGTGTGGGGAGGTTCCGTCTTCTGTCTGCAGCACCCGGGATCTCCTAGGAGCCCTTCGAGTGTCTTCCCCGAATCCCTCCCACTGCGGGCTGCCGGTGAAAGGAGGGGGTTTTGCTGGAAAAGCAGGTAGCATCTTGTGCCTCCCCATGGACAGGGGAGGTAATTAGCGGACTTCCCCCTGCCAGGGAACACCTGTGACACCAGGCAGCTGCGTGGAGGGCGGCCCCGAACCTCCCCCACACAGTCAGCCGTGTTCCGGAATTCTGAGTGTGGGGAGGTTCCGTCTTCTGTCTGCAGCACCCGGGATCTCCTAGGAGCCCTTCGAGTGTCTTCCCCGAATCCCTCCCACTGCGGGCTGCCGGGGAAAGGCGGGGGTTGGGCTGGAAACTCAGGTAGCATCTAGTGCCTCCCCATGGACAGGGGAGGTAATTAGCGGACTTCCACCTGCCAGGGAACACCTGTGACACAAGGCATCTGCGTGGAGGGCGGCCCCGATCCTCCCCCACACAGTCATCCGTGTTCCGGAATTCTGAGTGTGGGGAGGTTCCGTCTTCTGTCTGCAGCACCCGGGTTCTCCTAGGAGCCTTTCGAGTGTCTTCCCCCACTCCCTCCCTGTGCGGGCTGCCAGGGAAAGGCGGGGGTTGGGCTGGAACAGCAGGTAGCATCTTGTGCCTCCCCATGGACAAGGGAGGTAATTAGCGGACTTCCACCTTCCAGGGAACACCTGTGACACCAGGCTGCTGCGTGGAGGGCGGCCCCGAACCTCCCCCACACAGTCAGCCGTGTTCCGGAATTCTGAGTTTGGGGAGGTTCCGTCTTATGTCTGCAGCACCCGGGTTCACCTAGGAGCCCTTCGAGTGTCTTCACCCAGTCCCTCACTGTGCGGGCTGCCGGGGAATGGCGGAGGTTGGGCTGGAAAAGCAGGTAGCATCTTGTGCCTCCCCTTGGACAAAGGAGGTAATTAGCGGACTTCCCCCTGCCAGGGAACACCTGTGACACCAGGCAGCTGCGTGGAGGGCGGCCCCGAACCTCCCCCACACAGTCAACCGTGTTCCGGAATTCTGAGTGTGGGGAGGTTCCGTCTTCTGTCTGCAGCACCCGGGATCTCCTAGGAGCCCTTCGATTGTCTTCCCAGAGTCCCTCCCTGTGCGGGCTGCCGGGGAAAGGAGGGGGTTGTGCTGGAAACGCAGGTAGCATCTAGTGCCTCCCCATGGACAGGGGAGGTAATTAGCGGACTTCCACCTGCCAGGGAACACCTGTGACACCAGGCATCTGCGTGGAGGACGGCCCCGAACCTCTCCCACACAGTCATTCGTGTTCCGGAATTCTGAGTGTGGGGAGGTTCCGTCTTCTGTCTGCAGAACCCGGGATCTCCTAGGAGCCCTTCGAGAGTCTTCCCCGAGTCCCTCCCAGTGCGGTCATCAAGGGAAAGGCGGGGTTTGGGCTGGAAAAGCAGGTAGCATCTAGTGCCTCCCCATGGACAGGGGAGGTAATTAGCGGACTTCCCCCTGCCAGAGAACACCTGTGACACCAGGCAGCTGCGTGGAGTGCGGCCCTAAACCTCACCCACACAGTCACACGTGTTCCGGAATTCTGAGTGTGGGGAGGTTCCGTCTTCCCTCTGCAGCACCCGGGTTCTCCTAGGATCCTTTCGAGTGTCTTCCCCCAGTCCCTCACTTTGCGGGCTGCCGGTGAAAGGAGGGGGTTGGGCTGGAAAATCAGGTAGCATCTTGTGCCTCCCCATGGACAAGGGAGGTAATTAGCGGACTTCCCCCTGCCAGGGAACACCTGTGACACCAGGCAGCTGCGTGGAGGGCGGCCCCGAACCTCCCCCACACAGTCAGCCGTGTTCCGGAATTCTGAGTGTGGGGAGGTTCCGTCTTCTGTCTGCAGCACCTGGGATCTCCTAGGAGCCCTTCGAGTGTCTTCCCCGAATCCCTCCCACTGCGGGCTGCCGGGGAAAGGCGGGGGTTGGGCTGGAAACTCAGGTAGCATCTAGTGCCTCCCCATGGACAGGGGAGGTAATTAGCGGAATTCCCCCTGCCAGGGAACACCTGTGACACCAGGCAGCTGCGTGCGGGGCGGCCCCGAACCTCCCCAACACAGTCAGCCGTGTTCGGTATTCTGAGTGTGGGGAGGTTCCGTCTTATGTCTGCAGCACCCGGGTTCACCTAGGAGCCCTTCGAGTGTCTTCCCCCAGTCCCTCACTGTGCGGGCTGCCGGGGAATGGCGGGGGTAGGGCTGGAAAAGCAGGTAGCATCTTGTGACTCCCCATGGACAAGGGAGGTAATTAGCGGACTTCCCCCTGCCAGGGAACACCTGTGACACCAGGCAGCTGCGTGGAGGGCGGCCCCGAACCTCCCCCACACAGTCAACCGTGTTCCGGAATTCTGAGTGTGGGGAGGTTTCGTCTTCTGTCTGCAGCACCCGGGTTCTCCTAGGAGCCCTTCGAGTGTCTTCCCAGAGTCCCTCCCTTTGCGGGCTGTCGGGGAAAGGAGGGGGTTTTGCTGGAAACGCAGGTAGCATCTAGTGCCTCCCCATGGACAGGGGAGGTAATTAGCGGACTTCCACCTGCCAGGGAACACCTGTGACACCAGGCAGCTGCGTGGAGGGCGGCCCCGAACCTCCCCCACACAGTCATCCGTGTTCCGGAATTCTGAGTGTGGGGAGGTTCCGTCTTCTGTCTGCAGCACCCGGGTTCTCCTAGGAGCCTTTCGAGTGTCTTCCCCCAGTCCCTTCCTGTGCGGGCTGCCGGGGAAAGGCGGGGGTTGGGCTGGAATAGCAGGTAGCATCTTGTGCCTCCCCATGGACAAGGGAGGTCATTAGCGGAATTCCCCCTGCCAGGGAACACCTGTGACACCAGGCAGCTGCGTGGAGGGTGGCCCCGAACCTCCCCCACACAGTCAGCCATGTTCCGGAATTCTGAGTGTGGGGAGGTTCCGTCTTATGTCTGCAGCACCCGGGTTCACCTAGGAGCACTTCGAGTGTCTTCCCCCAGTCCCTCACTGTGCGGGCTGCCGGGCAATGGCGGAGGTTGGGCTGGAAAAGCAGGTAGCATCTTGTGCCACCCCATGGACAAGGGAGGTAATTAGCGGACTTCCCTCTGCCAGGGAACACTTGTGACACCAGGCAGCTGCGTGGAGGGCGGCCCCGAACCTCCCCCACACAGTCAACCGTGTTCCGGAATTCTGAGTGTGGGGAGGTTCCGTCTTCTGTCTGCAGCACCCGGGATTTCCTAGGAGCCCTTCGAGTGTCTTCCCAGAGTCCCTCCCTGTGCGGGCTGCCGGGGAAAGGAGGGGGTTTTGCTGGAAACGCAGGTTGCATCTAATGCCTCCCCATGGACAGGGGAGGTAATTAGCGGACTTCCACCTGCCAGGGAACACCTGTGACACCAGGCAGCTGCGTGGAGGGCGGCCCCGAACCTTCCCCACACAGTCAGCCGTGTTCCGGAATTCTGAGTGTGAGGAGGTTCCGTCTTACATCTGCAGCACCCGGGATCTCCTAGGAGCCCTTCGAGAGTCTTCCCCGAGTCCCTCCCAGTGTGGGCAGCCAGGGAAAGGCGGGAGTTGGGCTGGAAACGCAGGTAGCATCTAGTGCCTCCCCATGGACAGGGGTGGTAATTAGCGGAATTCCCCCTGCCAGGGAACACCTGTGACACCAGGCAGCTTCGTGGAGTGCGGCCCTAAACCTCACCCACACAGTCACACATGTTCCGGAATTCTGAGTGTGGGGAGGTTCCGTCTTCTGTCTGCAGCACCCGGGTTCTCCTAGGAGCCTTTCGAGTGTCTTCCCCCAATCCCTCCCTTTGCGGGCTGCCGGGGAAAGGAGGGGGTTGGGCTGGAAAAGCAGGTAGCATCTTGTGCCTCCCCATGGACAAGGGAGGTAATTAGCGGACTTCCCCCTGCCAGGGAACACCTGTGACACCAGGCAGCTGCGTGGAGGGCGGCCCCGAACCTCCCCCACACAGTCAGCCGTGTTCCGGAATTCTGAGTGTGGGGAGGTTCCGTCTTCTGTCTGCAGCACCCGGGATCTCCTAGGAGCCCTTCGAGTGTCTTCCCCGAATCCCTCTCACTGCGGTCTGCCGGTGAAAGGCGGGGGTTGGGCTGGAAACTGAGGTAGCATCTAGTGCCTCCCCATGGACAGGGGAGGTAATTAGCGGACTTCCCCCTGCCAGGGAACACCTGTGACACCAGGCAGCTGCGTGCAGGGCGGCCCCGAACCTCCCCCACACAGTCACACGTGTTCCGGAATTCTGAGTGTGGGGAGGTTCCGTCTTATGTCTGCAGCACCCGGGTTCACCTAGGAGCCCTTCGAGTGTCTTCCCCCAGTCCCTCACTGTGCGGGCTGAAGGGGAATGGCGGAGGTTGGGTTTTAAAAGCAGGTAGCATCTTGTGCCTCCCCATGCACAAGGGAGGTAATTAGCGGACTTCCCCCTGCCAGGGAATACCTGTGACACCAGGCAGCTGCGTGGAGGGCGGCCCCGAACATCCCCCACACAGTCAACCGTGTTCCGGAATTCTGAGTGTGGGGAGGTTCCGTCTTCTGTCTGCAGCACCCGGGATCTCCTAGTAGCCCTTCGAGTCTCTTCCCCGAATCCCTCCCTCTGCGGGCTGCCGGGGAAATGCGGGGGTTGGGCTGGAAACTCAGGTAGCATCTAGTGCCTCCCCATGGACAGGGGAGGTAATTAGCGGACTTCCCCCTGCCAGGGAACACCTGTGACACCAGGCAGCTGCGTGGAGGGCGGCCCCGAACCTCCCCCACACAGTCAGCCGTGTTCCGGAATTCTGAGTGTGGGGAGGTTCCGTCATCTGTCTGCAGCACCCGGGATCTCCTAGGAGCCTTTCGAGTGTCTTCCCCCAGTCCCTCACTGTGCGGGCTGCCGGGGAATGACGGAGGTTGGGCTGGAAAAGCAGGTAGCATCTTGTGCCTCCCCATGGACAAGGGAGGTAATTAGCGGACTTCCCCCTGCCAGGGAACACCTGTGACACCAGGCAGCTGCGTGGAGGGCGGCCCCGAACCTCCCCCAAACAGTCAACCGTGTTCCGGAATTCTGAGTGTGGGGAGGTTCCGTCTTCTGTCTGCAGCACCCGGGATCTCCTAGGAGCCCTTCGAGTTTCTTCCCAGAGTCTCTCCCTGTGCGGGCTGCCGGGGAAAGGAGGGGGCTGTGCTGGAAACGCAGGTAGCATCTAGTGCCTCCCCATGGACAGGGGAGGTAATTAGCGGACTTCCCCCTGCCAGGGAACACCTGTGACACCAGGCAGCTGCGTGGAGGGCGGCCCCGAACCTCCCCCAAACTGTCAGCCGTGTTCCGGAATTCTGAGTGTGGGGAGGTTCCGTCATCTGTCTGCAGCACCCGGGATCTCCTAGTAGCCTTTCCAGTCTCTTCCCCGAATCCCTCCCACTGCGGGCTGCCGGGGAAAGGCGGGGGTTGGGCTGGAAACTCAGGTAGCATCTAGTGCCTCCCCATGGACAGGGGAGGTAATTAGCGGACTTCCCCCTGCCAGGGAACACCTGTGACACAAGACAGCTGCGTGGAGGGCGGCACCGAACCTCCCCCACACAGTCATCCGTGTTCCGGAATTCTGAGTGTGGGGAGGTTCCGTCTTCTGTCTGCAGCACCCGGGTTCTCCTAGGAGCCTTTCGATTGTCTTCCCCCAGTCCCTCCCTTTGCGGGCTGTCGGGAAAGGCGGGGGTTGGGCTGGAAAAGCAGGTAGCATCTTTTGCCTCCCCATGGACAAGGGAGGTAATTAGCGGACTTCCCCCTGCCAGGGAACACCTGTGACACCAGGCAGCTGCGTGGAGGGCGGCCCCGAACCTCCCCCACACAGTCAGCCGTGTTCAGGAATTCTGAGTGTGGGGAGGTTCCGTCATCTGTCTGCAGCACCCGGGATCTCCTAGGAGCCCTTCGAGTGTCTTCCCCGAATCCCTCCCAATGCGGGCTGCCGGGGAAAGGCGGGGGTTGGGCTGGAAACGCAGGTAGCATCTAGTACCTCCCCATGGACAGGGGAGGTAATTAGCCGACTTCCCCCTTCCAGAGAAACCTGTGACACCAGGCAGCTGCGTGTAGGGCGGCCCCGAACCTCCCCCACACAGTCAGCCGTGTTCCGGAATTCTGAGTGTGGGGAGGTTCCGTCTTATGTCTGCAGCACCCGGGTTCACCTAGGAGCCCTTCGAGTGTCTTCCCCCAGTCCCTCACTGTGCGGGCTGCCGGGGAATGACGGAGGTAGGGCTGGAAAAGCAGGTAGCATCTTGTGCCTCCCCATGGACAAGGGAGGTAATTAGCGGATTTCCCCTGCCAGGGAACACCTGTGACACCAGGCAGCTGCGTGGAGGGCGGCCCCGAACCTCCCCCACACAGTCAACCGTGTTCCGGAATTCTGAGTGTGGGGAGGTTTCGTCTTCTGTCTGCAGCACCCGGGTTCTCCTAGGAGCCCTTCGAGTGTCTTCCCTGAATCCCTCCCACTGCGGGCTGCCGGGGAAAGGCGGGGGTTGGGCTGGAAAAGCAGGTAGCATCTAGTGCCTCCCCATGGACAAGGGAGGTAATTAGCGGACTTCACCCTGCCAGGGAACACCTGTGACACCAGGCAGCTGCGTGGAGGGCGGCCCCGAACCTCCCCCACACAGTCAGCCGTGTTCAGGAATTCTGAGTGTGGGGAGGTTCCGTCATCTGTCTGCAGCACCCGGGATCTCCTAGGAGCCCTTCGAGTGTCTTCCCCGAATCCCTCCCAATGCGGGCTGCCGGGGAAAGGCGGGGGTTGGGCTGGAAACGCAGGTAGCATCTAGTACCTCCCCATGGACAGGGGAGGTAATTAGCCGACTTCCCCCTTCCAGAGAAACCTGTGACACCAGGCAGCTGCGTGTAGGGCGGCCCCGAACCTCCCCCACACAGTCAGCCGTGTTCCGGAATTCTGAGTGTGGGGAGGTTCCGTCTTATGTCTGCAGCACCCGGGTTCACCTAGGAGCCCTTCGAGTGTCTTCCCCCAGTCCCTCACTGTGCGGGCTGCCGGGGAATGACGGAGGTAGGGCTGGAAAAGCAGGTAGCATCTTGTGCCTCCCCATGGACAAGGGAGGTAATTAGCGGATTTCCCCTGCCAGGGAACACCTGTGACACCAGGCAGCTGCGTGGAGTGCGGCCACGAACCTCCCCCACACAGTCAGCCGTGTTCAGGAATTCTGAGTGTGGGGAGGTTCCGTCTTATGTCTGCAGCACCCTGGTTCACCTAGGAGCCCTTCGAGTGTCTTCCCCCAGTCCCTCACTGTGCGGGCTGCCGGGGAATGGCGGGGGTTGGGTTGGAAAAGCAGGTAGCATCTTGTGCCTCCCCATGGACAAGGGAGGTAATTAGCGGACTTACCCCTGCCAGGGAACACCTGTGACACCATGCAGCTTCGTGGAGGGCGGCCCCGTACCTCCCCCACACAGTCAACCGTGTTCCGGAATTCTGAGTGTGGGGAGGTTCCGTCTTCTGTCTGCAGCACCCGGGATCTATTAGGAGCCCTTCGAGTGTCTTCCCAGAGTCCCTCCCTGTGCGGGCTGCCGGGGAAAGGAGGGGGTTGTGCTGGAAACGCAGGTAGCATCTAGTGCCTCCCCATGGACAGAGGAGGTAATTAGCGGACTTCCCCCTGCCAGGGAACACCTGTGACACAAGGCAGCTGCGTGGAGGGCGGCCCCGAACCTCCCCACACAGTCATCCGTGTTCCGGAATTCTGAGTGTGGGGAGATTCCGTCTTCTGTCTGCAGCCCCCGGGATCTCCAAGGAGCCCTTCGAGTGTCTTCCCCGAATCCCTCCCACTGCGGGCTGCCGGGGAAAGGGGGGGGTTGGGCTGGAAACTCAGGTAGCATCTAGTGCCTCCCCATGGACAGGGGAGGTAATTAGCGGACTTCACCCTGCCAGGGAACACCTGTGACACCAGGCAGCTGCGTGGATGGCGGCCCCGAACCTCCCCCACAGTCAGTCGTGTTCCGGAATTCTGAGTGTGGGGAGGTTCCGTCTTCTGTCTGCAGCACCCGGGTTCACCTAGGAGCCCTTCGAGTGTCTTCCCCCAGTCCCTCACTTTGCGAGCTGCCGTGGAATGGCGGAGGTTGGGCTGGAAAAGCAGGTAGCATCTTGTGCCTCCCCATGGACAATGGAGGTAATTAGCGGACTTCCCCCTGCCAGGGAACACCTGTGACACCAGGCAGCTGCGTGGAGGGCGGCCCCGAACCTCCCCCACACAGTCAACCGTGTTCCGGAATTCTGAGTGTGGGGAGGTTCCGTCTTCTGTCTGCAGCACCCGGGATCTCCTAGGAGCCTTTCGAGAGTCATCCCCGAGTCCCTCCCAGTGCGGGCATCCAGGGAAAGGCGGGGTTTGGGCTGGAAAAGCAGGTAGCATCCAGTGCCTCCCAATGGACAGGGGAGGTAATTAGCGGACTTCCCCCTGCCAGGGAACACCTGTGACACCAGGCAGCTGCGTGGAGTGCGGCCTTAAACCTCACCCACACAGTCACACGTGTTCCGGAATTCTGAGTGTGGGGAGGTTCCGTCTTCACTCTGCAGCACCCGGGATCTCCTAGGAGCCCTTCGAGTGTCTTCCCCGAATCCCTCCCACTGCGGGCTGCCGGGGAAAAGCGGGGGTTGGGCTGGAAACCCAGGTAGCATCTAGTGCCTCCCCATGGACAGGGGAGGAAATTAGCGGACTTCCCCCTGCCAGGGAACACCTGTGACAACAGGCAGCTGCGTGGATGGCGGCCCCGAACCTCCCCCACACAGTCAGCCGTTTTCCGGAATTCTGAGTGTGGGGAGGTTCCGTCTTATGTCTGCAGCACCCGGGTTCACCTAGGAGCCCTTCGAGTGACTTCCCCCAGTCCCTCACTTTGAGGGCTGCCGGGGAAAGGAGGGGGTTGGGCTGGAATTGCAGGTAGCATCTTGTGCCTCCCCATGGACAAGGGAGGAATTAGCGGACTTCCCCCTGCCAGGGAACACCTGTGACACCAGGCAGCTGCGTGGAGGGCGGCCCCGAACCTCCCCCACACAGTCAACCGTGTTCCGGAATTCTGAATGTGGGGAGGTTCCGTCTTCTGTCTGCAGCACCCGGGATGTCCTAGGAGCCCTTCGAGTGTCTTCCCAGAGTCCCTCCCTGTGCGGGCTGCCGGGGAAAGGAGGGGGTTGTCCTGGAAACGCAGGTAGCATCTAGTGCCTCCCCATGGACAGGGGAGGTAATTAGCGGAATTCCACCTGCCAGGGAACACCTGTGACACAAGGCAGCTGCGTGGAGGGCGGCCCCAAACCTCCCCCACACAGTCATCCGTGTTCCGGAATTCTGAGAGTGGGGAGGTTCCGTCTTCTGTCTGCAGCACGCGGGATCTCCTAGGAGCCCTTCGAGAGTCTTCCCCGAGTCCCTCCCAGTGCAGGCAGCGGGGGAACTGCGGGGGTTGGGCTGGAAACTCAGGTAGTATCTAGTGCCTGCCCATGGAAAGGGGAGGTAATTAGCGGTCTTCCCCCTGCCAGGGAACACCTGTGACACCAGGCAGCTGCGTGGAGTGCGGCCCTAAACCTCACCCACACAGTCACACGTGTTCCGGAATTCTGAGTGTGGGGAGGTTCCGTCTTCCCTCTGCAGCACCCGGGTTCTCCTAGGAGCCTTTCGAGTGTCTTCCCCCAGTCCCTCACTTTGCAGGCTGCCGGTGAAAGGAGGGGGTTGGGCTGGAAAATCAGGTAGCATCTTGTGCCTCCCCATGGACAAGGGAGGTAATTAGCGGACTTCCCCCTGCCAGGGAACACCTGTGACACCAGGCAGCTGCGTGGTGGGCGGCCCCGAACCTCCCCCACACAGTCACCCGTGTTCAGGAATTCTGAGTGTGGGGAGGTTCCGTCTTCTGTCTGCAGCACCCGGGATCTCCTAGGAGCCCTTCGAGTGTCTTCCCCGAATCCCTCCCACTGCGGGCTGCCGGTGAAAGAAGGGGGTTTTGCTGGAAAAGCAGGTAGCATCTTGTGCCTCCCCATGGACAGGGGAGGTAATTAGCGGACTTCCCCCTGCCAGGGAACACCTGTGACACCAGGCAGCTGCGTGGAGGGCGGCCCCGAACCTCCCCCACACAGTCAGCCGTGTTCCGGAATTCTGAGTGTGGGGAGGTTCCGTCTTCTGTCTGCAGCACCCGGGATCTCCTAGGAGCCCTTCGAGTGTCTTCCCCGAATCCCTCCCACTGCGGGCTGCCGGGGAAAGGCGGGGGTTGGGCTGGAAACTCAGGTAGCATCTAGTGCCTCCCCATGGACAGGGGAGGTAATTAGCGGACTTCCACCTGCCAGGGAACACCTGTGACACAAGGCATCTGCGTGGAGGGCGGCCCCGATCCTCCCCCACACAGTCATCCGTGTTCCGGAATTCTGAGTGTGGGGAGGTTCCGTCTTCTGTCTGCAGCACCCGGGTTCTCCTAGGAGCCTTTCGAGTGTCTTCCCCCACTCCCTCCCTGTGCGGGCTGCCAGGGAAAGGCGGGGGTTGGGCTGGAACAGCAGGTAGCATCTTGTGCCTCCCCATGGACAAGGGAGGTAATTAGCGGACATCCACCTTCCAGGGAACACCTGTGACACCAGGCTGCTGCGTGGAGGGCGGCCCCGAACCTCCCCCACACAGTCAGCCGTGTTCCGGAATTCTGAGTTTGGGGAGGTTCCGTCTTATGTCTGCAGCACCCGGGTTCACCTAGGAGCCCTTCGAGTGTCTTCACCCAGTCCCTCACTGTGCGGGCTGCCGGGGAATGGCGGAGGTTGGGCTGGAAAAGCAGGTAGCATCTTGTGCCTCCCCTTGGACAAAGGAGGTAATTAGCGGACTTCCCCCTGCCAGGGAACACCTGTGACACCAGGCAGCTGCGTGGAGGGCGGCCCCGAACCTCCCCCACACAGTCAACCGTGTTCCGGAATTCTGAGTGTGGGGAGGTTCCGTCTTCTGTCTGCAGCACCCGGGATCTCCTAGGAGCCCTTCGATTGTCTTCCCAGAGTCCCTCCCTGTGCGGGCTGCCGGGGAAAGGAGGGGGTTGTGCTGGAAACGCAGGTAGCATCTAGTGCCTCCCCATGGACAGGGGAGGTAATTAGCGGACTTCCACCTGCCAGGGAACACCTGTGACACCAGGCATCTGCGTGGAGGACGGCCCCGAACCTCTCCCACACAGTCATTCGTGTTCCGGAATTCTGAGTGTGGGGAGGTTCCGTCTTCTGTCTGCAGAACCCGGGATCTCCTAGGAGCCCTTCGAGAGTCTTCCCCGAGTCCCTCCCAGTGCGGTCATCAAGGGAAAGGCGGGGTTTGGGCTGGAAAAGCAGGTAGCATCTAGTGCCTCCCCATGGACAGGGGAGGTAATTAGCGGACTTCCCCCTGCCAGAGAACACCTGTGACACCAGGCAGCTGCGTGGAGTGCGGCCCTAAACCTCACCCACACAGTCACACGTGTTCCGGAATTCTGAGTGTGGGGAGGTTCCGTCTTCCCTCTGCAGCACCCGGGTTCTCCTAGGAGCCTTTCGAGTGTCTTCCCCCAGTCCCTCACTTTGCGGGCTGCCGGTGAAAGGAGGGGGTTGGGCTGGAAAATCAGGTAGCATCTTGTGCCTCCCCATGGACAAGGGAGGTAATTAGCGGACTTCCCCCTGCCAGGGAACACCTGTGACACCAGGCAGCTGCGTGGAGGGCGGCCCCGAACCTCCCCCACACAGTCAGCCGTGTTCCGGAATTCTGAGTGTGGGGAGGTTCCGTCTTCTGTCTGCAGCACCTGGGATCTCCTAGGAGCCCTTCGAGTGTCTTCCCCGAATCCCTCCCACTGCGGGCTGCCGGGGAAAGGCGGGGGTTGGGCTGGAAACTCAGGTAGCATCTAGTGCCTCCCCATGGACAGGGGAGGAAATTAGCGGACTTCCCCCTGCCAGGGAACACCTGTGACACCAGGCAGCTGCGTGGATGGCGGCCCCGAACCTCCCCCACACAGTCAGCCGTTTTCCGGAATTCTGAGTGTGGGGAGGTTCCGTCTTATGTCTGCAGCACCCGGGTTCACCTAGGAGCCCTTCGAGTGACTTCCCCCAGTCCCTCACTGTGGGGGCTGCCGGGGAAAGGAGGGGGTTGGGCTGGAATAGCAGGTACCATCTAGTGCCTCCCCAAGGACAGGGGAGGTAATTAGTGGAATTCCCCCTGCCAGGGAACACCTGTGAAACCAGGCAGCTGCGTGGAGTGCGGCCCTAAACCTCACCCACACAGTCACACGTGTTCCGGAATTCTGAGTGTGGGGAGGTTCCGTCTTCTGTCTGCAGCACCCGGGTTCTCCTAGGAGCCTTTCGAGGGTCTTCCCCCAGTCCCTCCCTTTGCGGGCTACCGGGGAAAGGAGGGGGTTGGGCTGGAAAAGCAGGTAGCATCTTGTGCCTCCCCATGGACAAGGGACGTAATTAGCGGACTTCCCCCTGCCAGGGAACACCTGTGACACCAGGCAGCTGCGTGGAGGGCGGCCGCGAACCTCCCCCACACAGTCAGCCGTGTTCCGGAATTCTGAGTGTGGGGAGGTTCCGTCTTCTGTCTGCAGCACCCGGGATCTCCTAGGAGCCCTTCGAGTGTCTTCCCCGAATCCCTCTCACTGCGGGCTGCCGGTGAAAGGCGGGGGTTGGGCTGGAAACTCAGGTAGCATCTAGTGCCTCCCCATGGACAGGGGAGGAATTTAGCGGACTTCCCCCTGCCAGGGAACACCTGTGACACCAGGCAGCTGCGTGGAGGGCGGCCCCGAACCTCCCCCACACAGTCAGCCGTGTTCCGGAATTCTGAGTGTGGGGAGGTTCCGTCTTATGTCTGCAGCACCCGGGATCTCCTAGGAGCCCTTCGATAGTCTTCCCCGAGTCCCACCCAGTGCGGGCATCCAGGGAAAGGCGGGGTTTGGGCTGGAAAAGCAGGTAGCATCAAGTGCCTCCCCATGGACAGGGGAGGTAATTAGCGGACTTCCCCCTGCCAGGGAACACCTGTGACACCAGGCAGCTGCGTGGAGTGCGGCCCTAAACCTCACCCACACAGTCACACGTGTTCCGGAATTCTGAGTGTGGGGAGGTTCCGTCTTCCCTCTGCAGCACCCGGGTTCTCCTAGGAGCCTTTCGAGTGTCTTCCCACAGTCCATCACTTTGCGGGCTGCCGGTGAAAGGAGGGGGTTGGGCTGGAAAATCAGGTAGCATCTTGTGCCTCCCCATGGACAAGGGAGGTAATTAGCGGACTTCCCCCTGCCAGGGAACACCTGTGACACCAGGCAGCTGCGTGGAGGACGGCACCGAACCTCCCCCACACAGTCACCCGTTTTCAGGAATTCTTAGTGTGGGGAGGTTACGTCTTCTGTCTGCAGCACCCGGGATCTCCTAGGAGCCCTTCGAGTGTCTTCCCCGAATCCCTCCCACTGCGGGCTGCCGGTGAAAGGAGGGGGTTTTGCTGGAAAAGCAGGTAGCATCTTGTGCCTCCCCATGGACAGGGGAGGTAATTAGCGGACTTCCCCCTGCCAGGGAACACCTGTGACACCAGGCAGCTGCGTGGAGGGCGGCCCCGAACCTCCCCCACACAGTCAGCCGTTTTCCGGGATTCTGAGTGTGGGGAGGTTCCGTCTTCTGTCTGCAGCACCCGGGATCTCCTAGGAGCCCTTCGAGTGTCTTCCCCGAATCCCTCCCACTGCGGGCTGCCGGGGAAAGGCGGCTGTTGGGCTGGAAACTCAGGTAGCATCTAGTGCCTCCCCATGGACAGGGGAGGAAATTAGCGGACTTCCCCCTGCCAGGGAACACCTGTGATACCAGGCAGCTGCGTGGAGGGCGGCCCCGAACCTCCCCCACACAGTCAGCCGTTTTCCGGAATTCTGAGTGTGGGGAGGTTCCGTCTTATGTCTGCAGCACCCGGGTTCACCTAGGAGCCCTTCGTGTGACTTCCCCCAGTCCCTCACTGTGGGGGCTGCCGGGAAAAGGAGGGGGTTGGGCTGGAATAGCAGGTAGCATCTTGTGCCTCCCCATGGACAGGGGAGGTATTTAGCGGACTTCCCCCTGCCAGGGAACACCTGTGACATCAGGCAGCTTCGTGGAGGGCGGCAACGAACCTCCCCCACACAGTCAACCGTGTTCCGGAATTCTGAGTGTGGGGAGGTTCCGTCTTCTGTCTGCAGCACCCGGGATCTCCTAGGAGCCCTTCGAGTGTCTTCCCAGAGTCCCTCCCTTTGCGGGCTGCCGGGGAAAGGAGGGGGTTGTGCTGGAAACGCAGGTAGCATCTAGTGCCTCCCCATGGACAGGGGAGGTAATTAGAGGACTTCCACCTGCCAGGGAACACCTGTGACACCAGGCATCTGCGTGGAGGGCGGCCCCGAACCTTCCCCACACAGTCAGCCGTGTTCCGGAATTCTGAGTGTGGGGAGGTTCCGTCTTATATCTGCAGCACCCGGGATCTCCTAGGAGCCCTTCGAGAGTCTTCCCCGAGTCCCTCCCAGTGTGGGCAGCCAGGGAAAGGCGGGGGTTGGGCTGGAAACGCAGGTAGCATCTAGTGCCTCCCCAAGGACAGGGGAGGTAATTAGTGGAATTCCCCCTGCCAGGGAACACCTGTGACACCAGGCAGCTGCGTGGAGTGCGGCCCTAAACCTCACCCACACAGTCACACGTGTTCCGGAATTCTGAGTGTGGGGAGGTTCCCTCTTCTGTCTGCAGCACCCGGGTTCTCCTAGGAGCCTTTCGAGTGTCTTCCCCCAGTCCCTCCCTTTGCGGGCTGCCGGGGAAAGGAGGGGGTTGGGCTGGAAAAGCAGGTAGCATCTTGTGCCTCCCCATGGACAAGGGACGTAATTAGCGGACTTCCCCCTGCCAGGGAACACCTGTGACACCAGGCAGCTGCGTGGAGGGCGGCCGCGAACCTCCCCCACACAGTCAGCCGTGTTCCGGAATTCTGAGTGTGGGGAGGTTCCGTCTTCTGTCTGCAGCACCCGGGATCTCCTAGGAGCCCTTCGAGTGTCTTCCCCGAATCCCTCTCACTGCGGGCTGCCGGTGAAAGGCGGGGGTTGGGCTGAAAACTCAGGTAGCATCTAGTGCCTCCCCATGAACAGGGGAGGTAATTAGCGGACTTCCACCTGCCAGGGAACACCTGTGACACAAGGCAGCTGCGTGGAGGGCGGCCCCGAACCTCCCCCACACAGTCATCCGTGTTCCGGAATTCTGAGTGTGGGGAGGTTCCGTCTTCCCTCTGCAGCACCCGGGTTCTCCTAGGAGCTTTTCGAGTGTCTTCCCCCAGTCCCTCACTGTGCGGGCTGCCGGGGAAAGACGGGGGTTGGGCTGGAAAAGCAGGTAACATCTTGAACCTCCCCATGGACAAGGGAGGTAATTAGCGGACTTCCCCCTGCCAGGGAACACCTGTGACATCAGGCAGCTACGTGGAAGGCGGCCCCGAACCTCCCCAACACAGTCAGCCGTGTTTCGGCATTCTGAGTGTGGGGAGGTTCCGTCTTCTCTCTGCAGCACACGGGATCTCCTAGGAGCCCTTCGAGTGTCTTCCCCGAATCCATCCCACTGCGGGCTGCCGGGGAAAGGCGGGGGTTGGGCTGGAAACTCAGGTAGCATCTAGTGCCTCCCCATGGACAGGGGACGTAATTAGCGGACTTCCCCCTGCCAGGGAACACCTGTGACACCAGGCAGGTGCGTGGAGGGCGGCCCCTAACCTCCCCCACACAGTCATCCGTGTTCCGGAATTCTGAGTGTGGGGAGGTTCCGTCTTATGTCTGCAGCACCCGGGTTCACCTAGGAGCCCTTCGAGTGTCTTCCCCCAGTCCCTCACTGTGCGAGCTGTCGGGGAATGGCGGAGGTTGGGCTGGAAAAGCAGGTAGCATCTTGTGCCTCCCCATGGACAAGGGAGGTAATTAGCGGACTTCCCCCTGCCAGGGAACACCTGTGACACCAGGCAGCTGCGTGGAGGGCGGCCCCGAACCTCCCCCACACAGTCAGCCGTGTTCCGGAATTCTGAGTGTGGGGAGGTTCCGTCTTCTGTCTGCAGCACCCGGGATCTCCTAGGAGCCCTTCGAGTGTCTTCCCCGAATCCCTCCCACTGCGGGCTGCATGTGAAAGGCTGGGGTTGGGCTGGAAAAGCAGGTAGCATCTTGTGCCTCCCCATGGACAAGGGAGGTAATTAGCGGACTTCCCCCTGCCAGGGAACACCTGTGACACCAGGCAGCTGCATGGAGGGCGGCCCCGAACCTCCCCCACACAGTCAGCCGTGTTCCGGAATTCTGAGTGTGGGGAGGTTCCGTCTTCTGTCTGCAGCACCCGGGATCTCCTAGGATCCCTTCGAGTGTCTTCCCCGAATCCCTCGCACTGCGGGCTGCCGGTGAAAGGCGGGGGTTGGGCTGGAAACTCAGGTAGCATCTAGTGCCTCCCCATGGACAGGGGAGGTAATTAGCGGACTTCCCCCTGCCAGGGAACACCTGTGACACCAGGCAGCTGCGTGGATGGCGGCCCCGAACCTCCCCCACACAGTCAGCCGTTTTCCGGAATTCTGAGTGTGGGGAGGTTCCGTCTTATGTCTGCAGAACCCGGGTTCACCTAGGAGCCCTTCGAGTGACTTCCCCCAGTCCCTCACTGTGGGGGCTGCCGGGGAAAGGAGGGGGTTGGGCTGGAATAGCAGGTAGCATCTAGTGCCTCCCCAAGGACAGGGGAGGTAATTAGTGGAATTCCCCCTGCCAGGGAAAACCTGTGAAACCAGGCAGCTGCGTGGAGTGCGGCCCTAAACCTCACCCACACAGTCACACGTGTTCCGGAATTCTGAGTGTGGGGAGGTTCCGTCTTCTGTCTGCAGCACCCGGGTTCTCCTAGGAGCCTTTCGAGGGTCTTCTCCCAGTCCCTCCCTTTGCGGGCTCCCGGGGAAAGGAGGGGGTTGGGCTGGAAAAGCAGGTAGCATCTTGTGCCTCCCCATGGACAAGGGACGTAATTAGCGGACTTCCCCCTGCCAGGGAACACCTGTGACACCAGGCAGCTGCGTGGAGGGCGGCCGCGAACCTCCCCCACACAGTCAGCCGTGTTCCGGAATTCTGAGTGTGGGGAGGTTCCGTCTTCTGTCTGCAGCACCCGGGATCTCCTAGGAGCCCTTCGAGTGTCTTCCCCGAATCCCTCTCACTGCGGGCTGCCGGTGAAAGGCGGGGGTTGGGCTGGAAACTCAGGTAGCATCTAGTGCCTCCCCATGGACAGGGGAGGAATTTAGCGGACTTCCCCCTGCCAGGGAACACCTGTGACACCAGGCAGCTGCGTGGAGGGCGGCCCCGAACCTCCCCCACACAGTCAGCCGTGTTCCGGAATTCTGAGTGTGGGGAGGTTCCGTCTTATGTCTGCAGCACCCGGGATCTCCTAGGAGCCCTTCGATAGTCTTCCCCGAGTCCCTCCCAGTGCGGGCATCCAGGGAAAGGCGGGGTTTGGGCTGGAAAAGCAGGTAGCATCAAGTGCCTCCCCATGGACAGGGGAGGTAATTAGCGGACTTCCCCCTGCCAGGGAACACCTGTGACACCAGGCAGCTGCGTGGAGTGCGGCCCTAAACCTCACCCACACAGTCACACGTGTTCCGGAATTCTGAGTGTGGGGAGGTTCCGTCTTCCCTCTGCAGCACCCGGGTTCTCCTAGGAGCCTTTCGGGTGTCTTCCCACATTCCATCACTTTGCGGGCTGCCGGTGAAAGGAGGGGGTTGGGCTGGAAAATCAGGTAGCATCTTGTGCCTCCCCATGGACAAGGGAGGTAATTAGCGGACTTCCCCCTGCCAGGGAACACCTGTGACACCAGGCAGCTGCGTGGAGGGCGGCCCCGAACCTCCCCCACACAGTCACCCGTTTTCAGGAATTCTTAGTGTGGGGAGGTTCCGTCTTCTGTCTGCAGCACCCGGGATCTCCTAGGAGCCCTTCGAGTGTCTTCCCCGAATCCCTCCCACTGCGGGCTGCCGGTGAAAGGAGGGGGTTTTGCTGGAAAAGCAGGTAGCATCTTGTGCCTCCCCATGGACAGGGGAGGTAATTAGCGGACTTCCCCCTGCCAGGGAACACCTGTGACACCAGGCAGCTGCGTGGAGGGCGGCCCCGAACCTCCCCCACACAGTCAGCCGTTTTCCGGGATTCTGAGTGTGGGGAGGTTCCGTCTTCTGTCTGCAGCACCCGGGATCTCCTAGGAGCCCTTCGAGTGTCTTCCCCGAATCCCTCCCACTGCGGGCTGCCGGGGAAAGGCGGCTGTTGGGCT
Organism: Camelus bactrianus; assembly: GCF_048773025.1. Taxonomy (NCBI): domain Eukaryota; kingdom Metazoa; phylum Chordata; class Mammalia; order Artiodactyla; family Camelidae; genus Camelus; species Camelus bactrianus. Next base: position 7,065,185 of record NW_027413957.1, on the reverse strand, counting down.
GGAAACTCAGGTAGCATCTACTGCCTCCCCATGGACAGGGGAGGAAATTAGCGGACTTCCCCCTGCCAGGGAACACCTGTGACACCAGGCATCTGCGTGGAGGGCGGCCCCGAACCTCCCCCACACAGTCAACCGTGTTCCGGAATTCTGAGTGTGGGGAGGTTCCGTCTTCTGTCTGCAGCACCCGGGATCTCCTAGGAGCCCTTCGAGTGTCTTCCCAGAGTCCCTCCCTGTGCGGGCTGCCGGGGAAAGGAGGGGGTTGTGCTGGAAACGCAGGTAGCATCTAGTGCCTCCCCATGGACAGGGGAGGTAATTAGAGGACTTCCACCTGCCAGGGAACACCTGTGACACCAGGCATCTGCGTGGAGGGCGGCCCCGAACCTTCCCCACACAGTCAGCCGTGTTCCGGAATTCTGAGTGTGGGGAGGTTCCGTCTTATATCTGCAGCACCCGGGATCTCCTAGGAGCCCTTCGAGAGTCTTCCCCGAGTCCCTCCCAGTGTGGGCAGCCAGGGAAAGGCGGGGGTTGGGCTGGAAACGCAGGTAGCATCTAGTGCCTCCCCAAGGACAGGGGAGGTAATTAGTGGAATTCCCCCTGCCAGGGAACACCTGTGACACCAGGCAGCTGCGTGGAGTGCGGCCCTAAACCTCACCCACACAGTCACACGTGTTCCGGAATTCTGAGTGTGGGGAGGTTCCGTCTTCTGTCTGCAGCACCCGGGTTCTCCTAGGAGCCTTTCGAGTGTCTTCCCCCAGTCCCTCCCTTTGCGGGCTGCCGGGGAAAGGAGGGGGTTGGGCTGGAAAAGCAGGTAGCATCTTGTGCCTCCCCATGGACAAGGGACGTAATTAGCGGACTTCCCCCTGCCAGGGAACACCTGTGACACCAGGCAGCTGCGTGGAGGGCGGCCGCGAACCTCCCTCACACAGTCAGCCGTGTTCCGGAACTCTGAGTGTGGGGAGGTTCCGTCTTCTGTCTGCAGCACCCGGGATCTCCTAGGAGCCCTTAGAGTGTCTTCCCCGAATCCCTCTCACTGCGGGCTGCCGGTGAAAGGCGGGGGTTGGGCTGAAAACTCAGGTAGCATCTAGTGCCTCCCCATGAACAGGGGAGGTAATTAGCGGACTTCCCCCTGCCAGGGAACACCTGTGACACCAGGCAGCTGCGTGGAGGGCGGCCCCGAACCTCCCCCACACTCAGTCGTGTTCCGTAATTCTGAGTGTGGGGAGGATCCGTCTTATGTCTGCAGCAACCGGGTTCACCTAGGAGCCCTTCGAGTGTCTTCCCCCAGTCCCTCACTGTGCGGGATGCAGGGGAATGGCGGGGGTTGGGCTGGAAAAGCAGGTAGCATCTTGTGCCTCCCCATGGACAAGGGAGGTAATTAGCGGACTTCCCCCTGCCAGGGAACACCTGTGACACCAGGCAGCTGCGTGGAGGGCGGCCCCGAACCTCCCCTACACAGTCAACCGTGTTCCGGAATTCTGAGTGTGGGGAGGTTCCGTCTTCTGTCTGCAGCAACCGGGATCTCCTAGGAGCCCTTCGAGTGTCTTCCCAGAGTCCCTCCCTGTGCGGGCTGCCGGGGAAAGAGGGGGTTGTGCTGGAAACTCAGGTAGCATCTAGTGCCTCCCCATGGACAGGGGAGGTAATTAGCGGACTTCCACCTGCCAGGGAACACCTGTGACACAAGGCAGCTGCGTGGAGGGCGGCCCCGAACCTCCCCCACACAGTCATCCGTGTTCCGGAATTCTGAGTGTGGGGAGGTTCCGTCTTCCCTCTGCAGCACCCGGGTTCTCCTAGGAGCTTTTCGAGTGTCTTCCCCCAGTCCCTCACTGTGCGGGCTGCCGGGGAAAGACGGGGGTTGGGCTGGAAAAGCAGGTAACATCTTGAACCTCCCCATGGACAAGGGAGGTAATTAGCGGACTTCCCCCTGCCAGGGAACACCTGTGACATCAGGCAGCTACGTGGAAGGCGGCCCCGAACCTCCCCAACACAGTCAGCCGTGTTCCGGAATTCTGAGTGTGGGGAGGTTCCGTCTTCTCTCTGCAGCACACGGGATCTCCTAGGAGCCCTTCGAGTGTCTTCCCCGAATCCATCCCACTGCGGGCTGCCGGGGAAAGGCGGGGGTTGGGCTGGAAACTCAGGTAGCATCTAGTGCCTCCCCATGGACAGGGGACGTAATTAGCGGACTTCCCCCTGCCAGGGAACACCTGTGACACCAGGCAGGTGCGTGGAGGGCGGCCCCTAACCTCCCCCACACAGTCATCCGTGTTCCGGAATTCTGAGTGTGGGGAGGTTCCGTCTTATGTCTGCAGCACCCGGGTTCACCTAGGAGCCCTTCGAGTGTCTTCCCCCAGTCCCTCACTGTGCGAGCTGTCGGGGAATGGCGGAGGTTGGGCTGGAAAACAGGTAGCATCTTGTGCCTCCCCATGGACAAGGGAGGTAATTAGCGGACTTCCCCCTGCCAGGGAACACCTGTGACACCAGGCAGCTGCGTGGAGGGCGGCCCCGAACCTCCCCCACACAGTCAGCCGTGTTCCGGAATTCTGAGTGTGGGGAGGTTCCGTCTTCTGTCTGCAGCACCCGGGATCTCCTAGGAGCCCTTCGAGTGTCTTCCCCGAATCCCTCCCTCTGCGGGCCGCATGTGAAAGGCTGGGGTTGGGCTGGAAAAGCAGGTAGCATCTTGTGCCTCCCCATGGACAAGGGAGGTAATTAGCGGACTTCCCCCTGCCAGGGAACACCTGTGACACCAGGCAGCTGCATGGAGGGCGGCCCCGAACCTCCCCCACACAGTCAGCCGTGTTCCGGAATTCTGAGTGTGGGGAGGTTCCGTCTTCTGTCTGCAGCACCCGGGATCTCCTAGGATCCCTTCGAGTGTCTTCCCCGAATCCCTCGCACTGCGGGCTGCCGGTGAAAGGCGGGGGTTGGGCTGGAAACTCAGGTAGCATCTAGTGCCTCCCCATGGACAGGGGAGGTAATTAGCGGACTTCCCCCTGCCAGGGAACACCTGTGACACCAGGCAGCTGCGTGGAGGGCGGCCCCGAACCTCCCCCACACAGTCAGCCGTGTTCCGGAATTCTGAGTGTGGGGAGGTTCCGTCTTCTGTCTGCAGCACCCGGGTTCACCTAGGAGCCCTTCGAGTGTCTTCCGCCAATCCCTCACTGTGCGAGCTGCCGGGGAATGGCGGAGGTTGGGCTGGAAATGCAGGTAGCATCTTGTGCCTCCCCATGGACAAGGGAGGAAATTAGCGGACTTCCCCCTGCCAGGGAACACCTGTGACAACAGGCAGCTGCGTGGAGTGAGGCCCTAAACCTCACCCACACAGTCACACGTGTTCCGGAATTCTGAGTGTGGGGAGGTTCCGTCTTCTGTCTGCAGCACCCGGGTTCTCCTAGGAGCCTTTCGAGTGTCTTCCCCCAGTCCCTCCCTTTGCGGGCTGCCGGGGAAAGGAGGGGGTTGAGCTGGAAAATCAGGTAGCATCTAGTGCCTCCCCATGGACAGGGGAGATAATTAGCGGACTTCCACCTGCCAGGGAACACCTGTGACACAAGGCCGCTGCGTGGAGGGCGGCCCCGATCCTCCCCCACACAGTCATCCGTGTTCCGGAATTCTGAGTGTGGGGAGGTTCCGTCTTCTGTCTGCAGCACCCGGGATCTCCTAGGATCCCTTCGAGTGTCTTCCCCGAATCCCTCGCACTGCGGGCTGCCGGTGAAAGGCGGGGGTTGGGCTGGAAACTCAGGTAGCATCTAGTGCCTCCCCATGGACAGGGGAGGTAATTAGCGGACTTCCCCCTGCCAGGGAACACCTGTGACACCAGGCAGCTGCGTGGATGGCGGCCCCGAACCTCCCCCACACAGTCAGCCGTTTTCCGGAATTCTGAGTGTGGGGAGGTTCCGTCTTATGTCTGCAGCACCCGGGTTCACCTAGGAGCCCTTCGAGTGACTTCCCCCAGTCCCTCACTGTGGGGGCTGCCGGGGAAAGGAGGGGGTTGGGCTGGAATAGCAGGTAGCATCTAGTGCCTCCCCAAGGACAGGGGAGGTAATTAGTGGAATTCCCCCTGCCAGGGAACACCTGTGAAACCAGGCAGCTGCGTGGAGTGCGGCCCTAAACCTCACCCACACAGTCACACGTGTTCCGGAATTCTGAGTGTGGGGAGGTTCCGTCTTCTGTCTGCAGCACCCGGGTTCTCCTAGGAGCCTTTCGAGGGTCTTCCCCCAGTCCCTCCCTTTGCGGGCTACCGGGGAAAGGAGGGGGTTGGGCTGGAAAAGCAGGTAGCATCTTGTGCCTCCCCATGGACAAGGGACGTAATTAGCGGACTTCCCCCTGCCAGGGAACACCTGTGACACCAGGCAGCTGCGTGGAGGGCGGCCGCGAACCTCCCCCACACAGTCAGCCGTGTTCCGGAATTCTGAGTGTGGGGAGGTTCCGTCTTCTGTCTGCAGCACCCGGGATCTCCTAGGAGCCCTTCGAGTGTCTTCCCCGAATCCCTCTCACTGCGGGCTGCCGGTGAAAGGCGGGGGTTGGGCTGGAAACTCAGGTAGCATCTAGTGCCTCCCCATGGACAGGGGAGGAATTTAGCGGACTTCCCCCTGCCAGGGAACACCTGTGACACCAGGCAGCTGCGTGGAGGGCGGCCCCGAACCTCCCCCACACAGTCAGCCGTGTTCCGGAATTCTGAGTGTGGGGAGGTTCCGTCTTATGTCTGCAGCACCCGGGATCTCCTAGGAGCCCTTCGATAGTCTTCCCCGAGTCCCTCCCAGTGCGGGCATCCAGGGAAAGGCGGGGTTTGGGCTGGAAAAGCAGGTAGCATCAAGTGCCTCCCCATGGACAGGGGAGGTAATTAGCGGACTTCCCCCTGCCAGGGAACACCTGTGACACCAGGCAGCTGCGTGGAGTGCGGCCCTAAACCTCACCCACACAGTCACACGTGTTCCGGAATTCTGAGTGTGGGGAGGTTCCGTCTTCCCTCTGCAGCACCCGGGTTCTCCTAGGAGCCTTTCGAGTGTCTTCCCACAGTCCATCACTTTGCGGGCTGCCGGTGAAAGGAGGGGGTTGGGCTGGAAAATCAGGTAGCATCTTGTGCCTCCCCATGGACAAGGGAGGTAATTAGCGGACTTCCCCCTGCCAGGGAACACCTGTGACACCAGGCAGCTGCGTGGAGGGCGGCCCCGAACCTCCCCCACACAGTCACCCGTTTTCAGGAATTCTTAGTGTGGGGAGGTTCCGTCTTCTGTCTGCAGCACCCGGGATCTCCTAGGAGCCCTTCGAGTGTCTTCCCCGAATCCCTCCCACTGCGGGCTGCCGGTGAAAGGAGGGGGTTTTGCTGGAAAAGCAGGTAGCATCTTGTGCCTCCCCATGGACAGGGGAGGTAATTAGCGGACTTCCCCCTGCCAGGGAACACCTGTGATACCAGGCAGCTGCGTGGAGGGCGGCCCCGAACCTCCCCCACACAGTCAGCCGTTTTCCGGAATTCTGAGTGTGGGGAGGTTCCGTCTTATGTCTGCAGCACCCGGGTTCACCTAGGAGCCCTTCGAGTGACTTCCCCCAGTCCCTCACTGTGGGGGCTGCCGGGAAAAGGAGGGGGTTGGGCTGGAATAGCAGGTAGCATCTTGTGCCTCCCCATGGACAGGGGAGGTATTTAGCGGACTTCCCCCTGCCAGGGAACACCTGTGACATCAGGCAGCTGCGTGGAGGGCGGCCCCGAACCTCCCCCACACAGTCAACCGTGTTCCGGAATTCTGAGTGTGGGGAGGTTCCGTCTTCTGTCTGCAGCACCCGGGATCTCCTAGGAGCCCTTCGAGTGTCTTCCCAGAGTCCCTCACTGTGCGGGCTGCCGGGGAAAGGAGGGGGTTGTGCTGGAAACGCAGGTAGCATCTAGTGCCTCCCCATGGACAGGGGAGGTAATTAGCGGACTTCCACCTGCCAGGGAACACCTGTGACACCAGGCATCTGCGTGGAGGGCGGCCCCGAACCTTCCCCACACAGTCAGCCGTGTTCCGGAATTCTGAGTGTGGGGAGGTTCCGTCTTCCCTCTGCAGCACCCGGGTTCTCCTAGGAGCTTTTCGAGTGTCTTCCCCCAGTCCCTCACTGTGCGGGCTGCCGGGGAAAGATGGGGGTTGGGCTGGAAAAGCAGGTAACATCTTGAACCTCCCCATGGACAAGGGAGGTAATTAGCGGACTTCCCCCTGCCAGGGAACACCTGTGACATCAGGCAGCTACGTGGAAGGCGGCCCCGAACCTCCCCAACACAGTCAGCCGTGTTCCGGAATTCTGAGTGTGGGGAGGTTCCGTCTTCTCTCTGCAGCACACGGGATCTCCTAGGAGCCCTTCGAGTGTCTTCCCCGAATCCATCCCACTGCGGGCTGCCGGGGAAAGGCGGGGGTTGGGCTGGAAACTCAGGTAGCATCTAGTGCCTCCCCATGGACAGGGGACGTAATTAGCGGACTTCCCCCTGCCAGGGAACACCTGTGACACCAGGCAGGTGAGTGGAGGGCGGCCCCTAACCTGCCCCACACAGTCATCCGTGTTCCGGAATTCTGAGTGTGGGGAGGTTCCGTCTTATGTCTGCAGCACCCGGGTTCACCTAGGAGCCCTTCGAGTGTCTTCCCCCAGTCCCTCACTGTGCGAGCTGTCGGGGAATGGCGGAGGTTGGGCTGGAAAAGCAGGTAGCATCTTGTGCCTCCCCATGGACAAGGGAGGTAATTAGCGGACTTCCCCCTGCCAGGGAACACCTGTGACACCAGGCAGCTGCGTGGAGGGCGGCCCCGAACCTCCCCCACACAGTCAGCCGTGTTCCGGAATTCTGAGTGTGGGGAGGTTCCGTCTTCTGTCTGCAGCACCCGGGATCTCCTAGGAGCCCTTCGAGTGTCTTCCCCGAATCCCTCCCACTGCGGGCTGCATGTGAAAGGCTGGGGTTGGGCTGGAAAAGCAGGTAGCATCTTGTGCCTCCCCATGGACAAGGGAGGTAATTAGCGGACTTCCCCCTGCCAGGGAACACCTGTGACACCAGGCAGCTGCATGGAGGGCGGCCCCGAACCTCCCCCACACAGTCAGCCGTGTTCCGGAATTCTGAGTGTGGGGAGGTTCCGTCTTCTGTCTGCAGCACCCGGGATCTCCTAGGATCCCTTCGAGTGTCTTCCCCGAATCCCTCGCACTGCGGGCTGCCGGTGAAAGGCGGGGGTTGGGCTGGAAACTCAGGTAGCATCTAGTGCCTCCCCATGGACAGGGGAGGTAATTAGCGGACTTCCCCCTGCCAGGGAACACCTGTGACACCAGGCAGCTGCGTGGAGGGCGGCCCCGAACCTCCCCCACACAGTCAGCCGTGTTCCGGAATTCTGAGTGTGGGGAGGTTCCGTCTTCTGTCTGCAGCACCCGGGTTCACCTAGGAGCCCTTCGAGTGTCTTCCGCCAGTCCCTCACTGTGCGAGCTGCCGGGGAATGGCGGAGGTTGGGCTGGAAATGCAGGTAGCATCTTGTGCCTCCCCATGGACAAGGGAGGTAATTAGCGGACTTCCCCCTGCCAGGGAACACCTGTGACAACAGGCAGCTGCGTGGAGTGAGGCCCTAAACCTCACCCACACAGTCACACGTGTTCCGGAATTCTGAGTGTGGGGAGGTTCCGTCTTCTTTCTGCAGCACCCGGGTTCTCCTAGGAGCCTTTCGAGTGTCTTCCCCCAGTCCCTCCCTTTGCGGGCTGCCGGGGAAAGGAGGGGGTTGAGCTGGAAAATCAGGTAGCATCTAGTGCCTCCCCATGGACAGGGGAGATAATTAGCGGACTTCCACCTGCCAGGGAACACCTGTGACACAAGGCAGCTGCGTGGAGGGCGGCCCCGATCCTCCCCCACACAGTCATCCGTGTTCCGGAATTCTGAGTGTGGGGAGGTTCCGTCTTCTGTCTGCAGCACCCGGGTTTTCCTAGGAGCCTTTCGAGTGTCTTCCCCCAGTCCCCCCCTGTGCGGGCTACCGGGGAAAGGCGAGGGTTGGGCTGGAAAAGCAGGTAACATCTTGAACCTCCCCATGGACAAGGGAGGTAATTAGCGGACTTCCCCCTGCCAGGGAACACCTGTGACATCAGGCAGCTGCGTGGAGGGCGGCCCCGAACCTCCCCAACACAGTCAGCCGTGTTCCGGAATTCTGAGTGTGGGGAGGTTCCGTCTTCTGTCTGCAGCACCCGGGATCTCCTAGGAGCCCTTCGAGTGTCTTCCCCGAATCCATCCCACTGCGGGCTGCCGGGGAAAGGCGGGGGTTGGGCTGGAAACTCAGGTAGCATCTAGTGCCTCCCCATGGCAGGGGACGTAATTAGCGGACTTCCACCTGCCAGGGAACACCTGTGACACCAGGCAGCTGCGTGGAGGGCGACCCCGAACCTCCCCCACACAGTCAGCCGTGTTCCGGAATTCTGAGTGTGGGGAGGTTCCGTCTTCTGTCTGCAGCACCCGGGATCTCCTAGGATCACTTCGAGTGTCTTCCCCGAATCCCTCGCACTGCGGGCTGCCGGTGAAAGGCGGGGGTTGGGCTGGAAACTCAGGTAGCATCTAGTGCCTCCCCATGGACAGGGGAGGTAATTAGCGGACTTCCCCCTGCCAGGGAACACCTGTGACACCAGGCAGCTGCGTGGAGGGCGGCCCCGAACTTCCCCCACACAGTCAGCCGTGTTCCGGATTTCTGAGTGTGGGGAGGTTCCGTCTTCTGTCTGCAGCACCCGGGTTCACCTAGGAGCCCTTCGAATGTCTTCCCCCAGTCCCTCACTGTGCGAGCTGCCGGGGAATGGCGGAGGTTGGGCTGGAAAAGCAGGTAGCATCTTGTGCCTCCCCATGGACAAGGGAGGTAATTAGCGGACTTCCCCCTGCCAGGGAACACCTGTGACACCAGGCAGCTGCGTGGAGGGCGGCCCCGAACCTCCCCCACACAGTCAACCGTGTTCCGGAATTCTGAGTGTGGGGAGGTTCCGTCTTCTGTCTGCAGCACCCGGGATCTCCTAGGAGCCCTTCGAGTGTCTTCCCCGATTCCCTCCCACTGCGGGCTGCCGGTGAAAGGCTGGGGTTGGGCTGGAAAAGCAGGTAGCATCTTGTGCCTCCCCATGGACAAGGGAGGTAATTAGCGGACTTCCCCCTGCCAGGGAACACCTGTGACACCAGGCAGCTGCGTGGAGGGCGGCCCCGAACCTCCCTCACACAATCAGCCGTGTTCCGGAATTCTGAGTGTGGGGAGGTTCCGTCTTCTGTCTGCAGCACCCGGGATCTCCTAGGATCCCTTCGAGTGTCTTCCCCGAATCCCTCTCACTGCCGGCTGCCTGTGAAAGGCGGGGGTTGGGCTGGAAATTCAGGTAGCATCTTGTGCCTCCCCATGGACAGGGGAGGTAATTAGCGGACTTCCCCCTGCCAGGGAACACCTGTGACACCAGGCAGCTGCGTGGAGGGCGGCCCCGAACCTCCCCCACACAGTCAGCCGTGTTCCGGAATTCTGAGTGTGGGGAGGTTCCGTCTTATGTCTGCAGCACCCGGGATCTCCTAGGAGCCCTTCGAGAGACTTCCCCGAGTCCCTCCCAGTGCGGGCAGCCAGGGAAAGTCGGGGGTTGGGCTGGAAACGCTGGTAGCATCTAGTGCCTCCCCATGGACAGGGGAGGTAATTAGCGGACTTCCCCCTGCCAGGGAACACCTGTGACACCAGGCAGCTGCGTGGAGTGCGGCCCCGAACCTCCCCCACACAGTCAGCCGTGTTCAGGAATTCTGAGTGTGGGGAGGTTCCGTCTTCTGTCTGCAGCACCCGGGATCTCTTAGGAGCCCTTCGAGTGTCTTCCCTGAATCCATCCCACTGCGGGCTGCCGGGGAATGGCGGGGGTTGGGCTGGAAACTCAGGTAGCATCTAGTGCCTCCCCATGGACAGGGGACGTAATTAGCGGACTTCCCCCTGCCAGGGAACACCTGTGACACCAGGCAGCTGCGTGGAGGGCGGCCCCGAACCTCCCCCACACAGTCAGCCGTGTTCCGGAATTCTGAGTGTGGGGAGGTTCCGTCTTATGTCTGCAGCACCCGGGTTCACCTAGGAGCCCTTCGAGTGTCTTCCCCCAGTCCCTCACTGTGCGAGCTGCCGGGGAATGGCGGAGGTTGGGCTGGAAAAGCAGGTAGCATCTTGTGCCTCCCCATGGACAAGGGAGGTAATTAGCGGACTTCCCCCTGCCAGGGAACACCTGTGACACCAGGCAGCTGCGTGGAGGGCGGCCCCGAACCTCCCCCACACAGTCACCCGTGTTCCGGAATTCTGAGTGTGGGGAGGTTCCGTCTTCTGTCTTAGCACCCGGGATCTCCTAGGAGCCCTTCGAGTGTCTTCCCCGAATCCCTCCCACTGCGGGCTGCCGGTGAAAGGCTGGGGTTGGGCTGGAAAAGCAGGTAGCATCTTGTGCCTCCCCATGGACAAGGGAGGTAATTAGCGGACTTCCCCCTGCCAGGGAACACCTGTGACACCAGGCAGCTGCGTGGAGGGCGGCCCCGAACCTCCCCCACACAGTCAGCCGTGTTCCGGAATTCTGAGTGTGGGGAGGTTCCGTCTTCTGTCTGCAGCACCCGGGATCTCCTAGGATCCCTTCGAATGTCTTCCCCGAATCCCTCTCACTGCGGGCTGCCGGTGAAAGGCGGGGGTTGGGCTGAAAATTCAGGTAGCATCTAGTGCCTCCCCATGGACAGGGGAGGTAATTAGCGGACTTCCCCCTGCCAGGGAACACCTGTGATACCAGGCAGCTGCGTGGAGGGCGGCCCCGAACCTCCCCCACACAGTCAGCCGTGTTCCGGAATTCTGAGTGTGGGGAGGTTCCGTCTTATGTCTGCAGCACCCGGGATCTCCTAGGAGCCCTTCGAGAGTCTTCCCCGAGTCCCTCCCAGTGCGGGCAGCCAGGGAAATTCGGGGGTTGGGCAGGAAACGCAGGTAGCATCTAGTGCCTCCCCATGGACAGGGGAGGTAATTAGCGGACTTCCCCCTGCCAGGGAACACCTGTGACACCAGGCAGCTGCGTGGAGTGCGGCCCCGAACCTCCCCCACACAGTCAGCCGTGTTCAGGAATTCTGAGTGTGGGGAGCTTCCGTCTTATGTCTGCAGCACCCGGGATCTTCTAGGAGCCCTTCGAGTGTCTTCCCCGAATCCCTCCTACTGCGGGCTGCCGGGGAAAGGCGGGGGTTGGGCTGGAAACTCAGGTAGCATCTAGTGCCTCCCCATGGACAGGGGAGGTAATTAGCGGACTTCCCCCTGCCAGGGAACACCTCTGACACCAGGCAGCTGCGTGGAGGGCGGCCCCGAACCTCCCCCACACAGTCAGCCGTGTTCCGGAATTCTGAGTTTGGGGAGGTTCCGTCTTATGTCTGCAGCACCCGGGTTCACCTAGGAGCCCTACGAGTGTCTTCCCCCAGTCCCTCACTTTGCGAGCTGCCGGGGAATGGCGGAGGTTGGGCTGGAAAAGCAGGTAGCATCTTGTGCCTCCCCATGGACAAGGGAGGTAAATAGCGGACTTCCCCCTGCCAGGGAACACCTGTGACACCAGGCAGATGCGTGGAGGGCGGCCCCGAACCTCCCCCACACAGTCAACCGTGTTCCGGAATTCTGAGTGTGGGGAGGTTCCGTCTTCTGTCTGCAGCACCCGGGATCTCCTAGGAGCCCTTCGAGAGTCTTCCCCCAGTCCCTACCATTGCTGGCTGCCGGGGAAAGGCGGGGGTTGGGCTGGAAACGCAGGTAGCATCTAGTGCCTACCCATGGACAGGGGAGGTAATTAGCGGACTTCCCCCTGCCAGGGAACACCTGTGACACCAGGCAGCTGCGTGGAGGGCGGCCCCGAACCTCCCCCACACAGTCAAACTTGTTCCGGAATTCTGAGTGTGGGGAGGTTCCGTCTTATGTCTGCAGCACCCGGGATCTCCTAGGAGCCCTTCGAGAGTCTTCCCCGAGTCCCTCCCAGTGCGGGCAGCCAGGGAAAGGCGGGGTTTGGGCTGGAAAAGCAGGTAGCATCTAGTGCCTCCCCATGGACAGGGGAGGTAATTAGCGGAATTCCCCCTGCCAGGGAACACCTGTGACACCAGGCAGCTGCGTGGAGTGCGGCCCTAAACCTCACCCACACAGTCACACGTGTTCCGGAATTCTGAGTGTGGGGAGGATCCGTCTTCCCTCTGCAGCACCCGGGTTCTCCTAGGAGCCTTTCGAGTGTCTTCCCCCAGTTCCTCACTTTGCGGCTGCCGGGGAAAAGAGGCGGTTGGGCTGGAAAATCAGGTAGCATCTTGTTCCTCCCCATGGACAAGGGAGGTAATTAGCGGACTTCCCCCTGCCAGGGAACACCTGTGACACCAGGCAGCTGCGTGGAGGGCGGCCCCGAACCTCCCCCACACAGTCAGCCGTGTTCAGGAATTCTGAGTGTGGGGAGGTTCCGTCTTCTGTCTGCAGCACCCGGGATCTCCTAGGAGCCCTTCGAGTGTCTTCCCCGAATCCCTCCCACTGCGGGCTGCCGGTGAAAGGAGGGGTTTGGGCTGGAAATGCAGGTAGCATCTTGTTCCTCCCCATGGACAGGGGAGGTAACTAGCGGACTTCCCCCTGCCAGGGAACACCTGTGACACCAGGCAGCTGCGTGGAGGGTGGCCCCGAAACTCCCCCACACAGTCAGCCGTGTTCCGGAATTCTGAGTGTGGGGAGGTTCCGTCTTCTGTCTGCAGCACCCGGGATCTCCTAGGAGCCCTTCGAGTGTCTTCCCCGAATCCCTCCCACTGCGGGCTGCCGGGGAAATGAGGGGGTTGGGCTGGAAACTCAGGTAGCATCTAGTGCCTCCCCATGGACAGGGGAGGAAAGTAGCGGACTTCCCCCTGCCAGGGAACACCTGTGACACCAGGCATCTGCGTGGATGGCGGCCCCGAAACTCCCCCACACAGTCAGCCGTTTTCCGGAATTCTGAGTGTGGTGAGGTTCCGTCTTATGTCTGCAGCACCCGGGTTCACCTAGGAGCCCTTCGAGTGACTTCCCCCAGTCCCTCACTGTGGGGGCTCCCGGGGAAAGGCGGGGGTTGGGATGGAATAGCAGGTAGCATCTTGTGCCTCCCCATGGACTGGGGAGGTAATTAGCGGACTTCCCCCTGCCAGGGAACACCTGTGACACCAGGCAGCTGCGTGGAGGGCGGCCCCGAACCTCCCCCACACAGTCAACCGTGTTCCGGAATTCTGAGTGTGGGGAGGTTCCGTCTTCTGTCTGCAGCACCCGGGATCTCCTAGGAGCCCTTCGAGTGTCTTCCCAGAGGCCCTCCCTGTGCGGGCTGCCGGGGAAAGGAGGGGGTTGTGCTGGAAACGCAGGTAGCATCTAGTGCCTCCCCATGGACAGGGGAGGTAATTAGCGGACTTCCACCTGCCAGGGAACACCTGTGACACAAGGCAGCTGCGTGGAGGGCGGCCCCGAACCTCCCCCACACAGTCATCCGTGTTCCGGAATTCTGAGTGTGGGGAGGTTCCGTCTTCTGTCTGCAGCACCCGGGTTCTCCTAGGAGCCTTTCGAGTGTCTTCCCCCAGTCCCTCCCTTTGCGGGCTGCCGGGGAAAGGCGGGGGTTGGGCTGGAAATGCAGGTAGCATCTTGTGCCTCACCATGGTCAAGGGAGGTAATTAGCGGACTTCCCCCTGCCAGGGAACACCTGTGACACCAGGCAGCTGCGTGGAGGGCGGCCCCGAACCTCCCCCACACAGTCAACCGTGTTCCGGAATTCTGAGTGTGGGGAGGTTCCGTCTTCTGTCTGCAGCACCCAGGATCTCCTAGGAGCCCTTCAAGAGTCTTCCCCCAGTCCCTCACTGTGCGGGCTGCCGGGGAAAGGCGGGGGTTGGGCTGGAAACGCAGGTAGCATCTAGTGCCTACCCATGGACAGGGGAGGTAATTAGCGGACTTCCCCCTGCCAGGGAACACCTGTGACACCAGGCAGCTGCGTGGAGGGCGGCCCCGAACCTCCCCCACACAGTCAACCGTGTTCCGGAATTCTGAGTGTGGGGAGGTTCCGTCTTATGTCTGCAGCACCCGGGATCTCCTAGGAGCCCTTCGAGAGTCTTCCCCGAGTCCCTCCCAGTGCGGGCAGCCGGGGAACTGCGGGGGTTGGGCTGGAAACTCAGGTAGTATCTAGTGCCTCCAGATGGACAGGGGAGGTAATTAGCGGTCTTCTCCCTGCCAGGGAACACCTGTGACACCAGTCAGCTGTGTTGACGGCGGCCCCGAACCTCGACCACACAGTCAGCCGTGTTCCGGAATTCCGTGTATGGGGAGGTTCCGTTTTCTGTCTGCAGCACCCGGGATCTCCTAGGAGCCCTTCGAGAGTTTTCCCCGAGTCCCTCCCAGTGCGGGCAGCCAGGGGAAGGCGGGGTTTGGGCTGGAAAAGCAGGTAGCATCTAGTGCCTCCCCATGGACAGGGGAGGTAATTAGCGGAATTCCCCCTGCCAGGGAACACCTGTGACAGCAGGCAGCTGCGTGGAGTGCGGCCCTAAACCTCACCCACACAGTCACACGTGTTCCGGAATTCTGAGTGTGGGGAGGTTCCGTCTTCTGTCTGCAGCACCCGGGATCTCCTAGGAGCCCTTCGAGTGTCTTCCCCGAATCCCTCCCACTGCGGGCTGCCGGGGAAATGCGGGGGTTGGGCTGGAAACTCAGGTAGCATCTAGTGCCTCCCCATGGACAGGGGAGGAAATTAGCGGACTTCCCCCTTCCAGGGAACACCTGTGACACCAGGCAGCTGCGTGGATGGCGGCCCCGAAACTCCCCCACACAGTCAGCCGTTTTCCGGAATTCTGAGTGTGGTGAGGTTCCGTCTTATGTCTGCAGCACTCGGGTTCACCTAGGAGCCCTTCGAGTGACTTCCCCCAGTCCCTCACTGTGGGGGCTGCCGGGGAAAGGAGGGGGTTGGGCTGGAATAGCAGGTAGCATCTTGTGCCTCCCCATGGACAGGGGAGGTAATTAGCGGACTTCCCCCTGCCAGGGAACACCTGTGACACCAGGCAGCTGCGTGGAGGGCGGCCCCGAACCTCCCCCACCCAGTCAGCCGTGTTCCGGAATTCTGAGTGTGGGGAGGTTCCGTCTTCTGTCTGCAGCACCCGGGATCTCCTAGGAGCCCTTCGAGAGTCTTCCCCGAGTCCCTCCCAGTGCGGGCAGCCGGGGAACTGCGGGGGTTGGGCTGGAAACTCAGGTAGTATCTAGTGCCTCCAGATGGACAGGGGAGGTAATTAGCGGTCTTCTCCCTGCCAGGGAACACCTGTGACACCAGTCAGCTGTGTTGACGGCGGCCCCGAACCTCGACCACACAGTCAGCCGTGTTCCGGAATTCCGTGTATGGGGAGGTTCCGTTTTCTGTCTGCAGCACCCGGAATCTCCTAGGAGCCATTCGAGAGTCTTCCCCGAGTCCCTCACAGTGCGGGCAGCCAGGGGAAGGCGGGGTTTGGGCTGGAAAAGCAGGTAGCATCTAGTGCCTCCCCATGGACAGGGGAGGTAATTAGCGGAATTCCCCCTGCCAGGGAACACCTGTGACACCAGGCAGCTGCGTGGAGTGCGGCCCTAAACCTCACCCACACAGTCACACGTGTTCCGGAATTCTGAGTGTGGGGAGGATCCGTCTTCTCTCTGCAGCACCCGGGTTTTCCTAGGAGCCTTTCGAGTGTCTTCCCCCAGTCCCTCCCTTTGCGGGCTGCCGGGGAAAGGAGGGGGTTGAGCTGGAAAAGCAGGTAGCATCTTGTGCCTCCCCATGCACAAGGGAGGTAATTAGCGGACTTCCCCCTGCCAGGGAACACCTGTGACACCAGGCAGCTGCGTGGAGGGCGGCCCCGAACCTCCCCCACACAGTCAGCCGTGTTCCGGAATTCTGAGTGTGAGGAGGTTCCGTCTTCTGTCTGCAGCACCCGGGATCTCCTAGGAGCCCTTCGAGTGTCTTCCCCGAATCCCTCCCACTGCGGGCTGCCGGTGAAAGGCTGGGGTTGGGCTGGAAAAGCAGGTAGCATCTTGTGCCTCCCCATGGACAAGGGAGGTAATTAGCGGACTTCCCCCTGCCAGGGAACACCTGTGACACCAGGCAGCTGCGTGGAGGGCGGCCCCGAACCTCCCCCACACAGTCAGCCGTGTTCCGGAATTCTGAGTGTGGGGAGGATCCGTCTTCTGTCTGCAGCACCCGGGATCTCCTAGGATCCCTTCGAATGTCTTCCCTAATCCCTCTCACTGCGGGCTGCCGGTGAAAGGCGGGGGTTGGGCTGGAAACTCAGGTAGCATCTAGTGCCTCCCCATGGACAGGGGAGGTAATTAGCGGACTTCCCCCTGCCAGGGAACACCTGTGACACCAGGCAGCTGCGTGGAGGGCGGCCCCGAACCTCCCCCACACAGTCAGCCGTGTTCAGGAATTCTGAGTGTGGGGAGGTTCCGTCTTATGTCTGCAGCACCCGGGATCTCCTAGGAGCCCTTCGAGTGTCTTCCCCGAATCCCTCCCACTGCGGGCTGCCGGGAAAGGCGGGGGTTGGGCTGGAAACTCAGGTAGCATCTAGTGCCTCCCCATGGACAGGGGAGGTAATTAGCGGACTTCCCCCTGCCAGGGAACACCTGTGACACCAGGCAGCTGCGTGGAGGGCGGCACCGAACCTCCCCCACACTCAGCCGTGTTCCGAAATTCTGAGTGTGGGGAGGTTCCGTCTTATGTCTGCAGCACCCTGGTTCACCTAGGAGCCCTTCGAGTGTCTTCCCCCAGTCCCTCACTGTGCGGGCTGCCGGGGAATGGCGGGGGTTGGGTTGGAAAAGCAGGTAGCATCTTGTGCCTCCCCATGGACAAGGGAGGTAATTAGCGGACTTCCCCCTGCCAGGGAACACCTGTGACACCAGGCAGCTTTGTGGATGACGGCCCCGAACCTCCCCCACACTGTCAACCGTGTTCCGGAATTCTGAGTGTGGGGAGGTTCCGTCTTCTGTCTGCAGCACCCGGGATCTCCTAGGAGCCCTTCGAGTGTCTTCCCAGAGTCCCTCCCTGTGCGGGCTGCCGGGGAAAGGAGGGGGTTGTGCTGGAAACGCAGGTAGCATCTAGTGCCTCCCCATGGACAGGGGAGGTAATTAGCGGACTTCCTCCTGCCAGGGAACACCTGTGACACAAGGCAGCTGCGTGGAGGGCGGCCACGAACCTCCCCTACACAGTCATCCGTGTTCCGGAATTCTGAGTGTGGGGAGGTTCCGTCTTCTGTCTGCAGCACCCGGGATCTCCTAGGAGCCTTTCGAGTGTCTTCCCCGAATCCCTCCCACTGCGGGCTGCCGGGGAAAGGCGGGGGTTGGGCTGGGACTCATTTAGCATCTAGTGCCTCCCCATGGACAGGGGAGGTAATTAGCGGACTTCCCCCTGCCAGGGAACACCTGTGACACCAGGCAGCTGCGTGGAGTGCGGCCCTAAACCTCACCCACACAGTCACACGTGTTCCGGAATTCTGAGTGTGGGGAGGTTCCGTCTTCCCTCTGCAGCACCCGGGTTCTCCTAGGAGCCTTTCGAGTGTCTTCCCCCAGTTCCTCACTTCGCGTGCTGCCGGGGAAAGGAGGCGGTTGGGCTGGAAAATCAGGTAGCATCTTGTGCCTCCCCATGGACAAGGGAGGTAATTAGCGGACTTCCCCCTGCCAGGGAACACCTGTGACACCAGGCAGCTGCGTGGAGTGCGGCCCCGAACCTCCACCACACAGTCAGCCGTGTTCCGGAATTCTGAGTGTGGGGAGGTTCCGTCTTCTGTCTGCAGTACCCGGGATCTCCTATGAGCCCTTCGAGTGTCTTCCCCGAATCCCTCCCACTGCGGGCTGCCGGTGAAAGGCGGGGGTTGGGCTGGAAACTCAGGTAGCATCTAGTGCCTCCCCATGGACAGGGGAGGAAATTAGCGGACTTCCCCCTTCCAGGGAACACCTGTGACACCAGGCAGCTGCGTGGATGGCGTCCCCGAAACTCCCCCACACAGTCAGCCGTTTTCCGGAATTCTGAGTGTGGTGAGGTTCCGTCTTATGTCTGCAGCACCCGGGTTCACCTAGGAGCCCTTCGAGTGACTTCCCCCAGTCCCTCACTGTGGGGGCTACCGGGGAAAGGAGGGGGTTGGGCTGGAATAGCAGGTAGCATCTTGTGCCTCCCCATGGACAGGGGAGGAAATTAGCGGACTTCCCCCTGCCAGGGAACACCTGTGACACCAGGCAGCTGCGTGGAGGGCGGCCCCGAACCTCCCCCACACAGTCAAACGTGTTCCGGAATTCTGAGTGTGGGGAGGTTCCGTCTTCTGTCTGCAGCACCCGGGATCTCCTAGGAGCCCTTCGAGTGTCTTCCCAGAGGCCCTCCCTGTGCGGGCTGCCGAGGAAAGGAGGGGTTTGTGCTGGAAACGAAGGTAGCATCTAGTGCCTCCCCATGGACAGGGGAGGTAATTAGCGGACTTCCACCTGCCAGGGAACACCTGTGACACAAGGCAGCTGCGTGGAGGGCGGCCCCGAACCTCCCCCACACAGTCATTCGTGTTTCGGAATTCTGAGTGTGGGGAGGTTCCGTCTTCTGTCTGCAGCACCCGGGTTCTCCTAGGAGCCTTTCGAGTGTCTTCCCCCAGTCCCTCCCTGTGCGGGCTGCCGGGGAAAGGCGGGGGTTGGGCTGGAAAAGCAGGTAGCATCTTGTGCCTCACCATGGACAAGGGAGGTAATTAGCGGAATTCCCCCTGCCAGGGAACACCTGTGACACCAGGCAGCTGCGTGGAGGGCGGCCCCGAACCTCCCCCACACAGTCAACCGTGTTCCGGAATTCTGAGTGTGGGGAGGTTCCGTCTTCTGTCTGCAGCACCCAGGATCTCTTAGGAGCCCTTCGAGAGTCTTCCCCCAGTCCCACACTGTGCGGGCTGCCGGGGAAAGAGGGGGTTGGGCTGGAAAAGCAGGTAGCATCTAGTGCCTCCCCATGGACAGGGGAGGTAATTAGCGGACTTCCCCCTGCCAGGGAACACCTGTGACACCAGGCAGCTGCGTGGAGGGCGGCCCCGAACCTCCCCCACACAGTCAACCTTGTTCCGGAATTCTGAGTGTGGGGAGGTTCCGTCTTATGTCTGCAGCACCCGGGATCTCCTAGGAGCCCTTCGAGAGTCTTCCCCGTGTCCCTCCCAGTGCGGGCAGCCGGGGAACTGCGGGGGTTGGGCTGGAAACTCAGGTAGTATCTAGTGCCTCCCCATGGACAGGGGAGGTAATTAGCGGTCTTCCCCCTGCCAGGGAACACCTGTGACACCAGTCAGCTGCGTGGACGGCGGCCCCGAACCTCGACCACACAGTCAGCCGTGTTCCGGAATTCTGAGTGTGTGGAGGTTCCGTTTTCTGTCTGCAGCACCCGGGATCTCCTAGGAGCCCTTCGAGAGTCTTCCCCGAGTCCCTCCCAGTGCGGGCAGCCAGGGAAAGGCGGGGTTTGGGCTGGAAAAGCAGGTAGCATCTAGTGACTCCCCATGGACAGGGGAGGTAATTAGCGGAATTCCCCCTGCCAGGGAACACCTGTGACACCAGGCAGCTGCGTGGAGTGCGGCCCTAAACCTCACCCACACAGTCACACGTGTTCCGGAATTCTGAGTGTGGGGAGGTTCCGTCTTCCCTCTGCAGCACCCGGGTTCTCCTAGGAGCCTTTCGAGTGTCTTCCCCCAGTTCCTCACTTCGCGTGCTGCCGGGGAAAGGAGGCGGTTGGGCTGGAAAATCAGGTAGCATCTTGTGCCTCCCCATGGACAAGGGAGGTAATTAGCGGACTTCCCCCTGCCAGGGAACACCTGTGACACCAGGCAGCTGCGTGGAGTGCGGCCCCGAACCTCCACCACACAGTCAGCCGTGTTCCGGAATTCTGAGTGTGGGGAGGTTCCGTCTTCTGTCTGCAGTACCCGGGATCTCCTATGAGCCCTTCGAGTGTCTTCCCCGAATCCCTCCCACTGCGGGCTGCCGGTGAAAGGCGGGGGTTGGGCTGGAAACTCAGGTAGCATCTAGTGCCTCCCCATGGACAGGGGAGGAAATTAGCGGACTTCCCCCTTCCAGGGAACACCTGTGATACCAGGCAGCTGCGTGGATGGCGTCCCCGAAACTCCCCCACACAGTCAGCCGTTTTCCGGAATTCTGAGTGTGGTGAGGTTCCGTCTTATGTCTGCAGCACACGGGTTCACCTAGGAGCCCTTCGAGTGACTTCCCCCAGTCCCTCACTGTGGGGGCTACCGGGGAAAGGAGGGGGTTGGGCTGGAATAGCAGGTAGCATCTTGTGCCTCCCCATGGACAGGGGAGGAAATTAGCGGACTTCCCCCTGCCAGGGAACACCTGTGACACCAGGCAGCTTCGTGGAGGGCGGCCCCGAACCTCCCCCACACAGTCACACGTGTTCCGGAATTCTGAGTGTGGGGAGGTTCCGTCTTCTCTCTGCAGCACCCGGGTTTTCCTAGGAGCCTTTCGAGTGTCTTCCCCCAGTCCCTCCCTTTGCGGACTGCCGGGGAAAGGAGGGGGTTGAGCTGGAAAAGCAGGTAGCATCTTGTGCCTCCCCATGCACAAGGGAGGTAATTAGCGGACTTCCCCCTGCCAGGGAACACCTGTGATACCAGGCAGCTGCGTGGAGGCGGCCCCGAACCTCCCCCACACAGTCACCCGTGTTCAGGAATTCTGAGTGTGGGGAGGTTCCGTCTTCTGTCTGCAGCACCCGGGATCTCCTAGGAGCCCTTCGAGTGTCTTCCCCGAATCCCTCCCACTGCGGGCTGCCGGTGAAAAGAGGGGTTTGGGCTGGAAAAGCAGGTAGCATCTAGTGCCTCCCCATGGACAGGGGAGGTAATTAGCGGAATTCCCCCTGCCAGGGAACACCTGTGACACCAGGCAGCTGCGTGGAGTGCGGCCCTAAACCTCACCCACACAGTCACACGTGTTCCGGAATTCTGAGTGTGGGGAGGTTCCGTCTTCTCTCTGCAGCACCCGGGTTTTCCTAGGAGCCTTTCGAGTGTCTTCCCCCAGTCCCTCCCTTTGCGGGCTGCCGGGGAAAGGAGGGGGTTGCGCTGGAAATGCAGGTAGCATCTTGTGCCTCCCCATGGACAGGGGAGGTAACTAGCGGACTTCCCCCTGCCAGGGAACACCTGTGACACCAGGCAGCTGCGTGGAGGGCGGCCCCGAAACTCCCCCACACAGTCAGCCGTGTTCCGGAATTCTGAGTGTGGGGAGGTTCCGTCTTCTGTCTGCAGCACCCGGGATCTCCTAGGAGCCCTTCGAGTGTCTTCCCCGAATCCCTCCCACTGCGGGCTGCCGGGGAAATGCGGGGGTTGGGCTGGAAACTCAGGTAGCATCTAGTGCCTCCCCATGGACAGGGGAGGAAATTAGCGGACTTCCCCCTGCCAGGGAACACCTGTGACACCAGGCAGCTGCGTGGATGGCGGCCCCGAAACTCCCCCACACAGTCAGCCGTTTTCCAGAATTCTGAGTGTGGTGAGGTTCCGTCTTATGACTGCAGCACTCGGGTTCACCTAGGAGCCCTTCGAGTGACTTCCCCCAGTCCCTCACTGTGGGGGCTGCCAGGGAAAGGAGGGGGTTGGGCTGGAATAGCAGGTAGCATCTTGTGCCTCCCCATGGACAGGGGAGGTAATTAGCGGACTTCCCCCTGCCAGGGAACACCTGTGACACCAGGCAGCTGCGTGGAGGGCGGCCCCGAACCTCCCCCACACAGTCAACCGTGTTCCGGAATTCTGAGTGTGGGGAGGTTCCGTCTTCTGTCTGCAGCACCCGGGATCTCCTAGGAGCCCTTCGAGTGTCTTCCCAGAGGCCCTCCCTGTGCGGGCTGCCGGGGAAAGGAGGGGGTTGTGCTGGAAACGAAGGTAGCATCTAGTGCCTCCCCATGGACAGGGGAGGTAATTAGCGGACTTCCACCTGCCAGGGAACACCTGTGACACAAGGCAGCTGCGTGGAGGGCGGCCCCGAACCTCCCCCACACAGTCATCCGTGTTCCGGAATTCTGAGTGTGGGGAGGTTCCGTCTTCTGTCTGCAGCACCCGGGTTCTCCTAGGAGCCTTTCGAGTGTCTTCCCCCAGTCCCTCCCTGTGCGGTCTGCCGGGGAAAGGCGGGGGTTGGGCTGGAAAAGCAGGTAGCATCTTGTGCCTCACCATGGACAAGGGAGGTAATTAGCGGACTTCCCCCTGCCAGGGAACACCTGTGACACCAGGCAGCTGCGTGGAGGGCGGCCCCGAACCTCCCCCACACAGTCAACCGTGTTCCGGAATTCTGAGTGTGGGGAGGTTCCGTCTTCTGTCTGCAGCACACAGGATCTCCTAGGAGCCCTTCGAGAGTCTTCCCCCAGTCCCTCACTGTGCGGGCTGCCGGGGAAAGGCGGGGGTTGGGCTGGAAACGCAGGTAGCATCTAGTGCCTACCCATGGACAGGGGAGGTAATTAGCGGACTTCCCCCTGCCAGGGAACACCAGGCAGCTGCGTGGAGGGCGGCCCCGAACCTCCCCCACACAGTCAACCGTGTTCCGGAATTCTGAGTGTGGGGAGGTTCCGTCTTATGTCTGCAGCACCCGGGATCTCCTAGGAGCCCTTCGAGAGTCTTCCCCGAGTCCCTCCCAGTGCGGGCAGCCGGGGAACTGCGGGGGTTGGGCTGGAAACTCAGGTAGTATCTAGTGCCTCCAGATGGACAGGGGAGGTAATTAGCGGTCTTCTCCCTGCCAGGGAACACCTGTGACACCAGTCAGCTGTGTTGACGGCGGCCCCGAACCTCGACCACACAGTCAGCCGTGTTCCGGAATTCCGTGTATGGGGAGGTTCCGTTTTCTGTCTGCAGCACCCGGGATCTCCTAGGAGCCCTTCGAGAGTCTTCCCCGAGTCCCTCCCAGTGCGGGCAGCCAGGGGAAGGCGGGGTTTTTGCTGGAAAAGCAGGTAGCATCTAGTGCCTCCCCATGGACAGGGGAGGTAATTAGCGGAATTCCCCCTGCCAGGGAAAACCTGTGACACCAGGCAGCTGCGTGGAGTGCGGCCCTAAACCTCACCCACACAGTCACACGTGTTCCGGAATTCTGAGTGTGGGGAGGTTCCGTCTTCTCTCTGCAGCACCCGGGTTTTCCTAGGAGCCTTTCGAGTGTCTTCCCGCAGTCCCTCACTTTGCGGGCTGCCGGGGAAAGGAGGGGGTTGAGCTGGAAAAGCAGGTAGCATCTTGTGCCTCTCCATGCACAACGGAGGTAATTAGCGGACTTCCCCCTGCCAGGGAACACCTGTGATACCAGGCAGCTGCGTGGAGGGCGGCCCCGAACCTCCCCCACACAGTCAGCCGTGTTCCGGAATTCTGAGTGTGGGGAGGTTCCGTCTTCTGTCTGCAGCACCCGGGATCTCCTAGGAGCCCTTCGAGTGTCTTCCCCGAATCCCTGCCACTGCGGGCTGCCGGTGAAAGGCTGGGGTTGGGCTGGAAAAGCAGGTAGCATCTTGTGCCTCCCCATGGACATGGGAGGTAATTAGCGGACTTCCCCCTGCCAGGGAACACCTGTGACACCAGGCAGCTGCGTGGAGGGCGGCCCCGAACCTCCCCCACACAGTCAGCCGTGTTCCGGAATTCTGAGTGTGGGGAGGTTCCGTCTTCTGTCTGCAGCACCCGGGATCTCCTAGGATCCCTTCGAATGTCTTCCCCGAATCCCTGTCACTGCGGGCTGCCGGTGAAAGGCGGGGGTTGGGCTGGAAACTCATGTAGCATCTAGTGCCTCCCCATGGACAGGGGAGGTAATTAGCGGACTTCCCCCTGCCAGGGAACACCTGTGACACCAGGCAGCTGCGTGGAGGGCGGCCCCGAACCTCCCCCACACAGTCAGCCGTGTTCAGGAATTCTGAGTGTGGGGAGGTTCCGTCTTATGTCTGCAGCACCCGGGATCTCCTAGGAGCCCTTCGAGTGTCTTCCCCGAATCCCTCCCACTGCGGGCTGCCGGGAAAGGCGGGGGTTGGGCTGGAAACTCTGGTAGCATCTAGTGCCTCCCCATGGACAGGGGAGGTAATTAGCGGACTTCCCCCTGCCAGGGAACACCTGTGACACCAGGCAGCTGCGTGGAGGACGGCCCCGAACCTCCCCCACACAGTCAACCGTGTTCCGGAATTCTGAGTGTGGGGAGGTTCCGTCTTATGTCTGCAGCACCCTGGTTCACCTAGGAGCCCTTCGAGTGTCTTCCCCCAGTCCCTCACTGTGCGGGCTGCCGGGGAATGGCGGGGGTTGGGTTGGAAAAGCAGGTAGCATCTTGTGCCTCCCCATGGACAAGGGAGGTAATTAGCGGAATTCCCCCTGCCAGGGAACACCTGTGACACCAGGCAGCTTTGTGGAGGACGGCCCCGAACCTCCCCCACACAGTCAACCGTGTTCCGGAATTCTGAGTGTGGGGAGGTTCCGTCTTCTCTCTGCAGCACCCGGGATCTCCTAGGAGCCCTTCGAGTGTCTTCCCAGAGTCCCTCCCTGTGCGGGCTGCCGGGGAAAGGAGGGGGTTGTGCTGGAAACGCAGGTAGCATCTAGTGCCTCCCCATGGACAGGGGAGGTAATTAGCGGAATTCCTCCTGCCAGGGAACACCTGTGACACAAGGCAGCTGCGTGGAGGGCGGCCACGAACCTCCCCTACACAGTCATCCGTGTTCCGGAATTCTGAGTGTGGGGAGGTTCCGTCTTCTGTCTGCAGCACCCGGGATCTCCTAGGAGCCTTTCGAGTGTCTTCCCCGAATCCCTCCCACTGCGGGCTGCCGGGGAAAGGCGGGGGTTGGGCTGGAACTCATTTAGCATCTAGTGCCTCCCCATGGACAGGGGAGGTAATTAGCGGACTTCCCCCTGCCAGGGAACACCTGTGACACCAGGCAGCTGCGTGGAGGGCGGCCCCGAACCTCCCCGACACAGTCAGCCGTGTTCCGGAATTCTGAGTGTGGGGAGGTTCCGTCTTATGTCTGCAGCACCCGGGTTCACCTAGGAGCCCTACGAGTGTCTTCCCCCAGTCCCTCACTTTGCGAGCTGCCGGGGAATGGCGGAGTTTGGGCTGGAAAAGCAGGTAGCATCTTGTGCCTCCCCATGGACAAGGGAGGTAAAAGCGGACTTCCCCCTGCCAGGGAACACCTGTGACACCAGGCAGCTGCGTGGAGGGCGGCCCCGAACCTCCCCCACACAGTCAACCGTGTTCCGGAATTCTGAGTGTGGGGAGGTTCCGTCTTCTGTCTGCAGCACCCGGGATCTACTAGGAGCCCTTCGAGAGCCTTCCCCCAGTCCCTACCAGTGCTGGCTGCCGGGGAAATGCGGGGGTTGGGCTGGAAACGCAGGTAGCATCTAGTGCCTTCCCATGGACAGGGGAGGTAATTAGCGGACTTCCCCCTGCCAGGGAACACCTGTGACACCAGGCAGCTGCGTGGAGGGCGGCCCCGAACCTCCCCCACACAGTCAACATTGTTCCGGAATTCTGAGTGTGGGGAGGTTCCGTCTTATGTCTGCAGCACCCGGGATCTCCTAAGAGCCCTTCGAGAGTCTTCCCCGTGTCCCTCCCAGTGCGGGCATCCGGGGAACTGCGGGGGTTGGGCTGGAAACTCAGGTAGTATCTAGTGCCTCCCCATGGACAGGGGAGGTAATTAGCGGTCTTCCCCCTGCCAGGGAACACCTGTGACACCAGTCAGCTGCGTGGACGGCGGCCCCGAACCTCGACCACACAGTCAGCCGTGTTCCGGAATTCTGAGTGTGTGGAGGTTCCGTTTTCTGTCTGCAGCACCCGGGATCTCCTAGGAGCCCTTCGAGAGTCTTCCCCGAGTCCCTCCCAGTGCGGGCAGCCAGGGAAAGGCGGGGTTTGGGCTGGAAAAGCAGGTAGCATCTAGTGCCTCCCCATGGACAGGGGAGGTAATTAGCGGAATTCCCCCTGCCAGGGAACACCTGTGACACCAGGCAGCTGCGTGGAGTGCGGCCCTAAACCTCACCCACACAGTCACACGTGTTCCGGAATTCTGAGTGTGGGGAGGTT
Organism: Camelus bactrianus; assembly: GCF_048773025.1. Classification (NCBI taxonomy): domain Eukaryota; kingdom Metazoa; phylum Chordata; class Mammalia; order Artiodactyla; family Camelidae; genus Camelus; species Camelus bactrianus. The sequence continues at coordinate 7,039,245 of NW_027413957.1, read as the reverse complement.
CCGTCTTCCCTCTGCAGCACCCGGGTTCTCCTAGGAGCCTTTCGAGTGTCTTCCCCCAGTTCCTCACTTTGCGTGCTGCCGGGGAAAGGAGGCGGTTGGGCTGGAAATTAGGTAGCATCTTGTGCCTCCCCATGGACACGGGAGGTAATTAGCGGACTTCCCCCTGCCAGGGAACACCTGTGACACCAGGCAGCTGCGTGGAGTGCGGCCCCGAACCTCCACCACACAGTCAGCCGTGTTCCGGAATTCTGAGTGTGGGGAGGTTCCGTCTTCTGTCTGCAGTACCCGGGATCTCCTATGAGCCCTTCGAGTGTCTTCCCCGAATCCCTCACACTGCGGGCTGCCGGTGAAAGGCGGGGGTTGGGCTGGAAACTCAGGTAGCATCTAGTGCCTCCCCATGGACAGGGGAGGAAATTAGCGGACTTCCCCCTTCCAGGGAACACCTGTGACACCAGGCAGCTGCGTGGATGGCGGCCCCGAAACTCCCCCACACAGTCAGCCGTTTTCCGGAATTCTGAGTGTGGTGAGGTTCCGTCTTATGTCTGCAGCACCCGGGTTCACCTAGGAGCCCTTCGAGTGACTTCCCCCAGTCCCTCACTGTGGGGGCTACCGGGGAAAGGAGGGGGTTGGGCTGGAATAGCAGGTAGCATCTTGTGCCTCCCCATGGACAGGGGAGGAAATTAGCGGACTTCCCCCTGCCAGGGAACACCTGTGACACCAGGCAGCTGCGTGGAGGGCGGCCCCGAACCTCCCCCACACAGTCAAACGTGTTCCGGAATTCTGAGTGTGGGGAGGTTCCGTCTTCTCTCTGCAGCACCCGGGTTTTCCTAGGAGCCTTTCGAGTGTCTTCCCCCAGTCCCTCCCTTTGCGGACTGCCGGGGAAAGGAGGGGGTTGAGCTGGAAAAGCAGGTAGCATCTTGTGCCTCCCCATGCACAAGGGAGGTAATTAGCGGACTTCCCCCTGCCAGGGAACACCTGTGATACCAGGCAGCTGCGTGAAGGGCGGCCCCGAACCTCCCCCACACAGTCACCCGTGTTCAGGAATTCTGAGTGTGGGGAGGTTCCGTCTTCTGTCTGCAGCACCCGGGATCTCCTAGGAGCCCTTCGAGTGTCTTCCCCGAATCCCTCCCACTGCGGGCTGCCGGTGAAAAGAGGGGGTTGGGCTGGAAAAGCAGGTAGCATCTTGTGCCTCCCCATGGACAAGGGAGGTAATTAGCAGACTTCCCCCTGCCAGGGAACACCTGTGACATCAGGCAGCTGCGTGGAGGGCGGCCCCGAACCTCCCCCACACAGTAGGCCGTGTTCCGGAATTCTGAGTGTGGGGTGGTTCCGTCTTCTGTCTGCAGCACCCAGGATCTCCTAGGAGCCCTTCGAGAGTCTTCCCCCAGTCCCTACCAGTGCTGGCTGCCGGGGAAAGGCGGGGGTTGGGCTGGAAACGCAGGTAGCATCTAGTGCCTACCCATGGACAGGGGAGGTAATTAGCGGACTTCCCCCTGCCAGGGAACACCTGTGACACCAGGCAGCTGCGTGGAGGGCTGCCCCGAACCTCCCCCACACAGTCAACCTTGTTCCGGAATTCTGAGTGTGGGGAGGTTCCGTCTTATGTCTGCAGCACCCGGGATCTCCTAGGAGCACTTCGAGAGTCTTCCCCGTGTCCCTCCCAGTGCGGGTAGCCGGGGAACTGCGGGGGTTGGGCTGGAAACTCAGGTACTATCTAGTGCCTCCCCATGGACAGGGGAGGTAATTAGCGGTCTTCCCCCTGCCAGGGAACACCTGTGACACCAGTCAGCTGCGTGGACGGCGGCCCCGAAAATCGACCACACAGTCAGCCGTGTTCCGGAATTCTGAGTGTGTGGAGGTTCCGTTTTCTGTCTGCAGCACCCGGGATCTCCTAGGAGCCCTTCGAGATTCTTCCCCGAGTCCCTCTCAGTGCGGGCAGCCAGGGAAAGGCGGGGTTTGGGCTGGAAAAGCAGGTAGCATCTAGTGCCTCCCCATGGACAGGGGAGGTAATTAGCGGAATTCCCCCTGCCAGGGAACACCTGTGACACCAGGCAGCTGCGTGGAGTGCGGCCCTAAACCTCACCCACACAGTCACACGTGTTCCGGAATTCTGAGTGTGGGGAGGTTCCGTCTTCCCTCTGCAGCACCCGGGTTCTCCTAGGACCCTTTCGCGTGTCTTCCCCCAGTTCCTCACTTTGCGGGCTGCCGGGGAAAGGAGGCGGTTGGGCTGGAAAATCAGGTAGCATCTAGTGCCTCCCCATGGACAGGGGAGGTAATTAGCGGAATTCCCCCTGCCAGGGAACACCTGTGACACCAGGCAGCTGCGTGGAGCGCGGCCCCGAAGCTCCACCACTCAGTCAACCGTGTTCCGGAATTCTGAGTGTGGGGAGGTTCCGTCTTATGTCTGCAGCACCCGGGTTCACCTAGGAGACGTTCGAGTGTCTTCCCCCAGTCCCTCACTGTGCGGGCTGCCGGGGAATGGCGGGGGTTGGGCTGGTAATACAGGTAGAATCTTGTGCCTCCCCATGGACTGGGGAGGTAATTAGCGGACTTCCCCCTGCCAGGGAACAACTGTGACACCAGGAATCTGCGTGGAGTGCGGCAATGAACCTCACCCACACAGTCACACGTGTTCCGGAATTCTGAGTGTGGGGAGGTTCCGTCTTCTGTCTGCAGCACCCGGGTTCTCCTAGGAACCTTTCGAGTGTCTTCGCCCAGTCCCTCCCTGTGCGGGCTGCCGGGGAAAGGCGGGGGATGGGCTGGAAAAACAGGTAGCATCTTGTGCCTCCCCATGGACAAGGGTGGTAATTAGCAGACTTCCCCCTGCCAGGGAACACCTGTGACACCAGGCAGCTGCGTGGAGGGCGGCCCCGAACCTCCCCCACACAGTAGGCCGTGTTCCGGAATTCTGAGTGTGGGGAGGTTCCGTCTTCTGTCTGCAGGACCCGGGATCTCCTAGGAGCACTTCGAGTGTCTTCCCCGAATCCCTCCCACTGCGGACTGCCGGGGAAAGGCGGGGTTTGGGCTGGAAACTCAGGTAGCATCTAGTGCCTCCCCATGGACAGGGGAGGTAATTAGCGGACTTCTCCCTGCCAGGGAACACCTGTGACACCAGGCAGCTGCGTGGAGGGCGACCCCGAACCTCCCCCACACTGTCAGCCGTGTTCCGGAATTCTGAGTGTGGGGAGGATCCGTCTTCTGTCTGCAGGACCCGGGTTCACCTAGGAGCCCTTCGAGTGTCTTCCCCCAGTCCCTAACTCTGCGGGCTGCCGGGGAATGGCGGACGTTGGGCTGGAAAAGCAGGTAGCATCTTGTGCCTCCCCATGGACAAGGGAGGTAATTAGCGGAATTCCCCCTGCCAGGGAACACCTGTGACACCAGGCAGCTGCGTGGAGTGCGGCCCTAAACCTCACCCACGCAGTCACACGTGTTCCGGAATTCGGAGTGTGGGGAGGTTCCGTCTTCTGTCTGCAGCACCCGGGTTCTCCTAGAAGCCTTTCGAGTGTCTTCCCCCATTCCCTCCCTTTGCGGGCTGCCGGGGAAAGGAGGGGGTTCGGCTGGAAAAGCAGGAAGCATCTTGTGCCTCCCCATGGACAAAGGAGGTAATTAGCGGACTTCCCCCTGCCAGGGAACACCTGTGTCACCAGGCAGCTGCGTGGAGGGCGGCCCCGAACTTCCCCCAAACAGTCAGCCGTGTTCCGGAATTCTGAGTGTGGGGAGGTTCGGTCTTATGTCTGCAGCACCCGGGTTCACCTAGGAGCCCTTCGAGTGTCTTCCCCCAGTCCCTCACTTTGCGGGCTGCCGGGCAATGGCAGAGGTTGAGCTGGAAACTCAGGTAGCATCTAGTGCCTCCCCATGGACAGGGGAGGTAATTAGCGGACTTCCACCTGCCAGGGAACACCTGTGACACAAGGCAGCTGCGTGGAGGGCGGACCCGAACCTCCCCCACACAGTCATCCTTGTTCCGGAATTCTGAGTGTGGGGAGGTTCCGTCTTCTGTCTGCAGCACCCGGGTTCTCCTAGGAGCCTTTCGAGTGTCTTCCCCCAGTTCCTCCCTGTGCGGGCTGCCGGGGAAAGGCGGGGGTTGGGCTGGAAAAGCAGGTAGCATCTTGTGCCTCCCCATGGACAAGGGAGGTAATTAGCGGACTTCCACCTGCCAGGGAACACCTGTGACACTTGGCAGCTGCGTGGAGGGCGGCCCCAAACCTCCCCCACACAGTCATCCTTGTTCCGGTATTCTGAGTGTGGGGAGGTTCCGTCATCTGTCTGCAGCACCCGGGTTCTCCTAGGAGCCTTTCGAGTGTCTTCCCCAAGTTCCTCCCTGTGCGGGATGCCGGGGAAAGGCGGGGGTTGGGCTGGAAAAGCAGGTAGCATCTTGTGCCTCCCCATGGACAAGGGAGGTAATTAGCGGACTTCCCCCTGCCAGGGAACACCTGTGACACTTGGCAGCTGCGTGGAGGGCGGCCCCAAACCTCCCCCACACAGTCACACGTGTTCCGGAATTCTGAGTGTGGGGAGGTTCCGTCTTATGTCTGCAGCACCTGGGTTCACCTAGGAGCCCTTCGAGTGTCTTCCCCCAGTCCCTCACTGTTCGGGCTGCCGGGGAATGGCGGAGGTTGGGCTGGAAAAGCAGGTAGCATCTTGTGCCTCCCCATGGACAAGGGAGGTAATTAGCGGACCTCCCCCTGCCAGGGAATACCTGTGACACCAGGCAGCTGCGTGGAGGGCGGCCCCGAACCTCCCCCACACAGTCAGCCGTGTTCAGGAATTCTGACAGTGGGGAGGTTCCGTTTTTGTCTGCAGCACCCGGGATCTCCTAGGAGCCCTTCGAGTGTCTTCCCCGAATCCCTCCCCCTGCGGGCTGCCGGGGAAAGGCGGGGGTTGGGCTGGAAACTCAGGTAGCATCTAGTGCCTCCCCATGGACAGGGGAGGTAATTAGAGGACTTCCCCCTGCCAGGGAACACCTGTGACACCAGGCAGCAACGTGGAGGGCGGCCCCTAACCTCCCCCACACAGTCAGCCGTGTTCCGGAATTCTGAGTGTGGGGAGGTTCCGTCTTATGTCTGCAGCACCCGGGTTCACCTAGGAGCCCTTCGAGTGTCTTCCCCCAGTCCCTCACTGTGCGGGCTGCCGGGGAATGGCGGAGGTTGGGCTGGAAAAGCAGGTAGCATCTTGTGCCTCCCCATCGACAAGGGAGATAATTAGCGGACTTCCCCCTGCCAGGGAACACCTGTGACACCAGGCAGCTGCGTGGAGGGCGGCCCCGAACCTCCCCCACACAGTAGGCCGTGTTCCGGAATTCTGAGTGTGGGGAAGTTCCGTCTTCTGTCTGCAGGACCCGGGATCTCCTAGGAGCACTTCGAGTGTCTTCCCCGAATCCCTCCCACTGCGGACTGCCGGGGAAAGGCGGGGTTTGGGCTGGAAACTCAGGTAGCATCTAGTGCCTCCCCATGGACAGGGGAGGTAATTAGCGGACTTCTCCCTGCCAGGGAACACCTGTGACACCAGGCAGCTGCGTGGGGGGCGACCCCGAACCTCCCCCACACAGTCAGCCGTGTTCCGGAATTCTGAGTGTGGGGAGGATCCGTCTTCTGTCTGCAGCACCCGGGTTCACCTAGGAGCCCTTCGAGTGTCTTCCCCCAGTCCCTAACTCTGCGGGCTGCCGGGGAATGGCGGACGTTGGGCTGGAAAAGCAGGTAGCATCTTGTGCCTCCCCATGGACAAGGGAGGTAATTAGCGGAATTCCCCCTGCCAGGGAACACCTGTGACACCAGGCAGCTGCGTGGAGTGCGGCCCTAAACCTCACCCACGCAGTCACACGTGTTCCGGAATTCGGAGTGTGGGGAGGTTCCGTCTTCTGTCTGCAGCACCCGGGTTCTCCTAGAAGCCTTTCGAGTGTCTTCCCCCATTCCCTCCCTTTGCGGGCTGCCGGGGAAAGGAGGGGGTTGGGCTGGAAAAGCAGGAAGCATCTTGTGCCTCCCCATGGACAAAGGAGGTAATTAGCGGACTTCCCCCTGCCAGGGAACACCTGTGTCACCAGGCAGCTGCGTGGAGGGCGGCCCCGAACTTCCCCCAAACAGTCAGCCGTGTTCCGGAATTCTGAGTGTGGGGAGGTTCGGTCTTATGTCTGCAGCACCCGGGTTCACCTAGGAGCCCTTCGAGTGTCTTCCCCCAGTCCCTCACTTTGCGGGCTGCCGGGCAATGGCAGAGGTTGAGCTGGAAACTCAGGTAGCATCTAGTGCCTCCCCATGGACAGGGGAGGTAATTAGCGGACTTCCACCTGCCAGGGAACACCTGTGACACAAGGCAGCTGCGTGGAGGGCGGACCCGAACCTCCCCCACACAGTCATCCTTGTTCCGGAATTCTGAGTGTGGGGAGGTTCCGTCTTCTGTCTGCAGCACCCGGGTTCTCCTAGGAGCCTTTCGAGTGTCTTCCCCCAGTTCCTCCCTGTGCGGGCTGCCGGGGAAAGGCGGGGGTTGGGCTGGAAAAGCAGGTAGCATCTTGTGCCTCCCCATGGACAAGGGAGGTAATTAGCGGACTTCCACCTGCCAGGGAACACCTGTGACACTTGGCAGCTGCGTGGAGGGCGGCCCCAAACCTCCCCCACACAGTCATCCTTGTTCCGGTATTCTGAGTGTGGGGAGGTTCCGTCTTCTGTCTGCAGCACCCGGGTTCTCCTAGGAGCCTTTCGAGTGTCTTCCCCAAGTTCCTCCCTGTGCGGGATGCCGGGGAAAGGCGGGGGTTGGGCTGGAAAAGCAGGTAGCATCTTGTGCCTCCCCATGGACAAGGGAGGTAATTAGCGGACTTCCCCCTGCCAGGGAACACCTGTGACACTTGGCAGCTGCGTGGAGGGCGGCCCCAAACCTCCCCCACACAGTCACACGTGTTCCGGAATTCTGAGTGTGGGGAGGTTCCGTCTTATGTCTGCAGCACCTGGGTTCACCTAGGAGCCCTTCGAGTGTCTTCCCCCAGTCCCTCACTGTTCGGGCTGCCGGGGAATGGCGGAGGTTGGGCTGGAAAAGCAGGTAGCATCTTGTGCCTCCCCATGGACAAGGGAGGTAATTAGCGGACCTCCCCCTGCCAGGGAATACCTGTGACACCAGGCAGCTGCGTGGAGGGCGGCCCCGAACCTCCCCCACACAGTCAGCCGTGTTCAGGAATTCTGACAGTGGGGAGGTTCCGTTTTTGTCTGCAGCACCCGGGATCTCCTAGGAGCCCTTCGAGTGTCTTCCCCGAATCCCTCCCCCTGCGGGCTGCCGGGGAAAGGCGGGGGTTGGGCTGGAAACTCAGGTAGCATCTAGTGCCTCCCCATGGACAGGGGAGGTAATTAGAGGACTTCCCCCTGCCAGGGAACACCTGTGACACCAGGCAGCAACGTGGAGGGCGGCCCCTAACCTCCCCCACACAGTCAGCCGTGTTCCGGAATTCTGAGTGTGGGGAGGTTCCGTCTTATGTCTGCAGCACCCGGGTTCACCTAGGAGCCCTTCGAGTGTCTTCCCCCAGTCCCTCACTGTGCGGGCTGCCGGGGAATGGCGGAGGTTGGGCTGGAAAAGCAGGTAGCATCTTGTGCCTCCCCATCGACAAGGGAGATAATTAGCGGACTTCCCCCTGCCAGGGAACACCTGTGACAACAGGCAGCTGCGTGGACGGCGGCCCCAAACCTCGACCACACAGTCAGCCGTGTTCCGGAATTCTGAGTGTGGGGAGGTTCCGTCTTCTGTCTGCAGCACCCGGGATCTCCTAGGAGCCCTTCGAGAGTTTTCCCCGAGTCCCTCCCAGTGCGGGCAGCCAGGGAGAGGCGGGGTTTGGGCTGGAAACGCAGGTAGCATCTAGTGCCTCCCCATGGACAGGGGAGGTAATTAGCGGAATTCCCCCTGCCAGGGAACACCTGTGACACAAGGCAGCTGCGTGGAGTGCGCCCCTAACCCTCACCCACACAGTCACACGTGTTCCGGAATTCTGAGTGTGGGGAGGTTCCGTCTTCTGTCTGCAGCACCCGGGTTCTCCTAGGAGCCTTTCGAGTGTCTTCCCCCAGTCCCTCCCTGTGCGGGCTGCAGGGGAAAGGCGGGGGTTGGGCTTTAAAAGCAGGTAGCATCTTGTGCCTCCCCATGGACAAGGGAGGTAATTAGCGGACTTCCCCCTGCCAGGGAACACCTGTGACACCAGGCAGCTTCGTGGAGGGCGGCCCTGAACCTCCCCCACACAGTCAGCCGTGTTCAGGAATTCTGAGTGTGGGGAGGTTCCGTCTTCTGTCTGCAGCACCCGGGATCTCCTAGGAGCCCTTCGAGTGTCTTCCCCGAGTCCCTCCCACTGCGGGCTGCCGGGGAAAGGCGGGGGTTGGGCTGGAAGCTCAGGTAGCATCTAGTGCCTCCCCATGGGCAGGGGAGGTAATTAGCGGACTTCCCCCTGCCAGGGAACACCTGTGACACCAGGCAGATGCGTGGAGGGCGGCCCCGACCCTCCCCCACACAGTCAGCCGTGTTCCGGAATTCTGAGTGTGGGGAGGTTCCGTTTATGTCTGCAGCACCCGGGTTCTCCTAGGAGCCCTTCGAGTGTCTTCCCCCATTCCCTCACTGTGCGGGCTGCCGGGGAATGGCGGGGGTTGGGCTGGAAAAGCAGGTAGCATCTTGTGCCTCCCCATGGACAGGGGAGGTAATTAGCGGACTTCCCCCTGCCAGGGAACACCTGTGACACCAGGCAGCTGCGTGGAGGGCGGCCCCGAACCTCCCCCACTCTGTCAGCCGTGTTCCGTTATTCTGAGGGTCGGGAGGTTCCGTCTTCTGTCTGCAGCACCCGGGATCTCCTAGGAGCACTTCGAGAGTTTTCACCGAGTCCCTCCCAGTGCGGGCAGGCAGGGAAAGTCGGGGTTAAGGCTGGAAACGCAGGTAGCATCTAGTGCCTCCTCATGGACAGGGGAGGTAATTAGCGGAATTCCCCCTGCCAGGGAACACCTGTGACACCAGGCAGCTGCGTGGAGGGCGGCCCCGAACCTCCCCCACACAGTCAGCCGTGTTCAAGAATTCTGAGTGTGGGGAGGTTCCGTTTTCTGTCTGCAGCACCCGGGATCACCTAGGAGCCATTCGAGTGTCTTCCCCGAATCCCTCACACTGCGGGCTGCCGTGGAAAGCGGGGGTTGGGCTGGAAACTCAGGTAGCATCTAGTGCCTCCCCATGGACAGGGGAGGTAATTAGCGGACTTCTCCCTGCCAGGGAACACCTGTGATACCAGGCAGATGCGTGGAGGGTGGCCCCGAACCTCCCCCAGACTGTCAGCCGTGTTCCGGAATTCTGATTGTGGGGAGGTTGCGTCTTATGTCTGCAGCACCCGGGTTCACCTAGGAGCCCTTCGAATGTCTTCCCCCAGTCCCTCCCTGTGCGGGGTGCCGGGGAAAGGCGGGGGTTGGGCTGGAAAAGCAGGTAGCATCTTGTGCCTCCCCATGGACAAGGGAGGTAATTAGCGGACTTCCCCCTGCCAGGGAACACCTGTGACACCAGGCAGCCGCGTGGAGGGCGGCCCTGAACCTCCCCCACACAGTCAGCTGTGTTCAGGTATTCTGAGTGTGGGGAGGTTCCGTCATCTGTCTGCAGCACCCGGGATCTCCTTGGAGCCCTTCGAGTGTCTTCCCCGAATCCCTCCCACTGCGGGCTGCCGGGGAATCGCGGGGGTTGGGCTGGAAACTCAGGTAGCATCTAGTGCCTCCCCATGGACAGGGGAGGTAATTAGCGGACTTCCCCCTGCCAGGGAACACCTGTGACCCCAGGCAGCTGCGTGGAGGGCGACCCCGTACCTCCCCCACACAGTCAGCCGTGTTCCGGAATTCTGAGTGTGGGGAGGTTCCGTCTTATGTCTGCAGCACCCGGGTTCACCTAGGAGCCCTTCCAGTGTCTTCCTCCAGTCCCTCACTGTGCGGGCTGCCGGGCAATGGCGGAGGTTGGGCTGGAAAAGCAGGTAGCATCTTGTGCCTCCCCATGGACAAGGGAGGTAATTAGCGGACTTCCACCTGCCAGGGAACACCTGTGACACCAGGCGGCTGCGTGGAGTGCGGCCCCGAACCTCCCCCACACAGTCAACCGTGTTCCGGAATTCTGAGTGTGGGGAGGTTCCGTCTTCTGTCTGCAGCACCCGGGTTCTCCTAGGAGCCCTTCGAGTGTCTTCCCAGAGTCCCTCCCTCTGCGGGCTGCCGGGGAAAGTAGGGGGTTGTGCTGGAAACGCAGGTAGCATCTAGTGCCTACCCATGGACAGGGGAGGTAATTAGCGGACTTCCACCTGCCAGTGAACACCTGTGACACAAGGCAGCTGCGTGGAGGGCGGCCCTGAACCTCCCCCACACAGTCATCCGTGTTCCGGAATACTGAGTGTGGGGAGGTTCCGTCTTCTGTCTGCAGCACCCGGGTTCTCCTAGGAGCCTTTCGAGTGTCTTCCCCCAGTCCCTCCCTGTGCGGGCTGCCGGGGAAAGGCGGGGGTTGGGCTGGAAAAGCAGGTAGCATCTTGTGCCTCCCCATTTACAAGGGAGGTAATTAGCGGAATTCCCCCTTTCAGGGAACACCTGTGACACCAGGCAGCTGCGTGAAGGGCGGCCCCGAACCTCCCCCACACAGTCAGCCGTGTTCCGGAATTCTGAGTGTGGGGAGGTTCCGTCTTATGTCTGCAGCACCCGGGTTCACCTAGGAGCCATTCGAGTGTCTTCCCGCAGTCCGTCACTGTGCGGGCTGCCGGGGAATGGCGGAGGTTGGGCTGGAAAAGCAGGTAGCATCTTGTGCCTCCCCATGGACAAGGGAGGTAATTAGCGGACTTCCACCTGCCAGGGAACACCTGTGACAACAGGCAGCTGCGTGGAGGGCGGACCCGAACCTCCCCCACACTGTCAACCGTGTTCCGGAATTCTGAATGTGGGGAGGTTCCGTCTTCTGTCTGCAGCACCCGGGTTCTCCTAGGAGCCTTTCGAGTGTCTTCCCCCAGTCCCTCCCTGTGCGGGCTGCCGGGGAATGGCGGGGGTTGGACTGGAAAAGCAGGTAGCATCTTGTGCCTCCCCTTGGACAGGGGAGGTAATTAGCGGACTTCCCCATGCCAGGGAACACCTGTGACACAAGGCAGCTGCGTGGAGGGCGGCCAAGAACCTCCCCCACACAGTCATCCGTGTTCCGGAATTCTGAGTGTGGGGAGGTTCCGTCTTCTGTCTGCAGCACCCGGGTTCTCCTAGGAGCCTTTCGAGTGTCTTCCCCCAGTCCCTCCCTGTGCGGGCTGCCGGGGAAAGGCGGGGGTTGGGCTTTAAAAGCAGGTAGCATCTTGTGCCTCCCCATGGACAAGGGAGGTAATTAGCGGACTTCCCCCTGCCAGGGAACACCTGTGACACCAGGCAGCTGCGTGGAGGGCGGCCCCGAAACTCCCCCACACAGTCAGCCGTGTTCAGGAATTCTGAGTGTGGGGAGGTTCCGTCTTCTGTCTGCAGCACCCGGGATCTCCTAGGAGCCTTTCGAGTGTCTTCCCCGAGTCCCTCCCACTGCGGGCTGCCGGGGAAAGGCGGGGGTTGGGCTGGAAACTCAGGTAGCATCTAGTGCCTCCCCATGGACAGGGGAGGTAATTAGCGGACTTCCCCCTGCCAGGGAACACCTGTGACACCAGGCAGATGCGTGGAGGGCGGCCCCGAACCTCCCCCACACAGTCAGCCGTGTTCCGGAATTCTGAGTGTGGGGAGGTTCCGTCTTATGTCTGCAGCACCCGGGTTCTCCTAGGAGCCCTTCGAGTGTCTTCCCCCATTCCCACACTGTGCGGGCTGCCGGGGAATGGCGGGGGTTGGGCTGGAAAAGCAGGTAGCATCTTGTGCCTCCCCATGGACAGGGGAGGTAATTAGCGGACTTCCCCCTGCCAGGGAACACCTGTGACACCAGGCAGCTGCGTGGAGGGCGGCCACGAACCTCCCCCACTCAGTCAGCCGTGTTCCGGTATTCTGAGTGTGGGGAGGTTCCGTCTTCTGTCTGCAGCACCCGGGATCTCCTAGGAGCACTTCGAGAGTTTTCACCGAGTCCCTCCCAGTGCGGGCAGGCAGGGAAAGTCGGGGTTAAGGCTGGAAACGCAGGTAGCATCTAGTGCCTCCCCATGGACAGGGGAGGTAATTATCGGAATTCCCCCTTCCAGGGAACACCTGTGACACCAGGCAGCTGCGTGGAGGGCGGCCCCGAACCTCCCCCACACAGTCAGCCGTGTTCAGGAATTCTGAGTGTGGGGAGGTTCCGTCTTATGTCTGCAGCACCCGGGTTCACCTAGGAGCCCTTCCAGTGTCTTCCTCCAGTCCCTCACTGTGCGGGCTGCCGGGCAATGGCGGAGGTTGGGCTGGAAAAGCAGGTAGCATCTTGTGCCTCCCCATGGACAAGGGAGGTAATTAGCGGACTTCCACCTGCCAGGGAACACCTGTGACACCAGGCAGCTGCGTGTAAGGCGGCCCCGAACCTCCCCCACACAGTCAACCGTGTTCCGGAATTCTGAGTGTGGGGAGGTTCCGTCTTCTGTCTGCAGCACCCGGGTTCTCCTAGGAGCCCTTCGAGTGTCTTCCCAGAGTCCCTCCCTCTGCGGGCTGCCGGGGAAAGGAGGGGGTTGTGCTGGAAACGCAGGTAGCATCTAGTGCCTCCCCATGGACAGGGGAGGTAATTAGCGGACTTCCCACTGCCAGGGAACACCTGTGACACCAGGCAGCTGCGTGGAGGGCGGCCCCGAACCTCCCCAACACAGTCAGCCGTGTTCCGGAATACTGAGTGTGGGGAGGTTCCGTCTTATGTCTGCAGCACCCGGATTCACCTAGGAGCCCTTCGAGTGTCTTCCCCCAGTCCCTCACTGTGCGGGCTGCCGGGGAATGGCGGGGGTTGGGCTGGAAAAGCAGGTAGCATCTTGTGCCTCCCCATGGACAGGGGAGGTAATTAGCGGACTTCCCCCTGCCAGGGAACACCTGTGACACCAGGCAGCTGCGTGGAGGGCGGCCCCGAACCTCCCCCACTCAGTCAGCCGTGTTCCGGAATTCTCAGTTTGGGGAGGTTCCATCTTCTGTCTGCAGCACCCGGGATCTCCTAGGAGCCCTTTGAGAGTCTTCCCCGAGTCACTCCCAGTGCGGGCAGCCAGGGAAAGGCGGGGTTTGGGCTGGAAACGCAGGTAGCATCTAGTGCCTCCCCATGGACAGGGGAGGTAATTAGCGGAATTCCCCCTTCCAGGGAACACCTGTGACACCAGGCAGCTGCGTGGAGGGCGGCCCCGAACCTCCCCCACACAGTCAGCCGTGTTCAGGAATTCTGAGTGTGGGGAGGTTCCGTCTTATGTCTGCAGCACCCGGGTTCACCTAGGAGCCCTTCCAGTGTCTTCCTCCAGTCCCTCACAGTGCGGGCTGCCGGGCAATGGCGGAGGTTGGGCTGGAAAAGCAGGTAGCATCTTGTGCCTCCCCATGGACAAGGGAGGTAATTAGCGGACTTCCACCTGCCAGGGAACACCTGTGACACCAGGCAGCTGCGTGTAAGGCGGCCCCGAACCTCCCCCACACAGTCAACCGTGTCCCGGAATTCTGAGTGTGGGGAGGTTCCGTCTTCTGTCTGCAGCACCCGGGTTCTCCTAGGAGCCCTTCGAGTGTCTTCCCAGAGTCCCTCCCTCTGCGGGCTGCCGGGGAAAGGAGGGGGTTGTGCTGGAAACGCAGGTAGCATCTAGTGCCTCCCCATGGACAGGGGAGGTAATTAGCGGACTTCCCACTGCCAGGGAACACCTGTGACACCAGGCAGCTGCGTGGAGGGCGGCCCCGAACCTCCCCAACACAGTCAGCCGTGTTCCGGAATACTGAGTGTGGGGAGGTTCCGTCTTATGTCTGCAGCACCCGGATTCACCTAGGAGCCCTTCGAGTGTCTTCCCCCAGTCCCTCACTGTGCGGGCTGCCGGGGAATGGCGGGGGTTGGGCTGGAAAAGCAGGTAGCATCTTGTGCCTCCCCATGGACAGGGGAAGTAATTAGCGGACTTCCCCCTGCCAGGGAACACCTGTGACACCAGGCAGCTGCGTGGAGGGCGGCCCCGAACCTCCCCCACTCAGTCAGCCGTGTTCCGGAATTCTCAGTTTGGGGAGGTTCCATCTTCTGTCTGCAGCACCCGGGATCTCCTAGGAGCCCTTTGAGAGTCTTCCCCGAGTCACTCCCAGTGCGGGCAGCCAGGGAAAAGCGGGGTTTGGGCTGGAAACGCAGGTAGCATCTAGTGCCTCCCCATGGACAGGGGAGGTAATTAGCGGAATTCCCCCTGCCAGGGAACCCCTGTGACACCAGGCAGCTGCGTGGAGGGCGGACCCGAACCTCCCCCACACAGTGAGCCGTGTTCAGGAATTCTGAGTGTGGGGAGGTTCCGTCTTCTGTCTGCAGGACCCGGAATCTCCTAGGAGCCCTTCGAGTGTCTTCCCCGAATCCCTCCCACTGCGGGCTGCCGGGGAAAGGCGGGGGTTGGGCTGGAAACTCAGGTAGCATCTAGTGCCTCCCCATGGACAGGGGAGGTAATTAGCGGACTTCCCCCTGCCAGGGAACACCTGTGACACCAGGCAGATGCGTGGAGGGCGGCCCCGAACCTCCCCCACACAGTCAGCCGTGTTCCGGAATTCTGAGTGTGGGGAGGTTCCGTCTTATGTCTGCAGCACCCGGGTTCACCTAGGAGCCCTTCGAGTGCCTTCCCCCAGTCCCTCACTTTGCGGGCTGCCGGGGAATGGCGGGGGTTGGGCTGGAAAAGCAGGTAGCATCTTGTGCCTCCCCATGGACAGGGAAGGTAATTAGCGGACTTCACCCTGCCAGGGAACACCTGTGACACCAGGCAGCTGCGTGGAGGGCGGCCCCGAACCTCCCCCACTTAGTCAACCGTGTTCCGGAATTCTGAGTGTGGGGAGGTTCCGTCTTATTTCTGCAGCACCCGGGATCCCCTAGGAGCCCTTCGAGAGTCTTCCGCGAGTCCCTCCCAGTGCGGGCAGCCGGGGACAGGCGGGGGTTGGGCTGGAAAAGCAGGTAACATCTAGTGCCTCCCCATGGACAGGGGAGGTAATTAGCGGAATTCCCCCTGCCAGGGAACAACTGTGACACCAGGAAGCTGCGTTGGGTGCGGCCCTAAACCTCACCCACACAGTCACACGTGTTCCGGAATTCTGAGTGTGGGGAGGTTCCGTCTTATGTCTGCAGCACCCGGGTTCTCCTAGGAGCCTTTCGAGTGTCTTCCCCCAGTCCCTCCCTGTGCGGGCTGCTGGTGAAAGGCGGGGGTTGGGCTGGAAAAGCAGGTAGCATCTTGTGCCTCCCGATGGACAAGGGAGGTAATTAGCGGACTTCCCCCTGCCAGGGAACACCTGTGACACCAGGCAGCTGCGTGGAGGGCGGCCCCGAACCTCCCCCACGCAGTCAGCCGTGTTCAGGAATTCTGAGTGTGGGGAGGTTCAGTCATCTGTCTGCAGCACCCGGGATTTCCTAGGAGCACTTCGAGTGTCTTCCCCGAATCCCTCCCACTGCGGGCTGCCGGGGAAAGGCGGGGGTTGGCCTGGAAACTCAGGTAGCATCTAGTGCCTACCCATGGACCGGGGAGGTAATTAGCGGACTTCCACCTGCCAGGGAACACCTGTGACACCAGGCAGCTGCGTGGAGGACGGCCCCGAACCTCCCCCACACAGTCAGCCGTGTTCCGGAATTCTGAGTGTGGGGAGGTTCCGTCTTATGTCTGCAGCACCCGGGTTCACCTAGGAGCCCTTCGAGTGTCTTCCCCCATTCCCTCACTGTGCGGGCTGCCGGGCAATGGCGGAGGTTGGGCTGGAAAAGCAGGTAGCATCTTGTGCCTCCCCATGGACAAGGGAGGTAATTAGCGGACTTCCCCCTGCCAGGGAACACCTGTGACACCAGGCAGCTGCGTGGAGGGCGGCCCCGAACCTCCCCCACACAGTCAGCCGTGTTCCGGAATTGTGAGTGTGGGGAGGTTCCGTCTTCTGTCTGCAGCACCCGGGATCTCCTAGGAGCCCTTCGAGTGTCTTCCCCGAATCCCTCCCACTGCGGGCTGCCGGGGAAAGGCGGGGGTTGGGCTGGAAACTCAGGTAGCATCTAGTGCCTCCCCATGGACAGGGGAGGTAATTAGCGGACTTCTCCCTGCCAGGGAACACCTGTGACACCAGGCAGCTGCGTGGAGGGCGGCCCCGAACCTCCCCCACACAGTCAGCCGTGTTCCGGAATTCTGAGTGTGGGGAGGTTCCGTCTTCTGTCTGCAGCACCCGGGTTCACCTAGGAGCCCTTCGAGTGTCTTCCCCCAGTCCCTCACTGTGCGGGCTGCCGGGAAATGGCGGAGGTTGGGCTGGAAAAGCAGGTAGCATCTTGTGCCTCCCCATGGACAAGGGAGGTAATTAGCGGACTTCCCCGTGCCAGGGAACACCTGTGACACCAGGCAGCTGCGTGGAGGGCGGCCCCGAACCTCCCCCACACAGTCAACAGTGTTCCGGAATTCTGAGTGTGGGGAGGTTCCGTCTTCTGTCTGCAGCACCCGGGATCTCCTAGGAGCCCTTCGAGTGTCTTCCCAGAGTCCCTCCCTGTGCGGGCTGCCGGGGAAAGGAGGGGGTTGTGCTGGAAACGCAGGTAGCATCTAGTGCCTCCCCATGGACAGGGGAGGTAATTAGCGGACTTCCACCTGCCAGGGAACACCTGTGACACAAGGCAGCTGCGTGGAGGGCGGCCCCGAACCTTCCTCACACAGTCAGCCGTGTTCAGGAATTCTGAGTGTGGGGAGGTTCAGTCATCTGTCTGCAGCACCCGGGATCTCCTAGGAGCACTTCGAGTGTCTTCCCCGAATCCCTCCCACTGCGGGCTGCCGGGGAAAGGCGGGGGTTGGCCTGGAAACTCAGGTAGCATCTAGTGCCTACCCATGGACCGGGGAGGTAATTAGCGGACTTCCCCCTGCCAGGGAACACCTGTGACACCAGGCAGCTGCGTGGAGGACGGCCCCGAACCTCCCCCACTCAGTCAGCCGTGTTCCGGAATTCTGAGTGTGGGGAGGTTCCGTCTTATGTCTGCAGCACCCGGGTTCACCTAGGAGCCCTTCGAGTGTCTTCCCCCATTCCCTCACTGTGCGGGCTGCCGGGCAATGGCGGAGGTTGGGCTGGAAAAGCAGGTAGCATCTTGTGCCTCCCCATGGACAAGGGAGGTAATTAGCGGACTTCCCCCTGCCAGGGAACACCTGTGACACCAGGCAGCTGCGTGGAGGGCGGCCCCGAACCTCCCCAACACAGTCAGCCGTGTTCCGGAATTCTGAGTGTGGGGAGGTTCCGTCTTCTGTCTGCAGCACCCGGGTTCACCTAGGAGCCCTTCGAGTGTCTTCCCCCAGTCCCTCACTGTGCGGGCTGCCGGGAAATGGCGGAGGTTGGGCTGGAAAAGCAGGTAGCATCTTGTGCCTCCCCATGGACAAGGGAGGTAATTAGCGGACTTCCCCGTGCCAGGGAACACCTGTGACACCAGGCAGCTGCGTGGAGGGCGGCCCCGAACCTCCCCCACACAGTCAACCGTGTTCCGGAATTCTGAGTGTGGGGAGGTTCCGTCTTCTGTCTGCAGCACCCGGGATCTCCTAGGAGCCCTTCGAGTGTCTTCCCAGAGTCCCTCCCTGTGCGGGCTGCCGGGGAAAGGAGGGGGTTGTGCTGGAAACGCAGGTAGCATCTAGTGCCTCCCCATGGACAGGGGAGGTAATTAGCGGACTTCCACCTGCCAGGGAACACCTGTGACACAAGGCAGCTGCGTGGAGGGCGGCCCCGAACCTTCCTCACACAGTCAGCCGTGTTCAGGAATTCTGAGTGTGGGGAGGTTCAGTCATCTGTCTGCAGCACCCGGGATCTCCTAGGAGCACTTCGAGTGTCTTCCCCGAATCCTTCCCACTGCGGGCTGCCGGGGAAAGGCGGGGGTTGGCCTGGAAACTCAGGTAGCATCTAGTGCCTACCCATGGACCGGGGAGGTAATTAGCGGACTTCCCCTTGCCAGGGAACACCTGTGACACCAGGCAGCTGCGTGGAGGACGGCCCCGAACCTCCCCCACTCAGTCAGCCGTGTTCCGGAATTCTGAGTGTGGGGAGGTTCCGTCTTATGTCTGCAGCACCCGGGTTCACCTAGGAGCCCTTCGAGTGTCTTCCCCCATTCCCTCACTGTGCGGGCTGCCGGGCAACGGCGGAGGTTGGGCTGGAAAAGCAGGTAGCATCTTGTGCCTCCCCATGGACAAGGGAGGTAATTAGCGGACTTCTCCCTGCCAGGGAACACCTGTGACACCAGGCAGCTGCGTGGAGGGCGGCCCCGAACCTCCCCCACACAGTCAGCCGTGTTCCGGAATTCTGAGTGTGGGGAGGTTCCGTCTTCTGTCTGCAGCACCCGGGATCTCCTAGGAGCCCTTCGAGTGTCTTCCCCGAATCCCTCCCACTGCGGGCTGCCGGGGAAAGGCGGGGGTTGGGCTGGAAACTCAGGTAGCATCTAGTGCCTCCCCAAGGACAGGGGAGGTAATTAGCGGACTTCTCCCTGCCAGGGAACACCTGTGACACCAGGCAGCTGCGTGGAGGGCGGCCCCGAACCTCCCCCACACAGTCAGCCGTGTTCCGGAATTCTGAGTGTGGGGAGGTTCCGTCTTCTGTCTGCAGCACCCGGGTTCACCTAGGAGCCCTTCGAGTGTCTTCCCCCAGTCCCTCACTGTGCGGGCTGCCGGGGAATGGCGGAGGTTGGGCTGGAAAAGCAGGTAGCATCTTGTGCCTCCCCATGGACAAGGGAGTTAATTAGCGGACTTCCCCGTGCCAGGGAACACCTGTGACACCAGGCAGCTGCGTGGAGGCGGCCCCGAACCTCCCCCACACAGTCAACCGTGTTCCGGAATTCTGAGTGTGTGGAGGTTCCGTCTTCTGTCTGCAGCACCCGGGATCTCCTAGGAGCCCTTCGAGTGTCTTCCCAGAGTCCCTCCCTGTGCGGGCTGCCGGGGAAAGGAGGGGGTTGTGCTGGAAACGCAGGTAGCATCTAGTGCCTCCCCATGGACAGGGGAGGTAATTAGCGGACTTCCACCTGCCAGGGAACACCTGTGACACAAGGCAGCTCCGTGGAGGGCGGCCCCGAACCTTCCTCACACAGTCAACCGTGTTCCGGAATACTGAGTGTGGGGAGGTTCCGTCTTCTGTCTGCAGCACCCGGGTTCTCCTAGGAGCATTTCGAGTGTCTTCCCCCAGTCCCTCCCTGTGCGGGCTGCCGGGGAAAGGCGGGGGTTGGGCTGGAAAAGCAGGTAGCATCTTGTGCCTCCCCATGGACAAGGGAGGTAATTAGCGGACTTCCCCCTGCCAGGGAACACCTGTGACACCAGGCAGCTGCGTGGAGGGCGGCCCCGTACCTCCCCCACACAGTCAGCCGTGTTCAGGAATTCTGAGTGTGGGGAGGTTCCGTCATCTGTCTGCAGCACCCGGGATCTCCTAGGAGCCCTTCGAGTGTCTTCCCCGAATCCCTCCCACTGCGGGCTGCCGGGGAAAGGCGGGGGTTGGACTGGAAACTCAGGTAGCATCTAGTGCCTCCCCATGGACAATGGAGGTAATTAGCGGAATTCCCCCTGCCAGGGAACACCTGTGACACCAGGCAGCTGCGTGGAGGACGGCCCCGAACCTCCCCCACACAGTCAGCCGTGTTCCGGAATTCTGAGTGTGGGGAGGTTCTGTCTTCTGTCTGCAGCACCCGGGATCTCCTAGGAGCCCTTCGAGAGTCTTCTCCGAGTCCCTCCCAGTGCGGGCAGCCAGGGAAAGGCGGGGGTTAGGCTGGAAACGCAGGTAGCATCTAGTGCCTCCCCATGGACAGGGGAGGTAATTAGCGGAATTCCCCCTGCCAGGGAACACCTGTGACACCAGGAAGCTGCGTGGAGGGCGGCCCCGAACCTCCCCCACACAGTCAACCGTGTTCCGGAATTCTGAGTGTGGGGAGGTTCCGTCTTATGTCTGCAGTACCCGGGTTCTCCTAGGAGCCTTTCGAGTGTCTTCCCCCAGTCCCTCACTGTGCGGGCTGCCGGGGAAAGGCGGGGGTTGGGCTGGAAAAGCAGGTAGCATCTTGTGCCTCCCCATGGACAAGGGAGGTAATTAGCGGACTTCCCCCTGCCAGGGAACACCTGTGACACCAGGCAGCTGCGTGGAGTGCGGCCCCGAACCTCCCCCACACAGTCAGCCGTGTTCAGGAATTCTGAGTGTGGGGAGGTTCCGTCATCTGTCTGCAGCACCCGGGATCTCCTAGGAGCCCTTCGAGTGTCTTCCCCGAATCCCTCCCATTGCGGGCTGCCGGGGAATGGCGGGGGTTGGGCTGGAAACTCAGGTAGCATCTAGTGCCTCCCCATGGACTGGGGAGGTAATTAGCGGACTTCCCCCTGCCAGGGAACACCTGTGACACCAGGCAGCTGCTTGGAGGGCGGCCCCGAACCTCCCCCACACAGTCAGCCGTGTTCCGGAATTCTGAGTGTGGGGAGGTTCCGTCTTATGTCTGCAGCACCCGGGTTCACCTAGGAGCACTTCGAGTGTCTTCCCCCAGTCCCTCACTTTGCGGGCTGCCGGGCAATGGCGGAGGTTGGGCTGGAAAAGCAGGTAGCATCTTGTGCCTCCCCATGGATAAGGGAGGTAATTACCGGACTTCCCCCTGCCAGAGAACACCTGTGACACCAGGCAGCTGCGTGGAGGGCGGCCCCGAACCTCCCCCACACAGTCAACCGTGTTCCGGAATTCTGAGTGTGGGGAGGTTCCGTCTTCTGTCTGCAGCACCCGGGATCTCCTAGGAGCCTTTCGAGTGTCTTCCCCCAGTCCCTCCCTGTGCGGGCTGCCGGGGAAAGGCGGTGGTTGGGCTGGAAAAGCAGGTAGCATCTTGTGCCTCCCCATTGACAAGGGAGGTAATTAGCGGACTTCCCCCTGCCAGGGAACACCTGTGACACCAGGCAGCTTCGTGGAGGGCGGCCCCGAACCTCCCCCACACAGTCAGCCGTGTTCAGGAATTCTGATTGTGGGGAGGTTCCGTCATCTGTCTGCAGCACCCGGGATCTCCTAGGATCCCTTCGAGTGTCTTCCCCGAATCCCTCCCACTGCGGGCTGCCGGGGAAAGGCGGGGGTTGGGCTGGAAACTCAGGTAGCATCTAGTGCCTCCCCATGGACAGGGGAGGTAATTAGCGGACTTCCTCCTGCCAGGGAACACCTGTGACACAAGGCAGCAGCGTGGAGGCGGCCCCGAAACTCCCCCACACAGTCAACCGTGTTCTGGAATTCTGAGTGTGTGGAGGTTCCGTCTTCTGTCTGCAGCACCCGGGATCTCCTAGGAGCCCTTCGAGAGTCTTCCCCGAGTCCCTCCCAGTGCGGGCAGCCAGGGAAAGGCGGGGTTTGGGCTGGAAAACAGGTAGCATCTAGTGCCTCCCCATGGACAGGGGAGGTAATTAGCGGAATTCCCCCTGCCAGGGAACACCTGTGACACAAGGCAGCTGCGTGGAGTGCGGCCCTAATCCTCACCCACACTTTCACACGTGTTCCGGAATTCTGAGTGTGGGGATGTTCCTTCTTCTGTCTGCAGCACCCGGGTTCTCCTAGGAGCATTTCGAGTGTCTTCCCACAGTCCCTCCCTTTGCGGGCTGCCGGGGAAAGGAGGGGGTTTGGCTGGAAAAGCAGGTAGCATCTTGTGCCTCCCCATGGACGGGGGAGGTAATTAGCGGACTTCCCCCTGCCAGGGAACACCTGTGAAACCAGGCAGCTTCGTGGAAGGCGGCCCCGAACCTCCCCCACACAGTCAACCGTGTTCCGGATTTCTGAGTGTGGGGAGGTTCCGTCTTATGTCTGCAGCACCCGGGATCTCCTAGGAGCACTTCGAGAGTCTTCCCCGAGTCCCTCTCAGTGCGGGCAGCCGGGGAACGGCGGGGGTTGGGCTGGAAACTCAGGTAGCATTTAGTGCCTCCCCATGGACAGGGGAGGGAATTAGCGGTCTTCCCCCTGCCAGGGAACACCTGTGACACCAGTCAGCTGCGTGGACGGCGGCCCCAAACCTCGACCACACAGTCAGCCGTGTTCCGGAATTCTGAGTGTGGGGAGGTTCCGTCTTCTGTCTGCAGCACCCGGGATCTCCTAGGAGAACTTCGAGAGTCTTCCCCGAGTCCCTCCCAGTGCGGGCAGCCAGGGAACGGCGGGGGTTGGGCTGGAAACGCAGGTAGCATCTAGTGCCTCCCCATGGACAGGGGAGGTAATTAGCGGAATTCCCCCTGCCAGGGAACACCTGTGACACCAGGCAGCTGCGTGGAGGGCGGCCCCGAACCTCCCCAACACAGTCAGCCGTGTTCCGGAATTCTGAGTTTGGGGAGGTTCCGTCTTCTGTCTGCAGCACCCGGGATCTCCTAGGAGCCCTTCGAGAGTCTTCCCCGAATCCCTCCCACTGCGGGCTGCCGGTGAAAGTCGGGGGTTGGCCTGGAAAAGCAGGTAGCATCTTGTGACTCCCCATGGACAGGGGAGGTAATTAGCGGACTTCCCCCTGCCAGGGAACACCTGTGACACCAGGCAGCTGCGTGGAGGCGGCCCCGAACCTCCCCCACACAGTCAACCGTGTTCCGGAATTCTGACTGTGGGGAGGTTCCGTCTTCTGTCTGCAGCACCCGGGATCTCCTAGGAGCCCTTCGAGTGTCTTCCCAGAGTCCCTCCCTGTGCTGGCTGCCGGGGAAAGGAGGGGGTTGTGCTGGAAACGCAGGTAGCATCTAGTGCCTCCCCATGGACAGGGGAGGTAATTAGCGGACTTCCACCTGCCAGGGAACACCTGTGACACAAGGCAGCTCCGTGGAGGGCGGCCCCGAACCTTCCTCACACAGTCAACCGTGTTCCGGAATACTGAGTGTGGGGAGGTTCCGTCTTCTGTCTGCAGCACCCGGGTTCTCCTAGGAGCATTTCGAGTGTCTTCCCCCAGTCCCTCCCTGTGCGGGCTGCCGGGGAAAGGCGGGGGTTGGGCTGGAAAAGCAGGTAGCATCTTGTGCCTCCCCATGGACAAGGGAGGTAATTAGCGGACTTCCACCTGCCAGGGAACACCTGTGACACCAGGCAGCTGCGTGGAGGGCGGCCCCGTACCTCCCCCACACAGTCAGCCGTGTTCAGGAATTCTGAGTGTGGGGAGGTTCCGTCATCTGTCTGCAGCACCCGGGATCTCCTAGGAGCCCTTCGAGTGTCTTCCCCGAATCCCTCCCACTGCGGGCTGCCGGGGAAAGGCGGGGGTTGGACTGGAAACTCAGGTAGCATCTAGTGCCTCCCCATGGACAATGGAGGTAATTAGCGGAATTCCCCCTGCCAGGGAACACCTGTGACACCAGGCAGCTGCGTGGAGGACGGCCCCGAACCTCCCCCACACAGTCAGCCGTGTTCCGGAATTCTGAGTGTGGGGAGGTTCTGTCTTCTGTCTGCAGCACCCGGGATCTCCTAGGAGCCCTTCGAGAGTCTTCTCCGAGTCCCTCCCAGTGCGGGCAGCCAGGGAAAGGCGGGGGTTGGGCTGGAAACGCAGGTAGCATCTAGTGCCTCCCCATGGACAGGGGAGGTAATTAGCGGAATTC
This sequence comes from Camelus bactrianus, assembly GCF_048773025.1. Lineage (NCBI taxonomy): Eukaryota > Metazoa > Chordata > Mammalia > Artiodactyla > Camelidae > Camelus > Camelus bactrianus. The sequence goes on along the minus strand of NW_027413957.1, from coordinate 7,015,685 downwards.
CCCCTGCCAGGGAACACCTGTGACACCAGGAAGCTGCGTGGAGGGCGGCCCCGAACCTCCCCCACACAGTCAACCGTGTTCCGGAATTCTGAGTGTGGGGAGGTTCCGTCTTATGTCTGCAGTAACCGGGTTCTCCTAGGAGCCTTTCGAGTGTCTTCCCCCAGTCCCTCACTGTGCGGGCTGCCGGGGAAAGGCGGGGGTTGGGCTGGAAAAGCATGTAGCATCTTGTGCCTCCCCATGGACAAGGGAGGTAATTAGCGGACTTCCCCCTGCCAGGGAACACCTGTGACACCAGGCAGCTGCGTGGAGTGCGGCCCCGAACCTCCCCCACACAGTCAGCCGTGTTCAGGAATTCTGAGTGTGGGGAGGTTCCGTCATCTGTCTGCAGCACCCGGGATCTCCTAGGAGCCCTTCGAGTGTCTTCCCCGAATCCCTCCCACTGCGGGCTGCCGGGGAAAGGCGGGGGTTGGACTGGAAACTCAGGTAGCATCTAGTGCCTCCCCATGGACAATGGAGGTAATTAGCGGAATTCCCCCTGCCAGGGAACACCTGTGACACCAGGCAGCTGCGTGGAGGACGGCCCCGAACCTCCCCCACACAGTCAGCCGTGTTCCGGAATTCTGAGTGTGGGGAGGTTCTGTCTTCTGTCTGCAGCACCCGGGATCTCCTAGGAGCCCTTCGAGAGTCTTCTCCGAGTCCCTCCCAGTGCGGGCAGCCAGGGAAAGGCGGGGGTTGGGCTGGAAACGCAGGTAGCATCTAGTGCCTCCCCATGGACAGGGGAGGTAATTAGCGGAATTCCCCCTGCCAGGGAACACCTGTGACACCAGGAAGCTGCGTGGAGGGCGGCCCCGAACCTCCCCCACACAGTCAACCGTGTTCCGGAATTCTGAGTGTGGGGAGGTTCCGTCTTATGTCTGCAGTAACCGGGTTCTCCTAGGAGCCTTTCGAGTGTCTTCCCCCAGTCCCTCACTGTGCGGGCTGCCGGGGAAAGGCGGGGGTTGGGCTGGAAAAGCATGTAGCATCTTGTGCCTCCCCATGGACAAGGGAGGTAATTAGCGGACTTCCCCCTGCCAGGGAACACCTGTGACACCAGGCAGCTGCGTGGAGTGCGGCCCCGAACCTCCCCCACACAGTCAGCCGTGTTCAGGAATTCTGAGTGTGGGGAGGTTCCGTCATCTGTCTGCAGCACCCGGGATCTCCTAGGAGCCCTTCGAGTGTCTTCCCCGAATCCCTCCCATTGCGGGCTGCCGGGGAATGGCGGGGGTTGGGCTGGAAACTCAGGTAGCATCTAGTGCCTCCCCATGGACTGGGGAGGTAATTAGCGGACTTCCCCCTGCCAGGGAACACCTGTGACACCAGGCAGCTGCTTGGAGGGCGGCCCCGAACCTCCCCCACACAGTCAGCCGTGTTCCGGAATTCTGAGTGTGGGGAGGTTCCGTCTTATGTCTGCAGCACCCGGGTTCACCTAGGAGCACTTCGAGTGTCTTCCCCCAGTCCCTCACTTTGCGGGCTGCCGGGCAATGGCGGAGGTTGGGCTGGAAAAGCAGGTAGCATCTTGTGCCTCCCCATGGATAAGGGAGGTAATTACCGGACTTCCCCCTGCCAGAGAACACCTGTGACACCAGGCAGCTGCGTGGAGGGCGGCCCCGAACCTCCCCCACACAGTCAACCGTGTTCCGGAATTCTGAGTGTGGGGAGGTTCCGTCTTCTGTCTGCAGCACCCGGGATCTCCTAGGAGCCTTTCGAGTGTCTTCCCCCAGTCCCTCCCTGTGCGGGCTGCCGGGGAAAGGCGGTGGTTGGGCTGGAAAAGCAGGTAGCATCTTGTGCCTCCCCATTGACAAGGGAGGTAATTAGCGGACTTCCCCCTGCCAGGGAACACCTGTGACACCAGGCAGCTTCGTGGAGGGCGGCCCCGAACCTCCCCCACACAGTCAGCCGTGTTCAGGAATTCTGATTGTGGGGAGGTTCCGTCATCTGTCTGCAGCACCCGGGATCTCCTAGGATCCCTTCGAGTGTCTTCCCCGAATCCCTCCCACTGCGGGCTGCCGGGGAAAGGCGGGGGTTGGGCTGGAAACTCAGGTAGCATCTAGTGCCTCCCCATGGACAGGGGAGGTAATTAGCGGACTTCCTCCTGCCAGGGAACACCTGTGACACAAGGCAGCAGCGTGGAGGCGGCCCCGAACCTCCCCCACACAGTCAACCGTGTTCTGGAATTCTGAGTGTGTGGAGGTTCCGTCTTCTGTCTGCAGCACCCTGGATCTCCTAGGAGCCCTTCGAGAGTCTTCCCCGAGTCCCTCCCAGTGCGGGCAGCCAGGGAAAGGCGGCGTTTGGGCTGGAAAACAGGTAGCATCTAGTGCCTCCCCATGGACAGGGGAGGTAATTAGCGGAATTCCCCCTGCCAGGGAACACCTGTGACACAAGGCAGCTGCGTGGAGTGCGGCCCTAATCCTCACCCACACTTTCACACGTGTTCCGGAATTCTGAGTGTGGGGATGTTCCTTCTTCTGTCTGCAGCACCCGGGTTCTCCTAGGAGCATTTCGAGTGTCTTCCCACAGTCCCTCCCTTTGCGGGCTGCCGGGGAAAGGAGGGGGTTTGGCTGGAAAAGCAGGTAGCATCTTGTGCCTCCCCATGGACGGGGGAGGTAATTAGCGGACTTCCCCCTGCCAGGGAACACCTGTGAAACCAGGCAGCTTCGTGGAAGGCGGCCCCGAACCTCCCCCACACAGTCAACCGTGTTCCGGATTTCTGAGTGTGGGGAGGTTCCGTCTTATGTCTGCAGCACCCGGGATCTCCTAGGAGCACTTCGAGAGTCTTCCCCGAGTCCCTCTCAGTGCGGGCAGCCGGGGAACGGCGGGGGTTGGGCTGGAAACTCAGGTAGCATTTAGTGCCTCCCCATGGACAGGGGAGGGAATTAGCGGTCTTCCCCCTGCCAGGGAACACCTGTGACACCAGTCAGCTGCGTGGACGGCGGCCCCAAACCTCGACCACACAGTCAGCCGTGTTCCGGAATTCTGAGTGTGGGGAGGTTCCGTCTTCTGTCTGCAGCACCCGGGATCTCCTAGGAGAACTTCGAGAGTCTTCCCCGAGTCCCTCCCAGTGCGGGCAGCCAGGGAACGGCGGGGGTTGGGCTGGAAACGCAGGTAGCATCTAGTGCCTCCCCATGGACAGGGGAGGTAATTAGCGGAATTCCCCCTGCCAGGGAACACCTGTGACACCAGGCAGCTGCGTGGAGGGCGGCCCCGAACCTCCCCAACACAGTCAGCCGTGTTCCGGAATTCTGAGTTTGGGGAGGTTCCGTCTTCTGTCTGCAGCACCCGGGATCTCCTAGGAGCCCTTCGAGAGTCTTCCCCGAATCCCTCCCACTGCGGGCTGCCGGTGAAAGTCGGGGGTTGGCCTGGAAAAGCAGGTAGCATCTTGTGACTCCCCATGGACAGGGGAGGTAATTAGCGGACTTCCCCCTGCCAGGGAACACCTGTGACACCAGGCAGCTGCGTGGAGGCGGGCCCGAACCTCCCCCACACAGTCAACCGTGTTCCGGAATTCTGAGTGTGGGGAGGTTCCGTCTTCTGTCTGCAGCACCCGGGATCTCCTAGGAGCCCTTCGAGTGTCTTCCCAGAGTCCCTCCCTGTGCTGGCTGCCGGGGAAAGGAGGGGGTTGTGCTGGAAACGCAGGTAGCATCTAGTGCCTCCCCATGGACAGGGGAGGTAATTAGCGGACTTCCACCTGCCAGGGAACACCTGTGACACAAGGCAGCTCCGTGGAGGGCGGCCCCGAACCTTCCTCACACAGTCAACCGTGTTCCGGAATACTGAGTGTGGGGAGGTTCCGTCTTCTGTCTGCAGCACCCGGGTTCTCCTAGGAGCATTTCGAGTGTCTTCCCCCAGTCCCTCCCTGTGCGGGCTGCCGGGGAAAGGCGGGGGTTGGGCTGGAAAAGCAGGTAGCATCTTGTGCCTCCCCATGGACAAGGGAGGTAATTAGCGGACTTCCACCTGCCAGGGAACACCTGTGACACCAGGCAGCTGCGTGGAGGGCGGCCCCGTACCTCCCCCACACAGTCAGCCGTGTTCAGGAATTCTGAGTGTGGGGAGGTTCCGTCATCTGTCTGCAGCACCCGGGATCTCCTAGGAGCCCTTCGAGTGTCTTCCCCGAATCCCTCCCACTGCGGGCTGCCGGGGAAAGGCGGGGGTTGGACTGGAAACTCAGGTAGCATCTAGTGCCTCCCCATGGACAATGGAGGTAATTAGCGGAATTCCCCCTGCCAGGGAACACCTGTGACACCAGGCAGCTGCGTGGAGGACGGCCCCGAACCTCCCCCACACAGTCAGCCGTGTTCCGGAATTCTGAGTGTGGGGAGGTTCTGTCTTCTGTCTGCAGCACCCGGGATCTCCTAGGAGCCCTTCGAGAGTCTTCTCCGAGTCCCTCCCAGTGCGGGCAGCCAGGGAAAGGCGGGGGTTGGGCTGGAAACGCAGGTAGCATCTAGTGCCTCCCCATGGACAGGGGAGGTAATTAGCGGAATTCCCCCTGCCAGGGAACACCTGTGACACCAGGAAGCTGCGTGGAGGGCGGCCCCGAACCTCCCCCACACAGTCAACCGTGTTCCGGAATTCTGAGTGTGGGGAGGTTCCGTCTTATGTCTGCAGTAACCGGGTTCTCCTAGGAGCCTTTCGAGTGTCTTCCCCCAGTCCCTCACTGTGCGGGCTGCCGGGGAAAGGCGGGGGTTGGGCTGGAAAAGCATGTAGCATCTTGTGCCTCCCCATGGACAAGGGAGGTAATTAGCGGACTTCCCCCTGCCAGGGAACACCTGTGACACCAGGCAGCTGCGTGGAGTGCGGCCCCGAACCTCCCCCACACAGTCAGCCGTGTTCAGGAATTCTGAGTGTGGGGAGGTTCCGTCATCTGTCTGCAGCACCCGGGATCTCCTAGGAGCCCTTCGAGTGTCTTCCCCGAATCCCTCCCATTGCGGGCTGCCGGGGAATGGCGGGGGTTGGGCTGGAAACTCAGGTAGCATCTAGTGCCTCCCCATGGACTGGGGAGGTAATTAGCGGACTTCCCCCTGCCAGGGAACACCTGTGACACCAGGCAGCTGCTTGGAGGGCGGCCCCGAACCTCCCCCACACAGTCAGCCGTGTTCCGGAATTCTGAGTGTGGGGAGGTTCCGTCTTATGTCTGCAGCACCCGGGTTCACCTAGGAGCACTTCGAGTGTCTTCCCCCAGTCCCTCACTTTGCGGGCTGCCGGGCAATGGCGGAGGTTGGGCTGGAAAAGCAGGTAGCATCTTGTGCCTCCCCATGGATAAGGGAGGTAATTACCGGACTTCCCCCTGCCAGAGAACACCTGTGACACCAGGCAGCTGCGTGGAGGCCGGCCCCGAACCTCCCCCACTCAGTCAACCGTGTTCCGGAATTCTGAGTGTGGGGAGGTTCCGTCTTCTGTCTGCAGCACCCGGGATCTCCTAGGAGCCTTTCGAGTGTCTTCCCCCAGTCCCTCCCTGTGCGGGCTGCCGGGGAAAGGCGGTGGTTGGGCTGGAAAAGCAGGTAGCATCTTGTGCCTCCCCATTGACAAGGGAGGTAATTAGCGGACTTCCCCCTGCCAGGGAACACCTGTGACACCAGGCAGCTTCGTGGAGGGCGGCCCCGAACCTCCCCCACACAGTCAGCCGTGTTCAGGAATTCTGATTGTGGGGAGGTTCCGTCATCTGTCTGCAGCACCCGGGATCTCCTAGGATCCCTTCGAGTGTCTTCCCCGAATCCCTCCCACTGCGGGCTGCCGGGGAAAGGCGGGGGTTGGGCTGGAAACTCAGGTAGCATCTAGTGCCTCCCCATGGACAGGGGAGGTAATTAGCGGAATTCCTCCTGCCAGGGAACACCTGTGACACCAGGCAGCTGCGTGGAGGACGGCCCCGAACCTCCCCCACACAGTCAGCCGTGCTCCGGAATTCTGAGTGTGGGGAGGTTCCGTCTTATGTCTGCAGCACCCGGGTTCACCTAGGAGCCCTTTGAGTGTCTTCCCCCAGTCCCTCACTGTGCGGGCTGCCGGGCAATGGCGGAGGTTGGGCTGGAAAAGCAGGTAGCATCTTGTGCCTCCCCATGGACAAGGGAGGTAATTAGCGGACTTCCCCCTGCCAGGGAACACCTGTGACACCAGGCAGCTTCGTGGAGGGCGGCCCCGAACCTCCCCAACACAGTCAGCCGTGTTCCGGAATTCTGAGTGTTGGGAGGTTCCGTCTTCTGTCTGCAGCACCCGGGATCTCCTAGAAGCCCTTCGAGTGTCTTCCCAGAGTCCCTCCCTGTGCGGGCTGCCGGGGAAAGGAGGGGGTTGTGCTGGAAACGCAGGTAGCATCTAGTGCCTCCCCATGGACAGGGGAGGTAATTAGCGGACTTCCACCTGCCAGGGAACACCTGTGACACAAGGCAGCAGCGTGGAGGCGGCCCCGAACCTCCCCCACACAGTAAACCGTGTTCTGGAATTCTGAGTGTGTGGAGGTTCCGTCTTCTGTCTGCAGCACCCGGGATCTCCTAGGAGCCCTTCGAGAGTCTTCCCCGAGTCCCTCCCAGTGCGGGCAGCCAGGGAAAGGCGGGGTTTGGGCTGGAAAACAGGTAGCATCTAGTGCCTCCCCATGGACAGGGGAGGTAATTAGCGGAATTCCCCCTGCCAGGGAACACCTGTGACACAAGGCAGCTGCGTGGAGTGCGGCCCTAATCCTCACCCACACTTTCACACGTGTTCCGGAATTCTGAGTGTGGGGATGTTCCTTCTTCTGTCTGCAGCACCCGGGTTCTCCTAGGAGCATTTCGAGTGTCTTCCCACAGTCCCTCCCTTTGCGGGCTGCCGGGGAAAGGAGGGGGTTTGGCTGGAAAAGCAGGTAGCATCTTGTGCCTCCCCATGGACGGGGGAGGTAATTAGCGGACTTCCCCCTGCCAGGGAACACCTGTGACACCAGGCAGCTGCGTGGAGGGCGGCCCCGAACTTCCCCCACACAGTCAGCCGTGTTCCGGAATTCTGAGTGTGGGGAGGTTCCGTCTTATGTCTGCAGCACCCGGGATCTCCTAGGAGCCCTTCGAGAGTCTTCCCCGAGTCCCTCCCAGTGCGGGCAGCCAGGGAAAGATGGGGGTTGGGCTGGAAACGCAGGTAGCATCTAGTGCCTCCCCATGGACAGGGGGGGTAATTAGCGGACTTCCCCCTGCCAGGGAACACCTGTGAAACCAGGCAGCTTCGTGGAAGGCGGCCCCGAACCTCCCCCACACAGTCAACCGTGTTCCGGATTTCTGAGTGTGGGGAGGTTCCGTCTTATGTCTGCAGCACCCGGGATCTCCTAGGAGCACTTCGAGAGTCTTCCCCGAGTCCCTCTCAGTGCGGGCAGCCGGGGAACGGCGGGGGTTGGGCTGGAAACTCAGGTAGCATCTAGTGCCTCCCCATGGACAGGGGAGGGAATTAGCGGTCTTCCCCCTGCCAGGGAACACCTGTGACACCAGTCAGCTGCGTGGACGGCGGCCCCAAACCTCGACCACACAGTCAGCCGTGTTCCGGAATTCTGAGTGTGGGGAGGTTCCGTCTTCTGTCTGCAGCACCCGGGATCTCCTAGGAGAACTTCGAGAGTCTTCCCCGAGTCCCTCCCAGTGCGGGCAGCCAGGGAACCGCGGGGGTTGGGCTGGAAACGCAGGTAGCATCTAGTGCCTCCCCATGGACAGGGGAGGTAATTAGCGGAATTCCCCCTGCCAGGGAACACCTGTGACACCAGGCAGCTGCGTGGAGGGCGGCCCCGAACCTCCCCAACACAGTCAGCCGTGTTCCGGAATTCTGAGTTTGGGGAGGTTCCATCTTCTGTCTGCAGCACCCGGGATCTCCTAGGAGCCCTTCGAGTGTCTTCCCCGAATCCCTCCCACTGCGGGCTGCCGGTGAAAGTCGGGGGTTGGCCTGGAAAAGCAGGTAGCATCTTGTGCCTCCCCATGGACAGGGGAGGTAATTAGCGGACTTCCCCCTGCCAGGGAACACCTGTGACACCAGGCAGCTGCGTGGAGGGCGGCCCCGATCCTCCCCCACACAGTCAGCCGTGTTCCGGAATTCTGAGTGTGGGGAGGTTCCGTCTTATGTCTGCAGCACCCGGGATCTCCTAGGAGCCCTTCGAGTGTCTTCCCCGAATCCCTCCCACTGCGGGCTGCCGGGGAAAGGCGGGGGTTGGGTTGGAAACTCAGGTAGCATCTAGTGCCTCCCCATGGACAGGGGAGGTAATTAGCGGACTTCCCCCTTCCAGGGAACACCTGTGACCCCAGGCAGCTGCGTGGAGGGCGGCCCCGAACCTCCCCCACACAGTCAGCCGTGTTACGGAATTCTGAGTGTGGGGAGGTTCCGTCTTATGTCTGCAGCACCAGGGTTCACCTAGGAGCCATTCGAGTGTCTTCCCCCAGTCCCTCACTGTGCGGGCTGCCGGGGAATTACGGAGGTTGGGCTGGAAAAGCAGGTAGCATCTTGTGCCTCCCCATGGACAAGGGAGGTAATTAGCGGACTTCCCCCTGCCAGGGAACACCTGTGACACCAGGCAGCTGCGTGGAGGGCGGCCCCGAACCTCAACAACACAGTCAACCGTGTTCCGGAATTCTGAGTGTGGGGAGGTTCCGTCTTCTGTCTGCAGCACCCGGGATCTCCTAGGAGCCCTTCGAGTGTCTTCCCAGAGTCCCTCCCTGTGCGGGCAGCCAGGGAAAGATGGGGGTTGGGCTGGAAACTCAGGTAGCATCTAGTGCCTCCCCATGGACAGGGGAGGGAATTAGCGGTCTTCCCCCTGCCAGGGAACTCCTGTGACACCAGTCAGCTGCGTGGACGGCGGCCCCAAACCTCGACCACACAGTCAGCCGTGTTCCGGAATTCTGAGTGTGGGGAGGTTCCGTCTTCTGTCTGCAGCACCCGGGATCTCCTAGGAGAACTTCGAGAGTATTCCCCGAGTCCCTCCCAGTGCGGGCAGCCAGGGAACGGCGGGGGTTGGGCTGGAAACGCAGGTAGCATCTAGTGCCTCCCCATGGACAGGGGAGGTAATTAGCGGAATTCCCCCTGCCAGGGAACACCTGTGACACCAGGCAGCTGCGTGGAGGGCGGCCCCGAACCTCCCCAACACAGTCAGCCGTGTTCCGGGATTCTGAGTTTGGGGAGGGTCCGTCTTCTGTCTGCAGCACCCGGGATCTCCTAGGAGCCCTTCGAGTGTCTTCCCCGAATCCCTCCCACTGCGGGATGCCGGTGAAAGTCGGGGGTTGGCCTGGAAAAGCAGGTAGCATCTTGTGCCTCCCCATGGACAGGGGAGGTAATTAGCGGACTTCCCCCTGCCAGGGAACACCTGTGACACCAGGCAGCTGCGTGGAGGGCGGCCCCGATCCTCCCCCACACAGTCAGCCGTGTTCCGGAATTCTGAGTGTGGGGAGGTTCCGTCTTCTGTCTGCATCACCTGGGATCTCCTAGGAGCCCTTCGAGTGTTTTCGCCCAGTCCCTCACTTTGCGGGCTGCCGGGGAATGGCGGAGTTTGGGCTGGAAAAGCAGGTAGCATCTTGTGCCTCCCCATGGACAAGGGAGGTAATTAGCGGACTTCCCCGTGCCAGGGAACACCTGTGAAACCAGGCAGCTGCGTGGAAGGCGGCCCCGAACCTCCCCCACACAGTCAACCGTGTTCCGGAATTCTGAGTGTGGGGAGGTTCCGTCTTATGTCTGCAGCACCCGGGATCTCCTAGGAGCACTTCGAGAGTCTTCCCCGAGTCCCTCCCAGTGCGGGCAGCCGGGGAACGGCGGGGGTTGGGCTGGAAACTCAGGTAGCATCTAGTGCCTCCCCATGGACAGGGGAGGGAATTAGCGGTCTTCCCCCTGCCAGGGAACTCCTGTGACACCAGTCAGCTGCGTGGACGGCGGCCCCAAACCTCGACCACACAGTCAGCCGTGTTCCGGAATTCTGAGTGTGGGGAGGTTCCGTCTTCTGTCTGCTGCACCCGGGATCTCCTAGGAGCCCTTCGAGTGTCTTCCCCGAATCCCTCCCACTGAGGGCTGCCGGGGAAAGGCGGGGGTTGGGTTGGAAACTCAGGTAGCATCTAGTGCCTCCCCATGGACAGGGGAGGTAATTAGCGGACTTCCCCCTTCCAGGGAACACCTGTGACACCAGGCAGCTGCGTGGAGGGCGGCCCCGAACCTCCCCCACACAGTCAGCCGTGTTCCGGAATTCTGAGTGTGGGGAGGTTCCGTCTTATGTCTGCAGCACCCGGGTTCACCTAGGAGCCTTTCGAGTGTCTTCCCCCAGTCCCTCACTGTGCGGGCTGCCGGGGAATGACGGAGGTTGGGCTGGAAAAGCAGGTAGCATCTTGTGCCTCCCCATGGACAAGGGAGGTAATTAGCGGACTTCCCCCTGCCAGGGAACACCTGTGACACCAGGCAGCTGCGTGGAGGGCGGCCCCGAACCTCAACAACACAGTCAACCGTGTTCCGGAATTCTGAGTGTGGGGAGGTTCCGTCTTCAGTCTGCAGCACCCGGGATTCCCTAGGAGCCCTTCGAGTGTCTTCCCAGAGTCCCTCCCTGTGCGGGCTGCCGGGGAAAGGAGGGGGATGTGCTGGAAACGCAGGTAGCATCTAGTGCCTCCCCATGGACAGGGGAGGTAATTAGCGGACTTCCCCCTGCCAGGGAACACCTGTGACACCAGGCAGCTGCGTGGAGGGCGGCCCCGAACCTCCCCCACACAGTCAGCCGTGTTCCGGAATTCTGAGTGTGGGGAGGTTCCGTCTTCTGTCTGCAGCACCCGGGTTCACCTAGGAGCCCTTCGAGTGTCTTCCCCCAGTCCCTCACTCTGCGGGCTGCCGGGGAATGGCGGAGGTTGGGCTGGAAAAGCAGGTAGCATCTTGTGCCTCCCCATGGACAAGGGAGGTAATTAGCGGACTTCCCCCTGCCAGGGAACACCTGTGACACCAGGCAGCTGCGTGGAGGGCGGCCCCGAACCTCCCCCACACAGTCAACCGTGTTCAGGAATTCTGAGTGTGGGGAGGTTCCGTCTTCTGTCTGCAGCACCCGGGATCTCCTAGGAGCCCTTCGAGTGTCTTCGCCCAGTCCCTCACTTTGCGGGCTGCCGGGGAATGGCGGAGGATGGGCTGGAAAAGCAGGTAGCATCTTGTGCCTCCCCATGGACAAGGGAGGTAATTAGCGGACTTCCCCGTGCCAGGGAACACCTGTGACACCAGGCAGCTGCGTGGAGGGCGGCCCCGAACCTCCCCCACACAGTCAACCGTGTTCCGGAATTCTGAGTGTGGGGAGGTTCCGTCTTCTGTCTGCAGCATCCGGGATCTCCAAGGAGCCCTTCGAGTGTCTTCCCAGAGTCCCTCCCTGTGCGGGCTGCCGGGGAAAGGAGGGGGTTGTGCTGGAAACGCAGGTAGCATCTAGTGCCTCCCCATGGACAGAGGAGGTAATTAGCGGTCTTCCCCATGCCAGGGAACACCTGTGACCCCAGTCACCTGCGTGGACGGCGGCCCCAAACATCGACCACACAGTCAGGCGTGTTCCGGAATTCTGAGTGTGGGGAGGTTCCGTCTTCTGTCTGCAGCACCCGGGATCTCCTAGGAGCCCTTCGAGAGTCTTCCCCGAGTCCCTCCCAGTGCGGGCAGCCAGGGAAAGGCGGGGTTTGGGCTGGAAAAGCAGGTAGCATCTAGTGCCTCCCCATGGACAGGGGAGGTAATTAGCGGAATTCCCCCTGCCAGTGAACACCTGGGACACAAGGCAGCTGCGTGGAGTGCGGCCCTAAACCTCACCCACACAGTCACACGTGTTCCGGAATTCTGGGTGTGGGGAGGTTCCTTCTTCTGTCTGCAGCACCCGGGTTCTCCTAGGAGCCTTTCGAGTGTCTTCCCCCAGTCCCTCCCTTTGCAGGCTGCCGGGGAAAGGAGGGGGTTTGGCTGGAAAAGCAGGTACCATCTTGTGCCTCCCCATGGACAAGGGAGGTAATTAGCGGACTTCCCCCAGCCAGGGAACACCTGTGACACCAGGCAGCTGCGTGGAGGGCGGCCCCGAACCTCCCCCACACAGTCAGCCGTGTTCCGGAATTCTGAGTGTGGGGAGGTTCCGTCTTCTGTCTGCAGCACCCGGGATCTCCTAGGAGCCCTTCGAGTGTCTTCCCCGAATCCCTCCCACTGCGGGCTGCCGGTGAAAGGAGGGGGTTGTGCTGAAAAAGCAGGTAGAATCTTGTGCCTCCCCATGGACAGGGGAGGTAATTAGCGGACTTCCCCCTGCCAGGGAACACCTGTGACACCAGGCAGCTGCGTGGAGGGCGGCCCCGAACCTCCCCCACACAGTCAGCCGTGTTCCGGAATTCTGAGTGTGGGGAGGATCCGTCTTAAGTCTGCAGCACCCGGGTTCACCTAGGAGCCCTTTGAGTGTCTTCCCCCAGTCCCTCACTGTGCGGGCTGCCGGGGAATGGCGGAGGTTGGGCTGGAAAAGCAGGTAGCATCTTGTGCCTCCCCATGGACAGGGGAGGTAATTAGCGGACTTCCCCCTGCCAGGGAACACCTGTGACACCAGGCAGCTGCGTGGAGGGCGGCCCCGATCCTCCCCCACACAGTCAAACGTGTTCCGGAATTCTGAGTGTGGGGAGGTTCCGTCTTATGTCTGCAGCACCCGGGATCTCCTAGGAGCCCTTCGAGAGTCTTCCCCGAGTCCCTCCCAGTGCGGGCAGCCGGGGAAATGCGGGGGTTGGGCTGGAAACTCAGGTAGCATCTAGTGCCTCCCCATGGACAGGGGAGGTAATTAGCGGTCTTCCCCCTGCCAGGGAAAACCTGTGACACCAGTCAGCTGCGTGGACGGCGGCCCCAATCCTCGACCACACAGTCAGCCGTGTTCCGGAATTCTGAGTGTGGGGAGGTTCCGTCTTCTGTCTGCAGCACCCGGGTTCTCCTAGGAGCCTTTCGAGTGTCTTCCCCCATTTCCTCCCTTTGCGGGCTGCCGGGGAAAGGAGGGGGTTGGGCTGGAAAAGCAGGTAGCATCTTTTGCCTCCCCATGGACAAGGGAGGTAATTAGCGGACTTCCCCCTGCCAGGGAACACCTGTGACACCAGGCAGCTGCGTGGAGGGTGGCCCCGAACCTCCCCCACACAGTCAGCCGTGTTCCGGAATTCTGAGTGTGGGGAGGTTCCGTCTTCTGTCTGCAGCACCCGGGATCTCCTAGGAGCCCTTCGAGTGTCTTCCCCGAATCCCTCCCACTGCGGGCTGCCGGTGAATGTCGGGGGTTGGGCTGGAAAAGCAGGTAGCATCTTGTGCCTCCCCATGGACAGGGGAGGTAATTAGCGGACTTCCCCCTGCCAGGGAACACCTGTGACACCAGGCAGCTGCGTGGAGGGCGGCCCCGAACCTCCCCCACACAGTCAGCCGTGTTCCGGAATTCTGAGTGTGGGGAGGTTCCGTATTATGTCTGCAGCACCCGGGATCTCCTAGGAGCCCTTCGAGTGTCTTCCCAGAGTCCCTCCCTGTGCGGGCTGCCGGGGAAAGGAGGGGGATGTGCTGGAAACGCAGGTAGCATTTAGTGCCTCCCCATGGACAGGGGAGGTAATTAGCGGTCTTCCAACTGCCAGGGAACACCTGTGACACAAGGCAGCTGCGTGGAAGCGGCCCCGAACCTCCCCCACACAGTCAACCGTGTTCCGGAATTCTGAGTGTGGGGAGGTTCCGTCTTCTGTCTGCAGCACCCGGGATCTCCTAGGAGCCCTTCGAGAGTCTTCCCCGAGTCCCTCCCAGTGCGGGCAGCCAGGGAAAGGCGGGGGTTGGGCTGGAAACGCCGGTAGCATCTAGTGCCTCCCCATGGACAAGGGAGGTAATTAGCGGACTTCCCCCTGCCAGGGAACACCTGTGACACCAGGCAGCTGCGTGGAGGGCGGCCACGAACCTCCCCCACACAGTCAACCGTGTTCCGGAATTCTGAGTGTGGGGAGGTTCCGTCTTATGTCTGCAGCACCCGGGTTCACCTAGGAGCCCTTCGAGTGTCTTCCCCCTGTCCCTCACTTTGCGGGCTGCCGGGCAATTGCGGAGGTTGGGCTGCAAAAGCAGGTAGCATCTTGTGCCTCCCCATGGACAAGGGAGGTAATTACCGGAATTCCACCTGCCAGAGATCACCTGTGACACCAGGCATCTGCGTGGAGGGCGGCACCGAACCTCCCCCACACAGTCAACCGTGTTCCGGAATTCTGAGTGTGGGGAGGTTCCGTCTTATGTCTGCAGCACCCGGGATCTCCTAGGAGCCTTTCGAGTGTCTTCCCCCAGTCCCTCCCTGTGCGGGCTGCCGGGGAAAGGCGGGGGTTGGGCTGGAAAAGCAGGTAGCATCTTGTGCCTCCCCATGGACAAGGGAGGTAATTAGCGGACTTCCCCCTGCCAGGGAACACCAGTGACACCAGGCAGCTGCGTGGATTGCGGCTCCGAACCTCCCCCACACAGTCAGCCGTGTTCAGGAATTCTGAGTGTGGGGAGGTTCCGTCATCTGTCTGCAGCACCCGGGATCTCCTAGGAGCCCTTCGAGTGTCTTCCCCGAATCCCTCCCACTGCGGGCTGCCGGGGAAAGGCGGGGGTTGGGCTGGAAACTCAGGTAGCATCTAGTGCCTCCCCATGGACAGGGGAGGTAATTAGCGGACTTCCCCCTGCCAGGGAACACCTGTGACACCAGTCAGCTGCGTGGAGGACGGCCCCGAACCTCCCCCACACAGTAAGCCGTGTTCCGGAATTCTGAGTGTGGGGAGGTTCCGTCTTATGTCTGCAGCACCCGGGTTCACCTAGGAGCCCTTCGAGTGTCTTCCCCCAGTCCCTCACTGTGCGGGCTGCCGGGCAATGGCGGAGGTTGGGCTGGAAAAGCAGGTAGCATCTTGTGCCTCCCCATGGACAAGGGAGGTAATTAGCGGACTTCCCCCTGCCAGGGAACACCTGTGACACCAGGCAGCTGCGTGGAGGGCGGCCCCGAACCTCCCCCACACAGTCAGCCGTGTTCCGGAATTCTGAGTGTCGGGAGGTTCCGTCTTATGTCTGCAGCACCCGGGATCTCCTAGGAGCCCTTCGAGTGTCTTCCCCGAATCCCTCCCACTGCGGGCTGCCGGGGAAAGGCGGGGGTTGGGCTGGAAACTCAGGTAGCATCTAGTGCCTCCCCATGGACAGGGGAGGTAATTAGCGGACTTCTCCCTGCCAGGGAACACCTGTGACACCAGGCAGCTGCGTGGATGGCGGCCCCGAACCTCCCCCACACAGTCAGCCGTGTTCCGGAATTCTGAGTTTGGGGAGGTTCCGTCTTCTGTCTGCAGCACCCGGGTTCACCTAGGAGCCCTTCGAGTGTCTTCCCCCAGTCCCTCACTGTGCGGGCTGCCGGGGAATGGCGGAGGTTGGGCTGGAAAAGCAGGTAGCATCTTGTGCCTCCCCATGGACAAGGGAGGTAATTAGTGGACTTCCCCCTGCCAGGGAACACCTGTGACACCAGGCAGCTGCGTGGAGGGCGGCCCCGAACCTCCCCCACACAGTCAGCCGTGTTCCGGAATTCTGAGTGTGGGGAGGTTCCGTCTTATGTCTGCAGCACCCGGGATCTCCTAGGAGCCCTTCGAGTGTCTTCCCAGAGTCCCTCCCTGTGCGGGCTGCCGGGGAAAGGAGGGGGTTGTGCTGGAAACGCAGGTAGCATTTAGTGCCTCCCCATGGACAGGGGAGGTAATTAGCGGACTTCCACCTGCCAGGGAACACCTGTGACACAAGGCAGCTGCGTGGAGGCGGCCCCGAACCTCCCCCACACAGTCAGCCGTGTTCCAGAATTCTGAGAGTGGGGAGGTTCCGTCTTCTGTCTGCAGCACCCGGGATCTCCTAGGAGCCCTTCGAATGTCTTCGCCCAGTCCCTCACTGTGCGGGCTGCCGGGGAATGGCGGAGGTTGGGCTGGAAAAGCAGGTAGCATCTTGTGCCTCCCCATGGACAAGGGAGGTAATTAGCGGACTTCCCCTTGCCAGGGAACACCTGTGACACCAGGCAGCTGCGTGGAGGGCGGCCCCGAACATCCCCCACTCAGTCAACCTTGTTCCGGAATTCTGAGAGTGGGGAGGATCCGTCTTATGTCTGCAGCACCCGGGATCTCCTAGGAGCCCTTCGAGTGTCTTTCCCGAATCCCTCCCACTGCGGGCTGCCGGTGAATGTCGGGGGTTGGGCTGGAAAAGCAGGTAGCATCTTGTGCCTCCCCATGGACAGGGGAGGTAATTAGCGGACTTCCCCCTGCCAGGGAACACCTGTGACACCAGGCAGCTGCGTGGAGGGCGGCCCCGAACCTCCCCCACACAGTCAGCCGTGTTCCGGAATTCTGAGTGTGGGGAGGTTCCGTATTATGTCTGCAGCACCCGGGATCTCCTAGGAGCCCTTCGAGTGTCTTCCCAGAGTCCCTCCCTGTGCGGGCTGCCGGGGAAAGGAGGGGGATGTCCTGGAAACGCAGGTAGCATTTAGTGCCTCCCCATGGACAGGGGAGGTAATTAGCGGTCTTCCAACTGCCAGGGAACACCTGTGACACCAGGCAGCTGCGTGGAGGGCGGCCCCGAACCTCCCCCTCACAGTCAGCCGTGTTCCGGAATTCTGAGTGTCGGGAGGTTCCGTCTTATGTCTGCAGCACCCGGGATCTCCTAGGAGCCCTTCGAGTGTCTTCCCCGAATCCCTCCCACTGCGGGCTGCCAGGGAAAGGCGGGGGTTGGGCTGGAAACTCAGGTAGCATCTAGTGCCTCCCCATGGACAGGGGAGGTAATTAGCGGACTTCCCCCTGCCAGGGAACACCTGTGACACCAGGCAGCTGCGTGGAGGGCGGCCCCGAACCTCCCCCACACAGTCAGCCGTGTTCCGGAATTCTGATTGTGGGGAGGTTCCGTCTTATGTCTGCAGCACCCGGGATCTCCTAGGAGCCCTTCGAGTGTCTTCCCAGAGTCCCTCCCTGTGCGGGCTGCCGGGGAAAGGAGGGGGTTGTGCTGGAAACGCAGGTAGCATTTAGTGCCTCCCCATGGACAGGGGAGGTAATTAGCGGACTTCCAACTGCCAGGGAACACCTGTGACACAAGGCAGCAGCGTGGAGGCGGCCCCGAACCTCCCCCACACAGTCAGCCGTGTTCCGGAATTCTGAGTTTGGGGAGGTTCCGTCTTCTGTCTGCAGCACCCGGGATTTCCTAGGAGCCCTTCGAGTGTCTTCCCCGAATCCCTCCCACTGCGGGCTGCCGGGGAAAGGCGGGGGTTGGGCTGGAAACTCAGGTAGCATCTAGTGCCTCCCCATGGACAGGGGAGGTAATTAGCGGAATTCCCCCTGCCAGGGAACACCTGTGACACCAGGCAGCTGCGTGGAGGGCGGCCCCGAACCTCCCCCACACAGTCAACCGTGTTCCAGAATTCTGAGAGTGGGGAGGTTCCGTCTTCTGTCTGCAGCACCCGGGATCTCCTAGGAGCCCTTCGAATGTCTTCGCCCAGTCCCTCACTGTGCGGGCTGCCGGGGAATGGCGGAGGTTGGGCTGGAAAAGCAGGTAGCATCTTGTGCCTCCCCATGGACAAGGGAGGTAATTAGCGGACTTCCCCTTGCCAGGGAACACCTGTGACACCAGGCAGCTGCGTGGAGGGCGGCCCCGAACATCCCCCACTCAGTCAACCTTGTTCCGGAATTCTGAGTGTGGGGAGGATCCATCTTATGTCTGCAGCACCCGGGATCTCCTAGGAGCCCTTCGAGTGTCTTCCCCGAATCCCTCCCACTGCGGGCTGCCGGGGAAAGGCGGGGGTTGGGCTGGAAAAGCAGGTAGCATCTTGTGCCTCCCCATGGACAGGGGAGGTAATTAGCGGACTTCCCCTTGCCAGGGAACACCTGTGACACCAGGCAGCTGCGTGGAGGGCGGCCCCGAACATCCCCCACTCAGTCAACCTTGTTCCGGAATTCTGAGTGTGGGGAGGATCCGTCTTATGTCTGCAGGACCCGGGATCTCCTAGGAGCACTTCGAGTGTCTTCCCCGAATCCCTCCCACTGCGGGCTGCCAGAGAATGTCGGGGGTTGGGCTGGAAAAGCAGGTAGCATCTTGTGCCTCCCCATGGACAGGGGAGGTAATTAGCGGACTTCCCCCTGCCAGGGAACACCTGTGACACCAGGCAGCTGCGTGGAGGGCGGCCCCGAACCTCCCCCACACAGTCACACGTGTTCCGGAATTCTGAGTGTGGGGAGGTTCCGTCTTCTGTCTGCAGCACCCGGGTTCTCCTAGGAGCCTTTCGAGTGTCTTCCCCCAGTCCCTCCCTGTGCTGGCAGCCGGGGAATGGCGGGGGTTGGGCTGGAAAAGCAGGTAGCATGTAGTGCCTCCCCATGGACAGGGGAGGTGTTTAGCGGACTTCCCCCAATCAGGGAACAACTGTGACACCAGGAACCTGCGTGGAGTGCGGCCCTGAACCTCACCCACACAGTCAAACGTGTTCCGGAATTCTGAGTGTGGGGAGGTTCCGTCTTCTGTCTGCAGCACCCGGGTTCTCCTAGGAGCCTTTCGAGTGTCTTCCCCCAGTCCCTCCCTGTGCGGGCTGCCGGGGAAAGGCGGGGGTTGGGCTGGAAAAGCAGGTAGCATCTTGTGCCTCCCCATGGACAGGGGAGGTAATTAGCGGACTTCCCCCTGCCAGGGAACACCTGTGACACCAGGCAGCTGCGTGGAGGGCGGCCCCGAACCTCCCCCACACAGTCAGCCGTGTTCCGGAATTCTGAGTGTGGGGAGGTTCCGTCTTATGTCTGCAGTACCCGGGTTCACCTAGGAGCCCTTCGAGTGTCTTCCCCCAGTCCCTCACTGTGCGGGCTGCCGGGGAAAGGCGGAGGTTGGACTGGAAAAGCAGGTAGCATCTTGTGCCTCCCCATGGACAAGGGAGGTAATTAGCGGACTTCCCCCTGCCAGGGAACACCAGTGACACCAGGCAGCTGCGTGGAGTGCGGCCCCGAACCTCCCCCACACAGTCAGCCGTGTTCAGGAATTCTGAGTGTGGTGAGGTTCCGTCTTCTGTCTACAGCACCCGGGATCTCCTAGGATCCCTTCGAGTGTCTTCGCCCAGTCCCTCACTGTGCGGGCTGCCGGGGAATGGCGGAGGTTGGGCTGGAAAAGCAGGTAGCATCTTGTGCCTCCCCATGGACAAGGGAGGTAATTAGCGGACTTCCCCTTGCCAGGGAACACCTGTGACACCAGGCAGCTGCGTGGAGGGCGGCCCCGAACCTCCCCCACACAGTCAACCGTGTTCCGGAATTCTGAGTGTGGGGAGGTTTCGTCTTCTGTCTGCAGCACCCGGGATCTCCTAGGAGCCCTTCGAGTGTCTTCCCAGAGTCCCTCCCTGTGCGGGCTGCCGGGGAAAGGAGGGGGTTGTGCTGGAAACGCAGGTAGCATCTAGTGCCTCCCTATGGACAGGGGAGGTAATTAGCGGACTTCCACCTGCCAGGGAACACCTGTGACACAAGGCAGCTGCGTGGAGGGCGGCCCCGAACCTCACCCACACAGTCAAACGTGTTCCGGAATTCTGAGTGTGGGGAGGATCCGTCTTATGTCTGCAGCACCCGGGATCTCCTAGGAGCCCTTCGAGAGTCTTCCCCGAGTCCCTCCCAGTGCGGGCAGCCGGGGAAATGCGGGGGTTGGGCTGGAAACTCAGGTAGCATCTAGTGCCTCCCCATGGACAGGGGAGGTAATTAGCGGTCTTCCCCCTGCCAGGGAACACCTGTGACACCAGTCATCTGCGTGGACGGCGGCCCCAAACCTCGACCACACAGTCAGCCGTGTTCCGGAATTCTGAGTGTGGGGAGGTTCCGTCTTCTGTCTGCAGCACCCCGGATCTCCTGGGAGCCCTTCGAGAGTCTTCCCCGAGTCCTTCCCAGTGCGGGCAGCCAGGGAAAGGCGGGGTTTGGGCTGGAAAAGCAGGTAACATCTAGTGCCTCCCCATGGACAGGGGAGGTAATTAGCGGATTTCCCCCTGCCAGGGAACACCTGTGACACAAGGCAGCTGCGTGGAGTGCGGCCCTAAACCTCACCCACAGAGTCACACGTGTTCCGGAATTCTGAGTGTGGGGAGGTTCCTTCTTCTGTCTGCAGCACCCGGGTTCTCCTAGGAGCCTTTCGAGTGTCTTCCCCCAGTCCCTCCCTTTGCGGGCTGCTGGGGAAAGGAGGGGGTTTGGCTGGAAAAGCAGGTAGCATCTTGTGCCTCCCCATGGACAAGGAAGGTAATTAGCGGATTTCACCCTGCCAGGGAACACCTGTGACACCAGGCAGCTGCGTGGAGTGCGGCCCACAACCTCCCCAACACAGTCACCCGTGTTCCAGAATTCTGAGTGTGGGGAGGTTCCGTCTTCTGTCTGCAGCACCCGGGATCTCCTAGGAGACCTTCGAGTGTCTTCCCCGAATCCCTCCCACTGCGGGCTGCCGGTGAATGGAGGGGGATGTGTTGAAAAAGCAGGTAGCATCTAGTGCCTCCCCATGGACAGGGGAGGTAATTAGCGGACTTCCCCCTGCCAGGGAACACCTGTGACACCAGGCAGCTGGGTGGAGTGCGGCCCCGAACTTCCCCCACACAGTCAGCCGTGTTCCGGAATTCTGAGTGTGGGGAGGTTCCGTCTTATGTCTGCAGCACCCGGGATCTCCTAGGAGCCCTTCGAGAGTCTTCCCCGAGTCCCTCCCAGTGCGGGCAGCCAGGGAAAGATGGGGGTTGTGCTGGAAACGCAGGTAGCATCTAGTGCCTCCCCATGGACAGGGGAGGTAATTAGCGGACTTCCCCCTGCCAGGGAACACCTGTGACTCCAGTCAGCTGCGTGGACGGCGGCCCCAAATCTCGACCACACAGTCAACCGTGTTCCGGAATTCTGAGCGTGGGGAGGTTCCGTCTTCTGTCTGCAGCACCCGGGATCTCCTAGGAGCCCTTCGAGTGTCTTCCCCGAATCCCTCCCACTGCGGGCTGCCGGGGAAAGGCGGGGGTTGGGCTGGAAACTCAGGTAGCATCTAGTGCCTCCCCATGGACAGGGGAGGTAATTAGCGGACTTCTCCCTGCCAGGGAACACCTGTGACACCAGGCAGCTGCGTGGATGGCGGCCCCGAACCTCCCCCACACAGTCAGCCGTGTTCCGGAATTCTGAGTTTGGGGAGGTTCCGTCTTCTGTCTGCAGCACCCGGGTTCACCTAGGAGCCCTTCGAGTGTCTTCCCCCAGTCCCTCACTGTGCGGGCTGCCGGGGAATGGCGGAGGTTGGGCTGGAAAAGCAGGTAGCATCTTGTGCCTCCCCATGGACAAGGGAGGTAATTAGTGGACTTCCCCCTGCCAGGGAACACCTGTGACACCAGGCAGCTGCGTGGAGGGCGGCCCCGAACCTCCCCCACACAGTCAGCCGTGTTCCGGAATTCTGAGTGTGGGGAGGTTCCGTCTTATGTCTGCAGCACCCGGGATCTCCTAGGAGCCCTTCGAGTGTCTTCCCAGAGTCCCTCCCTGTGCGGGCTGCCGGGGAAAGGAGGGGGTTGTGCTGGAAACGCAGGTAGCATTTAGTGCCTCCCCATGGACAGGGGAGGTAATTAGCGGACTTCCACCTGCCAGGGAACACCTGTGACACAAGGCAGCTGCGTGGAGGCGGCCCCGAACCTCCCCCACACAGTCAGCCGTGTTCCAGAATTCTGAGAGTGGGGAGGTTCCGTCTTCTGTCTGCAGCACCCGGGATCTCCTAGGAGCCCTTCGAATGTCTTCGCCCAGTCCCTCACTGTGCGGGCTGCCGGGGAATGGCGGAGGTTGGGCTGGAAAAGCAGGTAGCATCTTGTGCCTCCCCATGGACAAGGGAGGTAATTAGCGGACTTCCCCTTGCCAGGGAACACCTGTGACACCAGGCAGCTGCGTGGAGGGCGGCCCCGAACATCCCCCACTCAGTCAACCTTGTTCCGGAATTCTGAGAGTGGGGAGGATCCGTCTTATGTCTGCAGCACCCGGGATCTCCTAGGAGCCCTTCGAGTGTCTTTCCCGAATCCCTCCCACTGCGGGCTGCCGGTGAATGTCGGGGGTTGGGCTGGAAAAGCAGGTAGCATCTTGTGCCTCCCCATGGACAGGGGAGGTAATTAGCGGACTTCCCCCTGCCAGGGAACACCTGTGACACCAGGCAGCTGCGTGGAGGGCGGCCCCGAACCTCCCCCACACAGTCAGCCGTGTTCCGGAATTCTGAGTGTGGGGAGGTTCCGTATTATGTCTGCAGCACCCGGGATCTCCTAGGAGCCCTTCGAGTGTCTTCCCAGAGTCCCTCCCTGTGCGGGCTGCCGGGGAAAGGAGGGGGATGTCCTGGAAACGCAGGTAGCATTTAGTGCCTCCCCATGGACAGGGGAGGTAATTAGCGGTCTTCCAACTGCCAGGGAACACCTGTGACACCAGGCAGCTGCGTGGAGGGCGGCCCCGAACCTCCCCCTCACAGTCAGCCGTGTTCCGGAATTCTGAGTGTCGGGAGGTTCCGTCTTATGTCTGCAGCACCCGGGATCTCCTAGGAGCCCTTCGAGTGTCTTCCCCGAATCCCTCCCACTGCGGGCTGCCAGGGAAAGGCGGGGGTTGGGCTGGAAACTCAGGTAGCATCTAGTGCCTCCCCATGGACAGGGGAGGTAATTAGCGGACTTCCCCCTGCCAGGGAACACCTGTGACACCAGGCAGCTGCGTGGAGGGCGGCCCCGAACCTCCCCCACACAGTCAGCCGTGTTCCGGAATTCTGAGTGTGGGGAGGTTCCGTCTTATGTCTGCAGCACCCGGGATCTCCTAGGAGCCCTTCGAGTGTCTTCCCAGAGTCCCTCCCTGTGCGGGCTGCCGGGGAAAGGAGGGGGTTGTGCTGGAAACGCAGGTAGCATTTAGTGCCTCCCCATGGACAGGGGAGGTAATTAGCGGACTTCCAACTGCCAGGGAACACCTGTGACACAAGGCAGCAGCGTGGAGGCGGCCCCGAACCTCCCCCACACAGTCAGCCGTGTTCCGGAATTCTGAGTGTGGGGAGGTTCCGTCTTCTGTCTGCAGCACCCGGGATTTCCTAGGAGCCCTTCGAGTGTCTTCCCCGAATCCCTCCCACTGCGGGCTGCCGGGGAAAGGCGGGGGTTGGGCTGGAAACTCAGGTAGCATCTAGTGCCTCCCCATGGACAGGGGAGGTAATTAGCGGAATTCCCCCTGCCAGGGAACACCTGTGACACCAGGCAGCTGCGTGGAGGGCGGCCCCGAACCTCCCCCACACAGTCAACCGTGTTCCAGAATTCTGAGAGTGGGGAGGTTCCGTCTTCTGTCTGCAGCACCCGGGATCTCCTAGGAGCCCTTGGAATGTCTTCGCCCAGTCCCTCACTGTGCGGGCTGCCGGGGAATGGCGGAGGTTGGGCTGGAAAAGCAGGTAGCATCTTGTGCCTCCCCATGGACAAGGGAGGTAATTAGCGGACTTCCCCTTGCCAGGGAACACCTGTGACACCAGGCAGCTGCGTGGAGGGCGGCCCCGAACATCCCCCACTCAGTCAACCTTGTTCCGGAATTCTGAGTGTGGGGAGGATCCATCTTATGTCTGCAGCACCCGGGATCTCCTAGGAGCCCTTCGAGTGTCTTCCCCGAATCCCTCCCACTGCGGGCTGCCGGGGAAAGGCGGGGGTTGGGCTGGAAAAGCAGGTAGCATCTTGTGCCTCCCCATGGACAGGGGAGGTAATTAGCGGACTTCCCCTTGCCAGGGAACACCTGTGACACCAGGCAGCTGCGTGGAGGGCGGCCCCGAACATCCCCCACTCAGTCAACCTTGTTCCGGAATTCTGAGTGTGGGGAGGATCCGTCTTATGTCTGCAGGACCCGGGATCTCCTAGGAGCACTTCGAGTGTCTTCCCCGAATCCCTCCCACTGCGGGCTGCCGGAGAATGTCGGGGGTTGGGCTGGAAAAGCAGGTAGCATCTTGTGCCTCCCCATGGACAGGGGAGGTAATTAGCGGACTTCCCCCTGCCAGGGAACACCTGTGACACCAGGCAGCTGCGTGGAGGGCGGCCCCGAACCTCCCCCACACAGTCACACGTGTTCCGGAATTCTGAGTGTGGGGAGGTTCCGTCTTCTGTCTGCAGCACCCGGGTTCTCCTAGGAGCCTTTCGAGTGTCTTCCCCCAGTCCCTCCCTGTGCGGGCAGCCGGGGAATGGCGGGGGTTGGGCTGGAAAAGCAGGTAGCATGTAGTGCCTCCCCATGGACAGGGGAGGTGTTTAGCGGACTTCCCCCAATCAGGGAACAACTGTGACACCAGGAACCTGCGTGGAGTGCGGCCCTGAACCTCACCCACACAGTCAAACGTGTTCCGGAATTCTGAGTGTGGGGAGGTTCCGTCTTCTGTCTGCAGCACCCGGGTTCTCCTAGGAGCCTTTCGAGTGTCTTCCCCCAGTCCCTCCCTGTGCGGGCTGCCGGGGAAAGGCGGGGGTTGGGCTGGAAAAGCAGGTAGCATCTTGTGCCTCCCCATGGACAGGGGAGGTAATTAGCGGACTTCCCCCTGCCAGGGAACACCTGTGACACCAGGCAGCTGCGTGGAGGGCGGCCCCGAACCTCCCCCACACAGTCAGCCGTGTTCCGGAATTCTGAGTGTGGGGAGGTTCCGTCTTATGTCTGCAGTACCCGGGTTCACCTAGGAGCCCTTCGAGTGTCTTCCCCCAGTCCCTCACTGTGCGGGCTGCCGGGGAAAGGCGGAGGTTGGACTGGAAAAGCAGGTAGCATCTTGTGCCTCCCCATGGACAAGGGAGGTAATTAGCGGACTTCCCCCTGCCAGGGAACACCAGTGACACCAGGCAGCTGCGTGGAGTGCGGCCCCGAACCTCCCCCACACAGTCAGCCGTGTTCAGGAATTCTGAGTGTGGTGAGGTTCCGTCTTCTGTCTACAGCACCCGGGATCTCCTAGGATCCCTTCGAGTGTCTTCGCCCAGTCCCTCACTGTGCGGGCTGCCGGGGAATGGCGGAGGTTGGGCTGGAAAAGCAGGTAGCATCTTGTGCCTCCCCATGGACAAGGGAGGTAATTAGCGGACTTCCCCTTGCCAGGGAACACCTGTGACACCAGGCAGCTGCGTGGAGGGCGGCCCCGAACCTCCCCCACACAGTCAACCGTGTTCCGGAATTCTGAGTGTGGGGAGGTTTCGTCTTCTGTCTGCAGCACCCGGGATCTCCTAGGAGCCCTTCGAGTGTCTTCCCAGAGTCCCTCCCTGTGCGGGCTGCCGGGGAAAGGAGGGGGTTGTGCTGGAAACGCAGGTAGCATCTAGTGCCTCCCCATGGACAGGGGAGGTAATTAGCGGACTTCCACCTGCCAGGGAACACCTGTGACACAAGGCAGCTGCGTGGAGGGCGGCCCCGAACCTCACCCACACAGTCAAACGTGTTCCGGAATTCTGAGTGTGGGGAGGATCCGTCTTATGTCTGCAGCACCCGGGATCTCCTAGGAGCCCTTCGAGAGTCTTCCCCGAGTCCCTCCCAGTGCGGGCAGCCGGGGAAATGCGGGGGTTGGGCTGGAAACTCAGGTAGCATCTAGTGCCTCCCCATGGACAGGGGAGGTAATTAGCGGTCTTCCCCCTGCCAGGGAACACCTGTGACACCAGTCATCTGCGTGGACGGCGGCCCCAAACCTCGACCACACAGTCAGCCGTGTTCCGGAATTCTGAGTGTGGGGAGGTTCCGTCTTCTGTCTGCAGCACCCCGGATCTCCTGGGAGCCCTTCGAGAGTCTTCCCCGAGTCCTTCCCAGTGCGGGCAGCCAGGGAAAGGCGGGGTTTGGGCTGGAAAAGCAGGTAACATCTAGTGCCTCCCCATGGACAGGGGAGGTAATTAGCGGAATTCCCCCTGCCAGGGAACACCTGTGACACAAGGCAGCTGCGTGGAGTGCGGCCCTAAACCTCACCCACAGAGTCACACGTGTTCCGGAATTCTGAGTGTGGGGAGGTTCCTTCTTCTGTCTGCAGCACCCGGGTTCTCCTAGGAGCCTTTCGAGTGTCTTCCCCCAGTCCCTCCCTTTGCGGGCTGCTGGGGAAAGGAGGGGGTTTGGCTGGAAAAGCAGGTAGCATCTTGTGCCTCCCCATGGACAAGGAAGGTAATTAGCGGATTTCACCCTGCCAGGGAACACCTGTGACACCAGGCAGCTGCGTGGAGTGCGGCCCCCAACCTCCCCAACACAGTCACCCGTGTTCCAGAATTCTGAGTGTGGGGAGGTTCCGTCTTCTGTCTGCAGCACCCGGGATCTCCTAGGAGACCTTCGAGTGTCTTCCCCGAATCCCTCCCACTGCGGGCTGCCGGTGAATGGAGGGGGATGTGTTGAAAAAGCAGGTAGCATCTAGTGCCTCCCCATGGACAGGGGAGGTAATTAGCGGACTTCCCCCTGCCAGGGAACACCTGTGACACCAGGCAGCTGGGTGGAGGGCGGCCCCGAACTTCCCCCACACAGTCAGCCGTGTTCCGGAATTCTGAGTGTGGGGAGGTTCCGTCTTATGTCTGCAGCACCCGGGATCTCCTAGGAGCCCTTCGAGAGTCTTCCCCGAGTCCCTCCCAGTGCGGGCAGCCAGGGAAAGATGGGGGTTGTGCTGGAAACGCAGGTAGCATCTAGTGCCTCCCCATGGACAGGGGAGGTAATTAGCGGACTTCCCCCTGCCAGGGAACACCTGTGACTCCAGTCAGCTGCGTGGACGGCGGCCCCAAACCTCGACCACACAGTCAGCCGTGTTCCGGAATTCTGAGTGTGGGGAGGTTCCGGGTTCTGTCTGCAGCACCCGGGATCTCCTACGAGAACTTCGAGAGTCTTCCCCGAGTCCCTCCCAGTGCGGGCAGCCAGGGAAAGATGGGGGTTGGGCTGGAAACGCAGGTAGCATCTAGTGCCTCCCCATGGACAGGGGAGGTAATTAGCGGACTTCCCCCTGCCAGGGAACACCTGTGACAGCAGGCAGCTGCGTGGAGTGCGGCCCTAAACCTCACCCACGCAGTCACACGTGTTCCGGAATTCTGAGTGTGGGGAGGTTCCGTCTTCTGTCTGCAGCACCCGGGTTCTCCTAGAAGCCTTTCGAGTGTCTTCCCCCATTCCCTGCCTTTGCGGGCTGCCGGGGAAAGGAGGGGGTTGGGCTGAAAAAGCAGGTAGCATCTTGTGCCTCCCCATGGACAAGGGAGGTAATTAGCGGACTTCCCCCTGCCAGGGAACACCTGTGACACCAGGCAGCTGCGTGGAGGGCGGCCCCGAACCTCCCCCAAACAGTCAGCCGTGTTCCGGAATTCTGAGTTTGGGGAGGTTCCGTCTTCTGTCTGCAGCACCCGGGATCTCCTAGGAGCCCTTCGAGTGTCTTCCCCGAATCCCTCCCACTGCGGGCTGCCGGGGAAAGGCGGGGGTTGGGCTGGAAACTCAGGTAGCATATAGTGCCTCCCCATGGACAGGGGTGGTAATTAGCGGACTTCCCCCTTCCAGGGAACACCTGTGACACCAGGCAGCTGCGTGGAGGGCGGCCCAGAACCTCCCCCACACAGTCAGCCGTGTTCCGGAATTCTGAGTGTGGGGAGGTTCCGTCTTATGTCTGCATCACCCGGGTTCACCTAGGAGCCCTTCGAGTGTCTTCCCAGAGTCCCTCCCTGTGCGGGCTGCCGGGGAAAGAAGGGGGTTGTGCTGGAAACGCAGGTAGCATCTAGTGCCTCCCCATGGACAAGGGAGGTAATTAGCGGACTTCCCCCTGCCAGGGAACACCTGTGACACCAGGCAGCTGCGTGGAGGGCGGCCCCGAACCTCCCCCAAACAGTCAGCCGTGTTCCGGATTTCTGAGTTTGGGGAGGTTCCGTCTTCTGTCTGCAGCACCCGGGATTTCCTAGGAGCCCTTCGAGTGTCTTCCCCGAATCCCTCCCACTGCGGGCTGCCGGGGAAAGGCGGGGGTTGGGCTGGAAACTCAGGTAGCATATAGTGCCTCCCCATGGACAGGGGTGGTAATTAGCGGACTTCCCCCTTCCAGGGAACACCTGTGACACCAGGCAGCTGCGTGGAGGGCGGCCCAGAACCTCCCCCACACAGTCAGCCGTGTTCCGGAATTCTGACTGTGGGGAGGTTCCGTCTTATGTCTGCATCACCCGGGTTCACCTAGGAGCCCTTCGAGTGTCTTCCCAGAGTCCCTCCCTGTGCGGGCTGCCGGGGAAAGGAGGGGGTTGTGCTGGAAACGCAGGTAGCATCTAGTGCCTCCCCATGGACAAGGGAGGTAATTAGCGGACTTCCCCCTGCCAGGGAACACCTGTGACACCAGGCAGCTGCGTGGAGGGCGGCCCCGAACCTCCCCCACACAGTCAGCCGTGTTCCGGAATTCTGAGTGTGGGGAGGTTCCGTCTTCTGTCTGCAGCACCCGGGATCTCCTAGGAGCCTTTCGAGTGTCTTCCCCCAGTCCCTCCCTTTGCGGGCTGCTGGGGAAAGGAGGGGGTTTGGCTGGAAAAGCAGGTAGCATCTTGTGCCTCCCCATGGACAAGGAAGGTATTTAGCGGATTTCACCCTGCCAGGGAACACCTGTGACACCAGGCAGCTGCGTGGAGTGCGGCCCCCAACCTCCCCAACACAGTCACCCGTGTTCCAGAATTCTGAGTGTGGGGAGGTTCCGTCTTCTGTCTGCAGCACCCGGGATCTCCTAGGAGACCTTCGAGTGTCTTCCCCGAATCCCTCCCACTGCGGGCTGCCGGTGAATGGAGGGGGATGTGCTGAAAAAGCAGGTAGCATCTAGTGCCTCCCCATGGACAGGGGAGGTAATTAGCGGACTTCCCCCTGCCAGGGAACACCTGTGACACCAGGCAGCTGGGTGGAGGGCGGCCCCGAACTTCCCCCACACAGTCAGCCGTGTTCCGGAATTCTGAGTGTGGGGAGGTTCCGTCTTATGTCTGCAGCACCCGGGATCTCCTAGGAGCCCTTCGAGAGTCTTCCCCGAGTCCCTCCCAGTGCGGGCAGCCAGGGAAAGATGGGGGTTGTGCTGGAAACGCAGGTAGCATCTAGTGCCTCCCCATGGACAGGGGAGGTAATTAGCGGACTTCCCCCTGCCAGGGAACACCTGTGACTCCAGTCAGCTGCGTGGACGGCGGCCCCAAACCTCGACCACACAGTCAGCCGTGTTCCGGAATTCTGAGTGTGGGGAGGTTCCGGGTTCTGTCTGCAGCACCCGGGATCTCCTACGAGAACTTCGAGAGTCTTCCCCGAGTCCCTCCCAGTGAGGGCAGCCAGGGAAAGATGGGGGTTGGGCTGGAAACGCAGGTAGCATCTAGTGCCTCCCCATGGACAGGGGAGGTAATTAGCGGACTTCCCCCTGCCAGGGAACACCTGTGACAGCAGGCAGCTGCGTGGAGTGCGGCCCTAAACCTCACCCACGCAGTCACACGTGTTCCGGAATTCTGAGTGTGGGGAGGTTCCGTCTTCTGTCTGCAGCACCCGGGTTCTCCTAGAAGCCTTTCGAGTGTCTTCCCCCATTCCCTGCCTTTGCGGGCTGCCGGGGAAAGGAGGGGGTTGGGCTGAAAAAGCAGGTAGCATCTTGTGCCTCCCCATGGACAAGGGAGGTAATTAGCGGACTTCCCCCTGCCAGGGAACACCTGTGACACCAGGCAGCTGCGTGGAGGGCGGCCCCGAACCTCCCCCAAACAGTCAGCCGTGTTCCGGATTTCTGAGTTTAGGGAGGTTCCGTCTTCTGTCTGCAGCACCCGGGATCTCCTAGGAGCCCTTCGAGTGTCTTCCCCGAATCCCTCCCACTGCGGGCTGCCGGGGAAAGGCGGGGGTTGGGCTGGAAACTCAGGTAGCATATAGTGCCTCCCCATGGACAGGGGTGGTAATTAGCGGACTTCCCCCTTCCAGGGAACACCTGTGACACCAGGCAGCTGCGTGGAGGGCGGCCCAGAACCTCCCCCACACAGTCAGCCGTGTTCCGGAATTCTGAGTGTGGGGAGGTTCCGTCTTATGTCTGCATCACCCGGGTTCACCTAGGAGCCCTTCGAGTGTCTTCCCAGAGTCCCTCCCTGTGCGGGCTGCCGGGGAAAGGAGGGGGTTGTGCTGGAAACGCAGGTAGCATCTAGTGCCTCCCCATGGACAAGGGAGGTAATTAGCGGACTTCCCCCTGCCAGGGAACACCTGTGACACCAGGCAGCTGCGTGGAGGGCGGCCCCGAACCTCCCCCACACAGTCAGCCGTGTTCCGGAATTCTGAGTGTGGGGAGGTTCCGTCTTCTGTCTGCAGCACCCGGGATCTCCTAGGAGCCATTCGAGAGTCTTCCCCGAGTCCCTCCCAGTGCGGGCAACCAGGGAAAGGCGGGGGTTGGGCTGGAAACGCAGGTAGCATCTAGTGCCTCCCCATGGACAGGGGAGGTAATTAGCGGACTTCCCCCTGCCAGGGAACACCTGTTACACCAGGCATTTTCAAGGAGGGCGGCCCCGAACCTCCCCCACACAGTCAACCGTGTTCCGGAATTCTGAGTGTGGGGAGGTTCCGTCTTATGTCTGCAGCACCCGGGATCTCCTAGGAGCCCTTCGAGATTCTTCCCCGAGTCCCTCCCAGTGCGGGCAGCCGGGGAACTACGGGGGTTGGGCTGGAAACTCAGGTAGCATCTAGTGCCTCCCCATGGACAGGGGAGGTAATTAGCGGTCTTCCCCCTGCCAGGGAACACCTGTGACAACAGTCAGCTGCGTGGACGGCGGCCCCAAACCTCGACCACACAGTCAGCCGTGTTCCGGAATTCTGAGTGTGGGGAGGTTCCGTCTTCTGTCTGCAGCACCCGGGATCTCCTAGGAGCCCTTCGAGAGTCTTCCCCGATTCCCTCCCAGTGCGGGCAGCCAGGGAAAGGCTGGGTTTGGGCTGGAAAAGCAGGTAGCATCTAGTGCCTACCCATGGACAGGGGAGGTAATTAGCGGAATTCCCCCTGCCAGGGAACACCTGTGACACAAGGCAGCTGCGTGGAGTGCGGCCCTAATCCTCACCCACACAGTCACACGTGTTCCGGAATTCTGGGTGTGGGAGGTTCCTTCTTCTGTCTGCAGCACCCGGGTTCTCCTAGGAGCCTTTCGAATGTCTTCCCCCATTTCCTCCCTTTGCAGACTGCCGGGGAAAGGAGGGGGTTGGGCTGGAAAAGCAGGTAGCATCTTGTGCCTCCCCATGGACAAGGGAGGTAATTAGCGGACTTCCCCCTGCCAGGGAACACCTGTGACACCAGGCAGCTGCGTGGAGGGAGGCCCCGAACCTCCCCCACACAGTCAACCGTGTTCCGGAATTCTGAGTGTGGGGAGGTTCCGTCTTATGTCTGCAGCACCCGGGATCTCCTAGGAGCCATTCGAGAGTCTTCCCCGAGTCCCTCCCAGTGCGGGCAGCCGGGGAACGGCGGGGGTTGGGCTGAAAACTCAGGTAGCATCAAGTGCCTACACATGGACAGGGGAGGTAATTAGCGGACTTCCCCCTGCCAGGGAACACCTGTGACACCAGTCAGCTGCGTGGACGGCGGCCCCAAACCTCGGCCACACAGTCAGCCGTGTTCCGGAATTCTGAGTGTGGGGAGGTTCCGTCTTCTGTCTGCAGCACCCGGGATCTCCTAGGAGAAATTCGAGAGTCTTTCCCGAGTCCCTCCCAGTGCGGGCAGCTAGGGAACTGCGGGGGTTGGGCTGGAAACGCAGGTAGCATCTAGTGCCTCCCCATGGACAGGGGAGGTAATTAGCGGACTTCCCCCTGCCATGGAACACCTGTGACCCCAGGCAGCTGCGTGGAGGGCGGCCCCGAACCTCCCCCACACAGTCAGCCGTGTTCCGGAATTCTGAGTGTGGGGAGGTTCCGTCTTCTGTCTGCAGCACCCGGGATCTCCTAGGAGCCCTTCGAGTGTCTTCCCCGAATCCCTCCCACTGCGGGCTGCCGGGGAAAGGCGGGGGTTGGGCTGGAAACTCAGGTAGCATCTAGTGCCTCCCCATGGACAGGGGAGGTATTTAGCGGACTTCCCCCTTCCAGGGAACACCTGTGACACCAGGCAGCTGCGTGGAGGGAGGCCCCGAACCTCCCCCACACAGTCAGCCGTGTTCCGGAATTCTGAGTGTGGGGAGGTTCCGTCTTATGTCTGCAGCACCCGGGTTCACCTAGGAGCCCTTCGAGTGTCTTCCCCCAGTCCCTCACTGTGCGGGCTGCCGGGGAATTACGGAGGTTGGGCTGGAAAATCAGGTAGCATCTTGTGCCTCCCCATGGACAAGGGAGGTAATTGGCGGACTTCCCCCTGCCAGGGAACACCTGTGACACCAGGCAGCTGCGTGGAGGGCGGCCCCGAACCTCCCCCACACAGTCAACCGTGTTCCGGAATTCTGAGTGTGGGGAGGTTCCGTCTTCGGTCTGCAGCACCCGGGATCTCCTAGGAGCCCTTCGAGTGTCTTCCCAGAGTCCCTCCCTTTGCGGGCTGCCGGGGAAAGGAGGGGGTTGTGCTGGAAACGCAGGTAGCATCAATTGCCTCCCCATGGACTTGGGAGGTAATTAGCCGACTTCCACCTGCCAGGGAACACCTGTGACACAAGGCAGCTTCGTGGAGGGCGGCCCCGAACCTCCCCCACACAGTCATCCGTGTTCCGGAATTCTGAGTGTGGGGAGGTTCCGTCTTCTGTCTGCAGCACCCGGGTTCTCCTAGGAGCCTTTCGAGTGTCTTCCCCCAGTCCCTCCCTGTGCTGGCTGCCGGGGAAAGGCGGGGGTTGGGCTGGAAAAGCAGGTAGCATCTTGTGCCTCCCCATGGACAAGGGAGGTAATTAGCGGACTTCCCCCTGCCAGGGAACACCTGTGACACCAGGCAGCTGCGTGGAGGGCGGCCCCGAACCTTCCCCACACAGTCAGCCGTGTTCCGGAATTCTGAGTGTGGGGAGGTTCCGTCTTATGTCTGCAGGACCCGGGATCTCCTAGGAGCCATTCGAGAGTCTTCCCCGAGTCCCTCCCAGTGCGGGCAGCCGGGGAAAGGAGGGGGTTGTGCTGGAAACGCAGGTAGCATCTAGTGCCTCCCCATTGACTGGGGAGGTAATTAGCCGAATTCCACCTTCCAGGGAACACCTGTGACAGACGGCAGCTTCGTGGATGGCGGCCCCGAACCTCCCCCACACAGTCATCCGTGTTCCGGGATTCTGAGTGTGGGGAGGTTCCGTCTTCTGTCTGCAGCACCCGGGTTCTCCTAGGAGCCTTTCGAGTGTCTTCCCCCAGTCCCTCCCTGTGCGGGCTGCCGGGGAAAGGCGGGGGTTGGGCTGGAAAAGCAGGTAGCATCTTGTGCCTCCCCATGGACAAGGGAGGTAATTAGCGGACTTCCCCCTGCCAGGGAACACCTGTGACACCAGGCAGCTGCGTGGAGGGCGGCCCCGAACCTTCCCCACACAGTCAGCCGTGTTCCGGAATTCTGAGTGTGGGGAGGTTCCGTCTTATGTCTGCAGCACCCGGGTTCACCTAGGAGCCCTTCGAGTGTCTTCCCCCAGTCCCTCACTGTGCGGGCTGCCGGGGAATGACGGAGGTTGGGCTGGAAAAGCAGGTAGCATCTTGTGCCTCCCCATGGGCAAGGGAGGTAATTAGCGGACTTCCCCCTGCCAGGGAACACCTGTGACACCAGGCAGCTGCGTGGAGGGCGGCCCCGAACCTCCCCCACACAGTCAGCCGTGTTCCGGAATTCTGAGTGTGGGGAGGTTCCGTCTTATGTCTGCAGCACCCGGTTTCACCTAGGAGCCCTTCGAGTGTCTTCCCCCAGTCCCTCACTGTGCGGGCTGCCGGGGAATGACGGAGGTTGGGCTGGAAAAGCAGGTAGCATCTTGTGCCTCCCCATGGGCAAGGGAGGTAATTAGCGGACTTCCCCCTGCCAGGGAACACCTGTGACACCAGGCAGCTGCGTGGTGGGCGGCCCCGAACCTCCCCCACACAGTCAGCCGTGTTCCGGAATTCTGAGTGTGGGGAGGTTCCGTCTTCTGTCTGCAGCACCAGGGAACTCCTAGGAGCCCTTTGAATGTCTTCCCAGAGTCCCTCCCTGTGCGGGCTGCCGGGGAAAGGAGGGGGTTGTGCTGCAAACGCAGGTAACATCTAGTGCCTCCCCATGGACAGGGAAGGTAATTAGCGGACTTCCACCTGCCAGGGAACACCTGTGACACAAGGCAGCTGCGTGGAGGGCGGCCCCGAAACTCCCCCACACAGTCATCCGTGTTCCGGAATTCTGAGTGTGGATAGGTTCCGTCTTCTGTCTGCAGCACCCGGGTTCCCCTAGGAGCCTTTCGAGTGTCTTCCCCCAGTCCCTCCCTTTGCGGGCTGCCGGGGAAAGGCGGGGGTTGGGCTGGAAATGCTGGTAGCATCTTGTGCCTCCCCATGGACAAGGGAGGTAATTGGCGGACTTCCCCCTGCCAGGGAACACCTGTGACACCAGGCAGCTGCGTGGAGGGCGGCCCCGAACCTCCCCCACACAGTCAGCCGTGTTTAGGAATTCTGAGTGTGGGGAGGTTCCGTCTTATGTCTGCAGCACCCGGGATCTCCTAGGAGCCCTTCGAGTGTCTTCCCCGAATCCCTCCCACTGCGGGCTGCCGGGGAAAGGCGGGGGTTGGGCTGGAAACGCAGGTAGCATCTTGTGCCTCCCCATGGACAAGGGAGGTAATTAGCGGACTTCCCCCTGCCAGGGAACACCTGTGACACCAGGCAGCTGCGTGGAGGGCGGCCCCGAAACTCCCCCACACAGTCAGCCGTGTTCCGGAATTCTGAGTGTGGGGAGGTTCCGTCTTCTGTCTGCAGCACCCGGGATCTCCTAGGAGCCCTTCGAGTGACTTCCCAGAGTCCCTCCCTGTGCGGGCTGCCGGGGAAAGGAGGGGGTTGTGCTGGAAACGCAGTTAGCATCTAGTGCCTCCCCATGGACAGGGGAGGTAATTAGCGGACTTCCACCTGCCAGGGAACACCTGTGACACAAGGCAGCTGCGTGGAGGGCGGCCCCGAACCTCCCCCACACAGTCATCCGTGTTCCGGAATTCTGAGTGTGGGGAGGTTCCGTCTTCTGTCTGCAGCACCCGGGTTCTCCTAGGAGCCTTTCGAGTATCTTCCCCCAGTCCCTCCCTGTGCGGGCTGCCGGGGAAAGGCGGGGGTTGGGCTGGAAAAGCAGGTAGCATCTTGTGCCTCCCCATGGACAAGGGAGGTAATTAGCGGACTTCCCCCTGCCAGGGAACACCTGTGACACCAGGCAGCTGCGTGGAGGGCGGCCCCGAACCTCCCCCACACAGTCAGCCGTGTTCAGGAATTCTGAGTGTGGGGAGGTTCCGTCTTCTGTCTGCAGCACCCGGGATCTCCTAGGAGCCCTTCGAGTGTCTTCCCAGAGTCCCTCCCTGTGCGGGCTGCCGGGGAAAGGAGGGGGTTGTTCTGGAAACGCAGGTAGCATCTAGTGCCTCCCCATGGACAGCGGAGGTAATTAGCGGACTTCCCCCTGCCAGGGAACACCTGTGACACCAGGCAGCTGCGTGGAGGGCGGCCCCGAACCTCCCCCACACAGTCAGCCGTGTTCAGGAATTCTGAGTGTGGGGAGGTTCCGTCTTCTGTCTGCAGCACCCGGGATCTCCTAGGAGCCCTTCGAGTGTCTTCCCCGAATCCCTCCCATTGCGGGCTGCCGGTTAAAGTCGGGGGTTGGGCTGGAAACTCAGGTAGCATCTAGTGCCTCCCCATGGACAGGGGAGGTAATTAGCGGACTTCCCCCTGCCAGGGAACACATGTGACACCAGGCAGCTGCGTGGAGGGCGGCCCCGAACCTCCCCCTCACAGTCAGCCGTGTTCCGGAATTCTGAGTGTGGGGAGGTTCCGTCTTATGTCTGCAGCACCCGGGATCTCCTAGGAGCCATTCGAGATTCTTCCCCGAGTCCCTCCCAGTGCGGGCAGCCGGGGAACTGCGGGGGTTGGGCTGGAAACTCAGGTAGCATCTAGTGCCTCCCCATGGACAGGGGAGGTAATTAGCGGTCTTCCCCCTGCCAGGGAACACCTGTGACACCAGTCAGCTGCGTGGACGGCGGCCCCAAACCTCGATCACACAGTCAGGCGTGTTCCGGAATTCTGAGTGTGGGGAGGTTCCGTCTTATGTCTGCAGCACCCGGGATCTCCTAGGAGCCCTTCGAGAGTCTTCCCCGAGTCCCTCCCAGTGCGGGCAGCCAGGGAATGGCGGGGGTTTGGCTGGAAACGCAGGTAGCATCTAGTGCCTCCCCATGGACAGGGGAGGAAATTAGCGGAATTCCCTCTGCCAGGGAACACCTGTGACACCAGGCAGCTGCGTGGAGTGCGGCCCTAAACCTCACCCACACAGTCACACCTGTTTCGGAATTCTGAGTGTGGGGAGGTTCCGTCTTCTGTCTGTAGCACCCGGGTTCTCCTAGGAGCCTTTCGAGTGTCTTCCCCCAGTCCCTCCCTGTGCGGGCTGCCAGGGAAAGGCGGGGGTTGGGCTGGAAAAGCAGGTAGCATCTTGTGCCTCCCCATGGACAAGGGAGGTAATTAGCGGACTTCCCCCTGCCAGGGAACACCTGTGACACCAGGCAGCTGCGTGGAGGGCGGCCCCGAACCTCCCCCACACAGTCAGCCGTGTTCAGGAATTCTGAGTGTGGGGAGGTTCCGTCTTCTGTCTGCAGCACCCGGGATCTCCTAGGAGCCCTTCGAGATTCTTCACCGAGTCCCTCCCAGTGCGGGCAGCCGGGGAACTGCGGGGGTTGGGCTGGAAACTCAGGTAGCATCTAGTGCCTCCCCAAGGACAGGGGAGGTAATTAGCGGTCTTCCCCCTGCCAGGGAACACCTGTGACACCAGTCAGCTGCGTGGAAAGCGGCCCCAAACCTCGACCACACAGTAAGCCGTGTTCCGGAATTCTGAGTGTGGGGAGGTTCCGTCTTCTGTCTGCAGCACCCGGGATCTCCTAGGAGCCCTTCGAGTGTCTTCCCAGAGTCCCTCCCTGTGTGGGCTGCCGGGGAAAGGAGGGGGTAGTGCTGGAAACGCAGGTAGCTTCTAGTGCCTCCCCATGGACGGGGGAGGTAATTAGCGGACTTCCACCTGCCAGGAAACACCTGTGACACCAGGCAGCTGCGTGGAGGGCGGCCCCGAACCTTCCCCACACAGTCAGCCGTGTTCCGGAATTCTGAGTGTGGGGAGGTTCCGTCTTATGTCTGCAGCACCCGGGATCTCCTAGGAGCCCTTCGAGATTCTTCCCCGAGTCCCTCCCTGTGCGGACAGCCGGGGAACTGCGGGGGTTGGGCTGGAAACTCAGGTAGCATCTAGTGCCTCCCCATGGTCAGGGGAGGTAATTAGCGGTCTTCCCCCTGCCAGGGAACACCTGTGACACCAGTCAGCTGCGTGGACGGCGGCCCCAAACCTCGACCACACAGTCAGCCGTGTTCCGGAATTCTGAGTGTGGGGAGGTTCCGTCTTCTGTCTGCAGCACCCGGGATCTCCTAGGAGCCCTTCGAGTGTCTTCCCAGAGTCCCTCCCTGTGCGGGCTGCCGGGGAAAGGAGGGTGTTGTG
This sequence comes from Camelus bactrianus, assembly GCF_048773025.1. Lineage (NCBI taxonomy): Eukaryota > Metazoa > Chordata > Mammalia > Artiodactyla > Camelidae > Camelus > Camelus bactrianus. Next base: position 6,978,251 of record NW_027413957.1, on the reverse strand, counting down.
CTGGAAACGCAGGTAGCATCTAGTGCCTCCCCATGGGCAGGGGAGGTAATTAGCGGACTTCCCCCTGCCAGGGAACACCTGTGACACCAGGCAGCTGCGTGGAGGGCGGCCCCGAACCTCCCCCACACAGTCAGCCGTGTTCCGGAATTCTGAGTGTGGGGAGGTTCCGTCTTATGTCTGCAGCACCCGGGTTCACCTAGGAGCCCTTCGAGTGTCTTCCCCCAGTCCCTCACTGTGCGGGCTGCCGGGGAATGGCGGAGGTTGGGCGGGAAAAGCAGGTAGCATCTTGTGCCTCCCCATGGACAAGGGAGGTAATTAGCGGACTTCCCCCTGCCAGGGAACACCTGTGACACCAGGCAGCTGCGTGGAGGGCGGCCCCGAACCTCCCCCACACAGTCAACCGTGTTCCGGAATTCTGAGTGTGGGGAGGTTCCGTCTTCTGTCTGCAGCACCCGGGATCTCCTAGGAGCCCTTCGAGTGTCTTCCCCCAGTCCCTCACTGTGCGGGCTGCCGGGGAATGGGGGAGGTTGGGCTGGAAAAGCAGGTAGCATCTTGTGCCTCCCCATGGACAAGGGAGGTAATTAGCGGACTTCCCCCTGCCAGGGAACACCTGTGACACCAGGCAGCTGCGTGGAGGGCGGCCCCGAACCTCCCCCACACAGTCAACCGTGTTCCGGAATTCTGAGTGTGGGGAGGTTCCGTCTTCTGTCTGCAGCACCCGGGATCTCCTAGGAGCCCTTCGAGTGTCTTCCCCCAGTCCCTCACTGTGCGGGCTGCCGGGGAATGGGGGAGGTTGGGCTGGAAAAGCAGGTAGCATCTAGTGCCTCCCCATGGACAGGGGAGGTAATTAGCGGACTTCCACCTGCCAGGGAACACCTGTGACACAAGGCAGCTGCGTGGAGGGCGGCCCCGAACCTCCCCCACACAGTCAACCGTGTTCCGGAATTCTGAGTGTGGGGAGGTTCCGTCTTCTGTCTGCAGCACCCGAAATCTCCTAGGAGCCCTTCGAGAGTCTTCCCCGAGTCCCTCAAAGTGCGGGCAGCCAGGGAAAGGCGGGGGTTGGGCTGGAAACGCAGGTAGCATCTAGTGCCTCCACATGGACAGGGGAGGTAATTAGCGGACTTCCCCCTGCCAGGGAACAACTGTGACACCAGGCAGCTGCGTGGAGGGCGGCCCCGAACCTCCCCCACACAGTCAACCGTGTTCCGGAATTGTGAGTGTGGGGAGGTTCCGTCTTCTGTCTGCAGCACCCGGGTTCTCCTAGGAGTCTTTCGAGTGTCTTCCCCCAGTCCTTCCATTTGCGGGCTGCCGGGGAAAGGAGGGGGTTGGGCTGGAAACTCAGGTAGCATCTAGTGCCTCCCCATGGACAGGGGAGGTAATTAGCGGTCTTCCCCCTGCCAGGGAACACCTGTGACACCAGTCAGCTGCGTGGACGGCGGCCCCAAACCTCGACAACACAGTCAGCCGTGTTCCGGAATTCTGAGTGTGGGGAGGTTCCGTCTTCTGTCTGCAGCACCCGGGATCTCCTAGGAGCCCTTCGAGAGTCTTCCCCGAGTCCCTCCCAGTGCGGGCAGCCAGGGAAAGGCGGGGTTTGGGCTGGAAACGCAGGTAGCATCTTGTGCCTCCCCATGGACAGGGGAGGTAATTAGCGGACTTCCCCTTTCCAGGGAACACCTGTGACAACAGGCAGCTGCGTGGAGGGCGGCCCCGAACCTCCCCCACACAGTCAGCCGTGTTCCGGAATTCTGAGTGTGGGGAGGTTCCGTCTTCTGTCTGCAGCACCCGGGATCTCCTAGGAGCCTTTCGAGTGTCTTCCCCGAATCCCTCCCACTGCGGGCTGCCGGTGAAAGGCGGGGGTTGGGCTGGAAATGCAGGTAGCATCTTGTGCCTCCCCATGGACAAGGGAGGTAATTAGCGGACTTCCCCCTGCCAGGGAACACCTGTGACACCAGGCAGCTGCGTGGAGGGCGGCCCCGAACCTCCCCCACACAGTCAACCGTGTTCCGGAATTCTGAGTGTGGGGAGGTTCCGTCTTCTGTCTGCAGCACCCGGGATCTCCTAGGAGCCCTTCGAGAGTCTTCCCCGAGTCCCTCCAAGTGCGGGCAGCCAGGGAAAGGCGGGGGTTGGGCTGGAAACGCAGGTAGCATCTAGTGCCTCCCCATGGACAGGGGAGGTAATTAGCGGACTTTCCCCTGCCAGGGAACACCTGTGACACCAGGCAGCTGCGTGGAGGGCGGCCCCGAACCTCCCCCACACAGTCAACTGTGTTCCGGAATTCTGAGTGTGGGGAGGTTCCGTCTTCTGTCTGCAGCACCCGGGATCTCCTAAGAGCCCTTCGAGTGTCTTCCCAGAGTCCCTCCCTGTGCGGGCTGCCGGGGAAATGCGGGGGTTGGGCTGGAAAAGTAGGTAGAATCTAGTGCCTCCCCATGGACAGGGGAGGTAATTAGCGGACTTCCCCCTGCCAGGGAACAACTGTGACACCAGGAAGCTGCGTGGAGTGCGGCCCTGAACCTCACCCACACAGTCACACGTGTTCCGGAATTCTGAGTGTGGGGAGGTTCCGTCTTCTGTCTGCAGCACCCGGGTTCTCCTAGGAGCCTTTCGAGTGTCTTCCCCCAGTCCCTCCCTGTGAGGGCTGCAGGGGAAAGGCGGGGGTTGGGCTGGAAAAGCAGGTAGCATCTTGTGCCTCCCCATGGACAAGGGAGGTAATTAGCGGACTTCCCCCTGCCAGGGAACACCTGTGACACCAGGCAGCTGCGTGGAGGGCGGCCCCGAACCTCCCCCACACAGTCAGCCGTGTTCCGGAATTCTGAGTTTGGGGAGGTTCCGTCTTCTGTCTGCAGCACCCAGGTTCACCTAGGAGCCCTTCGAGTGTCTTCCCCCAGTCCCTCACTGTGCGGGCTGCCGGGGAATGGCGGAGGTTGGGCTGGAAAAGCAGGTAGCATCTTGTGCCTCCCCATGGACAAGGGAGGTAATTAGCGGACTTCCCCCTGCCAGGGAACACCTGTGACAACAGGCAGCTGCGTTGAGGGCGGCCCCGAACCTCCCCCACACAGTCAACCGTGTTCCGGAATTCTGAGCGTGGGAAGTTTCGTCTTCTGTCTGCAGCACCCGGGATCTCCTAGGAGCCCTTCGAGTGTCTTCCCCCAGTCCCTCACTATGCGGGCTGCCGGGGAATGGGGGAGGTTGGGCTGGAAAAGCAGGTAGCATCTTGTGCCTCCCCATGGACAAGGGAGGTATTTAGCGGTCTTCCCCCTGCCAGGGAACACCTGTGACACCAGGCAGCTGCGTGGAGGGCGGCCCCGAACCTCCCCAACACAGTCAACCGTGTTCCGGAATTCTGAGTGTGGGGAGGTTCCGTCTTCTGTCTGCAGCACCCGGGTTCACCTAGGAGCCCTTCGAGTGTCTTCCCAGAGTCCCTCCCTGTGCGGGCTCCCGGGGAAAGGAGGGGGTTGTGCTAGAAACGCAGGTAGCATCTAGTGCCTCCCCATGGACAGGGGAGGTAATTAGCGGTCTTCCACCTGCCAGGGAACACCTGTGACACAAGGCAGCTGCGTGAAGGGCGGCCCCGAACCTCCCCCACACAGTCAGCCGTGTTCAGGAATTCTGAGTGTGGGGAGGTCCCGTCATCTGTCTGCAGCACCCGGGATCTCCTAGGAGCCCTTCGAGTGTTTTCCCCGAATCCCTCCCACTGCGGGCTGCTGGGGAAAGTCGGGGGTTGGGCTGGAAACGCAGGTAGCGTGTAGTGCCTCCCCATGGACAGGGGAGGTAATTAGCGGACTTCCCCCTGCCAGGGAACACCTGGGAAACCAAGCAGCTGCGTGGAGGGCGGCCCCGAACCTCCCCCACACAGTCAGCCGTGTTCCGGGATTCTGAGTGTGGGGAGGTTCCGTCTTCTGTCTGCAGCACCCGGGTTCTCCTAGGAGCCTTTCGAGTGTCTTCCCCCAGTCCCTCCCTGTGCGGGCTGCCGGGGAAAGGCGGGGGTTGGGCTGGAAAAGCAGGTAGCATCTTGTGCCTCCCCATGGACAAGGGAGGTAATTAGCGGACTTCCCCCTGCCAGGGAACACCTGTGACACCAGGCAGCTGCGTGGAGGGCGGCCCCGAACCTTCCCCACACAGTCAGCCGTGTTCCGGAATTCTGAGTGTGGGGAGGTTCCGTCTTATGTCTGCAGCACCCGGGTTCACCTAGGAGCCCTTCGAGTGTCTTCCCCCAGTCCCTCACTGTGCGGGCTGCCGGGGAATGACGGAGGTTGGGCTGGAAAAGCAGGTAGCATCTTGTGCCTCCCCATGGGCAAGGGAGGTAATTAGCGGACTTCCCCCTGCCAGGGAACACCTGTGACACCAGGCAGCTGCGTGGAGGGCGGCCCCGAACCTCCCCCACACAGTCAGCCGTGTTCCGGAATTCTGAGTGTGGGGAGGTTCCGTCTTATGTCTGCAGCACCCGGTTTCACCTAGGAGCCCTTCGAGTGTCTTCCCCCAGTCCCTCACTGTGCGGGCTGCCGGGGAATGACGGAGGTTGGGCTGGAAAAGCAGGTAGCATCTTGTGCCTCCCCATGGGCAAGGGAGGTAATTAGCGGACTTCCCCCTGCCAGGGAACACCTGTGACACCAGGCAGCTGCGTGGTGGGCGGCCCCGAACCTCCCCCACACAGTCAGCCGTGTTCCGGAATTCTGAGTGTGGGGAGGTTCCGTCTTCTGTCTGCAGCACCAGGGAACTCCTAGGAGCCCTTTGAATGTCTTCCCAGAGTCCCTCCCTGTGCGGGCTGCCGGGGAAAGGAGGGGGTTGTGCTGCAAACGCAGGTAACATCTAGTGCCTCCCCATGGACAGGGAAGGTAATTAGCGGACTTCCACCTGCCAGGGAACACCTGTGACACAAGGCAGCTGCGTGGAGGGCGGCCCCGAAACTCCCCCACACAGTCATCCGTGTTCCGGAATTCTGAGTGTGGATAGGTTCCGTCTTCTGTCTGCAGCACCCGGGTTCTCCTAGGAGCCTTTCGAGTGTCTTCCCCCAGTCCCTCCCTTTGCGGGCTGCCGGGGAAAGGCGGGGGTTGGGCTGGAAATGCTGGTAGCATCTTGTGCCTCCCCATGGACAAGGGAGGTAATTGGCGGACTTCCCCCTGCCAGGGAACACCTGTGACACCAGGCAGCTGCGTGGAGGGCGGCCCCGAACCTCCCCCACACAGTCAGCCGTGTTTAGGAATTCTGAGTGTGGGGAGGTTCCGTCTTATGTCTGCAGCACCCGGGATCTCCTAGGAGCCCTTCGAGTGTCTTCCCCGAATCCCTCCCACTGCTGGCTGCCGGGGAAAGGCGGGGGTTGGGCTGGAAACGCAGGTAGCATCTTGTGCCTCCCCATGGACAAGGGAGGTAATTAGCGGACTTCCCCCTGCCAGGGAACACCTGTGACACCAGGCAGCTGCGTGGATGGCGGCCCCGAAACTCCCCCACACAGTCAGCCGTGTTCCGGAATTCTGAGTGTGGGGAGGTTCCGTCTTCTGTCTGCAGCACCCGGGATCTCCTAGGAGCCCTTCGAGTGACTTCCCAGAGTCCCTCCCTGTGCGGGCTGCCGGGGAAAGGAGGGGGTTGTGCTGGAAACGCAGTTAGCATCTAGTGCCTCCCCATGGACACGGGAGGTAATTAGCGGACTTCCACCTGCCAGGGAACACCTGTGACACAAGGCAGCTGCGTGGAGGGCGGCCCCGAACCTCCCCCACACAGTCATCCGTGTTCCGGAATTCTGAGTGTGGGGAGGTTCCGTCTTCTGTCTGCAGCACCCGGGTTCTCCTAGGAGCCTTTCGAGTATCTTCCCCCAGTCCCTCCCTGTGCGGGCTGCCGGGGAAAGGCGGGGGTTGGGCTGGAAAAGCAGGTAGCATCTTGTGCCTCCCCATGGACAAGGGAGGTAATTAGCGGACTTCCCCCTGCCAGGGAACACCTGTGACACCAGGCAGCTGCGTGGAGGGCGGCCCCGAACCTCCCCCACACAGTCAGCCGTGTTCAGGAATTCTGAGTGTGGGGAGGTTCCGTCTTCTGTCTGCAGCACCCGGGATCTCCTAGGAGCCCTTCGAGTGTCTTCCCAGAGTCCCTCCCTGTGCGGGCTGCCGGGGAAAGGAGGGGGTTGTTCTGGAAACGCAGGTAGCATCTAGTGCCTCCCCATGGACAGCGGAGGTAATTAGCGGACTTCCCCCTGCCAGGGAACACCTGTGACACCAGGCAGCTGCGTGGAGGGCGGCCCCGAACCTCCCCCACACAGTCAGCCGTGTTCAGGAATTCTGAGTGTGGGGAGGTTCCGTCTTCTGTCTGCAGCACCCGGGATCTCCTAGGAGCCCTTCGAGTGTCTTACCCGAATCCCTCCCATTGCGGGCTGCCGGTTAAAGTCGGGGGTTGGGCTGGAAACTCAGGTAGCATCTAGTGCCTCCCCATGGACAGGGGAGGTAATTAGCGGACTTCCCCCTGCCAGGGAACACATGTGACACCAGGCAGCTGCGTGGAGGGCGGCCCCGAACCTCCCCCACACAGTCAGCCGTGTTCCGGAATTCTGAGTGTGGGGAGGTTCCGTCTTATGTCTGCAGCACCCGGGATCTCCTAGGAGCCATTCGAGATTCTTCCCCGAGTCCCTCCCAGTGCGGGCAGCCGGGGAACTGCGGGGGTTGGGCTGGAAACTCAGGTAGCATCTAGTGCCTCCCCATGGACAGGGGAGGTAATTAGCGGTCTTCCCCCTGCCAGGGAACACCTGTGACACCAGTCAGCTGCGTGGACGGCGGCCCCAAACCTCGATCACACAGTCAGGCGTGTTCCGGAATTCTGAGTGTGGGGAAGTTCCGTCTTATGTCTGCAGCACCCGGGATCTCCTAGGAGCCCTTCGAGAGTCTTCCCCGAGTCCCTCCCAGTGCGGGCAGCCAGGGAATGGCGGGGGTTTGGCTGGAAACGCAGGTAGCATCTAGTGCCTCCCCATGGACAGGGGAGGAAATTAGCGGAATTCCCTCTGCCAGGGAACACCTGTGACACCAGGCAGCTGCGTGGAGTGCGGCCCTAAACCTCACCCACACAGTCACACCTGTTTCGGAATTCTGAGTGTGGGGAGGTTCCGTCTTCTGTCTGTAGCACCCGGGTTCTCCTAGGAGCCTTTCGAGTGTCTTCCCCCAGTCCCTCCCTGTGCGGGCTGCCAGGGAAAGGCGGGGGTTGGGCTGGAAAAGCAGGTAGCATCTTGTGCCTCCCCATGGACAAGGGAGGTAATTAGCGGACTTCCCCCTGCCAGGGAACACCTGTGACACCAGGCAGCTGCGTGGAGGGCGGCCCCGAACCTCCCCCACACAGTCAGCCGTGTTCAGGAATTCTGAGTGTGGGGAGGTTCCGTCTTCTGTCTGCAGCACCCGGGATCTCCTAGGAGCCCTTCGAGATTCTTCACCGAGTCCCTCCCAGTGCGGGCAGCCGGGGAACTGCGGGGGTTGGGCTGGAAACTCAGGTAGCATCTAGTGCCTCCCCAAGGACAGGGGAGGTAATTAGCGGTCTTCCCCCTGCCAGGGAACACCTGTGACACCAGTCAGCTGCGTGGAAAGCGGCCCCAAACCTCGACCACACAGTAAGCCGTGTTCCGGAATTCTGAGTGTGGGGAGGTTCCGTCTTCTGTCTGCAGCACCCGGGATCTCCTAGGAGCCCTTCGAGTGTCTTCCCAGAGTCCCTCCCTGTGTGGGCTGCCGGGGAAAGGAGGGGGTAGTGCTGGAAACGCAGGTAGCTTCTAGTGCCTCCCCATGGACGGGGGAGGTAATTAGCGGACTTCCACCTGCCAGGAAACACCTGTGACACCAGGCAGCTGCGTGGAGGGCGGCCCCGAACCTTCCCCACACAGTCAGCCGTGTTCCGGAATTCTGAGTGTGGGGAGGTTCCGTCTTATGTCTGCAGCACCCGGGATCTCCTAGGAGCCCTTCGAGATTCTTCCCCGAGTCCCTCCCAGTGCGGACAGCCGGGGAACTGCGGGGGTTGGGCTGGAAACTCAGGTAGCATCTAGTGCCTCCCCATGGTCAGGGGAGGTAATTAGCGGTCTTCCCCCTGCCAGGGAACACCTGTGACACCAGTCAGCTGCGTGGACGGCGGCCCCAAACCTCGACCACACAGTCAGCCGTGTTCCGGAATTCTGAGTGTGGGGAGGTTCCGTCTTCTGTCTGCAGCACCCGGGATCTCCTAGGAGCCCTTCGAGTGTCTTCCCAGAGTCCCTCCCTGTGCGGGCTGCCGGGGAAAGGAGGGTGTTGTGCTGGAAACGCAGGTAGCATCTAGTGCCTCCCCATGGGCAGGGGAGGTAATTAGCGGACTTCCCCCTGCCAGGGAACACCTGTGACACCAGGCAGCTGCGTGGAGGGCGGCCCCGAACCTCCCCCACACAGTCAGCCGTGTTCCGGAATTCTGAGTGTGGGGAGGTTCCGTCTTATGTCTGCAGCACCCGGGTTCACCTAGGAGCCCTTCGAGTGTCTTCCCCCAGTCCCTCACTGTGCGGGCTGCCGGGGAATGGCGGAGGTTGGGCGGGAAAAGCAGGTAGCATCTTGTGCCTCCCCATGGACAAGGGAGGTAATTAGCGGACTTCCCCCTGCCAGGGAACACCTGTGACACCAGGCAGCTGCGTGGAGGGCGGCCCCGAACCTCCCCCACACAGTCAACCGTGTTAAGGAATTCTGAGTGTGGGGAGGTTCCGTCTTCTGTCTGCAGCACCCGGGATCTCCTAGGAGCCCTTCGAGTGTCTTCCCCCAGTCCCTCACTGTGCGGGCTGCCGGGGAATGGGGGAGGTTGGGCTGGAAAAGCAGGTAGCATCTTGTGCCTCCCCATGGACAAGGGAGGTAATTAGCGGACTTCCCCCTGCCAGGGAACACCTGTGACACCAGGCAGCTGCGTGGAGGGCGGCCCCGAACCTCCCCCACACAGTCAACCGTGTTCCGGAATTCTGAGTGTGGGGAGGTTCCGTCTTCTGTCTGCAGCACCCGGGATCTCCTAGGAGCCCTTCGAGTGTCTTCCCCGAGTCCCTCAAAGTGCGGGCAGCCAGGGAAAGGCGGGGGTTGGGCTGGAAACGCAGGTAGCATCTAGTGCCTCCCCATGGACAGGGGAGGTAATTAGCGGACTTCCCCCTGCCAGGGAACAACTGTGACACCAGGCAGCTGCGTGGAGGGCGGCCCCGAACCTCCCCCACACAGTCAACCGTGTTCCGGAATTGTGAGTGTGGGGAGGTTCCGTCTTCTGTCTGCAGCACCCGGGTTCTCCTAGGAGTCTTTCGAGTGTCTTCCCCCAGTCCTTCCATTTGCGGGCTGCCGGGGAAAGGAGGGGGTTGGGCTGGAAACTCAGGTAGCATCTAGTGCCTCCCCATGGACAGGGGAGGTAATTAGCGGTCTTCCCCCTGCCAGGGAACACCTGTGACACCAGTCAGCTGCGTGGACGGCGGCCCCAAACCTCGACAACACAGTCAGCCGTGTTCCGGAATTCTGAGTGTGGGGAGGTTCCGTCTTCTGTCTGCAGCACCCGGGATCTCCTAGGAGCCCTTCGAGAGTCTTCCCCGAGTCCCTCCCAGTGCGGGCAGCCAGGGAAAGGCGGGGTTTGGGCTGGAAACGCAGGTAGCATCTTGTGCCTCCCCATGGACAGGGGAGGTAATTAGCGGACTTCCCCTTTCCAGGGAACACCTGTGACAACAGGCAGCTGCGTGGAGGGCGGCCCCGAACCTCCCCCACACAGTCAGCCGTGTTCCGGAATTCTGAGTGTGGGGAGGTTCCGTCTTCTGTCTGCAGCACCCGGGATCTCCTAGGAGCCTTTCGAGTGTCTTCCCCGAATCCCTCCCACTGCGGGCTGCCGGTGAAAGGCGGGGGTTGGGCTGGAAATGCAGGTAGCATCTTGTGCCTCCCCATGGACAAGGGAGGTAATTAGCGGACTTCCCCCTGCCAGGGAACACCTGTGACACCAGGCAGCTGCGTGGAGGGCGGCCCCGAACCTCCCCCACACAGTCAACCGTGTTCCGGAATTCTGAGTGTGGGGAGGTTCCGTCTTCTGTCTGCAGCACCCGGGATCTCCTAGGAGCCCTTCGAGAGTCTTCCCCGAGTCCCTCCAAGTGCGGGCAGCCAGGGAAAGGCGGGGGTTGGGCTGGAAACGCAGGTAGCATCTAGTGCCTCCCCATGGACAGGGGAGGTAATTAGCGGACTTTCCCCTGCCAGGGAACACCTGTGACACCAGGCAGCTGCGTGGAGGGCGGCCCCGAACCTCCCCCACACAGTCAACTGTGTTCCGGAATTCTGAGTGTGGGGAGGTTCCGTCTTCTGTCTGCAGCACCCGGGATCTCCTAAGAGCCCTTCGAGTGTCTTCCCAGAGTCCCTCCCTGTGCGGGCTGCCGGGGAAATGCGGGGGTTGGGCTGGAAAAGTAGGTAGAATCTAGTGCCTCCCCATGGACAGGGGAGGTAATTAGCGGACTTCCCCCTGCCAGGGAACAACTGTGACACCAGGAAGCTGCGTGGAGTGCGGCCCTGAACCTCACCCACACAGTCACACGTGTTCCGGAATTCTGAGTGTGGGGAGGTTCCGTCTTATGTCTGCAGCACCCGGGTTCACCTAGGAGCCCTTCGAGTGTCTTCCCCCAGTCCCTCACTGTGCGGGCTGCCGGGGAATGGCGGAGGTTGGGCTTTAAAAGCAGGTAGCATCTAGTGCCTCCCCATGGACAGGGGAGGTAATTAGCGGTCTTCCCCCTGCCAGGGAACACCTGTGACACCAGTCAGCTGCGTGGACGGCGGCCCCAAACCTCGACAACACAGTCAGGCGTGTTCCGGAATTCTGAGTGTGGGGAGGTTCCGTCTTATGTCTGCAGCACCCGGGATCTCCTAGGAGCCCTTCGAGAGTCTTCCCCGAGTCCCTCCCAGTGCGGGCAGCCAGGGAATGGCGGGGGTTTGGCTGGAAACGCAGGTAGCATCTAGTGCCTCCCCATGGACAGGGGAGGTAATTAGCGGAATTCCCTCTGCCAGGGAACACCTGTGACACCAGGCAACTGCGTGGAGTGCGGCCCTAAACCTCACCCACACAGTCACACCTGTTCCGGAATTCTGAGTGTGGGGAGGTTCCGTCTTCTGTCTGTAGCACCCGGGTTCTCCTAGGAGCCTTTCGAGTGTCTTCCCCCAGTCCCTCCCTGTGCGGGCTGCCAGGGAAAGGCGGGGGTTGGGCTGGAAAAGCAGGTAGCATCTTGTGCCTCCCCATGGACAAGGGAGGGAATTAGCGGACTTCCCCCTGCCAGGGAACACCTGTGACACCAGGCAGCTGCGTGGAGGGCGGCCCCGAACCTCCCCCACACAGTCAGCCGTGTTCAGGAATTCTGAGTGTGGGGAGGTTCCGTCTTCTGTCTGCAGCACCCGGGATCTCCTAGGAGCCCTTCGAGATTCTTCCCCGAGTCCCTCCCAGTGCGGGCAGCCGGGGAACTGCGGGGGTTGGGCTGGAAACTCAGGTAGCATCTAGTGCCTCCCCATGGACAGGGGAGGTAATTAGCGGTTTTCCCCTGCCAGGGAACACCTGTGACACCAGTCAGCTGCGTGGAAAGCGGCCCCAAACCTCGACCACACAGTAAGCCGTGTTCCGGAATTCTGAGTGTGGGGAGGTTCCGTCTTCTGTCTGCAGCACCCGGGATCTCCTAGGAGCCCTTCGAGTGTCTTCCCAGAGTCCCTCCCTGTGCGGGCTGCCGGGGAAAGGAGGGTGTTGTGCTGGAAACGCAGGTAGCATCTAGTGCCTCCCCATGGACAGGGGAGGTAATTAGCGGACTTCCCCCTGCCAGGGAACACCTGTGACACCAGGCAGCTGCGTGGAGGGCGGCCCCGAACCTCCCCCACACAGTCAGCCGTGTTCCGGAATTCTGAGTGTGGGGAGGTTCCGTCTTATGTCTGCAGCACCCGGGTTCACCTAGGAGCCCTTCGAGTGTCTTCCCCCAGTCCCTCACTGTGCGGGCTGCCGGGGAATGGCGGAGGTTGGGCGGGAAAAGCAGGTAGCATCTTGTGCCTCCCCATGGACAAGGGAGGTAATTAGCGGACTTCCCCCTGCCAGGGAACACCTGTGACAACAGGCAGCTGCGTGGAGGGCGGCCCCGAACCTCCCCCACACAGTCAACCGTGTTCCGGAATTCTGAGTGTGGGGAGGTTCCGTCTTCTGTCTGCAGCACCCGGGATCTCCAAGGAGCCCTTCGAGTGTCTTCCCCCAGTCCCTCACTGTGCGGGCTGCCGGGGAATGGGGGAGGTTGGGCTGGAAAAGCAGGTAGCATCTTGTGCCTCCCCATGGACAAGGGAGGTAATTAGCGGACTTCCCCCTGCCAGGGAACACCTGTGACACCAGGCAGCTGCGTGGAGGGCGGCCCCGAACCTCCCCCACACAGTCAACCGTGTTCCGGAATTCTGAGTGTGGGGAGGTTCCGTCTTCTGTCTGCAGCACTCGGGATCTCCTAGGAGCCCTTCGAGTGTCTTCCCCCAGTCCCTCACTGTGCGGGCTGCCGGGGAATGGGGGAGGTTGGGCTGGAAAAGCAGGTAGCATCTAGTGCCTCCCCATGGACAGGGGAGGTAATTAGCGGACTTCCACCTGCCAGGGAACACCTGTGACACAAGGCAGCTGCGTGGAGGTCGGCCCCGAACCTCCCCCACACAGTCAACCGAGTTCCGGAATTCTGAGTGTGGGGAGGTTCCGTCTTCTGTCTGCAGCACCCGGAATCTCCTAGGAGCCCTTCGAGAGTCTTCCCCGAGTCCCTCAAAGTGCGGGCAGCCAGGAAAAGGCGGGGGTTGGGCTGGAAACGCAGGTAGCATCTAGTGCCTCCCCATGGACAGGGGAGGTAATTAGCGGACTTCCCCCTGCCAGGGAACACCTGTGACACCAGGCAGCTGCGTGGAGGGCGGCCCCGAACCTCCCCCACACAGTCAACCGTGTTCCGGAATTGTGAGTGTGGGGAGGTTCCGTCTTCTGTCTGCAGCACCCGGGTTCTCCTAGGAGTCTTTCGAGTGTCTTCCCCCAGTCCTTCCATTTGCGGGCTGCCGGGGAAAGGAGGGGGTTGGGCTGGAAACTCAGGTAGCATCTAGTGCCTCCCCATGGACAGGGGAGGTAATTAGCGGTCTTCCCCCTGCCAGGGAACACCTGTGACACCAGTCAGCTGCGTGGACGGCGGCCCCAAACCTCGACAACACAGTCAGCCGTGTTCCGGAATTCTGAGTGTGGGGAGGTTCCGTCTTCTGTCTGCAGCACCCGGGATCTCCTAGGAGCCCTTCGAGAGTCTTCCCCGAGTCCCTCCCAGTGCGGGCAGCCAGGGAAAGGCGGGGTTTGGGCTGGAAACGCAGGTAGCATCTAGTGCCTCCCCATGGACAGGGGAGGTAATTAGCGGACTTCCCCTTTCCAGGGAACACCTGTGACAACAGGCAGCTGCGTGGAGGGCGGCCCCGAACCTCCCCCACACAGTCAGCCGTGTTCCGGAATTCTGAGTGTGGGGAGGTTCCGTCTTCTGTCTGCAGCACCCGGGATCTCCTAGGAGCCCTTCGAGTGTCTTCCCCGAATCCCTCCCACTGCGGGCTGCCGGTGAAAGGCGGGGGTTGGGCTGGAAAAGCTGGTAGCATCTTGTGCCTCCCCATGGACAAGGGAGGTAATTAGCGGACTTCCCCCTGCCAGGGAACACCTGTGACACCAGGCAGCTGCGTGGAGGGCGGCCCCGAACCTCCCCCACACAGTCAACCGTGTTCCGGAATTCTGAGTGTGGGGAGGTTCCGTCTTCTGTCTGCAGCACCCGGGATCTCCTAGGAGCCCTTCGAGAGTCTTTCCCGAGTCCCTCCAAGTGCGGGCAGCCAGGGAAAGGCGGGGGTTGGGCTGGAAACGCAGGTAGCATCTAGTGCCTCCCCATGGACAGGGGAGGTAATTAGCGGACTTTCCCCTGCCAGGGAACACCTGTGACACCAGGCAGCTGCGTGGAGGGCGGCCCCGAACCTCCCCCACACAGTCAACCGTGTTCCGGAATTCTGAGTGTGGGGAGGTTCCGTCTTCTGTCTGCAGCACCCGGGATCTCCTAAGAGCCCTTCGAGTGTCTTCCCAGAGTCCCTCCCTGTGCGGGCTGCCGGGGAAATGCGGGGGTTGGGCTGGAAAATTTAGGTAGCATCTACTGCCTCCCCATGGACAGGGGAGGTAATTAGCGGACTTCCCCCTGCCAGGGAACAACTGTGACACCAGGAAGCTGCGTGGAGTGCGGCCCTGAACCTCACCCACACAGTCACACGTGTTCCGGAATTCTGAGTGTGGGGAGGTTCCGTCTTCTGTCTGCAGCACCCGGGTTCTCCTAGGAGCCTTTCGAGTTTCTTCCCCCAGTCCCTCCCTGTGCGGGCTGCCGGGGAAAGGCGGGGGTTGGGCTGGAAAAGCAGGTAGCATCTTTTGCCTCCCCATAGACAAGGGAGGTAATTAGCGGACTTCCCCCTGCCAGGGAACACCTGTGACACCAGGCAGCTGCGTGGAGGGCGGCCCCGAACCTCCTCCACACAGTCAGCCGTGTTCAGGAATTCTGAGTGTGGGGAGGTCCCGTCATCTGTCTGCAGCACCCGGGATCTCCTAGGAGCCCTTCGAGTGTTTTCCCCGAATCCCTCACACTGCGGGCTGCTGGGGAAAGTCGGGGGTTGGGCTGGAAACGCAGGTAGCGTGTAGTGCCTCCCCATGGACAGGGGAGGTAATTAGCGGACTTCCCCCTGCCAGGGAACACCTGGGAAACCAAGCAGCTGCGTGGAGGGCGGCCCCGAACCTCCCCCACACAGTCAGCCGTGTTCCGGAATTCTGAGTGTGGGGAGGTTCCGTCTTATGTCTGCAGCACCCGGGTTCACCTAGGAGCCCTTCGAGTGTCTTCCCCCAGTCCCTCACTGTGCGGGCTGCCGGGGAATGGCGGAGGTTGGGCTTTAAAAGCAGGTAGCATCTAGTGCCTCCCCATGGACAGGGGAGGTATTTAGCGGTCTTCCCCCTGCCAGGGAACACCTGTGACACCAGTCAGCTGCGTGGACCGCGGCCCCAAACCTCGACCACACAGTCAGGCGTGTTCCGGAATTCTGAGTGTGGGGAGGTTCCGTCTTATGTCTGCAGCACCCGGGATCTCCTAGGAGCCCTTCGAGAGTCTTCCCCGAGTCCCTCCCAGTGCGGGCAGCCAGGGAATGGCGGGGGTTTGGCTGGAAACGCAGGTAGCATCTAGTGCCTCCCCATGGACAGGGGAGGTAATTAGCGGAATTCCCTTAGCCAGGGAACACCTGTGACACCAGGCAACTGCGTGGAGTGCGGCCCTAAACCTCACCCACACAGTCACACCTGTTCCGGAATTCTGAGTGTGGGGAGGTTCCGTCTTCTGTCTGTAGCACCCGGGTTCTCCTAGGAGCCTTTCGAGTGTCTTCCCCCAGTCCCTCCCTGTGCGGGCTGCCAGGGAAAGGCGGGGGTTGGGCTGGAAAAGCAGGTAGCATCTTGTGCCTCCCCATGGACAAGGGAGGTAATTAGCGGACTTCCCCCTGCCAGGGAACACCTGTGACACCAGGCAGCTGCGTGGAGGGCGGCCCCGAACCTCCCCCACACAGTCAGCCGTGTTCAGGAATTCTGAGTGTGGGGAGGTTCCGTCTTCTGTCTGCAGCACCCGGGATCTCCTAGGAGCCCTTCGAGATTCTTCCCCGAGTCCCTCCCAGTGCGGGCAGCCGGGGAACTGCGGGGGTTGGGCTGGAAACTCAGGTAGCATCTAGTGCCTCCCCATGGACAGGGGAGGTAATTAGCGGTCTTCCCCCTGCCAGGGAACACCTGTGACACCAGTCAGCTGCGTGGAAAGCGGCCCCAAACCTCGACCACACAGTAAGCCGTGTTCCGGAATTCTGAGTGTGGGGAGGTTCCGTCTTCTGTCTGCAGCACCGGGGATCTCCTAGGAGCCCTTCGAGTGTCTTCCCAGAGTCCCTCCCTGTGCGGGCTGCCGGGGAAAGGAGGGGGTATTGCTGGAAACGCAGGTAGCTTCTAGTGCCTCCCCATGGACGGGGGAGGTAATTAGCGGACTTCCACCTGCCAGGAAACACCTGTGACACCAGGCAGCTGCGTGGAGGGCGGCCCCGAACCTTCCCCACACAGTCAGCCGTGTTCCGGAATTCTGAGTGTGGGGAGGTTCCGTCTTATGTCTGCAGCACCCGGGATCTCCTAGGAGCCCTTCGAGATTCTTCCCCGAGTCCCTCCCAGTGCGGACAGCCGGGGAACTGCGGGGGTTGGGCTGGAAACTCAGGTAGCATCTAGTGCCTCCCCATGGTCAGGGGAGGTAATTAGCGGTCTTCACCCTGCCAGGGAACACCTGTGACACCAGTCAGCTGCGTGGACGGCGGCCCCAAACCTCGACCACACAGTCAGCCGTGTTCCGGAATTCTGAGGGTGGGGAGGTTCCGTCTTCTGTCTGCAGCACCCGGGATCTCCTAGGAGCCCTTCGAGTGTCTTCCCAGAGTCCCTCCCTGTGCGGGCTGCCGGGGAAAGGAGGGTGTTGTGCTGGAAACGCAGGTAGCATCTAGTGCCTCCCCATGGACAGGGGAGGTAATTAGCGGACTTCCCCCTGCCAGGGAACACCTGTGACACCAGGCAGCTGCGTGGAGGGCGGCCCCGAACCTCCCCCACACAGTCAGCCGTGTTCCGGAATTCTGAGTGTGGGGAGGTTCCGTCCTCTGTCTGCAGCACCCGGGATCTCTTAGGAGCCCTTCGAGTGTCTTCCCCCAGTCCCTCACTGTGCGGGCTGCCGGGGAATGGGGGAGGTTGGGCTGGAAAAGCAGGTAGCATCTTGTGCCTCCCCATGGACAAGGGAGGTAATTAGCGGACATCCCCCTGCCAGGGAACACCTGTGACACCAGGCAGCTGCGTGGAGGGCGGCCCCGAACCTCCCCAACACAGTCAACCGTGTTCCGGAATTCTGAGTGTGGGGAGGTTCCGTCCTCTGTCTGCAGCACCCGGGATCTCCTAGGAGCCCTTCGAGTGTCTTCCCCCAGTCCCTCACTGTGCGGGCTGCCGCGGAATGGGGGAGGTTGGGCTGGAAAAGCAGGTAGCATCTAGTGCCTCCCCATGGACAGGGGAGGTAATTAGCGGACTTCCACCTGCCAGGGAACACCTGTGACACAAGGCAGCTGTGTGGAGGGCGGCCCCGAACCTCCCCCAAACAGTCAACCGTGTTCCGGAATTCTGAGTGTGGGGAGGTTCCGTCTTCTGTCTGCAGCACCCGGAATCTCCTAGGAGCCCTTCGAGAGTCTTCCCCGAGTCCCTCAAAGTGCGGGCAGCCAGGGAAAGGCGGGGGTTGGGCTGGAAACGCAGGTAGCATCTAGTGCCTCCCCATGGACAGGGGAGGTAATTAGCGGACTTCCCCCTGCCAGGGAACACCTGTGACACCAGGCAGCTGCGTGGAGGGCGGCCCCGAACCTCCCCCACACAGTCAACCGTGTTCCGGAATTGTGAGTGTGGGGAGGTTCCGTCTTCTGTCTGCAGCACCCGGGTTCTCCTAGGAGCCTTTCGAGTGTCTTCCCCCAGTCCCTCCCTGTGAGGGCTGCAGGGGAAAGGCGGGGGTTGGGCTGGAAAAGCAGGTAGCATCTTGTGCCTCCCCATGGACAAGGGAGGTAATTAGCGGACTTCCCCCTGCCAGGGAACACCTGTGACACCAGGCAGCTGCGTGGAGGGCGGCCCCGAACCTCCCCCACACAGTCAGCCGTGTTCCGGAATTCTGATTGTGGGGAGGTTCCGTCTTCTGTCTGCAGCACCCAGGTTCACCTAGGAGCCCTTCGAGTGTCTTCCCCCAGTCCCTCACTGTGCGGGCTGCCGGGGAAAGGAGGGGGTTGGGCTGGAAAAGCAGGTAGCATCTTGTGCCTCCCCATGGACAAGGGAGGTAATTAGCGGACTTCCCCCTGCCAGGGAACACCTGTGACAACAGGCAGCTGCGTGGAGGGCGGCCCCGAACCTCCCCCACACAGTCAGCCGTGTTCCGGAATTCTGAGCGTGGGGAGGTTCCGTCTTCTGTCTGCAGCACCCGGGATCTCCTAGGAGCCCTTCGAGTGTCTTCCCCCAGTCCCTCACTATGCGGGCTGCCGGGGAATGGGGGAGGTTGGGCTGGAAAAGCAGGTAGCATCTTGTGCCTCCCCATGGACAAGGGAGGTATTTAGCGGTCTTCCCCCTGCCAGGGAACACCTGTGACACCAGGCAGCTGCGTGGAGGGCGGCCCCGAACCTCCCCCACACAGTCAACCGTGTTCCGGAATTCTGAGTGTGGGGAGGTTCCGTCTTCTGTCTGCAGCACCCGGGTTCACCTAGGAGCCCTTCGAGTGTCTTCCCAGTGTCCCTCCCTGTGCGGGCTGCCGGGGAAAGGAGGGGGTTGTGCTAGAAACGCAGGTAGCATCTAGTGCCTCCCCATGGACAGGGGAGGTAATTAGCGGAATTCCACCTGCCAGGGAACACCTGTGACACAAGGCAGCTGCGTGGAGGGCGGCCCCGAACCTCCCCCACACAGTCAACCGTGTTCCGGAATTCTGAGTGTGGGGAGGTTCCGTCTTATGTCTGCAGCACCCGGGATCTCCTAGGAGCCCTTCGAGAGTCTTCCCCGAGTCCCTCCAAGTGCGGGCAGCCAGGGAAAGGCGGGGGTTGGGCTGGAAACGCAGGTTGCATCTAGTGCCTCCCCATGGACAGGGGAGTTAATTAGCGGACATTCCCCTGCCAGGGAACACCTGTGACACCAGGCAGCTGCGTGGAGGGCGGCCCCGAACCTCCCCCACACAGTCAACCGTGTTCCGGAATTGTGAGTTTGGGGAGGTTCCGTCTTCTGTCTGCAGCACCCGGGTTCTCCAAGGAGCCTTTCGAGTGTCTTCCCCCAGTCCCTCCATTTGCGGGCTGCCGGGGAAAGGAGGGGGTTGGGCTGGAAACTCAGGTAGCTTCTAGTGCCTCCCCATGGACAGGGAAGGTAATTAGCGGTCATCCCCCTGCCAGGGAACACCTGTGACACCAGTCAGCTGCGTGGACGGCGGCCCCAAACCTCGAACACACAGTCAGCCGTGTTCCGGAATTCTGAGTGTGGGGAGGTTCCGTCTTCTGTCTGCAGCAACCGGGATCTCCTAGGAGCCCTTCGAGAGTCTTCCCCGAGTCCCTCCCAGTGCGGGCAGCCAGGGAAAGGCGGGGTTTGGGCTGGAAACGCAGGTAGCATCTAGTGCCTCCCCATGGACAGGGGAGGTAATTAGCGGACTTCCCCTTTCCAGGGAACACGTGTGACAACAGGCAGCTGCGTGGAGGGCGGCCCCGAACCTCCCCCACACAGTCAGCCGTGTTCCGGAATTCTGAGTGTGGGGAGGTTCCGTCTTCTGTCTGCAGCACCCGGGATCTCCTAGGAGCCCTTCGAGTGTCTTCCCCGAATCCCTCCCACTGCGGGCTGCCGGTGAAAGGCGGGGGTTGGGCTGGAAAAGCAGGTAGCATCTTGTGCCTCCCCATGGACAAGGGAGGTAATTAGCGGACTTCCCCCTGCCAGGGAACACCTGTGACACCAGGCAGCTGCGTGGAGGGCGGCCCCGAACCTCCCCCACACAGTCAACCGTGTTCCGGAATTCTGAGTGTGGGGAGGTTCCGTCTTCTGTCTGCAGCACCCGGGATCTCCTAGGAGCCCTTCGAGAGTCTTCCCCGAGTCCCTCCAAGTGCGGGCAGCCAGGGAAAGGCGGGGGTTGGGCTGGAAACGCAGGTAGCATCTAGTGCCTCCCCATGGACAGGGGAGGTAATTAGCGGACTTTCCCCTGCCAGGGAACACCTGTGACACCAGGCAGCTGCGTGGAGGGCGGCCCCGAACCTCCCCCACACAGTCAACCTTGTTCCGGAATTCTGAGTGTGGGGAGGTTCCGTCTTCTGTCTGCAGCACCCGGGATCTCCTAAGAGCCCTTCGAGTGTCTTCCCAGAGTCCCTCCCTGTGCGGGCTGCCGGGGAAATGCGGGGGTTGGGCTGGAAAAGTAGGTAGCATCTACTGCCTCCCCATGGACAGGGGAGGTAATTAGCGGACTTCCCCCTGCCAGGGAACAACTGTGACACCAGGAAGCTGCGTGGAGTGCGGCCCTGAACCTCACCCACACAGTCACACGTGTTCCGGAATTCTGAGTGTGGGGAGGTTCCGTCTTCTGTCTGCAGCACCCGGGTTCTCCTAGGAGCCTTTCGAGTGTCTTCCCCCAGTCCCTCCCTGTGAGGGCTGCAGGGGAAAGGCGGGGGTTGGGCTGGAAAAGCAGGTAGCATCTTGTGCCTCCCCATGGACAAGGGAGGTAATTAGCGGACTTCCCCCTGCCAGGGAACACCTGTGACACCAGGCAGCTGCGTGGAGGGCGGCCCCGAACCTCCCCCACACAGTCAACCGTATTCCGGAATTCTGAGTGTGGGGAGGTTCCGTCTTCTGTCTGCAGCACCCGGGTTCACCTAGGAGCCCTTCGAGTGTCTTCCCAGTGTCCCTCCCTGTGCGGGCTGCCGGGGAAAGGAGGGGGTTGTGCTAGAAACGCAGGTAGCATCTAGTGCCTCCCCATGGACAGGGGAGGTAATTAGCGGACTTCCACCTGCCAGGGAACACCTGTGACACAAGGCAGCTGCGTGGAGGGCGGCCCCGAACCTCCCCCACACAGTCAACCGTGTTCCGGAATTCTGAGTGTGGGGAGGTTCCGTCTTCTGTCTGCAGCACCCGGGATCTCCTAGGAGCCCTTCGAGAGTCTTCCCCGAGTCCCTCCAAGTGCGGGCAGCCAGGGAAAGGCGGGGGTTGGGCTGGAAACGCAGGTTGCATCTAGTGCCTCCCCATGGACAGGGGAGTTAATTAGCGGACATTCCCCTGCCAGGGAACACCTGTGACACCAGGCAGCTGCGTGGAGGGCGGCCCCGAACCTCCCCCACACAGTCAACCGTGTTCCGGAATTGTGAGTGTGGGGAGGTTCCGTCTTCTGTCTGCAGCACCCGGGTTCTCCTAGGAGCCTTTCGAGTGTCTTCCCCCAGTCCCTCCATTTGCGGGCTGCCGGGGAAAGGAGGGGGTTGGGCTGGAAACTCAGGTAGCTTCTAGTGCCTCCCCATGGACAGGGAAGGTAATTAGCGGTCTTCCCCCTGCCAGGGAACACCTGTGACACCAGTCAGCTGCGTGGACGGCGGCCCCAAACCTCGAACACACAGTCAGCCGTGTTCCGGAATTCTGAGTGTGGGGAGGTTCCGTCTTCTGTCTGCAGCAACCGGGATCTCCTAGGAGCCCTTCGAGAGTCTTCCCCGAGTCCCTCCCAGTGCGGGCAGCCAGGGAAAGGCGGGGTTTGGGCTGGAAACGCAGGTAGCATCTAGTGCCTCCCCATGGACAGGGGAGGTAATTAGCGGAATTCCCCCTGCCAGGGAACACCTGTGACAGCAGGCAGCTGCGTGGAGTGCGGCCCTAAACCTCACCCACGCAGTCACACGTGTTCCGGAATTGTGAGTGTGGGGAGGTTCCGTCATCTGTCTGCAGCACCCGGGATCTCCTAGGAGCCTTTCGAGTGTCTTCCCCCAGTCCCTCCCTGTGCGGGCTGCTGGGGAAAGGCGGGGGTTGGGCTGGAAACGCAGGTAGCATCTAGTGCCTCCCCATGGACAGGGGAGGTAATTAGCGGACTTTCCCCTGCCAGGGAACACCTGTGACACCAGGCAGCTGCGTGGAGGGCGGCCCCGAACCTCCCCCACACAGTCAACCGTGTTCCGGAATTGTGAGTGTGGGGAGGTTCCGTCTTCTGTCTGCAGCACCCGGGTTCTCCTAGGAGACTTTCGAGTGTCTTCCCACAGTCCCTCCATTTGCGGGCAGCCGGGGAAAGGAGGGGGTTGGGCTGGAAACTCAGGTAGCTTCTAGTGCCTCCCCATGGACAGGGAAGGTAATTAGCGGTCTTCCCCCTGCCAGGGAACACCTGTGACACCAGTCAGCTGCGTGGACGGCGGCCCCAAACCTCGAACACACAGTCAGCCGTGTTCCGGAATTCTGAGTGTGGGGAGGTTCCGTCTTCTGTCTGCAGCAACCGGGATCTCCTAGGAGCCCTTCGAGAGTCTTCCCCGAGTCCCTCCCAGTGCGGGCAGCCAGGGAAAGGCGGGGTTTGGGCTGGAAACGCAGGTAGCATCTAGTGCCTCCCCATGGACAGGGGAGGTAATTAGCGGAATTCCCCCTGCCAGGGAACACCTGTGACAGCAGGCAGCTGCGTGGAGTGCGGCCCTAAACCTCACCCACGCAGTCACACGTGTTCTGGAATTGTGAGTGTGGGGAGGTTCCGTCTTCTGTCTGCAGCACCCGGGATCTCCTAGGAGCCCTTCGAGTGTCTTCCCAGAGTCCCTCCCTGTGCGGGCTGCCAGGGAAAGGAGGGGGTTGTGCTGGAAACGCAGGTAGCATCTAGTGCCTCCCCATGGACAGGGGAGGTAATTAGCGGACTTCCACCTGCCAGGGAACACCTGTGACACAAGGCAGCTGCGTGGAGGGCGGCCCCGAACCTCCCCCACACAGTCAGCCGTGTTCCGGAATTCTGAGTGTGGGGAGGTTCCGTCTTATGTCTGCTGCACCCGGGTTCACCTAGGAGCCCTTCGAGTGTCTTCAACCAGTCCCTCACTGTGCGGGCTGCCGGGGAATGGCGGAGGTTGGGCTGGAAAAGCAGGTAGCATCTTGTGCCTCCCCATGGACAAGGGAGGTAATTAGCGGACTACTCCCTGCCAGGGAACACCTGTGACGCCAGGCAGCTTCGTGGAGGGCGGCCCCGAACCTCCCCCACACAGTCAACCGTGTTCCGGAATTCTGAGTGTGGGGAGGTTCCGTCTTCTGTCTGCAGCACCCGGGATCTCCTAGGAGCCCTTCGAGTGTCTTCCCAGAGTCCCTCACTGTGCGGACTGCCGGGGAAAGGCGGGGGTTGGGCTGGAAAAGTAGGTAGCATCTAGTGCCTCCCCATGGACAGGGGAGGTAATTAGCGGACTTCCCCCTGCCAGGGAACAACTGTGACACCAGGAAGCTGCGTGGAGTGCGGCCCTGAACCTCACCCACACAGTCACACGTGTTCCGGAATTCTGAGTGTGGGGAGGTTCCGTCTTCTGTCTGCAGCACCCGGGCTCTCCTAGGAGCCTTTCGAGTGTCTTCCCCCAGTCCCTCCCTGTGCGGGCTGCAGGGGAAAGGCGGGGGTTGGGCTGGAAAAGCAGGTAGCATCTTGTGCCTCCCCATGGACAAGGGAGGTAATTAGCGGATTTCCCCTGCCAGGGAACGCCTGTGACACCAGGCAGCTGCGTGGAGGGCGGCCCTAAAACTCACCCACACAGTCACACGTGTTCCGGAATTCTGAGTGTGGGGAGGTTCCGTCTTCTGTCTGCAGCACCCGGGATCTCCTAGGAGCCCTTCGAGTGTCTTCCCCCAGTCCCTCCCTGTGCGGGCTGCCGGGGAAAGGCAGGGGATGGGCTGGAAACTCAGGTAGCATCTAGTGCCTCCCCATGGACAGGGGAGGTAATTAGCAGAATTCTCCCTGCCAGGGAACACCTGTGACACCAGGCAGCTGCGTGGAGGGCGGCCCCGAACCACCCCCACACAGTCAGCCGTGTTCCGGAATTCTGAGTGTGGGGAGGTTCCGTCTTCTGTCTGCAGCACCCGGGTTCACCAAGGAGCCCTTCGAGTGTCTTCCCTCAGTCCCTCACTGTGCGGGCTGCCGGGGAATGGAGGGGGTTGGGCTGGAAACTCAGGTAGCATCTTGTGCCTCCCCATGGACAAGGGAGGTAATTAGGGGACTTCCCCCTGCCAGGGAACACCTGTGACACCAGGCAGCTGCGTGGAGGGCGACCCCGAACCTCTCCCACACAGTCAACCGTGTTCCGGAATTCTGAGTGTGGGGAGGTTCCGTCTTCTGTCTGCAGCACCCGGGATCTCCTAGGAGCCCTTCGAGTGTCTTCCCCCAGTCCCTCCCTGTGCGGGCTGCCGGGGAATGGGGGAGGTTGGGCTGGAAAAGCAGGTAGCATCTAGTGCCTCCCCATGGACAGGGGAGGTAATTAGCGGACTTCCACCTGCCAGGGAACACCTGTGACACAAGGCAGCTGCGTGGAGGGCGGCCCCGAACCTCCCCCACACAGTCAACCGTGTTCCGGAATTCTGAGTGTGGGGAGGTTCCGTCTTCTGTCTGCAGCACCCGGGATCTCCTAGGAGCCCTTCGAGAGTCTTCCCAGAGTCCCTCCAAGTGCGGGCAGCCAGGGAAAGGCGGGGGTTGGGCTGGAAACGCAGGTAGCATCTAGTGCCTCCCCATGGACAGGGGAGGTAATTAGCGGACTTCCCCCTGCCAGGGAACACCTGTGACACCAGGCAGCTGCGTGGAGGGCGGCCCCGAACCTCCCCCACACAGTCAACCGTGTTCCGGAATTGTGAGTGTGGGGAGGTTCCGTCTTCTGTCTGCAGCACCCGGGTTCTCCTAGGAGCCTTTCGAGTGTCTTCCCCCAGTCCTTCCATTTGCGGGCTGCCGGGGAAAGGAGGGGGTTGGGCTGGAAACTCAGGTAGCATCTAGTGCCTCCCCATGGACAGGGGAGGTAATTAGCGGTCTTCACCCTGCCAGGGAACACCTGTGACACCAGTCAGCTTCGTGGACGGCGGCCCCAAACCTCGACCACACTGTCAGCCGTGTTCCGGATTTCTGAGTGTGGGGAGGTTCCGTCTTCTGTCTGCAGCACCCGGGATCTCCTAGGAGCCCTTCGAGAGTCTTCCCCGAGTCCCTCCCAGTGCGGGCAGCCAGGGAAAGGCGGGGTTTGGGCTGGAAACGCAGGTAGCATCTAGTGCCTCCCCATGGACAGGGGAGGTAATTAGCGGAATTCCCCCTGCCAGGGAACACCTGTGACAGCAGGCAGCTGCGTGGAGTGCGGCCCTAAACCTCACCCAAGCAGTCACACTTGTTCCGGAATTGTGAGTGTGGGGAGGTTCCGTCTTCTGTCTGCAGCACCCGGGATCTCCTAGGAGCCCTTCGATTGTCTTCCCAGAGTCCCTCCCTGTGCGGGCTGCCGGGGAAAGGAGGGGGTTGTGCTGGAAACGCAGGTAGCATCTAGTGCCTCCCCATGGACAGGGGAGGTAATTAGCGGACTTCCACCTGCCAGGGAACACCTGTGACACCAGGCAGCTGCGTGGAGGGCGGCCCCGAACCTCCCCCACACAGTCAGCCGTGTTCCGGAATTCTGAGTGTGGGGAGGTTCCGTCTTCTGTCTGCAGCACCCGGGATCTCCTAGGAGCCCTTCGAGTGTCTTCCCCGAATCCCTCCCACTGCGGGCTGCCGGTGAAAGGCGGGGGTTGGGCTGGAAAAGCAGGTAGCATCTTGTGCCTCTCCATGGACAAGGGAGGTAATTAGCGGACTTCCCCCTGCCAGGGAACACTTGTGACACCAGGCAGATGCGTGGAGGGCGGCCCCGAACCTCCCCCACACAGTCAGCCGTGTTCCGGAATTCTGAGTGTGGGGAGGTTCCGTCTTCTGTCTGCAGCACCCGGGTACACCTAGGAGCCCTTCGAGTGTCTTCCCAGAGTCCCTCCCTGTGCGGGCTGCCGGGGAAAGGAGGGGGTTGTGCTGGAAACGCAGGTAGCATCTAGTGCCTCCCCATGGACAGGGGAGGTAATTAGCAGAATTCTCCCTGCCAGGGAACACCTGAGACACCAGGCAGCTGCGTGGAGGGCGGCCCCGAACCTCCCCCACACAGTCAGCCGAGTTCCGGAATTCTGAGTGTGGGGAGGTTCCGTCTTCTGTCTGCAGCACCCGGGTTCACCTAGGAGCCCTTCGAGTGTCTTCCCCCAGTCCCTCACTGTGCGGGCTGCCGGGGAATGGCGGAGGTTGAGCTGGAAAAGCAGGTTGCATCTTGTGCCTCCCCATGGACAAGGGAGGTAATTAGCGGACTTCCCCCTGCCAGGGAACACCTGTGACACCAGGCAGCTTCGTGGAGGGCGGCCCCGAACCTCGCCCACACAGTCAAACGTGTTCCGGAATTCTGAGTGTGGGGAGGTTCCGTCTTCTGTCTGCAGCACCCGGGATCTCCTAGGAGCCCTTCGAGTGTCTTCCCCCAGTCCCTCACTGTGCGGGCTGCCGGGGAATGGGGGAGGTTGGGCTGGAAAAGCAGGTAGCATCTAGTGCCTCCCCATGGACAGGGGAGGTAATTAGCGGACTTCCACCTGCCAGGGAACACCTGTGACACCAGTCAGCTGCGTGGACGGCGGCCCCAATCTCGACCACACAGTCAGCCGTGTTCCGGAATTCTGAGTGTGGGGAGGTTCCGTCTTCTGTCTGCAGCACCCGGGATCTCCTAGGAGCCCTTAGAGAGTCTTCCCCGAGTCCCTCCCAGTGCGGGCAGCCAGGGAAAGGCGGGGTTTGGGCTGGAAACGCAGGTAGCATCTAGTGCCTCCCCATGGACAGGGGAGGTAATTAGCGGACTTCCCCTTTCCAGGGAACACCTGTGACAACAGGCAGCTGCGTGGAGGGCGGCCCCGAACCTCCCCCACACAGTCAGCCGTGTTCCGGAATTGTGAGTGTGGGGAGGTTCCGTCTTCTGTCTGCAGCACCCGGGATTTCCTAGGAGCCCTTCGAGAGTCTTCCCCGAGTCCCTCCCAGTGCGGGCAGCCAGGGAAAGGCGGAGTTTGGGCTGGAAAAGCAGGTAGCATCTAGTGCCTCCCCATGGACAGGGGAGGTAATTAGCGGACTTCCCCTTTCCAGGGAACACCTGTGACAACAGGCAGCTGCGTGGAGGGCGGCCCCGAACCTCCCCCACACAGTCAGCCGTGTTCCGGAATTCTGAGTGTGGGGAGGTTCCGTCTTCTGTCTGCAGCACACGGGATCTCCTAGGAGCCCTTCGAGTGTCTTCCCCGAATCCCTCCCACTGCGGGCTGCCGGTGAAAGGCGGGGGTTGGGCTGGAAAAGCAGGTAGCATCTTGTGCCTCCCCATGGACAAGGGAGGTAATTAGCGGACTTCCCCCTGCCAGGGAACACCTGTGACACCAGTCAGCTGCGTGGAAGGCGGCCCCAAACCTCGACCACACAGTCAGCCGTGTTCCGGAATTCTGAGTGTGAGGAGGTTCCGTCTTATGTCTGCAGCACCCGGGTTCACCTAGGAGCCCTTCGAGTGTCTTCCCCGAGTCCCTCACTGTGCGGGCTGCCGGGGAATGGCGGAGGTTGGGCTGGAAAGCTGGTAGCATCTTGTGCCTCCCCATGGACAAGGGAGGTAATTAGCGGACTTCCCCCTGCCAGGGAACACCTGTGACACCAGGCAACTGCGTGGAGGGCGGCCCCGAACCTCCCCCACACAGTCAACCGTGTTCCGGAATTCTGAGTGTGGGGAGGTTCCGTCTTTTGTCTGCAGCACCCGGGATCTCCTAGGAGCCCTTCGAGTGTCTTCCCAGAGTCCCTCCCTGTGCGGGCTGCCGGGGAAAGGCGGGGGTTGGGCTGGAAAAGTAGGTAGCATCTACTGCCTCCCCATGGACAGGGGAGGTAATTAGCGGACTTCCCCCTGCCAGGGAACAACTGTGACACCAGGAAGCTGCGTGGAGTGCGGCCCTGAACCTCACCCACACAGTCACACGTGTTCCGGAATTCTGAGTGTGGGGAGGTTCCGTCTTCTGTCTGCAGCACCCGGGTTCTCCTAGGAGCCTTTCGAGTGTCTTCCCCCAGTCCCTCCCTGTGCGGGCTGCAGGGGAATGGCGGGGGTTGGGCTGGAAAAGCAGGTAGCATCTTGTGCCTCCCCATGGACAAGGGAGGTAATTAGCGGACTTCCCCCTGCCAGGGAACACCTGTGACACCAGGCAGCTGCGTGGAGGGCGGCCCCGATCCTCCCCCACACAGTCAGCCGTGTTCCGGTATTGTGAGTGTGGGGAGGTTCCGTCTTCTCTCTGCAGCACCCGGGATCTCCTAGGAGCCCTTCGAGTGTCTTCCCCTAATCCCTCCCACTGCGGGCTGCCGGGGAAAGGCGGGGGTTGGGCTGGAAACTCAGGTAGCATCTAGTGCCTCCCCATGGACAGGGGAGGTAATTAGCGGAATTCTCCCTGCCAGGGAACACCTGAGACACCAGGCAGCTGCGTGGAGGGCGGCCCCGAACCTCCCCCACACAGTCAGCCGTGTTCCGGAATTCTGAGTGTGGGGAGGTTCCGTCTTCTGTCTGCATCACCCAGGTTCACCTAGGAGCCCTTCGAGTGTCTTCCCCCAGTCCCTCACTTTGCGGGCTGCCGGGGAATGGCGGAGGTTGGGCTGGAAAAGCAGGTAGCATCTTGTGCCTCCCCATGGACAAGGGAGGTAATTAGCGGACTTCCCCCTGCCAGGGAACACCTGTGACAACAGGCAGCTGCGTGGAGGGCGGCCCCGAACCTCCCCCACACAGTCAACCGTGTTCCGGAATTCTGAGCGTGGGGAGGTTCCGTCTTCTGTCTGCAGCACCCGGGATCTCCTAGGAGCCCTTCGAGTGTCTTCCCCCAGTCCCTCACTATGCGGGCTGCCGGGGAATGGGGGAGGTTGGGCTGGAAAAGCAGGTAGCATCTTGTGCCTCCCCATGGACAAGGGAGGTATTTAGCGGTCTTCCCCCTGCCAGGGAACACCTGTGACACCAGGCAGCTGCGTGGAGGGCGGCCCCGAACTTCCCCCACACAGTCAACCGTGTTCCGGAATTCTGAGTGTGGGGAGGTTCCGTCTTCTGTCTGCAGCACCCGGATTCACCTAGGAGCCCTTCGAGTGTCTTCCCAGTGTCCCTCCCTGTGCGGGCTGCCGGGGAAAGGAGGGGGTTGTGCTAGAAAAGCAGGTAGCATCTAGTGCCTCCCCATGGACAGGGGAGGTAATTAGCGGAATTCCGCCTGCCAGGGAACACCTGTGACACAAGGCAGCTGCGTGGAGGGCGGCCCCGAACCTCCCCCACACAGTCAACCGTGTTCCGGAATTCTGAGTGTGGGGAGGTTCCGTCTTCTGTCTGCAGCACCCGGGATCTCCTAGGAGCCCTTCGAGAGTATTCCCCGAGTCCCTCCAAGTGCGGGCAGCCAGGGAAATGCGGGGGTTGGGCTGGAAACGCAGGTAGCATCTAGTGCCTCCCCATGGACAGGGGAGGTAATTAGCGGACTTTCCCCTGCCAGGGAACACCTGTGACACCAGGCAGCTGCGTGGAGGGCGGCCCCGAACCTCCCCCACACAGTCAACCGTGTTCCGGAATTCTGAGTGTGGGGAGGTTCCGTCTTCTGTCTGCAGCACCCGGGATCTCCTAGGAGCCCTTCGAGTGTCTTCCCAGAGTCCCTCCCTGTGCGGGCTGCCGGGGAAAGGCGGGGGTTGGGCTGGAAAAGTAGGTAGCATCTACTGCCTCACCATGGACAGGGGAGGTAATTAGCGGACTTCCCCCTGCCAGGGAACAACTGTGACACCAGGAAGCTGCGTGGAGTGCGGCCCTGAACCTCACCCACACAGTCACACGTGTTCCGGAATTCTGAGTATGGGGAGGTTCCGTCTTCTGTCTGCAGCACCCGGGTTCTCCTAGGAGCCTTTCGAGTGTCTTCCCCCAGTCCCTCCCTGTGCGGGCTGCAGGGGAAAGGCGGGGGTTTGGCTGGAAAAGCAGGTAGCATCTTGTGCCTCCCCATGGACAAGGGAGGTAATTAGCGGACTTCCCCCTGCCAGGGAACACCTGTGACACCAGGCAGCTGCGTGGAGGGCGGCCTCGAACCTCCCCCACACAGTCAGCAGTGTTCCGGAATTCTGAGTGTGGGGAGGTTCCGTCTTCTGTCTGCAGCACCCGGGATCTCCTAGGAGCCCTTCGAGTGTCTTCCCCGAATCCCTCCCACTGCGGGCTGCCTGGGAAAGGCGGGGGTTGGGCTGGAAACTCAGGTAGCATCTAGTGCCTCCCCATGGACAGGGGAGGTAATTAGCGGAATTCACCCTGCCAGGGAACACCTGAGACACCAGGCAGCTGCGTGGAGGGCGGCCCCGAACCTCCCCCACACAGTCAGCCGTGTTCCGGATTTCTGAGTGTGGGGAGGTTCCGTCTTCTGTCTGCAGCACCCAGGTTCACCTTGGAGCCCTTCGAGTGTCTTCCCCCAGTCCCTCACTGTGCGGGCTGCCGGGGAATGGCGGAGGTTGGGCTGGAAAAGCAGGTAGCATCTTGTGCCTCCCCATGGACAAGGGAGGTAATTAGGGGACATCCCCCTGCCAGGGAACACCTGTGACAACAGGCAGCTGCTTGGAGGGCGGCCCCGAACCTCCCCCACACAGTCAACCGTGTTCCGGAATTCTGAGAGTGGGGAGGTTCCGTCTTCTGTCTGCAGCACCCGGGATCTCCTAGGAGCCCTTCGAGTGTCTTCCCCCAGTCCCTCACTATGCGGGCTGCCGGGGAATGGGGGAGGTTGGGCTGGAAAAGCAGGTAGCATCTTGTGCCTCCCCATGGACAAGGGAGGTATTTAGCGGTCTTCCCCCTGCCAGGGAACACCTGTGACACCAGGCAGCTGCGTGGAGGGCGGCCCCGAACCTCCCCCACACAGTCAACCGTGTTCCGGAATTCTGAGTGTGGGGAGGTTCCGTCTTTTGTCTGCAGCACCCGGGTTCACCTAGGAGCCCTTCGAGTGTCTTCCCAGAGTCCCTCCCTGTGCGGGCTGCCGGGGAAAGGCGGGGGTTGGGCTGGAAAAGTAGGTAGCATCTACTGCCTCCCCATGGACAGGGGAGGTAATTAGCGGACTTCCCCCTGCCAGGGAACAACTGTGACACCAGGAAGCTGCGTGGAGTGCGGCCCTGAACCTCACCCACACAGTCACACGTGTTCCGGAATTCTGAGTGTGGGGAGGTTCCGTCTTCTGTCTGCAGCACCCGGGTTCTCCTAGGAGCCTTTCGAGTGTCTTCCCCCAGTCCCTCCCTGTGCGGGCTGCAGGGGAATGGCGGGGGTTGGGCTGGAAAAGCAGGTAGCATCTTGTGCCTCCCCATGGACAAGGGAGGTAATTAGCGGACTTCCCCCTGCCAGGGAACACCTGTGACACCAGGCAGCTGCGTGGAGGGCGGCCCCGATCCTCCCCCACACAGTCAGCCGTGTTCCGGTATTGTGAGTGTGGGGAGGTTCCGTCTTCTGTCTGCAGCACCCGGGATCTCCTAGGAGCCCTTCGAGTGTCTTCCCCTAATCCCTCCCACTGCGGGCTGCCGGGGAAAGGCGGGGGTTGGGCTGGAAACTCAGGTAGCATCTAGTGCCTCCCCATGGACAGGGGAGGTAATTAGCGGAATTCTCCCTGCCAGGGAACACCTGAGACACCAGGCAGCTGCGTGGAGGGCGGCCCCGAACCTCCCCCACACAGTCAGCCGTGTTCCGGAATTCTGAGTGTGGGGAGGTTCCGTCTTCTGTCTGCATCACCCAGGTTCACCTAGGAGCCCTTCGAGTGTCTTCCCCCAGTCCCTCACTTTGCGGGCTGCCGGGGAATGGCGGAGGTTGGGCTGGAAAAGCAGGTAGCATCTTGTGCCTCCCCATGGACAAGGGAGGTAATTAGCGGACTTCCCCCTGCCAGGGAACACCTGTGACAACAGGCAGCTGCGTGGAGGGCGGCCCCGAACCTCCCCCACACAGTCAACCGTGTTCCGGAATTCTGAGCGTGGGGAGGTTCCGTCTTCTGTCTGCAGCACCCGGGATCTCCTAGGAGCCCTTCGAGTGTCTTCCCCCAGTCCCTCACTATGCGGGCTGCCGGGGAATGGGGGAGGTTGGGCTGGAAAAGCAGGTAGCATCTTGTGCCTCCCCATGGACAAGGGAGGTATTTAGCGGTCTTCCCCCTGCCAGGGAACACCTGTGACACCAGGCAGCTGCGTGGAGGGCGGCCCCGAACTTCCCCCACACAGTCAACCGTGTTCCGGAATTCTGAGTGTGGGGAGGTTCCGTCTTCTGTCTGCAGCACCCGGATTCACCTAGGAGCCCTTCGAGTGTCTTCCCAGTGTCCCTCCCTGTGCGGGCTGCCGGGGAAAGGAGGGGGTTGTGCTAGAAAAGCAGGTAGCATCTAGTGCCTCCCCATGGACAGGGGAGGTAATTAGCGGAATTCCGCCTGCCAGGGAACACCTGTGACACAAGGCAGCTGCGTGGAGGGCGGCCCCGAACCTCCCCCACACAGTCAACCGTGTTCCGGAATTCTGAGTGTGGGGAGGTTCCGTCTTCTGTCTGCAGCACCCGGGATCTCCTAGGAGCCCTTCGAGAGTATTCCCCGAGTCCCTCCAAGTGCGGGCAGCCAGGGAAATGCGGGGGTTGGGCTGGAAACGCAGGTAGCATCTAGTGCCTCCCCATGGACAGGGGAGGTAATTAGCGGACTTTCCCCTGCCAGGGAACACCTGTGACACCAGGCAGCTGCGTGGAGGGCGGCCCCGAACCTCCCCCACACAGTCAACCGTGTTCCGGAATTCTGAGTGTGGGGAGGTTCCGTCTTCTGTCTGCAGCACCCGGGATCTCCTAGGAGCCCTTCGAGTGTCTTCCCAGAGTCCCTCCCTGTGCGGGCTGCCGGGGAAAGGCGGGGGTTGGGCTGGAAAAGTAGGTAGCATCTACTGCCTCACCATGGACAGGGGAGGTAATTAGCGGACTTCCCCCTGCCAGGGAACAACTGTGACACCAGGAAGCTGCGTGGAGTGCGGCCCTGAACCTCACCCACACAGTCACACGTGTTCCGGAATTCTGAGTGTGGGGAGGTTCCGTCTTCTGTCTGCAGCACCCGGGTTCTCCTAGGAGCCTTTCGAGTGTCTTCCCCCAGTCCCTCCCTGTGCGGGCTGCAGGGGAAAGGCGGGGGTTTGGCTGGAAAAGCAGGTAGCATCTTGTGCCTCCCCATGGACAAGGGAGGTAATTAGCGGACTTCCCCCTGCCAGGGAACACCTGTGACACCAGGCAGCTGCGTGGAGGGCGGCCTCGAACCTCCCCCACACAGTCAGCAGTGTTCCGGAATTCTGAGTGTGGGGAGGTTCCGTCTTCTGTCTGCAGCACCCGGGATCTCCTAGGAGCCCTTCGAGTGTCTTCCCCGAATCCCTCCCACTGCGGGCTGCCTGGGAAAGGCGGGGGTTGGGCTGGAAACTCAGGTAGCATCTAGTGCCTCCCCATGGACAGGGGAGGTAATTAGCGGAATTCACCCTGCCAGGGAACACCTGAGACACCAGGCAGCTGCGTGGAGGGCGGCCCCGAACCTCCCCCACACAGTCAGCCGTGTTCCGGATTTCTGAGTGTGGGGAGGTTCCGTCTTCTGTCTGCAGCACCCAGGTTCACCTTGGAGCCCTTCGAGTGTCTTCCCCCAGTCCCTCACTGTGCGGGCTGCCGGGGAATGGCGGAGGTTGGGCTGGAAAAGCAGGTAGCATCTTGTGCCTCCCCATGGACAAGGGAGGTAATTAGGGGACATCCCCCTGCCAGGGAACACCTGTGACAACAGGCAGCTGCTTGGAGGGCGGCCCCGAACCTCCCCCACACAGTCAACCGTGTTCCGGAATTCTGAGCGTGGGGAGGTTCCGTCTTCTGTCTGCAGCACCCGGGATCTCCTAGGAGCCCTTCGAGTGTCTTCCCCCAGTCCCTCACTATGCGGGCTGCCGGGGAATGGGGGAGGTTGGGCTGGAAAAGCAGGTAGCATCTTGTGCCTCCCCATGGACAAGGGAGGTATTTAGCGGTCTTCCCCCTGCCAGGGAACACCTGTGACACCAGGCAGCTGCGTGGAGGGCGGCCCCGAACCTCCCCCACACAGTCAACCGTGTTCCGGAATTCTGAGTGTGGGGAGGTTCCGTCTTCTGTCTGCAGCACCCGGGTTCACCTAGGAGCCCTTCGAGTGTCTTCCCAGTGTCCCTCCCTGTGCGGGCTGCCGGGGAAAGGAGGGGGTTGTGCTAGAAACGCAGGTAGCATCTAGTGCCTCCCCATGGACAGGGGAGGTAATTAGCGGACTTCCACCTGCCAGGGAACACCTGTGACACAAGGCAGCTGCGTGGAGGGCGGCCCCGAACCTGCCCCAAACAGTCAACCGTGTTCCGGAATTCTGAGTGTGGGGAGGTTCCGTCTTCTGTCTGCAGCACCCGGGATCTCCTAGGAGCCATTCGAGAGTCTTCCCCGAGTCCCTCCAAGTGCGGGCAGCCAGGGAAAGGCGGGGGTTGGGCTGGAAACGCAGGTAGCATCTAGTGCCTCCCCATGGACAGGGGAGGTAATTAGCGGACTTTCCCCTGCCAGGGAACACCTGTGACACCAGGCAGCTGCGTGGAGGACGGCCCCGAACCTACCCCACACAGTCAACCGTGTTCCGGAATTGTGAGTGTGGGGAGGTTCCGTCTTCTGTCTGCAGCACCCGGGTTCTCCTAGGAGCCTTTCGAGTGTCTTCCCCCAGTCCCTCCTTTTGCGGGCTGCCTGGGAAAGGAGGGGGTTGGGCTGGAAACTCAGGTAGCTTCTAGTGCCTCCCCATGGACAGGGAAGGTAATTAGCGGTCTTCCCCCTGCCAGGGAACACCTGTGACACCAGTCAGCTGCGTGGACGGCGGCCCCAAACCTCGAACACACAGTCAGCCGTGTTCCGGAATTCTGAGTGTGGGGAGGTTCCGTCTTCTGTCTGCAGCAACCGGGATCTCCTAGGAGCCCTTCGAGAGTCTTCCCCGAGTCCCTCCCAGTGCGGGCAGCCAGGGAAAGGCGGGGTTTGGGCTGGAAACGCAGGTAGCATCTAGTGCCTCCCCATGGATAGGGGAGGTAATTAGCGGAATTCCCCCTGCCAGGGAACACCTGTGACAGCAGGCAGCTGCGTGGAGTGCGGCCCTAATCCTCACCCACGCAGTCACACGTGTTCCGGAATTGTGAGTGTGGGGAGGTTCCGTCTTCTGTCTGCAGCACCCGGGATTTCCTAGGAGCCTTTCGAGTGTCTTCCCCCAGTCCCTCCCTGTGCGGGCTGCTGGGGAAAGGCGGGGGTTGGGCTGGAAACGCAGGTAGCATCTAGTGCCTCCCCATGGACAGGGGAGGTAATTAGCGGAATTTCCCCTGCCAGGGAACACCTTTGACACCAGGCAGCTGCGTGGAGGTCGGCCCCGAACATCCCCCACACAGTCAACCGTGTTCCGGAATTGTGAGTGTGGGGAGGTTCCGTCTTCTGTCTGCAGCACCCGAGTTCTCCTAGGAGCCTTTCGAGTGTCTTCCCCCAGTCCCTCCATTTGCGGGCTGCCGGGGAAAGAAGGGGGTTGGGCTGGAAACTCAGGTAGCTTCTAGTGCCTCCCCATGGACAGGGAAGGTAATTAGCGGTCTTCCCCCTGCCAGGGAACACCTGTGACACCAGTCAGCTGCGTGGACGGCGGCCCCAAACCTCGACCACACAGTCAGCCGTGTTCCGGAATTCTGAGTGTGGGGAGGTTCCGTCTTCTGTCTGCAGCAACCGGGATCTCCTAGGAGCCCTTCGAGAGTCTTCCCCGAGTCCCTCCCAGTGCGGGCAGCCAGGGAAAGGCGGGGTTTGGGCTGGAAACTCAGGTAGCATCTAGTGCCTCCCCATGGACAGGGGAGGTAATTAGCGGAATTCCCCCTGCCAGGGAACACCTGTGACAGCAGGCAGCTTCGTGGAGTGCGGCCCTAAACCTCACCCACGCAGTCAAACGTGTTCCGGAATTGTGAGTGTGGGGAGGTTCCGTCTTCTGTCTGCAGCACCCGGGATCTCCTAGGAGCCCTTCGAGTGTCTTCCCAGAGTCCCTCCCTTTGCGGGCTGCCAGGGAAAGGAGGGGGTTGTGCTGGAAACGCAGGTAGCATCTAGTGCCTCCCCATGGACAGGGGAGGAAATTAGCGGAATTCCACCTGCCAGGGAACACCTGTGACACAAGGCAGCTGCGTGGAGGGCGGCCCCGAACCTCCCCCACACAGTCAGCCGTGTTCCGGAATTCTGAGTGTGGGGAGGTTCCGTCTTATGTCTGCAGCACCCGGGTTCACCTAGGAGCCCTTCGAGTGTCTTCAACCAGTCCCTCACTGTGCGGGCTGCCGGGGAATGGCGGAGGTTGGGCTGGAAAAGCAGGTAGCATCTTGTGCCTCCCCATGGACAAGGGAGGTAATTAGCGGACTACCCCCTGCCAGGGAACAACTGTGACACCAGGCAGCTGCGTGGAGTTCGGCCCTGAACCTCACCCACACAGTCACACGTGTTCCGGAATTCTGAGTGTGGGGAGGTTCCGTCTTCTGTCTGCAGCACCCGGGATCTCCTAGGAGCCCTTCGAGTGTCTTCCCCGAATCCCTCCCACTGCGGGCTGCCGGGGAAAGGCGGGGGTTGGGCTGGAAACTCAGGTAGCATCTAGTGCCTCCCCATGGACAGGGGAGGTAATTAGCGGAATTCTCCCTGCCAGGGAACACCTGAGACACCATGCAGCTGCGTGGAGGGCGGCCCCGAACCTCCCCCACACAGTCAGCCGTGTTCCGGAATTCTGAGTGTGGGGAGGTTCCGTCTTCGGTCTGCAGCACCCAGGTTCACCTAGGAGCGCTTCGAGTGTCTTCCCCCAGTCCCTCACTGTGCGGGCTGCCGGGGAATGGCGGAGGTTGGGCTGGAAAAGCAGGTAGCATCTTGTGCCTCCCCATGGACAAGGGAGGTAATTAGCGGACTTCCCCCTGCCAGGGAACACCTGTGACAACAGGCAGCTGCGTGGAGGGCGGCCCCGAACCTCCCCCACACAGTCAACCGTGTTCCGGAATTCTGAGCGTGGGGAGGTTCCGTCTTCTGTCTGCAGCACCCGGGATCTCCTAGGAGCCCTTCGAGAGTCTTCCCCGAGTCCCTCCAAGTGCGGGCAGCCAGGGAAAGGCGGGGGTTTGGCTGGAAACGCAGGTAGCATCTAGTGCCTCCCCATGGACAGGTGAGGTAATTAGCGGACTTTCCCCTGCCAGGGAACACCTGTGACACCAGGCAGTTGCGTGGAGGGCGGCCCCGAACCTTCCCCACACAGTCAACCGTGTTCCGGTATTCTGAGTGTGGGGAGGTTCCGTCTTATGTCTGCAGCACCCGGGTTCTCCTAGGAGCCCTTCGAGTGTCTTCCCAGAGTCCCTCCCTGTGCGGGCTGCCGGGGAAAGGCGGGGGTTGTCCTGGAAAAGTAGGTAGCATCTACTGCCTCCCCATGGACAGGGGAGGTAATTAGCGGACTTCCCCCTGCCAGGGAACAACTGTGACACCAGGAAGCTGCGTGGAGTGCGGCCCTGAACCTCACCCACACAGTCACACGTGTTCCGGAATTCTGAGTGTGGGGAGGTTCCGTCTTCTGTCTGCAGCACCCGGGTTCTCCTAGGAGTCTTTCGAGTGTCTTCCCCCAGTCCCTCCCTGTGCGGGCTGCAGGGGAAAGGCGGGGGTTGGGCTGGAAAAGCAGGTAGCATCTTGTGCCTCCCCATGGACAAGGGAGGTAATTAGCGGACTTCCCCCTGCCAGGGAACACCTGTGACACCAGGCAGCTGCGTGGAGGGCGGCCCCGAACCTCCCTCACACAGTCAGCCGTGTTCCGGAATTCTGAGTGTGGGGAGGTTCCGTCTTCTGTCTGCAGCACCCGGGATCTCCTAGGAGCCCTTCGAGTATCTTCCCCGAATCCCTCCCACTGCGGGCTGCCGGGGAAAGGCGGGGGTTGGGCTGGAAACTCAGGTAGCATCTAGTGCCTCCCCATTGACAGGGGAGGTAATTAGCGGAATTCTCCGTGCCAGGGAACACCTGAGACACCAGGCAGCTTCGTGGAGGGCGGCCCCGAACCTCCCCCACACAGTCAGCCTTGTTCCGGAATTCTGAGTGTGGGGAGGTTCCGTCTTCTGTCTGCAGCACCCAGGTTCACCTAGGAGCCCTTCGAGTGTCTTCCCCCAGTCCCTCACTGTGCGGGCTGCTGGGGAATGGCGGAGGTTGGGCTGGAAAAGCAGGTAGCATCTTGTGCCTCCCCATGGACAAGGGAGGTAATTAGCGGACTTCCCCCTGCCAGGGAACACATGTGACAAAAGGCAGCTGCGTGGAGGGCGGCCCCGAACCTCCCCCACACAGTCAACCGTGTTCCGGAATTCTGAGCGTGGGGAGGTTCCGTCTTCTGTCTGCAGCACCCGGGATCTCCTAGGAGCCCTTCGAGTGTCTTCCCCCAGTCCCTCACTATGCGGGCTGCCGGGGAATGGGGGAGGTTGGGCTGGAAAAGCAGGTAGCATCTTGTGCCTCCCCATGGACAAGGGAGGTATTTAGCGGTCTTCCCCCTGCCAGGGAACACCTGTGACACCAGGCAGCTGCGTGGAGGGCGGCCCCGAACCTCCCCCACACAGACAACCGTGTTCCGGAATTCTGAGTGTGGGGAGGTTCCGTCTTCTGTCTGCAGCACCCGGGTTCACCTAGGAGCCCTTCGAGTGTCTTCCCAGTGTCCCTCCCTGTGCGGGCTGCCGGGGAAAGGAGGGGGTTGTGCTAGAAACGCAGGTAGCATCTAGTGCCTCCCCATGGACAGGGTAGGTAATTAGCGGACTTCCACCTGCCAGGGAACACCTGTGACACAAGGCAGCTGCGTGGAGGGCGGCCCCGAACCTCCCCCACACAGTCAACCGTGTTCCGGAATTCTGAGTGTGGGGAGGTTCCGTCTTCTGTCTGCAGCACCCGGGATCTCCTAGGAGCCCTTCGAGAGTCTTCCCCGAGTCCCTCCATGTGCGGGCAGCCAGGGAAAGGCGGGGGTTGGGCTGGAAACGCAGGTAGCATCTAGTGCCTCCCCATGGACAGGGGAGGTAATTAGCGGACTTTCCCCTGCCAGGGAACACCTGTGACACCAGGCAGCTGCGTGGAGGACGGCCCCGAACCTCCCCCACACAGTCAACCGTGTTCCCGAATTGTGAGTGTGGGGAGGTTCCGTCTTCTGTCTGCAGCACCCGGGTTCTCCTAGGAGCCTTTCGAGTGTCTTCCCCCAGTCCCTCCATTTGCGGGCTGCCGGGAAAAGGAGGGGGTTGGGCTGGAAACTCAGGTAGCTTCTAGTGCCTCCCCATGGACAGGGAAGGTAATTAGCGGTCTTCCCCCTGCCAGGGAACACCTGTGACACCAGTCAGCTGCGTGGACGGCGGCCCCAAACCTCGAACACACAGTCAGCCGTGTTCCGGAATTCTGAGTGTGGGGATGTTCCGTCTTCTGTCTGCAGCAACCGGGATCTCCTAGGAGCCCTTCGAGAGTCTTCCCCGAGTCCCTCCCAGTGCGGGCAGCCAGGGAAAGTCGGGGTTTGGGCTGGAAACGCAGGTAGCATCTAGTGCCTCCCCATGGACAAGGGAGGTAATTAGCGGAATTCCCCCAGCCAGGGAACACCTGTGACAGCAGGCAGCTGCGTGGAGTGCGGCCCTAAACCTCACCCACGCAGTCACACGTGTTCCGGAATTGTGAGTGTGGGGAGGTTCCGTCTTCTGTCTGCAGCACCCGGGATCTCCTAGGAGCCTTTCGAGTGTCTTCCCCCAGTCCCTCCCTGTGCGGGCTGCTGGGGAAAGGCGGGGGTTGGGCTGGAAACGCAGGTAGCATCTAGTGCCTCCCCATGGACAGGGGAGGTAATTAGCGGACTTTCCCCTGCCAGGGAACACCTGTGACACCAGGCAGCTGCGTGGAGGGCGGCTCCGAACATCCCCCACACAGTCAACCGTGTTCCGGAATTGTGAATGTGGGGAGGTTCCGTCTTCTGTCTGCAGCACCCGGGTTCTCCTAGGAGCCTTTCGAGTGTCTTCCCCCAGTCCCTCCATTTGCGGGCTGCCGGGGAAAGAAGGGGGTTGGGCTGGAAACTCAGGTAGCTTCTAGTGCCTCCCCATGGACAGGGAAGGTAATTAGCGGTCTTCCCCCTGCCAGGGAACACCTGTGACACCAGTCAGCTGCGTGGACGGCGGCCCCAAACCTCGACCACACAGTCAGCCGTGTTCCGGAATTCTGAGTGTGGGGAGGTTCCGTCTTCTGTCTGCAGCAACCGGGATCTCCTAGGAGCCCTTCGAGAGTCTTCCCCGAGTCACTCCCAGTGCGGGCAGCCAGGGAAAGGCGGGGTTTGGGCTGGAAACGCAGGTAGCATCTACTGCCTCCCCATGGACAGGGGAGGGAATTAGCGGAATTCCCCCTGCCAGGGAACACCTGTGACAGCAGGCAGCTTCGTGGAGTGCGGCCCTAAACCTCACCCACGCAGTCAAACGTGTTCCGGAATTGTGAGTGTGGGGAGGTTCCGTCTTCTGTCTGCAGCACCCGGGTTCTCCTAGGAGCCCTTCGAGTGTCTTCAACCAGTCCCTCACTGTGCGGGCTGCCGGGGAATGGCGGAGGTTGGGCTGGAAAAGCAGGTAGCATCTTGTGCCTCCCCATGGACAAGGGAGGTAATTAGCGGACTACCCCCTGCCAGGGAACACCTGTGACACAAGGCAGCTTCGTGGAGGGCGGCCCCGAACCTCCCCCACACAGTCAACCGTGTTCCGGAATTCTGAGTGTGGGGAGGTTCCGTCTTCTGTCTGCAGCACCCGGGATCTGTTAGGAGTCTTCGAGTGTCTTCCCCCAGTCCCTCCCTGTGCGGGCTGCAGGGGAAAGGCGGGGGTTGGGCTGGAAACGCAGGTAGCATCTAGTGCCTCCCCATGGACAGGGAAGGTAATTAGCGGAATTCCCCCTGCCAGGGAACACCTGTGACAGCAGGCAGCTGCGTGGAGTGCGGCCCTAAACCTCACCCAAGCAGTCACACTTGTTCCGGAATTGTGAGTGTGGGGAGGTTCCGTCTTCTGTCTGCAGCACCCGGGATCTCCTAGGAGCCCTTCGAGTGTCTTCCCAGAGTCCCTCACTGTGCGGGCTGCCGGGGAAAGGAGGGGGTTGTGCTGGAAACGCAGGTAGCATCTAGTGCCTCCCCATGGACAGGGGAGGTAATTAGCGGACTTCCACCTGCCAGGGAACACCTGTGACACCAGGCAGCTGCGTGGAGGGCGGCCAAGAACCTCCCCCACACAGTCAGCCGTGTTCCGGAATTCTGAGTGTGGGGAGGTTCCGTCTTCTGTCTGCAGCACCCGGGATCTCCTAGGAGCCCTTCGAGTGTCTTCCCCGAATCCCTCCCACTGCGGGCTGCCGGTGAAAGGCGGGGGTTGTGCTGGAAAAGCATGTAG
Source organism: Camelus bactrianus (assembly GCF_048773025.1). Lineage (NCBI taxonomy): Eukaryota > Metazoa > Chordata > Mammalia > Artiodactyla > Camelidae > Camelus > Camelus bactrianus. The sequence goes on along the minus strand of NW_027413957.1, from coordinate 6,937,276 downwards.
CATCTTGTGCCTCCCCATGGACAAGGGAGGTAATTAGCGGACTTCCCCCTGCCAGGGAACACTTGTGACACCAGGCAGATGCGTGGAGGACGGCCCCGAACCTCCCCCACACAGTCACACGTGTTCCGGAATTCTGAGTGTGGGGAGGTTCCGTCTTCTGTCTGCAGCAACCGGGATCTCCTAGGAGCCCTACGAGAGTCTTCCCCGAGTCCCTCCCAGTGCGGGCAGCCAGGGAAAGGCGGGGTTTGGGCTGGAAACGCAGGTAGCATCTAGCGCCTCCCCATGGACAGGGGAGGTAATTAGCGGAATTCCCCCTGCCAGGGAACACCTGTGACAGCAGGCAGCTTCGTGGAGTGCGGCCCTAAACCTCACCCACGCAGTCAAACGTGTTCCGGAATTGTGAGTGTGGGGAGGTTCCGTCTTCTGTCTGCAGCACCCGGGATCTCCTAGGAGCCCTTCGAGTGTCTTCCCAGAGTCCCTCCCTGTGCGGGCTGCCAGGGAAACGAGGGGGTTGTGCTGGAAACGCAGGTAGCATCTAGTGCCTCCCCATGGACAGGGGAGGTAATTAGCGGACTTCCACCTGCCAGGGAACACCTGTGACACAAGGCAGCTGCGTGGAGGGCGGCCCCGAACCTCCCCCACACAGTCAGCCGTGTTCCGGAATTCTGAGTGTGGGGAGGTTCCGTCTTATGTCTGCAGAACCCGGGTTCACCTAGGAGCCCTTCGAGTGTCTTCAACCAGTCCCTCACTGTGCGGGCTGCCGGGGAATGGCGGAGGTTGGGCTGGAAAAGCAGGTAGCATCTTGTGCCTCCCCATGGACAAGGGAGGTAATTAGCGGACTACCCCTGCCAGGGAACACCTGTGACGCCAGGCAGCTGCGTGGAGGGCGGCCCCGAACCTCCCCCACACAGTCAACCGTGTTCCGGAATTCTGAGTGTGGGGAGGTTCCGTCTTCTGTCTGCAGCACCCGGGATCTCCTAGGAGCCCTTCGAGTGTCTTCCCAGAGTCCCTCCCTGTGCGGACTGCCGGGGAAAGGCGGGGGTTGGGCTGGAAAAGTAGGTAGCATCTAGTGCCTCCCCATGGACAGGGGAGGTAATTAGCGGACTTCCCCCTGCCAGGGAACAACTGTGACACCAGGAAGCTGCGTGGAGTGCGGCCCTGAACCTCACCCACACAGTCACACGTGTTCCGGAATTCTGAGTGTGGGCAGGTTCCGTCTTCTGTCTGCAGCACCCGGGTTCTCCTAGGAGCCTTTCGAGTGTCTTCCCCCAGTCCCTCCCTGTGCGGGCTGCAGGGGAAAGGCGGGGGTTGGGCTGGAAAAGCAGGTAGCATCTTGTGCCTCCCCATGGACAAGGGAGGTAATTAGCGGACTTCCCCCTGCCAGGGAACACCTGTGACCCCAGGCAGCTGCGTGGAGGGCGGCCCTAAACCTCACCCACACAGTCACACGTGTTCCGGAATTCTGAGTGTGGGGAGGTTCCGTCTTCTGTCTGCAGCACCCGGGATCTCCTAGGAGCCCTTCGAGTGTCTTCCCCCAGTCCCTCCCTGTGCGGGCTGCCGGGGAAAGGCAGGGGATGGGCTGGAAAATCAGGTAGCATCTAGTGCCTCCCCATGGACAGGGAAGGTAATTAGCAGAATTCTCCCTGCCAGGGAACACCTGAGACACCAGGCAGCTGCGTGGAGGGCGGCCCCGAACCTCCCCCACACAGTCAGCCGTGTTCCGGAATTCTGAGTGTGGGGAGGTTCCGTCTTCTGTCTGCAGCAGCCGGGTTCACCTAGGAGCCCTTCGAGTGTCTTCCCTCAGTCCCTCACTGTGCGACTGCCGGGGAAAGGAGGGGGTTGGGCTGGAAACTCAGGTAGAATCTTGTGCCTCCCCATGGACAAGGGAGGTAATTAGCGGACTTCCCCCTGCCAGGGAACACCTGTGACACCAGGCAGCTGCGTGGAGGGCGGCCCCGAACCTCTCCCACACAGTCAACCTTGTTCCGGAATTCTGAGTGTGGGGAGGTTCCGTCTTCTGTCTGCAGCACCTGGGATCTCCTAGGAGCCCTTCGAGTGTCTTCCCCCAGTCCCTCCCTGTGCGGGCTGCCGGGGAATGGGGGAGGTTGGGCTGGAAAAGCAGGTAGCATCTAGTGCCTCCCCATGGACAGGGGAGGTAATTAGCGGACTTCCCCCTGCCAGGGAACACCTGTGACACCAGGCAGCTGCGTGGAGGGCGGCCCCGAACCTCCCCCACACAGTCAACCGTGTTCCGGAATTGTGAGTGTGGGGAGGTTCCGTCTTCTGTCTGCAGCACCCGGGTTCTCCTAGGAGCCTTTCGAGTGTCTTCCCCCAGTCCTTCCATTTGCGGGCTGCCGGGGAAAGGAGGGGGTTGGGCTGGAAACTCAGGTAGCATCTAGTGCCTCCCCATGGACAGGGGAGGTAATTAGCGGTCTTCCCCCTGCCAGGGAACACCTGTGACACCAGTCAGCTGCGTGGACGGCGGCCCCAAACCTCGACCACACAGTCAGCCGTGTTCCGGAATTCTGAGTGTGGGGAGGTTCCGTCTTCTGTCTGCAGCACCCGGGATCTCCTAGGAGCCCTTCGAGAGTCTTCCCCGAGTCCCTCCCAGTGCGGGCAGCCAGGGAAAGGCGGGGTTTGGGCTGGAAACGCAGGTAGCATCTAGAGCCTCCCCATGGACAGGGGAGGTAATTAGCGGAATTCCCCCTGCCAGGGAACACCTGTGACAGCAGGCAGCTGCGTGGAGTGCGGCCCTAAACCTCACCCAAGCAGTCACACTTGTTCCGGAATTGTGAGTGTGGGGAGGTTCCGTCTTCTGTCTGCAGCACCCGGGATCTCCTAGGAGCCCTTCGAGTGTCTTCCCAGAGTCCCTCCCTCTGCGGGCTGCCAGGGAAAGGAGGGGGTTGTGCTGGAAACGCAGGTAGCATCTAGTGCCTCCCCATGGACAGGGGAGGTAATTAGCGGAATTCCACCTGCCAGGGAACACCTGTGACACCAGGCAGCTGCGTGGAGGGCGGCCCCGAACCTCCCCCACACAGTCAGCCGTGTTCCGGAATTCTGAGTGTGGGGAGGTTCCGTCTTCTGTCTGCAGCACCCGGGATCTCCTAGGAGCCCTTCGAGTGTCTTCCCCGAATCCCTCCCACTGCGGGCTGCCGGTGAAAGGCGGGGGTTGGGCTGGAAAAGCAGGTAGCATCTTGTGCCTCCCCATGGACAAGGGAGGTAATTAGCGGACTTCCCCCTGCCAGGGAACACTTGTGACACCAGGCAGATGCGTGGAGGGCGGCCCCGAACCTCCCCCACACAGTCAGCCGTGTTCCGGAATTCTGAGTGTGGGGAGGTTCCGTCTTCTGTCTGCAGCACCCGGGTACACCTAGGAGCCGTTCGAGTGTCTTCCCAGAGTCCCTCCCTGTGCGGGCTGCCGGGGAAAGGAGGGGGTTGTGCTGGAAACGCAGGTAGCATCTAGTGCCTCCCCATGGACAGGGGAGGTAATTAGCGGACTTCCCCCTGCCAGGGAACACCTGTGACAGCAGGCAGCTGCGTGGAGGGCGGCCCCGAACCTCCCCCACACAGTCAACCGTGTTCCGGAATTCTGAGTGTGGGGAGGTTCCGTCTTCTGTCTGCAGCACCCGGGATCTCCTAGGAGCCCTTCGAGAGTCTTCCCCGAGTCCCTCCCAGTGCGGGCAGCCAGGGAAAGGAGGGGTTTGGGCTGGAAACGCAGGTAGCATCTAGTGCCTCCCCATGGACAGGGGAGGTAATTAGCGGAATTCCCCCTTCCAGGGAACACCTGTGACTGCAGGCAGCTGCGTGGAGTGCGGCCCTAAACCTCACCCACGCAGTCACACTTGTTCCGGAATTGTGAGTGTGGGGAGGTTCCGTCTTCTGTCTGCAGCACCCGGGATCTCCTAGGAGCCCTTCGATTGTCTTCCCAGAGTCCCTCACTGTGCGGGCTGCCGGGGAAAGGAGGGGGTTGTGCTGGAAACGCAGGTAGCATCTAGTGCCTCCCCATGGACAGGGGAGGTAATTAGCGGACTTCCACCTGCCAGGGAACACCTGTGACACAAGGCAGCTGCGTGGAGGGCGGTCCCGAACCTCCCCCACACAGTCATCCTTGTTCCGGAATTCTGAGTGTGGGGAGGTTCCGTCTTGTGTCTGCAGCACCCGGGTTTTCCTAGGAGCCATTCGAGTGTCTTCCCCCAGCCCCTACCTGTGCGGGCTGCCGGGGAAAGGCGGGGGTTGGGCTGGAAAAGCAGGTAGCATCTTGTGCATTCCCATGGACAAGGGAGGTAATTAGCGGACTTCCCCCTGCCAGGGAACAACTGTGACACCAGGAAGCTGCGTGGAGTGCGGCCCTAAACCTCACCCACACAGTCACACGTGTTCCGGAATTCTGAGTGTGGGGAGGTTCCGTCTTCTGTCTGCAGCACCCGGGTTCTCCTAGGAGCCTTTCGAGTGTCTTCCCCCAGTCCCTCCCTGTGCGGACTGCCGGGGAAAGGCAGGGGATTGGCTGGAAAAGCAGGTAGCATCTTGTGCCTCCCCATGGACAAGGGAGGTAATTAGCGGACTTCCCCCTGCCAGGGAACACCTGTGACACCAGGCAGCTGCGTGGAGGGCGGCCCCGAACCTCCCCCACACAGTCATCCGTGTTCCGGAATTCTGAGTGTGGGGAGGTTCCGTCTTCTGTCTGCAGCACCCGGGATCTCCTAGGACCCCTTCGAGAGTCTTCCCCGAGTCCCTCACAGTGCGGGCAGCCGGGAAAAGGCGGGGGTTGGGCTGGAAACTCAGGTAGCATCTAGTGCCTCCCCATGGACAGGGGAGGTAATTAGCGGTCTTCCCCCAACAAGGGAACACCTGTGACACAAGGAAACTGTGTGGAGGGCGGCCCTAAACCTCACCCACACAGTAACGCGTGTTCCGGAATTCTGAGTGTGGGGAGGTTCCGTCTTCTGTCTGCAGCACCCGGGATCTCCTAGGAACCCTTCGAGAGTCTTCCTCCAGTCCCTCCTATTGCGGGCAGCCGGGGAAGGGCGGGGGTTGGGCTGGAAAAGCAGGTAGCATCTAGTGCCTCCCCATGGACAGGGGAGGTAATTAGCGGTCTTCCCCCTACCAGGGAACAACTGTGACAACAGGAAGCTCTGTGGAGGGCGGCCCTAAACCTCACCCACACAGTCACCCGTGTTCCGGAATTCTGAGTGTGGGGACGTTCCGTCTTCTGTCTGCAGCACCCGGGATCTCCTAGGAGCCCTTCGAGTGTCTTCCCAGAGTCCCTCCCTTTGCGGGCTGCCGGGGAAAGCAGGGGGTTGTGCTGGAAACGCAGGTAGCATCTAGTGCCTCCCCATGGACAGGGGAGGTAATTAGCGGACTTCTACCTGCCAGGGAACACCTGTGACAACAGGCAGCTGCGTGGAGTGCGGCCCTAAACCTCACCCACACAGTCACACGTGTTCCGGAATTCTGAGTGTGGGGAGGTTCCGTCTTCTGTCTGCAGCACCCGGGATCTCCTAGGAGCCCTTCGAGTGTCTTCCCAGAGTCCCACCCTGTGCGGGCAGCCGGGGAATGGAGGGGGTTGTGCTGGAAACGCAGGTAGCATCTAGTGCCACCCCATGGACAAGGGAGGTAATTAGCGGATTTCCCCCTGCCACGGAACAACTGTGACACCAGGAAGCTGCGTGGAGTGCGGCCCTTAACTTCACCCACACAGTCACACGTCTTCCGGAATTCTGAGTGTGGGGAGGTTCCGTCTTCTGTCTGCAGCACCCGGGTTCTCCTAGGAGCCTTTCGAGTGTCTTCCCCCAGTCCCTCCCTGTGCGTGCTGCCTGGGAAAGGCGGGGGTTGGGCTGGAAAATCAGGCAGCATCTTGTCCCTATCCATGGACAAGGGAGGTAATAAGCGGACTTCCCCCTGCCAGGGAACACCTGTGAGACCAGGCAGCTGCGTGGAGGGCGGCCCCGAACCTCCCCCACACAGTCAACCGTGTTCCGGAATTCTGAGTGTGGGGAGGTTCCGTCTTCTGTCTGCAGCACCCGGGATCTCCTAGGAGCCTTTCGAGTGTCTTCCCAGAGTCCCTCCCTCTGCGGGCTGCCGGGGAAAGGAGGGGGTTGTGCTGGAAACGCAGGTAGCATCTAGTGCCTCCCCATGGACAGGGGAGGTAATTAGCGGTCTTCCCCCTACCAGGGAACACCTGTGACACCAGGAAGCTGTGTGGAGGGCGGCCCTAAACCTCACCCACACAGTCACCCGTGTTCCGGAATTCTGAGTGTGGGGAGGTTCCGTCTTCTGTCTGCAGCACCCGGGATCTCCTAGGAGCCCTTCGAGTGTCTTCCCAGAGTCCCTCCCTGTGCTGGATTCCGGGGAAATTAGGGGATTGTGCTGGAAACGCAGGTAGCTTCTAGTGCCTCCCCATGGACAGGGGAGGTAATTAGCGCACTTCCACCTGCCAGGGAACACCTGTGACACTAGGCAGCCTTGTGGAGGGCGGCCCCGAACCTCCCCCACACAGTCAGCCGTGTTCCGGATTTCTGAGTGTGGGGAGGTTCCGTCTTATGTCTGCAGCACCCGGGATCCCCAAGGAGCCCTTCGCGAGTCTTCCCAGAGTCCCTTCCAGTGCGGGCAGCCGGGGAACGGCGGGGGTTGGGCTGGAAAAGCAGGTAGCATGTAGTGCCTCCCCATGGACAAGGGAGGTAATTAGCGGACTTCCCCCTGCCAGGGAACAAATGTGACACCAGGAAGCTGCGTGGAGTGCGGCCCTAAACCTCACCCACACAGTCACACGTGTTCCGGAATTCTGAGTGTGGGGAGGTTCCTTCTTCTGTCTGCAGCACCCGGGTTCTCCTAGGAGCCTTTCGAGTGTCTTCCCCCAGTCCCTCCCTGTGCGGGCTACCGGGGAAAGGCGGGGGTTGGGCTGGAAAAACAGGTAGAATCTTGTGCCTCCCCATGGACAAGGGAGGTAATTAGCGGACTTCCCCCTGCCAGGGAACACCTGTGACCCCAGGCAGCTGCGTGGAGGGCGGCCACGAACCTCCCCCACACAGTCAGCCGTGTTCCGGAATTCTGAGTGTGGGGAGGTTGCGTCTTCTGTCTGCAGCACCCGGGATCTCCTAGGAGACCTTCGAGTGTCTTCCCCGAATCCCTCCCACTGCGGGCTGCCGGGGAAAGGCGGGGGTTGGGCTGGAAACTCAGGTAGCATCTAGTGCCTCCCCATGGACTGGGGAGGTAATTAGCGGACTTCCCCCTGCCAGGGAACATCTGTGACACCAGGCAGCTGCGTGGAGGGCGGCCCCGAACCTCCCCCACACAGTCAGCCGTGTTCCGGAATTCTGAGTGTGGGGAGGTTCCGTCTTATGTCTGCAGCACCCGGGTTCACCTAGGAGTCCTTCGAGTTTCTTCCCCCAGTCCCTCACTTTGCGGGCTGCCGGGGAATGGCGGAGGTTGGGCTGGAAAAGCAGGTAGCATCTTGTGCCTCCCCATGGACAAGGGAGGTAATTAGCGGACTTCCCCCTGCCAGGGAACACCTGTGACACCAGGCAGCTGCGTGGAGGGCGGCCCCGAACCTCCCCCACACAGTCAACCGTGTTCCGGAATTCTGAGTGTGGGGAGGTTCCGTCTTCTGTCTGCAGCACCCGGGATCTCCTAGGAGCCCTTCGAGTGTCTTCCCAGAGTCCCTCCTTTGCGGGCTGCCAGGGAAAGGAGGGGGTTGTGCTGGAAACGCAGGTAGCATCTAGTGCCTCCCCATGGACAGGGGAGGTAATTAGCGGACTTCCACCTGCCAGGGAACACCTGTGACTCAAGGCAACTGCGTGGAGGGCGGCCCCGAACCTCCCCCACACAGTCATTCGTGTTCCGGAATTCTGAGTGTGGGGAGGTTCCGTCTTCTGTCTGCAGCACCCGGGTTCTCCTAGGAGCCCTTCGAGTGTCTTCCCCCAGTCCCTCACTGTGCGGGCTGCCGGGGAATGGCGGAGGTTGGGCTGGAAAAGCAGGTTGCATCTTGTGCCTCCCCATGGACAAGGGAGGTAATTAGCGGACTTACCCCTGCCAGGGAACACCTGTGACACCAGGCAGCTGCGTGGAGGGCGGCCCCGAACCTCCCCCACACAGTCAACCGTGTTCCGGAATTCTGAGTGTGGAGAGGTTCCGTCTTCTGTCTGCAGCACCCGGGATCTCCTAGGAGCCCTTCGAGTGTCTTCCCCGAATCCCTCCCACTGCGGGCTGCCGGGGAAAGGCGGGGGTTGGGCTGGAAACTCAGGTAGCATCTAGTGCCTCCCCATGGACTGGGGAGGTAATTAGCGGAATTCCCCCTGCCAGGGAACATCTGTGACACCAGGCAGCTGCGTGGAGGGCGGCCCCGAACCTTCCCCACACAGTCAGCCGTGTTCCGGAATTCTGAGTGTGGGGAGGTTCCGTCTTATGTCTGCAGCACCCGGGTTCACCTAGGAGCCCTTCGAGTTTCTTCCCCCCGTCCATCACTTTGCGGGCTGCCGGGGAATGGCGGAGGTTGGGCTGGAAAAGCAGGTAGCATCTTGTGCCTCCCCATGGACAAGGGAGGTAATTAGCGGACTTCCCCCTGCCAGGGAACACCTGTGACACCAGGCAGCTGCGTGGAGGGCGGCCCCGAACCTCCCCCACACAGTCAACCGTGTTCCGGAATTCTGAGTGTGGGGAGGTTCCGTCTTCTGTCTGCAGCACCCGGGATCTCCTAGGAGCCCTTCGAGTGTCTTCCAAGAGTCCCTCCTTTGCGGGCTGCCTGGGAAAGGAGGGGGTTGTGCTGGAAACGCAGGTAGCATCTAGTGCCTCCCCATGGACAGGGGAGGTAATTTGCGGTCTTCCCCCTACCAGGGAACACCTGTGACACCAGGAAGCTGTGTGGAGGGCGGCCCTAAACCTCCCCCACACAGTCAGCCGTGTTCCGGAATTCTGAGTGTGGGGAGGTTCCGTCTAATGTCTGCAGCACCCGGGTTTTCCTAGGAGCCCTTCGAGTGTCTTCCCCAAGTCCCTCCCTGTGCGGGCTGCTGGGGAATGGCGGGGGTTGGGCTAGAAAAGCAGGTAGCATCTAGTGCCTCTCCATAGACAGGGGAGGTAATTAGCGGTCTTCCCCCTACCAGGGAACACCTGTGACACCAGGAAGCTGTGTGGAGGGCGGCGCTAAACCTCACCCACACAGTCACCCGTGTTCCGGAATTCTGAGTGTGGGGAGGTTCCGTCTTATGTCTGCAGCACCTGGGTTCTCCTAGGAGCCCTTCGAGTGTCTTCCCCAAGTCCCTCACTGTGCGGGCTGCTGGGGAAAAGCGGGGGTTCGGCTGGAAAAGCAGGTAGCATCTAGTGCCTCCCCATGGACAAAGGAGGTAATTAGCGGACTTCCCCCTGCCAGGGAACACCTGTGACACCAGGCAGCTGCGTGGAGGGCGGCTCCGAACCTCCCCCACACAGTCAGCCGTGTTCCGGAATTCTGAGTGTGGGGAGGTTCCGTCTTATGTCTGCAGCACGCGGGATCTCCTAGGAGCCCTTCGAGAGTCTTCCCCGAGTCCCTCCCAGTGCGGGCAGCCGGGGAACAGCGGGGGTTGGGCTGGAAAATCAGGTAGCATCTAGTGCCTCCCCATGGACAAGGGAGGTAATTAGCGGATTTCCCCCTGCCACGGAACAACTGTGACACCAGGAAGCTGCGTGGAGTGCGGCCCTTAACTTCACCCACACAGTCACACGTCTTCCGGAATTCTGAGTGTGGGGAGGTTCCGTCTTCTGTCTGCAGCACCCGGGTTCTCCTAGGAGCCTTTCGAGTGTCTTCCCCCAGTCCCTCCCTGTGCGTGCTGCCTGGGAAAGGCGGGGGTTGGGCTGGAAAATCAGGCAGCATCTTGTCCCTATCCATGGACAAGGGAGGTAATAAGCGGACTTCCCCCTGCCAGGGAACACCTGTGAGACCAGGCAGCTGCGTGGAGGGCGGCCCCGAACCTCCCCCACACAGTCAACCGTGTTCCGGAATTCTGAGTGTGGGGAGGTTCCGTCTTCTGTCTGCAGCACCCGGGATCTCCTAGGAGCCTTTCGAGTGTCTTCCCAGAGTCCCTCCCTCTGCGGGCTGCCGGGGAAAGGAGGGGGTTGTGCTGGAAACGCAGGTAGCATCTAGTGCCTCCCCATGGACAGGGGAGGTAATTAGCGGTCTTCCCCCTACCAGGGAACACCTGTGACACCAGGAAGCTGTGTGGAGGGCGGCCCTAAACCTCACCCACACAGTCACCCGTGTTCCGGAATTCTGAGTGTGGGGAGGTTCCGTCTTCTGTCTGCAGCACCCGGGATCTCCTAGGAGCCCTTCGAGTGTCTTCCCAGAGTCCCTCCCTGTGCTGGATGCCGGGGAAATTAGGGGATTGTGCTGGAAACGCAGGTAGCTTCTAGTGCCTCCCCATGGACAGGGGAGGTAATTAGCGCACTTCCACCTGCCAGGGAACACCTGTGACACCAGGCAGCCTTGTGGAGGGCGGCCCCGAACCTCCCCCACACAGTCAGCCGTGTTCCGGATTTCTGAGTGTGGGGAGGTTCCGTCTTATGTCTGCAGCACCCGGGATCCCCAAGGAGCCCTTCGCGAGTCTTCCCAGAGTCCCTTCCAGTGCGGGCAGCCGGGGAACGGCGGGGGTTGGGCTGGAAAAGCAGGTAGCATGTAGTGCCTCCCCATGGACAAGGGAGGTAATTAGCGGACTTCCCCCTGCCAGGGAACAAATGTGACACCAGGAAGCTGCGTGGAGTGCGGCCCTAAACCTCACCCACACAGTCACACGTGTTCCGGAATTCTGAGTGTGGGGAGGTTCCTTCTTCTGTCTGCAGCACCCGGGTTCTCCTAGGAGCCTTTCGAGTGTCTTCCCCCAGTCCCTCCCTGTGCGGGCTACCGGGGAAAGGCGGGGGTTGGGCTGGAAAAACAGGTAGAATCTTGTGCCTCCCCATGGACAAGGGAGGTAATTAGCGGACTTCCCCCTGCCAGGGAACACCTGTGACCCCAGGCAGCTGCGTGGAGGGCGGCCACGAACCTCCCCCACACAGTCAGCCGTGTTCCGGAATTCTGAGTGTGGGGAGGTTGCGTCTTCTGTCTGCAGCACCCGGGATCTCCTAGGAGACCTTCGAGTGTCTTCCCCGAATCCCTCCCACTGCGGGCTGCCGGGGAAAGGCGGGGGTTGGGCTGGAAACTCAGGTAGCATCTAGTGCCTCCCCATGGACTGGGGAGGTAATTAGCGGACTTCCCCCTGCCAGGGAACATCTGTGACACCAGGCAGCTGCGTGGAGGGCGGCCCCGAACCTCCCCCACACAGTCAGCCGTGTTCCGGAATTCTGAGTGTGGGGAGGTTCCGTCTTATGTCTGCAGCACCCGGGTTCACCTAGGAGTCCTTCGAGTTTCTTCCCCCAGTCCCTCACTTTGCGGGCTGCCGGGGAATGGCGGAGGTTGGGCTGGAAAAGCAGGTAGCATCTTGTGCCTCCCCATGGACAAGGGAGGTAATTAGCGGACTTCCCCCTGCCAGGGAACACCTGTGACACCAGGCAGCTGCGTGGAGGGCGGCCCCGAACCTCCCCCACACAGTCAACCGTGTTCCGGAATTCTGAGTGTGGGGAGGTTCCGTCTTCTGTCTGCAGCACCCGGGATCTCCTAGGAGCCCTTCGAGTGTCTTCCCAGAGTCCCTCCTTTGCGGGCTGCCAGGGAAAGGAGGGGGTTGTGCTGGAAACGCAGGTAGCATCTAGTGCCTCCCCATGGACAGGGGAGGTAATTAGCGGACTTCCACCTGCCAGGGAACACCTGTGACTCAAGGCAACTGCGTGGAGGGCGGCCCCGAACCTCCCCCACACAGTCATTCGTGTTCCGGAATTCTGAGTGTGGGGAGGTTCCGTCTTCTGTCTGCAGCACCCGGGTTCTCCTAGGAGCCCTTCGAGTGTCTTCCCCCAGTCCCTCACTGTGCGGGCTGCCGGGGAATGGCGGAGGTTGGGCTGGAAAAGCAGGTTGCATCTTGTGCCTCCCCATGGACAAGGGAGGTAATTAGCGGACTTACCCCTGCCAGGGAACACCTGTGACACCAGGCAGCTGCGTGGAGGGCGGCCCCGAACCTCCCCCACACAGTCAACCGTGTTCCGGAATTCTGAGTGTGGGGAGGTTCCGTCTTCTGTCTGCAGCACCCGGGATCTCCTAGGAGCCCTTCGAGTGTCTTCCCCGAATCCCTCCCACTGCGGGCTGCCGGGGAAAGGCGGGGGTTGGGCTGGAAACTCAGGTAGCATCTAGTGCCTCCCCATGGACTGGGGAGGTAATTAGCGGAATTCCCCCTGCCAGGGAACATTTGTGACACCAGGCAGCTGCGTGGAGGGCGGCCCCGAACCTCCCCCACACAGTCAGCCGTGTTCCGGAATTCTGAGTGTGGGGAGGTTCCGTCTTATGTCTGCAGCACTCGGGTTCACCTAGGAGCCCTTCGAGTTTCTTCCCCCCGTCCATCACTTTGCGGGCTGCCGGGGAATGGCGGAGGTTGGGCTGGAAAAGCAGGTAGCATCTTGTGCCTCCCCATGGACAAGGGAGGTAATTAGCGGACTTCCCCCTGCCAGGGAACACCTGTGACACCAGGCAGCTGCGTGGAGGGCGGCCCCGAACCTCCCCCACACAGTCAACCGTGTTCCGGAATTCTGAGTGTGGGGAGGTTCCGTCTTCTGTCTGCAGCACCCGGGATCTCCTAGGAGCCCTTCGAGTGTCTTCCAAGAGTCCCTCCTTTGCGGGCTGCCTGGGAAAGGAGGGGGTTGTGCTGGAAACGCAGGTAGCATCTAGTGCCTCCCCATGGACAGGGGAGGTAATTTGCGGTCTTCCCCCTACCAGGGAACACCTGTGACACCAGGAAGCTGTGTGGAGGGCGGCCCTAAACCTCCCCCACACAGTCAGCCGTGTTCCGGAATTCTGAGTGTGGGGAGGTTCCGTCTAATGTCTGCAGCACCCGGGTTTTCCTAGGAGCCCTTCGAGTGTCTTCCCCAAGTCCCTCCCTGTGCGGGCTGCTGGGGAATGGCGGGGGTTGGGCTAGAAAAGCAGGTAGCATCTAGTGCCTCTCCATAGACAGGGGAGGTAATTAGCGGTCTTCCCCCTACCAGGGAACACCTGTGACACCAGGAAGCTGTGTGGAGGGCGGCGCTAAACCTCACCCACACAGTCACCCGTGTTCCGGAATTCTGAGTGTGGGGAGGTTCCGTCTTATGTCTGCAGCACCTGGGTTCTCCTAGGAGCCCTTCGAGTGTCTTCCCCAAGTCCCTCACTGTGCGGGCTGCTGGGGAAAAGCGGGGGTTCGGCTGGAAAAGCAGGTAGCATCTAGTGCCTCCCCATGGACAAAGGAGGTAATTAGCGGACTTCCCCCTGCCAGGGAACACCTGTGACACCAGGCAGCTGCGTGGAGGGCGGCCCCGAACCTCCCCCACAGAGTCAGTCGTGTTCAGGAATTCTGAGTGTGGGGAGGTTCCGTCTTCTGTCTGCAGCACCCGGGTTCACCTAGGAGCCCTTCGAGTGTCTTCCCCCAGTCCCTCACTGTGCGGGCTGCCGGGGAATGGCGGAGGTTGGGCTGGAAAAGCAGGTAGCATCTTGTGCCTCCCCATGGACAAGGGAGGTAAATAGCGGACTTCCCCCTGCCAGGGAACACCTGTGACACCAGGCAGCTGCGTGGAGGGCGGCCCCGAACCTCCCCCACACAGTCAACCGTGTTCCGGAATTCTGAGTGTGGGGAGGTTCCGTCTTCTGTCTGCTGCACCCGGGATCTCCTAGGAGCCCTTCGAGAGTCTTCCCCGAGTCCCTCACTGTGCGGGCTGCCGGGGAAAGGAGGGGGTTGTGCTGGAAACGCAGGTAGCATCTAGTGCCTCCCCATGGACAGGGGAGGTAATTAGCGGTCTTCCCCCTGCCAGGAACACCTGTGACACCAGGCAGCTGCGTGGAGTGCGGCCCCGAACCTCCCCCACACAGTCAGCCGTGTTCCGGAATTCTGAGTGTGGGGAGGTTCCGTCTTATGTCTGCAGCACCCGAGATCTCCTAGGAGCCCTTCGAGAGTCTTCCCCGAGTCCCTCCCGGTGCGGGCAGCCGGGGAACGGCGGTGGTTGGGCTGGAAAATCAGGTAGCATTTAGTGCCTCCCCATGGACAAAGGAGGTAATTAGCGGTCTTCCCCCTGCCAGGGAACAACTGTGACACCAGGAAGCTGCGTGGAGTGCGACCCCGAACCTCCCCCACACAGTCAACCGTGTTCCGGAATTCTGAGTGTGGGGAGGTTCCGTCTTCTGTCTGCAGCACCCGGGATCTCCTAGGAGCCCTTCGAGTGTCTTCCCAGAGTCCCTACCTGTGCGGGCTGCCGGGGAAAGGAGGGGGTTGTGCTGGAAACACAGGTAGCATCTAGTGCATCCCCATGGACAGGGGAGGTAATTAGCGGACTTCCACCTGCCAGGGAACACCTGTGACACCAGGCAGCTGCGTGGAGGGCGGCCCCGAACCTCCCCCACACAGTCATCCGTGTTCCGGAATTCTGAGTGTGGGGAGGTTCCGTCTTCTGTCTGCAGCACCCGGGATCTCCTAGGAGCCCTTCGAGAGTCTTCCCCGAGTCACTCCCAGTGCGGGCAGCCTGGGAGAGGCGGGGGTTGGGCTGGAAACTCAGGTAGCATCTAGTGCCTCCCCATGGACAGGGGAGGTAATTAGCGGTCTTCCCCCTACCAGGGAACACCTGTGACACCAGGAAGCTGTGTGGAGGGCGGCCCTAGACCTCACCCACACAGTCACCCGTGTTCAGGAATTCTGAGTGTATGGAGGTTCCGTCTTATGTCTGCAGCACCCGGGTTCTCCTAGGAGCCCTTCGAGTGTCTTCCCCAAGTCCCTCCCAATGCGGGCTGCTGGGGAAAGGCGGGGGTTGGGCTGGAAAAGCAGGTAGCATCTAGTGCCTCCCCATGGACAAGGGAGGTAATTAGCGGACTTCCCCCTGCCAGGGAACACCTGTGACACCAGGCAGCTGCGTGGAGGGCGGCCCCGAACCTTCCTCACACAGTCAGCCGTGTTCCGGAATTCTGAGTGTGGGGAGGTTCCGTCTTCTGTCTGCAGCACCCGGGTTCTCCTAGGAGCCCTTCGAGTGTCTTCCCCCAGTCCCTCACTGTGCGGGCTGCCGGGGAATGGCGGAGGTTGGGCTGGAAAAGCAGGTTGCATCTTGTGCCTCCCCATGGACAAGGGAGGTAATTAGCGGACTTACCCCTGCCAGGGAACACCTGTGACACCAGGCAGCTGCGTGGAGGGCGGCCCCGAACCTCCCCCACACAGTCAACCGTGTTCCGGAATTCTGAGTGTGGAGAGGTTCCGTCTTCTGTCTGCAGCACCCGGGATCTCCTAGGAGCCCTTCGAGTGTCTTCCCCGAATCCCTCCCACTGCGGGCTGCCGGGGAAAGGCGGGGGTTGGGCTGGAAACTCAGGTAGCATCTAGTGCCTCCCCATGGACTGGGGAGGTAATTAGCGGAATTCCCCCTGCCAGGGAACATCTGTGACACCAGGCAGCTGCGTGGAGGGCGGCCCCGAACCTTCCCCACACAGTCAGCCGTGTTCCGGAATTCTGAGTGTGGGGAGGTTCCGTCTTATGTCTGCAGCACCCGGGTTCACCTAGGAGCCCTTCGAGTTTCTTCCCCCCGTCCATCACTTTGCGGGCTGCCGGGGAATGGCGGAGGTTGGGCTGGAAAAGCAGGTAGCATCTTGTGCCTCCCCATGGACAAGGGAGGTAATTAGCGGACTTCCCCCTGCCAGGGAACACCTGTGACACCAGGCAGCTGCGTGGAGGGCGGCCCCGAACCTCCCCCACACAGTCAACCGTGTTCCGGAATTCTGAGTGTGGGGAGGTTCCGTCTTCTGTCTGCAGCACCCGGGATCTCCTAGGAGCCCTTCGAGTGTCTTCCAAGAGTCCCTCCTTTGCGGGCTGCCTGGGAAAGGAGGGGGTTGTGCTGGAAACGCAGGTAGCATCTAGTGCCTCCCCATGGACAGGGGAGGTAATTTGCGGTCTTCCCCCTACCAGGGAACACCTGTGACACCAGGAAGCTGTGTGGAGGGCGGCCCTAAACCTCCCCCACACAGTCAGCCGTGTTCCGGAATTCTGAGTGTGGGGAGGTTCCGTCTAATGTCTGCAGCACCCGGGTTTTCCTAGGAGCCCTTCGAGTGTCTTCCCCAAGTCCCTCCCTGTGCGGGCTGCTGGGGAATGGCGGGGGTTGGGCTAGAAAAGCAGGTAGCATCTAGTGCCTCTCCATAGACAGGGGAGGTAATTAGCGGTCTTCCCCCTACCAGGGAACACCTGTGACACCAGGAAGCTGTGTGGAGGGCGGCGCTAAACCTCACCCACACAGTCACCCGTGTTCCGGAATTCTGAGTGTGGGGAGGTTCCGTCTTATGTCTGCAGCACCTGGGTTCTCCTAGGAGCCCTTCGAGTGTCTTCCCCAAGTCCCTCACTGTGCGGGCTGCTGGGGAAAAGCGGGGGTTCGGCTGGAAAAGCAGGTAGCATCTAGTGCCTCCCCATGGACAAAGGAGGTAATTAGCGGACTTCCCCCTGCCAGGGAACACCTGTGACACCAGGCAGCTGCGTGGAGGGCGGCTCCGAACCTCCCCCACACAGTCAGCCGTGTTCCGGAATTCTGAGTGTGGGGAGGTTCCGTCTTATGTCTGCAGCACGCGGGATCTCCTAGGAGCCCTTCGAGAGTCTTCCCCGAGTCCCTCCCAGTGCGGGCAGCCGGGGAACAGCGGGGGTTGGGCTGGAAAATCAGGTAGCATCTAGTGCCTCCCCATGGACAAGGGAGGTAATTAGCGGATTTCCCCCTGCCACGGAACAACTGTGACACCAGGAAGCTGCGTGGAGTGCGGCCCTTAACTTCACCCACACAGTCACACGTCTTCCGGAATTCTGAGTGTGGGGAGGTTCCGTCTTCTGTCTGCAGCACCCGGGTTCTCCTAGGAGCCTTTCGAGTGTCTTCCCCCAGTCCCTCCCTGTGCGTGCTGCCTGGGAAAGGCGGGGGTTGGGCTGGAAAATCAGGCAGCATCTTGTCCCTATCCATGGACAAGGGAGGTAATAAGCGGACTTCCCCCTGCCAGGGAACACCTGTGAGACCAGGCAGCTGCGTGGAGGGCGGCCCCGAACCTCCCCCACACAGTCAACCGTGTTCCGGAATTCTGAGTGTGGGGAGGTTCCGTCTTCTGTCTGCAGCACCCGGGATCTCCTAGGAGCCTTTCGAGTGTCTTCCCAGAGTCCCTCCCTCTGCGGGCTGCCGGGGAAAGGAGGGGGTTGTGCTGGAAACGCAGGTAGCATCTAGTGCCTCCCCATGGACAGGGGAGGTAATTAGCGGTCTTCCCCCTACCAGGGAACACCTGTGACACCAGGAAGCTGTGTGGAGGGCGGCCCTAAACCTCACCCACACAGTCACCCGTGTTCCGGAATTCTGAGTGTGGGGAGGTTCCGTCTTCTGTCTGCAGCACCCGGGATCTCCTAGGAGCCCTTCGAGTGTCTTCCCAGAGTCCCTCCCTGTGCTGGATGCCGGGGAAATTAGGGGATTGTGCTGGAAACGCAGGTAGCTTCTAGTGCCTCCCCATGGACAGGGGAGGTAATTAGCGCACTTCCACCTGCCAGGGAACACCTGTGACACTAGGCAGCCTTGTGGAGGGCGGCCCCGAACCTCCCCCACACAGTCAGCCGTGTTCCGGATTTCTGAGTGTGGGGAGGTTCCGTCTTATGTCTGCAGCACCCGGGATCCCCAAGGAGCCCTTCGCGAGTCTTCCCAGAGTCCCTTCCAGTGCGGGCAGCCGGGGAACGGCGGGGGTTGGGCTGGAAAAGCAGGTAGCATGTAGTGCCTCCCCATGGACAAGGGAGGTAATTAGCGGACTTCCCCCTGCCAGGGAACAAATGTGACACCAGGAAGCTGCGTGGAGTGCGGCCCTAAACCTCACCCACACAGTCACACGTGTTCCGGAATTCTGAGTGTGGGGAGGTTCCTTCTTCTGTCTGCAGCACCCGGGTTCTCCTAGGAGCCTTTCGAGTGTCTTCCCCCAGTCCCTCCCTGTGCGGGCTACCGGGGAAAGGCGGGGGTTGGGCTGGAAAAACAGGTAGAATCTTGTGCCTCCCCATGGACAAGGGAGGTAATTAGCGGACTTCCCCCTGCCAGGGAACACCTGTGACCCCAGGCAGCTGCGTGGAGGGCGGCCACGAACCTCCCCCACACAGTCAGCCGTGTTCCGGAATTCTGAGTGTGGGGAGGTTGCGTCTTCTGTCTGCAGCACCCGGGATCTCCTAGGAGACCTTCGAGTGTCTTCCCCGAATCCCTCCCACTGCGGGCTGCCGGGGAAAGGCGGGGGTTGGGCTGGAAACTCAGGTAGCATCTAGTGCCTCCCCATGGACTGGGGAGGTAATTAGCGGACTTCCCCCTGCCAGGGAACATCTGTGACACCAGGCAGCTGCGTGGAGGGCGGCCCCGAACCTCCCCCACACAGTCAGCCGTGTTCCGGAATTCTGAGTGTGGGGAGGTTCCGTCTTATGTCTGCAGCACCCGGGTTCACCTAGGAGTCCTTCGAGTTTCTTCCCCCAGTCCCTCACTTTGCGGGCTGCCGGGGAATGGCGGAGGTTGGGCTGGAAAAGCAGGTAGCATCTTGTGCCTCCCCATGGACAAGGGAGGTAATTAGCGGACTTCCCCCTGCCAGGGAACACCTGTGACACCAGGCAGCTGCGTGGAGGGCGGCCCCGAACCTCCCCCACACAGTCAACCGTGTTCCGGAATTCTGAGTGTGGGGAGGTTCCGTCTTCTGTCTGCAGCACCCGGGATCTCCTAGGAGCCCTTCGAGTGTCTTCCCAGAGTCCCTCCTTTGCGGGCTGCCAGGGAAAGGAGGGGGTTGTGCTGGAAACGCAGGTAGCATCTAGTGCCTCCCCATGGACAGGGGAGGTAATTAGCGGACTTCCACCTGCCAGGGAACACCTGTGACTCAAGGCAACTGCGTGGAGGGCGGCCCCGAACCTCCCCCACACAGTCATTCGTGTTCCGGAATTCTGAGTGTGGGGAGGTTCCGTCTTCTGTCTGCAGCACCCGGGTTCTCCTAGGAGCCCTTCGAGTGTCTTCCCCCAGTCCCTCACTGTGCGGGCTGCCGGGGAATGGCGGAGGTTGGGCTGGAAAAGCAGGTTGCATCTTGTGCCTCCCCATGGACAAGGGAGGTAATTAGCGGACTTACCCCTGCCAGGGAACACCTGTGACACCAGGCAGCTGCGTGGAGGGCGGCCCCGAACCTCCCCCACACAGTCAACCGTGTTCCGGAATTCTGAGTGTGGGGAGGTTCCGTCTTCTGTCTGCAGCACCCGGGATCTCCTAGGAGCCCTTCGAGTGTCTTCCCCGAATCCCTCCCACTGCGGGCTGCCGGGGAAAGGCGGGGGTTGGGCTGGAAACTCAGGTAGCATCTAGTGCCTCCCCATGGACTGGGGAGGTAATTAGCGGAATTCCCCCTGCCAGGGAACATTTGTGACACCAGGCAGCTGCGTGGAGGGCGGCCCCGAACCTCCCCCACACAGTCAGCCGTGTTCCGGAATTCTGAGTGTGGGGAGGTTCCGTCTTATGTCTGCAGCACTCGGGTTCACCTAGGAGCCCTTCGAGTTTCTTCCCCCCGTCCATCACTTTGCGGGCTGCCGGGGAATGGCGGAGGTTGGGCTGGAAAAGCAGGTAGCATCTTGTGCCTCCCCATGGACAAGGGAGGTAATTAGCGGACTTCCCCCTGCCAGGGAACACCTGTGACACCAGGCAGCTGCGTGGAGGGCGGCCCCGAACCTCCCCCACACAGTCAACCGTGTTCCGGAATTCTGAGTGTGGGGAGGTTCCGTCTTCTGTCTGCAGCACCCGGGATCTCCTAGGAGCCCTTCGAGTGTCTTCCAAGAGTCCCTCCTTTGCGGGCTGCCTGGGAAAGGAGGGGGTTGTGCTGGAAACGCAGGTAGCATCTAGTGCCTCCCCATGGACAGGGGAGGTAATTTGCGGTCTTCCCCCTACCAGGGAACACCTGTGACACCAGGAAGCTGTGTGGAGGGCGGCCCTAAACCTCCCCCACACAGTCAGCCGTGTTCCGGAATTCTGAGTGTGGGGAGGTTCCGTCTAATGTCTGCAGCACCCGGGTTTTCCTAGGAGCCCTTCGAGTGTCTTCCCCAAGTCCCTCCCTGTGCGGGCTGCTGGGGAATGGCGGGGGTTGGGCTAGAAAAGCAGGTAGCATCTAGTGCCTCTCCATAGACAGGGGAGGTAATTAGCGGTCTTCCCCCTACCAGGGAACACCTGTGACACCAGGAAGCTGTGTGGAGGGCGGCGCTAAACCTCACCCACACAGTCACCCGTGTTCCGGAATTCTGAGTGTGGGGAGGTTCCGTCTTATGTCTGCAGCACCTGGGTTCTCCTAGGAGCCCTTCGAGTGTCTTCCCCAAGTCCCTCACTGTGCGGGCTGCTGGGGAAAAGCGGGGGTTCGGCTGGAAAAGCAGGTAGCATCTAGTGCCTCCCCATGGACAAAGGAGGTAATTAGCGGACTTCCCCCTGCCAGGGAACACCTGTGACACCAGGCAGCTGCGTGGAGGGCGGCCCCGAACCTCCCCCACAGAGTCAGTCGTGTTCAGGAATTCTGAGTGTGGGGAGGTTCCGTCTTCTGTCTGCAGCACCCGGGTTCACCTAGGAGCCCTTCGAGTGTCTTCCCCCAGTCCCTCACTGTGCGGGCTGCCGGGGAATGGCGGAGGTTGGGCTGGAAAAGCAGGTAGCATCTTGTGCCTCCCCATGGACAAGGGAGGTAAATAGCGGACTTCCCCCTGCCAGGGAACACCTGTGACACCAGGCAGCTGCGTGGAGGGCGGCCCCGAACCTCCCCCACACAGTCAACCGTGTTCCGGAATTCTGAGTGTGGGGAGGTTCCGTCTTCTGTCTGCTGCACCCGGGATCTCCTAGGAGCCCTTCGAGAGTCTTCCCCGAGTCCCTCACTGTGCGGGCTGCCGGGGAAAGGAGGGGGTTGTGCTGGAAACGCAGGTAGCATCTAGTGCCTCCCCATGGACAGGGGAGGTAATTAGCGGTCTTCCCCCTGCCAGGAACACCTGTGACACCAGGCAGCTGCGTGGAGTGCGGCCCCGAACCTCCCCCACACAGTCAGCCGTGTTCCGGAATTCTGAGTGTGGGGAGGTTCCGTCTTATGTCTGCAGCACCCGAGATCTCCTAGGAGCCCTTCGAGAGTCTTCCCCGAGTCCCTCCCGGTGCGGGCAGCCGGGGAACGGCGGTGGTTGGGCTGGAAAATCAGGTAGCATTTAGTGCCTCCCCATGGACAAAGGAGGTAATTAGCGGTCTTCCCCCTGCCAGGGAACAACTGTGACACCAGGAAGCTGCGTGGAGTGCGACCCCGAACCTCCCCCACACAGTCAACCGTGTTCCGGAATTCTGAGTGTGGGGAGGTTCCGTCTTCTGTCTGCAGCACCCGGGATCTCCTAGGAGCCCTTCGAGTGTCTTCCCAGAGTCCCTACCTGTGCGGGCTGCCGGGGAAAGGAGGGGGTTGTGCTGGAAACACAGGTAGCATCTAGTGCATCCCCATGGACAGGGGAGGTAATTAGCGGACTTCCACCTGCCAGGGAACACCTGTGACACCAGGCAGCTGCGTGGAGGGCGGCCCCGAACCTCCCCCACACAGTCATCCGTGTTCCGGAATTCTGAGTGTGGGGAGGTTCCGTCTTCTGTCTGCAGCACCCGGGATCTCCTAGGAGCCCTTCGAGAGTCTTCCCCGAGTCACTCCCAGTGCGGGCAGCCTGGGAGAGGCGGGGGTTGGGCTGGAAACTCAGGTAGCATCTAGTGCCTCCCCATGGACAGGGGAGGTAATTAGCGGTCTTCCCCCTACCAGGGAACACCTGTGACACCAGGAAGCTGTGTGGAGGGCGGCCCTAGACCTCACCCACACAGTCACCCGTGTTCAGGAATTCTGAGTGTATGGAGGTTCCGTCTTATGTCTGCAGCACCCGGGTTCTCCTAGGAGCCCTTCGAGTGTCTTCCCCAAGTCCCTCCCAATGCGGGCTGCTGGGGAAAGGCGGGGGTTGGGCTGGAAAAGCAGGTAGCATCTAGTGCCTCCCCATGGACAAGGGAGGTAATTAGCGGACTTCCCCCTGCCAGGGAACACCTGTGACACCAGGCAGCTGCGTGGAGGGCGGCCCCGAACCTTCCTCACACAGTCAGCCGTGTTCCGGAATTCTGAGTGTGGGGAGGTTCCGTCTTATGTCTGCAGCACCCGGGATCTCCTAGGAGCCATTCGAGAGTCTTCCCCGAGTCCCTCCCAGTGCGGGCAGCCAGGGAAAGGCGGGGGTTGTGCTGGAAACGCAGGTAGCATCTAGTGACTCCCCATGTACAGGGGAGGTAATTAGCGGACTTCCCCTGCCAGGGAACACATGTGACACCAGGCAGCTGCGTGGAGGGCGGC
This sequence comes from Camelus bactrianus, assembly GCF_048773025.1. Lineage (NCBI taxonomy): Eukaryota > Metazoa > Chordata > Mammalia > Artiodactyla > Camelidae > Camelus > Camelus bactrianus. The sequence goes on along the minus strand of NW_027413957.1, from coordinate 6,914,850 downwards.
CCCGAACCTCCCCCACACAGTCACCCGTGTTCCGGAATTCTGAGTGTGGGGAGGTTCCGTCTTTTGTCTGCAGCACCCGGGATCTCCTAGGAACCCTTCGAGTGTCTTCCCCGAGTCCCTCCCAGTGCGGGCAGTCGGGGAACGGCGGGGGTTGGGCTGGAAAAGCAGGTAGCATCTAGTGCCTCCCCATGGACAGGGGAGGTAATTAGCGGACTTCCCCCTGCCAGGAACACCTGTGACACCAGGCAGCTGCGTGGAGTGCGGCCCCGAACCTCCCCTACACAGTCAACCGTGTTCCGGAATTCTGAGTGTGGGGAGGTTCCGTCTTCTGTCTGCAGCACCCGGGATCTCCTAGGAGCCCTTCGAGTGTCTTCCCAGAGTCCCTCCCTGTGCGGGCTGCCGGGGAAAGGAGGGGGTTGTGCTGGAAACGCAGGTAGCATCTAGTGCCTCCCCATGGACAGGGGAGGTAATTAGCGGACTTCCACCTGCCAGGGAACACCTGTGGCACAAGGCAGCTGCGTGGAGGGCGGCCCCGAACCTCCCCCACACAGTCAGCCTTGTTCCGGAATTCTGAGTGTGGGGAGGTTCCGTCTTATGTCTGCAGCACCCGGGATCTCCTAGGAGCCCTTCGAGAATCTTCCCCGAGTCCCTCCCAGTGCGGGCATCCGGGGAACGGCGGTGGTTGGGCTGGAATATCAGGTAGCATCTAGTGCCTCCCCATGGACAAGGGAGGTAATTAACGGACTTCCCCCTGCCAGGGAACAACTGTGACACCAGGAAGCTGCGTGGAGTGCGGCCCCGAACCTCCCCGACACAGTCAACCGTGTTCCGGAATTCTGAGTGTGGGGAGGTTCCGTCTTCTGTCTGCAGCACCCGGGATCTCCTAGGAGCCCTTCGAGTGTCTTCCCAGAATCCCTCCCTGTGCGGGATGCTAGGGAAAGGCGGGGGTTGGGCTGGAAAAGCAGGTAGCATCTAGTGCCACCCCATGGACAAGGGAGGTAATTAGCGGACTTCCCCCTGCCAGGGAACACCTGTGACACCAGGCAGCTGCGTGTAGTGCGGCCCCGAACCTTCCCCACACAGTCAGCCGTGTTCCGGAATTCTGAGTGTGGGGAGGTTCCGTCTTATGTCTGCAGCACCCGGGATCTCCTAGGAGCCATTCGAGAGTCTTCCCCGAGTCCCTCCCAGTGCGGGCAGCCAGGGAATGGCGGGGGTTGGGCTGGAAAAGCTGGTAGCATCTAGTGCCTCCCCATGTACAGGGGAGGTAATTAGCGGACTTCCCCCTGCCAGGGAACACCTGTGACACCAGGCAGCTGCTTGGAGGGCGGCCCCGAACCTCCCCCACACAGTCACCCGTGTTCCGGAATTCTGAGTGTGGGGAGGTTCCGTCTTTTGTCTGCAGCACCCGGAATCTCCTAGGAACCCTTCGAGTGTCTTCCCCGTGTCCCTCCCAGTGCGGGCAGTCGGGGAACGGCGGGGGTTGGGCTGGAAAAGCAGGTAGCATCTAGTGCCTCCCCATGGACAAGGGAGGTAATTAGCGGACTTCCCCCTACCAGGGAACACCTGTGACACCAGGAAACTGTGTGGAGGGCGGCCCTAAACCTCACCCACACAGTCACCCGTGTTCCGGAATTCTGAGTGTGGGGAGGTTCCGTCTTATGTCTGCAGCACCCGGGTTCTCCTAGGAGCCCTTCGAGTGTCTTCCTCAAGTCCCTCCCTGTGCGGGCTGCTGGGGAAATGCGGGGTTTGGGCTGGAAAAGCAGGTAGCATCTAGTGCCTCCCCATGGACAAGGGAGGTAATTAGCGGACTTCCCCCTGCCAGGGAACACCTGTGAAACCAGGCAGCAGCGTGGAGGGCGGCCCCGTACCTTCCCCACACAGTCAGCCGTGTTCCGGAATTCTGAGTGTGGGGAGGTTCCGTCTTATGTCTGCAGCACCCGGGATCTCCTAGGAGCCCTTCGAGAGTCTTCCCCGAGTCCCTCCCAGTGCGGGCAGCCAGGGAAATGCGGGGGTTGGGCTGGTAACGCAGGTAGCATCTAGTGCCTCCCCATGGACAGGGGAGGTAATTAGCGGTCTTCCCCCTACCAGGGAACACCTGTGACACCAGGAAGCTGTGTGGAGGGCGGCCCTAAACCTCACCCATACAGTCACCCGTGTTCAGGAATTCTGAGTGTGGGGAGGTTCCGTCTTATGTCTGCAGCACCCGGGATCTCCTAGGAGCCCTTCGAGTGTCTTCCCAGAGTCCCTCACTGTGCGGGCTGCCGGGGAATGGAGGGGGTTGTGCTGGAAACGCAGGTAGCATCTAGTGCCTCCCCATGGACAGGGGAGGTAATTAGCGGACTTCCACCTGCCAGGGAACACCTGTGACACCAGGCAGCTGCGTGGAGGGCGGCCCCGAACCTCCCCCACACAGTCAGCCGTGTTCCGGAATTCTGAGTGTGGGGAGGTTCCGTCTTATGTCTGCAGCACCCGGGATCTCCTAGGAGCCCTTCGAGAGTCTTCCCCGAGTCCCTCCCAGTGCGGGCAGCCGGGGAACGGCGGGGGTTGGGCTGGAAAAGCAGGTAGCATCTAGTGCCTCCCCATGGACAGGGGAGGTAATTAGCGGTCTTCCCCCTACCAGGGAACACCTGTGACACCAGGAAGCTGTGTGGAGGGCGGCCCTAAACCTCACCCACACAGTCACCCGTGTTCCGGAATTCTGTGTGTGGGGAGGTTCCGTCTAATGTCTGCAGCACCCGGGTTCTCCTAGGAGCCCTTCTAGTGTCTTCCCCCAGTCCCTCCCTGTGCGGGCTGCTGGGGAAAGGCGGGGGTTGGGCTGGAAAAGCAGGTAGCATCTAGTGCCTCCCCATGGACAGGGGAGGTAATTAGCGGTCTTCCCCCTACCAGGGAACACCTGTGACACCAGGAAGCTGTGTGGAGGGCGGCCCTAAACCTCACCCACACAGTCACCCGTGTTCCGGAATTCTGAGTGTGGGGAGGTTCCGTCTTATGTCTGCAGCACCCGAGATCTCCTAGGAGCCCTTCGAGAGTCTTCCCCGAGTCCCTCCCAGTGCGGGCAGCCAGGGAAAGGCGGGGGTTGGGCTGGAAACGCAGGTAGAATCTAGTGCCTCCCCATGGACAGGGGAGGTAATTAGCGGACTTCCCCCTGCCAGGAACACCTGTGACACCAGGCAGCTGCGTGGAGTGCGGCCCCGAACCTCCCCTACACAGTCAACCGTGTTCCGGAATTCTGAGTTGGGGAGGTTCCGTCTTCTGTCTGCAGCACCCGGGATCTCCTAGGAGCCCTTCGAGTGTCTTCCCAGAGTCCCTCCCTGTGCGGGCTGCCGGGGAAAGGAGGGGGTTGTGCTGGAAACGCAGGTAGCATCTAGTGCCTCCCCATGGACAGGGGAGGTAATTAGCGGTCTTCCCCCTACCAGGGAACACCTGTGACACCAGGAAGCTGTGTGGAGGGCGGCCCTAAACCTCACCCACACAGTCACCCGTGTTCCGGAATTCTGTGTGTGGGGAGGTTCCGTCTAATGTCTGCAGCACCCGGGTTCTCCTAGGAGCCCTTCTAGTGTCTTCCCCCAGTCCCTCCCTGTGCGGGCTGCTGGGGAAAGGCGGGGGTTGGGCTGGAAAAGCAGGTAGCATCTAGTGCCTCCCCATGGACAGGGGAGGTAATTAGCGGTCTTCCCCCTACCAGGGAACACCTGTGACACCAGGAAGCTGTGTGGAGGGCGGCCCTAAACCTCACCCACACAGTCACCCGTGTTCCGGAATTCTGAGTGTGGGGAGGTTCCGTCTTATGTCTGCAGCACCCGAGATCTCCTAGGAGCCCTTCGAGAGTCTTCCCCGAGTCCCTCCCAGTGCGGGCAGCCAGGGAAAGGCGGGGGTTGGGCTGGAAACGCAGGTAGAATCTAGTGCCTCCCCATGGACAGGGGAGGTAATTAGCGGACTTCCCCCTGCCAGGAACACCTGTGACACCAGGCAGCTGCGTGGAGTGCGGCCCCGAACCTCCCCTACACAGTCAACCGTGTTCCGGAATTCTGAGTTGGGGAGGTTCCGTCTTCTGTCTGCAGCACCCGGGATCTCCTAGGAGCCCTTCGAGTGTCTTCCCAGAGTCCCTCCCTGTGCGGGCTGCCGGGGAAAGGAGGGGGTTGTGCTGGAAACGCAGGTAGCATCTAGTGCCTCCCCATGGACAGGGGAGGTAATTAGCGGTCTTCCCCCTACCAGGGAACACCTGTGACACCAGGAAGCTGTGTGGAGGGCGGCCCTAAACCTCACCCACACAGTCACCGGGTTCCGGAATTCTGAGTGTGGGGAGGTTCCGTCTTCTGTCTGCAGCACCCGGGATCTCCTAGGAGCCCTTCGAGTGTCTTCCCAGAGTCCCTCCCTGTGCTGGATGCCGGGGAAATTAGGGGATTGTGCTGGAAACGCAGGTAGCTTCTAGTGCCTCCCCATGGACAGGGGAGGTAATTAGCGGACTTCCACCTGCCAGGGAACACCTGTGACACTAGGCAGCCTTGTGGAGGGCGGCCCCGAACCTCCCCCACACAGTCAGCCGTGTTCCGGATTTCTGAGTGTGGGGAGGTTCCGTCTTATGTCTGCAGCACCCGGGATCTCCAAGGAGACCTTCGAGAGTCTTCCCAGAGTCCCTTCCAGTGCGGGCAGCCGGGGAACGGCGGGGGTTGGGCTGGAAAAGCAGGTAGCATCTAGTGCCTCCCCATGGACAGGGGAGGTAATTAGCGGACTTCCCCCTGCCAGGGAACAAATGTGACACCAGGAAGCTGCGTGGAGTGCGGCCCTAAACCTCACCCACACAGTCACACGTGTTCCGGAATTCTGAGTGTGGGGAGGTTCCTTCTTCTGTCTGCAGCACCCGGGTTCTCCTAGGAGCCTTTCGAGTGTCTTCCCCCAGTCCCTCCCTGTGCGGGCTGCAGGGGAAAGGCGGGGGTTGGGCTGGAAAAACAGGTAGAATCTTGTGCCTCCCCATGGACAAGGGAGGTAATTAGCGGACTTCCCCCTGCCAGGGAACACCTGTGACACCAGGCAGCTGCGTGGAGGGCGGCCACGAACCTCCCCCACACAGTCAGCCGTGTTCCGGAATTCTGAGTGTGGGGAGGTTGCGTCTTCTGTCTGCAGCACCCGGGATCTCCTAGGAGACCTTCGAGTGTCTTCCCCGAATCCCTCCCACTGCGGGCTGCCGGGGAAAGGCGGGGGTTGGGCTGGAAACTCAGGTAGCATCTAGTGCCTCCCCATGGACTGGGGAGGTAATTAGCGGACTTCCCCCTGCCAGGGAACATCTGTGACACCAGGCAGCTGCGTGGAGGGCGGCCCCGAACCTCCCCCACACAGTCAGCCGTGTTCCGGAATTCTGAGTGTGGGGAGGTTCCGTCTTATGTCTGCAGCACCCGGGTTCACCTAGGAGTACTTCGAGTTTCTTCCCCCAGTCCCTCACTTTGCGGGCTGCCGGGGAATGGCGGAGGTTGGGCTGGAAAAGCAGGTAGCATCTTGTGCCTCCCCATGGACAAGGGAGGTAATTAGCGGACTTCCCCCTGCCAGGGAACACCTGTGACACCAGGCAGCTGCGTGGAGGGCGGCCCCGAACCTCCCCCACACAGTCAACCGTGTTCCGGAATTCTGAGTGTGGGGAGGTTCCGTCTTCTGTCTGCAGCACCCGGGATCTCCTAGGAGCCCTTCGAGTGTCTTCCCAGAGTCCCTCCTTTGCGGGCTGCCAGGGAAAGGAGGGGGTTGTGCTGGAAACGCAGGTAGCATCTAGTGCCTCCCCATGGACAGGGGAGGTAATTAGCGGACTTCCACCTGCCAGGGAACACCTGTGACTCAAGGCAACTGCGTGGAGGGCGGCCCCGAACCTCCCCCACACAGTCATTCGTGTTCCGGAATTCTGAGTGTGGGGAGGTTCCGTCTTCTGTCTGCAGCACCCGGGGTCTCCTAGGAGCCCTTCGAGTGTCTTCCCCCAGTCCCTCACTGTGCGGGCTGCCGGGGAATGGCGGAGGTTGGGCTGGAAAAGCAGGTTGCATCTTGTGCCTCCCCATGGACAAGGGAGGTAATTAGCGGACTTACCCCTGCCAGGGAACACCTGTGACACCAGGCAGCTGCGTGGAGGGCGGCCCCGAACCTCCCCCACACAGTCAACCGTGTTCCGGAATTCTGAGTGTGGGGAGGTTCCGTCTTCTGTCTGCAGCACCCGGGATCTCCTAGGAGCCCTTCGAGTGTCTTCCCCGAATCCCTCCCACTGCGGGCTGCCGGGGAAAGGCGGGGGTTGGGCTGGAAACTCAGGTAGCATCTAGTGCCTCCCCATGGACTGGGGAGGTAATTAGCGGAATTCCCCCTGCCAGGGAACATCTGTGACACCAGGCAGCTGCGTGGAGGGCGGCCCCGAACCTCCCCCACACAGTCAGCCGTGTTCCGGAATTCTGAGTGTGGGGAGGTTCCGTCTTATGTCTGCAGCACCCGGGTTCACCTAGGAGCCCTTCGAGTTTCTTCCCCCCGTCCCTCACTTTGCGGGCTGCCGGGGAATGGCGGAGGTTGGGCTGGAAAAGCAGGTAGCATCTTGTGCCTCCCCATGGACAAGGGAGGTAATTAGCGGACTTCCCCCTGCCAGGGAACACCTGTGACACCAGGCAGCTGCGTGGAGGGCGGCCCCGAACCTCCCCCACACAGTCAACCGTGTTCCGGAATTCTGAGTGTGGGGAGGTTCCGTCTTCTGTCTGCAGCACCCGGGATCTCCTAGGAGCCCTTCGAGTGTCTTCCAAGAGTCCCTCCTTTGCGGGCTGCCTGGGAAAGGAGGGGGTTGTGCTGGAAACGCAGGTAGCATCTAGTGCCTCCCCATGGACAGGGGAGGTAATTTGCGGTCTTCCCCCTACCAGGGAACACCTGTGACACCAGGAAGCTGTGTGGAGGGCGGCCCTAAACCTCCCCCACACAGTCAGCCGTGTTCCGGAATTCTGAGTGTGGGGAGGTTCCGTCTAATGTCTGCAGCACCCGGGTTTTCCTAGGAGCCCTTCGAGTGTCTTCCCCAAGTCCCTCCCTGTGCGGGCTGCTGGGGAATGGCGGGGGTTGGGCTGGAAAAGCAGGTAGCATCTAGTGCCTCTCCATAGACAGGGGAGGTAATTAGCGGTCTTCCCCCTACCAGGGAACACCTGTGACACCAGGAAGCTGTGTGGAGGGCGGCGCTAAACCTCACCCACACAGTCACCCGTGTTCCGGAATTCTGAGTGTGGGGAGGTTCCGTCTTATGTCTGCAGCACCTGGGTTCTCCTAGGAGCACTTCGAGTGTCTTCCCCCAGTCCCTCACTGTGCGGGCTGCCGGGGAATGGCGGAGGTTGGGCTGGAAAAGCAGGTAGCATCTTGTGCCTCCCCATGGACAAGGGAGGTAAATAGCGGACTTCCCCCTGCCAGGGAACACCTGTGACACCAGGCAGCTGCGTGGAGGGCGGCCCCGAAACTCCCCCACACAGTCAACCGTGTTCCGGAATTCTGAGTGTGGGGAGGTTCCGTCTTCTGTCTGCTGCACCCGGGATCTCCTAGGAGCCCTTCGAGTGTCTTCCCAGAGTCCCTCACTGTGCGGGCTGCCGGGGAAAGGAGGGGGTTGTGCTGGAAACGCAGGTAGCATCTAGTGCCTCCCCATGGACAGGGGAGGTAATTAGCGGTCTTCCCCCTGCCAGGAACACCTGTGACACCAGGCAGCTGCGTGGAGTGCGGCCCCGAACCTCCCCCACACAGTCAGCCGTGTTCCGGAATTCTGAGTGTGGGGAGGTTCCGTCTTATGTCTGCAGCACCCGAGATCTCCTAGGAGCCCTTCGAGAGTCTTCCCCGAGTCCCTCCCAGTGCAGGCAGCCGGGGAACGGCGGTGGTTGGGCTGGAAAATCAGGTAGCATCTAGTGCCTCCCCATGGACAAAGGAGGTAATTAGCGGTCTTCCCCCTGCCAGGGAACAACTGTGACACCAGGAAGCTGCGTGGAGTGCGACCCCGAACCTCCCCCACACAGTCAACCGTGTTCCGGAATTCTGAGTGTGGGGAGGTTCCGTCTTCTGTCTGCAGCACCCGGGTTCTCCTAGGAGCCCTTCGAGTGTCTTCCCAGAGTCCCTACCTGTGCGGGCTGCCGGGGAAAGGAGGGGGTTGTGCTGGAAACACAGGTAGCATCTAGTGCATCCCCATGGACAGGGGAGGTAATTAGCGGACTTCCACCTGCCAGGGAACACCTGTGACACCAGGCAGCTGCGTGGAGGGCGGCCCCGAACCTCCCCCACACAGTCATCCGTGTTCCGGAATTCTGAGTGTGGGGAGGTTCCGTCTTCTGTCTGCAGCACCCGGGATCTCCTAGGAGCCCTTCGAGAGTCTTCCCCGAGTCACTCCCAGTGCGGGCAGCCTGGGAGAGGCGGGGGTTGGGCTGGAAACTCAGGTAGCATCTAGTGCCTCCCCATGGACAGGGGAGGTAATTAGCGGTCTTCCCCCTACCAGGGAACACCTGTGACACCAGGAAGCTGTGTGGAGGGCGGCCCTAGACCTCACCCACACAGTCACCCGTGTTCAGGAATTCTGAGTGTATGGAGGTTCCGTCTTATGTCTGCAGCACCCGGGTTCTCCTAGGAGCCCTTCGAGTGTCTTCCCCAAGTCCCTCCCAATGCGGGCTGCTGGGGAAAGCCGGGGGTTGGGCTGGAAAAGCAGGTAGCATCTAGTGCCTCCCCATGGACAAGGGAGGTAATTAGCGGACTTCCCCCTGCCAGGGAACACCTGTGACACCAGGCAGCTGCGTGGAGGGCGGCCCCGAACCTTCCCCACACAGTCAGCCGTGTTCCGGAATTCTGAGTGTGGGGAGGTTCCGTCTTATGTCTGCAGCACCCGGGATCTCCTAGGAGCCATTCGAGAGTCTTCCCCGAGTCCCTCCCAGTGCGGGCAGCCAGGGAAAGGCGGGGGTTGTGCTGGAAACGCAGGTAGCATCTAGTGACTCCCCATGTACAGGGGAGGTAATTAGCGGACTTCCCCTGCCAGGGAACACATGTGACACCAGGCAGCTGCGTGGAGGGCGGCCCCGAACATCCCCCACACAGTCACCCGTGTTCCGGAATTCTGAGTGTGGGGAGGTTCCGTCTTTTGTCTGCAGCACCCGGGATCTCCTAGGAACCCTTCGAGTGTCTTCCCCGAGTCCCTCCCAGTGCGGGCAGTCGGGGAACGGCGGGGGTTGGGCTGGAAAAGCAGGTAGCATCTAGTGCCTCCCCATGGACAGGGGAGGTAATTAGCGGACTTCCCCCTGCCAGGAACACCTGTGACACCAGGCAGCTGCGTGGAGTGCGGCCCCGAACCTCCCCTACACAGTCAACCGTGTTCCGGAATTCTGAGTGTGGGGAGGTTCCGTCTTCTGTCTGCAGCACCCGGGATCTCCTAGGAGCCCTTCGAGTGTCTTCCCAGAGTCCCTCCCTGTGCGGGCTGCCGGGGAAAGGAGGGGGTTGTGCTGGAAACGCAGGTAGCATCTAGTGCCTCCCCATGGACAGGGGAGGTAATTAGCGGACTTCCACCTGCCAGGGAACACCTGTGGCATAAGGCAGCTGCGTGGAGGGCGGCCCCGTACCTCCCCCACACAGTCAGCCTTGTTCCGGAATTCTGAGTGTGGGGAGGTTCCGTCTTATGTCTGCAGCACCCGGGATCTCCTAGGAGCCCTTCGAGAATCTTCCCCGAGTCCCTCCCAGTGCGGGCATCCGGGGAACGGCGGTGGTTGGGCTGGAATATCAGGTAGCATCTAGTGCCTCCTCATGGACAAGGGAGGTAATTAACGGACTTCCCCCTGCCAGGGAACAACTGTGACACCAGGAAGCTGCGTGGAGTGCGGCCCCGAACCTCCCCGACACAGTCAACCGTGTTCCGGAATTCTGAGTGTGGGGAGGTTCCGTCTTCTGTCTGCAGCACCCGGGATCTCCTAGGAGCCCTTCGAGTGTCTTCCCAGAATCCCTCCCTTTGCGGGATGCTAGGGAAAGGCGGGGGTTGGGCTGGAAAAGCAGGTAGCATCTAGTGCCACCCCATGGACAAGGGAGGTAATTAGCGGACTTCCCCCTGCCAGGGAACACCTGTGACACCAGGCAGCTGCGTGTAGTGCGGCCCCGAACCTTCCCCACACAGTCAGCCGTGTTCCGGAATTCTGAGTGTGGGGAGGTTCCGTCTTATGTCTGCAGCACCCGGGATCTCCTAGGAGCCATTCGAGAGTCTTCCCCGAGTCCCTCCCAGTGCGGGCAGCCAGGGAATGGCGGGGGTTGGGCTGGAAAAGCTGGTAGCATCTAGTGCCTCCCCATGTACAGGGGAGGTAATTAGCGGACTTCCCCCTGCCAGGGAACACCTGTGACACCAGGCAGCTGCTTGGAGGGCGTCCCCGAACCTCCCCCACACAGTCACCCGTGTTCCGGAATTCTGAGTGTGGGGAGGTTCCGTCTTTTGTCTGCAGCACCCGGAATCTCCTAGGAACCCTTCGAGTGTCTTCCCCGTGTCCCTCCCAGTGCGGGCAGTCGGGGAACGGCGGGGGTTGGGCTGGAAAAGCAGGTAGCATCTAGTGCCTCCCCATGGACAAGGGAGGTAATTAGCGGACTTCCCCCTACCAGGGAACACCTGTGACACCAGGAAACTGTGTGGAGGGCGGCCCTAAACCTCACCCACACAGTCACCCGTGTTCCGGAATTCTGAGTGTGGGGAGGTTCCGTCTTATGTCTGCAGCACCCGGGATCTCCTAGGAGCCCTTCGAGAGTCTTCCCCGAGTCCCTCCCAGTGCGGGCAGCCAGGGAAATGCGGGGGTTGGGCTGGTAACGCAGGTAGCATCTAGTGCCTCCCCATGGACAGGGGAGGTAATTAGCGGTCTTCCCCCTACCAGGGAACACCTGTGACACCAGGAAGCTGTGTGGAGGGCGGCCCTAAACCTCACCCATACAGTCACCCGTGTTCAGGAATTCTGAGTGTGGGGAGGTTCCGTCTTATGTCTGCAGCACCCGGGATCTCCTAGGAGCCCTTCGAGTGTCTTCCCAGAGTCCCTCACTGTGCGGGCTGCCGGGGAATGGAGGGGGTTGTGCTGGAAACGCAGGTAGCATCTAGTGCCTCCCCATGGACAGGGGAGGTAATTAGCGGAGTTCCACCTGCCAGGGAACACCTGTGACACCAGGCAGCTGCGTGGAGGGCGGCCCCGAACCTCCCCCACACAGTCAGCCGTGTTCCGGAATTCTGAGTGTGGGGAGGTTCCGTCTTATGTCTGCAGCACCCGGGATCTCCTAGGAGCCCTTCGAGAGTCTTCCCCGAGTCCCTCCCAGTGCGGGCAGCCGGGGAACGGCGGGGGTTGGGCTGGAAAAGCAGGTAGCATCTAGTGCCTCCCCATGGACAGGGGAGGTAATTAGCGGTCTTCCCCCTACCAGGGAACACCTGTGACACCAGGAAGCTGTGTGGAGGGCGGCCCTAAACCTCACCCACACAGTCACCCGTGTTCCGGAATTCTGTGTGTGGGGAGGTTCCGTCTAATGTCTGCAGCACCCGGGTTCTCCTAGGAGCCCTTCTAGTGTCTTCCCCCAGTCCCTCCCTGTGCGGGCTGCTGGGGAAAGGCGGGGGTTGGGCTGGAAAAGCAGGTAGCATCTAGTGCCTCCCCATGGACAGGGGAGGTAATTAGCGGTCTTCCCCCTACCAGGGAACACCTGTGACACCAGGAAGCTGTGTGGAGGGCGGCCCTAAACCTCACCCACACAGTCACCCGTGTTCCGGAATTCTGAGTGTGGGGAGGTTCCGTCTTATGTCTGCAGCACCCGAGATCTCCTAGGAGCCCTTCGAGAGTCTTCCCCGAGTCCCTCCCAGTGCGGGCAGCCAGGGAAAGGCGGGGGTTGGGCTGGAAACGCAGGTAGAATCTAGTGCCTCCCCATGGACAGGGGAGGTAATTAGCGGACTTCCCCCTGCCAGGAACACCTGTGACACCAGGCAGCTGCGTGGAGTGCGGCCCCGAACCTCCCCTACACAGTCAACCGTGTTCCGGAATTCTGAGTTGGGGAGGTTCCGTCTTCTGTCTGCAGCACCCGGGATCTCCTAGGAGCCCTTCGAGTGTCTTCCCAGAGTCCCTCCCTGTGCGGGCTGCCGGGGAAAGGAGGGGGTTGTGCTGGAAACGCAGGTAGCATCTAGTGCCTCCCCATGGACAGGGGAGGTAATTAGCGGACTTCCACCTGCCAGGGAACACCTGTGACACAAGGCAGCTGCGTGGAGGGCGGCCCCGAACCTCCCCCACACAGTCAGCCGTGTTCCGGAATTCTGAGTGTGGGGAGGTTCCGTCTTATGTCTGCAGCACCCGGGATCTCCTAGGAGCCCTTCGAGAATCTTCCCCGAGTCCCTCCCAGTGCGGGCATCCGGGGAACGGCGGTGGTTGGGCTGGAAAATCAGGTAGCATCTACTGCCTCCCCATGGGCAAGGGAGGTAATTAGCGTATTTCCCCCTGCCAGGGATCAACTGTGACACCAGGAAGCTGCGTGGAGTGCGGCACCGAACCTCCCCGACACAGTCAACCGTGTTCCGGAATTCTGAGTGTGGGGAGGTTCCGTCTTCTGTCTGCAGCACCCGGAATCTCCTAGGAGCCCTTCGAGTGTCTTCCTCAAGTCCCTCCCTGTGCGGGCTGCTGGGGAAATGCGGGGTTTGGGCTGGAAAAGCAGGTAGCATCTAGTGCCTCCCCATGGACAAGGGAGGTAATTAGCGGACTTCCCCCTGCCAGGGAACACCTGTGAAACCAGGCAGCTGCGTGGAGGGCGGCCCCGTACCTTCCCCACACAGTCAGCCTTGTTCCGGAATTCTGAGTGTGGGGAGGTTCCGTCTTCTGTCTGCAGCACCCGGGATCTCCTAGGAGCCCTTCGAGAGTCTTCACCGAGTCCCTCCCAGTGCGGGCAGCCAGGGAAATGCGGGGGTTGGGCTGGTAACGCAGGTAGCATCTAGTGAATCCCCATGGACAGGGGAGGTAATTAGCGGTCTTCCCCCTACCAGGGAACACCTGTGACACCAGGAAGCTGTGTGGAGGGCGGCCCTAAACCTCACCCATACAGTCACCCGTGTTCAGGAATTCTGAGTGTGGGGAGGTTCCGTCTTATGTCTGCAGCACCCGGGATCTCCTAGGAGCCCTTCGAGTGTCTTCCCAGAGTCCCTCACTGTGCGGGCTGCCGGGGAAAGGAGGGGGTTGTGCTGGAAACGCAGGTAGCATCTAGTGCCTCCCCATGGACAGGGGAGGTAATTAGCGGACTTCCACCTGCCAGGGAACACCTGTGACACCAGGCAGCTTCGTGGAGGGCGGCCCCGAACCTCCCCCACACAGTCAGCCGTGTTCCGGAATTCTGAGTGTGGGGAGGTTCCGTCTTATGTCTGCAGCACCCGGGATCTCCTAGGAGCCCTTCGAGAGTCTTCCCCGAGTCCCTCCCAGTGCGGGCAGCCGGGGAACGGCGGGGGTTGGCCTGGAAAAGCAGGTAGCATCTAGTGCCTCCCCATGGACAGGGGAGGTAATTAGCGGTCTTCCCCCTACCAGGGAACACCTGTGACACCAGGAAGCTGTGTGGAGGGCGGCCCTAAACCTCACCCACACAGTCACCCGTGTTCCGGAATTCTGTGTGTGGGGAGGTTCCGTCTAATGTCTGCAGCACCCGGGTTCTCCTAGGAGCCCTTCGAGTGTCTTCCCCCAGTCCCTACCTGTGCGGGCTGCTGGGGATAGGCGGGGGTTGGGCTGGAAAAGCAGGTAGCATCTAGTGCCTCCCCATGGACAGGGGAGGTAATTAGCGGTCTTCCCCCTACCAGGGAACACCTGTGACACCAGGAAGCTGTGTGGAGGGCGGCCCTAAACCTCACCCACACAGTCACCCGTGTTCCGGAATTCTGAGTGTGGGGAGGTTCCGTCTTATGTCTGCAGCACCCGGGATCTCCTAGGAGCCCTTCGAGAGTCTTCCCCGAGTCCCTCCCAGTGCGGGCAGCCAGGGAAAGGCGGGGGTTGGGCTGGAAACGCAGGTAGAATCTAGTGCCTCCCCATGGACAGGGGATGTAATTAGCGGACTTCCCCCTGCCAGGAACACCTGTGACACCAGGCAGCTGCGTGGAGTGCGGCCCCGAACCTCCCCTACACAGTCAATCGTGTTCCGGAATTCTGAGTGTGTGGAGGTTCCGTCTTCTGTCTGCAGCACCCGGGATCTCCTAGGAGCCCTTCGAGTGTCTTCCCAGAGTCCCTCCCTGTGCGGGCTGCCGGGGAAAGGAGGGGGTTGTGCTGGAAAAGCAGGTGGCATCTAGTGCCTCCCCATGGACAGGGGAGGTAATTAGCGGACTTCCACCTGCCAGGGAACACCTGTGACACAAGGCAGCTGCGTGGAGGGCGGCCCCGAACCTCCCCCACACAGTCAGCCGTGTTCCGGAATTCTGAGTGTGGGGAGGTTCCGTCTTATGTCTGCAGCACCCGGGATCTCCTAGGAGCCCTTCGAGAATCTTCCCCGAGTCCCTCCCAGTGCGGGCATCCGGGGAACGGCGGTGGTTGGGCTGGAAAATCAGGTAGCGTCTAGTGCCTCCCCATGGACAAGGGAGGTAATTAGCGGACTTCCCCCTGCCAGGGAACAACTGTGACACCAGGAAGCTGCGTGGAGTGCGGCCCCGAACCTCCCCGACACAGTCAACCGTGTTCCGGAATTCTGAGTGTGGGGAGGTTCCGTCTTCTGTCTGCAGCACCCGGGATCTCCTAGGAGCACTTCGAGTGTCTTCCCAGAGTCCCTCCCTGTGCGGGCTGCTGGGGAAAGGCGGGGGTTGGGCTGGAAAAGCAGGTAGCATCTAGTGCCTCCCCATGGACAAGGGAGGTAATTAGCGGACTTCCCCCTGCCAGGGAACACCTGTGACACCAGGCAGCTGCGTGTAGGGCGGCCCCGAACCTTCCCCACACAGTCAGCCGTGTTCCGGATTTCTGAGTGTGGGGAGGTTCCGTCTTATGTCTGCAGCACCCGGGATCTCCTAGGAGCCATTCGAGAGTCTTCCCCGAGTCCCTCCCAGTGCGGGCAGCCAGGGAAAGGCGGGGGTTGGACTGGAAACGCTGGTAGCATCTAGTGAATCCCCATGTACAGGGGAGGTAATTAGCGGACTTCCCCCTGCAAGGGAACACCTGTGACACCAGGCAGCTGCGTGGAGGGCGGCCCCGAACCTCCCCCACACAGTCAGCCGTGTTCCGGAATTCTGAGTGTGGGGAGGTTCCGTCTTTTGTCTGCAGCACCCGGAATCTCCTAGGAACCCTTCGAGTGTCTTCCCCGTGTCCCTCCCAGTGCGGGCAGTCGGGGAACGGCGGGGGTTGGGCTGGAAAAGCAGGTAGCATCTAGTGCCTCCCCATGGACAAGGGAGGTAATTAGCGGACTTCCCCCTACCAGGGAACACCTGTGACACCAGGAAACTGTGTGGAGGGCGGCCCTAAACCTCACCCACACAGTCACCCGTGTTCCGGAATTCTGAGTGTGGGGAGGTTCCGTCTTATGTCTGCAGCACCCGGGTTCTCCTAGGAGCCCTTCGAGTGTCTTCCTCAAGTCCCTCCCTGTGCGGGCTGCTGGGGAAATGCGGGGTTTGGGCTGGAAAAGCAGGTAGCATCTAGTGCCTCCCCATGGACAAGGGAGGTAATTAGCGGACTTCCCCCTGCCAGGGAACACCTGTGAAACCAGGCAGCTGCGTGGAGGGCGGCCCCGTACCTTCCCCACACAGTCAGCCGTGTTCCGGAATTCTGAGTGTGGGGAGGTTCCGTCTTATGTCTGCAGCACCCGGGATCTCCTAGGAGCCCTTCGAGAGTCTTCCCCGAGTCCCTCCCAGTGCGGGCAGCCAGGGAAATGCGGGGGTTGGGCTGGTAACGCAGGTAGCATCTAGTGCCTCCCCATGGACAGGGGAGGTAATTAGCGGTCTTCCCCCTACCAGGGAACACCTGTGACACCAGGAAGCTGTGTGGAGGGCGGCCCTAAACCTCACCCATACAGTCACCCGTGTTCAGGAATTCTGAGTGTGGGGAGGTTCCGTCTTATGTCTGCAGCACCCGGGATCTCCTAGGAGCCCTTCGAGTGTCTTCCCAGAGTCCCTCACTGTGCGGGCTGCCGGGGAATGGAGGGGGTTGTGCTGGAAACGCAGGTAGCATCTAGTGCCTCCCCATGGACAGGGGAGGTAATTAGCGGAGTTCCACCTGCCAGGGAACACCTGTGACACCAGGCAGCTGCGTGGAGGGCGGCCCCGAACCTCCCCCACACAGTCAGCCGTGTTCCGGAATTCTGAGTGTGGGGAGGTTCCGTCTTATGTCTGCAGCACCCGGGATCTCCTAGGAGCCCTTCGAGAGTCTTCCCCGAGTCCCTCCCAGTGCGGGCAGCCGGGGAACGGCGGGGGTTGGGCTGGAAAAGCAGGTAGCATCTAGTGCCTCCCCATGGACAGGGGAGGTAATTAGCGGTCTTCCCCCTACCAGGGAACACCTGTGACACCAGGAAGCTGTGTGGAGGGCGGCCCTAAACCTCACCCACACAGTCACCCGTGTTCCGGAATTCTGTGTGTGGGGAGGTTCCGTCTAATGTCTGCAGCACCCGGGTTCTCCTAGGAGCCCTTCTAGTGTCTTCCCCCAGTCCCTCCCTGTGCGGGCTGCTGGGGAAAGGCGGGGGTTGGGCTGGAAAAGCAGGTAGCATCTAGTGCCTCCCCATGGACAGGGGAGGTAATTAGCGGTCTTCCCCCTACCAGGGAACACCTGTGACACCAGGAAGCTGTGTGGAGGGCGGCCCTAAACCTCACCCACACAGTCACCCGTGTTCCGGAATTCTGAGTGTGGGGAGGTTCCGTCTTATGTCTGCAGCACCCGAGATCTCCTAGGAGCCCTTCGAGAGTCTTCCCCGAGTCCCTCCCAGTGCGGGCAGCCAGGGAAAGGCGGGGGTTGGGCTGGAAACGCAGGTAGAATCTAGTGCCTCCCCATGGACAGGGGAGGTAATTAGCGGACTTCCCCCTGCCAGGAACACCTGTGACACCAGGCAGCTGCGTGGAGTGCGGCCCCGAACCTCCCCTACACAGTCAACCGTGTTCCGGAATTCTGAGTTGGGGAGGTTCCGTCTTCTGTCTGCAGCACCCGGGATCTCCTAGGAGCCCTTCGAGTGTCTTCCCAGAGTCCCTCCCTGTGCGGGCTGCCGGGGAAAGGAGGGGGTTGTGCTGGAAACGCAGGTAGCATCTAGTGCCTCCCCATGGACAGGGGAGGTAATTAGCGGACTTCCACCTGCCAGGGAACACCTGTGACACAAGGCAGCTGCGTGGAGGGCGGCCCCGAACCTCCCCCACACAGTCAGCCGTGTTCCGGAATTCTGAGTGTGGGGAGGTTCCGTCTTATGTCTGCAGCACCCGGGATCTCCTAGGAGCCCTTCGAGAATCTTCCCCGAGTCCCTCCCAGTGCGGGCATCCGGGGAACGGCGGTGGTTGGGCTGGAAAATCAGGTAGCATCTACTGCCTCCCCATGGGCAAGGGAGGTAATTAGCGTATTTCCCCCTGCCAGGGATCAACTGTGACACCAGGAAGCTGCGTGGAGTGCGGCACCGAACCTCCCCGACACAGTCAACCGTGTTCCGGAATTCTGAGTGTGGGGAGGTTCCGTCTTCTGTCTGCAGCACCCGGAATCTCCTAGGAGCCCTTCGAGTGTCTTCCTCAAGTCCCTCCCTGTGCGGGCTGCTGGGGAAATGCGGGGTTTGGGCTGGAAAAGCAGGTAGCATCTAGTGCCTCCCCATGGACAAGGGAGGTAATTAGCGGACTTCCCCCTGCCAGGGAACACCTGTGAAACCAGGCAGCTGCGTGGAGGGCGGCCCCGTACCTTCCCCACACAGTCAGCCTTGTTCCGGAATTCTGAGTGTGGGGAGGTTCCGTCTTCTGTCTGCAGCACCCGGGATCTCCTAGGAGCCCTTCGAGAGTCTTCACCGAGTCCCTCCCAGTGCGGGCAGCCAGGGAAATGCGGGGGTTGGGCTGGTAACGCAGGTAGCATCTAGTGAATCCCCATGGACAGGGGAGGTAATTAGCGGTCTTCCCCCTACCAGGGAACACCTGTGACACCAGGAAGCTGTGTGGAGGGCGGCCCTAAACCTCACCCATACAGTCACCCGTGTTCAGGAATTCTGAGTGTGGGGAGGTTCCGTCTTATGTCTGCAGCACCCGGGATCTCCTAGGAGCCCTTCGAGTGTCTTCCCAGAGTCCCTCACTGTGCGGGCTGCCGGGGAAAGGAGGGGGTTGTGCTGGAAACGCAGGTAGCATCTAGTGCCTCCCCATGGACAGGGGAGGTAATTAGCGGACTTCCACCTGCCAGGGAACACCTGTGACACCAGGCAGCTTCGTGGAGGGCGGCCCCGAACCTCCCCCACACAGTCAGCCGTGTTCCGGAATTCTGAGTGTGGGGAGGTTCCGTCTTATGTCTGCAGCACCCGGGATCTCCTAGGAGCCCTTCGAGAGTCTTCCCCGAGTCCCTCCCAGTGCGGGCAGCCGGGGAACGGCGGGGGTTGGCCTGGAAAAGCAGGTAGCATCTAGTGCCTCCCCATGGACAGGGGAGGTAATTAGCGGTCTTCCCCCTACCAGGGAACACCTGTGACACCAGGAAGCTGTGTGGAGGGCGGCCCTAAACCTCACCCACACAGTCACCCGTGTTCCGGAATTCTGTGTGTGGGGAGGTTCCGTCTAATGTCTGCAGCACCCGGGTTCTCCTAGGAGCCCTTCGAGTGTCTTCCCCCAGTCCCTACCTGTGCGGGCTGCTGGGGATAGGCGGGGGTTGGGCTGGAAAAGCAGGTAGCATCTAGTGCCTCCCCATGGACAGGGGAGGTAATTAGCGGTCTTCCCCCTACCAGGGAACACCTGTGACACCAGGAAGCTGTGTGGAGGGCGGCCCTAAACCTCACCCACACAGTCACCCGTGTTCCGGAATTCTGAGTGTGGGGAGGTTCCGTCTTATGTCTGCAGCACCCGGGATCTCCTAGGAGCCCTTCGAGAGTCTTCCCCGAGTCCCTCCCAGTGCGGGCAGCCAGGGAAAGGCGGGGGTTGGGCTGGAAACGCAGGTAGAATCTAGTGCCTCCCCATGGACAGGGGATGTAATTAGCGGACTTCCCCCTGCCAGGAACACCTGTGACACCAGGCAGCTGCGTGGAGTGCGGCCCCGAACCTCCCCTACACAGTCAATCGTGTTCCGGAATTCTGAGTGTGTGGAGGTTCCGTCTTCTGTCTGCAGCACCCGGGATCTCCTAGGAGCCCTTCGAGTGTCTTCCCAGAGTCCCTCCCTGTGCGGGCTGCCGGGGAAAGGAGGGGGTTGTGCTGGAAAAGCAGGTGGCATCTAGTGCCTCCCCATGGACAGGGGAGGTAATTAGCGGACTTCCACCTGCCAGGGAACACCTGTGACACAAGGCAGCTGCGTGGAGGGCGGCCCCGAACCTCCCCCACACAGTCAGCCGTGTTCCGGAATTCTGAGTGTGGGGAGGTTCCGTCTTATGTCTGCAGCACCCGGGATCTCCTAGGAGCCCTTCGAGAATCTTCCCCGAGTCCCTCCCAGTGCGGGCATCCGGGGAACGGCGGTGGTTGGGCTGGAAAATCAGGTAGCGTCTAGTGCCTCCCCATGGACAAGGGAGGTAATTAGCGGACTTCCCCCTGCCAGGGAACAACTGTGACACCAGGAAGCTGCGTGGAGTGCGGCCCCGAACCTCCCCGACACAGTCAACCGTGTTCCGGAATTCTGAGTGTGGGGAGGTTCCGTCTTCTGTCTGCAGCACCCGGGATCTCCTAGGAGCACTTCGAGTGTCTTCCCAGAGTCCCTCCCTGTGCGGGCTGCTGGGGAAAGGCGGGGGTTGGGCTGGAAAAGCAGGTAGCATCTAGTGCCTCCCCATGGACAAGGGAGGTAATTAGCGGACTTCCCCCTGCCAGGGAACACCTGTGACACCAGGCAGCTGCGTGTAGGGCGGCCCCGAACCTTCCCCACACAGTCAGCCGTGTTCCGGAATTCTGAGTGTGGGGAGGTTCCGTCTTATGTCTGCAGCACCCGGGATCTCCTAGGAGCCATTCGAGAGTCTTCCCCGAGTCCCTCCCAGTGCGGGCAGCCAGGGAAAGGCGGGGGTTGGACTGGAAACGCTGGTAGCATCTAGTGAATCCCCATGTACAGGGGAGGTAATTAGCGGACTTCCCCCTGCCAGGGAACACCTGTGACACCAGGCAGCTGCGTGGAGGGCGGCCCCGAACCTCCCCCACACAGTCAGCCGTGTTCCGGAATTCTGAGTGTGGGGAGGTTCCGTCTTTTGTCTGCAGCACCCGGAATCTCCTAGGAACCCTTCGAGTGTCTTCCCCGTGTCCCTCCCAGTGCGGGCAGTCGGGGAACGGCGGGGGTTGGGCTGGAAAAGCAGGTAGTATCTAGTGCCTCCCCATGGACAAGGGATGTAATTAGCGGTCTTCCCCCTACCAGGGAACACCTGTGACACCAGGAAGCTGTGTGGAGGGCGGCCCTAAACCTCACCCACACAGTCACCCCTGTTCCGGAATTCTGAGTGTGGGGAGGTTCGGTCTTATGTCTGCAGCACCGGGATCTCCTAGGAGCCTTTCGAGTGTCTTCCCAGAGTCCCTCCCTTTGCGGGCTGCCGGGGAAAGGAGGGGGTTGTGCTGGAAACGCAGGTAGCATCTAGTGCCTCCCCATGGACAGAGGAGGTAATTAACGGACTTCCACCTGCCAGGGAACACCTGTGACACCAGGCAGCTGCGCGGAGGGCGGCCCCGAACCTCCCCAACACAGTCATCCGTGTTCCGGAATTATGAGTGTGGGGACGTTCCGTCTTCTGTCTACAGCACCCGGGATCTCCTAGGAGCCCTTCGAGAGTCTTCCCCGAGTCCCTCCCAGTGCGGGCAGCCGGGGAAAGGCGGGGGTTGGGCTGGAAACTCAGGTAGCATCTAGTGCCTCCCCATGGACAGGGGAGGTAATTAGCGGTCTTCCCCCTACCAGGGAACACCTGTGACACAAGGAAGCTGTGTGGAGTGCGGCCCAAATCCTCACCCACACAGTCACCCGTGTTCCGGAATTCTGAGTGTGGGGAGGTTCCGTCTTATGTCTGCAGCACCCGGGTTCTCCTAGGAGCCCTTCGAGTGTCTTCCCCAAGTCCCTCACTGTGCGGGCTGCTGGGGAAAGGCTGGGGTTGGGCTGGAATAGCAGGTAGCATCTAGTGCCTCCCCATGGACAGGGGAGGTAATTAGCGGACTTCCCCCTGCCAGGGAACACCTGTGACACAAGGCAGCTGCGTGGAGGGCGGCCCCGAACCTCCCCCACACAGTCAGCCGTGTTCCGGAATTCTGAGTGTGGGGAGGTTCCGTCTTATGTCTGCAGCACCTGGGTTCACCTAGGAGCCCGTCGAGAGTCTTCCCCCAATCCCACAGTGTGCGGGCTGCCGGGGAATGGCGGAGGTTGGGCTGGAAAAGCTTGTATTATCTTGTGCCTCCCCATGGACAAGGGAGGTAATTAGCGGACTTCCCCCTGCCAGGGAACACCTGTGACACCAGGCAGCTGCGTGGAGGGCGGCCCCGAACCTCCCCCACACAGTCAACCGTGTTCCGGAATTCTGAGTGTGGGGAGGTTCCGTCTTCTGTCTGCAGCACCCGGGATCTCCTAGGAGCCCTTCGAGTGACTTCCCCAGTCCCTCCCTGTGCGGGCTGCTGGGGAAAGGCGGGGGTTGGGCTGGAAAAGCAGGTAGCATCTAGTGCCTCCCCATGGACAAGGGAGGTAATTAGCGGACTTCCCCCTACCAGGGAACACCTGTGACACCAGGCAGCTGCGTGGAGGGCGGCCCCGAACCTCCCCCACACAGTCATCCGTGTTCCGGAATTCTGAGTGTGGGGAGGTTCCGTCTTCTGTCGAGAGCCCCCGGGATCTCCTAGGAGTCCTTCGAGTGTCTTCCCCGAATCCCTCCCACTGCGGGCTGCCCGGGAAAGGCGGGGGTTGGGCTGGAAAATCAGGTAGCATCTATTGCCTCCCCATGGACAGGGGAGGTAATTAGCGGACTTGCCCCTGCCAGGAACAACTGTGACACCAGGAAGCTGCGTGGAGTGCGGCCCTAAACCTCACCCACACAGTCACACGTGTTCCGGAATTCTGAGTGTGGGGAGGTTCCGTCTTCTGTCTGCAGCACCCGGGATCTCCTAGGAGCCCTTCGAGTGTCTTCCTCGAATCCCTCCCACTGCGGGCTGCCGGGAAAAGGCTGGGGTTGTGCTGGAAACTCAGGTAGCATCTAGTGCCACCCCATGGACAAAGGAGGTAATTAAAGGAATTCTCCCTGCCAGGGAACACCTGTGACACCAGGCAGCTGCGTGGAGGGCGGCCCCGAACCTCCCCCACACAGTCAGCCGTGTTCCGGTATTCTGAGTGTGGGGAGTTTCCGTCTTATGTCTGCAGCACCCGGGTTCACCTAGGAGTCCTTCGAGTGTCTTCAGCGAATCCCTCCCACTGCGGGCTGCCCGGGAAAGGCGGGGGTTGGGCTGGAAACTCAGGTAGCATCTATTGCCTCCCCATGGACAGGGGAGGTAATTAGCTGACTTCCCCCTGCCAGGGAACAACTGTGACACCAGGAAGCTGCGTGGAGTGCGGCCCTAAACCTCACCCACACAGTCACACGTGTTCCGGAATTCTGAGTGTGGGGAGGTTCCGTCTTCTGTCTGCAGCACCCGGGATCTCCTAGGAGCCCTTCGAGTGACTTCCCCAGTCCCTCCCTGTGCGGGCTGCTGGGGAAAGGCGGGGGTTGTGCTGGAAAAGCAGGTAGCATCTAGTGCCTCCCCATGGATATGGGAGGTAATTAGCGGAATTCCCCCTGCCAGGGAACACCTGTGACAACAGGCAGCTGCGTGGAGGGCGGCCCCGAACCTCCCCCACACAGTCAGCCGTGTTCCGGAATTCTGAGTGTGGGGAGGTTCCGTCTTCTGTCTGCAGCACCCGGGATCTCCTAGGAGCCCTTCGAGTGTCTTCCCCGAATCCCTCCCACTGCGGGCTGCCGGGGAATGGCGGGGGTTGGGCTGGAAACTCAGGTAGCATCTAGTGCCTCCCCATGGACAGGGGAGGTAATTAGCGGACTTCCCCCTGCCAGGGAACACCTGTGACACCAGGCAGCTGCGTGGAGGGCGGCCCCGAACCTCCCCCACACAGTCAGCCGTCTTCCGGAATTCTGAGTGTGGGGAGGTTCCGTCTTATGTCTGCAGCACCCGGGTTCACCTAGGAGCCCTTCGAGTGTCTTCCACCAGTCCCTCCCTGTGCTGGCAGCCAGGGAAAGGCGGGGGTTGTGCTGGAAAAGCAGGTAGCATCTAGTGCCTCCCCATGGACAGGGGAGGTAATTAGCGGACTTCCCCCTGCCAGGAACACCTGTGACACCAGGCAGCTGCGTGGAGTGCGGCCCCGAACCTCCCCTACACAGTCAACCGTGTTCCGGAATTCTGAGTGTGGGGAGGTTCCGTCTTCTGTCTGCAGCACCCGGGATCTCCTAGGAGCCCTTCGAGTGTCTTCCCAGAGTCCCTCCCTGTGCGGGCTGCCGGGGAAAGGAGGGGGTTGTGCTGGAAACGCAGGTAGCATCTAGTGCCTCCCCATGGACAGGGGAGGTAATTAGCGGACTTCCACCTGCCAGGGAACACCTGTGGCACAAGGCAGCTGCGTGGAGGGCGGCCCCGAACCTCCCCCACACAGTCAGCCTTGTTCCGGAATTCTGAGTGTGGGGAGGTTCCGTCTTATGTCTGCAGCACCCGGGATCTCCTAGGAGCCCTTCGAGAATCTTCCCCGAGTCCCTCCCAGTGCGGGCATCCGGGGAACGGCGGTGGTTGGGCTGGAATATCAGGTAGCATCTAGTGCCTCCCCATGGACAAGGGAGGTAATTAACGGACTTCCCCCTGCCAGGGAACAACTGTGACACCAGGAAGCTGCGTGGAGTGCGGCCCCGAACCTCCCCGACACAGTCAACCGTGTTCCGGAATTCTGAGTGTGGGGAGGTTCCGTCTTCTGTCTGCAGCACCCGGGATCTCCTAGGAGCCCTTCGAGTGTCTTCCCAGAATCCCTCCCTGTGCGGGATGCTAGGGAAAGGCGGGGGTTGGGCTGGAAAAGCAGGTAGCATCTAGTGCCACCCCATGGACAAGGGAGGTAATTAGCGGACTTCCCCCTGCCAGGGAACACCTGTGACACCAGGCAGCTGCGTGTAGTGCGGCCCCGAACCTTCCCCACACAGTCAGCCGTGTTCCGGAATTCTGAGTGTGGGGAGGTTCCGTCTTATGTCTGCAGCACCCGGGATCTCCTAGGAGCCATTCGAGAGTCTTCCCCGAGTCCCTCCCAGTGCGGGCAGCCAGGGAATGGCGGGGGTTGGGCTGGAAAAGCTGGTAGCATCTAGTGCCTCCCCATGTACAGGGGAGGTAATTAGCGGACTTCCCCCTGCCAGGGAACACCTGTGACACCAGGCAGCTGCTTGGAGGGCGGCCCCGAACCTCCCCCACACAGTCACCCGTGTTCCGGAATTCTGAGTGTGGGGAGGTTCCGTCTTTTGTCTGCAGCACCCGGAATCTCCTAGGAACCCTTCGAGTGTCTTCCCCGTGTCCCTCCCAGTGCGGGCAGTCGGGGAACGGCGGGGGTTGGGCTGGAAAAGCAGGTAGCATCTAGTGCCTCCCCATGGACAAGGGAGGTAATTAGCGGACTTCCCCCTACCAGGGAACACCTGTGACACCAGGAAACTGTGTGGAGGGCGGCCCTAAACCTCACCCACACAGTCACCCGTGTTCCGGAATTCTGAGTGTGGGGAGGTTCCGTCTTATGTCTGCAGCACCCGGGTTCTCCTAGGAGCCCTTCGAGTGTCTTCCTCAAGTCCCTCCCTGTGCGGGCTGCTGGGGAAATGCGGGGTTTGGGCTGGAAAAGCAGGTAGCATCTAGTGCCTCCCCATGGACAAGGGAGGTAATTAGCGGACTTCCCCCTGCCAGGGAACACCTGTGAAACCAGGCAGCTGCGTGGAGGGCGGCCCCGTACCTTCCCCACACAGTCAGCCGTGTTCCGGAATTCTGAGTGTGGGGAGGTTCCGTCTTATGTCTGCAGCACCCGGGATCTCCTAGGAGCCCTTCGAGAGTCTTCCCCGAGTCCCTCCCAGTGCGGGCAGACAGGGAAATGCGGGGGTTGGGCTGGTAACGCAGGTAGCATCTAGTGCCTCCCCATGGACAGGGGAGGTAATTAGCGGTCTTCCCCCTACCAGGGAACACCTGTGACACCAGGAAGCTGTGTGGAGGGCGGCCCTAAACCTCACCCATACAGTCACCCGTGTTCAGGAATTCTGAGTGTGGGGAGGTTCCGTCTTATGTCTGCAGCACCCGGGATCTCCTAGGAGCCCTTCGAGTGTCTTCCCAGAGTCCCTCACTGTGCGGGCTGCCGGGGAATGGAGGGGGTTGTGCTGGAAACGCAGGTAGCATCTAGTGCCTCCCCATGGACAGGGGAGGTAATTAGCGGACTTCCACCTGCCAGGGAACACCTGTGACACCAGGCAGCTGCGTGGAGGGCGGCCCCGAACCTCCCCCACACAGTCAGCCGTGTTCCGGAATTCTGAGTGTGGGGAGGTTCCGTCTTATGTCTGCAGCACCCGGGATCTCCTAGGAGCCCTTCGAGAGTCTTCCCCGAGTCCCTCCCAGTGCGGGCAGCCGGGGAACGGCGGGGGTTGGGCTGGAAAAGCAGGTAGCATCTAGTGCCTCCCCATGGACAGGGGAGGTAATTAGCGGTCTTCCCCCTACCAGGGAACACCTGTGACACCAGGAAGCTGTGTGGAGGGCGGCCCTAAACCTCACCCACACAGTCACCCGTGTTCCGGAATTCTGTGTGTGGGGAGGTTCCGTCTAATGTCTGCAGCACCCGGGTTCTCCTAGGAGCCCTTCTAGTGTCTTCCCCCAGTCCCTCCCTGTGCGGGCTGCTGGGGAAAGGCGGGGGTTGGGCTGGAAAAGCAGGTAGCATCTAGTGCCTCCCCATGGACAGGGGAGGTAATTAGCGGTCTTCCCCCTACCAGGGAACACCTGTGACACCAGGAAGCTGTGTGGAGGGCGGCCCTAAACCTCACCCACACAGTCACCCGTGTTCCGGAATTCTGAGTGTGGGGAGGTTCCGTCTTATGTCTGCAGCACCCGAGATCTCCTAGGAGCCCTTCGAGAGTCTTCCCCGAGTCCCTCCCAGTGCGGGCAGCCAGGGAAAGGCGGGGGTTGGGCTGGAAACGCAGGTAGAATCTAGTGCCTCCCCATGGACAGGGGAGGTAATTAGCGGACTTCCCCCTGCCAGGAACACCTGTGACACCAGGCAGCTGCGTGGAGTGCGGCCCCGAACCTCCCCTACACAGTCAACCGTGTTCCGGAATTCTGAGTTGGGGAGGTTCCGTCTTCTGTCTGCAGCACCCGGGATCTCCTAGGAGCCCTTCGAGTGTCTTCCCAGAGTCCCTCCCTGTGCGGGCTGCCGGGGAAAGGAGGGGGTTGTGCTGGAAACGCAGGTAGCATCTAGTGCCTCCCCATGGACAGGGGAGGTAATTAGTGGACTTCCACCTGCCAGGGAACACCTGTGACACAAGGCAGCTGCGTGGAGGGCGGCCCCGAACCTCCCCCACACAGTCAGCCGTGTTCCGGAATTCTGAGTGTGGGGAGGTTCCGTCTTATGTCTGCAGCACCCGGGATCTCCTAGGAGCCCTTCGAGAATCTTCCCCGAGTCCCTCCCAGTGCGGGCATCCGGGGAACGGCGGTGGTTGGGCTGGAAAATCAGGTAGCATCTACTGCCTCCCCATGGGCAAGGGAGGTAATTAGCGTATTTCCCCCTGCCAGGGATCAACTGTGACACCAGGAAGCTGCGTGGAGTGCGGCACCGAACCTCCCCGACACAGTCAACCGTGTTCCGGAATTCTGAGTGTGGGGAGGTTCCGTCTTCTGTCTGCAGCACCCGGGATCTCCTAGGAGCCCTTCGAGTGTCTTCCTCAAGTCCCTCCCTGTGCGGGCTGCTGGGGAAATGCGGGGTTTGGGCTGGAAAAGCAGGTAGCATCTAGTGCCTCCCCATGGACAAGGGAGGTAATTAGCGGACTTCCCCCTGCCAGGGAACACCTGTGAAACCAGGCAGCTGCGTGGAGGGCGGCCCCGTACCTTCCCCACACAGTCAGCCTTGTTCCGGAATTCTGAGTGTGGGGAGGTTCCGTCTTCTGTCTGCAGCACCCGGGATCTCCTAGGAGCCCTTCGAGAGTCTTCACCGAGTCCCTCCCATTGCGGGCAGCCAGGGAAATGCGGGGGTTGGGCTGGTAACGCAGGTAGCATCTAGTGAATCCCCATGGACAGGGGAGGTAATTAGCGGTCTTCCCCCTACCAGGGAACACCTGTGACACCAGGAAGCTGTGTGGAGGGCGGCCCTAAACCTCACCCATACAGTCACCCGTGTTCAGGAATTCTGAGTGTGGGGAGGTTCCGTCTTATGTCTGCAGCACCCGGGATCTCCTAGGAGCCCTTCGAGTGTCTTCCTAGAGTCCCTCACTGTGCGGGCTGCCGGGGAAAGGAGGGGGTTGTGCTGGAAACGCAGGTAGCATCTAGTGCCTCCCCATGGACAGGGGAGGTAATTAGCGGACTTCCACCTGCCAGGGAACACCTGTGACACCAGGCAGCTTCGTGGAGGGCGGCCCCGAACCTCCCCCACACAGTCAGCCGTGTTCAGGAATTCTGAGTGTGGGGAGGTTCCGTCTTATGTCTGCAGCACCCGGGATCTCCTAGGAGCCCTTCGAGAGTCTTCCCCGAGTCCCTCCCAGTGCGGGCAGCCGGGGAACGGCGGGGGTTGGCCTGGAAAAGCAGGTAGCATCTAGTGCCTCCCCATGGACAGGGGAGGTAATTAGCGGTCTTCCCCCTACCAGGGAACACCTGTGACACCAGGAAGCTGTGTGGAGGGCGGCCCTAAACCTCACCCACACAGTCACCCGTGTTCCGGAATTCTGTGTGTGGGGAGGTTCCGTCTAATGTCTGCAGCACCCGGGTTCTCCTAGGAGCCCTTCGAGTGTCTTCCCCCAGTCCCTACCTGTGCGGGCTGCTGGGGAAAGGCGGGGGTTGGGCTGGAAAAGCAGGTAGCATCTAGTGCCTCCCCATGGACAGGGGAGGTAATTAGCGGTCTTCCCCCTACCAGGGAACACCTGTGACACCAGGAAGCTGTGTGGAGGGCGGCCCTAAACCTCACCCACACAGTCACCCGTGTTCCGGAATTCTGAGTGTGGGGAGGTTCCGTCTTATGTCTGCAGCACCCGGGATCTCCTAGGAGCCCTTCGAGAGTCTTCCCCGAGTCCCTCCCAGTGCGGGCAGCCAGGGAAAGGCGGGGGTTGGGCTGGAAACGCAGGTAGAATCTAGTGCCTCCCCATGGACAGGGGATGTAATTAGCGGACTTCCCCCTGCCAGGAACACCTGTGACACCAGGCAGCTGCGTGGAGTGCGGCCCCGAACCTCCCCTACACAGTCAATCGTGTTCCGGAATTCTGAGTGTGTGGAGGTTCCGTCTTCTGTCTGCAGCACCCGGGATCTCCTAGGAGCCCTTCGAGTGTCTTCCCAGAGTCCCTCCCTGTGCGGGCTGCCGGGGAAAGGAGGGGGTTGTGCTGGAAACGCAGGTAGCATCTAGTGCCTCCCCATGGACAGGGGAGGTAATTAGCGGACTTCAACCTGCCAGGGAACACCTGTGACACAAGGCAGCTGCGTGGAGGGCGGCCCCGAACCTCCCCCACACAGTCAGCCGTGTTCCGGAATTCTGAGTGTGGGGAGGTTCCGTCTTATGTCTGCAGCACCCGGGATCTCCTAGGAGCCCTTCGAGAATCTTCCCCGAGTCCCTCCCAGTGCGGGCATCCGGGGAACGGCGGTGGTTGTGCTGGAAAATCAGGTAGCGTCTAGTGCCTCCCCATGGACAAGGGAGGTAATTAGCGGACTTCCCCCTGCCAGGGAACAACTGTGACACCAGGAAGCTGCGTGGAGTGCGGCCCCGAACCTCCCCGACACAGTCAACCGTGTTCCGGAATTCTGAGTGTGGGCAGGTTCCGTCTTCTGTCTGCAGCACCCGGGATCTCCTAGGAGCCCTTCGAGTGTCTTCCCAGAGTCCCTCCCTGTGCGGGCTGCTGGGGAAAGGCGGGGGTTGGGCTGGAAAAGCAGGTAGCATCTAGTGCCTCCCCATGGACAAGGGAGGTAATTAGCGGACTTCCCCCTGCCAGGGAACACCTGTGACACCAGGCAGCTGCGTGTAGGGCGGCCCCGAACCTTCCCCACACAGTCAGCCGTGTTCCGGAATTATGAGTGTGGGGACGTTCCGTCTTCTGTCTACAGCACCCGGGATCTCCTAGGAGCCCTTCGAGAGTCTTCCCCGAGTCCCTCCCAGTGTGGGCAGCCGGGGAAAGGCGGGGGTTGGGCTGGAAACTCAGGTAGCATCTAGTGCCTCCCCATGGACAGGGGAGGTAATTAGCGGTCTTCCCCCTACCAGGGAACACCTGTGACACCAGGAAACTGTGTGGAGTGCGGCCCAAAACCTCACCCACACAGTCACCCGTGTTCCGGAATTCTGAGTGTGGGGAGGTTCCGTCTTATGTCTGCAGCACCCGGGTTCTCCTAGGAGCCCTTCGAGTGTCTTCCCCAAGTCCCTCACTGTGCGGGCTGCTGGGGAAAGGCTGGGGTTGGGCTGGAATAGCAGGTAGCATCTAGTGCCTCCCCATGGACAGGGGAGGTAATTAGCGGACTTCCCCCTGCCAGGGAACACCTGTGACACAAGGCAGCTGCGTGGAGGGCGGCCCCGAACCTCCCCCACACAGTCAGCCGTGTTCCGGAATTCTGAGTGTGGGGAGGTTCCGTCTTATGTCTGCAGCACCTGGGTTCACCTAGGAGCCCGTCGAGAGTCTTCCCCCAATCCCACACTGTGCGGGCTGCCGGGGAATGGCGGAGGTTGGGCTGGAAAAGCTTGTAGCATCTTGTGCCTCCCCATGGACAAGGGAGGTAATTAGCGGACTTCCCCCTGCCAGGGAACACCTGTGACACCAGGCAGCTGCGTGGAGGGCGGCCCCGAACCTCCCCCACACAGTCAACTGTGTTCCGGAATTCTGAGTGTGGGGAGGTTCCGTCTTCTGTCTGCAGCACCCGGGATCTCCTAGGAGCCCTTCGAGTGACTTCCCCAGTCCCTCCCTGTGCGGGCTACTGGGGAAAGGCGGGGGTTGGGCTGGAAAAGCAGGTAGCATCTAGTGCCTCCCCATGGACAAGGGAGGTAATTAGCGGACTTCCCCCTACCAGGGAACACCTGTGACACCAGGCAGCTGCTTGGAGGGCGGCCCCGAACCTCCCCCACACAGTCATCCGTGTTCCGGAATTCTGAGTGTGGGGAGGTTCCGTCTTCTGTCGAGAGCCCCCGGGATCTCCTAGGAGTCCTTCGAGTGTCTTCCCCGAATCCCTCCCACTGCGGGCTGCCCGGGAAAGGCGGGGGTTGGGCTGGAAAATCAGGTAGCATCTATTGCCTCCCCATGGACAGGGGAGGTAATTAGCGGACTTGCCCCTGCCAGGAACAACTGTGACACCAGGAAGCTGCGTGGAGTGCGGCCCTAAACCTCACCCACACAGTCACACGTGTTCCGGAATTCTGAGTGTGGGGAGGTTCCGTCTTCTGTCTGCAGCACCCGGGATCTCCTAGGAGCCCTTCGAGTGTCTTCCTCGAATCCCTCCCACTGCGGGCTGCCGGGGAAAGGCTGGGGTTGGGCTGGAAACTCAGGTAGCATCTAGTGCCACCCCATGGACAAAGGAGGTAATTAAAGGAATTCTCCCTGCCAGGGAACACCTGTGACACCAGGCAGCTGCGTGGAGGGCGGCCCCGAACCTCCCCCACACAGTCAGCCGTGTTCCGGTATTCTGAGTGTGGGGAGGTTCCGTCTTATGTCTGCAGCACCCGGGTTCACCTAGGAGCCCTTCGAGTGTCTTCCCCCAGTCCCTCCCTGTGCGGGCTGCTGGGGAAAGGCGGGGGTTGGCCTGGAAAAGCAGGTAGCATCTAGTGCCACCCCATGGATATGGGAGATAATTAGCGGAATTCCCCCTGCCAGGGAACACCTGTGACAACAGGCAGATGCGTGGAGGGCGGCCCCGAACCTCCCCCACACAGTCAACCGTGTTCCGGAATTCTGAGTGTGGGGAGGTTCCGTCTTCTGTCTGCAGCACCCGGGATCTCCTAGGAGCCCTTCGAGTGACTTCCCCAGTCCCTCCCTGTGCGGGCTGCTGGGGAAAGGCGGGGGATGTGCTGGAAAAGCAGGTAGCATGTAGTGCCTCCCCATGGACAAGGGAGGTAATTAGCGGACTTCCCCCTGCCAGGGAACACCTGTGACACCAGGCAGCTGCGTGTAGTGCGGCCCCGAACCTTCCCCACACAGTCAGCCGTGTTCCGGAATTCTGAGTGTGGGGAGGTTCCGTCTTATGTCTGCAGCACCCGGGATCTCCTAGGAGCCATTCGAGAGTCTTCCCCGAGTCCCTCCCAGTGCGGGCAGCCAGGGAATGGCGGGGGTTGGGCTGGAAAAGCTGGTAGCATCTAGTGCCTCCCCATGTACAGGGGAGGTAATTAGCGGACTTCCCCCTGCCAGGGAACACCTGTGACACCAGGCAGCTGCTTGGAGGGCGGCCCCGAACCTCCCCCACACAGTCACCCGTGTTCCGGAATTCTGAGTGTGGGGAGGTTCCGTCTTTTGTCTGCAGCACCCGGAATCTCCTAGGAACCCTTCGAGTGTCTTCCCCGTGTCCCTCCCAGTGCGGGCAGTCGGGGAACGGCGGGGGTTGGGCTGGAAAAGCAGGTAGCATCTAGTGCCTCCCCATGGACAAGGGAGGTAATTAGCGGACTTCCCCCTACCAGGGAACACCTGTGACACCAGGAAACTGTGTGGAGGGCGGCCCTAAACCTCACCCACACAGTCACCCGTGTTCCGGAATTCTGAGTGTGGGGAGGTTCCGTCTTATGTCTGCAGCACCCGGGTTCTCCTAGGAGCCCTTCGAGTGTCTTCCTCAAGTCCCTCCCTGTGCGGGCTGCTGGGGAAATGCGGGGTTTGGGCTGGAAAAGCAGGTAGCATCTAGTGCCTCCCCATGGACAAGGGAGGTAATTAGCGGACTTCCCCCTGCCAGGGAACACCTGTGACACCAGGCAGCTGCGTGTAGGGCGGCCCCGAACCTTCCCCACACAGTCAGCCGTGTTCCGGAATTCTGAGTGTGGGAGGTTCCGTCTTATGTCTGCAGAACCCGGGATCTCCTAGGAGCCATTCGAGAGTCTTCCCCGAGTCCCTCCCAGTGCGGGCAGCCAGGGAAAGGCGGGGGTTGGACTGGAAACGCTGGTAGCATCTAGTGAATCCCCATGTACAGGGGAGGTAATTAGCGGACTTCCCCCTGCCAGGGAACACCTGTGACACCAGGCAGCTGCGTGGAGGGCGGCCCCAAACCTCCCCCACACAGTCACCCGTGTTCCGGAATTCTGAGTGTGGGGAGGTTCCGTCTTTTGTCTGCAGCACCCGGAATCTCCTAGGAACCCTTCGAGTGTCTTCCCCGTGTCCCTCCCAGTGCGGGCAGTCGGGGAACGGCGGGGGTTGGGCTGGAAAAGCAGGTAGCATCTAGTGCCTCCCCATGGACAAGGGATGTAATTAGCGGTCTTCCCCCTACCAGGGAACACCTGTGACACCAGGAAGCTGTGTGGAGGGCGGCCCTAAACCTCACCCACACAGTCACCCCTGTTCCGGAATTCTGAGTGTGGGGAGGTTCGGTCTTATGTCTGCAGCACCCGGGATCTCCTAGGAGCCTTTCGAGTGTCTTCCCAGAGTCCCTCCCTTTGCGGGCTGCCGGGGAAAGGAGGGGGTTGTGCTGGAAACGCAGGTAGCATCTAGTGCCTCCCCATGGACAGAGGAGGTAATTAGCGGACTTCCACCTGCCAGGGAACACCTGTGACACCAGGCAGCTGCGCGGAGGGCGGCCCCGAACCTCCCCAACACAGTCATCCGTGTTCCGGAATTATGAGTGTGGGGACGTTCCGTCTTCTGTCTACAGCACCCGGGATCTCCTAGGAGCCCTTCGAGAGTCTTCCCCGAGTCCCTCCCAGTGCGGGCAGCCAGGGAAAGGCGGGGGTTGGGCTGGAAACTCAGGTAGCATCTAGTGCCTCCCCATGGACAGGGGAGGTAATTAGCGGTCTTCCCCCTACCAGGGAACACCTGTGACACCAGGAAGCTGTGTGGAGTGCGGCCCAAAACCTCACCCACACAGTCACCCGTGTTCCGGAATTCTGAGTGTGGGGAGGTTCCGTCTTATGTCTGCAGCACCCGGGTTCTCCTAGGAGCCCTTCGAGTGTCTTCCCCAAGTCCCTCACTGTGCGGGCTGCTGGGGAAAGTCTGGGGTTGGGCTGGAATAGCAGGTAGCATCTAGTGCCTCCCCATGGACAGGGGAGGTAATTAGCGGACTTCCCCCTGCCAGGGAACACCTGTGACACAAGGCAGCTGCGTGGAGGGCGGCCCCGAACCTCCCCCACACAGTCAGCCGTGTTCCGGAATTCTGAGTGTGGGGAGGTTCCGTCTTATGTCTGCAGCACCTGGGTTCACCTAGGAGCCCGTCGAGAGTCTTCCCCCAATCCCACACCGTGCGGGCTGCCGGGGAATGGCGGAGGTTGGGCTGGAAAAGCTTGTAGCATCTTGTGCCTCCCCATGGACAAGGGAGGTAATTAGCGGACTTCCCCCTGCCAGGGAACACCTGTGACACCAGGCAGCTGCGTGGAGGGCGGCCCCGAACCTCCCCCACACAGTCAACCGTGTTCCGGAATTCTGAGTGTGGGGAGGTTCCGTCTTCTGTCTGCAGCACCCGGGATCTCCTAGGAGCCCTTCGAGTGACTTCCCCAGTCCCTCCCTGTGCGGGCTGCTGGGGAAAGGCGGGGGTTGGGCTGGAAAAGCAGGTAGCATCTAGTGCCTCCCCATGGACAAGGGAGGTAATTAGCGGACTTCCCCCTACCAGGGAACACCTGTGACACCAGGCAGCTGCGTGGAGGGCGGCCCCGAACCTCCCCCACACAGTCATCCGTGTTCCGGAATTCTGAGTGTGGGGAGGTTCCGTCTTATGTCTGCAGCACCCGGGATCTCCTAGGAGCCCTTCGAGTGTCTTCCCAGAGTCCCTCACTGTGCGGGCTGCCGGGGAATGGAGGGGGTTGTGCTGGAAACGCAGGTAGCATCTAGTGCCTCCCCATGGACAGGGGAGGTAATTAGCGGACTTCCACCTGCCAGGGAACACCTGTGACACCAGGCAGCTGCGTGGAGGGCGGCCCCGAACCTCCCCCACACAGTCAGCCGTGTTCCGGAATTCTGAGTGTGGGGAGGTTCCGTCTTATGTCTGCAGCACCCGGGATCTCCTAGGAGCCCTTCGAGAGTCTTCCCCGAGTCCCTCCCAGTGCGGGCAGCCGGGGAACGGCGGGGGTTGGGCTGGAAAAGCAGGTAGCATCTAGTGCCTCCCCATGGACAGGGGAGGTAATTAGCGGTCTTCCCCCTACCAGGGAACACCTGTGACACCAGGAAGCTGTGTGGAGGGCGTCCCTAAACCTCACCCACACAGTCACCCGTGTTCCGGAATTCTGTGTGTGGGGAGGTTCCGTCTAATGTCTGCAGCACCCGGGTTCTCCTAGGAGCCCTTCTAGTGTCTTCCCCCAGTCCCTCCCTGTGCGGGCTGCTGGGGAAATGCGGGGTTTGGGCTGGAAAAGCAGGTAGCATCTAGTGCCTCCCCATGGACAGGGGAGGTAATTAGCGGTCTTCCCCCTACCAGGGAACACCTGTGACACCAGGAAGCTGTGTGGAGGGCGGCCCTAAACCTCACCCACACAGTCACCCGTGTTCCGGAATTCTGAGTGTGGGGAGGTTCCGTCTTATGTCTGCAGCACCCGAGATCTCCTAGGAGCCCTTCGAGAGTCTTCCCCGAGTCCCTCCCAGTGCGGGCAGCCAGGGAAAGGCGGGGGTTGGGCTGGAAACGCAGGTAGAATCTAGTGCCTCCCCATGGACAGGGGAGGTAATTAGCGGACTTCCCCCTGCCAGGAACACCTGTGACACCAGGCAGCTGCGTGGAGTGCGGCCCCGAACCTCCCCTACACAGTCAACCGTGTTCCGGAATTCTGAGTTGGGGAGGTTCCGTCTTCTGTCTGCAGCACCCGGGATCTCCTAGGAGCCCTTCGAGTGTCTTCCCAGAGTCCCTCCCTGTGCGGGCTGCCGGGGAAAGGAGGGGGTTGTGCTGGAAACGCAGGTAGCATCTAGTGCCTCCCCATGGACAGGGGAGGTAATTAGTGGACTTCCACCTGCCAGGGAACACCTGTGACACAAGGCAGCTGCGTGGAGGGCGGCCCCGAACCTCCCCCACACAGTCAGCCGTGTTCCGGAATTCTGAGTGTGGGGAGGTTCCGTCTTATGTCTGCAGCACCCGGGATCTCCTAGGAGCCCTTCGAGAATCTTCCCCGAGTCCCTCCCAGTGCGGGCATCCGGGGAACGGCGGTGGTTGGGCTGGAAAATCAGGTAGCATCTACTGCCTCCCCATGGGCAAGGGAGGTAATTAGCGTATTTCCCCCTGCCAGGGATCAACTGTGACACCAGGAAGCTGCGTGGAGTGCGGCACCGAACCTCCCCGACACAGTCAACCGTGTTCCGGAATTCTGAGTGTGGGGAGGTTCCGTCTTCTGTCTGCAGCACCCGGGATCTCCTAGGAGCCCTTCGAGTGTCTTCCTCAAGTCCCTCCCTGTGCGGGCTGCTGGGGAAATGCGGGGTTTGGGCTGGAAAAGCAGGTAGCATCTAGTGCCTCCCCATGGACAAGGGAGGTAATTAGCGGACTTCCCCCTGCCAGGTAACACCTGTGAAACCAGGCAGCTGCGTGGAGGGCGGCCCCGTACCTTCCCCACACAGTCAGCCTTGTTCCGGAATTCTGAGTGTGGGGAGGTTCCGTCTTCTGTCTGCAGCACCCGGGATCTCCTAGGAGCCCTTCGAGAGTCTTCACCGAGTCCCTCCCAGTGCGGGCAGCCAGGGAAATGCGGGGGTTGGGCTGGTAACGCAGGTAGCATCTAGTGAATCCCCATGGACAGGGGAGGTAATTAGCGGTCTTCCCCCTACCAGGGAACATTTGTGACACCAGGAAGCTGTGTGGAGGGCGGCCCTAAACCTCACCCATACAGTCACCCGTGTTCAGGAATTCTGAGTGTGGGGAGGTTCCGTCTTATGTCTGCAGCACCCGGGATCTCCTAGGAGCCCTTCGAGTGTCTTCCTAGAGTCCCTCACTGTGCGGGCTGCCGGGGAAAGGAGGGGGTTGTGCTGGAAACGCAGGTAGCATCTAGTGCCTCCCCATGGACAGGGGAGGTAATTAGCGGACTTCCACCTGCCAGGGAACACCTGTGACACCAGGCAGCTTCGTGGAGGGCGGCCCCGAACCTCCCCCACACAGTCAGCCGTGTTCCGGAATTCTGAGTGTGGGGAGGTTCCGTCTTCTGTCTGCAGCACCCGGGATCTCCTAGGAGCCCTTCGAGTGTCTTCCCAGAGTCCCTCCCTGTGCGGGCTGCTGGGGAAAGGCGGGGGTTGGGCTGGAAAAGCAGGTAGCATCTAGTGCCTCCCCATGGACAAGGGAGGTAATTAGCGGACTTCCCCCTGCCAGGAACAACTGTGACACCAGGAAGCTGCGTGGAGTGCGGCCCTAAACCTCACCCACACAGTCACACGTGTTCCGGAATTCTGAGTGTGGGGAGGTTCCGTCTTCTGTCTGCAGCACCCGGGATCTCCTAGGAGCCCTTCGAGTGTCTTCCTCGAATCCCTCCCACTGCGGGCTGCCGGGGAAAGGCTGGGGTTGGGCTGGAAACTCAGGTAGCATCTAGTGCCACCCCATGGACAAAGGAGGTAATTAAAGGAATTCTCCCTGCCAGGGAACACCTGTGACACCAGGCAGCTGCGTGGAGGGCGGCCCCGAACCTCCCCCACACAGTCAGCCGTGTTCCGGTATTCTGAGTGTGGGGAGGTTCCGTCTTATGTCTGCAGCACCCGGGTTCACCTAGGAGCCCTTCGAGTGTCTTCCCCCAGTCCCTCCCTGTGCGGGCTGCTGGGGAAAGGCGGGGGTTGGGCTGGAAAAGCAGGTAGCATCTAGTGCCACCCCATGGATATGGGAGATAATTAGCGGAATTCCCCCTGCCAGGGAACACCTGTGACAACAGGCAGATGCGTGGAGGGCGGCCCCGAACCTCCCCCACACAGTCAACCGTGTTCCGGAATTCTGAGTGTGGGGAGGTTCCGTCTTCTGTCTGCAGCACCCGGGATCTCCTAGGAGCCCTTCGAGTGACTTCCCCAGTCCCTCCCTGTGCGGGCTGCTGGGGAAAGGCGGGGGATGTGCTGGAAAAGCAGGTAGCATGTAGTGCCTCCCCATGGACAAGGGAGGTAATTAGCGGACTTCCCCCTGCCAGGGAACACCTGTGACACCAGGCAGCTGCGTGTAGTGCGGCCCCGAACCTTCCCCACACAGTCAGCCGTGTTCCGGAATTCTGAGTGTGGGGAGGTTCCGTCTTATGTCTGCAGCACCCGGGATCTCCTAGGAGCCATTCGAGAGTCTTCCCCGAGTCCCTCCCAGTGCAGGCAGCCAGGGAATGGCGGGGGTTGGGCTGGAAAAGCTGGTAGCATCTAGTGCCTCCCCATGTACAGGGGAGGTAATTAGCGGACTTCCCCCTGCCAGGGAACACCTGTGACACCAGGCAGCTGCTTGGAGGGCGGCCCCGAACCTCCCCCACACAGTCACCCGTGTTCCGGAATTCTGAGTGTGGGGAGGTTCCGTCTTTTGTCTGCAGCACCCGGAATCTCCTAGGAACCCTTCGAGTGTCTTCCCCGTGTCCCTCCCAGTGCGGGCAGTCGGGGAACGGCGGGGGTTGGGCTGGAAAAGCAGGTAGCATCTAGTGCCTCCCCATGGACAAGGGAGGTAATTAGCGGACTTCCCCCTACCAGGGAACACCTGTGACACCAGGAAACTGTGTGGAGGGCGGCCCTAAACCTCACCCACACAGTCACCCGTGTTCCGGAATTATGAGTGTGGGGAGGTTCCGTCTTATGTCTGCAGCACCCGGGTTCCCCTAGGAGCCCTTCGAGTGTCTTCCTCAAGTCCCTCCCTGTGCGGGCGGCTGGGGAAATGCGGGGTTTGGGCTGGAAAAGCAGGTAGCATCTAGTGCCTCCCCATGGACAAGGGAGGTAATTAGCGGACTTCCCCCTGCCAGGGAACACCTGTGACACCAGGCAGCTGCGTGTAGGGCGGCCCCGAACCTTCCCCACACAGTCAGCCGTGTTCCGGAATTCTGAGTGTGGGGAGGTTCCGTCTTATGTCTGCAGCACCCGGGATCTCCTAGGAGCCATTCGAGAGTCTTCCCCGAGTCCCTCCCAGTGCGGGCAGCCAGGGAAAGGCGGGGGTTGGACTGGAAACGCTGGTAGCATCTAGTGAATCCCCATGTACAGGGGAGGTAATTAGCGGACTTCCCCCTGCCAGGGAACACCTGTGACACCAGGCAGCTGCGTGGAGGGCGGCCCCAAACCTCCCCCACACAGTCACCCGTGTTCCGGAATTCTGAGTGTGGGGAGGTTCCGTCTTTTGTCTGCAGCACCCGGAATCTCCTAGGAACCCTTCGAGTGTCTTCCCCGTGTCCCTCCCAGTGCGGGCAGTCGGGGAACGGCGGGGGTTGGGCTGGAAAAGCAGGTAGCATCTAGTGCCTCCCCATGGACAAGGGATGTAATTAGCGGTCTTCCCCCTACCAGGGAACACCTGTGACACCAGGAAGCTGTGTGGAGGGCGGCCCTAAACCTCACCCACACAGTCACCCCTGTTCCGGAATTCTGAGTGTGGGGAGGTTCGGTCTTATGTCTGCAGCACCCGGGATCTCCTAGGAGCCTTTCGAGTGTCTTCCCAGAGTCCCTCCCTTTGCGGGCTGCCGGGGAAAGGAGGGGGTTGTGCTGGAAACGCAGGTAGCATCTAGTGCCTCCCCATGGACAGAGGAGGTAATTAGCGGACTTCCACCTGCCAGGGAACACCTGTGACACCAGGCAGCTGCGCGGAGGGCGGCCCCGAACCTCCCCAACACAGTCATCCGTGTTCCGGAATTATGAATGTGGGGAGGTTCCGTCTTATGTCTGCAGCACCTGGGTTCACCTAGGAGCCCGTTGAGAGTCTTCCCCCAATCCCACACTGTGCGGGCTGCCGGGGAATGGCGGAGGTTGGGCTGGAAAAGCTTGTAGCATCTTGTGCCTCCCCATGGACAAGGGAGGTAATTAGCGGACTTCCCCCTGCCAGGGAACACCTGTGACACCAGGCAGCTGCGTGGAGGGCGGCCCCGAACCTCCCCCACACAGTCAACCGTGTTCCGGAATTCTGAGTGTGGGGAGGTTCCGTCTTCTGTCTGCAGCACCCGGGATCTCCTAGGAGCCCTTCGAGTGACTTCCCCAGTCCCTCCCTGTGCGGGCTGCTGGGGAAAGGCGGGGGTTGGGCTGGAAAAGCAGGTAGCATCTAGTGCCTCCCCATGGACAAGGGAGGTAATTAGCGGACTTCCCCCTACCAGGGAACACCTGTGACACCAGGCAGCTGCGTGGAGGGCGGCCCCGAACCTCCCCCACACAGTCAACCGTGTTCCGGAATTCTGAGTGTGGGGAGGTTCCGTCTTCTGTCGAGAGCCCCCGGGATCTCCTAGGAGTCCTTCGAGTGTCTTCCCCGAATCCCTCCCACTGCGGGCTGCCCGGGAAAGGCGGGGGTTGGGCTGGAAAATCAGGTAGCATCTATTGCCTCCCCATGGACAGGGGAGGTAATTAGCGGACTTGCCCCTGCCAGGAACAACTGTGACACCAGGAAGCTGCGTGGAGTGCGGCCCTAAACCTCACCCACACAGTCACACGTGTTCCGGAATTCTGAGTGTGGGGAGGTTCCGTCTTCTGTCTGCAGCACCCGGGATCTCCTAGGAGCCCTTCGAGTGTCTTCCTCGAATCCCTCCCACTGCGGGCTGCCGGGGAAAGGCTGGGGTTGGGCTGGAAACTCAGGTAGCATCTAGTGCCACCCCATGGACAAAGGAGGTAATTAAAGGAATTCTCCCTGCCAGGGAACACCTGTGACACCAGGCAGCTGCGTGGAGGGCGGCCCCGAACCTCCCCCACACAGTCAGCCGTGTTCCGGTATTCTGAGTGTGGGGAGGTTCCGTCTTATGTCTGCAGCACCCGGGTTCACCTAGGAGCCCTTCGAGTGTCTTCCCCCAGTCCCTCCCTGTGCGGGCTGCTGGGGAAAGGCGGGGGTTGGGCTGGAAAAGCAGGTAGCATCTAGTGCCACCCCATGGATATGGGAGATAATTAGCGGAATTCCCCCTGCCAGGGAACACCTGTGACAACAGGCAGATGCGTGGAGGGCGGCCCCGAACCTCCCCCACACAGTCAACCGTGTTCCGGAATTCTGAGTGTGGGGAGGTTCCGTCTTCTGTCTGCAGCACCCGGGATCTCCTAGGAGCCCTTCGAGTGACTTCCCCAGTCCCTCCCTGTGCGGGCTGCTGGGGAAAGGCGGGGGTTGTGCTGGAAAAGCAGGTAGCTTCTAGTGCCTCCCCATGGATATGGGAGGTAATTAGCGGAATTCCCCCTGCCAGGGAACACCTGTGACAACAGGCAGCTGCGTGGAGGGCGGCCCCGAACCTCCCCCACACAGTCAGCCGTGTTCCGGAATTCTGAGTGTGGGGAGGTTCCGTCTTCTGTCTGCAGCACCCGGGATCTCCTAGGAGTCCTTCGAGTGTCTTCCCCGAATCCCTCCCACTGCGGGCTGCCCGGGAAAGGCGTGGGTTGGGCTGGAAACTCAGGTAGCATCTAGTGCCTCCCCATGGACAGGGGAGGTAATTAGCGGACTTCCCCCTGCCAGGGAACAACTGTGACACCAGGAAGCTGCGTGGAGTGCGGCCCTAAACCTCACCCACACAGTCACACGTGTTCCGGAATTCTGAGTGTGGGGAGGTTCCGTCTTCTGTCTGCAGCACCCGGGATCTCCTAGGAGCCCTTCGAGTGTCTTCCCCGAATCCCTCCCACTGCGGGCTGCCGGGGAAAGGCGGGGGTTGGGCTGGAAACTCAGGTAGCATCTAGTGCCTCCCCATGGACAAAGGAGGTAATTAGCGGAATTCTCCCTGCCAGGGAACACCTGTGACACCTGGCAGCTACGTGGAGGGCGGCCCCGAACCTCCCCCACACAGTCAGCCGTGTTCCGGTATTCTGAGTGTGGGGAGGTTCCGTCTTATGTCTGCAGCACCCGGGTTCACCTAGGAGCCCTTCGAGTGTCTTCCCCCAGTCCCTCCCTGTGCGGGCTGCTGGGGAAAGGCGGGGGTTGGGCTGGAAAAGCAGGTAGCATCTAGTGCCTCCCCATGGATATGGGAGATAATTAGCGGAATTCCCCCTGCCAGGGAACACCTGTGACAACAGGCAGATGCGTGGAGGGCGGCCCCGAACCTCCCCCACACAGTCAACCGTGTTCCGGAATTCTGAGTGTGGGGAGGTTCCGTCTTCTGTCTGCAGTACCCGGGATCTCCTAGGAGCCCTTCGAGTGACTTCCCCAGTCCCTCCCTGTGCGGGCTGCTGGGGAAAGGCGGGGGTTGGGCTGGAAAAGCAGGTAGCATCTAGTGCCTCCCCATGGACAAGGGAGGTAATTAGCGGACTTCCCCCTACCAGGGAACACCTGTGACACCAGGCAGCTGCGTGGAGGGCGGCCCCGAACCTCCCCCACACAGTCAGCCGTGTTCCGGAATTCTGAGTGTGGGGAGGTTCCGTCTTCTGTCTGCAGCACCCGGGATCTCCTAGGAGCCCTTCGAGTGTCTTCCCCGAATCCCTCCCACTGCGGGCTGCCCGGGAAAGGCGGGGGTTGGGCTGGAAACTCAGGTAGCATCTATTGCCTCCCCATGGACAGGGGAGGTAATTAGCGGACTTCCCCCTGCCAGGGAACAACTGTGACACCAGGAAGCTGCGTGGAGTGCGGCCCTAAACCTCACCCACACAGTCACACGTGTTCCGGAATTCTGAGTGTGGGGAGGTTCCGTCTTCTGTCTGCAGCACCCGGGATCTCCTAGGAGCCCTTCGAGTGACTTCCCCAGTCCCTCCCTGTGCAGGCTGCTGGGGAAAGGCGGGGGTTGTCCTGGAAAAGCACGTAGCATCTAGTGCCTCCCCATGGATATGGGAGGTAATTAGCGGAATTCTCCCTGCCAGGGAACACCTGTGACAACAGGCAGATGCGTGGAGGGCGGCCCCAACCTTCCCCACACAGTCAGCCGTGTTCCGGAATTCTGAGTGTGGGGAGGTTCCGTCTTATGTCTGCAGCACCCGGGATCTCGTAGGAGCCCTTCGAGAGTCTTCCCCGAGTCCCTCCCAGTGCGGGCAGCCAGGGAAAGGCGGGGGTTGGGCTGGAAACGCAGGTAGCATCTAGTGCCTCCCCATGGACAGGGGAGGAAATTAGCGGAATTCCCCCTGCCAGGGAACACCTGTGACACCAGGCAGCTGCATGGAGGGCGGCCCTAAACCTCACCCACCCAGTCACACGTGTTCCGGAATTCTGAGTGTGGGGAGGTTCCGTCTTCTGTCTGCAGCACCCGGGTTCTCCTAGTAGCCTTTCGAGTGTCTTCCCCCAGTCCCTCCCTGTGCGGGCTGCTGGGGAAAGGCGGGGTGTAAGGTGGAAAAGCAGGTAGCATCTTGTGCCTCCCCATGGACAAGGGAGGTAATTAGCGGACTTCCCCCTGCAAGGGAACACCTGTGACACCAGGCAGCTGCGTGGAGGTCGGCCCCGAACCTCCCCCACACAGTCAGCCGTCTTCCGGAATTCTGAGTGTGGGGAGGTTCCGTCTTATGTCTGCAGCACCCGGGTTCACCTAGGAGCCCATCGAGTGTCTTCCACCAGTCCCTCCCTGTGCTGGCTGCCGGGGAAAGGAGGGGGTAGTGCTGGAAACGCAGGTAGCATCTAGAGCCTCCCCATGGACAGGGGAGGTAATTAGCGGACTTCCCCCTGCCAGGGAACACCTGTGACACAAGGCAGCTGCGTGGAGGGCGGCCCCGAACCTCCCCCACACAGTCAGCCGTGTTCCGGTATTCTGAGTGTGGGGAGGTTCCGTCTTATGTCTGCAGCACCCGGGTTCACCTAGGAGCCCTTCGAGTGTCTTCCCCCAGTCCCTCCCTGTGCGGGCTGCTGGGGAAAGGCGGGGGTTGGGCTGGAAAAGCAGGTAGCATCTAGTGCCTCCCCATGGATATGGGAGATAATTAGCGGAATTCCCCCTGCCAGGGAACACCTGTGACAACAGGCAGATGCGTGGAGGGCGGCCCCGAACCTCCCCCACACAGTCAACCGTGTTCCGGAATTCTGAGTGTGGGGAGGTTCCGTCTTCTGTCTGCAGTACCCGGGATCTCCTAGGAGCCCTTCGAGTGACTTCCCCAGTCCCTCCCTGTGCGGGCTGCTGGGGAAAGGCGGGGGTTGGGCTGGAAAAGCAGGTAGCATCTAGTGCCTCCCCATGGACAAGTGATGTAATTAGCGGACTTCCCCCTACCAGGGAACACCTGTGACACCAGGCAGCTGCGTGGAGGGCGGCCCCGAACCTCCCCCACACAGTCAGCCGTGTTCCGGAATTCTGAGTGTGGGGAGGTTCCGTCTTCTGTCTGCAGCACCCGGGATCTCCTAGGAGTCCTTCGAGTGTCTTCCCCGAATCCCTCCCACTGCGGGCTGCCCGGGAAAGGCGGGGGTTGGGATGGAAACTCAGGTAGCATCTATTGCCTCCCCATGGACAGGGGAGGTAATTAGCGGACTTCCCCCTGCCAGGGAACAACTGTGACACCAGGAAGCTGCGTGGAGTGCGGCCCTAAACCTCACCCACACAGTCACACGTGTTCCGGAATTCTGAGTGTGGGGAGGTTCCGTCTTCTGTCTGCAGCACCCGGGATCTCCTAGGAGCCCTTCGAGTGACTTCCCCAGTCCCTCCCTGTGCGGGCTGCTGGGGAAAGGCGGGGGTTGTGCTGGAAAAGCACGTAGCATCTAGTGCCTCCCCATGGATATGGGAGGTAATTAGCGGAATTCTCCCTGCCAGGGAACACCTGTGACAACAGGCAGATGCGTGGAGGGCGGCCCCAACCTTCCCCACACAGTCAGCCGTGTTCCGGAATTCTGAGTGTGGGGAGGTTCCGTCTTATGTCTGCAGCACCCGGGATCTCGTAGGAGCCCTTCGAGAGTCTTCCCTGAGTCCCTCCCAGTGCGGGCAGCCAGGGAAAGGCGGGGGTTGGGCTGGAAACGCAGGTAGCATCTAGTGCCTCCCCATGGACAGGGGAGGAAATTAGCGGAATTCCCCCTGCCAGGGAACACCTGTGACACCAGGCAGCTGCATGGAGGGCGGCCCTAAACCTCACCCACCCAGTCACACGTGTTCCGGAATTCTGAGTGTGGGGAGGTTCCGTCTTCTGTCTGCAGCACCCGGGTTCTCCTAGTAGCCTTTCGAGTGTCTTCCCCCAGTCCCTCCCTGTGCGGGCTGCTGGGGAAAGGCGGGGTGTAAGGTGGAAAAGCAGGTAGCATCTTGTGCCTCCCCATGGACAAGGGAGTTAATTAGCGGACTTCCCCCTGCAAGGGAACACCTGTGACACCAGGCAGCTGCGTGGAGGGCGGCCCCGAACCTCCCCCACACAGTCAGCCGTCTTCCGGTATTCTGAGTGTGGGGAGGTTCCGTCTTATGTCTGCAGCACCCGGGTTCACCTAGGAGCCCATCGAGTGTCTTCCACCAGTCCCTCCCTGTGCTGGCTGCCGGGGAAAGGAGGGGGTTGTGCTGGAAACGCAGGTA
This sequence comes from Camelus bactrianus, assembly GCF_048773025.1. Taxonomy (NCBI): domain Eukaryota; kingdom Metazoa; phylum Chordata; class Mammalia; order Artiodactyla; family Camelidae; genus Camelus; species Camelus bactrianus. The sequence continues at coordinate 6,870,034 of NW_027413957.1, read as the reverse complement.
GCATCTAGAGCCTCCCCATGGACAGGGGAGGTAATTAGCGGAATTCCCCCTGCCAGGGAACACCTGTGACACAAGGCAGCTGCGTGGAGGGCGGCCCCGAACCTCCCCCACACAGTCAGCCGTGTTCCGGAATTCTGAGTGTGGGGAGGTTCCGTCTTATGTCTGCGGCACCTGGGTTCACCTAGGAGCCCGTCGAGTGTCTTCCCCCAATCCCACACTGTGCGGGCTGCCGGGGAATGGCGGAGGTTGGGCTGGAAAAGCTTGTAGCATCTTGTGCCTCCCCATGGACAAGGGAGGTATTTAGCGGACTTCCCCCTGCCAGGGAACACCTGTGACACCAGGCAGCTGCGTGGAGTGCGGCCCTAAACCTCACCCACACAGTCACACGTGTTCCGGAATTCTGAGTGTGGGGAGGTTCCGTCTTCTGTCTGCAGCACCCGGGATCTCCTAGGAGCCCTTCGAGTGTCTTCCCCGAATCCCTCCCACTGCGGGCTGCCGGGGAAAGGCGGGGGTTGGGCTGGAAACTCAGGTAGCATCTAGTGCCTCCCCATGGACAAAGGAGGTAATTAGCGGAATTCTCCCTGCCAGGGAACACCTGTGACACCTGGCAGCTACGTGGAGGGCGGCCCCGAACCTCCCCCACACAGTCAGCCGTGTTCCGGTATTCTGAGTGTGGGGAGGTTCCGTCTTATGTCTGCAGCACCCGGGTTCACCTAGGAGCCCTTCGAGTGTCTTCCCCCAGTCCCTCCCTGTGCGGGCTGCTGGGGAAAGGCGGGGGTTGGGCTGGAAAAGCAGGTAGCATCTAGTGCCTCCCCATGGATATGGGAGATAATTAGCGGAATTCCCCCTGCCAGGGAACACCTGTGACAACAGGCAGATGCGTGGAGGGCGGCCCCGAACCTCCCCCACACAGTCAACCGTGTTCCGGAATTCTGAGTGTGGGGAGGTTCCGTCTTCTGTCTGCAGTACCCGGGATCTCCTAGGAGCCCTTCGAGTGACTTCCCCAGTCCCTCCCTGTGCGGGCTGCTGGGGAAAGGCGGGGGTTGGGCTGGAAAAGCAGGTAGCATCTAGTGCCTCCCCATGGACAAGGGAGGTAATTAGCGGACTTCCCCCTACCAGGGAACACCTGTGACACCAGGCAGCTGCGTGGAGGGCGGCCCCGAACCTCCCCCACACAGTCAGCCGTGTTCCGGAATTCTGAGTGTGGGGAGGTTCCGTCTTCTGTCTGCAGCACCCGGGATCTCCTAGGAGCCCTTCGAGTGTCTTCCCCGAATCCCTCCCACTGCGGGCTGCCCGGGAAAGGCGGGGGTTGGGCTGGAAACTCAGGTAGCATCTATTGCCTCCCCATGGACAGGGGAGGTAATTAGCGGACTTCCCCCTGCCAGGGAACAACTGTGACACCAGGAAGCTGCGTGGAGTGCGGCCCTAAACCTCACCCACACAGTCACACGTGTTCCGGAATTCTGAGTGTGGGGAGGTTCCGTCTTCTGTCTGCAGCACCCGGGATCTCCTAGGAGCCCTTCGAGTGACTTCCCCAGTCCCCCCCTTGTGCAGGCTGCTGGGGAAAGGCGGGGGTTGTGCTGGAAAAGCACGTAGCATCTAGTGCCTCCCCATGGATATGGGAGGTAATTAGCGGAATTCTCCCTGCCAGGGAACACCTGTGACAACAGGCAGATGCGTGGAGGGCGGCCCCAACCTTCCCCACACAGTCAGCCGTGTTCCGGAATTCTGAGTGTGGGGAGGTTCCGTCTTATGTCTGCAGCACCCGGGATCTCGTAGGAGCCCTTCGAGAGTCTTCCCCGAGTCCCTCCCAGTGCGGGCAGCCAGGGAAAGGCGGGGGTTGGGCTGGAAACGCAGGTAGCATCTAGTGCCTCCCCATGGACAGGGGAGGAAATTAGCGGAATTCCCCCTGCCAGGGAACACCTGTGACACCAGGCAGCTGCATGGAGGGCGGCCCTAAACCTCACCCACCCAGTCACACGTGTTCCGGAATTCTGAGTGTGGGGAGGTTCCGTCTTCTGTCTGCAGCACCCGGGTTCTCCTAGTAGCCTTTCGAGTGTCTTCCCCCAGTCCCTCCCTGTGCGGGCTGCTGGGGAAAGGCGGGGTGTAAGGTGGAAAAGCAGGTAGCATCTTGTGCCTCCCCATGGACAAGGGAGGTAATTAGCGGAATTCCCCCTGCAAGGGAACACCTGTGACACCAGGCAGCTGCGTGGAGGTCGGCCCCGAACCTCCCCCACACAGTCAGCCGTCTTCCGGAATTCTGAGTGTGGGGAGGTTCCGTCTTATGTCTGCAGCACCCGGGTTCACCTAGGAGCCCATCGAGTGTCTTCCACCAGTCCCTCCCTGTGCTGGCTGCCGGGGAAAGGAGGGGGTAGTGCTGGAAACGCAGGTAGCATCTAGAGCCTCCCCATGGACAGGGGAGGTAATTAGCGGACTTCCCCCTGCCAGGGAACACCTGTGACACAAGGCAGCTGCGTGGAGGGCGGCCCCGAACCTCCCCCACACAGTCAGCCGTGTTCCGGTATTCTGAGTGTGGGGAGGTTCCGTCTTATGTCTGCAGCACCCGGGTTCACCTAGGAGCCCTTCGAGTGTCTTCCCCCAGTCCCTCCCTGTGCGGGCTGCTGGGGAAAGGCGGGGGTTGGGCTGGAAAAGCAGGTAGCATCTAGTGCCTCCCCATGGATATGGGAGATAATTAGCGGAATTCCCCCTGCCAGGGAACACCTGTGACAACAGGCAGATGCGTGGAGGGCGGCCCCGAACCTCCCCCACACAGTCAACCGTGTTCCGGAATTCTGAGTGTGGGGAGGTTCCGTCTTCTGTCTGCAGTACCCGGGATCTCCTAGGAGCCCTTCGAGTGACTTCCCCAGTCCCTCCCTGTGCGGGCTGCTGGGGAAAGGCGGGGGTTGGGCTGGAAAAGCAGGTAGCATCTAGTGCCTCCCCATGGACAAGTGATGTAATTAGCGGACTTCCCCCTACCAGGGAACACCTGTGACACCAGGCAGCTGCGTGGAGGGCGGCCCCGAACCTCCCCCACACAGTCAGCCGTGTTCCGGAATTCTGAGTGTGGGGAGGTTCCGTCTTCTGTCTGCAGCACCCGGGATCTCCTAGGAGTCCTTCGAGTGTCTTCCCCGAATCCCTCCCACTGCGGGCTGCCCGGGAAAGGCGGGGGTTGGGATGGAAACTCAGGTAGCATCTATTGCCTCCCCATGGACAGGGGAGGTAATTAGCGGACTTCCCCCTGCCAGGGAACAACTGTGACACCAGGAAGCTGCGTGGAGTGCGGCCCTAAACCTCACCCACACAGTCACACGTGTTCCGGAATTCTGAGTGTGGGGAGGTTCCGTCTTCTGTCTGCAGCACCCGGGATCTCCTAGGAGCCCTTCGAGTGACTTCCCCAGTCCCTCCCTGTGCGGGCTGCTGGGGAAAGGCGGGGGTTGTGCTGGAAAAGCACGTAGCATCTAGTGCCTCCCCATGGATATGGGAGGTAATTAGCGGAATTCTCCCTGCCAGGGAACACCTGTGACAACAGGCAGATGCGTGGAGGGCGGCCCCAACCTTCCCCACACAGTCAGCCGTGTTCCGGAATTCTGAGTGTGGGGAGGTTCCGTCTTATGTCTGCAGCACCCGGGATCTCATAGGAGCCCTTCGAGAGTCTTCCCCGAGTCCCTCCCAGTGCGGGCAGCCAGGGAAAGGCGGGGGTTGGGCTGGAAACGCAGGTAGCATCTAGTGCCTCCCCATGGACAGGGGAGGAAATTAGCGGAATTCCCCCTGCCAGGGAACACCTGTGACACCAGGCAGCTGCATGGAGGGCGGCCCTAAACCTCACCCACCCAGTCACACGTGTTCCGGAATTCTGAGTGTGGGGAGGTTCCGTCTTCTGTCTGCAGCACCCGGGTTCTCCTAGTAGCCTTTCGAGTGTCTTCCCCCAGTCCCTCCCTGTGCGGGCTGCTGGGGAAAGGCGGGGTGTAAGGTGGAAAAGCAGGTAGCATCTTGTGCCTCCCCATGGACAAGGGAGTTAATTAGCGGACTTCCCCCTGCAAGGGAACACCTGTGACACCAGGCAGCTGCGTGGAGGGCGGCCCCGAACCTCCCCCACACAGTCAGCCGTCTTCCGGTATTCTGAGTGTGGGGAGGTTCCGTCTTATGTCTGCAGCACCCGGGTTCACCTAGGAGCCCATCGAGTGTCTTCCACCAGTCCCTCCCTGTGCTGGCTGCCGGGGAAAGGAGGGGGTTGTGCTGGAAACGCAGGTAGCATCTAGAGCCTCCCCATGGACAGGGGAGGTAATTAGCGGAATTCCCCCTGCCAGGGAACACCTGTGACACAAGGCAGCTGCGTGGAGGGCGGCCCCGAACTTCCCCCACACAGTCAGCCGTGTTCCGGAATTCTGAGTGTGGGGAGGTTCCGTCTTATGTCTGCGGCACCTGGGTTCACCTAGGAGCCCGTCGAGTGTCTTCCCCCAATCCCACACTGTGCGGGCTGCCGGGGAATGGCGGAGGTTGGGCTGGAAAAGCTTGTAGCATCTTGTGCCTCCCCATGGACAAGGGAGGTATTTAGCGGACTTCCCCCTGCCAGGGAACACCTGTGACACCAGGCAGCTGCGTGGAGTGCGGCCCTAAACCTCACCCACACAGTCACACGTGTTCCGGAATTCTGAGTGTGGGGAGGATCCGTCTTATGTCTGCAGCACCCGGGTACACCTAGGAGCCCTTCGAGTGTCTTCCACCAGTCCCTCCCTTTGCTGGCTGCCGGGGAAAGGAGGGGGTTGTGCTGGAAACGCAGGTAGCATCTAGTGCCTCCCCATGGACAGGGGAGGTAATTAGCGGTCTTCCCCCTACCAGGGAACACCTGTGACACCAGGAAGCTGTGTGGAGGGGGGCCCTAAATCTTACCCACACAGTCAACCGTGTTCCGGAATTCTGAGTGTGGGGAGGTTCCGTCTTATGTCTGCAGCACCCGGGTTCCCCTAGGAGCCCTTCGAGTGTCTTCCCCAAGTCCCTCCCTGTGCGGGCTGCTGGGGAAATGCGGGGGTTGGGCTGGAAAAGCAGGTAGCATCTAGTGCCTTACCAAGGACCGGAGAGGTAATTAGCGGTCTTCCACCTACCAGGGAACACCTGTGACACCAGGCAGCTGCGCGGAGGGCGGCCCCGAACCTCCCCAACACAGTCATCAGTGTTCCGGTATTCTGAGTGTGGGGAGGATCCGTCTTCTGTCTACAGCACCCGGGATCTCCTAGGAGCCCTTCGAGAGTCTTCCCCGAAGCCCTCCCAGTGCGGGCAGCCGGGGAAAGGCGGGGGTTGGGCTGGAAACTCAGGTAGCATCTAGTGCCTCCCCATGGACAGGGGAGGTAATTAGCGGTCTTCCCCCTACCAGGGAACACCTGTGACACCAGGAAGCTGTGTGGAGGGCGGCCCAAAACCTCACCCACACAGTCACCCGTGTTCCGGAATTCTGAGTGTGGGGAGGTTCCGTCTTATGTCTGCAGCACCCGGGTTCTCCTAGGAGCCCTTCGAGTGTCTTCCCCAAGTCCCTCCCTTTGCGGGCTGCTGGGGAAAGGCGGGGGTTGGGCTGGAAAAGCAGGTAGCATCTAGTGCCTCCCCATGGACAAGGGAGGTAATTAGCGGACTTCCCCCTGCCAGGAAACACCTGTGACACCAGGCAGCTGCGTGTAGGGCGGCCCCGAACCTTCCCCACACAGTCAGCCGTGTTCCGGAATTCTGAGCGTGGGGAGGTTCCGTCTTCTGTCTGCAGCACCCGGGATCTCCTAGGAGCCCTTCGAGAGTCTTCCCCGAGTCCCTCCCTGTGCGGGCAGCCAGGGAAAGGCGGGGGTTGGGCTGGAAACGCAGGTAGCATCTAGTGCCTCCCCATGTACAGGGGAGGTAATTAGCATACTTCCCCCTGCCAGGGAACACCTGTGACACCAGGCAGCTGCGTGGAGGGCGGCCCCGTACCTCCCCCACACAGTCAGCCGTGTTCCGGAATTCTGAGGATGGGGAGGTTCCGTCTTATGTCTGCAGCACCCGGGTTCTCCTAGGAGCCCTTCGAGTGTCTTCCCCAAGTCCCTCCCTGTGCGGGCTGCTGGGGAAAGCGGGGGTTGGGCTGGAAAAGCAGGTAGCATCTAGTGCCTCCCCATGGACAAGGGAGGTAATTAGCGGACTTCCCCCTGCCAGGGAACACCTGTGACACCAGGCAGCTGCGTGAAGGGCGGCCCCGAACCTTCCCCACACAGTCACCCGTGTTCCGGAATTCTGAGTGTGGGGAGGTTCCGTCTTAAGTCTGCAGCACCCGGGATCTCCTAGGAGCCCTTCGAGAGTCTTCCCCGAGTCCCTCCCAGTGCGGGAAGCCAGGGAAAGGCGGGGGTTGGGCTGGAAACGCAGGTAGCATCTAGTGCCTCCCCATGTACAGGGGAGGTAATAAGCGGACTTCCCCCTGCCAGGGAACACCTGTGACACCAGGCAGCTGCGTGGAGGGTGGCCCCGAACCTCCCCCACACAGTCAACCGTGTTCCGGATTTCTGAGTGTGGGGAGGTTCCGTCTTATGTTTGCAGCACCCGGGATCTACTAGGAACCCTTCGAGAGCATTCCCCGAGTCCCTCCCAGTGAGGGCAGCCGGGGAACTGCGGGGGTTGGGCTGGAAAAGCAGGTAGCATCTAGTGCCTCCCCATGGACAAGGGAGGTAATTAGCAGACTTCCCCCTGCCAGGGAACAAATGTGACACCAGGAAGCTGCGTGGAGTGCGGCCCTAAACCTCACCCACACAGTCAGCCGTGTTCCGGAATTCTGAGTGTGGGGAGGTTCCGTCTTCTGTCTGCAGCACCCGGGTTCTCCTAGGAGCCTTTCGAGTGTCTTCCCCCAGTCCCTCCCTGTGCGGGCTGGCGGGGAAAGGCGGAGGTTGGGCTGGAAAAGCAGGTAGCATCTAGTGCCTCCCCATGGACATGGGAGGTAATTAGCGGACTTCCCCCTGCCAGGGAACACCTGCGACACCAGGCAGCTGCGTGGAGTGCGGCACCGAAACTCCCCCACCCAGTCAACCGTGTTCCGGAATTCTGAGTGTGGGGAGGTTCCGTCTTCTGTCTGCAGCACCCGGGATCTCCTAGTAGCCCTTCGAGTGTCTTCCCAGAGTCCCTCCCTGTGCGGGCTGCCGGGGAAATGAGGGGGTTGTGCTGGAAAAGCAGGTAGCATTTAGTGCCTCCCCATGGACAGGGGAGGTAATTAGCGGACTTCCACCTGCCAGGGAACACCTGTGACACCAGGCAGCTGCGTGGAGGGCGGCCCCGAACCTCCCCAACACAGTCATCCGTGTTCCGGGATTCTGAGTGTGGGGAGGTTCCGTCTTCTGTCTGCAGCACCCGGGATCTCCTAGGAGCCCTTCGAGAGTCTTCCCCGAGTCCCTCCCAGTGCGGGCAACCGGGGAAATGCGGGGGATGGGCTGGAAACTCAGGTAGCATCTAGTGCCTCCCCATGGACAGGGGAGGTATTTAGCGGTCTTCCCCCTACTAGGGAACACCTGTGACACCAGGAAGCTGTGTGGAGGGCGGCCCTAAACCTCACCCACACAGTCACCCTTGTTCCGGAATTCTGAGTGTGGGGAGGATCCGTCTTATGTCTGCAGCACCCGGGTTCTCCTAGGAGCCCTTCGAGTGTCTTCCCCAAGTCCCTCACTGTGCGGGCTGCTGGGGAAAGGCGGGGGCTGGGCTGGAAAAGCAGGTAGCATCTAGTGCCTCCCCATGGACAAGGGAAGTAATTAGCGTACTTCCCCCTGCCAGGGAACACCTGTGACACCAGGCAGCTGCGTGGACGGCGGCCCCGAACCTTCCCCACACAGTCAGACGTGTTCCGGAATTCTGAGTGTGGGGAGGTTCCGTCTTTTGTCTGCAGCACCCGGGATCTCCTAGGAGCCCTTCGAGAGTCTTCCCCGAGTCCCTCCCAGTGCGGGCAGCCAGGGAAATGCGGTGGTTGGGCTGGAAACGCAGGTAGCATCTAGTGCCTCCCCATGGACAAGGGAGGTAATTAGCGGACTTCCCCCTGCCAGGGAACAACTGTGACACCAGGAAGCTGCGTGGAGGGCGGCCCCGAACCTCCCCCACACAGTCAGCCGTGTTCCGGAATTCTGAGTGTGGGGAGGTTCCGTCTTATGTCTGCAGCACCCGGGTTCACCTAGGAGCCCTTCAAGTGTCTTCCCCCAGTCCCTCACTTTGCGGGCTGGTGGAGAAAGGCGGGGGTTGGGCTGGAAAAGCAGGTAGCATCTAGTGCCTCCCCATGGACATGGGAGGTAATTAGCGGAATTCCCCCTGCCAGGGAACACCTGTGACACAAGGCAGCTGCGTGGAGGGCGGCCCCGAACCTTCCCCACACATTCAGCCGTGTTCCGGAATTCTGAGTGTGGGTAGGTTCCGTCTTATGTCTGCAGAACCCGGGATCTCGTAGGAGCCCTTCGAGAGTCTTCCCCGAGTCCCTCCCAGTGCGGGCAGCCAGGGAAAGGCGGGGGTTTGGCTGGAAACGCAGGTAGCATCTAGTGCCTCCCCATGGACATGGGAGGTAATTAGCGGACTTCCCCCTGCCAGGGAACACCTGTGACACCAGGCAGCTGCGTGGAGGGCGGCCCCGTACCTCCCCCACACAGTCAACCGTGTTCCGGAATTCTGAGTGTGGGGAGGTTCCGTCTTCTGTCTGCAGCACCCGGGATCTCCTAGGAGCCCTTCGAGTGTCTTCCCAGAGTCCCTCCCTGTGCTGGTTGCCGGGGAAAGGAGGGGGTTGTGCTGGAAACTCACGTAGCATCTAGTGCCTCCCCATGGACAGGGGAGGTAATTAGCGGACTTCCACCTGCCAGGGAACACCTGTGACACCAGGCAACAGCGTGGAGGGAGGCCCCGAACCTCCCCCACACAGTCAGCCGTGTTCCGGGATTCTGAGTGTGGGGAGGTTACGTCTTATGTCTGCAGCACCCGGGATCTCCTAGGAGCCCTTCGAGAGTCTTCCCCGAGTCCCTCCCAGTGCGGGCAGCTGGGGAACGGCGGGGGTTGGGCTGGAAAATCAGGTTGCATCTAGTGCCTCCCCATGGACAAGGGAGGTAAATAGCGGACTTACCCCTGCCAGGGAACAACTGTGACACCAGGAATCTTCGTGGAGTGCGGCCCTAAACCTCACCAACACAGTCACACGTGTTCCGGAATTCTGAGTGTGAGGAGGTTCCGTCTTCTGTCTGCAGCACCCGGGTTCTCCTAGTAGCCTTAGCCTTACGAGTGTCTTACCCCAGTCCTTCCCTGTGCGGGCTGCTGGGGAAAGGCGGGGGTTTGGCTGGAAAAGCAGGTAGCATTAGTGCCTCCCCATGGACAAGGGAGGTAATTAGCGGACTTCCCCCTGCAAGGGAACACCTGTGACACCAGGCAGCTGCGTGGAGGGCGGCCCCGAACCTCCCCCACACAGTCAGTCGTGTTCCGGAATTCTGAGTGTGGGGAGTTTCCGTCTTCTGTCTGCAGCACCCGGGATCTCCTAGGAGCCCTTCGAGTGTCTTCCCCGAATCCCTCCCACTGCGGGCTGCCGGGGAAAGGCGGGGGTTGTGCTGGAAACTCAGGTAGCATCTAGTGCCTCCCCATGGACAGGGGAGGTTATTAGCGGAATTCCCCCTGCCAGGGAACACCTGTGACAACAGGCAGCTGCGTGGAGGGCGGCCCCGAACCTCCCACACACAGTCAGCCGTGTTCCGGAATTTTGAGTGTGGGGAGGTTCCGTCTTATGTCTGCAGCAACCGGGTTCACCTAGGAGCCCTTAGAGGGTCTTCCCCCAGTCCCTCACTGTGCGGGCTGCCGGGGAATGACGGAGGTTGGGCTGGAAAAGCAGGTAGCATCTTGTGCCTCCCCATGGACAAGGGAGGTAATTAGCGGACTTCCCCCTGCCAGGGAACACCTGTGACACCAGGCAGCTGCGTGGATGGCGACCCCGAACCTCCCCCACACAGTCAACCGTGTTCCGGAATTCTGAGTGTGGGGAGGTTCCGTCTTCTGTCTGCAGCACCCGGGATCTCCTAGGAGCCCTTCGAGTGTCTTTCCAGAGTCCCTCCCTTTGCGGGCTGCCGGGGAAAGGAGGGGGTTGTGCTGGAAACGCAGGTAGCATCTAGTGCCTCCCCATGGACAGGGGAGGTAATTAGCGGACTTCCACCTGCCAGGGAACACCTGTGACACAAGGCAGCTGCGTGGAGAGCGGCCCCGAACCTCCCTCACACAGTCATCCGTGTTCCGGAATTCTGAGTGTGGGGAGGTTCCGTCTTCTGTCTGCAGCACCCGGGATCTCATAGGAGCCCTTCGAGAGTCTTCCCCGAGTCCCTCCCTGTGCGGGCAGCCGGGGAAAGGCGGGGGTTGGGCTGGAAACTCAGGTAGCATCTAGTGCCTCCCCATGGACAGGGGAGGTAATTAGCGGTCTTCCCCCTACCAGGGAACACCTGTGACACCAGGAAGCTGTGTGGAGGGCGGCCCTAAACCTCACCCACACAGTCACCCGTGTTCCGGAATTCTGAGTGTGGGGAGGTTCCGTCTTATGTCTGCAGCACCCGGGTTCTCCTAGGAGCCCTTCGAGTGTCTTCCCCAAGTCCCTCCCTGTGCGGGCTGCTGGGGAAAGGCGGGGGTTGGGCTGGAAAAGCAGGTAGCATCTAGTGCCTCCCCATGGACAAGGGAGGTAATTAGCGGACTTCCCCCTGCCAGGGAACACCTGTGACACCAGGCAGCTGCGTGGAGGGCGGCCCCGAACCTTCCCCACAGAGTCAGCCGTGTTCCGGAATTCTGAATGTGGGGAGGTTCCGTCTTCTGTCTGCAGCACCCGGGATCTCCTAGGAGCCCTTCGAGAGTCTTCCCCGAGTCTCTCCCAGTGCGGGCAGCCAGGAAAGGCGGGGGTTGGGCTGGAAACGCAGGTAGCATCTAATGCCTCCCCATGGACAGGGGAGGTAATTAGCGGACTTCCCCCTGCCAGGGAACACCTTTGACACCAGGCAGCTGCGTGGAGTGCGGCCCCGAACCTCCCCCACACAGTCAACCGTGTTCTGGAATTCTGAGTGTGGGGAGGTTCCGTCTTCTGTCTGCAGCACCCAGGATCTCCTAGGAGCCCTTCGAGTGTCTTCCCAAAGTCCCTCCCTGTGCGGGCTGCCGGGGAAAGGAGGGGGTTTTTCTGGAAACGCAGGTAGCATCTATTGCCTCCCCATGGACAGGGGAGGTAATTAGCGGACTTCCACCTGCCAGGGAATACCTGTGACACCAGGCAACTGCGTGGAGGGCGGCCCCGAACCTCCCCCACACAGTCAGCCGTGTTCCGGAAGTCTGAGTGTGGGGAGGTTCCGTCTTATGTCTGCAGCACCCGGGATCTACTAGGAGCCTTTCGAGAGTCTTCCCCGAGTCCCTCCCAGTGCGGGCAGCCGGGGAACGGCGGGGGTTGGGCTGGAAAAGGAGGTACCATCTAGTGCCTCCCCATGGACAAGGGAGGTAATTAGCGGACTTCCCCCTGCCAGGGAACTCCTGTGACACCAGGAAGCTGCGTGGAGTGCGGCCCTAAACCTCACCCACAAAGTCACACGTGTTCCGGAATTCTGAGTGTGGGGAGGTTCCGTCTTCTGTCTGCAGCACCCGGGTTCTCCTAGGAGCCTTTCGAGTGTCTTCCCCCAGTCCCTCCCTGTGCGGGCTGCCGGGGAATGGCGGGGGTTGGGCTGGAAAAGCAGGTAGCATCTTGTGCCTCCCCATGGACAAGGGAGGTAATTAGCGGACTTCCCCCTGCCACGGAACACTTGTGACACCAGGCAGCTGCGTGGAGGGCGGCCCCGTACCTCCCCCACACAGTCAGCCGTGTTCCGGAATTCTGAGTGTGGGTAGGTTCCGTCTTATGTCTGCAGCACTCGGGTTCACCTAGGAGCCCTTCGAGTATCTTCCCCCAGTCCCTCACTGTGCGGGCTGCCGGGGAATGGCAGAGGTTGGGCTGGAAAAGCAGGTAGAATCTTGTGCCTCCCCATGGACAAGGGAGGTAATTAGCGGAATTCCCCCTGCCAGGGAACACCTGTGACACCAGGCAGCTGCGTGGAGGGCGGCACCGAAACTCCCCCACACAGTCAAACGTGTTCCGGAATTCTGAGTGTGGGGAGGTTTCGTCTTCTGTCTGCAGCACCCGGGATCTTCTAGGAGCCCTTCGTGTGTCTTCCCAGAGTCCCTCCCTTTGCGGGCTGCCGGGGAAAGGAGGGGGTTGTGCTGGAAACGCAAGTAGCATCTAGTGCCTCCCCATGGACAGGGGAGGTAATTAGCGGACTTCCACCTGCCAGGGAACACCTGTGACACCAGGCAGCTTCGTGGAGGGCGGCCCCTAACCTCCCCAACACAGTCATCCGTGTTCCGGAATTCTGAGTGTGGGGAGGTTCCGTCTTCTGTCTACAGCACCCGGGATCTCCTAGGAGCCCTTCGAGAGTCTTCCCCGAGTCCCTCCCAGTGCGGGCAGCCGGGGAAAGGCGGGGGTTGGGCTGGAAACTCAGGTAGCATCTAGTGCCTCCCCATGGACAGGGGAGGTATTTAGCGGTCTTCCCCCTACCAGGGAACACCTGTGACACCAGGAAGCTATGTGGAGGGCGGCCCAAAACCTCACCCACACAGTCACCCGTGTTCCGGAATTTTGAGTGTGGGGAGGTTCCGTCTTATGTCTGCAGCACCCGGGTTCTCCTAGGAGCCCTTCGAGTGTCTTCCCCAAGTCCCTCCCTGTGCGGGCTGCTGAGGAAAGGCGGGGGTTTGGCTGGAAAAGCAGGTAGCATCTAGTGCCTCCCCATGGACAGGGGAGGTAATTAGCGGACTTCCCCCTGCCAGGGAACACCTGTGACACCAGGCAGCTGCGTGGAGGGCGGCCCCGAACCTTCCCCACACAGTCAGCCGTGTTCCGGAATTCTGAGTGTGGGGAGGTTCCGTCTTAAGTCTGCAGCACCCGGAATCTCCTAGGAGCCCTTCGAGAGTCTTCCCCGAGTCCCTCCCAGTGCGGGCAGCCAGGGAAAGGCGGGGGTTGGGCTGGAAACGCAGGTAGCATCTAGTGCCTCCCCATGGACAGGGGAGGTAATTAGCGGACTTCCCCCTGCCAGGGAACACCTGTGACACCAGGCAGCTGCGTGGAGGGCGGCCCCGAACCTCCCCAACACAGTCAACCGTGTTCCGGAATTCTGAGTGTGGGGAGGTTCCGTCTTATGTCTGCAGCACCCGGGATCTCCTAGGAACCCTTCGAGAGTCTTCCCCGAGTCCCTCCTAGTGCGGGCAGCCGGGGAACGGCGGGGGTTGGGCTGGAAAAGCAGGTAGCATCTAGTGCCTCCCCATGGACTAGGGAGGTAATTAGTGGACTTCCCCCTGCCAGGGAACACCTGTGACACCAGGAAGCTGCGTGGAGTGCGGCCCTAAACCTCACACACACAGTCACACGTGTTCCGGAATTCTGAGTGTGGGGAGGTTCCGTCTTCTGTCTGCAGCACCCGGTTTCTCCTAGGAGCCTTTCGAGTGTCTTCCCCTAGTCCCTCGCTGTGCGGGCTGCCGGGGAAAGGCGGGGGTTTGGCTGGAAAAGCAGGTAGCATCTTGTGCCTCCCCATGGACAGGGGAGGTAATTAGCGGACTTCCACCTGCCAGGGAACACCTGTGACACCAGGCAGCTGCGTAGAGGGTGGCCCCGAACCTCCCCAACACAGTCATCCGTGTTCCGGAATTCTGAGTTTGGGGAGTTTCCGTCTTCTGTCTGCAGCACCCGGGATCTCCTAGGAGCCCTTCGAGAGTCTTCCCCGAGTCCCTCCCAGTGCGGGCAGCCGGGGAAAGGCGGGGGTTGGGCTGGAAACTCAGGTAGCATCTAGTGCCTCCCCATGGACAGGGGATGTAATTAGCGGTCTTCCCCCTACCAGGGAACACCTGTGACACCAGGAAGCTGTGTGGAGGGCGGCCCTAAACATCACCCACACAGTCACCCGTGTTCCGGAATTCTGAGTGTGGGGAGGTTCCGTCTTATGTCAGCAGCACCCGGGATCTCCTAGGAGCCCTTCGAGAGTCTTCCCCGAGTCCCTTCCAGTGCGGGCAGCCAGGGAAATTCGGGGGTTGGGCTGGAAACGCAGGTAGCATCTAGTGCCTCCCCATGTACAGGGGAGGTAATTAGCGGACTTCCCCCTGCCAGGGAACACCTGTGACACCAGGCAGCTTCGTGGAGGGCGGCCCCGAACCTCCCCCACACAGTCAGCCGTGTTCCGGAATTCTGAGTGTGGGGAGGTTCCGTCTTCTGTCTACAGCACCCGGGATCTCCTAGGAGCCCTTCCAGAGTCTTCCCCGAGTCCCTCCCAGTGCGGGCAGCCGGGGAAAGGCGGGGGTTGGGCTGGAAACTCAGGTAGCATCTAGTGCCTCCCCATGGACAGGGGAGGTAATTAGCGGTCTTCCCCCTACCAGGGAACACCTGTGACACCAGGAAGCTGTGTGGAGGGCGGCCCAAAACCTCACCCACACAGTCACCCGTGTTCCGGAATTCTGAGGGTGGGGAGGTTCCGTCTTCTGTCTGCAGCACCCGGGATCTCCTAGGAGCCCTTCGAGTGTCTTCCCCGAATCCCTCCCACTGCGGGCTGCCAGGGAAAGGCTGGGGTTGGGCTGGAAACTCAGGTAGCATCTAGTGCCTCCCCATGGACAGGGGAGGTAATTAGCGGACTTCTCCCTGCCAGGGAAAACCTGTGACACCAGGCAGCTTCGTGGAGGGCGGTCCCGAACCTCCCACACAGTCAGCCGTGTTCCGGAATCCTGAGTGTGGGGAGGTTCAGTCTTATGTCTGCAGCACCCGGGTTCACCTAGGAACCCTTCGAGTGTCTTCCCCCAGTCCCTCACTGTGCGGGCTGCCGGGGAAAGTAGGGGGTTGTTCTGGAAACGCAGGTAGCATCTAGTGCCTCCCCATGGACAGGGGAGGTAATTAGCGGACTTCCACCTGCCAGGGAACACCTGTGACACCAGGCAGCTGCGTGGAGGGCGGCCCCGAACCTCCCAAACCCAGTCATCCGTGTTCCGGAATTCTGAGTGTGGGGAGGTTCCGTCTTCTGTCTGCAGCACCCGGGATCTCCTAGGAGCCCTTCCAGAGTCTTCCCCGAGTCCCTCCCAGTGCGGGCAGCCGGGGAAAGGCGGGGGTTGGGCTGGAAACTCAGGTAGCATCTAGTGCCTCCCCATGGACAGGGGAGGTAATTAGCGGACTTCCCCCTGCCAGGGAACACCTGTGACACCAGGCAGCTGCGTGGAGGGCGGCCCCGAACCTCCCCAACACAGTCAGCCGTCTTCCGGTATTCTGAGTGTGGGGAGGTTCCGTCTTCTGTCTGCAGCACCCGGGTTCTCCTAGTAGCCTTTCGAGTGTCTTCCCCCAGTCCCTCCCTGTGCGGGCTGCTGGGGAAAGGCGGGGTGTAAGGTGGAAAAGCAGGTAGCATC
Organism: Camelus bactrianus; assembly: GCF_048773025.1. Lineage (NCBI taxonomy): Eukaryota > Metazoa > Chordata > Mammalia > Artiodactyla > Camelidae > Camelus > Camelus bactrianus. Next base: position 6,854,605 of record NW_027413957.1, on the reverse strand, counting down.
TTGTGCCTCCCCATGGACAAGGGAGTTAATTAGCGGACTTCCCCCTGCAAGGGAACACCTGTGACACCAGGCAGCTGCGTGGAGGGCGGCCCCGAACCTCCCCCACACAGTCAGCCGTCTTCCGGTATTCTGAGTGTGGGGAGGTTCCGTCTTATGTCTGCAGCACCCGGGTTCACCTAGGAGCCCATCGAGTGTCTTCCACCAGTCCCTCCCTGTGCTGGCTGCCGGGGAAAGGAGGGGGTTGTGCTGGAAACGCAGGTAGCATCTAGAGCCTCCCCATGGACAGGGGAGGTAATTAGCGGAATTCCCCCTGCCAGGGAACACCTGTGACACAAGGCAGCTGCGTGGAGGGCGGCCCCGAACCTCCCCCACACAGTCAGCCGTGTTCCGGAATTCTGAGTGTGGGGAGGTTCCGTCTTATGTCTGCGGCACCTGGGTTCACCTAGGAGCCCGTCGAGTGTCTTCCCCCAATCCCACACTGTGCGGGCTGCCGGGGAATGGCGGAGGTTGGGCTGGAAAAGCTTGTAGCATCTTGTGCCTCCCCATGGACAAGGGAGGTATTTAGCGGACTTCCCCCTGCCAGGGAACACCTGTGACACCAGGCAGCTGCGTGGAGTGCGGCCCTAAACCTCACCCACACAGTCACACGTGTTCCGGAATTCTGAGTGTGGGGAGGTTCCGTCTTATGTCTGCAGCACCCGGGTACACCTAGGAGCCCTTCGAGTGTCTTCCACCAGTCCCTCCCTTTGCTGGCTGCCGGGGAAAGGAGGGGGTTGTGCTGGAAACGCAGGTAGCATCTAGTGCCTCCCCATGGACAGGGGAGGTAATTAGCGGTCTTCCCCCTACCAGGGAACACCTGTGACACCAGGAAGCTGTGTGGAGGGGGGCCCTAAATCTTACCCACACAGTCAACCGTGTTCCGGAATTCTGAGTGTGGGGAGGTTCCGTCTTATGTCTGCAGCACCCGGGTTCCCCTAGGAGCCCTTCGAGTGTCTTCCCCAAGTCCCTCCCTGTGCGGGCTGCTGGGGAAATGCGGGGGTTGGGCTGGAAAAGCAGGTAGCATCTAGTGCCTTACCAAGGACCGGAGAGGTAATTAGCGGTCTTCCACCTACCAGGGAACACCTGTGACACCAGGCAGCTGCGCGGAGGGCGGCCCCGAACCTCCCCAACACAGTCATCAGTGTTCCGGTATTCTGAGTGTGGGGAGGATCCGTCTTCTGTCTACAGCACCCGGGATCTCCTAGGAGCCCTTCGAGAGTCTTCCCCGAAGCCCTCCCAGTGCGGGCAGCCGGGGAAAGGCGGGGGTTGGGCTGGAAACTCAGGTAGCATCTAGTGCCTCCCCATGGACAGGGGAGGTAATTAGCGGTCTTCCCCCTACCAGGGAACACCTGTGACACCAGGAAGCTGTGTGGAGGGCGGCCCAAAACCTCACCCACACAGTCACCCGTGTTCCGGAATTCTGAGTGTGGGGAGGTTCCGTCTTATGTCTGCAGCACCCGGGTTCTCCTAGGAGCCCTTCGAGTGTCTTCCCCAAGTCCCTCCCTTTGCGGGCTGCTGGGGAAAGGCGGGGGTTGGGCTGGAAAAGCAGGTAGCATCTAGTGCCTCCCCATGGACAAGGGAGGTAATTAGCGGACTTCCCCCTGCCAGGAAACACCTGTGACACCAGGCAGCTGCGTGTAGGGCGGCCCCGAACCTTCCCCACACAGTCAGCCGTGTTCCGGAATTCTGAGCGTGGGGAGGTTCCGTCTTCTGTCTGCAGCACCCGGGATCTCCTAGGAGCCCTTCGAGAGTCTTCCCCGAGTCCCTCCCTGTGCGGGCAGCCAGGGAAAGGCGGGGGTTGGGCTGGAATCGCAGGTAGCATCTAGTGCCTCCCCATGTACAGGGGAGGTAATTAGCATACTTCCCCCTGCCAGGGAACACCTGTGACACCAGGCAGCTGCGTGGAGGGCGGCCCCGTACCTCCCCCACACAGTCAGCCGTGTTCCGGAATTCTGAGGATGGGGAGGTTCCGTCTTATGTCTGCAGCACCCGGGTTCTCCTAGGAGCCCTTCGAGTGTCTTCCCCAAGTCCCTCCCTGTGCGGGCTGCTGGGGAAAGAGGGGGTTGGGCTGGAAAAGCAGGTAGCATCTAGTGCCTCCCCATGGACAAGGGAGGTAATTAGCGGACTTCCCCCTGCCAGGGAACACCTGTGACACCAGGCAGCTGCGTGAAGGGCGGCCCCGAACCTTCCCCACACAGTCACCCGTGTTCCGGAATTCTGAGTGTGGGGAGGTTCCGTCTTCTGTCTGCAGCACCCGGGATCTCCTAGGAGCCCTTCGAGAGTCTTCCCCGAGTCCCTCCCAGTGCGGGAAGCCAGGGAAAGGCGGGGGTTGGGCTGGAAACGCAGGTAGCATCTAGTGCCTCCCCATGTACAGGGGAGGTAATAAGCGGACTTCCCCCTGCCAGGGAACACCTGTGACACCAGGCAGCTGCGTGGAGGGTGGCCCCGAACCTCCCCCACACAGTCAACCGTGTTCCGGATTTCTGAGTGTGGGGAGGTTCCGTCTTATGTTTGCAGCACCCGGGATCTACTAGGAACCCTTCGAGAGCATTCCCCGAGTCCCTCCCAGTGAGGGCAGCCGGGGAACTGCGGGGGTTGGGCTGGAAAAGCAGGTAGCATCTAGTGCCTCCCCATGGACAGGGGAGGTAATTAGCGGTCTTCCCCCTACCAGGGAACACCTGTGACACCAGGAAGCTGTGTGGAGGGGGGCCCTAAATCTTACCCACACAGTCAACCGTGTTCCGGAATTCTGAGTGTGGGGAGGTTCCGTCTTATGTCTGCAGCACCCGGGTTCCCCTAGGAGCCCTTCGAGTGTCTTCCCCAAGTCCCTCCCTGTGCGGGCTGCTGGGGAAATGCGGGGGTTGGGCTGGAAAAGCAGGTAGCATCTAGTGCCTTACCAAGGACCGGAGAGGTAATTAGCGGTCTTCCACCTACCAGGGAACACCTGTGACACCAGGCAGCTGCGCGGAGGGCGGCCCCGAACCTCCCCCACACAGTCATCAGTGTTCCGGTATTCTGAGTGTGGGGAGGATCCGTCTTCTGTCTACAGCACCCGGGATCTCCTAGGAGCCCTTCGAGAGTCTTCCCCGAAGCCCTCCCAGTGCGGGCAGCCGGGGAAAGGCGGGGGTTGGGCTGGAAACTCAGGTAGCATCTAGTGCCTCCCCATGGACAGGGGAGGTAATTAGCGGTCTTCCCCCTACCAGGGAACACCTGTGACACCAGGAAGCTGTGTGGAGGGCGGCCCAAAACCTCACCCACACAGTCACCCGTGTTCCGGAATTCTGAGTGTGGGGAGGTTCCGTCTTATGTCTGCAGCACCCGGGTTCTCCTAGGAGCCCTTCGAGTGTCTTCCCCAAGTCCCTCCCTTTGCGGGCTGCTGGGGAAAGGCGGGGGTTGGGCTGGAAAAGCAGGTAGCATCTAGTGCCTCCCCATGGACAAGGGAGGTAATTAGCGGACTTCCCCCTGCCAGGAAACACCTGTGACACCAGGCAGCTGCGTGTAGGGCGGCCCCGAACCTTCCCCACACAGTCAGCCGTGTTCCGGAATTCTGAGCGTGGGGAGGTTCCGTCTTCTGTCTGCAGCACCCGGGATCTCCTAGGAGCCCTTCGAGAGTCTTCCCCGAGTCCCTCCCTGTGCGGGCAGCCAGGGAAAGGCGGGGGTTGGGCTGGAATCGCAGGTAGCATCTAGTGCCTCCCCATGTACAGGGGAGGTAATTAGCATACTTCCCCCTGCCAGGGAACACCTGTGACACCAGGCAGCTGCGTGGAGGGCGGCCCCGTACCTCCCCCACACAGTCAGCCGTGTTCCGGAATTCTGAGGATGGGGAGGTTCCGTCTTATGTCTGCAGCACCCGGGTTCTCCTAGGAGCCCTTCGAGTGTCTTCCCCAAGTCCCTCCCTGTGCGGGCTGCTGGGGAAAGCGGGGGTTGGGCTGGAAAAGCAGGTAGCATCTAGTGCCTCCCCATGGACAAGGGAGGTAATTAGCGGACTTCCCCCTGCCAGGGAACACCTGTGACACCAGGCAGCTGCGTGAAGGGCGGCCCCGAACCTTCCCCACACAGTCACCCGTGTTCCGGAATTCTGAGTGTGGGGAGGTTCCGTCTTCTGTCTGCAGCACCCGGGATCTCCTAGGAGCCCTTCGAGAGTCTTCCCCGAGTCCCTCCCAGTGCGGGAAGCCAGGGAAAGGCGGGGGTTGGGCTGGAAACGCAGGTAGCATCTAGTGCCTCCCCATGTACAGGGGAGGTAATAAGCGGACTTCCCCCTGCCAGGGAACACCTGTGACACCAGGCAGCTGCGTGGAGGGTGGCCCCGAACCTCCCCCACACAGTCAACCGTGTTCCGGATTTCTGAGTGTGGGGAGGTTCCGTCTTATGTTTGCAGCACCCGGGATCTACTAGGAACCCTTCGAGAGCATTCCCCGAGTCCCTCCCAGTGAGGGCAGCCGGGGAACTGCGGGGGTTGGGCTGGAAAAGCAGGTAGCATCTAGTGCCTCCCCATGGACAAGGGAGGTAATTAGCAGACTTCCCCCTGCCAGGGAACAAATGTGACACCAGGAAGCTGCGTGGAGTGCGGCCCTAAACCTCACCCACACAGTCAGCCGTGTTCCGGAATTCTGAGTGTGGGGAGGTTCCGTCTTCTGTCTGCAGCACCCGGGTTCTCCTAGGAGCCTTTCGAGTGTCTTCCCCCAGTCCCTCCCTGTGCGGGCTGGCGGGGAAAGGCGGAGGTTGGGCTGGAAAAGCAGGTAGCATCTAGTGCCTCCCCATGGACATGGGAGGTAATTAGCGGATTTCTCCCTGCCAGGGAAAACCTGTGACACCAGGCAGCTTCGTGGAGGGCGGCCCCGAACCTCCCCCACACAGTCAGCCGTGTTCCGGAATTATGAGTGTGGGGAGGTTCCGTCTTATGTCTGCAGCACCCGGGTTCACCTAGGAGCCCTTCGAGTGTCTTCCCCCAGTCCCTCACTGTGCGGGCTGCCGGGGAATGGCGGAGGTTGGGCTGGAAAAGCAGGTAGCATCTTGTGCCTCCCCATGGACAAGGGAGATAATTAGCGGACTTCCCCCTGCCAGGGAACACCTGCGACACCAGGCAGCTGCGTGGAGTGCGGCACCGAAACTCCCCCACCCAGTCAACCGTGTTCCGGAATTCTGAGTGTGGGGAGGTTCCGTCTTCTGTCTGCAGCACCCGGGATCTCCTAGTAGCCCTTCGAGTGTCTTCCCAGAGTCCCTCCCTGTGCGGGCTGCCGGGGAAATGAGGGGGTTGTGCTGGAAAAGCAGGTAGCATTTAGTGCCTCCCCATGGACAGGGGAGGTAATTAGCGGACTTCCACCTGCCAGGGAACACCTGTGACACCAGGCAGCTGCGTGGAGGGCGGCCCCGAACCTCCCCAACACAGTCATCCGTGTTCCGGGATTCTGAGTGTGGGGAGGTTCCGTCTTCTGTCTGCAGCACCCGGGATCTCCTAGGAGCCCTTCGAGAGTCTTCCCCGAGTCCCTCCCAGTGCGGGCAACCGGGGAAATGCGGGGGATGGGCTGGAAACTCAGGTAGCATCTAGTGCCTCCCCATGGACAGGGGAGGTATTTAGCGGTCTTCCCCCTACTAGGGAACACCTGTGACACCAGGAAGCTGTGTGGAGGGCGGCCCTAAACCTCACCCACACAGTCACCCTTGTTCCGGAATTCTGAGTGTGGGGAGGATCCGTCTTATGTCTGCAGCACCCGGGTTCTCCTAGGAGCCCTTCGAGTGTCTTCCCCAAGTCCCTCACTGTGCGGGCTGCTGGGGAAAGGCGGGGGCTGGGCTGGAAAAGCAGGTAGCATCTAGTGCCTCCCCATGGACAAGGGAAGTAATTAGCGTACTTCCCCCTGCCAGGGAACACCTGTGACACCAGGCAGCTGCGTGGACGGCGGCCCCGAACCTTCCCCACACAGTCAGACGTGTTCCGGAATTCTGAGTGTGGGGAGGTTCCGTCTTTTGTCTGCAGCACCCGGGATCTCCTAGGAGCCCTTCGAGAGTCTTCCCCGAGTCCCTCCCAGTGCGGGCAGCCAGGGAAATGCGGTGGTTGGGCTGGAAACGCAGGTAGCATCTAGTGCCTCCCCATGGACAAGGGAGGTAATTAGCGGACTTCCCCCTGCCAGGGAACAACTGTGACACCAGGAAGCTGCGTGGAGGGCGGCCCCGAACCTCCCCCACACAGTCAGCCGTGTTCCGGAATTCTGAGTGTGGGGAGGTTCCGTCTTATGTCTGCAGCACCCGGGTTCACCTAGGAGCCCTTCGAGTGTCTTCCCCCAGTCCCTCACTTTGCGGGCTGGTGGAGAAAGGCGGGGGTTGGGCTGGAAAAGCAGGTAGCATATAGTGCCTCCCCATGGACATGGGAGGTAATTAGCGGACTTCCCCCTGCCAGGGAACACCTGTGACACAAGGCAGCTGCGTGGAGGGCGGCCCCGAACCTTCCCCACACATTCAGCCGTGTTCCGGAATTCTGAGTGTGGGTAGGTTCCGTCTTATGTCTGCAGAACCCGGGATCTCGTAGGAGCCCTTCGAGAGTCTTCCCCGAGTCCCTCCCAGTGCGGGCAGCCAGGGAAAGGCGGGGGTTGGGCTGGAAACGCAGGTAGCATCTAGTGCCTCCCCATGGACATGGGAGGTAATTAGCGGACTTCCCCCTGCCAGGGAACACCTGTGACACCAGGCAGCTGCGTGGAGGGCGGCCCCGTACCTCCCCCACACAGTCAACCGTGTTCCGGAATTCTGAGTGTGGGGAGGTTCCGTCTTCTGTCTGCAGCACCCGGGATCTCCTAGGAGCCCTTCGAGTGTCTTCCCAGAGTCCCTCCCTGTGCTGGTTGCCGGGGAAAGGAGGGGGTTGTGCTGGAAACTCACGTAGCATCTAGTGCCTCCCCATGGACAGGGGAGGTAATTAGCGGACTTCCACCTGCCAGGGAACACCTGTGACACCAGGCAACAGCGTGGAGGGAGGCCCCGAACCTCCCCCACACAGTCAGCCGTGTTCCGGGATTCTGAGTGTGGGGAGGTTACGTCTTATGTCTGCAGCACCCGGGATCTCCTAGGAGCCCTTCGAGAGTCTTCCCCGAGTCCCTCCCAGTGCGGGCAGCTGGGGAACGGCGGGGGTTGGGCTGGAAAATCAGGTTGCATCTAGTGCCTCCCCATGGACAAGGGAGGTAAATAGCGGACTTACCCCTGCCAGGGAACAACTGTGACACCAGGAATCTTCGTGGAGTGCGGCCCTAAACCTCACCAACACAGTCACACGTGTTCCGGAATTCTGAGTGTGAGGAGGTTCCGTCTTCTGTCTGCAGCACCCGGGTTCTCCTAGTAGCCTTAGCCTTACGAGTGTCTTACCCCAGTCCTTCCCTGTGCGGGCTGCTGGGGAAAGGCGGGGGTTTGGCTGGAAAAGCAGGTAGCATTAGTGCCTCCCCATGGACAAGGGAGGTAATTAGCGGACTTCCCCCTGCAAGGGAACACCTGTGACACCAGGCAGCTGCGTGGAGGGCGGCCCCGAACCTCCCCCACACAGTCAGTCGTGTTCCGGAATTCTGAGTGTGGGGAGTTTCCGTCTTCTGTCTGCAGCACCCGGGATCTCCTAGGAGCCCTTCGAGTGTCTTCCCCGAATCCCTCCCACTGCGGGCTGCCGGGGAAAGGCGGGGGTTGTGCTGGAAACTCAGGTAGCATCTAGTGCCTCCCCATGGACAGGGGAGGTTATTAGCGGAATTCCCCCTGCCAGGGAACACCTGTGACAACAGGCAGCTGCGTGGAGGGCGGCCCCGAACCTCCCACACACAGTCAGCCGTGTTCCGGAATTTTGAGTGTGGGGAGGTTCCGTCTTATGTCTGCAGCAACCGGGTTCACCTAGGAGCCCTTAGAGGGTCTTCCCCCAGTCCCTCACTGTGCGGGCTGCCGGGGAATGACGGAGGTTGGGCTGGAAAAGCAGGTAGCATCTGGTGCCTCCCCATGGACAAGGGAGGTAATTAGCGGACTTCCCCCTGCCAGGGAACACCTGTGACACCAGGCAGCTGCGTGGATGGCGACCCCGAACCTCCCCCACACAGTCAACCGTGTTCCGGAATTCTGAGTGTGGGGAGGTTCCGTCTTCTGTCTGCAGCACCCGGGATCTCCTAGGAGCCCTTCGAGTGTCTTTCCAGAGTCCCTCCCTTTGCGGGCTGCCGGGGAAAGGAGGGGGTTGTGCTGGAAACGCAGGTAGCATCTAGTGCCTCCCCATGGACAGGGGAGGTAATTAGCGGACTTCCACCTGCCAGGGAACACCTGTGACACAAGGCAGCTGCGTGGAGAGCGGCCCCGAACCTCCCTCACACAGTCATCCGTGTTCCGGAATTCTGAGTGTGGGGAGGTTCCGTCTTCTGTCTGCAGCACCCGGGATCTCATAGGAGCCCTTCGAGAGTCTTCCCCGAGTCCCTCCCTGTGCGGGCAGCCGGGGAAAGGCGGGGGTTGGGCTGGAAACTCAGGTAGCATCTAGTGCCTCCCCATGGACAGGGGAGGTAATTAGCGGTCTTCCCCCTACCAGGGAACACCTGTGACACCAGGAAGCTGTGTGGAGGGCGGCCCTAAACCTCACCCACACAGTCACCCGTGTTCCGGAATTCTGAGTGTGGGGAGGTTCCGTCTTATGTCTGCAGCACCCGGGTTCTCCTAGGAGCCCTTCGAGTGTCTTCCCCAAGTCCCTCCCTGTGCGGGCTGCTGGGGAAAGGCGGGGGTTGGGCTGGAAAAGCAGGTAGCATCTAGTGCCTCCCCATGGACAAGGGAGGTAATTAGCGGACTTCCCCCTGCCAGGGAACACCTGTGACACCAGGCAGCTGCGTGGAGGGCGGCCCCGAACCTTCCCCACAGAGTCAGCCGTGTTCCGGAATTCTGAATGTGGGGAGGTTCCGTCTTCTGTCTGCAGCACCCGGGATCTCCTAGGAGCCCTTCGAGAGTCTTCCCCGAGTCTCTCCCAGTGCGGGCAGCCAGGAAAGGCGGGGGTTGGGCTGGAAACGCAGGTAGCATCTAATGCCTCCCCATGGACAGGGGAGGTAATTAGCGGACTTCCCCCTGCCAGGGAACACCTTTGACACCAGGCAGCTGCGTGGAGTGCGGCCCCGAACCTCCCCCACACAGTCAACCGTGTTCTGGAATTCTGAGTGTGGGGAGGTTCCGTCTTCTGTCTGCAGCACCCAGGATCTCCTAGGAGCCCTTCGAGTGTCTTCCCAAAGTCCCTCCCTGTGCGGGCTGCCGGGGAAAGGAGGGGGTTTTTCTGGAAACGCAGGTAGCATCTATTGCCTCCCCATGGACAGGGGAGGTAATTAGCGGACTTCCACCTGCCAGGGAATACCTGTGACACCAGGCAACTGCGTGGAGGGCGGCCCCGAACCTCCCCACACAGTCAGCCGTGTTCCGGAAGTCTGAGTGTGGGGAGGTTCCGTCTTATGTCTGCAGCACCCGGGATCTACTAGGAGCCTTTCGAGAGTCTTCCCCGAGTCCCTCCCAGTGCGGGCAGCCGGGGAACGGCGGGGGTTGGGCTGGAAAAGGAGGTACCATCTAGTGCCTCCCCATGGACAAGGGAGGTAATTAGCGGACTTCCCCCTGCCAGGGAACTCCTGTGACACAAGGAAGCTGCGTGGAGTGCGGCCCTAAACCTCACCCACAAAGTCACACGTGTTCCGGAATTCTGAGTGTGGGGAGGTTCCGTCTTCTGTCTGCAGCACCCGGGTTCTCCTAGGAGCCTTTCGAGTGTCTTCCCCCAGTCCCTCCCTGTGCGGGCTGCCGGGGAATGGCGGGGGTTGGGCTGGAAAAGCAGGTAGCATCTTGTGCCTCCCCATGGACAAGGGAGGTAATTAGCGGACTTCCCCCTGCCACGGAACACTTGTGACACCAGGCAGCTGCGTGGAGGGCGGCCCCGTACCTCCCCCACACAGTCAGCCGTGTTCCGGAATTCTGAGTGTGGGTAGGTTCCGTCTTATGTCTGCAGCACTCGGGTTCACCTAGGAGCCCTTCGAGTGTCTTCCCCCAGTCCCTCACTGTGCGGGCTGCCGGGGAATGGCAGAGGTTGGGCTGGAAAAGCAGGTAGAATCTTGTGCCTCCCCATGGACAAGGGAGGTAATTAGCGGAATTCCCCCTGCCAGGGAACACCTGTGACACCAGGCAGCTGCGTGGAGGGCGGCACCGAAACTCCCCCACACAGTCAAACGTGTTCCGGAATTCTGAGTGTGGGGAGGTTTCGTCTTCTGTCTGCAGCACCCGGGATCTTCTAGGAGCCCTTCGTGTGTCTTCCCAGAGTCCCTCCCTTTGCGGGCTGCCGGGGAAAGGAGGGGGTTGTGCTGGAAACGCAAGTAGCATCTAGTGCCTCCCCATGGACAGGGGAGGTATTTAGCGGTCTTCCCCCTACCAGGGAACACCTGTGACACCAGGAAGCTATGTGGAGGGCGGCCCAAAACCTCACCCACACAGTCACCCGTGTTCCGGAATTTTGAGTGTGGGGAGGTTCCGTCTTATGTCTGCAGCACCCGGGTTCTCCTAGGAGCCCTTCGAGTGTCTTCCCCAAGTCCCTCCCTGTGCGGGCTGCTGAGGAAAGGCGGGGGTTTGGCTGGAAAAGCAGGTAGCATCTAGTGCCTCCCCATGGACAGGGGAGGTAATTAGCGGACTTCCCCCTGCCAGGGAACACCTGTGACACCAGGCAGCTGCGTGGAGGGCGGCCCCGAACCTTCCCCACACAGTCAGCCGTGTTCCGGAATTCTGAGTGTGGGGAGGTTCCGTCTTAAGTCTGCAGCACCCGGAATCTCCTAGGAGCCCTTCGAGAGTCTTCCCCGAGTCCCTCCCAGTGCGGGCAGCCAGGGAAAGGCGGGGGTTGGGCTGGAAACGCAGGTAGCATCTAGTGCCTCCCCATGGACAGGGGAGGTAATTAGCGGACTTCCCCCTGCCAGGGAACACCTGTGACACCAGGCAGCTGCGTGGAGGGCGGCCCCGAACCTCCCCAACACAGTCAACCGTGTTCCGGAATTCTGAGTGTGGGGAGGTTCCGTCTTATGTCTGCAGCACCCGGGATCTCCTAGGAACCCTTCGAGAGTCTTCCCCGAGTCCCTCCTAGTGCGGGCAGCCGGGGAACGGCGGGGGTTGGGCTGGAAAAGCAGGTAGCATCTAGTGCCTCCCCATGGACTAGGGAGGTAATTAGCGGACTTCCCCCTGCCAGGGAACACCTGTGACACCAGGAAGCTGCGTGGAGTGCGGCCCTAAACCTCACACACACAGTCACACGTGTTCCGGAATTCTGAGTGTGGGGAGGTTCCGTCTTCTGTCTGCAGCACCCGGTTTCTCCTAGGAGCCTTTCGAGTGTCTTCCCCTAGTCCCTCGCTGTGCGGGCTGCCGGGGAAAGGCGGGGGTTTGGCTGGAAAAGCAGGTAGCATCTTGTGCCTCCCCATGGACAGGGGAGGTAATTAGCGGACTTCCACCTGCCAGGGAACACCTGTGACACCAGGCAGCTGCGTAGAGGGTGGCCCCGAACCTCCCCAACACAGTCATCCGTGTTCCGGAATTCTGAGTTTGGGGAGTTTCCGTCTTCTGTCTGCAGCACCCGGGATCTCCTAGGAGCCCTTCGAGAGTCTTCCCCGAGTCCCTCCCAGTGCGGGCAGCCGGGGAAAGGCGGGGGTTGGGCTGGAAACTCAGGTAGCATCTAGTGCCTCCCCATGGACAGGGGATGTAATTAGCGGTCTTCCCCCTACCAGGGAACACCTGTGACACCAGGAAGCTGTGTGGAGGGCGGCCCTAAACATCACCCACACAGTCACCCGTGTTCCGGAATTCTGAGTGTGGGGAGGTTCCGTCTTATGTCAGCAGCACCCGGGATCTCCTAGGAGCCCTTCGAGAGTCTTCCCCGAGTCCCTTCCAGTGCGGGCAGCCAGGGAAATTCGGGGGTTGGGCTGGAAACGCAGGTAGCATCTAGTGCCTCCCCATGTACAGGGGAGGTAATTAGCGGACTTCCCCCTGCCAGGGAACACCTGTGACACCAGGCAGCTTCGTGGAGGGCGGCCCCGAACCTCCCCCACACAGTCAGCCGTGTTCCGGAATTCTGAGTGTGGGGAGGTTCCGTCTTCTGTCTACAGCACCCGGGATCTCCTAGGAGCCCTTCCAGAGTCTTCCCCGAGTCCCTCCCAGTGCGGGCAGCCGGGGAAAGGCGGGGGTTGGGCTGGAAACTCAGGTAGCATCTAGTGCCTCCCCATGGACAGGGGAGGTAATTAGCGGTCTTCCCCCTACCAGGGAACACCTGTGACACCAGGAAGCTGTGTGGAGGGCGGCCCAAAACCTCACCCACACAGTCACCCGTGTTCCGGAATTCTGAGGGTGGGGAGGTTCCGTCTTCTGTCTGCAGCACCCGGGATCTCCTAGGAGCCCTTCGAGTGTCTTCCCCGAATCCCTCCCACTGCGGGCTGCCAGGGAAAGGCTGGGGTTGGGCTGGAAACTCAGGTAGCATCTAGTGCCTCCCCATGGACAGGGGAGGTAATTAGCGGACTTCTCCCTGCCAGGGAAAACCTGTGACACCAGGCAGCTTCGTGGAGGGCGGTCCCGAACCTCCCACACAGTCAGCCGTGTTCCGGAATCCTGAGTGTGGGGAGGTTCAGTCTTATGTCTGCAGCACCCGGGTTCACCTAGGAACCCTTCGAGTGTCTTCCCCCAGTCCCTCACTGTGCGGGCTGCCGGGGAAAGTAGGGGGTTGTTCTGGAAACGCAGGTAGCATCTAGTGCCTCCCCATGGACAGGGGAGGTAATTAGCGGACTTCCACCTGCCAGGGAACACCTGTGACACCAGGCAGCTGCGTGGAGGGCGGCCCCGAACCTCCCAAACCCAGTCATCCGTGTTCCGGAATTCTGAGTGTGGGGAGGTTCCGTCTTCTGTCTGCAGCACCCGGGATCTCCTAGGAGCCCTTCCAGTGTCTTCCCCGAGTCCCTCCCAGTGCGGGCAGCCGGGGAAAGGCGGGGGTTGGGCTGGAAACTCAGGTAGCATCTAGTGCCTCCCCATGGACAGGGGAGGTAATTAGCGGTCTTCCCCCTACCAGGGAACACCTGTGACACCAGGAAGCTGTGTGGAGGGCGGCCCAAAACCTCACCCACACAGTCACCCGTGTTCCGGAATTCTGAGGGTGGGGAGGTTCCGTCTTCTGTCTGCAGCACCCGGGATCTCCTAGGAGCCCTTCGAGTGTCTTCCCCGAATCCCTCCCACTGCGGGCTGCCAGGGAAAGGCTGGGGTTGGGCTGGAAACTCAGGTAGCATCTAGTGCCTCCCCATGGACAGGGGAGGTAATTAGCGGACTTCTCCCTGCCAGGGAAAACCTGTGACACCAGGCAGCTTCGTGGAGGGCGGTCCCGAACCTCCCACACAGTCAGCCGTGTTCCGGAATCCTGAGTGTGGGGAGGTTCAGTCTTATGTCTGCAGCACCCGGGTTCACCTAGGAACCCTTCGAGTGTCTTCCCCCAGTCCCTCACTGTGCGGGCTGCCGGGGAAAGTAGGGGGTTGTTCTGGAAACGCAGGTAGCATCTAGTGCCTCCCCATGGACAGGGGAGGTAATTAGCGGACTTCCACCTGCCAGGGAACACCTGTGACACCAGGCAGCTGCGTGGAGGGCGGCCCCGAACCTCCCAAACCCAGTCATCCGTGTTCCGGAATTCTGAGTGTGGGGAGGTTCCGTCTTCTGTCTGCAGCACCCGGGATCTCCTAGGAGCCCTTCGAGAGTCTTCCCCGAGTCCCTCCCAGTGCGGGCAGCCGGGGAAAGGCGGGGGTTGGGCTGGAAACTCAGGTAGCATCTAGTGCCTCCCCATGGACAGGGGAGGTAATTAGAGGTCTTCCCCCTACCAGGGAACACCTGTGACACCAGGAAGCTGTGTGGAGGGCGGCCCAAAACCTCACCCACACAGTCACCCGTGTTCCGGAATTCTGAGTGTGGGAAGGTTCCGTCTTATGTCTGCAGCACCCGGGATCTCCTAGGAAACCTCGAGAGTCTTCCCCGAGTCCCTCCCAGTGCGGGCAGCCGGGTAACGGCGTTGTTTGGGCTGGAAAGGCAGGTAGGATCTAGTGCCTCCCCATGGACAAGGGATGTAATTAGCGGACTTCACCCTGCCAGGGAACAACTGTGAAACCAGGAAGCTGCGTGGAGTGAGGCCCTAAACCTCACCCACACAGTCACACGTGTTCCGGAATTCTGAGTGTGGGGAGGTTCCGTCTTCTGTCTGCAGCACCCGGTGTCTCCTAGGAGCCTTTCGAGTGTCTTCCCCCAGTCCCTCCCTTTTCGGGCTGCAGGGGAAAGGCGGGGGTTGGGCTGGAAAAGCAGGTAGCATCTTGTGCCTCCCCATGGACAAGGGAGGTAATTAGCGGAATTCCCCCTGCCAGGGAACACCTGTGACACCAGGCAGCTGCGTGGAGGGCGGCCCCGAACCTCCCCCACACAGTCAGCCGTGTTCCGGAATTCTGAGGGTGGGGAGGTTCCGTCTTCTGTCTGCAGCACCCGGGTTCTCCTAGGAGCCCTTCGAGTGTCTTCCCCGAATCCCTCCCACTGCGTGCTGCCGGGGAAAGGCGGGGTTTGGCTGGAAACTCAGGTAGCATCTAGTGCCTCCCCATGGACAGGGGAGGTAATTAGCGGACTTCCACCTGCCAGGGAACACCTGTGACACCAGGCAGCTGCGTGGAGGGCGGCCCCGAACCTCCCCAACACAGTCATCCGTGTTCCGGAATTCTGAGTGTGGGGAGGTTCCGTCTTCTGTCTGCAGCACCCGGGATCTCCTAGGAGCCCTTCGAGAGTCTTCCCCGAGTCCCTCCCATTGCGGGCAGCCGGGGAAAGGCCGGGGTTGGGCTGGAAACTCAGGTAGCATCTAGTGCCTCCCCATGGACAGGGGAGGTAATTAGCGGTCTTCCCCCTACCAGGGAACACCTGTGACACCAGGAAGATGTGTGGAGGGCGGCCCAAAACCTCACCCACACAGTCACCCGTGTTCCGGAATTCTGAGTGTGGGGAGGTTCCGTCTTATGTCTGCAGCACCCGGGTTCTCCTAGGAGCCTTTCGAGTGTCTTCCCCAAGTCCCTCAATGTGCGGGCTGCTGGGGAAAGGCAGGGGTTGGGCTGGAAAAGCAGGTAGCATCTAGTGCCTCCCCATGGACAAGGGAGGTAATTAGCGGACTTCCCCCTGCCAGGGAACACCTGTGACTACAGGCAGCTGCGTGTAGGGCGGCCCCGAACCTTCCCCACACAGTCAGCCGTGTTCCGGAATTCTGAGTGTGGGGAGGTTCCGTCTTATGTCTGCAGCACACGGGATCTCCTAGGAGCCCTTCGAGAGACTTCCCCGAGTCCCTCCCAGTGCGGGCATCCAGGGAAAGGCGGGGGTTGTGCTGGAAACGCAGGTAGCATCTAGTGCCTCCCCATGTACAGGGGAGGTAATTAGCGGAATTCCCCCTGCCAGGGAACACCTGTGACACCAGGCAGCTGCGTGGAGGGCGGCCCCGAACCTCCCCCACACAGTCAACCGTGTTCCGGAATTCTGAGTGTGGGGAAGTTCCGTCTTATGTCTGCAGCACCCGGGATCTCCTAGGAACCCTTCGAGAGTCTTCCCCGAGTCCCTCCCAGTGCGGGCAGCCGGGGAACGGCGGGGGTTGGGCTGAAAAAGCAGGTAGCATCTAGTGCCTCCCCATGGACAAGGGAGGTAATTAGCGGACTTCCCCCTGCCAGGGAACAACTGTGACACCCGGAAACTGCGTGGAGTGCGTCCCTAAACCTCACCCACACAGTCACACGTGTTCCGGAATTCTGAGTGTGGGGAGGTTCCGTCTTCTGTCTGCAGCACCCGGGTTCTCCTAGGAGCCTTTCGAGTGTCTTCCCCCAGTCCCTCCCTGTGCGGGCTGCCGGGGAAAGGCGGGGGTTGGGCTGGAAAAGCAGGTAGCATCTTGTGCCTCCCCATGGACAAGGGAGGTAATTAGCGGAATTTCCCCTGCCAGGGAACACCTGTGACACCAGGCAGCTGCGTGGAGGGCGGCCCCGAACCTCCCCCACACAGTCAGCCGTGTCCGGAATTCTGAGTGTGGGGAGGTTCCGTCTTATGTCTGCAGCACCCGGGTTCACCTAGGAGCCCTTCGAGTGTCTTCCCCCAGTCCCTCACTGTGCGGGCTGCCGGGGAATGGCGGAGGTTGGGCTGGAAAAGCAGGTAGCATCTTGTGCCTCCCCATGGACAAGGGAGGTAATTAGCGGACTTCCCCCTGCCAGGGAACACCTGTGACACCAGGCAGCTGCGTGGAGGGCGGCCCCGAAACTCCCCAACACAGTCAACCGTGTTCCGAAATTCTGAGTGTGGGGAGGTTCCGTCTTCTGTCTGCAGCACCCGGGACCTCCTAGGAGCCCTTCGAGTGTCTTCCCAGAGTCCCTCTCTGTGCGGGCTGCCGGGGAAAGTAGGGGGTTGTGCTGGAAACGCAGGTAGCATCTAGTGAGTCCCCATGGACAGGGGAGGTAATTAGCGGACTTCCACCTGCCAGGGAACACCTGTGACACCAGGCAGCTGCGTGGAGGTCGGCCCCGAACCTCCCCAACACAGTCATCCGTGTTCCGGAATTCTGAGTGTGGGGAGGTTCCGTCTTCTGTCTGCAGCACCCGGGATCTCCTAGGAGCCCTTCGAGATTCTTCCCGGAGTCCCTCCCAGTGCGGGCAGCCGGGGAAAGGCGGGGGTTGGGCTGGAAACTCAGGTAGCATCTAGTGCCTCCCCATGGACAGGGGAGGTAATTAGCGGTCTTCCCCCTACCAGGGAACACCTGTGACACCAGGAAGCTGTGTGGAGGGCGGCCCAAAACCTCACCCACACAGTCACCCGTGTTCCGGAATTCTGAGTGTGGGGAGGTTCCGTCTTTTGTCTGCAGCACCCGGGTTCTCCTAGGAGCCTTTCGAGTGTCTTCCCCAAGTCCCTCAC
Source organism: Camelus bactrianus (assembly GCF_048773025.1). NCBI lineage: Eukaryota > Metazoa > Chordata > Mammalia > Artiodactyla > Camelidae > Camelus > Camelus bactrianus. Next base: position 6,837,640 of record NW_027413957.1, on the reverse strand, counting down.
TGTGCGAGCTGCTGGGGAAAGGCGGGGGTTGGGCTGGAAAAGCAGGTAGCATCTAGTGCCTCCCCATGGACATGGGAGGTAATTAGCGGACTTCCACCTGCCAGGGAACACCTGTGACACCAGGCAGCTGCGTGGAGGGCGGCCCCGAACCTTCCCCAAAGAGTCAGCCGTGTTCCGGAATTCTGAGTGTGGGGAGGTTCCGTCATATGTCTGCAGCACACGGGATCTCCTAGGAGCCCTTCGAGAATCTTCCCCGAGTCACTCCTAGTGCGGGCAGCCAGGGAAAGGAGGGGTTTGGGCTGGAAACTCAGGTAGCATCTAGTGCCTCCCCATGTACAGGGGAGGTAATTAGCGGACTTCCCCCTGCCAGGGAACACCTGTGACACCAGGCAGCTTCGTGGTGGGCGGCCCCGAACCTCCCCCACACAGTCAACCGTGTTCCGGATTTCTGAGTGTGGGGAGGTTCCGTCTAATGTCTGCAGCACCCGGGATCTCCTAGGAACCATTCGAGAGCCTTCCCCGAGTCCCTCCCAGTGCGGGCAGCCGGGTAACGGCGGGGGTTGGGCTGAAAAAGCAGGTAGCATCTAGTGCCTCCCCATGGACAAGGGAGGTAATTAGCGGACTTCCCCCTGCCAGGGAACAACTGTGACATCCGGAAACTGCGTGGAGTGCGGCCCTAAACCTCACCCACACAGTCACACGTGTTCCGGAATTCTGAGTGTGGGGAGGTTCCGTCTTCTGTCTGCAGCACCCGGGTTCTCCTAGGAGCCTTTCGAGTGTCTTCCCCCAGTCCCTCACTGTGCGGGCTGCCGGGGAAAGACGGGGGTTGGGCTGGAAAAGCATGTAGATTCTTGTACCTCCCCATGGACAAGGGAGGTAATTAGCGGAATTCCCCCTGCCAGGGAACACCTGTGACACCAGGCAGTTGCGTGGAGGGCGGCCCCGAACCTCCCCCACACAGTCAGCCGTGTTCCGGAATTCTGAGGGTGGGGAGGTTCCGTCTTCTGTCTGCAGCACCCGGGTTCTCCTAGGAGCCGTTCGAGTGTCTTCCCCGAATCCCTCCCACTGCGGGCTGCCAGGGAAAGGCAGGGGTTGGGCTGGAAACTCAGGTAGCATCTAGTGCCTCCCCATGGACAGGGGAGGTAATTAGCGGACTTCCCCCTGCCAGGGAACACCTGTGACACCAGGCAGCTGCGTGGAGGGCGGCCACGAACCTCCCCCACACAGTCAGCCGTGTTCCGGAATTCTGAGGGTGGGGAGGTTCCGTCTTCTGTCTGCAGCACCCGGGATCTCCTAGGAGCCCTTCGAGTGTCTTCCCCGAATCCCTCCCACTGCGGGCTGCCAGGGAAAGGCTGGGGTTGGGCTGGAAACTCAGGTAGCATCTAGTGCCTCCCCATGGACAGGAGAGGTAATTATCGGACTTCTCCCTGCCAGGGAAAACCTGTGACACCAGGCAGCTTCGTGGAGGGCGGCCCCGAACCTCCCCCACACAGTCAGTCGTGTTCCGGAATTCTGAGTGTGGGGAGGTTCCGTCTTATGTCTGCAGCACCCGGGTTCACCTAGGAGCCCTTCGAGTGTCTTCCCCCAGTCCCTCACTGTGCGGGCTGCCGGGGAATGGCGGAGGTTGGGCTGGAAAAGCAGGTAGCATCTTGTGCCTCCCCATGGACAATGGAGGTAATTAGCGGACTTCCCCCTGCCAGGGAACACCTGTGACACCAGGCAGCTGCGTGGAGGGCGGCCCCGAAAATCCGCCACACAGTCAACCGTGTTCCGGAATTCTGAGTGTGGGGAGGTTCCGTCTTCTGTCTGCAGCACCCGGGAACTCCTAGGAGCCCTTCGAGTGTCTTCCCAGAGTCCCTCCCTGTGCGGGCTGCCGGGGAAAGTAGGGGGTTGTTCTGGAAACGCAGGTAGCATCTAGTGCCTCCCCATGGACAGGGGAGGTAATTAGCGGACTTCCACCTGCCAGGGAACACCTGTGACACCAGGCAGCTGCGTGGAGGGCGGCCCCGAACCTCCCCAACACAGTCACCCGTGTTCCGGAATTCTGAGTGTGGGGAGGTTCCGTCTTCTGTCTGCAGCACCCGGGATCTCCTAGGAGCCCTTCGAAAGTCTTCCCCGAGTCCCTCCCAGTGCGGGCAGCCGGGGAAAGGCGGGGGTTGGGCTGTAAACTCAGGTAGCATCAAGTGCCTCCCCATGGACAGGGGAGGTAATTAGCGGTCTTCCCCCTACCAGGGAACACCTGTGACACCAGGAAGCTGTGTGGAGGGCGGCCCAAAACCTCACCCACACAGTCACCCGTGTTCCGGAATTCTGAGTGTGGGGAGGTTCCGTCTTATGTCTGCAGCACCCGGGTTCTCCTAGGAGCCTTTGGAGTGTCTTCCCCAAGTCCCTCACTGTGCGGGCTGCTGGGGAAAGGCGGGGGTTGGGCTGGAAAAGCAGGTAGCATCTAGGGCCTCCCCATGGACAAGGGAGGTAATTAGCGGACTTCCCCCTGCCAGGGAACACCTGTGACACCAGGCAGCTGCGTGTAGGGCGGCCCCGAACCTTCCCCACACAGTCAGCCGTGTTCCGGAATTCTGAGTGTGGGGAGGTTCCGTCTTATGTCTGCAGCACACGGGATCTCCTAGGAGCCCTTCGAGAGTCTTCCCCGAGTCCCTCCCAGTGCGGGCAGCCAGGGAAAGGCGGGGGTTGGGCTGGAAACGCAGGTAGCATCTAGTGCCTCCCCATGGACAGGGGAGGTAATTAGCGGACTTCCACCTGCCAGGGAACACCTGTGACACCAGGCAGCTGCGTGGAGGGCGGCCCCGAACCTCCCCAACACAGTCACCCGTGTTCCGGAATTCTGAGTGTGGGGAGGTTCCGTCTTCTGTCTGCAGCACCCGGGATCTCCTAGGAGCCCTTCGAAAGTCTTCCCCGAGTCCCTCCCAGTGCGGGCAGCCGGGGAAAGGCGGGGGTTGGGCTGTAAACTCAGGTAGCATCAAGTGCCTCCCCATGGACAGGGGAGGTAATTAGCGGTCTTCCCCCTACCAGGGAACACCTGTGACACCAGGAAGCTGTGTGGAGGGCGGCCCAAAACCTCACCCACACAGTCACCCGTGTTCCGGAATTCTGAGTGTGGGGAGGTTCCGTCTTATGTCTGCAGCACCCGGGTTCTCCTAGGAGCCTTTGGAGTGTCTTCCCCAAGTCCCTCACTGTGCGGGCTGCTGGGGAAAGGCGGGGGTTGGGCTGGAAAAGCAGGTAGCATCTAGGGCCTCCCCATGGACAAGGGAGGTAATTAGCGGACTTCCCCCTGCCAGGGAACACCTGTGACACCAGGCAGCTGCGTGTAGGGCGGCCCCGAACCTTCCCCACACAGTCAGCCGTGTTCCGGAATTCTGAGTGTGGGGAGGTTCCGTCTTCTGTCTGCAGCACCCGGGTTCTCCTAGGAGCCTATCGAGTGTCTTCCCCCAGTCCCTTCCTGTGCGGGCTGCCGGGGAAAGGCGGGGGTTCGGCTGGAAAAGCAGGTAGCTTCTTGTGACTCCCCATGGACAAGGGAGGTATTTAGCGGAATTCCCCCTGCCAGGGAACACCTGTGACACCAGGCAGCTGCGTGGAGGGCGGCCCCGAACCTCCCCCACACAGTCAGCCGTGTTCCGGAATTCTGAGGGTGGGGAGGTTCCGTCTTCTGTCTGCAGCAGCCGGGTTCTCCTAGGAGCCCTTCGAGTGTCTTCCCCGAATCCCTCCCACTGCGGGCTGCCAGGGAAAGGCGGGGGTTGGGCTGGAAACTCAGGTAGCATCTAGTGCCTCCCCATGGACAGGGGAGGTAATTAGCGGACTTCCCCCTGCCAGGGAACACCTGTGACACCAGGCAGCTGCGTGGAGGGCGGCCACGAACCTCCCCCACACAGTCAGCCGTGTTCCGGAATTCTGAGGGTGGGGAGGTTCCGTCTTCTGTCTGCAGCACCCGGGATCTCCTAGGAGCCCTTCGAGTGTCTTCCCCGAATCCCTGCCACTGCGGGCTGCCAGGGAAAGGCTGGGGTTGGGCTGGAAACTCAGGTAGCATCTAGTGCCTCCCCATGGACAGGGGAGGTAATTAGCGGACTTCTCCCTGCCAGGGAAAACCTGTGACACCAGGCAGCTTCGTGGAGGGCGGCCCCGAACCTCCCCCACACAGTCAGCCGTTTTCCGGAATTCTGAGTGTGGGGAGGTTCCGTCTTATATCTGCAGCACCCGGGTTCACCTAGGAGCCCTTCGAGTGTCTTCCACCAGTCCCTCACTGTGCGGGCTGCCGGGGAATGGCGGAGGTTGGGCTGGAAAAGCAGGTAGCATCTTGTGCCTCCCCATGGACAAGGGAGGTAATTAGCGGACTTCCCCCTGCCAGGGAACCCCTGTGACACCAGGCAGCTGCGTGGAGGGCGGCCCCGAAACTCCCCCACACAGTCAACCGTGTTCTGGAATTCTGAGTGTGGGGAGGTTCCGTCTTCTGTCTGCAGCACCCGGGAACTCCTAGGAGCCCTTCGAGTGTCTTCCCAGAGTCCCTCCCTGTGCGGGCTGCCGGGGAAAGTAGGGGGTTGTTCTGGAAACGCAGGTAGCATCTAGTGCCTCCCCATGGACAGGGGAGGTAATTAGCGGACTTCCACCTCCCAGGGAACACCTGTGACACCAGGCAGCTGCGTGGAGGGCGGCCCCGAACCTCCCCAACACAGTCATCCGTGTTCCGGAATTCTGAGTGTGGGGAGGTTCCGTCTTCTGTCTGCAGCACCCGGGATCTCCTAGGAGCCCTTCGAGAGTCTTCCCCGAGTTCCTCCCAGTGCGGGCAGCCGGGGAAAGGCGGGGGTTGGGCTGGAAAATCAGGTAGCATCTAGTGCCTCCCCATGGACAGGGGAGGTAATTAGCGGTCTTCCCCCTACCAGGGAACACCTGTGACACCAGGAAGCTGTGTGGAGGGCGGCCCAATACCTCACCCACACAGTCACCCGTGTTCCGGAATTCTGAGGGTGGGGAGGTTCCGTCTTCTGTCTGCAGCACCCGGGTTCTCCTAGGAGCCCTTCAAGTGTCTTCCCCGAATCCATCCCACTGCGTGCTGCCGGGGAAAGGCGGGGGTTTCGCTGAAAAATCAGGTAGCATCTAGTGCCACCCCATGGACAGGGGAGGTAATTAGCGGAATTCTCCCTGCCAGGGAAAACCTGGGACACCAGGCAGCTTCGTGGAGGGCGGTCCCGAACCTCCCCCACACAGTCAGCCGTGTTCCGGAATTCTGAGTGTGGGGAGGTTCCGTCTTATGTCTGCAGCACCGGGGTTCACCTAGGAGCCCTTCGAGTGTCTTCCCCCAGTCCCTCACTGTGCGGGCTGCCGGGGAATGGCGGAGGTTGGGCTGGAAAAGCAGGTAGCATCTTGTGCCTCCCCATGGACAAGGGAGGTAATTAGCGGACTTCCCCCTGCCAGGGAACACCTGTGACACCAGGCAGCTTCGTGGAGGGCGGCCCCGAAACTCCCCCACACAGTCAACCGTGTTCCGGAATTCTGAGTGTGGGGAGGTTCCGTCTTCCTACTGCAGCACCCGGGACCTCCTAGGAGCCCTTCGAGTGTCTTCCCAGAGTCCCTCCCTGTGCGGGCTGCCGGGGAAAGTAGGGGGTTGTGCTGGAAACGCAGGTAGCATCTAGTGCCTCCCCATGGACAGGGGAGATAATTAGCGGACTTCCACCTGCCAGGGAACACCTGTGACACCAGGAAGCTGTGTGGAGGGCGGCCCAAAACCTCACCCACACAGTCACCCGTGTTCCGGAAATCTGAGTGTGGGGAGGTTCCGTCTTATGTCTGCAGCACCCGGGTTCTCCTAGGAGCCTTTGGAGTGTCTTCCCCAAGTCCCTCACTGTGCGGGCTGCTGGGGAAAGGCGGGGGTTGGGCTGGAAAAGCAGGTAGCATCTAGGGCCTCCCCATGGACAAGGGAGGTAATTAGCGGACTTCCCCCTGCCAGGGAACACCTGTGACACCAGGCAGCTGCGTGTAGGGCGGCCCCGAACCTTCCCCACACAGTCAGCCGTGTTCCGGAATTCTGAGTGTGGGGAGGTTCCGTCTTATGTCTGCAGCACACGGGATCTCCTAGGAGCCCTTCGAGAGTCTTCCCCGAGTCCCTCCCAGTGCGGGCAGCCAGGGAAAGGCGGGGGTTGGGCTGGAAACGCAGGTAGCATCTAGTGCCTCCCCATGGACAGGGGAGGTAATTAGCGGACTTCCACCTGCCAGGGAACACCTGTGACACCAGGCAGCTGCGTGGAGGGCGGCCCCGAACCTCCCCAACACAGTCACCCGTGTTCCGGAATTCTGAGTGTGGGGAGGTTCCGTCTTCTGTCTGCAGCACCCGGGATCTCCTAGGAGCCCTTCGAAAGTCTTCCCCGAGTCCCTCCCAGTGCGGGCAGCCGGGGAAAGGCGGGGGTTGGGCTGTAAACTCAGGTAGCATCAAGTGCCTCCCCATGGACAGGGGAGGTAATTAGCGGTCTTCCCCCTACCAGGGAACACCTGTGACACCAGGAAGCTGTGTGGAGGGCGGCCCAAAACCTCACCCACACAGTCACCCGTGTTCCGGAATTCTGAGTGTGGGGAGGTTCCGTCTTATGTCTGCAGCACCCGGGTTCTCCTAGGAGCCTTTGGAGTGTCTTCCCCAAGTCCCTCACTGTGCGGGCTGCTGGGGAAAGGCGGGGGTTGGGCTGGAAAAGCAGGTAGCATCTAGGGCCTCCCCATGGACAAGGGAGGTAATTAGCGGACTTCCCCCTGCCAGGGAACACCTGTGACACCAGGCAGCTGCGTGTAGGGCGGCCCCGAACCTTCCCCACACAGTCAGCCGTGTTCCGGAATTCTGAGTGTGGGGAGGTTCCGTCTTCTGTCTGCAGCACCCGGGTTCTCCTAGGAGCCTATCGAGTGTCTTCCCCCAGTCCCTTCCTGTGCGGGCTGCCGGGGAAAGGCGGGGGTTCGGCTGGAAAAGCAGGTAGCTTCTTGTGACTCCCCATGGACAAGGGAGGTATTTAGCGGAATTCCCCCTGCCAGGGAACACCTGTGACACCAGGCAGCTGCGTGGAGGGCGGCCCCGAACCTCCCCCACACAGTCAGCCGTGTTCCGGAATTCTGAGGGTGGGGAGGTTCCGTCTTCTGTCTGCAGCAGCCGGGTTCTCCTAGGAGCCCTTCGAGTGTCTTCCCCGAATCCCTCCCACTGCGGGCTGCCAGGGAAAGGCGGGGGTTGGGCTGGAAACTCAGGTAGCATCTAGTGCCTCCCCATGGACAGGGGAGGTAATTAGCGGACTTCCCCCTGCCAGGGAACACCTGTGACACCAGGCAGCTGCGTGGAGGGCGGCCACGAACCTCCCCCACACAGTCAGCCGTGTTCCGGAATTCTGAGGGTGGGGAGGTTCCGTCTTCTGTCTGCAGCACCCGGGATCTCCTAGGAGCCCTTCGAGTGTCTTCCCCGAATCCCTGCCACTGCGGGCTGCCAGGGAAAGGCTGGGGTTGGGCTGGAAACTCAGGTAGCATCTAGTGCCTCCCCATGGACAGGGGAGGTAATTAGCGGACTTCTCCCTGCCAGGGAAAACCTGTGACACCAGGCAGCTTCGTGGAGGGCGGCCCCGAACCTCCCCCACACAGTCAGCCGTTTTCCGGAATTCTGAGTGTGGGGAGGTTCCGTCTTATATCTGCAGCACCCGGGTTCACCTAGGAGCCCTTCGAGTGTCTTCCACCAGTCCCTCACTGTGCGGGCTGCCGGGGAATGGCGGAGGTTGGGCTGGAAAAGCAGGTAGCATCTTGTGCCTCCCCATGGACAAGGGAGGTAATTAGCGGACTTCCCCCTGCCAGGGAACCCCTGTGACACCAGGCAGCTGCGTGGAGGGCGGCCCCGAAACTCCCCCACACAGTCAACCGTGTTCTGGAATTCTGAGTGTGGGGAGGTTCCGTCTTCTGTCTGCAGCACCCGGGAACTCCTAGGAGCCCTTCGAGTGTCTTCCCAGAGTCCCTCCCTGTGCGGGCTGCCGGGGAAAGTAGGGGGTTGTTCTGGAAACGCAGGTAGCATCTAGTGCCTCCCCATGGACAGGGGAGGTAATTAGCGGACTTCCACCTCCCAGGGAACACCTGTGACACCAGGCAGCTGCGTGGAGGGCGGCCCCGAACCTCCCCAACACAGTCATCCGTGTTCCGGAATTCTGAGTGTGGGGAGGTTCCGTCTTCTGTCTGCAGCACCCGGGATCTCCTAGGAGCCCTTCGAGAGTCTTCCCCGAGTTCCTCCCAGTGCGGGCAGCCGGGGAAAGGCGGGGGTTGGGCTGGAAAATCAGGTAGCATCTAGTGCCTCCCCATGGACAGGGGAGGTAATTAGCGGTCTTCCCCCTACCAGGGAACACCTGTGACACCAGGAAGCTGTGTGGAGGGCGGCCCAATACCTCACCCACACAGTCACCCGTGTTCCGGAATTCTGAGGGTGGGGAGGTTCCGTCTTCTGTCTGCAGCACCCGGGTTCTCCTAGGAGCCCTTCAAGTGTCTTCCCCGAATCCATCCCACTGCGTGCTGCCGGGGAAAGGCGGGGGTTTCGCTGAAAAATCAGGTAGCATCTAGTGCCACCCCATGGACAGGGGAGGTAATTAGCGGAATTCTCCCTGCCAGGGAAAACCTGGGACACCAGGCAGCTTCGTGGAGGGCGGTCCCGAACCTCCCCCACACAGTCAGCCGTGTTCCGGAATTCTGAGTGTGGGGAGGTTCCGTCTTATGTCTGCAGCACCGGGGTTCACCTAGGAGCCCTTCGAGTGTCTTCCCCCAGTCCCTCACTGTGCGGGCTGCCGGGGAATGGCGGAGGTTGGGCTGGAAAAGCAGGTAGCATCTTGTGCCTCCCCATGGACAAGGGAGGTAATTAGCGGACTTCCCCCTGCCAGGGAACACCTGTGACACCAGGCAGCTTCGTGGAGGGCGGCCCCGAAACTCCCCCACACAGTCAACCGTGTTCCGGAATTCTGAGTGTGGGGAGGTTCCGTCTTCCTACTGCAGCACCCGGGACCTCCTAGGAGCCCTTCGAGTGTCTTCCCAGAGTCCCTCCCTGTGCGGGCTGCCGGGGAAAGTAGGGGGTTGTGCTGGAAACGCAGGTAGCATCTAGTGCCTCCCCATGGACAGGGGAGATAATTAGCGGACTTCCACCTGCCAGGGAACACCTGTGACACCAGGAAGCTGTGTGGAGGGCGGCCCAAAACCTCACCCACACAGTCACCCGTGTTCCGGAAATCTGAGTGTGGGGAGGTTCCGTCTTATGTCTGCAGCACCCGGGTTCTCCTAGGAGCCTTTGGAGTGTCTTCCCCAAGTCCCTCACTGTACGGGCTGCTGGGGAAAGGCGGGGGTTGGGCTGGAAAAGCAGGTAGCATCTAGTGCCTCCCCATGGACAAGGGAGGTAATTAGCGGACTTCCCCCTGCCAGGGAACACCTGTGACACCAGGCAGCTGCGTGTAGGGCGGCCCCGAACCTTCCCCACACAGTCAGCCGTGTTCCGGAATTCTGAGTGTGGGGAGGTTCCGTCTTATGTCTGCAGCACACGGGATCTCCTAGGAGCCCTTCGAGAGTTTTCCCCGAGTCCCTCCCAGTGCGGGCAGCCAGGGAAAGGCGGGGGTTGGGCTGGAAACGCAGGTAGCATCTAGTGCCTCCCCATGTACAGGGGAGGTAATTAGCGGACTTCCCCCTGCCAGGGAACACCTGTGACACCAGGCAGCTGCGTGGAGGGCGGCCCCGAACCTCCCCCACACAGTCAACCGTGTTCCGGAATTCTGAGTGTGGGGAGGTTCCGACTTATGTCTGCAGCACCCGGGATCTCCTAGGAACCCTTCGAGAGTCTTCCCCGAGTCCCTCCCAGTGCGGGCAGCCTGGGAACGGCGGGGGTTGGGCTGAAAAAGCAGGTAGCATCTAGTGCCTCCCCATGGACAAGGGAGGTAATTAGCGGACTTCCCCCTGCCAGGGAACAACTGTGACACCCGGAAACTGCGTGGAGTGCGGCCCTAAACCTCACCCACACAGTCACACGTGTTCCGGAATTCTGAGTGTGGGGAGGTTCCGTCTTCTGTCTGAAGCACCCGGGTTCTCCTAGGAGCCTTTTGAGTGTCTTCCCCCAGTCCCTCCCTGTGCGGGCTGCCGGGGAAAGGCGGGGGTTGGGCTGGAAAAGCAGGTAGCATCTTGTGCCTCCCCATGGACAAGGGAGGTAATTAGCGGAATTTCCCCTGCCAGGGAACACCTGTGACACCAGGTAGCTGCGTGGAGGGCGGCCCCGAACCTCCCCCACACAGTCAGCCGTGTTCCGGAATTCTGAGTGTGGGGAGGTTCCGTCTTATGTCTGCAGCACCCGGGTTCACCTAGGAGCCCTTCGAGTGTCTGCCCCCAGTCCCTCACTGTGCGGGCTGCCGGGGAATGGCGGAGGTTGGGCTGGAAAAGCAGGTAGCATCTTGTGCCTCCCCATGGACAAGGGAGGTAATTAGCGGACTTCCCCTGCCAGGGAACACCTGTGACACCAGGCAGCTGCGTGGAGGGCGGCCCCGAAACTCCCCAACACAGTCAACCGTGTTCCGAAATTCTGAGTGTGGGGAGGTTCCGTCTTCTGTCTGCAGCACCCGGGACCTCCTAGGAGCCATTCGAGTGTCTTCCCAGAGTCCCTCCCTGTGCGGGTTGCCGGGGAAAGTAGGGGGTTGTGCTGGAAACGCAGGTAGCATCTAGTGCCTCCCCATGGACAGGGGAGGTAATTAGCGGACTTCCACCTGCCAGGGAACACCTGTGACACCAGGCAGCTGCGTGGAGGTCGGCCCCGAACCTCCCCAACACAGTCATCCGTGTTCCGGAATTCTGAGTGTGGGGAGGTTCCGTCTTCTGTCTGCAGCACCCGGGATCTCCTAGGAGCCCTTCGAGATTCTTCCCCGAGTCCCTCCCAGTTCGGGCAGCCGGGGAAAGGCGGGGGATGGGCTGGAAACTCAGGTAGCATCTAGTGCCTCCCCATGGACAGGGGAGGTAATTAGCGGTCTTCCCCCTACCAGGGAACACCTGTGACACCAGGAAGCTGTGTGGAGGGCGGCCCAAAACCTCACCCACACAGTCACCCGTGTTCCGGAATTCTGAGTGTGGGGAGGTTCCGTCTTATGTCTGCAGCACCCGGGTTCTCCTAGGAGCCTTTGGAGTGTCTTCCCCAAGTCCCTCACTGTGCGGGCTGCTGGGGAAAGGCGGGGGTTGGGCTGGAAAAGCAGGTAGCATCTAGTGCCTCCCCATGGACAAGGGAGGTAATTAGCGGACTTCCCCCTGCCAGGGAACACCTGTGACACCAGGCAACTGCCTGGAGTGCGGCCCCGAACCTACCCCACACAGTCAGCCGTGTTCCGGAATTCTGAGTGTGGGGAGGTTCCGTCTTCTGTCTGCAGCACCCGGGACCTCCTAGGAGCCCTTCGAGTGTCTTCCCAGAGTCCCTCCCTGTGCGGGTTGCCGGGGAAAGTAGGGGGTTGTGCTGGAAACGCAGGTAGCATCTAGTGCCTCCCCATGGACAGGGGAGGTAATTAGCGGTCTTCCCCCTACCAGGGAACACCTGTGACACCAGGAAGCTGTGTGGAGGGCGGCCCAAAACCTCACCCACACAGTCACCCGTGTTCCGGAATTCTGAGTGTGGGGAGGTTCCGTCTTATGTCTGCAGCACCCGGGTTCTCCTAGGAGCCTTTCGAGTGTCTTCCCCAAGTCCCTCACTGTGCGAGCTGCTGGGGAAAGGCGGGGGTTGGGCTGGAAAAGCAGGTAGCATCTAGTGCCTCCCCATGGACAAGGGAGGTATTTAGCGGACTTCCACCTGCCAGTGAACACCTGTGACACCAGGCAGCTGCCTGGAGGGCGGCCCCGAACCTAACCCACAAAGTCAGCCGTGTTCCGGAATTCTGAGTGTGGGGAGGTTCCGTCTTATGTCTGCAGCACACGGGATCTCCTAGGAGCCCTTCGAGAGTCTTCCCCGAGTCCCTCCCAGTGCGGGCAGCCAGGGAAAGGAGGGGGTTGGGCTGGAAACTCAGGTAGCTTCTAGTGCCTCCCCATGTACAGGGGAGGTAATTAGCGGACTTCCCCCTGCCAGGGAACACCTGTGACACCAGGCAGCTGCGTGGAGGGCGGCCCCGAACCTCCCCCACACAGTCAACCGTGTTCCGGATTTCTGAGTGTGGGGAGGTTCCGTCTTATGTCTGCAGCACCCGGGATCTCCTAGGAACACTTCGAGAGTCTTCCTCGAGTCCCTCCCAGTGCGGGCAGCCGGGGAACGGCGGGGGTTGGGCTGAAAAAGCAGGTAGCATCTAGTGCCTCCCCATGGACAAGGGAGGTAATTAGCGGACTTCCCCCTGCCAGGGAACAACTGTGACACCCGGAAACTGCGTGGAGTGCGGCCCTAAACCTCACCCACACAGTCACACGTGTTCCGGAATTCTGAGTGTGGGGAGGTTCCGTCTTCTGTCTGCAGCACCCGGGTTCTCCTAGGAGCCTTTCGAGTGTCTTCCCCCAGTCCCTCCCTGTGCGGGCTGCCGGGGAAAGGCGGGGGTTGGGCTGGAAAAGCAGGTAGCATCTTGTGCCTCCCCATGGACAAGGGAGTTAATTAGCGGAATTCCCCTTGCCAGAGAACACCTGTGACACCAGGCAGCTGCGTGGAGGGCGGCCCCGAAACTCCCCCACACAGTCAGCCGTGTTCCGGAATACTGAGGGTGGGGAGGTTCCGTCTTCTGTCTGCAGCACCCGGGTTCTCCTAGGAGCCCTTCGAGTGTCTTCCCCGAATCCCTCCCACTGCGGGCTGCCAGGGAAAGGCGGGGGTTGGACTGGAAACTCAGGTAGCATCTAGTGCCTCCCCATGGACAGGGGAGGTAATTAGCGGACTTCCCCCTGCCAGGGAACACCTGTGACACCAGGCAGCTGCGTGGAGGGCGGCCACGAACCTCCCCCACACAGTCAACCGTGTTCCGGAATTCTGAGTGTGGGGAGGTTCCGTCTTATGTCTGCAGCACCCGGGATCTCCTAGGAACCCTTCGAGAGTCTTCCCCGAGTCCCTCCTAGTGCAGGCAGCCGGGGAACGGCGGGGGTTGGGCTGGAAAAGCAGGTAGCATCTAGTGCCTCCCCATGGACAAGGGAGGTAATTAGCGGACTTCCCCCTGCCAGGGAACAACAGTGACACCAGGAAGCTGCGTGGTGTGCGGCCCTAAACCTCACCCACACAGTCACACGTGTTCCGGAATTGTGAGTGTGGGGAGGTTCCGTCTTCTGTCTGCAGCACCCGGGTTCTCCTAGGAGCCTTTCGAGTGTCTTCCCCCAGTCTCTCCCTGTGCGGGCTGCCGGGAAAAGGCGGGGGTTGGGCTGGAAAAGCAGGTAGCATCTTGTGCCTCCCCATGGACAAGGGAGGTAATTAGCGGACTTCCCCCTGCCAGGGAACACCTGTGACACCAGGCAGCTGCGTGGAGGGCGGCCCCGAAACTCCCCCACACAGTCAACCGTGTTCCGGAATTCTGAGTGTGGGGAGGTTCCGTCTTCGGTCTGCAGCACCCGGGACCTCCTAGGAGCCCTTCGAGTGTCTTCCCAGAGTCCCTCCCTGTGCGGGCTGTCGGGGAAATTAGGGGGTTGTGCTGGAAACGCAGGTAGCATCTAGTGCCTCCCCATGGACAGGGGAGGTAATTAGCGGACTTCCACCTGCCAGGGAACACCTGTGACACCAGGCAGCTGCGTGGAGGTCGGCCCTGAACCTCCCCAACACAGTCATCCGTGTTCCGGAATTCTGAGTGTGGGGAGGTTCCGTCTTCTGTCTGCAGCACCCGGGATCTCCTAGGAGCCCTTCGAGATACTTCCCCGAGTCCATCCCAGTGCTGGCAGCCGGGGAAAGGCGGGGGTTGGGCTGGAAACTCAGGTAGCATCTAGTGCCTCCCCATGGACAGGGGAGGTAATTAGCGGTATTCCCCCTACCAGGGAACACCTGTGACACCAGGAAGCTGTGTGGAGGGCGGCCCAAAACCTCACCCACACAGTCAACCGTGTTCCGGAATTCTGAGTGTGGGGAGGTTCCGTCTTCTGTCTGCAGCACCCGGGTTCTCCTAGGAGCCCTTCGAGTGTCTTCCCCGAATCCCTCCCACTGCGGGCTGCCAGGGAAAGGCGGGGGTTGGACTGGAAACTCAGGTAGCATCTAGTGCCTCCCCATGGACAGGGGAGGTAATTAGCGGACTTCCCCCTGCCAGGGAACACCTGTGACACCAGGCAGCTGCGTGGAGGGCGGCCACGAACCTCCCCCACACAGTCAACCGTGTTCCGGAATTCTGAGTGTGGGGAGGTTCCGTCTTATGTCTGCAGCACCCGGGATCTCCTAGGAACCCTTCGAGAGTCTTCCCCGAGTCCCTCCTAGTGCAGGCAGCCGGGGAACGGCGGGGGTTGGGCTGGAAAAGCAGGTAGCATCTAGTGCCTCCCCATGGACAAGGGAGGTAATTAGCGGACTTCCCCCTGCCAGGGAACAACAGTGACACCAGGAAGCTGCGTGGTGTGCGGCCCTAAACCTCACCCACACAGTCACACGTGTTCCGGAATTGTGAGTGTGGGGAGGTTCCGTCTTCTGTCTGCAGCACCCGGGTTCTCCTAGGAGCCTTTCGAGTGTCTTCCCCCAGTCTCTCCCTGTGCGGGCTGCCGGGGAAAGGCGGGGGTTGGGCTGGAAAAGCAGGTAGCATCTTGTGCCTCCCCATGGACAAGGGAGGTAATTAGCGGACTTCCCCCTGCCAGGGAACACCTGTGACACCAGGCAGCTGCGTGGAGGGCGGCCCCGAAACTCCCCCACACAGTCAACCGTGTTCCGGAATTCTGAGTGTGGGGAGGTTCCGTCTTCGGTCTGCAGCACCCGGGACCTCCTAGGAGCCCTTCGAGTGTCTTCCCAGAGTCCCTCACTGTGCGGGCTGCCGGGGAAATTAGGGGGTTGTGCTGGAAACGCAGGTAGCATCTAGTGCCTCCCCATGGACAGGGGAGGTAATTAGCGGACTTCCACCTGCCAGGGAACACCTGTGACACCAGGCAGCTGCGTGGAGGTCGGCCCTGAACCTCCCCAACACAGTCATCCGTGTTCCGGAATTCTGAGTGTGGGGAGGTTCCGTCTTCTGTCTGCAGCACCCGGGATCTCCTAGGAGCCCTTCGAGATACTTCCCCGAGTCCATCCCAGTGCTGGCAGCCGGGGAAAGGCGGGGGTTGGGCTGGAAACTCAGGTAGCATCTAGTGCCTCCCCATGGACAGGGGAGGTAATTAGCGGTATTCCCCCTACCAGGGAACACCTGTGACACCAGGAAGCTGTGTGGAGGGCGGCCCAAAACCTCACCCACACAGTCAACCGTGTTCCGGAATTCTGAGTGTGGGGAGGTTCCGTCTTATGTCTGCAGCACCCGGGTTCTCCTAGGAGCCTTTCGAGTGTCTTCCCCAAGTCCCTCACTGTGCGAGCTGCTGGGGAAAGGCGGGGGTTGGGCTGGAAAAGCAGGTAGCATCTAGTACCTCCCCATGGACAAGGGAGGTAATTAGCGGAGTTCCACCTGCCAGGGAACACCTGTGACACCAGGCAGCTGCGTGGAGGGCGGCCCCGAACCTTCCCCACACAGTCAGCCGTGTTCCGGAATTCTGAGTGTGGGGAGGTTCCGTCTTATGTCTGCAGCACACGGGATCTCCTAGGAGCCCTTCGAGAGTCTTCCCCGAGTCCCTCCCAGTGCCGGCAGCCAGGGAAAGGAGGGGGTTGGGCTGGAAACGCTGGTAGCATCTAGTGCCTCCCCATGTACAGGGGAGGTAATTAGCGGACTTCCCCCTGCCAGGGAACACCTGTGACACCAGGCAGCTGCGTGGAGGGCGGCCCCGAAACTCCCCCACACAGTCAACCGTGTTCCGGAATTCTGAGTGTGGGGAGGTTCCGTCTTATGTCTGCAGCACCCGGGTTCTCCTAGGAGCCTTTCGAGTGTCTTCCCCAAGTCCCTCACTGTGCGAGCTGCTGGGGAAAGGCGGGGGTTGGGCTGGAAAAGC
Organism: Camelus bactrianus; assembly: GCF_048773025.1. NCBI lineage: Eukaryota > Metazoa > Chordata > Mammalia > Artiodactyla > Camelidae > Camelus > Camelus bactrianus. The sequence goes on along the minus strand of NW_027413957.1, from coordinate 6,821,638 downwards.
AGGTAGCATCTAGTGCCTCCCCATGGACAAGGGAGCTAATTAGCGGACTTCCACCTGCCAGGGAACACCTGTGACACCAGGCAGTTTCGTGGAGGGCGGCCCCGAAACTCCCCCACACAGTCAGCCGTGTTCCGGAATTCTGAGTGTGGGGAGGTTCCGTCTTCGGTCTGCAGCACCCGGGAACTCCTAGGAGCCCTTCGAGTGTCTTCCCAGAGTCCCTCCCTGTGCGGGCTGCCGGGGAAAGGAGGGGGTTGTGCTGGAAACGCAGGTAGCATCTAGTGCCTCCCCATGGACAGAGGATGTAATTAGCGGACTTCAACCTGCCAGGGAACACCTGTGACACAAGGCAGCTGCGTGGAGTTCGGCCCCGAACCTCCCCCACACCGTCATTCGTGTTCCGGAATTCTGAGTGTGGGGAGGTTCCGTCTTATGTCTGCAGCACCCGGGATCTCCTAGGAGCCCTTCGAGAGTCTTCCCCGAGTCCCTCCCAGTGCGGGCAGCCGGGGAAAGTCGGGGGTTGGGCTGGAAAATCAGGTAGCATCTAGTGCCTCCCCATGGACAGGGGAGGTAATTAGCGGTCTTCCCCCTACCAGGGAACACCTGTGACACCAGGAAGCTGTGTGGAGGGCGGCCTTATACCTCACCCACACAGTCACCCGTGTTCCGGAATTCTGAGTGTGGGGAGGTTCCGTCTTATGTCTGCAGCACCCGGGATCTCCTAGGAGCCCTTCGAGTGTCTTCCCCCAGTCCCTCCCTGTGCGGGCTGCCGGGGAAAGGCGGGGGTTGAGCTGGAAAAGCAGGTAGCATCTTGTGCCTCCCCATGGACAAGGGAGGTAATTAGCGGACTTCCCCCTGCCAGGGAACACCTGTGATACCAGGCAGCTCCGTGGAGGGCGGCCCCGAACCTCCCCCACAGAGTCATACTTGTTCCGGAATTCTGAGTGTGGGGAGGTTCCGTCTTCTGTCTGCAGCACCCGGGTTCTCCAAGGAGCCTTTCGAGTGTCTTCCCCCAGTCCCTTCATGTGCGGGTTGCCGGGGAAAGGCGGGGGTTGGGCTGGAAAAGCAGGTAGCATCTTGTGCCTCCCCATGGACAAGGGAGGTATTTAGCGGACTTCCCCCTGCCAGGGAACACCTGTGACACCAGGCAGCTGCGTGGAGGGCGGCCCCGAACCTCCCCCACACAGTCAGCCGTGTTCCGGAATTCTGAGTGTGGGGAGGATCCGTCTTATGTCTGCAGCACCCGGGTTCACATAGGAGCCCTTCTAGTGTCTTCCCCCAGTCCCTCACTGTGTTGGCTGCCGGGGAATGGCGGAGGTTGGGCTGGAAAAGCAGGTAGCATCTTGTGCCTCCCCATGGACAAGGGAGGTAATTAGCGGACTTCCCCCTGCCAGGGAACACCTGTGACACCAGGCAGCTGCGTGGAGGGCGGCCCCGAACCTCCCCCACACAGTCAACCGTGTTCCGTAATTCTGAATGTGGGGAGGTTCCGTCTTCTGTCTGCAGCACCCGGGATCTCCTAGGAGCCCTTCGAGTGTCTTCCCAGAGTCCCTCCCTGTGCCGGCTGCCGGGGAAAGGAGGGGGTTGTGCAGGAAACGCAGGTAGCATCTAGTGTCTCCCCATGGACAGGGGAGGTAATTTGCGGACTTCCACCTGCCAGGGAACACCTGTGACACAAGGCAGCTGCGTGGAGTGCGGCCCCGAACCTCCCCCACAGAGTCATACTTGTTCCGGAATTCTGAGTGTGGGGAGGTTCCGTCTTATGTCTGCAGCACCCGGGATCTCCTAGGAGCCCTTCGAGAGTCTTCCCCGAGTCCCTCCCAGTGCGGGTAGCCAGGGAAAGGCGGGGGTTGGGCTGGAAACTCAGGTAGCATCTAGTGCCTCCCCATGGACAGGGGAGGTAATTAGCGGTCTTCCCCCTACCAGGGAACACCTGTGACACCAGGAAGCTGTGTGGAGGGCGGCCTTAAACCTCACCCACACTGTCACCCGTGTTCCGGAATTCTGAGTGTGGGGAGGTTCCGTCTTCTGTATGCAGCACACGGGATCTCCTAGGAGCCCTTCGAGTGTCTTCCCCGAATCCCTCCCACTGCGGGCTGCCGGGGAAAGGCGGGGGTTGGGCTGGAAACTCAGGTAGCATCTTGTGCCTCCCAATGGACAAGGGAGGTAATTAGCGGACTTCCCCCTGTCAGGGAACACCTGTGACACCAGGCAGCTGCGTGAAGGGCGGCCCCAAACCTCCCCCACACAGTCAACCGTGTTCCGGAATTCTGAGTGTGGGGAGGTTCCGTCTTCTGTCTGCAGCACCCAGGTTCACCTAGGAGCCCTTCGAGTGTCTTCCCCCAGTCCCTCCCTGTGCGGGCTGCTGGGGAAATGCGGGGGTTGGGCTGGAAAAGCAGGTAGCATCTAGTGCCTCCCCATGGACATGGGAGGTAATTAGCGGACTTCCCCCTGCCAGGGAACACCTGTGACACCAGACAGCTGCGTGGAGGACGGCCCCGAACCTTCCCCACACAGTCAATCGTGTTCCGGAATTCTGAGTGTGGGGAGGATCCGTCTTCTGTCTGCAGCACCCGGGATCTCCTAGGAGCCCTTCGAGAGTCTTCCCCGAGTCACTCCCGGTGCGGGCAGCCGGGGAAAGGCGGGGGTTGGTCTGGAAACTCACGTAGCATCTAGTGCCTCCCCATGGACAGGGGAGGTAATTAGCGGTCTTCCCCCTACCAGGGAACACCTGTGACACCAGGAAGCTGTGTGGAGGGCGGCCCTAAACCTCACCCACACAGTCACCCGTGTTCCGGAATTCTGAGTGTGGGGAGGTTCCGTCTTATGTCTGCAGCACCCGGGTTCTCCTAGGAGCCCTTTGAGTGTCTTCCCCAAGTCCCTCGCTGTGCGGGCTGCTGGGGAAAGGAGGGGGTTGGGCTGGAAAAGCAGGTAGCATCTAGTGCCTCCGCATGGACAGGGGAGGTAATTAGCGGTCTTCCCCCTACCAGGGAACACCTGTGACACCAGGAAGCTGTGTGGAGGGCGGCCCAAAACCTCACCAACACAGTCACCCGTGTTCCGGAATTCTGAGTGTGGGGACGTTCCGTCTTATGTCTGCAGCACCCTTGATCTCCTAGGAGCCCTTCGAGTGTCTTCCCCGAATCCCTCCCACTGCGGGCTGCCGGGAAAGGCGGGGGTTGGGCTGGAAACTCAGGTAGAATCTAGTGCCTCCCCATGGACAGGGGAGGTAATTAGCGGACTTCCCCTTGCCAGGGAACACCTGTGACACCAGGCAGCTGCGTGGAGTGCGGCCCCGAACCTCCCCCACACAGTCAGACGTGTTCCGGAATTCTGAATGTGGGGAGGTTCCGTCTTATGTCTGCAGCACCCGGGATCTCCTAGGAGCCCTTTGAGAGTCTTCCCCGAGTCACTCCCGGTGCGGGCAGCCGGGGAAAGGCGGGGGTTGGTCTGGAAACTCACGTAGCATCTAGTGCCTCCCCATGGACAGGGGAGGTAATTAGCGGTCTTCCCCCTACCAGGGAACACCTGTGACACCAGGAAGCTGTGTGGAGGGCGGCCCTAAACCTCACCCTCACAGTCACCCGTGTTCCGGAATTCTGAATGTGGGGAGGTTCCGTCTTATGTCTGCAGCACCCGGGTTCCCCTAGGAGCCCTTCGAGTGTCTTCCCCCAGTCCCTCACTGTGCGGGCTGCTGGGGAATGGCGAAGGTTTGGCTGGAAACTCAGGTAGCATCTAGTGCCTCCCCATGGACAAGGGAGGTAATTAGCGGACTTCCCCCTGCCAGGGAACACCTGTGACACCAGGCAGCTGCGTGGAGGGCGGCCCCGAACCTCCCCCACACAGTCAACCGTGTTCCGGAATTCTGAGTGTGGGGAGGTTCCGTCTTCTGTCTGCAGCACCCGGGATCTCCTAGGAGCCCTTCGAGTGTCTTCCCAGAGTCCCTCCGTGTGCGGGCTGCCGGGGAAATTAGGGGGTTGTGCTGGAAACGCAGGTAGCATCTAGTGCCTCCCCATGGAAAAGGGAGGTAATTAGCGGACTTCCCCCTGCCAGGGAACACCTGTGAAACTAGGCAGCTGCGTGGAGGGCGGCCCCGAACCTTCCCCACACAGTCAGCCGTGTTCCGGAATTCTGAGTGTGGGGAGGTTCCGTCTTATGTCTGCAGCACACGGGATCTCCTAGGAGCCCTTCGAGAGTCTTCCCCGAGTCCCTCCCAGTGCCGGCAGCCAGGGAAAGGAGGGGGTTGGGCTGGAAACGCTGGTAGCATCTAGTGCCTCCCCATGTACAGGGGAGGTAATTAGCGGACTTCCCCCTGCCAGGGAACACCTGTGACACCAGGCAGCTGCGTGGAGGGCGGCCCCGAAACTCCCCCACACAGTCAACCGTGTTCCGGAATTCTGAGTGTGGGGAGGTTCCGTCTTATGTCTGCAGCACCCGGGTTCTCCTAGGAGCCTTTCGAGTGTCTTCCCCAAGTCCCTCACTGTGCGAGCTGCTGGGGAAAGGCGGGGGTTGGGCTGGAAAAGCAGGTAGCATCTAGTGCCTCCCCATGGACAAGGGAGCTAATTAGCGGACTTCCACCTGCCAGGGAACACCTGTGACACCAGGCAGTTTCGTGGAGGGCGGCCCCGAAACTCCCCCACACAGTCAGCCGTGTTCCGGAATTCTGAGTGTGGGGAGGTTCCGTCTTCGGTCTGCAGCACCCGGGAACTCCTAGGAGCCCTTCGAGTGTCTTCCCAGAGTCCCTCCCTGTGCGGGCTGCCGGGGAAAGGAGGGGGTTGTGCTGGAAACGCAGGTAGCATCTAGTGCCTCCCCATGGACAGAGGATGTAATTAGCGGACTTCAACCTGCCAGGGAACACCTGTGACACAAGGCAGCTGCGTGGAGTTCGGCCCCGAACCTCCCCCACACCGTCATTCGTGTTCCGGAATTCTGAGTGTGGGGAGGTTCCGTCTTATGTCTGCAGCACCCGGGATCTCCTAGGAGCCCTTCGAGAGTCTTCCCCGAGTCCCTCCCAGTGCGGGCAGCCGGGGAAAGTCGGGGGTTGGGCTGGAAAATCAGGTAGCATCTAGTGCCTCCCCATGGACAGGGGAGGTAATTAGCGGTCTTCCCCCTACCAGGGAACACCTGTGACACCAGGAAGCTGTGTGGAGGGCGGCCTTATACCTCACCCACACAGTCACCCGTGTTCCGGAATTCTGAGTGTGGGGAGGTTCCGTCTTATGTCTGCAGCACCCGGGATCTCCTAGGAGCCCTTCGAGTGTCTTCCCCCAGTCCCTCCCTGTGCGGGCTGCCGGGGAAAGGCGGGGGTTGAGCTGGAAAAGCAGGTAGCATCTTGTGCCTCCCCATGGACAAGGGAGGTAATTAGCGGACTTCCCCCTGCCAGGGAACACCTGTGATACCAGGCAGCTCCGTGGAGGGCGGCCCCGAACCTCCCCCACAGAGTCATACTTGTTCCGGAATTCTGAGTGTGGGGAGGTTCCGTCTTCTGTCTGCAGCACCCGGGTTCTCCAAGGAGCCTTTCGAGTGTCTTCCCCCAGTCCCTTCATGTGCGGGTTGCCGGGGAAAGGCGGGGGTTGGGCTGGAAAAGCAGGTAGCATCTTGTGCCTCCCCATGGACAAGGGAGGTATTTAGCGGACTTCCCCCTGCCAGGGAACACCTGTGACACCAGGCAGCTGCGTGGAGGGCGGCCCCGAACCTCCCCCACACAGTCAGCCGTGTTCCGGAATTCTGAGTGTGGGGAGGATCCGTCTTATGTCTGCAGCACCCGGGTTCACATAGGAGCCCTTCTAGTGTCTTCCCCCAGTCCCTCACTGTGTTGGCTGCCGGGGAATGGCGGAGGTTGGGCTGGAAAAGCAGGTAGCATCTTGTGCCTCCCCATGGACAAGGGAGGTAATTAGCGGACTTCCCCCTGCCAGGGAACACCTGTGACACCAGGCAGCTGCGTGGAGGGCGGCCCCGAACCTCCCCCACACAGTCAACCGTGTTCCGTAATTCTGAATGTGGGGAGGTTCCGTCTTCTGTCTGCAGCACCCGGGATCTCCTAGGAGCCCTTCGAGTGTCTTCCCAGAGTCCCTCCCTGTGCCGGCTGCCGGGGAAAGGAGGGGGTTGTGCAGGAAACGCAGGTAGCATCTAGTGTCTCCCCATGGACAGGGGAGGTAATTTGCTGACTTCCACCTGCCAGGGAACACCTGTGACACAAGGCAGCTGCGTGGAGTGCGGCCCCGAACCTCCCCCACAGAGTCATACTTGTTCCGGAATTCTGAGTGTGGGGAGGTTCCGTCTTATGTCTGCAGCACCCGGGATCTCCTAGGAGCCCTTCGAGAGTCTTCCCCGAGTCCCTCCCAGTGCGGGTAGCCAGGGAAAGGCGGGGGTTGGGCTGGAAACTCAGGTAGCATCTAGTGCCTCCCCATGGACAGGGGAGGTAATTAGCGGTCTTCCCCCTACCAGGGAACACCTGTGACACCAGGAAGCTGTGTGGAGGGCGGCCTTAAACCTCACCCACACTGTCACCCGTGTTCCGGAATTCTGAGTGTGGGGAGGTTCCGTCTTCTGTATGCAGCACACGGGATCTCCTAGGAGCCCTTCGAGTGTCTTCCCCGAATCCCTCCCACTGCGGGCTGCCGGGGAAAGGCGGGGGTTGGGCTGGAAACTCAGGTAGCATCTTGTGCCTCCCAATGGACAAGGGAGGTAATTAGCGGACTTCCCCCTGTCAGGGAACACCTGTGACACCAGGCAGCTGCGTGAAGGGCGGCCCCAAACCTCCCCCACACAGTCAACCGTGTTCCGGAATTCTGAGTGTGGGGAGGTTCCGTCTTCTGTCTGCAGCACCCAGGTTCACCTAGGAGCCCTTCGAGTGTCTTCCCCCAGTCCCTCCCTGTGCGGGCTGCTGGGGAAATGCGGGGGTTGGGCTGGAAAAGCAGGTAGCATCTAGTGCCTCCCCATGGACATGGGAGGTAATTAGCGGACTTCCCCCTGCCAGGGAACACCTGTGACACCAGACAGCTGCGTGGAGGACGGCCCCGAACCTTCCCCACACAGTCAATCGTGTTCCGGAATTCTGAGTGTGGGGAGGATCCGTCTTCTGTCTGCAGCACCCGGGATCTCCTAGGAGCCCTTCGAGAGTCTTCCCCGAGTCACTCCCGGTGCGGGCAGCCGGGGAAAGGCGGGGGTTGGTCTGGAAACTCACGTAGCATCTAGTGCCTCCCCATGGACAGGGCAGGTAATTAGCGGTCTTCCCCCTACCAGGGAACACCTGTGACACCAGGAAGCTGTGTGGAGGGCGGCCCTAAACCTCACCCACACAGTCACCCGTGTTCCGGAATTCTGAGTGTGGGGAGGTTCCGTCTTATGTCTGCAGCACCCGGGTTCTCCTAGGAGCCCTTTGAGTGTCTTCCCCAAGTCCCTCGCTGTGCGGGCTGCTGGGGAAAGGAGGGGGTTGGGCTGGAAAAGCAGGTAGCATCTAGTGCCTCCGCATGGACAGGGGAGGTAATTAGCGGTCTTCCCCCTACCAGGGAACACCTGTGACACCAGGAAGCTGTGTGGAGGGCGGCCCAAAACCTCACCAACACAGTCACCCGTGTTCCGGAATTCTGAGTGTGGGGACGTTCCGTCTTATGTCTGCAGCACCCTTGATCTCCTAGGAGCCCTTCGAGTGTCTTCCCCGAATCCCTCCCACTGCGGGCTGCCGGGAAAGGCGGGGGTTGGGCTGGAAACTCAGGTAGAATCTAGTGCCTCCCCATGGACAGGGGAGGTAATTAGCGGACTTCCCCTTGCCAGGGAACACCTGTGACACCAGGCAGCTGCGTGGAGTGCGGCCCCGAACCTCCCCCACACAGTCAGACGTGTTCCGGAATTCTGAATGTGGGGAGGTTCCGTCTTATGTCTGCAGCACCCGGGATCTCCTAGGAGCCCTTTGAGAGTCTTCCCCGAGTCACTCCCGGTGCGGGCAGCCGGGGAAAGGCGGGGGTTGGTCTGGAAACTCACGTAGCATCTAGTGCCTCCCCATGGACAGGGGAGGTAATTAGCGGTCTTCCCCCTACCAGGGAACACCTGTGACACCAGGAAGCTGTGTGGAGGGCGGCCCTAAACCTCACCCTCACAGTCACCCGTGTTCCGGAATTCTGAATGTGGGGAGGTTCCGTCTTATGTCTGCAGCACCCGGGTTCCTCTAGGAGCCCTTCGAGTGTCTTCCCCCAGTCCCTCACTGTGCGGGCTGCTGGGGAATGGCGAAGGTTTGGCTGGAAACTCAGGTAGCATCTAGTGCCTCCCCATGGACAAGGGAGGTAATTAGCGGACTTCCCCCTGCCAGGGAACACCTGTGACACCAGGCAGCTGCGTGGAGGGCGGCCCCGAACCTCCCCCACACAGTCAACCGTGTTCCGGAATTCTGAGTGTGGGGAGGTTCCGTCTTCTGTCTGCAGCACCCGGGATCTCCTAGGAGCCCTTCGAGTGTCTTCCCAGAGTCCCTCCGTGTGCGGGCTGCCGGGGAAATTAGGGGGTTGTGCTGGAAACGCAGGTAGCATCTAGTGCCTCCCCATGGAAAAGGGAGGTAATTAGCGGACTTCCCCCTGCCAGGGAACACCTGTGAAACTAGGCAGCTGCGTGGAGGGCGGCCCCGAACCTTCCCCACACAGTCAGCCGTGTTCCGGAATTCTGAGTGTGGGGAGGTTTCGTCTTATGTCTGCAGAACCCGGGATCTCCTAGGAGCTCTTCGAGAGTCTTCCCCGAGTCCCTCCCAGTGCGGGCAGCCAGGGAAAGGCGGGGGTTGGGCTGGAAACGCAGGTAGCATCTAGTGCCTCCCCATGGACAGGGGAGGTAATTAGTGGACTTCCCCCTGCCAGGGAACACCTGTGACACCAGGCAGCTGCGTGGAGTGCGGCCCCGAACCTCCCCCACACAGTCAACCGTGTTCCGGAATTCTGAGTGTGGGGAGGATCCGTCTTCTGTCTGCAGCACCCGGGTTCACCTAGGAGCCCTTCGAGTGTCTTCCACCAGTCCCTCCCTGTGCGGGCTGCTGGGGAAAAGCGGGGGTTGGGCTGGAAAAGCAGGTAGCATCTAGTGCCTCCCCATGGACATGGGAGGTAATTAGCGGACTTCCCCCTGCCAGGGAACACCTGTGACACCAGACAGCTGCGTGGAGGGCGGCCCCGAACCTTCCCCACACAGTCAACCGTGTTCCGGAATTCTGAGTGTGGGGAGGATCCGTCTTCTGTCTGCAGCACCCGGGATCTCCTAGGAGCCCTTCGAGAGTCTTCCCCGAGTCACTCCCGGTGCGGGCAGCCGGGGAAAGGCGGGGGTTGGTCTGGAAACTCACGTAGCATCTAGTGCCTCCCCATGGACAGGGGAGGTAATTAGCGGTCTTCCCCCTACCAGGGAACACCTGTGACACCAGGAAGCTGTGTGGAGGGCGGCCCTAAACCTCACCCACACAGTCACCCGTGTTCCGGAATCTGAGTGTGGGGAGGATTCGTCTTATGTCTGCAGCACCCGGGATCTCCTAGGAGCCCTTCGAGAGTCTTCCCCGAGTCCATCCCAGTGCGGGCAGCCAGGGAAAGGCGGGGGTTGGGCTGGAAACGCAGGTAGAATCTAGTGCCTCCCCATGGACAGGGGAGGTAATTAGCGGAATTCCCCCTGCCAGGGAACACCTGTGACACCAGGCAGCTGCGTGGAGTGCGGCCCCGAACCTCCCCCACACAGTCAACCATGTTCCGGAATTCTGAGTGTGGGGAGGTTCCGTCTTATGTCTGCAGCACCCGGGTTCTCCTAGGAGCCCTTCGAGTGTCTTCCCCAAGTCCCTCCCTGTGCGGGCTGCTGGGGAAAGGAGGGGGTTGGGCTGGAAAAGCAGGTAGCATCTAGTGCCTCCGCATGGACAGGGGAGGTAATTAGCGGTCTTCCCCCTACCAGGGAACACCTGTGACACCAGGAAGCTGTGTGGAGGGCGGCCCAAAACTTCACCCACACAGTCACCCGTGTTCCGGAATTCTGAGTGTGGGGAGGTTCCGTCTTATGTCTGCAGCACCCTTGATCTCCTAGGAGCCCTTCGAGTGTCTTCCCCGAATCCCTCCCACTGCGGGCTGCCGGGAAAGGCGGGGGTTGGGCTGGAAACTCAGGTAGAATCTAGTGCCTCCCCATGGACAGGGGAGGTAATTAGCGGACTTCCCCGTGCAGGGAACACCTGTGACACCAGGCAGCTGCGTGGAGTGCGGCCCCGAACCTCCCCCACATAGTCAGACGTGTTCCGGAATTCTGAATGTGGGGAGGTTCCGTCTTATGTCTGCAGCACCCGGGATCTCCTAGGAGCCCTTCGAGAGTCTTCCCCGAGTCCCTCCCAGTGCGGGCAGCCAGGGAAATGCGGGGGTTGGGCTGGAAACGCAGGTAGCATCTAGTGCCTCCCCATGGACAGGGGCGGTAATTAGCGGACTTCCCCCTGCCAGGGAACAACTGTGACACCAGGCAGCTTCGTGGAGTGCGGCCCCGAAACTCCCCCACACAGTCAACCGTGTTCCGGAATTCTGAGTGTGGGGAGGTTCTGTCTTCTGTCTGCAGAACCCGGGTTCACCTAGGAGCCCGTCGAGTGTCTTCCCCCAGTCCCTCCATTTGCGGGCTGCTGGGGAAAAGCGGGGGTTGGGCTGGAAAAGCAGGTAGCATCTAGTGCCTCCCCATGGACATGGGAGGTAATTAGCGGACTTCCCCCTGCCAGGGAACACCTGTGACACCAGACAGCTGCGTGGAGGGCGGCCCCGAACCTTCCCCACACAGTCAACCGTGTTCCGGAATTCTGAGTGTGGGGAGGATCCGTCTTCTGTCTGCAGCACCCGGGATCTCCTAGGAGCCCTTTGAGAGTCTTCCTCGAGTCACTCCCGGTGCGGGCAGCCGGGGAAAGGCGGGGGTTGGTCTGGAAACTCACGTAGCATCTAGTGCCTCCCCATGGACAGGGGAGGTAATTAGCGGTCTTCCCCCTACCAGGGAACACCTGTGACACCAGGAAGCTGTGTGGAGGGCGGCCCTAAACCTCACCCACACAGTCACCCGTGTTCCGGAATTCTGACTGTGGGGTGGTTCCGTCTTATGTCTGCAGCACCCGGGTTCTACTAGGAGCCCTTCGAGTGTCTTCCCCGAGTCCCTCCCTGTGCGGGCTGCTGGGGAAAGGAGGGGGTTGGGCTGGAAAATCAGGTAGCATCTAGTGCCTCCGCATGGACAGGGGAGGTAATTAGCGGTCTTCCCCCTACCAGGGAACACCTGTGACACCAGGAAGCTGTGTGGAGGGCGGCCCAAAACGTCACCCACACAGTCACCCGTGTTCCGGAATTCTGAGTGTGGGGAGGTTCCGTCTTCTGTCTGCAGACCCGGGATCTCCTAGGAGCCCTTCGAGTGTCTTCCCAGAGTCCCTCCCTGTGCGGGCTGCCGGGGAAATTAGGGGGTTGTGCTGGAAACGCAGGTAGCATCTAGTGCCTCCCCATGGACAGGGGAGGTAATTAGCGGACTTCCACCTGCCAGGGAACACCTGTGACTCAAGGCAGCTGCGTGGAGGGCGGCCCCGAACCTCCCCCACACAGTCATCCGTGTTCCGGAATTCTGAGTGTGGGGAGGTTCCGTCTTCTGTCTGCAGCACCCGGGTTCTCCTAGGAGCCCTTCGAGTGTCTTCCCCAAGTCCCTCCCTGTGTGGGCTGCTGGGGAAAGGCGGGGGTTGGGCTGGAAAACAGGTAGCATCTAGTGCCTCCCCATGGACAAGGGAGGTAATTAGCGGACTTCCCCCTGCCAGGGAACACCTGTGAAACTAGGCAGCTGCGTGGAGGGCGGCCCCGAACCTTCCCCACACAGTCAGCCGTGTTCCGGAATTCTGAGTGTGGGGAGGTTTCGTCTTATGTCTGCAGCAACCGGGATCTTCTAGGAGCCCTTCGAGAGTCTTCCCCGAGTCCCTCCCAGTGCGGGCAGCCAGGGAAAGGCGGGGGTTGGGCTGGAAACGCAGGTAGCATCTAGTGCCTCCCCATGGACAGGGGAGGTAATTAGCGGACTTCCCCCTGCCAGGGAACACCTGTGACACCAGGCAGCTGCGTGGAGTGCGGCCCCGAACCTCCCCCACACAGTCAACCGTGTTCCGGAATTCTGAGTGTGGGGAGGTTCCGTCTTCTGTCTGCAGCACCCGGGTTCACCTAGGAGCCCTTCGAGTGTCTTCCACCAGTCCCTCCCTGTGCGGGCTGCTGGGGAAAAGCGGGGGTTGGGCTGGAAAAGCAGGTAGCATCTAGTGCCTCCCCATGGACATGGGAGGTAATTAGCGGACTTCCCCCTGCCAGGGAACACCTGTGACACCAGACAGCTGCGTGGAGGGCGGCCCCGAACCTTCCACACACAGTCAACCGTGTTCCGGAATTCTGAGTGTGGGGAGGATCCGTCTTCTGTCTGCAGCACCCGGGATCTCCTAGGAGCCCTTCGAGTGTCTTCCCCGAGTCACTCCCGGTGCGGGCAGCCGGGGAAAGGCGGAGGATGGTCTGGAAACTCACGTAGCATCTAGTGCCTCCCCATGGACAAGGGAGGTAATTAGCGGTCTTCCCCCTACCAGGGAAAACCTGTGACACCAGGAAGCTGTGTGGAGGGCGGCCCTAAACCTCACCAACACTGTCACCCGTGTTCCGGAATTCTGAGTGTGGGGAGGTTCCGTCTTATGTCTGCAGCACCCGGGATCTCCTAGGAGCCCTTCGAGAGTCTTCCCCGAGTCCATCCCAGTGCGGGCAGACAGGGAAAGGCGGGGGTTGGCCTGGAAACGCAGGTAGAATCTAGTGCCTCCCCATGGACAGGGGAGGTAATTAGCGGAATTCCCCCTGCCAGGGAACACCTGTGACACCAGGCAGCTGCGTGGAGTGCGGCCCCGAACCTCCCCCACACAGTCAACCGTGTTCCGGAATTCTGAGTGTGGGGAGGTTCCGTCTTATGTCTGCAGCACCCGGGTTCACCTAGGAGCCCTTCGAGTGTCTTCCCCAAGTCCCTCCCTGTGCGGGCTGCTGGGGAAAGGTGGGGGTTGGGCTGGAAAGCAGGTAGCTCTAGTGCCTCCGCATGGACAGGGGAGGTAATTAGCGGTCTTCCCCCTACCAGGGAACACCTGTGACACCAGGAAGCTGTGTGGAGGGCGGCCCAAAACCACACCCACACAGTCACCCGTGTTCCGGAATTCTGAGTGTGGGGAGGTTCCGTCTTATGTCTGCAGCACCCTTGATCTCCTAGGAGCCCTTCGATAGTCTTCCCCGAATCCCTCCCACTGCGGGCTGCCGGGAAAGGCGGGGGTTGGGCTGGAAACTCAGGTAGAATCTAGTGCCTCCCCATGGACAGGGGAGGTAATTAGCGGACTTCCCCCTGCCAGGGAACACCTGTGACACCAGGCAGCTTCGTGGAGGGCGGCCCTGAACCTCCCGCATACAGTCAGACGTGTTCCGGAATTCTGAATGTGGGGAAGTTCCGTCTTATGTCTGCAGCACCCGGGATCTCCTAGGAGCCCTTCGAGAGTCTTCCCCGAGTCCCTCCCAGTGAGGGCAGCCAGGGAAATGCGGGGGATGGGCTGGAAATGCAGGTAGCATCTAGTGCCTCCCCATAGACAGGGGAGGTAATTAGCGGACTTCCCCCTGCCAGGAAACACCTGTGACACCAGGCAGCTGCGTGGAGTGCGGCCCCGAAACTCCCCCACACAGTCAACCGTGTTCCGGAATTCTGAGTGTGGGGAGGTTCCGTCTTCTGTCTGCAGCACCCGGGTTCACCTAGGAGCCCGTCGAGTGTCTTCCCCCAGTCCCTCCCTGTGCGGGCTGCTGGGGAAAAGCGGGGGTTGGGCTGGAAAAGCAGGTAGCATCTAGTGCCTCCCCATGGACATGGGAGGTAATTAGCGGACTTCCCCCTGCCAGGGAGCACTTGTGACACCAGACAGCTGCGTGGAGGACGGCCCCGAACCTTCCCCACACAGTCAACCGTGTTCCGGTATTCTGAGTGTGGGGAGGATCCGTCTTCTGTCTGCAGCACCCGGGATCTCCTAGGAGCCCTTCAAGAGTCTTCCCCGAGTCACTCCCGGTGCGGGCAGCCGGGGAAAGTCGGGGGTTGGTCTGGAAACTCACGTAGCATCTAGTGCCTCCCCATGGACAGGGGAGGTAATTAGCGGTCTTCCCCCTACCAGGGAACACCTGTGACACCAGGAAGCTGTGTGGAGGGCGGCCCTAAACCTCACCCACACAGTCACCCGTGTTCCGGAATTCTGAGTGTGGGGAGGTTCCGTCTTATGTCTGCAGCACCCGGGTTCTCCTAGGAGCCCTTCGAGTGTCTTCCACAAGTCCCTCCCTGTGCGGGCTGCTGGGGAAAGGAGGGGGTTGGGCTGGAAAAGCAGGTAGCATCTAGTGCCTCCGCATGGACAGGGGAGGTAATTAGCGGTCTTCCCCCTACCAGGGAACTCCTGTGACACCAGGAAGCTGTGTGGAGGGCGGCCCAAAACCTCACCCACACAGTCACCCGTGTTCCGGAATTCTGAGTGTGGGGAGGTTCTGTCTTATGTCTGCAGCACCCTTGATCTCCTAGGAGCCCTTCGAGTGTCTTCCCCGAATCCCTCCCACTGCGGGCTTCCGGGAAAGGCGGGTGTTGGGCTGGAAACTCAGGTAGAATCTAGTGCCTCCCCATGGACAGGGGAGGTAATTAGCGGACTTCCCCCTGCCAGGGAACACCTGTGACACCAGGCAGCTGCGTGGAGGGCGGCCCTAATCCTCTCCCACACAGTCACCCGTGTTCCGGAATTCTGAGTGTGGGGAGGTTCCGTCTTATGTCTGCAGCACCCGGGTTCTCCTAGGAGCCCTTCGAGTGTATTCCCCTAGTCCCTCCCTGTGCGGGCTGCTGGGGAAACAAGGGGGTTGGGCTGGAAAAGCAGGTAGCATCTTGTGCCTCCCCATGGACAAGGGAGGTAATTAGCGGACTTCCCCCTGCCAGGGAACTCCTGTGACACCAGGAAGTTGTGTGGAGGGCGGCCCTAAACCTCACCCACACAGTCACACGTGTTCCGGAATTCTGAGTGTGGGGAGGTTCCGTCTTATGTCTGTAGCACCCGGGATCTCCTAGGAGCCATTTGAGTGTCTTCCCCGAATCCCTCCCACTGCGGGTTGCCGGGGAAAGGAGGGGGTTGTGCTGGAAACGCAGGTAGCATCTAGTGCCTCCCCATGGAAAGGGGAGGTAATTAGCGGACTTCCACCTGCCAGGGAACACCTGTGACACAAGGCAGCTGCGTGGAGGGCGGCCCCGAACCTCCCCCACACAGTCAGCCGTGTTCCGGAATTCTGAGTGTGGGGAGGTTCCGTCTTCTGTCTGCAGCACCCGGGATCTCCTAGGAGCCCTTCGAGTGTCTTCCCCGAATCCCTCCCACTGCGGGCTGCCGGGGAAAGGCGGGGGTTGGGCTGGAAACTCAATTAGCATCTAGTGCCTCCTCATGGACAGGGGAGGTAATTAGCGGTCTTCCCCCTACCAGGGAACACCTGTGACACCAGGAAGCTGTGTGGAGGGCGGCCCTAAACCTCACCCAAACAGTCACACGTGTTCCGGAATTCTGAGTGTGGGGAGGTTCCGTCTTATGTCTGTAGCACCCGGGATCTCCTAGGAGCCCTTTGAGTGTCTTCCCCGAATCCCTCCCACTGCGGGCTGCCGGGGAAAGGAGGGGGTTGTTCTGGAAACGCAGGTAGCATCTAGTGCCTCTACATGGACAGGGGAGGTAATTAGCGGACTTCCACCTGCCAGGGAACACCTGTGACACAAGGCAGCTCCGTGGAGGGCGGCCCCGAACCTCCCCCACACAGTCATTCGTGTTCCGGAATTCTCAGTGTGGGGAGGTTCCGTCTTCTGTCTGCAGCACCCGGGATCTCCTAGGAGCCCTTCGAGAGTCTTCCCCGAGTCACTCCCAGTGCGGGCACCCGGGGAAAGGCGGGGGTTGGGCTGGACACTCAGGTAGCATCTAGTGCCTCCCCATGGACAAGGGAAGTAATTAGCGGTCTTCACCCTACCAGGGAACACCTGTGACACAAGGAAGCTGTGTGGAGGGCGGCCCTAAACCTCACCCACACAGTCACCCGTGTTCCGGAATTCTGAGTGTGGGGAGGTTACGTCTTATGTCTGCAGCACCCGGGTTCTCCTAGGAGCCCTTCGAGTGTCTTCCCCAAGTCCCTCCCTGTGCGGGCAGCCGGGGAAAGGCGGGGTTTGGGCTGGAAACTCAGGTAGCATCTAGTGCCTCCCCATGGACAGGGGAGGTAATTAGCGGTCTTCCCCCTACCAGGGAACACCTGTGACACCAGGAAGCTGTGTGGAGGGCGTCCCTAAACCTCACCCACACAGTCACCCGTGTTCCGGAATTCTGAGTGTGGGGAGGTTACATCTTATGTCTGCAGCACCCGGGATCTCCTAGGAGCCCTTCGAGTGTCTTCCCAGAATCCCTCCCTGTGCGGGCTGCCGGGGAAAGGAGGGGGTTGTGCTGGAAACGCATGTAGCATCTAGTCCCTCCCCATGGACAAGGGAGGTAATTAGCGGACTTCCCCCTGCCAGGGAACACCTGTGACACCAGGCAGCTGCGTGGAGGGCTGCCCCGAACCTTCCCCACACAGTCAGCCGTGTTTCGGAATTCTGAGTGTGGGGAGGTTCCGTCTTATGTCTACAGGACCCGGGATCTCCTAGGAGCCCTTCGAGAGTCTTCCCCGATTCCCTCAGAGTGCGGGCAGCCAGGGAAATGAGGGGGTTGGGCTGGAAACGCAGGTAGCATCTAGTGCCTCCCCATGGACAGGGGAGGTAATTAGCGGATTCCCCCTGCCAGGGAACACCTGTGACAACAGGCAGCTGCGTGGAAGGCGGCCCCGAACCTCCCCCACACAGTCAACCGTGTTCTGGAATTCTGAGTGTGGGGAGGTTCCGTCTTATGTCTGCAGTACCCGGGATCTCCTAGGAGCCCTTCTAGAGTTTTCCCCGAGTCCCTCCCAGTGCGGGCAGCCGGGGAACGGCGGGGTTGGCCTGGAAATTCAGGTAGCATCTAGTGCCTCCCCATGGACAGGGGAGGTAATTAGCCTACTTCCACCTGCCAGGGAACACCTGTGACAACAGGCAGCTGCGTGGAAGGCGGCCCCGAACCTCCCCCACACAGTCAACCGTGTTCTGGAATTCTGAGTGTGGGGAGGTTCCGTCTTATGTCTGCAGCACCCGGGACTTCCTAGGAGCCCTTCGAGTGTCTTCCCAGAGTCCCTCCCTTTGCGGGCTGCCGGGGAAATTAGGGGGTTGTGCTGGAAACGCAGTTAGCATCTAGTGCCTCCCCATGGACAGGGGAGGTAATTAGCGGACTTCCACCTGCCAGGGAACACCTGTGACACAAGGCAGCTGCGTGGAGGGCGGCCCCGAACCTCCCCCACACAGTCAGCCGTGTTCCGGAATTCTGAGTGTGGGGAGGTTCCGTCTTCTGTCTGCAGCACCCGGGATCTCCTAGGAGCCCTTCGAGTGTCTTCCCCGAATCCCTCCCACTGCGGGCTGCCGGGGAAAGGCGGGGGTTGGGCTGGAAACTCAATTAGCATCTAGTGCCTCCTCATGGACAGGGGAGGTAATTAGCGGTCTTCACCCTACCAGGGAACACCTGTGACACCAGGAAGCTGTGTGGAGGGCGGCCCTAAACCTCACCCACACAGTCACCCGTGTTCCGGAATTCTGAGTGTGGGGAGGTTACGTCTTATGTCTGCAGCACCCGGGTTCTCCTAGGAGCCCTTCGAGTGTCTTCCCAGAGTCCCTCCCTGTGCGGGCTGCCGGGGATAGGAGGGGGTTGTGCTGGAAACGCATGTAGCATCTAGTGCCTCCCCATGGACAAGGGAGGTAATTAGCGGACTTCCCCCTGCCAGGGAACACCTGTGACACCAGGCAGCTGCGTGGAGGGCTGCCCCGAACCTTCCCCACACAGTCAGCCGTGTTTCGGAATTCTGAGTGTGGGGAGGTTCCGTCTTATGTCTACAGGACCCGGGATCTCCTAGGAGCCCTTCGAGAGTCTTCCCCGATTCCCTCAGAGTGCAGGCAGCCAGGGAAATGCGGGGGTTGGGCTGGAAACGCAGGTAGCATCTAGTGCCTCCCCATGGACAGGGGAGGTAATTAGCGGATTCCCCCTGCAAGGGAACACCTGTGACAACAGGCAGCTGCGTGGAAGGCGGCCCCGAACCTCCCCCACACAGTCAACCGTGTTCTGGAATTCTGAGTGTGGGGAGGTTCCGTCTTATGTCTGCAGCACCCGGGATGTCCTAGGAGCCCTTCTAGAGTTTTCCCCGAGTCCCTCCCAGTGCGGGCAGCCGGGGAACGGCGGGGTTGGCCTGGAAATTCAGGTAGCATCTAGTGCCTCCCCATGGACAGGGGAGGTAATTAGCCTACTTCCCCCTGCCAGGGAACACCTGTGACACCAGGCAGCTGCGTGGAGGGCGGCCCCGAACCTCCCCCACTCAGTCAGCCGTGTTCCGGAATTCTGAATGTGGGGAGGTTCCGTCGTATGTCTGCAGCACCCGGGTTCACCTAGGAGCCCTTCGAGTGTCTTCCCCCAGTCCCTCACTGTGCGGGCTGCTGGGGAATGGCGGAGGTTGGGCTGGAAAAGCAGGTTGCATCTTGTGCCTCCCCATGGACAAGGGAGGTAATTAGCGGACTTCCCCCTGCCAGGGAACACCTGTGACACAAGGCAGCTGCGTGGAGGGCGGCCCCGAACCTCCCCCACACAGTCATCCGTGTTCCGGAATTCTGAGTGTGGGGAGGTTCCGTCTTCTGTTTGCAGCACCCGGGATCTCCTAGGAGCCCTTCGAGAGTCTTCCCCGAGTCACTCCCAGTGCGGGCAGACGGGGAAAGGCGGGGGTTGGGCTGGAAACTCAGGTAGCATCTAATGCCTCCCCATGGACACGGGAGGTAATTAGCGGTCTTCCCCCTACCAGGGAACACCTGTGACACCAGGAAGCTGTGAGGAGGGCGGCCCTAAACCTCACCCACACAGTCACCGTGTTCCGGAATTCTGAGTGTGGGGAGGTTCCGTCTTATGTCTGCAGCACCCGGGATCTCCTAGGAGCCCTTCGAGAGTCTTCCCCGAGTCCCTCCCAGTGCGGGCAGCCGGGGAACGGCGGGGTTGTTCTGGAAAATCAGGTAGCATCTAGTGCCTCCCCATGGACAGGGGAGGTAATTAGCGGTCTTCCCCTTACCAGGGAACACCTGTAACACCAGGAAACTGTGTGGAGGGCGGCCCTAAACCTCCCCCACACAGTCACCCGTGTTCCGGAATTCTGAGTGTGGGGAGGTTCCGTCTTATGTTTGCAGCACCCGTGATCTCCTAGGAGCCATTCGAGAGTCTTCCCCGAGTCCCTCCCAGTGCGGGCAGCCGGGGAAAAGCGGGGGTTGGGCTGTAAACTCAGGTAGCATCTAGTGCCTCCACATGGACAGGGGAGGTAATTAGCGGTCTTCCCCCTACCAGGGAACACCTGTGACACCAGGAAGCTGTGTGGAGGGCGGACCTAAACCTCACCCACACAGTCACCCGTGTTCAGGAATTCTGAGTGTTTGGAGGTTCCGTCTTATGTCTGCAGGACCCGGGATCTCCTAGGAGCCCTTCGAGAGACTTCCCCGTGTCCCTCCCAGTGCGGGCAGCCGGGAAAAGGCGGGGGTTGGGCTGGAAACTCAGGTAGCATCTAGTGCCTCCCCATGGACAGGGGAGGTAATTAGCGGTCTTCCCCCTACCAGGGAACACCTGTGACACCAGGAAGCTGTGTGGAGGGCGGCCCTAAACCTCACCCACACAGTCACACGTGTTCCGGAATTCTGAGTGTGGGGAGGTTCCGTCTTATGTCTGCAGCACCCGGGTTCTCCTAGGAGCCCTTCGAGAGTCTTCCCCAAGTCCCTCCCTGTGCGGGCTGCTGGGGAAAGGCGGGGGTTGGGCTGGAAAAGCAGGTAGCATCTAGTGCCTCCCCATGGACAAGGGAGGTAATTAGCGGACTTCCCCCTGCCAGGGAACACCTGTGACAACAGGCAGCTGCGTGGAGGGCTGCCCCGAACCTTCCCCACACACTCAGCCGTGTTCCGGAATTCTGAGTGTGGGGAGGTTCCGTCTTATGTCTGCAGCACCCGGGATCTCCTAGGAGCCCTTCGAGAGTCTTCCCCGAGTCCCTCACAGTGCGGGCAGCCAGGGAAAGGCGGGGGTTGGGCTGGAAACTCAGGTAGCATCTAGTGCCTCTCCATGGACAGGGGAGGTAATTAGCGGACTTCCCCCTGCCAGGGAACACCTGTGACACCAGGCAGCTGCGTGGAGGGCGGCCCCGAACCTCCCCAACACAGTCAACCGTGTTCCGGAATTCTGAGTGTGGGGAGGTTCCGTCTTATGTCTGCAGCACCCGGGATCTCCTAGGAGCCCTTCGAGAGTCTTCCCCGACTCCCTCACAGTGCGGGCAGCCCGGGAACGGCGGGGGTTGGGCTGGAAAAGCAGGTAGCATCTAGTGCCTCCCCATGGACAAGGGAGGTAATTAGCGGACTTCCACCTGCCAGGGAACAACTGTGACACCAGGAAGCTGCGTGGAGTGCGGCCCCAAACCTCACCCACACAGTCACACGTGTTCCGGAATTCTGAGTGTGGGGAGGTTCCGTCTTCTGTCTGCAGCACCCGGGTTCTCCTAGGAGCCTTTCGAGTGTCTTCCCCCAGTCCCAACCAGTGCGGGCTGCCGGGGAAAGGAGGGAGTTGGGCTGGAAAAGCAGGTAGCATCTTGTGCCTCCCCATGGACAAGGGAGGTAATTAGCGGACTTCCCCCTGCAAGGGAACACCTGTGACACCAGGCAGCTGCGTGGAGGGCGGCCACGAACCTCCCCCACACAGTCAGCCGTGTTCCGGAATTCTGAGTGTGGGGAGGTTCCGTCTTCTGTCTGCAGCACCCGGGATCTCCTAGGAGCCCTTCGAGTGTCTTCCCCGAATCCCTCCCACTGCGGGCTGCCTGGGAAAGGCGGGGGTTGGGCTGGAAACTCAGGTAGCATCTAGTGCCTCCTCATGGACAGGGGAGGTAATTAGCGGACTTCTCCCTGCCAGGGAACACCTGTGACACCAGGCAGCTGCGTGGAGGGCGGCCCCGAACCTCTCCCACACAGTCAGCCGTGTTCCGGAATTCTGAGTGTGGGGAGGTTCCGTCTTCTGTCTGCAGCACCCGGGATCTCCTAGGAGCCCTTCGAGTGTCTTCCAAATGTCCCTCCCTGTGCGGGATTCCGGGGAAAGGATGGGGTTGTGCTGGAAACGCAGGTAGCATCTAGTGCCTCCCCATGGACAGGGGAGGTAATTAGCGGAATTCCACCTGCCAGGGAACACCTGTGACACAAGGCAGCTGCGTGGAGTGCGGCCCCGAACCTCCCCCACACAGTCATCCGTGTTCCGGAATTCTGAGTGTGGGGAGGTTCCGTCTTCTGTCTGCAGCACCCGGGATCTCCTAGGAGCCCTTCGAGAGTCTTCCCCGAGTCCCTCTCAGTGCGGGCATCCGGGGAAAGGCGGGGGTTGGGCTGGAAACTCAGGTAGCATCTAGTGCCTCCCCATGGACAGGGGAGGTAATTAGCGGACTTCCCCCTACCAGGGAACACCTGTGACACCAGGCAGCTGCGTGGAGTGCGGCCCCGAACCTCCCCCACACAGTCAACCGTGTTCCGGAATTCTGAGTGTGGGGAGGTTCCGTCTTCTGTCTGCAGCACCCGGGATCTCGTAGGAGCCCTTCGAGTGTCTTCCCAGAGTCCCTCCCTGTGCGGGTTGCCGGGGAAAGAGGGGGTTGTGCTGGAAACGCAGGTAGCATCTAGTGCCTCCCAATGGACAAGGGAGGTAATTAATTGACTTCCACCTGCCAGGGAACACCTGTGACACCAGGCAGCTGCGTGGAGAGCGGCCCCGAACCTCCCCCACACAGTCACACGTGTTCCGGAATTCTGAGTGTGGGGAGGTTCCGTCTTCTGTCTGCAGCACCCGGGTTCTCCTAGGAGCCTTTCGAGGGTGTTCCCCCAGTCCCTCCCTGTGCGGGCTCCCGGGGAATGGCGGGGGTTGGGCTGGAAAAGCAGGTAGCATCTTGTGCCTCCCCATGGACAAGGGAGGTAATTAGCGGAATTCCCCCTTCCAGGGAACACCTGTGACACCAGGCAGCTGCGTGGAGGGCGGCCCAGAACCTCCCCCACACAGTCAGCCGTGTTCCGGAATTCTGAGTGTGGGGAGGTTCCGTCTTCTGTCTGCAGCACCCGGGTTCTCCTAGGAGCCCTTCAAGTGTCTTCCAGAATCCCTCCCAATGCGGGCTGCCGGGGAAAGGCGGGGGTTGGGCTGGAAACTCAGGTAGCATCTAGTGCCTCCTCATGGACAGGGGAGGTAATTAGCGGACTTCTCCCTGCAAGGGAACACCTGTGACACCAGGCAGCTGCGTGGAGGGCGGCCCCGAACCTCCCCCACACAGTCAGCCGTGTTCCGGAATTCTGAGTGTGGGGAGGTTCCGTCTTCGGTCTGCAGCACCCGGGATTTCCTAGGAGCCCTTCGAGTGTCTTCCCAGAGTCCCTCCCTGTGCGGGCTGCCGGGGAAAGGAGGGGGTTGTGCTGGAAACGCAGGTAGCATTTAGTGCCTCCCCATGGACAAGGGAGGTAATTAGCGGACTTCCCCCTGCCAGGGAACACCTGTGACACCAGGCAGCTGCGTGGAGGGCGGCCCCGAACCTTCCCCACACAGTCAGCTGGGTTCCGGAATTCTGAGTGTGGGGAGGTTCCGTCTTATGTCTGCAGCACCCGGGATCTCCTAGGAGCCCTTCGAGTGTCTTCCCAGAGTCCCTCCCTGTGCGGGCTGCCGGTGAAAGAGGGGGTTGTGCTGGAAACGCAGGTAGCATCTAGTGCCTCCCCATGGACAGGGGAGGTATTTAGCGGACTTCCACCTGCCAGGGAACACCTGTGACACCAGGCAGCTGCGTGGAGAGCGGCCCCGAACCTCCCCCACACAGTCAGCCGTGTTCCGGAATTCTGAGTGTGGGGAGGTTCCGTCTTCTGTCTGCAGCACCCGGGTTCTCCTAGGAGCCTTTCGAGTGTCTTCCCCCAGTCCCTCCCTGTGCGGGCTGCCGGGGAAAGGAGGGGGTTGGGCTGGAAAAGCAGGTAGCATCTTGTGCCTCCCCATGGACAAGGGAGGTAATTAGCGGACTTCCCCCTGCAAGGGAACATCTGTGACACCAGGCAGCTGCGTGGAGGGCGGCCCCGAACCTCCCCCACACAGTCAGCCGTGTTCTGGAATTCTGAGTGTGGGGAGGTTCCGTCTTCTGTCTGCAGCACCCGGGTTCCTAGGAGCCCTTCAAATGTCTTCCCCGAATCCCTCCCACTGCGGGCTGCCGGGGAAAGGCGGGGGTTGGGCTGGAAACTCAGGTAGCATCTAGTGCCTCCCCATGGACAGGGGAGGTAATTAGCGGACTTCTCCCTGAAAGGGAACACCTGTGACACCAGGCAGCTGCGTGGAGGGCGGCCCCGAACCTCCACCACACAGTCAGCCGTGTTCCGGAATTCTGAGTGTGGGGAGGTTCCGTCTTCTGTCTGCAGCACCCGGGATCTCCTAGGAGCCCTTCGAGTGTCTTCCCAGAGTCCCTCCCTGTGCGGGATGCCGGGGAATGTAGGGGGTTTTGCTGGAAACGCAGGTAGCATCTAGTGCCTCCCCATGGACAGGGGAGGTAATTAGCGGACTTCCACCTGCCAGGGAACACCTGTGACACCAGGCAGCTGCGTGGAGGGCGGCCCCGAACCTCCCCAACACAGTCAGCCGTGTTCCGGAATTCTGAGTGTGGAGAGGTTCCGTCTTCTGTCTGCAGCACCCGGGATCTCCTAGGAGCCTTTCGAGAGTCTTCCCCGAGTCCCTCCCAGTGCGGGCAGCCGGGGAAATGCGGGGGTTGGGCTGGAAACTCAGGTAGCATCTAGTGCCACCCCATGGACAGGGGAGGTAATTAGCGGTCTTCCCCCTACCAGGGAACACCTGTGACACCAGGAAGCTGTGTGGAGGGCGGCCCTAAACCTCACCCACACAGTCACCCGTGTTCCGGAATTCTGAGTGTGGGGAGGTTCCGTCTTATGTCTGCAGCACCCGGGTTCTCCTAGGAGCCCTTCGAGTGTCTTCCTCAAGTCCCTCCCTGTGCGGGCTGCTAGGGAAAGGCGGGGGTTGGGATGGAAAAGCAGGTAGCATCTAGTGCCTCCCCATGGACAAGGGAGGTAATTAGCGGACTTCCCCCTGCCAGGGAACACATGTGACACCAGGCAGCTGCGTGGAGGGCGGCCCCGAACCTCCCCCACACAGTCAGCCGTGTTCCGGTATTCTGAGTTTGGGGAGGATCCGTCTTATGTCTGCAGCACCCGAGTTCACCTAGGAGCCATTCGAGTGTCTTCCCCCAGTCCCTCACTGTGCGGGCTGCCGGGGAATGGCGGAGGTTGGGCTGGAAAAGCAGTTAGCATCTAGTGCCTCCCCATGGACAAGGGAGGTAATTAGCGGACTTCCCCCTGCCAGGGAACACCTGTGACACCAGGCAGCTGCGTGGAGGGCGGCCCCGAACCTCCCCCACACAGTCAGCCGTGTTCCGGAATTCTGAATTTGGGGAGGTTCCGTCTTATGTCTGCAGCACCCGGAATCTCCTAGGAGCCCTTCGAGAGTCTTCCCCGAGTCCCTTCCAGTGCGGGCAGCCAGGGAACGGCGGGCGTTGGGCTGGAAACGCAGGTATCCTCTAGTGCCTCCCCATGGACAGGGGAGGTAATTAGCGGACTTCCACCTGCCAGGGAACACCTGTGACACCAGGCAGCTGCGTGGAGGGCGGCCCCGAACTTCCCCCACACAGTCAACCGTATTCCGGAATTCTGAGTGTGGGGAGGTTCCGTCTTCTGTCTGCAGCACCCGGGATCTCCTAGGAGCCCTTCGAGTGTCTTCCCAGATTCCCTCCCTGTGCTGGCTGCCGGGGAAAGGAGGGGTTGTGCTGGAAACGCAGGTAGCATCTAGTGCCTCCCCATGGACAGGGGAGGTAATTAGCGGACTTCCACCTACCAGGGAACACCTGTGACACCAGGCAGCTGCGTGGAGGGCGGCCCCGAACCTCCCCCACACAGTCAGCCGTGTTCAGGAATTCTGAGTGTGGGGAGGTTCCGTCTTATGTCTGCAGCACCCGGGATCTCCTAGGAGCCCTTCGAGAGTCTTCCCCGAGTCCCTCCAAGTGCGGGCAGCCAGGGAACGGCGGGGGTTGGGCTGGAAAATCAGGTAGCATCTAGTGCCTCCCAATGGACAAGGGAGGTAATTAGTGGACTTCCCCCTGCCAGGGAACAACTGTGACACCAGGAAGGTGCGTGGAGTGCGGCCCTAAACCTCACCCACACAGTCACACCTGTTCCGGAATTTTGAGTGTGGGGAGGTTCCGTCTTCTGTCTGCAGCACCCGGGTTCTCCTAGTAGCCTTTCGAGTGTCTTCCCCAGTCCCTCCCTTTGCGGGCTGCCGGGGAAAGGCGGGGGTTGGGCTGGAAAAGCAGGTAGCATCTTGTGCCTCCCCATGGACAAGGGAGGTAATTAGCGGACTTCCCCCTGCCAGGGAACACTTGTGACACCAGGCAGCTGCGTGGAGGGCGGCCCCGAACCTCCCCCACACAGTCAGCCGTGTTCCGGAATTCTGAGTGTGCCGAGGTTCCGTCTTCTGTCTGCAGCACCCGGGATCTCCTAGGAGCCCTTCGAGGGTCTTCCCCGAATCCCTCGCACTGCGGGCTGCTGGGGAAAGGCGGGGGTTGTGCTGGAAACTCAGGTAGCATCTAGTGCCTCCCCATGGACAGGGGAGATAATTAGCGGACTTCCCCCTGCCAGGGAACACCTGTGACACCAGGCAGCTGCGTGGAGGGCGGCCCCGAACCTCCCCCACACAGTCAGCCGTGTTCCGGAATTCTGAGTGTGGGGAGGTTCCGTCTTATGTCTGCACCACCCGGGTTCACCTAGGAGCCCTTCGAGTGTCTTCCCCCAGTCCCTCACTGTGCGGGCTGCCGGGGAATGGCGGAGGTTGGGCTGGAAACGCAGGTAGCATCTAGTGCCTCCCCATGGACAGGGGTGGTAATTAGCGGACTTCCACCTGCCAGGGAACACCTGTGACACAAGGCAGCTGCGTGGAGGGCGGCCCCGAACCTACCCCACACAGTCACCCGTGTTCCGGAATTCTGAGTGTGGGGAGGTTCCGTCTTATGTCTCCAGCACACGGGTTCTCCTAGGAGCCCTTCGAGTGTCTTCCCCAAGTCCCTCCCTGTGCGGGCTGCTGGGGAAAGGCGGGGGTTGTGCTGGAAAAGCAGGTAGCATCTAGTGCCTCCCCATGGACGGGGGAGGTAATTAGCGGTCTTCCCCCTACCAGGGAACACCTGTGACACCAGGAAACTGTGTGGAGGGCGGCCCTGAACCTCACCCACACAGTCAGCCGTGTTTCGGAATTCTGAGTGTGGGGAGGTTCCGTCTTATGTCTGCAGCACCCGGGATCTCCTAGGAGCCCTTCGAGTGTCTTCCTAGAGTCCCTCCCTGTGCGGGCTGCTGGGGAAAGGCGGGGGTTTTGCTGGACAAGCAGGTAGCATCTAGTTCCTCCTCATGGACTTGGGAGGTAATTAGCGGACTTCCCCCTGCCAGGGAACACCTGTGACACCAGGCAGCTGCGTGGAGGGCGGCCCCGAACCTTCCCCACACAGTCAGCCGTGTTCCGGAATTCTGAGTGTGGGGAGGTTCCGTCTTATGTCTGCAGCACTCGGGATCTCCTAGGAGCCCTTCGAGAATCTTCCCGGAGTCCCTCCCAGTGCTGGCAGCCAGGGAAAGGCGGGGGTTGGGCTGGAAACGCAGGTAGCATCTAGTGCCTCCCCATGGACATGGGAGGTAATTAGCGGACTTCCCCCTGCCAGGGATCACCTGTGACACCAGGCAGCTGCGTGGAGGGCGGCCCCGAACATCCCCCACACAGTCAAACGTGTTCCGGAATTCTGAGTGTGGGGAGGTTCCGTCTTCTGTCTGCAGCACCAGGGATCTCCTAGGAGCCCTTCGAGTGTCTTCCCAGAGTCCCTCCCTGTGCTGGCTGCCGGGGAAAGGAGGGGGTTGTGCTGGAAACGCAGATAGCATCTAGTGCCTCCCCATGGACAGGGGAGGTAATTAGCGGACTTCCACCTGCCAGGGAACACCTGTGACACCAGGCAGCTGCGTGGAGGGCGGCCCCGAATCTCCCCCACACAGTCAGCCGTGTTCCAGAATTCTGAGTGTGGGGAGGTTCCGTCTTATGTCTGCAGCACCCGGGATCTTCTAGGAGCCCTTCGAGAGTCTTCCCCGAGTCCCTCCCAGTGCGGGCAGCCAGGGAACGGCGGGGGTTGGGCTGGAAAAGCAGGTAGCATCTAGTGCCTCCCCATGGACAAGGGAGGTAATTAGCGGACTTCCCCCTGCCAGGGAACAACTGTGACACCAGGAAGCTGCGTGGAGTGCGGCCCTAAACCTCACCCACACAGTCACACCTGTTCCGGAATTTTGAGTGTGGGGAGGTTCCATCTTCTGTCTGCAGCACCCGGGTTCTCCTAGGAGCCTTTCGAGTGTCTTCCCCCAGTCCCTCCCTGTGCGGGCTGCCGGGGAAAGGCGGGGGTTGGGCTGGAAAAGCAGGTAGCATCTTGTGCCTCCCCATGGACAAGGGAGGTAATTAGCGAACTTCCCCCTGCCAGGGAACACCTGTGACTTCAGGCAGCTGCGTGGAGGGCGGCCCCGAACCTCCCCCACACAGTCAGCCGTGTTCCGGAATTCTGAGTGTGGGGAGGTTCCGTCTTCTGTCTGCAGCACCCGGGATCTCCTAAGAGCCCTTCGAGTGTCTTCCCCGAATCCCTCCCACTGCGGGCTGCCGGGGAAAGGCGGGGGTTTTCCTGGAAAAGCAGGTAGCCTCTTGTGCCTCCCCATGGACAAGGGAGGTAATTAGCGGACTTCCCCCTGCCAGGGAACACCTGTGACACCAGGCAGCTGCGTGGAGGGCGGCCCCGAACCTCCCCCACACAGTCACCCGTGTTCCGGAATTCTGAGTGTGGGGAGGTTCCGTCTTCTGTCTCCAGCACACGGGTTCTCCTAGGAGCCCTTCGAGTGTCTTCCCCAAGTCCCTCCCTCTGCGGGCTTCCGGGGAAAGGCGGGGGTTGGGCTGGAAAAGCAGGTAGCATCTAGTGCCTCCCCATGGACGGGGGAGGTAATTAGCGGTCTTCCCCCTACCAGGGAACACCTGTGACACCAGGAAACTGTGTGGAGGGCGGCCCTGAACCTCCCCCACACAGTCAGCCGTGTTCCGGAATTCTGAGTGTGGGGAGGTTCCGTCTTATGTCTGCAGCACCCGGGATCTCCTAGGAGCCCTTCGAGTGTCTTCCCAGAATCCCTCCCTGTGCGGGCTGCTGGGGAAAAGCGGGGGTTGTGCTGGACAAGCAGGTAGCATCTAGTTCTTCCTCATGGACTTGGGAGGTAATTAGCGGTCTTCCCCCTGCCAGGGAACACCTGTGAAACCAGGCAGCTGCGTGGAGTGCGGCCCCGAACCTTCCCCACACAGTCAGCCGTGTTCCGGAATTCTGAGTGTGGGGAGGTTCCGTCTTCTGTCTGCAGCACCCGGGATCTCCTAGGAGCCCTTCGAGTGTCTTCCCAGAGTCCCTCCCTGTGCGGGCTTCCGGGGAAAGGAGGGGGTTTTGCTGGAAACGCAGGTAGCATCTAGTGCCTCCCCATGGACAGGGGAGGTAATTAGCGGACTTCCACCTGCCAGGGAACACCTGTGACACAAGGCAGCTGCGTGGAGGGCGGCCCCGAACCTACCCCACACAGTCACCCGTGTTCCGGAATTCTGAGTGTGGGGAGGTTCCGTCTTATGTCTGCAGCACCCGGGTTCTCCTAGGAGCCCTTCGAGTGTCTTCCTAGAGTCCCTCCCTCTGCGGGCTGCTGGGGAAAGGCGGGGGTTGGGCTGGAAAAGCAGGTAGCATCTAGTGCCTCCCCATGGACGGGGGAGGTAATTAGCGGTCTTCCCCCTGCCAGGGAACACCTGTGACACCAGGCAGCTGCGTGGAGGTCGGCCCCGAAACTTCCCCACACAGTCAGCCGTGTTCCGGAATTCTGAGTGTGGGGAGGTTCCGTCTTATGTCTGCAGCACCCGGGTTCTCCTAGGAGCCCTTCGAGATTCTTCCCCGAGTCCCTTCCAGTGCGGGCTGCCGGGGAAAAGCGGGGGTTGTGCTGGACAAGCAGGTAGCATCTAGTTCCTCCTCATGGACTTGGGAGGTAATTAGCGGACTTCCCCCTGCCAGGGAACACCTGTGACACCAGGCAGCTGCGTGGAGGTCGGGCCCGAACCTTCCCCACACAGTCAGCCGTGTTCCGGAATTCTGAGTGTGGGGAGGTTCCGTCTTCTGTCTGCAGCACCCGGGATCTCCTAGGAGCCCTTCGAGTGTCTTCCCAGATTCCCTCCCTGTGCTGGCTGCCGGGGAAAGGAGGGGGTTGTGCTGGAAACGCAGGTAGCATCTAGTGCCTCCCCATGGACAGGGGAGGTAATTAGCGGACTTCCACCTACCAGGGAACACCTGTGACACCAGGCAGCTGCGTGGAGGGCGGCCCCGAACCTCCCCCACACAGTCAGCCGTGTTCCGGAATTCTGAGTGGGGGGAGGTTCCGTCTTATGTCTGCAGCACCCGGGATCTCCTAGGAGCCCTTCGAGAGTCTTCCCCGAGTCTCTCCCAGTGCGGGCAGCCAGGGAACGGCGGGGGTTGGGCTGGAAAATCAGGTAGCATCTAGTGCCTCCCCATGGACAAGGGAGGTAATTAGCGGACTTCCCCCTGCCAGGGAACAACTGTGACACCAGGAAGCTGCGTGGAGTGCGGCCCTATACCTCACCCACACAGTCACACCTGTTCTGGAATTTTGAGTGTGGGGAGGTTCCGTCTTCTGTCTGCAGCACCCGGGTTCTCCTAGGAGCCTTTCGAGTGTCTTCCCCAGTCCCTCCCTGTGCGGGCTGCCGGGGAAAGGCGGGGGTTGGGCTGGAAAAGCAGGTAGCATCTTGTGCCTCCCCATGGACAAGCGAGGTAATTAGCGGACTTCCCCCTGCCAGGGAACACCTGTGACACCAGGCAGCTGCGTGGAGGGCGGCTCCGAACCTCCCCCACACAGTCAGCCGTGTTCCGGAATTCTGAGTGTGCCGAGGTTCCGTCTTCTGTCTGCAGCACCCGGGATCTCCTAGGAGCCCTTCGATGGTCTTCCCCGAATCCCTCGCACTGCGGGCTGCTGGGGAAAGGCGGGGGTTTTGCTGGAAACTCAGGTAGCATCTAGTGCCTCCCCATGGACAGGGGAGATAATTAGCGGACTTCCCCCTGTCAGGGAACACCTGTGACACCAGGCAGCTGCGTGGAGGGCGGCCCCGAACCTCCCCCTCACAGTCAGCCGTGTTCCGGAATTCTGAGTGTGGGGAGGTTCCGTCTTATGTCTGCAGCACCCGGGTTCACCTAGGAGCCCTTCGAGTGTCTTCCCCCAGTCCCTCACTGTGCGGGCTGCCGGGGAATGGCGGAGGTTGTGCTGGAAACGCAGGTAGCATCTAGTGCCTCCCCATGGACAGGGGTGGTAGTTAGCGGACTTCCACCTGCCAGGGAACACCTGTGACACAAGGCAGCTGCGTGGAGGGCGGCCCCGGACCTACCCCACACAGTCACCCGTGTTCCGGAATTCTGAGTGTGGGGAGGTTCCGTCTTATGTCTCCAGCACACGGGTTCTCCTAGGAGCCCTTCGAGTGTCTTCCCCAAGTCCCTCCCTCTGCGGGCTGCTGGGGAAAGGCGGGGGTTGGGCTGGAAAAGCAGGTAGCATCTAGTGCCTCCCCATGGACGGGGGAGGTAATTAGCGGTCTTCCCCCTACCAGGGAACACCTGTGACACCAGGAAACTGTGTGGAGGGCGGCCCTGAACCTCACCCACACAGTCAGCCGTGTTCCGGAATTCTGAGTGTGGGGAGGTTCCGTCTTATGTCTGCAGCACCCGGGATCTCCTAGGAGCCCTTCGAGTGTCTTCCTAGAATCCCTCCCTGTGCGGGCTGCTGGGGAAAAGCGGGGGTTGTGCTGGACAAGCAGGTAGCATCTAGTTCTTCCTCATGGACTTGGGAGGTAATTAGCGGTCTTCCCCCTGCCAGGGAACACCTGTGACACCAGGCAGCTGCGTGGAGTGCGGCCCCGAACCTTCCCCACACAGTCAGCCGTGTTCCGGAATTCTGAGTGTGGGGAGGTTCCGTCTTCTGTCTGCAGCACCCGGGATCTCCTAGGAGCCCTTCGAGTGTCTTCCCAGAGTCCCTCCCTGTGCGGGCTTCCGGGGAAAGGAGGGGGTTTTGCTGGAAACGCAGGTAGCATCTAGTGCCTCCCCATGGACAGGGGAGGTAATTAGCGGACTTCCACCTGCCAGGGAACACCTGTGACACAAGGCAGCTGCGTGGAGGGCGGCCCCGAACCTACCCCACACAGTCACCCGTGTTCCGGAATTCTGAGTGTGGGGAGGTTCCGTCTTATGTCTGCAGCACACGGGTTCTCCTAGGAGCCCTTCGAGTGTCTTCCCCAAGTCACTCCCTCTGCGGGCTGCTGGGGAAAGGCGGGGGTTGGGCTGGAAAAGCAGGTAGCATCTAGTGCCTCCCCATGGACGGGGGAGGTAATTAGCGGTCTTCCCCCTACCAGGGAACACCTGTGACACCAGGAAACTGTGTGAAGGGCGGCCCTAAACCTCACCCACACAGTCACCCGTGTTCCGGAATTCTGAGTGTGGGGAGGTTCCGTCTTATGTCTGCAGCACCCGGGTTCTCCTAGGAGCCCTTCGAGTGTCTTCCTAGAGTCCCTCCCTGTGCGGGCTGCTGGGGAAAAGCGGGGGTTGTGCTGGACAAGCAGGTAGCATCTAGTTCCTCCTCATGGACTTGGGAGGTAATTAGCGGACTTCCCCCTGCCAGGGAACACCTGTGACACCAGGCAGCTGCGTGGAGGTCGGGCCCGAACCTTCCCCACACAGTCAGCCGTGTTCCGGAATTCTGAGTGTGGGGAGGTTCCGTCTTATGTCTGCAGCACCCGGAATCTCCTAGGAGCCCTTCGAGAGTCTTCCCCGAGTCCCGTCCAGTGCGGGCAGCCAGGGAACGGCGGGGGTTGGGCTGGAAACGCAGGTATCCTCTAGTGCCTCCCCATGGACAGGGGAGGTAATTAGCGGACTGCCACCTGCCAGGGAACACCTGTGACACCAGGCAGCTGCGTGGAGGGCGGCCCCGAACTTCCCCCACACAGTCAACCGTATTCCGGAATTCTGAGTGTGGGGAGGTTCCGTCTTCTGTCTGCAGCACCCGGGATCTCCTAGGAGCCCTTCGAGTGTCTTCCCAGATTCCCTCCCTGTGCTGGCTGCCGGGGAAAGGAGGGGGTTGTGCTGGAAACGCAGGTAGCATCTAGTGACTCCCCATGGACAGGGGAGGTAATTAGCGGACTTCCACCTACCAGGGAACACCTGTGACACCAGGCGGCTGCGTGGAGGGCGGCCCCGAACCTCCCCCACACAGTCAGCCGTGTTCCGGAATTCTGAGTGGGGGGAGGTTCCGTCTTATGTATGCAGCACCCGGGATCTACTAGGAGCCCTTCGAGAGTCTTCCCCGAGTCCCTCCCAGTGCGGGCAGCCAGGGAACGGCGGGGGTTGGGCTGGAAAATCAGGTAGCATCTAGTGCCTCCCCATGGACAAGGGAGGTAATTAGCGGACTTCCCCCTGCCAGGGAACAACTGTGACACCAGGAAGCTGCGTGGAGTGCGGCCCTATACCTCACCCACACAGTCACACCTGTTCCGGAATTTTGAGTGTGGGGAGGTTCCGTCTTCTGTCTGCAGCACCCGGGTTCTCCTAGGAGCCTTTCGAGTGTCTTCCCCAGTCCCTCCCTGTGCGGGCTGCCGGGGAAAGGCGGGGGTTGGGCTGGAAAAGCAGGTAGCATCTTGTGCCTCCCCATGGACAAGGGAGGTAATTAGCGGACTTCCCCCTGCCAGGGAACACCTGTGACACCAGGCAGCTGCGTGGAGGGCGGCCCCGAACCTCCCCCACACAGTCAGCCGTGTTCCGGAATTCTGAGTGTGCCGAGGTTCCGTCTTCTGTCTGCAGAACCCGGGATCTCCTAGGAGCCCTTCGAGGGTCTTCCCCGAATCCCTCGCACTGCGGGCTGCTGGGGAAAGTCGGGGGTTGTGCTGGAAACTCAGGTAGCATCTAGTGCCTCCCCATGGACAGGGGAGATAATTAGCGGACTTCCCCCTGTCAGGGAACACCTGTGACACCAGGCAGCTGCGTGGAGGGCGGCCCCGAACCTCCCCCTCACAGTCAGCCGTGTTCCGGAATTCTGAGTGTGGGGAGGTTCCGTCTTATGTCTGCAGCACCCGGGTTCACCTAGGAGCCCTTCGAGTGTCTTCCCCCAGTCCCTCACTGTGCGGGCTGCCGGGGAATGGCGGAGGTTGGGCTGGAAACGCAGGTAGCATCTAGTGCCTCCCCATGGACAGGGGTGGTAGTTAGCGGACTTCCACCTGCCAGGGAACACCTGTGACATAAGGCAGCTGCGTGGAGGGCGGCCCCGAACCTACCCCACACAGTCACCCGTGTTCCGGAATTCTGAGTGTGGGGAGGTTCCGTCTTATGTCTCCAGCACACGGGTTCTCCTAGGAGCCCTTCGAGTGTCTTCCCCAAGTCCCTCCCTCTGCGGGCTGCTGGGGAAAGGCGGGGGTTGGGCTGGAAAAGCAGGTAGCATCTAGTGCCTCCCCATGGACAAGGGAGGTAATTAGCGGACTTCCCCCTGCCAGGGAACAACTGTGACACCAGGAAGCTGCGTGGAGTGCGGCCCTAAACCTCACCCACACAGTCACACCTGTTCCGGAATTTTGAGTGTAGGGAGGTTCCATCTTCTGTCTGCAGCACCCGGGTACTCCTAGGAGCCTTTCGAGTGTCTTCCCCCAGTCCCTCCCTGTGCGGGCTGCCGGGGAAAGGCGGGGGTTGGGCTGGAAAAGCAGGTAGCATCTTGTGCCTTCCCATGGACAAGGGAGGTAATTAGCGGACTTCCCCCTACCAGGGAACACCTGTGACACCAGGCAGCTGCGTGGAGGGCGGCCCCGAACCTCCCCCACACAGTCAGCCGTGTTCCGGAATTCTGAGTGTGGGGAGGTTCCGTCTTCTGTCTGCAGCACCCGGGATCTCCTAGGAGCCCTTCGAGTGTCTTCACCGAATCCCTCCCACTGCGGGCTGCCGGGGAAAGGCGGGGGTTTTGCTGGAAAATCAGGTAGCCTCTTGTGCCTCCCCATGGACTAGGGAGGTAATTAGCGGACTTCCCCCTGCCAGGGAACACCTGTGACACCAGGCAGCTGCGTGGAGGGCGGCCCCGAACCTCCCCCACACAGTCATTCGTGTTCCGGAATTCTGAGTGTGGGGAGGTTCCGTCTTCTGTCTGCAGTACACGGGATCTCCTAGGAGCCCTTCGAGTGTCTTCCCAGAGTCCCTCCCTGTGCGGGCTTCCGGGGAAAGGAGGGGGTTTTGCTGGAAACGCAGGTAGCATCTAGTGCCTCCCCATGGACAGGGGAGGTAATTAGCGGACTTCCACCTGCCAGGGAACACCTGTGACACCAGGCAGCTGCGTGGAGGGCGGCCCCGAACCTCCCCCACACAGTCAACCGTGTTCCGGAATTCTGAGTGTGGGGAGGTTCCGTCTTCTGTCTGCAGCACCCGGGATCTCCTAGGAGCCCTTCGAGTGTCTTCCCAGAGTCCCTCCCTGTGCGGGCTTCCGGGGAAAGAAGGGGGTTTTGCTGGAAACGCAGGTAGCATCTAGTGCCTCCCCATGGACAGGGGAGGTAATTAGCGGACTTCCACCTGCCAGGGAACACCTGTGACACAAGGCAGCTGCGTGGAGGGCGGCCCCGAACCTACCCCACACAGTCACACGTGTTCCGGATTCTGAGTGTGGGGAGGTTCCGTCTTATGTCTGCAGCACACGGGTTCTCCTAGGAGCCCTTCGAGTGTCTTCCCCAAGTCACTCCCTCTGCGGGCTGCTGGGGAAAGGCGGGGGTTGGCCTGGAAAAGCAGGTAGCATCTAGTGCCTCCCCATGGACGGGGGAGGTAATTAGCGGTCTTCCCCCTACCAGGGAACACCTGTGACACCAGGAAACTGTGTGGAGGGCGGCCCAAAACCTCACCCACACAGTCACCCGTGTTCCGGAATTCTGAGTGTGGGGAGGTTCCGTCTTATGTCTGCAGCACGCGGGTTCTCCTAGGAGCCCTTCGAGTGTCTTCCTAGAGTCCCTCCCTGTGCGGGCTGCTGGGGAAAGGCGGGGGTTGTGCTGGACAAGCAGGTAGCATCTAGTTCCTCCTCATGGACTTGGGAGGCAATTAGCGGACTTCCACCTGCCAGGGAACACCTGTGACACAAGGCAGCTGCGTGGAGGGCGGCCCCGAACCTCCCCCACACAGTCAACCGTGTTCCGGAATTCTGAGTGTGGGGAGGTACCGTCTTCTGTCTGCAGCACCCGGGATCTCCTAGGAGCCCTTCGAGTGTCTTCCCAGAGTCCCTCCCTGTGCGGGCTTCCGGGGAAAGGAGGGAGTTTTTCTGGAAACGCAGGTAGCATCTAGTGCCTCCCCATGGACAGGGGAGGTAATTAGCGGACTTCCCCCTGCCAGGGAACACCTGTGACACCAGGCAGCTGCGTGGAGGGCGGCCCCGAACCTCCCCCACACAGTCAACCGTGTTCCGGAATTCTGAGTGTGGGGAGGTTCCGTCTTCTGTCTGCAGCACCCGGGATCTCCTAGGAGCCCTTCGAGTGTCTTCCCAGAGTCCCTCCCTGTGCTGACTGCCGGGGAATGGAGGGGGTTGTGCTGGAAACGCAGGTAGCATCTAGTGTCTCCCCATGGACAGGGGAGGTAATTAGCGGACTTCCACCTGCCAGGGAACACCTGTGACACCAGGCAGCTGCGTGGAGGGCGGCCCCGAACCTCACCCACACAGTCAGCCGTGTTCCGGAATTCTGAGAGTGTTGAGGTTCCGTCTTATGTCTGCAGCACCCGGGTTCACCTAGGAGACCTTCGAGTGTCTTTCCCAGTCCCTCACTGTGCGGGCTGCCGGGGAATTGCGGAGGTTGGTCTGGAAAAGCAGGTAGCATCTAGTGCCTCCCCATGGACAGGGGAGGTAATTAGCGGTCTTCCACCTGCCAGGGAACACCTGTGACACCAGGCAGCTGCGTGGAGGGCGGCCCCGAACCTTCCCCACACAGTCAGCCGTGTTCCGGAATTCTGAGTGTGGGGAGGTTCCGTCTTATGTCTGCAGCACCCGGGATCTCCTAGGAGCCCTTCGAGAGTCTTCCCGGAGTCCCTCCCAGTGCGGGCTGCCGGGGAAAGGCGGGGGTTGTGCTGGAAATACAGGTAGCATCTTGTGCCTCCCCATGGACAAGGGAGGTAATTAGCGGACTTCCCCCTGCCAGGGAACACCTGTGACACCAGGCAGCTGCGTGGAGTGCCGCCCCGAACCTCCCCCACACAGTCAACCGTGTTCCGGAATTCTGAGTGTGGGGAAGTTCCGTCTTCTGTCTGCAGCACCCGGGATCTCCTAGGAGCCCTTCGAGTGTCTTCCCAGATTCCCTCCCTGTGCGTGCTGCCGCGGAAAGAGGGGGTTGTGCTGGAAACGCAGGTAGCATCTAGTGCTTCCCCATGGACAGGGGAGGTAATTAGCGGAATTCCACCTGCCAAGGAACACCTGTGACACCAGGCAGCTGCGTGGAGAGCGGCCCCGAACTTCCCCCACACAGTCAGCCGTGTTCCGGAATTCTGAGTGTGGGGAGGTTCCGTCTTCTGTCTGCAGAAACCGGGATCTCCTAGGAGCCCTTCGAGGTTCTTCCCCAAGTCCCTCCCAGTGCGGGCAGCCGGGGAACGGCGGGGGTTGGGCTGGAAAAGCAGGTAGTATCTAGTGCCTCCCCATGGACAAGGGAGGGAATTAGCGGACTTCCCTCTGCCAGGGAACAACTGTGACACCAGGAAGCTGCGTGGAGTGCGGCCCTAAACCTCACCTACACAGTCACACGTGTTTCGGAATTCTGAGTGTGGGGAGGTTCCGTCTTCTGTCTGCAGCACCCGGGTTCTCCTAGGAGCCTTTCGAGTGTCTTCCCCCAGTCCCTCCATGTGCGGGCTGCCGGGGAAAGGCGGGGGTTGGGCTGGAAAAGCAGGTAGCATCTTGTGCCTCCCCATGGACAAGGGAGGTAATTAGCGGACTTCCCCCTGCCAGGGAACACCTGTGAGACCAGGCAGCTGCGTTGAGGGCGGCCCCGAACCTCCCCCACACAGTCAGCCGTGTTCCGGAATTCTGAGTTTGGGGAGGTTCCGTCTTATGTCTGCAGCACCCGGGTTCACCTAGGAGCCCTTCGAGTGTCTTCCCCCAGTCCCTCACTGTGCGGGCTGCCGGGGAATGGCGGAGGTTGGGCTGGAAAAGCAGGTAGCATCTTGTGCCTCCCCATGGACAAGGGAGGTAATTAGCGGACTTCCCCCTGCCAGGGAACACCTGTGACTCCAGGCAGCTGCGTGGAGGGCGGCCCCGAACCTCCCCCACACAGTCAACCGTGTTCCGGAATTCTGAGTGTGGGGAGGTTCCGTCTTATGTCTGCAGCACCCGGGATCTCCTAGGAGCCCTTCGAGTGTCTTCCCAGACTCCCTCCCTGTGCGGGCTGCCGGGGAAAGGAGGGGGTTGTGCTGGAAACGCAGGTAGCAACTAGTGCCTCCCCATGGACAGGGGAGGTAATTAGCGGACTTCCACCTGCCATGGAACACCTGTGACACCAGGCGGCCTCGTGGTGGGTGGCCCCGAACCTCCCCCACACAGTCAACCGTGTTCCGGAATTCTAAGTGTGGGGAGGTTCCGTCTTCTGTCTGCAGCACCCGGGTTCTCCTAGGAGCCTTTCGAGTGTCTTCCCCCAGTCCCTCCCTGTGCGGGCTGCCGGGGAATGGCGGGGGTTGGGCTGGAAAAGCAGGTAGCAACTTGTGCCTCCCCATGGACAAGGGAGGTAATTAGCGGATTTCCCCTGCCAGGGAACACCTGTGACACCAGGCAGCTGCGTGGAGGGCGGCCCCGAACCTCCCCCACACAGTCAGCCGTGTTCCGGAATTCTGAGTGTGGGGAGGTTCCGTCTTCTGTCTGCAGCACCCGGGATCTCCTAGGAGCCCTTCGAGTTCTTCCCCGAATCCCTCCCACTGCGTGCTGCCGGGGAAAGGCGGGGTTTGGGCTGGAAACTCAGGTAGCATCTAGTGCCTCCCCATGGACAGGGGAGGTAATTAGCCGACTTCTCCTTGCCAGGGAACACCTGTGACACCAGGCAGCTGCGTGGACGGCGGCCCCGAACCTCCCCAACACAGTCAGCCGTGTTCCGGAATTCTGAGTGTGGGGAGGTTCCGTCTTATGTCTGCAGCACCCGGGTTCTCCTAGGAGCCTTTCGAGTGTCTTCCCCCAGTCCCTCCCTGTGCGGGCTGCCGGGGAAAGGCGGGGGTTTGGCTGAAAAAGCAGGTAGCATCTTGTGCCTCCCCATGGACAAGGGAGGTAATTAGCGGACTTCCCCCTGCCAGGGAACAACTGTGACACCAGGAAGCTGCGTGGAGTGCGGCCCTAAACCTCACCCACACAGTCACACCTGTTCCGGAATTTTGAGTGTAGGGAGGTTCCATCTTCTGTCTGCAGCACCCGGGTACTCCTAGGAGCCTTTCGAGTGTCTTCCCCCAGTCCCTCCCTGTGCGGGCTGCCGGGGAAAGGCGGGGGTTGGGCTGGAAAAGCAGGTAGCATCTTGTGCCTTCCCATGGACAAGGGAGGTAATTAGCGGACTTCCCCCTACCAGGGAACACCTGTGACACCAGGCAGCTGCGTGGAGGGCGGCCCCGAACCTCCCCCACACAGTCAGCCGTGTTCCGGAATTCTGAGTGTGGGGAGGTTCCGTCTTCTGTCTGCAGCACCCGGGATCTCCTAGGAGCCCTTCGAGTGTCTTCACCGAATCCCTCCCACTGCGGGCTGCCGGGGAAAGGCGGGGGTTTTGCTGGAAAATCAGGTAGCCTCTTGTGCCTCCCCATGGATTAGGGAGGTAATTAGCGGACTTCCCCCTGCCAGGGAACACCTGTGACACCAGGCAGCTGCGTGGAGGGCGGCCCCGAACCTCCCCCACACAGTCATTCGTGTTCCGGAATTCTGAGTGTGGGGAGGTTCCGTCTTCTGTCTGCAGTACACGGGATCTCCTAGGAGCCCTTCGAGTGTCTTCCCAGAGTCCCTCCCTGTGCGGGCTTCCGGGGAAAGGAGGGGGTTTTGCTGGAAACGCAGGTAGCATCTAGTGCCTCCCCATGGACAGGGGAGGTAATTAGCGGACTTCCACCTGCCAGGGAACACCTGTGACACCAGGCAGCTGCGTGGAGGGCGGCCGCGAACCTCCCCCACACAGTCAACCGTGTTCCGGAATTCTGAGTGTGGGGAGGTTCCGTCTTCTGTCTGCAGCACCCGGGATCTCCTAGGAGCCCTTCGAGTGTCTTCCCAGAGTCCCTCCCTGTGCGGGCTTCCGGGGAAAGAAGGGGGTTTTGCTGGAAACGCAGGTAGCATCTAGTGCCTCCCCATGGACAGGGGAGGTAATTAGCGGACTTCCACCTGCCAGGGAACACCTGTGACACAAGGCAGCTGCGTGGAGGGCGGCCCCGAACCTACCCCACACAGTCACACGTGTTCCGGATTCTGAGTGTGGGGAGGTTCCGTCTTATGTCTGCAGCACACGGGTTCTCCTAGGAGCCCTTCGAGTGTCTTCCCCAAGTCACTCCCTCTGCGGGCTGCTGGGGAAAGGCGGGGGTTGGGCTGGAAAAGCAGGTAGCATCTAGTGCCTCCCCATGGACGGGGGAGGTAATTAGCGGTCTTCCCCCTACCAGGGAACACCTGTGACACCAGGAAACTGTGTGGAGGGCGGCCCAAAACCTCACCCACACAGTCACCCGTGTTCCGGAATTCTGAGTGTGGGGAGGTTCAGTCTTATGTCTGCAGCACCCGGGTTCTCCTAGGAGCCCTTCGAGTGTCTTCCTAGAGTCCCTCCCTGTGCGGGCTGCTGGGGAAAGGCGGGGGTTGTGCTGGACAAGCAGGTAGCATCTAGTTCCTCCTCATGGACTTGGGAGGCAATTAGCGGACTTCCACCTGCCAGGGAACACCTGTGACACAAGGCAGCTGCGTGGAGGGCGGCCCCGAACCTCCCCCACACAGTCAACCGTGTTCCGGAATTCTGAGTGTGGGGAGGTTCCGTCTTCTGTCTGCAGCACCCGGGATCTCCTAGGAGCCCTTCGAGTGTCTTCCCAGAGTCCCTCCCTGTGCGGGCTTCCGGGGAAAGGAGGGAGTTTTTCTGGAAACGCAGGTAGCATCTAGTGCCTCCCCATGGACAGGGGAGGTAATTAGCGGACTTCCCCCTGCCAGGGAACACCTGTGACACCAGGCAGCTGCGTGGAGGGCGGCCCCGAACCTCCCCCACACAGTCAACCGTGTTCCGGAATTCTGAGTGTGGGGAGGTTCCGTCTTCTGTCTGCAGCACCCGGGATCTCCTAGGAGCCCTTCGAGTGTCTTCCCAGAGTCCCTCCCTGTGCTGACTGCCGGGGAATGGAGGGGGTTGTGCTGGAAACGCAGGTAGCATCTAGTGTCTCCCCATGGACAGGGGAGGTAATTAGCGGACTTCCACCTGCCAGGGAACACCTGTGACACCAGGCAGCTGCGTGGAGGGCGGCCCCGAACCTCACCCACACAGTCAGCCGTGTTCCGGAATTCTGAGAGTGTTGAGGTTCCGTCTTATGTCTGCAGCACCCGGGTTCACCTAGGAGACCTTCGAGTGTCTTTCCCAGTCCCTCACTGTGCGGGCTGCCGGGGAATTGCGGAGGTTGGGCTGGAAAAGCAGGTAGCATCTAGTGCCTCCCCATGGGCAGGGGAGGTAATTAGCGGACTTCCACCTGCCAGGGAACACCTGTGACACCAGGCAGCTGAGTGGAGGGCGGCCCCGAACCTTCCCCACACAGTCAGCCGTGTTCCGGAATTCTGAGTGTGGGGAGGTTCCGTCTTATGTCTGCAGCACCCGGGATCTCCTAGGAGCCCTTCGAGAGTCTTCCCGGAGTCCCTCCCAGTGCGGGCTGCCGGGGAAAGGCGGGGGTTGTGCTGGAAATACAGGTAGCATCTTGTGCCTCCCCATGGACAAGGGAGGTAATTAGCGGACTTCCCCCTGCCAGGGAACACCTGTGACACCAGGCAGCTGCGTGGAGTGCCGCCCCGAACCTCCCCCACACAGTCAACCGTGTTCCGGAATTCTGAGTGTGGGGAAGTTCCGTCTTCTGTCTGCAGCACCCGGGATCTCCTAGGAGCCCTTCGAGTGTCTTCCCAGATTCCCTCCCTGTGCGTGCTGCCGGGGAAAGAGGGGGTTGTGCTGGAAACGCAGGTAGCATCTAGTGCCTCCCCATGGACAGGGGAGGTAATTAGCGGAATTCCACCTGCCAAGGAACACCTGTGACACCAGGCAGCTGCGTGGAGAGCGGCCCCGAACTTCCCCCACACAGTCAGCCGTGTTCCGGAATTCTGAGTGTGGGGAGGTTCCGTCTTCTGTCTGCAGCACCCGGGATCTCCTAGGAGCCCTTCGAGGTTCTTCCCCAAGTCCCTCCCAGTGCGGGCAGCCGGGGAACGGCGGGGGTTGTGCTGGAAATACAGGTAGCATCTTGTGCCTCCCCATGGACAAGGGAGGTAATTAGCGGACTTCCCCCTGCCAGGGAACACCTGTGACACCAGGCAGCTGCGTGG
The DNA here is from genome assembly GCF_048773025.1 of Camelus bactrianus. NCBI lineage: Eukaryota > Metazoa > Chordata > Mammalia > Artiodactyla > Camelidae > Camelus > Camelus bactrianus. The sequence goes on along the minus strand of NW_027413957.1, from coordinate 6,779,818 downwards.
AGTGCCGCCCCGAACCTCCCCCACACAGTCAACCGTGTTCCGGAATTCTGAGTGTGGGGAAGTTCCGTCTTCTGTCTGCAGCACCCGGGATCTCCTAGGAGCCCTTCGAGTGTCTTCCCAGATTCCCTCCCTGTGCGTGCTGCCGGGGAAAGAGGGGGTTGTGCTGGAAACGCAGGTAGCATCTAGTGCCTCCCCATGGACAGGGGAGGTAATTAGCGGAATTCCACCTGCCAAGGAACACCTGTGACACCAGGCAGCTGCGTGGAGAGCGGCCCCGAACTTCCCCCACACAGTCAGCCGTGTTCCGGAATTCTGAGTGTGGGGAGGTTCCGTCTTCTGTCTGCAGCAACCGGGATCTCCTAGGAGCCCTTCGAGGTTCTTCCCCAAGTCCCTCCCAGTGCGGGCAGCCCGGGAACGGCGGGGGTTGGGCTGGAAAAGCAGGTAGCATCTAGTGCCTCCCCATGGACAAGGGAGGGAATTAGCGGACTTCCCTCTGCCAGGGAACAACTGTGACACCAGGAAGCTGCGTGGAGTGCGGCCCTAAACCTCACCTACACAGTCACACGTGTTTCGGAATTCTGAGTGTGGGGAGGTTCCGTCTTCTGTCTGCAGCACCCGGGTTCTCCTAGGAGCCTTTCGAGTGTCTTCCCCCAGTCCCTCCATGTGCGGGCTGCCGGGGAAAGGCGGGGGTTGGGCTGGAAAAGCAGGTAGCATCTTGTGCCTCCCCATGGACAAGGGAGGTAATTAGCGGACTTCCCCGTGCCAGGGAACACCTGTGAGACCAGGCAGCTGCGTGGAGGGCGGCCCCGTACCTCCCCCACACAGTCAGCCGTGTTCCGGAATTCTGAGTTTGGGGAGGTTCCGTCTTATGTCTGCAGCACCCGGGTTCACCTAGGAGCCCTTCGAGTGTCTTCCCCCAGTCCCTCACTGTGCGGGCTGCCGGGGAATGGCGGAGGTTGGGCTGGAAAAGCAGGTAGCATCTTGTGCCTCCCCATGGACAAGGGAGGTAATTAGCGGACTTCCCCCTGCCAGGGAACACCTGTGACTCCAGGCAGCTGCGTGGAGGGCGGCCCCGAACCTCCCCCACACAGTCAACCGTGTTCCGGAATTCTGAGTGTGGGGAGGTTCCGTCTTATGTCTGCAGCACCCGGGATCTCCTAGGAGCCCTTCGAGTGTCTTCCCAGACTCCCTCCCTGTGCGGGCTGCCGGGGAAAGGAGGGGGTTGTGCTGGAAACGCAGGTAGCAACTAGTGCCTCCCCATGGACAGGGGAGGTAATTAGCGGACTTCCACCTGCCAGGGAACACCTGTGACAGCAGGCAGCTGCGTGGAGGGCGGCCCCGAACCTCCCCTACACAGTCATCCGTGTTCCGGAATTCTGAGTGTGGGGAGATTCCGTCTTCTGTCTGCAGCACCCGGGAACTCCTAGGAGCCCTTCGAGAGTCTTCACCGAGTCCTTCCCAGTGCAGGCAGCCGGGGAAAGATGGGGGTTGGGATGGAAACTCAGGTAGCATCTAGTGCCTCCCCATGTACAGGGGAGGTAATTAGCGGACTTCCCCCTGCCATGGAACACCTGTGACACCAGGCGGCCTCGTGGTGGGTGGCCCCGAACCTCCCCCACACAGTCAACCGTGTTCCGGAATTCTAAGTGTGGGGAGGTTCCGTCTTCTGTCTGCAGCACCCGGGTTCTCCTAGGAGCCCTTCGAGTGTCTTCCCCGAATCCCTCCCACTGCGGGCTGCCGGGGAATGGCGGGGGTTGGGCTGGAAAAGCAGGTAGCAACTTGTGCCTCCCCATGGACAAGGGAGGTAATTAGCGGATTTCCCCTGCCAGGGAACACCTGTGACACCAGGCAGCTGCGTGGAGGGCGGCCCCGAACCTCCCCCACACAGTCAGCCGTGTTCCGGAATTCTGAGTGTGGGGAGGTTCCGTCTTCTGTCTGCAGCACCCGGGATCTCCTAGGAGCCCTTCGAGTTCTTCCCCGAATCCCTCCCACTGCGTGATGCCGGGGAAAGGCGGGGTTTGGGCTGGAAACTCAGGTAGCATCTAGTGCCTCCCCATGGACAGGGGAGGTAATTAGCCGACTTCTCCTTGCCAGGGAACACCTGTGACACCAGGCAGCTGCGTGGACGGCGGCCCCGAACCTCCCCCACACAGTCAGCCGTGTTCCGGAATTCTGAGTGTGGGGAGGTTCCGTCTTATGTCTGCAGCACCCGGGTTCTACTAGGAGCCTTTCGAGTGTCTTCCCCCAGTCCCTCCCTGTGCGGGCTGCCGGGGAAAGGCGGGGGTTTGGCTGAAAAAGCAGGTAGCATCTTGTGCCTCCCCATGGACAAGGGAGGTAATTAGCGGACTTCCCCCTGCCAGGGATCACCTGTGACACCAGGCAGCTGCGTGGAGGGCGGCCCCGAACCTCCCCCAAACAGTCAGACGTGTTCCGGAATTCTGAGTGTGGGGAGGTTCCGTCTTCTGTCTGCAGCACCCGGGATCTCCTAGGAGCCCTTCGAGTGTCTTCCCCGAATCACTCCCACTGCGGGCTGCCGGGGAAAGGCGGGGGTTGGCTGGAAACTCAGGTAGCATCTAGTGCCTCCCCATGGACAGGGGAGGTATTTAGCGGACTTCTCCCTGCCAGGGAACACCTGTGACACCAGGCAGCTGCGTGGAGGTCGGCCCCGAACCTCCCCCACACAGTCAGCCGTGTTCCGGAATTCTGAGTGTGGGGAGGTTCCGTCTTATGTCTGCAGCACCCGGGTTCACCTAGGAGCCCTTCGAGTGTCTTCCTCCAGTCCCTCACTGTGCGGGCTGCCGGGGAAAGGAGGGGGTTGTGCTGGAAACGCCGGTAGCATCTAGTGCCTCCCCATGGACAGGGGAGGTAATTAGCGGACTTCCACCTGCCAGGGAACACCTGTGACACAAGGCAGCTGCGTGGAGGGCGGCCCCGAACCTCCCCCACACAGTCAGCCCTGTTCCGGAATTCTGAGTGTGGGGAGGTTCCGTCTTCTGTCTGCAGCACCCGGGTTCTCCTAGGAGCCCTTCGAGAGTCTTCCCAGAGTCCCTTCCAGTGCGGGCAGCCGGGGAAAGGTGGGGGTTGGGCTGGAAACTCAGGTAGTATCTAGTGATTCCCCATGGACAGGGGAGGTAATTAGCGGTCTTCCCCCTACCAGGGAACACCTGTGACACCAGGAAGCTGTGTGGAGGGCGGCCCTAAACCTCACCCACACAGTCACCCGTGTTCCGGAATTCTGAGTGTGGGGAGGTTCCGTCTTATGTCTGCAGCACCAGGGTTCTCCTAGGAGCCCTTCGAGTGTCTTCCCCAAGTCCCTCCCTGTGCGAGCTGCTGGGGAAAGGCGGGGGTTGGGCTGGAAAAGCAGGTAGCATCTTGTGCATCCCCATGGACAAGGGAGGTATTTAGCGGACTTCCCCCTGCCAGGGAACACCTGTGACACCAGGCAGCTGCGTGGAGGGCGGCCCCGAACCTTCCCCACACAGTCAGCCTTGTTCCGGAATTCTGAGTGTGGGGAGGTTCCGTCTTATGTCTGCAGCACCCGGGATCTCCTAGGAGCCCTTCGAGAGTCTTCCCCGAGTCCCTCATAGTGCGGGCAGCCAGGGAAAGGCGGGGGTTGGGCTGGAAACGCAGGTAGCATCTAGTGCCTCCCCATGGACAGGGGAGGAAATTAGCGGACTTCCACCTGCCAGGGAACACCTGTGACACCAGGCAGCTGCGTGGATGGCGGCCCCGAACCTCCCCCACACAGTCAGGCGTGTTCCGGAATTCTGAGTGTGGGGAGGTTTCGTCTTATGTCTGCAGCACCCGGGATCTCCTTGGAGCCATTCGAGAGTCTTCCCCGAGTCCCTCCCAGTGCGGGCAGCCGGGGAACGGCGGGGGTTGGGCTGGAAAAGCAGGTAGCATCTAGTGCCTTCCCATGGACAAGGGAGATAATTAGCGGACTTCCCGCTGCCAGTGAACAACTGTGACACCAGGAAGCTGCGTGGAGTGCGGCACTAATGCTCACACACACAGTCACACGTGTTCCGGAATTCTGAGTGTGGGGAGGTTCCGTCTTCTGTCTGCAGCACCCGGGTTCTCCTAGGAGCCTTTTGAGTGTATTCCCCCAGTCCCTTCCTGTGTGGGCTGCTGCGGTAAGGCGGGGGTTGTGCTGGAAAAGCAGGTAGCATCTTGTGCCTCCCCATGGACAAGGGAGGTAATTAGCGGACTTCCCCCTGCCAGGGAACACCTGTGACTCCAGCCAGCTGCGTGGGGGGCGGCCCCGAACCTCCCCCACACAGTCAGCCGTGTTCCGGAATTATGAGTGTGGGGAGGATCCGTCTTCTGTCTGCAGCACCCGGGATCTCCTAGGAGCCCTTCGAGTGTCTTCCCCGAATCCCTCCCACTGCGGGCTGCCGGGGAAAGGCGGGGGTTGGGCTGGAAACTCAGGTAGCATCTAGTGCCTCCCCATGGACAGGGGAGGTAATTAGCGGACTTCTCCCTGCCAGGGAACACCTGTGACACCAGGCAGCTGCGTGGAGGGCGGCCCCGAACCTCCCCCACACAGTCAGCCGTGTTCCGGAATTCTGAGTGTGGGGAGGTTCCGTCTTATGTCTGTAGCACCCGGGTTCACCTAGGAGCCCTTCGAGTTTCTTCCCCCAGTCCCTCACTGTGCGCACTGCCGGGGAATGGCGGAGGTTGGGCTGGAAAAGCAGGTAGCATCATGTGCCTCCCCATGGACAAGGGAGGAAATTAGCGGACTTCCCCCTGCCAGGGAACACCTGTGACATCAGGCAGCTGCGTGGAGGGCGGCCCCGAACCTCCCCCACACAGTCAACCGTGTTCCGGAATTCTGAGTGTGGGGAGGTTTCGTCTTCGGTCTGCAGCACCCGGGATCTCCTAGGAGCCCTTCGAGTGTCTTCCCAGAGTCCCTCCTGTGCGGGCTGCTGGGGAAAGGCGGGGGTTGGGCTGGAAACGCAGGTAGCATCTAGTGCCTCCCCATGGACAGGGGAGGTAATTAGCGGTCTTCCCCCTACCAGGGAACACCTGTGACACCAGGAAGATGTGTGGAGGGCGGCCCTAAACCTCACGAACACAGTCACCCGTGTTCCGGAATTCTGAGTGTGGGGAGGTTCGGTCTTATGTCTGCAGCACCCGGGTTCTCCTAGGAGCCCTTCGAGTGTCTTCCCCAAGTCCCTCCCTGTGCGGGCTGCTGGGGAAAAGCGGGGGTTGGGCTGGAAACGCAGGTAGCATCTAGTGCCTCCCCATGGACAGGGGAGGTAATTAGCGGACTTCCACCTGCCAGGGAACACCTGTGACACCAGGCAGCTGCGTGGATGGCGGCCCCGAACCTCCCCCACACAGTCAGGCGTGTTCCGGAATTCTGAGTGTGGGGAGGTTCCGTCTTATGTCTGCAGCACACGGGATCTCCTTGGAGCCATTCGAGAGTCTTCCCCGAGTCCCTCACAGTGCGGGCAGCCGGGGAACGGCGGGGGTTGGGCTGGAAAAGCAGGTAGCATCTAGTGCCTTCCCATGGACAAGGGAGATAATTAGCGGACTTCCCGCTGCCAGTGAACAACTGTGACACCAGGAAGCTGCGTGGAGTGCGGCACTAATGCTCACACACACAGTCACACGTGTTCCGGAATTCTGAGTGTGGGGAGGTTCCGTCTTCTGTCTGCAGCACCCGGGTTCTCCTAGGAGCCTTTTGAGTGTATTCCCCCAGTCCCTTCCTGTGTGGGCTGCTGCGGTAAGGCGGGGGTTGTGCTGGAAAAGCAGGTAGCATCTTGTGCCTCCCCATGGACAAGGGAGGTAATTAGCGGACTTCCCCCTGCCAGGGAACACCTGTGACACCAGGCAGCTGCGTGGGGGGCGGCCCCGAACCTCCCCCACACAGTCAGCCGTGTTCCGGAATTATGAGTGTGGGGAGGATCCGTCTTCTGTCTGCAGCACCCGGGATCTCCTAGGAGCCCTTCGAGTGTCTTCCCCGAATCCCTCCCACTGCGGGCTGCCGGGGAAAGGCGGGGGTTGGGCTGGAAACTCAGGTAGCATCTAGTGCCTCCCCATGGACAGGGGAGGTAATTAGCGGACTTCTCCCTGCCAGGGAACACCTGTGACACCAGGCAGCTGCGTGGAGGGCGGCCCCGAACCTCCCCCACACAGTCAGCCGTGTTCCGGAATTCTGAGTGTGGGGAGGTTCCGTCTTATGTCTGTAGCACCCGGGTTCACCTAGGAGCCCTTCGAGTTTCTTCCCCCAGTCCCTCACTGTGCGCCCTGCCGGGGAATGGCGGAGGTTGGGCTGGAAAAGCAGGTAGCATCATGTGCCTCCCCATGGACAAGGGAGGAAATTAGCGGACTTCCCCCTGCCAGGGAACACCTGTGACATCAGGCAGCTGCGTGGAGGGCGGCCCCGAACCTCCCCCACACAGTCACCCGTGTTCCGGAATTCTGAGTGTGGGAAGGTTCCGTCTTATGTCTGCAGCACCCGGGTTCTAGTAGGAGCCCTTCGAGTGTCTTCCCCAAGTCCCTCCCTGTGCGGGCTGCTGGGGAAAGGCGGGGGTGTGGCTGGAAAAGCAGGTAGCATCTAGTGCCTCCCCATGGACAGGGGAGGTAATTAGCGGTCTTCCCCCTAACAGGGAACACCTGTGACACCAGGAAGCTGTGTGGAGGGCGGCCCTAAACCTCACCCACACAGTCACACGTGTTCCGGAATTCTGAGTGTGGGGAGGTTCCGTCTTATGTCTGCAGCACCCGGGTTCTCCTAGGAGCCCTTCGAGTGTCTTCCCCAAGTCCCTCCCTGTGCGGGCTGCTGGGGAAAGGCGGGGGTTGGGCTGGAAAAGCAGGTAGCATCTAGTGCCTCCCCATGGACAAGGGAGGTAATTAGCGGACTTCCCCCTGCCAGGGAACACCTGTGAAACCAGGTAGCTGCGTGGAGTGCGGCCCCGAACCTTCCCCACACAGTCAGCCGTGTTCCGGAATTCTGAGTGTGGGGAGGTTCCGTCTTATGTCTGCAGCACCCGGGATCTCCTAGGAGCCCTTCGAGAGTCTTCCCCGAGTCCATCCCAGTGCGGGCAGCCAGGGAAAGGTGGGGGTTGGGCTGGAAACTCAGGTAGCATCTAGTGCCTCCCCATGGACAGGAGAGGTAATTAGCGGACTTCTCCCTGCCAGGGAACACCTGTGACACCAGGCAGCTGCGTGGAGGGCGGCCACGAACCTCCCCCACTCAGTCAGCCGTGTTCCTGAATTCTGAGTGTGGGGAGGTTCCGTCTTATGTCTGCAGCACCCGGGTTCTCCTAGGAGCCCTTCCAGTGTCTTCCCCAAGTCCCTCCCTGTGCGGGCTGCTGGGTAAAGGCGGGGGTTGGGCTGGAAAAGCAGGTAGCATCTAGTGCCTCCCCATGGACAAGGGAGGTAATTAGCGGACTTCCCCCTGCCAGGGAACACCTGTGAAACCAGGCACCTGGGTGGAGGGCGGCCCCGAACCTTCCCCACACAGTCAGCCGTGTTCCGGAATTCTGAGTGTGGGGAGGTTCCGTCTTCTGTCTGAGCACCCGGGATCTCCTAGGAGCCCTTCGAGAGTCTTCCCCGAGTCCATCCCAGTGCGGGCTGCCGGGGAAAGGAGGGGGTTGTGCTGGAAACGCAGGTAGCATCTAGTGCCTCCCCATGGACAGGGGAGGTAATTAGCGGACTTCCACCTGCCAGGGAACACCTGTGACACCAGGCAGCTGCGTGGAGGGTGGCCCCGTACCTCCCCCATACAGTCAGCCGTGTTCCGGAATTCTGAGTGTGGGGAGGTTCCGTCTTCTGTCTGCAGCACCCGGGATCTCCTAGGAGCCCTTCGAGAGTCTTCCCCGAGTCCCTCCCTGTGCGGGCAGCCGGGGAACGGCGGGGGTTGGGCTGGACAAGCAGGTAGCATCTAGTGCCTCCCCATGGGAAAGGGAGGTAATTAGCGGACTTCCCCCTGCCAGGGAACAACTGTGACAGCAGGAAGCTGCGTGGAGTGCGGCCCTAAACCTCACCCACACAGTCACACGTGTTCCGGAATTCTGAGTGTGGGGAGGTTCCGTCTTCTGTTTGCAGCACCCGGGTTCTCCTAGGAGCCTTTCGAGTGTCTTCCCCCAGTCCGTCCCTGTGCTGGCTGCCGGGGAAAGGCGGGGGTTGGGCTGGAAAAGCAGGTAGCATCTTGTGCCTCCCCATGGACAAGGGAGGTAATTAGCGGACTTCCCCCTGCCAGGGAACACCTGTGACACCAGGCAGCTGCGTGGAGGACGGCCCCGAACCTCCCCCACACAGTCAGCCGTGTTCCGGAATTCTCAGGGTGGGGAGGTTCCGTCTTCTGTCTGCAGCACCCGGGTTCTCCTAGGAGCCCTTCGAGTGTCTTCCCAGAGTCCCTCCCTGTGCGTTCTGCCGGGGAAAGGAGGGGGTTGTGCTGGAAACGCAGGAAGCATCTAGTGCCTCCCCATGGACAGGGTAGGTAATTAGCGGAATTCCACCTGCCGGGGAACACCTGTGACACAAGGCAGCTGCGTGGAGGGCAGCCCCGAACCTCCCCCACACAGTCATCCGTGTTCCGGAATTCTGAGTGTGGGGAGGTTCCGTCTTCGGTCTGCAGCACCCGGGATCTCCTAGGAGCCCTTCGAGAGTCTTCCCCGAGTCCCTCCCGGTGCGGGCACCCGGGGAAAGGCGGGGGTTGGGCTGGAAACTCAGGTAGCATCTAGTGCCTCCCCATGGACAGGGGAGGTAATTAGCGGTCTTCCCCCTACCAGGGAACACCTGTGACACCAGGAAGCTGTGTGGAGGGCGGCCCTAAACCTCACCCACACAGTCACCCGTGTTCCGGAATTCTGAGTGTGGGGAGGTTCGGTCTTATGTCTGCAGCACCCGGGTTCTCCTAGGAGCCCTTCGAGTGTCTTCCCCAATTCCCTCCCTGTGCGGGCTGCTGGGGAAAGGCGGGGGTTGGGCTGGAAAAGCAGGTAGCATCTAGTGCCTCCCCGTGGACAAGGGAGGTAATTAACGGACTTCCCCCTGCCAGGGAACACCTGTGACACCAGGCAGCTGCGTGGAGGTCGGCCCCGAACCTTCCCGACACAGTCAGCCGTGTTCCGGAATTCTGAGTGTGGGGAAGTTCCGTCTTCTGTCTGCAGCACCCGGGATCTCCTAGGAGCCCTTCGAGTGTCTTCCCAGATTCCCTCCCTGTGCGTGCTGCCGGGGAAAGGAGGGGGTTGTGCTGGAAACGCATGTAGCATCTAGTCCCTCCCCATGGACAAGGGAGGTAATTAGCGGACTTCCCCCTGCCAGGGAACACCTGTGACACCAGGCAGCTGCGTGGAGGGCTGCCCCGAAACTTCCCCACACAGTCAGCCGTGTTTCGGAATTCTGAGTGTGGGGAAGTTCCGTCTTCTGTCTGCAGCACCCGGGATCTCCTAGGAGCCCTTCGAGTGTCTTCCCAGATTCCCTCCCTGTGCGTGCTGCCGGGGAAAGAGGGGGTTGTGCTGGAAACGCAGGTAGCATCTAGTGCCTCCCCATGGACAGGGGAGGTAATTAGCGGAATTCCACCTGCCAAGGAACACCTGTGACACCAGGCAGCTGCGTGGAGAGCGGTCCCGAACTTCCCCCACACAGTCAGCCGTGTTCCGGAATTCTGAGTGTGGGGAGGTTCCGTCTTCTGTCTGCAGCAACCGGGATCTCCTAGGAGCCCTTCGAGGTTCTTCCCCAAGTCCCTCCCAGTGCGGGCAGCCGGGGAACGGCGGGGGTTGGGCTGGAAAAGCAGGTAGTATCTAGTGCCTCCCCATGGACAAGGGAGGGAATTAGCGGACTTCCCTCTGCCAGGGAACAACTGTGACACCAGGAAGCTGCGTGGAGTGCGGCCCTAAACCTCACCTACACAGTCACACGTGTTTCGGAATTCTGAGTGTGGGGAGGTTCCGTCTTCTGTCTGCAGCACCCGGGTTCTCCTAGGAGCCTTTCGAGTGTCTTCCCCCAGTCCCTCCCTGTGCGGGCTGCCGGGGAATGGCGGGGGTTGGGCTGGAAAAGCAGGTAGCAACTTGTGCCTCCCCATGGACAAGGGAGGTAATTAGCGGATTTCCCCTGCCAGGGAACACCTGTGACACCAGGCAGCTGCGTGGAGGGCGGCCCCGAACCTCCCCCACACAGTCAGCCGTGTTCCGGAATTCTGAGTGTGGGGAGGTTCCGTCTTCTGTCTGCAGCACCCGGGATCTCCTAGGAGCCCTTCGAGTTCTTCCCCGAATCCCTCCCACTGCGTGCTGCCGGGGAAAGGCGGGGTTTGGGCTGGAAACTCAGGTAGCATCTAGTGCCTCCCCATGGACAGGGGAGGTAATTAGCCGACTTCTCCTTGCCAGGGAACACCTGTGACACCAGGCAGCTGCGTGGACGGCGGCCCCGAACCTCCCCCACACAGTCAGCCGTGTTCCGGAATCCTGAGTGTGGGGAGGTTCCGTCTTATGTCTGCAGCACCCGGGTTCTCCTAGGAGCCTTTCGAGTGTCTTCCCCCAGTCCCTCCCTGTGCGGGCTGCCGGGGAAAGGCGGGGGTTTGGCTGAAAAAGCAGGTAGCATCTTGTGCCTCCCCATGGACAAGGGAGGTAATTAGCGGACTTCCCCCTGCCAGGGAACAACTGTGACACCAGGAAGCTGCGTGGAGTGCGGCCCTAAACCTCACCCACACAGTCACACCTGTTCCGGAATTTTGAGTGTAGGGAGGTTCCATCTTCTGTCTGCAGCACCCGGGTTCTCCTAGGAGCCCTTCGAGTGTCTTCCTAGAGTCCCTCCCTGTGCGGGCTGCTGGGGAAAGGCGGGGGTTGTGCTGGACAAGCAGGTAGCATCTAGTTCCTCCTCATGGACTTGGGAGGCAATTAGCGGACTTCCACCTGCCAGGGAACACCTGTGACACAAGGCAGCTGCGTGGAGGGCGGCCCCGAACCTCCCCCACACAGTCAACCGTGTTCCGGAATTCTGAGTGTGGGGAGGTTCCGTCTTCTGTCTGCAGCACCCGGGATCTCCTAGGAGCCCTTCGAGTGTCTTCCCAGAGTCCCTCCCTGTGCGGGCTTCCGGGGAAAGGAGGGAGTTTTTCTGGAAACGCAGGTAGCATCTAGTGCCTCCCCATGGACAGGGGAGGTAATTAGCGGACTTCCCCCTGCCAGGGAACACCTGTGACACCAGGCAGCTGCGTGGAGGGCGGCCCCGAACCTCCCCCACACAGTCAACCGTGTTCCGGAATTCTGAGTGTGGGGAGGTTCCGTCTTCTGTCTGCAGCACCCGGGATCTCCTAGGAGCCCTTCGAGTGTCTTCCCAGAGTCCCTCCCTGTGCTGACTGCCGGGGAATGGAGGGGGTTGTGCTGGAAACGCAGGTAGCATCTAGTGTCTCCCCATGGACAGGGGAGGTAATTAGCGGACTTCCACCTGCCAGGGAACACCTGTGACACCAGGCAGCTGCGTGGAGGGCGGCCCCGAACCTCACCCACACAGTCAGCCGTGTTCCGGAATTCTGAGAGTGTTGAGGTTCCGTCTTATGTCTGCAGCACCCGGGTTCACCTAGGAGACCTTCGAGTGTCTTTCCCAGTCCCTCACTGTGCGGGCTGCCGGGGAATTGCGGAGGTTGGGCTGGAAAAGCAGGTAGCATCTAGTGCCTCCCCATGGGCAGGGGAGGTAATTAGCGGACTTCCACCTGCCAGGGAACACCTGTGACACCAGGCAGCTGAGTGGAGGGCGGCCCCGAACCTTCCCCACACAGTCAGCCGTGTTCCGGAATTCTGAGTGTGGGGAGGTTCCGTCTTATGTCTGCAGCACCCGGGATCTCCTAGGAGCCCTTCGAGAGTCTTCCCGGAGTCCCTCCCAGTGCGGGCTGCCGGGGAAAGGCGGGGGTTGTGCTGGAAATACAGGTAGCATCTTGTGCCTCCCCATGGACAAGGGAGGTAATTAGCGGACTTCCCCCTGCCAGGGAACACCTGTGACACCAGGCAGCTGCGTGGAGTGCCGCCCCGAACCTCCCCCACACAGTCAACCGTGTTCCGGAATTCTGAGTGTGGGGAAGTTCCGTCTTCTGTCTGCAGCACCCGGGATCTCCTAGGAGCCCTTCGAGTGTCTTCCCAGATTCCCTCCCTGTGCGTGCTGCCGGGGAAAGAGGGGGTTGTGCTGGAAACGCAGGTAGCATCTAGTGCCTCCCCATGGACAGGGGAGGTAATTAGCGGAATTCCACCTGCCAAGGAACACCTGTGACACCAGGCAGCTGCGTGGAGAGCGGCCCCGAACTTCCCCCACACAGTCAGCCGTGTTCCGGAATTCTGAGTGTGGGGAGGTTCCGTCTTCTGTCTGCAGCAACCGGGATCTCCTAGGAGCCCTTCGAGGTTCTTCCCCAAGTCCCTCCCAGTGCGGGCAGCCGGGGAACGGCGGGGGTTGGGCTGGAAAAGCAGGTAGCATCTAGTGCCTCCCCATGGACAAGGGAGGGAATTAGCGGACTTCCCTCTGCCAGGGAACAACTGTGACACCAGGAAGCTGCGTGGAGTGCGGCCCTAAACCTCACCTACACAGTCACACGTGTTTCGGAATTCTGAGTGTGGGGAGGTTCCGTCTTCTGTCTGCAGCACCCGGGTTCTCCTAGGAGCCTTTCGAGTGTCTTCCCCCAGTCCCTCCATGTGCGGGCTGCCGGGGAAAGGCGGGGGTTGGGCTGGAAAAGCAGGTAGCATCTTGTGCCTCCCCATGGACAAGGGAGGTAATTAGCGGACTTCCCCGTGCCAGGGAACACCTGTGAGACCAGGCAGCTGCGTGGAGGGCGGCCCCGTACCTCCCCCACACAGTCAGCCGTGTTCCGGAATTCTGAGTTTGGGGAGGTTCCGTCTTATGTCTGCAGCACCCGGGTTCACCTAGGAGCCCTTCGAGTGTCTTCCCCCAGTCCCTCACTGTGCGGGCTGCCGGGGAATGGCGGAGGTTGGGCTGGAAAAGCAGGTAGCATCTTGTGCCTCCCCATGGACAAGGGAGGTAATTAGCGGACTTCCCCCTGCCAGGGAACACCTGTGACTCCAGGCAGCTGCGTGGAGGGCGGCCCCGAACCTCCCCCACACAGTCAACCGTGTTCCGGAATTCTGAGTGTGGGGAGGTTCCGTCTTATGTCTGCAGCACCCGGGATCTCCTAGGAGCCCTTCGAGTGTCTTCCCAGACTCCCTCCCTGTGCGGGCTGCCGGGGAAAGGAGGGGGTTGTGCTGGAAACGCAGGTAGCAACTAGTGCCTCCCCATGGACAGGGGAGGTAATTAGCGGACTTCCACCTGCCAGGGAACACCTGTGACAGCAGGCAGCTGCGTGGAGGGCGGCCCCGAACCTCCCCTACACAGTCATCCGTGTTCCGGAATTCTGAGTGTGGGGAGATTCCGTCTTCTGTCTGCAGCACCCGGGAACTCCTAGGAGCCCTTCGAGAGTCTTCACCGAGTCCTTCCCAGTGCAGGCAGCCGGGGAAAGATGGGGGTTGGGATGGAAACTCAGGTAGCATCTAGTGCCTCCCCATGTACAGGGGAGGTAATTAGCGGACTTCCCCCTGCCATGGAACACCTGTGACACCAGGCGGCCTCGTGGTGGGTGGCCCCGAACCTCCCCCACACAGTCAACCGTGTTCCGGAATTCTAAGTGTGGGGAGGTTCCGTCTTCTGTCTGCAGCACCCGGGTTCTCCTAGGAGCCTTTCGAGTGTCTTCCCCCAGTCCCTCCCTGTGCGGGCTGCCGGGGAATGGCGGGGGTTGGGCTGGAAAAGCAGGTAGCAACTTGTGCCTCCCCATGGACAAGGGAGGTAATTAGCGGATTTCCCCTGCCAGGGAACACCTGTGACACCAGGCAGCTGCGTGGAGGGCGGCCCCGAACCTCCCCCACACAGTCAGCCGTGTTCCGGAATTCTGAGTGTGGGGAGGTTCCGTCTTCTGTCTGCAGCACCCGGGATCTCCTAGGAGCCCTTCGAGTTCTTCCCCGAATCCCTCCCACTGCGTGATGCCGGGGAAAGGCGGGGTTTGGGCTGGAAACTCAGGTAGCATCTAGTGCCTCCCCATGGACAGGGGAGGTAATTAGCCGACTTCTCCTTGCCAGGGAACACCTGTGACACCAGGCAGCTGCGTGGACGGCGGCCCCGAACCTCCCCCACACAGTCAGCCGTGTTCCGGAATACTGAGTGTGGGGAGGTTCCGTCTTATGTCTGCAGCACCCGGGTTCTCCTAGGAGCCTTTCGAGTGTCTTCCCCCAGTCCCTCCCTGTGCGGGCTGCCGGGGAAAGGCGGGGGTTTGGCTGAAAAAGCAGGTAGCATCTTGTGCCTCCCCATGGACAAGGGAGGTAATTAGCGGACTTCCCCCTGCCAGGGATCACCTGTGACACCAGGCAGCTGCGTGGAGGGCGGCCCCGAACCTCCCCCAAACAGTCAGACGTGTTCCGGAATTCTGAGTGTGGGGAGGTTCCGTCTTCTGTCTGCAGCACCCGGGATCTCCTAGGAGCCCTTCGAGTGTCTTCCCCGAATCACTCCCACTGCGGGCTGCCGGGGAAAGGCGGGGGTTGGCTGGAAACTCAGGTAGCATCTAGTGCCTCCCCATGGACAGGGGAGGTATTTAGCGGACTTCTCCCTGCCAGGGAACACCTGTGACACCAGGCAGCTGCGTGGAGGTCGGCCCCGAACCTCCCCCACACAGTCAGCCGTGTTCCGGAATTCTGAGTGTGGGGAGGTTCCGTCTTATGTCTGCAGCACCCGGGTTCACCTAGGAGCCCTTCGAGTGTCTTCCTCCAGTCCCTCACTGTGCGGGCTGCCGGGGAAAGGAGGGGGTTGTGCTGGAAACGCCGGTAGCATCTAGTGCCTCCCCATGGACAGGGGAGGTAATTAGCGGACTTCCACCTGCCAGGGAACACCTGTGACACAAGGCAGCTGCGTGGAGGGCGGCCCCGAACCTCCCCCACACAGTCAGCCCTGTTCCGGAATTCTGAGTGTGGGGAGGTTCCGTCTTCTGTCTGCAGCACCCGGGTTCTCCTAGGAGCCCTTCGAGAGTCTTCCCAGAGTCCCTCCCAGTGCGGGCAGCCGGGGAAAGGTGGAGGTTGGGCTGGAAACTCAGGTAGTATCTAGGGATTCCCCATGGACAGGGGAGGTAATTAGCGGTCTTCCCCCTACCAGGGAACACCTGTGACACCAGGAAGCTGTGTGGAGGGCGGCCCTAAACCTCACCCACACAGTCACCCGTGTTCCGGAATTCTGAGTGTGGGGAGGTTCCGTCTTATGTCTGCAGCACCAGGGTTCTCCTAGGAGCCCTTCGAGTGTCTTCCCCAAGTCCCTCCCTGTACGAGCTGCTGGGGAAAGGCGGGGGTTGGGCTATAAAAGCAGGTAGCATCTTGTGCATCCCCATGGACAAGGGAGGTATTTAGCGGACTTCCCCCTGCCAGGGAACACCTGTGACACCAGGCAGCTGCGTGGAGGGCGGCCCCGAACCTTCCCCACACAGTCAGCCTTGTTCCGGAATTCTGAGTGTGGGGAGGTTCCGTCTTATGTCTGCAGCACCCGGGATCTCCTAGGAGCCCTTCGAGAGTCTTCCCCGAGTCCCTCATAGTGCGGGCAGCCAGGGAAAGGCGGGGGTTGGGCTGGAAACGCAGGTAGCATCTAGTGCCTCCCCATGGACAGGGGAGGTAATTAGCGGACTTCCACCTGCCAGGGAACACCTGTGACACCAGGCAGCTGCGTGGATGGCGGCCCCGAACCTCCCCCACACAGTCAGGCGTGTTCCGGAATTCTGAGTGTGGGGAGGTTCCGTCTTATGTCTGCAGCACCCGGGATCTCCTTGGAGCCATTCGAGAGTCTTCCCCGAGTCCCTCCCAGTGCGGGCAGCCGGGGAACGGCGGGGGTTGGGCTGGAAAAGCAGGTAGCATCTAGTGCCTTCCCATGGACAAGGGAGATAATTAGCGGACTTCCCGCTGCCAGTGAACAACTGTGACACCAGGAAGCTGCGTGGAGTGCGGCACTAATGCTCACACACACAGTCACACGTGTTCCGGAATTCTGAGTGTGGGGAGGTTCCGTCTTCTGTCTGCAGCACCCGGGTTCTCCTAGGAGCCTTTTGAGTGTATTCCCCCAGTCCCTTCCTGTGTGGGCTGCTGCGGTAAGGCGGGGGTTGTGCTGGAAAAGCAGGTAGCATCTTGTGCCTCCCCATGGACAAGGGAGGTAATTAGCGGACTTCCCCCTGCCAGGGAACACCTGTGACACCAGCCAGCTGCGTGGGGGGCGGCCCCGAACCTCCCCCACACAGTCAGCCGTGTTCCGGAATTATGAGTGTGGGGAGGATCCGTCTTCTGTCTGCAGCACCCGGGATCTCCTAGGAGCCCTTCGAGTGTCTTCCCCGAATCCCTCCCACTGCGGGCTGCCGGGGAAAGGCGTGGGTTGGGCTGGAAACTCAGGTAGCATCTAGTGCCTCCCCATGGACAGGGGAGGTAATTAGCGGACTTCTCCCTGCCAGGGAACACCTGTGACACCAGGCAGCTGCGTGGAGGGCGGCCCCGAACCTCCCCCACACAGTCAGCCGTGTTCCGGAATTCTGAGTGTGGGGAGGTTCCGTCTTATGTCTGTATCACCCGGGTTCACCTAGGAGCCCTTCGAGTTTCTTCCCCCAGTCCCTCACTGTGCGCACTGCCGTGGAATGGCGGAGGTTGGGCTGGAAAAGCAGGTAGCATCATGTGCCTCCCCATGGACAAGGGAGGAAATTAGCGGACTTCCCCCTGCCAGGGAACACCTGTGACATCAGGCAGCTGCGTGGAGGGCGGCCCCGAACCTCCCCCACACAGTCACCCGTGTTCCGGAATTCTGAGTGTGGGAAGGTTCCGTCTTATGTCTGCAGCACCCGGGTTCTAGTAGGAGCCCTTCGAGTGTCTTCCCCGAGTCCCTCCCTGTGCGGGCTGCTGGGGAAAGGCGGGGGTGTGGCTGGAAAAGCAGGTAGCATCTAGTGCCTCCCCATGGACAGGGGAGGTAATTAGCGGTCTTCCCCCTAACAGGGAACACCTGTGACACCAGGAAGCTGTGTGGAGGGCGGCCCTAAACCTCACCCACACAGTCACACGTGTTCCGGAATTCTGAGTGTGGGGAGGTTCCGTCTTATGTCTGCAGCACCCGGGTTCTCCTAGGAGCCCTTCGAGTGTCTTCCCCAAGTCCCTCCCTGTGCGGGCTGCTGGGGAAAGGCGGGGGTTGGGCTGGAAAAGCAGGTAGCATCTAGTGCCTCCCCATGGACAAGGGAGGTAATTAGCGGACTTCCCCCTGCCAGGGAACACCTGTGAAACCAGGTAGCTGCGTGGAGTGCGGCCCCGAACCTTCCCCACACAGTCAGCCGTGTTCCGGAATTCTGAGTGTGGGGAGGTTCCGTCTTATGTCTGCAGCACCCGGGATCTCCTAGGAGCCCTTCGAGAGTCTTCCCCGAGTCCATCCCAGTGCGGGCAGCCAGGGAAAGGTGGGGGTTGGGCTGGAAACTCAGGTAGCATCTAGTGCCTCCCCATGGACAGGGGAGGTAATTAGCGGACTTCTCCCTGCCAGGGAACACCTGTGACACCAGGCAGCTGCGTGGAGGGCGGCCACGAACCTCCCCCACTCAGTCAGCCGTGTTCCTGAATTCTGAGTGTGGGGAGGTTCCGTCTTATGTCTGCAGCACCCGGGTTCTCCTAGGAGCCCTTCCAGTGTCTTCCCCAAGTCCCTCCCTGTGCGGGCTGCTGGGTAAAGGCGGGGGTTGGGCTGGAAAAGCAGGTAGCATCTAGTGCCTCCCCATGGACAAGGGAGGTAATTAGCGGACTTCCCCCTGCCAGGGAACACCTGTGAAACCAGGCAGCTGGGTGGAGGGCGGCCCCGAACCTTCCCCACACAGTCAGCCGTGTTCCGGAATTCTGAGTGTGGGGAGGTTCCGTCTTCTGTCTGCAGCACCCGGGATCTCCTAGGAGCCCTTCGAGAGTCTTCCCCGAGTCCATCCCAGTGCGGGCTGCCGGGGAAAGGAGGGGGTTGTGCTGGAAACGCAGGTAGCATCTAGTGCCTCCCCATGGACAGGGGAGGTAATTAGCGGACTTCCACCTGCCAGGGAACACCTGTGACACCAGGCAGCTGCGTGGAGGGTGGCCCCGTACCTCCCCCATACAGTCAGCCGTGTTCCGGAATTCTGAGTGTGGGGAGGTTCCGTCTTCTGTCTGCAGCACCCGGGATCTCCTAGGAGCCCTTCGAGAGTCTTCCCCGAGTCCCTCCCTGTGCGGGCAGCCGGGGAACGGCTGGGGTTGGGCTGGAAAAGCAGGTAGCATCTAGTGCCTCCCCATGGAAAAGGGAGGTAATTAGCGGACTTCCCCCTGCCAGGGAACAACTGTGACACCAGGAAGCTGCGTGGAGTGCGGCCCTAAACCTCACCCACACAGTCACACGTGTTCCGGAATTCTGAGTGTGGGGAGGTTCCGTCTTCTGTTTGCAGCACCCGGGTTCTCCTAGGAGCCTTTCGAGTGTCTTCCCCCAGTCCGTCCCTGTGCTGGCTGCCGGGGAAAGGCGGGGGTTGGGCTGGAAAAGCAGGTAGCATCTTGTGCCTCCCCATGGACAAGGGAGGTAATTAGCGGACTTCCCCCTGCCAGGGAACACCTGTGACACCAGTCAGCTGCGTGGAGGGCGGCCCCGAACCTCCCCCACACAGTCAGCCGTGTTCCGGAATTCTCAGGGTGGGGAGGTTCCGTCTTCTGTCTGCAGCACCCGGGTTCTCCTAGGAGCCCTTCGAGTGTCTTCCCAGAGTCCCTCCCTGTGCGTTCTGCCGGGGAAAGGAGGGGGTTGTGCTGGAAACGCAGGAAGCATCTAGTGCCTCCCCATGGACAGGGTAGGTAATTAGCGGAATTCCACCTGCCGGGGAACACCTGTGACACAAGGCAGCTGCGTGGAGGGCAGCCCCGAACCTCCCCCACACAGTCATCCGTGTTCCGGAATTCTGAGTGTGGGGAGGTTCCGTCTTCGGTCTGCAGCACCCGGGATCTCCTAGGAGCCCTTCGAGAGTCTTCACCGAGTCCCTCCCGGTGCGGGCACCCGGGGAAAGGCGGGGGTTGGGCTGGAAACTCAGGTAGCATCTAGTGCCTCCCCATGGACAGGGGAGGTAATTAGCGGTCTTCCCCCTACCAGGGAACACCTGTGACACCAGGAAGCTGTGTGGAGGGCGGCCCTAAACCTCACCCACACAGTCACCCGTGTTCCGGAATTCTGAGTGTGGGGAGGTTCGGTCTTATGTCTGCAGCACCCGGGTTCTCCTAGGAGCCCTTCGAGTGTCTTCCCCAATTCCCTCCCTGTGCGGGCTGCTGGGGAAAGGCGGGGGTTGGGCTGGAAAAGCAGGTAGCATCTAGTGCCTCCCCGTGGACAAGGGAGGTAATTAACGGACTTCCCCCTGCCAGGGAACACCTGTGACACCAGGCAGCTGCGTGGAGGTCGGCCCCGAACCTTCCCGACACAGTCAGCCGTGTTCCGGAATTCTGAGTGTGGGGAGGTTCCGTCTTATGTCTGCAGCACCCGGGATCTCCTAGGAGCCCTTCGAGAGTCTTCCCCGAGTCCATCCTGTGTGGGCAGCCAGGGAAAGGCGGGGGTTGGGCTGGAATCTCAGGTAGCATCTAGTGCCTCCCCATGGACAGGGGAGGTAATTAGCGGACTTCCCCCTGCCAGGGAACACCTGTGACACCAGGCAGCTGCGAGGAGGGCGGCCGCGAACCTCCCCCACACAGTCAGCCGTGTTCCGGAATTCTGAGTGTGGGGAGGTTCCGTCTTCTGTCTGCAGCACCCGGGATCTCCTAGGAGCCCTTCGAGAGTCTTCCCCGAGTCCCTCCCGGTGCGGGCAGCCGGGGAAAGGCAGGGGTTGGGCTGGAAACTCAGGTAGCATCTAGTGCCTCCCCATGGACAGGGGAGGTAATTAGCGGTCTTCCCCCTACCAGGGAACACCTGTGACACCAGGAAGCTGTGTGGAGGGCGGCCCTAAACCTCACCCACACAGTCACACGTGTTCCGGAATTCTGAGTGTGGGGAGGTTCCGTCTTCTGTTTGCAGCACCCGGGTTCTCCTAGGAGCCTTTCGAGTGTCTTCCCCCAGTCCGTACCTGTGCTGGCTGCCGGGGAAAGGCGGGGGTTGGGCTGGAAAAGCAGGTAGCATCTTGTGCCTCCCCATGGACAAGGGAGGTAATTAGCGGACTTCCCCCTGCCAGGGAACACCTGTGACACCAGGCAGCTGCGTGGAGGGCGGCCCCGAACCTCCCCCACACAGTCAGCCGTGATCCGGAATTCTCAGGGTGGGGAGGTTCCGTCTTCTCTCTGCAGCACCCGGGTTCTCCTAGGAGCCCTTCGAGTGTCTTCCCAGAGTCCCTCCCTGTGCGTTCTCCCGGGGAAAGGAGGGGGTTGTGCTGGAAACGCAGGTAGCATCTAGTGCCTCCCCATGGACAGGGGAGGTAATTAGTGGACTTCCACGTGCCAGGGAACACCTGTGACACAAGGCAGCTGCGTGGAAGGCGGCCCCGAACGTCCCCCACACAGTCACCCGTGTTCCGGAATTCTGAGTTTGGGGAGGTTCCGTCTTATGTCTGCAGCACCCGGGATCTCCTAGGAGCCCTTCGAGTGTCTTCCCCGAGTCCCTCCCTGTGCGGGCAGCCGGGGAACGGCGGAGGTTGGGCTGGAAAAGCAAGTAGCATCTAGTGCCTCCCCATGGACAAGGGAGGTAATTAGCGGACTACCCCCTGCCAGGGAACAACTGTGACACCAGGAAGCTGCGTGGAGTGCGGCCCTAAACCTCACCCACACAGTCACACGTGTTCCGGAATTCTGAGTGTGGGGAGGTTCCGTCTTCTGTCTGCAGCACCCGGGTTCTCCTAGGAGCCTTTCGAGTGTCTTCCCCCAGTCCCTCCCTGTGCGGGCTGCCGGGGAAAGGCGGGGGTTGGGCTGCAAAAGCAGGTAGCATCTTGTGCCTCCACATGGACAAGGGAGGTAATTAGCGGACTTCCCCCTGCCAGGGAACACCTGTGACACCAGGCAGCTCCGTGGAGGGCGGCCCCGAACCTCCCCCACACAGTCAGCCGTGTTCCGGAATTCTGAGTGTGGGGAGGTTCCGTCTTCTGTCTGCAGCACCCGGGATCTCCTAGGAGCCCTTCGAGTGTCTTCCCAGAGTCCCTCCCAGTGCGGGCTGCCGGGGAAAGGAGGGGGTTGTGCTGGAAACGCAGGAAGCATCTAGTGCCTCCCCATGGACAGGGTAGGTAATTAGCGGAATTCCACCTGCCGGGGAACACCTGTGACACAAGGCAGCTGCGTGGAGGGCAGCCCCGAACCTCCCCCACACAGTCATCCGTGTTCCGGAATTCTGAGTGTGGGGAGGTTCCGTCTTCGGTCTGCAGCACCCGGGATCTCCTAGGAGCCCTTCGAGAGTCTTCCCCGAGTCCCTCCCGGTGCGGGCACCCGGGGAAAGGCGGGGGTTGGGCTGGAAACTCAGGTAGCATCTAGTGCCTCCCCATGGACAGGGGAGGTAATTAGCGGTCTTCCCCCTACCAGGGAACACCTGTGACACCAGGAAGCTGTGTGGTGGGCGGCCCTAAACCTCACCCACACAGTCACCCGTGTTCCGGAATTCTGAGTGTGGGGAGGTTCCGTCTTATGTCTGCAGCACCCGGGTTCTCCTAGGAGCCCTTCGAGTGTCTTCCCCAATTCCCTCCCTGTGCGGGCTGCTGGGGAAAGGCGGGGGTTGGGCTGGAAAAGCAGGTAGCATCTAGTGCCTCCCCGTGGACAAGGGAGGTAATTAGCGGACTTCCCCCTGCCAGGGAACACCTGTGACACCAGGCAGCTGCGTGGAGGGCGGCCCCGAACCTTCCCGACACAGTCAGCCGTGTTCCGGAATTCTGAGTGTGGGGAGGTTCCGTCTTATGTCTGCAGCACCCGGGATCTCCTAGGAGCCCTTCGAGAGTCTTCCCCGAGTCCATCCTGTGTGGGCAGCCAGGGAAAGGCGGGGGTTGGGCTGGAATCTCAGGTAGCATCTAGTGCCTCCCCATGGACGGGGGAGGTAATTAGCGGACTTCCCCCTGCCAGGGAACACCTGTGACACCAGGCAGCTGCGAGGAGGGCGGCCGCGAACCTCCCCCACACAGTCAGCCGTGTTCCGGAATTCTGAGTGTGGGGAGGTTCCGTCTTCTGTCTGCAGCACCCGGGATCTCCTAGGAGCCCTTCGAGAGTCTTCCCCGAGTCCCTCCCGGTGCGGGCAGCCGGGGAAAGGCAGGGGTTGGGCTCGAAACTCAGGTAGCATCTAGTGCCTCCCCATGGACAGGGGAGGTAATTAGCGGTCTTCCCCCTACCAGGGAACACCTGTGACACCAGGAAGCTGTGTGGAGGGCGGCCCTAAACCTCACCCACACAGTCACACGTGTTCCGGAATTCTGAGTGTGGGGAGGTTCCGTCTTATGTCTGCAGCACCCGGGTTCTCCTAGGAGCCCTTCGAGTGTCTTCCCCAAGTCCCTCCCTGTGCGGGCTGCTGGGGAAAGGCGGGGGTTGGGCTGGAAAAGCAGGTAGCATCTAGTGCTTCCCCATGGACAAGGGAGGTAATTAGCGGACTTCCCCCTGCCAGGGAACACCTGTGAAACCAGGTAGCTGCGTGGAGTGCGGCCCCGAACCTTCCCCACACAGTCAGCCGTGTTCCGGAATTCTGAGTGTGGGGAGGTTCCGTCTTATGTCTGCAGCACCCGGGATCTCCTAGGAGCCCTTCGAGAGTCTTCCCCGAGTCCATCCCAGTGCGGGCAGCCAGGGAAAGGTGGGGGTTGGGCTGGAAACTCAGGTAGCATCTAGTGCCTCCCCATGGACAGGGGAGGTAATTAGCGGACTTCTCCCTGCCAGGGAACACCTGTGACACCAGGCAGCTGCGTGGAGGGCGGCCACGAACCTCCCCCACTCAGTCAGCCGTGTTCCTGAATTCTGAGTGTGGGGAGGTTCCGTATTATGTCTGCAGCACCCTGGTTCTCCTAGGAGCCCTTCCAGTGTCTTCCCCAAGTCCCTCACTGTGCGGGCTGCTGGGTAAAGGCGGGGGTTGGGCTGGAAAAGCAGGTAGCATCTAGTGCCTCCCCATGGACAAGGGAGGTAATTAGCGGACTTCCCCCTGCCAGGGAACACCTGTGAAACCAGGCAGCTGGGTGGAGGGCGGCCCCGAACCTTCCCCACACAGTCAGCCGAGTTCCGGAATTCTGAGTGTGGGGAGGTTCCGTCTTCTGTCTGCAGCACCCGGGATCTCCTAGGAGCCCTTCGAGAGTCTTCCCCGAGTCCATCCCAGTGCGGGCTGCCGGGGAAAGGAGGGGGTTGTGCTGGAAACGCAGGTAGCATCTAGTGCCTCCCCATGGACAGGGGAGGTAATTAGCGGACTTCCACCTGCCAGGGAACACCTGTGACACCAGGAAGCTGCGTGGAGTGCGGCCCTAAACCTCACCCACACAGTCACACGTGTTCCGGAATTCTGAGTGTGGGGAGGTTCCGTCTTCTGTTTGCAGCACCCGGGTTCTCCTAGTAGCCTTTCGAGTGTCTTCCCCCAGTCCCTCCCTGTGCTGGCTGCCGGGGAAAGGCGGGGGTTGGGCTGGAAAAGCAGGTAGCATCTTGTGCCTCCCCATGGACAAGGGAGGTAATTAGCGGACTTCCCCCTGCCAGGGAACACCTGTGACACCAGGCAGCTGCGTGGAGGGCGGCCCCGAACCTCCCCCACACAGTCAGCCGTGTTCCGGAATTCTGAGGGTGGGGAGGTTCCGTCTTCTGTCTGCAGCACCCGGGTTCTCCTAGGAGCCCTTCGAGTGTCTTCCCAGAGTCCCTCCCTGTGCGTTCTGCGGGGAATGAAGGGGGTTGTGCTGGAAACGCAGGTAGCATCTAGTGCCTCCCCATGGACAGGGGAGGTAATTAGTGGACTTCCACGTGCCAGGGAACACCTGTGACACAAGGCAGCTGCGTGGAGGGCGGCCCCGAACGTCCCCCACACAGTCACCCGTGTTTCGGAATTCTGAGTTTGGGGAGGTTCCATCTTATGTCTGCAGCACCCGGGATCTCCTAGGAGCCCTTCGAGTGTCTTCCCCGAGTCCCTCCCTGTGCGGGCAGCAGGGGAACGGCGGGGGTTGGGCTGGAAAAGCAGGTAGCATCTAGTGCCTCCCCATGGACAAGGGAGGTAATTAGCGGACTTCCCCCTGCCAGGGAACAACTGTGACAACAGGAAGCTGCGTGGAGTGTGGCCCTAAACCTCACCCACACAGTCACACGTGTTCCGGAATTCTGAGTGTGGGGAGGTTCCGTCTTCTGTCTGCAGCACCCGGGTTCTCCTAGGAGCCTTTCGAGTGTCTTCCCCCAGTCCCTCCCTGTGCGGGCTGCCGGGGAAAGGCGGGGGTTGGGCTGCAAAAGCAGGTAGCATCTTGTGCCTCCACATGGACAAGGGAGGTAATTAGCGGACTTCCCCCTGCCAGGGAACACCTGTGACACCAGGCAGCTGCGTGGAGGGCGGCCCCGAACCTCCCCCACACAGTCAGCCGTGTTCCGGAATTCTGAGTGTGGGGAGGCTCCGTCTTCTGTCTGCAGCACCCGGGATCTCCTAGGAGCCCTTCGAGTGTCTTCCCCGAATCCCTCCCACTGCGGGCTGCCGGGGAAAGTCGGGGGTTGGGCTGGAAACTCAGGTAGGATCTAGTGCCTCCCCATGGACAGGGGAGGTAATTAGCGGACTTCTCCCTGCTAGGGAACACCTGTGACACCAGGCAGCTGCGTGGAGGGCGGCCCCGAACCTCCCCCACACAGTCAGCCGTGTTCCGGACTTCTGAGTTTGGGGAGGTTCCGTCTTCTGTCTGCAGCACCCGGGATCTCCTAGGAGCCCTTCGAGTGTCTTCCCAGAGTCCCTCCCAGTGCGGGCTGCCAGGGAAAGGAGGGGGTTGTGCTGGAAACGCAGGAAGCATCTAGTGCCTCCCCATGGACAGGGTAGGTAATTAGCGGAATTCCACCTGCCGGGGAACACCTGTGACACAAGGCAGCTGCGTGGAGGGCAGCCCCGAACCTCCCCCACACAGTCAGCCGTGTTCCGGAATTCTGATTGTGGGGAGGTTCCGTCTTCTGTCTGCAGCACCCGGGATCTCCTAGGAGCCCTTCGAGAGTCTTCCCCGAGTCCCTCCCGGTGCGGGCACCCGGGGAAAGGCGGGGGTTGGGCTGGAAACTCAGGTAGCATCTAGTGCCTCCCCATGGACAGGGGAGGTAATTAGCGGTCTTCCCCCTACCAGGGAACACCTGTGACACCAGGAAGCTGTGTGGAGGGCGGCCCTAAACCTCACCCACACAGTCACCCGTGTTCCGGAATTCTGAGTGTGGGGAGGTTCCGTCTTATGTCTGCAGCACCCGGGTTCTCCTAGGAGCCCTTCGAGTGTCTTCCCCAAGTCCCTCCCTGTGCGGGCTGCTGGGGAAAGGCGGGGGTTGGGCTGGAAAAGCAGGTAGCATCTAGTGCCTCCCCGTGGACAAGGGAGGTAATTAGCGGAATTCCCCCTGCCAGGGAACACCTGTGACACCAGGCAGCTGCGTGGAGGGCGGCCCAGAACCTTCCCGACACAGTCAGCCGTGTTCCGGAATTCTGAGTGTGGGGAGGTTCCGTCTTATGTCTGCAGCACCCGGGATCTCCTAGGAGCCCTTCGAGAGTCTTCCCCGAGTCCATCCTGTGTGGGCAGCCAGGGAAAGGCGGGGGTTGGGCTGGAAACTCAGGTAGCATCTAGTGCCTCCCCATGGACAGGGGAGGTAATTAGCGGACTTCCCCCTGCCAGGGAACACCTGTGACACCAGGCAGCTGCGAGGAGGGCGGCCGCGAACCTCCCCCACACAGTCAGCCGTGTTCCGGAATTCTGAGTGTGGGGAGGTTCCGTCTTCTGTCTGCAGCACCCGGAATCTCCTAGGAGCCCTTCGAGTGTCTTCCCAGAGTCCCTCACTATGCGGGCTGCCGGGGAAAGGAGGGGGTTGTGCTGGAAACGCAGGTAGCATCTAGTGCCTCCCCATGGACAGGGGAGGTAATTAGCGGACTTCCACCTGCCAGGGAACACCTGTGACACCAGGCAGCTGCGTGGAGTTTGGAACCGTACCTCCCCCACACAGTCAGCCGTGTTCCGGAATTCTGAGTGTCGGGAGGTTCCGTCTTATGTCTGCAGCACCCCGGATCTCCTAGGAGCCCTTCGAGAGTCTTCACCGAGTCCCTCCCTGTGCGGGCAGCCGGGGAACGGCGGGGGTTGGGCTGGAAAAGCAGGTAGCATCTAGTGCCTCCCCATGGACAAGGGAGGTAATTAGCGGTCTTCCCCCTGCCAGGGAACAACTGTGACACCAGGAAGCTGCGTGGAGTGCGGCCCTAAACCTCACCCACTCAGTCACACGTGTTCCGGAATTCTGAGTGTGGGGAGGTTCCGTCTTTTGTCTGCAGCACCCGGGTTCTCCTAGGAGCCCTTCGAGTGTCTTCCCCAAGTCCCTCCCTGTGCGGGCTGCTGGGGAAAGGCGGGGGTTGGGCTGGAAAAGCAGGTAGCATCTAGTGCCTCCCCGTGGACAAGGGAGGTAATTAGCGGACTTCCCCCTGCCAGGGAACACCTGTGACACCAGGCAGCTGCGTGGAGGGCGACCCGAACCTTCCCGACACAGTCAGCCGTGTTCCGGAATTCTGAGTGTGGGGAGGTTCCGTCTTCTGTCTGCAGCACCCGGAATCTCCTAGGAGCCCTTCGAGTGTCTTCCCAGAGTCCCTCCCTGTGCGGGCTGCCGGGGAAATGAGGGGGTTGTGCTGGAAATGCAGGTAGCATCTAGTGCCTCCCCATGGACAGGGGAGGTATTTAGCGGACTTCCACCTGCCAGGGAACACCTGTGACACCAGGCAGCTGCGTGGAGGATGGCCCCGTACCTCCCCCACACAGTCAGCCGTGTTCCGGAATTCTGATTGTGGGGAGGATCCGTCTTATGTCTGCAGCACCCGGGATCTCCTAGGAGCCCTTCGAGAGTCTTCCCCGAGTCCCTCCCTGTGCGGGCAGCCGGGGAACGGCGGGGGTTGGGCTGGAAAAGCAGGTAGCATCTAGTGCCTCCCCATGGACAGGGGAGGTAATTAGCGGACTTCCACGTGCCAGGGAACACCTGTGACACAAGGCAGCTGCGTGGAGGGCGGCCCCGAACGTCCCCCACACAGTCACCCGTGTTCCGGAATTCTGAGTGTGGGGAGGTTCCATCTTATGTCTGCAGCACCCGGGATCTCCTAGGAGCCCTTCGAGTGTCTTCCCCGAGTCCCTCCCTGTGCGGGCAGCCGGGGAACGGCGGGGGTTGGGCTGGAAAAGCAGGTAGCATCTCGTGCCTCCCCATGGACAAGGGAGGTAATTAGCGGACTTCCCCCTGCCAGGGAACAACTGTGACACCAGGAAGCTGCGTGGAGTGCGGCCCTAAACCTCACCCACACAGTCACACGTGTTCCGGAATTCTGAGTGTGGGGAGGTTCCGTCTTCTGTCTGCAGCACCCGGGTTCTCCTAGGAGCCTTTCGAGTGTCTTCCCCCAGTCCCTCCCTGTGCGGGCTGCCGGGGAAAGGCGGGGGTTGGGCTGCAAAAGCAGGTAGCATCTTGTGCCTCCACATGGACAAGGGAGGTAATTAGCGGACTTCCCCCTGCCAGGGAACACCTGTGACACCAGGCAGCTGCGTGGAGGGCAGCCCCGAACCTCCCCCACACAGTCAGCCGTGTTCCGGAATTCTGATTGTGGGGAGGTTCCGTCTTCTGTCTGCAGCACCCGGGATCTCCTAGGAGCCCTTCGAGAGTCTTCCCCGAGTCCCTCCCGGTGCGGGCACCCGGGGAAAGGCGGGGGTTGGGCTGGAAACTCAGGTAGCATCTAGTGCCTCCCCATGGACAGGGGAGGTAATTAGCGGTCTTCCCCCTACCAGGGAACACCTGTGACACCAGGAAGCTGTGTGGAGGGCGGCCCTAAACCTCACCCACACAGTCACCCGTGTTCCGGAATTCTGAGTGTGGGGAGGTTCCGTCTTATGTCTGCAGCATCCGGGTTCTCCCTGGAGCCCTTCGAGTGTCTTCCCCAAGTCCCTCCCTGTGCGGGCTGCTGGGGAAAGGCGGGGGTTGGGCTGGAAAAGCAGGTAGCATCTAGTGCCTCCCCGTGGACAAGGGAGGTAATTAGCGGACTTCCCCCTGCCAGGGAACACCTGTGACACCAGGCAGCTGCGTGGAGGGCGGCCCAGAACCTTCCCGACACAGTCAGCCGTGTTCCGGAATTCTGAGTGTGGGGAGGTTCCGTCTTATGTCTGCAGCACCCGGGATCTCCTAGGAGCCCTTCGAGAGTCTTCCCCGAGTCCATCCTGTGTGGGCAGCCAGGGAAAGGCGGGGGTTGGGCTGGAAACTCAGGTAGCATCTAGTGCCTCCCCATGGACAGGGGAGGTAATTAGCGGACTTCCCCCTGCCAGGGAACAACTGTGACACCAGGCAGCTGCGAGGAGGGCGGCCGCGAACCTCCCCCACACAGTCAGCCGTGTTCCGGAATTCTGAGTGTGGGGAGGTTCCGTCTTCTGTCTGCAGCACCCGGAATCTCCTAGGAGCCCTTCGAGTGTCTTCCCAGAGTCCCTCACTATGCGGGCTGCCGGGGAAAGGAGGGGGTTGTGCTGGAAACGCAGGTAGCATCTAGTGCCTCCCCATGGACAGGGGAGGTAATTAGCGGACTTCCACCTGCCAGGGAACACCTGTGACACCAGGCAGCTGCGTGGAGTTTGGAACCGTACCTCCCCCACACAGTCAGCCGTGTTCCGGAATTCTGAGTGTCGGGAGGTTCCGTCTTATGTCTGCAGCACCCGGGATCTCCTAGGAGCCCTTCGAGAGTCTTCACCGAGTCCCTCCCTGTGCGGGCAGCCGGGGAACGGCGGGGGTTGGGCTGGAAAAGCAGGTAGCATCTAGTGCCTCCCCATGGACAAGGGAGGTAATTAGCGGTCTTCCCCCTGCCAGGGAACAACTGTGACACCAGGAAGCTGCGTGGAGTGCGGCCCTAAACCTCACCCACTCAGTCACACGTGTTCCGGAATTCTGATTGTGGGGAGGTTCCGTCTTTTGTCTGCAGCACCCGGGTTCTCCTAGGAGCCCTTCGAGTGTCTTCCCCAAGTCCCTCCCTGTGCGGGCTGCTGGGGAAAGGCGGGGGTTGGGCTGGAAAAGCAGGTAGCATCTAGTGCCTCCCCGTGGACAAGGGAGGTAATTAGCGGACTTCCCCCTGCCAGGGAACACCTGTGACACCAGGCAGCTGCGTGGAGGGCGGCCCCGAACCTTCCCGACACAGTCAGCCGTGTTCCGGAATTCTGAGTGTGGGGAGGTTCCGTCTTCTGTCTGCAGCACCCGGAATCTCCTAGGAGCCCTTCGAGTGTCTTCCCAGAGTCCCTCCCTGTGCGGGCTGCCGGGGAAATGAGGGGGTTGTGCTGGAAATGCAGGTAGCATCTAGTGCCTCCCCATGGACAGGGGAGGTATTTAGCGGACTTCCACCTGCCAGGGAACACCTGTGACACCAGGCAGCTGCGTGGAGGATGGCCCCGTACCTCCCCCACACAGTCAGCCGTGTTCCGGAATTCTGATTGTGGGGAGGATCCGTCTTATGTCTGCAGCACCCGGGATCTCCTAGGAGCCCTTCGAGAGTCTTCCCCGAGTCCCTCCCTGTGCGGGCAGCCGGGGAACGGCGGGGGTTGGGCTGGAAAAGCAGGTAGCATCTAGTGCCTCCCCATGGACAAGGGAGGTAATTAGCGGACTTCCCCATGCCAGGGAACAACTGTGACACCAGGAAGCTGCGTGGAGTGCGGCCCTAAACCTCACCCACACAGTCACACGTGTTCCGGAATTCTGAGTGTGGGGAGGTTCCGTCTTCTGTCTGCAGCACCCGGGTTCTCCTAGGAGCCTTTCGAGTGTCTTCCCCCAGTCCCTCCCTGTGCGGGCTGCCGGGGAAAGGCGGGGGTTGGGCTGGAAAAGCAGGTAGCATCTTGTGCCTCCCCATGGACAAGGGAGGTAATTAGCGGACTTCCCGCTGCCAGGGAACACCTGTGACACCAGGCAGCTGCGTGGAGGGCGGCCCCGAACCTCCCCCACACAGTCAGCCGTGTTCCGGAATTCTGAGTGTGGGGAGGTTCCGTCTTCTGTCTGCAGCACCCGGGATCTCCTAGGAGCCCTTCGAGTGTCTTCCCAGAGTCCCTCCCTGTGCGTTCGGCCGGGGAACGGAGGGGGTTGTGCTGGAAACGCAGGTAGCATCTAGTGCCTCCCCATGGACAGGGGAGGTAATTAGCGGACTTCCACGTGCCAGGGAACACCTGTGACACAAGGCAGCTGCGTGGAGGGCGGCCCCGAACGTCCCCCACACAGTCACCCGTGTTCCGGAATTCTGAGTTTGGGGAGGTTCCATCTTATGTCTGCAGCACCCGGGATCTCCTAGGAGCCCTTCGAGTGTCTTCCCCGAGTCCCTCCCTGTGCGGGCAGCCGGGGAACGGCGGGGGTTGGGCTGGAAAAGCAGGTAGCATCTCGTGCCTCCCCATGGACAAGGGAGGTAATTAGCGGACTTCCCCCTGCCAGGGAACAACTGTGACACCAGGAAGCTGCGTGGAGTGCGGCCCTAAACCTCACCCACACAGTCACACGTGTTCCGGAATTCTGAGTGTGGGGAGGTTCCGTCTTCTGTCTGCAGCACCCGGGTTCTCCTAGGAGCCTTTCGAGTGTCTTCCCCCAGTCCCTCCCTGTGCGGGCTGCCGGGGAAAGGCGGGGGTTGGGCTGCAAAAGCAGGTAGCATCTTGTGCCTCCACATGGACAAGGGAGGTAATTAGCGGACTTCCCCCTGCCAGGGAACACCTGTGACACCAGGCAGCTGCGTGGAGGGCGGCCCCGAACCTCCCCCACACAGTCAGCCGTGTTCCGGACTTCTGAGTTTGGGGAGGTTCCGTCTTCTGTCTGCAGCACCCGGGATCTCCTAGGAGCCCTTCGAGTGTCTTCCCTGAGTCCCTCCCAGTGCGGGCTGCCGGGGAAAGGAGGGGGTTGTGCTGGAAACGCAGGAAGCATCTAGTGCCTCCCCATGGACAGGGTAGGTAATTAGCGGAATTCCACCTGCCGGGGAACACCTGTGACACAAGGCAGCTGCGTGGAGGGCAGCCCCGAACCTCCCCCACACAGTCAGCCGTGTTCCGGAATTCTGAGTGTGGGGAGGTTCCGTCTTCTGTCTGCAGCACCCGGGATCTCCTAGGAGCCCTTCGAGAGTCTTCCCCGAGTCCCTCCCGGTGCGGGCACCCGGGGAAAGGCGGGGGTTGGGCTGGAAACTCAGGTAGCATCTAGTGCCTCCCCATGGACAGGGGAGGTAATTAGCGGTCTTCCCCCTACCAGGGAACACCTGTGACACCAGGAAGCTGTGTGGAGGGCGGCCCTAAACCTCACCCACACAGTCACCCGTGTTCCGGAATTCTGAGTGTGGGGAGGTTCCGTCTTATGTCTGCAGCACCCGGGTTCCTCTAGGAGCCCTTCGAGTGTCTTCCCCAAGTCCCTCCCTGTGCGGGCTGCTGGGGAAAGGCGGGGGTTGGGCTGGAAAAGCAGGTAGCATCTAGTGCCTCCCCGTGGACAAGGGAGGTAATTAGCGGACTTCCCCCTGCCAGGGAACACCTGTGACACCAGGCAGCTGCGTGGAGGGCGGCCCAGAACCTTCCCGACACAGTCAGTCGTGTTCCGGAATTCTGAGTGTGGGGAGGTTCCGTCTTATGTCTGCAGCACCCGGGATCTCCTAGGAGCCCTTCGAGAGTCTTCCCCGAGTCCATCCTGTGTGGGCAGCCAGGGAAAGGCGGGGGTTGGGCTGGAAACTCAGGTAGCATCTAGTGCCACCCCATGGACAGGGGAGGTAATTAGCGAACTTACCCCTGCCAGGGAACACCTGTGACACCAGGCAGCTGCGAGGAGGGCGGCCGCGAACCTCCCCCACACAGTCAGCCGTGTTCCGGAATTCTGAGTGTGGGGAGGTTCCGTCTTTTATCTGCAGCAACCGGGATCTCCTAGGAGCCCTTCGAGTGTCTTCCCAGAGTCCCTCACTATGCGGGCTGCCGGGGAAAGGAGGGGGTTGTGCTGGAAACGCAGGTAGCATCTAGTGCCTCCCCATGGACAGGGGAGGTAATTAGCGGACTTCCACCTGCCAGGGAACACCTGTGACACCAGGCAGCTGCGTGGAGTTTGGCCCCGTACCTATCCCACACAGTCAGCCGTGTTCCGGAATTCTGAGTGTCGGGAGGTTCCGTCTTATGTCTGCAGCACCCGGGATCTCCTAGGAGCCCTTCGAGAGTCTTCACCGAGTCCCTCCCTGTGCGGGCAGCCGGGGAACGGCGGGGGTTGGGCTGGAAAAGCAGGTAGCATCTAGTGCCTCCCCATGGACAAGGGAGGTAATTAGCGGTCTTCCCCCTGCCAGGGAACAACTGTGACACCAGGAAGCTTCGTGGAATGCGGCCCTAAACCTCACCCACTCAGTCACACGTGTTCCGGAATTCTGAGTGTGGGGAGGTTCCGTCTTTTGTCTGCAGCACCCGGGTTCTCCTAGGAGCCCTTCGAGTGTCTTCCCCAAGTCCCTCCCTGTGCGGGCTGCTGGGGAAAGTCGGGGGTTGGGCTGGAAAAGCAGGTAGCATCTAGTGCCTCCCCGTGGACAAGGGAGGTAATTAGCGGACTTCCCCCTGCCAGGGAACACCTGTGACACCAGGCAGCTGCGTGGAGGGCGGCCCCGAACCTTCCCGACACAGTCAGCCGTGTTCCGGAATTCTGAGTGTGGGGAGGTTCCGTCTTCTGTCTGCAGCACCCGGAATCTCCTAGGAGCCCTTCGAGTGTCTTCCCAGAGTCCCTCCCTGTGCGGGCTGCCGGGGAAATGAGGGGGTTGTGCTGGAAATGCAGGTAGCATCTAGTGCCTCCCCATGGACAGGGGAGGTATTTAGCGGACTTCCACCTGCCAGGGAACACCTGTGACACCAGGCAGCTGCGTGGAGGATGGCCCCGTACCTCCCCCACACAGTCAGCCGTGTTCCGGAATTCTGATTGTGGGGAGGATCCGTCTTATGTCTGCAGCACCCGGGATCTCCTAGGAGCCCTTCGAGAGTCTTCCCCGAGTCCCTCCCTGTGCGGGCAGCCGGGGAACGGCGGGGGTTGTGCTGGAAAAGCAGGTAGCATCTAGTGCCTCCCCGTGGACAAGGGAGGTAATTAGCGGACTTCCCCATGCCAGGGAACAACTGTGACACCAGGAAGCTGCGTGGAGTGCGGCCCTAAACCTCACCCACACAGTCACACGTGTTCCGGAATTCTGAGTGTGGGGAGGTTCCGTCTTCTGTCTGCAGCACCCGGGTTCTCCTAGGAGCCTTTCGAGTGTCTTCCCCCAGTCCCTCCCTGTGCGGGCTGCCGGGGAAAGGCGGGGGTTGGGCTGGAAAAGCAGGTAGCATCTTGTGCCTCCCCATGGACAAGGGAGGTAATTAGCGGACTTCCCGCTGCCAGGGAACACCTGTGACACCAGGCAGCTGCGTGGAGGGCGGCCCCGAACCTCCCCCACACAGTCAGACGTGTTCCGGAATTCTGAGTGTGGGGAGGTTCCGTCTTCTGTCTGCAGCACCCGGGATCTCCTAGGAGCCCTTCGAGTGTCTTCCCAGAGTCCCTCCCTGTGCGTTCGGCCGGGGAAAGGAGGGGGTTGTGCTGGAAACGCAGGTAGCATCTAGTGCCTCCCCATGGACAGGGGAGGTA
Organism: Camelus bactrianus; assembly: GCF_048773025.1. Classification (NCBI taxonomy): domain Eukaryota; kingdom Metazoa; phylum Chordata; class Mammalia; order Artiodactyla; family Camelidae; genus Camelus; species Camelus bactrianus. The sequence goes on along the minus strand of NW_027413957.1, from coordinate 6,746,111 downwards.
ATTAGCGGAATTCCACCTGCCAGGGAACACCTGTGACACAAGGCAGCTGAGTGGAGGGCGGCCCCGAACCTCCCCCACACAGTCAGCCGTGTTCCGGAATTCTGAGTGTGGGGAGGTTCTGTCTTCTGTCTGCAGCACACGGGATCTCCTAGGATCCCTTCGAGAGTCTTCCCCGAGTCCTTCCCAGTGCGGGCAGCCGGGGAAAGGCGGGGGTTGGGCTGGAAACTCAGGTAGCATCTAGTGCCTCCCCATGGACAGGGGAGGTAATTAGCGGTCTTCCCCCTACCAGGGAACACCTGTGACACCAGGAAGCTGTGTGGAGGGCGGCCCTAAACCTCACCCACACAGTCACCCGTGTTCCTGAATTCTGAGTGTGGGGACGTTCCGTCTTATGTGTGCAGCATCCGGGTTCTCCTAGGAGCCCTTCGAGTGTCTTCCCCAAGTCCCTCCCACTGCGGGCTGCCGGGGAATGGCGGGGGTTGGGCTGGAAACTCAGGTAGCATCTAGTGCCTCCACATGGACAGGGGAGGTAATTAGCGGACTTCCCCCTGCCAGGGAACACCTGTGACACCAGGCAGCTGCGTGGAGGGCGGCCCCGAACCTCCCCCACACAGTCAGCCGTGCTCCGGAATTCTGAGTGTGGGGAGGTTCCGTCTTCTGTCTACAGCACCCGGGATCTCCTAGGAGCCCTTCGAGTGTCTTCCCAGAGTCCCTCCCTTTGCGGGCTGCCGGGAAAAGGAGGGGGTTGTGCTGGAAACGCAGGTAGCATCTAGTGCCTCCCCATGGACAGGGGAGGTAATTAGCGGACTTCCACCTGCGAGGGAGCACCTGTGACACCAGGTATCTGCGAGGAGGGCGGCCCCGAACCTCCCCCACACAGTCAGCCGTGTTCCGGAATTCTGAGTGTGGGGAGGTTCCGTCTTATGTCTGCAGCACCCGGGATCTCCTAGGAGCACTTCGAGAGTCTTCCCCGAGTCCCTCCCCGTGCGGGCAGCCGGGGAACTGCGGGGGTTGGGCTGGAAAAGCAGGTAGCATCTAGTGCCTCCCCATGGACAAGGGAGGTAATTAGCGGACTTCCCCCTGCCAGGGAACAACTGTGACACCAGGCAGCTGCGTGGAGTGCGGCTCTAAACCTCACCCACACAGTCACACCTGTTCCGGAATTCTGAGTGTGGGGAGGTTCCGTCTTCTGTCTGCAGCACCCGGGTTCTCCTAGGAGCCTTTCGAGTGTCTTCCCCCAGTCCCTCCCTGTGCGGGCTGCCGGGGAAAGGTGGGGGTTGGGCTGGAAAAGCAGGTAGAATCTTGTGCCTCCCCATGGACAAGGGAGGTAATAAGCGGACTTCCCCCTGCCAGGGAACACCTGTGACACCAGGCAGCTGCGTGGAGGGCGGCCCCGAACCTCCCCCACACAGTCAGCCGTGTTCCGGAATTCTGAGTGTGGGGAGGTTCCGTCTTATGTCTGCAGCACCCGGGTTCACCTAGGAGCCCTTCGAGTGTCTTCCCCCAGTCCCTCACTTTGCGGGCTGCCGGGGAAAGGAGGGTGTTGTGCTGGAAACGCAGGTAGCATCTTGTGCCTCCCCATGAACAAGGGAGGTAATTAGCGGACTTCCCCCTGCCAGGGAACACCTGTGACACCAGGCAGCTGCGTGGAGGGCGGCCCCGAACCTCCCCCACACAGTCAACCGTGTTCCGGAATTCTGAGTGTGGGGAGGTTCCGTCTTCTGTCTGCAGCACCCGGGGTCTCCTAGGAGCACTTCGAGTGTCTTCCCAGAGTCCCTCACTGTGCGGGCTGCCGGGGAAAGGAGGGTGTTGTGCTGGAAACGCAGGTAGCATCTAGTGCCTCCCCATGGACAGGGGAGGTAATTAGCGGACTTCCACCTGCCAGGGAACACCTGTGACACAAGGCAGCTGCGTGGAGTTCGGCCCCGAACCTCCCCCACACAGTCATCCTTGTTCCGGAATTCTGAGTGTGGGGAGGGTCCGTCTTCTGTCTACAGCACCCGGGATCTCCTAGGAGCCCTTCGAAAGTCTTCCCCGAGTCCATCCCAGTGCGGGCATCCGGGGAAAGGCGGGGGTTGGGCTGGAAAATCAGGTAGCATCTAGTGCCTCCCCATGGACAGGGGAGGTAATTAGCGGTCTTCCCCCTACCAGGGAACACTGTGACACCAGGAAGCTGTGTGGAGGGCGGCCCTAAACCTCACCCACACAGTCACCCGTGTTCCGGAATTCTGAGTGTGGGGAGGTTCCGTCTTATGTCTGCAGCACCCGGGTTCTCCTAGGCCCCTTCGAGTGTCTTCCCCAAGTCCCTCCCTGTGCGGGCTGCTGGGGAAAGTCGGGGGTTGGGCTGGAAAAGCTGGTAGCATCTAGTGCCTCCCCATGGACAGGGGAGGTAATTAGCGGTCTTCCCCCTGCCAGGGAACACCTGTGACACCAGGAAACTGTGTGGAGGGCGGCCCTAAACCTCACCCACACAGTCACCCGTGTTCCGGAATTCTGAGTGTGAGGAGATTCCGTCTTATGTCTGCAGCACCCGGGTTCTCCTGGGAGCCCTTCGTGTGTCTTCCCCAAGTCCCTCTCTGTGCGGGCTGCTGGGGAAAGGCGGGGGTTGTGCTGGAAAAGCAGGTAGCATCTAGTGCCTCCCCATGGACAAGGGAGGTAATTAGCGGTCTTCCCCCTGCCAGGGAACACCTGTGACACCAGGCAGCTGCGTGGAGGGCGGCCCCGAACCTTCCCCACACAGTCAGCCGTGTTCCGGAATTCTGAGTGTGGGGAGGTTCCGTCTTATGTCTGCAGCACCCGGGATCTCCTAGGAGCCCTTCGAGAGTCTTCCCAGAGTCCCTCCCTGTGCGGGCTGCCGGGGAAAGCATGGGGTTGTGCTGGAAACGCATGTAGCATCTAGTGACTCCCCATGGACAGGGGAGGTAATTAGCGGACTTCCACCTGACAGGGAACACATGTGACAGCAGTCAACTGCGTGGAGGGCGCCCCGGAACCTCCCCCACACAGTCAGCCGTGTTCCGGAATTCTGAGTGTGGGGAGGTTCCGTCTTATGTCTGCAGAACACGGGGTTCTCCTTGGAGCACTTTGAGAGTCTTCCCCGAGTCCCTCCCAGTGCGGTTAGCCAGGGAAATGCGGGGGTTGGGCTGGAAAAGCAGGTAGCATCTATTGCCTCCCCAAGGACATGGGAGGTAATTAGCGGACTTCCCCCTGCCAGGGAACAACTGTGACACCAGGCAGCTGCGTGGGGTGCGGCCCTAAACCTCACCCACACAGTCACACATGTTCCGGAATTCTGACTGTGGGGAGGTTCCGTCTTCTCTCTGCAGCACCCGGGTTCTCCTAGGAGCCATTCGAGTGTCTTCCCCCAGTCCCTGCCTGTGCGGGCTGCCGTGGAAAGGCGGGGGTTGGGCTAGAAATGCAGGTAGCATCTTGTGCCTCCCCATGGACAAGGGAGGTAATTAACGGACTTCCCCCTACCAGGGAACACCTGTGACACCAGGCAGCTGCGTGGAGGGCGGCCCCGAACCTCCCCCACACAGTCAACCGTGTTCCGGAATTCTGAGTGTGGGGAGGTTCCGTCTTCTGTTTGCAGCACCCGGGATCTCATAGGAGCCCTTCGAGGGTCTTCCTAGAGTCCCTCCCTTTGCGGGCTGCCGGGGAAAGGAGGGGGTTGTGCTGGAAATGCAGGTAGCATCTAGTGCCTCCCCATGGACAGGGGAGGTAATTAGCGGACTTCCACCTGCCAGGGAACACCTGTGACACAAGGCAGCTGCGGGGAGGGCGGCCCCGAAACTCCCCCACACAGTCAACCGTGTTCCGGATTTCTGAGTGTGGGGAGGTTCCGTCTTCTGTCTGCAGCACCCGGGATCTCCTACGAGCCATTCGAGAGTCTTCCCCGAGTCACTCCCGGTGCGGGCAGCCGGGGAAAGGCGGGGGTTGGGCTGGAAACTCAGGTAGCATCTAGTGCCTCCCCATGGACAGGGGAGGCAATTAGCTGTCTTCCCCCTACCAGGGAACACCTGTGACACCAGGAAGCTGTGTGGAGGGCCGCCCTAAACCTCACCCACACAGTCACCCGTGTTCCGGAATTCTGAGTGTGGTGAGGTTTCGTCTTATGTCTGCAGCACCCGGGTTCTCCTAGGAGCCCTTCGAGTGTCTTCCCAGAGTCCCTCCCTGTGCGGGCTGCTGGGGAAAGGCGGGGGTTGTGCTGGAAAAGCAGGTAGCATCTAGTGCCTCCCCATGGACAAGGGAGGTAATTAGCGGTCTTCCCCCTGCCAGGGAACACCTGTGACACCAGGCAGCTGCGTGGAGGGCGGCCCCGAACCTTCCCCACACAGTCAGCCGTGTTCCGGAATTCTGAGTGTGGGGAGGTTCCGTCTTATGTCTGCAGCACCCGGGATCTCCTAGGAGCCCTTCGAGAGTCTTCCCCGAGTCCCTCCCAGTGCGGGCAGCCGGGGAACGGCGGGGGTTGGGCTGGAAAAGCAGGTAGCATCTAGTGCCTCCCCATGGACAAGGGGGTAATTAGCGGACTTCCCCCTGCCAGGGAACAAATGTGACACAAGGAAGCTGCGTGGAGGGCGGCCCTAAACCTCACCCACACAGTCACACGTGTTCCGGAATTCTGAGTGTGGGGAGGTTCCGTCTTCTGTCTGCAGCACCCGGGTTCTCCTAGGAGCCTTTCGAGTGTCTTCCCCCAGTCCCTCCCTGTGCGGGTTGCCGGGGAAAGGCGGGGGTTGGGCTGGAAAAGCAGGTAGCATCTTGTGCCTCCCCATGGACAAGGGAGGTAATTAGCGGACTTCCCCCTGCCAGGGAACACGTGTGACACCAGGCAGCTGCGTGGAGGGCGGCCCCGAACCTCCCCCACACAGTCAACCGTGTTGCGGAATTCTGAGTGTGGGGAGGTTCCGTCTTATGTCTGCAGCACCCGGGATCTCCTAGGAGCCCTTCGAGTGTCTTCCCAGAGTCCCTCCCTTTGCGGGCTGCCTGGGAAAGGAGGGGTTTGTGCTGGAAACGCAGGTAGCATCTAGTGCCTCCCCATGGACAGGGGAGGTAATTAGCGGACTTCCACCTGCCAGGGAACACCTGTGACACCAGGCAGCTGCGTGGAGAGCGGCCCCGAACCTCCCCCACACAGTCAGCCGTGTTCCGGAATTCTGAGTGTGGGGAGGTTCCGTCTTATGTCTGCAGCACCCGGGATCTCCTAGGAGCACTTCGAGAGTCATCCCCGAGTCCCTCCCAGTGCGGGCAGCCGGGGAACGGCGGGGGTTGGGCTGGAAAAGCAGGTAGCATTTAGTGCCTCCCCATGGAAAAGGGAGGTAATTAGCGGACTTCCCCCTGCCAGGGAACAACTGTGACACCAGGAAGCTGCGTGGAGTGCGGCCCTAAACCTCACCCACACAGTCACACGTGTTCCAGAATTCTGAGTGTGGGGAGGTTCCGTCTTCTGTCTGCAGAACCCGGGTTCTCCTAGGAACCTTTCGAGTGTCTTTCCCCAGTCCCTCACTTTGCGGGCTGCCGGGGAAAGGCGGGGGTTGGGCTGGAAAAGCAGGTAGCATCTTGTGCCTCCCCATGGACAAGGGAGGTAATTAGCGGACTTCCCCCTGCCAGGGAACACCTGTGACACCAGGTAGCTGCGTGGAGGGAGGCCCCGAACCTCCCCCACACAGTCAGCCGTGTTCCGGAATACTGAGGGTGATGAGGTTCCGTCTTATGTCTGCAGCACCCGGGTTCACCTTGGAGCCCTTCGTGTGTCTTCCCCCAATCCCTCACTGTGCGGGCTGCCGGGGAATTGCGGAGGTTGGGCTGGAAAAGCAGGTAGCATCTTGTGCCTCCCCATGGACAAGGGAGGTAATTAGCGGACTTTCCCCTGCCAGGGAACACCTGTGACACCAGGAAGCTGCGTGGAGGGCGGCCCCGAACCTCCCCCACACAGTCAACCGTGTTCCGGAATTCTGAGTGTGGGGAGGTTCCGTCTTCTGTCTGCAGCACCCGGGATCTCCTAGGAGCCCTTCTAGTGTCTTCCCAGAATCCCTCCCGGTGCGGGCAGCCTGGGAAAGGTGGGGGTTGGGCTGGAAACTCAGGTAGCATCTAGTGCCTCCCCATGGACAGGGGAGGTAATTAGCGGTTTTCCCCTACCAGGGAACACCTGTGACACCAGGAAGCTGTGTGGATGGCGGCCCTAAACCTCACCCACACAGTCACCCGTTTTCCGGAATTCTGAGTGTGGGGAGGTTCCGTCTTATGTCTGCAGCACCCGGGTTCTCCTAGGAGCCCTTCGAGTGTTTTCCCCAAGTCCCTCCTGTGCGGGCTGCTGGGGAAAGGCGGGGGTTGGGCTGGAAAAGCAGGTAGCATCTAGTGCCACCCCATGGACAAGGGAGGTAATTAGCGGACTTCCACCTGCCAGGGAACACCTGTGACACAAGGCAGCTGCGTGGAGGGCGGCCCCGAACCTCCCCCACACAGTCATCCGTGTTCCGGAATTCTGAGTGTGGGGAGGTTCCGTCTTCTGTCTGCAGCACCCGGGATCTCCTAGGAGCCCTTCGAGAGTCTTCCACGAGTCACTCCCGGTGCGGGCAGCCGGGGAAAGGCGGGGGTTGGGCTGGAAACTCAGGTAGCATCTAGTGCCTCCCCATGGACAGGGGAGGTAATTAGCGGTCTTCCCCCTACCAGGGAACTCCTGTGACACCAGGAAGCTTTGTGGAGGGCGGCCCTAAACCTCACCCACACTGTCACACGTGTTCCGGAATTCTGAGTGTGGGGAGGTTCCGTCTTATGTCTGCAGCACCCGGGATCTCCTAGGAGCCCTTCGAGTGTCTTCTCCAAGTCCCTCCCTGTGCGGGCTGCTGGGGAAAGGAGGGGGTTGGGCTGGAAAAGCAGGTAGCATCTAGTGCCTCCCCATGGACAGGGGAGGTAATAAGCGGTCTTCCCCCTACCAGGGAACACCTGTGACACCAGGAAGCTGTGTGGAGGGCGGCCCTAAACCTCACCGACACAGTCACACGTGTTCCGGAATTCTGAGTGTGGGGAGGATCCGTCTTATGTCTGCAGCACCCGGAATCTCCTAGGAGCCCTTCGAGTGTCTTCCCCGAATCCCTCTCACTGCGGGCTGCAGGGGAAAGGCAGGGTTTGGGCTGGAAACTCAGGTAGCATCTAGTGCCTCCCCATGGACAGGGGAGGTATTTAGCGGAATTCCCCCTGCCAGGGAACACCTGTGACACCAGGCAGCTGCGTGGAGGGCGGCCCCGAACCTCCCCCACACAGTCAGCCGTGTTCCGGAATTCTGAGTGTGGGGAGGTTCCGTCTTATGTCTGCAGCACCTGGGTTCACCTAGGAGCCCTTCGAGTGTCTTCCCCCAGTCCCTCACTGTGCGGGCTGCCGGGGAATGGCGGAGGTTGGGCTGGAAAAGCAGGTAGCATCTTGTGCCTCCCCATGGACAAGGGAGGTAATTAGCGGCCTTCCCCCTGCCAGGGGTCACCTGTGACACCAGGCAGCTGCGTGGAGTGTGGCCCCGAACCTCCCCCACACAGACAACCGTGTTCCGGAATTCTGAGTGTGGTGAGGTTTCGTCTTATGTCTGCAGCACCCGGGTTCTCCTAGGAGCCCTTCGAGTGTCTTCCCAGAGTCCCTCCCTGTGCGGGCTGCTGGGGAAAGGCGGGGGTTGTGCTGGAAAAGCAGGTAGCATCTAGTGCCTCCCCATGGACAAGGGAGGTAATTAGCGGTCTTCCCCCTGCCAGGGAACACCTGTGACACCAGGCAGCTGCGTGGAGGGCGGCCCCGAACCTTCCCCACACAGTCAGCCGTGTTCCGGAATTCTGAGTGTGGGGAGGTTCCGTCTTATGTCTGCAGCACCCGGGATCTCCTAGGAGCCCTTCGAGAGTCTTCCCCGAGTCCCTCCCAGTGCGGGCAGCCGGGGAACGGCGGGGGTTGGGCTGGAAAAGCAGGTAGCATCTAGTGCCTCCCCATGGACAAGGGGGTAATTAGCGGACTTCCCCCTGCCAGGGAACAAATGTGACACAAGGAAGCTGCGTGGAGGGCGGCCCTAAACCTCACCCACACAGTCACACGTGTTCCGGAATTCTGAGTGTGGGGAGGTTCCGTCTTCTGTCTGCAGCACCCGGGTTCTCCTAGGAGCCTTTCGAGTGTCTTCCCCCAGTCCCTCCCTGTGCGGGCTGCCGGGGAAAGGCGGGGGTTGGGCTGGAAAAGCAGGTAGCATCTTGTGCCTCCCCATGGACAAGGGAGGTAATTAGCGGACTTCCCCCTGCCAGGGAACACGTGTGACACCAGGCAGCTGCGTGGAGGGCGGCCCCGAACCTCCCCCACACAGTCAACCGTGTTGCGGAATTCTGAGTGTGGGGAGGTTCCGTCTTATGTCTGCAGCACCCGGGATCTCCTAGGAGCCCTTCGAGTGTCTTCCCAGAGTCCCTCCCTTTGCGGGCTGCCTGGGAAAGGAGGGGTTTGTGCTGGAAACGCAGGTAGCATCTAGTGCCTCCCCATGGACAGGGGAGGTAATTAGCGGACTTCCACCTGCCAGGGAACACCTGTGACACCAGGCAGCTGCGTGGAGAGCGGCCCCGAACCTCCCCCACACAGTCAGCCGTGTTCCGGAATTCTGAGTGTGGGGAGGTTCCGTCTTATGTCTGCAGCACCCGGGATCTCCTAGGAGCACTTCGAGAGTCATCCCCGAGTCCCTCCCAGTGCGGGCAGCCGGGGAACGGCGGGGGTTGGGCTGGAAAAGCAGGTAGCATTTAGTGCCTCCCCATGGAAAAGGGAGGTAATTAGCGGACTTCCCCCTGCCAGGGAACAACTGTGACACCAGGAAGCTGCGTGGAGTGCGGCCCTAAACCTCACCCACACAGTCACACGTGTTCCGGAATTCTGAGTGTGGGGAGGTTCCGTCTTCTGTCTGCAGAACCCGGGTTCTCCTAGGAACCTTTCGAGTGTCTTTCCCCAGTCCCTCACTTTGCGGGCTGCCGGGGAAAGGCGGGGGTTGGGCTGGAAAAGCAGGTAGCATCTTGTGCCTCCCCATGGACAAGGGAGGTAATTAGCGGACTTCCCCCTGCCAGGGAACACCTGTGACACCAGGTAGCTGCGTGGAGGGAGGCCCCGAACCTCCCCCACACAGTCAGCCGTGTTCCGGAATACTGAGGGTGATGAGGTTCCGTCTTATGTCTGCAGCACCCGGGTTCACCTTGGAGCCCTTCGTGTGTCTTCCCCCAATCCCTCACTGTGCGGGCTGACGGGGAATTGCGGAGGTTGGGCTGGAAAAGCAGGTAGCATCTTGTGCCTCCCCATGGACAAGGGAGGTAATTAGCGGACTTTCCCCTGCCAGGGAACACCTGTGACACCAGGAAGCTGCGTGGAGGGCGGCCCCGAACCTCCCCCACACAGTCAACCGTGTTCCGGAATTCTGAGTGTGGGGAGGTTCCGTCTTCTGTCTGCAGCACCCGGGATCTCCTAGGAGCCCTTCTAGTGTCTTCCCAGAATCCCTCCCGGTGCGGGCAGCCTGGGAAAGGTGGGGGTTGGGCTGGAAACTCAGGTAGCATCTAGTGCCTCCCCATGGACAGGGGAGGTAATTAGCGGTTTTCCCCTACCAGGGAACACCTGTGACAGCAGGAAGCTGTGTGGATGGCGGCCCTAAACCTCACCCACACAGTCACCCGTTTTCCGGAATTCTGAGTGTGGGGAGGTTCCGTCTTATGTCTGCAGCACCCGGGTTCTCCTAGGAGCCCTTCGAGTGTTTTCCCCAAGTCCCTCCTGTGCGGGCTGCTGGGGAAAGGCGGGGGTTGGGCTGGAAAAGCAGGTAGCATCTAGTGCCACCCCATGGACAAGGGAGGTAATTAGCGGACTTCCACCTGCCAGGGAACACCTGTGACACAAGGCAGCTGCGTGGAGGGCGGCCCCGAACCTCCCCCACACAGTCATCCGTGTTCCGGAATTCTGAGTGTGGGGAGGTTCCGTCTTCTGTCTGCAGCACCCGGGATCTCCTAGGAGCCCTTCGAGAGTCTTCCACGAGTCACTCCCGGTGCGGGCAGCCGGGGAAAGGCGGGGGTTGGGCTCGAAACTCAGGTAGCATCTAGTGCCTCCCCATGGACAGGGGAGGTAATTAGCGGTGTTCCCCCTACCAGGGAACTCCTGTGACACCAGGAAGCTTTGTGGAGGGCGGCCCTAAACCTCACCCACACTGTCACACGTGTTCCGGAATTCTGAGTGTGGGGAGGTTCCGTCTTATGTCTGCAGCACCCGGGATCTCCTAGGAGCCCTTCGAGTGTCTTCTCCAAGTCCCTCCCTGTGCGGGCTGCTGGGGAAAGGAGGGGGTTGGGCTGGAAAAGCAGGTAGCATCTAGTGCCTCCCCATGGACAGGGGAGGTAATAAGCGGTCTTCCCCCTACCAGGGAACACCTGTGACACCAGGAAGCTGTGTGGAGGGCGGCCCAAAAACCTCACCGACACAGTCACACGTGTTCCGGAATTCTGAGTGTGGGGAGGATCCGTCTTATGTCTGCAGCACCCGGGATCTCCTAGGAGCCCTTCGAGAGTCTTCCCCGAGTCCCTCCCAGTGCGGGCAGCCGGGGAACGGCGGGGGTTTGGCTGGAAAAGCAGGTAGCATCTAGTGCCTCCCCATGGACAAGGGAGGTAATTAGCGGAATTCCCCCTGCAAGGGAAAAACTGTGACACCAGGAAGCTGCTTGGAGTGCAGCCCTAAACCTCACCCACACAGTCACCCGTGTTCCGGAATTCTGAGTGTGGGGAGGTTCCGTCTTATGTCTGCAGCACCCGGGTTCTCCTAGGAGCCCTTCGAGTGTCTTCCCCAATTCCCTCCCTGTGCGGGCTGCTGGGGTAAAGGAGGGGGTTTGGCTGGAAAAGCAGGTAGCATCTTGTGCCTCCCCATGGACAGGGGAGGTAATTAGCGGTCTTCCCCCTACCAGGGAACACCTGTGACACCAGGCAGCTGCGTGGAGGGCGGCCCCGAACCTCCCCCACACAGTCAGCCGTGTTCCGGAATTCTGAGTGTGGGGAGGTTCCGTCTTATGTCTGCAGCACCCGGGTTCACCTAGGAGCCCTTCGAGTGTCTTCCCCAAGTCCCTCCCTGTGCGGGCTGCTGGGGAAAGGCGGGGGTTGGGCTGGAAAAGCAGGTAGCATCTAGTGCCTCCCCATGGACAGAGGAGGTAATTAGCGGACTTCCCCGTACCAGGGAACACCTGTGACACCAGGCAGCTTCGTGGAGTGCGTCCCCGAACCTCCCCCACACTGTCAACATTGTTCCGGAATTCTGAGTGTGGGGAGGTTCCGTCTTCTGTCTGCAGCACCCGGGATCTCCTAGGAGCCCTTCGAGTGTCTTCCCAGAGTCCCTCCCTGTGCGGGCTGCCGGGGAAAGGAGGGGGTTGTGCTGGAAACGCAGGTAGCATCTAGTGCCTCCCCATGGACAGGGGAGGTAAATAGCGGACTTCCACCTGCCAGGGAACACCTGTGACACCAGGCAGCTGCGTGGAGGGCGGCCCCGAACCTCCCCCACACAGTCAGCCGTGTTCCGGAATTCTGAGTGTGGGGAGGTTCCGTGTTATGTCTGCAGCACCCGGGATCTCCTAGGAGCACTTCGAGAGTCTTCCCCGAGTCCCTCCCAGTGCGGGCAGCCGGGAAAAGGAGGGGGTTGGGCTGGAATCTCAGGTAGCATCTAGTGCCTCCCCATGGACAGTGGAGGTAATTAGCGGTCTTCCCCCTACAAGGGAACACCTGTGACACCAGGAAGCTGTGTGGAAGTTGGCCCTATACCTCACCCACACAGTCACCCGTGTTCCGGAATTCTGAGTGTGGGGAGGTTCCGTCTTATGTCTGCAGCACCCGGGATCTCCTAGGAGCCCTTCGAGTGTCTTCCCCGAATCCCTCCCACTGCGGGCTGCAGGGGAAAGGCAGGGGTTGGGCTGGAAACTCAGGTAGCATCTAGTGCATCCCCATGGACAGGGGAGGTAATTAGCGGACTTCCCCCTGCCAGGGAACACCTGTGACACCAGGCAGCTGCGTGGAGGGCGGCCCCGAACCTCCCCCACACAGTCAGCCGTGTTCCGGAATTCTGAGTGTGGGGAGGTTCCGTCTTATGTCTGCATCACCCGGGTTCACCTAGGAGCCCTTCGAATGTCTTCCCCCAGTCCCTCACTGTGCGGGCTGCCGGGGAATGGCGGAGGTTGGCCTGGAAAAGTAGGTAGCATCTTGTGCCTCCCCATGGACAAGAGAGGTAATTAGCGGAATTCCCCCTGCCAGGGATCACCTGTGACACCAGGCAGCTGCGTGGGGGGCGGCCCCGAACCTCCCCCAAACCGACAACCGTGTTCCGGAATTCTGAGTGTGGGGAGGTTCCGTCTTCTGTCTGCAGCACCCGGGATCTCCTAGGAGCCCTTCGAGTGTCTTCCCAGAGTCCCTCCCTGTGCGGGCTGCCGGGGAAAGGAGGGGGTTGTGCTGCAAACGCAGGTAGCATCTAGTGCCTCCCCATGGACAGGGGAGGTAATTAGCGGACTTCCACCTGCCAGGGAACACCTGTGACACAAGGCAGCTGCGTGGAGGGCGGCCCCGAACCTCCCCCACACAGTCATCCGTGTTCAGGAATTCTGAGTGTGGGGAGGTTCCGTCTTCTGTCTGCAGAACCCGGGATCTCCTAGGAGCCCTTCGAGAGTCTTCCCCGAGTCCCTCCAAGTGCGGGCAGCCGGGAAAAATCGGGGGTTGGGCTGGAAACTAAGGTAGCATCTAGTGCCTCCCCAAGGACAGGGGAGGTAATTAGCGGTCCTCCCCCTACCAGTTAACACCTGTGACACCAGGAAGCTGTGTGGAGGGCGGCCCTAAACCTCACCCACACAGTCACCCGTGTTCCGGAATTCTGAGTGTTGGGAGGTTCCGTCTTATGTCTGCAGCACCCGGGTTCTCCTAGGAGCCCTTCGAGTGTCTTCCCCAAGTCCCTCCCTGTGCGGGCTGCTGGGGAAAGGCGGGGGTTGGGCTGGAAAAGCAGGTAGCATCTAGTGCCTCCCCATTGACAAGGGAGGTAATTAGCGGACTTCCCCCTGCCAGGGAACACCTGTGACACCAGGCAGCTGCGTGGAGGGCGGCCCCGAACCTCCCCCACACAGTTAGCCGTGTTCCGGAATTCTGAGTGTGGTGAGGTTCCGTCTTCTGTCTGCAGCACCCGGGATCTCCTAGGAGCCCTTCGAGAGTCTTCCCCGAGTCCCTCCCAGTGCGGGCAGCCAGGGAAAAGCGGGGGTTGGGCTGGAAACTCAGGTAGCATCTAGTGCCTCCCCATGGACAGGGGAGGTAATTAGCGGACTTCCCCCTGCCAGGGAACACCTGTGACACCAGGCAGCTGCGTAGAGGGCGGCCACGAACCTCCCCCACACAGTCAACCGTGTTCCGGAATTCTGAGTGTGGGGAGGATCCGTCTTCTCTCTGCAGCACCCGGGATCTCCTAGGAGCCCTTCGAGTGTCTTCCCAGTGTCCCTCCCTGTGCTGGCTGCCGGGGAAAGGAGGGGGTTTTGCTGGAAACGCAGGTAGCATCTAGTGCCTCCCCATGGACAGGGGAGGTAATTAGCGGACTTCCACCTGCCAGGGAACACCTGTGACACCAGGCAGCTGCGTGGAGGGCGGCCCCGCCTCCCCCACACAGTCAGCCGTGTTCCGGAATTCTGAGTGTGGGGAGGTTCCGTTTTATGTCTGCAGCACCCGGGATCTCCTAGGAGCCCTTCGAGTGTCTTCCCCAAGTCCCTCCCTGTGCGGGCTGCTGGGGAAAGGAGGGGGTTGGGCTGGAAAAGCAGGTAGCATCTAGTGCCTCCCCATGGACAGGGGAGGTAATTAGCGGTCTTCCCCCTACCGGGGAACACCTGTGACACCAGGAATCTGTGTGGAGGGCGGCCCTAAACCTCACCCACACTGTCACACGTGTTCCGGAATTCTGAGTGTGGGGAGGTTCCGTCTTATGTCTGAAGCACCCGGGTTCCCCTAGGAGCCCTTCGAGTGTCTTCCCTAAGTCCCTCCCTGTGCGGGCAGCTGGGGAAAGGCGGGGGTTGGGCTGGAAATACAGGTAGCATCTAGTGCCTCCCCATGGACAAGGGAGGTAATTAGCGGACTTCCCCCTTCCAGGGAACACCTGTGACACCAGGCAGCTGCGTGGAGGTCGGCCCCGAACCTTCCCCACACAGTCAGCCGTGTTCCGGAATTCTGAGTGTGGGGAGGTTCCGTCTTATGTCTGCAGCACCCGTGTTCACCTAGGAGCCCTTCGACTGTCTTCCCCCAGTCACTCACTGTGCAGGCTGCCTGGGAATGGCGGAGGTTGGGCTGGAAAAGCAGGTAGCATCTTGTGCCTCCCCATGGACAAGGGAGGTAATTAGCGGAATTCCCCCTGCCAGGGAACACCTGTGACACCAGGCAGCTGCGTGGAGTGCGGCCCCGAAACTCCCCCACACAGTCAACCGTGTTCCGGAATTCTGAGTGTGGGGAGGTTCCGTCTTCTGTCTGCAGCACCCGGGATCTCCTAGGAGCCCTTCGAGTGTCTTCCCAGAGTCCCTCCCTGTGCGGGCGGCCGGGGAAAGGAGGGGGTTGTGCTGGAAACGCAGGTAGCATCTAGTGCCTCCCCATGGACAGGGGAGGTAATTAGCGGTCTTCCCCCTACCAGGGAACACCTGTGACAACAGGAAGCTGTGTGGAGGGCGGCCCTAAACCTCACCCACACAGTAACCCGTGTTCCGGAATTCTGAGTGTGGGGAGGTTCCGTCTTATGTCTGCAGCACCCGGGTTCTCCTAGGAGCCCTTCGAGTTTCTTCCCCAAGTCCCTCCCTGTGCGGGCTGCTGGGGAAAGGCGGGGGTTGGGCTGGAAAAGCAGGTAGCATCTAGTGCCTCCCCATGGACAGAGGAGGTAATTAGCGGAATTCCCCGTACCAGGGAACACCTGTGACACCAGGCAGCTTCGTGGAGTGCGTCCCCGAACCTCCCCCACACTGTCAAGATTGTTCCGGAATTCTGAGTGTGGGGAGGTTCCGTCTTCTGACTGCAGCACCAGGGATCTCCTAGGAGCCCGTCGAGTGTCTTCCCAGAGTCCCTCCCTGTGCGGGCTGCCGGGGAAAGGAGGGAGTTGTGCTGGAAACGCAGGTAGCATCTAGTGCCTCCCCATGGACAGGGGAGGTAAATAGCGGACTTCCACCTGCCAGGGAACACCTGTGACACCAGGCAGCTGCGTGGAGGGCGGCCCCGAACCTCCCCCACACAGTCAGCCGTGTTCCAGAATTCTGAGTGTGGGGAGGTTCCGTCTTATGTCTGCAGCACCCGGGATCTCCTAGGAGCACTTCGAGTGTCTTCCCCAAGTCCCTCCCTGTGCGGGCTGCTGGGGAAAGGAGGGTGTTGGGCTGGAAAAGCAGGTAGCATCTAGTGCCTCCCCATGGACAGGGGAGGTAATTAGCGGTCTTCCCCCTACCAGGGAACACCTGTGACACCAGGAAGCTGTGTGGAAGTTGGCCCTATACCTCACCCACACAGTCACCCGTGTTCCGGAATTCTGAGTGTGGGGAGGTTCCGTCTTATGTCTGCAGCACCCGGGATCTCCTAGGAGCCCTTCGAGTGTCTTCCCCGAATCCCTCCCACTGCGGGCTGCAGGGGAAAGGCAGGGGTTGGGCTGGAAACTCAGGTAGCATCTAGTGCATCCCCATGGACAGGGGAGGTAATTAGCGGACTTCCCCCTGCCAGGGAACACCTGTGACACCAGGCAGCTGCGTGGAGGGCGGCCCCGAACCTCCCCCACACAGTCAGCCGTGTTCCGGAATTCTGAGTGTGGGGAGGTTCCGTCTTATGTCTGCATCACCCGGGTTCACCTAGGAGCCCTTCGAATGTCTTCCCCCAGTCCCTCACTGTGCGGGCTGCCGGGGAATGGCGGAGGTTGGCCTGGAAAAGTAGGTAGCATCTTGTGCCTCCCCATGGACAAGAGAGGTAATTAGCGGAATTCCCCCTGCCAGGGATCACCTGTGACACCAGGCAGCTGCGTGGGGGGCGGCCCCGAACATCCCCCACACCGACAACCGTGTTCCGGAATTCTGAGTGTGGGGAGGTTCCGTCTTCTGTCTGCAGCACCCGGGATCTCCTAGGAGCCCTTCGAGTGTCTTCCCAGAGTCCCTCCCTGTGCGGGCTGCCGGGGAAAGGAGGGGGTTGTGCTGCAAACGCAGGTAGCATCTAGTGCCTCCCCATGGACAGGGGAGGTAATTAGCGGACTTCCACCTGCCAGGGAACACCTGTGACACAAGGCAGCTGCGTGGAGGGCGGCCCCGAACCTCCCCCACACAGTCATCCGTGTTCAGGAATTCTGAGTGTGGGGAGGTTCCGTCTTCTGTCTGCAGAACCCGGGATCTCCTAGGAGCCCTTCGAGAGTCTTCCCCGAGTCCCTCCAAGTGCGGGCAGCCGGGAAAAAGCGGGGGTTGGGCTGGAAACTAAGGTAGCATCTAGTGCCTCCCCATGGACAGGGGAGGTAATTAGCGGTCCTCCCCCCACCAGTTAACACCTGTGACACCAGGAAGCTGTGTGGAGGGCGGCCCTAAACCTCACCCACACAGTCACCCGTGTTCCGGAATTCTGAGTGTGGGGAGGTTCCGTCTTATGTCTGCAGCACCCGGGTTCTCCTAGGAGCCCTTCGAGTGTCTTCCCCAAGTCCCTCCCTGTGCGAGCTGCTGGGGAAAGGCGGGGGTTGGGCTGGAAAAGCAGGTAGCATCTAGTGCCTCCCCATTGACAAGGGAGGTAATTAGCGGACTTCCCCCTGCCAGAGAACACCTGTGACACCAGGCAGCTGCGTGGAGGGCGGCCCCGAACCTCCCCCACACAGTTAGCCGTGTTCCGGAATTCTGAGTGTGGTGAGGTTCCGTCTTCTGTCTGCAGCACCCGGGATCTCCTAGGAGCCCTTCGAGAGTCTTCCCCGAGTCCTTCCCAGTGCGGGCAGCCAGGGAAAGGCGGGGGTTGGGCTGGAAACTCAGGTAGCATCTAGTGCCTCCCCATGGACAGGGGAGGTAATTAGCGGACTTCCCCCTGCCAGGGAACACCTGTGACACCAGGCAGCTGCGTAGAGGGCGGCCACGAACCTCCCCCACACAGTCAACCGTGTTCCGGAATTCTGAGTGTGGGGAGGATCCGTCTTCTCTCTGCAGCACCCGGGATCTCCTAGGAGCCCTTCGAGTGTCTTCCCAGTGTCCCTCCCTGTGCTGGCTGCCGGGGAAAGGAGGGGGTTGTGCTGGAAACGCAGGTAGCATCTAGTGCCTCCCCATGGACAGGGGAGGTAATTAGCGGACTTCCACCTGCCAGGGAACACCTGTGACACCAGGCAGCTGCGTGGAGGGCGGCCCCGCCTCCCCCACACAGTCAGCCGTGTTCCGGAATTCTGAGTGTGGGGAGGTTCCGTCTTATGTCTGCAGCACCCGGGATCTCCTAGGAGCCCTTCGAGTGTCTTCCCCAAGTCCCTCCCTGTGCGGGCTGCTGGGGAAAGGAGGGGGTTGGGCTGGAAAAGCAGGTAGCATCTAGTGCCTCCCCATGGACAGGGGAGGTAATTAGCGGTCTTCCCCCTACCAGGGAACACCTGTGACACCAGGAATCTGTGTGGAGGGCGGCCCTAAACCTCACCCACACTGTCACACGTGTTCCGGAATTCTGAGTGTGGGGAGGTTCCGTCTTATGTCTGAAGCACCCGGGTTCCCCTAGGAGCCCTTCGAGTGTCTTCCCTAAGTCCCTCCCTGTGCGGGCAGCTGGGGAAAGGCGGGGGTTGGGCTGGAAATACAGGTAGCATCTAGTGCCTCCCCATGGACAAGGGAGGTAATTAGCGGACTTCCCCCTTCCAGGGAACACCTGTGACACCAGGCAGCTGCGTGGAGGTCGGCCCCGAACCTTCCCCACACAGTCAGCCGTGTTCCGGAATTCTGAGTGTGGGGAGGTTCCGTCTTATGTCTACAGCACCCGCGATCTCCTAGGAGCCCTTCGAGTGTCTACCCCCAGTTCCTCCCTGTGCGGGCTGCCGGGGAAAGGAGGGAGTAGGGCTGGAATAGCAGGTAGCTTCTAGTGCCTCCCCATGGACAGGGGATGTAATTAGCGGTCTTCCCCCTACCAGGGAACACCTGTGACACCAGGCAGCTGCGTGGAGTTCGTCCCCGAACCTACCCCACACAGTCACCGTGTTCCGGAATTCTGAGTGTGGGGAGGTTCCGTCTTATGTCTACAGCACCCGGGATCTCCTAGGAGCCCTTCGAGAGTCTTCCCCGAGTCCCTCCCAGTGCGGGCAGCCTGGGAAAGGCGGGGGTTGGGCTGGAAACGCAGGTAGCATCTAGTGCCTCCCCATGGACAGGGGAGGTAATTAGCGGACTTCTCCCTGCCAGGGAACACCTGTGACACCAGGCAGCTGCGTGGAGGGCGGCCCCGAACATCCCCCACACAGTCACCCGTGTTCCGGAATTCTGAGTGTGGGGAGGTTCCGTCTTATGTCTGCAGCACCTGGGTTCACCTAGGAGCCCTTCGAGTGTCTTCCCCCAGTCCCTCCCTGTGCGGGCTGCTGGGGAAAGGCGGGGGTTGGGCTGGAAAAGCAGGTAGCATCTAGTGCCTCCCCATGGACATGGGAGGTAATTACTGGACTTCCCCCTGCCAGGGAACACCTGTGACACCAGGCAGCTGCGTGGAGGGCGGCCCCGAACCTTCCCCACACAGTCATCCGTGTTCCGGAATTCTGAGTGTGGGGAGGTTCCGTCTTATGACTGCAGCAACCGGGATCTCCTAGGAGCCCTTCGAGAGTCTTCCCCGAGTCCCTCCCAGTGCGGGCAGCCAGGGAATGTCGGGTTTGGGCTGGAAACGCAGGTAGCATCTAGTGCCCCCCATGGACAGGGGAGGTAATTAGCGGACTTCCCCCTGCCAGGGAACACCTGTGACACCAGGCAGCTGCGTGGACGGCGGCCCCGAACCTCACCCACACAGTCAACCGTGTTCCGGAATTCTGAGTGTGGGGAGGTTCCGTCTTCTGTCTGCAGCACCCGGTATCTCCTAGGAGCCCTTCGAGTGTCTTCCCAGGGTCCCTTTCTGTCCTGGGTGCCGGGGAAAGGAGGGGGTTGTGCTGAAAACGCAGGTAGCATCTAGTGCCTCCCCATGGACAGGGGAGGTAATTAGCGGACTTCCACCTGCCAGGGAACATCTGTGACACCAGGCAGCTGTGTGGAGGGCGGCCCTAAACCTCACCCACACAGTCACCCGTGTTCCGGAATTCTGAGTGTGGGGAGGTTCCGTCTTATGTCTGCAGCACCCGGGTTCACCTAGGAGCCCTTCGAGTGTCTTCCCCCAGTCCCTCCCTGTGCGGGCTGCTGGGGAAAGGCGGGGGTTGGGCTGGAAAAGCAGGTAGCATCTAGTGCCTCCCCATGGACATGGGAGGTAATTAGCGGACTTCCCCCTGCCAGGGAACACCTGTGACACCAGGCAGCTGCGAGGAGGGCGTCCCCGAACCTTCCCCACACAGTCAGCCGTGTTCCGGAATTCTGAGTGTGGGGAGGTTCCGTCTTCTGTCTGCAGCACCCGGGATCTCCTAGGAGCCCTTCGAGAGCCTTCCCCGAGTCCCTCCCAGTGCGGGCAGCCAGGGAAAGGCGGGGGTTGGGCTGGAAACGCAGGTAGCATCTAGTGCCTCCCCATGGACAGGGGAGGTAATTAGCGGACTTCCCCCTGCCAGGGAACACCTGTGACACCAGGCAGCTGCGTAGAGGGCGGCCCCGAACCTCCCCCACACAGTCAACCGTGTTCCGGAATTCTGAGTGTGGGGAGGTTCCGTCTTCTCTCTGCAGCACCTGGGATCTCCTAGGAGCCCTTCGAGTGTCTTCCCAGTGTCCCTCTCTGTGCTGGCTGCCGGGGAAAGGAGGGGGTTGTGCTGGAAACGCAGGTAGCATCTAGTGCCTCCCCATGGACAGGGGAGGTAATTAGCGGACTTCCACCTGCCAGGGAACACCTGTGACACCAGGCAGCTGCGTGGAGGGCGGCCCCGCCTCCCCCACACAGTCAGCCGTGTTCCGGAATTCTGAGTGTGGGGAGGTTCCGTCTTATGTCTGCAGCACCCGGGATCTCCTAGGAGCCCTTCGAGTGTCTTCCCCCAGTCCCTCCCTGTGCGGGCTGCTGGGGAAAGGCGGGGGTTGGGCTGGAAAAGCAGGTAGCATCTAGTGCCTCCCCATGGACAGGGGAGGTAATTACTGGACTTCCCCCTGCCAGGGAACACCTGTGACACCAGGCAGCTGCGTGGAGGGCGGCCCCGAACCTTCCCCACACAGTCATCCGTGTTCCGGAATTCTGAGTGTGGGGAGGTTCCGTCTTATGACTGCAGCAACCGGGATCTCCTAGGAGCCCTTCGAGAGTCTTCCCCGAGTCCCTCCCAGTGCGGGCAGCCAGGGAATGTCGGGTTTGGGCTGGAAACGCAGGTAGCATCTAGTGCCCCCCATGGACAGGGGAGGTAATTAGCGGACTTCCCCCTGCCAGGGAACACCTGTGACACCAGGCAGCTGCGTGGACGGCGGCCCCGAACCTCACCCACACAGTCAACCGTGTTCCGGAATTCTGAGTGTGGGGAGGTTCCGTCTTCTGTCTGCAGCACCCGGTATCTCCTAGGAGCCCTTCGAGTGTCTTCCCAGGGTCCCTTTCTGTCCTGGGTGCCGGGGAAAGGAGGGGGTTGTGCTGAAAACGCAGGTAGCATCTAGTGCCTCCCCATGGACAGGGGAGGTAATTAGCGGACTTCCACCTGCCAGGGAACATCTGTGACACCAGGCAGCTGTGTGGAGGGCGGCCCTAAACCTCACCCACACAGTCACCCGTGTTCCGGAATTCTGAGTGTGGGGAGGTTCCGTCTTATGTCTGCAGCACCCGGGTTCACCTAGGAGCCCTTCGAGTGTCTTCCCCCAGTCCCTCCCTGTGCGGGCTGCTGGGGAAAGGCGGGGGTTGGGCTGGAAAAGCAGGTAGCATCTAGTGCCTCCCCATGGACATGGGAGGTAATTAGCGGACTTCCCCCTGCCAGGGAACACCTGTGACACCAGGCAGCTGCGAGGAGGGCGTCCCCGAACCTTCCCCACACAGTCAGCCGTGTTCCGGAATTCTGAGTGTGGGGAGGTTCCGTCTTCTGTCTGCAGCACCCGGGATCTCCTAGGAGCCCTTCGAGAGCCTTCCCCGAGTCCCTCCCAGTGCGGGCAGCCAGGGAAAGGCGGGGGTTGGGCTGGAAACGCAGGTAGCATCTAGTGCCTCCCCATGGACAGGGGAGGTAATTAGCGGACTTCCCCCTGCCAGGGAACACCTGTGACACCAGGCAGCTGCGTAGAGGGCGGCCCCGAACCTCCCCCACACAGTCAACCGTGTTCCGGAATTCTGAGTGTGGGGAGGTTCCGTCTTCTCTCTGCAGCACCTGGGATCTCCTAGGAGCCCTTCGAGTGTCTTCCCAGTGTCCCTCTCTGTGCTGGCTGCCGGGGAAAGGAGGGGGTTGTGCTGGAAACGCAGGTAGCATCTAGTGCCTCCCCATGGACAGGGGAGGTAATTAGCGGACTTCCACCTGCCAGGGAACACCTGTGACACCAGGCAGCTGCGTGGAGGGCGGCCCCGCCTCCCCCACACAGTCAGCCGTGTTCCGGAATTCTGAGTGTGGGGAGGTTCCGTCTTATGTCTGCAGCACCCGGGATCTCCTAGGAGCCCTTCGAGTGTCTTCCCCAAGTCCCTCCCTGTGCGGGCTGCTGGGGAAAGGAGGGGGTTGGGCTGGAAAAGCAGGTAGCATCTAGTGCCTCCCCATGGACAGGGGAGGTAATTAGCGGTCTTCCCCCTACCAGGGAACACCTGTGACACCAGGAATCTGTGTGGAGGGCGGCCCTAAACCTCACCCACACAGTCACACGTGTTCCGGAATTCTGAGTGTGGGGAGGTTCCGTCTTATGTCTGAAGCACGCGGGTTCCCCTAGGAGCCCTTCGAGTGTCTTCCCTAAGTCCCTCCCTGTGCGGGCTGCTGGGGAAAGGCGGGGGTTGGGCTGGAAAAACAGGTAGCATCTAGTGCCTCCCCATGGACAAGGGAGGTAATTAGCGGACTTCCCCCTTCCAGGGAACACCTGTGACACCAGGCAGCTGCGTGGAGGTCGGCCCCGAACCTTCCCCACACAGTCAGCCGTGTTCCGGAATTCTGAGTGTGGGGAGGTTCCGTCTTATGTCTACAGCACCCGGGATCTCCTAGGAGCCCTTCGAGTGTCTTCCCCCAGTTCCTCCCTGTGCGGGCTGCCGGGGAAAGGAGGGGGTAGGGCTGGAAAAGCAGGTAGCTTCTAGTGCCTCCCCATGGACAGGGGATGTAATTAGCGGACTTCCCCCTACCAGGGAACACCTGTGACACCAGGCAGCTGCGTGGAGTTCGTCCCCGAACCTACCCCACACAGTCACCGTGTTCCGGAATTCTGAGTGTGGGGAGGTTCCGTCTTATGTCTACAGCACCCGGGATCTCCTAGGAGCCCTTCGAGAGTCTTCCCCGAGTCCCTCCCAGTGCGGGCAGCCTGGGAAAGGCGGGGGTTGGGCTGGAAACGCAGGTAGCATCTAGTGCCTCCCCATGGACAGGGGAGGTAATTAGCGGACTTCTCCCTGCCAGGGAACACCTGTGACACCAGGCAGCTGCGTGGAGGGCGGCCCCGAACCTCCCCCACACAGTCACCCGTGTTCCGGAATTCTGAGTGTGGGGAGGTTCCGTCTTATGACTGCAGCACCCGGGATCTCCTAGGAGCCCTTCGAGAGTCTTCCCCGAGTCCCTCCCAGTGCGGGCAGCAAGGGAATGTCGGGTTTGGGCTGGAAACGCAGGTAGCATCTAGTGCCTCCCCATGGACAGGGGAGGTAATTAGCGGACTTCCCCCTGCCAGGGAACACCTGTGACACCAGGCAGCTGCGTGGAGGGCGGCCCTGAACCTCCCCCACACAGTCAACCGTGTTCCGGAATTCTGAGTGTGGGGATTTTCCGTCTTCTGTCTGCAGCACCCGGGATCTCCTAGGAGCCCTTCGAGTGTCTTCCCAGGGTCCCTTCCTGTCCTGGGTGCCGGGGAAAGGAGGGGGTTGTGCTGGAAACGCAGGTAGCATCTAGTGCCTCCCCATGGACAGGGGAGGTAATTAGCGGACTTCCACCTGACAGGGAACACCTGTGACACCAGGAATCTGTGTGGAGGGCGGCCCTAAACCTCACACACACAGTCACCCGTGTTCCGGAATTCTGAGTGTGGGGAGGTTCCGTCTTATGTCTGCAGCACCCGGGTTCACCTAGGAGCCCTTCGAGTGTCTTCCCCCAGTCCCTCCCTGTGCGGGCTGCTGGGGAAAGGCGGGGGTTGGGCTGGAAAAGCAGGTAGCATCTAGTGCCTCCCCATGGACATGGGAGGTAATTAGCGGACTTCCCCCTGCCAGGGAACACCTGTGACACCAGGCAGCTGCGTGGAGGGCGGCCCCGAACCTTCCCCACACAGTCATCCGTGTTCCGGAATTCTGAGTGTGGGGAGGTTCCGTCTTATGACTGCAGCACCCGGGATCTCCTAGGAGCCCTTCGAGAGTCTTCCCCGAGTCCCTCCCAGTGCGGGCAGCCAGGGAAAGTCGGGTTTGGGCTGGAAACGCAGGTAGCATCTAGTGCCTCCCCATGGACAGGGGAGGTAATTAGCGGTCTTCCCCCTGCCAGGGAACACCTGTGACACCAGGCAGCTGCGTGGAGGGCGGCCCCGAACCTCCCCCACACAGTCAACCGTGTTCCGGAATTCTGAGTGTGGGGAGGTTCCGTCTTCTGTCTGCAGCACCCGGGATCTCCTAGGATCCCTTCGAGTTTCTTCCCAGGGTCCCTTCCTGTCCTGGGTGCCGGCGAAAGGAGGGGGTTGTGCTGGAAACGCAGTTAGCATCTAGTGCCTCCCCATGGACAGGGGAGGTAATTAGCGGTCTTCCCCCTACAAGGGATCACCTGTGACACCAGGAAACTGTGTGGAGGGCGGCCCTAAACCTCACCCACACAGTCACCCGTGTTCCGGAATTCTGAGTGTGGGGAGGTTCCGTCTTATGTCTGCAGCACCCGGGTTCCCCTAGGAGCCCTTCGAGTGTCTTCCCCAAGTCCCTCCCTGTGCGGGCTGCTGGGGAAAGGAGGGGGTAGGGCTGGAAAAGCAGGTAGCATCTAGTGCCTCCCCATGGACAAGGGAGGTAATTAGCGGAATTCCCCCTGCCAGGGAACACCTGTGACACCAGGCAGCTGCGTGGAGGGCGTCCCCGAACCTTCCCCACACAGTCAGCCGTGTTCCGGAATTCTGAGTTTGGGGAGGTTCCGTCTTCTGTCTGCAGCACCCGGGATCTCCTAGGAGCCCTTCGAGAGTCTTCCCCGAGTCCCTCTCAGTGCGGGCAGCCAGCGAAAAGCGGGGGTTGGGCTGGAAAC
The DNA here is from genome assembly GCF_048773025.1 of Camelus bactrianus. Lineage (NCBI taxonomy): Eukaryota > Metazoa > Chordata > Mammalia > Artiodactyla > Camelidae > Camelus > Camelus bactrianus. The sequence continues at coordinate 6,721,700 of NW_027413957.1, read as the reverse complement.
TCAGGTAGCATCTAGTGCCTCCCCATGGACAGGGGAGGTAATTAGCGGACTTCCCCCTGCCAGGGAACACCTGTGACACCAGGCAGCTGCGTAGAGGTCGGCCCCGAACCTCCCCCACACAGTCACCCGTGTTCCGGAATTCTGAGTGTGGGGAGGTTCCGTCTTCTCTCTGCAGCACCCGGGATCTCCTAGGAGCCCTTCGAGTGTCTTCCCAGTGTCCCTCCCTGTGCTGGCTGCCGGGGAAAGGAGGGGGTTGTGCTGGAAACGCAGGTAGCATCTAGTGCCTCCCCATGGACAGGGGAGGTAATTAGCGGACTTCCACCTGCCAGGGAACACCTGTGACACCAGGCAGCTGCGTGGAGGGCGGCCCCTCCTCCCCCACACAGTAAGCCGTGTTCCGGAATTTTGAGTGTGGGGAGGTTCCGTCTTATGTCTGCAGCACCCGGGATCTCCTAGGAGCCCTTCGAGTGTCTTCCCCAAGTCCCTCCCTTTGCGGGCTGCTGGGGAAAGGAGGGGGTTGGGCTGGAAAAGCAGGTAGCATCTAGTGCCTCCCCATGGACAGGGGAGGTAATTAGCGGTCTTCCCCCTACCAGGGAACACCTGTGACACCAGGAATCTGTGTGGAGGGCGGCCCTAAACCTCACCCACACAGTCACACGTGTTCCGGAATTCTGAGTGTGGGGAGGTTCCGTCTTATGTCTGAAGCACCCGGGTTCCCCTAGGAGCCCTTCGAGTTTCTTCCCTAAGTCCCTCCCTGTGCGGGCTGCTGGGGAAAGGCGGGGGTTTGGCTGGAAAAACAGGTAGCATCTAGTGCCTCCCCATGGACAAGGGAGGTAATTAGCGGACTTCCCCCTTCCAGGGAACACCTGTGACACCAGGCAGCTGCGTGGAGGTCGGCCCCGAACCTTCCCCACACAGTCAGCCGTGTTCCGGAATTCTGAGTGTGGGGAGGTTCCGTCTTATGTCTACAGCACCCGGGATCTCCTAGGAGCCCTTCGAGTGTCTTCCCCCAGTTCCTCCCTGTGCGGGCTGCCGGGGAAAGGAGGGGGTAGGGCTGGAAAAGCAGGTAGCTTCTAGTGCCTCCCCATGGACAGGGGATGTAATTAGCGGTCTTCCCCCTACCAGGGAACACCTGTGACACCAGGCAGCTGCGTGGAGTTCGTCCCCGAACCTACCCCACACAGTCACCGTGTTCCGGAATTCTGAGTGTGGGGAGGTTCCGTCTTATGTCTACAGCACCCGGGATCTCCTAGGAGCCATTCGAGAGTCTTCCCCGAGTCCCTCCCAGTGCGGGCAGCCTGGGAAAGGCGGGGGTTGGGCTGGAAACGCAGGTAGCATCTAGTGCCTCCCCATGGACAGGGGAGGTAATTAGCGGACTTCACCCTGCCAGGGAACACCTGTGACACCAGGCAGCTGCGTGGAGGGCGGCCCCGAACCTCCCCCACACAGTCACCCGTGTTCCGGAATTCTGAGTGTGGGGAGGTTCCGTCTTATGTCTGCAGCACCCGGGTTCACCTAGGAGCCCTTCGAGTGTCTTCCCCCAGTCCCTCCCTGTGCGGGCTGCTGGGGAAAGGCGGGGGTTGGGCTGGAAAAACAGGTAGCATCTAGTGCCTCCCCATGGACATGGGAGGTAATTAGCGGACTTCCCCTTGCCAGGGAACACCTGTGACACCAGGCAGCTGCGTGGAGGGCGGCCCCGAACCTTCCCCACACAGTCATCCGTGTTCCGGAATTCTGAGTGTGGGGAGGTTCCGTCTTATGACTGCAGCACCCGGGATCTCCTAGGAGCCCTTCGAGAGTCTTCCCCGAGTCCCTCCCAGTGCGGGCAGCCAGGGAATGTCGGGTTTGGGCTGGAAACGCAGGTAGCATCTAGTGCCTCCCCATGGACTGGGGAGGTAATTAGCGGACTTCCCCCTGCCAGGGAACACCTGTGACACCAGGCAGCTGCGTGGAGGGCGGCCCTGAACCTCCCCCACACAGTCAACCGTGTTCCGGAATTCTGAGTGTGGGGAGGTTCCGTCTTCTGTCTGCAGCACCCGGGATCTCCTAGGAGCCCTTCGAGTGTCTTCCCAGGGTCCCTTCCTGTCCTGGGTGCCGGGGAAAGGAGGGGGTTGTGCTGGAAAAGCAGGTAGCATCTAGTGCCTCCCCATGGACAGGGGAGGTAATTAGCGGACTTCCACCTGCCAGGGAACACCTGTGACACAAGGAATCTGTGTGGAGGGCGGCACTAAACCTCACCCACACAGTCACCCGTGTTCCGGAATTCTGAGTGTGGGGAGGTTCCGTCTTATGTCTGCAGCACCCGGGTTCACCTAGGAGCCCTTCGAGTGTCTTCCCCCAGTCCCTCCCTGTGCGGGCTGCTGGGGAAAGGCGGGGGTTGGGCTGGAAAAGCAGGTAGCATCTAGTTCCTCCCCATGGACATGGGAGGTAATTAGCGGACTTCCCCCTGCCAGGGAACACCTGTGACACCAGGCAGCTGCGTGGAGGGCGGCCCCGAACCTTCCCCACACAGTCATCCGTGTTCCGGAATTCTGAGTGTGGCGAGGTTCCGTCTTATGACTGCAGCACCCGGGATCTCCTAGGAGCCCTTCGAGAGTCTTCCCCGAGTCCCTCCCAGTGCGGGCAGCCAGGGAAATGCGGGGGTTGGGCTGGAAACTCAGGTAGCATCTAGTGCCTCCCCATGGACAGGGGAGGTAATTAGCGGACTTCCCCCTTCCAGGGAACACCTGTGACACCAGGCAGCTGCGTAGAGGGCGGCCCCGAACCTCCCCCACACAGTCAACCGTGTTCCGGAATTCTGAGTGTGGGGAGGTTCCGTCTTCTCTCTGCAGCACCCGGGATCTCCTAGGAGCCCTTCGAGTGTCTTCCCAGTGTCCCTCCCTGTGCTGGCTGCCGGGGAAAGGAGGGGGTTGTGCTGGAAACGCAGGTAGCATCTAGTGCCTCCCCATGGACAGGGGAGGTAATTAGCGGACTTCCACCTGCCAGGGAACACCTGTGACACCAGGCAGCTGCGTGGAGGGCGGCCCCGCCTCCCCCACACAGTCAGCCGTGTTCCGGAATTCTGAGTGTGGGGAGGTTCCGTCTTATGTCTGCAGCACCCGTGTTCACCTAGGAGCCCTTCGAGTGTCTTCCCCCAGTCCCTCCCTGTGCGGGCTGCTGGGGAAAGGCGGGGGTTGCGCTGGAAAAGCAGGTAGCATCTAGTGCCTCCCCATGGACATGGGAGGTAATTAGCGGACTTCCCCCTGCCAGGGAACACCTGTGACACCAGGCAGCTGCGTGGAGGGCGGCCCCGAACCTTCCCCACACAGTCATCCGTGTTCCGGAATTCTGAGTGTGGGGAGGTTCCGTCTTATGACTGCAGCACCCGGGATCTCCTAGGAGCCCTTCGAGAGTCTTCCCTGAGTCCCTCCCAGTGCTGTCAGCCAGGGAATGTCGGGTTTGTGCTGGAAACGCAGGTAGCATCTAGTGCCTCCCCATGGACAGGGGAGGTAATTAGCGGACTTCCCCCTGCCAGGGAACACCTGTGACACCAGGCAGCTGCGTGGAGGGCGGCCCTGAACCTCCCCCACACAGTCAACCGTGTTCCGGAATTCTGAGTGTAGGGAGGTTCCGTCTTCTGTCTGCAGCACCCGGGATCTCCTAGGAGCCCTTCGAGTGTCTTCCCAGGGTCCCTTCCTGTCCTGGGTGCCGGGGAAAAGAGGGGGTTGTGCTGGAAACGCAGGTAGCATCTAGTGCCTCCCCATGGACAGGGGAGGTAATTAGCGGACTTCCACCTGCCAGGGAACACCTGTGACACCAGGAATCTGTGTGGAGGGCGGCCCTAAACCTCACCCACACAGTCACCCGTGTTCCGGAATTCTGAGTGTGGGGAGGTTCCGTCTTATGTCTGCAGCACCCGGGTTCACCTAGGAGCCCTTCGAGTGTCTTCCCCCAGTCCCTCCCTGTGCGGGCTGCTGGGGAAAGGCGGGGGTTGGGCTGGAAAAGCAGGTAGCATCTAGTGCCTCCCCATGGACATGGGAGGTAATTAGCGGACTTCCCCCTGCCAGGGAACACCTGTGACACCAGGCAGCTGCGTGGAGGGCGGCCCCGAACCTTCCCCACACAGTCATTCCTGTTCCGGAATTCTGAGTGTGGGGAGGTTCCGTCTTATGACTGCAGCACCCGTTATCTCCTAGGAGCCCTTCGAGAGTCTTCCCCGAGTCCCTCCCAGTGCGGGCAGCCAGGGAAAGTCGGGTTTGGGCTGGAAACGCAGGTAGCATCTAGTGCCTCCCCATGGACAGGGGAGGTAATTAGCGGACTTCCCCCTGCCAGGGAACACCTGTGACACCAGGCAGCTGCGTGGAGGGCGGCCCCGAACATCCCCCACACAGTCAACCGTGTTCCGGATTTCTGAGTGTGGGGAGGTTCCGTCTTCTGTCTGCAGCACCCGGGATCTCCTAGGAGCCCTTCGAGTGTTTTCCCAGGGTCCCTTCCTGTCCTGGGTGCCGGGGAAAGGAGGGGGTTGTGCTGGAAACGCAGGTAGCATCTAGTGCCTCCCCATGGACAGGGGAGGTAATTAGCGGTCTTCCCCCTACCAGGGATCACCTGTGACACCAGGAAACTGTGTGGAGTGCGGCCCTAAACCTCACCCACACAGTCACCCGTGTTCCGGAATTCTGAGTGTGGGGAGGTTCCGTCTTATGTCTGCAGCACCCGGGTTCCCCTAGGAGCCCTTCGAGTGTCTTCCCCAAGTCCCTCCCTGTGCGGGCTGCTGGGGAAAGGAGGGGGTAGGGCTGGAAAAACAGGTAGCATCTAGTGCCTCCCCATGGACATGGGAGGTAATTAGCGGACTTCCACCTGCCAGGGAACACCTGTGACACGAGGCAGCTGCGTGGAGGTCGGCCCCGAACCTCCCCCACACAGTCAGCCGTGTTCCGGAATTCTGAGTGTGGGGAGGTTAGGTCTTATGTCTGTAGCAACCGGGATCTCCTAGGAGCCCTTCGAGGGTCTTCCACCAGTCCCTCCCTGTGCGGGTTGCCGGGGAAAGGAGGGGGTTGTGCTGGTAACGCAGGTAGCATCTAGTGCCTCCCCATGGACAGAGGAGGTAATTAGCGGACTTCCACCTGCCAGGGAACATCTGTGACACCAGGCAGCTGCGTGGAGGGCGGCCCCGAACCTCCCCCACACTGTCAACCGTGTTCCGGAATTCTGAGTTTGGGGAGGTTCCGTCTTCTGTCTGCAGCACCCGGGTTCTCCTAGGAGCCTTTCGAGTGTCTTCCCCCAGTCCCTCCCTGTGCGGGCTGCCGGGTAAAGGAGGGGGTTGGCTGGAAAAGCAGGTAGCATCTTGTGCCTCCCCATGGACAAGGGAGGTAATTAGCGGACTTCCCCCTGCCAGGGAACACCTGTGACACCAGGCAGCTGCGTGGAGGGCGTCCCCGAACCTTCCCCACACAGTCAGCCGTGTTCCGGAATTCTGAGTTTGGGGAGGTTCCGTCTTCTGTCTGCAGCACCCGGGATCTCCTAGGAGCCCTTCGAGAGTCTTCCCCGAGTCCCTCCCAGTGCGGGCAGCCCGGGAAAGGCGGGGGTTGGGCTGGAAACTCAGGTAGCATCTAGTGCCTCCCCATGGACAGGGGAGGTAATTAGCGGACTTCCCCCTGCCAGGGAACACCTGTGACACCAGGCAGCTGCGTAGAGGGCGGCCCCGAACCTCCCCCACACAGTCAACCGTGTTCCGGAATTCTGAGTGTGGGGAGGTTCCGTCTTCTCTCTGCAGCACCCGGGATCTCCTAGGAGCCCTTCGAGTGTCTTCCCAGTGTCCCTCCCTGTGCTGGCTGCCGGGGAAAGGAGGGGGTTGTGCTGGAAACGCAGGTAGCATCTAGTGCCTCCCCATGGACAGGGGAGGTAATTAGCGGACTTCCACCTGCCAGGGAACACCTGTGACACCAGGCAGCTGCCTGGAGGGCGGCCCCGCCTCCCCCACACAGTCAGCCGTGTTCCGGAATTCTGAGTGTGGGGAGGTTCCGTCTTATGTCTGCAGCACCCGGGATCTCCTAGGAGCCCTTCGAGTGTCTTCCCCAAGTCCCTCCCTGTGCGGGCTGCTGGGGAAAGGAGGGGGTTGGGCTGGAAAAGCAGGTAGCATCTAGTGCCTCCCCATGGACAGGGGAGGTAATTAGCGGTCTTCCCCCTACCAGGGAACACCTGTGACACCAGGAATCTGTGTGGAGGGCGGCCCTAAACCTCACCCACACAGTCACACGTGTTCCGGAATTCTGAGTGTGGGGAGGTTCCGTCTTATGTCTGAAGCACCCGGGTTCCCCTAGGAGCCCTTCGAGTGTCTTCCCTAAGTCCCTCCCTTTGCGGGCTGCTGGGGAAAGGCAGGGGTTGGGCTGGAAAAACAGGTAGCATCTAGTGCCTCCCCATGGACAAGGGAGGTAATTAGCGGACTTCCCCCTTCCAGGGAACACCTGTGACACCAGGCAGCTGCGTGGAGGTCGGCCCCGAACCTTCCCCACACAGTCAGCCGTGTTCCGGAATTCTGAGTGTGGGGAGGTTCCGTCTTATGTCTACAGCACCCGGGATCTCCTAGGAGCCCTTCGAGTGTCTTCCCCCAGTTCCTCCCTGTGCGGGCTGCCGGGGAAATGAGGGGGTAGGGCTGGAAAAGCAGGTAGCTTCTAGTGCCTCCCCATGGACAGGGGATGTAATTAGCGGTCTTCCCCCTACCAGGGAACACCTGTGACACCAGGCAGCTGCGTGGAGTTCGTCCCCGAACCTACCCCACACAGTCACCGTGTTCCGGAATTCTGAGTGTGGGGAGGTTCCGTCTTATGTCTACAGCACCCGGGATCTCCTAGGAGCCCTTCGAGAGTCTTCCCCGAGTCCCTCCCAGTGCGGGCAGCCTGGGAAAGGCGGGGGTTGGGCTGGAAACGCAGGTAGCATCTAGTGCCTCCCCATGGACAGGGGAGGTAATTAGCGGACTTCTCCCTGCCAGGGAACACCTGTGACACCAGGCAGCTGCGTGGAGGGCGTCCCCGAACCTTCCCAACACAGTCAGCCGTGTTCCGGAATTCTGAGTTTGGGGAGGTTCCGTCTTCTGTCTGCAGCACCCGGGATCTCCTAGGAGCCCTTCGAGAGTCTTCCCCGAGTCCCTCCCAGTGCGGGCAGCCAGGGAAAGGCGGGGGTTGGGCTGGAAACTCAGGTAGCATCTAGTGCCTCCCCATGGACAGGGGAGGTAATTAGCGGACTTCCCCCTGCCAGGAAACACCTGTGACACCAGGCAGCTGCGTAGAGGGCGGCCCCGAACCTCCCCCACTCAGTCAACCGTGTTCCGGAATTCTGAGTGTGGGGAGGTTCCGTCTTCTCTCTGCAGCACCCGGGATCTCCTAGGAGCCCTTCGAGTGTCTTCCCAGTGTCCCTCCCTGTGCTGGCTGCCGGGGAAAGGAGGGGGTTGTGCTGGAAACGCAGGTAGCATCTAGTGCCTCCCCATGGACAGGGGAGGTAATTAGCGGACTTCCACCTGCCAGGGAACACCTGTGACACCAGGCATCTGCGTGGAGGGCGGCCCCGCCTCCCCCACACAGTCAGCCGTGTTCCGGAATTCTGAGTGTGGGGAGGTTCCGTCTTATGTCTGCAGCACCCGGGATCTCCTAGGAGCCCTTCGAGTGTCTTCCCCAAGTCCCTCCCTGTGCGGGCTGCTGGGGAAAGGAGGGGGTTGGGCTGGAAAAGCAGGTAGCATCTAGTGCCTCCCCATGGACAGGGGAGGTAATTAGCGGTCTTCCCCCTACCAGGGAACACCTGTGACACCAGGAATCTGTGTGGAGGGCGGCCCTAAACCTCACCCACACAGTCACACGTGTTCCGGAATTCTGAGTGTGGGGAGGTTCCGTCTTATGTCTGAAGCACCCGGGTTCCCCTAGGAGCCCTTCGAGTGTCTTCCCTAAGTCCCTCCCTGTGCGGGCTGCTGGGGAAATGCGGGGGTTGGGCTGGAAAAACAGGTAGCATCTAGTGCCTCCCCATGGACAAGGGAGGTAATTAGCGGACTTCCCCCTTCCAGGGAACACCTGTGACACCAGGCAGCTGCGTGGAGGTCGGCCCCGAAACTTCCCCACACAGTCAGCCGTGTTCCGGAATTCTGAGTGTGGGGAGGTTCCGTCTTATGTCTACAGCACCCGGGATCTACTAGGAGCCCTTCGAGTGTCTTCCCCCAGTTCCTCCCTGTGCGGGCTGCCGGGGAAAGGAGGGGGTAGGGCTGGAAAAGCAGGTAGCATCTAGTGCCTCCCCATGGACAGGGGATGTAATTAGCGGTCTTCCCCCTACCAGGGAACACCTGTGACACCAGGCAGCTGCGTGGAGTTCGTCCCCGAACCTACCCCACACAGTCACCGTGTTCCGGAATTCTGAGTGTGGGGAGGTTCCGTCTTATGTCTACAGCACCCGGGATCTCCTAGGAGCCCTTCGAGAGTCTTCCCCGAGTCCCTCCCAGTGCGGGCAGCCTGGGAAAGGCGGGGGTTGGGCTGGAAACGCAGGTAGCATCTAGTGCCTCCCCATGGACAGGGGAGGTAATTAGCGGACTTCTCCCTGCCAGGGAACACCTGTGACACCAGGCAGCTGCGTGGAGGGCGGCCCCGAACCTCCCCCACACAGTCACCCGTGTTCCGGAATTCTGAGTGTGGGGAGGTTCCGTCTTATGTCTGCAGCACCCGGGTTCACCTAGGAGCCCTTCGAGTGTCTTCCCCCAGTCCCTCCCTGTGCGGGCTGCTGGGGAAATGCGGGGGTTGGGCTGGAAAAGCAGGTAGCATCTAGTGCCTCCCCATGGACATGGGAGGTAATTAGCGGACTTCCCCCTGCCAGGGAACACCTGTGACACCAGGCAGCTGCGTGGAGGGCGGCCCCGAACCTTCCCCACACAGTCATCCGTGTTCCGGAATTCTGAGTGTGGGGAGGTTCCGTCTTATGACTGCAGCACCCGGGATCTCCTAGGAGCCCTTCGAGAGTCTTCCCCGAGTCCCTCCCAGTGCGGGCAGCCAGGGAATGTCGGGTTTGGGCTGGAAACGCAGGTAGCATCTAGTGCCTCCCCATGGACAGGGGAGGTAATTAGCGGACTTCCCCCTGCCAGGGAACACCTGTGACACCAGGCAGCTGCGTGGAGGGCGGCCCTGAACCTCCCCCACACAGTCAACCGTGTTCCGGAATTCTGAGTGTGGGGAGGTTCCGTCTTCTGTCTGCAGCACCCGGGATCTCCTAGGAGCCCTTCGAGTGTCTTCCCAGGGTCCCTTCCTGTCCTGGGTGCCGGGGAAAGGAGGGGGTTGTGCTGGAAACGCAGGTAGCATCTATTGCCTCCCCATGGACAGGGGAGGTAATTAGCGGACTTCCACCTGCCAGGGAACACCTGTGACACCAGGAATCTGTGTGGAGGGCGGCCCTAAACCTCACCCACACAGTCACCCGTGTTCCGGAATTCTGAGTGTGGGGAGGTTCCGTCTTATGTCTGCAGCACCCGGGTTCACCTAGGAGCCCTTCGAGTGTCTTCCCCCAGTCCCTCCCTGTGCGGGCTGCTGGGGAAAGGCGGGGGTTGGGCTGGAAAAGCAGGTAGCATCTAGTGCCTCCCCATGGACATGGGAGGTAATTAGCGGACTTCCCCCTGCCAGGGAACACCTGTGACACCAGGCAGCTTCGTGGAGGGCGGCCCCGAACCTTCCCCACACAGTCATCCGTGTTCCGGAATTCTGAGTGTGGGGAGGTTCCGTCTTATGACTGCAGCACCCGGGATCTCCTAGGAGCCCTTCGAGAGTCTTCCCCGAGTCCCTCCCAGTGCGGGCAGCCAGGGAAAGGCGGGGGTTGGGCTGGAAACTCAGGTAGCATCTAGTGCCTCCCCATGGACAGGGGAGGTAATTAGCGGACTTCCCCCTGCCAGGGAACACCTGTGACACCAGGCAGCTGCGTAGAGGGCGGCCCCGAACCTCCCCCACACAGTCAACCGTGATCCGGAATTCTGAGTGTGGGGAGGTTCCGTCTTCTCTCTGCAGCACCCGGGATCTCCTAGGAGCCCTTCGAGTGTCTTCCCAGTGTCCCTCCCTGTGCTGGCTGCCGGGGAAAGGAGGGGGTTGTGCTGGAAACGCAGGTAGCATCTAGTGCCTCCCCATGGACAGGGGAGGTAATTAGCGGACTTCCACCTGCCAGGGAACACCTGTGACACCAGGCAGCTGCGTGGAGGGCGGCCCCGCCTCCCCCACACAGTCAGCCGTGTTCCGGAATTCTGAGTGTGGGGAGGTTCCGTCTTATGTCTGCAGCACCCGGGATCTCCTAGGAGCCCTTCGAGTGTCTTCCCCAAGTCCCTCCCTGTGCGGGCTGCTGGGGAAAGGAGGGGGTTGGGCTGGAAAAGCAGGTAGCATCTAGTGCCTCCCCATGGACAGGGGAGGTAATTAGCGGTCTTCCCCCTACCAGGGAACACCTGTGACACCAGGAATCTGTGTGGAGGGCGGCCCTAAACCTCACCCACACAGTCACACGTGTTCCGGAATTCTGAGTGTGGGGAGGTTCCGTCTTATGTCTGAAGCACCCGGGTTCCCCTAGGAGCCCTTCGAGTGTCTTCCCTAAGTCCCTCCCAGTGCGGGCAGCCTGGGAAAGGCGGGGGTTGGGCTGGAAACGCAGGTAGCATCTAGTGCCTCCCCATGGACAGGGGAGGTAATTAGCGGACTTCTCCCTGCCAGGGAACACCTGTGACACCAGGCAGCTGCGTGGAGGGCGGCCCCGAACCTCCCCCACACAGTCACCCGTGTTCCGGAATTCTGAGTGTGGGGAGGTTCCGTCTTATGTCTGCAGCACCCGGGTTCACCTAGGAGCCCTTCGAGTGTCTTCCCCCAGTCCCTCCCTGTGCGGGCTGCTGGGGAAAGGCGGGGGTTGGGCTGGAAAAGCAGGTAGCATCTAGTGCCTCCCCATGGACATGGGAGGTAATTAGCGGACTTCCCCCTGCCAGGGAACACCTGTGACACCAGGCAGCTGCGTGGAGGGCGGCCCCGAACCTTTCCCACACAGTCATCCGTGTTCCGGAATTCTGAGTGTGGGGAGGTTCCGTCTTATGACTGCAGAACCCGGGATCTCCTAGGAGCCCTTCGAGAGTCTTCCCCGAGTCCCTCCCAGTGCGGGCAGCCAGGGAATGTCGGGTTGGGCTGGAAACGCAGGTAGCATCTAGTGCCTCCCCATGGACAGGGGAGGTAATTAGCGGACTTCCCCCTGCCAGGGAACACCTGTGACACCAGGCAGCTGCGTGGAGGGCGGCCCTGAACCTCCCCCACACAGTCAACCGTGTTCCGGAATTCTGAGTGTGGGGAGGTTCCGTCTTCTGTCTGCTGCACCCGGGATCTCCTAGGAGCCCTTCGAGTGTCTTCCCAGGGTCCCTTCCTGTCCTGGGTGCCGGGGAAAGGAGGGGGTTGTGCTGGAAACGCAGGTAGCATCTAGTGCCTCCCCATGGACAGGGGAGGTAATTAGCGGACTTCCACCTGCCAGGGAACACCTGTGACACCAGGAATCTTTGTGGAGGGCGGCCCTAAACCTCACCCACACAGTCACCCGTGTTCCGGAATTCTGAGTGTGGGGAGGTTCCGTCTTATGTCTGCAGCACCCGGGTTCACCTAGGAGCCCTTCGAGTGTCTTCCCCCAGTCCCTCCCTGTGCGGGCTGCTGGGGAAAGGCGGGGGTTGGGCTGGAAAAGCAGGTAGCATCTAGTGCCTCCCCATGGACATGGGAGGTAATTAGCGGACTTCCCCCTGCCAGGGAACACCTGTGACACCAGGCAGCTGCGTGGAGGGCGGCCCCGAACCTTCCCCACACAGTCATCCGTGTTCCGGAATTCTGAGTGTGGGGAGGTTCCGTCTTATGACTGCAGCACCCGGGATCTCCTAGGAGCCCTTCTAGAGTCTTCCCCGAGTCCCTCCCAGTGCGGGCAGCCAGGGAAAGTCGGGTTTGGGCTGGAAACGCAGGTAGCATCTAGTGCCTCCCCATGGACAGGGGAGGTAATTAGCGGACTTCCCCCTGCCAGGGAACACCTGTGACACCAGGCAGCTGCGTGGAGGGCGGCCCCGAACCTCCCCCACACAGTCAACCGTGTTCCGGAATTCTGAGTGTGGGGAGGTTCCGTCTTCTGTCTGCAGCACCCGGGATCTCCTAGGAGCCCTTCGAGTGTCTTCCCAGGGTCCCTTCCTGTCCTGGGTGCCGGGGAAAGGAGGGGGTTGTGCTGGAAACGCAGGTAGCATCTAGTGTCTCCCCATGGACAGGGGAGGTAATTAGCGGTCTTCCCCCTACCAGGGATCACCTGTGACACCAGGAAACTGTGTGGAGGGCGGCCCTAAACCTCACCCACACAGTCAACCGTGTTCCGGAATTCTGAGTGTGGGGAGGTTCCGTCTTATGTCTGCAGCACCCGGGTTCCCCTAGGAGCCCTTCGAGTGTCTTCCCCAAGTCCCTCCCTGTGCGGGCTGCTGGGGAAAGGAGGGGGTAGGGCTGGAAAAGCAGGTAGCATCTAGTGCCTCCCCATGGACAGGGGATGTAATTAGCGGTCTTCCCCCTACCAGGGAACACCTGTGACACCAGGCAGCTGCGTGGAGTTCGGCCCCGAACCTCCCCCACACAGTCACCGTGTTCCGGAATTCTGAGTGTGGGGAGGTTCCGTCTTATGTCTACAGCACCCGGGATCTCCTAGGAGCCCTTCGAGAGTCTTCCCCGAGTCCCTCCCAGTGCGGGCAGCCTGGGAAAGGCTGGGGTTGGGCTGGAAACGCAGGTAGCATCTAGTGCCTCCCCATGGACAGGGGAGGTAATTAGCGGACTTCTCCCTGCCAGGGAACACCTGTGACACCAGGCAGCTGCGTGGAGGGCGGCCTCGAACCTCCCCCACACAGTCACCCGTGTTCCGGAATTCTGAGTGTGGGGAGGTTCCGTCTTATGTCTGCAGAACCCGGGTTCACCTAGGAGCCCTTCGAGTGTCTTCCCCCAGTCCCTCCCTGTGCGGGCTGCTGGGGAAAGGCGGGGGTTGGGCTGGAAAAGCAGGTAGCATCTAGTGCCTCCCCATGGACATGGGAGGTAATTAGCGGACTTCCCCCTGCCAGGGAACACCTGTGACACCAGGCAGCTGCGTGGAGGGCGGCCCCGAACCTTCCCCACACAGTCATCCGTGTTCCGGAATTCTGAGTGTTGGGAGGTTCCGTCTTATGACTGCAGCACCCGGGATCTCCTAGGAGCCCTTCGAGAGTCTTCCCCGAGTCCCTCCCAGTGCGGGCAGCCAGGGAAAGGCGGGGGTTGGGCTGGAAACGCAGGTAGCTTCTAGTGCCTCCCCATGGACAGGGGAGGTAATTAGAGGACTTCCCCCTGCCAGGGAACACCTGTGACAACAGGCAGCTGAGTGGAGGGCGGCCCCGAACCTCCCCCACACAGTCAACCGTGTTCCGGAATTCTGAGTGTGGGGAGGTTCCGTCTTCTGTCTGCAGCACCCGGGATCTCCTAGGAGCCCTTCGAGGGTCTTCCCCGAGTCCCTCCCAGTGCGGGCAGCCGGGGAACGGCGGGGGTTGGGCTGGAAATGCAGGTAGCATCTAGTGCCTCCCCATGGACAAGGGAGGTAATTAGCGGACTTCCCCCTGCCAGGGAACAACTGTGACCCCAGGAAGCTGTGTGGAGGGCGGCCCTAAACCTCACCCACACAGTCACCCGTGTTCCGGAATTCTGAGTGTTGGGAGGTTCCGTCTTATGTCTGCAGCACCCGGGTTCTCCTAGGAGCCCTTCGAGTGTCTTCCCCAAGTCCCTCACTGTGCGGGCTCCTGGGGAAAGGAGGGGGTAGGGCTGGAAAAGCAGGTAGCATCTAGTGCCTCCCCATGGACAGGGGAGGTAATTAGCGATCTTCCCCCTACCAGGGAACACCTGTGACACCAGGAAGCTGTGTGGAGGGCGGCCCTAAACCTCACCCACACAGTCACCCGTGTTCCGGAATTCTGAGTGTGGGGAGGTTCCGTCTTATGTCTGCAGCACCCGGGTTCCCTAGGAGCCCTTCGAGTGTCTTCCCCACGTCCCTCACTGTGCGGGCTGCTGGGGAAAGGCGGGGGTTGGGCTGGAAAAGCAGGTAGCATCTAGTGCCTCCCCATGGACAAGGGAGGTAATTAGCGGAATTCCCCCTGCCAGGGAACACCTGTGACACCAGGCAGCTGCGTGAAGGGCGGCCCCGAACCTTCCCCACACAGTCAGCCGTGTTCCGGAATTCTGAGTGTGGGGAGGTTCCGTCTTATGTCTGCAGAACCCGGGATCTCCTAGGAGCCCTTCGAGAGTCTTCCCCGAGTCCCTCCCAGTGCGGGCAGCCAGGGAAAGGCGGGGGTTGGGCTGGAAACGCAGGTAGCATCTAGTGCCTCCCCATGGACAGGGAAGGTAATTAGCGGACTTCCCCCTACCAGGGAACACCTGTGACACCAGGCAGCTGCGTGGAGTGCGGCCCCGAATCTCCCCCACACTGTCAACCGTGTTCCGGAATTCTGAGTGTGGGGAGGTTCCGTCTTCTGTCTGCAGCACCCGGGATCTCCTAGGAGCCCTTCGAGTGTCTTCCCAGAGTCCCTCCCTGTGCGGGCTGCCGGGGAAAGGAGGGGGTTGTGCTGGAAACACAGGTAGCATCTAGTGCCTCCCCATGGACATGGGAGGTAATTAGCGGACTTCCAGCTGCCAGGGAACACCTGTGACACCAGGCAGCTGCGTGGAGGGCGGCCCCGAACCTCCCCCACACAGTCACGCGTGTTCCGGAATTCTGAGTGTGGGGAGGTTCCGTCTTCTGTCTTCAGCACCCGGGATCTCCTAGGAGCCCTGCGAGAGTCTTCCCCGAGTACCCTACCAGTGCGGGTAGCCAGGGAAAGACGGGGGTTGGGCTGGAAACGCAGGTAGAATCTAGTGCCTCCCCATGGACAGGGGAGGTAATTAGCGGACTTCCCCCTATCAGGGAACACCTGTGACACCAGGCAGCTGCGTGGAGTGCGGCCCCGAACCTCCCCCACTCAGTCAACCGTGTTCCGGAATTCTGAGTATGGGGAGGTTCCGTCTTCTGTCTGCAGCACCCGGGATCTCCTAGGAGCCCTTCGAGTGTCTTCCCCCAGTCCCTCCCTGTGCGGGCTGCCGGGGAAAGGAGGGGGTTGTGCTGGAAACGCAGGTAGCATCTAGTGCCTCCCCATGGACAGGGGAGGTAATTAGCGGTCTTCCCCCTACCAGGGATCACCTGTGACACCAGGAAACTGTGTGGAGGGCGGCCCTAAACCTCACCCACACAGTCACCCGTGTTCCGGAATTCTGAGTGTGGGGAGGTTCCGTCTTATGTCTGCAGCACCCGGGTTCTCCTAGGAGCCCTTCGAGTGTCTTCCCCAAGTCCCTCCCTGTGCGGGCTGCTGGGGAAAGGAGGGGGTAGGGCTGGAAAAGCAGGTACATCTAGTGCCTCCCCATGGACAGGGGATGTAATTAGCGGTCTTCCCCCTACCAGGGAACACCTGTGACACCAGGCATCTGCGTGGATTTCGGCCCCGAACCTCCCCCACACAGTCACCGTGTTCCGGAATTCTGAGTGTGGGGAGGTTCCGTCTTATGTCTACAGCACCCGGGATCTCCTAGGAGCCCTTCGAGAGTCTTCCCCGAGTCCCTCCCAGTGCGGGTAGCCTGGGAAAGGCGGGGGTTGGGCTGGAAACGCAGGTAGCATCTAGTGCCTCCCCATGGACAGGGGAGGTAATTAGCGGACTTCTCCCTGCCAGGGAACACCTGTGACACCAGGCAGCTGCGTGGAGGGCGGCCCCGAACCTTCCCCACACAGTCAGCCGTGTTCCGGAATTCTGAGTGTGGGGAGGTTCCGTCTTATGTCTGCAGAACCCGGGATCTCCTAGGAGCCCTTCGAGAGTCTTCCCCGAGTCCCTCCCAGTACGGGCAGCCAGGGAAAGGCGGGGGTTGGGCTGGAAACGCAGGTAGCATCTAGTGCCTCCCCATGGACAGGGAAGGTAATTAGCGGACTTCCCCCTACCAGGGAACACCTGTGACACCAGGCAGCTGCGTGGAGTGCGGCCCCGAATCTCCCCCACACTGTCAACCGTGTTCCGGAATTCTGAGTGTGGGGAGGTTCCGTCTTCTGTCTGCAGCACCCGGGATCTCCTAGGAGCCCTTCGAGTGTCTTCCCAGAGTCCCTCCCTGTGCGGGCTGCCGGGGAAAGGAGGGGGTTGTGCTGGAAACACAGGTAGCATCTAGTGCCTCCCCATGGACATGGGAGGTAATTAGCGGACTTCCAGCTGCCAGGGAACACCTGTGACACCAGGCAGCTGCGTGGAGGGCGGCCCCGAACCTCCCCCACACAGTCACGCGTGTTCCGGAATTCTGAGTGTGGGGAGGTTCCGTCTTCTGTCTTCAGCACCCGGGATCTCCTAGGAGCCCTTCGAGAGTCTTCCCCGAGTACCCTACCAGTGCGGGTAGCCAGGGAAAGACGGGGGTTGGGCTGGAAACGCAGGTAGCATCTAGTGCCTCCCCATGGACAGGGGAGGTAATTAGCGGACTTCCCCCTATCAGGGAACACCTGTGACACCAGGCAGCTGCGTGGAGTGCGGCCCCGAACCTCCCCCACTCAGTCAACCGTGTTCCGGAATTCTGAGTATGGGGAGGTTCCGTCTTCTGTCTGCAGCACCCGGGATCTCCTAGGAGCCCTTCGAGTGTCTTCCCCCAGTCCCTCCCTGTGCGGGCTGCCGGGGAAAGGAGGGGGTTGTGCTGGAAACGCAGGTAGCATCTAGTGCCTCCCCATGGACAGGGGAGGTAATTAGCGGTCTTCCCCCTACCAGGGATCACCTGTGACACCAGGAAACTGTGTGGAGGGCGGCCCTAAACCTCACCCACACAGTCACCCGTGTTCCGGAATTCTGAGTGTGGGGAGGTTCCGTCTTATGTCTGCAGCACCCGGGTTCTCCTAGGAGCCCTTCGAGTGTCTTCCCCAAGTCCCTCCCTGTGCGGGCTGCTGGGGAAAGGAGGGGGTAGGGCTGGAAAAGCAGGTAGCATCTAGTGCCTCCCCATGGACAGGGGATGTAATTAGCGGTCTTCCCCCTACCAGGGAAAACCTGTGACACCAGGCATCTGCGTGGATTTCGGCCCCGAACCTCCCCCACACAGTCACCGTGTTCCGGAATTCTGAGTGTGGGGAGGTTCCGTCTTATGTCTACAGCACCCGGGATCTCCTAGGAGCCCTTCGAGAGTCTTCCCCGAGTCCCTCCCAGTGCGGGCAGCCTGGGAAAGGCGGGGGTTGGGCTGGAAACGCAGGTAGCATCTAGTGCCTCCCCATGGACAGGGGAGGTAATTAGCGGACTTCTCCCTGCCAGGGAACACCTGTGACACCAGGCAGCTGCGTGGAGGGCGGCCCCGAACCTCCCCCACACAGTCACCCGTGTTCCGGAATTCTGAGTGTGGGGAGGTTCCGTCTTATGTCTGCAGCACCCGGGTTCACCTAGGAGCCCTTCGAGTGTCTTCCACCACTCCCTCCCTGTGCGGGCTGCTGGGGAATGGCGGGGGTTGGGCTGGAAAAGCAGGTAGCATCTAGTGCCTCCCCATGGACATGGGAGGTAATTAGCGGACTTCCCCCTGCCAGGGAACACCTGTGACACCAGGCAGCTGCGTGGAGGGCGGCCCCGAACTTTCCCCACACAGTCATCCGTGTTCCGGAATTCTGAGTGTGGGGAGGTTCCGTCTTATGACTGCAGCACCCGGGATATCCTAGGAGCCCTTCGAGAGTCTTCCCCGAGTCCCTCCCAGTGCGGGCAGCCAGGGAAAGGCGGGGGTTGGGCTGGAAACGCAGGTAGCTTCTAGTGCCTCCCCATGGACAGGGGAGGTAATTAGCGGACTTCCCCCTGCCAGGGAACACCTGTGACACCAGGCAGCTGCGTGGAGGGCGGCCCCGAACCTCCCCCACACAGTCAACCGTGTTCCGGAATTCTGAGTGTGGGGAGGTTCCGTCTTCTGTCTGCAGCACCCGGGATCTCCTAGGAGCCCTTCGAGTGTCTTCCCAGGGTCCCTCCCTGTCCTGGGTGCCGGGGAAAGGAGGGGGTTGTGCTGGAAACGCAGGTAGCTTCTAGTGCCTCCCCATGGACATGGGAAGTAATTAGCGGACTTCCACCTGCCAGGGAACACCTGTGACACCAGGCAGCTGCGTGGAGGGCGGCCCCGAACCTCCCCCACACAGTCAGCCGTGTTCCGGAATTCTGAGTATGGGGAGGTTCCGTCTTATGTCTGTAGCACCCGGGATCTCCTAGGAGCCCTTCGAGGGTCTTCCCCGAGTCCCTTCCAGTGCGGGCAGCCGGGGAACGGCGGGGGTTGGGCTGGAAATGCAGGTAGCATCTAGTGCCTCCCCATGGACAAGGGAGGTAATTAGCGGACTTCCCCCTGCCAGGGAACACCTGTGACCCCAGGAAGCTGTGTGGAGGGCGGCCCTAAACCTCACCCACACAGTCACCCGTGTTCCGGAATTCTGAGTGTGGGGAGGTTCCGTCTTATGTCTGCAGCACCTGGGTTCTCCTAGGAGCCCTTCGAGTGTCTTCCCCAAGTCCCTCACTGTGCGGGCTCCTGGGGAAAGGAGGGGGTAGGGATGGAAAAGCAGGTAGCATCTAATGCCTCCCCATGGACAGGGGAGGTAATTAGCGATCTTCCCCCTACCAGGGAACACCTGTGACACCAGGAAGCTGTGTGGAGGGCGGCCCTAAACCTCACCCACACAGTCACCCGTGTTCCGGAATTCTGAGTGTGGGGAGGTTCCGTCTTATGTCTGCAGCACCCGGGTTCTCCTAGGAGCCCTTCGAGTGTCTTCCCCAAGTCCCTCCCTGTGCGGGCTGCTGGGGAAAGGCGGGGGTTGGGCTGGAAAAGCAGGTAGCATCTAGTGCCTCCCCATGGACAAGGGAGGTAATTAGCGGAATTCCCCCTGCCAGGGAACACCTGTGACACCAGGCAGCTGCGTGGAGGGCGGCCCCGAACCTTCCCCACACAGTCAGCCGTGTTCCGGAATTCTGAGTGTGGGGAGGTTCCGTCTTATGTCTGCAGAATCCGGGATCTCCTAGGAGCCCTTCGAGAGTCTTCCCCGAGTCCCTCCCAGTGCGGGCAGCCAGGGAAATGCGGGGGTTGGGCTGGAAACGCAGGTAGCATCTAGTACCTCCCCATGGACAGGGAAGGTAATTAGCGGACTTCCCCCTACCAGGGAACACCTGTGACACCAGGCAGCTGCGTGGAGTGCGGCCCCGAATCTCCCCCACACAGTCAACCGTGTTCCGGAATTCTGAGTGTGGGGAGGTTCCGTCTTCTGTCTGCAGCACCCGGGATCTCCTAGGAGCCCTTCGAGTGTCTTCCCAGAGTCCCTCCCTGTGCGGACTGCCGGGGAAAGGAGGGGGTTGTGCTGGAAACACAGGTAGCATCTAGTGCCTCCCCATGGACATGGGAGGTAATTAGCGGACTTCCAGCTGCCAGGGAACACCTGTGACACCAGGCAGCTGCGTGGAGGGCGGCCCCGAACCTCCCCCACACAGTCACCCGTGTTCCGGAATTCTGAGTGTGGGGAGGTTCCGTCTTCTGTCTTCAGCACCCGGGATCTCTAGGAGCCCTTCGAGAGTCTTCCCCGAGTACCCTACCAGTGCGGGCAGCCAGGGAAAGGCGGGGGTTGGGCTGGAAACGCAGGTAGCATCTAGTGCCTCCCCATGGACTGGGGAGGTAATTAGCGGACTTCCCCCTACCAGGGAACACCTGTGACACCAGGCAGCTGCGTGGAGTGCGGCCCCGAACCTCCCCCACTCAGTCAACCGTGTTCCGGAATTCTGAGTATGGGGAGGTTCCGTCTTCTGTCTGCAGCACCCGGGATCTCCTAGGAGCCCTTCGAGTGTCTTCCCAGGGTCCCTCCCTGTCCTGGGTGCCGGGGAAAGGAGGGGGTTGTGCTGGAAACGCAGGTAGCATCTAGTGCCTCCCCATGGACAGGGGAGGTAATTAGCGTTCTTCCCCCTACCAGGGATCACCTGTGACACCAGGAAACTGTGTGGAGTGCGGCCGTAAACCTCACCCACACAGTCACCCGTGTTCCGGAATTCTGAGTGTGGGGAGGTTCCGTCTTATGTCTGCAGCACCCGGGTTCTCCTAGGAGCCTTTCGAGTGTCTTCCCCAAGTCCCTCCCTGTGCGGGCTGCTGGGGAAAGGAGGGGGTAGGGCTGGAAAAGCAGGTAGCATCTAGTGCCTCCCCATGGACAGGGGATGTAATTAGCGGTCTTCCCCCTACCAGGGAACACCTGTGACACCAGGCAGCTGCGTGGAGTTCGGCCCCGAACCTCCCCCACACAGTCACCGTGTTCCGGAATTCTGAGTGTGGGGAGGTTCCGTCTTATGTCTACAGCACCCGGGATCTCCTAGGAGCCCTTCGAGAGTCTTCCCCGAGTCCCTCCCAGTGCGGGCAGCCTGGGAAAGGCGGGGGTTGGGCTGGAAACGCAGGTAGCATCTAGTGCCTCCCCATGGACAGGGGAGGTAATTAGCGGACTTCTCCCTGCCAGGGAACACCTGTGACACCAGGCAGCTGCGTGGAGGGCGGCCCCGAACCTCCCCCACACAGTCACCCGTGTTCCGGAATTCTGAGTGTGGGGAGGTTCCGTCTTATGTCTGCAGCACCCGGGTTCACCTAGGAGCCCTTCGAGTGTCTTCCACCAGTCCCTCCCTGTGCGGGCTGCTGGGGAAAGGCGGGGGTTGGGCTGGAAAAGCAGGTAGCATCTAGTGCCTCCCCATGGACATGGGAGGTAATTAGTGGACTTCCCCCTGCCAGGGAACACCTGTGACACCAGGCAGCTGCGTGGAGGGCGGCCCCGAACTTTCCCCACACAGTCATCCGTGTTCCGGAATTCTGAGTGTGGGGAGGTTCCGTCTTATGACTGCAGTACCCGGGATCTCCTAGGAGCCCTTCGAGAGTCTTCCCCGAGTCCCTCCCAGTGCGGGCAGCCAGGGAAAGGCGGGGGTTGGGCTGGAAACGCAGGTAGCATCTAGTGCCTCCCCATGGACAGGGGAGGTAATTAGCGGACTTCCCCCTGCCAGGGAACACCTGTGACACCAGGCAGCTGCGTGGAGGGCGGCCCTAAACCTCACCCACACAGTCACCCGTGTTCCGGAATTCTGAGTGTGGGGAGGTTCCGTCTTATGTCTGCAGCACCTGGGTTCTCCTAGGAGCCCTTCGAGTGTCTTCCCCAAGTCCCTCACTGTGCGGGCTCCTGGGGAAAGGAGGGGGTAGGGATGGAAAAGCAGGTAGTATCTAATGCCTCCCCATGGACAGGGGAGGTAATTAGCGATTTTCCCCTACCAGGGAACACCTGTGACACCAGGAAGCTGTGTGGAGGGCGGCCCTAAACCTCACCCACACAGTCACCCGTGTTCCGGAATTCTGAGTGTGGGGAGGTTCCGTCTTATGTCTGCAGCACCCGGGTTCTCCTAGGAGCCCTTCGAGTGTCTTCCCCAAGTCCCTCCCTGTGCGGGCTGCTGGGGAAAGGCGGGGGTTGGGCTGGAAAAGCAGGTAGCATCTAGTGCCTCCCCATGGACAAGGGAGGTAATTAGCGGAATTCCCCCTGCCAGGGAACACATGTGACACCAGGCAGCTGCGTGGAGGGCGGCCCCGAACCTTCCCCACACAGTCACCCGTGTTCCGGAATTCTGAGTGTGGGGAGGTTCCGTCTTCTGTCTGCAGCACCCGGGATCTCCTAGGAGCCCTTCGAGTGTCTTCCCAGAGTCCCTTCCTGTGCGGGCTGCCGGGGAAAGGAGGGGGTTGTGCTGGAAACGCAGGTAGCATCTAGTGCCTCCCCATGGACAGGGGAGGTAATTTAGCGGACTTCCACCTGCCGGGGAACACCTGTGACACTAGGCAGCTGCGTGGAGGGCGGCCCCGAACCTCCCCCACACAGTCATCCGTGTTCCGGAATTCTGAGTGTGGGGAGGATACATCTTCTGTCTGCAGCACCCGGGATCTCCTAGGATCCTTTCGAGAGTCTTCCCCGAGTCACTCCCGGTGCGGGTACCCGGGGAAAGGCGGGGGTTGTGCTGGAAACTCAGGTAGCATCTAGTGCCTCCCCATGGACAGGGGAGGTAATTAGTGGTCTTCCCCCTACCAGGGAACACCTGTGACTCCAGGAAGCTGTGTGGAGGGCGGCCGTAAACCTCACCCACACAGTCACCCGTGTTCCGGAATTCTGAGTGTGGGGAGGTTCCGACTTATGTCTGCAGCACCCGGGTTCTCCTAGGAGCCCTTCGAGTGTCTTCCCCAATTCCCTCCCTGGGCGGGCTGCTGGGGAAAGGAGGGGGTTGGGCTGGAAAAGCAGGTAGCATCTAGTGCCTCCCCATGGACATGGGAGGTAATTAGCGGACTTCCCCCTGCCAGGGATCACCTGTGACACCAGGCAGCTGCGTGAAGGGCGGCCCCGAACCTTCCCCACACAGTCAGCCGTTTTCCGGAATTCTGAGTGTGGGGAGGTTCCGTCTTATGTCTGCAGCACCCGTGATCTCCTAGGAGCCTTTCGAGAGTCTTCCCCGAGTCCCTCCCAGTGCGGGCAGCCAGGGAAAGGCGGGGGTTGGACTGGAAACGCAGGTAGCATCTAATGCCTCCCCATGAACAGGGGAGGTAATTAGCGGACTTCCCCCTGCCAGGGAACACCTGTGACACCAGGCAGCCTCGTGGAGGGCGGCAACGAACCTCCCCCACACAGTCAACCGTGTTCCGGAATTCTGAGTGTGGGGAGGTTCCGTCTTCTGTCTGCAGCACCCGGGATCTCCTAGGAGCCCTTCGAGTGTCTTCCCAGAGTCCCTACCTGTGCGGGCTGCCGGGGAAAGGAGGGGGTTTTGCTGGAAACGCAGGTAGCATCTAGTGCCTCCCCATGGACAGGGGAGGTAATTAGCGGACTTCCACCTGCCAGGGAACACCTGTGACACAAAGCAGCTGCGTGGAGGGCGGCCCCGAACCTCCCCCACACAGTCAGACGTGTTCCGGAATTCTGAGTCTGGGGAGGTACCGTCTTATGTCTGCAGCTCCCGGGATCCCCTAGGAGCCCTTCGAGTGTCTTCCCAGAGTCCCTCCCTGTGCGGGCTGCCGGGGAAAGGAGGGGGTTGTGCTGGAAACGCAGGTAGCATCTAGTGCCTCCCCATGGACAGGGGAGGTAATTAGCGGACTTCCACCTACCAGGGAACACCTGTGACACCAAGCAGCTGCGTGGAGTGCAGCCCCGAAACTCCCCCACACAGTCAGCCGTGTTCCGGATTTCTGAGTGTGGGGAGGTTCCGTCTTATTTCTGCAGCACCCGGGATCTCCTAGGAGCCCTTCGAGTGTCTTCCCAGAGTCCCTCCCTCTGCGGGCTGCCGGGGAAACGAGGGGGTTGTGCTGGAAACGCAGGTAGCATCTAGTGCCTCCCCATGGACAGGGGAGGTAATTAGCGGACTTCCCCCTGCCAGGGAACAACTGTGAAACCAGGAAGCTGCGTGGAGTGCGGCCTTAAACCTCACCCACACAGTCACACGTGTTCCGGAATTCTGAGTGTGGGGAGGTTCCGTCTTCTGTCTGCAGCATCCGGGTTCTCCTAGGAGCCTTTGGAGTGTCTTCCCCAAGTCGCTCCGTGTGCGGGCTGCCGGGGAAAGGAGGGGGTTTTGCTGGAAAACCAGGTAGCATCTAGTGCCTCCCCATGGACAGGGGAGGTTATTACCGGACTTCCCCCTACCAGGGAACACTTGTGACACCAGGCAGCTGCGTGGGGGGCGGCCCCGAACCTTCCCCACGCAGTCAGCCGTGTTCCGGAATTCTGAGTGTGGGGAGGTTTCGTGTTATGTCTGCAGCACCCGGGATCTCCTAGGAGCCCTTCCAGAGTCTTCCTCGAGTCCCTCCCAGTTCGGGCAGCGAGGGAAAGGCGGGGGTTGGGCTGGAAACGCAGGTAGCATCTAGTGCCTCCCCATGGACAGGGGAGGTAATTAGCGGACTTCCACCTGCCAGGGAACACCTGTGACACCAGGCAGCTGCGTGGAGTGCGGCCCCGAACCTTCCCTACACAGTCAGCCGTGTTCCGGAATTCTGAGTGTGGGGAGGTTCCGTCTTAAGTCAGCAGCACCCGGGATCTCCTAGGAGCCCTTCGAGAGTCTTCCACGAGTCCCTCCCAGTGCGGGCAGCCGGGGAAAGGCGGGGGTTGGGCTGGAAACGCAGGTAGCATCTAGTGCCTCCCCATGGACAGGGGAGGTAATTAGCGGACTTCCCCCTGCCAGGGAACACCTGTGACACCAGGCAGCTGCGTGGAGTGTGGCCCTAAACCTCACCCACACAGTCACACGTGTTCCGGAATTCTGAGTGTGGGGAGGTTCCGTCTTCTCTCTGTAGCACCCGGGTTCTCCTAGGAGCCTTTCGAGGGTCTTCCCCCAGTCCCTCCCTGTGCGGGCTGCCGGGGAAAGGAGGGGGTTGTGCTGGAAACGCAAGTAGCATCTAGTGCCTCCCCATGGACAGGGGAGGTAATTAGCGGACTTCCACCTGCCAGGGAACACCTGTGACACCAGGCAGCTACGTGGAGGGCGGCCCCGAACCTCCCCCACACAGTCATCCGTGTTCCGGAATTCTGAGTGTGGGGAGGATCCGTCTTCTGTCTGCAGCACCCGGGATCTCCTAGGAGCCCTTCGAGGGTCTTCCCCGAGTCACTCCCGGTGCGGGTACCCGGGGAAAGGCGGGGGTTGGGCTGGAAACTCAGGTAGCATATAGTGCCTCCCCATGGACAGGGGAGGTAATTAGCGGTCTTCCCCCTACCAGGGAACACCTGTGACACCAGGAAGCTGTGTGGAGGGCGGCCCTAAACCTCACCCATACAGTCACCCGTGTTCCGGAATTCTGAGTGTGGGGAGGTTCCGTCTTTTGTCTGCAGCACCCGGGTTCTCCTAGGAGGCCTTCGAGTGTCTTCCCCAATTCCCTCCCTGTGCGGGCTGCAGGGGAAAGGAGGGGGTTGGGCTGGAAAAGCAGGTAGCATCTAGTGCCTCCCCATGGACAGGGGATGTAATTAGCGGTCTTCCCCCTACCAGGGAACACCTGTGACACCAGGCAGCTGCGTGGAGTGCGGCCCCGAACCTCCCCCACACAGTCACCCGTGTTCCGGAATTCTGAGTGTGGGGAGGTTCCGTCTTCTGTCTGCAGCACCCGGGATCTCCTAGGAGCCCTTCGAGTGTCTTCCCAGAGTCCCTCCCTGTGCGGGCTGCCGGGGAAAGGAGGGGGTTGTGCTGGAAACACAGGTAGCATCTAGTGCCTCCCCATGGACATGGGAGGTAATTAGCGGACTTCCAGCTGCCAGGGAACACCTGTGACACCAGGCAGCTGCGTGAAGGGCGGCCCCGAACCTTCCCCACACAGTCAGCCGTTTTCCGGAATTCTGAGTGTGGGGAGGTTCCGTCTTATGTCTGCAGCACCCGGGATCTCCTAGGAGCCTTTCGAGAGTCTTCCCCGAATCACTCCCGGTGCGGGTACCCGGGGAATGGCGGGGGTTGGGCTGGAAACTCAGGTAGCATCTAGTGCCTCCCCATGGACAGGGGAGGTAATTAGTGGTCTTCCCCCTACCAGGAAACACCTGTGACACCAGGAAGCTGTGTGGAGGGCGGCCCTAAACCTCACCCACACTGTCACCTGTGTTCCGGATTCTGAGTGTGGGGAGGTTCCGTCTTATGTCTGCAGCACCCGGATTCTCCTAGGAGCCCTTCGAGTGTCTTCCCCAATTCCCTCCCTGTGCGGGCTGCTGGGTAAAGGAGGGGGTTGGGCTGGAAAAGCAGGTAGCATCTAGTGCCTCCCCATGGACAGGGGATGTAATTAGCGGTCTTCCCCCTACCAGGGAACACCTGTGACACCAGGCAGCTGCGTGGAGTGCGGCCCCGAACCTCCCCCACACAGTCACCCGTGTTCCGGAATTCTGAGTGTCGGGAGGTTCCGTCTTCTGTCTGCAGCACCCGGGATCTCCTAGGAGCCCTTCGAGTGTCTTCCCAGATTCCCTCCCTGTGCGGGCTGCCGGGGAAAGGAGGGGGTTGTGCTGGAAACGCAGGTAGCATCTAGTGCCTCCCCATGGACATGGGAGGTAATTAGCCGACTTCCCCCTGCCAGGGATCACCTGTGACACCAGGCAGCTGCGTGAAGGGCGGCCCCGAACCTTCCCCACACAGTCAGCCGTTTTCCGGAATTCTGAGTGTGGGGAGGTTCCGTCTTATGTCTGCAGCACCCGGGATCTCCTAGGAGCCCTTCGAGAGTCTTCCCCGAGTCCCTCCCAGTGCGGGCAGCCAGGGAATGGCGGGGGTTGGACTGGAAACGCAGGTAGCATCTAATGCCTCCCCATGGACAGGGGAGGTATTTAGCGGACTTCCCCCTGCCAGGGAACACCTGTGACACCAGGCAGCTGCGTGGAGGGCGGCAACGAACCTCCCCCACACAGTCAACCGTGTTCCGGAATTCTGAGTGTGGGGAGGTTCCGTCTTCTGTCTGCAGCACCCGGGATTTCCTAGGAGCCCTTCGAGTGTCTTCCCAGTGTCCCTCCCTGTGCGGGCTGCCGGGGAAAGGAGGGGGTTTTGCTGGAAACGCAGGTAGCATCTAGTGCCTCCCCATGGACATGGGAGGTAATTAGCGGACTTCCACCTGCCAGGGAACACCTGTGACACCAGGCAGCTGCGTGGAGGGCGGCCCCGAACCTCCCCCACACAGTCATCCGTGTTCCGGAATTCTGAGTCTGGGGAGGTTCCGTCTTATGTCTGCAGCTCCCGGGATCCACTAGGAGCCCTTCGAGAGTCTTCCCCGAGTCCCTCCCTGTGCGGGCAGCCGGGGAACGGCGGGGGTTGGGCTGGAAAGGCAGGTAGAATCTAGTGCCTCCCCATGGACAAGGGAGGTAATTAGCGGACTTCCCCCTGACAGGGAACAACTGTGACACCAGGAAGCTGCGTGGAGTGCGGCCCTGAACCTCACCCACACAGTCACATGTGTTCCCGAATTCTGAGTGTGGGGAGGTTCCGTCTTATGTCTGCAGCATCTGGGTTCTCCTAGGAGCATTTGGAGTGTCTTCCCCCAGTCCCTCCGTGTGCGGGCTGCCGGGGAAAGGAGGGGGTTTTGCTGGAAACGCAGGTAGCATCTAGTGCCTCCCCATGGACAGGGGAGGTAATTAGCGGACTTCCCCCTACCAGGGAACACTTGAGACACCAGGCAGCTGCGTGGGGGGCGGCCCCGAACCTTCCCCACACAGTCAGCCGTGTTCCGGAATTCTGAGTGTGGGGAGGTTTCGTCTTATGTCTGCAGCACCCGGGATCTCCTAGGAGCCCTTCGAGAGTCTTCCTCGAGTCCCTCCCAGTGCGGGCAGCGAGGGAAAGGCGGGGGTTGGGCTGGAAACGCAGGTAGCATCTAGTGCCTCCCCATGGACGGGGGAGGTAATTAGCGGACTTCCCCCTGCCAGGGAACACCTGTGACACCAGGCAGCTGCGTGGAGTGCGGCCCCGAACCTCCCCCACACAGTCAACCGTGTTCCGGAATTCTGAGTGTGGGGAGGTTCCGTCTTCTGTCTGCAGAACTCGGGATCTCCTAGGAGCCCTTCGAGTGACTTCCCAGAGTCCCTCCCTGTGCTGGCTGCCGGGGAAAGGTGGGGGTTGTGCTGGAAACGCAGGTAGCATCTACTGCCTCCCCATGGACAGGGGAGGTAATTAGCGGACTTCCACCTGCCAGGGAACACCTGTGAC
The DNA here is from genome assembly GCF_048773025.1 of Camelus bactrianus. Lineage (NCBI taxonomy): Eukaryota > Metazoa > Chordata > Mammalia > Artiodactyla > Camelidae > Camelus > Camelus bactrianus. The sequence continues at coordinate 6,693,985 of NW_027413957.1, read as the reverse complement.
ACCAGGCAGCAGCGTGGAGTGCGGCCCCGAACCTTCCCCACACAGTCAGCCGTGTTCCGGAATTCTGAGTGTGGGGAGGTTCCGTCTTATGTCTGCAGCACCCGGGATCTCCTAGGAGCCCTTCGAGAGTCTTCCCCGAGTCCCTCCCAGTGCGGGCAGCCGGGAAAGGCGGGGGTTGGGCTGGAAACGCAGGTAGCATCTAGTGCCTCCCCATGGACAGGGGAGGTAATTAGCGGACTTCCCCCTGCCAGGGAACACCTGTGACACCAGGCAGCTACGTGGAGTGCGGCCCTAAACCTCACCCACACAGTCACACGTGTTCCGGAATTCTGAGTGTGGGGAGGTTCCGTCTTCTGTCTGCAGCACCCGGGTTCTCCTAGGAGCCCTTCGAGTGTCTTCCCCAAGTCCATCCCTGTGCGGGCGGCTGGGGAAAGGAAGGGTTTGGGCTGGAAAAGCAGGTAGCATCTAGTGCCTCCCCATGGACAGGGGAGGTAATTAGCGGTCTTCCCCCTACCAGGGAACACCTGTGACACCAGGAAGCTTTGAGGAGGGCGGCCCTAAACCTCACCCACACAGCCACCCGTGTTCCGGAATTCTGATTGTGGGGAGGTTCCGTCTTATGTCTGCAGCACCCGGGTTCTCCTAGGAGCCCTTCGAGAGTCTTCCTCAAGTCCCTCCCTGTGCGGGCTGCTGGGGAAATGCGGGGGTTGGGCTGGAAAAGCAGGTAGCATCTAGTGCCTCCCCATGGACATGGGAGGTAATTAGCGGAATTCCCCCTGCCAGGGAACACCTGTGACACCAGGCAGCTGCGTGGAGGGCGGCCCCGAACCTTCCCCACCCAGTCAGCCGTGTTCCGGATTTCTGAGTGTGGGGAGGTTCCGTCTTATATCTGCAGCACCCGGGATCTCCTAGGAGCCCTTCGAGAGTCTTCCCCGAGTCCCTCACAGTGCGGGCAGCCAGGGAAAGGCGGGGGTTGGGCTGGAAAAGCACGTAGAATCTAGTGCCTCCCCATGGACAGGGGAGGTAATTAGCGGACTTCCCCCTACCAGGGAACACCTGTGACTACAGGCAGATGCGTGGAGTGCGGCCCCGAACCTCCCCCACACAGTCAACCGTGTTCCGGAATTCTGAGTGTGGGGAGGTTCCGTCTTCTGTCTGCAGCACCCGGGATCTCCGAGGAGCCCTTGGAGTGTCTTCCCAGAGTCCCTCCCTGTGCGGGCTGCCGGGGAAAGGAGGGGGTTTTGCTGGAAACGCAGGTAGCATCTAGTGCCTCCCCATGGACAAGGGAGGTAATTAGCGGACTTCCGCCTGCCAGGGAACACCTGTGACACCAGGCAGATGCGTGGAGGGCGGCCCCGAACCTCCCCCACACAGTCAGCCGTGTTCCGGAATTCTGAGTGTGGGGAGGTTCCGTCTTTTGTCTGCAGCACCCGGGTTCTCCTAGGAGCCCTTCGAGTGTCTTCCCCAATTCCCTCCCTGTGCGGGCTGCAGGGGAAAGGAGGGGGTTGGGCTGGAAAAGCAGGTAGCATCTAGTGCCTCCCCATGGACAGGGGATGTAATTAGCGGTCTTCCCCCTACCAGGGAACACCTGTGACACCAGGCAGCTGCGTGGAGTGCGGCCCCGAACCTCCCCCACACAGTCACCCGTGTTCCGGAATTCTGAGTGTGGGGAGGTTCCGTCTTCTGTCTGCAGCACCCGGGATCTCCTAGGAGCCCTTCGAGTGTCTTCCCAGAGTCCCTCCCTGTGCGGGCTGCCGAGGAAAGGAGGGGGTTGTGCTGGAAACACAGGTAGCATCTAGTGCCTCCCCATGGACATGGGAGGTAATTTGCGGACTTCCAGCTGCCAGGGAACACCTGTGACACCAGGCAGCTGCGTGAAGGGCGGCCCCGAACCTTCCCCACACAGTCAGCCGTTTTCCGGAATTCTGAGTGTGGGGAGGTTCCGTCTTATGTCTGCAGCACCCGGGATCTCCTAGGAGCCTTTCGAGAGTCTTCCCCGAGTCACTCCCGGTGCGGGTACCCGGGGAATGGCGGGGGTTGGGCTGGAAACTCAGGTAGCATCTAGTGCCTCCCCATGGACAGGGGAGGTATTTAGTGGTCTTCCCCGTACCAGGAAACACCTGTGACACCAGGAAGCTGTGTGGAGGGCGGCCCTAAACCTCACCCACACTGTCACCTGTGTTCCGGGATTCTGAGTGTGGGGAGGTTCCGTCTTATGTCTGCAGCACCCGGATTCTCCTAGGAGCCCTTCGAGTGTCTTCCCCAATTCCCTCCCTGTGCGGGCTGCTGGGAAAAGCAGGGGGTTGGGCTGGAAATGCAGGTAGCATCTAGTGCCTCCCCATGGACAGGGGATGTAATTAGCGGTCTTCCCCCTACCAGGGAACACCAGTGACACCAGGCAGCTGCGTGGAGTGCGGCCCCGAAACTCCCCCACACAGTCACCCGTGTTCCGGAATTCTGAGTGTCGGGAGGTTCCGTCTTCTGTCTGCAGCACCCGGGATCTCCTACGAGCCCTTCGAGTGTCTTCCCAGATTCCCTCCCTGTGCGGGCTGCCGGGGAAAGGAGGGGGTTTTGCTGGAAACGCAGGTAGCATCTAGTGCCTCCCCATGGACATGGGAGGTAATTAGCCGACTTCCCCCTGCCAGGGATCACCTGTGACACCAGGCAGCTGCGTGAAGGGCGGCCCCGAACCTTCCCCACACAGTCAGCCGTTTTCCGGAATTCTGAGTGTGGGGAGGTTCCGTCTTATGTCTGCAGCACCCGGGATCTCCTAGGAGCCCTTCGAGAGTCTTCCCCGAGTCCCTCCCAGTGCGGGCAGCCAGGGAATGGCGGGGGTTGGACTGGAAACGCAGGTAGCATCTAATGCCTCCCCATGGACAGGGGAGGTATTTAGCGGACTTCCAGCTGCCAGGGAACACCTGTGACACCAGGCAGCTGCGTGGAGGGCGGCAACGAACCTCCCCCACACAGTCAACCGTGTTCCGGAATTCTGAGTGTGGGGAGGTTCCGTCTTCTGTCTGCAGCACCCGGGATCTCCTAGGAGCCCTTCGAGTGTCTTCCCAGTGTCCCTCCCTGTGCGGGCTGCCGGGGAAAGGAGGGGGTTTTGCTGGAAACGCAGGTAGCATCTAGTGCCTCCCCATGGACATGGGAGGTAATTAGCGGACTTCCACCTGCCAGGGAACACCTGTGACACCAGGCAGCTGCGTGGAGGGCGGCCCCGAACCTCCCCCACACAGTCATCCGTGTTCCGGAATTCTGAGTCTGGGGAGGTTCCGTCTTATGTCTGCAGCTCCCGGGATCCACTAGGAGCCCTTCGAGAGTCTTCCCCGAGTCCCTCCCTGTGCGGGCAGCCGGGGAACGGCGGGGTTTGGGCTGGAAAGGCAGGTAGAATCTAGTGCCTCCCCATGGACAAGGGAGGTAATTAGCGGACTTCCCCCTGACAGGGAACAACTGTGACACCAGGAAGCTGCGTGGAGTGCGGCCCTGAACCTCACCCACACAGTCACACGTGTTCCGGAATTCTGAGTGTGGGGAGGTTCCGTCTTATGTCTGCAGCATCTGGGTTCTCCTAGGAGCATTTGGAGTGTCTTCCCCCAGTCCCTCCGTGTGCGGGCTGCCGAGGAAAGGAGGGGGTTTTGCTGGAAACGCAGGTAGCATCTAGTGCCTCCCCATGGACAGGGGAGGTAATTAGCGGACTTCCCCCTACCAGGGAACACTTGAGACACCAGGCAGCTGCGTGGGGGGCGGCCCCGAACCTTCCCCACACAGTCAGCCGTGTTCCGGAATTCTGAGTGTGGGGAGGTTTCGTCTTATGTCTGCAGCACCCGGGATCTCCTAGGAGCCCTTCGAGAGTCTTCCTCGAGTCCCTCCCAGTGCGGGCAGCGAGGGAAAGGCGGGGGTTGGGCTGGAAACGCAGGTAGCATCTAGTGCCTCCCCATGGACGGGGGAGGTAATTAGCGGACTTCCCCCTGCCAGGGAACACCTGTGACACCAGGCAGCTGCGTGGAGTGCGGCCCCGAACCTCCCCCACACAGTCAACCGTGTTCCGGAATTCTGAGTGTGGGGAGGTTCCGTCTTCTGTCTGCAGAACTCGGGATCTCCTAGGAGCCCTTCGATTGACTTCCCAGAGTCCCTCCCTGTGCTGGCTGCCGGGGAAAGGTGGGGGTTGTGCTGGAAACGCAGGTAGCATCTACTGCCTCCCCATGGACAGGGGAGGTAATTAGCGGACTCCACCTGCCAGGGAACACCTGTGACACCAGGCAGCAGCGTGGAGTGAGGCCCCAAACCTTCCCCACACAGTCAGCCGTGTTCCGGAATTCTGAGTGTGGGGATGTTCCGTCTTATGTCTGCAGCACCCGGGATCTCCTAGGAGCCCTTCGAGAGTCTTCCCCGAGTCCCTCCCAGTGCGGGCAGCCGGGAAAGGCGGGGGTTGGGCTGGAAACGCAGGTAGCATCTAGTGCCTCCCCATGGACAGGGGAGGTAATTAGCGGACTTCCCCCTGCCAGGGAACACCTGTGACACCAGGCAGCTGCGTGGAGTGCGGCCCTAAACCTCACCCACACAGTCACACGTGTTCCGGAATTCTGAGTGTGGGGAGGTTCCGTCTTCTGTCTGCAGCACCCGGGTTCTCCTAGGAGCCCTTCGAGTGTCTTCCCCAAGTCCATCCCTGTGCGGGCTCCTGGGGAAAGGAGGGGGTAGGGATGGAAAAGCAGGTAGCATCTAATGCCTCCCCATGGACAGGGGAGGTAATTAGCGGTCTTCCCCCTACCAGGGAACACCTGTGACACCAGGAAGCTTTGAGGAGGGCGGCCCTAAACCTCACCCACACAGCCACCCGTGTTCCGGAATTCTGATTGTGGGGAGGTTCCGTCTTATGTCTGCAGCACCCGGGTTCTCCTAGGAGCCCTTCGAGAGTCTTCCTCAAGTCCCTCCCTGTGCGGGCTGCTGGGGAAATGCGGGGGTTGGGCTGGAAAAGCAGGTAGCATCTAGTGCCTCCCCATGGACAAGGGAGGTAATTAGCGGAATTCCCCCTGCCAGGGAACACCTGTGACACCAGGCAGCTGCGTGGAGGGCGGCCCCGAACCTTCCCCACCCAGTCAGCCGTGTTCCGGATTTCTGAGTGTGGGGAGGTTCCGTCTTATATCTGTAGCACCCGGGATCTCCTAGGAGCCCTTCGAGAGTCTTCCCCGAGTCCCTCACAGTGCGGGCAGCCAGGGAAAGGCGGGGGTTGGGCTGGAAAAGCACGTAGAATCTAGTGCCTCCCCATGGACAGGGGAGGTAATTAGCGGACTTCCCCCTACCAGGGAACACCTGTGACTACAGGCAGATGCGTGGAGTGCGGCCCCGAACCTCCCCCACACAGTCAACCGTGTTCCGGAATTCTGAGTGTGGGGAGGTTCCGTCTTCTGTCTGCAGCACCCGGGATCTCCTAGGAGCCCTTGGAGTGTCTTCCCAGAGTCCCTCCCTGTGCGGGCTGCCGGGGAAAGGAGGGGGTTTTGCTGGAAACGCAGGTAGCATCTAGTGCCTCCCCATGGACAAGGGAGGTAATTAGCGGACTTCCGCCTGCCAGGGAACACCTGTGACACCAGGCAGCTGCGTGGAATGCGGCCCCGAACCTCCCCCACACAGTCAGCCGTGTTCCGGAATTCTGAGTGTGGGGAGGTTCCTTCTTATGTCTGCAGCACCCGGGATCTCCTAGGAGCCCTTCGAGAGTCTTCCCCGATTCCCTCCCAGTGCGGGCAGCCGGGGAACGGCGGGGGTTGGGCTGGAAAAGCAGGTAGCATGTAGTGCCTCCCCATGGACAAGGGAGGTAATTAGCGGACTTCCCCCTGCCAGGGAACAACTGTGACACCAGGAAGCTGCGTGGAGTGCGGCCCTAAACCTCACCCACACAGTCACACGTGTTCCGGAATTATGAGTGAGGGGAGGTTCCGTCTTCTGTCTGCAGCACCCGGGTTCTACTAGGAGCCTTTCAAGTGTCTTCCCCCAGTCCCTCCCAGTGTGGGCAGCTGGGGAACGGCGGGGGTTGGCCCGGAAAAAGCAGGTAGCATCTTGTGCCTCCCCATGGTCAAGGAAGGTAATTAGCGGACTTCCCCCTGCCAGGGAACACCTGTGACACCAGGCAGCTGCGTGGAGGGCGGCCCCGAAACTCCCGCACACAGTCAACCGTGTTCCGGAATTCTGAGTGTGGGGAGGTTCCGTCTTCTGTCTGCAGCACCCGGGATCTCCTAGGAGCCCTTCGAGTGTTTTCCCCGAATCCCTCCCACTGCGGGCTGCCTGGGAAAGGCGGGTGTTGGGCTGGAAACTCAGGTAGCATCTAGTGCCTCCCCATGGACAAGGGAGGTAATTAGCGGACTTCCACCTGCCAGGGAACACCTGTGACACCAGGCAGCTGCGTGGAGGGCGGCCCCGAACCTCCCCCACACAGTCAGCCATTTTCCGGAATTCTGAGTGTTGGGAGGTTCCGTCTTATGTCTGCAGCACCCGGGATCTCCTAGGAGCCCTTCGAGAGTCTTCCACGAGTCCCTCCCAGTGCGGGCAGCCGGGGAACGGCGGGGGTTGGGCTGGAAAAGCAGGTAGCATCTAGTGCCTCCCCATGGACAGGGGAGGTAATTAGCGGACTTCCCCCTGCCAGGGAACAACTGTGACACCAGGAAGCTGCGTGGAGTGCGGCCCTAAACCTCACCCACACAGTCACACGTGTTCCGGAATTCTGAGTGTGGGGAGGTTCCGTCTTCTGTCTGCAGCACCCGGGTTCTCCTAGGAGCCTTTCGAGTGTCTTCCCCCAGTCCCTCCCTGTGCGGGATGCCGGGGAAAGGAGGGGGTTGTGCTGGAAACGCAGGTAGCATCTAGTGCCTCCCCATGGACAGGGGAGGTAATTAGCGGACTTCCACCTGCCAGGGAACACCTGTGACCCCAGGCAGCAGCGTGGAGGGCGGCCCCGAACCTCCCCCACACAGTCAGCCGAGTTCCGGAATTCTGAGTGTGGGGAGGTTCCGTCTTATGTCTGCAGCACCCGTGATCTCCTAGGAGCCCTTCGAGAGTCTTCCTCAAGTCCCTCCCTGTGCGGGCAGCCGGGGAACGGCGGGGGTTGGGCTGGAAAAGCAGGTAGCATCTAGTGCCTCCCCATGGACAAGGGAGGTAATTAGCGGACTTCCCCCTGCCAGGGAACAACTGTGACACCAGGAAGCTGTGTGGAGGGCGGCCCTAAACCTCACCCACACAGTCAGCCGTGTTCCGGAATTCTGAGTGTGTGGACGTTCCGTCTTATGTCTGCAGCACCCGGGTTCTCCTAGGAGCCCTTCGAGTGTCTTCCCCAAGTCCATCCCTGTGCGGGCGGCTGGAGAAAGGAGGGGGTTGGGCTGGAAAAGCAGGTAGCATCTAGTGCCTCCCCATGGACAGGGGAGGTAATTAGCGGTCTTCCCCCTACCAGGGAACACCTGTGACACCAGGAAGCTTTGAGGAGGGCGGCCCTAAACCTCACCCACACAGTCACCCGTGTTCCGGAATTCTGAGTGTGGGGAGGTTCCGTCTTCTGTCTGCAGCACCCGGGTTCTCCTAGGAGCCTTTCGAGTGTATTCCCCCAGTAACTCCCTGTGCGGGCTGCCGGGGAAAGGCGGGGGTTGGGCTGGAAAAGCAGGTAGCATCTTGTGCCTCCCCATGGACAAGGGAGGTAATTAGCGGACTTCCCCCTGCCAGGGAACACCTGTGACACCAGGCAGCTGCGTAGAGGACGGCCACGAACCTCCCCCACACAGTCAGCCGTGTTCCGGAATTCTGAGGGTGTGGAGGTTCCGTCTTAAGTCTGCAGCACCCGGGTTCACCTAGGAGCACTTCGAGTGTCTTCCCCCAGTCCCTCACTGTGCGGGCTGCCGGGGAATTGCGGAGGTTGGGCTGGAAAAGCAGGTAGCATCTTGTGCCTCCCCATGGACAAGGGAGGAAATTAGCGGACTTCCCCCTGCCAGGGAACACTTGTGACACCAGGCAGCAGCGTGGAGGGCGGCCCCGAACCTCCCCCACACAGTCAACCGTGTTCCGGAATTCTGAGTGTGGGGAGGTTCCGTCTTTTGTCTGCAGCACCCGGGATCTCCTAGGAGCCCTTCGAGAGTCTTTCCCGAGTCACTCCCGGTGCGGGCAGCCGTGGAAAGGTTGGGGTTGGGCTGGAAATTCAGGTAGCATCTAGTGCCTCCCAATGGACAGGGGAGGTAATAAGCGGTCTTCCCCCTACCAGGAAACAACTGTGACACCAGGAAGCTGTGTGGAGGGCGGCCCTAAACCTCACCCACACAGTCACCCGTGTTCCGGAATTCTGAGTGTGGGGAGGTTCCGTTTATGTCTGCAGTACCCGGGTTCTCCTAGGAGTCCTTCGAGTGTCTTCCCCAAGTCCATCCCTGTGCGGGCGGCTGGAGAAAGGAGGGGGTTGGGCTGGAAAAGCAGGTAGCATCTAGTGCCTCCCCATGGACAGGGGAGGTAATTAGCGGTCTTCCCCCTACCACGGAACACCTGTGACACCAGGAAGCTTTGAGGAGGGCGGCCCTAAACCTCACCCACACAGTCACCCGTGTTCCGGAATTCTGATTGTGGGGAGGTTCCGTCTTATGTCTGCAGCACCCGGGTTCTCCTAGGAGCCCTTCGAGAGTCTTCCTCAAGTCCCTCCCTGTGCGGGCTGCTGGGGAAATGCGGGGGTTGGGCTGGAAAGCAGGTAGCATCTAGTGCCTCCCCATGGACAAAGGAGGTAATTAGCGGACTTCCCCCTGCCAAGGAACACCTGTGACACCAGGCAGCTGCGTGGAGGGCGGCCCCGAACCTTCCCCACACAGTCAGCCGTGTTCCGGAATTCTGAGTGTGGGGAGGTTCCGTCTTCTGTCTGCAGCACCCGGGATCTCCTAGGAGCCCTTCGAGTGTCTTCCCCGAGTCCCTCACAGTGCGGGCAGACAGGGAAAGGCGGGGGTTGGGCTGGAAAAGCAGGTAGAATCTAGTGCCTCCCCATGGACAAGGGAGGTAATTAGCGGACTTCCACCTGCCAGGGAACACCTGTGACACCAGGCAGCTGCGTGGAGGGCGGCCCCGATCCTCCCCCACACAGTCAGCCGTGTTCCGGAATTCTGAGTGTGGGGAGGTTCCTTCTTATGTCTGCAGCACCCGGGATCTCCTAGGAGCCCTTCGAGAGTCTTCCCCGAGTCCCTCCCAGTGCGGGCAGCCGGGGAACGGCGGGGGTGGGCTGGAAAAGCAGGTAGCATCTAGTGCCTCCCCATGGACAAGGGAGGTAATTAGCGGACTTCCCCCTGCCAGGGAACAACTGTGAAACCAGGAAGCTGCGTGGAGTGCGGCCCTAAACCTCACCCACACACTCACACGTGTTCCGGAATTGTGAGTGAGGGGAGGTTCCGTCTTCTGTCTGCAGCACCCGGGTTCTCCTAGGAGCCTTTCGAGTGTCTTCCCTCAGTCCCTCCCTGTGCGGGCTGCCGGGGAATGGAGGGGGTTGTGCTGGAAACGCAGGTAGCATCTAGTGCCTCCCCATGGACAGGGGAGGTAATTAGCGGACTTCCACCTGCCAGGGAACACCTGTGAGATCAGGCAGCTGCGTGGAGGGCGGCCCTGAAACTCCCCCACACAGTCAACCGTGTTCCGGAATTCTGAGTGTGGGGAGGTTCCGTCTTCTGTCTGCAGCACCCGGGATCTCCTAGGAGCCCTTCGAGTTTCTTACCAGAGTCCCTCCCTGTGCGGGCTGCCGGGGAAAGGAGGGGGTTTTGCTGGAAACGCAGGTAGCATCTAGTGCTTCCCCATGGACAGGGGAGGTAATTAGCGGACTTCCACCTGCCAGGGAACAACTGTGACACCAGGAAGCTGCGTGCAGTGCGGCCCTTAACCTCACCCACACAGTCACATTTGTTCCGGAATTCTGAGTGTGGGGAGGTTCCGTCTTCTGTCTGCAGCACCCGGGTTCTCCTAGGAGCCTTTCGAGATTCTTCCCCCAGTCCCTCCCTGTGCGGGATGCCGGGGAAAGGAGGGGGTTCTGCTGGAAACGCAGGTAGCATCTAGTGCCTCCCAATGGACAGGGGAGGTAATTAGCGGACTTCCACCTGCCAGGGAACACCTGTGACACCAGGCAGCTGCGTGGAGGGCGGCCCCGAACCTCCCCCACACAGTCAACGGTGTTCCGGAATTCAGAGTGTGGGGAGGTTCCGTCTTCTGTCTGCAGCACCCGGGATCTCCTAGGAGCCCTTCGAGTGTCTTCCCAGAGTCCCTCCCTGTGCGGGCTGCCGGGGAAAGGAGTGGGTTGTGCTGGAAACGCAGGTAGCATCTAGTGCTTCCCCATGGACAGGGGAGGTAATTAGCGGACTTCCACCTGCCGGGGAACACCTGTGACACAAGGCAGCTGCGTGGAGGGCGGCCCTAAACCTCACCCACACAGTCACCCGTGTTCCGGAATTCTGAGTGTGGGGAGGTTCCGTCTTATGTCTGCAGCACCCGGGTTCTCCTAGGAGCCCTTCGAGTGTCTTCCCCAAGTCCCTCCCTGTGCGGGCTGGTGGGGAAAGGAGGGGGTTGTGCTGGAAACGCAGGTAGCATCTAGTGCCTCCCCATGGACATGGGAGGTAATTAGCGGACTTCCCCCTGCCAGGGAACACCTGTGACACCAGGCAGCTGCGTAGAGGGCGGCCACGAACCTCCCCCACACAGTCAGCCGTGTTCCGGAATTCTGAGGGTGGGGAGGTTCCGTCTTATGTCTGTAGAACCCGGATTCACCTAGGAGCCCTTCGAGTGTCTTCCCCCAGTCCCTCACTCTGCGGGCTGCCGGGGAATAGCGGAGGTTGGGCTGGAAAAGCAGGTAGCATCTTGTGCCTCCCCATGGACAAGGGAGGAAATTAGCGGACTTCCCCCTGCCAGGGAACACCTGTGACACCAGGCAGCCGCGTGGAGGGCGGCCCCGAACCTCCCCCACACAGTCATCCGTGTTCCGGAATTCTGAGTGTGGGTAGGTTCCGTCTTCTGTCTGCAGCACCCGGGTTCTCCTAGGAGCCATTCGAGTGTCTTCCACAAGTCCCTCCCTGTGCGGGCTGCTGGGGAAAGGAGGGGGTTGGGCTGGAAAAGCAGGTAGCATCTAGTGCCTCCCCATGGACAGGGGAGGTAATTAGCGGTCTTCCCCCTACCAGGGAACACCTGTGACACCAGGAACCTGTGTGGAGGGCGTCCCTAATCCTCAACAACACAGTCACCCGTGTTCCGGAGTTCTGAGTGTGGGGAGGTTCCGTCTTATGTCTGCAGCACCCGGGTTCTCCTAGGAGCCCTTCGAGTGTCTTCCCCAAGTCCCTCCCTGTGCGGGCTGCTGGGGAAAGGCGGGGGTTGGGCTGGAAATGCAGGTAGCATCTAGTGACTCCCCATGGACAAGGAAGGTAATTAGCGGACTTCCCCCTGCCAGGGAACACCTGTGACACCAGGCAGCTTCGTGGAGTGCGGCCCCGAACCTTCCCCACACAGTCAGCCGTGTTCCGGAATTCTGATTGTGGGGAGGTTCCGTCTTATGTCTGCAGCACCCGGGATCTCCTAGGAGCCCTTCGAGAGTCTTCCCCGAGTCCCTCCCAGTGCGGGCAGCCAGGGAAAGGCGGGGGTTGGGCTGGAAACGCAGGTAGCATCTAGTGCCTCCCCATGGACAAGGGAGGTAATTAGCGGTCTTCCACCTGCCAGGGAACACCTGTGACACAAGGCAGCTGCGTGGAGGGCGGCCCCGGACCTCCCCCACACAGTCAACCGTGTTAAGGAATTCTGAGTGTGGGGAGGTTCCGTCTTCTGTCTGCAGCACCCGGGATCTCCTAGGAGCCCTTCGAGTGTCTTCCCAGAGTCCCTCACTGTGCGGGCTTCCGGGGAAAGGAGGGGGTTGTGCTGGAAACGCTGGTAGCATCTAGTGCCTCCCCATGGACAGGGGAGGTAATTAGCGGACTTCCACCTGCCAGGGATCACCTGTGACACCAGGCAGCTGCGTGGAGTGCGGCCCCGAACCTCCCCCACACAGTCAGCCGTGTTCCGGAATTCTGAGTGTTGGGAGGTTCCGTCTTATGTCTGCAGCACCTGGGATCTCCTAGGAACCCTTCGAGAGACTTCCCCGAGTCCCTCCCAGTGCGGGCAGCCGGGGAAAGGCGGGGGTTGGGCTGGAAAAGCAGGTAGCATCTAGAGCCTCCTCATGGACAGGGGAGGTAATTAGCGGACTTTCCCCTGCCAGGGAACACCTGTGACAACAGGCAGCTGCGTGGAGGGCGGCCCCGAACCTCCCCCACTCAGTCAACCGTGTTCCGGAATTCTGAGTGTGGGGAGGTTCCGTCTTCAGTCTGCAGCACCCGGGATCTCCTAGGAGCCCTTCGAGTGTCTTCCCAGAGTCCCTCCCTGTGCGGGCTGCCGGGGAAAGGAGGGGGTTGTGCTGGAAACGCAGGTAGCATCAGGTGCCTACCCATGGACAGGGGAGGTAATTAGCGAAATTCCACCTTCCAGGGAACACCTGTGACACAAGGCAGCTGCGTGGAGGGCGGCCCCGAACCTCCCCCACACAGTCATCCGTGTTCCGGAATTCTGAGTGTGGGGACGTTCCGTCTTCTCTCTGCAGCACCCGGGATCTCCTAGGAGCCCTTCGAGAGTCTTCCCCGAGTCCCTCCCAGTTCGGGCAGCCGGGAAAAGGCGGGGGTTGGGCTGGAAAATCAGGTAGCATCTAGTGCCTCCCCATGGACAGGGGAGGTAATTAGCGGTCTTCCCCCTACCAGGGAACACCTGTAACACCAGGAAGCTGTGTGGACGGCGGCCCTAATCCTCACCCACACAGTCACCCGTGTTCCGGAATTCTGAGTGTGGGGAGGTTCCGTCTTCTGTCTGCAGCACCCGGGATCTCCTAGGATCCTTTCGAGTGTCTTCCCAGAGTCCCTCCCTTAGCGGGCTGCCGGGGAAAGGAGGGGGTTGTGCTGGAAACGCAGGTAGCATCTAGTGCCTCCCCATGGACATGGGAGGTAATTAGCGGACTTCCCCCTGCCAGGGATCACCTGTGACACCAGGCAGCTGCGTGAAGGGCGGCCCCGATCCTTCCCCACACAGTCAGCCGTGTTCCGGAATTCTGAGTGTGGGGAGGTTCCGTGTTATGTCTGCAGCACCCAGGATCTCCTAGGAGCCTTTCGAGAGTCTTCCCCGAGTCCCTCAAATTGCGGGCAGCCAGGGAAAAGCGGGGGTTGGGCTGGAAACGCAGGTAGCATCTAGTGCCTCCCCATGGACAGGGGAGATAATTAGCGGACTTCCCCCTGCCAGGGAACACCTGTGACACCAGGCAGCTGCGTGGAGGCTGGCCCCGAACCTCCCCCACACAGTCAACCGTGTTCCGGAATTCTGAGTGTGGGGAGGTTCCGTCTTCTGTCTGCAGCACCCGGGTTCTCCTAGGAGCTTTTCGAGTGTCTTCCCCGAGTCCCTCCCTGTGCAGGCTGCCTGGGAAAGGATGGGGTTTTGCTGGAAGCGCAGGTAGCATCTAGTGCCTCCCCATGGACAGGGGAGGTAATTAGCGGACTTCCACCTGCCAGGGAACACCTGTAACACCAGGCAGCTGCGTGGAGGGCGACCCCGAACCTCCCCCACAGAGTCAACCGTGTTCCGGAATTCTGAGTGTGGGGAGGTTCCGTCTTATGTCTGCAGCACCCGGGTTCTCCTAGGAGCCCTTCGAGTGTCTTCCCCAAGTCCCTACGTGTGCGGGCTGCTGGGGAAAGGAGGGGGTTGGGCTGGAAAAGCAGGTAGCATCTAGTGCCTCCCCATGGACAGGGGAGGTAATTAGCGGACTTCCACCTGCCAGGGAACACCTGTGACACAAGGCAGCTGCGTGGAGTGCGGCCCCGAAACTCCCCCACACAGTCATCCGTGTTCCGGAATTCTGAGTGTGGGGAGGTTCCGTCTTCTGTCTGCAGCACACGGGATCTCCTAGGAGCCCTTCGAGAGTCTTCCCCGAGTCACTCCCGGTGCGGGCAGCCGGGGAAATGCGGGGGTTGGGCTGGAAACTCAGGTAGCATCTAGTGCCTCACCATGGACAGGGGAGGTAATTAGCGGTCTTTCACCTACCAGGGAACACCTGTGACACCAGGAAGCTGTGTGGAGGGCGGCCCTAAACCCCACCCACACAGTCACCCGTGTTCCGGAATTCTGAGTGTGGGGAGGTTCCGTCTTATGTCTGCAGCACCCGGGTTCTCCTAGGAGCCCTTCGAGTGTCTTCCCCAAGGCCCTCCCTTTGCGGGCTGCTGGGGAAAGGAGGGGGTTGGGCTGGAAAAGCAGGTAGCATCTAGTGCCTCCCCATGGACAGGGGAGGTAATTAGCGGTCTCCCCCTACCAGGGAACACCTGTGACACCAGGAAACTGTGTGGAGGGCGGCCCTAAACCTCCCCCACACAGTCAGCCGTGTTCCGGAATTCTGAGTGTGGGGAGGTTCCGTCTTATGTCTGCAGCACCCGGGTTCACCTAGGAGCCGTTCGAGTGTCTTCCCCCAGTCCCTCACTGTGCGGGCTGCTGGGAAATGGCGGAGGTTTGGCTGGAAAAGCAGGTAGCATCTTGTGCCTCCCCATGGACAAGGGAGGTAATTAGCGGACTTCCCCCTGCCAGGGAACACCTGTGACACCAGGCAGCTGCGTGGAGGGCGGCCCCGAAAATCCCCCACACAGTCAACCGTGTTCCGGAATTCTGAGTGTGGGGAGGTTCCGTCTTCTGTCTGCAGCACCCGGGATCTCTTAGGAGCCCTTCGAGTGTCTTCCCAGAGTCCCTCCCTTTGCGGGCTGCCAGGAAAAGGAGGGGGTTGTGCTGGAAACGCAGGTAGCATCTAGTGCCTCCCCATGGACAGGGGAGGTAATTAGCGGACTTCCACCTGCCAGGGAACACCTGTGACACAAGGCAGCTGCGTGGAGGGCGGCCCCGAACATCCCCCACACAGTCATCCGTGTTCCGGAATTCTGAGTGTGGGGAGGTTCCGTCTTATGTCTGCAGCAACCGGGTTCTCCTAGGAGCCCTTCGAGTGTCTTCCCCAAGTCCCTCCCTGTGCGGGCTGCTGGGGAAAGGCGGGGGTTGGGCTGGAAAAGCAGGTAGCATGTAGTGCCTCCCCATGGACAAGGGAGGTAATTAGCGGATTTCACCCTGCCAGGGAACACCTGTGACAACAGGCAGCTGCGTGGAGGGCGGCCCAGAACCTTCCCCACACAGTCAGCCGTGTTCCGGAATTCTGAGTGTGGGGAGGTTCCGTCTTCTGTCTGCAGCACCCGGGTTCTCCTAGGAGCCCTTCGAGTGTCTTCCCCAAGTCCCTCCCTGTGCGGGCTTCTGGGGAAAGGAGGGGGTTGGGCTGGAAAAGCAGGTAGCATCTAGTGCCTCCCCATGGACAGGGGAGGTAATTAGCGGTCTTCCCCCTACCAGGGAACACTTGTGACACCAGGAAGCTGTGTTGGGGGCGGCCCTAAACCTCACCCACACTATCACCCGTGTTCCGGAATTCTGAGTGTGTGGAGGTTCCGTCTTATGTCTGCATCTCCCGGGATCTCCTAGGAGCCTTTCGAGTGTCTTCCCCGAATCCCTCCCACTGCAGGCTGCCGGGGAAAGGCGGGGGTTGTGCTGGAAACTCAGGTAGCATCTAGTGCCTCCTCATGGACAGGGGAGGAAATTAGCGGTCTTCCCCCTGCAAGGGAACACCTGTGACACCAGGAAGCTGCGTGGAGGGCGGCCCCGGACCTCCCCCACACAGTCAGCCGTGTTCCGGAAATCTGAGTGTGGGGAGGTTCCGTCTTATGTCTGCAGCACCCGGGTTCACCTAGGAGCCCTTCGAGTGTCTTAGCCCAGTCCCTCACTGTGCGGGCTGCCGGGGAATGGCGGAGGTTGGGCTGGAAAAGCAGGTAGCATCTTGTGCCTCCCCATGGACAAGGGAGGTAATAAGCGGTCTTCCCCCTGCCAGGGAACACCTGTGACACCAGGCAGCTGCGTGGAGTGCGGCCCCGAACCTCCTCCACACAGTCAACCGTGTTCCGGAATTCTGAGTGTGGGGAGGTTCCGTCTTCTGTCTGCAGCACCCGGGATCTCCTAGGAGCCCTTCGAGTGTCTTCCCAGAGTCCCTACCTGTGCGGGCTGCCGGGGAAAGGCGGGGGTTGGGCTAGAAACTCAGGTAGCATCTAGTGCCTCCCCATGGACAGGGGTGGTAATTAGCGGTCTTCCCCCTACCAGGGAACACCTGTGACACCAGGAAGCTGTGTGGAGGGCGGCCCTAAACCTCACCCACACAGTCACCCGTGTTCCGGAATTCTGATTGTGGGGAGATTCCGTCTTATGTCTGCAGCACCCGGGTTCTCCTAGGAGCCATTCGAGTGTCTTCCCCAAGTCCCTCCCTGTGCGGGCTGCTGGGGAAAAGCGGGGGTTGGGCTGGAAAAGCAGGTAGCATCTAGTGCCTCCCCATGGACAAGGGAGGTAATTAGCGGATTTCCACCTGCCAGGGAACACCTGTGACACCAGGCAGCTGCGTGGAGGGCGGCCCAGAACCTTCCCCACACAGTCAGCCGTGTTCCGGAATTCTGAGTGTGGGGAGGTTCCGTCTTATGTCTGCAGCACCCGGGATCTCCTAGGAGCCCTTCGAGACTCTTTCCCGAGTCCCTCCCAGTGCGGGCAGCCAGGGAAAGGCGGGGGATGGGCTGGAAACGCAGGTAGCATCTAGTGCCTCCCCATGGACAAGGGATGTAATTAGCGGACTTCCACCTGCCAGGGAACACCTGTGACACAAGGCAGCTGCGTGGAGTGCGGCCCAGAACCTCCACCACACAGTCAACCGTGTTCCGGAATTCTGAGTGTGGGGAGATTCCGTCTCCTGTTTGCAGCACCCGGTATCTCCTAGGAGCCCTTCGAGAGTCTTCCCCGAGTCCCTCCCAGTGCGGGCAGCCGGGGAAAGGCGGGGGTTGGGTTGGAAACTCAGGTAGAATCTAGTGCCTCCCCATGGACAGGGGAGGTAATTAGCGGTCTTCCCCCTACCAGGGAACACCTGTGACACCAGGAAGCTGTGTGGAGGGCGGCCCTAAACCTCACCCACACAGTCACCCGTGTTCCGGAATTCTGAGTGTGGGGAGGTTCCGTCTTCGGTCTGCAGCACCCGGGATCTCCTAGGAGAACTTCGAGTGTCTTCCCAGAGTCCCTCCCTGTGCGGGCTGCTGGGGAAATGCGGGGGTTGTGCTGGAAAAGCAGTTAGCATCTAGTGCCTCCCCATGGACAAGGGAGGTAATTAGCGGACTTCCCCCTGCCAGGGAACACCTGTGACACAAGGCAGCTGCGTGCAGGGCGGCTCCGAACCATCCCCATAAAGTCAGCCGTGTTCCGGAATTCTGAGTGTGGGGAGGTTCCGTCTTATGTCTGCAGCACCCGGGATCTCCTAGGAGCCCTTCGACAGTCTGCGCCCAGTCCCTCACTGTGCGGGCTGCCGGGGAATGGCGGAGGTTGGGCTGGAAAAGCAGGTAGAATCTTGTGCCTCCCCATGGACAGGGGAGGTAATTAGCGGTCTTCCCCCTACCAGGGAACACCTGTGACACCAGGAAGCTGCGTGGAGTGCGGCCCTAAACCTCACCAACACAGTCACACGTGTTCCGGAATTCTGAGTGTGGGGAGGTTCCGTCTTCTGTCTGCAGCACCCGGGTTCTCCTAGGAGCCTTTCGAGTTTCTTCCCCCAGTCCCTCCCTGTGCGGGCTGCCTGGGAAATGCGGGGGTTGGGCTGGAAAAGCAGGTAGCATCTTGTGCCTCCCCATGGACAAGGGAGGTAATTAGCGGACTTCCCCCTGCCAGGGAACACCTGTGACACCAGGCAGCTGCGTGGAGGGCGGCCCCGAACCACCCCCACACAGTCACACGTGTTCCGGAAATCTGAGTGTGGGGAGGTTCCGTCTTCTGTCTGCAGCACCCGGGATCTCCTAGGAGCCCTTCGAGTGTCTTCCCAGAGTCCCTCCCTGTGCGGGCTGCAGGGGAAAGGAGGGGGTTGTGCTGGAAACGCAGGTAGCTTCTAGTGCCTCCCCATGGACAGGGGAGGTAATTAGCGAACTTCCACCTGCCAGGGAACACCTGTGACACAAGGCAGCTGCGTCGAGGGCGGCCCCGATCCTCCCCAACACAGTCATCCGTGTTCCGGAATTCTGAGTGTAGGGAGGTTCCGTCTTCTGTCTGCAGCACCCGGGATCTCCTAGGAGCCTTTCGAGAGTCTTCCCCGAGTCCCTCCCATTGCGGGCAGCCGGGAAAAGGCGGGGGTTGGGCTGGAAATTCAGGTAGCATCTAGTGCCTCCCCATGGACAGGGGAGGTAATTAGCGGTCTTCCCCCTACCAGGGAACACCTGTGACACAAGGCAGCTGCGTGGAGGGCGGCCCCGATCCTCCCCAACACAGTCATCCGTGTTCCGGAATTCTGAGTGTGGGGAGGTTCCGTCTTATGTCTGCAGCACCCGGGTTCTCCTAGGAGCCCTTCGAGTGTCTTCCCCAAGTCCCTCCCTGTGCGGGTTGCTGGGGAAATGCGGGGGTTGGGCTGGAAAAGCAGGTAACATCTAGTGCCTCCCCATGGACTAGGGAGGTAATTAGCGGACTTCCCCCTTCCAGGGAACACCTGTGACACCAGGCAGCTGCGTGGAGTGCGGCCCCGAACCTCCCCCACACAGTCAACCGTGTTCCGGAATTCTGAGTGTGGGGAGGTTCCGTCTTATGTCTGCAGCACCCGGGAACTCCTAGGAGCATTTCGAGAGTCTTCCCCGAGTCCCTCCCAGTGCGGGCAGGCGGGGAACGGCGGGGGTTGGTCTGGAAATTCAGGTAGCATCTAGTGCCTCCCCATGGACAGGGGAGGTAATTAGCGGCCTTCCCCCTACCAGGGAACACCTGTGACACCAGGAAACTGTTTGGAGGGCGGCCCTAAACCTCACCCACACAGTCACCCGTGTTCCGGAATTCTGAGTGTGGGGAGGATCCGTCTTTTGTTTGCAGCACCCGGGATCTCCTAGGAGCCCTTCGAGAGTCTTCACCGAGTCCGTCCCAGTGCGGGCAGCCGGGGAAAGGCGGGGGTTGGTTTGGAAACTCAGGTAGCATCTAGTGCCTCCCCATGAACAGGGGAGGTAATTAGCGGCCTTCCCCCTACCAGGGAACACCTGAGACACCAGGAAGCTGTGTGGAGGGCGTCCCTAAACCTCACCCACACAGTCACTCGTGTTCCGGAATTCTGAGTGTGGGGAGGTTCCGTCTTATGTCTGCAGCACCCGGGTTCTCGTAGGAGCCCTTCGAGTGTCTTCCCCAAGTCCCTCCCTGTGCGGGCTGCTGGGGAAAGGCGGGGGTTGGTCTGGAAAAGCAGTTAGCATCTAGTGCCTCCCCATGGACAAGGGAGGTAATTAGCGGACTTCCACCTGCCAGGGAACACCTGTGACACCAGGCAGCTGCGTGGAGGGCGGCCCCGAAACTCCCCCACACAGTCAACCGTATTCTGGAAATCTGAGTGTGGGGAGGTTCCGTCTTCTGTCTGCAGCACCCGGGATCTCCTAGGAGCCCTTCGAGTGTCTTCCCAGAGTCCCTCCCTTTGCGGGCTGCCAGGGAAAGAGGGGGTTGTGCTGGAAACGCAGGTAGCATCTAGTGCCTCCCCATGGACAGGGGAGGTAATTAGCGGACTTCCACCTGCCAGGGAACACCTGTGACACAAGGCAGCTGCGTGGAGGGCGGCCCCGAACCTCCCCCACACAGTCAGCCGTGTTCCGGAATTCTGAGTGTGGGGAGGTTCCGTCTTCTGTCTGCAGCACCCGGGATCTCCTAGGAGCCCTTCGAGAGTCTTCCCCGAGTCACTCCCAGTGCGGGCAGCCGGGGAAAGGCGGGGGTTGGGCTAGAAACTCAGGTAGCATCTAGTGCCTCCCCATGGACAGGGGAGGTAATTAGCGGTCTTCCCCCTACCAGGGAACACCTGTGACACCAGGAAGCTGTGTGGAGGGCGGCCCTAAACCTCACCCACACAGTCACCCGTGTTCCGGAATTCTGATTGTGGGGAGGTTCCGTCTTATGTCTGCAACACCCGGGTTCTCCTAGGAGCCCTTCGAGTGTCTTCCCCAAGTCCCTCCCTGTGCGGGCTGCTGGGGAAAAGCAGGGGTTGGGCTGGAAAAGCAGGTAGCATCTAGTGCCTCCCCATGGACAATGGAGGTAATTAGCGGATTTCCACCTGCCAGAGAACACCTGTGACACCAGGCAGCTTGTGGAGGGCTGCCCAGAACCTTCCCCACACAGTCAGCCGTGTTCCGGAATTCTGAGTTTGGGGAGGTTCCGTCTTATGTCTGCAGCACCCGGGATCTCCTAGGAGCCCTTCGAGACTCTTTCCCGAGTCCCTCCCAGTGCGGGCAGCCAGGGAAAGGCGGGGGATGGGCTGGAAACGCAGGTAGCATCTAGTGCCTCCCCATGGACAAGGGATGTAATTAGCGGACTTCCACCTGCCAGGGAACACCTGTGACACAAGGCAGCTGCGTGGAGTGCGGCCCAGAACCTCCACCACACAGTCAACCGTGTTCCGGAATTCTGAGTGTGGGGAGGTTCCGTTTTCTGTCTGCAGCACCCGGGATCTCCTAGGAGCCCTTCGAGAGTCTTCCCCGAGTCCCTCCCAGTGCGGGCAGCCGGGGATCGGCGGGGGTTGGGCTGGAAACGCAGGTAGCATCTAGTGCCTCCCCATGGACAAGGGATGTAATTAGCGGACTTCCACCTGCCAGGGAACACCTGTGACACAAGGCAGCTGCGTGGAGTGCGGCCCAGAACCTCCACCACACAGTCAACCGTGTTCCGGAATTCTGAGTGTGGGGAGATTCCGTCTCCTGTTTGCAGCACCCGGTATCTCCTAGGAGCCCTTCGAGAGTCTTCCCCGAGTCCCTCCCAGTGCGGGCAGCCGGGGAAAGGCGGGGGTTGGGTTGGAAACTCAGGTAGAATCTAGTGCCTCCCCATGGACAGGGGAGGTAATTAGCGGTCTTCCCCCTACCAGGGAACACCTGTGACACCAGGAAGCTGTGTGGAGGGCGGCCCTAAACCTCACCCACACAGTCACCCGTGTTCCGGAATTCTGAGTGTGGGGAGGTTCCGTCTTCGGTCTGCAGCACCCGGGATCTCCTAGGAGAACTTCGAGTGTCTTCCCAGAGTCCCTCCCTGTGCGGGCTGCTGGGGAAATGCGGGGGTTGTGCTGGAAATGCTGTTAGCATCTAGTGCCTCCCCATGGACAAGGGAGGTAATTAGCGGACTTCCCCCTGCTGGGAACACCTGTGACACAAGGCAGCTGCGTGCAGGGCGGCTCCGAACCATCCCCATAAAGTCAGCCGTGTTCCGGAATTCTGAGTGTGGGGAGGTTCCGTCTTATGTCTGCAGCACCCGGGATCTCCTAGGAGCCCTTCGACAGTCTTCGCCCAGTCCCTCACTGTGCGGGCTGCCGGGGAATGGCGGAGGTTGGGCTGGAAAAGCAGGTAGAATCTTGTGCCTCCCCATGGACAGGGGAGGTAATTAGCGGTCTTCCCCCTACCAGGGAACACCTGTGACACCAGGAAGCTGCGTGGAGTGCGGCCCTAAACCTCACCAACACAGTCACACGTGTTCCGGAATTCTGAGTGTGGGGAGGTTCCGTCTTCTGTCTGCAGCACCCGGGTTCTCCTAGGAGCCTTTCGAGATTCTTCCCCCAGTCCCTCCCTGTGCGGGCTGCCTGGGAAAGGCGGGGGTTGGGCTGGAAAAGCAGGTAGCATCTTGTGCCTCCCCATGGACAAGGGAGGTAATTAGCGGACTTCCCCCTGCCAGGGAACACCTGTGACACCAGGCAGCTGCGTGGAGGGCGGCCCCGAACCACCACCACACAGTCACACGTGTTCCGGAAATCTGAGTGTGGGGAGGTTCCGTCTTCTGTCTGCAGCACCCGGGATCTCCTAGGAGCCCTTCGAGTGTCTTCCCAGAGTCCCTCCCTGTGCGGGCTGCAGGGGAAAGGAGGGGGTTGTGCTGGAAACGCAGGTAGCTTCTAGTGCCTCCCCATGGACAGGGGAGGTAATTAGCGAACTTCCACCTGCCAGGGAACACCTGTGACACAAGGCAGCTGCGTCGAGGACGGCCCCGATCCTCCCCAACACAGTCATCCGTGTTCCGGAATTCTGAGTGTAGGGAGGTTCCGTCTTCTGTCTGCAGCACCCGGGATCTCCTAGGAGCCCTTCGAGAGTCTTCCCCGAGTCCCTCCCATTGCGGGCAGCCGGGAAAAGGCGGGGGTTGGGCTGGAAATTCAGGTAGCATCTAGTGCCTCCCCATGGACAGGGGAGGTAATTAGCGGTCTTCCCCCTACCAGGGAACACCTGTGACACAAGGCAGCTGCGTGGAGGGCGGCCCCGATCCTCCCCAACACAGTCATCCGTGTTCCGAAATTCTGAGTGTGGGGAGGTTCCGTCTTATGTCTGCAGCACCCGGGTTCTCCTAGGAGCCCTTCGAGTGTCTTCCCCAAGTCCCTCCCTGTGCGGGTTGCTGGGGAAATGCGGGGGTTGGGCTGGAAAAGCAGGTAGCATCTAGTGCCTCCCCATGAACAGGGGAGGTAATTAGCGGCCTTCCCCCTACCAGGGAACACCTGAGACACCAGGAAGCTGTGTGGAGGGCGTCCCTAAACCTCACCCACACAGTCACTCGTGTTCCGGAATTCTGAGTGTGGGGAGGTTCCGTCTTATGTCTGCAGCACCCGGGTTCTCGTAGGAGCCCTTCGAGTGTCTTCCCCAAGTCCCTCCCTGTGCGGGCTGCTGGGGAAAGGCGGGGGTTGGTCTGGAAAAGCAGTTAGCATCTAGTGCCTCCCCATGGACAAGGGAGGTAATTAGCGGACTTCCACCTGCCAGGGAACACCTGTGACACCAGGCAGCTGCGTGGAGGGCGGCCCCGAAACTCCCCCACACAGTCAACCGTATTCTGGAAATCTGAGTGTGGGGAGGTTCCGTCTTCTGTCTGCAGCACCCGGGATCTCCTAGGAGCCCTTCGAGTGTCTTCCCAGAGTCCCTCCCTTTGCGGGCTGCCAGGGAAAGAGGGGGTTGTGCTGGAAACGCAGGTAGCATCTAGTGCCTCCCCATGGACAGGGGAGGTAATTAGCGGACTTCCACCTGCCAGGGAACACCTGTGACACAAGGCAGCTGCGTGGAGGGCGGCCCCGAACCTCCCCCACACAGTCAGCCGTGTTCCGGAATTCTGAGTGTGGGGAGGTTCCGTCTTCTGTCTGCAGCACCCGGGATCTCCTAGGAGCCCTTCGAGAGTCTTCCCCGAGTCACTCCCAGTGCGGGCAGCCGGGGAAAGGCGGGGGTTGGGCTAGAAACTCAGGTAGCATCTAGTGCCTCCCCATGGACAGGGGAGGTAATTAGCGGTCTTCCCCCTACCAGGGAACACCTGTGACACCAGGAAGCTGTGTGGAGGGCGGCCCTAAACCTCACCCACACAGTCACCCGTGTTCCGGAATTCTGATTGTGGGGAGGTTCCGTCTTATGTCTGCAACACCCGGGTTCTCCTAGGAGCCCTTCGAGTGTCTTCCCCAAGTCCCTCCCTGTGCGGGCTGCTGGGGAAAAGCAGGGGTTGGGCTGGAAAAGCAGGTAGCATCTAGTGCCTCCCCATGGACAATGGAGGTAATTAGCGGATTTCCACCTGCCAGGGAACACCTGTGACACCAGGCAGCTTGTGGAGGGCTGCCCAGAACCTTCCCCACACAGTCAGCCGTGTTCCGGAATTCTGAGTTTGGGGAGGTTCCGTCTTATGTCTGCAGCACCCGGGATCTCCTAGGAGCCCTTCGAGACTCTTTCCCGAGTCCCTCCCAGTGCGGGCAGCCAGGGAAAGGCGGGGGATGGGCTGGAAACGCAGGTAGCATCTAGTGCCTCCCCATGGACAAGGGATGTAATTAGCGGACTTCCACCTGCCAGGGAACACCTGTGACACAAGGCAGCTGCGTGGAGTGCGGCCCAGAACCTCCACCACACAGTCAACCGTGTTCCGGAATTCTGAGTGTGGGGAGGTTCCGTTTTCTGTCTGCAGCACCCGGGATCTCCTAGGAGCCCTTCGAGAGTCTTCCCCGAGTCCCTCCCAGTGCGGGCAGCCGGGGATCGGCGGGGGTTGGGCTGGAAACGCAGGTAGCATCTAGTGCCTCCCCATGGACAAGGGATGTAATTAGCGGACTTCCACCTGCCAGGGAACACCTGTGACACAAGGCAGCTGCGTGGAGTGCGGCCCAGAACCTCCACCACACAGTCAACCGTGTTCCGGAATTCTGAGTGTGGGGAGATTCCGTCTCCTGTTTGCAGCACCCGGTATCTCCTAGGAGCCCTTCGAGAGTCTTCCCCGAGTCCCTCCCAGTGCGGGCAGCCGGGGAAAGGCGGGGGTTGGGTTGGAAACTCAGGTAGAATCTAGTGCCTCCCCATGGACAGGGGAGGTAATTAGCGGTCTTCCCCCTACCAGGGAACACCTGTGACACCAGGAAGCTGTGTGGAGGGCGGCCCTAAACCTCACCCACACAGTCACCCGTGTTCCGGAATTCTGAGTGTGGGGAGGTTCCGTCTTCGGTCTGCAGCACCCGGGATCTCCTAGGAGAACTTCGAGTGTCTTCCCAGAGTCCCTCCCTGTGCGGGCTGCTGGGGAAATGCGGGGGTTGTGCTGGAAATGCAGTTAGCATCTAGTGCCTCCCCATGGACAAGGGAGGTAATTAGCGGACTTCCCCCTGCTGGGAACACCTGTGACACAAGGCAGCTGCGTGCAGGGCGGCTCCGAACCATCCCCATAAAGTCAGCCGTGTTCCGGAATTCTGAGTGTGGGGAGGTTCCGTCTTATGTCTGCAGCACCCGGGATCTCCTAGGAGCCCTTCGACAGTCTTCGCCCAGTCCCTCACTGTGCGGGCTGCCGGGGAATGGCGGAGGTTGGGCTGGAAAAGCAGGTAGAATCTTGTGCCTCCCCATGGACAGGGGAGGTAATTAGCGGTCTTCCCCCTACCAGGGAACACCTGTGACACCAGGAAGCTGCGTGGAGTGCGGCCCTAAACCTCACCAACACAGTCACACGTGTTCCGGAATTCTGAGTGTGGGGAGGTTCCGTCTTCTGTCTGCAGCACCCGGGTTCTCCTAGGAGCCTTTCGAGATTCTTCCCCCAGTCCCTCCCTGTGCGGGCTGCCTGGGAAAGGCGGGGGTTGGGCTGGAAAAGCAGGTAGCATCTTGTGCCTCCCCATGGACAAGGGAGGTAATTAGCGGACTTCCCCCTGCCAGGGAACACCTGTGACACCAGGCAGCTGCGTGGAGGGCGGCCCCGAACCACCACCACACAGTCACACGTGTTCCGGAAATCTGAGTGTGGGGAGGTTCCGTCTTCTGTCTGCAGCACCCGGGATCTCCTAGGAGCCCTTCGAGTGTCTTCCCAGAGTCCCTCCCTGTGCGGGCTGCAGGGGAAAGGAGGGGGTTGTGCTGGAAACGCAGGTAGCTTCTAGTGCCTCCCCATGGACAGGGGAGGTAATTAGCGAACTTCCACCTGCCAGGGAACACCTGTGACACAAGGCAGCTGCGTCGAGGACGGCCCCGATCCTCCCCAACACAGTCATCCGTGTTCCGGAATTCTGAGTGTAGGGAGGTTCCGTCTTCTGTCTGCAGCACCCGGGATCTCCTAGGAGCCCTTCGAGAGTCTTCCCCGAGTCCCTCCCATTGCGGGCAGCCGGGAAAAGGCGGGGGTTGGGCTGGAAATTCAGGTAGCATCTAGTGCCTCCCCATGGACAGGGGAGGTAATTAGCGGTCTTCCCCCTACCAGGGAACACCTGTGACACAAGGCAGCTGCGTGGAGGGCGGCCCCGATCCTCCCCAACACAGTCATCCGTGTTCCGAAATTCTGAGTGTGGGGAGGTTCCGTCTTATGTCTGCAGCACCCGGGTTCTCCTAGGAGCCCTTCGAGTGTCTTCCCCAAGTCCCTCCCTGTGCGGGTTGCTGGGGAAATGCGGGGGTTGGGCTGGAAAAGCAGGTAACATCTAGTGCCTCCCCATGGACTAGGGAGGTAATTAGCGGACTTCCCCCTTCCAGGGAACACCTGTGACACCAGGCAGCTGCGTGGAGTGCGGCCCCGAACCTCCCCCACACAGTCAACCGTGTTCCGGAATTCTGAGTGTGGGGAGGTTCCGTCTTATGTCTGCAGCACCCGGGAACTCCTAGGAGCATTTCAAGAGTCTTCCCCGAGTCCCTCCCAGTGCGGGCAGGCGGGGAACGGCGGGGGTTGGTCTGGAAATTCAGGTAGCATCTAGTGCCTCCCCATGGACAGGGGAGGTAATTAGCGGCCTTCCCCCTACCAGGGAACACCTGTGACACCAGGAAACTGTTTGGAGGGCGGCCCTAAACCTCACCCACACAGTCACCCGTGTTCCGGAATTCTGAGTGTGGGGAGGATCCGTCTTTTGTTTGCAGCACCCGGGATCTCCTAGGAGCCCTTCGAGAGTCTTCACCGAGTCCGTCCCAGTGCGGGCAGCCGGGGAAAGGCGGGGGTTGGTTTGGAAACTCAGGTAGCATCTAGTGCCTCTCCATGAACAGGGGAGGTAATTAGCGGCCTTCCCCCTACCAGGGAACACCTGAGACACCAGGAAGCTGTGTGGAGGGCGTCCCTAAACCTCACCCACACAGTCACTCCTGTTCCGGAATTCTGAGTGTGGGGAGGTTCCGTCTTATGTCTGCAGAACCCGGGTTCTCGTAGGAGCCCTTCGAGTGTCTTCCCCAAGTCCCTCCCTGTGCGGGCTGCTGGGGAAAGAGGGGGTTGTGCTGGAAACGCAGGTAGCATCTAGTGCCTCCCCATGGACAGTGGAGGTAATTAGCGGACTTCCACCTGCCAGGGAACACCTGTGACACAAGGCAGCTGCGTGGAGGGCGGCCCCGAAACTCCCCCACACAGTCAACCGTATTCTGGAATTCTGAGTGTGGGGAGGTTCCGTCTTCTGTCTGCAGCACCCGGGATCTCCTAGGAGCCCTTCGAGTGTCTTCCCAGAGTCCCTCCCTTTGCGGGCTGCCAGGGAAAGAGGGGGTTGTGCTGGAAACGCAGGTAGCATCTAGTGCCTCCCCATGGACAGGGGAGGTAATTAGCGGACTTCCACCTGCCAGGGAACACCTGTGACACAAGGCAGCTGCGTGGAGGGCGGCCCCGAACCTACCCCACACAGTCAGCCGTGTTCCGGAATTCTGAGTGTGGGGAGGTTCCGTCTTCTGTCTGCAGCACCCGGGATCTCCTAGGAGCCCTTCGAGAGTCTTCCCCGAGTCACTCCCAGTGCGGGCAGCCGGGGAAAGGCGGGGGTTGGGCTAGAAACTCAGGTAGCATCTAGTGCCTCCCCATGGACCGGGGAGGTAATTAGCGGTCTTCCCCCTACCAGGGAACACCTGTGACACCAGGAAGCTGTGTGGAGGGCGGCCCTAAACCTCACCCACACAGTCACCCGTGTTCCGGAATTCTGATTGTGGGGAGATTCCGTCTTATGTCTGCAGCACCCGGGTTCTCCTAGGAGCCCTTCGAGTGTCTTCCCCAAGTCCCTCCCTGTGCGGGCTGCTGGGGAAAAGCAGGGGTTGGGCTGGAAAAGCAGGTAGCATCTAGTGCCTCCCCATGGACAAGGGAGGTAATTAGCGGATTTCCACCTGCCAGGGAACACCTGTGACACCAGGCAGCTTGTGGAGGGCTGCCCAGAACCTTCCCCACACAGTCAGCCGTGTTCCGGAATTCTGAGTTTGGGGAGGTTCCGTCTTATGTCTGCAGCACCCGGGATCTCCTAGGAGCACTTCGAGACTCTTTCCCGAGTCCCTCCCAGTGCGGGCAGCCAGGGAAAGGCGGGGGATGGGCTGGAAACGCAGGTAGCATCTAGTGCCTCCCCATGGACAAGGGATGTAATTAGCGGACTTCCACCTGCCAGGGAACACCTGTGACACAAGGCAGCTGCGTGGAGTTCGGCCCAGAACCTCCACCACACAGTCAACCGTGTTCCGGAATTCTGAGTGTGGGGAGGTTCCGTTTTCTGTCTGCAGCACCCGGGATCTCCTAGGAGCCCTTCGAGAGTCTTCCCCGAGTCCCTCCCAGTGCGGGCAGCCGGGGAACGGCGGGGGTTGGGCTGGAAACGCAGGTAGCATCTAGTGCCTCCCCATGGACAAGGGAGGTAATTAGCGGATTTCCCCAGCCAGGGAACAACTGTGACACCAGGAAGCTGCGTGGAGTGCGGCCCTAAACCTCACCAACACTGTCACACGTGTTCCGGAATTCTGAGTGTGGGGAGGTTCCGTCTTCTGTCTGCAGCACCCGGGTTCTCCTAGGAGCCTTTCGAGTCTCTTCCCCCAGTCCCTCCCTGTGCGGGGTGCCGGGGAATGGCAGGGGTTGGGCTGGAAAAGCAGGTAGCATCTTGTGCCTCCCCATGGACAAGGGAGGTAATTAGCGGACTTCCCCCTGCCAGGGAACACCTGTGACACCAGGCAGCTGCGTGGAGGGCGGCCCCGAAACTCCCCCACACAGTCAACCGTATTCTGGAATTCTGAGTGTGGGGAGGTTCCGTCTTCTGTCTGCAGCACCCGGGATCTCCTAGGAGCCCTTCGAGTGTCTTCCCAGAGTCCCTCCCTTTGCGGGCTGCCAGGGAAAGAGGGGGTTGTGCTGGAAACGCAGGTAGCATCTAGTGCCTCCCCATGGACAGGGGAGGTAATTAGCGGACTTCCACCTGCCAGGGAACACCTGTGACACAAGGCAGCTGCGTGGAGGGCGGCCCCGAACCTCCCCCACACAGTCAGCCGTGTTCCGGAATTCTGAGTGTGGGGAGGTTCCGTCTTCTGTCTGCAGCACCCGGGATCTCCTAGGAGCCCTTCGAGAGTCTTCCCCGAGTCACTCCCAGTGCGGGCAGCCGGGGAAAGGCGGGGGTTGGGCTAGAAACTCAGGTAGCATCTAGTGCCTCCCCATGGACAGGGGAGATAATTAGCGGTCTTCCCCCTACCAGTGAACACCTGTGACACCAGGAAGCTGTGTGGAGGGCGGCCCTAAACCTCACCCACACAGTCACCCTTGTTCCGGAATTCTGATTGTGGGGAGATTCCGTCTTATGTCTGCAGCACCCGGGTTCTCCTAGGAGCCCTTCGAGTGTCTTCCCCAAGTCCCTCCCTGTGCGGGCTGCTGGGGAAAAGCAGGGGTTGGGCTGGAAAAGCAGGTAGCATCTAGTGCCTCCCCATGGACAAGGGAGGTAATTAGCGGATTTCCACCTGCCAGGGAACACCTGTGACACCAGGCAGCTTGTGGAGGGCGGCCCAGAACCTTCCCCACACAGTCAGCCGTGTTCCGGAATTCTGAGTTTGGGGAGGTTCCGTCTTATGTCTGCAGCACCCGGGATCTCCTAGGAGCCCTTCGAGACTCTTTCCCGAGTCCCTCCCAGTGCGGGCAGCCAGGGAAAGGCGGGGGATGGGCTGGAAACGCAGGTAGGATCTAGTGCCTCCCCATGGACAAGGGATGTAATTAGCTGACTTCCATCTGCCAGGGAACACCTGTGACACAAGGCAGCTGCCTGGAGTGCGGCCCAGAACCTCCACCACACAGTCAACCGTGTTCCGGAATTCTGAGTGTCGGGAGGTTCCGTTTTCTGTCTGCAGCACCCGGGATCTCCTAGGAGCCCTTCGAGAGTCTTCCCCGAGTCCCTCCCAGTGCGGGCAGCCGGGGAACGGCGGGGGTTGGGCTGGAAACGCAGGTAGCATCTAGTGCCTCCCCATGGACAAGGGAGGTAATTAGCGGATTTCCCAAGCCAGGGAACAACTGTGACACCAGGAAGCTGCGTGGAGTGCGGCCCTAAACCTCACCAACACTGTCACACGTGTTCCGGAATTCTGAGTGTGGGGAGGTTCCGTCTTCTGTCTGCAGCACCCGGGTTCTCCTAGGAGCCTTTCGAGTTTCTTCCCCCAGTCCCTCCCTGTGCGGGGTGCCGGGGAATGGCAGGGGTTGGGCTGGAAAAGCAGGTAGCATCTTGTGCCTCCCCATGGACAAGGGAGGTAATTAGCGGACTTCCCCCTGCCAGGGAACACCTGTGACACCAGGCAGCTGCGTCGAGGGCGGCCCCGAACCACCCCCACACTGTCACCTCTGTTCCGGAAATCTGAGTGTGGGGAGGTTCCGTCTTCTGTCTGCAGCACCCGGGATCTCCTAGGAGCCCTTCGAGTGTCTTCCCAGAGTCCCTCCCTGTGCGGGCTGCCGGGGAAAGAGGGGGTTGTGCTGGAAACGCAGGTAGCTTCTAGTGCCTCCCCATGGACAGAGGAGGTAATTAGCGAACTTCCACCTGCCAGGGAACACCTGTGACACAAGGCAGCTGCGTGGAGGGCGGCCCCGATCCTCCCCAACACAGTCATCCGTGTTCCGGAATTCTGAGTGTGGGGAGGTTCCGTCTTATGTCTGCAGCACCCGGGTTCTCCTAGGAGCCCTTCGAGTGTCTTCCCCAAGTCCCTCCCTGTGCGGGCTGCTGGGGAAATGCGGGGGTTGGGCTGGAAAAGCAGGTAGCATCTAGTGCCTCCCCATGGACAAGGGAGGAAATTAGCGGACTTCCCCCTGCCAGGGAACACCTGTGACACCAGGAAACTGTGTGGAGGGCGGCCCTAAACCTCACCCACAGAGTCACCCGTGTTCCGGAATTCTGAGTGTGGGGAGGTTCCGTCTTTTTTTTGCAGCACCCGGGATCTCCTAGGAGCCCTTCGAGAGTCTTCACCGAGTCCGTCCCAGTGCGGGCAGCCCGGGAAAGGCGTGGGTTGGTTTGGAAACTCAGGTAGCATCTAGTGCCTCCCCATGGACAGGGGAGGTAATTAGCGTCCTTCCCCCTACCAGGGAACACCTGAGACACCAGGAAGCTGTGTGGAGGGCGTCCCTAAACCTCACCCACACAGTCACTCGTGTTCCGGAATTCTGAGTGTGGGGAGGTTCCGTCTTATGTCTGCAGCACCCGGGTTCTCCTAGGAGCCCTTCGAGTGTCTTCCCCAAGTCCCTCCCTGTGCGGGCTGCTGGGGAAAGGCGGGGGTTGGTCTGGAAAAGCAGGTAGCATCTAGTGCCTCCCCATGGACAAGGGAGGTAATTAGCGGACTTCCACCTGCCAGGGAACACCTGTGACACCAGGCAGCTGCGTGGAGGGCGGCCCCGAAACTCCCCCACACAGTCAACCGTGTTCCGGAATTCTGAGTGTGGGGAGGTTCCGTCTTATGTCTGCAGCACCCGGGTTCTCCTAGGAGCCCTTCGAGTGTCTTCCCCAAGTCCCTCCCTGTGCGGGCTGCTGGGGAAATGCGGGGGTTGGGCTGGAAAAGCAGGTAGCATCTAGTGCCTCCCCATGGACAAGGGAGGAAATTAGCGGACTTCCCCCTGCCAGGGAACACCTGTGACACCAGGAAACTGTGTGGAGGGCGGCCCTAAACCTCACCCACAGAGTCACCCGTGTTCCGGAATTCTGAGTGTGGGGAGGTTCCGTCTTTTTTTTGCAGCACCCGGGATCTCCTAGGAGCCCTTCGAGAGTCTTCACCGAGTCCGTCCCAGTGCGGGCAGCCCGGGAAAGGCGTGGGTTGGTTTGGAAACTCAGGTAGCATCTAGTGCCTCCCCATGGACAGGGGAGGTAATTAGCGTCCTTCCCCCTACCAGGGAACACCTGAGACACCAGGAAGCTGTGTGGAGGGCGTCCCTAAACCTCACCCACACAGTCACTCGTGTTCCGGAATTCTGAGTGTGGGGAGGTTCCGTCTTATGTCTGCAGCACCCGGGTTCTCCTAGGAGCCCTTCGAGTGTCTTCCCCAAGTCCCTCCCTGTGCGGGCTGCTGGGGAAAGGCGGGGGTTGGTCTGGAAAAGCAGGTAGCATCTAGTGCCTCCCCATGGACAAGGGAGGTAATTAGCGGACTTCCACCTGCCAGGGAACACCTGTGACACCAGGCAGCTGCGTGGAGGGCGGCCCCGAAACTCCCCCACACAGTCAACCGTGTTCCGGAATTCTGAGTGTGGGGAGGTTCCGTCTTCTGTCTGCAGCACCCGGGATCTCCTAGGAGCCCTTCGAGTGTCTTCCCAGAGTCCCTCCCTGTGCGGGCTGCCAGGGAAAGGAGGGGGTTGTGCTGGAAACGCAGGTAGCATCTAGTGCCTCCCCATGGACAGGGGAGGTAATTAGCGGACTTCCACCTGCTAGGGAACACCTGTGACACCAGGCAGCTGCGTGGAGTGCGGCCCCGAACCTTCCCCACACAGTCAGCCGTGTTCCAGAATTCTGAGTGTGGGGAGGTTCCGTCTTATGTCTGCAGCACCCGGGATCTCCTAGGAGCCCTTCGAGAGTCTTCCCCGAGTCCCTCCCAGTGCGGGCAGCCAGGGAAATGCGGGGGTTGGGCTGGAAACGCAGGTAGCATACAGTTGCTCCCCATGGACAAGGGAGGTAATTAGCGGTCTTCCACCTGCCAGGGAACACCTGTGACACAAGGCAGCTGCGTGGAGGGCGGCCCCGAACCTCCCCCACACAGTCAACCGTGTTAAGGAATTCTGAGTGTGGGGAGGTTCCGTCTTCTGTCTGCAGCACCCGGGATCTCCTAGGAGCCCTTCGAGTGTCTTCCCAGAGTCCCTCCCTGTGCGGGATGCCGGGGAAAGGAGGGGGTTGTGGTGGAAACGCAGGTAGCATCTAGTGCCTCCCCATGGACAGGGGAGGTAATTAGCGGACTTCCACCTGCCAGGGAACACCTGTGACACCAGGCAGCTGCGTGGAGGGCGGCCCCGAACCTCCCCCACACAGTCAGCCGTGTTCCGGAATTCTGAGTGTGGGGAGGTTCCGTCTTATGTCTGCAGCACCGGGGATCTCCTAGGAGCCCTTCGAGTGTCTTCCCCGAGTCCCTCCCAGTGCGGGCAGCCGGGGAACGGCGGGGGTTGGGCTGGAAAAGCAGGTAGCATATAGTGCCTCCCCATGGACAGGGGAGGTAATTAGCGGACTTCCCCCTGCCAGGGAACAACTGTGATACCAGGAAGCTGCGTGGAGTACGGCCCTAAACCTCACCCACACAGTCACACGTGTTCCGGAATTCTGAGTGTGGGGAGGTTCCTTCTTCTGTCTGCAGCACCCGGGTTCTCCTAGGAGCATTTCGAGTGTCTTCCCCCAGTCCCTCCCTGTGTGGGCTGCCGGGGAAAGGCGGGGGTTGGGCTGGAAAAGCATGTAGCATCTTGTGCCTCCCCATGGACAAGGGAGGTAATTAGCGGACTTTCCCCTGCCAGGGAACACCTGTGACACCAGCCAGCTGCGTGGAAGGCGGCCCCGAACCTCCCCCACACAGTCAGCCGTGTTCTGGAATTCTGAGTGTGGGGAGGTTTCGTCTTCTGTCTGCAGCACCCGGGAACTCCTAGGAGCCCTTCGAGTGTCTTCCCAGAGTCCCTCCCTCTGCGGGCTGCCGGGGAAAGGAGGGGGTTGTACTGGAAACGCAGGTAGCATCTAGTGCCTCCCCATGGACAGGGGAGGTAATTAGCGGACTTCCACCTGCCAGGGAACACCTGTGACACCAGGCAGCTGCGTGGAGGGCGGCCCCGAACTTCCCCCACACAGTCAGCCGTGTTCCGGAATTCTGAGAGTGGAAAGGTTCCGTCTTATGTCTGCAGCACCCGGGATCTCCTAGGAGCCCTTCGAGAGTCTTTCCCGAGTCCCTCCCAGTGCGGGCAGCCAGGGAAAGGCGGGGGTTGGGCTGGAAACGCAGGTAGCACCTAGTGCCTTCCCATGGACAAGGGATGTAATTAGCGGACTTCCACCTGCCAGGGAACACCTGTGACACAAGGCAGCTACGTGGAGGGCGGCCCAGAACCTCCACCACACAGTCAAACGTGTTCCGGAATTCTGAGTGTGGGGAGGTTCCGTTTTCTGTCTGCAGCACCCGGGATCTCGTAGGAGCCCTTTGAGAGTCTTCCCCGAGTCCCTCCCAGTGCGGGCAGCCGTGGAACGGCGGGGGTTGGGCTGGAAAAGCAGGAAGCATCTAGTGCCTCCCCATGGACAAGGGAGGTTATTAGCTGACTTCCCCCAGCCAGGGAACAACTGTGACTCCAGGAAGCTGCGTGGAGTGCGGCCCTAAACCTCACCAACACAGTCACACGTGTTCCAGAATTCTGAGTGTGGGGAGGTTCCGTCTTCTGTCTGCAGTACCCGGGTTCTCCTAGGAGCCTTTCGAGTGTCTTCCCCCAGTCCCTCCCTGTGCGGGCTGCCGGGGAAAGGCGGGGGTTGGGCTGGAAAAGCAGGTAGCATCATGTGCCTCCACATGGACAAGGGAGGTAATAAGCGGACTTCCACCTGCCAGGAACACCTGTGACACCAGGCAGCTGCGTGGAGGGCGGCCCCGAACCTCCCCCACACAGTCAACCGTGTTCCGGAAATCTGAGTGTGGGGAGGTTCCGTCTTCTGTCTGCAGCACCCGGGATCTCCTAGGAGCCCTTCGAGTGTCTTCCCAGAGTCCCTCCCTTTGCGGGCTGCCGTTGAAAGGAGGGGGTTGTGCTGGAAACGCAGGTAGCATCTAGTGCCTCCCCATGGACAGGGGAGGTAATTAGCGAACTTCCACCTGCCAGGGAACACCTGTGACACAAGGCAGCTGCGTGGAGGGCGGCCCCGAACCTCCCCAACACAGTCATCCGTGTTCCGGAATTCTGAGTGTGGAGAGGTTCCGTCTTCTGTCTGCAGCACACGGGATCTCCTAGGAGCACTTCGAGAGTCTTCCCCGAGTCCCTCCCAGTGCGGGCAGCCAGGAAAAGGCAGGGGTTGGGCTGGAAACTCAGGTAGCATCTAGTGCCTCCTCATGGACAGGGGAGGTAATTAGCGGTCTTCCCCCTACCAGGGAACACCTGTGACACCAGGAAGCTGTGAGGAGGGCGGCCCTAAACCTGACCCACACAGTCACCCGTGTTCCGGAATTCTGAGTGTGGGGAGGTCCCATCTTATGTCTGCAGCACCCGGGTTCTCCTAGGAGCCCTAAGAGTGTCTTCCCTAAGTCCCTCCCTTTGCGGGCTGCTGGGGAAATGCGGGGGTTGGGCTGGAAAAGCAGGTAGCATCTAGTGCCTCCCCATGGACAAGGGAGGTAATTAGCGGACTTCCCCCTGCCAGGGAACACCTGTGACACCAGGCAGCTGCGTGGAGGGCTGCCCCGAACCTTCCCCACACAGTCAGCCGTGTTCCGGAATTCTGAGTGTGGGGAGGTTCCGTCTTATGTCTGCAGCACCAGGGATCTCCTAGGAGCCCTTCGAGAGTTTTCCCCGAGTCCCTCCCAGTGCGGGCAGCCGGGGAACGGCGGGGGTTGGGCTGGAAACTCAGGTAGCATCTAGTGCCTCCCCATGGACAGGGGAGGTAATTAGCGGTCTTCCCCCTACCAGGGAATACCTGTGACACCAGGCAGCTGCGTGGAGTGCGGCCCCGAACCTCCCCCACACAGTCAACCGTGTTCCGGATTCTGAGTTTGGGGAGGTTCCGTCTTCTGTCTGCAGCACCCGGGATCTCCTAGGAGCCCTACGAGTGTCTTCCCAGAGTCCCTCCCTGTGCGGGCTGCCGGGGAAAGGAGGGGGTTGTGCTGGAAACGCAGGTTGCACCTAGTGCCTTCCCATGGACAAGGGATGTAATTAGTGGACTTCCACCTGCCAGGGAACACCTGTGACACAAGGCAGCTGCGTGGAGTGCGGCCCCGAACCTCCCCCACACAGTCAACCGTGTTCCGGAATTCTGAGTGTGGGGAGGTTCCGTCTTCTGTCTGCATCACCCGGGATCTCCTAGGAGCCCTTCGAGTGTCTTTCCCGAGTCCCTCCCAGTGCGGGCAGCCAGGGAAAGGCGGGGGTTGAGCTGGAAACGCAGGTTGCACCTAGTGCCTTCCCATGGACAAGGGATGTAATTAGCGGACTTCCACCTGCCAGGGAACACCTGTGACACAAGGCAGCTTCGTGGAGGGCGGCCCAGAACCTCTACCACACAGTCAACCGTGTTCCGGAATTCTGAGTGTGGGAAGGTTCCGTCTTCTGTCTGCAGTACCCGGGTTCTCCTAGGAGCCTTTCGAGTGTCTTCCCCCAGTCCCTCACTGTGCGGGCTTCCGGGGAAAGGCGGGGGTTGGGCTGGAAAAGCAGGTAGCATCTTGTGCCTCCACATGGACAAGGGAGGTAATAAGCGGACTTCCCCCTGCCAGGAACACCTGTGACACCAGACAGCTGCGTGGAGGGCGGCCCCGAACCTCCCCCACACAGTCAACCGTGTTCCGGAAATCTGAGTGTGGGGAGGTTCCGTCTCCTGTTTGCAGCACCCGGGATCTCCTAGGAGCCCTTCGAGAGTCTTCCCCGAGTCCCTCCCAGTGCGGGCAGCCGGGGAAAGGCGGGGGTTGGGTTGGAAACTCAGGTAGCATCTAGTGCCTCCCCATGGACAGGGGAGGTAATTAGCGGTCTTCCCCCTACCAGGGAACACCTGTGACACCAGGAAGCTGTGTGGAGGGCGGCCCTAAACCTCACCCACACAGTCACCCGTGTTCCGGAATTCTGAGTGTGGGGAGGTTCCGTCTTCGGTCTGCAGCACCCGGGATCTCCTAGGAGCACTTCGAGTGTCTTCCCAGAGTCCCTCCCTGTGCGGGCTGCTGGGGAAAGGCGGGGGTTGGGCTGGAAAAGCAGGTAGCATCTAGTGCCTCCCCATTTACAAGGGAGGTAATTAGCGGACTTCCCCCTGCCAGGGAACACCTGTGACACAAGTCAGCTGCGTGGAGGGCGGCTCCGAAACTTCCCCATAAAGTCAGCCGTGTTCCGGAATTCTGAGTGTGGGGAGGTTCCGTCTTATGTCTGCAGGACCCGGGATCTCCTAGGAGCCCTTCGACAGTCTTCGCCCAGTCCCTCACTGTGCGGGCTGCCGGGGAATGGCGGAGGTTGGGCTGGAAATGCAGGTAGAATCTTTTGCCTCCCCATGGATAAGGGAGGTAATTAGCGGTCTTCCCCCTGCCAGGGAACACCTGTGACACCAGGCAGCTTTGTGGAGGGCGGCCCCGAACCTTCTCCACACAGTCAACCGTGTTCCGGAATTCTGAGTGTGTGGAGGTTCCGTCTTCTGTCTGCAGCACCCGGGATCTCCTAGGAGCCCTTCGAGTGTCTTCCCAGAGTCCCTCCCTGTGCGGGCTGCCGGGGAATGGAGGGGGTTGTGCTGGAAACGCAGGTAGCATCTAGTGCCTCCCCATGGACAGGGGAGGTAATTAGCGGACTTCGACCTGCCAGGGAACACCTATGACACAAGGCAGCGGCGTGGAGGGCGGCCCCGAACCTCCCCCACACAGTCATCCGTGTTCCGGAATTCTGAGTGTGGGGAGGTTCCGTCTTCTGTCTGCAGCACCCGGGTTCTCCTAGGAGCCCTTCGAGTGTCTTCCCCAAGTCCCTCCCTGTGCGGGCTGCTGGGGAAAGGCGGGGGTTGGTCTGGAAAAGCAGGTAGCATCTAGTGCCTCCCCATGGACAAGGGAGGTAATTAGCGGACTTCCACCTGCCAGGGAACACCTGTGACACCAGGCAGCTGCGTGGAGGGCGGCCCCGAAACTCCCCCACACAGTCAACCGTGTTCCGGAATTCTGAGTGTGGGGAGGTTCCGTCTTCTGTCTGCAGCACCCGGGATCTCCTAGGAGCCCTTCGAGTGTCTTCCCAGAGTCCCTCCCTGTGCGGGCTGCCAGGGAAAGGAGGGGGTTGTGCTGGAAACGCAGGTAGCATCTAGTGCCTCCCCATGGACAGGGGAGGTAATTAGCGGACTTCCACCTGCTAGGGAACACCTGTGACACCAGGCAGCTGCGTGGAGTGCGGCCCCGAACCTTCCCCACACAGTCAGCCGTGTTCCAGAATTCTGAGTGTGGGGAGGTTCCGTCTTATGTCTGCAGCACCCGGGATCTCCTAGGAGCCCTTCGAGAGTCTTCCCCGAGTCCCTCCCAGTGCGGGCAGCCAGGGAAATGCGGGGGTTGGGCTGGAAACGCAGGTAGCATACAGTTGCTCCCCATGGACAAGGGAGGTAATTAGCGGTCTTCCACCTGCCAGGGAACACCTGTGACACAAGGCAGCTGCGTGGAGGGCGGCCCCGAACCTCCCCCACACAGTCAACCGTGTTAAGGAATTCTGAGTGTGGGGAGGTTCCGTCTTCTGTCTGCAGCACCCGGGATCTCCTAGGAGCCCTTCGAGTGTCTTCCCAGAGTCCCTCCCTGTGCGGGATGCCGGGGAAAGGAGGGGGTTGTGCTGGAAACGCAGGTAGCATCTAGTGCCTCCCCATGGACAGGGGAGGTAATTAGCGGACTTCCACCTGCCAGGGAACACCTGTGACACCAGGCAGCTGCGTGGAGGGCGGCCCCGAACCTCCCCCACACAGTCAGCCGTGTTCCGGAATTCTGAGTGTGGGGAGGTTCCGTCTTATGTCTGCAGCACCGGGGATCTCCTAGGAGCCCTTCGAGTGTCTTCCCCGAGTCCCTCCCAGTGCGGGCAGCCGGGGAACGGCGGGGGTTGGGCTGGAAAAGCAGGTAGCATATAGTGCCTCCCCATGGACAGGGGAGGTAATTAGCGGACTTCCCCCTGCCAGGGAACAACTGTGATACCAGGAAGCTGCGTGGAGTACGGCCCTAAACCTCACCCACACAGTCACACGTGTTCCGGAATTCTGAGTGTGGGGAGGTTCCTTCTTCTGTCTGCAGCACCCGGGTTCTCCTAGGAGCATTTCGAGTGTCTTCCCCCAGTCCCTCCCTGTGTGGGCTGCCGGGGAAAGGCGGGGGTTGGGCTGGAAAAGCATGTAGCATCTTGTGCCTCCCCATGGACAAGGGAGGTAATTAGCGGACTTTCCCCTGCCAGGGAACACCTGTGACACCAGCCAGCTGCGTGGAAGGCGGCCCCGAACCTCCCCCACACAGTCAGCCGTGTTCCGGAATTCTGAGTGTGGGGAGGTTTCGTCTTCTGTCTGCAGCACCCGGGAACTCCTAGGAGCCCTTCGAGTGTCTTCCCAGAGTCCCTCCCTCTGCGGGCTGCCGGGGAAAGGAGGGGGTTGTACTGGAAACGCAGGTAGCATCTAGTGCCTCCCCATGGACAGGGGAGGTAATTAGCGGACTTCCACCTGCCAGGGAACACCTGTGACACCAGGCAGCTGCGTGGAGGGCGGCCCCGAACCTCCCCCACACAGTCAGCCGTGTTCCGGAATTCTGAGAGTGGAAAGGTTCCGTCTTATGTCTGCAGCACCCGGGATCTCCTAGGAGCCCTTCGAGAGTCTTTCCCGAGTCCCTCCCAGTGCGGGCAGCCAGGGAAAGGCGGGGGTTGGGCTGGAAACGCAGGTAGCACCTAGTGCCTTCCCATGGACAAGGGATGTAATTAGCGGACTTCCACCTGCCAGGGAACACCTGTGACACAAGGCAGCTACGTGGAGGGCGGCCCAGAACCTCCACCACACAGTCAAACGTGTTCCGGAATTCTGAGTGTGGGGAGGTTCCGTTTTCTGTCTGCAGCACCCGGGATCTCGTAGGAGCCCTTTGAGAGTCTTCCCCGAGTCCCTCCCAGTGCGGGCAGCCGTGGAACGGCGGGGGTTGGGCTGGAAAAGCAGGAAGCATCTAGTGCCTCCCCATGGACAAGGGAGGTTATTAGCTGACTTCCCCCAGCCAGGGAACAACTGTGACTCCAGGAAGCTGCGTGGAGTGCGGCCCTAAACCTCACCAACACAGTCACACGTGTTCCAGAATTCTGAGTGTGGGGAGGTTCCGTCTTCTGTCTGCAGTACCCGGGTTCTCCTAGGAGCCTTTCGAGTGTCTTCCCCCAGTCCCTCCCTGTGCGGGCTGCCGGGGAAAGGCGGGGGTTGGGCTGGAAAAGCAGGTAGCATCATGTGCCTCCACATGGACAAGGGAGGTAATAAGCGGACTTCCACCTGCCAGGAACACCTGTGACACCAGGCAGCTGCGTGGAGGGCGGCCCCGAACCTCCCCCACACAGTCAACCGTGTTCCGGAAATCTGAGTGTGGGGAGGTTCCGTCTTCTGTCTGCAGCACCCGGGATCTCCTAGGAGCCCTTCGAGTGTCTTCCCAGAGTCCCTCCCTTTGCGGGCTGCCGTTGAAAGGAGGGGGTTGTGCTGGAAACGCAGGTAGCATCTAGTGCCTCCCCATGGACAGGGGAGGTAATTAGCGAACTTCCACCTGCCTGGGAACACCTGTGACACAAGGCAGCTGCGTGGAGGGCGGCCCCGAACCTCCCCAACACAGTCATCCGTGTTCCGGAATTCTGAGTGTGGAGAGGTTCCGTCTTCTGTCTGCAGCACACGGGATCTCCTAGGAGCACTTCGAGAGTCTTCCCCGAGTCCCTCCCAGTGCGGGCAGCCAGGAAAAGGCAGGGGTTGGGCTGGAAACTCAGGTAGCATCTAGTGCCTCCTCATGGACAGGGGAGGTAATTAGCGGTCTTCCCCCTACCAGGGAACACCTGTGACACCAGGAAGCTGTGAGGAGGGCGGCCCTAAACCTCACCCACACAGTCACCCGTGTTCCGGAATTCTGAGTGTGGGGAGGTTCCATCTTATGTCTGCAGCACCCGGGTTCTCCTAGGAGCCCTAAGAGTGTCTTCCCTAAGTCCCTCCCTTTGCGGGCTGCTGGGGAAATGCGGGGGTTGGGCTGGAAAAGCAGGTAGCATCTAGTGCCTCCCCATGGACAAGGGAGGTAATTAGCGGACTTCCCCCTGCCAGGGAACACCTGTGACACCAGGCAGCTGCGTGGAGGGCTGCCCCGAACCTTCCCCACACAGTCAGCCGTGTTCCGGAATTCTGAGTGTGGGGAGGTTCCGTCTTATGTCTGCAGCACCAGGGATCTCCTAGGAGCCCTTCGAGAGTTTTCCCCGAGTCCCTCCCAGTGCGGGCAGCCGGGGAACGGCGGGGGTTGGGCTGGAAACTCAGGTAGCATCTAGTGCCTCCCCATGGACAGGGGAGGTAATTAGCGGTCTTCCCCCTACCAGGGAACACCTGTGACACCAGGCAGCTGCGTGGAGTGCGGCCCCGAACCTCCCCCACACAGTCAACCGTGTTCCGGATTCTGAGTTTGGGGAGGTTCCGTCTTCTGTCTGCAGCACCCGGGATCTCCTAGGAGCCCTACGAGTGTCTTCCCAGAGTCCCTCCCTGTGCGGGCTGCCGGGGAAAGGAGGGGGTTGTGCTGGAAACGCAGGTTGCACCTAGTGCCTTCCCATGGACAAGGGATGTAATTAGTGGACTTCCACCTGCCAGGGAACACCTGTGACACAAGGCAGCTGCGTGGAGTGCGGCCCCGAACCTCCCCCACACAGTCAACCGTGTTCCGGAATTCTGAGTGTGGGGAGGTTCCGTCTTCTGTCTGCATCACCCGGGATCTCCTAGGAGCCCTTCGAGTGTCTTTCCCGAGTCCCTCCCAGTGCGGGCAGCCAGGGAAAGGCGGGGGTTGAGCTGGAAACGCAGGTTGCACCTAGTGCCTTCCCATGGACAAGGGATGTAATTAGCGGACTTCCACCTGCCAGGGAACACCTGTGACACAAGGCAGCTTCGTGGAGTGCGGCCCAGAACCTCTACCACACAGTCAACCGTGTTCCGGAATTCTGAGTGTGGGAAGGTTCCGTCTTCTGTCTGCAGTACCCGGGTTCTCCTAGGAGCCTTTCGAGTGTCTTCCCCCAGTCCCTCACTGTGCGGGCTTCCGGGGAAAGGCGGGGGTTGGGCTGGAAAAGCAGGTAGCATCTTGTGCCTCCACATGGACAAGGGAGGTAATAAGCGGACTTCCCCCTGCCAGGAACACCTGTGACACCAGACAGCTGCGTGGAGGGCGGCCCCGAACCTCCCCCACACAGTCAACCGTGTTCCGGAAATCTGAGTGTGGGGAGGTTCCGTCTCCTGTTTGCAGCACCCGGGATCTCCTAGGAGCCCTTCGAGAGTCTTCCCCGAGTCCCTCCCAGTGCGGGCAGCCGGGGAAAGGCGGGGGTTGTGTTGGAAACTCAGGTAGCATCTAGTGCCTCCCCATGGACAGGGGAGGTAATTAGCGGTCTTCCCCCTACCAGGGAACACCTGTGACACCAGGAAGCTGTGTGGAGGGCGGCCCTAAACCTCACCCACACAGTCACCCGTGTTCCGGAATTCTGAGTGTGGGGAGGTTCCGTCTTCGGTCTGCAGCACCCGGGATCTCCTAGGAGCACTTCGAGTGTCTTCCCAGAGTCCCTCCCTGTGCGGGCTGCTGGGGAAAGGCGGGGGTTGGGCTGGAAAAGCAGGTAGCATCTAGTGCCTCCCCATTTACAAGGGAGGTAATTAGCGGACTTCCCCCTGCCAGGGAACACCTGTGACACAAGTCAGCTGCGTGGAGGGCGGCTCCGAAACTTCCCCATAAAGTCAGCCGTGTTCCGGAATTCTGAGTGTGGGGAGGTTCCGTCTTATGTCTGCAGGACCCGGGATCTCCTAGGAGCCCTTCGACAGTCTTCGCCCAGTCCCTCACTGTGCGGGCTGCCGGGGAATGGCGGAGGTTGGGCTGGAAATGCAGGTAGAATCTTTTGCCTCCCCATGGATAAGGGAGGTAATTAGCGGTCTTCCCCCTGCCAGGGAACACCTGTGACACCAGGCAGCTTTGTGGAGGGCGGCCCCGAACCTTCTCCACACAGTCAACCGTGTTCCGGAATTCTGAGTGTGTGGAGGTTCCGTCTTCTGTCTGCAGCACCCGGGATCTCCTAGGAGCCCTTCGAGTGTCTTCCCAGAGTCCCTCCCTGTGCGGGCTGCCGGGGAATGGAGGGGGTTGTGCTGGAAACGCAGGTAGCATCTAGTGCCTCCCCATGGACAGGGGAGGTAATTAGCGGACTTCGACCTGCCAGGGAACACCTATGACACAAGGCAGCGGCGTGGAGGGCGGCCCCGAACCTCCCCCACACAGTCATCCGTGTTCCGGAATTCTGAGTGTGGGGAGGTTCCGTCTTCTGTCTGCAGCACCCGGGATCTCCTAGGAGCCTTTCGAGAGTCTTCCCCTAGTCCCTCCCAGTGCGGGCAGCCGGGGAAAGGCGGGGGTTGGGCTAGAAACTCAGGTAGCATCTAGTGCCTCCCCATGGACAGGGGAGGTAATTAGAGGTCTTCCCCCTACCAGGGAACACCTGTGACACCAGGAAGCTGTGTGGAGGGCGGCCCTAAACCTCACACACACAGTCACCCGTGTTCCGGAATTCTGATTGTGGGGAGATTCCGTCTTATGTCTGCAGCACCCGGGTTCTCCTAGGAGCCCTTCGAGTGTCTTCCCCAAGTCCCTCCCTGTGCGGGCTGCTGGGGAAAAGCGGGGGTTGGGCTGGAAAAGCAGGTAGCAACTAGTGCCTCCCCATGGACAAGGGAGGTAATTAGCGGATTTCCACCTGCCAGGGAACACCTGTGACACCAGGCAGCTGCGTGGAGGGCGGCCCAGAACCTTCCCCACACAGTCAGCCGTGTTCCGGAATTCTGAGTGTGGGGAGGTTCCGTCTTATGTCTGCAGCACCCGGGATCTCCTAAGAGCCCTTCGAGACCCTTTCCCGAGTCCCTCCCAGTGCGGGCAGCCAGGGAAAGGAGGGGGATGGGCTGAAAACGCAGGTAGCATCTAGTGCCTCCCCATGGACAAGGGATGTAATTAGCGGACTTCCACCTGCCAGGGAACACCTGTGACACAAGGCAGCTGCGTGGAGGGCGGCCCCGAACCTCCCCAACACAGTCATCCGTGTTCCGGAATTCTGAGTGTGGAGAGGTTCCGTCTTCTGTCTGCAGCACCCGGGATCTCCTAGGAGCACTTCGAGAGTCTTCCCCGAGTCCCTCCCAGTGCGGGCAGCCAGGAAAATGCGGGGGTTGGGCTGGAAACTCAGGTAGCATCTAGTGCCACCCCATGGACAGGGGAGGTAATTAGCGGTCTTCCCCCTACCAGGGAACACCTGTGACACCAGGAAGCTGTGAGGAGGGCGGCCCTAAACCTCACCCACACAGTCACCCGTGTTCCGGAATTCTGAGTGTGGGGAGGTTCCATCTTATGTCTGCAGCACCCGGGTTCTCCTAGGAGCCCTAAGAGTGTCTTCCCCAAGTCCCTCCCTTTGCGGGCTGCTGGGGAAATGCGGGGGTTGGGCTGGAAAAGCAGGTAGCATCTAGTGCCTCCCCATGGACAAGGGAGGTAATTAGCGGACTTCCCCCTGCCAGGGAACACCTGTGACACCAGGCAGCTGCGTGGAGGGCTGCCCCGAACCTTCCCCACACAGTCAGCCGTGTTCCGGAATTCTGAGTGTGGGGAGGTTCCGTCTTATGTCTGCAGCACCCGGGATCTCCTAGGAGCCCTTCGAGAGTCTTCCCCGAGTCCCTCCCAGTGCGGGCAGCCGGGG
The DNA here is from genome assembly GCF_048773025.1 of Camelus bactrianus. Classification (NCBI taxonomy): domain Eukaryota; kingdom Metazoa; phylum Chordata; class Mammalia; order Artiodactyla; family Camelidae; genus Camelus; species Camelus bactrianus. Next base: position 6,649,690 of record NW_027413957.1, on the reverse strand, counting down.
AACAGCGGGGGTTGGGCTGGAAACTCAGGTAGCATCTAGTGCCTCCCCATGGACAGGGGAGGTAATTAGCGGTCTTCCCCCTACCAGGGAACACCTGTGACACCAGGAAGCTGTGTGGAGGGCGGCCCTAAACCTCACCCACACAGTCACCCGTGTTTCGGAATTCTGAGTGTGGGGAGGTACCGTCTTCTGTCTGCAGCACCCGGGATCTCCTAGGAGCCCTTCGAGTGTCTTCCCAGAGTCCCTCCCTGTGCGGGCTGCTGGGGAAAAGCGGGGGTTGGGCTGGAAAAGCAGGTAGCATCTAGTGCCTCCCCATGGACAAGGGAGGTAATTAGCGGACTTCCCCCTGCCAGGGAACACCTGTGACACAAGGCAGCTGCGTGGAGGGCGGCCACGAACCTTCCCCATAAAGTCAGCCGTGTTCCGGAATTCTGAGTGTGGAGAGGTTCCATCTTCTGTCTGCAGCACCCGGGATCTCCTAGGAGCACTTCGAGAGTCTTCCCCGAGTCCCTCCCAGTGCGGGCAGCCAGGAAAAGGCGGGGGTTGTGCTGGAAACGCAGGTAGCATCTAGTGCCTCCCCATGGACAGGGGAGGTAATTAGCGGACTTCGACCTGCCAGGGAACACCTATGACACAAGGCAGCGGCGTGGAGGGCGGCCCCGAACCTCCCCCACACAGTCATCCGTGTTCCGGAATTCTGAGTGTGGGGAGGTTCCGTCTTCTGTCTGCAGCACCCGGGATCTCCTAGGAGCCCTTCGAGAGTCTTCCCCTAGTCCCTCCCAGTGCGGGCAGCCGGGGAAAGGCGGGGGTTGGGCTAGAAACTCAGGTAGCATCTAGTGCCTCCCCATGGACAGGGGAGGTAATTAGCGGTCTTCCCCCTACCAGGGAACACCTGTGACACCAGGAAGCTGTGTGGAGGGCGGCCCTAAACCTCACACACACAGTCACCCGTGTTCCGGAATTCTGATTGTGGGGAGATTCCGTCTTATGTCTGCAGCACCCGGGTTCTCCTAGGAGCCCTTCGAGTGTCTTCCCCAAGTCCCTCCCTGTGCGGGCTGCTGGGGAAAAGCGGGGGTTGGGCTGGAAAAGCAGGTAGCATCTAGTGCCTCCCCATGGACAAGGGAGGTAATTAGCGGATTTCCACCTGCCAGGGAACACCTGTGACACCAGGCAGCTGCGTGGAGGGCGGCCCAGAACCTTCCCCACACAGTCAGCCGTGTTCCGGAATTCTGAGTGTGGGGAGGTTCCGTCTTATGTCTGCAGCACCCGGGATCTCCTAGGAGCCCTTCGAGACTCTTTCCCGAGTCCCTCCCAGTGGGGGCAGCCAGGGAAAGGCGGGGGATGGGCTGGAAACGCAGGTAGCATCTAGTGCCTCCCCATGGACAAGGGATGTAATTAGCGGACTTCCACCTGCCAGGGAACACCTGTGACACAAGGCAGCTGCGTGGAGGGCGGCCCCGAACCTCCCCAACACAGTCATCCGTGTTCCGGAATTCTGAGTGTGGAGAGGTTCCGTCTTCTGTCTGCAGCACCCGGGATCTCCTAGGAGCACTTCGAGAGTCTTCCCCGAGTCCCTCCCAGTGCGGGCAGCCAGGAAAATGCGGGGGTTGGGCTGGAAACTCAGGTAGCATCTAGTGCCACCCCATGGACAGGGGAGGTAATTAGCGGTCTTCCCCCTACCAGGGAACACCTGTGACACCAGGAAGCTGTGTGGAGGGCGGCCCTAAACCTCACCCACACAGTCACCCGTGTTCCGGAATTCTGAGTGTGGGGAGGTTCCATCTTATGTCTGCAGCACCCGGGTTCTCCTAGGAGCCCTTCGAGTGTCTTCCCCAAGTCCCTCCCTTTGCGGGCTGCTGGGGAAATGCGGGGGTTGGGCTGGAAAAGCAGGTAGCATCTAGTGCCTCCCCATGGACAAGGGAGGTAATTAGCGGACTTCCCCCTGCCAGGGAACACCTGTGACACCAGGCAGCTGCGTGGAGGGCTGCCCCGAACCTTCCCCACACAGTCAGCCGTGTTCCGGAATTCTGAGTGTGGGGAGGTTCCGTCTTCTGTCTGCAGCACCCGGGATCTCCTAGGAGCCTTTCGAGAGTCTTCCCCTAGTCCCTCCCAGTGCGGGCAGCCGGGGAAAGGCGGGGGTTGGGCTAGAAACTCAGGTAGCATCTAGTGCCTCCCCATGGACAGGGGAGGTAATTAGAGGTCTTCCCCCTACCAGGGAACACCTGTGACACCAGGAAGCTGTGTGGAGGGCGGCCCTAAACCTCACACACACAGTCACCCGTGTTCCGGAATTCTGATTGTGGGGAGATTCCGTCTTATGTCTGCAGCACCCGGGTTCTCCTAGGAGCCCTTCGAGTGTCTTCCCCAAGTCCCTCCCTGTGCGGGCTGCTGGGGAAAAGCGGGGGTTGGGCTGGAAAAGCAGGTAGCAACTAGTGCCTCCCCATGGACAAGGGAGGTAATTAGCGGATTTCCACCTGCCAGGGAACACCTGTGACACCAGGCAGCTGCGTGGAGGGCGGCCCAGAACCTTCCCCACACAGTCAGCCGTGTTCCGGAATTCTGAGTGTGGGGAGGTTCCGTCTTATGTCTGCAGCACCCGGGATCTCCTAAGAGCCCTTCGAGACTCTTTCCCGAGTCCCTCCCAGTGCGGGCAGCCAGGGAAAGGAGGGGGATGGGCTGAAAACGCAGGTAGCATCTAGTGCCTCCCCATGGACAAGGGATGTAATTAGCGGACTTCCACCTGCCAGGGAACACCTGTGACACAAGGCAGCTGCGTGGAGGGCGGCCCCGAACCTCCCCAACACAGTCATCCGTGTTCCGGAATTCTGAGTGTGGAGAGGTTCCGTCTTCTGTCTGCAGCACCCGGGATCTCCTAGGAGCACTTCGAGAGTCTTCCCCGAGTCCCTCCCAGTGCGGGCAGCCAGGAAAATGCGGGGGTTGGGCTGGAAACTCAGGTAGCATCTAGTGCCACCCCATGGACAGGGGAGGTAATTAGCGATCTTCCCCCTACCAGGGAACACCTGTGACACCAGGAAGCTGTGTGGAGGTCGGCCCTAAACCTCACCCACACAGTCACCCGTGTTCCGGAATTCTGAGTGTGGGGAGGTTCCATCTTATGTCTGCAGCACCCGGGTTCTCCTAGGAGCCCTTCGAGTGTCTTCCCCAAGTCCCTCCCTTTGCGGGCTGCTGGGGAAATGCGGGGGTTGGGCTGGAAAAGCAGGTAGCATCTAGTGCCTCCCCATGGACAAGGGAGGTAATTAGCGGACTTCCCCCTGCCAGGGAACACCTGTGACACCAGGCAGCTGCGTGGAGGGCTGCCCCGAACCTTCCCCACACAGTCAGCCGTGTTCCGGAATTCTGAGTGTGGGGAGGTTCCGTCTTATGTCTGCAGCACCCGGGATCTCCTAGGAGCCCTTCGAGAGTCTTCCCCGAGTCCCTCCCAGTGCGGGCAGCCGGGGAACAGCGGGGGTTGGGCTGGAAACTCAGGTAGCATCTAGTGCCTCCCCATGGACAGGGGAGGTATTTAGCGGTCTTCCCCCTACCAGGGAACACCTGTGACACCAGGAAGCTGTGTGGAGGGCGGCCCTAAACCTCACCCACACAGTCACCTGTGTTCCGGAATTCTGAGTGTGGGGAGGTACCGTCTTCTGTCTGCAGCACCCGGGATCTCCTAGGAGCCCTTCGAGTGTCTTCCCAGAGTCACTCCCTGTGCGGGCTGCTGGGGAAAAGCGGGGGTTGGGCTGGAAAAGCAGGTAGCATCTAGTGCCTCCCCATGGACAAGGGAGGTAATTAGCGGACTTCCCCCTGCCAGGGAACACCTGTGACACAAGGCAGCTGCGTGGAGGGCGGCCACGAACCTTCCCCATAAAGTCAGCCGTGTTCCGGAATTCTGAGTGTGGAGAGGTTCCGTCTTCTGTCTGCAGCACCCGGGATCTCCTAGGAGCCCTTCGAGAGTCTTCCCCTAGTCCCTCCCAGTGCGGGCAGCCGGGGAAAGGCGGGGGTTGGGCTAGAAACTCAGGTAGCATCTAGTGCCTCCCCATGGACAGGGGAGGTAATTAGCGGTCTTCCCCCTACCAGGGAACACCTGTGACACCAGGAAGCTGTGTGGAGGGCGGCCCTAAACCTCACACACACAGTCACCCGTGTTCCGGAATTCTGATTGTGGGGAGATTCCGTCTTATGTCTGCAGCACCCGGGTTCTCCTAGGAGCCCTTCGAGTGTCTTCCCCAAGTCCCTCCCTGTGCGGGCTGCTGGGGAAAAGCGGGGGTTGGGCTGGAAAAGCAGGTAGCATCTAGTGCCTCCCCATGGACAAGGGAGGTAATTAGCGGATTTCCACCTGCCAGGGAACACCTGTGACACCAGGCAGCTGCGTGGAGGGCGGCCCAGAACCTTCCCCACACAGTCAGCCGTGTTCCGGAATTCTGAGTGTGGGGAGGTTCCGTCTTATGTCTGCAGCACCCGGGATCTCCTAGGAGCCCTTCGAGACTCTTTCCCGAGTCCCTTCCAGTGGGGGCAGCCAGGGAAAGGCGGGGGATGGGCTGGAAACGCAGGTAGCATCTAGTGCCTCCCCATGGACAAGGGATGTAATTAGCGGACTTCCACCTGCCAGGGAACACCTGTGACACAAGGCAGCTGCGTGGAGGGCGGCCCCGAACCTCCCCAACACAGTCATCCGTGTTCCGGAATTCTGAGTGTGGAGAGGTTCCGTCTTCTGTCTGCAGCACCCGGGATCTCCTAGGAGCACTTCGAGAGTCTTCCCCGAGTCCCTCCCAGTGCGGGCAGCCAGGAAAATGCGGGGGTTGGGCTGGAAACTCAGGTAGCATCTAGTGCCACCCCATGGACAGGGGAGGTAATTAGCGGTCTTCCCCCTACCAGGGAACACCTGTGACACCAGGAAGCTGTGTGGAGGGCGGCCCTAAACCTCACCCACACAGTCACCCGTGTTCCGGAATTCTGAGTGTGGGGAGGTTCCATCTTATGTCTGCAGCACCCGGGTTCTCCTAGGAGCCCTTCGAGTGTCTTCCCCAAGTCCCTCCCTTTGCGGGCTGCTGGGGAAATGCGGGGGTTGGGCTGGAAAAGCAGGTAGCATCTAGTGCCTCCCCATGGACAAGGGAGGTAATTAGCGGACTTCCCCCTGCCAGGGAACACCTGTGACACCAGGCAGCTGCGTGGAGGGCTGCCCCGAACCTTCCCCACACAGTCAGCCGTGTTCCGGAATTCTGAGTGTGGGGAGGTTCCGTCTTATGTCTGCAGCACCCGGGATCTCCTAGGAGCCCTTCGAGAGTCTTCCCCGAGTCCCTCCCAGTGCGGGCAGCCGGGGAACAGCGGGGGTTGGGCTGGAAACTCAGGTAGCATCTAGTGCCTCCCCATGGACAGGGGAGGTAATTAGCGGTCTTCCCCCTACCAGGGAACACCTGTGACACCAGGAAGCTGTGTGGAGGGCGGCCCTAAACCTCACCCACACAGTCACCCGTGTTCCGGAATTCTGAGTGTGGGGAGGTACCGTCTTCTGTCTGCAGCACCCGGGATCTCCTAGGAGCCCTTCGAGTGTCTTCCCAGAGTCCCTCCCTGTGCGGGCTGCTGGGGAAAAGCGGGGGTTGGGCTAGAAAAGCAGGTAGCATCTAGTGCCTCCCCATGGACAAGGGAGGTAATTAGCGGACTTCCCCCTGCCAGGGAACACCTGTGACACAAGGCAGCTGCGTGGAGGGCGGCCCTAAACCTCACCCACACAGTCACCCGTGTTCCGGAATTCTGAGTGTGGGGAGGTTCCATCTTATGTCTGCAGCACCCGGGTTCTCCTAGGAGCCCTTCGAGTGTCTTCCCCAAGTCCCTCCCTTTGCGGGCTGCTGGGGAAATGCGGGGGTTGGGCTGGAAAAGCAGGTAGCATCTAGTGCCTCCCCATGGACAAGGGAGGTAATTAGCGGACTTCCCCCTGCCAGGGAACACCTGTGACACCAGGCAGCTGCGTGGAGGGCTGCCCCGAACCTTCCCCACACAGTCAGCCGTGTTCCGGAATTCTGAGTGTGGGGAGGTTCCGTCTTATGTCTGCAGCACCCGGGATCTCCTAGGAGCCCTTCGAGAGTCTTCCCCGAGTCCCTCCCAGTGCGGGCAGCCGGGGAACAGCGGGGGTTGGGCTGGAAACTCAGGTAGCATCTAGTGCCTCCCCATGGACAGGGGAGGTAATTAGCGGTCTTCCCCCTACCAGGGAACACCTGTGACACCAGGAAGCTGTGTGGAGGGCGGCCCTAAACCTCACCCACACAGTCACCCGTGTTCCGGAATTCTGAGTGTGGGGAGGTACCGTCTTCTGTCTGCAGCTCCCGGGATCTCCTAGGAGCCCTTCGAGTGTCTTCCCAGAGTCCCTCCCTGTGCGGGCTGCTGGGGAAAAGCGGGGGTTGGGCTGGAAAAGCAGGTAGCATCTAGTGCCTCCCCATGGACAAGGGAGGTAATTAGCGGACTTCCCCCTGCCAGGGAACACCTGTGACACAAGGCAGCTGCGTGGAGGGCGGCCACGAACCTTCCCCATAAAGTCAGCCGTGTTCCGGAATTCTGAGTGTGGAGAGGTTCCGTCTTCTGTCTGCAGCACCCGGGATCTCCTAGGAGCACTTCGAGAGTCTTCCCCGAGTCCCTCCCAGTGCGGGCAGCCAGGAAAATGCGGGGGTTGTGCTGGAAACGCAGGTAGCATCTAGTGCCTCCCCATGGACAGGGGAGGTAATTAGCGGACTTCGACCTGCCAGGGAACACCTATGACACAAGGCAGCGGCGTGGAGGGCGGCCCCGAACCTCCCCCACACAGTCATCCGTGTTCCGGAATTCTGAGTGTGGGGAGGTTCCGTCTTCTGTCTGCAGCACCCGGGATCTCCTAGGAGCCCTTCGAGAGTCTTCCCCTAGTCCCTCCCAGTGCGGGCAGCCGGGGAAAGGCGGGGGTTGGGCTAGAAACTCAGGTAGCATCTAGTGCCTCCCCATGGACAGGGGAGGTAATTAGCGGTCTTCCCCCTACCAGGGAACACCTGTGACACCAGGAAGCTGTGTGGAGGGCGGCCCTAAACCTCACACACACAGTCACCCGTGTTCCGGAATTCTGATTGTGGGGAGATTCCGTCTTATGTCTGCAGCACCCGGGTTCCCCTAGGAGCCCTTCGAGTGTCTTCCCCAAGTCCCTCCCTGTGCGGGCTGCTGGGGAAAAGCGGGGGTTGGGCTGGAAAAGCAGGTAGCATCTAGTGCCTCCCCATGGACAAGGGAGGTAATTAGCGGATTTCCACCTGCCAGGGAACACCTGTGACACCAGGCAGCTGCGTGGAGGGCGGCCCAGAACCTTCCCCACACAGTCAGCCGTGTTCCGGAATTCTGAGTGTGGGGAGGTTCCGTCTTATGTCTGCAGCACCCGGGATCTTCTAGGAGCCCTTCGAGACTCTTTCCCCAGTCCCTCCCAGTGGGGGCAGCCAGGGAAAGGCGGGGGATGGGCTGGAAACGCAGGTAGCATCTAGTGCCTCCCCATGGACAAGGGATGTAATTAGCGGACTTCCACCTGCCAGGGAACACCTGTGACACAAGGCAGCTGCGTGGAGGGCGGCCCCGAACCTCCCCAACACAGTCATCCGTGTTCCGGAATTCTGAGTGTGGAGAGGTTCCGTCTTCTGTCTGCAGCACCCGGGATCTCCTAGGAGCACTTCGAGAGTCTTCCCCGAGTCCCTCCCAGTGCGGGCAGCCAGGAAAATGCGGGGGTTGGGCTGGAAACTCAGGTAGCATCTAGTGCCACCCCATGGACAGGGGAGGTAATTAGCGGTCTTCCCCCTACCAGGGAACACCTGTGACACCAGGAAGCTGTGTGGAGGGCGGCCCTAAACCTCACCCACACAGTCACCCGTGTTCCGGAATTCTGAGTGTGGGGAGGTTCCATCTTATGTCTGCAGCACCCGGGTTCTCCTAGGAGCCCTTCGAGTGTCTTCCCCAAGTCCCTCCCTTTGCGGGCTGCTGGGGAAATGCGGGGGTTGGGCTGGAAAAGCAGGTAGCATCTAGTGCCTCCCCATGGACAAGGGAGGTAATTAGCGGACTTCCCCCTGCCAGGGAACACCTGTGACACCAGGCAGCTGCGTGGAGGGCTGCCCCGAACCTTCCCCACACAGTCAGCCGTGTTCCGGAATTCTGAGTGTGGGGAGGTTCCGTCTTATGTCTGCAGCACCCGAGATCTCCTAGGAGCCCTTCGAGAGTCTTCCCCGAGTCCCTCCCAGTGCGGGCAGCCGGGGAACAGCGGGGGTTGGGCTGGAAACTCAGGTAGCATCTAGTGCCTCCCCATGGACAGGGGAGGTAATTAGCGGTCTTCCCCCTACCAGGGAACACCTGTGACACCAGGAAGCTGTGTGGAGGGCGGCCCTAAACCTCACCCACACAGTCACCCGTGTTCCGGAATTCTGAGTGTGGGGAGGTACCGTCTTCTGTCTGCAGCACCCGGGATCTCCTAGGAGCCCTTCGAGTGTCTTCCCAGAGTCCCTCCCTGTGCGGGCTGCTGGGGAAAAGCGGGGGTTGGCCTGGAAAAGCAGGTAGCATCTAGTGCCTCCCCATGGACAAGGGAGGTAATTAGCGGACTTCCCCCTGCCAGGGAACACCTGTGACACAAGGCAGCTGCGTGGAGGGCGGCCACGAACCTTCCCCATAAAGTCAGCCGTGTTCCGGAATTCTGAGTGTGGAGAGGTTCCGTCTTCTGTCTGCAGCACCCGGGATCTCCTAGGAGCACTTCGAGAGTCTTCCCCGAGTCCCTCCCAGTGCGGGCAGCCAGGAAAATGCGGGGGTTGGGCTGGAAATTCAGGTAGCATCTAGTGCCTCCCCATGGACAGGGGAGGTTATTAGCGGTCTTCCCCCTACCAGGGAACACCTGTGACACCAGTAAGCTGTGTGGAGGGCGGCCCTAAACCTCACCCACACAGTCACCCGTGTTCCGGAATTCTGAGTGTGGGGAGGTTCCATCTTATGTCTGCAGCACCCGGGTTCTCCTAGGAGCCCTTCGAGTGTCTTCCCCAAGTCCCTCCCTTTGCGGGCTGCTGGGGAAAAGCGGGGGTTGGGCTGGAAAAGCAGGTAGCATCTAGTGCCTCCCCATGGACAAGGGAGGTAATTAGCGGACTTCCCCCTGCCAGGGAACACCTGTGACACCAGGCAGCTGCGTGGAGGGCTGCCCCGAACCTTCCCCACACAGTCAGCCGTGTTCCGGAATTCTGAGTGTGGGGAGGTTCCTTCTTATGTCTGCAGCACCCGGGATCTCCTAGGAGCCCTTCGAGAGTCTTCCCCGAGTCCCTCCCAGTGCGGGCAGCCGGGGAACGGCGGGGGTTGGGCTGGAAACTCAGGTAGCATCTAGTGCCTCCCCATGGACAGGGGAGGTAATTAGCGGTCTTCCCCCTTCCAGGGAACACCTGTGACACCAGGAAACTGTGTGGAGGGCGGCCCTAAACCTCACCCACACAGTCACCCGTGTTCCGGAATTCTGAGTGTGGGGAGGTTCCGTCTTCTGTCTGCAGCACCCGGGATCTCCTAGGAGCCCTTCGAGGGTCTTCCCAGAGTCCCTCCCTGTGCGGGCTGCCGGGGAAAGGAGGGGGTTGTGCTGGAAACGCAGGTTGCACCTAGTGCCTTCCCATGGACAAGGGATGTAATTAGCGGACTTCCACCTGCCAGGGAACACCTGTGACACAAGGCAGCTGCGTGGAGTGCGGCCCCGAACCTCCCCCACACAGTCAACCGTGTTCCGGAATTCTGAGTGTGGGGAGGTTCCGTCTTCTGTCTGCAGCACCCGGGATCTCCTAGGAGCCCTTTGAGAGTCTTTCCCGAGTCCCTCCCGGTGCGGGCAGCCGGGGAACGGCGGGGGTTGGGCTGGAAACTCAGGTAGCATCTAGTGCCTCCCCATGGACAGGGGAGGTAATTAGCGGTCTTCCCCCTACCAGGGAACACCTGTGACACCAGGAAGCTGTGTGGAGGGCGGCCCTAAACCTCACCCACACAGTCACCCGTGTTCCGGAATTCTGAGTGTGGGGAGGTTCCGTCTTCTGTCTGCAGCACCCGGGATCTCCTAGGAGCCCTTCGAGAGTCTTCCCAGAGTCCCTCCCTGTGCGGGCTGCTGGGGAAAGGCGGGGGTTGGGCTGGAAAAGCAGGTAGCATCTAGTGCCTCCCCATGGACAAGGGAGGTAATTAGCGGACTTCCCCCTGCCAGGGAACACCTGTGACACAAGGCAGCTGCGTGGAGGGCGGCCCCGAACCTTCCCCATAAAGTCAGCCGTGTTCCGGAATTCTGAGTGTGGGGAGGTTCCGTCTTATGTCTGCAGAACCCGGGATCTCCTAGGAGCCCTTCGAGAGTCTTCCCCGAGTCCCACCCAGTGCGGGCAGCCAGGAAAGGCGGAGGATGGGCTGGAAAAGCAGGTAGAATCTTGTGCCTCCCCATGGATAAGGGAGGTAATTAGCGGTCTTCCCCCTGCCAGGGAACAACTGTGACACCAGGAAGCTGTGTGGAGGGTGGCCCTAAACCTCACCCACACAGTCACCCGTGTTCCGGAATTCTGATTGTGGGGAGATTCCGTCTTATGTCTGCAGCACCCGGGTTCTCCTAGGAGCCCTTAGAGTGTCTTCCCCAAGTCCCTCCCTGTGCGGGCTGCTGGGGAAAAGCGGTGGTTGGGCTGGAAAAGCAGGTAGCATCTAGTGCCTCCCCATGGACAAGGGAGGTAATTAGCGGATTTCCACCTGCCAGGGAACACCTGTGACACCAGGCAGCTGCGTGGAGGGCTGCCCAGAACCTTCCCCACACAGTCAGCCGTGTTCCGGAATTCTGAGTGTGGGGAGGTTCCGTCTTATGTCTGCAGCACCCGGGATCTCCTAGGAGCCTTTCGAGACTCTTTCCCGAGTCCCTCCTAGTGCGGGCAGCCAGGGAAAGGCGGGGGATGGGCTGGAAACGCATGTAGCATCTAGTGACTCCCCATGGACAAGGGATGTAATTAGCGGACTTCCACCTGTCAGGGAACACCTGTGACACATGGCAGCTGCGTGGAGGGCGGCCCCGAACCTCCCCAACACAGTCATCCGTGTTCCGGAATTCTGAGTGTGGAGAGGTTCCGTCTTCTGTCTGCAGCACCCGGGATCTCCTAGGAGCACTTCGAGAGTCTTCCCCGAGTCCCTCCCATTGCGGGCAGCCAGGAAAAGGCGGGGGTTGGGCTGGAAATTCAGGTAGCATCTAGTGCCTCCCCATGGACAGGGGAGGTAATTAGCGGTCTTCCCCCTACCAGGGAACACCTGTGACACCAGGAAGCTGTGTGGAGGGCGGCCCTAAACCTCACCCACACAGTCACCCGTGTTCCGGAATTCTGAGTGTGGGGAGGTTCCATCTTATGTCTGCAGCACCCGGGTTCTCCTAGGAGCCCTTCGAGTGTCTTCCCCAAGTCCCTCCCTTTGCGGGCTGCTGGGGAAATGCGGGGGTTGGGCTGGAAAAGCAGGTAGCATCTAGTGCCTCCCCATGGACAAGGGAGGTAATTAGCGGACTTCCCCCTGCCAGGGAACACCTGTGACACCAGGCAGCTGCGTGGAGGGCTGCCCCGAACCTTCCCCACAAAGTCAGCCGTGTTCCGGAATTCTGAGTGTGGGGAGGTTCCGTCTTATGTCTGCAGCACCCGGGATCTCCTAGGAGCCCTTCGAGAGTCTTCCCCGAGTCCCTCCCAGTGCGGGCAGCGGGGGAACGGCGGGGGTTGGGCTGGAAACTCAGGTAGCATCTAGTGCCTCCCCATGGACAGGGGAGGTAATTAGCGGTCTTCCCCCTACCAGGGAACACCTGTGACACCAGGAAACTGTGTGGAGGGCGGCCCTAAACCTCACCCACACAGTCACCCGTGTTCCGGAATTCTGAGTGTGGGGAGGTTCCGTCTTCTGTCTGCAGCACCCGGGATCTCCTAGGAGCCCTTCGAGTGTCTTCCCAGAGTCCCTCCCTGTGCGGGCTGCCGGGGAAAGGAGGGGGATGTGCTGGAAACGCAGATAGCATCAAGTGCCTCCCCATGGACAGGGGAGGTAATTAGCGGATTTCCACCTGCCAGGGAACACTGTGACACCAGGCAGCTGCGTGGAGGGCGGCCCCGAACCTCCCCCACACAGTCAGCCGTGATCCGGAATTCTGAGTGTGGGGAGGTTCCGTCTTATGTCTGCAGCACCCGGGATCTCCTAGGAGCCCTTCGAGAGTCTTCCCCGAGTCCCTCCCAGTGCGGGCAGCCGGGGAACGGCGGGGGTTAGGCTGGAAAAGCTGGTAGCATCTAGTGCCTCCCCATGGACATGGGAGGTAATTAGCGGACTTCCCCCTGCCAGGGAACAACTGTGACACCAGGAAGCTGCATGGAGTGCAGCCCTAAACCTCACCCACACAGTCACCCGTGTTCCGGAATTCTGAGTGTGGGGAGGTTCCGTCTTATGTCTGCAGCACCCGGGTTCTCCTAGGAGCCTTTCGAGTGTCTTCCCCAAGTCCCTCCCTCTGCGGGCTGCTGGGGAAAAGCGGGGGCTGGGCTGGAAATGCAGGTAGCATCTAGTGCCTCCCCATGGACAAGGGAGGTAATTAGCGGATTTCCCCCTACCAGGGAACACCTGTGACACCAGACAGCTGCGTGGAGGGCGGCCCAGAACCTTCCCCACACAGTCAGGCGTGTTCCGGAATTCTGAGTGTGGGGAGGTTCCGTCTTATGTCTGCAGCACCCGGGATCTCCTAGGAGCCCTTCGAGAGTCTTTCCCGAGTCCCTCCCAGTGCGGGCAGCCAGGGAAAGGCGGGGGTTGGGCTGGAAACGCAGGTTGCACCTAGTGCCTTCCCATGGACAAGGGATGTAATTAGCGGACTTCCACCTGCCAGGGAACACCTGTGACACAAGGCAGCTGCGTGGAGGGCGGCCCCGAACCTTCCCCATAAAGTCAGCCGTGTTCCGGAATTCTGAGTGCGGGGAGGTTCCGTCTTATGTCTGCAGAACCCGGGATCTCCTAGGAGCCCTTCGAGAGTCTTCCCCGAGTCCCACCCAGTGCGGGCAGCCAGGGAAATGCGGAGGTTGGGCTGGAAAAGCAGGTAGCATCTAGTGCCTCCCCATGGACAGGGGAGGTAATTAGCGGACTTCCCCCTGCCAGGGAACAACTGTGACACCAGGAAGCTGCGTGGAGTGCAGCCCAAAACCTCACCCACACAGTCACAAGTGTTCCGGAATTCTGAGTGTGGGGAGGTTCCGTCTTCTGTCTGCAGCACCCGGGTTCTCCTAGGAGCCCTTCGAGTGTTTTCCCAGAGTCCCTCCCTCTGCTGGCTGCCGGGGAAAGGAGGGGGTTGTGCTGGAAAAGCAGGTAGCATCTAGTGCATCCCCATGGACAGGGGAGGTAATTAGCGGACTTCCCCCTGCCAGGGAACACCTGTGACACCAGGCAGCTGCGTGGAGGGCGGGCCCGAACCTCCCCCACACAGTCAACCATGTTCCGGAATTCTGAGTGTGGGGAGGTTCCGTCTTCTGTCTGCAGCAACCGGGATCTCCTAGGAGCCCTTCGAGAGTCTTCCCCGAGTCCCTCCCAGTGCGGGCAGCCGGGGAACGGCGGTGGTTGTGCTGGAAACGCAGGTAGCATCTAGTGCCTCCCCATGGACAAGGGAGGTAATTAGCGGACTTCCCCCTGCCAGGGAACAACTGTGACACCAGGAAGCTGCGTGGAGTGCGGCCCTAAACTTCCCCCACACAGTCACACGTGTTCCGGAATTCTGAGTGTGGGGAGGTTCCGTCTTATGTCTGCAGCACCCGGGTTCTCCTAGGAGCCTTTCGAGTGTCTTCCCCAAGTCCCTCCCTGTGCGGGCTGCTGGGGAATGGCGGGGGTTGGGCTGGAAAAGCAGGTAGCATCTAGTGCCTCCCCATGGACAAGGGAGGTAATTAGCGGAATTCCCCCTGCCAGGGAACACCTGTGACAACAGGCAGCTTCGTGGAGGGCGGCCCCGAACCTTCACCACACCGTCAGCCGTGTTCCGGAATTCTGAGTGTGGGGAGGTTCCGTCTTATGTCTGCAGCACCCGGGATCTCGTAGGAGCCCTTCGAGAGTCTTCCCCGAGTCCCTCACAGTGCGGGCAGCCAGGGAAAGGCGGGGGTTGGGCTGGAAACGCAGGTAGCATCTAGTGCCTCCCCATGGACAGGGGAGATAATTAGCGTACTTCCACCTGCCAGGAAACACCTGTGACACCAGGCAGCTGCGTGGAGGGCGGCGCCGATCCTCCCCCACACAGTCAGCCGTGTTCCGGAATTCTGAGTGTGGGGAGGTTCCGTCTTATGTCTGCAGCACCCGGGATCTCCTAGGAGCCATTCGAGAGTCTTCCCCGAGTCCCTCCCAGTGCGGGCAGCCGGGGAACGGCGGGGGTTGGGCTGGAAAAGCAGGTAGCATCTAGTGCCTCCCCATGGACAAGGGAGGTAATTAGCGGACTTCCCCCTGCCAGGGAACACCTGTGACACCAGGCAGCTGCGTGGAGGGCGGCCCTAAACCTCACCCACACAGTCACCCGTGTTCCGGAATTCTGAGTGTGGGGAGGTTCCGTCTTATGTCTGCAGCACTCGGGTTCTCCTAGGAGCCCTTCGAGTGTCTTCCCCAAGTCCCTCACTGTGCGGGCTGCTGGGGAAAGGAGGGGGTTGGGCTGGAAAAGCAATTAGCATCTAGTGCCTCCCCATAGACAGTGGAGGTAATTAGCGGACTTCCCCCTGCCAGGGAACACCTGTGACAGCAGGCAGCTGCGTGGAGGGCGGCCCCGAACCTTCCCCACACAGTCAACCATGTTCTGGAATTCTGAGTGTGGGGAGGTTCCGTGTTCTGTCTGCAGCACTCGGGATCTCCTAGGTGCCTTTCGAATGTCTTCCCAGAGTCCCTACATGTGCGGGCTGCCGGGGAAAGAGGGGGTTGTGCTGGAAACGCAGGTAGCATCTAGTGCCTCCCCATGGACAGGGGAGGTAATTAGCGGACTTCCCCCTTCCAGGGAACAACTGTGACACCAGGCAGCTGCGTGGAGGGCGGCCCCGAACCTCCCCCACACAGTCAGCCGTGTTCGGGAATTCTGAGTGTGGGGAGGTTCCGTCTTATGTCTGCAGCACCCGGGATCTCCTAGGAGCACTTCGAGAGTCTTCCCCGAGTCCCTCCCAGTGCGGGCAGCCAGGGAAAGGCGGGGGTAGGGCTGGAAACGCAGGTAGCATCTAGTGACTCCCCATGGACAGGGGAGGTAATTAGCGGACTTCCCCCTGCCAGGGAACACCTGTGACACCAGGCAACTGCGTGGAGGGCGGCCCCGAACCTTCCCCACACAGTCAACCGTGTTCCGGAATTCTGAGTGTGGGGAGGTTCCGTCTTCTGTCTGCAGCACCCGGGATCTCCTAGGAGCCCTTCGAGTGTCTTCCCAGAGTCCCTCCCTGTGCTGGCTGCCGGGGAAAGGAGGGGGTTGTGCTGGAAACGCAGGTAGCATCTAGTGCCTCCCCATGGACAGGGGAGGTAATTAGCGGACTTCCACCTGCCAGGGAACATCTGTGACACCAGGAAGCTGCGTGGAGGGCGGCCCCGAACCTCCCCCACACAGTCAGCCGTGTTCCGGAATTCTGAGTGAGGGGAGGTTCCGTCTTATGTCTGCAGCACCCAGGATCTCCTAGGAGCGCTTCGAGAGTCTTCCCCGAGTCCCTCCCAGTGCGGGCAGCCGGGGAACGGCGGGGGTTGGCCTGGAAAAGCAGGTAGCATCTAGTGCCTCCCCATGGACAAGGGAGGTAATTAGTGGACTTCCCCCTGCCAGGGAACAACTGTGACACCAGGAAGCTGTGTGGAGCGCGTCCCTAAACCTCACGAACACAGTCACCCGTGTTCCGGAATTCTGAGTGTGGGGAGGTTCCGTCTTATGTCTGCAGCACCCGGGTTCTCCTAGGAGCCTTTCGAGTGTCTTCTCCAAGTCCCTCCCTGTGCGGGCTACTGGGGAAAGGAGGGGGTTGGGCTGGAAAAGCAGGTAGCATCTAGTGCCTCCCCATGGACAAGGGAGGTAATTAGCGGTCTTCCCCCTACCAGGGAACACCTGTGACACCAGGAAGCTGTGTGGAGGGCGGCCCTAAACCTCACCCACACAGTTACCCGTGTTCCGGAATTCTGAGTGTGGGGAGGTTCCGTCTTATGTCTGCAGCACCCGGGTTCTCCTAGGAGCCTTTCGAGTGTCTTCCCCAAGTCCCTCCCTGTGCGGGCTGCTGGGGAAAGGCGGGGGTTGGGCTGGAAAAGCAGGTAGCATCTAGTGCCTCCCCATGGACAAGGGAGGTAATTAGCGGACTTCCCCCTGCCAGGGAACACCTGTGACACCAGGCAGCTGCGTGGAGGGCGGCCCCGAACCTTCCCCACACAGTCAGCCGTGTTCCGGAATTCTGAGTGTGGGGAGGTTCCGTCTTCTGTCTGCAGCACCCGGGATCTCCTAGGAGCCCTTCGAGAGTCTTCCACGAGTCACTCCCGGTGCGGGCAGCCGTGGAAAGGCGGGGGTTGGGCTGGAAACTCAGGTAGCATCTAGTGCCTCCCCATGGACAGGGGAGGTAATTAGCGGTCTTCCCCCTACCAGGGAACACCTGTGACACCAGGAAGCTGTGTGGAGGGCGGTCCTAAACCTCCCCCATACAGTCAGCCGTGTTCCGGAATTCTGATTGTGGGGAGGTTCCGTCTTATGTCTGCAGCAACCGGGTTCTCCTAGGAGCCTTTCGAGTGTCTTCCCCAAGTCCCTCCCTGTGCGGGCTGCTGGGGAAAGGAGGGGGTTGGGCTGGAAAAGCAGGTAGCATCTCGTGCCTCCCCATGGACAAGGGAGGTAATTAGCGGACTTCCCCCTGCAAGGGAACACCTGTGACACCAGGCAGCTGCGTGGAGGGCGGCCCCGAACCTCCCCCACACAGTCAGCCGTGTTCCGGAATTCTGAGGGTGGGGAGGTTCCGTCTTATGTCTGCAGAACCCGGGTTCACCTAGGAGCCCTTCGAGTGTCTTCCCCCAGTCCCTCACTGTGCGGGCTGCCGGGGAATGGCGGAGATTGGGCTGGAAAAGCAGGTAGCATCTTGTGCCTCCCCATGGACAAGGGAGGTAATTAGCGGACTTCCCTCTGCCAGGGAACACCTGTGACACCAGGCAGCTGCGTGGAGGGCGGCCCCGAACCTCCCCCACACAGTCAACCGTGTTCCGGAATTCTGAGTGTGGGGAGGTTCCGTCTTCTGTCTGCAGCACCCGGGATCTCCTAGGAGCCCTTCGAGTGTCTTCCCAGAGTCCCTCCCAGTGCGGGCAGCCAGGAAAAGGCGGGGGTTGGGCTGGAAGTTCAGGTAGCATCTAGTGCCTCCCCATGGACAGGGGAGGTAATTAGCGGTCTTCCCCCTACCAGGGAACACCTGTGACACCAGGAAGCTGTGTGGAGGGCGGCCCTAAATCTCACCCACACAGTCACCCGTGTTCCGGAATTCTGAGTGTGGGGAGGTTCCGTCTTATGTCTGCAGCACCCGGGTTCTCCTAGGAGCCTTTCGAGTGTCTTCCCACAGTCCCTCCCTGTGCGGGCTGCCGGGGAAAGGAGGGGGTTGGGCTGGAAAAGCAGGTAGCATCTTGTGCCTCCCCATGGACAAGGGAGGTAATTAGCGGACTTCCCCCTGCCAGGGAACACCTGTGACACCAGGCAGCTGCGTGGAGGGCGGCCCCGAACCTCCCCCACACAGTCAGCCGTGTTCCGGAATTCTGAGTGTGGGGAGGTTCCGTCTTCTGTCTGCAGCACCCGGGATCTCCTAGGAGCCCTTCGAGTGTCTTCCCCGAATCCCTGCCACTGCGGGCTGCCGGGGAAAGGCGGGGGTTGGGCTGGAAACTCAGGTAGCATCTAGTGCCTCCCCATGGACATGGGAGGTAATTAACGGATTTCTCCCTGCCAGGGAACACCTGTGACACCAGGCAGCTGCGTGGAGGGCGGCCCCGAACCTCCCCCACGCAGTCAGCCGTGTTCCGGAATTTTGAGTGTGGGGAGGTTCCGTCTTATGTCTGCAGCACCCGGGTTCACCTAGGAGCCCTTCGAGTGTCTTCCCCCAGTCCCTCCCTATGCGGGCTGCTGGGTAAAGGCGGGGGTTGGGCTGGAAATGCAGGTAGCATCTAGTGCCTCCCCATGGACAAAGGAGGTAATTAGCGGAATTCCCCCTTCCAGGGAACACCTGTGACACCAGGCAGCTGCGTGGAGGGCGGCCCCGAACCTTTCCCACACAGTCAGCCGTGTTTCGGAATTCTGAGTGTGGGGAGGTTCCGTCTTATATCTGCAGCACCCGGGATCTCCTAGGAGCCCTTCGAAAGTCTTCCCCGAGTCCCTCCCAGTGCGGGCAGCCAGGGAAAGGCGGGGGTTGGGCTGGAAACGCAGTTAGCATCTAGTGCCTCCCGATGGACAGGGGAGGTAATTAGCGGACTTCCCCCTGCCAGGGAACACCTGTGACACCAGGCAGCTGCGTGGAGGCGGCCCCTAACCTCCCCCACACAGTCAACCGTGTTCAGGAATTCTGAGTGTGGGGAGGTTCCGTCTTCTGTCTGCAGCACCCGGGATCACCTAGGAGCCCTTCGAGTGTCTTCCCAGAGTCCCTCCCTTTTCTGACTGGCGGGGAAATGAGGGGGTTGTGCTGGAAACGCAGGTAGCATCTAGTGCCTCCCCATGGACAGGGGAGGTAATTAGCGGACTTCCACCTGCCAGGGAACACCTGTGACACCAGGCAGCTGCGTGGAGGGCGGCCCCGAACCTCCCCCACACAGTCAGCCGTGTTCCGGTATTCTGAGTGTGGGGAGGTTCCGTCTTATGTCTGCAGCACCCGGGATCTCCTAGGAGCCCTTCGAGAGTCTTCCCCGAGTCCCTCACAGTGCGGGCAGCCTGGAAACGGCGGGGGTTGGGCTGGAAAAGCAGGTAGCATCTAGTGCCTCCCCATGGACAAGGGAGGTAATTAGCGGACTTTCCCCTGACAGGGAACAACTGTGACACCAGGAAGCTGTGTGGAGCGCGGCCCTAATCCTCACCCACACAGTCACCCGTGTTCCGGAATTCTGAGTGTGGGAAGGTTACGTCTTATGTCTGCAGCTCCCGGGTTCTCCTAGGAGCCTTTCGAGTGTCTTCCCCAAGTCCCTCCCTGTGCGGGCTGCTGGGGAATGGCGGGGGTTGGGCTGGAAAAGCAGGTAGAATCTAGTGCCTCCCCATGGACAAGGGAGGTAATTAGCGGAATTCCCCCTGCCAGGGAACACCTGTGACAACAGGCAGCTTCGTGGAGGGCGGCCCCGAACCTTCACCACACCGTCAGCCGTGTTCCGGAATTCTGAGTGTGGGGAGGTTCCGTCTTATGTCTGCAGCACCCGGGATCTCGTAGAAGCCCTTCGAGAGTCTTCTCCGAGTCCCTCACAGTGCGGGCAGCCAGGGAAAGGCGGGGGTTGGGCTGGAAACGCAGGTAGCATCTAGTGCCTCCCCATGGACAGGGGAGATAATTAGCGTACTTCCACCTGCCAGGGAACACCTGTGACACCAGGCAGCTGCGTGGAGGGCGGCGCCGATCCTCCCCCACACAGTCAGCCGTGTTCCGGAATTCTGAGTGTGGGGAGGTTCCGTCTTATGTCTGCAGCACCCGGGATCTCCTAGGAGCCCTTCGAGAGTCTTCCCCGAGTCCCTCCCAGTGCGGGCAGCCGGGGAACGGCGGGGGTTGGGCTGGAAAAGCAGGTAGCATCTAGTGCCTCCACATGGACAAGGGAGGTAATTAGCGGACTTCCCCCTGCCAGGGAACACCTGTGACACCAGGCAGCTGCGTGGAGGGCGGCCCTAAACCTCACCCACACAGTCACCCGTGTTCCGGAATTCTGAGTGTGGGGAGGTTCCGTCTTATGTCTGCAGCACTCGGGTTCTCCTAGGAGCCCTTCGAGTGTCTTCCCCAAGTCCCTCACTGTGCGGGCTGCTGGGGAAAGGAGGGGGTTGTGCTGGAAAAGCAATTAGCATCTAGTGCCTCCCCATGGACAGTGGAGGTAATTAGCGGACTTCCTCCTGCCAGGGAACACCTGTGACAGCAGGCAGCTGCGTGGAGGGCGGCCCCGAACCTCCCCCACACAGTCAACCGTGTTCTGGAATTCTGAGTGTGGGGAGGTTCCGTGTTCTGTCTGCAGCACTCGGGATCTCCTAGGTGCCTTTCGAATGTCTTCCCAGAGTCCCTACATGTGCGGGCTGCCGGGGAAAGAGGGGGTTGTGCTGGAAACGCAGGTAGCATCTAGTGCCTCCCCATGGACAGGGGAGGTAATTAGCGGACTTCCACCTTCCAGGGAACAACTGTGACACCAGGCAGCTGCGTGGAGGGCGGCCCCGAACCTCCCCCACACAGTCAGCCGTGTTCGGGAATTCTGAGTGTGGGGAGGTTCCGTCTTATGTCTGCAGCACCCGGGATCTCCTAGGAGCGCTTCGAGAATCTTCCCCGAGTCCCTCCCAGTGCGGGCAGCCGTGGAACGGCGGGGGTTGGGCTGGAAAAGCAGGTAGCATCTAGTGCCTCCCCATGGACAAGGGAGGTAATTAGTGGACTTCCCCCTGCCAGGGAACAACTGTGAC
This sequence comes from Camelus bactrianus, assembly GCF_048773025.1. Taxonomy (NCBI): domain Eukaryota; kingdom Metazoa; phylum Chordata; class Mammalia; order Artiodactyla; family Camelidae; genus Camelus; species Camelus bactrianus. The sequence continues at coordinate 6,629,112 of NW_027413957.1, read as the reverse complement.
ACCAGGAAGCTGTGTGGAGCGCGTCCCTAAACCTCACGAACACAGTCACCCGTGTTCCGGAATTCTGAGTGTGGGGAGGTTCCGTCTTATGTCTGCAGCACCCGGGTTCTCCTAGGAGCCTTTCGAGTGTCTTCTCCAAGTCCCTCCCTGTGCGGGCTGCTGGGGAAAGGAGGGGGTTGGGCTGGAAAAGCAGGTAGCATCTAGTGCCTCCCCATGGACAAGGGAGGTAATTAGCGGTCTTCCCCCTACCAGGGAACACCTGTGACACCAGGATGCTGTGTGGAGGGCGGCCCTAAACCTCACCCACACAGTTACCCGTGTTCCGGAATTCTGAGTGTGGGGAGGTTCCGTCTTATGTCTGCAGCACCCGGGTTCTCCTAGGAGCCTTTCGAGTGTCTTCCCCAAGTCCCTCCCTGTGCGGGCTGCTGGGGAAAGGCGGGGGTTGGGCTGGAAAAGCAGGTAGCATCTAGTGCCTCCCCATGGACAAGGGAGGCAATTAGCGGACTTCCCCCTGCCAGGGAACACCTGTGACACCAGGCAGCTGCGTGGATGGCGGCCCCGAACCTTCCCCACACAGTCAGCCGTGTTCCGGAATTCTGAGTGTGGGGAGGTTCCGTCTTCTGTCTGCAGCACCCGGGATCTCCTAGGAGCCCTTCGAGAGTCTTCCACGAGTCACTCCCGGTGCGGGCAGCCGTGGAAAGGCGGGGGTTGGGCTGGAAACTCAGGTAGCATCTAGTGCCTCCCCATGGACAGGGGAGGTAATTAGCGGTCTTCCCCCTACCAGGGAACACCTGTGACACCAGGAAGCTGTGTGGAGGGCGGTCCTAAACCTCCCCCACACAGTCAGCCGTGTTCCGGAATTCTGAGTGTGGGGAGGTTCCGTCTTATGTCTGCAGCAACCGGGTTCTCCTAGGAGCCTTTCGAGTGTCTTCCCCAAGTCCCTACCTGTGCGGGCTGCTGGGGAAAGGAGGGGGTTGGGCTGGAAAAGCAGGTAGCATCTCGTGCCTCCCCATGGACAAGGGAGGTAATTAGCGGACTTCCCCCTGCCAGGGAACACCTGTGACACCAGGAAGCTGCGTGGAGTGCGGCCTTAAACCTCACCCACACAGTCACACGTGTTCCGGAATTCTGAGTGTGGGGAGGTTCCGTCTTCTGTCTGCAGCACCCGGGTTCTCCTAGGAGCCTTTCGAGTGTCTTCCCCCAGTCCCTCCCTGTGCGGGCTGCCGGGGAAAGGCGGGGGTTGGGCTGGAAAAGCAGGTAGCATCTTGTGCCTCCCCATGGACAAGGGAGGTAATTAGCGGACTTCCCCCTGCAAGGGAACACCTGTGACACCAGGCAGCTGCGTGGAGGGCGGCCCCGAACCTCCCCCACACAGTCAGCCGTGTTCCGGAATTCTGAGGGTGGGGAGGTTCCGTCTTATGTCTGCAGCACCCGGGTTCACCTAGGAGCCCTTCGAGTGTCTTCCCCCAGTCCCTCACTGTGCGGGCTGCCGGGGAATGGCGGAGATTGGGCTGGAAAAGCAGGTAGCATCTTGTGCCTCCCCATGGACAAGGGAGGTAATTAGCGGACTTCCCTCTGCCAGGGAACACCTGTGACACCAGGCAGCTGCGTGGAGGGCGGCCCCGAACCTCCCCCACACAGTCAACCGTGTTCCGGAATTCTGAGTGTGGGGAGGTTCCGTCTTCTGTCTGCAGCACCCGGGATCTCCTAGGAGCCCTTCGAGTGTCTTCCCAGAGTCCCTCCCTGTGCGGGCTGCCGGGGAAAGGAGGGGGTTGTGCTGGAAACGCAGGTAGCATCTAGTGCCTCCCCATGGACAGGGGAGGTAATTAGCGGACTTCCACCTGCCAGGGAACACCTGTGACACCAGGCAGCTGCGTGGAGAGCGGCCCCGTACCTCCCCCACACAGTCAAACGTGTTCCGGAATTCTGAGTGTGGGGAGGTTCCGTCTTCTGTCTGCAGCACCCGGGATCTCCTAGGAGCCCTTCGACTGTCTTCCCAGAGACCCTCCCTGTGCGGGCTGCCTGGGAAAGGAGGGGGTTGTGCTGGAAACGCTGGTAGCATCTAATGTCTCCCCATGGACAAGGGAGGTAATTAGCGGACTTCCACCTGCCAGGGAACACCTGTGACACAAGGCAGCTGCGTGGAGGGCGGCCCCGAACCTCCCCAACACACTCATCCGTGTTCCGGAATTCTGAGTGTGGGGAGGTTCCGTCTTATGTCTGCAGCACCCGATTTCTCCTAGGAGCCCTTCGAGTGTCTTCCACAAGTCCCTCCCTGTGCGGGCTGCTGGGGAAAGGCGGGGGTTGGCCTGGAAAGGCAGGTAGCATCTAGTGCCTCCCCATGGACAAGGGAGGTAATTAGCGGACTTCCACCTGCCAGGGAACACCTGTGACACAAGGCAGCTGCGTGGAGGGCCGCCCCGAACCTCTCCCACACAGTCAGCCGTGTTCCGGAATTCTGAGTGTGGGGAGGTTCCGTCTTATGTCTGCAGCACCCGGGTTCACCTAGGAGCCTTTCGAGTGTCTTCCCCCAGTCCCTCACTGTGCGGACTGCCGGGGAATGGCAGAGGTTGGGCTGGAAAAGCAGGTAGCATCTTGAGCCTCCCCATGGACAAGGGAGTTAATTAGCGGACTTCCCCCTGCCAGGGAACACCTGTGACACCAGGAAGCTGTGTGGAGTGCGGCCCTAAACCTCACCCACACAGTCACCCATGTTCCGGAATTCTGAGTGTGGGGAGGTTCCGTCTTCTGTCTGCAGCACCCGGGATCTCCTAGGAGCCCTTCGAGTGTCTTCCCAGAGTCCCTCCCTGTGCGGGCTGCCGGGGAAAGGAGGGGGTTGTGCTGAAAACGCAGGTAGCATCTAGTGCCTCCCCATGGACAGGGGAGGTAGTTAGCGGAATTCCATCTGCCAGGGAACACCTGTGACACCAGGCAGCTGCGTGGAGGGCGGCCCCGAACCTCCCCCAGACAGTCAGCCGTGTTCCGGAATTCTGAGTGTGGGGAGGTTCCGTCTTATGTCTGCAGCACCCGGGATCTCCTAGGAGCCCTTCGAGAGTCTTCCCCGAGTCCCTCCCAGTGCGGGCAGCCGGGGAACGGCGGAGGTTGGGCTGGAAAAGCAGGTAGCATCTAGTGCCTCCCCATGGACAAGGGAGGTAATTAGCGGACTTCCCCCTGCCAGGGAACAACTGTGACACCAGGAAGCTGCGTGGAGTGCGGCCCTAAACCTCACCCACACAGTCACACGTGTTCCGGAATTCTGAGTGTGGGGAGGTTCCGTCTTCTGTCTGCAGCACCCGGGATCTCCTAGGAGCCCTTCGAGTGTCTTCCCAGAGTCCCTCCCTGTGCGGGCTGCCGGGGAAAGGAGGGGGTTGTGCTGGAAACGCAGGTAGCATCTAGTGCCTCCCCATGGACAGGGGAGGTAATTAGCGGACTTCCACCTGCCAGGGAACACCTGTGACACCAGGCAGCTGCGTGGAGAGCGGCCCCGTACCTCCCCCACACAGTCAAACGTGTTCCGGAATTCTGAGTGTGGGGAGGTTCCGTCTTCTGTCTGCAGCACCCGGGATCTCCTAGGAGCCCTTCGACTGTCTTCCCAGAGACCCTCCCTGTGCGGGCTGCCTGGGAAAGGAGGGGGTTGTGCTGGAAACGCTGGTAGCATCTAATGTCTCCCCATGGACAAGGGAGGTAATTAGCGGACTTCCACCTGCCAGGGAACACCTGTGACACAAGGCAGCTGCGTGGAGGGCGGCCCCGAACCTCCCCAACACACTCATCCGTGTTCCGGAATTCTGAGTGTGGGGAGGTTCCGTCTTATGTCTGCAGCACCCGATTTCTCCTAGGAGCCCTTCGAGTGTCTTCCACAAGTCCCTCCCTGTGCGGGCTGCTGGGGAAAGGCGGGGGTTGGCCTGGAAAGGCAGGTAGCATCTAGTGCCTCCCCATGGACAAGGGAGGTAATTAGCGGACTTCCACCTGCCAGGGAACACCTGTGACACAAGGCAGCTGCGTGGAGGGCCGCCCCGAACCTCTCCCACACAGTCAGCCGTGTTCCGGAATTCTGAGTGTGGGGAGGTTCCGTCTTATGTCTGCAGCACCCGGGTTCACCTAGGAGCCTTTCGAGTGTCTTCCCCCAGTCCCTCACTGTGCGGACTGCCGGGGAATGGCAGAGGTTGGGCTGGAAAAGCAGGTAGCATCTTGAGCCTCCCCATGGACAAGGGAGTTAATTAGCGGACTTCCCCCTGCCAGGGAACACCTGTGACACCAGGAAGCTGTGTGGAGTGCGGCCCTAAACCTCACCCACACAGTCACCCATGTTCCGGAATTCTGAGTGTGGGGAGGTTCCGTCTTCTGTCTGCAGCACCCGGGATCCCCTAGGAGCCCTTCGAGTGTCTTCCCAGAGTCCCTCCCTGTGCGGGCTGCCGGGGAAAGGAGGGGGTTGTGCTGAAAACGCAGGTAGCATCTAGTGCCTCCCCATGGACAGGGGAGGTAGTTAGCGGAATTCCATCTGCCAGGGAACACCTGTGACACCAGGCAGCTGCGTGGAGGGCGGCCCCGAACCTCCCCCAGACAGTCAGCCGTGTTCCGGAATTCTGAGTGTGGGGAGGTTCCGTCTTATGTCTGCAGCACCCGGGATCTCCTAGGAGCCCTTCGAGAGTCTTCCCCGAGTCCCTCCCAGTGCGGGCAGCCGGGGAACGGCGGAGGTTGGGCTGGAAAAGCAGGTAGCATCTAGTGCCTCCCCATGGACAAGGGAGGTAATTAGCGGACTTCCCCCTGCCAGGGAACAACTGTGACACCAGGAAGCTGCGTGGAGTGCGGCCCTAAACCTCACCCACACAGTCACACGTGTTCCGGAATTCTGAGTGTGGGGAGGTTCCATCTTCTGTCTGCAGCACCCGGGTTCTCCTAGGAGCCTTTCGAGTGTCTTCCCCCAGTCCCTCCCTGTGCGGGATGGCGGGGAAAGGCGGGGGTTGGGCTGGAAAAGCAGGTAGCATCTTGTGCCTCCCCATGGACAAGGGAGGTAATTAGCGGACTTCCCCCTGCCAGGGAACACCTGTGAAACCAGGCAGCTGCGTGGAGGGCGGCCCCGGACTTCCCCCAGACAGTCAACCGTGTTCCGGAATTCTGAGTGTGGGGAGGTTCCGTCTTCTGTCTGCAGCACCCGGGATCTCCTAGGAGCCCTTCGAGTGTCTTCCCAGAGTCCCTCCCTGTGCGGGCTGCCGGGGAACGGAGGGGGTTGTGCTGGAAACGCAGGTAGCATCTAGTGCCTCCCCATGGACAGGGGAGGTAATTAGCGAACTTCCACCTGCCAGGGAACACCTGTGACACAAGGCAGCTGCGTGGAGGGCAGCCCCGAACCTCCCCCACACAGTCATCCGTGTTCCGGAATTCTGAGTGTGGGGAGGTTCCGTCTTCTGTCTGCCGCACCCGGGATCTCCTAGGAGCCCTTCGAGAGTCTTCCCCGAGTCCCTCCCAGTGCGGGCAGCCGGGAAAACCGGGGTTGGGCTGGAAACTCAGGTAGCATCTATTGTCTCCCCATGGACCGGGGAGGTAATTAGCGGTCTTCCCCCTACCAGGGAACACCTGTGACACCAGGAAGCTGTGTGGAGGGCGGCCCTAAACCTCACCCACATAGTCACCCGTGTTCCGGAATTCTGAGTGTGGGGAGGTTCCATCTTCTGTCTGCAGCACCCGGGTTCTCCTAGGAGCCTTTCGAGTGTCTTCGCCCAGTCCCTCCCTGTGCGGGATGGCGGGGAAAGGCGGGGGTTGGGCTGGAAAAGCAGGTAGCATCTTGTGCCTCCCCATGGACAAGGGAGGTAATTAGCGGACTTCCCCCTGCCAGGGAACACCTGTGAAACCAGGCAGCTGCGTGGAGGGAGGCCCCGAACTTCCCCCAGACAGTCAACCGTGTTCCGGAATTCTGAGTGTGGGGAGGTTGGTTCTTATGTCTGCAGCACCCGGGTTCTCCTTGGAGCTCTTCGAGTGTCTTCCCCAAGTCCCTCCCTGTGCGGGCTGCTGGGGAAAGGCGGGGTTGGGCTGGAAACGCAGGTAGCATCTAGTGCCTCCCCATGGACAAGGGAGGTAATTAGCGGACTTCCCCCTGCCAGGGAACTCCTGTGACACCAGGCAGCTGCGTGGAGGGCTTCCCCGAACCTTCCCCACACAGTCAGCCGTGTTCCGGAATTCTGAGTGTGGGGAGGTTCCGTCTTATGTCTACAGCACCCGGGATCTCCTAGGAGCCCTTAGAGAGTCTTCCCCGAGTCCCTCACAGTGCGGGCAGCCAGGAAAAGGCGGGGGTTGGGCTGGAAACGCAGGTAGCATCTAGTGCCTCCCCATGGACAGGGGAGGAAATTAGCGGACTTCCCCCTGCCAGGGAACACCTGTGACACCAGGCAGCTGCGTGGAGGGCGGCCCCGAACCTCCCCGACACAGTCAAACGTGTTCCGGAATTCTGAGTGTGGGGAGGTTCCGTCTTATGTCTGCAGCACCCGGGATCTCCTAGGAGCCCTTCGAGAGTCTTCCCCGAGTCCCTCCCAGTGCGGGCAGCCGGGGAGCTGCGGGGGTTGGGCTGGAAACTCAGGTAGCATCTAGTGCCTCCCCATGGACAGGGGAGGTAATTAGCGGTCTTCCCCCTACCAGGGAACACCTGTGACACCAGGAAGCTGTGTGGAGGGCGGCCCTAAACCTCACCCACACAGTCAGCCGTGTTCCGGAATTCTGAGTGTGGGGAGGTTCCGTCTTCTGTCTGCAGCACCCGGGATCTCCTAGGAGCCCTTCCAGTGTCTTCCCAGAGTCCCTCCCTTTGCGGGCTGCTGGGGAATGTCGGGGGTTGGGATGGAAACTCAGGTAGCATCTAGTGCCTCCCCATGGACATGGGAGGTAATTAGAGGTCTTCCCTCTACCAGGGAACACCTGTGACACCAGGAAGCTGTGTGGAGGGCGGCCCTAAACCTCACCCAAAGAGTCACCCGTGTTCCGGAATTCTGAGTGTGGGGAGGTTCCGTCTTCTGTCTGCAGCACCCGGGATCTCCTAGGAGCCCTTCGAGTGTGTTCCCAGAGTCCTTCACTGTGCGGGCTGCCGGGGAACGGAGGGGGTTGTGCTGGAAACGCAGGTAGAATCTAGTGCCTCCCTATGGACAGGGGAGGTAATTAGCGAACTTCCATCTGCCAGGGAACACCTGTGACACAAGACAGCTGCGTGGAGGGCAGCCCCGAACCTCCCCCACACAGTCATCCGTGTTCCGGAATTCTGAGTGTGGGGAGGTTCCGTCTTCTGTCTGCAGCACCCGGGATCTCCTAGGAGCCCTTCGAGAGTCTTCCCCGAGTCCCTCCCAGTGCGGGCAGCCGGGAAAACTGGGGGTTGGGCTGGAAAATCAGGTAGCATCTAGTGTCTCCCCATGGACCGGGGAGGTAATTAGCGGTCTTCCCCCTACCAGGGAACACCTGTGACACCAGGAAGCTGTGTGGAGGGCGGCCCTAAACCTCACCCACACAGTCACCCGTGTTCCGGAATACTGAGTGTGGGGAGGTTGGGTCTTATGTCTGCAGCACCCGAGTTCTCCTTGGAGCTCTTCGAGTGTCTTCCCCAAGTCCCTCCCTGTGCGGGCTGCTGGGGAAAGGCGGGGTTGGGCTGGAAAAGCAGGTAGCATCTAGTGCCTCCCCATGGACAAGGGAGGTAATTAGCGGACTTCCCCTTGCCAGGGAACTCCTGTGACACCAGGCAGCTACGTGGAGTTCTTCCCCGAACCTTCCCCACACAGTCAGCCGTGTTCCGGAATTCTGAGTGTGGGGAGGTTCCGTCTTATGTCTGCAGCGCCCGTGATCTCCTAGGAGCCCTTCGAGAGTCTTCCCCGAGTCCCTCCCAGTGCGGGCAGCCGGGGAGCTGCGGGGGTTGGGCTGGAAACTCAGGTAGCATCTAGTGCCTCCCCATGGACAAGGGAGGTTATTAGCGGTATTCCCCCTACCAGGGAACACCTGTGACACCAGGAAACTGTGTGGAGGGCGGCTCTAAAACTCACCCACACAGTCACCCGTGTTCCGGAATTCTGAGTGTGGGGAGGTTCCGTCTTCTGTTTGCAGCACCCGGGATCTCCTAGGAGCCCTTCGAGAGTCTTCACCGAGTCCCTCCCCGTGCGGGCAGCCGGGGAAAGGCGGGGGTTGGGCTGGAAACACAAGTAGCATCTGGTGCCTCCCCATGGACAGGGGAGGTAATTAGCGGTCTTCCCCCTACCAGGGAACACCTGTGACACCAGGAAGCTGTGTGGAGGGCGGCCCTAAACCTCACCCAAACAGTCACCCGTGTTCCGGAATTCTGAGTGTGGGGAGGTTCCGTCTTATGTCTGCAGCACCCGGGATCTCCTAGGAGCCCTTCGAGTGTCTTCCCAGAGTCCCTCCCTTTGCGGGCTGCTGGGGAAAGGCGGGGGTTGGGCTGGAAAAGCAGGTAGCATCTAGTGCCTCCCCATGGACAAGGGAGGTAATTATTGGACTTCCCCCTGCCAGGGAACACCTGTGACACCAGGCAGCTGCGTGGAGGGCGGCCCCGATCCTTCCCCACACAGTCAGCCGTGTTCCGGAATTCTGAGTGTGGGGAGGTTCCGTCTTATGTCTGCAGCACCCGGGATCTCCTAGGAGCCCTTCGAGAGTCTTCCCCGAGTCCCTCACAGTGCGGGCAGCCAGGGAAAGGCGGGGGTTGGGCTGGAAACGCAGGTAGCATCTAGTGCCTCCACATGGACAAGGGAGGTAATTAGCGGACTTCACCCTGCCAGGGATCAACTGTGACACCAGGAAGCTGCGTGGAGTGTGGCCCAAAACGTCACCCACACAGTCACACGTGTTCCGGAATTATGAGTGTGGGGAGGTTCCGTCTTATGTCTGCAGCACCCGGGTTCTCCTAGGAGCCTTTCGAGTGTCTTCCCCCAGTCCCTCACTGTGCGGGCTGCCGGGGAACGGCGGGGGTTGGGCTGGAAAAGAAGGTAGCATCTTGTGCCACCCCATGGACAAGGGAGGTAATTAGCGGACTTCCCCCTGCCAGGGAACACCTGTGACACCAGGCAGCTGCGTGGAGGGCGGCCACGAACCTCCCCCACACAGTCAGCCGTGTTCCGGAATTCTGAGGGTGGGGAGGTTCCGTCTTATGTCTGCAGCACCCGGGATCTCCTAGGAGCCCTTCGAGTGTCTTCCCAGAGTCCCTCCCTGTGCGGGCTGCCGGGGAAATGAGGGGGTTGTGCTGGAAACGCAGGTAGCATCTAGTGCCTCCCCATGGACAGGGGAGGTAATTAGCGGACTTCCACCTGCCAGGGAACACCTGTGACACCAGGCAGCTGCGTGGAGGGCGGCCGCGAACCTCCCCCACACAGTCAACCGTGTTCCGGAATTCTGAGTGTGGGGAGGTTCCGTCTTCAGTCTGCAGCACCCGGGATCTCCTAGGAGCCCTTCGAGTGTCTTCCCAGAGTCCCTCCCTGTGCGGTTTGCCGGGGAAAGGAGGGGGTTGTGCTGGAAACGCAGGTAGCATCTAGTGCCTCCCCATGGACATGGGAGGTAATTAGCGGACTTCCACCTGCCAGGGAACACCTGTGACACAAGGCAGCTGCGTGGAGGGCGGCCCCGAACCTCCCCCACACAGTCATCCATGTTCCGGAATTCTGAGTGTGGGGAGGTTCCTTCTTCTGTCTGCAGCACCTGGGATCTCCTAGGAGCCATTCGAGAGTCTTCCCCGAGTCACACACTGTGCGGGCAGCCGGGGAAAGGCGGGGGTTGGGCTGGAAAAGCAGTTAGCATCTAGTGCCTCCCCATGGACAAGGGAGGTAATTAGCGGACTTCCCCCTGCCAGGGAACAACTGTGACACCAGGAAGCTCTGTGGAGTGCGGCCCTAAACCTCACCCACACAGTCACCCGTGTTCCGGAATTCTGAGTGTGGGGAGGTTCCGTCTTCTGTCTGCAGCACTCGAGTTCTCCTAGGAGCCTTTCGAGTGTCTTCCCCCAGTCCCTCCCTGTGCGGGCTGCCGGGGAAAGGCGGGGGTTGTGCTGGAAAAGAAGGTAGCATCTTGTTCCTCCCCATGGACAAGGGAGGTTATTAGCGGACTTCACCCTGCCAGGGAACACCTGTGACAACAGGCAGCTGCGTGGAAGGCGGCCACGAACCTCCCCCACACAGTCACACGTGTTCCGGAATTCTGAGGATGGGGAGGTTCCGTCTTATGTCTGCAGCACCCGGGTTCACCTAGGAGCCCTTCCAGTGTTTTCCCCCAGTCCCTCACTGTGCGGGCTGCCGGAAAATGGCGGAGGTTGGGCTGGAAAAGCAGGTAGAATCTTGTGCTTCCCCATGGACAAGGGAGGTAATTAGCGGACTTCCCCCTGCCAGGGAACACCTGTGACACCAGGCAGCTGCGTGGAGGGCGGCCCAGAACCTCCCCCACACAGTCAGCCGTGTTCCGGAATTCTGAGTGTGGGGAGGTTCCGTCTTATGTCTGCAGCACCCGGGTTCAACTAGGAGCCCTTCGAGTGTCTTATCCCAGTCCCTCACTGTGCGGGCTGCCGGGGAATGGCGGAGCTTGGTCTGGAAAAGCATGTAGCATCTTGTGCCTCCCCATGGACAAGGGAGGTAATTAGCGGACTTCCCCCTGCCAGGGAACACCTGTGACACCAGGCAGCTGCGTGGAGGTCGGCCCCGAACATCCCCCACACAGTCAACCGTGTTCCGGAATTCTGAGTGTGGGGAGGTTCCGTCTTCTGTCTGCAGCACCCGGGATCTCCTAGGAGCCCTTCGAGTGTCTTCCCAGAGTCCCTCCCTGTGCGGGCTGCCGGGGAAAGGAGGGGGTTGTGCTGGAAACGCAGGTAGCATCTAGTGCCTCCCCATGGACAGGAGAGGTAATTAGCGGACTTCCACCTGCCAGGGAACACCTGTGACACAAGGCAGCTGCGTGGAGGGCGGCCCAGAACCTTCCCCACACAGTCAGACGTGTTCCGGAATTCTGAGTTTGGGGAGGTTCCGTTTTCTGTCTGCAGCACCCGGGATCTCCTAGGAGCCTTTCGAGAGTCTGCCCCGAGTCACTGCCACTGCGGGCAGCCTGGGAAAAGCGGGGGTTGGGCTGGAAACTCAGGTAGCATCTAGTGCCTCCCCATGGACAGGGGAGGTAATTAGCGGTCTTCCCCCTACCAGGGAACACCTGTGACACCAGGAAGCTGTGTGGAGGGCGGCCCTAAACCTCACCCACACAGTCACCCGTGTTCCGGAATTCTGAGTGTGGGGAGGTTCCGTCTTATGTCTGCAGCACCCGGGTTCTCCTAGGAGCCTTTCGAGTGTCTTCCCCAAGTCCCTCCCTGTGCGGGCTCCAGGGGAAAGGCGGGGGTTGGGCTGGAAAAGCAGGTAGCATCTAGTGCCTCCCCATGGACAAGGGAGGTAATTAGCGGACTTCCACCTGCCAGGGAACACCTGTGACACCAGGCAGCTGCGTGGAGGTCGGCCCCGAACCTCAACCAACAGTCAACCTTGTTCCGGAATTCTGAGTGTGGGGAGGTTCTGTCTTCTGTCTGCAGCACCCGGGATCTCCTAGGAGCCCTTCGAGAGTCTTCCCCGAGTCCCTCTCAGTGCGGGCAGACGGGGAACGGCGGGGGTTGGGCTGGAAACTCAGGTAGCATCTAGTGCCTCCCCATGGACAGGGGAGGTAATTAGCGGACTTCCACCTGCCAGGAAACACCTGTGACACCAGGCAGCTGCGTGGAGGGCGGCCCCGAACCTCCCCCACACAGTCATCCGTGTTCCGGAATTCTGAGTGTGGGGAGGTTCCGTCTTATGTCTGCAGCACCCGGGATCTCCTAGGAGCCATTCGAGAGCCTTCCCCGAGTCCCTCCCAGTGCGGGCAGCCGGGGAAATGCGGGGGTTGGGCTGGAAAAGCAGGTAGCATCTAGTGCCTCCCCATGGACAATGGAGGTAATTAGCGGACTTCCCCCTGCCAGGGAACAACTGTGACACCAGGAAGCTGCGCGGAGTGCGGCCCTAAACCTCACCCACACAGTCACACGTGTTCCGGAATTCTGAGTGTGGGGAGGTTCCGTCTTCTGTCTGCAGCACCCGGGTTCTCCTAGGAGCCTTTCGAGTGTCTTCCCCCAGTCCCTTCCTGTGCGGGCTGTCGGGGAAAGGCGGGGGTTGGGCTGGAAAAGCAGGTAGCATCTTGTGCCTCCCCATGGACAAGGGAGGTAATTAGCGGACTTCGCCCTGAAAGGGAACACCTGTGACACCAGGCAGATTCGTGAAGGGCTGCCCCGAACCTCCCCCACACAGTCAGCCGTGTTCCGGAATTCTGAGTGTGGGGAGGTTCCGTCTTATGTCTGCAGCACCCGGGATCTCCTAGGAGCCCTTCGAGTGTCTTCCCCGAATCCCTCCCACTGCGGGCTGCCGGGGAAAGGCGGGGGTTGTTCTGGAAACTCAGGTAGCATCTAGTGCCTCCCCATGGACAGGGGAGGTAATTAGCGGACTTCTCCCTGCCAGGGAAAACCTGTGACACCAGGCAGCTGCGTGGAGGGCGGCACCGAACCTCCCCCACACAGTCAGCCGTGTTCCGGAATTCTGAGTGTGGGGAGGTTCCGTCTTATATCTGCAGCACCCGGGTTCACCTAGGAGCCCTTCGAGTGTCTTCCCAGAGTCCCTCCCTGTGCGGGCTGCCAGGGAAAGGAGGGGGTTGTGCTGGAAAAGCAGGTAGCATCTAGTGCCTCCCCATGGACAGGAGAGGTAATTAGCGGACTTCCCCCTACCAGGGAACACCTGTGACACCAGGAAGCTGCGTGGAGTGCGGCCCTAAACCTCAACCACTCAGTCACCCGTGTTCCGGAATTCTGAGTGTGGGGAGGTTCCGTCTTCTGTCTACAGCAACCGGGATCTCCTAGGAGCCCTTCGAGAGTCTTCCCCGAGTCCCTCCCAGTGCGGGCAGCCGGGGAAAGACGGGGGTTTGGCTGGAAACTCAGATAGCATCTAGTGCCTCCCCATGGACAGGGGAGGTAATTAGCGGTCTTCCCCCTACCAGGGAACACCTGTGACACCAGGAAGCTGTGTGGAGGGCGGCCCTAAACCTCACCCACACAGTCACCCGTGTTCCGGAATTCTGAGTGTGGGGAGGTTCCGTCTTATGTCTGCAGCACCCGGGATCCCCTAGGAGCCCTTCGAGTGTCTTTCCAGAGTCTGTCCCTTTGCGTGCTGCCGGGGAATGGAGGGGGTTGTCCTGGAAACGCAGGTAGCATCAAGTGCCTCCCCATCGACAGGGGAGGTAATTAGCGGACTTCCACATGCCAGGGAACACCTGTGACACCAGGTAGCTGCGTGGAGGGCGGCCCCGAACCTCCCCCACACAGTCAGCCGTGTTCCGGAATTCTGAGTGTGGGGAGGTTCCGTCTTATGTCTGCAGCACCCGGGATCTCCTAGGAGCCCTTCGAGAGTCTTCCCCGAGTCCCTCCCAGTGCGGGCAGTCGGGGAACGGCGGGGGTTGGGCTGGAAAAGCAGATAGCATCTAGTGCCTCCCCATGGACAAGGGAGGTAATTAGCGGACTTCCCCCTGCCAGGGAACAACTGTGACACAAGGAAGCTGCGTGGAGTGCGGCCCTAAACCTCACCCACACAGTCACACGTGTTCCGGAATTCTGAGTGTGGGGAGGTTCCGTCTTCTGTCTGCAGCACCCGGGATCTCCTAGGAGCCCTTCGAGAGTCTTCCCCGAGTCCCTCCCAGTGCGGGAAGCCAGGGAAAGGCGGGGGTTGTGCTGGAAACGCAGGTAGCATCTAGTGCCTCCCCATGGACAGGGGAGGTAATTAGCGGACTTCCCCCTGCCAGGGAACACTTGTGACACCAGGCAGCTGCGTGGAGGGCGGCCCCGAACCTCCCCCACACAGTCAACCGTGTTCCGGATTATGAGTGTGGGGAGGTTCCGTCTTCTGTCTGCAGCACCCGGGATCTCCTAGGAGCTCTTCGAGTGTCTTCCCAGAGTCCCTCCCAGTGCGGGCAGCCGGGGAACGGCGGGGGTTGGGCTGGAAAAGCAGGTAGCATCTAGTGCCTCCCCATGGACAAGTGATTTAATTAGCGGACTTCCCCCTGCCAGGGAACAACTGTGACACCAGGAAGCTGCGTGGAGTGCGGCCCTAAACCTCACCCACACAGTCACACGTGTTCCGGAATTCTGAGTGTGGGGAGGTTCCGTCTTATGTCTGCAGCACCCGGGATCTCCTAGGAGCCTTTCGAGAGTCTTCCCCGAGTCCCTCCCAGTGCGGGCAGCCGGGGAACGGTGGGGGTTGGGCTGGAAAATCAGGTAGCATCTAGTGCCTCCCCATGGACAGGGGAGGTAATTAGCGGTCTTCCCCCTACCAGGGAACACCTGTGACACCAGGAAACTGTGTGGAGGGCGGCCCTAAACCTCACCCATACAGTCTCCCGTGTTCCGGAATTCTGAGTGTGGGGAGGTTCCGTCTTCTGTCTGCAGCACCCGGGATCTCCTAGGAGCTCTTCGAGTGTCTTCCCAGAGTCCCTCCCTGTGCTGGCTGCCAGGGAAAGGAGGGGGTTGTGCTGGAAACGCAGGTAGCATCTAGTGCATCCCCATGGACAGGTGAGGTAATTAGCGGACTTCCACCTGCCAGGGAACACCTGTGACACCAGGCAGCTGCGTGGAGGGCGGCCCCGAACCTTCCCCACACAGTCAGCCTTGTTCCGGAATTCTGAGTGTGGGGAGGTTCCGTCTTATGTCTGCAGCACCCGGGATCTCCTAGGAGCCCTTCGAGAGTCTTCCCCGAGTCCCTCCCAGTGCGGGCAGCCGGGGAACGGCGGGGGTTGGGCTGGAAAAGCAGGTAGCATCTAGTGCCTCCCTATGGACAAGGGAGGTAATTAGCGCACTTCCCCCTGCCAGGGAACAACTGTGACACCAGGAAGCTGCGTGGAGTGCGGCCCTAAACCTCACCCACACAGTCACACGTGTTCCGGAATTCTGAGTGTGGGGAGGTTCCGTCTTATGTCTGCAGCACCCGGGATCTCCTAGGAGCTTTTCGAGAGTCTTCCCCGAGTCCCTCCCAGTGCGGGCAGCCGGGGAACGGCGGGGTTGGGCTGGAAAATCAGGTAGCATCTAGTGCCTCCCCATGGACAGGGGAGGTAATTAGCGGTCTTCCCCCTACCAGGGAACACCTGTGACACCAGGAAACTGTGTGGAGGGCGGCCCTAAACCTCACCCATACAGTCTCCCGTGTTCCGGAATTCTGAGTGTGGGGAGGTTCCGTCTTCTGTTTGCAGCACCCGGGATCTCCTAGGAGCCCTTCGAGAGTCTTCCCCGAGTCCCTCCCAGTGCGGGCAGCCGGGGAAAGGCGGGGGTTGGGCTGGAAAATCAGGTAGCATCTAGTGCCTCCCCATGGACAGGGGAGGTAATTAGCGGTCTTCCCGCTACCAGGGAACACCTGTGACACCAGGAAGCTGTGTGGAGGGCGGCCCTAAACCTCACCCACACAGTCACCCGTGTTCCGGAATTCTCAGTGTGGGGAGGTTCCGTTTTCTGTCTGCAGCACCCGGGATCTCCTAGGAGCCTTTCGAGTGTCTTCCCAGAGTCCCTCCCTGTGCGGACTGCCGGGGAAAGGAGGGGGTTTTGCTGGAAACGCAGGTAGCATCTAGTGCCTCCCCATGGACAGGGGAGGTAATTAGCGGACTTCCACCTGCCAGGGAACACCTGTGACACCAGGCAGCTGCGTGGAAGGCGGCCCCGAACCTCCCCAACACAGTCAACCGTGTTCCGGAATTCTGAGTGTGGGGAGGTTCCGTCTTATGTCTGCAGCACCCGGGATCTCCTAGGAGCCCTTCGAGAGTCTTCCCCGAGTCCCTCCCAGGGCGGGCAGCCGGGGAACGGCGGGGGTTGGGCTGGAAAAGCAGGTAGCATCTAGTGCCTCCCCATGGACAAGGGAGGTAATTAGCGGAATTCCCCCTGCCAGGGAACAACTGTGACACCAGGAAGCTCGGTGGAGTGCGGCCCTAAACCTCACCCACACAGTCACACGTGTTCCGGAATTCTGAGTGTGGGGAGGTTCCGTCTTCTGTCTGCAGCACCCGGGTTCTCCTAGGAGCCTTTCGAGTGTCTTCCCCCAGTCCCTCCCTGTGCGGGCTGCCGGGGAAAGGCGGGAGTTGGCTGGAAAAGCAGGTAGCATCTTGTGCCTGCCCATGGACAAGGGAGGTAATTAGCGGACTTCCCCCTGCCAGGGAACACCTGTGACACCAGGCAGCTGCGTGGTGGGCGGCCCCGAACATCCCCCACACAGTCAGCCGTGTTCCGGAATTCTGAGTGTGGGGAGGTTCCGTCTTCTGTCTGCAGCACCCGGGATCTCCTAGGAGCCCTTCGAGTGTCTTCCCCGAATCCCTCCCACTGCGGGCTGCCGGGAAAAGGCGGGGGTTTGGCTGGAAACTCTGGTAGCATCGAGTGCCTCCCCATGGACAAGGGAGGTAATTAGCGGACTTCCCCCTGCGAGGGAACACCTGTGACACCATGCAGCTGCGTGGAGGGCTGCCCCGAACCTTCCCCACACAGTCAGCCGTGTTCCGGAATTCTGAGTGTGGGGAGGTTCCGTCTTATGTCTGCAGCACCCGGGATCTCCTAGGAGCCCTTCGAGAGTCTTCCCTGAGTCCCTCTAATTGCGGGCAGCCAGGGAAAGGCGGGGGTTGGGCTGAAAACTCAGGTAGCACCTAGTGCCTCCCCATGGACAGGGGAGGTAATTAGCGGTCTTCCCCCTACCAGGGAACACCTGTGACACCAGGAATCTGTGTGGAGGGCGGCCCTAAACCTCACCCACTCAGTCACCCGTGTTCCGGAATTCTGAGTGTGGGGAGGTTCCGTCTTCTGTCTACAGCACCCGTGATCTCCTAGGAGCCCTTCGAGAGTCTTCCCCGAGTCCCTCCCAGTGCGGGCAGCCGGAGAAAGGCGGGGGTTGGGCTGGAAACTCAGGTAGCATCTAGTGCCTCCCCATGGACAGGGGAGGTAATTAGCGGTCTTCCCCCTACCAGGGAACACTTGTGACACCAGGCAGCTGCGTGGAGGGCGGCCCCGAACCTCCCCCACACAGTCAACCGTGTTCCGGATTATGAGTGTGGGGAGGTTCCGTCTTCTGTCTGCAGCACCCGGGATCTCCTAGGAGCTCTTCGAGTGTCTTCCCAGAGTCCCTCCCAGTGCGGGCAGCCGGGGAACGGCGGGGGTTGGGCTGGAAAAGCAGGTAGCATCTAGTGCCTCCCCATGGACAAGGGATTTAATTAGCGGAATTCCCCCTGCCAGGGAACAACTGTGACACCAGGAAGCTGCGTGGAGTGCGGCCCTAAACCTCACCCACACAGTCACACGTGTTCCGGAATTCTGAGTGTGGGGAGGTTCCGTCTTATGTCTGCAGCACCCGGGATCTCCTAGGAGCCTTTCGAGAGTCTTCCCCGAGTCCCTCCCAGTGCGGGCAGCCGGGGAACGGCGGGGGTTGGGCTGGAAAATCAGGTAGCATCTAGTGCCTCCCCATGGACAGGGGAGGTAATTAGCGGTCTTCCCCCTACCAGGGAACACCTGTGACACCAGGAAACTGTGTGGAGGGCGGCCCTAAACCTCACCCATACAGTCTCCCGTGTTCCGGAATTCTGAGTGTGGGGAGGTTCCGTCTTTTGTTTGCAGCACCCGGGATCTCCTAGGAGCCTTTCGAGTGTCTTCCCAGAGTCCCTCCCTGTGCGGACTGCCGGGGAATGCAGGGGGTTGTGCTGGAAACGCAGGTAGCATCTAGTGCCTCCCCATGGACAGGGGAGGTAATTAGCGGACTTCCACCTGCCAGGGAACACCTGTGACACCAGGCAGCTGCGTGGAGGGCGGCCCCGAACCTCCCCCACACAGTCAGCTGTGTTCCGGAATTCTGAGTGTGGGGAGGTTCCGTCTTATATCTGCAGCACCCGGGATCTCCTAGGAGCCCTTCGAGAGTCTTCCCCGAGTCCCTCCCAGTGCGGGCAGCCGGGGAACGGCGGGGGTTGGGCTGGAAAAGCAGGTAGCATCTAGTGCCTCCCCATGGACAAGGGAGGTAATTAGCGGACTTCCCCCTGCCAGGGAACAACTGTGACACCAGGAATCTGTGTGGAGTGCGGTCCCTAAACCTCACCCACACAGTCACACGTGTTCCGGAATTCTGAGTGTGGGGAGGTTCCGTCTTCTGTCTGCAGCACCTGGGATCTCCTAGGAGCCCTTCGAGAGTCTTCCCCGAGTCCCTCCCAGTTCGGGCAGCCAGGGAAAGGCGGGGGTTGTGCTGGAAACGCAGGTAGCATCTAGTGCCTCCCCATGGACAGGGGAGGTAATTAGCGGACTTCCACCTGCCAGGGAACACCTGTGACACCAGGCAGCTGCGTGGAGGGCGGCCCCGAACCTCCCCCACACAGTCAACCGTGTTCCGGGTTATGAGTGTGGGGAGGTTCCGTCTTCTGTCTGCAGCACCCGGGATCTCCTAGGAGCTCTTCGAGTGTCTTCCCAGAGTCCCTCCCTGTGCTGGCTGCCAGGGAAAGGAGGGGGTTGTGCTGGAAACGCAGGTAGCATCTAGTGCATCCCCATGGACAGGGGAGGTAATTAGCGTACTTCCACCTGCCAGGGATCACCTGTGACACCAGGCAGCTGCGTGGAGGGCGGCCCCGAACCTCCCCAACACAGTCAGCCGTGTTCCGGAATTCTGAGTGTGGGGAGGTTCCGTCTTATGTCTGCAGCACCCGGGATCTCCTAGGAGCCCTTCGAGAGTCTTCCCCGAGTCCCTCCCAGGGCGGGCAGCCGGGGAACGGCGGGGGTTGGGCTGGAAAAGCAGGTAGCATCTAGTGCCTCCCCATGGACAGGGGAGGTAATTAGCGGACTTCCCCCTGCCAGGGAACAACTGTGACACCAGGAAGCTGCGTGGAGTGCGGCCCTAAACCTCACCCACACAGTCACACGTGTTCCGGAATTCTGAGTGTGGGGAGGTTCCGTCTTCTGTCTGCAGCACCCGGGTTCTCCTAGGAGCCTTTCGAGTGTCTTCCCCCAGTCCCTCCCAGTGCGGGCTGCCGGGGAAAGGCGGGGGTTGGGCTGGAAAAGCAGGTAGCATCTTGTGCCTCCCCATGGACAAGGGATTTAATTAGCGGACTTCCCCCTGCCAGGGAACACCTGTGACACCAGGCAGCTGCGTGGTGGGCGGCCCCGAACATCCCCCACACAGTCAGCCGTGTTCCGGAATTCTGAGTGTGGGGAGGTTCCGTCTTCTGTCTGCAGCACCCGGGATCTCCTAGGAGCCCTTCGATTGTCTTCCCCGAATCCCTCCCACTGCGGGCTGCGGGGAAAGGCGGGGGTTTGGCTGGAAACTCTGGTAGCATCTAGTGCCTCCCCATGGACAAGGGAGGTAATTAGCGGACTTCCCCCTGCGAGGGAACACCTGTGACACCATGCAGCTGCGTGGAGGGCTGCCCCGAACCTTCCCCACACAGTCAGCCGTGTTCCGGAATTGTGAGTGTGGGGAGGTTCCGTCTTATGTCTGCAGCACCCGGGATCTCCTAGGAGCCCTTCGAGAGTCTTCCCTGAGTCCCTCTAAGTGCAGGCAGCCAGGGAAAGGCGGGGGTTGGGCTGGAAACTCAGGTAGCACCTAGTGCCTCCCCATGGACAGGGGAGGTAATTAGCGGTCTTCCCCCTACCAGGGAACACCTGTGACACCAGGAATCTGTGTGGAGGGCGGCCCTAAACCTCACCCACTCAGTCACCCGTGTTCCGGAATTCTGAGTGTGGGGAGGTTCCGTCTTCTGTCTACAGCACCCGTGATCTCCTAGGAGCCCATCGAGAGTCTTCCCCGAGTCCCTCCCAGTGCGGGCAGCCGGGGAAAGGCGGGGGTTGGGCTGGAAAAGCAGGTAGCATCTAGTGCCTCCCCATGGACAAGGGAGGTAATTAGCGGACTTCCCCCTGCCAGGGAAAAACTGTGACACCAGGAAGCTGCGTGGAGTGCGGCCCTAAACCTCACCCACACAGTCACACGTGTTCCGGAATTCTGAGTGTGGGGAGGTTCCGTCTTCTGTCTGCAGCACCTGGGATCTCCTAGGAGCCCTTCGAGAGTCTTCCCCGAGTCCCTCCCAGTTCGGGCAGCCGGGGAAAGGCGGGGGTTGTGCTGGAAACGCAGGTAGCATCTAGTGCCTCCCCATGGACAGGGGAGGTAATTAGCGGACTTCCACCTGCCAGGGAACACCTGTGACACCAGGCAGCTGCGTGGAGGGCGGCCCCGAACCTCCCCCACACAGTCAACTGTGTTCCGGGTTATGAGTGTGGGGTGGTTCCGTCTTCTGTCTGCAGCACCCGGGATCTCCTAGGAGCTCTTCGAATGTCTTCCCAGAGTCCCTCCCTGTGCTGGCTGCCAGGGAAAGGAGGGGGTTGTGCTGGAAACGCAGGTAGCATCTAGTGCATCCCCATGGACAGGGGAGGTAATTAGCGTACTTCCACCTGCCAGGGAACACCTGTGACACCAGGCAGCTGCGTGGAGGGCGGCCCCGATCCTTCCCCACACAGTCAGCCTTGTTCCGGAATTCTGAGTGTGGGGAGGTTCCGTCTTATGTCTGCAGCACCCGGGATCTCCTAGGAGCCCTTCGAGAGTCTTCCCCGAGTCCCTCCCAGTGCGGGCAGCCGGGGAACGGCGGGGGTTGGGCTGGAAAAGCAGGTAGCATCTAGTGCCTCCCCATGGACAAGGGAGGTAATTAGCGCACTTCCCCCTGCCAGGGAACAACTGTGACACCAGGAAGCTGCGTGGAGTGCGGCCCTAAACCTCACCCACACAGTCACACGTGTTCCGGAATTCTGAGTGTGGGGAGGTTCCGTCTTATGTCTGCAGCACCCGGGATCTCCTAGGAGCCTTTCGAGAGTCTTCCCCGAGTCCCTCCCAGTGCGGGCAGCCGGGGAACGGCTGGGTTGGGCTGGAAAATCAGGTAGCATCTAGTGCCTCCCCATGGACAGGGGAGGTAATTTGCGGTCTTCCCCCTACCAGGGAACACCTGTGACACCAGGAAACTGTGTGGAGGGCGGCCCAAAACCTCACCCATACAGTCTCCCGTGTTCCGGAATTCTGAGTGTGGGGAGGTTCCGTCTTCTGTTTGCAGCACCCGGGATCTCCTAGGAGCCCTTCGAGAGTCTTCCCCGAGTCCCTCCCAGTGCGGGCAGCCGGGGAAAGGCGGGGGTTGGGCTGGAAAATCAGGTAGCATCTAGTGCCTCCCCATGGACAGGGGAGGTAATTAGCGGTCTTCCCCCTACCAGGGAACACCTGTGACACCAGGAAGCTGTGTGGAGGGCGGCCCTAAACCTCACCCACACAGTCACCCGTGTTCCGGAATTCTCAGTGTGGGGAGGTTCCGTTTTCTGTCTGCAGCACCCGGGATCTCCTAGGAGCCTTTCGAGTGTCTTCCCAGAGTCCCTCCCTGTGCGGACTGCCGGGGAAAGGAGGGGGTTGTGCTGGAAAAGCAGGTAGCATATAGTGCCTCCCCATGGACAGGGGAGGTAATTAGCGGACTTCCACCTGCCAGGGATCACCTGTGACACCAGGCAGCTGCGTGGAGGGCGGCCCCGAACCTCCCCAACACAGTCAGCCGTGTTCCGGAATTCTGAGTGTGGGGAGGTTCCGTCTTATGTCTGCAGCACCCGGGATCTCCTAGGAGCCCTTCGAGAGTCTTCCCAGAGTCCCTCCCAGGGCGGGCAGCCGGGGAACGGCGGGGGTTGGGCTGGAAAAGCAGGTAGCATCTAGTGCCTCCCCATGGAAAAGGGAGGTAATTAGCGGACTTCCCCCTGCCAGGGAACAACTGTGACACCAGGAAGCTGCGTGGAGTGCGGCCCTAAACCTCACCCACACAGTCACACGTGTTCCGGAATTCTGAGTGTGGGGAGGTTCCGTCTTCTGTCTGCAGCACCCGGGTTCTCCTAGGAGCCTTTCGAGTGTCTTCCCCCAGTCCCTCCCTGTGCGGGCTGCCGGGGAAAGGCGGGGGTTGGGCTGGAAAAGCAGGTAGCATCTTGTGCCTCCCCATGGACAAGGGAGGTAATTAGCGGACTTCCCCCTGCCAGGGAACACCTGTGACACCAGGCAGCTACGTGGTGGGCGGCCCCGAACATCCCCCACACAGTCAGCCGTGTTCCGGAATTCTGAGTGTGGGGAGGTTCCGTCTTCTGTCTGCAGCACCCGGGATCTCCTAGGAGCCCTTCGAGTGTCTTCCCCGAATCCCTCCCACTGCGGGCTGCCGGGGAAAGGCGGGGGTTTGGCTGGAAACTCTGGTAGCATCTAGTGCCTCCCCATGGACAAGGGAGGTAATTAGCGGACTTCCCCCTGCGAGGGAACACCTGTGACACCATGCAGCTGCGTGAAGGGCTGCCCCGAACCTTCCCCACACAGTCAGCCGTGTTCCGGAATTGTGAGTGTGGGGAGGTTCCGTCTTATGTCTGCAGCACCCGGGATCTCCTAGGAGCCCTTCGAGAGTCTTCCCTGAGTCCCTCTAAGTGCGGGCAGCCAGGGAAAGGCGGGGGTTGGGCTGGAAACTCAGGTAGCACCTAGTGCCTCCCCATGGACAGGGGAGGTATTTAGCGGTCTTCCCCCTACCAGGGAACACCTGTGACACCAGGAATCTGTGTGGAGGGCGGCCCTAAACCTCACCCACTCAGTCACCCGTGTTCCGGAATTCTGAGTGTGGGGAGGTTCCGTCTTCTGTCTACAGCACCCGTGATCTCCTAGGAGCCCTTCGAGAGTCTTCCCCGAGTCCCTCCCAGTGCGGGCAGCCGGGGAAAGGCGGGGGTTGGGCTGGAAACTCAGGTAGCATCAAGTGCCTCCCCATGGACAGGGGAGGTAATTAGCGGTCTTCCCCCTGCCAGGGAACACCTGTGACACCAGGAAGCTGTGTGGAGGGCGGCCCTAAACCTCACCCACACAGTCACCCGTGTTCCGGAATTCTGAGTGTGGGGAGGTTCCGTCTTATGTCTGCAGCACCCGGGATCTCCTAGGAGCCCTTCGAGAGTCTTCCCCGAGTCCCTCCATGTCCAGGCACCCGGGGAACGGCGGGGTTTGGGCTGGAAACGCAGGTAGCATCTAGTGCCTCCCCATGGACAAGGGAGGTAATTAGCGGACTTCCCCCTGCCAGGGAACAACTGTGACACCAGGAAGCTTCGTGGAGTCTGGCCATAAACCTCACCCACACAGTCACACGTGTTCCCGAATTCTGAGTGTGGGGAGGTTCCGTCTTATGTCTGCAGCACCCGGGTTCTCCTAGGAGCCTTTCGAGTGTCTTCCCCCAGTCCCTCCCTGTGCGGGCTGCCGGGGAAAGGAGGGGGTTGGGCTGGAAAAGCAGGTAGCATCTAGTGCCTCCCCATGGACAAGGGAGGTAATTAGCGGACTTCCCCCTGCCAGGGAACACCTGTGACACCAGGCAGCTGCGTGGAGGGCGGCCCCGAACCTCCCCCACACAGTCAGCCGTGTTCCGGAATTCTGAGTGTGGGGAGGTTCCGTCTTCTGTCTGCAGCACCCGAGATCTCCTAGGAGCCCTTCGAGTGTCTTCCCCGAATCCCTCCCACTGCGGGCTGCTGGGGAAAGGCGGGGGTTTGGCTGGAAACTCAGGTAGCATCTTGTGCCTCCCCATGGACAGGGGAGGTAATTAGCGGACTTCTCCCTGCCAGGGAACACCTGTGACACCAGGCAGCTGCGTGGAGGGCGGCCCCGATCCTCCCCCACACAGTCAGCCGTGTTCCGGAATTCTGAGTGTGGGGAGGTTCCGTCTTATGTCTGCAGCACCCGGGTTCACCTAGGAGCCCTTCGATTGTCTTCCCCAAGTCCCTCCCTGTGCGGGCTGCTGGGGAAAGGCGGGTGTTGGGCTGGAAACGCAGGTAGCATCTAGTGCCTCCCCATGGACAGGGGAGGTAATTAGCGGACTTCCCCCTGCCAGGGAACACCTGTGACACCAGGCAGCTGCGTGGAGGGCGGCCCCGAAACTCCCCCACACAGTCAGCCTTGTTCCGGAATTCTGAGTGTGGGGAGGTTCCGTCTTAAGTCTGCAGCACCCGTGATCTCCTAGGAGCCCTTCGAGAGTCTTCCCCGAGTCCCTCCCAGTGCGGGCAGCCGGGGAACCGCGGGGGTTGAGCTGGAAAAGCAGGTAGCATCTAGTGCCTCCCCATGGACAAGGGAGGTAATTAGCGGACTTCCCCCTGCCAGGGAACAACTGTGACACCAGGAAGCTGCGTGGAGTGCGGCCCTAAACCTCACCCACACAGTCACACGTGTTCCGGAATTCTGAGTGTGGGAAGTTCCGTCTTATGTCTGCAGAACCCGGGATCTCCTAGGAGCCATTCGAGAGTCTTCCCCGAGTCCCTCCTTTTGCGGGCAGCCTGGGAAAGGCGGGGGTTGGGCTGGAAACTCAGGTAGCATCTAGTGCCTCCCCATGGACAGCGGAGGTAATTAGCGGTCTTCCCCCTACCAGGGAATACATGTGACACCAGGAAGCTCTGTGGAGGGCGGCCCTAAACCTCACCCACACAGTCACCCGTGTTCCGGAATTCTGAGTGTGGGGAGGTTCCGTCTTCTGTCTGCAGCACCCGGGATCTCCTAGGAGCCCTTCGAGTGTCTTCCCAGATTCCCACCCTGTGCGGGCTGCCGGGGAAAGGAGGGGGTTGTGCTGGAAAAGCAGGTAGCATCTAGTGCCTCCCCATGGACAGGGGAGGTAATTAGCGGACTTCCACCTGCCAGGGAACACCTGTGACAACAGGCAGCTGCGTGGAGGGCGGCCCCGAACCTCCCCCACACAGTCAGCCGTGTTCCGGAATTCTGAGTGTGGGGAGGTTCCGTCTTCTGTCTGCAGCACCCGGGATCTCCTAGGAGCCCTTCGAGTGTCTTCGCCGAATCCTTCCCACTGCGGGCTGCTGGGGAAAGGCGTGGGTTGGGCTGGAAAAGCAGGTAGCATCTAGTGCCTCCCCATGGACAAGGGAGGTAATTAGCGGACTTCCCCCTGCCAGGGAACACCTGTGAAACCATGCAGCTGCGTGGAGGGCGGCCCCGAACCTTCCCCACACAGTCAGCCGTGTTCCGGAATTCTGAGTGTGGGGAGGTTCCGTCTTATGTCTGCAGCACCCGGGATCTCCTAGGAGCCTTTCGAGAGTCTTCCCTGTGTCCCTCCAAGTGCGGGCAGCCAGGGAAAGGCGGGGGTTGTGCTGGAAACGCAGGTAGCATCTAGTGCCTCCCCATGGACAGAGGAGGTAATTAGCGGACTTCCCCCTGCCAGGGAACACCTGTGACACCAGGCAGCTGCGTGGAGGGCGGCCCCGAACCTCCCCCACACAGTCAACCGTGTTCCGGAATTCTGAGTGTGGGAAGTTCCGTCTTATGTCTGCAGCACCCGGGATCTCCTAGGAGCCATTCGAGAGTCTTCCCCGAGTCCCTCCTTTTGCGGGCAGCCTGGGAAAGGCGGGGGTTGGGCTGGAAACTCAGGTAGCATCTAGTGCCTCCCCATGGACAGCGGAGGTAATTAGCGGTCTTCCCCCTACCAGGGAATACCTGTGACACCAGGAAGCTCTGTGGAGGGCGGCCCTAAACCTCACCCACACAGTCACCCGTGTTCCGGAATTCTGAGTGTGGGGAGGTTCCGTCTTCTGTCTGCAGCACCCGGGATCTCCTAGGAGCCCTTCGAGTGTCTTCGCCGAATCCTTCCCACTGCGGGCTGCTGGGGAAAGGCGGGGGTTGGGCTGGAAAAGCAGGTAGCATCTAGTGACTCCCCATGGACAGGGGAGGTAATTAGCGGACTTCCACCTGCCAGGGAACACCTGTGACAACAGGCAGCTGCGTGGAGGGCGGCCCCGAACCTCCCCCACAAAGTCAGCCGTGTTCCGGAATTCTGAGTGTGGGGAGGTTCCGTCTTCTGTCTGCAGCACCCGGGATCTCCTAGGAGCCCTTCGAGAGTCTTCCCCGAGTCCCTCCCAGTGCGGGCAGCCGGGAAAAGGCGGGGGTTTGTCTGGAAAATCAGGTAGCATGTAGTGCCTCCCTATGGACGGGGGAGGTAATTAGCTGTCTTCCCCCTACCAGGGAACACCTGTGACACCAGGAGGCTGTGTGGAGGGCGGCCCTAAACCTCACCCACACAGTCACCCGTGTTCCGGAATTCTGAGTGTGGGGAGGTTCCGTCTTATGTCTGCAGCACTCGGGTTCTCCTAGGAGCTCTTCGAGTGTCTTCCCCAAGTCCCTCCCTGTGCCGGCTGCTGGGGAAAGGCGGGGGTTGGGCTGGAAAAGCAGGTAGCATCTAGTGCCTCCCCATGGACAAGGGAGGTAATTAGCGGACTTCCCCCTGCCAGGGAACACCTGTGAAACCATGCAGCTGCGTGGAGGGCTGCCCCGAACCTTCCCCACACAGTCAGCCGTGTTCCGGAATTCTGAGTGTGGGGAGGTTCCGTCTTATGTCTGCAGCACCCGGGATCTCCTAGGAGCCTTTCGAGAGTCTTCCCTGGGTCCCTCCAAGTGCGGGCAGCCAGGGAAAGGCGGGGGTTGTGCTGGAAACGCAGGTAGCATCTAGTGCCTCCCCATGGACAGAGGAGGTAATTAGCGGACTTCCCCCTGCCAGGGAACACCTGTGACACCAGGCAGCTGCGTGGAGGGCGGCCCCGAACCTCCCCCACACAGTCAACCGTGTTCCGGAATTCTGAGTGTGGGGACGTTCCGTCTTATGTCTGCAGCACCCGGGATCTCCTAGGAGCCCTTCGAGAGTCTTCCACGAGTCCCTCCCAGTGCGGGCACCCGGGGAACGGCGGGGGTTGGGCTGGAAACTCAGGTAGCATCTAGTGCCTCCCCATGGACAGGGGAGGTAATTAGAGGTCTTTCCCCTTCCAGGGAACACCTGTGACACCAGGAAACTGTGTGGAGGGCGGCCCTAAACCTCACCCACTCAGTCACCAGTGTTCCGGAATTCTGAGTGTGGGGAGGTTCCGTCTTCTGTCTGCAGCACCCGGGATCTCCTAGGAGCCCTTCGAGAGTCTTCCCCGAGTCCCTCACAGTGCGGGCAGCCGGGGAAAAGCGAGGGTTGGGCTGGAAACTCAGGTAGCATCTAGTGCCTCCCCATGGACAAGGGAGGTAATTAGCGGACTTCCCCCTGCGAGGGAACACCTGTGACACCATGCAGCTGCGTGGAGGGCTGCCCCGAACCTTCCCCACACAGTCAGCCTTGTTCCGGAATTCTGAGTGTGGGGAGGTTCCGTCTTATGTCTGCAGCACCCGGGATCTCCTAGGAGCCCTTCGAGAGTCTTCCCTGAGTCCCTCCAAGTGCGGGCAGCCAGGGAAAGGCAGGGGTTGGGCTGGAAACGCAGGTAGCATCTAGTGCCTCCCCATGGACAGGGGAGGTAATTAGCGGACTTCCACCTGCCAGGGAACACCTGAGACACCAGGCAGCTGCGTGGAGGGCGGCCCCGAACCTCCCCCACACAGTCAACCGTGTTCAGGAATTCTGAGTGTGGGGAGGTTCCGTCTTATGTCTGCAGCACCCGGGATCTCCTAGGAGCCCTTCGAGAGTTTTCCCCGAGTCCCTCCCAGTGCGGGCAGCCGGGGAAAGGCGGGGGTTGGGCTGGAAACTCAGGTAGCACCTAGTGCCTCCCCATGGACAGGGGAGGTAATTAGCGGTCTTCCCTCTACCAGGGAACACCTGTGACACCAGGAATCTGTGTGGAGGGCGGCTCTAAACCTCACCCACTCAGTCACCCGTGTTCCGGAATTCTGAGTGTGGGGAGGTTCCGTCTTATGTCTGCAGCACCCGGGTTATCCTAGGAGCTTTCCGAGTGTCTTCCTCCAGTCCCTCCCTGTGCGGGCTGCCGGGGAAAGGAGGGGGTTGGGCTGGAAAAGCAGGTAGCATCTTGTGCCTCCCCATGGACAAGGGAGGTAATTAGCGGACTTCCCCCTGCCAGGGAACACCTGTGACACCAGGCAGCTGCGTGGAGGGCGGCCCCGAACCTCCCCCACACAGTCAGCCGTGTTCCGGAATTCTGAGTGTGCGGAGTTTCCGTCTTCTGTCTGCAGCACCCGGGATCTCCTAGGAGCCCTTCGAGTGTCTTCCCCGAATCCCTCCCACTGCGGGCTGCCGGAGAAAGGCGGGGGTTGGGCTGGAAACTCAGGTAGCATCTTGTGCCTCCCCATGGACAGGGGAGGTAATTAGCGGACTTCTCCCTGCCAGGGAACACCTGTGACACCAGGCAGCTGCGTGGAGGGCGGCCCTGAACCTCCCCCACACAGTCAGCCGTGTTCCGGAATTCTGAGTGTGGGGAGGTTCCGTCTTATGTCTGCAGCACCCGGGTTCACCTAGGAGCCCTTCGAGTGTCTTCCCCCAGTCCCTCCCTGTGTGGGCTGCTGGGGAAAGGCGGGGGTTGGGCTGGAAAAGCAGGTAGCATCTAGTGCCTCCCCATGGACATGGAAGGTAATTAGCGGACTTCCCCCTGCCAGGGAACACCTGTGACACCAGGCAGCTGCGTGGAGGGCCGTCCCGAACCTTCCCCACACAGTCAGCCGTGTTCCGGAATTCTGAGATTGGGGAGGTTCCGTCTTATGTCTGCAGCACCCGGGATCTCCTAGGAGCCCTTCGAGAGTCTTCCCCGAGTCCCTCCCAGTGCGGGCAGCCGGGGAAAGGCGGGGGTTGGGCTGGAAACGCAGGTAGCATCTAGTGCCTCCCCATGGACAAGGGAGGTAATTAGCGGACTTCCCCCTGCCAGGGAACAACTGTGACACCAGGAAGCTGCGTGGAGTGCGGCCCTAAACCTCACCCACACAGTCACACGTGTTCCGGAATTCTGAGTGTGGGGAGGTTCCGTCTTCTGTCTGCAGCACCCGGGTTCTCCTAGGAGCCTTTCGAGTGTCTTCCCCCAGTCCCTCCCTGTGCGGGCTGCCGGGGAAAGGCGGGGGTTGGGCTGGAAAAGCAGGTAGCATCTTGTGCCTCCCCATGGACAAGGGAGGTAATTAGCGGACTTCCCCCTGCCAGGGAACACCTGTGACACCAGGCAGCTGCGTGGTGGGCGGCCCCGAACATCCCCCACACAGTCAGCCATGTTCCGCAATTCTGAGTGTGGGGAGGTTCCGTCTTCTGTCTGCAGCACCCGGGATCTCCTAGGAGCCCTTCGATTGTCTTCCCCGAATCCCTCCCACTGCGGGCTGCCGGGGAAAGGCGGGGGTTTGGCTGGAAATTCTGGTAGCATCTAGTGCCTCCCCATGGACAAGGGAGGTAATTAGCGGACTTCCCCCTGCGAGGGAACACCTGTGACACCATGCAGCTGCGTGGAGGGCTGCCCCGAACCTTCCCCACACAGTCAGCCGTGTTCCGGAATTCTGAGTGTGGGGAGGTTCCGTCTTATGTCTGTAGCACCCGGGATCTCCTAGGAGCCCTTCGAGAGTCTTCCCTGAGTCCCTCTAAGTGCGGGCAGCCAGGGAAAGGCGGGGGTTGGGCTGGAGACTCAGGTAGCACCTAGTGCCTCCCCATGGACAGGGGAGGTATTTAGCGGTCTTCCCCCTACCAGGGAACACCTGTGACACCAGGAATCTGTGTGGAGGGCGGCCCTAAACCTCACCCACTCAGTCACCCGTGTTCCGGAATTCTGAGTGTGGGGAGGTTCCGTCTTCTGTCTACAGCACCCGTGATCTCCTAGGAGCCCTTCGAGAGTCTTCCCCGAGTCCCTCCCAGTGCGGGCAGCCGGGGAAAGGCGGGGGTTGGGCTGGAAACTCAGGTAGCATCTAGTGCCTCCCCATGGACAGGGGAGGTAATTAGCGGTCTTCCCCCTACCAGGGAACACCTGTGACACCAGGAAGCTGTGTGGAGGGCGGCCCTAAACCTCACCCACACAGTCACCCGTGTTCCGGAATTCTGAGTGTGGGGAGGTTCCGTCTTATGTCTGCAGCACCCGGGATCTCCTAGGAGCCCTTCGAGAGTCTTCCCCGAGTCCCTCAATGTGCAGGCAGCCGGGGAACGGCGGGGTTTGGGCTGGAAACGCAGGTAGCATCTAGTGCCTCCCCATGGACAAGGGAGGTAATTAGCGGACTTCCCCCTGCCAGGGAACAACTGTGACACCAGGAAGCTTCGTGGAGTCTGGCCCTAAACCTCACCCACACAGTCACACGTGTTCCCGAATTCTGAGTGTGGGGAGGTTCCGTCTTATGTCTGCAGCAACCGGGTTCTCCTAGGAGCCTTTCGAGTGTCTTCCCCCAGTCCCTCCCTGTGCGGGCTGCCGGGGAAAGGAGGGGGTTGGGCTGGAAAAGCAGGTAGCATCTTGTGCCTCCCCATGGACAAGGGAGGTAATTAGCGGACTTCCCCCTGCCAGGGAACACCTGTGACACCAGGCAGCTGCGTGGAGGGCGGCCCCGAACCTCCCCCACACAGTCAGCCGTGTTCCGGAATTCTGAGTGTGGGGAGGTTCCGTCTTCTGTCTGCAGCACCCGAGATCTCCTAGGAGCCCTTCGAGTGTCTTCCCCGAATCCCTCCCACTGCCTACTGCTGGGGAAAGGCGGGGGTTTGGCTGGAAACTCAGGTAGCATCTTGTGCCTCCCCATGGACAGGGGAGGTAATTAGCGGACTTCTCCCTGCCAGGGAACACCTGTGACACCAGGCAGCTGCGTGGAGGGCGGCCCCGAACCTCCCCCACACAGTCAGCCGTGTTCCGGAATTCTGAGTGTGGGGAGGTTCCGTCTTATGTCTGCAGCACACGGGTTCACCTAGGAGCCCTTCGATTGTCTTCCCCAAGTCCCTCACTGTGCGGGATGCTGGGGAAAGGCGGGGGTTGGGCTGGAAACGCAGGTAGCATCTAGTGCCTCCCCATGGACGGGGGAGGTAATTAGCGGACTTCCCCCTGCCAGGGAACACCTGTGACACCAGGCAGCTGCGTGGAGGGCGGCCCCGAAACTCCCCCACACAGTCAACTGTGTTCCGGAAGTATGAGTGTGGGGAGGTTCCGTCTTCTGTCTGCAGCACCCGGGATCTCCTAGGAGCCCTTCGAGTGTCTTCCCAGAGTCCCTCCCTGTGCTGGCTGCCAGGGAAAGGAGGGGGTTGTGCTGGAAACGCAGGTAGCATCTTGTGCCTCCCCATGGACAGGGGAGGTAATTAGCGGACTTCCACCTGCCAGGGAACACCTGTGACACCAGGCAGCTGCGTGGAGGGCGGCCCCGAACCTTCCCCACACAGTCAGCCTTGTTCCGGAATTCTGAGTGTGGGGAGGTTCCGTCTTATGTCTGCAGCACCCGGGATCTCCTAGGAGCCCTTCGAGAGTCTTCCCCGAGTCCCTCCCAGTGCGGGCAGCCGGGGAACCGCGGGGGTTGGGCTGGAAAAGCAGGTAGCATCTAGTGCCTCCCCATGGACAAGGGAGGTAATTAGCGGACTTCCCCCTGCCAGGGAACAACTGTGACACCAGGAAGCTGCGTGGAGTGCGGCCCTAAACCTCACCCACACAGTCACACGTGTTCCGGAATTCTGAGTGTGGGAAGTTCCGTCTTATGTCTGCAGCACCCGGGATCTCCTAGGAGCCATTCGAGAGTCTTCCCCGAGTCCCTCCTTTTGCGGGCAGCCTGGGAAAGGCGGGGGTTGGGCTGGAAACTCAGGTAGCATCTAGTGCCTCCCCATGGACAGCGGAGGTAATTAGCG
Source organism: Camelus bactrianus (assembly GCF_048773025.1). Lineage (NCBI taxonomy): Eukaryota > Metazoa > Chordata > Mammalia > Artiodactyla > Camelidae > Camelus > Camelus bactrianus. The sequence goes on along the minus strand of NW_027413957.1, from coordinate 6,597,504 downwards.
GTCTTCCCCCTACCAGGGAACACCTGTGACACCAGGAAGCTCTGTGGAGTGCGGCCCTAAACCTCACCCACACAGTCACCCGTGTTCCGGAATTCTGAGTGTGGGGAGGTTCCGTCTTCTGTCTGCCGAACCCGGGATCTCCTAGGAGCCCTTCGAGTGTCTTCCCAGAGTCCCTCCCTGTGCGGGCTGCCGGGGAAAGAGGGGGTTGTGCTGGAAAAGCAGGTAGCATCTAGTGCCTCCCCATGGACAGGGGAGGTAATTAGCGGACTTCCACCTGCCAGGGAACACCTGTGACAACAGGCAGCTGCGTGTAGGGCGGCCCCGAACCTCCCCCACACAGTCAGCCGTGTTCCGGAATTCTGAGTGTGGGGAGGTTCCGTCTTATGTCTGCAGCACCCGGGATCTCCTAGGAGCCCTTCGAGAGTCTTCCCCGAGTCCCTCCCAGTGCGGGCAGCCGGGAAAAGGCGGGGGTTTGTCTGGAAACTCAGGTAGCATGTAGTGCCTCCCTATGGACGGGGGAGGTAATTAGCTGTCTTCCCCCTACCAGGGAACACCTGTAACACCAGGAAGCTGTGTGGAGGGCGGCCCTAAACCTCACCCACACAGTCACCCGTGTTCCGGAATTCTGAGTGTGGGGAGGTTCCGTCTTATGTCTGCAGCACCCGGGTTCTCCTAGGAGCTCTTCGAGTGTCTTACCCAAGTCCCTCCCTGTGCGGGCTGCTGTGGAAGGCGGGGGTTGGGCTGGAAAATCTGGTAGCATCTAGTGCCTCCCCATGGACAAGGGAGGAAATTAGCGGACTTCCCCCTGCCAGGGAACACCTGTGAAACCATGCAGCTGCGTGGAGGGCTGCCCCGAACCTTCCCCACACAGTCAGCCGTGTTCCGGAATTCTGAGTGTGGGGAGGTTCCGTCTTATGTCTGCAGCACCCGGGATCTCCTAGGAGCCTTTCGAGAGTCTTCCCTGGGTCCCTCCCAGGCGGGCAGCCGGGGAAATGCGAGGGTTGGGCTGGAAACTCAGGTAGCATCTAGTGCCTCCCCATGGACAAGGGAGGTAATTAGCGGACTTCCCCCTGCGAGGGAACACCTGTGACACCATGCAGCTGCGTGGAGGGCTGCCCCGAACCTTCCCCACACAGTCAGCCGTGTTCCGGAATTCTGAGTGTGGGGAGGTTCCGTCTTATGTCTGCAGCACCCGGGATCTCCTAGGAGCCCTTCGAGAGTCTTCCCTGAGTCCCTCCAAGTGCGGGCAGCCAGGGAAAGGCAGGGGTTGGGCTGGAAACGCAGGTAGCATCTAGTGCCTCCCCATGGACAGGGGAGGTAATTAGCGGTCTTCCACCTGCCAGGGAACACCTGTGACACCAGGCAGCTGCGTGGAAGGCGGCCCCGAACCTCCCCCACACAGTCAACCGTGTTCAGGAATTCTGAGTGTGGGGAGGTTCCGTCTTATGTCTGCAGCACCCGGGATCTCCTAGGAGCCCTTCGAGAGTCTTCCCCGAGTCCCTCACAGTGCGGGCAGCCGGGGAACGGCGAGGGTTGGGCTGGAAACTCAGGTAGCACCTAGTGCCTCCCCATGGACAGGGGAGGTAATTAGCGGTCTTCCCTCTACCAGGGAACACCTGTGACACCAGGAATCTGAGTGGAGGGCGGCTCTAAACCTCACCCACTCAGTCACCCGTGTTCCGGAATTCTGAGTGTGGGGAGGTTCCGTCTTCTGTCTGCAGAACCCGGGATCTCCTAGGAGCCCTTCGAGAGTCTTCCCCGAGTCCCTCCCAGTGCGGGCAGCCGGGGAAAGGCGGGGGTTGGGCTGGAAACTCAGGTAGCATCTAGTGCCTCCCCATGGACAGGGGAGGTAATTAGCGGTCTTCCCCCTACCAGGGAACACCTGTGACACCAGGAAGCTGTGTGGAGGGCGGCCCTAAACCTCACCCACACAGTCACCCGTGTTCCGGAATTCTGAGTGTGGGGAGGTTCCGTCTTATGTCTGCAGCACCCGGGTTATCCTAGGAGCCTTTCGAGTGTCTTCCTCCAGTCCCTCACTGTGCGGGCTGCCGGGGAAAGGAGGGGGTTGGGCTGGAAAAGCAGGTAGCATCTTGTGCCTCCCCATGGACAAGGGAGGTAATTAGCGGACTTCCCCCTGCCAGGGAACACCTGTGACACCAGGCAGCTGCGTGGAGGGCGGCCCCGAACCTCCCCCACACAGTCAGCCGTGTTCCGGAATTCTGAGTGTGGGGAGGTTCCGTCTTCTGTCTGCAGCACCCGGGATCTCCTAGGAGCCCTTCGAGTGTCTTCCCCGAATCCCTCCCACTGCGGGCTGCTGGAGAAAGGCGGGGGTTGGGCTGGAAACTCAGGTAGCATCTTGTGCCTCCCCATGGACAGGGGAGGTAATTAGCGGACTTCTCCCTGCCAGGGAACACCTGTGACACCAGGCAGCTGCGTGGAGGGCGGCCCTGAACCTCCCCCACACAGTCAGCCGTGTTCCGGAATTCTGAGTGTGGGGAGGTTCCGTCTTATGTCTGCAGCACCCGGGTTCACCTAGGAGCCCTTCGAGTGTCTTCCCCCAGTCCCTCCCTGTGTGGGCTGCTGGGGAAAGGCGGGGGTTGGGCTGGAAAAGCAGGTAGCATCTAGTGCCTCCCCTTGGACATGGAAGGTAATTAGCGGACTTCCCCCTGCCAGGGAACACCTGTGACACCAGGCAGCTGCGTGGAGGGCGGTCCCGAACCTTCCCCACACAGTCAGCCGTGTTCCGGAATTCTGAGATTGGGGAGGTTCCGTCTTATGTCTGCAGCACCCGGGATCTCCTAGGAGCCTTTCGAGAGTCTTCCCCGAGTCCCTCCCAGTGCGGGCAGCCGGGGAAAGGCGGGGGTTGGGCTGGAAACGCAGGTAGCATCTAGTGCCTCCCCATGGACAAGGGAGGTAATTAGCGGACTTCCCCCTGCCAGGGAACAACTGTGACACCAGGAAGCTGCGTGGAGTCCGGCCCTAAACTTCACCCACACAGTCACACGTGCTCCAGAATTCTGAGTGTGGGGAGGTTCCGTCTTATGTCTGCAGCACCCGGGTTCTCCTAGGAGCCTTTCGAGTGTCTTCCCCCAGTCCCTCCCTGTGCGGGCTGCCGGGGAATGGAGGGGGTTGGGCTGGAAAAGCAGGTAGCATCTTGTGCCTCCCCATGGACAAGGGAGGTAATTAGCGGACTTCCCCCTGCCAGGGAACACCTGTGACACCAGGCAGCTGCGTGGAGGGCGGCCCCGAACCTCCCCCACACAGTCAGCCGTGTTCCGGAATTCTGAGTGTGGGGAGGTTCCGTCTTATGTCTGCAGCACCCGGGTTCACCTAGGAGCCCTTCGAGTGTCTTCCCCCAGTCCCTCCCTGTGTGGGCTGCTGGGGAAAGGCGGGGGTTGGGCTGGAAAAGCAGGTAGCATCTAGTGCCTCCCCTTGGACATGGAAGGTAATTAGCGGACTTCCCCCTGCCAGGGAACACCTGTGACACCAGGCAGCTGCGTGGAGGGCGGTCCCGAACCTTCCCCACACAGTCAGCCGTGTTCCGGAATTCTGAGATTGGGGAGGTTCCGTCTTATGTCTGCAGCACCCGGGATCTCCTAGGAGCCTTTCGAGAGTCTTCCCCGAGTCCCTCCCAGTGCGGGCAGCCGGGGAAAGGCGGGGGTTGGGCTGGAAACGCAGGTAGCATCTAGTGCCTCCCCATGGACAAGGGAGGTAATTAGCGGACTTCCCCCTGCCAGGGAACAACTGTGACACCAGGAAGCTGCTTGGAGTCCGGCCCTAAACTTCACCCACACAGTCACACGTGCTCCAGAATTCTGAGTGTGGGGAGGTTCCGTCTTATGTCTGCAGCACCCGGGTTCTCCTAGGAGCCTTTCGAGTGTCTTCCCCCAGTCCCTCCCTGTGCGGGCTGCCGGGGAATGGAGGGGGTTGGGCTGGAAAAGCAGGTAGCATCTTGTGCCTCCCCATGGACAAGGGAGGTAATTAGCGGACTTCCCCCTGCCAGGGAACACCTGTGACACCAGGCAGCTGCGTGGAGGGCGGCCCCGAACCTCCCCCACACAGTCAGCCGTGTTCCGGAATTCTGAGTGTGGGGAGGTTCCGTCTTCTGTCTGCAGCACCCGGGGTCTCCTAGGAGCCCTTCGAGTGTCTTCCCCGAATCCCTCCCACTGCGGGCTGCCGGAGAAAGGCGGGGGTTGGGCTGGAAACTCAGGTAGCATCTTGTGCCTCCCCATGGACAGGGGAGGTAATTAGCGGACTTCTCCCTGCCAGGGAACACCTGTGACACCAGGCAGCTGCGTGGAGGGCGGCCCTGAACCTCCCCCACACAGTCAGCCGTGTTCCGGAATTCTGAGTGTGGGGTGGTTCCGTCTTATGTCTGCAGCACCCGGGTTCACCTAGGAGCCCTTCGAGTGTCTTCCCCCAGTCCCTCCCTGTGTGGGCTGCTGATGAAAGGCGGGGGTTGGGCTGGAAAAGCAGGTAGCATCTAGTGCCTCCCCATGGACATGGAAGGTAATTAGCGGACTTCCCCCTGCCAGGGAACACCTGTGACACCAGGCAGCTGCGTGGAGGGCGGTCCCGAACCTTCCCCACACAGTCAGCCGTGTTCCGGAATTCTGAGATTGGGGAGGTTCCGTCTTATGTCTGCAGCACCCGGGATCTCCTAGGAGCCTTTCGAGAGTCTTCCCCGAGTCCCTCCCACTGCGGGCAGCCAGGGAAAGGAGGGGGTTGTGCTGGAAACGCAGGTAGCATCTTGTGCCTCCCCATGGACAGGGGAGGTAATTAGCGGACTTCCACCTGCCAGGGAACACCTGTGACCCCAGGCAGCTGCGTGGATGGCGGCCCCGAACCTCCCCCACACAGTCAACCGTGTTCCGGAATTCTGAGTGTGGGGAGGTTCCGTCTTCTGTCTGCAGCACCCGGGATCTCCAAGGAGCCCTTCGAGTGTCTTCCCAGAGTCCCTCCTGTACGGGCTGCCGGGGAAAGGAAGGGGTTGTGCTGGAAACGCAGGTAGCATCTAGTGCCTCCCCATGGACAGGGGAGGTAATTAGCGGTCTTCCCCCTACCAGGGAACACCTGTGACACAAGGAAGCTGTGTGGGGGGAAAGGCAGCCCTAAACCTCACCCACACAGTCACACGTGTTCCGGAATTCTGAGTGTGGGGAGGTTCCGTCTTCTGTCTGCAGCACCCGGGTTCTCCTAGGAGCATTTCGAGTGTCTTCCCCCAGTCCGTCCCTGTGCGGGCTGCCGGGGAAATGCGGGGGTTGGGCTGGAAAAGCAGGTAGCATCTTGTGCCTCCCCATGGAAAAGGGAGGTAATTAGCGGACTTCCCCCTGCCAGGGAACACCTGTGACTCCAGGCAGCTGCGTGGAGGGCGGCCCCGAACCTCCCCCACACATTCAGCCGTGTTCCGGAATTCTGAGTGTGGGGAGGTTCCGTCTTCTGTCTGCAGCACCCGGGATCTCCTAGGAGCCCTTCGAGTGTCTTCCCCGAATCCCTCCCACTGCGGGCTGCCGGGGAAAGGCGGGGGTTTGGCTGGAAACTCAGGTAGAATCTAGTGCCTCCCCATGGACAGGGGAGGTAATTAGCGGACTTCTCCCTGCCAGGGAACACCTGTGACACCAGGCAGCTGCGTGGAGGGCGGCACCGAACCTCCCCCACACAGTCAGCCGTGTTCCGGAATTCTGAGTGTGGGGAGGTTCCGTCTTATGTGTGCAGAACCCGGGTTCACCTAGGAGCCCTTCGACTGTCTTCCCCCAGTCCCTCCCTGTGCGGTCTGAAGGGGAAAGCGGGGGTTGGGCTGGAAAAGCAGGTAGCATCTAGTGCCTCCCCATGGACATGGGAGGTAATTAGCGGACTTCCCCCTGCCAGGGAACACCTGTGACACCAGGAATCTGTGTGGAGGGCGGCCCTAAACCTCACCCACTCAGTCAGCCGTGTTCCGGAATTCTGAGTGTGGGGAGGTTCCGTCTTCAGTCTACAGCACCCGTGATCTCCTAGGAGCCCTTCGAGAGTCTACCCCGAGTCCCTCCAAGTGCGGGCAGCCGGGGAAAGGCGGGGGTTGGGCTGGAAACTCAGGTAGCATCTAGTGCCTCCCCATGGACAGGGGAGGTAATTAGCGGTCTTCCCCCTACCAGGGAACACCTGTGACACCAGGAAGCTGTGTGGAGGGCGGCCCTAAACCTCACCCACACAGTCACCCGTGTTCCGGAATTCTGAGTGTGGGGAGGTTCCGTCTTATGTCTGCAGCACCCGGGATCTCCTAGGAGCCCTTCGAGAGTCTTCCCCGAGTCCCTCCATGTGCAGGCAGCCGGGGAACGGCGGGGTTTGGGCTGGAAACGCAGGTAGCATCTAGTGCCTCCCCATGGACAAGGGAGGTAATTAGCGGACTTCCCCCTGCCAGGGAACACCTGTGACACCAGGAAGCTTCGTGGAGTCCGGCCCTAAACCTCACCCACACAGTCACACGTGTTCCCGAATTCTGAGTGTGGGGAGGTTCCGTCTTATGTCTGCAGCACCCGGGTTCTCCTAGGAGCCTTTCGAGTGTCTTCCCCCAGTCCCTCCCTGTGCGGGCTGCCGGGGAAAGGAGGGGGTTGGGCTGGAAAAGCAGGTAGCATCTTGTGCCTCCCCATGGACAAGGGAGGTAATTAGCGGACTTCCCCCTGCCAGGGAACACCTGTGACACCAGGAAGCTGCGTGGAGGGCGGCCCCGAACCTCCCCCACACAGTCAGCCGTGTTCCGGAATTCTGAGTGTGGGGAGGTTCCGTCTTCTGTCTGCAGCACCCGGGATCTCCTAGGAGCCCTTCGAGTGTCTTTCCCGAATCCCTCCCACTGCGGGCTGCTGGGGAAAGGCGGGGGTTAGGCTGGAAACTCAGGTAGCATCTTGTGCCTCCCCATGGACAGGGGAGGTAATTAGCGGACTTCTCCCTGCCAGGGAACACCTGTGACACCAGGCAGCTGCGTGGAGGGCGGCCCCGATCCTCCCTCACACAGTCAGCCGTGTTCCGGAATTCTGAGTGTGGGGAGGTTCCGTCTTATGTCTGCAGCACCCGGGTTCACCTAGGAGCCCTTCGAGTGTCTTCCCCAAGTCCCTCCCTGTGCGGGCTGCTGGGGAAAGGCGGGGGTTGGGCTGGAAACGCAGGTAGCATCTAGTGCCTCCCCATGGACAGGGGAGGTATTTAGCGGACTTCCCCCTGCCAGGGAACACCTGTGACACCAGGCAGCTGCGTGGAGGGCGGCCCCGAAACTCCCCCACACAGTCAACTGTGTTCCGGAATTCTGAGTGTGGGGAGGTTCCGTCTTCTGTCTGCAGCACCCGGGATCTCCTAGGAGCCCTTCGAGTGTCTTCCCAGAGTCCCTCCCTGTGCTGGCTGCCAGGGAAAGGAGGGGGTTGTGCTGGAAACGCAGGTAGCATCTTGTGCCTCCCCATGGACAGGGGAGGTAATTAGCGGACTTCCACCTGCCAGGGAACACCTGTGACACCAGGCAGCTGCGTGGAGTGCGGCCCCGAACCTTCCCCACACAGTCAGCCTTGTTCCGGAATTCTGAGTGTGGGGAGGTTCCGTCTTATGTCTGCAGCACCCGGGATCTCCTAGGAGCCCTTCGAGAGTCTTCCCCGAGTCCCTCCCTGTGCGGGCAGCCGGGGAACCGCGGGGGTTGGGCTGGAAAAGCAGGTAGCATCTAGTGCCTCCCCATGGACAAGGGAGGTAATTAGCGGACTTCCCCCTGCCAGGGAACAACTGTGACACCAGGAAGCTGCGTGGAGTGAGGCCCTAAACCTCACACACACAGTCACACGTGTTCCGGAATTCTGAGTGTGGGAAGTTCCGTCTTATGTCTGCAGCACCCGGGATCTCCTAGGAGCCATTCGAGAGTCTTCCCCGAGTCCCTCCCTTTGCGGGCAGCCTGGGAAAGGCGGGGGTTGGGCTGGAAACTCAGGTAGCATCTAGTGCCTCCCCATGGACAGCGGAGGTAATTAGCGGTCTTCCCCCTACCAGGGAACACCTGTGACACCAGGAAGCTGTGTGGAGGCGGCCCTAAACCTCACCCACACAGTCAGCCGTGTTCCGGAATTCTGAGTGTGGGGAGGTTCCGTCTTATGTCTGCAGCACCCGGGATCTCCTAGGAGCCCTTCGAGAGTCTTCCCCGAGTCCCTCCCAGTGCGGGCAGCCGGGAAAATTCAGGGGTTTGGCTGGAAACTCAGGTAGCATGTAGTGCCTCCCCATGGACGGGGGAGGTAATTAGCTGTCTTCCCCCTACCAGGGAACACCTGTGACACCAGGAAGCTGTGTGGTGGGCGGCCCTAAACCTCACCCACACAGTCACCCGTGTTCCGGAATTCTGAGTGTGGGGAGGTTCCGTCTTATGTCTGCAGCACCCGGGTTCTCCTAGGAGCTCTTCGAGTGTCTTCCCCAAGTCCCTCCCTGTGCGGGCTGCTGGGGAAAGGCGGGGGTTGGGCTGGAAATGCAGGTAGCATCTAGTGCCTCCCCATGGACAAGGGAGGTAATTAGCGGACTTCCCCCTGCCAGGGAACACCTGTGAAACCATGCAGCTGCGTGGAGGGCTGCCCCGAACCTTCCCCACACAATCAGCCGTGTTCCGGAATTCTGAGTGTGGGGAGGTTCCGTCTTATGTCTGCAGCACCCGGGATCTCCTAGGAGCCTTTCGAGAGTCTTCCCTGGGTCCCTCCAAGTGCGGGCAGCCAGGGAAAGATGGGGGTTGTGCTGGAAACGCAGGTAGCATCTAGTGCCTCCCCATGGACAGAGGAGATAATTAGCGGACTTCCCCCTGCCAGGGAACACCTGTGACACCAGGCAGCTGCGTGGAGGGCGGCCCCGAACCTCCCCCACACAGTCAACCGTGTTCCGGAATTCTGAGTGTGGGGACGTTCCGTCTTATGTCTGCAGCACCCGGGATCTCCTAGGAGCCCTTCGAGAGTCTTCCACGAGTCCCTCCCAGTGCGGGCACCCGGGGAACGGCGGGGGTTGGGCTGGAAACTCAGGTAGCATCTAGTGCCTCCCCATGGACAGGGGAGGTAATTAGAGGTCTTTCCCCTTCCAGGGAACACCTGTGACACCAGGAAACTGTTGGAGGGCGGCCCTAAACCTCACCCACTCAGTCACCCGTGTTCCGGAATTCTGAGTGTGGGGAGGTTCCGTCTTCTGTCTGCAGCACCCGGGATCTCCTAGGAGCCCTTCGAGTGTCTTCCCCGTATCCCTCCCACTGCGGGCTGCCGGGGAAAGGCGGGGGTTGGGCTGGAAAAGCAGGTAGCATCTAGTGCCTCCCCATGGACAGGGGAGGTAATTAGCGGACTTCTCCCTGCCAGGGAACACCTGTGACACCAGGCAGCTGCGTGGAGGGCGGCACCGAACCTCCCCCACACAGTCAGCCGTGTTCCGGAATTCTGAGTGTGGGGAGGTTCCGTCTTATGTGTGCAGAACCCGGGTTCACCTAGGAGCCCTTCGAGTGTCTTCCCCCAGTCCCTCCCTGTGCGGTCTGATGGGGAAAGCGGGGATTGGGCTGGAAAAGCAGGTAGCATCTAGTGCCTCCCCATGGACATGGGAGGTAATTAGCGGACTTCCCCCTGCCAGGGAACACCTGTGACACCAGGAATCTGTGTGGAGGGCGGCCTTAAACTTCACCCACTCAGTCAACCGTGTTCCGGAATTCTGAGTGTGGGGAGGTTCCGTCTTCTGTCTACAGCACCCGTGATCTCCTAGGAGCCCTTCGAGAGTCTACCCCGAGTCCCTCCCAGTGCGGGCAGCCGGGGAAAGGCGGGGGTTGGGCTGGAAACTCAGGTAGCATCTAGTGCCTCCCCATGGACAGGGGAGGTAATTAGCGGTCTTCCCCCTACCAGGGAACACCTGTGACACCAGGAAGCTGTGTGGAGGGCGGCCCTAAACCTCACCCACACAGTCACCCGTGTTCCGGAATTCTGAGTGTGGGGAGGTTCCGTCTTATGTCTGCAGCACCCGGGATCTCCTAGGAGCCCTTCGAGAGTCTTCCCCGAGTCCCTCCATGTGCAGGCAGCCGGGGAACGGCGGGGTTTGGGCTGGAAACGCAGGTAGCATCTAGTGCCTCCCCATGGACAGGGGAGGTAATTAGCGGACTTCCCCCTGCCAGGGAACACCTGTGACACCAGGCAGCTGCGTGGAGGGCGGCCCCGAAACTCCCCCACACAGTCAACTGTGTTCCGGAAGTATGAGTGTGGGGAGGTTCCGTCTTCTGTCTGCAGCACCCGGGATCTCCTAGGAGCCCTTCGAGTGTCTTCCCAGAGTCCCTCCCTGTGCTGGCTGCCAGGGAAAGGAGGGGGTTGTGCTGGAAACGCAGGTAGCATCTTGTGCCTCCCCATGGACAGGGGAGGTAATTAGCGGACTTCCACCTGCCAGGGAACACCTGTGACACCAGGCAGCTGCGTGGAGGGCGGCCCCGAACCTACCCCACACAGTCAGCCTTGTTCCGGAATTCTGAGTGTGGGGAGGTTCCGTCTTATGTCTGCAGCACCCGGGATCTCCTAGGAGCCCTTCGAGAGTCTTCCCCGAGTCCCTCCCAGTGCGGGCAGCCGGGGAACCGCGGGGGTTGTGTTGGAAAAGCAGGTAGCATCTAGTGCCTCCCCATGGACAAGGGAGGTAATTAGCGGACTTCCCCCTGCCAGGGAACAACTGTGACACCAGGAAGCTGCGTGGAGTGCGGCCCTAAACCTCACCCACACAGTCACACGTGTTCCGGAATTCTGAGTGTGGGAAGTTCCGTCTTATGTCTGCAGCACCCGGGATCTCCTAGGAGCCATTCGAGAGTCTTCCCCGAGTCCCTCCCTTTGCGGGCAGCCTGGGAAAGGCGGGGGTTGGGCTGGAAACTCAGGTAGCATCTAGTGCCTCCCCATGGACAGCGGAGGTAATTAGCGGTCTTCCCCCTACCAGGGAACACCTGTGACACCAGGAAGCTGAGTGGAGGGCGGCCCTAAACCTCACCCACACAGTCACCCGTGTTTCGGAATTCTGAGTGTGGGGAGGTTCCGTCTTCTGTCTGCAGCACCCGGGATCTCCTAGGAGCCCTTCGAGTGTCTTCCCAGAGTCCCTCCCTGTGCGGGCTGCCGGGGAAAGGAGGGGGTTGTGCTGGAAAAGCAGGTAGCATCTAGTGCCTCCCCATATACAGGGGAGGTAATTAGCGGACTTCCACCTGCCAGGGAACACCTGTGACAACAGGCAGCTGCGTGGAGGGCGGCCCCGAACCTCCCCCACACAGTCAGCCGTGTTCCGGAATTCTGAGTGTGGGGAGGTTCCGTCTTCTGTCTGCAGCACCCGGGATCTCCTAGGAGCCCTTCGAGTGTCTTCGCCGAATCCTTCCCACTGCGGGCTGCTGGGGAAAGGCGGGGGTTGGGCTGGAAAAGCAGGTAGCATCTAGTGACTCCCCATGGACAGGGGAGGTAATTAGCGGAATTCCGCCTGCCAGGGAACACCTGTGACTCCAGGCAGCTGCGTGGAGGGCGGCCCCGAACCTTCCCCACACAGTCAGCCGTGTTCCGGAATTCTGAGTGTGGGGAGGTTCCGTCTTATGTCTGCAGCACCCGGGATCTCCTAGGAGCCCTTCGAGAGTCTTCCCCGAGTCCCTCCCAGTGCGGGCAGCTTGGAAAAGGCGGGGGTTTGGCTGGAAACTCAGGTAGCATGTAGTGCCTCCCCATGGACGGGGGAGGTAATTAGCTGTCTTCCCCCTACCAGGGAACACCTGTGACACCAGGAAGCTGTGTGGAGGGCGGCCCTAAACCTCACCCACACAGTCACCCGTGTTCCAGAATTCTGAGTGTGGGGAGGTTCCGTCTTATGTCTGCAGCACCCGGGTTCTCCTAGGAGCTCTTCGAGTGTCTTCCCCAAGTCCCTCCCTGTGCGGGCTGCTGGGGAAAGGCGGGGGTTGGGCTGGAAAAGCAGGTAGCATCTAGTGCCTCCCCATGGACAAGGGAGGTAATTAGCGGACTTCCCCCTGCCAGGGAACACCTGTGAAACCATGCACCTGCGTGGAGGGCTGCCCCGAACCTTCCCCACACAGTCAGCCGTGTTCCGGAATTCTGAGTGTGGGGAGGTTCCGTCTTATGTCTGCAGCACCCGGGATCTCCTAGGAGCCTTTCGAGAGTCTTCCCTGGGTCCCTCCAAGTGCGGGCAGCCAGGGAAAGGTGGGGGTTGTGCTGGAAACGCAGGTAGCATCTAGTGCCTCCCCATGGACAGAGGAGGTAATTAGCGGACTTCCCCCTGCCAGGGAACACCTGTGACACCAGGCAGCTGCGTGGAGGGCGGCCCCGAACCTCCCCCACACAGTCAACCGTGTTCCGGAATTCTGAGTGTGGGGACGTTCCGTCTTATGTCTGCAGCACCCGGGATCTCCTAGGAGCCCTTCAAGAGTCTTCCACGAGTCCCTCCCAGTGCGGGCACCCGGGGAACGGCGGGGGTTGGGCTGGAAACTCAGGTAGCATCTAGTGACTCCCCATGGACAGGGGAGGTAATTAGAGGTCTTTCCCCTTCCAGGGAACACCTGTGACACCAGGAAGCTGTGTGGAGGGCGGCCCTAAACCTCACCCACTCAGTCACCCGTGTTCCGGAATTCTGAGTGTGGGGAGGTTCCGTCTTCTGTCTGCAGCACCCGGGATCTCCTAGGAGCCCTTCGAGAGTCTTCCCCGAGTCCCTCCCAGTGCGGGCAGCCGGGGAAAGGCGGGGGTTGGGCTGGAAACTCAGGTAGCATCTAGTGCCTCCCCATGGACAAGGGAGGTAATTAGCGGACTTCCCCCTGCCAGGGAACACCTGTGACACCATGCAGCTGCGTGGAGGGCTGCCCCGAACCTTCCCCACCCAGTCAGCCGTGTTCCGGAATTCTGAGTGTGGGGAGGTTCCGTCTTATGTCTGCAGCACCCGGGATCTCCTAGGAGCCCTTCGAGAGTCTTCCCTGAGTCCCTCCAAGTGCGGGCAGCCAGGGAAATGCAGGGGTTGGGCTGGAAACGCAGGTAGCATCTAGTGCCTCCCCATGGACAGGGGAGGTAATTAGCGGACTTCCACCTGCCAGGGAACACCTGTGACACCAGGCAGCTGCGTGGAGGGCGTCCCCGAACCTCCCCCACACAGTCAACCGTGTTCAGGAATTCTGAGTGTGGGGAGGTTCCGTCTGATGTCTGCAGCACCCGGGATCTCCTAGGAGCCCTTCGAGAGTCTTCCCCGAGTCCCTCCCAGTGCGGGCAGCCGGGGAACGGCGGGGGTTGGGCTGGAAACTCAGGTAGCACCTAGTGCCTCCCCATGGACAGGGGAGGTAATTAGCGGTCTTCCCTCTACCAGGGAACACCTGTGACAACAGTCAGCTGCGTGGAGTGCGGCCCCGAACCTCCCCCACACAGTCAACCGTGTTCCGGAATTCTGAGTGTGGGGAGGTTCCGTCTTCTGTCTGCAGCACCCGGGATCTCCTAGGAGCCCTTCGAGAGTCTTCCCCGAGTCCCTCCCAGTGCGGGCAGCCGGGGAAAGGCGGGGGTTGGGCTGGAAACTCAGGTAGCATCCAGTGCCTCCCCATGGACAGGGGAGGTAATTAGCGGTCTTCCCCCTACCAGGGAACACCTGTGACACCAGGAAGCTGTGTGGAGGGCGGCCCTAAACCTCACCCACACAGTCACCCGTGTTCCGGAATTCTGAGTGTGGGGAGGTTCCGTCTTATGTCTGCAGCACCCGGGATCTCCTAGGAGCCCTTCGAGAGTCTTCCCCGAGTCCCTCCCAGTGCAGGCAGCCGGGGAACGGCGGGGGTTGGGCTGGAAACGCAGGTAGCATCTAGTGCCTCCCCATGGACAAGGGAGGTAATTAGCGGACTTCCCCCTGCCAGGGAACAACTGTGACACCAGGAAGCTGCGTGGAGTCCGGCCCTAAACCTCACCCACACAGTCACACGTGTTCCAGAATTCTGAGTGTGGGGAGGTTCCGTCTTCTGTCTGCAGCACCCGGGTTCTCCTAGAAGCCTTTCGAGTGTCTTCCCCCAGTCCCTCCCTGTGAGGGCTGCCGGGGAAAGGAGGGGGTTGGGCTGGAAAAGCAGGTAGCATCTTGTGCCTCCCCATGGACAAGGGAGGTAATTAGCGGACTTCCCCCTGCCAGGGAACACCTGTGACACCAGGCAGCTGCGTGGAGGGCGGCCCCGAACCTCCCCCACACAGTCAGCCGTGTTCCGGAATTCTGAGTGTGGGGAGGTTCCGTCTTCTGTCTGCAGCACCCGGGATCTCCTAGGAGCCCTTCGAGTGTCTTCCCCGAATCCCTCCCACTGCGGGCTGCCGGAGAAAGGCGGGGGTTGGGCTGGAAACTCAGGTAGCATCTTGTGCCTCCCCATGGACATGGGAGGTAATTAGCGGACTTCTCCCTGCCAGGGAACACCTGTGACACCAGGCAGCTGCGTGGAGGGCGGCCCTGAACCTCCCCCACACAGTCAGCCGTGTTCCGGAATTCTGAGTGTGGGGAGGTTGCGTCTTATGTCTGCAGCACCCGGGATCTCCTAGGAGCCCTTCGAGAGTCTTCCCCGAGTCCCTCCCAGTGCGGGCAGCTTGGAAAAGGCGGGGGTTTGGCTGGAAACTCAGGTAGCATGTAGTGCCTCCCCATGGACGGGGGAGGTAATTAGCTGTCTTCCCCCTACCAGGGAACACCTGTGACACCAGGAAGCTGTGTGGAGGGCGGCCCTAAACCTCACCCACACAGTCACCCGTGTTCCAGAATTCTGAGTGTGGGGAGGTTCCGTCTTATGTCTGCAGCACCCGGGTTCTCCTAGGAGCTCTTCGAGTGTCTTCCCCAAGTCCCTCCCTGTGCGGGCTGCTGGGGAAAGGCGGGGGTTGGGCTGGAAAAGCAGGTAGCATCTAGTGCCTCCCCATGGACAAGGGAGGTAATTAGCGGACTTCCCCCTGCCAGGGAACACCTGTGAAACCATGCACCTGCGTGGAGGGCTGCCCCGAACCTTCCCCACACAGTCAGCCGTGTTCCGGAATTCTGAGTGTGGGGAGGTTCCGTCTTATGTCTGCAGCACCCGGGATCTCCTAGGAGCCTTTCGAGAGTCTTCCCTGGGTCCCTCCAAGTGCGGGCAGCCAGGGAAAGGTGGGGGTTGTGCTGGAAACGCAGGTAGCATCTAGTGCCTCCCCATGGACAGAGGAGGTAATTAGCGGACTTCCCCCTGCCAGGGAACACCTGTGACACCAGGCAGCTGCGTGGAGGGCGGCCCCGAACCTCCCCCACACAGTCAACCGTGTTCCGGAATTCTGAGTGTGGGGACGTTCCGTCTTATGTCTGCAGCACCCGGGATCTCCTAGGAGCCCTTCAAGAGTCTTCCACGAGTCCCTCCCAGTGCGGGCACCCGGGGAACGGCGGGGGTTGGGCTGGAAACTCAGGTAGCATCTAGTGACTCCCCATGGACAGGGGAGGTAATTAGAGGTCTTTCCCCTTCAAGGGAACACCTGTGACACCAGGAAACTGTGTGGAGGGCGGCCCTAAACCTCACCCACTCAGTCACCCGTGTTCCGGAATTCTGAGTGTGGGGAGGTTCCGTCTTCTGTCTGCAGCACCCGGGATCTCCTAGGAGCCCTTCGAGAGTCTTCCCCGAGTCCCTCCCAGTGCGGGCAGCCGGGGAAAGGCGGGGGTTGGGCTGGAAACTCAGGTAGCATCTAGTGCCTCCCCATGGACAAGGGAGGTAATTAGCGGACTTCCCCCTGCCAGGGAACACCTGTGACACCATGCAGCTGCGTGGAGGGCTGCCCCGAACCTTCCCCACCCAGTCAGCCGTGTTCCGGAATTCTGAGTGTGGGGAGGTTCCGTCTTATGTCTGCAGCACCCGGGATCTCCTAGGAGCCCTTCGAGAGTCTTCCCTGAGTCCCTCCAATTGCGGGCAGCCAGGGAAATGCAGGGGTTGGGCTGGAAACGCAGGTAGCATCTAGTGCCTCCCCATGGACAGGGGAGGTAATTAGCGGACTTCCACCTGCCAGGGAACACCTGTGACACCAGGCAGCTGCGTGGAGGGCGTCCCCGAACCTCCCCCACACAGTCAACCGTGTTCAGGAATTCTGAGTGTGGGGAGGTTCCGTCTTATGTCTGCAGCACCCGGGATCTCCTAGGAGCCCTTCGAGAGTCTTCCCCGAGTCCCTCCCAGTGCGGGCAGCCGGGGAACGGCGGGGGTTGGGCTGGAAACTCAGGTAGCACCTAGTGCCTCCCCATGGACAGGGGAGGTAATTAGCGGTCTTCCCTCTACCAGGGAACACCTGTGACAACAGTCAGCTGCGTGGAGTGCGGCCCCGAACCTCCCCCACACAGTCAACCGTGTTCCGGAATTCTGAGTGTGGGGAGGTTCCGTCTTCTGTCTGCAGCACCCGGGATCTCCTAGGAGCCCTTCGAGAGTCTTCCCCGAGTCCCTCCCAGTGCGGGCAGCCGGGGAAAGGCGGGGGTTGGGCTGGAAACTCAGGTAGCATCCAGTGCCTCCCCATGGACAGGGGAGGTAATTAGCGGTCTTCCCCCTACCAGGGAACACCTGTGACACCAGGAAGCTGTGTGGAGGGCGGCCCTAAACCTCACCCACACAGTCACCCGTGTTCCGGAATTCTGAGTGTGGGGAGGTTCCGTCTTATGTCTGCAGCACCCGGGATCTCCTAGGAGCCCTTCGAGAGTCTTCCCCGAGTCCCTCCCAGTGCAGGCAGCCGGGGAACGGCGGGGGTTGGGCTGGAAACGCAGGTAGCATCTAGTGCCTCCCCATGGACAAGGGAGGTAATTAGCGGACTTCCCCCTGCCAGGGAACAACTGTGACACCAGGAAGCTGCGTGGAGTCCGGCCCTAAACCTCACCCACACAGTCACACGTGTTCCAGAATTCTGAGTGTGGGGAGGTTCCGTCTTCTGTCTGCAGCACCCGGGTTCTCCTAGGAGCCTTTCGAGTGTCTTCCCCCAGTCCCTCCCTGTGAGGGCTGCCGGGGAAAGGAGGGGGTTGGGCTGGAAAAGCAGGTAGCATCTTGTGCCTCCCCATGGACAAGGGAGGTAATTAGCGGACTTCCCCCTGCCAGGGAACACCTGTGACACCAGGCAGCTGCGTGGAGGGCGGCCCCGAACCTCCCCCACACAGTCAGCCGTGTTCCGGAATTCTGAGTGTGGGGAGGTTCCGTCTTCTGTCTGCAGCACCCGGGATCTCCTAGGAGCCCTTCGAGTGTCTTCCCCGAATCCCTCCCACTGCGGGCTGCCGGAGAAAGGCGGGGGTTGGGCTGGAAACTCAGGTAGCATCTTGTGCCTCCCCATGGACATGGGAGGTAATTAGCGGACTTCTCCCTGCCAGGGAACACCTGTGACACCAGGCAGCTGCGTGGAGGGCGGCCCTGAACCTCCCCCACACAGTCAGCCGTGTTCCGGAATTCTGAGTGTGGGGAGGTTGCGTCTTATGTCTGCGGCACCCGGGTTCACCTAGGAGCCCTTCGAGAGTCTTCCCCGAGTCCCTCCCAGTGCGGGCACCCGGGGAACGGCGGGGGTTGGGCTGGAAACTCAGGTAGCATCTAGTGACTCCCCATGGACAGGGGAGGTAATTAGAGGTCTTTCCCCTTCCAGGGAACACCTGTGACACCAGGAAACTGTGTGGAGGGCGGCCCTAAACCTCACCCACTCAGTCACCCGTGTTCCGGAATTCTGAGTGTGGGGAGGTTCCGTCTTCTGTCTGCAGCACCCGGGATCTCCTAGGAGCCCTTCGAGAGTCTTCCCCGAGTCCCTCCCAGTGCGGGCAGCCGGGGAAAGGCGGGGGTTGGGCTGGAAACTCAGGTAGCATCTAGTGCCTCCCCATGGACAAGGGAGGTAATTAGCGGACTTCCCCCTGCCAGGGAACACCTGTGACACCATGCAGCTGCGTGGAGGGCTGCCCCGAACCTTCCCCACCCAGTCAGCCGTGTTCCGGAATTCTGAGTGTGGGGAGGTTCCGTCTTATGTCTGCAGCACCCGGGATCTCCTAGGAGCCCTTCGAGAGTCTTCCCTGAGTCCCTCCAAGTGCGGGCAGCCAGGGAAATGCAGGGGTTGGGCTGGAAACGCAGGTAGCATCTAGTGCCTCCCCATGGACAGGGGAGGTAATTAGCGGACTTCCACCTGCCAGGGAACACCTGTGACACCAGGCAGCTGCGTGGAGGGCGTCCCCGAACCTCCCCCACACAGTCAACCGTGTTCAGGAATTCTGAGTGTGGGGAGGTTCCGTCTTATGTCTGCAGCACCCGGGATCTCCTAGGAGCCCTTCGAGAGTCTTCCCCGAGTCCCTCCCAGTGCGGGCAGCCGGGGAACGGCGGGGGTTGGGCTGGAAACTCAGGTAGCACCTAGTGCCTCCCCATGGACAGGGGAGGTAATTAGCGGTCTTCCCTCTACCAGGGAACACCTGTGACAACAGTCAGCTGCGTGGAGTGCGGCCCCGAACCTCCCCCACACAGTCAACCGTGTTCCGGAATTCTGAGTGTGGGGAGGTTCCGTCTTCTGTCTGCAGCACCCGGGATCTCCTAGGAGCCCTTCGAGAGTCTTCCCCGAGTCCCTCCCAGTGCGGGCAGCCGGGGAAAGGCGGGGGTTGGGCTGGAAACTCAGGTAGCATCCAGTGCCTCCCCATGGACAGGGGAGGTAATTAGCGGTCTTCCCCCTACCAGGGAACACCTGTGACACCAGGAAGCTGTGTGGAGGGCGGCCCTAAACCTCACCCACACAGTCACCCGTGTTCCGGAATTCTGAGTGTGGGGAGGTTCCGTCTTATGTCTGCAGCACCCGGGATCTCCTAGGAGCCCTTCGAGAGTCTTCCCCGAGTCCCTCCCAGTGCAGGCAGCCGGGGAACGGCGGGGGTTGGGCTGGAAACGCAGGTAGCATCTAGTGCCTCCCCATGGACAAGGGAGGTAATTAGCGGACTTCCCCCTGCCAGGGAACAACTGTGACACCAGGAAGCTGCGTGGAGTCCGGCCCTAAACCTCACCCACACAGTCACACGTGTTCCAGAATTCTGAGTGTGGGGAGGTTCCGTCTTCTGTCTGCAGCACCCGGGTTCTCCTAGGAGCCTTTCGAGTGTCTTCCCCCAGTCCCTCCCTGTGAGGGCTGCCGGGGAAAGGAGGGGGTTGGGCTGGAAAAGCAGGTAGCATCTTGTGCCTCCCCATGGACAAGGGAGGTAATTAGCGGACTTCCCCCTGCCAGGGAACACCTGTGACACCAGGCAGCTGCGTGGAGGGCGGCCCCGAACCTCCCCCACACAGTCAGCCGTGTTCCGGAATTCTGAGTGTGGGGAGGTTCCGTCTTCTGTCTGCAGCACCCGGGATCTCCTAGGAGCCCTTCGAGTGTCTTCCCCGAATCCCTCCCACTGCGGGCTGCCGGAGAAAGGCGGGGGTTGGGCTGGAAACTCAGGTAGCATCTTGTGCCTCCCCATGGACATGGGAGGTAATTAGCGGACTTCTCCCTGCCAGGGAACACCTGTGACACCAGGCAGCTGCGTGGAGGGCGGCCCTGAACCTCCCCCACACAGTCAGCCGTGTTCCGGAATTCTGAGTGTGGGGAGGTTGCGTCTTATGTCTGCGGCACCCGGGTTCACCTAGGAGCCCTTCGAGAGTCTTCCCCGAGTCCCTCCCAGTGCGGGCAGCCGGGGAACCGCGGGGGTTGGGCTGGAAAAGCAGGTAGGATTTAGTGCCTCCCCATGGACAAGGGAGGTAATTAGCGGACTTCCCCCTGCCAGGGAACACCTGTGACACCATGCAGCTGCGTGGAGGGCTGCCCCGAACCTTCCCCACCCAGTCAGCCGTGTTCCGGAATTCTGAGTGTGGGGAGGTTCCGTCTTATGTCTGCAGCACCCGGGATCTCCTAGGAGCCCTTCGAGAGTCTTCCCTGAGTCCCTCCAAGTGCGGGCAGCCAGGGAAAGGCAGGGGTTGGGCTGGAAACGCAGGTAGCATCTAGTGCCTCCCCATGGACAGGGGAGGTAATTAGCGGACTTCCACCTGCCAGGGAACACCTGTGACACCAGGCAGCTGCGTGGAGGGCGTCCCCGAACCTCCCCCACACAGTCAACCGTGTTCAGGAATTCTGAGTGTGGGGAGGTTCCGTCTTATGTCTGCAGCACCCGGGATCTCCTAGGAGCCCTTCGAGAGTCTTCCCCGAGTCCATCCCAGTGCGGGCAGCCGGGGAACGGCGGGGGTTGGGCTGGAAACTCAGGTAGCACCTAGTGCCTCCCCATGGACAGGGGAGGTAATTAGCGGTCTTCCCTCTACCAGGGAACACCTGTGACAACAGTCAGCTGCGTGGAGTGCGGCCCCGAACCTCCCCCACACAGTCAACCGTGTTCCGGAATTCTGAGTGTGGGGAGGTTCCGTCTTCTGTCTGCAGCACCCGGGATCTCCTAGGAGCCCTTCGAGAGTCTTCCCCGAGTCCCTCCCAGTGCGGGCAGCCGGGGAAAGGCGGGGGTTGGACTGGAAACTCAGGTAGCATCCAGTGCCTCCCCATGGACAGGGGAGGTAATTAGCGGTCTTCCCCCTACCAGGGAACACCTGTGACACCAGGAAGCTGTGTGGAGGGCGGCCCTAAACCTCACCCACACAGTCACCCGTGTTCCGGAATTCTGAGTGTGGGGAGGTTCCGTCTTATGTCTGCAGCACCCGGGATCTCCTAGGAGCCCTTCGAGAGTCTTCCCCGAGTCCCTCCCAGTGCAGGCAGCCGGGGAACGGCGGGGGTTGGGCTGGAAACGCAGGTAGCATCTAGTGCCTCCCCATGGACAAGGGAGGTAATTAGCGGACTTCCCCCTGCCAGGGAACAACTGTGACACCAGGAAGCTGCGTGGAGTCCGGCCCTAAACCTCATCCACACAGTCACACGTGTTCCAGAATTCTGAGTGTGGGGAGGTTCCGTCTTCTGTCTGCAGCACCCGGGTTCTCCTAGGAGCCTTTCGAGTGTCTTCCCCCAGTCCCTCCCTGTGAGGGCTGCCGGGGAAAGGAGGGGGTTGGGCTGGAAAAGCAGGTAGCATCTTGTGCCTCCCCATGGACAAGGGAGGTAATTAGCGGACTTCCCCCTGCCAGGGAACACCTGTGTCACCAGGCAGCTGCGTGGAGGGCGGCCCCGAACCTCCCCCACACAGTCAGCCGTGTTCCGGAATTCTGAGTGTGGGGAGGTTCCGTCTTCTGTCTGCAGCACCCGGGATCTCCTAGGAGCCCTTCGAGTGTCTTCCCCGAATCCCTCCCACTGCGGGCTGCCGGAGAAAGGCGGGGGTTGGGCTGGAAACTCAGGTAGCATCTTGTGCCTCCCCATGGACAGGGGAGGTAATTAGCGGACTTCTCCCTGCCAGGGAACACCTGTGACACCAGGCAGCTGCGTGGAGGGCGGCCCTGAACCTCCCCCACTCAGTCAGCCGTGTTCCGGAATTCTGAGTGTGGGGAGGTTGCGTCTTATGTCTGCGGCACCCGGGTTCACCTAGGAGCCCTTCGAGAGTCTTCCCCGAGTCCCTCCCAGTGCGGGCAGCCGGGGAACCGCGGGGGTTGGGCTGGAAAAGCAGGTAGGATCTAGTGCCTCCCCATGGACAAGGGAGGTAATTAGCGGACTTCCCCCTGCCAGGGAACAACTGTGACACCAGGAAGCTGCGTGGAGGGCGGCCCTAAACCTCACCCACACAGTCACACGTGTTCCAGAATTCTGAGTGTGGGGAGGTTCCGTCTTATGTATGCAGCACCCGGGATCTCCTAGGAGCCCTTCGAGAGTCTTCCGCGACTCCCTCCCAGTGCGGGCAGCCTGGGAAAGGCGGGGGTTGGGCTGGAAACTCAGGTAGCATCTAGTGCCTCCCCATGGACAGCGGAGGTAATTAGCGGTCTTCCCCCTACCAGGGAACACCTGTGACACCAGGAAGCTGTGTGGAGGGCGGCCCTAAACCTCAACCACACAGTCACCCGTGTTCCGGAATTCTGAGTGTGGGGAGGTTCCGTCTTCTGTCTGCAGCACCCGGGATCTCCTAGGAGCCCTTCGAGTGTCTTCCCAGAGTCCCTCCCTGTGCGGGATGCCGGGGAAAGGAGGCGGTTGTGCTGGAAACGCAGGTAGCATCTAGAGCCTCCCCATGGACAGGGGAGGTAATTAGCGGACTTCCACCTCCAGGGAACACCTGTGACAACAGGCAGCTGCGTGGAGGGCGGCCCTGAACCTCCCCCACACAGTCAGCCGTGTTCCGGAATTCTGAGTGTGGGGAGGTTCCGTCTTCTGTCTGCAGCACCCGGGATCTCCTAGAAGCCTTTCGAGTGTCTTCGCCGAATCCTTCCCACTGCGGGCTGCTGGGGAAAGGCGGGGGTTGGGCTGGAAAAGCTGGTAGCATCTAGTGACTCCCCATGGACAGGGGAGGTAATTAGCGGACTTCCCCCTGCCAGGGAACACCTGTGACACCAGGCAGCTGCGTGGAGGGCGGCCCCGAACCTTCCCCACTCAGTCAGCCGTGTTCCGGAATTCTGAGTGTGGGGAGGTTCCGTCTTATGTCTGCAGCACCCGGGATCTCCTAGGAGCCCTTCGAGAGTCTTCCCCGAGTCCCTCCCAGTGCGGGCAGCCGGGAAAAGGCGGGGGTTTGGCTGGAAACTCAGGTAGCATATAGTGCCTCCCCATGGACAGGGGAGGTAATTAGCTGTCTTCCCCCTACCAGGGAACACCTGTGACACCAGGAAGCTTTGTGCAGGGCGGCCCTAAACCTCACCCACACAGTCACCCGTGTTCCGGAAATCTGAGTGTGGGGAGGTTCCGTCTTATGTCTGCAGCACCCGGGTTCTCCTAGGAGCTATTCGAGTGTCTTCCCCAAGTCCCTCCCAGTGCGGGCTGCTGGGGAAAGGCGGGGGTTGGGCTGGAAAAGCAGGTAGCATCTAGTGCCTCCCCATGGACAAGGGAGGTAATTAGCGGACTTCCCCCTGCCAGGGAACACCTGTGAAACCATGCAGCTGCGTGGAGGGCTGCCCCGAACCTTCCCCACACAGTCAGCCGTGTTCCGGAATTCTGAGTGTGGGGAGGTTCCGTCTTATGTCTGCAGCACCCGGGATCTCCTAGGAGCCCTTCGAGAGACTTCCCTGGTTCCCTCCAAGTGCGGGCAGCCAGGGAAAGGCGGGGGTTGTGCTGGAAACGCAGGTAGCATCTAGTGCCTCCCCATGGACAGAGGAGGTAATTAGCGGACTTCCCCCTGCCAGGGAACACCTGTGACACCAGGCAGCTGCGTGGAGGGCGGCCCCGAACCTCCCCCACACAGTCAACCGTGTTCCGGAATTCTGAGTGTGGGGAGGTTCCGTCTTATGTCTGCAGCACCCGGGATCTCCTAGGAGCCCTTCGAGAGTCTTCCCCGAGTCCCTCCCAGTGCGGGCAGCCGGGGAACGGCGGGGGTTGGGCTGGAATCTCAGGTAGCATCTAGTGCCTCCCCATGGACAGGGGAGGTAATTAGAGGTCTTTCCCCTTCCAGGGAACACCTGTGACACCAGGAAACTGTGTGGAGGGCGGCCCTAAACCTCACCCACTCAGTCACCCGTGTTCCGGAATTCTGAGTGTGGGGAGGTTCCGTCTTCTGTCTGCAGCACCCGGGATCTCCAAGGAGCCCTTCGAGAGTCTTCCCAGAGTCCCTCCCAGTGCGGGCAGCCGGGGAAAGGCGGGGGTTGGGCTGGAAACTCAGGTAGCATCTAGTGCCTCCCCATGGACAGGGGAGGTAATTAGCGGTCTTCCCCCTACCAGGGAACACCTGTGACACCAGGAAGCTGTGTGGGGGGAAAGGCGGCCCTAAACCTCACCCACACAGTCACACGTGTTCCGGAATTCTGAGTGTGGGGAGGTTCCGTCTTCTGTCTGCAGCACCCGGGTTCTCCTAGGAGCCTTTCGAGTGTCTTCCCCCAGTCCCTCCCTGTGCGGGCTGCCGGGGAAATGCGGGGGTTGGGCTGGAAAAGCAGGTACCATCTTGTGCCTCCCCATGGACAAGGGAGGTAATTAGCGGAATTCCCCCTGCCAGGGAACACCTGTGACTCCAGGCAGGTGCGTGGAGGGCGGCCCCGAACCTCCTCAACACAGTCAGCCGTGTTCGGAATTCTGAGTGTGGGGAGGTTCCGTCTTATGTCTGCAGCACCCGGGATCTCCTAGGAGCCCTTCGAGAGTCTTCCCCGAGTCCCTCCCAGTGCGGGCAGCCAGGGAAATGCGGGGGTTCTGCTGGAAACGCAGGTAGCATCTAGTGCCTCCCCATGGACATGGGAGGTAATTAGCGGACTTCCCCCTGCCAGGGAACACCTGTGACACCAGGCAGCTGCGTGGAGGGCGGCCCCGAACCTCCCCCACACAGTCAACCGTGTTCCGGAATTCTGAGTTTGGGGAGGTTCCGTCTTCTGTCTGCAGCACCCGGGATCTCCTAGGAGCCCTTCGAGTGTCTTCCCAGAGTCCCTCCCTGTGCGGGCTGCCGGGGAAAGGAGGGGGTTGTGCTGGAAACGCAGGTAGCATCTAGTGCCTCCCCATGGACATGGGAGGTAATTAGCGGTCTTCCACCTGCCAGGGAACACCTGTGACACAAGGCAGCTGCGTGGATGGCGGCCCCGAACCTCCCCCACACAGTCATCCTTGTTCCGGAATTCTGTGTGTGGGGAGGATCCGTCTTCTGTCTGCAGCACCCGGGATCTCTTAGGAGCCCTTCGAGAGTCTTCCCCGTGTCACTCCCGGTGCGGGCAGCAGGGGAAAGGCGGGGTTTGAGCTGGAAACTCAGTAGCATCTAGTGCCTCCCCATGGACAGGGGAGGTAATTAGCGGTCTTCCCCCTACCAGGGAACACCTGTGACACCAGGAAGCTGTGTGGGGGGAAAGGCAGCCCTAAACCTCACCCACACATTCACACGTGTTCCGGAATTCTGAGTGTGGGGAGGTTCCGTCTTCTGTCTGCAGCACACGGGTTCTCCTAAGAGCCTTTCGAGTGTCTTCCCCCAGTCCCTCCCTGTGCGGGCTGCCGGGGTAATGCGGGGGTTGGGCTGGAAAAGCAGGTAGCATCTAGTGCCTCCCCATGGACAAGGGAGGTAATTAGCGGACTTCCCCCTGCCAGGGAACACCTGTGAAAACAGGCAGCTGCGTGGAGGGCGGCCCCGAACCTTCCCCACACAGTCAGACGTGTTCCGGTATCCTGAGTGTTGGGAGGTTCCGTCTTATGTCTGCAGAACCCGGGATCTCCTAGGAGCCCTTCGAGAGTCTTCCCCGAGTCCCTCCCAGTGCGGGCAGACAAGGAAAGACGGGGGTTGGGCTGGAAAATCAGGTAGCATCTAGTGCCTCCCCATGGACAGGGGAGGTAATTAGCGGACTTCCCCCTACCAGGGAACACCTGTGAAAACAGTCAGCTGCGTGGAGTGCGGCCCCGAACCTCCCCCACACAGTCAACCGTGTTCCGGAATTCTGAGTGTGGGGAGGTTCCGTCTTCTGTCTGCAGCACCCGGGATCTCCTAGGAGCCCTTCGAGTGTCTTCCCAGAGTCCCTCCTGTGCGGGCTGCCGGGGAAAGGAGGGGGTTGTGCTGGAAACGCAGGTAGCATCTAGTGCTTCCCCATGGACAGGGGAGGTAATTAGCGGACTTCCACCTGCCAGGGAACACCTGTGACACCAGGCAGCTGCGTGGAGAGCGGCCCCGAACCTCCCCCACACAGTCAGCCGTGTTCCGGAATTCTGAGTGTGGGGAGGTTCCGCCTTCTGTCTGCAGCACCCGGGATCTCCTAGGAGCCCTTCGAGAGTCTTCCCCGAGTCCCTCCCAGTGCGGGCAGCCGGGGAACTGCGGGGGTTGGGCTGGAAAAGCAGGTAGCATCTAGTGCCTCCCCATGGACAAGGGAGGTAATTAGCGGACTTCCCCCTGCCACGGAACACCTGTGACACCAGGCAGCTGCGTGGAGGGCGTCCCCGAACCTCCCCCACACAGTCAACCGTGTTCAGGAATTCTGAGTGTGGGGAGGTTCTGTCTTATGTCTGCAGCACCCGGGATCTCCTAGGAGCCCTTCGAGAGTCTTCCCCGAGTCCCTCCCAGTGCGGGCAGCCGGGGAACGGCGGGGGTTGGGCTGGAAACTCAGGTAGCACCTAGTGCCTCCCCATGGACAGGGGAGGTAATTAGCGGTCTTCCCTCTACCAGGGAACACCTGTGACAACAGTCAGCTGCGTGGAGTGCGGCCCCGAACCTCCCCCACACAGTCAACCGTGTTCCGGAATTCTGAGTGTGGGGAGGTTCCGTCTTCTGTCTGCAGCACCCGGGATCTCCTAGGAGCCCTTCGAGAGTCTTCCCCGAGTCCCTCCCAGTGCGGGCAGCCGGGGAAAGGCGGGGGTTGGGCTGGAAACTCAGGTAGCATCCAGTGCCTCCCCATGGACATGGGAGGTAATTAGTGGTCTTCCCCCTACCAGGGAACACCTGTGACACCAGGAAGCTGTGTGGAGGGCGGCCCTAAACCTCACCCACACAGTCACCCGTGTTCCGGAATTCTGAGTGTGGGGAGGTTCCGTCTTATGTCTGCAGCACCCGGGATCTCCTAGGAGCCCTTCGAGAGTCTTCCCCGAGTCCCTCCCAGTGCAGGCAGCCGGGGAACGGCGGGGGTTGGGCTGGAAACGCAGGTAGCATCTAGTGCCTCCCCATGGACAAGGGAGGTAATTAGCGGACTTCCCCCTGCCAGGGAACAACTGTGACACCAGGAAGCTGCGTGGAGTCCGGCCCTAAACCTCACCCACACAGTCACACGTGTTCCAGAATTCTGAGTGTGGGGAGGTTCCGTCTTCTGTCTGCAGCACCCGGGTTCTCCTAGGAGCCTTTCGAGTGTCTTCCCCCAGTCCCTCCCTGTGAGGGTTGCCGGGGAAAGGAGGGGGTTGGGCTGGAAAAGCAGGTAGCATCTTGTGCCTCCCCATGGACAAGGGAGGTAATTAGCGGACTTCCCCCTGCCAGGGAACACCTGTGACACCAGGCAGCTGCGTGGAGGGCGGCCCCGAACCTCCCCCACACAGTCAGCCGTGTTCCGGAATTCTGAGTGTGGGGAGGTTCCGTCTTCTGTCTGCAGCACCCGGGATCTCCTAGGAGCCCTTCGAGTGTCTTCCCCGAATCCCTCCCACTGCGGGCTGCCGGAGAAAGGCGGGGGTTGGGCTGGAAACTCAGGTAGCATCTTGTGCCTCCCCATGGACATGGGAGGTAATTAGCGGACTTCTCCCTGCCAGGGAACACCTGTGACACCAGGCAGCTGCGTGGAGGGCGGCCCTGAACCTCCCCCACACAGTCAGCCGTGTTCCGGAATTCTGAGTGTGGGGAGGTTGCGTCTTATGTCTGCGGCACCCGGGTTCACCTAGGAGCCCTTCGAGAGTCTTCCCCGAGTCCCTCCCAGTGCGGGCAGCCGGGGAACCGCGGGGGTTGGGCTGGAAAAGCAGGTAGGATCTAGTGCCTCCCCATGGACAAGGGAGGTAATTAGCGGACTTCCCCCTGCCAGGGAACACCTGTGACACCATGCAGCTGCGTGGAGGGCTGCCCCGAACCTTCCCCACCCAGTCAGCCGTGTTCCGGAATTCTGAGTGTGGGGAGGTTCCGTCTTATGTCTGCAGCACCCGGGATCTCCTAGGAGCCCTTCGAGAGTCTTCCCTGAGTCCCTCCAAGTGCGGGCAGCCAGGGAAAGGCAGGGGTTGGGCTGGAAACGCAGGTAGCATCTAGTGCCTCCCCATGGACAGGGGAGGTAATTAGCGGACTTCCACCTGCCAGGGAACACCTGTGACACCAGGCAGCTGCGTGGAGGGCGTCCCCGAACCTCCCCCACACAGTCAACCGTGTTCAGGAATTCTGAGTGTGGGGAGGTTCCGTCTTATGTCTGCAGCACCCGGGATCTCCTAGGAGCCCTTCGAGAGTCTTCCCCGAGTCCCTCCCAGTGCGGGCAGCCGGGGAACGGCGGGGGTTGGGCTGGAAACTCAGGTAGCACCTAGTGCCTCCCCATGGACAGGGGAGGTAATTAGCGGTCTTCCCTCTACCAGGGAACACCTGTGACAACAGTCAGCTGCGTGGAGTGCGGCCCCGAACCTCCCCCACACAGTCAACCGTGTTCCGGAATTCTGAATGTGGGGAGGTTCCGTCTTCTGTCTGCAGCACCCGGGATCTCCTAGGAGCCCTTCGAGAGTCTTCCCCGAGTCCCTCCCAGTGCGGGCAGCCGGGGAAAGGCGGGGGTTGGGCTGGAAACTCAGGTAGCATCCAGTGCCTCCCCATGGACAGGGGAGGTAATTAGCGGTCTTCCCCCTACCAGGGAACACCTGTGACACCAGGAAGCTGTGTGGAGGGCGGCCCTAAACCTCACCCACACAGTCACGCGTGTTCCGGAATTCTGAGTGTGGGGAGGTTCCGTCTTATGTCTGCAGCACCCGGGATCTCCTAGGAGCCCTTCGAGAGTCTTCCCCGAGTCCCTCCCAGTGCAGGCAGCCGGGGAACGGCGGGGGTTGGGCTGGAAACGCAGGTAGCATCTAGTGCCTCCCCATGGACAAGGGAGGTAATTAGCGGACTTCCCCCTGCCAGGGAACAACTGTGACACCAGGAAGCTGCGTGGAGTCCGGCCCTAAACCTCACCCACACAGTCACACGTGTTCCAGAATTCTGAGTGTGGGGAGGTTCCGTCTTCTGTCTGCAGCACCCGGGTTCTCCTAGTAGCCTTTCGAGTGTCTTCCCCCAGTCCCTCCCTGTGAGGGCTGCCGGGGAAAGGAGGGGGTTGGGCTGGAAATCAGGTAGCATCTTGTGCCTCCCCATGGACAAGGGAGGTAATTAGCGGACTTCCCCCTGCCAGGGAACACCTGTGACACCAGGCAGCTGCGTGGAGGGCGGCCCCGAACCTCCCCCACACAGTCAGCCGTGTTCCGGAATTCTGAGTGTGGGGAGGTTCCGTCTTCTGTCTGCAGCACCCGGGATCTCCTAGGAGCCCTTCGAGTGTCTTCCCCGAATCCCTCCCACTGCGGGCTGCCGGAGAAAGGCGGGGGTTGGGCTGGAAACTCAGGTAGCATCTTGTGCCTCCCCATGGACAGGGGAGGTAATTAGCGGACTTCTCCCTGCCAGGGAACACCTGTGACACCAGGCAGCTGCGTGGAGGGCGGCCCTGAACCTCCCCCACACAGTCAGCCGTGTTCCGGAATTCTGAGTGTGGGGAGGTTGCGTCTTATGTCTGCGGCACCCGGGTTCACCTAGGAGCCCTTCGAGAGTCTTCCCCGAGTCCCTCCCAGTGCGGGCAGCCGGGGAACCGCGGGGGTTGGGCTGGAAAAGCAGGTAGGATCTAGTGCCTCCCCATGGACAAGGGAGGTAATTAGCGGACTTCCCCCTGCCAGGGAACAACTGTGACACCAGGAAGCTGTGTGGAGGGCGGCCCTAAACCTCACCCACACAGTCACACGTGTTCCGGAATTCTGAGTGTGGGGAGGTTCCGTCTTATGTCTGCAGCACCCGGGATCTCCTAGGAGCCCTTCGAGTGTCTTCCCAGAGTCCCTCCCTGTGCGGGATGCCGGGGAAAGGAGGGGGTTGTGCTGGAAACGCAGGTAGCATCTAGAGCCTCCCCATGGACAGGGGAGGTAATTAGCGGACTTCCACCTCCAGGGAACACCTGTGACAACAGGCAGCTGCGTGGAGGGCGGCCCTGAACCTCCCCCACACAGTCAGCCGTGTTCCGGAATTCTGAGTGTGGGGAGGTTCCGTCTTCTGTCTGCAGCACCCGGGATCTCCTAGAAGCCCTTCGAGTGTCTTCGCCGAATCCTTCCCACTGCGGGCTGCTGGGGAAAGGCGGGGGTTGGGCTGGAATAGCAGGTAGCATCTAGTGACTCCCCATGGACAGGGGAGGTAATTAGCGGACTTCCCCCTGCCAGGGAACACCTGTGACACCAGGCAGCTGCGTGGAGGGCGGCCCCGAACCTTCCCCACTCAGTCAGCCGTGTTCCGGAATTCTGAGTGTGGGGAGGTTCCGTCTTATGTCTGCAGCACCCGGGATCTCCTAGGAGCCCTTCGAGAGTCTTCCCCGAGTCCCTCCCAGTGCGGGCAGCCGGGAAAAGGCGGGGGTTTGGCTGGAAACTCAGGTAGCATATAGTGCCTCCCCATGGACAGGGGAGGTAATTAGCTGTCTTCCCCCTACCAGGGAACACCTGTGACACCAGGAAGCTTTGTGCAGGGCGGCCCTAAACCTCACCCACACAGTCACCCGTGCTCCGGAAATCTGAGTGTGGGGAGGTTCCGTCTTATGTCTGCAGCACCCGGGTTCTCCTAGGAGCTATTCGAGTGTCTTCCCCAAGTCCCTCCCAGTGCGGGCTGCTGGTGAAAGGCGGGGGTTGGGCTGGAAAAGCAGGTAGAATCTAGTGCCTCCCCATGGACAAGGGAGGTAATTAGCGGACTTCCCCCTGCCAGGGAACACCTGTGACACCAGGCAGCTGCGTGGAGGGCGGCCCCGAACCTCCCCCACACAGTCAGCCGTGTTCCGGAATTCTGAGGGTGGGGAGGTTCCGTCTTCTGTCTGCAGCACCCGGGATCTCCTAGGAGCCCTTCGAGAGACTTCCCTGGTTCCCTCCAAGTGCGGGCAGCCAGGGAAAGGCGGGGGTTGTGCTGGAAACGCAGGTAGCATCTAGTGCCTCCCCATGGACAGAGGAGGTAATTAGCGGACTTCCCCCTGCCAGGGAACACCTGTGACACCAGGCAGCTGCGTGGAGGGCGGCCCCGAACCTCCCCCACACAGTCAACCGTGTTCCGGAATTCTGAGTGTGGGGAGGTTCCGTCTTATGTCTGCAGAACCCGGGATCTCCTAGGAGCCCTTCGAGAGTCTTCCCCGAGTCCCTCCCAGTGCAGGCAGCCGGGGAAAGGCGGGGGTTGGGCTGCAATCTCAGGTAGCATCTAGTGCCTCCCCATGGACAGGGGAGGTAATTAGAGGTCTTTCCCCTTCCAGGGAACACCTGTGACACCAGGAAACTGTGTGGAGGGCGGCCCTAAACCTCACCCACTCAGTCACCCGTGTTCCGGAATTCTGAGTGTGGGGAGGTTCCGTCTTCTGTCTGCAGCACCCGGGATCTCCTAGGAGACCTTCGAGAGTCTTCCCCGAGTCCCTCCCAGTGCGGGCAGCCAGGGAAATGCGGGGGTTCTGCTGGAAACGCAGGTATCATCTAGTGCCTCCCCATGGACATGGGAGGTAATTAGCGGACTTCCCCCTGCCAGGGAACACCTGTGACACCAGGCAGCTGCGTGGAGGGCGGCCCCGAACCTCCCCCACACAGTCAACCGTGTTCCGGAATTCTGAGTTTGGGGAGGTTCCGTCTTCTGTCTGCAGCACCCGGGATCTCCTAGGAGCCCTTCGAGTGTCTTCCCAGAGTCCCTCCCTGTGCGGGCTGCCGGGGAAAGGAGGGGGTTGTGCTGGAAACGCAGGTAGCATCTAGTGCCTCCCCATGGACATGGGAGGTAATTAGCGGTCTTCCACCTGCCAGGGAACACCTGTGACACAAGGCAGCTGCGTGGATGGCGGCCCCGAACCTCCCCCACACAGTCATCCTTGTTCCGGAATTCTGTGTGTGGGGAGGTTCCGTCTTCTGTCTGCAGCACCCGGGATCTCCTAGAAGCCCTTCGAGTGTCTTCGCCGAATCCTTCCCACTGCGGGCTGCTGGGGAAAGGCGGGGGTTGGGCTGGAATAGCAGGTAGCATCTAGTGACTCCCCATGGACAGGGGAGGTAATTAGCGGACTTCCCCCTGCCAGGGAACACCTGTGACACCAGGCAGCTGCGTGGAGGGCGGCCCCGAACCTTCCCCACTCAGTCAGCCGTGTTCCGGAATTCTGAGTGTGGGGAGGTTCCGTCTTATGTCTGCAGCACCCGGGATCTCCTAGGAGCCCTTCGAGAGTCTTCCCCGAGTCCCTCCCAGTGCGGGCAGCCGGGAAAAGGCGGGGGTTTGGCTGGAAACTCAGGTAGCATATAGTGCCTCCCCATGGACAGGGGAGGTAATTAGCTGTCTTCCCCCTACCAGGGAACACCTGTGACACCAGGAAGCTTTGTGCAGGGCGGCCCTAAACCTCACCCACACAGTCACCCGTGCTCCGGAAATCTGAGTGTGGGGAGGTTCCGTCTTATGTCTGCAGCACCCGGGTTCTCCTAGGAGCTATTCGAGTGTCTTCCCCAAGTCCCTCCCAGTGCGGGCTGCTGGGGAAAGGCGGGGGTTGGGCTGGAAAAGCAGGTAGAATCTAGTGCCTCCCCATGGACAAGGGAGGTAATTAGCGGACTTCCCCCTGCCAGGGAACACCTGTGACACCAGGCAGCTGCGTGGAGGGCGGCCCCGAACCTCCCCCACACAGTCAGCCGTGTTCCGGAATTCTGAGGGTGGGGAGGTTCCGTCTTCTGTCTGCAGCACCCGGGATCTCCTAGGAGCCCTTCGAGAGACTTCCCTGGTTCCCTCCAAGTGCGGGCAGCCAGGGAAAGGCGGGGGTTGTGCTGGAAACGCAGGTAGCATCTAGTGCCTCCCCATGGACAGAGGAGGTAATTAGCGGACTTCCCCCTGCCAGGGAACACCTGTGACACCAGGCAGCTGCGTGGAGGGCGGCCCCGAACCTCCCCCACACAGTCAACCGTGTTCCGGAATTCTGAGTGTGGGGAGGTTCCGTCTTATGTCTGCAGAACCCGGGATCTCCTAGGAGCCCTTCGAGAGTCTTCCCCGAGTCCCTCCCAGTGCAGGCAGCCGGGGAAAGGCGGGGGTTGGGCTGCAATCTCAGGTAGCATCTAGTGCCTCCCCATGGACAGGGGAGGTAATTAGAGGTCTTTCCCCTTCCAGGGAACACCTGTGACACCAGGAAACTGTGTGGAGGGCGGCCCTAAACCTCACCCACTCAGTCACCCGTGTTCCGGAATTCTGAGTGTGGGGAGGTTCCGTCTTCTGTCTGCAGCACCCGGGATCTCCTAGGAGACCTTCGAGAGTCTTCCCCGAGTCCCTCCCAGTGCGGGCAGCCAGGGAAATGCGGGGGTTCTGCTGGAAACGCAGGTATCATCTAGTGCCTCCCCATGGACATGGGAGGTAATTAGCGGACTTCCCCCTGCCAGGGAACACCTGTGACACCAGGCAGCTGCGTGGAGGGCGGCCCCGAACCTCCCCCACACAGTCAACCGTGTTCCGGAATTCTGAGTTTGGGGAGGTTCCGTCTTCTGTCTGCAGCACCCGGGATCTCCTAGGAGCCCTTCGAGTGTCTTCCCAGAGTCCCTCCCTGTGCGGGCTGCCGGGGAAAGGAGGGGGTTGTGCTGGAAACGCAGGTAGCATCTAGTGCCTCCCCATGGACATGGGAGGTAATTAGCGGTCTTCCACCTGCCAGGGAACACCTGTGACACAAGGCAGCTGCGTGGATGGCGGCCCCGAACCTCCCCCACACAGTCATCCTTGTTCCGGAATTCTGTGTGTGGGGAGGTTCCGTCTTCTGTCTGCAGCACCCGGGTTCTCCTAAGAGCCTTTCGAGTGTCTTCCCCCAGTCCCTCCCTGTGCGGGCTGCCGGGGTAATGCGGGGGTTGGGCTGGAAAAGCAGGTAGCATCTAGTGCCTCCCCATGGACAAGGGAGGTAATTAGCGGACTTCCCCCTGCCAGGGAACACCTGTGAAAACAGGCAGCTGCGTGGAGGGCGGCCCCGAACCTTCCCCACACAGTCAGCCGTGTTCCGGTATCCTGAGTGTTGGGAGGTTCCGTCTTATGTCTGCAGAACCCGGGATCTCCTAGGAGCCCTTCGAGAGTCTTCCCCGAGTCCCTCCCAGTGCGGGCAGACAGGGAAAGACGGGGGTTGGGCTGGAAAATCAGGTAGCTTCTAGTGCCTCCCCATGGACAGGGGAGGTAATTAGCGGACTTCCCCCTACCAGGGAACACCTGTGACAACAGTCAGCTGCGTGGAGTGCGGCCCCGAACCTCCCCCACACAGTCAACCGTGTTCCGGAATTCTGAGTGTGGGGAGGTTCCGTCTTCTGTCTGCAGCACCCGGGATCTCCTAGGAGCCCTTCGAGTGTCTTCCCAGAGTCCCTCCTGTGCGGGCTGCCGGGGAAAGGAGGGGGTTGTGCTGGAAACGCAGGTAGCATCTAGTGCTTCCCCATGGACAGGGGAGGTAATTAGCGGACTTCCACCTGCCAGGGAACACCTGTGACACCAGGCAGCTGCGTGGAGAGCGGCCCCGAACCTCCCCCACACAGTCAGCCGTGTTCCGGAATTCTGAGTGTGGGGAGGTTCCGCCTTCTGTCTGCAGCACCCGGGATCTCCTAGGAGCCCTTCGAGAGTCTTCCCCGAGTCCCTCCCAGTGCGGGCAGCCGGGGAACTGCGGGGGTTGGGCTGGAAAAGCAGGTAGCATCTAGTGCCTCCCCATGGACAAGGGAGGTAATTAGCGGACTTCCCCCTGCCACGGAACAAGTGTGACACCTGGAAGCTGCGTGGAGTGCGGCCCTAAACCTCACCCACACAGTCACACGTGTTCCGGAATTCTGAGTGTGGGGAGGTTCCGTCTTCTGTCTGCAGCACCCGGGTTCTCCTAGGAGCCTTTCGAGTGTCTTCCCCCAGTCCCTCCCTGTGCGGGCTGCCGGGGAAAGGCGTTGGTTGGGCTGGAAAAGCAGGTAGCATCTTGTGCCTCCCCATGGAAAAGGGAGGTAATTAGCGGACTTCCCCCTGCCAGGGAACACGTGTGACACCAGGCAGCTGCGTGGAGGGCGGCCCCGAACCTCCCCCACACAGTCAGCCGTGTTCCGGAATTCTGAGTGTGGGGAGGTTCCGTCTTCTGTCTGCAGCACCCGGGATCTCCTAGGGGCCCTTCGAGTGTCTTCCCCGAATCCCTCCCACTGCGGGCTGCCGGGGAAAGGCGGGGTTGGGCTGGAAACTCAGGTAGCATCTAGTGCCTCCCCATGGACAGGGGAGGTAATTAGCGGAATTTTCCCTGCCAGGGAACACCTGTGATACCAGGCAGCTGCATGGAGGGCGGCCCCGAACCTCCCCCACACAGTCAGCCGTGTTCCGGAATTCTGAGTGTGGGGAGGTTCCGTCTTCTGTCTGCAGCACCCGGGATCTCCTAGGAGCCCTTCGAGTGTCTTCCCAGAGTCCCTCCCTGTGCGGGCTGCGGTGGAAAGGCGGGGGTTTTGCTGGAAAAGCAGGTAGCATCTAGTGCCTCCCCATGGACAGGGGAGGTAATTAGCGGACTTCCACCTGCCAGGGAACACCTGTGACACCAGGCAGCTGCGTGGAAGGCGGCCCCGAACCTCCCCCACACAGTCAGCCGTGTTCCGGAATTCTGAGTGTGGGGAGGTTCCGTCTTATGCCTGCAGCACCCGGGATCTCCTAGGAGCCCTTCGAGAGTCTTCCCCGAGTCCCCCCCAGTGCGGGCAGCCGGGGAACGGCGGGGGTTGGGCTGGAAAAGCAGGTAGCATCTAGTGCCTCCCCATGGACAAGGGAGGTAATTAGCGGACTTCCCCCTGCCAGGGAACAACTGTGATACCAGGAAGCTGCGTGGAGTGCGGCCCTAAACCTCACCCACACAGTCAACCGTGTTCCGGAATTCTGAGTGTGGGGAGGTTCCGTCTTCTGTCTGCAGCACCCGGGATCTCCTAGGAGCCCTTCGAGTGTCTTCCCAGAGTCCCTCCTGTGCGGGCTGTCGGGGAAAGGAGGGGGTTGTGCTGGAAACGTAGGTAGCATCTAGTGCCTCCCCATGGACAGGGGAGGTAATTAGCGGTCTTCCCCCCTACCAGGGAACAACTGTGACACCAGGAAGCTGTGTGGGGAGAAAGGCGGCCCTAATCCTCACCCACACAGTCACACGTGTTCCGGAATTCTGAGTGTGGGGAGGTTCCGTCTTCTGTCTGCAGCACCCGGGTTCTCCTAGGAGCCTTTCGAGTGTCTTCCCCCAGTCCCTCCCTGTGGGGGCTGCCGGGGAAATGCGGGGGTTGTGCTGGAAACGCAGGTAGCATCTTGTGCCTCCCCATGGACAGGGGAGGTAATTAGCGGACTTCCACCTGCCAGGGAACACCTGTGACTCCAGGCAGCTGCGTGGAGGGCGGCCCCGAACCTTCCCCACACAGTCAGCCGTGTTCCGGAATTCTGAGTGTGGGGAGGTTCCGTCTTCTGTGTGCAGCACCCGGGATCCCCTAGGAGCACTTCGAGTGTCTTCCCCGAATCCCTCCCACTGCGTGCTGCCTGGGAACGGCGGGGGTTGGGCTGGAAACTCAGGTAGCATCTAGTGCCTCCCCATGGACAGGGGAGGTAATTAGCGGACTTCTCCCTGCCAGGGAACTCCTGTGACACCAGGCAGCTGCGTGGAAGGCGGCCCCGAACCTCACCCACACAGTCAGCCGTGTTCCGGAATTCTGAGTGTGGGGAGGTTCCGTCTTATGTGTGCAGAACCCGGGTTCACCTAGGAGCCCTTCGAGTGTCTTCCCCCAGTCCCATCCTGTGCCGTCTGCTGGGGAAAGCGGGGGTTGGGCTGGAAAAGCAGGTAGCATCTAGTGCCTCCCCATGGACATGGGAGGTAATTAGCGGACTTCCCCATGTCAGGGAACACCTGTGACACCAGGCAGCTGCGTGGAGGGCAGCCCCGAAACTTCCCCACACAGTCAGCCGTGTTCCGGAATTCTGAGTGTGAGGAGGTTCCGTCTTATGTCTGCAGCATCCGGGATCTCCTAGTAGCCCTTCGAGAGTCTTCCCCGAGACCCTCCCAGTGCGGGCAGCCAGAGAAAGGCGGGGGTTGTGCTGGAAACGCAGGTAGCATCTAGTGCATCCCCATGGACATGGGAGGTAATTAGCGGACTTCCCCCTGCCAGGGAACACCTGTGACACCAGGTAGCTGCGTGGAGGGCGGCCCCGAACCTCCCCCACACAGTCAATCGTGTTCCGGAATTCTGAGTGTGGGGAGGTTCCGTCTTCTGTCTGCAGCACCCGGGATCTCCTAGGAGCCCTTCGAGAGTCTTCCCCGTGTCACTACCGGTGCGGGCAGCCGGGGAATGGCGGGGGTTGGGCTAGAAACTCAGTAGCATCTAGTGCCTACACATGGACGGGGGAGGTAATTAGCGGTCTTCCCCCTACCAGGGAACACCTGTGACACCAGGAAGCTGTGTGGAGTGCGGCCCTAAACCTCACCCACACAGTCACCCGTGTTCCGGAATTCTGAGTGTGGGGAGGTTCCGTCTTCTGTCTGCAGCACCCGGGATCTCCTAGGAGCCCTTCGAGTGTCTTCCCAGAGTCCCTCCTGTGCGGGCTGCCGGGGAAAGGAGGGGGTTGTGCTGGAAACGCAGGTAGCATCTAGTGCCTCCCCATGGACAGGGGAGGTAATTAACGGACTTCCACCTGCCAGGGAACACCTGTGACACCAGGCAGCTGCGTGGAGAGCGGCCCCGAAACTCCCCAACACAGTCAACCGTGTTCCGGAATTCTGAGTATGGGGAGGTTCCGCCTTCTGTCTGCAGCACCCGGGTTCTCCTAGGAGCCTTTCGATTGTCTTCCCCCAGTCCCTCTCTGTGCGGGCTGCCGGGGAAAGTCGTTGGTTGGGCTGGAAAAGCAGGTAGCATCTTGTGCCTCCCCATGGAAAAGGGAGGTAATTAGCGGACTTCCCCCTGCCAGGGAACACCTGTGACACCAGGCAGCTGCGTGGAGGGCGGCCCCGAACCTCCCCCACACAGTCAGCCGTGTTCCGGAATTCTGAGTGTGGGGAGGTTCCGTCTTCTGTCTGCAGCACCCGGGTTCTCCTAGGGGCCCTTCGAGTGTCTTCCCCAAATCAGTCCCACTGCGGGCTGCCGGGGAAAGGCGGGGGTTGTGCTGGAAACTCAGGTAGCATCTAGTGCCTCCCCATGGACAGGGGTGGTAATTAGCGGAATTCGCCCTGCCAGGGAACACCTGTGATACCAGGTAGCTGCATGGAGGGCGGCCCCGAAACTCCCCCACACAGTCAGCCGTGTTCCGGAATTCTGAGTGTGGGGAGGTTCCGTCTTCTGTCTGCAGCATCCGGGATCTCCTAGGAGCCCTTCGAGTGTCTTCCCAGAGTCCCTCCCTGTGCGGGCTGCCGGGGAAAGGAGGGGGTTGTGCTGGAAAAGCAGGTAGCATCTAGTGCCTCCCCATGGACAGGGGAGGTAATTAGCGGACTTCCACCTGCCAGGGAACACCTGTGACACCAGGCAGCTGCGTGGAGGGCGGCCCCGAACCTCCCCCACACAGTCAGCCGTGTTCCGGTTTTCTGAGTGTGGGGAGGTTCCGTCTTATGCCTGCAGCACACGGGATCTCCTAGGAGCCCTTCGAGAGTCTTCCCCGAGTCCCCCCCAGTGCGGGCAGCCGGGGAACTGCGGGGGTTGGGCTGGAAAATCAGGTAGCATCTAGTGCCTCCCCATGGACAAGGGAGGTAATTAGCGGACTTCCCCCTGCCAGGGAACAACTGTGACACCAGGAAGCTGCGTGGAGTGCGGCCCTAAACCTCACCCACACAGTCACACTTGTTCCGGAATTCTGAGTGTGGGGAGGTTCCGTCTTCTCTCTGCAGCACCCGGGTTCTCCTAGGAGCCTTTCGAGTGTCTTCCCCCAGTACCTCCCTGTGCGGGCTGCGGGGGAAAGGCGGGGGTTGGGGTGGAAAAGCAGGTAGCATCTTGTGCCTCCCCATGGACAAGGGAGGTAATTAGCGGACTTCCCCCTGCCAGGGAACACCTGTGACACCAGGCAGCTGCGTGGAGGGCGGCCCCGAACCTCCCCCACACAGTCAAACGTGTTCCGGATTTCTGAGTGTGGGGAGGTTCCATCTTCTGTCTGCAGCACCCGGGATCTCCTAGGAGCCCTTCGAGTGTCTTCCCCGAATCCCTCCCACTGCGTGCTGCCGGGGAAAGGCGGGGGTTGGGCTGGAAACTCAGGTAGCATCTAGTGCCTCCCCATGGACAGGGGAGGTAATTAGCGGACTTCCCCCTGCCAGGGATCACCTGTGACACCAGGCAGCTGCGTGGAGGGCGGCCCCGAACCTCCCCCACACAGTCAGCCGTGTTCCGGAATTCTGAGTGTGGGGAGGTTCCGTCTTATGTCTGCAGCACCCGGGTTCAACTAGGAGCCTTTCGAGTGTCTTGCCCCAGTCCCTCAGTGTGCGGGCTGCGGGGGAAAGGCGGGGGTTGGGGTGGAAAAGCAGGTAGCATCTTGTGCATCCCCATGGACAAGGGAGGTAATTAGCGGACTTCCCCCTGCCAGGGAACACCTGTGACCCCAGGCAGCTGCGTGGAGGGCGGCCCCGAACCTCCCCCACACAGTCAAACGTGTTCCGGAATTCTGAGTGTGGGGAGGTTCCGTCTTCTGTCTGCAGCACCCGGGATCTCCTAGGAGCCCTTCGAGTGTCTTCCCCGAATCCCTCCCACTGCGGGCTGCCGGGGAAAGGCGGGTGTTGGGCTGGAAACTCAGGTAGCATCTAGTGCCTCCCCATGGACAGGGGAGGTAATTAGCGGACTTCCCCCTGCCAGGGAACACCTGTGACACCAGGCAGCTGCGTGGAGGGCGGCCCCGAACCTCCCCCACACAGTCAGCCGTGTTCCGGAATTCTGAGTGTGGGGAGGTTCCGTCTTATGTCTGCAGCACCCGGGTTCAACTAGGAGCCCTTCGAGTGTCTTCCCCCTGTCCCACACTGTGCGGGCTGCCGGGGAAAGAGGGGGTTGTGCTGGAAACGTAGGTAGCATCTAGTGCCTCCCCATGGACAGGGGAGGTATTTAGCGGACTTCCCCCTGCCAGGGAACACCTGTGACCCCAGGCAGCTGCGTGGAGGGCGGCCCCGAACCTCCCCCACACAGTCAAACGTGTTCCGGAATTCTGAGTGTGGGGAGGTTCCGTCTTCTGTCTGCAGCACCCGGGATCTCCTAGGAGCCCTTCGAGTGTCTTCCCCGAATCCCTCCCACTGCGGGCTGCCGGGGAAAGGCGGGTGTTGGGCTGGAAACTCAGGTAGCATCTAGGGCCTCCCCATGGACAGGGGAGGTAATTAGCGGACTTCCCCCTGCCAGGGAACACCTGTGACACCAGGCAGCTGCGTGGAGGGCGGCCCCGAACCTCCCCCACACAGTCAGCCGTGTTCCGGAATTCTGAGTGTGGGGAGGTTCCGTCTTATGTCTGCAGCACCCGGGTTCAACTAGGAGCCCTTCGAGTGTCTTCCCCCTGTCCCACACTGTGCGGGCTGCCGGGGAAAGAGGGGGTTGTGCTGGAAACGTAGGTAGCATCTAGTGCCTCCCCATGGACAGGGGAGGTAATTAGCGGACTTCCACCTGCCAGGGAACACCTGTGACACAAGGCAGCTGCGTGGAGGGCGGCCCCGAACATCCCCCACACAGTCATCCGTGTTCCGGAATTCTGAGTGTGGGGAGGTTCCGTCTTCTGTCTGCAGCACCCGGGATCTCCTAGGAGCCTTCGAGTGTCTTCCCCAAGTCCCTCCCTGTGCGGGCTGCTGGGGAAAGGAGGGGGTTGTGCTGGAAATGCAGGTAACATCTAGTGCCTCCCCATGGACAGGGGAGGTAATTAGCGGACTTCCCCCTACCAGGGAACACCTGTGACTCCAGGCAGCTGCGTGGAGTGCGGCCCCGAAACTCCCCCACACAGTCAACCGTGTTCCGGAATTCTGAGTGTGGGGAGGTTCCGTCTTCTGTCTGCAGCACCCGGGATCTCCTAGGAGCCCTTCGAGTGTCTTCCCAGAGTCCCTCCTGTGCGGGCTGCCGGGGAAAGGAGGGGGTTGTGCTGGAAACGCAGGTAGCATCTAGTGCCTCCCCATTGACAGGGGAGGTAATTAGCGGACTTCCCTCTGCCAGGGAACACCTGTGACACCAGGCAGCTGCGTGGAGGGCGGCCCCGATCCTCTCCCACACAGTCAGCCGTGTTCCGGAATTCTGAGTGTGGGGAGGTTCCGTCTTATGTCTGCAGCACCCGGGATCTCCTAGGAGCCCTTCGAGAGTCTTCCCCGAGTCCCTCCCAGTGCTGGCAGCCGGGGAACTGCGGGGGTTGGGCTGGAAAAGAAGGTAGCATCTAGTGCCTCCCCATGGACAAGGGAGGTAATTAGCGGACTTCCCCCTGCCAGGGAACAACTGTGACACCAGGAAGCTGCGTGGAGTGCGGCCCTAAACCTCACCCACACAGTCACACGTGTTCCGGAATTCTGAGTGTGGGGAGGTTCCGTCTTCTGTCTGCAGCACCCGGGATCTCCTAGGAGCCCTTCGAGTGTCTTCCCGGAATCCCTCGCACTGCGGGCTGCCGGGGAAAGGCGGGGGTTGGGCTGGAAAATCAGGTAGCATCTAGTGCCTCCCCATGGGCAGGGGAGGTAATTAGCGGACTTCCCCCTGCCAGGGAACACCTGTGACAACAGGCAGCTGCGTGGAGGGCGGCCCCGAACCTTCCCCACACAGTCAGCCGTGTTCCGGAATTCTGAGTGTGGGGAGGTTCCGTCTTATGTCTGCAGCACCCGGGATCTCCTAGGAGCCCTTCGAGAGTCTTCCCCGAGTCCCTCCCAGTGCGGGCAGCCAGGAAAAGGCGGGGGTTGGGCTGGAAACGCAGGTAGCATCTAGTGCCTCCCCATGGACAGGGGAGGTAATTAGCGGACTTCCCCCTGCCAGGGAACACCTGTGACACCAGGCAGCTGCGTGGAGGGCGGCTCCGAACCTCCCCCACACAGTCAACCGTGTTCCGGAATTCTGAGTGTGGGGAGGTTCCGTCTTCTGTCTGCAGCACCCGGGATCTCCTAGGAGTCCTTCGAGTGTCTTCCCCGAATCCCTCCCACTGCGGGCTGCCCGGGAAAGGCGGGGGTTGGGCTGGAAATTCAGGTAGCATCTATTGCCTCCCCATGGACAGGGAAGGTATTTAGCGGACTTCCCCCTGCCAGGGAACAACTGTGACACCAGGAAGCTGCGTGGAGTGCGGCCCTAAACCTCACCCACACAGTCACACGTGTTCCGGAATTCTGAGTGTGGGGAGGTTCCGTCTTATGGCTGCAGCACCCGGGATCTCCTAGGAGCACTTCGAGAATCTTCCCCGAGTCCCTACCAGTGCGGGCATCGGAGGAACGGCGGTGGTTGGGCTGGAAAAGCAGGTAGCATCTAGTGCCTCCCCATGGACAAGGGAGGTAATTAGCGGACTTCCCCCTGCCAGGGAACAACTGTGACACCAGGAAGCTGCGTGGAGTGCGGCCCCGAACCTCCCCGACACAGTCAACCGTTTTCCGGAATTCTGAGTGTGGGGAGGTTCCGTCTTCTGTCTGCAGCACCCGGGATCTCCTAGGAGCCCTTCGAGTGTCTTCCCAGAGTCCCTCCCTGTGCGGGCTGCCGGGGAAAGGAGGGGGTTGTGCTGGAAACGCAGGTAGCATCTAGTGCCTCCCCATGGACAGGGGAGGTAGTTAGCGGACTTCCCCCTGCCAGGGAACACCTTTGACACCAGGCAGTTGCGTGGAGGGCGGCCCCGAACCTTCCCCACACAGTCATCCGTGTTCCGGAATTCTGAGCGTAGGGAGGTTTCGTCTTCTGTCTGCAGCACCCGTTATTTCCTAGGAGCCCTTCGAGAGGCTTCCTCGAGTCCCTCCCAGTGCGGGCAGCCGGGGAAAGGCGGGGGTTTGCCTGGAAATTCGGGTAGCATCTAGTGCCTCCCCATGGACAGGGGAGGTAATTAGCGGTCTTCCCCCTACCAGGGAACACCTGTGACACCAGGAAGCTGTGTGGAGGGCGGCCCTAAACCTCACCCACACAGTCACCCGTGTTCAGGAATTCTGAGTGTGGGGAGGTTCCGTCTTATGTCTGCAGCACCCGGGATCTCGTAGGAGCCCTTCGAGTGTCTTCCCCAAGTCCCTCGCTGTGCGTGCTGCTGGGGAAAGTCGGGGGTTGGGCTGGAAAAGCAGGTAGCATCTAGTGCCTCCCCATGGACATGGGAGGTAATTAGCGGACTTCCCCCTGCCAGGGAACACCTGTGACACCAGGCAGCTGCGTGGAGGGCGGCCCCGAACCTCCCCCACACAGTCAGCCGTGTTCCGGAATTCTGAGTGTGGGGAGGTTCCGTCTTCTGTCTGCAGCACCCGGGTTCTCCTAGGAGCCTTTCGAGTGTCTTCCCCCAGTCCCTCCCTGTGCGGGCTGCCGGGGAAAGGCGGGGAGTGGGCTGGAAAAGCAGGTAGCATCTTGTGCCTATCCATGGACAAGGGAGGTAATTAGCGGACTTCCCCCTGCCAGGGAACACATGTGACACCAGGCAGCTGCGTGGAGTGCGGCCCCGAACCTCCCCCACACAGTCAGCCGTGTTCCGGAATTCTGAGTGTGGGGAGGATGCGTCTTCTGTCTGCAGCACCCGGGATCTCCTAGGAGCCCTTCGAGTGTCTTCCCCGAATCCCTCCAACTGCTGGCTGCCTGGGAAAGGCGGGGGTTGGGCTGGAAACTCAGGTAGCATCTAGTGACTCCCCATGGACAGGGGATGTAATTATCGGACTTCCCCCTGCCAGGGAACACCTGTGACACCAGGCAGCTGCCTGGAGGGCGGCCCCGAACCTCCCCCACAGAGTCAGTCGTGTTCCGGAATTCTGAGTGTGGGGAGGTTCCGTCTTATATCTGCAGCACCCGGGTTCACCTAGGAGCCCTTCGAGTGTCTTCCCCCAGTCCCTCACTGTGCGGGCTGCCGGGGAATGGCGGAGATTGGGCTGGAAAAGCAGGTAGCATCTTGTGCCTCCCCATGGACAAGGGAGGTAATTAGCGGACTTCCCCCTGCCAGGGAACACCTGTGACACCAGGCAGCTGCGTGGAGGGCGGCCCCGAACCTCCCCCACACAGTCAACCGTGTTCCGGAATTCTGAGTGTGGGGAGGTTCCGTCTTCTGTCTGCTGCACCCGGGATCTCCTAGGAGCCCTTCGAGTGTCTTCCCAGAGTCCCTCCCTGTGCGGGCTGCCGGGGAAAGGAGGGGGTTGTGCTGGAAACGCAGGTAGCATCTAGTGCCTCCCCATGGACAGGGGAGGTAATTAGCGGTCTTCCCCCTACCAGGGAACACCTGTGACACCAGGAAGCTTTGTGGAGGGCGGCCCTAAACCTCACCCACACAGTCACCCGTGTTCCGGAATTCTGAGTGTGGGGAGGTTCCGTCTAATGTCTGCAGCACCCGGGTTCTAATAGGAGCCCTTCGAGTGTCTTCCCCCAGTCCCTCCCTGTGCGGGCTGCTGGGGAAAGGCGGGGGTTGGGCTGGAAAAGCAGGTAGCATCTTGTGCCTCCCCATGGACACGGGAGGTAATTAGCGGTCTTCCCCCTACCAGGGAACACCTGTGACACCAGGAATCTGTGTGGAGGGCGGCCCTAAACCTCACCCACACAGTCACCCGTGTTCCGGAATTCTGAGTGTGGGGAGGTTCCGTCTTATGTCTGCAGCACCCGGGATCTCCTAGGAGCCCTTCG
This sequence comes from Camelus bactrianus, assembly GCF_048773025.1. Taxonomy (NCBI): domain Eukaryota; kingdom Metazoa; phylum Chordata; class Mammalia; order Artiodactyla; family Camelidae; genus Camelus; species Camelus bactrianus. Next base: position 6,553,198 of record NW_027413957.1, on the reverse strand, counting down.
AGAGTCTTCCCCGAGTCACTCCCAGGGCGGGCTGCCGGGGAAAGGAGGGGGTTGTGCTGGAAACACAGGTAGCATCTGGTGCCTCCCCATGGACAGGGGAGGTAATTAGCGGATTTCCACCTGCCAGGGAACACCTGTGACACCAGGCAGCTGCGTGGAGGGTGGCCCCGAACCTCCCCCACACAGTCATCCGTGTTCCGGAATTCTGAGTGTGGGGAGGTTCCGTCTTCTGTCTGCAGCACCCGGGATCTCCTAGGAGCCCTTCGAGAGTCTTCCCCGAGTCACTCCCAGTGCGGGCAGCCGGGGAGAGGCGGGGGTTGGGCTGGAAACTCAGGTAGCATCTAGTGCCTCCCCATGGACAGGGGAGGTAATTAGCGGTCTTCCCCCTACCAGGGAACACCTGTGACACCAGGAAGCTGTGTGGAGGGCGGCCCTAAACCTCACCCACACAGTCACCCGTGTTCAGGAATTCTGAGTGTGGGGAGGTTCCGTCTTATGTCTGCAGCACCCGGGTTCTCCTAGGAGCCCTTCGAGTGTCTTCCCCAAGTCCCTCCCTGTGCGGGCTGCTGGGGAAAGGCGGGGGTTGGGCTGGAAAAGCAGGTAGCATCTAGTGCCTCCCCATGGACAAGGGAGGTAATTAGCGGACTTCCCCCTGCCAGGGAACACCTGTGACACCAGGCAGCTGCGTGTAGGGTGGCCCCGAACCTTCCCCACACAGTCAGCCGTGTTCCGGAATTCTGAGTGTGGGGAGGTTCCGTCTTATGTCTGCAGCACCCGGGATCTCCTAGGAGCCATTCGAGAGTCTTCCCCGAGTCACTCCCAGTGCGGGCAGCCAGGGAAAGGCGGGGGTTGGGCTGGAAACGCAGGTAGCATCTAGTGCCTCCCCATGTACAGGGGAGGTAATTAGCGGACTTCCCCTGCAAGGGAACACCTGTGACACCAGGCAGCTGCGTGGAGGGCGGCCCCGAACTTCCCCCACACAGTCACCCGTGTTCCGGAGTTCTGAGTGTGGGGAGGTTCCGTCTTTTGTCTGCAGCACCCGGGATCTCCTAGGAACCCTTCGAGTGTCTTCCCCGAGTCCCTCCCAGTGCGGGCAGTCGGGGAACGGCGGGGGTTGGGCTGGAAAAGCAGGTAGCATCTAGTGCCTCCCCATGGACAAGGGAGGTAATTAGCGGACTTCCCCCTGCCAGGGAACAACTGTGACTCCAGGAAGCTGCGTGGAGTGCGGCACTTAACCTCACCCACACAGTCAGCCGTGTTCCGGAATTCTGAGTGTGGGGAGGTTCCGTCTTCTGTCTGCAGCACCCGGGTTCTCCTAGGAGCCTTTTGAGTGTCTTCCCTCAGTCCCTACCTGTGCGGGCTGCCGGGGAAAGGCGGGGGTTGGGCTGGAAAAGCAGGTAGCATCTTGTGCCTCCCAATGGACAAGGGAGGTATTTAGCGGACTTCCCCCTGCCAGGGAACACCTGTGACACCAGGCAGCTGCGTGGAGGGCGGCCCCGAACCTCCCCCACACAGTCAGCCGTGTTCCAGAATTCTGAGTGTGGGGAGGTTCCGTCTTCTGTCTGCAGCACCCGGGATCTCCTAGGAGCCCTTCGAGTGTCTTCCCCGAATCCCTCCCACTGCGGGCTGCCGGGGAAAGGCGGGGGTTGGGCGGGAAACTCAGGTAGCATCTAGTGCCTCCCCATGGACAGGGGAGGTAATTAGCGGACTTCTCCCTGCCAGGGAACACCTGTGACACCAGGCAGCTGCGTGGAGGGCGGCCCCGAGCCTCCCCCTCACAGTCAGCCGTATTCCGGAATTCTGAGTGTGGGGAGGTTCCGTCTTCGTTCTGCAGCACCCGGGATCTCCTAGGAGCCCTTCGAGTGTCTTCCCAGAGTCCCTCCCTGTGCGGGCTGCCTGGGAAAGGCGGGGGTTGGGCTGGAAAAGCAGGTAGCATCTAGTGCCTCCCCATGGACAGGGGAGGTAATTAGCGGACTTCCCCCTGCCAGGGAAAACCTGTGACACCAGGCAGCTGCGTGGAGGGCGGCCCCGAACCTCCCCCACAGAGTCAGTCGTGTTCCGGAATTCTGAGTGTGGGGAGGTTCCGTCTTATGTCTGCAGCACCCGGGTTCACCTAGGAGCCCTTCGAATGTCTTCCCCCAGTCCCTCACTGTGCGGGCTGCCGGGGAATGGCGGAGGTTGGGCTGGAAAAGCAGGTAGCATCTTGTGCCTCCCCATGGACAAGGGAGGTAATTAGCGGACTTCCCCCTGCCAGGGAACACCTGTGACACCAGGCAGCTGCGTGGAGGGCGGCCCCGAACCTCCCCCACACAGTCAACCGTGTTCCGGAATTCTGAGTGTGGGGAGGTTCCGTCTTCTGTCTGCTGCACCCGGGATCTCCTAGGAGCCCTTCGAGTGTCTTCCCAGAGTCCCTCCCTGTGCGGGCTGCCGGGGAAAGGAGGGGGTTGTGCTGGAAACGCAGGTAGCATCTTGTGCCTCCCCATGGACAGGGGAGGTATTTAGCGGACTTCCACCTGCCAGGGAACACCTCTGACTCAAGGCAGCTGCGTGGAGGGCGGCCCCGAACCTCCCCCACACAGTCATCCGTGTTCCGGAATTCTGAGTGTGGGGAGGTTCCGTCTTCTGTCTGCAGCACCCGGGATCTCCTAGGAGCCCTTCGAGTGTCTTCACCGAGTCCCTCCCGGTGCGGACAACCGGGGAAAGGCGGGGGTTGGGCTGGAAACTCAGGTAGCATCTAGTGCCTCCCCATGGACAGGGGAGGTAATTAGCGGTCTTCCCCCTACCAGGGAACACCTGTGACACCAGGAAGCTTTGTGGAGGGCGGCCCTAAACCTCACCCACACAGTCACCCGTGTTCAGGAATTCTGAGTGTGGGGAGGTTCCGTCTTATGTCTGCAGCACCCGGGTTCTCCTAGGAGCCCTTCGAGTGTCTTCCCCAAGTCCCTCCCTGTGCGGGCTGCCTGGGAAAGGCGGGGGTTGGGCTGGAAAAGCAGGTAGCATCTAGTGCCTCCCCATGGACAAGGGAGGTAATTAGCGGACTTCCCCCTGCCAGGGAACACCTTTGACACCAGGCAGCTGCGTGTAAGGCGGCCCCGAACCTTCCCCACACAGTCAGCCGTGTTCCGGAATTCTGAGTGTGGGGAGGTTCCGTCTTATGTCTGCAGCACCCGGGATCTCCTAGGAGCCATTCGAGAGTCTTCCCATAGTCCCTCCCAGTGCGGGCAGCCAGGGAAAGGCGGGGGTTGGGCTGGAAACTCAGGTAGCATCTAGTGCCTCCCCATGGACAGGGGAGGTAATTAGCGGACTTCTCCCTGCCAGGGAACACCTGTGACACCAGGCAGCTGCGTGGAGGGCGGCCCCGGACCTCCCCCACAGAGTCAGTCGTGTTCCGGAATTCTGAGTGTGGGGAGGTTCCGTCCTATGTCTGCAGCACCCGGGTTCACCTAGGAGCCCTTCGAGTGTCTTCCCCCAGTCCCTCACTGTGCGGGCTGAAGGGGAATGGCGGAGGTTGGGCTGGAAATGCAGGTAGCATCTTGTGCCTCCCCATGGAAAAGGGAGGTAATTAGCGGACTTCCCCCTGCCAGGAAACACCTGTGACACCAGGCAGCTGCGTGGAGGGCGGCCCCGAACCTCCCCCACACAGTCAACCGTGTTCCGGAATTCTGAGTGTGGGGAGGTTCCTTCTTCTGTCTGCTGCACCCGGGATCTCCTAGGAGCCCTTCGAGTGTCTTCCAAGAGTCCCTCCCTGTGCGGGCTGCCGGGGAAAGGAGGGGGTTGTGCTGGAAACGCAGGTAGCATCTAGTGCCTCCCCATGGACAGGGGAGGTAATTAGCGGACTTCCACCTGCCAGGGAACACCTGTGACTCAAGGCAGCTGCGTGGAGGGCGGCCCCGAACCTCCCCCACACAGTCATTCGTGTTCCGGAATTCTGAGTGTGGGGAGGTTCCGTCTTCTGTCTGCAGCACCCGGGATCTCCTAGGAGCCCTTCGAGAGTCTTCTCCGAGTCCCTCCCGGTGCGGACAGCCGGGGAAAGGCGGGGGTTGGGCTGGAAACTCAGGTAGCATCTAGTGCCTCCCCATGGACAGGGGAGGTAATTAGCGGTCTTCCCCCTACCAGGGAACACCTGTGACACCAGGAAGCTTTGTGGAGGGCGGCCCTAAACCTCACCCACACAGTCAGCCGTGTTCCGGAATTCTGAGTGTGGGGAGGTTCCGTCTAATGTCTGCAGCAACCGGGTTCTCCTAGGAGCCCTTCGAGTGTCTTCCCCCAGTCCCTCCCTGTGCGGGCTGCTGGGGAAAGGCGGGGGTTGGGCTGGAAAAGCAGGTAGCATCTAGTGCTTCCCCATGGACACGGGAGGTAATTAGCGGTCTTCCCCCTACCAGGGAACACCTGTGACACCAGGAATCTGAGTGGAGGGCGGCCCTAAACCTCACCCACACAGTCACCCGTGTTCCGGAATTCTGAGTGTGGGGAGGTTCCGTCTTATGTCTGCAGCACCCGGGATCTCCTAGGAGCCCTTCGAGAGTCTTCCCCGAGTCACTCCCAGTGCGGGCTGCCGGGGAAAGGAGGGGGTTGTGCTGGAAACACAGGTAGCATCTAGTGCCTCCCCATGGACAGGGGAGGTAATTAGCGGACTTCCACCTGCCAGGGAACACCTGTGACACCAGGCAGCTGCGTGGAGGGCGGCCCCGAACCTCCCCCACACAGTCATCCGTGTTCCGGAATTCTGAGTGTGGGGAGGTTCCGTCTTCTGTCTGCAGCACCCGGGATCTCCTAGGAGCCCTTCGAGAGTCTTCCCCGAGTCACTCACAGTGCGGGCAGCCGGGGAGGGGCGGGGGTTGGGCTGGAAACTCAGGTAGCATCTAGTGCCTCCCCATGGACAAGGGAGGTAATTAGCGGACTTCCCCCTGCCAGGGAACACCTGTGACACCAGGCAGCTGCGTGGAGGGCGGCCCCGAACCTCCCCCACACAGTCAGCCGTGTTCCGGAATTCTGAGTGTGGGGAGGTTCCGTCTTTTGTCTGCAGCACCCGGGATCTCCTAGGAACCCTTCGAGTGTCTTCCCCGAGTCCCTCCCATTGCGGGCAGTCGGGGAACGGCGGGGGTTGGGCTGGAAAAGCAGGTAGCATCTAGTGCCTCCCCATGGACAAGGGAGGTAATTAGCGGACTTCCCCCTGCCAGGGAACAACTGTGACTCCAGGAAGCTGCGTGGAGTGCGGCCCTTAACCTCACCCACACAGTCAGCCGTGTTCCGGAATTCTGAGTGTGGGGAGGTTCCGTCTTCTGTCTGCAGCACCCGGGTTCTCCTAGGAGCCTTTTGAGTGTCTTCCCCCAGTCCCTACCTGTGCGGGCTGCCGGGGAAAGGCGGGGGTTGGGCTGGAAAAGCAGGTAGCATCTTGTGCCTCCCAATGGACAAGGGAGGTAATTAGCGGACTTCCCCCTGCCAGGGAACACCTGTGACACCAGGCAGCTGCGTGGAGGGCGGCCCCGAACCTCCCCCACACAGTCAGCCGTGTTCCAGAATTCTGAGTGTGGGGAGGTTCCGTCTTCTGTCTGCAGCACCCGGGATCTCCTAGGAGCCCTTCGAGTGTCTTCCCCGAATCCCTCCCACTGCGGGCTGCCGGGGAAAGGCGGGGGTTGGGCTGGAAATTCAGGTAGCATCTAGTGCCTCCCCATGGACAGGGGAGGTAATTAGCGGACTTCTCCCTGCCAGGGAACACCTGTGACACCAGGCAGCTGCGTGGAGGGCGGCCCCGAACCTCCCCCACACAGTCAGCCGTATTCCGGAATTCTGAGTGTGGGGAGGTTCCGTCTTCGTTCTGCAGCACCCGGGATCTCCTAGGAGCCCTTCGAGTGTCTTCCCAGAGTCCCTCCCTGTGCGGGCTGCCTGGGAAAGGCGGGGGTTGGGCTGGAAAAGCAGGTAGCATCTAGTGCCTCCCCATGGACAGGGGAGGTAATTAGCGGACTTCCCCCTGCCAGGGAAAACCTGTGACACCAGGCAGCTGCGTGGAGGGCGGCCCCGAACCTTCCCCACACAGTCAGCCGTGTTCCGGAATTCTGAGTGTGGGGAGGTTCCGTCTTATGTCTGCAGCACCCGGGATCTCCTAGGAGCCCTTCGAGAGTCTTCCCCGAGTCACTCCCTGTGCGGGCAGCCGGGGAACGGCGGGGGTTGGGCTGGAAAAGCAGGTAGCATCTAGTGCCTCCCCATGGACAAGGGAGGTAATTAGCGGATTTCCCCTGCCAGGGAACAACTGTGACACCAGGAACCTGCGAGGAGTGCGGCCCCGAACCTCCCCCACACAGTCAAACGTGTTCCGGAATTCTGAGTGTGGGGAGGTTCCGTCTTCTGTCTGCAGCACCCGGGATCTCCTAGGAGCCCTTCGAGTGTCTTCCCAGAGTCCCTCCCTGTGCGGGCTGCCGGGGAAAGGAGGGGGTTGTGCTGGAAACGCAGGTAGCATCTAGTGCCTCCCCATGGACAGGGGAGGTAATTAGCGGACTTCCTCCTGCCAGGGAACACCTTTGACACCAGGCAGCTGCGTGGAGGGCGGCCCCGAACCTCCCCCAAACAGTCATCCGTGTTCCGGAATTCTGAGTGTGGGGAGGTTTCGTCTTCTGTCTGCAGCACCCGTTATCTCCTAGGAGCCCTTCGAGAGGCTTCCTCGAGTCCCTCCAGTGCGGGCAGACGGGGAAAGGCGGGGGTTGTGCTGGAAACTCAGGTAGCATCTAGTGCCTCCCCATGGACAGGGGAGGTAATTAGCGGTCTTCCCCCTACCAGGGAACACCTGTGACACCAGGAAGCTGTGTGGAGGGCGGCCCTAAACCTCACCCACACAGTCACCCGTGTTCAGGAATTCTGAGTGTGGGGAGGTTCCGTCTTATGTCTGCAGCACCCGGGATCTCCTAGGAGCCCTTCGAGGGTCTTCCCCAAGTCCCTCGCTTTGCGTGCTGCTGGGGAAAGGCGGGGGTTGGGGTGGAAAAGCAGGTAGCATCTAGTGCCTCCCCATGGACAAAGGAGGTAATTAGCGGACTTCCCCCTGCCAGGGAACACCTGTGACACCAGGCAGCTGCGTGGAGGGCGGCCCCGAACATTCCCCACACAGTCAGCCGTGTTCCGGAATTCTGAGTGTGGGGAGGTTCCGTCTTATGTCTGCAGCACCCGGGATCTCCTAGGAGCCCTTCGAGAGTCTTCCCCGAGTCCCTCCCAGTGCGGGCAGCCGGGGAACGGCGGGGGTTGGGCTGGAAAAGTAGGTAGCATCTAGTGCCTCCCCATGGACAAGGGAGGTAATTAGCGGACTTCCCCCTGCCAGGGAACAACTGTGACACCAGGAACCTGCGAGGAGTGCGGCCCCGAAACTCCCCCACACAGTCAACCGTGTTCCGGAATTCTGAGTGTGGGGAGGTTCCGTCTTCTGTCTGCAGCACCCGGGATCTCCTAGGAGCCCTTCGAGTGTCTTCCCAGAGTCCCTCACTTTGCGGGCTGTCGTGGAAAGGAGGGGGTTGTGCTGGAAACGCAGGTATCATCTAGTGCCTCCCCATGGACAGCGGAGGTAATTAGCGGACTTCCACCTGCCAGGGAACACCTGTGACACCAGGCAGCTGCGTGGAGGGCGGCCCAAAACCTCCCCCACACAGTCATCCGTGTTCCGGAATTTTGAGTGTGGGGAGGTTCCGTCTTCTGTCTGCAGAACCCGGGATCTCCTAGGAGCCCTTCGAGAGTCTTCCCCGAGTCACTTCCGGTGCGGGCAGCCGGGGAAAAGCGGGGGTTGGGCTGGAAACTCAGGTAGCATCTAGTGCCTCCCCATGGACTTGGGAGGTAATTAGCGGCCTTCCCCCTACAAGGGAACACCTGTGACACCAGGCAGCTGCGTGGAGGGCGGCCCCGAACCTCCCCCACACAGTCAGCCGTGTTCCGGAATTCTGAGTGTGGGGAGGTTCCGTCTTTTGTCTGCAGCACCCGGGATCTCCTAGGAACCCTTCGAGTGTCTTCCCCGAGTCCCTCACAGTGCGGGCAGTCGGGGAACGGTGGGGGTTGGGCTGGAAAAGCAGGTAGCATCTTGTGCCTCCCCATGGACAAGGGAGGTAATTAGCGGACTTCCCCCTGCCAGGGAACAACTGTGACTCCAGGAAGCTGCGTGGAGTGCGGCCCTTAACCTCACCCACACAGTCAGCCGTGTTCCGGAATTCTGAGTGTGGGGAGGTTCCGTCTTCTGTCTGCAGCACCCGGTTCTCCTAGGAGCCTTTTGAGTGTCTTCCCCAGTCCCTCCCTGTGCGGCCTGCCGGGGAAAGGCGGGGGTTGGGCTGGAAAAGCAGGTAGCATCTTGTGCCTCCCCATGGACAAGGGAGGTAATTAGCGGACTTCCCCCTGCCAGGGAACATCTGTGACTCCAGGCAGCTGCATGGAGGGCTTCCCCGAAACTCCCTCACACAGTCAGCCGTGTTCCAGAATTCTGAGTGTGGGGAGGTTCCGTCTTCTGTTTGCAGCACCCGGGATCTCCTAGGAGCCCTTCGAGTTTCTTCCCCGAATCCCTCCCACTGCGGGCTGCCGGGGAAAGGCGGGGGTTGTGCTGGAAACTCAGGTAGCATCTAGTGCCTCCCCATGGACAGGGGAGGTTATTAGCGGACTTCTCCCTGCCAGGGAACACCTGTGACACCAGGCAGCTGCGTGGAGGGCGGCCCCGAACCTCCCCCACACAGTCAGCCGTGTTCCGGAATTCTGAGTGTGGGGAGGTTCCGTCTTATGTCTGCAGCACCCGGGTTCACCTAGGAGCCCTTCGAGTTTCTTCCCCCAGTCCCTCACTGTGCGCGCTGCCGGGGAATGGCGGAGGTTGGACTGGAAAAGCAGGTAGCATCTTGTGCCTCCCCATGAACAAGGGAGGTAATTAGCGGACTTCCCCCTGCCAGGGAACACCTGTGACACCAGGCAGCTGCGTGGAGGGCGGCCCCGAACCTCCCCCACACAGTCAACCGTGTTCCGGAATTCTGAGTGTGGGGAGGTTCCGTCTTCGGTCTGCAGCACCCGGGATCTCCTAGGAGCCCTTCGAGTGTCTTCCCAGAGTCCCTCCCTGTGCGGGCTGCCTGGGAAAGGCGGGGGTTGGGCTGGAAAAGCAGGTAGCATCTAGTGCCTCCCCATGGACAGGGGAGGTAACTAGCGGTCTTCCCCCTACCAGGGAACACCTGTGACACCAGGAAGCTGTATGGAGGGCGGCCCTAAACCTCACCCACACAGTCACCCGTGTTCCGGAATTCTGAGTGTGGGGAGGTTCGGTCTTATGTCTGCAGCACCCGGGTTCTCCTAGGAGCCCTTCGAGTGTCTTCCCCAAGTCCCTCCCTGTGCGGGCTGCTGGGGAAATGCGGGGGTTGGGCTGGAAAAGCAGGTAGCATCTAGCGCCTCCCCATGGACAAGGGAGGTAATTAGCGGACTTCCCCCTGCCAGGGAACACCTGTGAAACCAGGCAGCTGCGTGGAGGGCGGCCCCGTACCTTCCCCACACAGTCAGCCGTGTTCCGGAATTCTGAGTGTGGGGAGGTTCCGTCTTATGTCTGCAGCACCCGGGATCTCCTAGGAGCCCTTCGAGAGTTTTCCCCGAGTCCCTCACAGTGCGGGCAGCCAGGGAAATGCGGGGGTTGGGCTGGAAACGCAGGTAGCATCTAGTGCCTCCCCATGGACAGGGGAGGTAATTAGCGGACTTCCCCCTGCCAGGGAACACCTGTGACACCAGGCAGCTGCGTGGATGGCGGCCCCGAACCTCCCCCACACAGTCAGCCGTGTTCCGGAATTCTGAGTGTGGGGAGGTTCCGTCTTATGTCTGCAGCACCCGGGATCTCCTAGGAGCCCTTCGAGTGTCTTCCCAGAGTCACTCCCTGTGCGGGCTGCCGGGGAAAGGAGGGGGTTGTGCTGGAAACGCAGGTAGCATCTAGTGACTCCCCATGGACAGGGGAGGTAATTAGCGGACTTCTCCCTGCCAGGGAACACCTGTGACACCAGGAAGCTGTGTGGAGGGCGGCCCTAATCCTCACCCACACAGTCACCCGTGTTCCGGAATTCTGAGTGTGGGGAGGTTCGGTCTTATGTCTGCAGCACCCGGGTTATCCTAGGAGCCCTTCGAGTGTCTTCCCCAAGTCCCTCACTGTGCGGGCTGCTGGGGAAATGCGGGGGTTGGGCTGGAAAAGCAGGTAGCATCTAGTGCCTCCCCATGGACAAGGGAGGTAATTAGCGGACTTCCCCCTGCCAGGGAACACCTGTGAAACCAGGCAGCTGCGTGGAGGGCGGCCCCGTACCTTCCCCACACAGTCAGCCGTGTTCCGGAATTCTGAGTGTGGGGAGGTTCCGTCTTATGTCTGCAGCACCCGGGATCTCCTAGGAGCCCTTCGAGAGTCTTCCCCGAGTCCCTCCCAGTGCGGGCAGCCAGGGAAATGCGGGGGTTGGGCTGGAAACGCAGGTAGCATCTTGTGCCTCCCCATGGACAGGGGAGGTAATTAGCGGACTTCCCCCTGCCAGGGAACACCTGTGACACCAGGCTGCTGCGTGGAGGGCGGCCCCGAACCTCCCCCACACAGTCAGCCTTGTTCCGGAATTCTGAGTGTGGGGAGGATCCGTCTTATGTCTGCAGCACCCGGGATCTCCTAGGAGCCCTTCGAGTGTCTTCCCAGAGTCCCTCCCTGTGCGGGCTGCCGGGGAAAGGAGGGGGTTGTGCTGGAAACGCAGGTAGCATCTAGTGCCTCCCCATGGACAGGGGAGGTATTTAGCGGACTTCCACCTGCCAGGGAACACCTGTGACACCAGGCAGCTGCGTGGAGGGCGGCCCCGAACCTCCCCCACACAGTCAGCCGTGTTCCGGAATTCTGAGTGTGGGGAGGTTCCGTCTTATGTCTGCAGCACCCGGGATCTCCTAGGAGCCCTTCGAGTGTCTTCCCCGAATCCCTCCCACTGCGGGCTGTCGGGGAAGGGCGGGGGTTGGGCTGGAAACTCAGGTAGCATCTAGTGCCTCCCCATGGACAGGGGAGGTAATTAGCGGACTTCTCCCTGCCAGGGAACACCTGTGACACCAGGCAGCTGCGTGGAGGGCGGCCCCGTACCTCCCCCACACAGTCAGCCGTGTTCCAGAATTCTGAGTGTGGGGAGGTTCCGTCTTCTGTCTGCAGCACCCGGGATCTCCTAGGAGCCCTTCGAGTGTCTTCCCCGAATCCCTCCCACTGCGGGCTGCCGGGGAAAGTCGGGGATTGGGCTGGAAACTCAGGTAGCATCTAGTGCCTCCCCATGGACAGCGGAGGTAATTAGCGGACTTCTCCCTGCCAGGGAACACCTGTGACACCAGGCAGCTGCGTGGAGGGCGGCCCCGAACCTCCCCCACACAGTCAGCCGTGTTCCGGAATTCTGAGGGTGGGGAGGTTCCGTCTTCTGTCTGCAGCACCCGGGATCTCCTAGGAGCCCTTCGAGTGTCTTCCCCGAATCCCTCCCACTGCGGGCTGCCGGGGAAAGGCGGGGGTTGGGCTGGAAACTCAGGTAGCATCTAGTGCCTCCCCATGGACAGCGGAGGTAATTAGCGGACTTCTCCCTGCCAGGGAACACCTGTGACACCAGGCAGCTGCGTGGAAGCGGCCCCGAACCTCCCCCACACAGTCAGCCGTGTTCCGGAATTCTGAGTGTGGGGAGGTTCCGTCTTATGTCTGCAGCACCCGGGTTCACCTAGGAGCCCTTCGAGTGTCTTCCCCCAGTCCCTCACTGTGCGGGCTGCCGGGGAATGGCGGAGGTTGGGCTGGAAAAGCAGGTAGCTTCTTGTGCCTCCCCATGGACAAGGGAGGTAATTAGCGGACTTCCCCCTGCCAGGGAACACCTGTGACACCAGGCAGCTGCGTGGAGAGCGGCCCCGAACCTCCCCCACACAGTCAACCGTGTTCCGGAATTCTGAGTGTGGGGAGGTTCCGTCTTCTGTCTGCAGCACCCGGGATCTCCTAGGAGCCCTTCGAGTGTCTTCCCCAAGTCCCTCCCTGTGCGTGCTTCTGGGGAAATGCGGGGGTTGGGCTGGAAAAGCAGGTAGCATCTAGTGCCTCCCCATGGACAAGGGAGGTAATTAGCGGACTTCCCCCTGCCAGGGAACACCTGTGAAACCAGGCAGCTGCGTGGAGGGCGGCCCCGTACCTTCCCCACACAGTCAGCCGTGTTCCGGAATTCTGAGTGTGGGGAGGTTCCGTCTTATGTCTGCAGCACCCGGGATCTCCTAGGAGCCCTTCGAGTGTCTTCCCAGAGTCCCTCCCTGTGCGGGCTGCCGGGGAAATGAGGGGGTTGTGCTGGAAACGCAGGTAGCATCTAGTGCCTCCCCATGGACAGGGGAGGTAATTAGCGGACTTCTCCCTGCCAGGGAACACCTGTGACACCAGGCTGCTGCGTGGAGGGCGGCCCCGAACCTCCCCCACACAGTCAGCCGTGTTCCGGAATTCTGAGTGTGGGGAGGATCCGTCTTATGTCTGCAGCACCCGGGATCTCCTAGGAGCCCTTCGAGTGTCTTCCCAGAGTCCCTCCCTGTGCGGGCTGCCGGGGAAAGGAGGGGGTTGTGCTGGAAACGCAGGTAGCATCTAGTGCCTCCCCATGGACAGGGGAGGTAATTAGCGGACTTCCACCTGCCAGGGAACACCTGTGACACCAGGCAGCTGCGTGGAGGGCGGCCCCGAACCTCCCCCACACAGTCAGCCGTGTTCCGGAATTCTGAGTGTGGGGAGGTTCCGTCTTATGTCTGCAGCACCCGGGATCTCCTAGGAGCCCTTCGAGTGTCTTCCCCGAATCCCTCCCACTGTGGGCTGCCGGGGAAGGGCGGGGGTTGGGCTGGAAACTCAGGTAGCATCTAGTGCCTCCCCATGGACAGGGGAGGTAATTAGCGGACTTCACCCTGCCAGGGAACACCTGTGACACCAGGCAGCTGCGTGGAGGGCGGCCCCGAACATCCCCCACACAGTCAGCTGTGTTCCAGAATTCTGAGTGTGGGGAGGTTCCGTCTTCTGTCTGCAGCACCCGGGATCTCCTAGGAGCCCTTCGAGTGTCTTCCCCGAATCCCTCTCACTGCGGGCTGCCGGGGAAATGCGGGGGTTGGGCTGGAAATTCAGGTAGCATCTAGTGCCTCCCCATGGACAGGGGAGGTAATTAGCGGACTTCTCCCTGCCAGGGAACACCTGTGACACCAGGCAGCTCGCGGAGGGCGGCCCCGAACCTCCCCCACACAGTCAGCCGTGTTCCGGAATTCTGAGTGTGGGGAGGTTCCATCTTATGTCTGCAGCACCCGGGTTCACCTAGGAGCCCTTCGAGTTTCTTCCCCCAGTCCCTCACTGTGCGCGCTGCCGGGGAATGGCGGAGGTTGGGCTGGAAAAGCAGGTAGCATCTTGTGCCTCCCCATGGACAAGGGAGGTAATTAGCGGACTTCCCCCTGCCAGGGAACACCTGTGACACCAGGTAGCTGCGTGGAATGCGGCCCCGAACCTCCCCCACACAGTCAACCGTGTTCCGGAATTCTGAGTGTGGGGAGGTTCCGTCTTATGTCTGCAGCACCCGGGATCTCCTAGGAGCCCTTCGAGTGTCTTCCCAGAGTCCCTCCCTGTGCGGGCTGCCTGGGAAAGGTGGGATTTGGGCTGGAAAAGCAGGTAGCGTCTAGTGCCTCCCCATGGACAGGGGAGGTAACTAGCGGACTTCCCCCTACCAGGGAACACCTGTGACACCAGGAATCTGTGTGGAGGGCGGCCCTAAACCTCACCCACACAGTCACCCGTGTTCCGGAATTCTGAGTGTGGGGAGGTTCGGTCTTATGTCTGCAGCACCCGGGTTCTCCTAGGAGCCCTTCGAGTGTCTTCCCCAAGTCCCTCCCTGTGCGGGCTGCTGGGGAAATGCGGGGGTTGGGCTGGAAAAGCAGGTAGCATCTAGTGCCTCCCCATGGACAAGGGAGGTAATTAGCGGAATTCCCCCTGCCAGGGAACACCTGTGAAACCAGGCAGCTGCGTGGAGGGCGGCCCCGTTCCTTCCCCACACAGTCAGCCGTGTTCCGGAATTCTAAGTGTGGGGAGGTTCCGTCTTATGTCTGCAGCACCCGGGATCTCCTAGGAGCCTTTCGAGAGTCTTCCCCGAGTCCCTCCCAATGCGGGCTCCCGGGGAAAGGCGGGGGTTGGCCTGGAAACTCAGGTAGCATCTAGTGCCTCCCCATGGACAGCGGAGGTTATTAGCGGACTTCTCCCTGCCAGGGAACACCTGTGACACCAGGCAGCTGCGTGGAGGGCGGCCCCGAACCTCCCCCACACAGTCAGCCGTGTTCCGGAATTCTGAGTGTGGGGAGGTTCCGTCTTATGTCTGCAGCACCCGGGTTCACCTAGGAGCCCTTCCAGTGTCTTCCCCCAGTCCCTCACTGTGCGGGCTGCCGGGGAATGGCGGAGGTTGGCCTGGAAAAGCAGGTAGCATCTTGTGCCTCCCCATGGACAAGGGAGGTAATTAGCGGACTTCCCCCTGCCAGGGAACACCTGTGACACCAGGCAGCTGCGTGGAGGGCGGCCCCGAACCTCCCCCACACAGTCAACCGTGTTCCGGATTTCTGAGTGTGGGGAGGTTCCGTCTTATGTCTGCAGCACCCGGGTTCTCCTAGGAGGCCTTCGAGTGTCTTCCCCCAGTCCCTCCCTGTGCGGGCTGCTGGGGAAAGGCGGGGGTTGGGCTGGAAAAGCAGGTAGCATCTAGTGCTTCCCCATGGAAAAGGAGGTAATTAGCGGACATCCCCCTGCCCGGGAACACCTGTGAAACCTGGCAGCTGCGTGGAGGGCGGCCCCGAACCTTCCCCACACAGTCAGCCGTGTTCCGGAATTCTGAGTGTGGGGAGGTTCCGTCTTATGTCTGCAGAACCCGGGATCTCCTAGGAGCCCTTCGAGTATCTTCCCAGAGTCCCTCCCTGTGCGGGCTGCCGGGGAAAGGAGGGGGTTGTGCTGGAAACGCAGGTAGCATCTAGTGCCTCCCCATGGACAGGGGAGGTAATTAGCGGACTTCCACCTGCCAGGGAACACCTGTGACACCAGGCAGCTGCGTGGAGGGCGGCCCCGATCCTCCCCCACACAGTCAGCCGTGTTCCGGAATTCTGAGTTTGGGGAGGTTCCGTCTTATGTCTGCAGCACCCGGGATCTCCTAGGAGCACTTCGAGAGTATTCCCCGATTCCCTCCCAGTGCGGGCAGCCGGGGAACGGCGGGGGTTGGGCTGGAAAAGCAGGTAGCATCTAGTGCCTCCCCATGGACAAGGGAGGTAATTAGCGGACTTCCCCCTGCCAGGGAACAACTGTGACACCAGGAAGCTGCGTGGAGTGCGGCCCTAAACCTCACCCACACAGTCACACGTGTTCCGGAATTCTGAGTGTGGGGATGTTCCGTCTTCTCACTGCAGCACCCGGGTTCTCCTAGGAGCCTTTCGAGTGTCTTCCCACAGTCCCTCCATGTGCGGGCTGCTGGGGAAATGCGGGGTTTGGGCTGGAAAAGCAGGTAGCATCTAGTGCCTCCCCATTGACCAGGGAGGTAATTATCGGAATTCCCCCTGCCAGGGAACACCTGTGAAACCAGGCAGCTGCGTGGAGAGCGGCCCCGTACCTTCCCCACACAGTCAGCCGTGTTCCGGAATTCTGAGTGTGGGGAGGTTCCGTCTTATGTCTGCAGCACCCGGGATCTCCTAGGAGCCCTTCGAGAGTCTTCCCCGAGTCCCTCCCAGTGCGGGCAGCCGGGGAACGGCGGGGGTTGGGCTGGAAAAGCAGGTAGCATCTTGTGCCTCCCCATGGACAAGGGAGGTAATTAGCGACTTCCCCCTGCCAGGGAACACCTGTGACACCAGGCAGCTGCGTGGAGGGCGGCCCCGAACCTCCACCACACAGTCAGCCGTGTTCCGGAATTCTGAGGGTGGGGAGGTTCCGTCTTCTGTCTGCAGCACCCGGGATCTCCTAGGAGCCCTTCGAGTGTCTTCCCCGAATCCCTCCCACTGCGGACTTCCGGGGAAAGGCGGGGGTTGGGCTGGAAACTCAGGTAGCATCTAGTGCCTCCCCATGGACAGCGGAGGTAATTAGCGGACTTCTCCCTGCCAGGGAACACCTGTGACACCAGGCAGCTGCGTGGAGGGCGGCCCCGAACCTCCCCCACACAGTCAGCCGTGTTCCGGAATTCTGAGTGTGGGGAGGTTCCGTCTTATGTCTGCAGCACCCGGGATCTCCTAGGAGCCCTTCGAGTGTCTTCCCCAAGTCCCTACCTGTGCGGGCTGCTGGGGAAAGGCGGGGGTTGGGCTGGAAAAGCAGGTAGCATCTAGTGCCTCCCCATGGACAGCGGAGGTAATTAGCGGACTTCTCCCTGCCAGGGAACACCTGTGACACCAGGCAGCTGCGTGGAGGGCGGCCCCGAACCTCCCCCACACAGTCAGCCGTGTTCCGGAATTCTGAGTGTGGGGAGGTTCCGTCTTATGTCTGCAGCACCCGGGTTCACCTAGGAGCCCTTCCAGTGTCTTCCCCCAGTCCCTCACTGTGCGGGCTGCCGGGGAATGGCGGAGGTTGGCCTGGAAAAGCAGGTAGCATCTTGTGCCTCCCCATGGACTAGGGAGGTAATTAGCGGACTTCCCCCTGCCAGGGAACACCTGTGACACCAGGCAGCTGCGTGGAGGGCGGCCCCGAACCTCCCCCACACAGTCAACCGTGTTCCGGATTTCTGAGTGTGGGGAGGTTCCGTCTTATGTCTGCAGCACCCGGGTTCTCCTAGGAGGCCTTCGAGTGTCTTCCCCCAGTCCCTCCCTGTGCGGGCTGCTGGGGAAAGGCGGGGGTTGGGCTGGAAAAGCAGGTAGCATCTAGTGCTTCCCCATGGAAAAGGAGGTAATTAGCGGACATCCCCCTGCCCGGGAACACCTGTGAAACCTGGCAGCTGCGTGGAGGGCGGCCCCGAACCTTCCCCACACAGTCAGCCGTGTTCCGGAATTCTGAGTGTGGGGAGGTTCCGTCTTATGTCTGCAGAACCCGGGATCTCCTAGGAGCCCTTCGAGTATCTTCCCAGAGTCCCTCCCTGTGCGGGCTGCCGGGGAAAGGAGGGGGTTGTGCTGGAAACGCAGGTAGCATCTAGTGCCTCCCCATGGACAGGGGAGGTAATTAGCGGACTTCCACCTGCCAGGGAACACCTGTGACACCAGGCAGCTGCGTGGAGGGCGGCCCCGATCCTCCCCCACACAGTCAGCCGTGTTCCGGAATTCTGAGTTTGGGGAGGTTCCGTCTTATGTCTGCAGCACCCGGGATCTCCTAGGAGCACTTCGAGAGTATTCCCCGATTCCCTCCCAGTGCGGGCAGCCGGGGAACGGCGGGGGTTGGGCTGGAAAAGCAGGTAGCATCTAGTGCCTCCCCATGGACAAGGGAGGTAATTAGCGGACTTCCCCCTGCCAGGGAACAACTGTGACACCAGGAAGCTGCGTGGAGTGCGGCCCTAAACCTCACCCACACAGTCACACGTGTTCCGGAATTCTGAGTGTGGGGATGTTCCGTCTTCTCACTGCAGCACCCGGGTTCTCCTAGGAGCCTTTCGAGTGTCTTCCCACAGTCCCTCCAAGTGCGGGCTGCTGGGGAAATGCGGGGTTTGGGCTGGAAAAGCAGGTAGCATCTAGTGCCTCCCCATTGACCAGGGAGGTAATTATCGGAATTCCCCCTGCCAGGGAACACCTGTGAAACCAGGCAGCTGCGTGGAGGGCGGCCCCGTACCTTCCCCACACAGTCAGCCGTGTTCCGGAATTCTGAGTGTGGGGAGGTTCCGTCTTATGTCTGCAGCACCCGGGATCTCCTAGGAGCCCTTCGAGAGTCTTCCCCGAGTCCCTCCCAGTGCGGGCAGCCGGGGAACGGCGGGGGTTGGGCTGGAAAAGCAGGTAGCATCTTGTGCCTCCCCATGGACAAGGGAGGTAATTAGCGACTTCCCCCTGCCAGGGAACACCTGTGACACCAGGCAGCTGCGTGGAGGGCGGCCCCGAACCTCCACCACACAGTCAGCCGTGTTCCGGAATTCTGAGGGTGGGGAGGTTCCGTCTTCTGTCTGCAGCACCCGGGATCTCCTAGGAGCCCTTCGAGTGTCTTCCCCGAATCCCTCCCACTGCGGACTTCCGGGGAAAGGCGGGGGTTGGGCTGGAAACTCAGGTAGCATCTAGTGCCTCCCCATGGACAGCGGAGGTAATTAGCGGACTTCTCCCTGCCAGGGAACACCTGTGACACCAGGCAGCTGCGTGGAGGGCGGCCACGAACCTCCCCCACACAGTCAGCCGTGTTCCGGAATTCTGAGTGTGGGGAGGTTCCGTCTTATGTCTGCAGCACCCGGGTTCACCTAGGAGCCCTTCCAGTGTCTTCCCCCAGTCCCTCACTGTGCGGGCTGCCGGGGAATGGCGGAGGTTGGGCTGGAAAAGCAGGTAGCATCTTGTGCCTCCACATGGACAAGGGAGGTAATTAGCGGACTTCCCCCTGCCAGGGAACACCTGTGACACCAGGCAGCTGCGTGGAGGGCGGCCCCGAACCTCCCCCACACAGTCAACCGTGTTCCGGATTTCTGAGTGTGGGGAGGTTCCGTCTTCTGTCTGCAGCACCCGGGATCTCCTAGGAGCCCTTCGAGTGTCTTCCCCAAGTCCCTCCCTGTGCGGGCTGCTGGGGAAAGGCGGGGGTTGGGCTGGAAAAGCAGGTAGCATCTAGTGCCTCCCCATGGACAGGGGAGGTAATTAGCGGTCTTCCCCCTACCAGGGAACACCTGTGACACCAGGAAGCTGTGTGGAGGGCGGCCCTAAACCTCACCCACACAGTCACCCGTGTTCCGGAATTCTGAGTGTGGGGAGGTTCCGTCTTATGTCTGCAGCACCCGGGTTCTCCTAGGAGCCCTTCGAGTGTCTTCCCCCAGTCCCTCACTGTGCGGGCTGCTGGGGAAAGGCGGGGGTTGGGCTGGAAAAGCAGGTAGCATCTAGTGCTTCCCCATGGAAAAGGAGGTAATTAGCGGACTTCCCCCTGCCCGGGAACACCTGTGAAAACTGGCAGCTGCGTGGAGGGCGGCCCCGAACCTTCCCCACACAGTCAGCCGTGTTCCGGAATTCTGAGTGTGGGGAGGTTCCGTCTTCTGTCTGCAGCACCCGGGATCTCCTAGGAGCCCTTCGAGTGTCTTCCCCGAATCCCTCCCACTGCGGACTTCCGGGGAAAGGCGGGGGTTGGGCTGGAAACTCAGGTAGCATCTAGTGCCTCCCCATGGACAGCGGAGGTAATTAGCGGACTTCTCCCTGCCAGGGAACACCTGTGACACCAGGCAGCTGCGTGGAGGGCGGCCCCGAACCTCCCCCACACAGTCAGCCGTGTTCCGGAATTCTGAGTGTGGGGAGGTTCCGTCTTATGTCTGCAGCACCCGGGTTCACCTAGGAGTCCTTCCAGTGTCTTCCCCCAGTCCCTCACTGTGCGGGATGCCGGGGAATGGCGGAGGTTGGGCTGGAAAAGCAGGTAGCATCTTGTGCCTCCCCATGGACAAGGGAGGTAATTAGCGGACTTCCCCCTGCCAGGGAACACCTGTGACACCAGGCAGCTGCGTGGAGGGCGGCCCCGAAACTCCCCCACACAGTCAACCGTGTTCCGGAATTCTGAGTGTGGGGAGGTTCCGTCTTCTGTCTGCAGCACCCGGGATCTCCTAGGAGCCCTTCGAGTGTCTTCCCCAAGTCCCTCCCTGTGCGGGCTGCTGGGGAAAGGCGGGGGTTGGGCTGGAAAAGCAGGTAGCATCTAGTGCCTCCCCATGGACAGGGGAGGTAATTAGCGGTCTTCCCCCTACCAGGGAACACCTGTGACACCAGGAAGCTTTGTGGAGGGCGGCCCTAAACCTCACCCACACAGTCACCCGTGTTCCGGAATTCTGAGTGTAGGGAGGTTCCGTCTTATGTCTGCAGCACCCGGGTTCTCCTAGGAGCCCTTCGAGTGTCTTCCCCCAGTCCCTCCCTGTGCGGGCTGTTGGGGAAAGGCGGGGGTTGTGCTGGAAAAGCAGGTAGCATCTAGTGCCTCCCCATGGACAGGGGAGGTAATTAGCGGACTTCCACCTGCCAGGGAACACCTGTGACACCAGGCAGCTTCGTGGAGGGCGGCCGCGAACCTCCCCAACACAGTCAGCCGTGTTCCGGAATTCTGAGTGTGGGGAGGGTCCGTCTTATGTCTGCAGCAACCGGGATCTCCTAGGAGCCCTTCGAGAGTCTTCCCCGAGTCCCTTCCAGTGCGGGCAGCCGGGGAACGGTGGGGGTTGGGCTGGAAAAGCAGGTAGCATCTAGTGCCTCCCCATGGACAAGGGAGGTAATTAGCGGACTTCCCCCTGCCAGGGAACAACTGTGACACCAGGAAGCTGCGTGGTGTGCGGCCCTAAACCTCACCCACACAGTCACACGTGTTCCGGAATTCTGAGTTTGGGGAGGTTCGGTCTTATGTCTGCAGCACCCGGGTTCTCCTAGGAGCCCTTCGACTGTCTTCCCCAAGTCCCTCCCTGTGCGGGCTGCTGGGGAAATGCGGGGGTTGGGCTGGAAAAGCAGGTAGCATCTAGTGCCTCCCCATGGACAAGGGAGGTAATTAGCGGACTTCCCCCTGCCAGGGAACACCTGTGAAACCAGGCAGCTGCGTGGAGGGCGGCCCCGTACCTTCCCCACACAGTCAGCGTGTTCCGGAATTCTGAGTGTGGGGAGGTTCCGTCTTATGTCTGCAGCACCCGGGATCTCCTAGGAGCCCTTCGAGAGTCTTCCCCGAGTCCCTCCCAGTGCGGGCAGACGGGGAACGGCGGGGGTTGGGCTGGAAAAGCAGGTAGCATCTAGTGCCTCCCCATGGACAAGGGACGTAATTAGCGGACTTACCCCTGCCAGGGAACAACTGTGACACCAGGCAGCTGCGTGGAGGGCGGCCCTAAACCTCACCCACACAGTCACACGTGTTCCGGAATTCTGAGTGTGGGGAGGTTCCGTCTTCTCTCTGCAGCACCCGGGTTCTCCTAGGAGCTTTTCGAGTGTCTTCCCCCAGTCCCTCTTTGTGCGGGCTGCCGGGGAAAGGCGGGGGTTGGGCTGGAAAAGCAGGTAGCATCTTGTGCCTCCCCATGGACAAGGGAGGTAATTAGCGGACTTCCCCCTGCCAGGGAACACCTGTGACACCAGGCAGCTGCGTGGAGGGCGGCCCCGAACCTCCCCCACACAGTCAGCCGTGTTCCGGAATTCTGAGGGTGGGGAGGTTCCGTCTTTTGTCTGCAGCACCCGGGATCTCCTAGGAGCCCTTCGAGTGTCTTCCCCGAATCCCTCACACTGCGGGCTGCCGGGGAAAGGCGGGGGTTGGGCTGGAAACTCAGGTAGCATCTAGTGCCTCCCCATGGACAGCGGAGGTAATTAGCGGACTTCTCCCTGCCAGGGAACACCTGTGACACCAGGAAGCTGTGTGGAGGGCGGCCCTAAACCTCACCCACACAGTCACCCATGTTCCGGAATTCTGAGTGTGGGGAGGTTCGGTCTTATGTCTGCAGCACCCGGGTTCTCCTAGGAGCCCTTCGAGTGTCTTCCCCAAGTCCCTCCCTGTGCGGGCTGCTGGGGAAATGCGGGGTTGGGGCTGGAAAAGCAGGTAGCATCTAGTGCCTCCCCATGGACAAGGGAGGTAATTAGCGGACTTCCCCCTGCCAGGGAACACCTGTGAAACCAGGCAGCTGCGTGGAGGGCGGCCCCGTACCTTCCCCACACAGTCAGCCGTGTTCCGGAATTCTGAGTGTGGGGAGGTTCCGTCTTATGTCTGCAGCACCCGGGATCTCCTAGGAGCCCTTCGAGTGTCTTCCCCGAGTCCCTCCCAGTGCGGGCAACCAGGGAAATGCGGGGGTTGGGCTGGAAACGCAGGTAGCATCTAGTGCCTCCCCATGGACAAGGGAGGTAATTAGCGGACTTCCCCCTGCCAGGGAACACCTGTGACACCAGGCAGCTGCGTGGAGGGCGGCCCCGAACCTCCCCCACACAGTCAACCGTGTTCCGGATTTCTGAGTGTGGGGAGGTTCCGTCTTATGTCTGCAGCACCCGGGATCTCCTAGGAGCCCTTCGAGAGTATTCCCCGATTCCCTCCCAGTGCGGGCAGCCGGGGAACGGCGGGGGTTGGGCTGGAAAAGCAGGTAGCATCTAGTTCCTCCCCATGGACAAGGGAGGTAATTAGCGGACTTCCCCCTGCCAGGGAACAACTGTGACACCAGGAAGCTGCGTGGAGTGCGGCCCTAAACCTCACCCACACAGTCACACGTGTTCCGGAATTCTGAGTGTGGGGATGTTCCGTCTTCTCACTGCAGCACCCGGGTTCTCCTAGGAGCCTTTCGAGTGTCTTCCCCCAGTCCCTCCTTGTGCGGGCTGCTGGGGAAATGCGGGGTTTGGGCTGGAAAAGCAGGTAGCATCTAGTGCCTCCCCATTGACGAGGGAGGTAATTATCGGAATTCCCCCTGCCAGGGAACACCTGTGAAACCAGGCAGCTGCGTGGAGGGCGGCCCCGTACCTTCCCCACACAGTCAGCCGTGTTCCGGAATTCTGAGTGTGGGGAGGTTCCGTCTTATGTCTGCAGCACCCGGGATCTCCTAGGAGCCCTTCGAGAGTCTTCCCCGAGTCCCTCCCAGTGCGGGCAGCCGGGGAACGGCGGGGGTTGGGCTGGAAAAGCACGTAGCATCTTGTGCCTCCCCATGGACAAGGGAGGTAATTAGCGACTTCCCCCTGCCAGGGAACACCTGTGACACCAGGCAGCTGCGTGGAGGGCGGCCCCGAACCTCCCCCACACAGTCAGCCGTGTTCCGGAATTCTGAGGGTGGGGAGGTTCCGTCTTCTGTCTGCAGCACCCGGGATCTCCTAGGAGCCCTTCGAGTGTCTTCCCCGAATCCCTCCCACTGCGGACTTCCGGGGAAAGGCGGGGGTTGGGCTGGAAACTCAGGTAGCATCTAGTGCCTCCCCATGGACAGCGGAGGTAATTAGCGGACTTCTCCCTGCCAGGGAACACCTGTGACACCAGGCAGCTGCGTGGAGGGCGGCCCCGAACCTCCCACACACAGTCAGCCGTGTTCCGGAATTCTGAGTGTGGGGAGGTTCCGTCTTATGTCTGCAGCACCCGGGTTCACCTAGGAGCCCTTCCAGTGTCTTCCCCCATTCCCTCATTGTGCGGGATGCCGGGGAATGGCGGAGGTTGGGCTGGAAAAGCAGGTAGCATCTTGTGCCTCCCCATGGACAAGGGAGGTAATTAGCGGACTTCCCCCTGCCAGGGAACACCTGTGACACCAGGCAGCTGCGTGGAGGGCGGCCCCGAACCTCCCCCACACAGTCAACCGTGTTCCGGAATTCTGAGTGTGGGGAGGTTCCGTCTTCTGTCTGCAGCACCCGGGATCTCCTAGGAGCCCTTCGAGTGTCTTCCCCAAGTCCCTCCCTGTGCGGGCTGCTGGGGAAAGGCGGGGGTTGGGCTGGAAAAGCAGGTAGCATCTAGTGCCTCCCCATGGACAGGGGAGGTAATTAGCGGTCTTCCCCCTACCAGGGAACACCTGTGACACCAGGAAGCTGTGTGGAGGGCGGCCCTAAACCTCACCCACACAGTCACCCGTGTTCCGGAATTCTGAGTGTAGGGAGGTTCCGTCTTATGTCTGCAGCACCCGGGTTCTCCTAGGAGCCCTTCGAGTGTCTTCCCCCAGTCCCTCCCTGTGCGGGCTGTTGGGGAAAGGCGGGGGTTGGGCTGGAAAAGCAGGTAGCATCTAGTGCCTCCCCATGGACAGGGGAGGTAATTAGCGGACTTCCACCTGCCAGGGAACACCTGTGACACCAGGCAGCTTCGTGGAGGGCGGCCCCGAACCTCGCCCACACAGTCAGCCGTGTTCCGGAATTCTGAGTGTGGGGAGGGTCCGTCTTATGTCTGCAGCACCCGGGATCTCCTAGGAGCCCTTCGAGAGTCTTCCCCGAGTCCCTCCCAGTGCGGGCAGCCGTGGAACGGCGGGGGTTGGGCTGGAAAAGCAGGTAGCATCTAGTGCCTCCCCATGGACAAGGGAGGTAATTAGCGGACTTCCCCCTGCCAGGGAACAACTGTGACACCAGGCAGCTGCGTGGAGGGCGGCCCCGAACCTCCCCTACACAGTCAGCCGTGTTCCGGAATTCTGAGTGTGGGGAGGTTCCGTCTTATGTCTGCAGCACCCGGGTTCACCTAGGAGCCCTTCCAGTGTCTTCCCCCAGTCCCTCACTGTGCGGGCTGCCGGGGAATGGCGGAGGTTGGGCTGGAAAATCAGGTAGCATCTTGTGCCTCCACATGGACAAGGGAGGTAATTAGCGGACTTCCCCCTGCCAGGGAACACCTGTGACACCAGGCAGCTGCGTGGAGGGCGGCCCCGAACCTCCCCCACACAGTCAACCGTGTTCCGGATTTCTGAGTGTGGGGAGGTTCCGTCTTCTGTCTGCAGCACCCGGGATCTCCTAGGAGCCCTTCGAGTGTCTTCCCCAAGTCCCTCCCTGTGCGGGCTGCTGGGGAAAGGCGGGGGTTGGGCTGGAAAAGCAGGTAGCATCTAGTGCCTCCCCATGGACAGGGGAGGTAATTAGCGGTCTTCCCCCTACCAGGGAACACCTGTGACACCAGGAAGCTGTGTGGAGGGCGGCCCTAAACCTCACCCACACAGTCACCCGTGTTCCGGAATTCTGAGTGTGGGGAGGTTCCGTCTTATGTCTGCAGCACCCGGGTTCTCCTAGGAGCCCTTCGAGTGTCTTCCCCCAGTCCCTCCCTGTGCGGGCTGCTGGGGAAAGGCGGGGGTTGGGCTGGAAAAGCAGGTAGCATCTAGTGCTTCCCCATGGAAAAGGAGGTAATTAGCGGACTTCCCCCTGCCCGGGAACACCTGTGAAACCTGGCAGCTGCGTGGAGGGCGGCCCCGAACCTTCCCCACACAGTCAGCCGTGTTCCGGAATTCTGAGTGTGGGGAGGTTCCGTCTTATGTCTGCAGCACCCGGGATCTCCTAGGAGCCCTTCGAGATTCTTCCCCGAGTCCCTCCCAGTGCGGGCAGCCGGGGAACGGCGGGGGTTGGGCTGGAAAAGCAGGTAGCATCTTGTGCCTCCCCATGGACAAGGGAGGTAATTAGCGGACTTCCCTCTGCCAGGGAACACCTGTGACACCAGGCAGCTGCGTGGAGGGCGGCCCCGAACCTCCCCCACACAGTCAGCCGTGTTCCGGAATTCTGAGGGTGGGGAGGTTCCGTCTTCTGTCTGCAGCACCCGGGATCTCCTAGGAGCCCTTCGAGTGTCTTCCCCGAATCCCTCCCACTGCGGACTTCCGGGGAAAGGCGGGGGTTGGGCTGGAAACTCAGGTAGCATCTAGTGCCTCCCCATGGACAGCGGAGGTAATTAGCGGACTTCTCCCTGCCAGGGAACACCTGTGACACCAGGCAGCTGCGTGGAGGGCGGCCCCGAACCTCCCCCACACAGTCAGCCGTGTTCCGGAATTCTGAGTGTGGGGAGGTTCCGTCTTATGTCTGCAGCACCCGGGTTCACCTAGGAGCCCTTCCAGTGTCTTCCCCCAGTCCCTCACTGTGCGGGATGCCGGGGAATGGCGGAGGTTGGGCTGGAAAAGCAGGTAGCATCTTGTGCCTCCCCATGGACAAGGGAGGTAATTAGCGGACTTCCCCCTGCCAGGGAACACCTGTGACACCAGGCAGCTTCGTGGAGGGCGGCCCCGAACCTCCCCAACACAGTCAGCCGTGTTCCGGAATTCTGAGTGTGGGGAGGGTCCGTCTTATGTCTGCAGCACCCGGGATCTCCTAGGAGCCCTTCGAGAGTCTTCCCCGAGTCCCTCCCAGTGCGGGCAGCCGGGGAACGGTGGGGGTTGGGCTGGAAAAGCAGGTAGCATCTAGTGCCTCCCCATGGACAAGGGAGGTAATTAGCGGACTTCCCCCTGCCAGGGAACAACTGTGACACCAGGAAGCTGCGTGGTGTGCGGCCCTAAACCTCACCCACACAGTCACACGTGTTCCGGAATTCTGAGTGTGGGGAGGTTCGGTCTTATGTCTGCAGCACCCGGGTTCTCCTAGGAGCCCTTCGACTGTCTTCCCCAAGTCCCTCCCTGTGCGGGCTGCTGGGGAAATGCGGGGGTTGGGCTGGAAAAGCAGGTAGCATCTAGTGCCTCCCCATGGACAAGGGAGGTAATTAGCGGACTTCCCCCTGCCAGGGAACACCTGTGAAACCAGGCAGCTGCGTGGAGGGCGGCCCCGTACCTTCCCCACACAGTCAGCCGTGTTCCGGAATTCTGAGTGTGGGGAGGTTCCGTCTTATGTCTGCAGCACCCGGGATCTCCTAGGAGCCATTCGAGAGTCTTCCCCGAGTCCCTCCCAGTGCGGGCAGCCGGGGAACGGCGGGGGATGGGCTGGGAAAGCAGGTAGCATCTAGTGCCTCCCCATGGACAAGGGACGTAATTAGCGGACTTCCCCCTGCCAGGGAACAACTGTGACACCAGGCAGCTGCGTGGAGGGCGGCCCTAAACCTCACCCACACAGTCAGCCGTGTTCCGGAATTCTGAGGGTGGGGAGGTTCCGTCTTCTGTCTGCAGCACCCGGGATCTCCTAGGAGCCCTTCCAGTGTCTTCCCCGAATCCCTCCCACTGCGGGCTGCCGGGGAAATGCGGGGGTTGGGCTGGAAACTCAGGTAGCATCTAGTGCCTCCCCATGGACAGGGGAGGTAATTAGCGGACTTCCCCCTGCCAGGGAACACCTGTGACACCAGGCTGCTGCGTGGAGGGCGGCCCAGAACCTCCCCCACACAGTCAGCCGTGTTCCAGAATTCTGAGTGTGGGGAGGTTCCGTCTTATGTCTGCAGCACCCGGGATCTCCTAGGAGCCCTTCGAGTGTCTTCCCAGAGTCCCTCCCTGTGCGGGCTGCCGGGGAAAGGAGTGGGTTGTGCTGGAAACGCAGGTAGCATCTAGTGCCTCCCCATGGACAGGGGAGGTAATTAGCGGACTTCAACCTGCCAGGGAACACCTGTGACACCAGGCAGCTGCGTGGAGGGCGGCCCCGAACCTCCCACACACAGTCAGCCGTGTTCCGGAATTCTGAGGGTGGGGAGGTTCCGTCTTCTGTCTGCAGCACCCGGGATCTCCTAGGAGCCCTTCCAGTGTCTTCCCCGAATCCCTCCCACTGCGGGCTGCCGGGGAAATGCGGGGGTTGGGCTGGAAACTCAGGTAGAATCTAGTGCCTCCCCATGGACAGGGGAGGTAATTAGCGGACTTCTCCCAGCCAGGGAACACCTGTGACACCAGGCAGCTGCGTGGAGGGCGGCCCCGAACCTCCCCCACACAGTCAGCCGTGTTCCGGAATTCTGAGTGTGGGGAGGTTCCGTCTTATGTCTGCAGCACCCGGGTTCACCTAGGAGCCCGTCGAGTTTCTTCCCCCAGTCCCTCACTTTGCGCGCTGCCGGGGAATGGCGGAGGTTGTCCTGGAAAAGCAGGTAGCATCTTGTGCCTCCCCATGGACAAGGGAGGTAATTAGCGGACTTCTCCCTGCCAGGGAACACCTGTGACACCAGGCAGCTGCGTGGAGGGCGGCCCCGAACCTCCCCCACACAGTCAAACGTGTTCCGGAATTCTGAGTGTGGGGAGTTTCCGTCTTCGGTCTGCAGCACCCGGGATCTCCTAGGAGCCCTTCGAGTGTCTTCCCAGAGTCCCTCCCTGTGCGGGCTGCCTGGGAAAGGCGGGGGTTGGGCTGGAAAAGCAGTTAGCATCTAGTGCCTCCCCATGGACAGCGGAGGTAATTAGCGGTATTCTCCCTGCCAGGGAACACCTGTGACACCAGGCAGCTGCGTGGAGGTCGGCCCCGAACCTCCCCCACACAGTCAGCCGTGTTCCGGAATTCTGAGTGTGGGGAGGTTCCGTATTATGTCTGCAGAACCCGGGTTCACCTAGGAGCCCTTCGAGTGTCTTCCCCCAGTCCCTCACTGTGCGGGCTGCCGGGGAATGGCGGAGGTTGGGCTGGAAAAGCAGGTAGAATCTTGTGCCTCCCCATGGACAAGGGAGGTAATTAGCGGACTTCCCCCTGCCAGGGAACACCTGTGACACCAGGCAGCTGCGTGGAGGGTGGCCCCGAACCTCCCCCACACAGTCAACCGTGTTCCGGAATTCTGAGTGTGGGGAGGTTCCGTCTTCTGTCTGCAGCACCCGGGATCTCCTAGGAGCCCTTCGAGTGTCTTCCCCAAGTCCCTCCCTGTGCGGGCTGCTGGGGAAAGGTGGGGGTTGGGCTGGAAAAGCAGGTAGCATCTAGTGCCTCCCCATGGACAGGGGAGGTAATTAGCTGTGTTCCCCCTACCAGGGAACACCTGTGACACCAGGCAGCTGCGTGGAGTGCAGCCCCGAACCTCCCCCACACAGTCATCCGTGTTCCGGAATTCTGAGGGTGGGGAGGTTCCGACTTCTGTCTGCAGCACCCGGGATCTCCTAGGAGCCCTTCGAGAGTCTTCCCCGAGTCCCTCCCGGTGCGGGCAGCCGGGGAAAGGCGGGGGTTGGGCTGGAAACTCAGGTAGCATCTAGTGCCTCCCCATGGACAGGGGAGGTAATTAGCGGTCTTCCCCCTACCAGGTAACACCTGTGACACCAGGAAACCGTGTGGAGGGCGGCCCTAAACCTCCCCCACACAGTCATCCGTGTTCCGGAATTCTCAGTGTGGGGAGGTTCCGTTTTATGTCTGCAGCACCCGGTATCTACTAGGAGCCCTTCGAGAGTCTTCCCCGAGTCCCTTCCAGTGCGGGCAGCCGGGGAATGGCGGGGGTTGGGCTGGAAAAGCAGGTAGCATCTAGTGCCTCCCCATGGACAAGGGAGGTATTTAGCGGACTTCCCCCTGCCAGGGAACAACTGGGACACCAGGAAGCTGCGTGGAGTGCGGCCCTAACCTCACCCACACAGTCACACGTGTTCCGGAATTCTGAGTGTGGGGAGGTTCCGTCTTCTGTCTGCAGCACCCGGGTTCTCCTAGGAGCCATTCGAGTGTCTTCCCCCAGTCCCTCCCTGTGCGGGCTGCCGGGGAATGGCGGGGGTTGGGCTGGAAAAGCAGGTAGCATCTTGTGCCTCCCCATGGACAAGGGAGGTAATTAGCGGACTTCCCCCTGCCAGGGAACACCTGTGACACCAGGCAGCTGCGTGGAGGGCGGCCCCGAACCTCCCCCACACAGTCAGCCGTGTTCCGTAATTCTGAGAGTTTGGAGGTTCCGTCTTCTGTCTGCAGCACCCGGGATCTCCTAGGAGCCCTTCGAGATTCTTCCCCGAGTCCCTCCCGGTGCGGGCAGCCGGGGAAAGGCGGGGGTTGGGCTGGAAACTCAGGTAGCATCTAGTGCCTCCCCATGGACAGGGGAGGTAATTAGCGGTCTTCCCCCTACCAGGGAACACCTGTGACACCAGGAAACTGTGTGGAGGGCGGCCCTAAACCTCACCCACACAGTCAACTTTGTTCCGGAATTCTGAGTGTGGGGAGGGTCCGTCTTCTGTCTGCAGCACCCGGGATCTCCTAGGAGCCCTTCGAGTGTCTTCCCACATTCCCTCCCTGTGCGGGCTGCTGGGGAAAGGAGGGCGTTGTGCTGGAAACGCAGGTAGCATCTAGTGCCTCCCCATGGACAGGGGAGGTAATTAGCGGACTTCTCCCTGCCAGGGAACACCTGTGACACCAGGCAGCTGCGTGGAGGGCGGCCCCGAACCTCCCCCACACAGTCAGCCGTGTTCCGGAATTCTCAGTGTGGGGAGGTTCCGTTTTATGTCTGCAGCACCCGGGATCTACTAGGAGCCCTTCGAGAGTCTTCCCCGAGTCCCTTCCAGTGCGGGCAGCCGGGGAATGGCGGGGGTTGGGCTGGAAAAGCAGGTAGCATCTAGTGCCTCCCCATGGACATGGGAGGTAATTAGCGGACTTCCCCCTGCCAGGGAACAACTGGGACACCAGGAAGCTGCGTGGAGTGCGGCCCTAAACCTCACCCACACAGTCACACGTGTTCCGGAATTCTGAGTGTGGGGAGGTTCCGTCTTATGTCTACAGTACCCGGGTTCACCTAGGAGCCCTTCGAGTGTCTTCCCACAGTCCCTCACTGTGCGGGCTGCCGGGGAATGGCGGAGGTTGGGCTGGAAAAGCAGGTAGCATCTAGTGCCTCCCCATGGACAAGGGAGGGAATTAGCGGACTTCCCCCTGCCAGGGAACACCTGTGACACCAGGCAGCTGCGTGGAGGGCGGCCCCGAACCTCCCCCACACAGTCAGCCGTGTTCCGGAATTCTGAGTTTGGGGAGGTTCCGTCTTCTGTCTGCAGCACCCGGGATCTCCTAGGAGCCCTTCGAGTGTCTTCCCAGAGTCCCTCACTTTGCGGGCTGCCGTGGAAAGGAGGGGGTTGTGCTGGAAACGCAGGTATCATCTAGTGCCTCCTCATGGACAGCGGAGGTAATTAGCGGACTTCCACCTGCCAGGGAACACCTGTGACACCAGGCAGCTGCGTGGAGGGCGGCCCAAATCCTCCCCGACACAGTCATCCGTGTTCCGGAATTCTGAGTGTGGGGAGGTTCCGTCTTCTGTCTGCAGAACCCGGGATCTCCTAGGAGCCCTTCGAGAGTCTTCCCCGAGTCACTTCCGGTGCGGGCAGCCGGGGAAAAGCGGGGGTTGGGCTGGAAACTCAGGTAGCATCTAGTGCCTCCCCATGGACTTGGGAGGTAATTAGCGGTCTTCCCCCTACAAGGGAACACCTGTGACACCAGGAAGCTGTGTGGAGGGCGGCCCTAAACCTCACCAACACAGTCACCCGTGTTCCGGAATTATGAGTGTGGGGAGGTTCCGTCTTATGTCTGCAGATCCCGGGTTCTCCTAGGAGCCCGAGTGTCTTCAACAAGTCCCTCCCTGTGCGGGCTGCTGGGGAAAGGAGGGGGTTGGGCTGGAAAAGCAGGTAGCATCTAGTGCCTCCCCATGGACAGGGGAGGTAATTAGCGGTCTTCCCCCTACCAGGGAACACCTGTGACACCAGGAATCTGTGTGGAGTGCGGCCTTAAACCTCACCCACACAGTCAACCGTGTTCCAGAATTCTGAGTGTGGGGAGGTTCCGTCTTATGTCTGCAGCACCCGGGATTTCCTAGGAGCCCTTCGAGTGTCTTCCCCGAATCCCTCCCACTGCGGGCTGCCGGGGAAAGGCGGGGGTTGGGCTGGAAACTCATGTAGCATCTAGTGCCTTCCCATGGACAGGGGAGGTAATTAGCAGACTTCCCCCTGCCAGGGAACACCTGTGACACCAGGCAGCTGCGTGGAGGGCGGCCCCGAACCTCCCCCACACAGTCAGCCGTGTTCCGGAATTCTGAGTATGGGGAGGTTCCGTCTTATGTCTGCAGCACCCGGGTTCACCTAACAGCCCTTTGAGTGTCTTCCCCCAGTCCCTCACTGTGCGGGCTGCCGGGGAATGGCGGAGGTTGTGCTGGAAAAGCAGGTAGCATCTTGTGCCTCCCCATGGACAAGGGAGTTAATTAGCGGACTTCCCCCTGCCAGGGAACACCTGTGACACCAGGCAGCTGCGTGGAGGGCGGCCCCGAACCTCCCCCACACAGTCAGCCGTGTTCCGGAATTCTCAGTGTGGGGAGGTTCCGTTTTATGTCTGCAGCACCCGGGATCTCCTAGGAGCCCTTCGAGAGTCTTCCCCGAGTCCCTTCCAGTGCGGGCAGCCGGGGAACGGCGGGGGTTGGGCTGGAAAAGCAGGTAGCATCTAGTGCCTCCCCATGGACAAGGGAGGTATTTAGCGGACTTCCCCCTGCCAGGGAACAACTGGGACACCAGGAAGCTGCGTGGAGTGCGGCCCTAAACCTCACCCACCCAGTCACACGTGTTCCGGAATTCTGAGTGTGGGGAGGTTCCGTCTTCTGTCTGCAGCACCCGGGTTCTCCTAGGAGCCATTCGAGTGTCTTCCCCCAGTCCCTCCCTGTGCGGGCTGCCGGGGAATGGCGGGGGTTGGGCTGGAAAAGCAGGTAGCATCTAGTGCCTCCCCATGGACAAGGGAGGTAATTAGCGGACTTCCCCCTGCCAGGGAACACCTGTGACACCAGGCAGCTGCGTGGAGGGCGGCCCCGAACCTCCCCCACACAGTCAGCCGTGTTCCGGAATTCTGAGTTTGGGGAGGTTCCGTCTTCTGTCTGCAGCACCCGGGATCTCCTAGGAGCCCTTCGAGTGTCTTCCCAGAGTCCCTCACTTTGCGGGCTGCCGTGGAAAGGAGGGGGTTGTGCTGGAAACGCAGGTATCATCTAGTGCCTCCTCATGGACAGCGGAGGTAATTAGCGGACTTCCACCTGCCAGGGAACACCTTTGACACCAGGCAGCTGCGTGGAGGGCGGCCCAAAACCTCCCCGACACAGTCATCCGTGTTCCGGAATTCTGAGTGTGGGGAGGTTCCGTCTTCTGTCTGCAGAACACGGGATCTCCTAGGAGCCCTTCGAGAGTCTTCCCCGAGTCACTTCCGGTGCGGGCAGCCGGGGAAAAGCGGGGGTTGGGCTGGAAACTCAGGTAGCATCTAGTGCCTCCCCATGGACTTGGGAGGTAATTAGCGGTCTTCCCCCTACAAGGGAACACCTGTGACACCAGGAAGCTGTGTGGAGGGCGGCCCTAAACCTCACCAACACAGTCACCCGTGTTCCGGAATTATGAGTGTGGGGAGGTTCCGTCTTATGTCTGCAGATCCCGGGTTCTCCTAGGAGCCCGAGTGTCTTCAACAAGTCCCTCCCTGTGCGGGCTGCTGGGGAAAGGAGGGGGTTGGGCTGGAAAAGCAGGTAGCATCTAGTGCCTCCCCATGGACAGGGGAGGTAATTAGCGGTCTTCCCCCTACCAGGGAACACCTGTGACACCAGGAATCTGTGTGGAGGGCGGCCTTAAACCTCACCCACACAGTCAACCGTGTTCCGGAATTCTGAGTGTGGGGAGGTTCCGTCTTATGTCTGCAGCACCCGGGATCTCCTAGGAGCCCTTCGAGTGTCTTCCCCGAATCCCTCCCACTGCGGGCTGCCGGGGAAAGGCGGGGGTTGGGCTGGAAACTCAGGTAGCATCTAGTGCCTTCCCATGGACAGGGGAGGTAATTAGCAGACTTCCCCCTGCCAGGGAACACCTGTGACACCAGGCAGCTGCGTGGAGGGCGGCCCCGAACCTCCCCCACACAGTCAGCCGTGTTCCGGAATTCTGAGTATGGGGAGGTTCCGTCTTATGTCTGCAGCACCCGGGTTCACCTAAGAGCCCTTTGAGTGTCTTCCCCCAGTCCCTCACTGTGCGGGCTGCCGGGGAATGGCGGAGGTTGTGCTGGAAAAGCAGGTAGCATCTTGTGCCTCCCCATGGACATGGGAGTTAATTAGCGGACTTCCCCCTGCCAGGGAACACCTGTGACACCAGGCAGCTGCGTGGAGGGCGGCCCCGAACCTCCCCCACCCAGTCAACCGTGTTCAGGAATTCTGAGTGTGGGGAGGTTCCGTCTTCTGTCTGTAGCACCCGGGATCTCCTAGGGACCCTTCGAGTGTCTTCCCAGAATCCCTCCCTGAGCGGGCTGCCTGGGAATGGATGGGGTTGTGCTGGAAACGCAGGTAGCATCTAGTGCCTCCCCATGGACAGGGGAGGTAATTAGCGGACTTCCACCTGCCAGGGAACACCTGTGACACCAGGCAGCTGCATGGAGTGCGGCCCCGAACCTCCCCCGCACAGTCATCCGTGTTCCGGAATTCTGAGTGTGGGGAGGTTCCGTCTTCTGTCTACAGCACCCGGGTTCTCCTAGGAGCCCTTCGAGAGTCTTCCCCGAGTCACTCCCAGTGCGGGCAGCCGGGGAAAGGCGGGGGTTGGGCTGGAAACTCAGGTAGCATCTAGTGCCTCCCCATGGACAGGGGAGGTAATTAGCGGTCTTCCCCCTACCAGGGAACACCTGTGACACCAGGAAGCTGTGTGGAGGGCGGCCCTAAACCTCACCCACACAGTCACCCGTGTTCCGGAATTCTGAGTGTGGGGAGGTTCCGTCTTATGTCTGCAGCACCCGGGTTCTCCTAGGAGCCCTTCGAGTGTCTTCCCCAAGTCCCTCCCTGTGCGGGTTGCTGAGGAAAGGAGGGGATTGGGCTGGAAAAGCAGGTAGCATCTAGTGCCTCCCCATGGACAGGGGAGGTAATTAGCGATCTTCCCCCTACCAGGGAACACCTGTGACACCAGGAACCTGCGTGGAGGGCGTCCCTAAACCTCACCCACACAGTCACCCGTGTTCCTGAATTCTGTGTGTGGGGAGGTTCCGTCTTATGTCTGCAGCACCCGGGTTCTCCAAGGAGCCAATCGAGTGTCTTCCCCAAGTCCCTCCCTGTGCGGGCTGCTGGGGAAAGTCGTGGGTTGGGCTGCAAAAGCAGGTAGCATCTAGTGCCTCCCCATGGACAAGGGAGGTAATTAGCGGAATTCCACCTGCCAGGGAACACCTGTGACACAAGGCAGCTGCGTGGAGGGCGGCCCGGGACCTCCCCCACACAGTCATCCGTGTTCCGGAATTCTGAGTGTGGGGAGGTTCCGTCTTCTGTCTGCAGCACCCGGGATCTCCTAGGAGCCCTTCGAGAGTCTTCCCCGAGTAACTCACTGTGCGGGCAGCCGGGAAAGGTGGGGGTTGGGCTGGAAACTCAGGTAGCTTCTATTGACTCCCCATGGACAGGGGAGGTAATTAGCGGACTTCCACCTGCCAGGGAACACCTGTGACACAAGGCAGCTCCGTGGAGGGCGGCCCTAAACCTCACCCAAACAGTCACCCGTGTTCCGGAATTCTGAGTGTGGGGTGGTTCCGTCTTATGTCTGCAGCACCCGGGTTCCCCTAGGAGCCCTTCGAGTGTCTTCCCCAAGTCCCTCCCAGTGCGGGCACCCGGGGAACGGCGGGGGTTGGGCTGGAAAAGCAGGTAGCATCTTGTGCCTCCCCATGGACAAGGGAGGTAATTAGCGGACTTCCCCCTCCCAGGGAACACCTGTGACTCCACGCAGCTGCGTGGAGGGCGGCCACGAACCTCCCCCACACAGTCAGCCGTGTTCCGGAATTCTGAGTGTGGGGAGGTTCCGTCTTATGTCTGCAGTACCCGGATTCACCTAGGAGCCCTTCGAGTATCTTCCCCCAGTCCCTCACTGTGCGGGCTGCTGGGGAATAGCGGAGGTTGGGCTGGAAAAGCAGGTAGAATCTTGTGCCTCCCCATGGAGAAGGGAGGTAATTAGCGGACTTCACCCTGCCAGGGAACACCTGTGACACCAGGCAGCTGCGTGGAGGGCGGCCCCGAAACTCCCCCACACGGTCAACCGTGTTCCGGAATTCTGAGTTTGGGGAGGTTCCGTCTTCTGTCTGCAGCACCCGGGATCTCCTAGGAGCCCTTCGAGTGTCTTCCCAGAGTCCCTCCCTGTGCGGGCTGCCGGGGAAAGGAGGGGGTTGTGCTGGAAACGCAGGTAGCATCTAGTGCCTCCCCATGGACAGGGGAGGTAATTAGCGGAATTCCACCTGCCAGGGAACATCTGTGACACCAGGCAGCTGCGTGGAGGGCGGCCCCGAACCTCCCCCACACAGTCAACCTTGTTCCGGAATTCTGAGTGTGGGGAGGTTCCGTCTTCTGTCTGCAGCACCCGGGATCTCCTAGGAGCCCTTCGAGTGTCTTCCCAGAGTCCCTCCCTCTGCGGGCTGCCGGGGAAAGGAGGGGGTTGTGCTGAAACGCAGGTAGCATCTAGTGCCTCCCCATGGACAGGGGAGGTAATTAGCGGACTTCCACCTGCCAGGGAACACTTGTGACACAAGGCAGCTGCGTGGAGGGCGGCCCCGAACCTCCCACACACAGTCATCCGTGTTCCGGAATTCTGAGTGTGGGGAGGTTCCGTCTCTGTCTGCAGCACCCGGGATCTCCTAGGAGCCCTTCGAGAGTCTTCCCCGAGTCACTTCCGGTGCGGGCAGCCGGGGAAAGGCGGGGGTTGGGCTGGAAACTCAGGTAGCATCTAGTGCCTCCCCATGGACAAGGGAGGTAATTAGCGGACTTCCCCCTACCAGGGAACACCTGTGACACCAGGAAGCTGTGTGGAGGGCGGCCCTAAACCTCACCCACACAGTCACCCGTGTTCCGGAATTCTGAGTGTGGGGAGGTTCCGTCTTATGTCTGCAGCACCCGGGTTCTCCTAGGAGCCCTTCGAGTGTCTTCCCAAAGTCCCTCCCTGTGCGGGCTGCTGGGGAAAGGAGGGGGTTGGGCTGGAAAAGCAGGTAGCATCTAGTGCCTCCCCATGGACAGGGGAGGTAATTAGCGGTCTTACCCCTACCAGGGAACACCTGAGACACCAGGAAGCTGTGTGGAGGGCGGCCCTAAACCTCACCCA
The DNA here is from genome assembly GCF_048773025.1 of Camelus bactrianus. Classification (NCBI taxonomy): domain Eukaryota; kingdom Metazoa; phylum Chordata; class Mammalia; order Artiodactyla; family Camelidae; genus Camelus; species Camelus bactrianus. The sequence continues at coordinate 6,516,866 of NW_027413957.1, read as the reverse complement.
CACAGTCACACGTGTTCCGGAATTCTGAGTGTGGGGAGGTTCCGTCTTATGTCTGCAGCATCCGGGATCTCCTAGGAGCCCTTCGAGAGTCTTCCCTGAGTCCCTCCAAGTCCGGGCAGCCGGGGAACTGCGGGGGTTGTGCTGGAAATGCAGGTAGCATCTAGTGCCTCCCCATGGACAAGGGAGGTAATTAGCGGAGTTCCCCCTGCCAGGGAACACCTGTGACACCAGGCAGCTGCGTGGAGGGCGGCCACGAACTTCCCCCACACAGTCAACCGTGTTCCGGAATTCTGAGTGTGGGGAGGATCCGTCTTCTGTCTGCAACACCCGGGATCTCCTAGGAGCACTTCGAGTGTCTTCCCAGAGTCCCTCCCTGTGCGAGCTTCCGGGGAAAGTAGGGGGTTGTGCTGGAAACGCAGGTAGCATCTAGTGCCTCCCCATGGACAGGGGAGGTAATTAGCGGACTTCCACCTGCCGGGGAACACCTGTGACACAAGGCAGCTGCGTGGAGGGCGGCCCCGAACCTCCCCCACACTGTCATCCGTGTTCCGGAATTCTGAGTGTGGGGAGGTTCCGTCTTCTGTCTGCAGCACCCGGGATCTCCTAGGAGCCCTTCGAGAGTCTTCCCCGAGTCACTCCCATTGCGGGTAGCCGGGGAAAGGCGGGGGTTGGGCTGGAAACTCAGGTAGCATCTAGTGCTTCCCCATGGACAGGGGAGGTAATTAGCGGTATTCCCCCTACCAGGGAACACCTGTGACACCAGGAAGCTGTGTGGAGGGCGGCCTTAATCCTCACCCACACAGTCACCCGTGTTCCGGAATTCTGAGTGTGGGGAGGTTCCGTCTTATGTCTGCAGCACCCGGGTTCTCCTAGGAGCCCTTCGAGTGTCTTCCCCCAGTCCCTCCCTGTGCGGGCTGCTGGGGAAAGGAGGGGGTTGTGCTGGAAAAGCAGGTAGCATCTAGTGCCTCCCCATGGACAGGGGAGGTAATTAGCGGTCTTCCCCCTACCAGGGAACACCTGTGACACCAGGCAGCTGCGTGGAAGGCGGCCACGAACCTTCCCCACACAGTCAGCCGTGTTCCGGAATTCTGTGTGTGGGGAGGTTCCGTCTTATGTCTGCAGCACCCTGGATCTCCTAGGAGCCCTTCGAGAGTCTTCCCCGAGTCCCTCCCAGTGCGGGCAGCCAGGGAAAGGCGGGGGTTGGGCTGGAAACGCAGGTAGCATCTAGTGCCTCCCCATGGACAAGGGAGGTAATTAGCGGACTTCCACCTGCCAGGGAACACCTGTGACAAAAGGCAGCTGCGTGGAGGGCGGCCCCGAACCTCCCCCACACAGTCAGCCGTGTTCCGGAATTCTGAGTGTGGGGAGGTTCCGTCTTCTGTCTGCAGCACCCGGGATCTCCTAGGAGCCCTTCGAGTGTCTTCCCAGAGTCCCTCCATATGCGGGCTGCCTGGGAAAGGAGGGGGTTGTGCTGGAAACGCAGGTAGCATCTAGTGCCTCCCCATGGACAGGGGAGGTAATTAGCGGACTTCCACCTGCCAGGGAACACCTGTGACACCAGGCAGCTGCGTGGAGGGCGGCCCCGATCCTCCCCAACACAGTCAGCCGTGTTCCGGAATTCTGAGTGTGGGGAGGTTCCGTCTTATGTCTGCAGCACCCGGGTTCTCCTAGGAGCCCTTCGAGTGTCTTCCCCAAGTCCCTCCCTGTGCGGGTTGCTGAGGAAAGGAGGGGGTTGGGCTGGAAAAGCAGGTAGCATCTAGTGCCTCCCCATGGACAGGGGAGGTAATTAGCGGTCTTCCCCCTACCAGGGAACACCTGTGACACCAGGAAGCTGCGTGGAGGGCGTCCCTAAACCTCACCCACACAGTCACCCGTGTTCCGGAATTCTGTGTGTGGGGAGGTTCCGTCTTATGTCTGCAGCACCCGGGTTCTCCAAGGAGCCCATCGAGTGTCTTCCCCAAGTCCCTCACTGTGCGGGCTGCTGGGGAATAGCGGAGGTTGGGCTGGAAAAGCAGGTAGCATCTTGTGCCTCCCCATGGACAAGGGAGGTAATTAGCGGACTTCCCCCTGCCAGGGAACACCTGTGACACCAGGCAGCTGCGTGGAGGGCGGCCCCGAAACTCCCCCACACAGTCAACCGTGTTCCGGAATTCTGAGTTTGGGGAGGTTCCGTCTTCTGTCTGCAGCACCCGGGATCTCCTAGGAGCCCTTCGAGTGTCTTCCCAGAGTCCCTCCCTGTGCGGGCTGCCGGGGAAAGGAGGGGGTTGTGCTGGAAACGCAGGTAGCATCTAGTGCCTCCCCATGGACAGGGGAGGTAATTAGCGGAATTCCACCTGCCAGGGAACATCTGTGACACCAGGCAGCTGCGTGGAGGGCGGCCCCGAAACTCCCCCACACAGTCAACCGTGTTCCGGAATTCTGAGTGTGGGGAGGTTCCGTCTTCTGTCTGCAGCACCCGGGATCTCCTAGGAGCCCTTCGAGTGTCTTCCCAGAGTCCCTCCCTCTGCGGGCTGCCGGGGAAAGGAGGGGGTTGTGCTGAAACGCAGGTAGCATCTAGTGCCTCCCCATGGACAAGGGAGGTAATTAGCGGACTTCCACCTGCCTGGGAACACCTGTGACACAAGTCAGCTGCGTGGAGGGCGGCCCCGAACCTCCCCCACACAGTCATTCGTGTTCCGGAATTCTGAGTGTGGGGAGGTTCCGTCTTCTGTCTGCAGCACCCGGGATCTCCTAGGAGCCCTTCGAGAGTCTTCCCCGAGTCACTTCCGGTGCGGGCAGCCGGGGAAAGGCGGGGGTTGGGCTGGAAACTCTGGTAGCATCTAGTGCCTCCCCATGGACAGGGGAGGTAATTAGCGGTCTTCCCCCTACCAGGGAACACCTGTGACACCAGGAAGCTGTGTGGAGGGCGGCCCTAAACCTCACCCACACAGTCACCCGTGTTCCGGAATTCTGAGTGTGGGGAGGTTCCGTCTTATGTCTGCAGCACCCGGGTTCTCCTAGGAGCCCTTCGAGTGTCTTCCCAAAATCCCTCCCTTTGCGGGCTGCTGGGGAAAGGAGGGGGTTGGGCTGGAAAAGCAGGTAGCATCTAGTGCCTCCCCATGGACAGGGGAGGTAATTAGCGGTCTTACCCCTACCAGGGAACACCTGAGACACCAGGAAGCTGTGTGGAGGGCGGCCCTAAACCTCACCCACACAGTCACCCGTGTTCCGGAATTCTGAGTGTGGGGAGGTTCCGTCTTATGTCTGCAGCATTCGGGATCTCCTAGGAGCCATTCGAGAGTCTTCCCTGAGTCCCTCCAAGTCCGGGCAGCCGGGGAACTGCGGGGGTTGGGCTGGAAATGCAGGTAGCATCTAGTGCCTCCCCATGGACAAGGGAGGTAATTAGCGGAGTTCCCCCTGCCAGGGAACACCTGTGACACCAGGCAGCTGCGTGGAGGGCGGCCACGAACTTCCCCCACACAGTCAACCGTGTTCCGGAATTCTGAGTGTGGGGAGGTTCCGTCTTCTGTCTGCAGCACCCGGGATCTCCTAGGAGCCCTTCGAGTGTCTTCCCAGAGTCCCTCCCTGTGCGAGCTTCCGGGGAAAGTAGGGGGTTGTGCTGGAAACGCAGGTAGCATCTAGTGCCTCCCCATGGACAGGGGAGGTAATTAGCGGACTTCCACCTGCCGGGGAACACCTGTGACAAAAGGCAGCTGCGTGGAGGGCGGCCCCGAACCTCCCCCACACTGTCATCAGTGTTCCGGAATTCTGAGTGTGGGGAGGTTCCGTCTTATGTCTGCAGCACCCGGGTTCTCCTAGGAGCCCTTCGAGTGTCTTCCCCCAGTCCCTCCCTGTGCGGGCTGCTGGGGAAAGGAGGGGGTTTTGCTGGAAAAGCAGGTAGCATCTAGTGCCTCCCCATGGACAGGGGAGGTAATTAGCGGTCTTCCCCCTACCAGGGAACACCTGTGACACCAGGCAGCTGCGTGGAGGGCGGCCCCGAACCTTCCCCACACAGTCAGCCGTGTTCCGGAATTCTGAGTGTGGGGAGGTTCCGTCTTATGTCTGCAGCACCCTGAATCTCCTAGGAGCCCTTCGAGAGTCTTCCCCGAGTCCCTCCCAGTGCGGGCAGCCAGGGAAAGGCGGGGGTTGGGCTGGAAACGCAGGTAGCATCTAGTGCCTCACCATGGACAAGGGAGGTAATTAGCGGACTTCCACCTGCCAGGGAACACCTGTGACAAAAGGCAGCTCCGTGGAGGGCGGCCCCGAACCTCCCCCACACAGTCAGCTGTGTTCCGGAATTCTGAGTGTGGGGAGGTTTCGTCTTCTGTCTGCAGCACCCGGGTTCTACTAGGAGCCTTTCGAGTGTCTTCCCCCAGTCCCTATCTGTGCGGGCTGCCGGGGAAAGGAGGGGGTTGTGCTGGAAACGCAGGTAGCATCTAGTGCCTCCCCATGGTTAGGGGAGGTAATTAGCGGACTTCCACCTGCCAGGGAACACCTGTGACACCAGGCAGCTGCGTGGAGGGCGGCCCCGAACCTCCCCCACACAGTCAGCCGTGTTCCGGAATTCTGAGTGTGGGGAGGTTCCGTCTTCTGTCTGCAGCACCCGGTATCTCCTAGGAGCCCTTCGAGAGTCTTCCCCGAGTCCCTCCCAGTGCGGGCAGCCGGGAAAAGGCGAGGGTTTTGCTGGAAACTCAGGTAGCATCTAGTGCCTCCCCATGGACAGGGGAGGTAATTAGCGGTCTTCCCCCTACCAGGGAACACCTGTGACACCAGGAAGCTGTGTGGAGGGCGGCCCTAAACCTCACCCACACAGTCACCCGTGTTCCGGAATTCTGAGTGTGGGGAGGTTCCGTCTTCTGTCTGCAGCACCCAGGATCTCCTAGGAGCCCTTCGAGTGTCTTCCCAGAGTCCCTCCCTGTGCGGGCTGCCGGGGAAAGGAGGGGGTTTTGCTGGAAAAGCAGGTTGCATCTAGTGACTCCCCATGGACATGGGAGGTAATTAGCGGAATTCCCCCTGCCAGGGAACACCTGTGACACCAGGCAGCTGCGTGGAGGGCGGCCCCGAACCTCCCCCACAAAGTCAGCCGTGTTCCGGAATTCTGCATGTGGGGAGGTTCCGTCTACTGTCTGCAGCACCCGGGATCTCCTAGGAGCCCTTCGTGTGTCTTCCCCGAATCCCTCCCACTGCGGGCTGCCAGGGAAAGGCGGGGGATGGGCTGGAAAATCAGGTAGCATCTAGTGCCTCCCCATGGACAGGGGAGGTAATTAACGGACTTCTCCCTGCCAGGGAACACCTGTGACACCAGGCAGCTGCGTGGAGGGCGGCCCCGAACCTCCCCCACACAGTCAGCCGTGTTCCGGAATTCTGAGTGTGGGGAGGTTCCGTCTTATGTCTGCAGAACCCGGGATCTCCTAGGAGCCCTTCGAGTGTCTTCCCAGAGTCCCTCACTTTGCGGGCTGCCAGGGAAAGGAGGGGGTTGTGCTGGAAACGCAGGTAGAATCTAGGGCCTCCCCATGGACAGGGGAGGTAATTAGCGGACTTCCAACTGCCAGGGAACACCTGTGACACCAGGAAGCTGCGTGGAGTGCGGCCCTAAACCTCCCCAACACAGTCACACGTGTTTCAAATTCTGAGTGTGAGGATTTTCCGTCTTCTGTCTGCAGCACCCGGGATCTCCTAGGAGCCCTTCGAGAGTCTTCCCCGAGTCCCTCCCAGTGCGGGCAGCCGGGAAAAGGCGGGGGTTGGGCTGGAAACTCAGGTAGCATCTAGTGCCTCCCCATGGACAGGGGAGGTAATTAGCGGTCTTCCCCCTACCAGGGAACACCTCTGACACCAGGAAGCTGTGTGGAGGGCGGCCCTAAACCTCACCCACACAGTCACCCGTGTTCCGGAATTCTGAGTGTGGGGAGGTTCCGTCTTCTATCTGCAGCACCCAGGATCTCCTAGGAGCCCTTCGAGTGTCTTCCCAGAGTCCCTCCCTGTGCGGGCTGCCGGGGAAAAAGGGGGTTGTGCTGGAAACGGAGGTAGCATCTAGTGCCTCCCCATGGACAGGGGAGGTAATTAGAGGACTTCCCCCTACCAGGGAACACCTGTGACACCAGGCAGCTGTGTGGAGGGCGGCCCCGAAAATTCCCCACACAGTCAGACGTGTTCCGGAATTCTGAGTGTGGGGAGGTTTCGTCTTATGTCTGCAGCACCCGGGATCTCCTAGAAGCCATTCGAGAATCTTCTCCGAGTCCCTCACAGTGCGGGCAGCCAGGGAAAGGCTGGGGTTGGGCTGGAAACGCAGGTAGCATCTAGTGCCTCCCCATGGACAGGGGAGGTAATTAGCGGAATTCCCCCTGCCAGGGAACACCTGTGACACCAGGCAGCTGCGTGGTGTGCGGCCCCGAACCTCCCCCACACAGTCAGCCGTGTTCCGGATTTCTGAGTGTGGGGAGGTTCCGTCTTCTGTCTGCAGCACCCGGGATCTCCTAGGAGCCCTTCGAGTGTCTTCGCAGAGTCCCTCCCTGTGCGGGCTGCCGGGGAAAGAGGGGGTTGTGCTGGAAACGCAGGTAGCATCTAGTGCCTCCCCATGGACAGGGGAGGTAATTAGCGGACTTCCCCCTGCCAGGGAACACCTGTGACACCAGGCAGCTGCGTGGAGGGCGGCCCCGAACCTCCCCCACACAGTCAGCCTTGTTCCGGAATTCTGAGTGTGGGGAGGTTCCATCTTCTGTCTGCAGCACCCGGGTTTTCCTAGGAGCCTTTCGAGTGTCTTCCCCCAGTCCCTCCCTGTGCGGGCTGCCGGGGAAAGGAGGGGGTTGTGCTGGAAAAACAGGTAGCATCTAGTGACTCCCCATGGACATGGGAGGTAATTAGCGGACTTCCCCCTGCCAGGGAACACCTGTGACACCAGGCAGCTGCGTGGAGGGCGGCCCCGAACCTCCCCCACACAGTCAGCCGTGTTCCGGAATTCTGAGTGTGGGGAGGTTCCGTCTACTGTCTGCAGCTCCCGGGATCTCCTAGGAGCCCTTCGAGTGTCTTCCCAGAATCCATCCCACTGCGGGCTGCCAGGGAAAGGCGGGGGATGTGCTGGAAACTCAGGTAGCATCTAGTGCCTCCCCATGGACAGGGGAGTTAATTAGCGGAATTCTCCCTGCCAGGGAACACCTGTGACACCAGGCAGCTGCGTGGTGTGCTGCCCCGAACCTCCCCCACATAGTCAGCCGTGTTCCGGAATTCTGAGTGTGGGGAGGTTCCGTCTTCTGTCTGCAGCACCCGGGATCTCCTAGAAGCCCTTCGAGTGTCTTCCCAGAGTCCCTCCCTGTGCTGGCTGCCGGGGAAAGGAGGGTGTTGTGCTGGAAACGCAGGTAGCATCTAGTGCCTCCCCATGGACTGGGGAGGTTATTAGCGGACTTCCACCTGCCAGGGAACACCTGTGACACCAGGCAGCTGCGTGGAGGGCGGCCCCGAACCTCCCCCACACAGTCAGCCGTGTTCCGGAATTCTGAGTGTGGGGAGGTTCCGTCTTCTGTCTGCAGCACCCGGGATCTCCTAGGAGCCCTTCGAGAGTCTTCCCAGAGTCCCTCCCAGTGCGGGAAGCCGGGGAACTGCGGGGGTTGGGCTGGAAAAGCAGGTAGCATCTAGTGCCTCCCCATGGACAAGGGAGGTAATTAGCGGACTTCCCCCTGCCAGGGAACAACTGTGACACTAGGAAGCTGTGTGGAGGGCGGCCCTTAACCTCACCCACACAGTCACCCGTGTTCCGGAATTCTGAGTGTGGGGAGGTTCCGTCTTATGTCTGCAGCAACCGGGTTCCCCTAGGAGCCCTTCGAGTGTCTTCCCCAAGTCCCTCACTGTGCGGGCTGCTGGGGAAAGGAGGGGGTTGGGCTGGAAAAGCAGGTAGCATCTAGTGCCTCCCCATGGACAGGGGAGGTAATTAGCGGTCTTCCCCCTACCAGGGAACACCTGTGACAACAGGAAGCTGTGTGGAGGGCGGCCCTAAACCTCACCCACACAGTCACCCGTGTTCCGGAATTCTGAGTGTGGGGAGGTTCCGTCTTCTCTCTGCAGCACCCGGGTTCTCCTAGGAGCCTTTCGAGTGTCTTCCCCCAGTCCCTCCCTGTGCGGGCTGCCGGGGAAAGGAGGGGGTTGTGCTGGAAACGCAGGTAGCATCTAATGCCTCCCCATGGACAGGGGAGGTAATTAGCGGACTTCCACCTGCCAGGGAACACCTGTGACACCAGGCAGCTGCGTGGAGGGCGGCCCCGGACCTCCCCCACACAGTCAAACGTGCTTCGGAATTCTGAGTGTGGGGAGGTTCCGACTTCTGTCTGCAGAACCCGGGATCTCCTAGGAGCCCTTCGAGAGTCTTCCCCGAGTCACTACCGGTGCGGGCAGCCGGGGAAAGGCGGGGGTTGGGCTATAAATTCAGGTAGCATCTAGTGCCTCCCCATGGAGAAGGGAGGTAATTAGCGGTCTTCCCCCTACCAGGGAACACCTGTGACACCAGGAAGCTGTGTGGAGGGCGGCCCTAAACCTCACCCACACAGTCACCCGTGTTCCGGAATTCTGAGTGTGGGGAGGTTCCGTCTTATGTCTGCAGCACCCGGGTTCTCCTAGGAGCCCTTCGAGTGTCTTCCCCAATTCCCTCCCTGTGCGGGCTGCTGGGGAAAGGAGGGGGTTTGGCTGGAAAAGCAGGTAGCATCTAGTGCCTCTCCTTGGACAGGGGATGTAATTAGCTGTCTTCCCCCTACCAGGGAACACCTGTGACACCAGGCAGCTGCGTGGAGTGCGGCCCCGAACCTCCCCCACACAGTCATCCGTGTTCCGGAATTCTGAGTGTGGGGAGGTTCCGTCTTATGTCTGCAGCACCCGGGATCTCCTAGGAGCCCTTCGAGAGTCTTCCCCGAGTCCCTCCCAGTGCGGGCAGCCAGGGAAATGCGGGGGTTGGGCTGGAAACGCAGGTAGCATCTAGTGCCTCCCCATGGACATTGGAGGTAATTAGCGGACTTCCCCCTGCCAGAGAACACATGTGACACCAGGCAGCTGCGTGGAGGGCGGCCCCGAACCTCCCCCACACAGTCAACCGTGTTCCGGAATTCTGAGTGTGGGGAGGTTCCGTCTTCTGTCTGCAGCACCCGGGATCTCCTAGGAGACCTTCGAGTGTCTTCCCAGAGTCCCTCCCTGTGCGGGCTGCCGGGGAAAGGAGGGGGTTGTGCTGGAAACGCAGGTAGCATCTAGTGCCTCCCCATGGACAGGGGAGGTAATTAGCGGACTTCCACCTGCCAGGGAACACCTGTGACACCAGGCAGCTGCGTGGAGGGCGGCCCCGAACCTCCCCCACACAGTCAGCCGTGTTCCGGTATTCTGAGTGTGGGGAGGTTCCGTCTTATGTCTGCAGCACCCGGGATCTCCTAGGAGCCCTTCGAGAGTCTTCCCCGAGTCCCTCCCAGTGCGGGCAGCCGGGGAACTGCGGGGGTTGGGCTGGAAAAGCAGGTAGTATCTAGTGCCTCCCCATGGACAATGTAGGTAATTAGCGGACTTCCCCCTGCCAGGGAACAACTGTGACACCAGGAAGCTGTGTGGAGTGCGGCCCTAAACCTCACCCACACAGTCACCCGTGTTCCGGAATTCTGAGTGTGGGGAGGTTCCGTCTTATGTCTGCAGCACCCGGGTTCTCCTAGGAGCCCTTCGAGGGTCTTCCCCAAGTCCCTCACTGTGCGGGCTGCTGGGGAAAGGAGGGGGTTGGGATGGAAAATCAGGTAGCATCTAGTGCCTCCCCATGGACAGGGGATGTAATTAGCTGTCTTCCCCCTACCAGGGAACACCTGTGACACCAGGCAGCTCCGTGGAGTGCGGCCCCGAACCTCCCCCACACAGTCACCCGTGTTCCGGAATTCTGAGTGTAGGGAGGTTCCGTATTCTGTCTGCAGCACCCGGGATCTCCTAGGAGCCCTTCGAGTGTCTTCCCAGAGTCCCTCCCTGTGCGGGCTGCCGGGGAAAGGAGGGGGTTGTACTGGAAACGCAGGTAGCATCTAGTGCCTCCCCATGGACATGGGAGGTAATTAGCGGACTTCCCCCTGCCAGGGAACACCTGTGACACCAGGCAGCTGCGTGGAGGGCGGCCCCGAACCTTCCCCACACTGTCAGCCGTGTTCCGGAATTCTGAGTGTGGGGAGGTTCCGTCTTCTGTCTGCAGCACCCGGGATCTCCTATGAGCCCTTCGAGTGTCTTCCCAGAGTCCCTCCCTATGCTGGCTGCCGGGGAAAGGAGGGGGTTTTGCTGGAAATGCAGGTAGCATCTAGTGCCTCCCCATGGACAGGGGAGGTAATTAGCGGACTTCCACCTGCCAGGGAATACCTGTGACACCAGGCAGCTGCGTGGAGGGCGGCCCCGAACCTCCCCCACACAGTCAGCCGTGTTCCGGAATTCTGAGTGTGGGGAGGTTCCGTCTTATGTCTGCAGCACCCGGGATCTCCTAGGAGCCCTTCGTGAGTCTTCCCCAAGTTCCCCCCAGTGCGGGCAGCCGGGGAACTGCGGGGGTTGGGCTGGAAAAGCAGGTAGCATCTAGTGCCTCCCCATGGACAAGGGAGGTAATTAGCGGACTTCCCCCTGCCAGGGAACAACTGTGAAACCAGGAAACTCTGTGGAGGGCGGCCATAAACCTCACCCACACAGTCACCCGTGTTCCGGAATTCTGAGTGTGGGGAGGTTCCGTCTTATGTCTGCAGCACCCGGGTTCTCCTAGGAGCCCTTCGAGTGTCTTCCACAAGTCCCTCCCTGTGCGGGCTGCTGGGGAAAGGAGGGGGTTGGGCTGGAAAAGCAGGTAGCATCTAGTGCCTCCCCATGGACAGGGGATGTAATTAGCTGTCTTCCCCCTACCAGGGAACACCTGTGACACCAGGCAGCTGCGTGGTGTGCGGCCCCGAACCTCCCCCACACAGTCACCCGTGTTCCGGAATTATGAGTGTGGGGAGGTTCCGTCTTATGTTTGCAGCACCCGGGATCTCCTAGGAGCCCTTCGAGATTCTTCCCCGAGTCCCTCTCTGTGCGGGCAGCCGGGGAACGGCGGGGGTTGGCCTGGAAAAGCAGGTAGCATCTAGTGCCTCCCCATGGACAAGGGAGGTAATTAGCGGACTTCCCCCTGCCAGGGAACAACTGTGACACCAGGAAGCTGCGTGGAGTGCGGCCCTGAACCTCACCCACACAGTCACACGTGTTCCGGAATTCTGATTGTGGGGTGGTTCCGTCTTCTGTCTGCAGCACCCGGGATCTCCTAGGAGCCCTTCGAGTGTCTTCCCAGAGTCCCTCCCTGTGCGGGCTGCCGGGGAAAGGAGGGGGTTTTGCTGGAAACGCAGGTAGAATCTAGTGCCTCCCCATGGACAGGGGAGGTAATTTAGCGGACTTCCACCTGCCGGGGAACACCTGTGACACAAGGCAGCTGCGTGGAGGGCGGCCCCGAACCTCCCCCACACAGTCATCCGTGTTCCGGAATTCTGAGTGTGGGGAGGATCCGTCTTCTGTCTGCAGCACCCGGGATATCCTAGGAGCCCTTCGAGAGTCTTCCCCGAGTCACTCCCGGTGCGGGCAGCCGGGGAAAGTCGGAGGTTGGGCTGGAAACTCAGGTAGCATCTAGTGCCTCCCCATGGACAGGGGAGGTAATTAGCGGTCTTCCCCCTACCAGGGAACACCTGTGACACCAGGAAGCTGTGTGGAGGGCGGCCCTAAACCTCACCCACACAGTCACCCTTGTTCTGGAATTCTGAGTGTGGGGAGGTTCCGTCTTATGTCTGCAGCACCCGGGATCTCCTAGGAGCCCTTCGAGTGTCTTCCCCAAGTCCCTCCCTGTGCGGGCTGCTGGGGAAAGGAGGGGGTTGGGCTGGAAAATCAGGTAGCATCTAGTGCCTCTCCATGGACAGGGGATGTAATTAGCTGTCTTCCCCCTACCAGGGAACACCTGTGAAACCAGGCAGCTGCGTGGAGTGCGGCCCCGAACCTCCCCACACAGTCACCCGTGTTCCGGAATTCTGAGTGTGGGGAGGTTCCGTATTCTGTCTGCAGCACCCGGGATCTCCTAGGAGCCCTTCGAGAGTCTTCCCCGAGTCCCTCCCAGTGCGGGCAGCCAGGAAAATGCGGGGGTTGGGCTGGAAACGCAGGTAGCATCTAGTGCCTCCCCATGGACAGGGGAGGTAATTAGCGGACATCCCCCTGCCAGGGAACACATGTGACACCAGGCAGCTGCGTGGAGGGCGGCCCCGAACCTCCACCACACAGTCAACCGTGTTCCGGAATTCTGAGTGTGGGGAGGTTCCGTCTTCTGCCTGCAGCACCCGGGATCTCCTAGGAGCCCTTCGAGTGTCTTCCCAGAGTCCCTCCCTGTGCGGGCTGCCGGGGAAAAGAGGGGGTTGTGCTGGAAACGCAGGTAGCATCTAGTGCCTCACCATGGACAGGGGAGGTAATTAGCGGACTTCCACCTGCCAGGGAACACCTGTGACAGCAGGCAGCTGCGTGGAGGGCGGCCCCGAACCTCCCCCACACAGTCAGCCGTGTTCCGGTATTCTGAGTGTGGGGAGGTTCCGTCTTATGTCTGCAGCACCCGGGATCTCCTAGGAGCCCTTCGAGAGTCTTACCCGAGTCCCTCCCAGTGCGGGCAGCCGGGGAACTGCGGGGGTTGTGCTGGAAAAGCAGGTAGCATCTAGTGCCTCCCCATGGACAAGGGAGGTAATTAGCGGACTTCCCCCTGCCAGGAAAAAACTGTGACACCAGGAAGCTGTGTGGAGGGCGGCCCTAAACCTCACCCACACAGTCACCCGTGTTCCGGAATTCTGAGTGTGGGGAGGTTCCGCCTTATGTCTGCAGCACCCGGGTTCTCCTAGGAGCCCTTCGAGTGTCTTCCCCAAATCCCTCCCTGTGCGGGCTGCTGGGGAAAGGAGGGGGTTGGGCTGGAAAATCAGGTAGTATCTAGTGCCTCCCCATGGACAGGGGATGTAATTAGCTGTCTTCCCCCTACCAGGGAACACCTGTGACACCAGGCAGCTGCGTGGAGTGCGGCCCCGAACCTCCCACACAGTCACCCGTGTTCCGGTATTCTGAGCGTGGGGAGGTTCCGTCTTCTGTCTGCAGCACCCGGGATCTTCTAGGAGCCCTTCGAGTGTCTTCCCAGAGTCCCTCCCTGTGCGGGCTGCCGGGGAAAGGAGGGGGTTGTGCTGGAAACGCAGGTAGCATCTAGTGCTTCCCCATGGACATGGGAGGTATTTAGCGGACTTCCCCCTGCCAGGGAACACCTGTGACACCAGGCAGCTTCGTGGAGGGCGGCCCCGAACCTTCCCCACACAGTCAGCCGTGTTCCGGAATTCTGAGTGTGGGGAGGTTCCGTCTTCTGTCTGCAGCACCCGGGATCTCCTAGGAGCCCTTCGAATGTCTTCCCAGAGTCCCTCCCTTTGCGGGCTGCCGGGGAAAGGATGGGGTTGTGCTGGAAACGCAGGTAGCATCTAGTGCCTCCCCATGGACAGGGGAGGTAATTAGCGGACTTCCACCTGCCAGGGAACACCTGTGACACCAGGCAGCTGCGTGGAGGTCGGCCCCGAGCCTCCCCCACACAGTCAGCCGTGTTCCGGAATTCTGAGTGTGGGGAGGTTCCGTCTTATGTCTGCAGCACCCGGGATCTCCTAGGAGCCCTTCGAGAGTCTTCCCCGAGTCCCTCCCAGTGCGGGCAGCCGTGGAACTGCTGGGGTTGGGCTGGAAAAGCAGGTAGCATCTAGTGCCTCCCCATGGACAAGGGAGGTAATTAGCGGACTTCCCCCTGCCAGGGAACAACTGTGACACCAGGAAGCTGTGTGGAGGGCGGCCCTAAACCTCACCCACACAGTCAGCCGTGTTCCGGAATTCTGAGTGTGGGGAGATTCCGTCTTCTGTCTGCAGCACCCGGGATCTCCTAGGAGCCCTTCGAGTGTCTTCCCCGAGTCCCTCCCTGTGCGGGCTGCCGATGAAAGGAGGGGGTTGTGCTGGAAACGCAGGTAGTATCTAGTGCCTCCCCATGGACATGGGAGGTAATTAGCGGACTTCCCCCTGCCAGGGAACACCTGTGACACCAGGCAGCTGCGTGGAGGGCGGCACCGAACCTCCCCCACACAGTCAACCGTGTTCAGGAATTCTGAGTGTGGGGAGGTTCCGTCTTCTGTCTGCAGCACCCGGGTTCTCCTAGGAGCCTTTCGAGTGTCTTCCCCCAGTCCCTCCCTGTGCGGGCTGCCGGGGAAAGGAGGGGGTTGTGCTGGAAACGCAGGTAGCATCTAGTGCCTCCCCATGGACAGGGGAGGTAATTAGCGGAATTCCCCCTACCAGGGAACAACTGTGACACCAGGAAGCTGCGTGGAGGGCGGCCCCGAACATTCCCCACACAGTCAGCCGTGTTCCGGAATTCTGAGTGTGGGGAGGTTCCGTCTTATGTCTGCAGCACCCGGGTTCTCCTAGGAGCCCTTCGAGTGTCTTCCCCAAATCCCTCCCTGTGCGGGCTGCTGGGGAAAGGAGGGGGTTGGGCTGGAAAATCAGGTAGTATCTAGTGCCTCCCCATGGACAGGGGATGTAATTAGCTGTCTTCCCCCTACCAGGGAACACCTGTGACACCAGGCAGCTGCGTGGAGTGCGGCCCCGAACCTCCCCCACACAGTCACCCGTGTTCCGGTATTCTGAGCGTGGGGAGGTTCCGTCTTCTGTCTGCAGCACCCGGGATCTCCTAGGAGCCCTTCGAGTGTCTTCCCAGAGTCCCTCCCTGTGCGGGCTGCCGGGGAAAGGAGGGGGTTGTGCTGGAAAAGCAGGTAGCATCTAGTGCTTCCCCATGGACATGGGAGGTAATTAGCGGACTTCCCCCTGCCAGGGAACACCTGTGACACCAGGCAGCTTCGTGGAGGGCGGCCCCGAACCTTCCACACACAGTCAGCCGTGTTCCGGAATTCTGAGTGTGGGGAGGTTCCGTCTTCTGTCTGCAGCACCCGGGATCTCCTAGGAGCCCTTCGAATGTCTTCCCAGAGTCCCTCCCTTTGCGGGCTGCCGGGGAAAGGATGGGGTTGTGCTGGAAACGCAGGTAGCATCTAGTGCCTCCCCATGGACAGGGGAGGTAATTAGCGGACTTCCACCTGCCAGGGAACACCTGTGACACCAGGCAGCTGCGTGGAATGCGGCCCCAAACCTCCCCCACACAGTCAGCCGTGTTCCTGAATTCTGAGTGTGGGGAGGTTCCGTCTTATGTCTGCAGCACCCGGGATCTCCTAGGAGCCCTTCGAGAGTCTTCCCCGAGTCCCTCCCAGTGCGGGCAGCCGTGGAACTGCGGGGGTTGGGCTGGAAAAGCAGGTAGCATCTAATGCTTCCCCATGGACAAGGGAGGTAATTAGCGGACTTCCCCCTGCCAGGGAACAACTGTGACACCAGGAAACTGTGTGGAGGGCGGCCCTAAACCTCACCCACACAGTCAGCCGTGTTCCGGAATTCTGAGTGTGGGGAGGTTCCGTCTTCTGTCTGCAGCACCCGGGATCTCCTAGGAGCCCTTCGAGTGTCTTCCCAGAGTCCCTCCCTATGCGGGCTGCCGGGGAAAGGAGGGGGGTTGCTGGAAACGCAGGTAGTATCTAGTGCCTCCCCATGGACATGGGAGGTAATTAGCGGACTTCCCCCTGCCAGGGAACACCTGTGACACCAGGCAGCTGCGTGGAGGGCGGCACCGAACCTCCCCCACACAGTCAACCGTGTTCCGGAATTCTGAGTGTGGGGAGGTTCCGTCTTCTGTCTGCAGCACCCGGGATCTCCTAGGAGCCTTTCGAGTGTCTTCCCACAGTCCCTCCCTGTGCGGGCTGCCGGGGAAAGGAGGGGGTTGTGCTGGAAACGCAGGTAGCATCTAGTGCCTCCCCATGGACAGGGGAGGTAATTAGCGGAATTCCCCCTACCAGGGAACAACTGTGACACCAGGCAGCTGCGTGGAGGGCGGCCCCGAACATTCCCCACACAGTCAGCCGTGGTCCGGAATTCTGAGTGTGGGGAGGATTCGTCTTATGTCTGCAGCACCCGGGATCTCCTAGGAGCCCTTCGAGAGTCTTCCCCGAGTCCCTCCCAGTGCGGGCAGCCAGGGAAAGGCGGGGGTTGGGCTGGAAACGCAGGTAGCATCTAGTGCCTCCCCATGGACAGGGGAGGTAATTAGCCGACTTCCACCTGCCATGGAACACCTGTGACACCAGGCAGCTGCGTGGAGGGCGGCCCGGAACCTCCCCCACACAGTCAGCCTTGTTCCGGAATTCTGAGTGTGGGGAGGTTCCGTCTTATGTCTGCAGCACCCGGGTTCACCTAGGAGCCCTTCGAGAGTATTCCCAGAGTCCCTCCCAGTGCGGGCAGCCGGGGATCGGCGGGGGTTGGGCTGGAAAAGCAGGTAGCATCTTGTGCCTCCCCATGGACAAGGGAGGTAATAAGCGGACTTCCCCCTGCCAGGGAACACCTGTGACACCAGGGAGCTGCGTGGAGGGCGGCCCCGAACCTCCCCCACACAGTCAACCGTGTTCCGGAATTCTGAGTGTGGGGAGGTTCCGTCTTCTGTCTGCAGCACCCGGGATCTCCTAGGAGCCCTTCGAGTGTCTTCTCAGAGTCCCTCCCTGTGCCGGCTGCCGGGGAAAGGAGGGGGTTGTGCTGGAAACGCAGGTAGCATCTAGTGCCTCCCCATGGACAGGGGAGGTAATTAGCGGACTTCCACTTGCCAGGGAACACCTGTGACACCAGGCAGCTGCGTGGAGGCGGCCCCGAACCTTCCCCACACAGTCATCCGTGTTCCGGAATTCTGAGTGTGGGGAGGTTCCGTCTTATGTCTGCAGCACCCGGGATCTCCTAGGAGCCCTTCGAGAGTCTTCCCCGAGTCCCTCCCAGTGCGGGCAGCCGGGGAAATTCGGGGGTTGTGCTGGAAACGCAGGTAGCATCTAGTGCCTCCCCATGGACAGGGGAGGTAATTAGCGGACTTCCCCCTGCCAGGGAACACCTGTGACACCTGGCAGCTGCGTGGAGTGCGGCCCTAAACCTCACCCACACAGTCACACGTGGTCCGGAATTCTGAGTGTGGGGAGGTTCCGTCTTCTGTCTGCAGCACCCGGGTTCTCCTAGGAGCCTTTCGAGTGTCTTCTCCCAGTCCCTACCTGTGCGGGCTGCCGGGGAAAGGCGGGGGTTGGGCTGGAAAAGCAGGTAGAATCTTGTGCCTCCCCATGGACAAGGGAGGTAATTAGCGGACTTCCCCCTGCCAGGGAACACCTGTGACACCAGGCAGCGGCGTGGACGGCGGCCCCGAACCTCCCCCACACAGTCAGCCGTGTTCCGGAATTCTGAGTGTTGGGAGGTTCCGTCTACTGTCTGCAGCACCCGGGATCTCCTAGGAGCCCTTCGAGTGTCTTCCCCGAATCCCTGCCACTGCGGGCTGCCGGGGAAAGGTGGTGGTTGGGCTGGAAACTCAGGTAGCATCTAGTGCCTCCCCATGGACAGGGGAGGTAATTAGCGGACGTCCACCCTCAGGGAACACCTTTGACACCAGGCAGCTGCGTGGAGGGCGGCCCCGAACCTCCCCAACACAGTCAGCCATGTTCCGGAATTCTGAGTGTGGGGAGGTTCCGTATTATGTCTGCAGCACCCGGGATCTCCTAGGAGCCCTTCGAGAGTCTTCCCCGAGTCCCTCCCAGTGCGGGCAGCCGGGGAACGGCGGGGGTTGGGCTGGAAAAGCAGGTAGCATCTAGTGCCTCCCCATGGACAGGGGAGGTAATTAGCGGACTTCCCCCTGCCAGGGAACAACTGTGACACCAGGAAGCTGCGTGGAGTGCGGCCCAAAACCTCACCCACTCAGTCACACGTGTTCCGGAATTCTGAGTGTGGGGAGGTTCCGTCTTCTGTCTGCAGCACCCGGGTTCTCCTAGGAGCCTTTCGAGTGTCTTCCCCCAGTCCCTCCCTGTACGGGCTTCCGGGGAAAGGAGGGGGTTGTGCTGGAAACGCAGGTAGCATCTAGTGCCTCCCCATGGACAGGGGAGGTAATTAGAGGACTTCCCCCTACCAGGGAACTCCTGTGACACCAGGCAGCTCCGTGGAGGACGGCCCCGAACCTTCCCCACACAGTCAGCCGTGTTCCGGAATTCTGAGTGTGGGGAGGTTTCGTCTTATGTCTGCAGCACCCGGGATCTCCTAGGAGCCCTTCGAGAGTCTTCCCCGAGTCCCTCCCAGTGCGGGCAGCCAGGGAAAGGCGGGGGTTGGGCTGGAAACGCAGGTAGCATCTAGTGCCTCCCCATGGACAGGGGAGGTAATTAGCGGACTTCCACCTGCCAGGGAACACCTGTGACACCAGGCAGCTGCGTGGAGGACGGCCCCGAACCTCCCCCACACAGTCAGCCGTGTTCCGGAATTCTGAGTGTGGGGAGGTTCCGTCTTATGTCTGCAGCACCCGGGATCACCTAGGAGCCCTTCGAGTGTCTTCTCCGAGTCCCTCCCTGTGCGGGCAGCCGGGGAACGGCGGGGGTTGGGCTGGAAAAGCAGGTAGCATCTAGTGCCTCCCCATGGACAAGGGAGGTAATTAGCGGACTTCCCCCTGCCAGGGAACAACTGTGACACCAGGAAGCTGCGTGGAGTGCGGCCCTGAACCTCACCCACACAGTCACACGTGTTCCGGAATTCTGATTGTGGGGTGGTTCCGTCTTCTGTCTGCAGCACCCGGGATCTCCTAGGAGCCCTTCGAGTGTCTTCCCAGAGTCCCTCCCTGTGCGGGCTGCCGGGGAAAGGAGGGGGTTTTGCTGGAATCGCAGGTAGCATCTAGTGCCTCCCCATGGACAGGGGAGGTAATTTAGCGGACTTCCACCTGCCGGGGAACACCTGTGACACAAGGCAGCTGCGTGGAGGGCGGCCCCGAACCTCCCCCACACAGTCATTCGTGTTCCGGAATTCTGAGTGTGTGGAGGATCCGTCTTCTGTCTGCAGCACCCGGGATCTCCTAGGAGCCCTTCGAGAGTCTTCCCCGAGTCACTCCCGGTGCGGGCAGCCGGGGAAAGTCGGAGGTTGGGCTGGAAACTCAGGTAGCATCTAGTGCCTCCCCATGGACAGGGGAGGTAATTAGCGGACATCCCCCTGCCAGGGAACACATGTGACACCAGGCAGCTGCGTGGAGGGCGGCCCCGAACCTCCCCCACACAGTCAACCGTGTTCCGGAATTCTGAGTGTGGGGAGGTTCCGTCTTCTGCCTGCAGCACCCGGGATCTCCTAGGAGCCCTTCGAGTGTCTTCCCAGAGTCCCTCCCTGTGCGGGCTGCCGGGGAAAGGAGGGGGTTGTGCTGGAAACGCAGGTAGCATCTAGTGCCTCACCATGGACAGGGGAGGTAATTAGCGGACTTCCACCTGCCAGGGAACACCTGTGACAGCAGGCAGCTGCGTGGAGGGCGGCCCCGAACCTCCCCCACACAGTCAGCCGTGTTCCGGTATTCTGAGCGTGGGGAGGTTCCGTCTTATGTCTGCAGCACCCGGGATCTCCTAGGAGCCCTTCGAGAGTCTTCCCCGAGTCCCTCCCAGTGCGGGCAGCCGGGGAACTGCGGGGGTTGGGCTGGAAAAGCAGGTAGCATCTAGTGCCTCCCCATGGACAAGGGAGGTATTTAGCGGACTTCCCCCTACCAGGGAACAACTGTGACACCAGGAAGCTGTGTGGAGGGCGGCCCTAAACCTCACCCACACAGTCACCCGTGTTCCGGAATTCTGAGTGTGGGGAGGTTCCGCCTTATGTCTGCAGCACCCGGGTTCACCTAGGAGCCCTTCGAGTGTCTTCCCCAAATCCCTCCCTGTGCGGGCTGCTGGGGAAAGGAGAGTGTTGGGCTGGAAAATCAGGTAGTATCTAGTGCCTCCCCATGGACAGGGGATGTAATTAGCTGTCTTCCCCCTACCAGGGAACACCTGTGACACCAGGCAGCTGCGTGGAGTGCGGCCCCGAACCTCCCCCACACAGTCAAGCGTGTTCCGGAATTCTGAGCGTGGGGAGGTTCCGTCTTCTGTCTGCAGCACCCGGGATCTTCTAGGACCCCTTCAATTGTCTTCCAAGAGTCCCTCCCTGTGCGGGCTGCCGGGGAAAGGAGGGGGTTGTGCTGGAAACGCAGGTAGCATCTAGTGCCCCCCCATGGACAAGGGAGGTAATAAGCGGACTTCCCCCTGCCAGGGAACTCCTGTGACACCAGGGAGCTGCGTGGAGGGCGGCCCCGAACCTCCCCCACACAGTCAACCGTGTTCCGGAATTCTGAGTGTGGGGAGGTTCCGTCTTCTATCTGCAGCACCCGGGATCTCCTAGGAGCCCTTCGAGTGTCTTCTCAGAGTCCCTCCCTGTGCCGGCTGCCGGGGAAAGGAGGGGGTTGTGCTGGAAACGCAGGTAGCATCTAGTGCCTCCCCATGGACAGGGGAGGTAATTAGCGGACTTCCACTTGCCAGGGAACACCTGTGACACCAGGCAGCTGCGTGGAGGCGGCCCCGAACCTTCCCCACACAGTCATCCGTGTTCCGGAATTCTGAGTGTGGGGAGGTTCCGTCTTATGTCTGCAGCACCCGGGATCACCTAGGAGCCTTTCGAGTGTCTTCTCCGAGTCCCTCCCTGTGCGGGCAGCCGGGGAACGGCGGGGGTTGGGCTGGAAAAGCAGGTAGCATCTAGTGCCTCCCCATGGACAAGGGAGGTAATTAGCGGACTTCCCCCTGCCAGGGAACAACTGTGACTCCAGGAAGCTGCGTGGAGTGCGGCCCTGAACCTCACCCACACAGTCACACGTGTTCCGGAATTCTGATTGTGGGGTGGTTCCGTCTTCTGTCTGCAGCACCCGGGATCTCCTAGGAGCCCTTCGAGTGTCTTCCCAGAGTCCCTCCCTGTGCGGGCTGCCGGGGAAAGGAGGGGGTTTTGCTGGAAACGCAGGTAGCATCTAGTGCCTCCCCATGGACAGGGGAGGTAATTTAGCGGACTTCCACCTGCCGGGGAACACCTGTGACACAAGGCAGCTGCGTGGAGGGCGGCCCCGAACCTCCCCCACACAGTCATTCGTGTTCCGGAATTCTGAGTGTGTGGAGGATCCGTCTTCTGTCTGCAGCACCCGGGATCTCCTAGGAGCCCTTCGAGAGTCTTCCCCGAGTCCCTCCCAGTGCGGGCAGCCGGGGAACTGCGGGGGTTGGGCTGGAAAAGCAGGTAGCATCTAGTGCCTCCCCATGGACAAGGGAGGTATTTAGCGGACTTCCCCCTGCCAGGGAACAACTGTGACACCAGGAAGCTGTGTGGAGGGCGGCCCTATACCTCACCCACACAGTCACCCGTGTTCCGGAATTCTGAGTGTGGGGAGGTTCCGCCTTATATCTGCAGCACCCGGGTTCACCTAGGAGCCCTTCGAGTGTCTTCCCCAAATCCCTCCCTGTGCAGGCTGCTGGGGAAAGGAGGGGGTTGGGCTGGAAAATCAGGTAGTATCTAGTGCCTCCCCATGGACAGGGGATGTAATTAGCTGTCTTCCCCCTACCAGGGAACACCTGTGACACCAGGCAGCTGCGTGGAGTGCGGCCCCGAACCTCCCCCACACAGTCACCCGTGTTCCGGAATTCTGAGCGTGGGGAGGTTCCGTCTTCTGTCTGCAGCACCCGGGATCTTCTAGGAGCCCTTCGATTGTCTTCCAAGAGTCCCTCCCTGTGCGGGCTGCCGGGGAAAGGAGGGGGTTGTGCTGGAAACGCAGGTAGCATCTAGTGCCCCCCCATGGACAAGGGAGGTAATAAGCGGACTTCCCCCTGCCAGGGAACTCCTGTGACACCAGGGAGATGCGTGGAGGGCGGCCCCGAACCTCCCCCACACAGTCAACCGTGTTCCGGAATTCTGAGTGTGGGGAGGTTCCGTCTTCTGTCTGCAGCACCCGGGATCTCCTAGGAGCCCTTCGAGTGTCTTCTCAGAGTCCCTCCCTGTGCCGGCTGCCGGGGAAAGGAGGGGGTTGTGCTGGAAACGCAGGTAGCATCTAGTGCCTCCCCATGGACAGGGGAGGTAATTAGCGGACTTCCACTTGCCAGGGAACACCTGTGACACCAGGCAGCTGCGTGGAGGCGGCCCCGAACCTTCCCCACACAGTCATCCGTGTTCCGGAATTCTGAGTGTGGGGAGGTTCCGTCTTATGTCTGCAGCACCCGGGATCTCCTAGGAGCCCTTCGAGAGTCTTCCCCGAGTCCCTCCCAGTGCGGGCAGCCGGGGAAATTCGGGGGTTGTGCTGGAAACGCAGGTAGCATCTAGTGCCTCCCCATGGACAGGGGAGGTAATTAGCGGACTTCCCCCTGCCAGGGAACACCTGTGACACCTGGCAGCTGCGTGGAGTGCGGCCCTAAACCTCACCCACACAGTCACACGTGGTCCGGAATTCTGAGTGTGGGGAGGTTCCGTCTTCTGTCTGCAGCACCCGGGTTCTCCTAGGAGCCTTTCGAGTGTCTTCTCCCAGTCCCTACCTGTGCGGGCTGCCGGGGAAAGGCGGGGGTTGGGCTGGAAAAGCAGGTAGAATCTTGTGCCTCCCCATGGACAAGGGAGGTAATTAGCGGACTTCCCCCTGCCAGGGAACACCTGTGACACCAGGCAGCTGCGTGGAGTGCGGCCACGAACCTCCCCCACACAATCAGCCTTGTTCCGGAATTCTGAGTGTGGGGAGGTTCCGTCTACTGTCTGCAGCACCCGGGATCTCCTAGGAGCCCTTCGAGTGTCTTCCCCGAATCCCTGCCACTGCGGGCTGCCGGGGAAAGGTGGTGGTTGGGCTGGAAACTCAGGTAGCATCTAGTGCCTCCCCATGGACAGGGGAGGTAATTAGCGGACTTCCACCTGCCAGGGAACACCTGTGACACCAGGCAGCTGCGTGGAGGGCGGCCCCGATCCTCCCCAACACAGTCAGCCATGTTCCGGAATTCTGAGTGTGGGGAGGTTCCGTATTATGTCTGCAGCACCCGGGATCTCCTAGGAGCCCTTCGAGAGTCTTCCCCGAGTCCCTCCCAGTGCGGGCAGCCGGGGAACGGCGGGGGTTGTTCTGGAAAAGCAGGTAGCATCTAGTGCATCCCCATGGACAGGGGAGGTAATTAGCGGACTTCCCCCTGCCAGGGAACAACTGTGACACCAGGAAGCTGCGTGGAGTGCGGCCCAAATCCTCACCCACTCAGTCACACGTGTTCCGGAATTCTGAGTGTGGGGAGGTTCCGTCTTCTGTCTGCAGCACCCGGGTTCTCCTAGGAGCCTTTCGAGTGTCTTCCACCAGTCCCTCCCTGTGCGGGCTGCCGGGGAAAGGAGGGGGTTGTGCTGGAAACGCAGGTAGCATCTAGTGCCTCCCCATGGACAGGGGAGGTAATTAGAGGACTTCCCCCTACAAGGGAACTCCTGTGACACCAGGCAGCTGCGTGGAGGGCGGCCCCGAACCTTCCCCACACAGTCAGCCGTGTTCCGGAATTCTGAGTGTGGGGAGGTTTCGTCTTATGTCTGCAGCACCCGGGATCTCCTAGGAGCCCTTCGAGAGTCTTCCCCGAGTCCCTCCCAGTGCGGGCAGCCAGGGAAAGGCGGGGGTTGGGCTGGAAACGCAGGTAGCATCTAGTGCCTCCCCATGGACAGGGGAGGTAATTAGCGGACTTCCACCTGCCAGGGAACACCTGTGACACCAGGCAGCTGCGTGGAGGACGGCCCCGAACCTCCCCCACACAGTCAGCCGTGTTCCGGAATTCTGAGTGTGGGGAGGTTCCGTCTTATGTCTGCAGCACCCGGGATCACCTAGGAGCCCTTCGAGTGTCTTCTCCGAGTCCCTCCCTGTGCGGGCAGCCGGGGAACGGCGGGGGTTGGGCTGGAAAAGCAGGTAGCATCTAGTGCCTCCCCATGGACAAGGGAGGTAATTAGCGGACTTCCCCCTGCCAGGGAACAACTGTGACACCAGGAAGCTGCGTGGAGTGCGGCCCTGAACCTCACCCACACAGTCACACGTGTTCCGGAATTCTGATTGTGGGGTGGTTCCGTCTTCTGTCTGCAGCACCCGGGATCTCCTAGGAGCCCTTCGAGTGTCTTCCCAGAGTCCCTCCCTGTGCGGGCTGCCGGGGAAAGGAGGGGGTTTTGCTGGAAACGCAGGTAGCATCTAGTGCCTCCCCATGGACAGGGGAGGTAATTTAGCGGACTTCCACCTGCCGGGGAACACCTGTGACACAAGGCAGCTGCGTGGAGTGCGGCCCCGAACCTCCCCCACACAGTCATCCGTGTTCCGGAATTCTGAGTGTGGGGAGGATCCGTCTTCTGTCTGCAGCACCCGGGATCTCCTAGGAGCCCTTCGAGAGTCTTCCCCGAGTCACTCCCGGTGCGGGCAGCCGGGGAAAGTCGGAGGTTGGGCTGAAAACTCAGGTAGCATCTAGTGCCTCCCCATGGACAGGGGAGGTAATTAGCGGTCTTCCCCCTACCAGAGAACACCTGTGACACAAGGAAGCTGTGTGGAGGGCGGCCCTAAACCTCACCCACACAGTCACCCTTGTTCCGGAATTCTGAGTGTGGGGAGGTTCCGTCTTATATCTGCAGCACCCGGGTTCTCCTAGGAGCCCTTCGAGTGTCTTCCCCAAGTCCCTCCCTGTGCGGGCTGCTGGGGAAAGGAGGGGGTTGTGCTGGAAACGCAGGTAGCATCTAGTGCCTCCCCATGGACAGGGGAGGTAATTAGCGGAATTCCCCCTACCAGGGAACAACTGTGACACCAGGCAGCTGCGTGGAGGGCGGCCCCGAACATTCCCCACACAGTCAGCCGTGGTCCGGAATTCTGAGTGTGGGGAGGTTTCGTCTTATGTCTGCAGCACCCGGGATCTCCTAGGAGCCCTTCGAGAGTCTTCCCTGAGTCCCTCCCAGTGCGGGCAGCCAGGGAAAGGCGGGGGTTGGGCTGGAAACGCAGGTAGCATCTAGTGCCTCCCCATGGACAGGGGAGGAAATTAGCCGACTTCCACCTGCCATGGAACACCTGTGACACCAGGCAGCTGCGTGGAGGGCGGCCCCGAACCTCCCCCACACAGTCAGCCGTGTTCCGGAATTCTGAGTGTGGGGAGGTTCCGTCTTATGTCTGCAGCACCCGGGTTCACCTAGGAGCCCTTCGAGAGTATTCCCCGAGTCCCTCCCAGTGCGGGCAGCCGGGGATCGGCAGGGGTTGGGCTGGAAAAGCAGGTAGCATCTTGTGCCTCCCCATGGACAAGGGAGGTAATAAGCGGACTTCCCCCTGCCAGGGAACACCTGTGACACCAGGGAGCTGCGTGGAGGGCGGCCCCGAACCTCCCCCACACAGTCAACCGTGTTCCGGAATTCTGAGTGTGGGGAGGTTCCGTCTTCTGTCTGCAGCACCCGGGATCTCCTAGGAGCCCTTCGAGTGTCTTCTCAGAGTCCCTCCCTGTGCCGGCTGCCGGGGAAAGGAGGGGGTTGTGCTGGAAACGCAGGTAGCATCTAGTGCCTCCCCATGGACAGGGGAGGTAATTAGCGGACTTCCACTTGCCAGGGAACACCTGTGACACCAGGCAGCTGCGTGGAGGCGGCCCCGAACCTTCCCCACACAGTCATCCGTGTTCCGGAATTCTGAGTGTGGGGAGGTTCCGTCTTATGTCTGCAGCACCCGGGATCTCCTAGGAGCCTTTCGAGAGTCTTCCCCGAGTCACTCCCGGTGCGGGCAGCCGGGGAAAGGCGGGGGTTGGGCTGGAAACTCAGGTAGCATCTAGTGCCTCCCCATGGACAGGGGAGGAAATTAGCGGTCTTCCCCCTACCAGGGAACACCTGTGACACCAGGAAGGTGTGTGGATGGCGGCCCTAAACCTCACCCACACAGTCACCCGTGTTCCGGAATTCTGAGTGTGGGGAGGTTTCGTCTTATGTCTGCAGCACCCGGGTTCTCCTAGGAGCCCTTCGAGTGTCTTCCCCAAGTCCCTCCCAGTGCGGGCAGCCAGGGAAAGGCGTGGGTTGGGCTGGAAACGCAGGTAGCATCTAGTGCCTCCCCATGGACAGGGGAGGTAATTACCGGACTTCCCCCTGCCAGGAAACACCTGTGACACCAGGCAGCTGCGTGGAGGGCGGCCCCGAACCTCCCCCACACAGTCAACCGTGTTCCGGAATTCTGAGTGTGGGGAGGTTCCGTCTTCTGTCTGCAGCTCCCGGGAACTCCTAGGAGCCCTTCGAGTGTCTTCCCAGAGTCCCTCCCTGTGCTGGCTGCCGGGGAAAGTAGGGGGTTGTGCTGGAAACGCAGTTAGCATCTAGT
The DNA here is from genome assembly GCF_048773025.1 of Camelus bactrianus. Classification (NCBI taxonomy): domain Eukaryota; kingdom Metazoa; phylum Chordata; class Mammalia; order Artiodactyla; family Camelidae; genus Camelus; species Camelus bactrianus. The sequence goes on along the minus strand of NW_027413957.1, from coordinate 6,490,642 downwards.
GCCTCCCCATTGTCAGGGGAGGTAATTAGCGGAATTCCACCTGACAGGGAACACCTGTGACACCAGGCAGCTGCGTGGAGGGCGGCCCCGAAACTCCACCACACAGTCAGGCGTGTTCCGGAATTCTGAGTGTGGGGAGGTTCCGTCTTATGTCTGCAGCACCCGGTATCTCCTAGGAGCCCTTCGAGAGTCTTCCCCGAGTCCCTCCCAGTGCGGGCAGCTGGGGAACGGCGGGGGTTGGGCTGGAATAGCAGGTAGCATCTAGTGCCTCCCAATGGACAAGGGAGGTAATTAGCGGACTTCCCCCTGCCAGGGAACAACTGTGACACCAGGAAGCTGTGTGGAGGGCGGCCCTAAACCTCACCCACGCAGTCACCCGTGTTCCGGAATTCTGAGTGTGGGGAGGTTCCGTCTTATGTCTGCAGCACCCGGGTTCTCCTAGGAGCCCTTCGAGTGTCTTCCCCAAGTTCATCCCTGTGCGGGCGGCTGGGGAAAGGAGGGGGTTGGGCTGGAAAAGCTGGTAGCATCTAGTGCCTCCCCATGGACAGGGGAGGTAATTAGCGGTCTTCCCCCTACCAGGGAACACCTGTGACACCAGGAAGCTGTGTGGAGGGCGGCGCTAAACCTCACCCACACAGTCAACCGTGTTCCGGAATTCTGAGTGTGGGGAGGTTCCGTCTTCTGTCTGCATCACCCGGGATCTCCTAGGAGCCCTTCGAGTGTCTTCCCAGAGTCCCTCCCTGTGCGGGCTGCCGGGGAAAGGAGGGGGTTGTGCTGGAAACGCAGGTAGCATCTAGTGCCTCCCCATGGACAAGGGAGGTAATTAGCGTACTTCCACCTGCCAGGGAACACCTGTGACACCAGGCAGCTGCGTGGAGGGCGGCCCCGAACCTCCCCCACACAGTCAGCCGTGTTCCGGAATTCTGAGTGTGGGGAGGTTCCTTCTTATGTCTGCAGCACCCGGGATCTCCTAGGAGCCCTTCGAGAGTCTTCCCCGAGTCCCTCCGAGTGCGGGCAGCCGGGGAACGGCGGGGGTTGGGCTGGAAAAGCAGGTAGCATCTAGTGCCTCCCCATGGACAAGGGAGGTAATTAGCGGACTTCCCCCTTCCAGGGAACAACTGTGGCACCAGGAAGCTGCGTGGAGTGCGGCCCTAAACCTCACCCACACAGTCACACGTGTTCCGGAATTATGAGTGTGGGGAGGTTCCGTCTTCTGTCTGCAGCACCCGGGATCTCCTAGGAGCCCTTCGAGTGTCTTCCCCGAGTCCCTCCCTATGCGGGCTGCCGGGGAAAGGAGGGGGTTGTGCTGGAAACGCAGGTAGTATCTAGTGCCTCCCCATGGACATGGGAGGTAATTAGCGGACTTCCCCCTGCCAGGGAACACCTGTGACACCAGGCAGCTGCGTGGAGGGCGGCACCGAACCTCCCCCACACAGTCAACCGTGTTCCGGAATTCTGAGTGTGGGGAGGTTCCGTCTTCTGTCTGCAGCACCCGGGTTCTCCTAGGAGCCTTTCGAGTGTCTTCCCCCAGTCCTTCCCTGTGCGGGCTGCTGGGGAAAGGAGGGGGTTGTGCTGGAAACGCAGGTAGCATCTAGTGCCTCCCCATGGACAGGGGAGGTAATTAGCGGACTTCCCCCTACCAGGGAACAACTGTGACACCAGGCAGCTGCGTGGAGGGCGGCCCCGAACATTCCCCAAACAGTCAGACGTGGTCCGGAATTCTGAGTGTGGGGAGGTTTCGTCTTATGTCTGCAGCACCCGGGATCTCCTAGGAGCCCTTCGAGAGTCTTCCCCGAGTCCCTACCAGTGCGGGCAGCCAGGGAATGGCGGGGGTTGGGCTGGAAAATCAGGTAGCATCTAGTGCCTCCCCATGGACAGGGGAGGTAATTAGCCGACTTCCACCTCCCATGGAACACCTGTGACACCAGGCAGCTGCGTGGAGGGCGGCCCCGAACCTCCCCCACACAGTCAGCCGTGTTCCGGAATTCTGAGTGTGGGGAGGTTCCGTCTTATGTCTGCAGCACCCGGGTTCACCTAGGAGCCCTTCGATTGTCTTCCCCCAGTCCCTCACTGTGCGGGCTCCCGGGGAATGGCGGAGGTTGGGCTGGAAACGCAGGTAACATCTAGTGCCTCCCCATGGACAGGGGAGGTAATTAGCGGACTTCCACCTGCCAGGGAACACCTGTGACACAAGGCATCTGCGTGGAGGGCGGCCCCGAACCTCCCCAACACAGTCAGCCGTGTTCCGGAATTCTGAGTGTGGGGAGGATCCGTCTTCTGTCTGCAGCACCCGGGATCTCCTAGGAGCCCTTCGAGAGTCTTCCCCGAGTCAATCCAGGTGCGGGCAGTCGGGGAAAAGCGGGGGTTGGGATGGAAACTCAGGTAGCATCTAGTGCCTCCCCATGGACATGGGAGGTAATTAGCGGTCTTCCCCCTACCAGGGAACACCTGTGACACCAGGAAGCTGTGTGGAGGGCGGCCCTAAACCTCACCCACACAGTCACCCGTGTTCCAGAATTCTGAGTGTGGGGAGGTTCCGTCTTATGTCTGCAGCACCCGGGTTCTCCTAGGAGCCCTTCGAGTGTCTTCCCCAAGTCCCTCCCTGTGCGGGCTGCTGGGGAAAGGAGGGGGATGGGCTGCAAAAGCAGGTAGCATCTAGTGCCTCCCCATGGACAGGGGATATAATTTGCGGTCTTCCCCCTACCAGGGAACACCTGTGACACCAGGAAGCTGTGTGGAGGGCGGCCCTAAACCTCACCCACACAGTCACCCGTGTTCCGGAATTCTGAATGTGGGGAGGTTTCGTCTTATGTCTGCAGCACCCGGGTTCTCCTAGGAGCCCTTCGAGTGTCTTCCCCAAGTCCCTCCCTGTGCGGGCTGCTGGGGAAAGGCGGGGGTTGGGCTGGAAAAGCAGGTAGCATCTAGTGCCTCCCCATGGACAAGGGAGGAAATTAGCGGACTTCCCCCTACCAGGGAACACCTGTGACACCAGGCAGCTGCGAGGAGGGCGGCCCCGAACCTCCCCTACACAGTCACCCGTGTTCCGGAATTCTGAGTGTGGGGAGGTTCCGTCTTCTGTCTGCAGCACCCGGGATCTCCTAGGAGCCCTTCGAGAGTCTTCCCCGAGTCCCTCCCAGTGCGGGCAGCCGGGGAACGCCGGGGGTTGGGCTGGAAAAGCAGGTAGCATCTAGTGCCTCTCCATGGACAAGGGAGGTAATTAGCGGACTTCCCCCTGCCAGGGAACAACTGTGACACCAGGAAGCTGCGTGGAGTGCGGCCCTAAACCTCACCCACACAGTCACACGTGTTCCGGAATTCTGAGTGTGGGGAGGTTCCGTCTTCTGTCTGCAGCACCCGGGTTCTCCTAGGAGCCTTTCGAGTGTCTTCCCCCAGTCCCTCCCTGTGCGGGCTGACGGGGAAAGGCGGGGGTTGGGCTGGAAAAGCAGGTAGCATCTAGTGCCTCCCCATGGACAAGGGAGGAAATTAGCGGACTTCCCCCTGCCAGGGAACACCTGTGACACCAGGCAGCTGCGAGGAGGGCGGCCCCGAACCTCCCCTACACAGTCACCCGTGTTCCGGAATTCTGAGTGTGGGGAGGTTCCGTCTTCTGTCTGCAGCACCCGGGATCTCCTAGGAGCCCTTCGAGAGTCTTCCCCGAGTCCCTCCCAGTGCGGGCAGCCGGGGAACGCCGGGGGATGGGCTGGAAAAGCAGGTAGCATCTAGTGCCTCTCCATGGACAAGGGAGGTAATTAGCGGACTTCCCCCTGCCAGGGAACAACTGTGACACCAGGAAGCTGCGTGGAGTGCGGCCCTAAACCTCACCCACACAGTCACACGTGTTTCGGAATTCTGAGTGTGGGGAGGTTCCGTCTTCTGTCTGCAGCACCCGGGTTCTCCTAGGAGCCTTTCGAGTGTCTTCCCCCAGTCCCTCCCTGTGCGGGCTGATGGGGAAAGGCGGGGGTTGGGCTGGAAAAGCAGGTAGCATCTAGTGCCTCCCCATGGACAAGGGAGGAAATTAGCGGACTTCCCACTGCCAGGGAACACCTGTGACACCAGGCAGCTGCGAGGAGGGCGGCCCCGAACCTTCCCCACACAGTCAGCCGTGTTCCGGAATTCTGAGTGTGGGGAGGTTCCGTCTTATGTCTGCAGCAACCGGGATCTCCTAGGAGCCTTTCGAGAGTCTTCCCCAAGTCCCTCCCAGTGCGGGCAGCCAGGGAAAGGCGGGGGTTGGGCTGGAAACGCAGGTAGCATCTAGTGCCTCCCCATGGACAAGGGAGGAAATTAGCGGACTTCCCCCTACCAGGGAACACCTGTGACACCAGGCAGCTGCGAGGAGGGCGGCCCTAAACCTCACCCACACAGTCACACGTGTTCCGGAATTCTGAGTGTGGGGAGGTTCCGTCTTCTGTCTGCAGCACCCGGGTTCTCCTAGGAGCCTTTCGAGTGTCTTCCCCCAGTCCCTCCCTGTGCGGGCTGACGGGGAAAGGCGGGGGTTGGGCTGGAAAAGCAGGTAGCATCTTGTGCCTCCCCATGGACAAGGGAGGTAATTAGCGGACTTCCCCCTGCTAGGGAACACCTGTGACACCAGGCAGCTGCTTGGAGGGCGGCCACGAACCTCCCCCACACAGTCAGCCGTGTTCCGGAATTCTGAGTGTGGGGAGGTTCCGTCTTCTGTCTGCAGCACCCGGGATCTCCTAGGCGCCCTTCGAGTGTCTTCCCAGAGACCCTCCCTGTGCGGGCTGCCGGGGAAAGGAGGGGGTTGTGCTGGAAACGCAGGTAGCATCTAGTGCCTCCCCATAGACAGGGGAGGAAATTAGCGGACTTCCACCTGCCAGGGAACACCTGTGAAACAAGGCAGCTGCTTGGAGGGCTGCCCCGAACCTCCCCCACACAGTCATCCGTGTTCCGGCATTCTGAGTGTGGGGAGTTTCCGTCTTCTGTCTGCAGCACCCGGGATCTCCTAGAAGCCCTTCGAGAGTCTTCCCTGAGTCACTCCCAGTGCGGGCAGCCGGGGAAAGGCGGGGATTGGGCTGGAAACTCAGGTAGCATCTAGTGCCTCCCCATGGACAAGGGAGGTAATTAGCGGTCTTCCCCCTGCCAGGGAACACCTGTGACACCAGGCAGCTGCGTGGTGGGCGGCCCCGAACCTCCCCCACACAGTCAACCGTGTTCCGGAATTCTGAGTGTGGGGAAGTTCCGTCTTCTGTCTGCAGCACCCGGGATCTCCTAGGAGACCTTCGAGTGTCTTCCCAGAGTCCCTCCCTGTGCGGGCTGCCGGGGAAAGGAGGGGGTTGTGCTGGAAACGCAGGTAGCATCTAGTGCCTCCCCATGGACAGGGGAGGTAATTAGCGGACTTCCACCTGCCAGGGAACACCTGTGACACAAGGCAGCTGCGTGGAGGGCGGCCCCGAACCTCCCCCACACAGTCATCCGTGTTCCGGAATTCTGAGTGTGGGGAGGTTCCGTCTTCTGTCTGCAGCACCCTGGATCTCCAGGGGCCCTTCGATAGTCTTCCCCGAGTCACTCCCAGTGTGGGCAGCCAGGGAAAGTCGGGGGTTGGGCTGGAAACTCAGGTAGCATCTAGTGCCTCCCCATAGACAGGGGAGGTAATTAGCGGTCTTCCCCCTACCAGGGAACACCTGTGAAACCAGGAAGCTGTGTGGAGTGCGGCCCTAAACCTCACCCACACAGTCACCCGTGCTCCGGAATTCTGAGTGTGGGGAGGTTCCGTCTTATGTCTGCAGCACCCGGGTTCTCCTAGGAGCCCTTCGAGTGTCTTCCCCAAGTCCCTCCCTGTGCGAGCTGCTGGGGAAAGGCGGCGGTTGGGCTGGAAAAGCAGGTAGCATCTAGTGCCTCCCCATGGACAAGGGAGGTAATTAGCGGATTTCCCCCTGCCAGGGAACACCTGTGACACCAGGCAGCTGCGTGGAGGGCGGCCCAGAACCTTCCCCACACAGTCAGCCGTGTTCCGGAATTCTGAGTGTTGGGAGGTTCCGTCTTATGTCTGCAGCACCCGGAATCTCCTAGGAGCCCTTCGAGAGTCTTCCCCGAGTCCCTCCCAGTGCGGGCAGCCAGGGAAAGGCGGGGGTTGGGCTGGAAACCCAGGTAGCATCTAGTGCCTCCCCATGGACAAGGGAGGTAATTAGCGGACTTCCACCTGCCAGGGAACACCTGGGACACAAGGCAGCTGCGTGGAGGGCGGCCCAGAACCTCCCCCACACAGTCAACCGTGTTCCGGAATTCTGAGTGTGGGGAGGTTCCGTCTTCTGTCTGCAGCACCCGGGATTTCCTAGGAGCCCTTCGAGAGTCTTCCCCGAGTCCCTCCCAGTGCGGGCAGCCGGGGAACGGCGGGGGTTGGGCTGGAAAAGCAGGTAGCATCTAGTGCCTCCCCATGGACAAGGGAGGTAATTAGCGGACTTCCCCCTGCCAGGGAACAACTGTGACACCAGGAAGCTGCGTGGAGTGCGGCCATAAACCTCACCCACCCAGTCACACGTGTTCCGGAATTCTGAGTGTGGGGAGGTTCCGTCTTCTGTCTGCAGCACCCGGGTTCTCCTAGGAGACTTTCGAGTGTCTTCCCCCAGTCCCTCCCTGTGCGGGCTGCCGGGGAAAGGCGGGGGTTGGGCTGGAAACGCAGGTAGCATCTAGTGCCTCCCCATGGACAGGGGAGGAAATTAGCGGACTTCCCCCAACCAGGGAACACCTGTGACACCAGGCAGGTGCGTGGAGGGCGGCCCCGAACCTCCCCCACACAGTCACCCGTGTTCCGGAATTCTGAGTGTGGGGAGGTTCCGTCTTCTGTCTGCAGAACCCGGGATCTCCTAGGAGCCCTTCGAGTGTCTTCCCAGAGTCCCTCCCTGTGCGGGCTGCCGGGGAAAGGAGGGGGTTGTGCTGGAAACGCAGGTAGCATCTAGTGCCTCCCCATGGACAGGGGAGGTAATTAGCGGAATTCCAACTGCCAGGGAACACCTGTGACACCAGGCAGCTGCGTGGAGGGCGGCCCCGAACCTCCCCCACACAGTTAGCCGTGTTCAGGAATTCTGAGTGTGGGGAGGTTCCGTCTTATGTCTGCAGCACCCGGGATCTCCTAGGAGCCCTTCGAGAGTCTTCCCCGAGTCCCTCCCAGTGCGGACAGCCGGGGAACGCCGGGGGTTTGGCTGGAAAAGCAGGTAGCATCTAGTGCCTCCCCATGGACAAGGGAGGTAATTAGCGGACTTCCCCCTGCCAGGGAACAACTGTGACACCAGGAAGCTGCGTGGAGTGCGTCCCTAAACCTCACCCACACAGTCACTCGTGTTCCGGAATTCTGAGTGTGGGGAGGTTCCGTCTTCTGTCTGCAGCACCCGGGTTCTCCTAGGAGCCTTTCGAATGTCTTCCCCCAGTCCCTCCCTGTGCGGGCTGACGGGGAAAGGCGGGGGTTGGGCTGGAAAAGCAGGTAGCATCTTGTGCCTCCCCATGGACAGGGGAGGTAATTAACGGTCTTCCCCCTACCAGGGAACACCTGTGACACCAGGAAGCTGTGTGGAGGGCGTCCCTAATCCTCACCCACACAGTCACACGTGTTCCGGAATTCTGAGTGTGGGGAGGTTCCGTCTTCTGTCTGCAGCACCCTGGATCTCCTAGGAGCCCTTCGAGAGTCTTCCCCGAGTCACTCCCAGTGTGGGCAGCCAGGGAAAGGCGGGGGTTGGGCTGGAAACTCAGGTAGCATCTAGTGCCTCCCCATAGACAGGGGAGGTATTTAGCGGTCTTCCCCCTACCAGGGAACACCTGTGAACCACGAAGCTGTGTGGAGGGCGGCCCTAAACCTCACCCACACAGTCACCCGTGCTCCGGAATTCTGAGTGTGGGGAGGTTCCGTCTTATGTCTGCAGCACCCGGGATCTCCTAGGAGCCCTTCGAGAGTCTTCCCCGAGTCCCTCACAGTGCGGGCAGCCAGGGAAAGGCGGGGGTTGGGCTGGAAACGCAGGTAGCATCTAGTGCCTCCCCATGGACAGGGGAGGTAATTAGCGGACTTCCCCCTGCCAGGGAACAACTGTGACACCAGGAAGCTGCGTGGAGTGCGGCCCTAAACCTCACCCACACAGTCACACGTGTTCCGGAATTCTGAGTGTGGGGAGGTTCCGTCTTATGTCTGCAGCACCCGGGTTCTCCTAGGAGCCCTTCAAGTTTCTTCCCCAAGTCCCTCCCTGTGCGGGCTGCTGGGGAAAGGTGGGGGTTGGGCTGGAAAAGCAGGTAGCATCTGGTGTCTCCCCATGGACAAGGGAGGTAATTAGCGGACTTCCACCTGCCAGGGAACACCTGTGACACAAGGCAGCTGCGTGGAGGGCGGCCCCGAACCTCCCCAACACAGTCGTCCGTGTTCCGGAATTCTGAGTGTGGGGAGGTTCCGTCTTCTGTCTGCAGCACCCGGGATCTCCTAGGAGCCCTTCGAGAGTCTTCCCCGAGTCACTCCCGGTGCTGGCAGCCGGGGAAAGGCGGGGGTTGGGCTGGAAACTCAGGTAGCATCTAGTGCCTCCCCATGGACAGGGGAGGTAATTAGCGGTCTTCCCCCCACCAGGGAACACCTGTGACACCAGGAAGCTGTGTGGAGGGCGGCCCTAAACCTCCCCCACACAGTCACCCGTGTTCCGGAATTCTGAGTGTAGGGAGGTTCGGTCTTATGTCTGCAGCACCCAGGTTTTCCTAGGAGCCCTTCGATTGTCTTCCACAAGTCCCTCCCTGTGCGGGCTGCTGGGGAAAGGAGGGGGTTGGGCTGGAAAAGCAGGTTGCATCTAGTGCCTCCCCATGGACAGGGGAGGTAATTAGCGGACTTCCCCCTGCCAGGGAACACCTGTGACACAAGGCAGCTGCGTGGAGGTCGGCCCCGGACCTCCCCAACACAGTCAGCCGTGTTCCGGAATTCTGAGTGTGGGGAGGTTCCGTCTTATGTCTGCAGCACCCGGGTTCACCTAGGAGCCCTTCGAGTGTCTTCCCAGAGTCCCACCCTGTGTGGGCTGCCGGGGAAAGGAGGGGGTTGTGCTGGAAACGCAGGTAGATTCTAGTGCCTCCCCATGGACAGGGGAGGTAATTAGCGGACTTCCACCTGCCAGGGAACACCTGTGACACAAGGCAGCTGCGTGGAGTGCGGCCCCGAACCTCCCCCACACAGTCATCCGTGTTCCGGAATTCTGAGTGTGGGGAGGTTCCGTCTTCAGTCTGCAGCACCCGGGATCTACTAGGAGCCCTTCGAGATTCTTCCCCGAGTCACTCCCAGTGCGGGCAGCCGGGGAAAGGCGGGTGTTGGGCTGGAAACTCAGGTAGCATCTAGTGCCTCTCCATGGACAGGGGAGGTAATTAGCGGTCTTCCCCCTACCAGGGAACACCTTTGACACCAGGAAGCTGTGTGGAGGGCGGCCCTAAACCTCACCCACACAGTCACCCGTGTTCCGGAATTCTGAGTGTGGGGATAATCCGTCTTATGTCTGCAGCACCCGGGTTCTCCTAGGAGCCCTTCGAGTGTCTTCCCCAAGTCCCTCCCTGTGCGGGCTGCTGGGGAAACGCGGGGGTTGGGCTGGAAAACAGGTAGCATCTAGTGCCTCCCCATGGACAAGGGAGGTAATTAGCGGATTTCCCCCTGCCAGGGAACACCTGTGACACCAGGCAGCTGCGTGGAGTGCGGCCCAGAACCTTCCCCACACAGTCAGCCGTGTTCCGGAATTCTGAGTGTGGGGAGGTTCCGTCTTATGTCTGCAGCACCCGGGATCTCCTAGGAGCCCTTCGAGAGTCTTCCCCGAGTCCCTCCCAGTGCGGGCAGCCAGGGAAAGGCGGGGGTTTGGCTGGAAACGCAGGTAGCATCTAGTGCCTCCCCATGGACATGGGAGGTAATTAGCGGTCTTCCCCCTACCAGGGAACACCTGTGACACCAGGAAGCTGTGTGGAGGGCGGCCCTAAACCTCACCTACACAGTCACCCGTGTTCCGAAATTCTGAGTGTGGGGAGGTTCCGTCTTATGTCTGCAGCACCCGGGATCTCCTAGGAGCCCTTCGAGAGTCTTCCCACAGTCCCTCTGTGTGCTGGCAGCCAGGGAAATGCGGGGGTTGGGCTGGAAACGCAGGTAGCATCTAGTGCCTCCCCATGGACAGGGGAGGTAATTAGCGGACTTCCCCCTGAAAAGGAACACCTGTGACAGCAGGCACCTGCGTGGAGGGCGGCCCCGAACCTCTCCCACACAGTCAACCCTGTTCCGGAATTCTGAGTGTGGGGAGGTTCCGTCTTATGTCTGCAGCACCCGGGATCTCCTAGGAGCCTTTCGAGTGTCTTCCCCAAGTCCCTCCATGTGCTTGCTGCTGGGGAAAGGAGGGGGTTGGGCTGGAAACTCAGGTAGCATCTAGTGCCTCCCCATTGACAAGGGAGGTAATTAGCGGACTTCCACCTGCCAGGGAACACCTGTGACACAAGGCAGCTGCGTGGTGGGCGGCCCCGAACCTCCCCCACACAGTCATCCGTGTTCCGGAATTCTGAGTGTGGGGAGGTTCCGTCTTCTGTCTGCAGCACCCTGGATCTCCTAGGAGCCATTCGAGAGTCTTCCCCGAGTCACTCCCAGTGTGGGCAGCCAGGGAAAGGCGGGGGTTGGGCTGGAAACTCAGGTAGCATCTAGTGCCTCCCCATAGACAGGGGAGGTATTTAGCGGTCTTCCCCCTACCAGGGAACACCTGTGACACCACGAAGCTGTGTGGAGGGCGGCCCTAAACCTCACCCACACAGTCACCCGTGCTCCGGAATTCTGAGTGTGGGGAGGTTCCGTCTTATGTCTGCAGCACCCGGGATCTCCTAGGAGCCCTTCGAGAGTCTTCCCCGAGTCCCTCACAGTGCGGGCAGCCAGGGAAAGGCGGGGGTTGGGCTGGAAACGCAGGTAGCATCTAGTGCCTCCCCATGGACAGGGGAGGTAATTAGCGGACTTCCCCCTGCCAGGGAACAACTGTGACACCAGGAAGCTGCGTGGAGTGCGGCCCTAAACCTCACCCACACAGTCACACGTGTTCCGGAATTCTGAGTGTGGGGAGGTTCCGTCTTCTGTCTGCAGCACCCGGGTTCTCCTAGGAGCCTTTCGAGTGTCTTCCCCCAGTCCTTCCCTGTGCGGGCTGCTGGGGAAAGGAGGGGGTTGTGCTGGAAACGCAGGTAGCATCTAGTGCCTCCCCATGGACAGGGGAGGTAATTAGCGGACTTCCCCCTACCAGGGAACAACTGTGACACCAGGCAGCTGCGTGGAGGGCGGCCCCGAACATTCCCCAAACAGTCAGACGTGGTCCGGAATTCTGAGTGTGGGGAGGTTTCGTCTTATGTCTGCAGCACCCGGGATCTCCTAGGAGCCCTTCGAGAGTCTTCCCCGAGTCCCTACCAGTGCGGGCAGCCAGGGAATGGCGGGGGTTGGGCTGGAAAATCAGGTAGCATCTAGTGCCTCCCCATGGACAGGGGAGGTAATTAGCCGACTTCCACCTCCCATGGAACACCTGTGACACCAGGCAGCTGCGTGGAGGGCGGCCCCGAACCTCCCCCACACAGTCAGCCGTGTTCCGGAATTCTGAGTGTGGGGAGGTTCCGTCTTATGTCTGCAGCACCCGGGTTCACCTAGGAGCCCTTCGATTGTCTTCCCCCAGTCCCTCACTGTGCGGGCTCCCGGGGAATGGCGGAGGTTGGGCTGGAAACGCAGGTAACATCTAGTGCCTCCCCATGGACAGGGGAGGTAATTAGCGGACTTCCACCTGCCAGGGAACACCTGTGACACAAGGCATCTGCGTGGAGGGCGGCCCCGAACCTCCCCAACACAGTCAGCCGTGTTCCGGAATTCTGAGTGTGGGGAGGATCCGTCTTCTGTCTGCAGCACCCGGGATCTCCTAGGAGCCCTTCGAGAGTCTTCCCCGAGTCAATCCAGGTGCGGGCAGTCGGGGAAAAGCGGGGGTTGGGATGGAAACTCAGGTAGCATCTAGTGCCTCCCCATGGACATGGGAGGTAATTAGCGGTCTTCCCCCTACCAGGGAACACCTGTGACACCAGGAAGCTGTGTGGAGGGCGGCCCTAAACCTCACCCACACAGTCACCCGTGTTCCAGAATTCTGAGTGTGGGGAGGTTCCGTCTTATGTCTGCAGCACCCGGGTTCTCCTAGGAGCCCTTCGAGTGTCTTCCCCAAGTCCCTCCCTGTGCGGGCTGCTGGGGAAAGGAGGGGGATGGGCTGCAAAAGCAGGTAGCATCTAGTGCCTCCCCATGGACAGGGGATATAATTTGCGGTCTTCCCCCTACCAGGGAACACCTGTGACACCAGGAAGCTGTGTGGAGGGCGGCCCTAAACCTCACCCACACAGTCACCCGTGTTCCGGAATTCTGAATGTGGGGAGGTTTCGTCTTATGTCTGCAGCACCCGGGTTCTCCTAGGAGCCCTTCGAGTGTCTTCCCCAAGTCCCTCCCTGTGCGGGCTGCTGGGGAAAGGCGGGGGTTGGGCTGGAAAAGCAGGTAGCATCTAGTGCCTCCCCATGGACAAGGGAGGAAATTAGCGGACTTCCCCCTACCAGGGAACACCTGTGACACCAGGCAGCTGCGAGGAGGGCGGCCCCGAACCTCCCCTAAACAGTCACCCGTGTTCCGGAATTCTGAGTGTGGGGAGGTTCCGTCTTCTGTCTGCAGCACCCGGGATCTCCTAGGAGCCCTTCGAGAGTCTTCCCCGAGTCCCTCCCAGTGCGGGCAGCCGGGGAACGCCGGGGGTTGGGCTGGAAAAGCAGGTAGCATCTAGTGCCTCTCCATGGACAAGGGAGGTAATTTGCGGACTTCCCCCTGCCAGGGAACAACTGTGACACCAGGAAGCTGCGTGGAGTGCGGCCCTAAACCTCACCCACACAGTCACACGTGTTCCGGAATTCTGAGTGTGGGGAGGTTCCGTCTTCTGTCTGCAGCACCCGGGTTCTCCTAGGAGCCTTTCGAGTGTCTTCCCCCAGTCCCTCCCTGTGCGGGCTGACGGGGAAAGGCGGGGGTTGGGCTGGAAAAGCAGGTAGCATCTAGTGCCTCCCCATGGACAAGGGAGGAAATTAGCGGACTTCCCCCTGCCAGGGAACACCTGTGACACCAGGCAGCTGCGAGGAGGGCGGCCCCGAACCTCCCCTACACAGTCACCCGTGTTCCGGAATTCTGAGTGTGGGGAGGTTCCGTCTTCTGTCTGCAGCACCCGGGATCTCCTAGGAGCCCTTCGAGAGTCTTCCCCGAGTCCCTCCCAGTGCGGGCAGCCGGGGAACGCCGGGGGATGGGCTGGAAAAGCAGGTAGCATCTAGTGCCTCTCCATGGACAAGGGAGGTAATTAGCGGACTTCCCCCTGCCAGGGAACAACTGTGACACCAGGAAGCTGCGTGGAGTGCGGCCCTAAACCTCACCCACACAGTCACACGTGTTCCGGAATTCTGAGTGTGGGGAGGTTCCGTCTTCTGTCTGCAGCACCCGGGTTCTCCTAGGAGCCTTTCGAGTGTCTTCCCCCAGTCCCTCCCTGTGCGGGCTGATGGGGAAAGGCGGGGGTTGGGCTGGAAAAGCAGGTAGCATCTAGTGCCTCCCCATGGACAAGGGAGGAAATTAGCGGACTTCCCACTGCCAGGGAACACCTGTGACACCAGGCAGCTGCGAGGAGGGCGGCCCCGAACCTTCCCCACACAGTCAGCCGTGTTCCGGAATTCTGAGTGTGGGGAGGTTCCGTCTTATGTCTGCAGCAACCGGGATCTCCTAGGAGCCTTTCGAGAGTCTTCCCCAAGTCCCTCCCAGTGCGGGCAGCCAGGGAAAGGCGGGGGTTGGGCTGGAAACGCAGGTAGCATCTAGTGCCTCCCCATGGACAAGGGAGGAAATTAGCGGACTTCCCCCTACCAGGGAACACCTGTGACACCAGGCAGCTGCGAGGAGGGCGGCCCCGAACCTCCCCTACACAGTCACCCGTGTTCCGGAATTCTGAGTGTGGGGAGGTTCCGTCTTCTGTCTGCAGCACCCGGGATCTCCTAGGAGCCCTTCGAGAGTCTTCCCCGAGTCCCTCCCAGTGCGGGCAGCCGGGGAACGCCGGGGGTTGGGCTGGAAAAGCAGGTAGCATCTAGTGCCTCTCCATGGACAAGGGAGGTAATTAGCGGACTTCCCCCTGCCAGGGAACAACTGTGACACCAGGAAGCTGCGTGGAGTGCGGCCCTAAACCTCACCCACACAGTCACACGTGTTCCGGAATTCTGAGTGTGGGGAGGTTCCGTCTTCTGTCTGCAGCACCCGGGTTCTCCTAGGAGCCTTTCGAGTGTCTTCCCCCAGTCCCTCCCTGTGCGGGCTGACGGGGAAAGGCGGGGGTTGGGCTGGAAAAGCAGGTAGCATCTTGTGCCTCCCCATGGACAAGGGAGGTAATTAGCGGACTTCCCCCTGCTAGGGAACACCTGTGACACCAGGCAGCTGCTTGGAGGGCGGCCACGAACCTCCCCCACACAGTCAGCCGTGTTCCGGAATTCTGAGTGTGGGGAGGTTCCGTCTTCTGTCTGCAGCACCCGGGATCTCCTAGGCGCCCTTCGAGTGTCTTCCCAGAGACCCTCCCTGTGCGGGCTGCCGGGGAAAGGAGGGGGTTGTGCTGGAAACGCAGGTAGCATCTAGTGCCTCCCCATAGACAGGGGAGGAAATTAGCGGACTTCCACCTGCCAGGGAACACCTGTGAAACAAGGCAGCTGCTTGGAGGGCTGCCCCGAACCTCCCCCACACAGTCATCCGTGTTCCGGCATTCTGAGTGTGGGGAGTTTCCGTCTTCTGTCTGCAGCACCCGGGATCTCCTAGAAGCCCTTCGAGAGTCTTCCCTGAGTCACTCCCAGTGCGGGCAGCCAGGGAAAGGCGGGGATTGGGCTGGAAACTCAGGTAGCATCTAGTGCCTCCCCATGGACAAGGGAGGTAATTAGCGGTCTTCCCCCTGCCAGGGAACACCTGTGACACCAGGCAGCTGCGTGGTGGGCGGCCCCGAACCTCCCCCACACAGTCAACCGTGTTCCGGAATTCTGAGTGTGGGGAAGTTCCGTCTTCTGTCTGCAGCACCCGGGATCTCCTAGGAGACCTTCGAGTGTCTTCCCAGAGTCCCTCCCTGTGCGGGCTGCCGGGGAAAGGAGGGGGTTGTGCTGGAAACGCAGGTAGCATCTAGTGCCTCCCCATGGACAGGGGAGGTAATTAGCGGACTTCCACCTGCCAGGGAACACCTGTGACACAAGGCAGCTGCGTGGAGGGCGGCCCCGAACCTCCCCCACACAGTCATCCGTGTTCCGGAATTCTGAGTGTGGGGAGGTTCCGTCTTCTGTCTGCAGCACCCTGGATCTCCAGGGGCCCTTCGATAGTCTTCCCCGAGTCACTCCCAGTGTGGGCAGCCAGGGAAAGTCGGGGGTTGGGCTGGAAACTCAGGTAGCATCTAGTGCCTCCCCATAGACAGGGGAGGTAATTAGCGGTCTTCCCCCTACCAGGGAACACCTGTGAAACCAGGAAGCTGTGTGGAGTGCGGCCCTAAACCTCACCCACACAGTCACCCGTGCTCCGGAATTCTGAGTGTGGGGAGGTTCCGTCTTATGTCTGCAGCACCCGGGTTCTCCTAGGAGCCCTTCGAGTGTCTTCCCCAAGTCCCTCCCTGTGCGAGCTGCTGGGGAAAGGCGGCGGTTGGGCTGGAAAAGCAGGTAGCATCTAGTGCCTCCCCATGGACAAGGGAGGTAATTAGCGGATTTCCCCCTGCCAGGGAACACCTGTGACACCAGGCAGCTGCGTGGAGGGCGGCCCAGAACCTTCCCCACACAGTCAGCCGTGTTCCGGAATTCTGAGTGTTGGGAGGTTCCGTCTTATGTCTGCAGCACCCGGAATCTCCTAGGAGCCCTTCGAGAGTCTTCCCCGAGTCCCTCCCAGTGCGGGCAGCCAGGGAAAGGCGGGGGTTGGGCTGGAAACCCAGGTAGCATCTAGTGCCTCCCCATGGACAAGGGAGGTAATTAGCGGACTTCCACCTGCCAGGGAACACCTGGGACACAAGGCAGCTGCGTGGAGGGCGGCCCAGAACCTCCCCCACACAGTCAACCGTGTTCCGGAATTCTGAGTGTGGGGAGGTTCCGTCTTCTGTCTGCAGCACCCGGGATTTCCTAGGAGCCCTTCGAGAGTCTTCCCCGAGTCCCTCCCAGTGCGGGCAGCCGGGGAACGGCGGGGGTTGGGCTGGAAAAGCAGGTAGCATCTAGTGCCTCCCCATGGACAAGGGAGGTAATTAGCGGACTTCCCCCTGCCAGGGAACAACTGTGACACCAGGAAGCTGCGTGGAGTGCGGCCATAAACCTCACCCACCCAGTCACACGTGTTCCGGAATTCTGAGTGTGGGGAGGTTCCGTCTTCTGTCTGCAGCACCCGGGTTCTCCTAGGAGACTTTCGAGTGTCTTCCCCCAGTCCCTCCCTGTGCGGGCTGCCGGGGAAAGGCGGGGGTTGGGCTGGAAACGCAGGTAGCATCTAGTGCCTCCCCATGGACAGGGGAGGAAATTAGCGGACTTCCCCCAACCAGGGAACACCTGTGACACCAGGCAGGTGCGTGGAGGGCGGCCCCGAAACTCCCCCACACAGTCACCCGTGTTCCGGAATTCTGAGTGTGGGGAGGTTCCGTCTTCTGTCTGCAGAACCCGGGATCTCCTAGGAGCCCTTCGAGTGTCTTCCCAGAGTCCCTCCCTGTGCGGGCTGCCGGGGAAAGGAGGGGGTTGTGCTGGAAACGCAGGTAGCATCTAGTGCCTCCCCATGGACAGGGGAGGTAATTAGCGGACTTCCAACTGCCAGGGAACACCTGTGACACCAGGCAGCTGCGTGGAGGGCGGCCCCGAACCTCCCCCACACAGTTAGCCGTGTTCAGGAATTCTGAGTGTGGGGAGGTTCCGTCTTATGTCTGCAGCACCCGGGATCTCCTAGGAGCCCTTCGAGAGTCTTCCCCGAGTCCCTCCCAGTGCGGACAGCCGGGGAACGCCGGGGGTTTGGCTGGAAAAGCAGGTAGCATCTAGTGCCTCCCCATGGACAAGGGAGGTAATTAGCGGACTTCCCCCTGCCAGGGAACAACTGTGACACCAGGAAGCTGCGTGGAGTGCGTCCCTAAACCTCACCCACACAGTCACTCGTGTTCCGGAATTCTGAGTGTGGGGAGGTTCCGTCTTCTGTCTGCAGCACCCGGGTTCTCCTAGGAGCCTTTCGAATGTCTTCCCCCAGTCCCTCCCTGTGCGGGCTGACGGGGAAAGGCGGGGGTTGGGCTGGAAAAGCAGGTAGCATCTTGTGCCTCCCCATGGACAGGGGAGGTAATTAACGGTCTTCCCCCTACCAGGGAACACCTGTGACACCAGGAAGCTGTGTGGAGGGCGTCCCTAATCCTCACCCACACAGTCACACGTGTTCCGGAATTCTGAGTGTGGGGAGGTTCCGTCTTCTGTCTGCAGCACCCTGGATCTCCTAGGAGCCCTTCGAGAGTCTTCCCCGAGTCACTCCCAGTGTGGGCAGCCAGGGAAAGGCGGGGGTTGGGCTGGAAACTCAGGTAGCATCTAGTGCCTCCCCATAGACAGGGGAGGTATTTAGCGGTCTTCCCCCTACCAGGGAACACCTGTGAACCACGAAGCTGTGTGGAGGGCGGCCCTAAACCTCACCCACACAGTCACCCGTGCTCCGGAATTCTGAGTGTGGGGAGGTTCCGTCTTATGTCTGCAGCACCCGGGATCTCCTAGGAGCCCTTCGAGAGTCTTCCCCGAGTCCCTCACAGTGCGGGCAGCCAGGGAAAGGCGGGGGTTGGGCTGGAAACGCAGGTAGCATCTAGTGCCTCCCCATGGACAGGGGAGGTAATTAGCGGACTTCCCCCTGCCAGGGAACAACTGTGACACCAGGAAGCTGCGTGGAGTGCGGCCCTAAACCTCACCCACACAGTCACACGTGTTCCGGAATTCTGAGTGTGGGGAGGTTCCGTCTTATGTCTGCAGCACCCGGGTTCTCCTAGGAGCCCTTCAAGTTTCTTCCCCAAGTCCCTCCCTGTGCGGGCTGCTGGGGAAAGGTGGGGGTTGGGCTGGAAAAGCAGGTAGCATCTGGTGTCTCCCCATGGACAAGGGAGGTAATTAGCGGACTTCCACCTGCCAGGGAACACCTGTGACACAAGGCAGCTGCGTGGAGGGCGGCCCCGAACCTCCCCAACACAGTCGTCCGTGTTCCGGAATTCTGAGTGTGGGGAGGTTCCGTCTTCTGTCTGCAGCACCCAGGATCTCCTAGGAGCCCTTCGAGAGTCTTCCCCGAGTCACTCCCGGTGCTGGCAGCCGGGGAAAGGCGGGGGTTGGGCTGGAAACTCAGGTAGCATCTAGTGCCTCCCCATGGACAGGGGAGGTAATTAGCGGTCTTCCCCCCACCAGGGAACACCTGTGACACCAGGAAGCTGTGTGGAGGGCGGCCCTAAACCTCCCCCACACAGTCACCCGTGTTCCGGAATTCTGAGTGTAGGGAGGTTCGGTCTTATGTCTGCAGCACCCAGGTTTTCCTAGGAGCCCTTCGATTGTCTTCCACAAGTCCCTCCCTGTGCGGGCTGCTGGGGAAAGGAGGGGGTTGGGCTGGAAAAGCAGGTTGCATCTAGTGCCTCCCCATGGACAGGGGAGGTAATTAGCGGACTTCCCCCTGCCAGGGAACACCTGTGACACAAGGCAGCTGCGTGGAGGTCGGCCCCGGACCTCCCCAACACAGTCAGCCGTGTTCCGGAATTCTGAGTGTGGGGAGGTTCCGTCTTATGTCTGCAGCACCCGGGTTCACCTAGGAGCCCTTCGAGTGTCTTCCCAGAGTCCCACCCTGTGTGGGCTGCCGGGGAAAGGAGGGGGTTGTGCTGGAAACGCAGGTAGATTCTAGTGCCTCCCCATGGACAGGGGAGGTAATTAGCGGACTTCCACCTGCCAGGGAACACCTGTGACACAAGGCAGCTGCGTGGAGTGCGGCCCCGAACCTCCCCCACACAGTCATCCGTGTTCCGGAATTCTGAGTGTGGGGAGGTTCCGTCTTCAGTCTGCAGCACCCGGGATCTACTAGGAGCCCTTCGAGATTCTTCCCCGAGTCACTCCCAGTGCGGGCAGCCGGGGAAAGGCGGGTGTTGGGCTGGAAACTCAGGTAGCATCTAGTGCCTCTCCATGGACAGGGGAGGTAATTAGCGGTCTTCCCCCTACCAGGGAACACCTTTGACACCAGGAAGCTGTGTGGAGGGCGGCCCTAAACCTCACCCACACAGTCACCCGTGTTCCGGAATTCTGAGTGTGGGGATAATCCGTCTTATGTCTGCAGCACCCGGGTTCTCCTAGGAGCCCTTCGAGTGTCTTCCCCAAGTCCCTCCCTGTGCGGGCTGCTGGGGAAACGCGGGGGTTGGGCTGGAAAACAGGTAGCATCTAGTGCCTCCCCATGGACAAGGGAGGTAATTAGCGGATTTCCCCCTGCCAGGGAACACCTGTGACACCAGGCAGCTGCGTGGAGTGCGGCCCAGAACCTTCCCCACACAGTCAGCCGTGTTCCGGAATTCTGAGTGTGGGGAGGTTCCGTCTTATGTCTGCAGCACCCGGGATCTCCTAGGAGCCCTTCGAGAGTCTTCCCCGAGTCCCTCCCAGTGCGGGCAGCCAGGGAAAGGCGGGGGTTTGGCTGGAAACGCAGGTAGCATCTAGTGCCTCCCCATGGACATGGGAGGTAATTAGCGGTCTTCCCCCTACCAGGGAACACCTGTGACACCAGGAAGCTGTGTGGAGGGCGGCCCTAAACCTCACCTACACAGTCACCCGTGTTCCGAAATTCTGAGTGTGGGGAGGTTCCGTCTTATGTCTGCAGCACCCGGGATCTCCTAGGAGCCCTTCGAGAGTCTTCCCCCAGTCCCTCCCTGTGCTGGCAGCCAGGGAAATGCGGGGGTTGGGCTGGAAACGCAGGTAGCATCTAGTGCCTCCCCATGGACAGGGGAGGTAATTAGCGGACTTCCCCCTGAAAAGGAACACCTGTGACAGCAGGCACCTGCGTGGAGGGCGGCCCCGAACCTCTCCCACACAGTCAACCCTGTTCCGGAATTCTGAGTGTGGGGAGGTTCCGTCTTATGTCTGCAGCACCCGGGATCTCCTAGGAGCCTTTCGAGTGTCTTCCCCAAGTCCCTCCATGTGCTTGCTGCTGGGGAAAGGAGGGGGTTGGGCTGGAAACTCAGGTAGCATCTAGTGCCTCCCCATTGACAAGGGAGGTAATTAGCGGACTTCCACCTGCCAGGGAACACCTGTGACACAAGGCAGCTGCGTGGTGGGCGGCCCCGAACCTCCCCCACACAGTCATCCGTGTTCCGGAATTCTGAGTGTGGGGAGGTTCCGTCTTCTGTCTGCAGCACCCTGGATCTCCTAGGAGCCATTCGAGAGTCTTCCCCGAGTCACTCCCAGTGTGGGCAGCCAGGGAAAGGCGGGGGTTGGGCTGGAAACTCAGGTAGCATCTAGTGCCTCCCCATAGACAGGGGAGGTATTTAGCGGTCTTCCCCCTACCAGGGAACACCTGTGACACCACGAAGCTGTGTGGAGGGCGGCCCTAAACCTCACCCACATAGTCACCCGTGCTCCGGAATTCTGAGTGTGGGGAGGTTCCGTCTTATGTCTGCAGCACCCGGGATCTCCTAGGAGCCCTTCGAGAGTCTTCCCCGAGTCCCTCACAGTGCGGGCAGCCAGGGAAAGGCGGGGGTTGGGCTGGAAACGCAGGTAGCATCTAGTGCCTCCCCATGGACAGGGGAGGTAATTAGCGGACTTCCCCCTGCCAGGGAACAACTGTGACACCAGGAAGCTGCGTGGAGTGCGGCCCTAAACCTCACCCACACAGTCACACGTGTTCCGGAATTCTGAGTGTGGGGAGGTTCCGTCTTCTGTCTGCAGCACCCGGGTTCTCCTAGGAGCCTTTCGAGTGTCTTCCCCCAGTCCCTCCCTGTGCGGTCTGCTGGGGAAAGGAGGGGGTTGTGCTGGAAACGCAGGTAGCATCTAGTGCCTCCCCATGGACAGGGGAGGTAATTAGCGGACTTCCCCCTGCCAGGGAACACCTGTGACAGCAGGCAGCTGCGTGGAGGGCGGCCCCGAACCTTCCCCACACAGTCAGCCGTGTTCCGGAATTCTGAGTGTGGGGAGGTTTCGTCTTATGTCTGCAGCACCCGGGATCTCCTAGGAGCCCTTCGAGAGTCTTCCCCGAGTCCCTCCCAGTGCGGGCAGCCAGGGAAAGGCGGGGGTTGGGCTGGAAACGCAGGTAGCATCTAGTGCCTCCCCATGGACAGGGGAGGTAATTAGCAGACTTCCCCCTGCCAGGGAACACCTGTGGCACCAGGCAGCTGCGTGGAATGCGGCCCCGAACCTCCCCCACACAGTCACCCGTGTTCCGGAATTCTGAGTGTGGGGAGGTTCCGTCTTCTGTCTGCAGCACCCGGGTTCTCCTAGGAGCCCTTCGAGTGTCTTCCCCAAGTCCCTCCCTGTGCGGGCTGCCGGGGAAAGGCGGGGGTTGGGCTGGAAACGCAGGTAGCATCTAGTGCCTCCCCATGGACAGGGGAGGAAATTAGCGGACTTCCCCCAAACAGGGAACACCTGTGACACCAGGCAGGTGCGTGGAGGGCGGCCCCGAACCTCCCCCACACAGTCAGCCGTGTTCCGGAATTCTGAGTGTGGGGAGGTTCCGTCTTCTGTCTGCAGAACCCGGGATCTCCTAGGAGCCCTTCGAGTGTCTTCCCAGAGTCCCTCCCTGTGCGGGCTGCCGGGGAAAGGAGGGGGTTGTGCTGGAAACGCAGGTAGCATCTAGTGCCTCCCCATGGACAGGGGAGGTAATTAGCGGACTTCCAACTGCCAGGGAACACCTGTGACACCAGGCAGCTGCGTGGAGGGCGGCCCCGAACCTCCCCCACACAGTTAGCCGTGTTCAGGAATTCTGAGTGTGGGGAGGTTCCGTCTTATGTCTGCAGCACCCGGGATCTCCTAGGAGCCCTTCGAGAGTCTTCCCCGAGTCCCTCCCAGTGCGGACAGCCGGGGAACGCCGGGGGTTTGGCTGGAAAAGCAGGTAGCATCTAGTGCCTCCCCATGGACAAGGGAGGTAATTAGCGGACTTCCCCCTGCCAGGGAACAACTGTGACACCAGGAAGCTGCGTGGAGTGCGTCCCTAAACCTCACCCACACAGTCACACGTGTTCCGGAATTCTGAGTGTGGGGAGGTTCCGTCTTCTGTCTGCAGCACCCGGGTTCTCCTAGGAGCCTTTCGAATGTCTTCCCCCAGTCCCTCCCTGTGCGGGCTGACGGGGAAATGCGGGGGTTGGGCTGGAAAAGCAGGTAGCATCTTGTGCCTCCCCATGGACAGGGGAGGTAATTAACGGTCTTCCCCCTACCAGGGAACACCTGTGACACCAGGAAGCTGTGTGGAGGGCGTCCCTAAACCTCACCCACACAGTCACACGTGTTCCGGAATTCTGAGTGTGGGGAGGTTCCGTCTTCTGTCTGCAGCACCCTGGATCTCCTAGGAGCCCTTCGAGAGTCTTCCCCGAGTCACTCCCAGTGTGGGCAGCCAGGGAAAGGCGGGGGTTGGGCTGGAAACTCAGGTAGCATCTAGTGCCTCCCCATAGACAGGGGAGGTATTTAGCGGTCTTCCCCCTACCAGGGAACACCTGTGAACCACGAAGCTGTGTGGAGGGCGGCCCTAAACCTCACCCACACAGTCACCCGTGCTCCGGAATTCTGAGTGTGGGGAGGTTCCGTCTTATGTCTGCAGCACCCGGGATCTCCTAGGAGCCCTTCGAGAGTCTTCCCCGTGTCCCTCACAGTGCGGGCAGCCAGGGAAAGGCGGGGGTTGGGCTGGAAACGCAGGTAGCATCTAGTGCCTCCCCATGGACAGGGGAGGTAATTAGCGGACTTCCCCCTGCCAGGGAACAACTGTGACACCAGGAAGCTGCGTGGAGTGCGGCCCTAAACCTCACCCACACAGTCACACGTGTTCCGGAATTCTGAGTGTGGGGAGGTTCCGTCTTATGTCTGCAGCACCCGGGTTCTCCTAGGAGCCCTTCAAGTTTCTTCCCCAAGTCCCTCCCTGTGCGGGCTGCTGGGGAAAGGTGGGGGTTGGGCTGGAAAAGCAGGTAGCATCTGGTGTCTCCCCATGGACAAGGGAGGTAATTAGCGGACTTCCACCTGCCAGGGAACACCTGTGACACAAGGCAGCTGCGTGGAGGGCGGCCCCGAACCTCCCCAACACAGTCGTCCGTGTTCCGGAATTCTGAGTGTGGGGAGGTTCCGTCTTCTGTCTGCAGCACCCGGGATCTCCTAGGAGCCCTTCGAGAGTCTTCCCCGAGTCACTCCCGGTGCTGGCAGCCGGGGAAAGGCGGGGGTTGGGCTGGAAACTCAGGTAGCATCTAGTGCCTCCCCATGGACAGGGGAGGTAATTAGCGGTCTTCCCCCCACCAGGGAACACCTGTGACACCAGGAAGCTGTGTGGAGGGCGGCCCTAAACCTCCCCCACACAGTCACCCGTGTTCCGGAATTCTGAGTGTAGGGAGGTTCGGTCTTATGTCTGCAGCACCCAGGTTTTCCTAGGAGCCCTTCGATTGTCTTCCACAAGTCCCTCCCTGTGCGGGCTGCTGGGGAAAGGAGGGGGTTGGGCTGGAAAAGCAGGTTGCATCTAGTGCCTCCCCATGGACAGGGGAGGTAATTAGCGGACTTCCCCCTGCCAGGGAACACCTGTGACACAAGGCAGCTGCGTGGAGGTCGGCCCCGGACCTCCCCAACACAGTCAGCCGTGTTCCGGAATTCTGAGTGTGGGGAGGTTCCGTCTTATGTCTGCAGCACCCGGGTTCACCTAGGAGCCCTTCGAGTGTCTTCCCAGAGTCCCACCCTGTGTGGGCTGCCGGGGAAAGGAGGGGGTTGTGCTGGAAACGCAGGTAGATTCTAGTGCCTCCCCATGGACAGGGGAGGTAATTAGCGGACTTCCACCTGCCAGGGAACACCTGTGACACAAGGCAGCTGCGTGGAGGGCGGCCCCGAACCTCCCCCACACAGTCATCCGTGTTCCGGAATTCTGAGTGTGGGGAGGTTCCGTCTTCAGTCTGCAGCACCCGGGATCTACTAGGAGCCCTTCGAGATTCTTCCCCGAGTCACTCCCAGTGCGGGCAGCCGGGGAAAGGCGGGGGTTGGGCTGGAAACTCAGGTAGCATCTAGTGCCTCTCCATGGACAGGGGAGGTAATTAGCGGTCTTCCCCCTACCAGGGAACACCTTTGACACCAGGAAGCTGTGTGGAGGGCGGCCCTAAACCTCACCCACACAGTCACCCGTGTTCCGGAATTCTGAGTGTGGGGATCATCCGTCTTATGTCTGCAGCACCCGGGTTCTCCTAGGAGCCCTTCGAGTGTCTTCCCCAAGTCCCTCCCTGTGCGGGCTGCTGGGGAAACGCGGGGGTTGGGCTGGAAAACAGGTAGCATCTAGTGCCTCCCCATGGACAAGGGAGGTAATTAGCGGATTTCCCCCTGCCAGGGAACACCTGTGACACCAGGCAGCTGCGTGGAGTGCGGCCCAGAACCTTCCCCACACAGTCAGCCGTGTTCCGGAATTCTGAGTGTGGGGAGGTTCCGTCTTATGTCTGCAGCACCCGGGATCTCCTAGGAGCCCTTCGAGAGTCTTCCCCGAGTCCCTCCCAGTGCGGGCAGCCAGGGAAAGGCGGGGGTTTGGCTGGAAACGCAGGTAGCATCTAGTGCCTCCCCATGGACATGGGAGGTAATTAGCGGTCTTCCCCCTACCAGGGAACACCTGTGACACCAGGAAGCTGTGTGGAGGGCGGCCCTAAACCTCACCTACACAGTCACCCGTGTTCCGAAATTCTGAGTGTGGGGAGGTTCCGTCTTATGTCTGCAGCACCCGGGATCTCCTAGGAGCCCTTCGAGAGTCTTCCCCCAGTCCCTCCCTGTGCGGGCAGCCAGGGAAATGCGGGGGTTGGGCTGGAAACGCAGGTAGCATCTAGTGCCTCCCCATGGACAGGGGAGGTAATTAGCGGACTTCCCCCTGAAAAGGAACACCTGTGACAGCAGGCACCTGCGTGGAGGGCGGCCCCGAACCTCTCCCACACAGTCAACCCTGTTCCGGAATTCTGAGTGTGGGGAGGTTCCGTCTTATGTCTGCAGCACCCGGGATCTCCTAGGAGCCTTTCGAGTGTCTTCCCCAAGTCCCTCCATGTGCTTGCTGCTGGGGAAAGGAGGGGGTTGGGCTGGAAACTCAGGTAGCATCTAGTGCCTCCCCATTGACAAGGGAGGTAATTAGCGGACTTCCACCTGCCAGGGAACACCTGTGACACAAGGCAGCTGCGTGGTGGGCGGCCCCGAACCTCCCCCACACAGTCATCCGTGTTCCGGAATTCTGAGTGTGGGGAGGTTCCGTCTTCTGTCTGCAGCACCCTGGATCTCCTAGGAGCCATTCGAGAGTCTTCCCCGAGTCACTCCCAGTGTGGGCAGCCAGGGAAAGGCGGGGGTTGGGCTGGAAACTCAGGTAGCATCTAGTGCCTCCCCATAGACAGGGGAGGTATTTAGCGGTCTTCCCCCTACCAGGGAACACCTGTGACACCACGAAGCTGTGTGGAGGGCGGCCCTAAACCTCACCCACACAGTCACCCGTGCTCCGGAATTCTGAGTGTGGGGAGGTTCCGTCTTATGTCTGCAGCACCCGGGATCTCCTAGGAGCCCTTCGAGAGTCTTCCCCGAGTCCCTCACAGTGCGGGCAGCCAGGGAAAGGCGGGGGTTGGGCTGGAAACGCAGGTAGCATCTAGTGCCTCCCCATGGACAGGGGAGGTAATTAGCGGACTTCCCCCTGCCAGGGAACAACTGTGACACCAGGAAGCTGCGTGGAGTGCGGCCCTAAACCTCACCCACACAGTCACACGTGTTCCGGAATTCTGAGTGTGGGGAGGTTCCGTCTTCTGTCTGCAGCACCCGGGTTCTCCTAGGAGCCTTTCGAGTGTCTTCCCCCAGTCCCTCCCTGTGCGGTCTGCTGGGGAAAGGAGGGGGTTGTGCTGGAAACGCAGGTAGCATCTAGTGCCTCCCCATGGACAGGGGAGGTAATTAGCGGACTTCCCCCTGCCAGGGAACACCTGTGACAGCAGGCAGCTGCGTGGAGGGCGGCCCCGAACCTTCCCCACACAGTCAGCCGTGTTCCGGAATTCTGAGTGTGGGGAGGTTTCGTCTTATGTCTGCAGCACCCGGGATCTCCTAGGAGCCCTTCGAGAGTCTTCCCCGAGTCCCTCCCAGTGCGGGCAGCCAGGGAAAGGCGGGGGTTGGGCTGGAAACGCAGGTAGCATCTAGTGCCTCCCCATGGACAGGGGAGGTAATTAGCAGACTTCCCCCTGCCAGGGAACACCTGTGGCACCAGGCAGCTGCGTGGAATGCGGCCCCGAACCTCCCCCACACAGTCACCCGTGTTCCGGAATTCTGAGTGTGGGGAGGTTCCGTCTTCTGTCTGCAGCACCCGGGTTCTCCTAGGAGCCCTTCGAGTGTCTTCCCCAAGTCCCTCCCTGTGCGGGCTGCTGGGAAAAGGCGGGGGTTGGGCTGGAAAAGCAGGTAGCATCTAGTGCCTCCCCATGGACAAGGGAGGTAATTAGCGGATTTCCCCCTGCCAGGGAACACCTGTGACACCAGGCAGCTGCGTGGAGGGCGGCCCAGAACCTTCCCCACACAGTCAGCCGTGTTCCGGAATTCTGAGTGTTGGGAGGTTCCGTCTTATATCTGCAGCACCCGGGATCTCCTAGGAGCCCTTCGAGAGTCTTCCCCGAGTCCCTCTCAGTGCGGGCAGACAGGGAAAGGCGGGGGTTGGGCTGGAAACGCAGGTAGCATCTAGTGCCTCCCCATGGACAAGGGAGGTAATTAGCGGACTTCCCCCTGCCAGGGAACACCTGTGACACAAGGCAGCTTCGGGGAGGGCGGCCCAGAACCTCCCCCACACAGTCAACCGTGTTCCGGAATTCTGAGTGTGGGGAGGTTCCGTCTTCTGTCTGCAGCACCCGGGATCTCCTAGGAGCCCTTTGAGTGCCTTCCCCGAGTCCCTCCCAGTGCGGGCAGCCGGGGAATGGCGGGGGTTGGGCTTGAAAAGCAGGTAGCATCTAGTGCCTCCCCATGGACAAGAGAGGTAATTAGCGGACTTCCCCCTACCAGGGAACAACTGTGACACCTGGAAGCTGCGTGGAGTGCGGCCCTAAACCTCGCCCACCCAGTCACACGTGTTCCGGAATTCTGAGTGTGGGGTGGTTCCATCTTCTGTCTGCAGCACCCGGGTTCTCCTAGGAGCCTTTCGAGTGTCTTCCCAGAGTCCCTCCCTTTGCGGGCTGCCGGGGAATGGCGGGGGTTGGGTTTGAAAAGCAGGTAGCATCTAGTGCCTCCCCATGGACAAGGGAGGTAATTAGCGGACTTCCCCCTGCCAGGGAACACCTGTGACACCAGGCAGCTGCGTGGAGGGCGGCCACGAAACTCCCCCACACAGTCAACCGTGTTCCGGAATTCTGAGTGTGGGGAGGTTCCGTCTTCTGTCTGCAGCACCCGGGATCTCCTAGGAGCCCTTCGAGTGTCTTCCCAGAGTCCCTCCCAGTGCGGGCTGCCGGGGAAACGAGGGGGTTGTGCTGGAAACGCAGGTAGCATCTAGTGCCTCCCCATGGACAAGGGAGGTAATTAGCGGACTTACCCCTGCCAGAGAACACCTGTGACACCAGGCAGCTGCTTGGAGGGCTGCCCCGAACCTTCCCCACACAGTCAGCGGTGTTCCGAAATTCTGAGTGTGGGGAGGTTCCGTCTTATGTCTGCAGCACCCGGGATCTCCTAGGAGCCCTTCGAGAGTCTTCCCCGAGTCCCTCCCATTGCGGGCAGCCAGGGAAATGAGGGGGTTGGGCTGGAAACGCAGGTAGCATCTAGTGCCTCCCCATGGACAGGGGAGGTAATTAGCGGACTTCCCCCTGAAAAGGAACACCTGTGACACCAGGCAGCTGCGTGGAGGGCGGCCCCGAACCTCTCCCACACAGTCAACCGTGTTCCGGAATTCTGAGTGTGGGGAGGTTCCGTCTTATGTCTGCAGCACCCGGGATCTCCTAGGAGCCCTTCGAGAGTCTTCCCCGAGTCCCTCCCAGTGCGGGCAGCCGGGGAACGGCGGGCTTTGGGCTGGAAACTCAGGTAGCATCTAGTGCCTCCCCATGGACAGGGGAGGTAGTTGGCGGTCTTCCCCCTACCAGGGAACACCTGTGACACCAGGAAACTGTGTGGAGGGCGGCCCTAAACCTCACCCACACAGTCACTCGTGTTCCGGAATTCTGAGTGTGGGGAGGTTCCGTCTTCTGTTTGCAGCACCCGGGATCTCCTAGGAGCCCTTCGAGAGTCTTCCCCGAGTCCCTCCCAGTACGGGCAGCCGGGGAAAGGCGGGGGTTGGGCTGGAAATTCAGGTAGCATCTAGTGCCTCCCCATGGACAGGGGAGGTAATTTGCGGTCTTCCCCCTACCAGGGAACACCTGTGACACCAGGAAGCTGTGTGGAGGGCGGCCCTAAACCTCACCCACACAGTCACCCGTGTTCCGGAATTCTGAGTGTGGGGAGGTTCCGTCTTCTGTCTCTAGCACCCGGGATCTCCTAGGAGCCCTTCGAGTGTCTTCCCCGAGTCCCTCAATGTGCGGGATTCTGGGGAAAAGCGGGGGATGGGCTGGAAAAGCAGGTAGCATCTAGTGCCTCCCCATGGACAAGGGAGGTAATTAGCGGACTTCCCCCTGCCAGGGAACACCTGTGACACCAGGAAGCTGCGTGGAGGGCGGCCCCGAACCTTCCCCATAAAGTCAGCCGTGTTCCGGAATTCTGAGTGTGGGGAGGTTCCGTCTTATGTCTGCAGCACCCGGGATCTCCTAGGAGCCCTTCGAGAGTCTTCCCCGAGTCCCTCACAGTGCGGGTAGCCAGGGAAAGGAGGGGGTTGGGCTGGAAACGCAGGTAGCATCTAGTGCCTCCCCATGGACAGGGGAGGTAATTAGCGGACTTCCCCCTACCAGGGAACACCTGTGACACCAGGCAGCTGCGTGGGGTGCGGCCGCGAACCTCCCCCACACAGTCAACCGTGTTCCGGAATTCTGAGTGTGGGGAGGTTCCGTCTTCTGTCTGCAGCACCCGGGTTCTCCTAGGAGCCCTTCGAGTGTCTTCCCAGAGTCCCTCCCTGTGCGGGCTGCCGGGGAAAGGAGGGGGTTGTGCTGGAAACGCAGGTAGCATCTAGTGCCTCCCCATGGACAGGGGAGGTAATTAGCGGACTTCCACCTGCCAGGGAATACTGTGACACCAGGCAGCTGCGTGGAGGGCGGCCCCGAACCTCCCCCACACAGTCAGCCGTGTTCCGGAATTCTGAGTGTGGGGAGGTTCCTTCTTAATTCTGCATCACCCGGGATCTCCTAGGAGCCCTTCGAGAGTCTTCCCCTAGTCCCTCCCAGTGCGGGCAGCCGGGGAACGGCGGGGGTTGGGCTGGAAAATCTGGTAGAATCTAGTGCCTCCCCATGGACAGGGGAGGTAATTAGCGGACTTCCCCCTGCCAGGGAACAACTGTGACACCAGGAAGCTGCGTGGAGTGCGGCCCTAAACCTCACCCACACAGTCACACGTGTTCCGGAATTCTGAGTGTGGGGAGGTTCCGTCTTCTGTCTGCAGCACCCGGGTTCTCCTAGGAGCCTTTCGAGTGTCTTCCCCCAGTCCCTCCCTGTGCGGTCTGCTGGGGAAAGGATGGGGTTGTGCTGGAAACGCAGGTAGCATCTAGTGCCTCCCCATGGACAGGGGAGGTAATTAGCGGACTTCCCCCTGCTAGGGAACACCTGTGACACCAGGCAGCTGCGTGGAGGGCTGCCCCGAACCTTCCCCACACAGTCAGCCGTGTTCCGGAATTCTGAGTGTGGGGAGGTTTCGTCTTATGTCTGCAGCACCCGGGATCTCCTAGGAGCCCTTCGAGAGTCTTCCCCGAGTCCCTCCCAGTGCGGGCAGCCAGGGAAAGGCGGGGGTTGGGCTGGAAACGCAGGTAGCATCTAGTGCCTCCCCATGGACAGGGGAGGTAATTAGCGGACTTCCCCTGCCAGGGAACACCTGTGGCACCAGGCAGCTGCGTGGAGTGCGGCCCCGAACCTCCTCCACACAGTCAACCGTGTTCCGGAATTCTGAGTGTGGGGAGGTTCCGTCTTCTGTCTGCAGCACCCGGGATCTCCTAGGAGCCCTTCGAGTGTCTTCCCAGAGTCCCTCCCTGTGCAGGCTGCCGGGGAAAGGAGGGGGTTGTGCTGGAAACGCAGGTAGCATCTAGTGCCTCCCCATGGACAAGGGAGGTAATTAGCGGACTTCCACCTGCCAGGGAACACCTGTGACACCAGGCAGCTGCGTGGAGGGCGGCCCCGAACCTCCTCCACAGAGTCAAACGTGTTCCGGAATTCTGAGTGTGGGGAGGTTCCGTCTTCTGTCTGCAGCACCCTGGATCTCCTAGGAGCCCTTCGAGAGTCTTCCCCGAGTCACTCACAGTGCGGGCAGCCGGGGAAAGGCGGGGGTTGGGCTGGAAATTCAGGTAGCATCTAGTGCCTCCCCATGGACAGGGGAGGTAATTAGCGGTCTTCCCCCTACCAGGGAACACCTGTGACACCAGGAAGCTGTGTGGAGGGCGGCCCTAAACCTCACCCACACAGTCACCCTTGCTCCGGAATTCTGAGTGTGGGGAGGTTCCGT
Organism: Camelus bactrianus; assembly: GCF_048773025.1. NCBI lineage: Eukaryota > Metazoa > Chordata > Mammalia > Artiodactyla > Camelidae > Camelus > Camelus bactrianus. Next base: position 6,459,916 of record NW_027413957.1, on the reverse strand, counting down.
CTTCTGTCTGTAGCACCCGGGTTTTCCTAGGAGCCCTTCGAGTGTCTTCCCAAAGTCCCTCCCTGTGCGGGCAGCCGGGGAACAGCGGGGGTTGGGCTGGAAAAACTGGTAGCATCTAGTGCCTCCCCATGGACAAGGGAGGTAATTTGCGGACTTCCCCCTGCCAGGGAACAACTGTGACACCAGGTAGCTGTGTGGAGTGCGGCCCTAAACCTCACCCACACAGTCACACTTGTTCCGGAATTCTGAGTGTGGGGAGGATCCGTCTTCTGTCTGCAGCACCCGGGTTCCCCTAGGAGCCTTTCGAGTGTCTTCCCCCAGTCCCTCCCTGTGCGGTTTGCCGGGGAAAGGAGGGGGTTGTGCTGGAAACGCAGGTAGCATCTAGTGCCTCCCCTTGGACAGGGGATTTAATTAGCGGACTTCCCCCTGCCAGGGAACACCTGTGACACCAGGCAGCTGCGTGAAGGGCGGCCCCGAACCTTCCCCACACAGTCAGCCGTGTTCAGGAATTCTGAGTGTGGGGAGGTTTCGTCTTATGTCTGCAGCACCCGGGATCTCCTAGGAGCCCTTCGAGAGTCTTCCCTGAGTCCCTCCCAGTGCGGGCAACCAGGGAAAGGCGGGGGTTGGGCTGGAAACGCAGGTAGCATCTAGTGCCTCCCCATGGAGAGGGGAGGTAATTAGCGGACTTCTCCCTGCCAGGGAACACCTGTGACACCAGGAAGCTGTGTAGAGGGCGGCCCTAAACCTCACCCACACAGTCACCCGTGTTCCGGAATTCTGAGTGTGGGGAGGTTCCGTCTTATGTCTGCAGCACCCGGGTTCTCCTAGGAGCCCTTCGAGTGTCTTCCCCAAGTCCCTCCCTGTGCGGGCTGCTGGGGAAAGGAGGGGGTTGGGCTGGAAAAGCAGGTAGCATCTAGTGCCTCCCCATGGACAGGGGAGGTAATTAGCGGACTTCCCCCTTCCAGGGAACACCTGTGACACCAGGCAGCTGCGTGAAGGGCGGCCCCGAACCTAGCCCACACCGTCAGCCGTGTTCCGGAATTCTGAGTGTGGGGAGGTTCCGTCTTATGTCTGCAGCACCTGGGTTCACCAAGGAGCCCTTCAAGTGTCTTCCCCCAGTCCCTCACTGTGCGGGCTGCCGGGGAATGGCGGTGGTTGGGCTGGAAAAGCAGGTAGCATCTTGTGCCTCCCCATGGACAAGGGAGGTAATTAGCGGTCTCCCCCTGCCAGGGAACACCTGTGACACCAGGCAGCTGCGTGGAGGGCGGCCCTAAACCTCACCCACACAGTCACCCGTGCTCCGGAATTCTGAGTGTGGGGAGGTTCCGTCTTATGTCTGCAGCACCCTCGTTCTCCTAGGAGCCCTTCGAGTGTCTTCCCCAAGTCCCTCCCTGTGCGGGCTGCTGGGGAAAGGCGGGGGTTGGGCTGGAAAAGCAGGTAGCATCTAGTGCCTCCCCATGGACAAGGGAGGTAATTAGCGGATTTCCCCCTGCCAGGGAACACCTGTGACACCAGGAAGCTGCGTGGAGGGCGGCCCAGAACCTTCCCCACACAGTCAGCCGTGTTCCGGAATTCTGAGTGTTGGGAGGTTCCGTCTTATGTCTGCAGCACCCGGGATCTCCTAGGAGCCCTTCGAGAGTCTTCCCCGAGTCCCTCCCAGTGCGGGCAGCCAGGGAAAGGCGGGGGTTGGGCTGGAAACGCAGGTAGCATCTAGTGCCTCCCCATGGACAGGGGAGGTAATTAGCGGACTTCCCCTGCCAGGGAACACCTGTGGCACCAGGCAGCTGCGTGGAGTGCGGCCCCGAACCTCCCCCACACAGTCACCCGTGTTCCGGAATTCTGAGTGTGGGAGGTTCCGTCTTCTGTCTGCAGCACCCGGGATCTCCTAGGAGCCCTTCGAGTGTCTTCCCAGAGTCCCTCCCTGTGCGGGCTGCCGGGGAAAGGAGGGGGTTGTGCTGGAAACGCAGGTAGCATCTAGTGCCTCCCCATGGACAAGGGAGGTAATTAGCGGACTTTCCCCTGCCAGGGAACACCTGTGACACCAGGCAGCTGCGTGGAGGGCTGCCCCGAACTTTCCCCACACAGTCAGCCGTGTTCCGAAATTCTGAGTGTGGGGAGGTTCCGTCTTATGTCTGCAGCACCCGGGATCTCCTAGGAGCCCTTCGACAGTCTTCCCCGAGTCCCTCCCAGTGCGTGCAGCCAGGGAAAGGTGGGGGTTGGGCTGGAAACGCAGGTAGCATCTAGTGCCTCCCCATGGACAGGGGAGGTAATTAGCGGACTTCCCCCTGCCAGGGAACACCTGTGACACCAGGAAGCTGCGTGGAGGGGGGCCCCGAACCTCCCCCACAAAGTCAACCGTGTTCCGGAATTCTGAGTGTGGGGAGGTTCCGTCTTCTGTCTGCAGCACCCGGGATCTCCTAGGAGCCCTTCGAGTGTCTTCCCAGAGTCCCTCACTTTGCGGGCTGCCGGGGAAAGGAGGGGGTTGTGCTGGAAACGCAGGTAGCATCGAGTGCCTCCCCATGGACAAGGGAGGTAATTAGCGGACTTCCCCCTGCCAGGGAACACCTGTGACACCAGGCAGCTGCGTGGAGGGCTGCCCCGAACTTTCCCCACACAGTCAGCCGTGTTCCGGAATTCTGAGTGTGGGGAGGTTCCGTCTTCTGTCTGTAGCACCCGGGATCTCCTAGGAGCCCTTCGAGTGTCTTCCCAGAGTCCCTCCCTGTGCGGGCTGCTGGGGAAAGGCGGGGGTTGGGCTGGAAAAGCAGGTAGCATCTAGTGCCTCCCCATGGACAAGGGAGGTAATTAGCGGACTTCCCCCTGCCAGGGAACACCTGTGACACCAGGCAGCTGCGTGTAGGGCGGCCCGGAACCTTCCCCATAAAGTCAGCCGTGTTCCGGAATTCTGAGTGTGGGGAGGTTCCGTCTTATGTCTGCAGCACCCGGGATCTCCTAGGAGCCCTTCGAGAGTCTTCCCCGAGTCCCTCCCAGTGCGGGCAGCCAGGGAAAGCGGGGGTTGGGCTGGAAACGCAGGTAGCATCTAGTGCCTCCCCATGGACAGGGTAGGTAATTAGCGGACTTCCCCCTACTAGGGAACACCTGTGACACCAGGCAGCTGCGTGGAGTGCGGCCCGGAACCTCCCCTACACAGTCAACCGTGTTCCGGAATTCTGAGTGTGGGGAGGTTCCGTCTTCTGTCTGCAGCAACCGGGATCTCCTAGGAGCCCTTCGAGTGTCTTCCCAGAGTCCCTCCCTGTGCGGGCTGCCGGGGAAAGGAGGGGGTTGTGCTGGAAACGCAGGTAGCATCTAGTGCCTCCCCATGGACAGGGGAGGTAATTAGCGGACTTCCACCTGCCAGGGAACACTGTGACACCAGGCAGCTGCGTGGAGGGCGGCCCCGAACCTCCTCCACACAGTCAGCCGTGTTCCGGAATTCTGAGTGTGGGGAGGTTCCGTATTATGTCTGCATCACCCGGGATCTCCTAGGAGCCCTTCGAGAGTCTTCCCCGAGTCCCTCCCAGTGCAGGCAGCCGGGGAACAGCGGGGGTTGGGCTGGAAAAACTGGTAGCATCTAGTGCCTCCCCATGGACAAGGGAGGTAATTTGCGGACTTCCCCCTGCCAGGGAACAACTGTGACACCAGGAAGCTGCGTGGAGTGCGGCCCTAAACCTCACCCACACAGTCACACGTGTTCCGGAATTCTGAGTGTGGGGAGGTTCCGTCTTCTGTCTGCAGCACCTGGGTTCTCCTAGGAGCCTTTCGAGTGTCTTCCCCCAGTCCCTCCCTGTGCGGGCTGCCGGGGAAAGGAGGGGGTTGTGCTGGAAACGCAGGTAGCATCTAGTGCCTCCCCATGGACAGGGGAGGTAATTAGCGGACTTCCCCCTGCCACGGAACACCTGTGAAACCAGGCAGCTGCGTGGAGGGCGGCCCCGAACCTTCCCCACACAGTCAGCCGTGTTCCGGAATTCTGAGTGTGGGGAGGTTTCGTCTTATGTCTGCAGCACCCGGGATCTCCTAGGAGCCCTTCGAGAGTCTTCCCCGAGTCCCTCCCAGTGCGGGCAGCCAGGGAAAGGCGGGGGTTGGGCTGGAAACGCAGGTAGCATCTAGTGCCTCCCCATGGACAGGGGAGGTAATTAGCGGACTTCCCCATGCCAGTGAACACCTGTGACACCAGGAAGCTGTGTAGAGGGCGGCCCTAAACCTCACCCACACAGTCACCCGTGTTCCGGAATTCTGAGTGTGGGGAGGTTCCGTCTTATGTCTGCAGCACCCGGGTTCTCCTAGGATCCCTTCGAGTTTCTTCCCCAAGTACCTCCCTTTGCGGGCTGCTGGGGAAATGATGGGGTTGGGCTGGAAAAGCAGGTAGCATCTTGTGCCTCCCCATGGACAAGGGAGGTAATTAGCGGTCTTCCCCCTGCCAGGGAACACCTGTGACAACAGGCAGCTGCGTGGAGGGCGGCCCCGAACCTCCTCCACACAGTCAACCGTGTTCCGGAATTCTGATTGTGGGGAGGTTCCGTCTTCTGTCTGCAGCACCCGGGATCTCCTATGAGCCCTTCGAGTGTCTTCCCAGAGTCCCTCACTTTGCGGGCTGCCGGGGAAAGGAGGGGGTTGTGCTGGAAACGCAGGTAGCATCTAGTGCCTCCCCATGGACAAGGGAGGTAATTAGCGGTCTTCCACCCGCCAGGGAACACCTGTGACACAAGGCAGCTGCGTGGAGGGCGGCCCCGAACCTCCCCCACACAGTCCTCCGTGTTACGGAATTCTGAGTGTGGGGAGGTTCCTTCTTCTGTCTGCAGCACCCGGGATCTCCTAGGAGCCCTTCGAGAGTCTTCCCCGAGTCACTCCCAGTGCGGGCAGCGGGGGAAAGGCAGGGGTTGGGCTGGAAACTCAGGTAGCATCTAGTGCCTCCCCATGGACAGGGGAGGTAATTAGCGGTCTTCCCCCTACCAGGGAACACCTGTGACACCAGGAAGCTGTGTGGAGGGCGGCCCTAAACCTCACCCACACAGTCACCCGTGCTCCGGAATTCTGAGTGTGGGGAGGTTCCGTCTTATGTCTGCAGCACCCGGGTTCTCCTAGGAGCCCTTCGAGTGTCTTCCCCAAGTCCCTCCCTGTGCGGGATGTTGGAGAAAGCCGGGGGTTGGGCTGGAAAAGCAGGTAGCATCTAGTGCCTCCCCATGGACAAGGGAGGTAATTAGCGGATTTCCCCCTGCCAGGGAACACCTGTGACACCTGGCAGCTGCGTGGAGTGCGGCCCAGAACCTTCCCCATACAGTCAGCCGTGTTCCGGAATTCTGAGTGTTGGGAGGTTCCGTCTTATTTCTGCAGCACCCGGGATCTCCTAGGAGCCCTTCGAGAGTCTTCCCCGAGTCCCTCCCAGTGCGGGCAGCCAGGGAAAGGCGGGGGTTGGGCTGGAAACGCAGGTAGCATCTAGTGCCTCCCCATGGACAAGGGAGGTAATTAGCGGAATTCCACCTGCCAGGGAACACCTGTGACACAAGGCAGCTGCGTGGAGGGCGGCCCAGAACCTCCCACACACAGTCAACCGTGTTCCGGAATTCTGAGTGTGGGGAGGTACCGTCTTCTGTCTGCAGCACCCGGGATCTCCTAGGAGCCCTTCGAGAGTCTTCCCCGAGTCCCTCCCAGTGCGGGCAGCCGGGGAACGGCGGGGGTTGGGCTGGAAAAGCAGGTAGCATCTAGTGCCTCCCCATGGACAAGGGAGGTAATTAGCGGACTTCCCCCTGCCAGGGAACACATGTGACACCAAGAAGCTGCGTGGAGTGCGGCCCTAAACCTCACCCACCCAGTCACACGTGTTCCGGAATTCTGAGTGTGGGGAGGTTCCGTCTTCTGTCTGCAGCACCCGGGATCTCCTAGGAGCCCTTCGAGTGTCTTCCCAGAGTCCCTCCCTGTGCGGGCTGCCGGGGAAAGGAGAGGGTTGTGCTGGAAACGCAGGTAGCATCTAGTGCTTCCCCATGGACAAGGGAGGTAATTAGCGGACTTCCCCCTGCCAGGGAACACCTGTGAAACCAGGCAGGTGCGTGGAGGGCTGCCCCGAACCTTCCCCACACAGTCAGCCGTGTTCGGAAATTCTGAGTGTGGGGAGGTTCCGTCTTATGTCTGCAGCACCCGGGATCTCCTAGGAGCCCTTCGACAGTCTTCCCCGAGTCCCTCCCAGTGCGGGCAGCCAGGGAAAAGCGGGGGTTGGGCTGGAAACTCAGGTAGCATCTAGTGCCCCACCATGGACATGGGAGGTAATTAGCGGTCTTCCCCCTACCAGGGAACACCTGTGACACCAGGAAACTGTGTGGAGGGCGGCCCTAAACCTCACCCACACAGTCACCCGTGTTCCGGAATTCTGAGTGTGGGGAGGTTCCGTCTTCTGTTTGCAGCACCCGGGTTCTCCTAGGAGCCCTTCGAGAGTCTTTCCCGAGTCCCTCCCAGTGCGGGCAGCCGGGGAAAGGCGGTGGTTGGGCTGGAAACTCAGGTAGCATCTAGTGCCTCCCCATGGACAGGGGAGGTAATTAGCGGTCTTCCCCCTACCAGGGAACACCTGTGACACCAGGAAGCTGTGTGGAGGGCGGCCCTAAACCTCACCCACATAGTCACCCGTGTTCCGGAATTCTGAGTTTGGGGAGGTTCCGTCTTCTGTCTGTAGCACCCGGGATCTCCTAGGAGCCCTTCGAGTGTCTTCCCAGAGTCCCTCCCTGTGCGGGCTGCTGGGGAAAGGCGGGGGTTGGGCTGGAAAAGCAGGTAGCATCTAGTGCCTCCCATGGACAAGGGAGGTAATTAGCGGACTTCCCCCTGCCAGGGAACACCTGTGACACCAGGCAGCTGCGTGGAGGGCGGCCCGGAACCTTCCCCGTAAAGTCAGCCGTGTTCCGGAATTCTGAGTGTGGGGAGGTTCCGTCTTATGTCTGCAGCACCCGGGATCTCCTAGGAGCCCTTCGAGAGTCTTCCCCGAGTCCCTCCCAGTGCGGGCAGCCAGGGAAAGGCGGGGGTTGGGCTGGAAACGCAGGTAGCATCTAGTGCCTCCCCATGGACAGGGGAGGTAATTAGCGGACTTCCCCCTACCAGGGAACACCTGTGACACCAGGCAGCTTCGTGGAGTGCGGCCCCGAACCTCCCCCACACAGTCAAACGTGTTCCGGAATTCTGAGTGTGGGGAGGTTCCGTCTTCTGTCTGCAGCACCCGGGATCTACTAGGAGCCCTTCGAGTGTCTTCCCAGAGTCCCTCACTGTGCGGGCTGCCGGTGAAACGAGGGGGTTGTGCTGGAAACGCAGGTAGCATCTAGTGCCTCCCCATGGACAGGGGAGGTAATTAGCGGACTTACACCTGCCAGGGAACACTGTGACACCAGGCAGCTCCGTGGAGGGCGGCCCCGAACCTCCCCCACACAGTCAGCCGTGTTCTGGAATTCTGAGTGTGGGGAGGTTCCGTATTATGTCTGCATCACACGGGATCTCCTAGGAGCCCTTCGAGAGTCTTCCCCGAGTCCCTCCCAGTGCGGGCAGCCGGGGAACAGCGGGGGTTGGGCTGGAAAAACTGGTAGCATCTAGTGCCTCCTCATGGACAAGGGAGGTAATTTGCGGACTTCCCCCTGCCAGGGAACAACTGTGACACCAGGAAGCTGCGTGGAGTGCGGCCCTAAACCTCACCCACACAGTCACACGTGTTCCGGAATTCTGAGTGTGGGGATGATCCGTCTTCTGTCTGCAGCACCCGGGTTCTCCTAGGAGCCTTTCGAGTGTCTTCCCCCAGTCCCTCACTGTGCGGTCTGCCGGGGAAAGGATGGGGTTGTTCTGGAAACGCAGGTAGCATCTAGTGCCTCCCCATGGACAGGGGAGGTAATTAGAGGACTTCCCCCTGCCAGGGAACACCTGTGACACCAGGCAGCTGCGTGGAGGGCGGCCCCGAACCTTCCCCACACAGTCAGCCGTGTTCCGGAATTCTGAGTGTGGGGAGGTTTCGTCTTATGTCTGCAGCACCCGGGATCTCCTAGGAGCCCTTCGAGAGTCTTCCCCGAGTCCCTCCCAGTGCGGGCAGCCAGGGAAAGGCGGGGGTTGGGCTGGAAACGCAGGTAGCATCTAGTGCCTCCCCATGGACAAGGGAGGTAATTAGCGGACTTCCACCTGCCAGGGAACACCTGTGACACAGGGCAGCTGCGTGGAGGGCGGCCCAGGACCTCCCACACACAGTCAACCGTGTTCCGGAATTCTGAGTGTGGGGAGGTTCCGTCTTCTGTCTGCAGCACCCGGGATCTCCTAGGAGCCCTTCGAGAGTCTTCCCCGAGTCCCTCCCAGTGCGGGCAGCCGGGGAACGGCGGGGGTTGGGCTGGAAAAGCAGGTAGCATCTAGTGCCTCCCCATGGACAAGGGAGGTAATTAGCGGACTTCCCCCTGCCAGGGAACACCTGTGACACCAGGAAGCTGCGTGGAGTGCGGCCCTAAACCTAACCCACCCAGTCACACGTGTTCCGGAATTCTGAGTGTGGGGAGGTTCCGTCTTCTGTCTGCAGCACCCGGGATCTCCTAGGAGCCCTTCGAGTGTCTTCCCAGAGTCCCTCCCTGTGCGGGCTGCCCGGGAAAGGAGGGGGTTGTGCTGGAAACGCAGGTAGCATCTAGTGCCTCCCCATGGACAAGGGAGGTAATTAGCGGACTTCCCCCTGCCAGGGAAAACCTGTGACACCAGGCAGCTGCGTGGAGGGCTGCCCCGTACCTTCCCCACACAGTCAGCCGTGTTCCGAAATTCTGAGTGTGGGGAGGTTCCGTCTTATGTCTGCAGCACCCGGGATCTCCTAGGAGCCATTCGACAGTCTTCCCCGAGTCCCTCCAAGTGCGGGCAGCCAGGGAAAGGCGGGGGTTGTGCTGGAAACTCAGGTAGCATCTAGTACCTCCCCATGGACAGGGGAGGTAATTAGCGGTCTTCCCCCTACCAGGGAACACCTGTGACACCAGGAATCTGTGTGGAGGGCGGCCCTAAACCTCACCCACATAGTCACCCATGTTCCGGAATTCTGAGTGTGGGGAGGTTCCGTCTTCTGTGTGTAGCACCCGGGATCTCCTAGGAGCCCTTCGAGTGTCTTCCCAGAGTCCCTCCCTGTGCGGTCTGCTGGGGAAAGGCGGGGGTTTGGCTGGAAAAGCAGGTAGCATCTAGTGCCTCCCATGGACATGGGAGGTAATTAGCGGACTTCCCCCTGCCAGGGAACACCTGTGACACCAGGCAGCTGCGTGGAGGGCGGCCCGGAACCTTCCCCGTAAAGTCAGCCGTGTTGCGGAATTCTGAGTGTGGGGAGGTTCCGTCTTCTGTCTGCAGCACCCGGGATCTACTAGGATCCCTTCGAGTGTCTTCCCAGAGTCCCTCCCTGTGCGGGCTGCCGGGGAAACGAGGGGGTTGTGCTGGAAACGCAGGTAGCATCTAGTGCCTCCCCATGGACAAGGGAAGTAATTAGCGGACTTCCCCCTGCCAGGGAACAGCTGTGACACCAGGAAGCTGCGTGGAGTGCCGCCCTAAACCTCACCCACCCAGTCACACGTGTTCCGGAATTCTGATTGTGGGGAGGTTCCGTCTTCTGTCTGCAGCACCCGGGTTCTCCTAGGAGCCTTTCGAGTGTCTTCCCCCAGTCCCTCCCTGTGCGGGCTGCCGGGGAAAGGCGGGGGTTGGGCTGGAAAAGCAGGTAGCATCTTGTGCCTCCCCATCGACAAGGGAGGTAATTAGCGGACTTCCCCTTGCCAGGGAACACCTGTGACACCAGGCAGCTGCGTGGAAGGCGGCCCCGAAACTGCCCCACACAGTCAGCCGTGTTCCGGAATTCTGAGTGTGGGTAGGTTCCGTCTTCTGTTTGCAGCACCCGGGTTCTCCTAGGAGCCCTTCGAGAGTCTTCCCCGAGTCCCTACCAGTGCGGGCAGCCGGGGAAAGGCGGGGGTTTGGCTGGAAAATCAGGTAGCATCTAGTGCCTCCCCATGGACAGGGGAGGTAATTAGCGGTCTTCCCCCTACCAGGGAACACCTGTGACACCAGGAAGCTGTGTGGAGGGCGGCCCTAAACCTCACCCACTCAGTCACCCGTGTTCCGGAATTCTGAGTGTGGGGAGGTTCCGTCTTCTGTCTGTAGCACCCGGGATCTCCTAGGAGCCCTTCGAGTGTCTTCCCAGAGTCCCTCCCTGTGCGGGCTGCTGGGGAAAGGCGGGGGTTGGGCTGGAAAAGCAGGTAGCATCTAGTGCCTCCCCATGGACAAGGGAGGTAATTAGCGGACTTCCCCCTGCCAGGGAACACCTGTGACACCAGGCAGCTGCGTGGAGTGCGGCCCGGAACCTTCCCCATAAAGTCAGCCGTGTTCCGGAATTCTGAGTGTGGGGAGGTTCCGTCTTATGTCTGCAGCACCCGGGATTTCCTAGGAGCCCTTCGAGAGTCTTCCCCGAGTCCCTCCCAGTGCGGGCAGCCAGGGAAAGGCGGGGGTTGGGCTGGAAACGCAGGTAGCATCTAGTGCCTCCCCATGGACAGGGGAGGTAATTAGCGGACTTCCCCCTACCAGGGAACACCTGTGACACCAGGCAGCTGCGTGGAGTGCGGCCCCGAACCTCCCCCACACAGTCAACCGTGTTCCGGAATTCTGAGTGTGGGGAGGTTCCGTCTTCTGTCTGCAGCACCCGGGATCTCCTAGGAGCCCTTCGAGTGTCTTCCCAGAGTCCCTCCCTGTGCGGGCTGCCGGGGAAAGGAGGGGGTTGTGCTGGAAACGCAGGTAGCATCTAGTGCCTCCCCATGGACAGGGGAGGTAATTAGCGGACTTCCACCTGCCAGGGAACACTGTGACAACAGGCAGCTGCGTGGAGGGCGGCCCCGAACCTCCTCCACACAGTCAGCCGTGTTCCGGAATTCTGAGTGTGGGGAGGTTCCGTATTATGTCTGCATTACCCGGGATCTCCTAGGAGCCCTTCGAGAGTCTTCCCCGAGTCCCTCCCAGTGCGGGCAGCCGGGGAACAGCGGGGGTTGGGCTGGAAAAACTGGTAGCATCTAGTGCCTCCCCATGGACAAGGGAGGTAATTTGCGGACTTCCCCCTGCCAAGGAACAACTGTGACACCAGGAAGCTGCGTGGAGTGCGGCCCTAAACCTCACCCACACAGTCACACGTGTTCCGGAATTCTGAGTGTGGGGAGGTTCCGTGTTCTGTCTGCAGCACCCGGGTTCTCCTAGGAGCCTTTCGAGTGTCTTCCCCCAGTCCCTCCCTGTGCGGTCTGCCGGGGAAAGGAGGGGGTTGTGCTGGAAACCCAGGTAGCATCTAGTGCCTCCCCATGGACAGGGGAGGTAATTAGCGGACTTCCCCCTGCCAGGGAACACCTGTGACACCAGGCAGCTGCGTGGAGGGCGGCCCCGAACCTTCCCCACACAGTCAGCCGTGTTCCGGAATTCTGAGTGTGGGGAGGTTTCGTCTTATGTCTGCAGCACCCGGGATCTCCTAGGAGCCCTTCGAGAGACTTCCCCGAGTCCCTCGCAGTGCGGGCAGCCAGGGAAAGGCGGGGGTTGGGCTAGAAACGCAGGTAGCATCTAGTGCCTCCCCATGGACAGGGGAGGTAATTAGCGGACTTCCCCCTGCCAGGGAACACCTGTGACACCAGGAAGCTGTGTAGAGGGCGGCCCTAAACCTCACCCACACAGTCACACGTGTTCCGGAATTCTGAGTGTGGGGAGGTTCCGTCTTCTGTCTGCAGCACCCGGGTTCTCCTAGGAGCCTTTCGAGTGTCTTCCCCGAGTCCCTCCCTGTGCGGTCTGCCGGGGAAAGGATGGGGTTGTTCTGGAAACGCAGGTAGCATCTAGTGCCTCCCCATGGACAAAAGGAGGTAATTAGAGGACTTCCCCCTGCCAGGGAACACCTGTGACACCAGGCAGCTGGGTGGAGGGCGGCCCAGAACCTTCCCCACACAGTCAGCCGTGTTCCGGAATTCTGAGTGTGGGGAGGTTTCGTCTTATGTCTGCAGCACCCGGGATCTCCTAGGAGCCCTTCGAGAGTTTTCCCCGAGTCCCTCCCAGTGCGGGCAGCCAGGGAAAGGCGGGGGTTGGGCTGGAAACGCAGGTAGCATCTAGTGCCACCCCATGGACAAGGGAGGTAATTAGCGGACTTCCACCTGCCAGGGAACACCTGTGACACAAGGCAGCTGCGTGGAGGGCGGCCCAGAACCTCCCACACACAGTCAACCGTGTTCCGGAATTCTGAGTGTGGGGAGGTTCCGTCTTCTGTCTGCAGCACCCGAGATCTCCTAGGAGCCCTTCGAGAGTCTTCCCCGAGTCCCTCCCATTGCGGGCAGCCGGGGAACGGCGGGGGTTGGGCTGGAATCGCAGGTAGCATCTAGTGCCTCCCCATGGACTGGGGAGGTAATTAGCGGACTTCCCCCTGCCAGGGAACACCTGTGACACCAGGAAGCTGCGTGGAGTGCGGCCCTAAACCTCACCCACCCAGTCACACGTGTTCCGGAATTCTGAGTGTGGTTAGGTTCCGTCTTCTGTCTGCAGCACCCGGGATCTCCTAGGAGCCCTTCGAGTGTCTTCCCAGAGTCCCTCCCTGTGCGGGCTGCCGGGGAAAGGAGGGGGTTGTGCTGGAAACGCAGGTAGCATCTAGTGCCTCCCCATGGACAAGGGAGGTAATTAGCGGACTTCCCCCTGCCAGGGAACACCTGTGACACCAGGCAGCTGCGTGGAGGGCTGCCCCGAACCTTCCATACACAGTCAGCCGTGTTCCGGAATTCTGAGTGTGGGGAGGTTTCGTCTTATGTCTGCAGCACCCGGGATCTCCTAGGAGCCCTTCGAGAGTCTTCCCCGAGTCCCTCCCAGTGCGGGCAGCCAGGGAAAGGCGGGGGTTGGGCTGGAAACGCAGGTAGCATCTAGTGCCTCCCCATGGACAGGGGAGGTAATTAGAGGACTTCCCCCTGCCAGGGAACACCTGTGACACCAGGAAGCTGTGTAGAGGGCGGCCCTTAACCTCACACACACAGTCACCCGTGTTCCGGAATTCTGAGTGTGGGGAGGTTCCGTCTTATGTCTGCAGCACCCGGGTTCTCCTAGGAGCCCTTCGAGTGTCTTCCCCAAGTCCCTCCCTGTGCGGGCTGCTGGGGAAAGGATGGGGTTGGGCTGGAAAAGCAGGTAGCATCTAGTGCCTCCCCATGGACAGGGGAGGTAATTAGCGGACTTCCCCCTGCCAGGGAACACCTGTGACAGCAGCTGCGTGGAGGGCGGCCCCGAACCTCCCCCACACAGTCAACCGTGTTCCGGAATTCTGAGTGTGGGGAGGTTCCGTCTTCTGTCTGCAGCACTCGGGATCTCCTAGGAGCCCTTCGAGTGTCTTCCCAGAGTCCCTCCCTGTGCGGGCTGCCGGGGAAAGGCGGGGGTTGGGCTGGAAACTCAGGTAGCATCTAGTGCCTCCCCATGGACATGGGAGGTAATTAGCGGACTTCCCCCTGCCAGGGAACACCTGTGACACCAGGTAGCTGCGTGGAAGGCGGCCCCGAACCTTCCCCACACAGTCAGCCGTGTTCCGGAATTCTGAGTGTGGGGATTTTCCGTCTTATGTCTGCAGCACCCGGGATCTCCTAGGAGCCCTTCGAGAGTCTTCCCAGAGTCCCTCCCAGTGCGGGCAGCCAGGGAAATGCGGGGTTTGGGCTGGAAACGCAGGTAGCATCTAGTGCCTCCCCATGGACAGGGGAGGGAATTAGCGGACTTCCCCCTGCCAGGGAACACTTGTGATACCAGGCAGCTGCGTGGAGGGCGGCCCCGAACCTCCCCCACACAGTCAAACGTGTTCAGGAATTCTGAGTGTGGGGAGGTTCCGTCTTCTGTCTGCAGCACCCGGGATCTCCTAGGAGCCCTTCGAGAGTCTTCCCCGAGTCACCCCTGGTGCGGGCAGCCGGGGAAAGGCGGGGGTTTGGCTGGAAACTCAGGTAGCATCTAGTGCCTCCCCATGGACAGGGGAGGTAATTAGCGGTCTTCCCCCTACCAGGGAACACCTGTGACACCAGGAAGCTTTGTGGAGGGCGGCCCTAAACCTCACCCACACAGTCACCCGTGTTCCGGAATTCTGAGTGTGGGGAGGTTCCGTCTTATGTCTGCAGCACCCGGGTTCTCCTAGGAGCCCTTCGAGTGTCTTCCCCAAGTCTCTCCCTGTGCGGGCTGCTGGGGAAAGGAGGGGGTTGGGCTGGAAGAGCAGGTATCATCTAGTGCCTACCCATGGACAGGGGATGTAATTAGCGGTCTTCCCCCTACCAGGGAACACCTGTGACACCAGGAAGCTGTGTGGAGGGCGGCCCTAAACCTCACCCACACAGTCACCCGTATTCCGGAATTCTGAGTGTGGGAAGGTTCCGTCTTATGTCTGCAGCACCCGGGTTCTCCTAGGAGCCCTTCGAGTGTCTTCCCCAAGTCCCTCCCTGTGCGGGCTGCTGGGGAAAAGTGGGGGATGGGCTGGAAAAGCAGGTAGCATCTAGTGCCTCCCCATGGACAAGGGAGGAAATTGGCGGAATTCCCCCTGCCAGGGAACACCTGTGACACCAGGCAGCTGCGTGGAGGGCGGCCCCGAACCTCCCCCACACAGTCAACCGTGTTCCGGAATTCTGAGTGTGGGGAGGTTCCGTCTTCTGTCTGCAGCACTCGGGATCTCCTAGGAGCCCTTCGAGTGTCTTCCCAGAGTCCGTCCCTGTGCGGGATGCCGGGGAAAGGAGGGGGTTGTGCTGGAAACGCAGGTAGCATCTAGTGCCTCCCCATGGACAAGGGAGGTAATTAGCGGACTTCCACCTGCCAGGGAACACCTGTGACACAAAGCAGCTGCGTGGAGGGCGGCCCCGAACCTCCCCCACACAGTCATCCATGTTCCGGAATTCTGAGTGTGGGGAGGTTCCGTCTTATGTCTGCAGCACCCGGGTTCTCCTAGGAGCCCTTCGAGTGTCTTCCACAAGTCCCTCCCTTTGCGGGCTGCTGGAGAAAGGAGGGGGTTGGGCTGGAAAAGCAGGTAACATCTAGTGCCTCCCCATGGACAGGGGAGGTAATTAGCGGTCTTCCCCCTACCAGGGAACACCTGTGACACCAGGAAGCTGTGTGGAGGGCGGCCCTAAACCTCACCCACACAGTCACCCGTGTTCCGGAATTCTGAGTGTGGGGAGGTTCCGTCTTATTTCTGCAGCACCCGGGATCTCCTAGGAGCCCTTCGAGTGTCTTCCCCAAGTCCCTCCCTGTGCGGGCTGCTGGGGAAAGGCGGGGGTTGGGCTGGAAAAGCAGGTAGCATCTAGTGCCTCCACATGGACAAGGGAAGTAATTAGCGGAATTCCACCTGACAGGGAACACCTGTGACACAAGGCAGCTGCGTGGAGGGCGGCCCCGAACCTCCCCCACACAGTCAGCCGTGTTCCGGAATTCTGAGTGTGGGGAGATTCCGTCTTCTGTCTGCAGCACCCGGGATCTCCTAGGAGCCCTTCGAGAGTCTTCCCCGAGTCACTCCCGGTGCGGGCAGCCGGGGAAAGGCGGGGGTTGGGCTGGAAACTCAGGTAGCATCTAGTGCCTCCCCATGGACAGGGGAGGTAATTAGCGGTCTTCCCCCTACCGGGGAAAACCTGTGACACCAGGAAGCTGTGTGGAGGGCGGCCCTAAACCTCACCCACACAATCACATGTGTTCCGGAATTCTGAGGGTGGGGAGGTTCCTTCTTATGTCTGCAGCACCCGGGTTCACCTAGGAGCCCTTCGAGTGTCTTCCCCCAGTCCCTCACTGTGCGGGCTGCCGGGGAATGGCAGAGGTTGGGCTGGAAAAGCAGGTAGCATCTAGTGCCTCCCCATGGACAAGGGAGGTAATTAGCGGACTTCCCCCTGCCAGGGAACAACTGTGACACCAGGCAGCTGCGTGGTGGGCGGCCCTAAACCTCACCCACACAGTCACACGTGTTCCGGAATTCTGAGTGTGGGGAGGTTCCGTCTTATGTCTGCAGCACCCGGGTTCACCAAGGAGCCCTTCGAGTGTCTTCCCCCAGTCCCAAACTCTGCGGGCTGCCGGGGAATGGCGGATGTTGGGCTGGAAAAGCAGGTAGCATCTTGTGCCTCCCCATGGACAAGGGAGGTAATTAGCGGACTTCCCCCTGCCAGGGAACACCTGTGACACCAGGCAGCTGCGTGGAGGGCGGCCCCGATCCTCCCCCACACAGTCAACCTTGTTCCGGAATTCTGAGTGTGGGGAGGTTCCGTCTTCTGTCTGCAGCACCCGGGATCTCCTAGGAGCCCTTCGAGTGTCTTCCCAGAGTCCCTCCCTGTGCGGGCTGCCGGGGAAAGGAGGGGGTTGTGCTGGAAACGCAGGTAGCATCTAGTGCCTCCCCATGGACAGGGGAGGTAATTAGCGGACTTCCACCTGCCAGGGAACACCTGTGACACCAGGAAGCTGTGTGGAGGGCGGCCCTAAACCTCACCCACACAGTCACCCGTATTCCGGAATTCTGAGTGTGGGAAGGTTCCGTCTTATGTCTGCAGCACCCGGGTTCTCCTAGGAGCCCTTCGAGTGTCTTCCCCAAGTCCCTCCCTGTGCGGGCTCCTGGGGAAAAGCGGGGGTTGGGCTGGAAAAGCAGGTAGCATCTAGTGCCTCCCCATGGACAAGGGAGGAAATTGGCGGAATTCCCCCTGCCAGGGAACACCTGTGACACCAGGCAGCTGCGTGGAGGGCGGCAGCGAACCTCCCCCACACAGTCAGCCGTGTTCCAGAATTCTGAGGGTGGGGAGGTTCCGTCTTATGTCTGCAGCACCCGGGTTCACCTAGGAGCCCTTCGAGTGTCTTCCCCCAGTCCCTCACTGTGCGGGCTGCCGGGGAATGGCGGAGGTTGGGCTGGAAAAGCAGGTAGCATCTTGTGCCTCCCCATGGACAAGGGAGGTAATAAGCGGACTTCCCACTGCCAGGGAACACCTGTGACACCAGGCAGCTGCGTGGAGGGCAGCCCCGAACCTCCCCCACACAGTTAACCGTGTTCCGGAATTCTGAGTGTGGGGAGGTTCCGTCTTCTGTCTGCAGCACTCGGGATCTCCTAGGAGCCCTTCGAGTGTCTTCCCAGAGTCCGTCCCTGTGCGGGATGCCGGGGAAAGGAGGGGGTTGTGCTGGAAACGCAGGTAGCATCTAGTGCCTCCCCATGGACAAGGGAGGTAATTAGCGGACTTCCACCTGCCAGGGAACACCTGTGACACAAAGCAGCTGCGTGGAGGGCGGCCCCGAACCTCCCCCAAACAGTCATCCATGTTCCGGAATTCTGAGTGTGGGGAGGTTCCGTCTTATGTCTGCAGCACCCGGGTTCTCCTAGGAGCCCTTCGAGTGTCTTCCACAAGTCCCTCCCTTTGCGGGCTGCTGGGGAAAGGAGGGGGTTGGGCTGGAAAAGCAGGTAACATCTAGTGCCTCCCCATGGACAGGGGAGGTAATTAGCGGTCTTCCCCCTACCAGGGAACACCTGTGACACCAGGAAGCTGTGTGGAGGGCGGCCCTAAACCTCACCCACACAGTCACCCGTGTTCCGGAATTCTGAGTGTGGGGAGGTTCCGTCTTATTTCTGCAGCACCCGGGATCTCCTAGGAGCCCTTCGAGTGTCTTCCCCAAGTCCCTCCCTGTGCGGGCTGCTGGGGAAAGGCGGGGGTTGGGCTGGAAAAGCAGGTAGCATCTAGTGCCTCCACATGGACAAGGGAAGTAATTAGCGGAATTCCACCTGACAGGGAACACCTGTGACACAAGGCAGCTGCGTGGAGGGCGGCCCCGAACCTCCCCCACACAGTCAGCCGTGTTCCGGAATTCTGAGTGTGGGGAGATTCCGTCTTTTGTCTGCAGCACCCGGGATCTCCTAGGAGCCCTTCGAGAGTCTTCCCCGAGTCACTCCCGGTGCGGGCAGCCGGGGAAAGGCGGGGGTTGGGCTGGAAACTCAGGTAGCATCTAGTGCCTCCCCATGGACAGGGGAGGTAATTAGCGGTCTTCCCCCTACCAGGGAAAACCTGTGACACCAGGAAGCTGTGTGGAGGGCGGCCCTAAACCTCACCCACACAATCACATGTGTTCCGGAATTCTGAGGGTGGGGAGGTTCCGTCTTATGTCTGCAGCACCCGGGTTCACCTAGGAGCCCTTCGAGTGTCTTCCCCCAGTCCCTCACTGTGCGGGCTGCCGGGGAATGGCAGAGGTTGGGCTGGAAAAGCAGGTAGCATATAGTGCCTCCCCATGGACAAGGGAGGTAATTAGCGGACTTCCCCCTGCCAGGGAACAACTGTGACACCAGGCAGCTGCGTGGTGGGCGGCCCTAAACCTCACCCACACAGTCACACGTGTTCCGGAATTCTGAGTGTGGGGAGGTTCCGTCTTATGTCTGCAGCACCCGGGTTCACCAAGGAGCCCTTCGAGTGTCTTCCCCCAGTCCCACACTGTGCGGGCTGCCGGGGAATGGCGGATGTTGGGCTGGAAAAGCAGGTAGCATCTTGTGCCTCCCCATGGACAAGGGAGGTAATTAGCGGACTTCCCCCTGCCAGGGAACACCTGTGACACCAGGCAGCTGCGTGGAGGGCGGCCCCGATCCTCCCCCACACAGTCAACCTTGTTCCGGAATTCTGAGTGTGGGGAGGTTCCGTCTTCTGTCTGCAGAACCCGGGATCTCCTAGGAGCCCTTCGAGTGTCTTCCCAGAGTCCCTCCCTGTGCGGGCTGCCGGGGAAAGGAGGGGGTTGTGCTGGAAACGCAGGTAGCATCTAGTGCCTCCCCATGGACAGGGGAGGTAATTAGCGGACTTCCACCTGCCAGGGAACACCTGTGACACCAGGCAGCTGCGTGGAGGGCGGCCGCGAACCTCCCCCACACAGTCAACCGTGTTCCGGAATTCTGAGTGTGGGGAGGTTCCGTCTTCTGTCTGCAGCACCTGGGATCTCCTAGGAGCCCTTCGAGTGTCTTCCCAGAGTCCCTCCCTGTGCGGGCTGCCGGGGAAAGGAGGGGGTTGTGCTGGAAAGGCAGGTAGCATCTAGTGCCTCCCCATGGACAAGGGAGGTAATTAGCGTACTTCCACCTGCCAGGGAACACCTGTGACACAAGGCAGCTGCGTGGAGGGCGGCCGCGAACCTCCCCCACACAGTCATCCGTGTTCCGGAATTCTGAGTGTGGGGAGGTTCCGTCTTATGTCTGCAGCACCCGGGATCTCCTAGGAGCCCTTCGAGAGTCTTCCCCGTGTCACTCCCAGTGCGAGCAGCCGGGGAAATGCGGGGGTTGGGCTGGAAAAGCAGGTAGCATCTAGTGCCTCCCCATGGACAAGGGAGGTAATTAGCGGACTTCCCCCTGCCAGGGAACAACTGTGACACCAGGAAGCTGCGTGGAGTGCGGCCCTAAACCTCACCCACACAGTCACACGTGTTCCGGAATTCTGAGTGTGGGTAGGTTCCGTCTTCTGTCTGCAGCACTCGGGTTCTCCTAGGAGCCTTTCGAGTGTCTTCCCCCAGTCCCTCCCTGTGCGGTCTGCCGAGGAAAGGCGGGGGTTGGCTGGAAAAGCAGGTAGCATCTTGTGCCTCCCCATGGAATAAGGAGGTAATTAGCCGACTTCACCCTGCCAGGGAACACCTGTGACACCAGGCAGCTGCGTGGAGTGCGGCCACGAACCTCCCGAACACAGTCACACGTGTTCCGGAATTCTGAGGGTGGGGATGTTCCGTCTTATGTCTGCAGCACACGGGTTCACCTAGGAGCCCTTCCAATGTCTTCCCCCAGTCCCTCACTGTGCGGGATGCCGGGGAATGGCGGAGGTTGGGCTGGAAAATCAGGTAGCATCTTGTGCCTCCCCATGGACAAGGGAGGTAATTAGCGGACTTCCCCCTGCCAGGGAACACCTGTGACACCAGGCAGCTGCGTGGAGGGCGGCCCCGAACCTCCCCCACACAGTCACCCGTGTTCCGGAATTCTGAGTGTGGGGAGGTTCCGTCTTATGTCTGCAGCACCCGGGTTCTCCTAGGAGCCCTTCGAGTGTCTTCCCCAAGTCCCTCCCTGTGCGTTCTCCTGGGGAAAGGAGGGGGTTGGGCTGGGAAAGCAGGTAGCATCTAGTGCCTCCCCATGGACAAGGGAGGTAATTAGCGGACTTCCCCCTGCCAGGGAACACCTGTGACACCAGGAAGCTGCGTGGAGGGCGGCCCCGAACCTCCCCCACACAGTCAAACGTGTTCAGGAATTCTGAGTGTGGGGAGGTTCCGTCTTCTGTCTGCAGCACTCGGTATCTCCTAGGAGCCCTTCGAGTGTCTTCCCAGAATCCCTCCCTGTGCGGGCTGCCGGGGAAAGGAGGGGGTTGTGCTGGAAACGCAGGTAGCATCTAGGGCCTCCCCATGGACAGGGGAGGTAATTAGCGGACTTCCACCTGCCAGGGAACACCTGTGACACCAGGCAGCTGCGTGGAGGGCGGCCCCGAACCTCCCCCACACAGTCAGCCGTGTTCCGGAATTCTGAGTGTGGGGAGGTTCCGTCTTATGTCTGCAGCACCCGGGATCTCCTAGGAGCCCTTCGAGAGTCTTCCCCGAGTCCCTCCCAGTGCGGGCAGCCGGGGAACTGCGGGGGTTGGGCTGGAAAAGCAGGTAGCATCAAGTGCCTCCCCATGGACAAGGGAGGTAATTAGCGGACTTCCCCCTGCCAGGGAACAACTGTGACACCAGGAAGCTGCGTGGAGTGCGGCCCTAAACTTCACGCACCCAGTCACACGTGTTCCGAAATTCTGAGTGTGGGGAGGTTCCGTCTTCTGTCTGCAGCACCCGGGTTCTCCTAGGAGCCTTTCGAGTGCCTTCCCCCAGTCCCTCCCTGTGCGGGCTGCCGGGGAAAGGATGGGGTTGGGCTGGAAAAGCAGGTAGCATCTTGTGCCTCCCCATGGACAAGGGAGGTAATTAGCGGACTTCCCCCTGCCAGGGAACACCTGTGACACCAGGCAGCTTCGTGGAGGGCGGCCCCGAACCTCCCCCACACAGTCAGCCGTGTTCCGGAATTCTGAGTGTGGGGAGGTCCGTCTTCTGTCTGCAGCACCCGGGATCTCCTAAGAGCCTTTCGAGTGTCTTCCCCGAATCCCTCCCAGTGCGTGCAGCCGGGGAACGGTGGGGGTTGGGCTGGAAAAGCAGGTAGCATCTAGTGCCTCCCCATGGACAAGGGAGGTAATTAGCGGACTTCCCCCTGCCAGGGAACAACTGTGACACCAGGAATCTGCGTGGAGTGCGGCCCTAAACTTCACCCACCCAGTCACACGTGTTCCGAAATTCTGAGTGTGGGGAGGTTCCGTCTTCTGTCTGCAGCACCCGGGATCTCCTAGGAGCCTTTCGAGTGTCTTCCCCCAGTCCCTCCCTGTGCGGGCTGGCGGGGAAAGGCGGGGGTTGGGTTGGAAAAGCAGGTAGCATCTAGTGCCTCCCCATGGACAGGGGAGGTAATTAGCGAACTTCCACCTGCCAGGGAACACCTGTGACACAAGGCAGCTGCGTGGAGGGCGGCCCCGAACCTACCCCACACAGTCATTCGTGTTCCGGAATTCTGAGTGTGGGGAGGTTCCGTCTTCTGTCTGCAGCACCCGGGATC
The DNA here is from genome assembly GCF_048773025.1 of Camelus bactrianus. NCBI lineage: Eukaryota > Metazoa > Chordata > Mammalia > Artiodactyla > Camelidae > Camelus > Camelus bactrianus. Next base: position 6,438,360 of record NW_027413957.1, on the reverse strand, counting down.
TCTTAGGAGCCCTTAGAGAGTCTTCCCCGAGTCCCTCCCAGTGCGGGCAGCCGGGAAAAGGCGGGGGTTGGGCTGGAAACTCAGGTAGCATCTAGTGCCTCCCCATGGACAGGGGAGGTAATTAGCGGTCTTCCCACTATCAGGGAACACCTGTGACACCAGGAAGATGTGTGGAGGGCGGCCCTAAACCTCACCCACACAGTCACCCGTGTTCCGGAATTCTGAGTGTGGGGAGGTTCCATCTTATGTCTGCAGAACCTGGGTTCTCCTAGGAGCCCTTCGAGTGTCTTCCCCAAGTCCCTCCCTGTGCGGGCAGCCGGGGAAAGGCGGGGGTTGGGCTGGAAACTCAGGTAGCATCTAGTGCCTCCCCATGGACAGGGGAGGTAATTAGCGGACTTCCACCTGCCAGGGAACACCTGTGACACCAGGCAGCTGCGTGGAGGGCGGCCCCGTACCTCCCCCACACAGTCAGCCGTGTTCCGGAATTCTGAGTGTGGGGAGGTTCCGTCTTCTGTCTGCAGCACCCGGGTTCTCCTAGGAGCCTTTGGAGTGTCTTCCCCAGTCCATTCCTGTGCGGGCTGCAGGGGAAAGGCGGGGGTTGGGCTGGAAAAACAGGTAGCATCTTGTGCCTCCCCATGGACAAGGGAGGTAATTAGCGGACTTCCCCCTGCCAGGGAACACCTGTGACACCAGGCAGCTGCGTGGAGGGCGGCCCCGAACCTCCCCCACACAGTCAGCCGTGTTCCGGAATTCTGAGTGTGGGGAGGTTCCGTCTTCTGTCTGCAGCACCTGGGATCTCCAAGGAGATCTTCGAGTGTGTTCCCCGAATCCCTCCCACTGCGGGCTGCCCGGCAAAGGCGGGTTTGGGCTGGAAACTCAGGTAGCATCTAGTGCCTCCCCATGGACAGGGGAGGTAATTAGCGGACTTCTCCCTGCCAGGGAACACCTGTGACACCAGGCAGCTGCGTGGAGGGCGGCCCCGAACCTCCCCCACACAGTCAGCCGAGTTCCGGAATTCTGAGTGTGGGGAGGTTCCGTCTTATGTCTGCAGCACCCGGGTTCACATAGGAGCCATTCGAGTGTCTTCCCCCATTCCCTCACTGTGCGGGCTGCTGGGGAAAGTCGGGGGTTGGCCTGGAAATGCAGGTAGCATCTAGTGCCTCCCCATGGACATGGGAGGTAATTAGCGGAATTCCCCCTGCCAGGGAACACCTGTGACACCAGGCAGCTGCGTGGAGGGCGGCCCCGAAACTTCCCCACACAGTCAGCCGTGTTCCGGAATTCTGAGTGTGGGGAGGTTCCGTCTTATGTCTGCAGCACCCGGGATCTCCTAGGAGCCCTTCGAGAGTCTTCCCCGAGTCCCTCCCAGTGCGGGCAGCCAGGGAAAGGCGGGGGTTTGGCTGGAAACGCAGGTAGCATCTAGTGCCTCCCCATGGACAGGGGAGGTAATTAGCGGACTTCCCCCTGCCAGGGAACACCTGTGACACCAGGCCGCTGCGTGGAGGGCGGCCCCGAACCTCCCCCACACAGTCAACCGTGTTCCGGAATTCTGAGTGTGGGGAGGTTCCGTCTTATGTCTGCAGCACCCGGGATCTCCTAGGAGCCCTTCGAGAGTCTTCCCGAAGTCCCTCCCAGTGCGGGCAGCCGGGGAAAGGCGGGGATTGGGCTGGAAACTCAGGTAGCATCTAGTGCCTCCCCATGGACAGGGGAGGTAATTAGCGGTCTTCCTCCTACCAGGGAACACCTGTGACACCAGGAATCTGTGTGGAGGGCGGCCCTAAACCTCACCCACTCAGTCACCCGTGTTCCGGAATTCTGAGTGTGGTGAGGTTCCGTCTTCTGTCTGCAGCACCCGGGATCTCCTAGGAGCCCTTCGAGAGTCTTCCCCGAGCCCTCCCAGTGCGGGAAGCCGGGGAAAGTCGGGGGTTTGCCTGGAAACTCAGGAAGCATCTAGTGCCTCCCCATGGACAGGGGAGGAAATTAGCGGACTTCCACCTGCCAGGGAAAACCTGTGACACCAGGCAGCTGCGTGGAGGGCGGCCCCGAACCTCCCCCACACAGTCAGCCGTGTTCCGGAATTCTGAGTGTGGGGAGGTTCCGTCTTATGTCTGCAGCACCCGGGATCTAATAGGAGCCCTTCGAGAGTCTTCCCCGAGTCCCTCCCAGTGCGGGCAGCCGGGGAACGGCGGGGGTTGGGCTGGAAAAGCAGGTAGCATCTAGTGCCTCCACATGAACAAGGGAGGTAATTAGCGGACTTCCCCCTGCCAGGGAACAACTGTGACACCAGGAAGCTGCGTGGAGTGCGGCCCTAAACCTCACCCACACAGTCACACGTGTTCCGGAATTCTGAGTGTGGGGAGGTTCCGTCTTCTGTCTGCAGCACCCGGGTTCTCCTAGGAGCCTTTCGAGTGTCTTCCCCCAGTCCCTCCCTGTGCGGGCTGCCGGGGAAAGGCGGGGGTTGGGCTGGAAAAGCAGGTAGCATCTTGTGCCTCCCCATGGACAAGGGAGGTAATTAGCGGACTTCTCCCTGCCAGGGAACACCTGTGACACCAGGCAGCTGCGTGGAGGGCGGCCCCGAACTTCCCCCACACAGTCAGCCGTGTTCCGGAATTCTGAGGGTGGGGAGGTTCTGTCTTCTGTCTGCAGCACCCGGGATCTCCTAGGAGCCCTTCGAGTGTCTTCCCCGAATCCCTCACACTGCGGGCTGCCGGGGAAAGGCGGGGGTTGGGCTGGAAACTCAGGTAGCATCTAGTGCCTCCCCATGGACAGGGGAGGTATTTAGCGGACTTCTCCCTGCCAGGGAACACCTGTGACACCAGGCAGCTGCGTGGAGGGCGGCCCCGAACCTCCCCCACACAGTCAGCCGTGTTCCGGAATTCTGAGGGTGGGGAGGTTCCGTCTTATGTCTGCAGCACCCGGGTTCACCTAAGAGCCCTTCGAGTGTCTTCCCCCAGTCCCTCACTGTGCGGGCTGCCGGGGAATGGCGGAGGATGGGCTGGAAAAGCAGGTAGCATCTAGTGCCTCCCCATGGACAGGGGAGGTAATTAGCGGTCTTCCCCCTACCAGGGAACACCTGTGACACCAGGAAGCTGTGTGGAGTTCGGCCCTAAACCTCACCCACACAGTCACACGTATTCCGGAATTCTGAGTGTGGGGAGGTTCCGTCTTATGTCTGCAGCACCCGGGTTCTTATAGGAGCCCTTCGAGTGTCTTCCCCAAGTCCCTCCCTGTGCGGGCTGCTGGGGAAAGGCGGGGGATTTGCTGGAAAAGCAGGTAGCATCTAGTGCCTCCCCATGGACAGGGGAGGTAATTAGCGGTCTTCCCCCTACCAGGGAACACCTGTGACACCAGTAAGCTGTGTGGAGGGCGGCCCTAAAGCTCACCCACACAGTCAACCGTGTTCCGGAATTCTGAGTGTGGGGAGGTTCCGTCTCATGTCTGCAGCACCCGGGATCTCCTAGGAGCCCTTCGAGTGTCTTCCCCAAGTCCCTCCCTGTGCGGGCTGCTGGGGAAAGGCGGGGGTTGGGCTGGAAAAGCAGGTAGCATCTAGTGCCTCCCCATGGACAAGGGAGGTATTTAGCGGACTTCCCCCTGCCAGGGAACACCTGTGACACCAGGCAGCTGCGTGGAGTTCGGCCCTGAACCACCCCCACACAGTCAACCGTGTTCCGGAATTCTGAGTGTGGGGAGGTTCCGTCTTCTGTCTGCAGCACTCGGGATCTCCTAGGAGCCCTTCGAATGTCTTCCCAGAGTCCCTCACTGTGCGGGCTGCCGGGGAAAGGAGGGGGTTGTGCTGGAAACGCAGGTAGCATCTAGTGCCTCCCGATGGACAGGGGAGGTAATTAGCGGAATTCCACCTGCCAGGGAACACCTGTGACACCAGGCATCTGCGTGGAGGGCGGCCCCGAACCTCCCCCACACAGTCAGCCGTGTTCCGGAATTCTGAGTGTGGGGAGGTTCCGTCTTCTGTCTGCAGCACCCGGGATCTACTAGGAGCACTTCGAGAGTCTTCCCCGAGTCCCTCCCAGTGCCGGCAGCCGGGTAACGGCGGGGTTTGTGCTGGAAAAGCAGGTAGCATCTAGTGCCTCCCCATGGACAAGGGAGGTAATTAGCGGACTTCCCCCTGCCAGGGAACAACTGTGACACCAGGAAGCTGCGTGGAGTGCGGCCCTAAACCTCACCCACACAGTCACACGTGTTCCGGAATTCTGAGTGTGGGGAGGTTCCGTCTTCTTTCTGCAGCACCCGGGATCTCCTAGGAGCCCTTCGAGTGTCTTCCCCGAATCCTTCCCACTGCGGGCTGCCGGGGAAAGGCGGGGGTTGGGCTGGAAACTCAGGTAGCATCTAGTGCCTCCCCATGGACAGGGGAGGTAATTAGCGGACTTCTCCCTGCCAGGGAACACCTGTGACACCAGGCAGCTGCGTGGAGGGCGGCCCCGAACCTCCCCCACACTGTCAGCCGTGTTCCGGAATTCTGAGTGTGGGGAGGTTCCGTCTTATGTCTGCAGCACCCGGGTTCACCTAGGAGCCCTTCGAGGGTCTTCCCCCAGTCCCTCACTGTGCGGGCTGCCGGGGAATGGCGGAGGTTGGGCTGGAAAAGCAGGTAGCATCTTGTGCCTCCCCATGGACAAGGGAGGTAATTAGCGGACTTCCCCCTGCCAGGGAACACCTGTGACCCAAGGCAGCATCGTGGAGGGCGGCCCCGAAACTCCCCCACACACAGTCAACCGTGTTCCGGAATTCTGAGAGTGGGGAGGTTCTGTCTTCTGTCTGCAGCACCCGGGATCTCCTAGGAGCCCTTCGAGTGTCTTCCCAGAGTCCCTCCTTGTGCGGGCTGCCGGGGAAAGGAGGGGGTTGTGCTGGAAACGCAGGTAGCATCTAGTGCCTCCCCATGGACAGGGGAGGTAATTAGCGGACTTCCCCCTGCCAGGGAACACCTGTGACACTAGGCAGCTGCGTGGAGGGCGGCCCCGAACCTCCCCCAAACAGTCAACCGTGTTCCGGAATTCTGAGTGTGGGGAGGTTCCGTCTTCTGTCTGCAGCACCCGGGATCTCCTAGGAGCCTTTCGAGTGTCTTCCCAGAGTCCCTCACTGTGCGGGCAGCCAGGGAAAGGCGGGGGTTGGGCTGGAAACTCAGGTAGCATCCAGTTCCTCCCCATGGACAGGGGAGGTAATTAGCGGACTTCTCCCTGCCAGGGAACACCTGTGACACCAGGCAGCTGCGTGGAGGGCGGCCCCGAACCTCCCCCACACAGTCAGTCGTGTTCCGGAATTCTGAGTGTGGGGAGGTTCCGTCTTATGTCTGCAGCACCCGGGTTCAACTAGGAGCCCTTCGAGTGTCTTCCCCCAGTCCCTCACTGTGCGGGCTGCCGGGGAATGGCGGAGGTTGTGCTGGAAAAGCAGGTAGCATCTTGTGCCTCCCCATGGACAAGGGAGGTAATTAGCGGACTTCCCCCTGCCAGGGAACACCTGTGACACCAGGCAGCAGCGTGGAGGGCGGCCCCGAAACTCCCCCACACACAGTCAACCGTGTTCCGGAATTCTGAGTGTGGGGAGGTTCCGTCTTCTGTCTGCAGCACCCGGGATCTCCTAGGAGCCCTTCGAGTGTCTTCCCAGAGTCCCTCCTTGTGCGGGCTGCCGGGGAACGGAGAGGGTTGTGCTGGAAAAGCAGGTAGCATCTAGTGACCCCCATGGACAGGGAAGGTAATTAGCGGACTTCCCCCTGCCAGGGAACACCTGTGACACCAGGCTGCTGCGTTGAGTGCGGCCCTAAACCTCACCCACACAGTCACACGTGTTCCGGAATTCTGGGTGTGGGGAGGTTCCGTCTTCTGTCTGCAGCACCCGGGATCTCCTAGGAGCCCTTCGAGTGTCTTCCCAGAGTCCCTCCTTGTGCGGGCTGCCGGGGAAAGGAGATGACTGGGCTGGAAACTCAGGTAGCATCTAGTGCCTCCCCATGGACAGGGGAGGTAATTAGAGGTCTTCCACCTACCAGGGAACACCTGTGACACCAGGAAGCTGTGTGGAGGGCGGCCCCGAACCTCCCCCACACAGTCACCCGTGTTCCGGAATTCTGAGTGTGGGGAGGTTCCGTCTTATGTCTGCAGCACCCGGGTTCTCCTAGGAGCCCTTCGAGTGTCTTCCCCAAGTCCCTCCCTGTGCGGGCTGCTGGGGAAAGGCGGGGGTTGGGCTGGAAAACCAGGTAGCATCTAGTGCCTCCCCATGGACAAGGGAGGTAATTAGCGGACATCCCCCTGCCAGGGAACACCTGTGACATCAGGCAGCTGCGTGGAGGGCGGCCCCGAACCTCCCCCACACAGTCAAACGTGTTCCGGAATTCTGAGTGTGGGGAGATTTCGTCTTCTGTCTGCAGCACCCGGGATCTCCTAGGAGCCCTTCGAGTGTCTTCCCAGAGTCCCTCCTTGTGCGGGCTGCCGGGGAAAGGAGGGGGTTGTGCTGGAAACGCAGGTAGCATCTAGTGCCTCCCCATGGACAGGGGAGGTAATTAGCGGACTTCCCCCTGCCAGGGAACACCTGTGACACTAGGCAGCTGCGTTGAGTGCGGCCCTAAACCTCACCCACACAGTCACACGTGTTCCGGAATTCTGAGTGTGGGGAGGTTCCGTCTTCTGTCTGCAGCACCCGGGTTCTCCTAGGATCCTTTCGAGTGTCTTCCCACAGTCCCTCCTTGTGCGGGCTGCCGGGGAAAGGCGGGGTTGGGCTGGAAACGCAGGTAGCATCTTGTGCCTCCCCATGGACAAGGGAGGTAATTAGCGGACTTCCCCCTGCCAGGGAACACCTGTGACACCAGGCAGCTGCGTGGATGGCGGCCCCGAACCTCCCCCAAACAGTCAGCCGTGTTCCGGAATTCTGAGGGTGGGGAGGTTCCGTCTTCTGTCTGCAGCACCCGGGATCTCCTAGGAGCCCTTCGATTGTCTTCCCAGATTCCCTCCCTGTGCGGGTTGCCGGGGAAAAGAGGGGGTTTTGCTGGAAAAGCAGGTAGCATCTAGTGCCTCCCCATGGACAGGGGAGGTAATTAGCGGACTTCAACCTGCCAGGGAACACCTCTGACACAAGGCAGCTGCGTGGAGGGCGGCCCCGAACCTCCTCCACACAGTCATCTGTGTTCCGGAATTCTGAGTGTGGGGAGGTTCCGTCTTCTGTCTGCAGCACCCGGGATCTCCTAGGAGCCCTTCGAGAGCCTTCCCCGAGTCCCTCCCAGTGCGGGCAGCCGGGGAAAGGTGGGGGTTGTGCTGGAATCTCAGGTAGCATCTAGTGCCTCCCCATGGACAGGGGAGGTAATTAGCGGTCTTCCACCTACCAGGGAACACCTGTGACACCAGGAAGCTGTGTGGAGGGCGGCCCCGAACCTCCCCCACACAGTCACCCGTGTTCCGGAATTCTGAGTGTGGGGAGGTTCCGTCTTATGTCTGCAGCACCTGGGTTCTCCTAGGAGCCCTTCGAGTGTATTCCCCAAGTCCCTCCCTGTGCGGGCTGCTGGGGAAAGGCGGGGGTTGGGCTGGAAAAGCAGGTAGCATCTAGTGCCTCCCCATGGACAAGGGAGGTAATTAGCGGACATCCCCCTGCCAGGGAACACCTGTGACATCAGGCAGCTGCGTGGAGGGCGGCCCCGAACCTCCCCCACACAGTCAACCGTGTTCCGGAATTCTGAGTGTGGGGAGGTTCCGTCTTCTGTCTGCAGCACCCGGGATCTCCTAGGAGCCTTTCGAGTGTCTTCCCAGAGTCCCTCACTGTGCGGGCAGCCAGGGAAAGGCGGGGGTTGGGCTGGAATCTCAGGTAGCATCCAGTTCCTCCCCATGGACAGGGGAGGTAATTAGCGGACTTCTCCCTGCCAGGGAACACCTGTGACACCAGGCAGCTGCGTGGAGGGCGGCCCCGAACCTCCCCCACACAGTCAGTCGTGTTCCGGAATTCTGAGTGTGGGGAGGTTCCGTCTTATGTCTGCAGCACCCGGGTTCAACTAGGAGCCCTTCGAGTGTCTTCCCCCAGTCCCTCACTGTGCGGGCTGCCGGGGAATGGCGGAGGTTGTGCTGGAAAAGCAGGTAGCATCTTGTGCCTCCCCATGGACAAGGGAGGTAATTAGCGGACTTCCCCCTGCCAGGGAACACCTGTGACACCAGGCAGCAGCGTGGAGGGCGGCCCCGAAACTCCCCCACACACAGTCAACCGTGTTCCGGAATTCTGAGTGTGGGGAGGTTCCGTCTTCTGTCTGCAGCACCCGGGATCTCCTAGGAGCCCTTCGAGTGTCTTCCGAGAGTCCCTCCTTGTGCGGGCTGCCGGGGAACGGAGAGGGTTGTGCTGGAAAAGCAGGTAGCATCTAGTGACCCCCATGGACAGGGAAGGTAATTAGCGGACTTCCCCCTGCCAGGGAACACCTGTGACACCAGGCTGCTGCGTTGAGTGCGGCCCTAAACCTCACCCACACAGTCACACGTGTTCCGGAATTCTGGGTGTGGGGAGGTTCCGTCTTCTGTCTGCAGCACCCGGGATCTCCTAGGAGCCCTTCGAGTGTCTTCCCAGAGTCCCTCCTTGTGCGGGCTGCCGGGGAAAGGAGATGATTGGGCTGGAAACTCAGGTAGCATCTAGTGCCTCCCCATGGACAGGGGAGGTAATTAGCGGTCTTCCACCTACCAGGGAACACCTGTGACACCAGGAAGCTGTGTGGAGGGCGGCCCCGAACCTCCCCCACACAGTCACCCGTGTTCCGGAATTCTGAGTGTGGGGAGGTTCCGTCTTATGTCTGCAGCACCCGGGTTCTCCTAGGAGCCCTTCGAGTGTCTTCCCCAAGTCCCTCCCTGTGCGGGCTGCTGGGGAAAGGCGGGGGTTGGGCTGGAAAACCAGGTAGCATCTAGTGCCTCCCCATGGACAAGGGAGGTAATTAGCGGACATCCCCCTGCCAGGGAACACCTGTGACATCAGGCAGCTGCGTGGAGGGCGGCCCCGAACCTCCCCCACACAGTCAACCGTGTTCCGGAATTCTGAGAGTGGGGAGATTTCGTCTTCTGTCTGCAGCACCCGGGATCTCCTAGGAGCCTTTCGAGTGTCTTCCCAGAGTCTCTCACTGTGCGGGCAGCCAGGGAAAGGCGGGGGTTGGGCTGGAAACTCAGGTAGCATCCATTTCCTCCCCATGGACAGGGGAGGTAATTAGCTGACTTCTCCCTGCCAGGGAACACCTGTGACACCAGGCAGCTGCGTGGAGGGCGGCCCCGAACCTCCCCCACACAGTCAGCCGTGTTCCGGAATTCTGAGTGTGGGGAGGTTCCGTCTTATGTCTGCAGCACCCGGGTTCAACTAGGAGCCCTTCGAGTGTCTTCCCCCAGTCCCTCACTGTGCGGGCTGCCGGGGAATGGCGGAGGTTGGGCTGGAAAAGCAGGTAGCATCTTGTGCCTCCCCATGGACAAGGGAGGTAATTAGCGGACTTCCCCCTGCCAGGGAACACCTGTAACACCAGGCAGCTGCGTGGAGAACGGCCCCGAAGCTCCCCCACACACAGTCAACCGTGTTCCGGAATTCTGAGTGTGGGGAGGTTCCGTCTTCTGTCTGCAGCACCCGGGATCTCCTAGGAGCCCTTCGAGTGTCTTCCCAGAGTCCCTCCTTGTGCGGGCTGCCGGGGAAAGGAGAGGGTTGTGCTGGAAACGCAGGTAGCATCTAGTGACTCCCCATGGACAGGGGAGGTAATTAGCGGACTTCCCCCTGCCAGGGAACACCTGTGACACCAGGCTGCTGCGTTGAGTGCGGCCCTAAACCTCACCCACACAGTCACACGTGTTCCGGAATTCTGGGTGTGGGGAGGTTCCGTCTTCTGTCTGCAGCACCCGGGTTCTCCTAGGAGCCTTTCGAGTGTCTTCCCCCAGTCCCTCCCTGTGCGGGCGGCCGGGGAAAGGCGGGGGTTGGGCTGGAAAACAGGTAGCATCTTGTGCCTCCCCATGGACAAGGGAGGTAATTAGCGGACTTCCCCCTGCCAGGGAACACCTGTGACACCAGGCAGCTGCGTGGAGGGCGGCCCCGAACCTCCCCCACACAGTCAGCCGTGTTCCGGAATTCTGAGTGTGGGGAGGTTCCGTCTTCTGTCTGCAGCACCCGGGACCTCCTAGGAGACTTTCGAATGTCTTCCCAGAGTCCCTCCTTGTGCGGGCTGCTGGGGAAAGGAGAGGGTTGTGCTGGAAACGCAGGTAGCATCTAGTGACTCCCCATGGACAGGGGAGGTAATTAGCGGACTTCCCCCTGCCAGGGAACACCTGTGACACCAGGCAGCTGCGTTGAGTGCGGCCCTAAACCTCACCCACACAGTCACACGTGTTCCGGAATTCTGAGTGTGGGGAGGTTCCGTCTTCTGTCTGCAGCACCCGGGTTCTCCTAGGAGCCTTTCGAGTGTCTTCCCCCAGTCCCTCCTTGTGCGGGCTGCCGGGGAATGGCGGATGTTGGGCTGGAAAAGCAGGTAGCATCTAGTGCCTCCCCATGGACAGGGGAGGTAATTAGCGGACTTCCACCTGCCAGGGAACTCCTCTGACACAAGGCAGCTGCGTGGAGGGCGGCCCCGAACCTCCTCCACACAGTCATCTGTGTTCCGGAATTCTGAGTGTGGGGAGGTTCCGACTTATGTCTGCAGCACCCGGGTTCTCCTAGGAGCCCTTCGAGTGTCTTCCCCAAGTCCCTCCCTGTGCGGGTGCTGGGGAAAGGCGGGGGTTGGGCTGGAAAAGCAGGTAGCATCTAGTGCCTCCCCATGGACAGGGGAGGTAATTAGCGGACATCCCCCTGCCAGGGAACACCTGTGACATCAGGCAGCTGCGTGGAGGGCGGCCCCGAACCTCCCCCACACAGTCAACCGTGTTCCGGAATTCTGAGTGTGGGGAGGTTCCGTCTTATGTCTGCAGCACCCGGGTTCACCAAGGAGCCCTTCGAGTGTCTTCCCCCAGTCCCTCACTGTGCGGGCTGCCGGGGAATGGCGGATGTTGGGCTGGAAAAGCAGGTAGCGTCTTGTGCCTCCCCATGGACAAGGGAGGTAATTAGCGGACTTCCCCCTGCCAGGGAACACCTGTGACACCAGGCAGCTGCGTGGAGGGCGGCCCCGAACCTCCCCAACACAGTCAACCTTGTTCCAGAATTCTGAGTGTGGGGAGGTTCCGTCTTCTGTCTGCAGCACCCGGGATCTCCTAGGAGCCCTTCGAGTGTCTTCCCAGAGTCCCTCCCTGTGCGGGCTGCCGGGGAAAGGAGGGGGTTGTGCTGTAAACGCAGGTAGCATCTAGTGCCTCCCCATGGACAGGGGAGGTAATTAGCGGACTTCCACCTGCCAGGGAACACCTGTGACACCAGGCAGCTGCGTGGAGGGCGGCCGCGAACCTCCCCCACACAGTCAACCGTGTTCCGGAATTCTGAGTGTGGGTAGGTTCCGTCTTCTGTCTGCAGCACTCGGGTTCTCCTAGGAGCCTTTCGAGTGTCTTCCCCCAGTCCCTCACTGTGCGGGCTGCCGGGGAATGGCGGAGGTTGGGCTGGAAAATCAGGTAGCATCTTGTGCCTCCCCATGGACAAGGGAGGTAATTAGCGGACTTCCCCCTGCCAGGGAAAACCTCTGACACCAGGCAGCTGCGTGGAGGTCGGCCCCGAACCTCCCCCACACAGTCAACCGTGTTCCGGAATTCTGAGTGTGGGGAGGTTCCGTCTTATGTCTGCAGCACCCGGGATCTCCTAGGAGCCCTTCGTGTGTCTTCCCAGAGTCCCTCCCTGTGCGGGCTGCCGGGGAAAGAGGGGGTTGTGCTGGAAAAGCAGGTAGCCTCTAGTGCCTCTCCATGGATAGGAGAGGTAATTAGCGGACTTCCCCCTGCCAGGGAACACCTGTGACACCAGGCACCTGCGTGGAGGGCGGCCCCGAACCTCCCCCACACAGTCAGCCGTGTTCCGGAATTCTGAGTGTGGGGAGGTTCCGTCTACTGTCTGCAGCACCCGGGATCTCCTAGGAGCCCTTCGAGTGTCTTCCCCGAATCCCTCCCACTGCGGGCTGCCGAGGAAATGCGGGGGTTGGGCTGGAAACTCAGGTAGCTTCTAGTGCCTCCCCATGGACAGGGGAGGTAATTAGCGCACTTCTCCCTGCCAATGAACACCTGTGACACAAGGCAGCTACTTGGATGGCGGCCCCGAACATCCCCCACACAGTCAGCCGTGTTCCGGAATTCTGAGTGTGGGGAGGTTCCGTCTTATGTGTGCAGCACACGGGATCTCCTAGGAGCCCTTCGAGAGTCTTCCCCGAGTCCCTCCCAGTGCGGGCAGCCGGGGAAGGCCGGGGGTAGGGCTGGAAAAGCAGGTAGCATCTAGTGCCTCCCCATGGACAAGGGAGGTAATTAGCGGACTTCCCCCTGCCAGGGATCACCTGTGACACCAGGAAGCTGTGTGGAGGGCGGCCCTAAACCTCACCCACACAGCCACCCGTGTTCCGGAATTCTGAGTGTGGGGAGGTTCCGTCTTATGTCTGCAGCACCCGAGTTCGCCTAGGAGCCCTTCGAGTGTCTTCCCCAAGTCCCTCCCTGTGCGTTCTCCTGGGGAAAGGTGGGGGTTGGGCTGGAAAAGCAGGTAGCATCTAGTGCCTCCCCATGGACAAGGGAGGTAATTAGCGGACTTCCCCCTGCCTGGGAACACCTGTGACACCAGGCAGCTGCGTGGAGGGCGGCCCCGAACCTCCCCCACACAGTCAACCGTGTTCCGGAATTCTGAGTGTGGGGTGGTTCCGTCTTCTGTCTGCAGCACTCGGTATCTCCTAGGAGCCTTTCGAGTGTCTTCCCAGAGTCCCTCCCTGTGCGGGCTGCCGGGGAAAGGAGGGGGTTGTGCTGGAAACGCAGGTAGCATCTAGTGCCTCCCCATGGACAGGGGAGGTAATTAGCGGACTTCCACCTGCCAGGGAACACCTGTGACACCAGGCAGCTGTGTGGAGGTCGGCCCCGAACCTCCCCCACACAGTCAGCCGTGTTCCGGAATTCTGAGTGTGGGGAGGGTCCGTCATATGTCTGCAGCACCCGGGATCTCCTAGGAGCCCTTCGAGAGTCTTCCCCGAGTCCCTCCCAGTGCGGGCAGCCGGGGAACGGCGGGGGTTGGGCTGGAAAAGCAGGTAGCATCTAGTGCCTCCCCATGGACAAGGGAGGTAATTAGCGGACTTCCCCCTGCCAGGGAACAACTGTGACACCAGGAAGCTGCGTTGAGTGCGGCCCTAAACTTCACCCACCCAGTCACACGTGTTCCGAAATTCTGAGTGTGGGGAGGTTCCGTCTTATGTCTGCAGCACCCGGGTTCACCTAGGAGCCCTTCGAGTGTCTTCCCCCAGTCCCTCACTGTGCGGGCTGCTGGGGAAAGGCGGGGGTTGGGCTGGAAATGCAGGTAGCATCTAGTGCCTCCCCATGGACAGGGGAGGTAATTAGCGGACTTCCCCCTGCCAGGGAACACCTGTGACACCAGGCAGCTGCGTGGAGGGCGGCCCCGAACCTCCCCCACACAGTCAACCGTGTTCCGGAATTCTGAGTGTGGGGAGGTTCCGTCTTATGTCTGCAGCACCGGGGATCACCTAGGAGCCCTTCGAGAGTCTTCCCGGAGTCCCTCCCAGTGCGGGCAGCCGGGGAAAGGAGGGGATTGGGCTGCAAACTCAGGTAGCATCTAGTGCCTCCCCATGGACAGGGGAGGTAATTAGCGGTCTTCCCCCTACCAGGGAACACCTGTGACACCAGGAAACTGTGTGGAGGGCGGCCCTAAACCTCACCCACTCAGTCACCCGTGTTCCGGAATTCTGAGTGTGGGGAGGTTCCGTCTTCTGTCTGCAGCACCCGGGATCTCGTAGGAGCCGTTCGAGAGTCTTCCCCGAGCCCTCCCAGTGCGGGAAGCCGGGGAAAGGCGGGGGTTTGCCTGGAAACTCAGGAAGCATCTAGTGCCTCCCCATGGACAGGGGAGGTAATTAGCGGACTTCCACCTGCCAGGGAAAACCTGTGACACCAGGCAGCTTCGTGGAGGGCGGCCCCGAACCTCCCCCACACAGTCAGCCGTGTCCCGGAATTCTGAGTGTGGGGAGGTTCCGTATTATGTCTGCAGCACCCGGGATCTCCTAGGAGCCCTTCGAGAGTCTTCCCCGAGTCCCTCCCAGTGCGGGCAGCCGGGGAACGGCGGGGGTTGGGCTGGAAAAGCAGGTAGCATCTAGTGCCTCCCCATGGACAAGGGAGGTAATTAGCGGACTTCCCCCTGCCAGGGAACAACTGTGACACCAGGAAGCTGCGTGGAGTGCGGCCTTAAACCTCACCCACACAGTCACACGTGTTCCGGAATTCTGAGTGTGGGGAGGTTCCGTCTTCTGTCTGCAGCACCCGGGTTCTCCTAGGAGCCTTTCGAGTGTCTTCCCCCAGTCCCTCCCTGTGCGGGCTGCCGGGGAAAGGCGGGTGTTTGGCTGGAAACTCAGGTAGCATCTAGTGCCTCCCCATGGACAGGGGAGGTATTTAGCGGACTTCTCCCTGCCAGGGAACACCTGTGACACCAGGCAGCTGCGTGGAGGGCGGCCCCGAACCTCCCCCACACAGTCAGCCGTGTTTCGGAATTCTTAGTGTGGGGAGGTTCCGTCTTATGTCTGCAGCACCCGGGTTCACCTAAGAGCCCTTCGAGTGCCTTCCCCCAGTCCCTCACTGTGCGGGCTGCCGGGGAATGGCGGAGGATGGGCTGGAAAAGCAGGTAGCATCTTGTGCCTCCCCATGGACAAGGGAGGTAATTAGCGGACTTCCCCCTGCCAGGGAACACCTGTGACACCAGGCAGTTGCGTGGAAGGCGGCCCCGATCCTCCCCCACACAGTCAACCGTGTTCCGGAATTCTGAGTGTGGGGAGGTTCTGTCTTCTGTCTGCAGCACCGGGGATCTCCTAGGAGCCCTTCGAGTGTCTTCCCAGAGTCCCTCCCTGTGCGGGCTGCCGGGGAAAGGAGGGGGTTGTGCTGGAAACGCAGGTAGCATCTAGTGCCTCCCCATGGACAGGGGAGGTAATTAGCGGACTTCCACCTGCCAGGGAACACCTGTGACACAAGGTAGCTGCGTGGAGGGCGGCCCCGAACCTCCCCCACACAGTCATCCGTGTTCTGGAATTCTGAGTGTGGGAAGATTCCGTCTTCTGTCTGCAGCACCCGGGATCTACTAGGAGCCCTTCGAGAGTCTTCCCCGAGTCCCTCCCACTGCGGGCAGCCGGGGAAAGGCGGGGGTTGGGCTGGAATCTCAGGTAGCATCTAGTGCCTCCCCATGGACAGGGGAGGTAATTAGCGGTCTTCCCCCTACCAGGGAACACCTGTGACACCAGGAAGCTGTGTGGAGGTCGGCCCTAAACCTCACCCACACAGTCACACGTATTCCGGAATTCTGAGTGTGGGGAGGTTCCGTCTTATGTCTTCAGCACCCGGGTTCTTATAGGAGCCCTTCGAGTGTCTTCCCCAAGTCCCTCCCTTTGCGGGCTGCTGGGGAAAGGCGGGGGTTTTGCTGGAAAAGCAGGTAGCATCTAGTGCCTCCCCATGGACAGGGGAGGTAATTAGCGGTCTTCCCCCTACCAGGGAACACCTGTGACACCAGTAAGCTGTGTGGAGGGCGGCCCCGAACCTCCCCCACACAGTCAGACGTGTTCCGGAATTCTGAGGGTGGGGAAGTTCCGTCTTCTGTCTGCAGCACCCGGGATCTCCTAGGAGCCATTTGAGTGTCTTCCCCGAATCCCTCCCACTGCGGGATGCCGGGGAAAGGCGGGGGTTGGGCTGGAAACTCAGGTAGCATCCAGTTCCTCCCCATGGACAGGGGAGGTAATTAGCGGACTTCTCCCTGCCAGGGAACACCTGTGACACCAGACAGCTGCGTGGAGGGCGGCCCCGAACCTCCCCCACACAGTAAGCCGTGTTCCGGAATTCTGAGTGTGGGGAGGTTCCGTCTTCTGTCTGCAGCACCCGGGATCTCCTAGGAGCCCTTCGAGTGTCTTCCCAGAGTCCCTCCTTGTGCGGGCTGCCGGGGAAAGGAGAGGGTTGTGCTGGAAACGCAGGTAGCATCTAGTGACTCCCCATGGACAGGGGAGGTAATTAGCGGACTTCCCCCTGCCAGGGAACACCTGTGACACCAGGCTGCTCCGTTGAGTGAGGCCCTAAACCTCACCCACACAGTCACACGTGTTCCGGAATTCTGGGTGTGGGGAGGTTCCGTCTTTTGTCTGCAGCACCCGGGTTCTCCTAGGAGCCTTTCGAGTGTCTTCCCCCAGTCCCTCCCTGTGCGGGCTGCCGGGGAAAGGCGGGGGTTGGGCTGGAAAACAGGTAGCATCTTGTGCCTCCCCATGGACAATGGAGGTAATTAGCGGACTTCCCCCTGCCAGGGAACACCTGTGACACCAGGCAGCTGCGTGGAGGGCGGCCCCGAACCTCCCCCACACAGTCAACCGTGTTCCGGGATTCTGAGTGTGGGGAGGTTCCGTCTTCTGTCTGCAGCACCCGGGATCTCCTAGGAGCCCTTCGAAAGTCTTCCCAGAGTCCCTCCTTTTGCGGGCTGCCGGGGAAAGGAGAGGGTTGTGCTGGAAACGCAGGTAGCATCTAGTGACTCCCCATGGACAGGGGAGGTAATTAGCGGAATTCCCCCTGCCAGGGAACACATGTGACACCAGGCAGCTGCGTTGAGTGCGGCCCTAAACCTCACCCACACAGTCACACGTGTTCCGGAATTCTGAGTGTGGGGAGGTTCCGTCTTCTGTCTGCAGCACCCGGGTTCTCCTAGGAGCATTTCGAGTGTCTTCCCACAGTCCCTCCTTGTGCGGGCTGCCGGGGAATGGTGGGGGTTGGGCTGGAAACGCAGGTAGCATCTTGTGCCTCCCCATGGACAAGGGAGGTAATTAGCGGACTTCCCCCTGCCAGGGAACACCTGTGACACCAGGCAGCTGCGTGGAGGGCGGCCCCGAACCTCCCCCAAACAGTCAGCCATGTTCCGGAATTCTGAGGGTGGGGAGGTTCCGTCTTCTGTCTGCAGCACCCGGGATCTCCTAGGAGCCTTTCGAGTGTCTTCCCACAGTCCCTCCTTGTGCGGGCTGCCGGGGAAAGGCGGGGGTTGGGCTGGAAACGCAGGTAGCATCTTGTGCCTCCCCATGGACAAGGGAGGTAATTAGCGGACTTCCCCCTGCCAGGGAACACCTGTGACACCAGGCAGCTGCGTGGAGGGCGGCCCCGAACCTCCCCCAAACAGTCAGCCATGTTCCGGAATTCTGAGGGTGGGGAGGTTCCGTCTTCTGTCTGCAGCACCCGGGATCTCCTAGGAGCCCTTCGATTGTCTTCCCAGATTCCCTCCCTGTGCGGGTTGCCGGGGAAAAGAGGGGGTTGTGCTGGAAAAGCAGGTAGCATCTAGTGCCTCCCCATGGACAGGGGAGGTAATTAGCGGACTTCCACCTGCCAGGGAACACCTCTGACACAAGGCAGCTGCGTGGAGGGCGGCTCCGAACCTCCTCCACACAGTCATCTGTGTTCCGGAATTCTGAGAGTGGGGAGGTTCCGACTTCTGTCTGCAGCACCCGGGATCTCCTAGGAGCCCTTCAAGAGTCTTCCCCGAGTCCGTCCCAGTGCGGGCATCCGGGGAAAGTTGGGGGTTGGGCTGGAAACTCAGGTAGAATCTAGTGCCTCCCCATGGAAGGGGGAGGTAATTAGCGGTCTTCCACCTACCAGGGAACACCTGTGACACAAGGAAGCTGTGTGGAGGGCGGCCCCGAACCTCCCCCACACAGTCACCCGTGTTCCGGAATTCTGAGTGTGGGGAGGTTCCGTCTTATGTCTGCAGCACCCGGGTTCTCCTAGGAGCCCTTCGAGTGTCTTCCCCAAGTCTCTCCCTTTGCGGGCTGCTGGGGAAAGGCGGGGGTTGGGCTGGAAAAGCAGGTAGCATCTAGTGCCTCCCCATGGACAAGGGAGGTAATTAGCGGACATCCCCCTGCCAGGGAACACCTGTGACATCAGGCAGCTGCGTGGAGGGCGGCCCCGAACCTCCCCCACACAGTCAACCGTGTTCCGGAATTCTGAGTGTGGGGAGGTTCCGTCTTATGTCTGCAGCACCCGGGATCTCCTAGGAGCCCTTCGAATGTCTTCCCAGAGTCCCTCCTTGTGCGGGCTTCCGGGGAAATGAGAGGGTTGTGCTGGAAACGCAGGCAGCATCTAGTGACTCCCCATGGACAGGAGATTTAATTAGCGGACTTCCCCCTGCCAGGGAACACCTGTGACACCAGGCAGCTGCGTTGAGTGCGGCCCTAAACCTCACCCACACAGTCACACGTGTTCCGGAATTCTGAGTGTGGGGAGGTTCCGTCTTCTGTCTGCAGCACCCGGGTTCTCCTAGGAGTATTTCGAGTGTCTTCTCCCCGTCCCTCCTTTTGCGGGCTGCCGGGGAAAGGCGGGGGTTGGGCTGGAAACGCAGGTAGCATCTTGTGCCTCCCCATGGACAAGGGAGGTAATTAGCGGACTTCCCCCTGCCAGGGAACACCTGTGACACCAGGCACCTTCGTGGAGGGCGGCCCCGAACCTCCCCCAAACAGTCAGCCGTGTTCCGGAATTCAGAGGGTGGGGAGGTTCCGTCTTATGTCTGCAGAACCCGGGATCTCCTAGGAGCCCTTCGATTGCCTTCCCAGATTCCCTCACTGTGCGGGTTGCCGGGGAAAAGAGGGGGTTGTGCTGGAAAACCAGGTAGCATCTAGTGCCTCCCCATGGACAGGGGAGGTAATTAGCGGACTTCCACCTGCCAGGGAACACCTCTGACACAAGGCAGCTGCGTGGAGGGCGGCCCCGAACCTCCTCCACACAGTCATCTGTGTTCCGGAATTCTGAGTGTGGGGAGGTTCCGTCTTCTGTCTGCAGCACCCGGGATCTCCTAGGAGCCCTTCGAGAGTCTTCCCCGAGTCCCTCCCAGTGCGGGCAGCCGGGGAAAGGTGGGGGTTGGGCTGGAAACTCAGGTAGCATCTAGTGCCTCCCCATGGACAGGGGAGGTAATTAGCGGTCTTCCACCTACCAGGGAACACCTGTGACACCAGGCAGCTGCGTGGAGGGCGGCCCCGAACCTTCCCCACACAGTCACCCGTGTTCCGGAATGCTGAGTGTGGGGAGGTTCCGTCTTACGTCTGCAGCACCCGGGATCTCCTAGGAGTCCTTCGAGAGTCTTCCCCGAGTCCCTCCCAGTGCGGGCAGCCAGGGAAAGGCGGGGGTTGGGCTGGAAACGCAGGTAGCATCTAGTGCCTCCCCATGGACAGGGGAGGTAATTAGCGGACTTCCCCCTGCCAGGGAACACATGTGACACCAGACAGCTGCGTGGAGGGCGGCCCCGAACCTCCCCCACACAGTCAGCCGTGTTCCGGAATTCTGAGTGTGGGGAGGTTCCGTCTTCTGTCTGCAGCACCCGGGATCTCCTAGGAGCCCTTCGAGTGTCTTCCAAGGGTCCCTCCCTGTGCGGGCTGCCGGGGAAAGGATGGGGTTGTGCTGGAAACGCAGGTAGCACCTAGTGCCTCCCCATGGACAGGGGAGGTTATTAGCGGACTTCCACCTGCCAGGGAACACCTGTGACACCAGGAAGCTGCCTGGAGTTCGGCCCCGAACCTCCCCCACACAGTCAGCCGTGTTCCGGAATTCTGAGTGTGGGGAGGTTCCGTCTTCTGTCTGCAGCACCCGGGTTCTCCTAGGAGCTTTTCGAGTTCTTCCCCCAGTCCCTTCCTTTGCGGGCTGCCGGGGAAATGCGGGGGTTGGGCTGGAAAAGCAGGTAGCATCTTGTGCCTCCCCATGGACAAGGGAGGTAATTAGCGGACTTCCCCCTGCCAGGGAACACCTGTGACACCAGGCAGATGCGTGGAGGGCGGCCACGAACCTTCCCCACACAGTCAACCGTGTTCCGGAATTCTGAGTGTGGGGAGGTTCCGTCTTCTGTCTGCAGCACCCGGAAACTCCTAGGAGCCCTTCGAGTGTCTTCCCAGATTCCCTCCCTGTGCGGGCTGCCGGGGAAAGGAGGGGGTTGTGCTGGAAACGCAGGTAGCATCTAGTGCCTCCCCATGGACAGGAGAGGTAATTAGCGGACTTCCACCTGCCAGGGAACACCTGTGAAACCAGGCAGCTGCGTGGAGGGCGGCCCCGAACCTCCCCCACACAGTCAGCCGTGTTCCGGAATTCTGAGTGTGGGGAGGTTCCGACTTCTGTCTGCAGCACCCGGGATCTCCTAGGAGCCATTCGAGAGTCTTCCCCGAGACCCTCCCAGTGCGGGCAGCCGGGGAAAGGCGGGGGTTGGGCTGGAAACTCAGGTAGCATCTATTGCCTCCCCGTGGACATGGGAGGTAATTATCGGTCTTCCCCCTACCAGGGAACACCTGTGACACCAGGAAGCTGTGTGGAGGGCGGCCCTAAACCTCACCCACACAGTCACCCGTGTTCCGGAATTCTGAGTGTGGGGAGGTTCCGGCATATGTCTGCAGCACCCGGGTTCTCCTAGGAGCCCTTCGAGTGTCTTCCCCAAGTACCTCCCTGTGCGGGCTGCTGGGGAAAGGCGGGGGTTGAGCTGGATAAGCAGGTAGCATCTAGGGCCACCCCATGGACAAGGGAGGTAATTAGCGGACTTCACCCTGCCAAGGGAACACCTGTGACACCAGGCAGCTGCGTGGAGGGCGGACCCGAACCTTCCCCACACAGTCAGCCGTGTTCCGGAATTCTGAGTGTGGGGAGGTTCCGTCTTATGTCTGCAGCACCCGGGAACTCCTAGGAGCCCTTCGAGAGTCTTCCCCGAGTCCCTCCCAGTGCGGGCAGCCAGGGAAAGGCAGGGGTTGGGCTGGAAACGCAGGTAGCATCTAGTGCCTCCCCATGGACAGGGGAGGTAATTAGCGGACTTCCCCCTGCCAGGGAACACCTGTGACACCAGGCAGCTGCGTGGAGGTTGGCCCCGAACCTCCCCCACACAGTCAGCCGTGTTCCGGATTTCTGAGGTTGGGGAGGTTCCGTCTTCTGTCTGTAGCACCCGGGATCTCCTAGGAGCCCTTTGAGTGTCTTCCCCGAATCCCTCCCTCTGCGGGATGCCGGGGAAAGGCGGGGGTTGGGCTGGAAACTCAGGTAGCATCTAGTGCCTCCCCATGGAAAGGGGAGGTAATTAGCGGACTTCCCCTGCCAGGGAACACCTGTGACACCAGGCAGCTTCATGGAGGGCGGCCCCGAACCTCCCCCACACAGTCAGCCGTGTTCCGGATTTCTGAGTGTGGGGAGGTTCCGTCTTATGTCTGCAGCACCCGGGTTCAACTAGGAGCCCTTCGAGTGTCTTTCCCCAGTCCCTCACGTTGCGGGCTGCCGGGGATTGGCGGAGGTTGGGCTGGAAAAGCAGGTAGCTTCTTGTGCCTCCCCATGGACAAGGGAGGTAATTAGCGGACTTCCCCCTGCCAGGGAACACCTGTGACACCAGGCAGCTGCGTGGAGGGCGGCCCCGAACCTCCCCCACTCAGTCAACCGTGTTCCGGGATTCTGAGTGTGGGGAGGTTCCGTCTTCTGTCTGCAGCACCCGGGATCTCCTAGGAGCCCTTCGAGTGTCTTCCGAGATTTCCTCCCTGTGCGGGCGGCCGGGGAAAGGAGGGGGTTGTGCTGGAAACGCAGGTAGCATCTAGTGCCTCCCCATGGACAGGGGAGGTAATTAGCGGACTTCCACCTGCCAGGGAACACCTGTGACAAAAGGCAGCTGCGTGGAGGGCTGCCCCGAACCTCCCCCACACAGTCATCCGTGTTCCGGAATTCTGAGTGTGGGGAGGTTCCGTCTTCTGTCTGCAGCACCCGGGATCTCCTAGGAGCCCTTCGAGAGTCTTCCCCGAGTCCCTCCCAGTGCGGGCAGCCGGGGAAAGGCGGGGGTTGGGCTGGAAACTCAGGTAGCATCTATTGCCTCCCCATGGACATGGGAGGTATTTAGCGGTCTTCCCCCTACCAGGGAACACCTGTGACACCAGGAAGCTGTGTGGAGGGCGGCCCTAAACCTCACCCACACAGTCACCCGTGTTCCGGAATTCTGAGTGTGGGGAGGTTCCGTCTTATGTCTGCAGCACCCGGGTTCTCCTAGGAGCCCTTCGAGTGTCTTCCCCAAGTACCTCCCTGTGCGGGCTGCTGGGGAAAGGCGGGGGTTGTGCTGGAAAAGCAGGTAGCATCTAGTGCCACCCCATGGACAAGGGAAGTAATTAGCGGACTTCCCCCTGCCAGGGAACACCTGTGACACCAGGCAGCTGCGTGGAGGGCGGACCCGAACATTCCCCACACAGTCAGCCGTGTTCCGGAATTCTGAGTGTGGGGAGGTTCCGTCTTATGTCTGCAGCACCCGGGATCTCCCAGGAGCCCTTCGAGAGTCTTCCCCGAGTCCCTCCCAGTGCGGGCAGCCAGGGAAAGGCAGGGGTTGGGCTGGAAACGCAGGTAGCATCTAGTGCCACCCCATGGACAGGGGATGTAATTAGCGGACTTCCACCTACCAGGGAACACCTGTGACACCAGGCAGCTGCGTGGAGGTCGGTCCCGAACCTCCCCCACACAGTCACCCGTGTTCCGGAATTCTGAGTGTGGGGAGGTTCCGTCTTATATCTGCAGCACCCGGGATCTCCTAGGAGCCCTTCGAAAGTCTTCCCCGAGTCCCTCCCAGTGCGGGCAGCCGGGGAACGGCGGGGGTTGGGCTGGAAAAGCAGGTAGCATCTAGTGCCTCCCCATGGACAAGGGAGGTAATTAGCGGACTTTCCCCTGCCAGGGAACAACTGTGACACCAGGAAGCTGCGTGGAGTGCGGCCCTAAACCTCACCCACACAGTTACACGTGTTCCGGAATTCTGAGTGTGGGGAGGTTCCGTCTTATGTCTGCAGCACCCGGGTTCTCCTAGGAGCCTTTCGAGTGTCTTCCCCCAGTCCCTTCCTGTGCGGGCTGCAGGGGAAAGGCGGGGGTTGGGCTGGAAAAGCAGGTAGCATCTTGTGCCTCCCCATGGACAAGGGAGGTAATTAGCGGACTTCCCCCTGCCAGGGAACACCTGTGACACCAGGCAGCTGCGTGGAGGGCGGCCCCGAACCTCCCCCACACAGTCAGACGTGTTCCGGAATTCTGAGGGTGGGGAGGTTCCGCCTTCTGTCTGCAGCACCCGGGATCTCCTAGGAGCCCTTCGAGTGCCTTCCCCGAATCCCTCCCACTGCGGGCTGCCGGGGAAAGGCGGGGGTTGGGCTGGAAACTCAGGTAGCATCTAGTGCCTCCCCATGGACAATGGAGGTAATTAGCGGACATCTCCCTGCCAGGGAACACCTGTGACACCAGGCAGCTGCGTGGAGGGCGGCCCCGAACCTCCCCCACACAGTCAGCCGTGTTCCGGAATTCTGAGTGTGGGGAGGTTCCGTCTTTTGTCTGCAGCACCCGGGTTCAACTAGGAGCCCTTCGAGTGTCTTCCCCCAGTCCCTCACAGTGCGGGCTGCCGGGGAATGGCGGAGGTTGGGCTGGAAAAGCAGGTAGCATCTTGTGCCTCCCCATGGACAGGGGAGGTAATTAGCGGACTTCTCCCTGCCAGGGAACACCTGTGACACCAGGCAGCTGCGTGGAGGGCGGCCCCGAACCTCCCCCACACAGTCAGCCGTGTTCCGGAATTCTGAGTGTGGGGAGGTTCCGTCTTATGTCTGCAGCACCCGGGATTTCCTAGGAGCCCTTCGAGAGTCTTCCCCGAGTCCCTCCCTGTGCGGGCTGCCGGGGAAAGGAGGGGGTTGTGCTGGAAACGCAGGTAGCATCTAGTGCCTCCCCATGGACAGGGGAGGTAATTAGCGGACTTCCACCTGCCAGGGAACACCTGTGACACAAGGCAGCTGCGTGGAGGGCGGCCCCGTACCTCCCCCACACAGTCATCCGTGTTCCGGAATTCTGAGTGTGGGGAGGTTCCGTCTTCTGTCTGCAGCACCCGGGATCCCCTAGGAGCCCTTCGAGAGTCTTCCCCGAGTCCCTCCCGGTGCGGGCAGCAGGGGAAAGGCGGGGGTTGGGCTGGAAACTCAGGTAGCATCTAGTGCCTCCCCATGGACAGGGGAGGTATTTAGCGGTCTTCCCCCTACCAGGGAACACCTGCGACACCAGGAAGCTGTGTGGAGGGCGGCCCTATACCTCACCCACACAGTCACCCGTGTTCCGGAATTCTGAGTGTTGGGAGGTTCCGTCTTATGTCTGCAGCACCCGGGATCTCCTAGGAGCCCTTCGAGAGTCTTCCCCGAGTCCCTCCCAGTGCGGGCAGCCGGGTAACGGCGGGGGTTGGCTGGAAAAACAGGTAGCATCTTGTGCCTCCCCATGGACAAGGGAGGTAATTAGCGGACTTCCCCCTGCCAGGGAACACCTGTGACACCAGGCAGCTGCGTGGAGGGCGGCCCCGAAGCTTCCCCACACAGTCAGCCGTGTTCCGGAATTCTGAGGGTGGGGAGGTTCCGTCTTCTGTCTGCAGCACCCGGGATCTCCTAGGAGCCCTTCGAGTGTCTTCCCCGAATCCCTCCCACTGCGGGCTGCCGGGGAAAGGCGGGGGTTGGGCTGGAAACTCACGTAGCATCTAGTGCCTCCCCATGGACAGGGGAGGTAATTAGCGGACTTCTCCCTGCCAGGGAACACCAGTGACACCAGGCAGCTGCGTGGATGGCGGCCCCGAGCCTCCCCCACACAGTCAGCCGTGTTCCGGAATTCTGAGTGTGGGGAGGTTCCGTCTTGTGTCTGCAGCACCCGGGTTCACCTAGGAGCCCTTCGAGTGTCTTCCCCCAGTCCCTCACTGTGCGGGCTGCCGGGGAATGGCGGAGGATTGGCTGGAAAAGCAGGTAGCATCTTGTGCCTCCCCATGGACAAGGGAGGTAATTAGCGGACTTCCCCCAGCCAGGGAACACCTGTGACACCAGGCAGCTGCGTGGAGGGCGGCCCCGAACCTCCCCCACACAGTCAGCCGTGTTCCGGAATTCTGAGTGTGGGGAGGTTCTGTCTTCTGTCTGCAGCACCCGGGATCTCCTAGAAGCCCTTCGAGAGTCTTCCCCGAGTCCCTCACAGTGCGGGCAGCCGGGGAACGGCGGGGGTTGGGCTGGAAAAGCAGGTAGCATCTAGTGCCTCCCCATGGACAAGGGAGGTAATTAGCGGACTTCCCCCTGCCAGGGAAAAACTGTGACACAAGGAAGCTGCGTGGAGTGCGGCCCTAAACCTCACCCACACAGTCACACGTGTTCCGGAATTCTGAGTGTGGGGAGGTTCCGTCTTATGTCTGCAGCACCCATGTTCACCTAGGAGCCCTTCGAGTGTCTTCCCCCAGTCCCTCCCTGTGCGGGCTGCCGGGGAAAGGTGGGGGTTGGGCTGGAAAAGCAGGTAGCATCTTGTGCCTCCCCATGGACAGGGGAGGTATTTAGCGGTCTTCCCCCTACCAGGGAACACCTGTGACACCAGGAAGCTGTGTGGAGGGCGGCCCTAAACCTCACCCACACAGTCAGCCGTGTTCCGGAATTCTGAGTGTGGGGAGGTTCCGTCTTCTGTCTGCAGCACCCGGGTTCTCCTAGGAGCCTTTCGAGTGTCTTCCCCCAGTCCCTCCCTGTGCGGGCTGCCGGGGAAAGGCGGGGGTTGGGCTGGAAAAGCAGGTAGCATCTTGTGCCTCCCCATGGACAAGGGAGGTAATTAGCGGACTTCCCCCTGCCAGGGAACACCTGTGACACCAGGCAGCTGCGTGGAGGGCGGCCCCGAACCTCCCCCACACAGTCAGCCGTGTTCCGGAATTCTGAGGGTGGGGAGGTTCCGCCTTCTGTCTGCAGCACCCGGGATCTCCTAGGAGCCCTTCGAGTGTCTTCCCCGAATCCCTCACACTGCGGGCTGCCGGCGAAAGGCGGGGGTTGTGCTGGAAACTCAGGTAGCATCTAGTGCCTCCCCATGGACAGGGGAGGTAATTAGCGGACTTCTCCCTGCCAGGGAACACCTGTGACACCAGGCAGCTGCGTGGAGGGCGGCCCCGAACCTCCCCCACACAGTCAGCCGTGTTCCGGAATTCTGAGTGTGGGGAGGTTCCGTCTTATGTCTGCAGCACCCGGGTTCAACTAGGAGCCCTTCGAGTGTCTTCCCCCAGTCCCTCACTGTGCGGGCTGCCGGGGAATGGCGGAGGTTGGGCTGGAAAAGCAGGTAGCATCTTGTGCCTCCCCATGGACAAGGGAGGTAATTAGCGGACTTCCCCCTGCCAGGGAACACCTGTGACACCAGGCAGCTGCGTGGAGGGCGGCCCCGAACCTCCCCTCACAGTCAACCATGTTCCGGAATTCTGAGTGTGGGGAGGTTCCGTCTTCTGTCTGCAGCACCCGGGATCTCCTAGGAGCCCTTCGAGTGTCTTCCCAGAGTCCCTCCCTGTGCGGGCTGCCGGGGAAAGGAGGGGGTTGTGCTGGAAACGCAGGTAGCATCTAGTGCCTCCCCATGGACAGGGGAGGTAATTAGCGGACTTCCACCTGCCAGGGAACACCTGTGACACAAGGCAGCTGCGTGGACGGCGGCCCCGAACCTCCCCCACACTGTCAACCGTGTTCCGGAATTCTGAGTGTGGGGAGGTTCCGTCTTCTGTCTGAAGCACCCGGGATCTCCTAGGAGCCCTTCGAGTGTCTTCCCAGAGTCCCTCCC
Source organism: Camelus bactrianus (assembly GCF_048773025.1). Classification (NCBI taxonomy): domain Eukaryota; kingdom Metazoa; phylum Chordata; class Mammalia; order Artiodactyla; family Camelidae; genus Camelus; species Camelus bactrianus. Next base: position 6,411,727 of record NW_027413957.1, on the reverse strand, counting down.
TGTGCGGGCTGCCGGGGAAAGGAGGGGGTTGTGCTGGAAACGCAGGTAGCATCTAGTGCCTCCCCATGGACAGGGGAGGTAATTAGCGGACTTCCACCTGCCAGGGAACACCTGTGACACAAGGCAGCTGCGTGGAGGGCGGCCCCGAACCTCCCCCACACAGTCATCCGTGTTCCGGAATTCTGAGTGTGGGGAGGTTCCGTCTTCTGTCTGCAGCACCCGGGATCTCCTAGGAGCCCTTCGAGAGTCTTGCCCGAGTCCCTCCCGGTGCGGGCAGCAAGGGAAAGGCGGGGGTTGGGCTGGAAACTCAGGTAGCATCTAGTGCCTCCCCATGGACAGGGGAGGTAATTAGCGGTCTTCCCCCTACCAGGGAACACCTGTGACACCAGGAAGCTGTGTGGAGGGCGGCCCTATACCTCACCCACACAGTCACCCGTGTTCCGGAATTCTGAGTGTGGGGAGGTTCCGTCTTATGTCTGCAGCACCCGGGATCTCCTAGGAGCCCTTCGAGAGTCTTCCCAGAGTCCCTCCCAGTGCGGGCAGCCGGGGAACGGCGGGGGTTGGCTGGAAAAGCAGGTAGCATCTTGTGCCTCCCCATGGACAATGTAGGTAATTAGCGGACTTCCCCCTGCCAGGGAACACCTGTGACACCAGGCAGCTGCGTGGAGGGCGGCCCCGAACCTCCCACACACAGTCAGCCGTGTTCCGGAATTCTGAGGGTGGGGAGGTTCCGTCTTCTGTCTGCAGCACCCGGGATCTCCTAGGAGCCCTTCGAGTGTCTTCCCCGAATCCCTCCCACTGCGGGCTGCCGGGGAAAGTCGGGGGTTGGGCTGGAAACTCAGGTAGCATCTAGTGCCTCCCCATGGACAGGGGAGGTAATTAGCGGACTTCTCCCTGCCAGGGAACACCTGTGACAACAGGCAGCTGCGTGGAGGGCGGCCCCGAACCTCCCCCACACAGTCAGCCGTGTTCCGGAATTCTGAGTGTGGTGAGGTTCCGTCTTATGTCTGCAGCACCCGGGTTCACCTAGGAGCCCTTCGAGTGTCTTCCCACAGTCCCTCACTGTGCGGGCTGCCGGGGAATGGCGGAGGATTGGCTGGAAAAGCAGGTAGCATCTTGTGCCTCCCCATGGACAAGGGAGGTAATTAGCGGACTTCCCCCTGCCAGGGAACACCTGTGACACCAGGCAGCTGCGTGGAGGGCGGCCCCGAACCTCCCCCACACAGTCAACCGTGTTCCGGAATTCTGAATGTGGGGAGGTTCCGTCTTATGTCTGCAGCACCCGGGATCTCCTAGGAGCTCTTCGAGAGTCTTCCCCGAGTCCCTCCCAGTGCGGGCAGCCGGGGAACGGCGGGGGTTGGGCTGGAAAAGCAGGTAGCATCTAGTGCCTCCCCATGGACAAGGGAGGTAATTAGCGGACTTCCCCCTGCCAGGGAACAACTGTGACACCAGGAAACTGCGTGGAGTGCGGCCCTAAACCTCCCCCACACAGTCATCCGTGTTCCGGAATTCTGAGTGTAGGGAGGTTCTGTCTTCTGTCTGCAGCACCCAGGATCTACTAGGAGCCCTTCGAGAGTCTTCCGCGAGTCCCTCCCAGTGCGGGCAGCCGGGGAAAGGCGGGGGTTGGGCTGTAAACTCAGGTAGCATCTAGTGCCTCCCCATGGACAGGGGAGGTAATTAGCGGACTTCCATCTGCCAGGGAACACCTGTGACACAAGGCAGCTGCGTGGAGGGCGGCCCCGAACCTCCCCCACACAGTCAGCCGTGTTCCGGAATTCTGAGTGTGGGGAGGTTCCGTCTTCTGTCTGCAGCACCCGGGATCTCCTAGGAGCCATTCGAGAGTCTTCCCCGAGTCCCTCCCAGTGCGGACAGCCGGGGAAAGGCGGGGGTTGGGCTGGAAACTCAGGTAGCATCTAGTGCCTCCCCATGGACAGGGGAGGTAATTAGCGGTCTTCCACCTACCAGGGAACACCTGTGACACCAGGAAGCTGTGTGGAGGGCGGCCCTAAACCTCACCCACACAGTCACCCGTGTTCCAGAATTCTGAGTGTGGGGAGGTTCCGTCTTATGTCTGCAGCATCCGGGTTCTCTTAGGAGCCCTTCGAGTGTCTTCCCCAAGTCCCTCCCTGTGCGGGCTGCTGGGGAAAGTCGGGGGTTTGGCTGTAATAGCAGGTAGCATCTAGTGCCTCCCCATGGACAAGGGAGGTAATTAGCGGACTTCCCCCTGCCAGGGAACACCTGTGACACCAGGCAGCTGCGTGGAGGGCGGCCCCGAACCTTCCCCACACAGTCAACCGTGTTCCAGAATTCTGAGTGTGGGGAGGTTCCGTCTTCTGTCTGCAGCACCCGGGATCTCCTAGGAGCCCTTCGAGTGTCTTCCCAGATTCCCTCCCTGTGCGGGCTGCGGGGAAAGGAGGTGGTTGTGCTGGAAACGCCGGTAGAATCTAGTGCCTCCCCATGGACAGGGGAGGTAATTAGCGGAATTCCACCTGCAAGGGAACACCTGTGACACCAGGCACCTTCGTGGAGGGCGGCCCCGAACCTTCCCAACACAGTCAGCCGTGATCCGGAATTCTGAGTGTGGGGAGGTTCCGTCTTATGTCTGCAACAACCGGGATCTCCTAGGAGCACTTCGAGATTCTTCCCCGAGTCCCTCCCAGTGCCGGCAGCCAGGGAAATGCGGGGGTTGGGCTGGAAACGCAGGTAGCATCTAGTGCCTCCCCATAGACAGGGGTGGTAATTAGCGGACTTCCCCCTGCCAGGGAACACCTGTGACACCAGGCAGCTGCGTGGAGTGCGGCCCTAATCCTCACCCACACAGTCACACGTGTTACGGAATTCTGAGTGTGGGGAAGTTCCGTCTTCTGTCTGCAGCACCCGGGTTCTCCTAGGAGCCTTTCGAGTGTCTTCCCCCAGTCCCTACATGTGCGGGCTGCCGGGGAAAGGCGGGGGTTGGGCTGGATAAGCAGGTAGCATCTTGTGCCTCCCCATGGACAAGGCAAGTAATTAGCGGACTTCCCCCTGCCAGGGAACACCTGTGACACCAGGCAGCTGCGTCGAGGGCGGCCCCGAACCTCCCCCACACAGTCAGCCGTGTTCCGGAATTCTGAGTGTGGGGAGGTTCCGTCTACTGTCTGCAGCACCCGGGATCTCCTAGGAGCCCTTCGAGTGTCTTCCCCGAATCCCTCCCACTGCGGGCTGCCGGGGAAAGGCGGGGGTTGGGCTGGAAACTCAGGTAGCATCTAGTGCCTCCCCATGGACAGGGGAGGTAATTAGCGGACTTCTCCCTGCCAGGGAACACCTGTGACACCAGGCAGCTGCGTGGAGGGCGGCCCCGAACCTCCCCCACACAGTCAGCCGTGTTCCGGAATTCTGAGTGTGGGGAGGTTCCGTCTTATGTCTGCAGCACCCGGGTTCAACTAGGAGCCCTTCGAGTGTCTTCCCCCAGTCCCTCACTGTGCGGGCTGCCGGGGAATGGCGGAGGTTGGGCTGGAAAAGCAGGTAGCATCTTGTGCCTCCCCATGGACAAGGGAGGTAATTAGCGGACTTCCCCCTGCCAGGGAACACCTGTGACACCAGGCAGCTGCGTGGAGGGCGGCCCCGAACCTCCCCTCACAGTCAACCGTGTTCCGGAATTCTGAGTGTGGGGAGGTTCCGTCTTCTGTCTGCAGCACCCGGGATCTCCTAGGAGCCCTTCGAGTGTCTTCCCAGAGTCCCTCCCTGTGCGGGCTGCCGGGGAAAGGAGGGGGTTGTGCTGGAAACGCAGGTAGCATCTAGTGCCTCCCCATGGACAGGGGAGGTAATTAGCGGACTTCCACCTGCCAGGGAACACCTGTGACACAAGGCAGCTTAGTGGACGGCGGCCCCGAACCTCCCCCACACAGTCAACCGTGTTCCGGAATTCTGAGTGTGGGGAGGTTCCGTCTTCTGTCTGAAGCACCCGGGATCTCCTAGGAGCCCTTCGAGTGTCTTCCCAGAGTCCCTCCCTGTGCGGGCTGCCGGGGAAAGGAGGGGGTTGTGCTGGAAACGCAGGTAGCATTAGTGCCTCCCCATGGACAGGGGAGGTAATTAGCGGACTTCCACCTGCCAGGGAACACCTGTGACACAAGGCAGCTGCGTGGAGGGCGGCCCCGAACCTCCCCCACACAGTCATCCGTGTTCCGGAATTCTGAGTGTGGGGAGTTTCCGTCTTCTGTCTGCAGCACCCGGGATCTCCTAGGAGCCCTTCGACAGTCTTGCCCGAGTCCCTCCCGGTGCGGGCAGCAAGGGAAAGGCGGGGATTGGGCTGGAAACTCAGGTAGCATCTAGTGCCTCCCCATGGACAGGGGAGGTATTTAGCGGTCTTCCCCCTACCAGGGAACACCTGTGACACCAGGAAGCTGTGTGGAGGGCGGCCCTAAACCTCACCCACACAGTCACCCGTGTTCCGGAATTCTGAGTGTGGGGAGGTTCCGTCTTATGTCTGCAGCACCCGGGTTCTCCTAGGAGCCCTTCGAGTGTCTTCCCCAAGTCCCTACCTGTGCGGGCTGCTGGGAAAAGGCGGGGGTTGAGTTGGAAAAGCAGGTAGCATCTAGTGCCTCCCCATGGACAGGGGAGGTAATTAGCGGTCTTCCCCCTACCAGGGAACACCTGTGACACCAGGAAGCTGTGTGGAGGGCGGCCCTATACCTCACCCACACAGTCACCCGTGTTCCGGAATTCTGAGTGTGGGGAGGTTCCGTCTTATGTCTGCAACACCCGGGATCTCCTAGGAGCCCTTCGAGAGTCTTCCCAGAGTCCCTCCCAGTGAGGGCAGCCGGGGAACGGCGGGGGTTGGCTGGAAAAGCAGGTAGCATCTTGTGCCTCCCCATGGACAATGTAGGTAATTAGCGGACTTCCCCCTGCCAGGGAACACCTGTGACACCAGGCAGCTGCGTGGAGGGCGGCCCCGAACCTCCCACACACAGTCAGCCGTGTTCCGGAATTCTGAGGGTGGGGAGGTTCCGTCTTCTGTCTGCAGCACCCGGGATCTCCTAGGAGCCCTTCGAGTGTCTTCCCCGAATCCCTCCCACTGCGGGCTGCCGGGGAAAGGCGGGGGTTGGGCTGGAAACTCAGGTAGCATCTAGTGCATCCCCATGGACAGGGGAGGTAATTAGCGGACTTCTCCCTGCCAGGGAACACCTGTGACACCAGGCAGCTGCGTGGAGGGCGGCCCCGAACCTCCCCCACACAGTCAGCCGTGTTCCGGAATTCTGAGTGTGGTGAGGTTCCGTCTTATGTCTGCAGCACCCGGGTTCACCTAGGAGCCCTTCGAGTGTCTTCCCACAGTCCCTCACTGTGCGGGCTGCCGGGGAATGGCGGAGGATTGGCTGGAAAAGCAGGTAGCATCTTGTGCCTCCCCATGGACAAGGGAGGTAATTAGCGGACTTCCCCCTGCCAGGGAACACCTGTGACACCAGGCAGCTGCGTGGAGGGCGGCCCCGAACCTCCCCCACACAGTCAACCGTGTTCCGGAATTCTGAGTGTGGGGAGGTTCCGTCTTATGTCTGCAGCACCCGGGATCTCCTAGGAGCTCTTCGAGAGTCTTCCCCGAGTCCCTCCCAGTGCGGGCAGCCGGGGAACGGCGGGGGTTGGGCTGGAAAAGCAGGTAGCATCTAGTGCCTCCCCATGGACAGGGGAGGTAATTAGCGGACTTCCCCCTGCCAGGGAACAACTGTGACACCAGGAAACTGCGTGGAGTGCGGCCCTAAACCTCCCCCACACAGTCATCCGTTTTCCGGAATTCTGAGTGTGGGGAGGTTCTGTCTTCTGTCTGCAGCACCCAGGATCTACTAGGAGCCCTTCGAGAGTCTTCCCCGAGGCCCTCCCAGTGCGGGCAGCCGGGGAAATGCGGGGGTTGGGCTGTAAATTCAGGTAGCATCTAGTGCCTCCCCATGGACAGGGGAGGTAATTAGCGGTCTTCCCCCTACCAGGGAACACCTGTGACACCAGGAAGCTGTGTGGAGGGCGGCCCTAAACCTCACCCACACAGTCACCCGTGTTCCGAAATTCTGAGTGTGGGGAGGTTCCGTGTTATGTCTGCAGCACCCGGGTTCACCTAGGAGCCCTTCGAGTGTCTTCCCAGAGTCCCTCCCTGTGCGGGCTGCCGGGGAATGGCGGAGGTTGGGCTGGAAAAGCAGGTAGCATCTTGTGCCTCCCCATGGACAGGGGAGGTAATTAGCGGACTTCCACCTGCCAGGGAACACCTGTGACACAAGGCAGCTGCGTGGAGGGCGGCCCCGAACCTCCCCCACACAGTCATCCGTGTTCCGGAATTCTGAGTGTGGGGAGGTTCCGTCTTCTGTCTGCAGCACCCGGGATCCCCTAGGAGCCCTTCGAGAGTCTTCCCCGAGTCCCTCCCGGTGCGGGCAGCAGGGGAAAGGCGGGGGTTGGGCTGGAAACTCAGGTAGCATCTAGTGCCTCCCCATGGACAGGGGAGGTATTTAGCGGTCTTCCCCCTACCAGGGAACACCTGCGACACCAGGAAGCTGTGTGGAGGGCGGCCCTAATCCTCACCCACACAGTCACCCGTGTTCCGGAATTCTGAGTGTGGGGAGGTTCCGTCTTACGTCTGCAGCACCCGGGTTCTCCTAGGAGCCTTTCGAGTGTCTTCCCCAAGTCCCTCACTGTGCGGTCTGCTGGGAAAAGGCAGGGGTTGGGCTGGAAAAGCAGGTAGCATCTAGTGCCTCCCCATGGACAGGGGAGGTAATTAGCGGTCTTCCCCCTACCAGGGAACACCTGTGACACCAGGAATCTGTGTGGAGGGCGGCCCTATACCTCACCCACACAGTCACCCATGTTCCGGAATTCTGAGTGTTGGGAGGTTCCGTCTTATGTCTGCAGCACCCGGGATCTCCTAGGAGCCCTTCGAGAGTCTTCCCCGAGTCCCTCCCAGTGCGGGCAGCCGGGTAACGGCGGGGGTTGGCTGGAAAAGCAGGTAGCATCTTGTGCCTCCCCATGGACAAGGGAGGTAATTAGCGGACTTCCCCCTGCCAGGGAACACCTGTGACACCAGGCAGCTGCGTGGAGGGCGGCCCCGAACCTTCCCCACACAGTCAGCCGTGTTCCGGAATTCTGAGGGTGGGGAGGTTCCGTCTTCTGTCTGCAGCACCCGGGATCTCCTAGGAGCCCTTCGAGTGTCTTCCCCGAATCCCTCCCACTGCGGGCTGCCGGGGAAAGGCGGGGGTTGGGCTGGAAACTCACGTAGCATCTAGTGCCTCCCCATGGACAGGGGAGGTAATTAGCGGACTTCTCCCTGCCAGGGAACACCAGTGACACCAGGCAGCTGCGTGGATGGCGGCCCCGAGCCTCCCCCACACAGTCAGCCGTGTTCCGGAATTCTGAGTGTGGGGAGGTTCCGTCTTGTGTCTGCAGCACCCGGGTTCACCTAGGAGCCCTTCGAGTGTCTTCCCCCAGTCCCTCACTGTGCGGGCTGCCGGGGAATGGCGGAGGATTGGCTGGAAAAGCAGGTAGCATCTTGTGCCTCCCCATGGACAAGGGAGGTAATTAGCGGACTTCCACCTGCCAGGGAACACCTGTGACACCAGGCAGCTGCGTGGAGGGCGGCCCCGAACCTCCCCCACACAGTCAGCCGTGTTCCGGAATTCTGAGTGTGGGGAGGTTCTGTCTTCTGTCTGCAGCACCCGGGATCTCCTAGAAGCCCTTCGAGAGTCTTCCCCGAGTCCCTCACAGTGCGGGCAGCCGGGGAACGGCGGGGGTTGGGCTGGAAAAGCAGGTAGCATCTAGTGCCTCCCCATGGACAAGGGAGGTAATTAGCGGACTTCCCCCTGCCAGGGAAAAACTGTGACACAAGGAAGCTGCGTGGAGTGCGGCCCTAAAGCTCACCCACACAGTCACACGTGTTCCGGAATTCTGAGTGTGGGGAGGTTCCGTCTTATGTCTGCAGCACCCATGTTCACCTAGGAGCCCTTCGAGTGTCTTCCCCCAGTCCCTCCCTGTGCGGGCTGCCGGGAAAGGTGGGGGTTGGGCTGGAAAAGCAGGTAGCATCTTGTGCCTCCCCATGGACAGGGGAGGTATTTAGCGGTCTTCCCCCTACCAGGGAACACCTGTGACACCAGGAAGCTGTGTGGAGGGCGGCCCTAAACCTCACCCACACAGTCAGCCGTGTTCCGGAATTCTGAGTGTGGGGAGGTTCCGTCTTCTGTCTGCAGCACCCGGGTTCTCCTAGGAGCCTTTCGAGTGTCTTCCCCCAGTCCCTCCCTGTGCGGGCTGCCGGGGAAAGGCGGGGGTTGGGCTGGAAAAGCAGGTAGCATCTTGTGCCTCCCCATGGACAAGGGAGGTAATTAGCGGACTTCCCCCTGCCAGGGAACACCTGTGACACCAGGCAGCTGCGTGGAGGGCGGCCCCGAACCTCCCCTACACAGTCAGCCGTGTTCCGGAATTCTGAGTGTGGGGAGGTTCCGCCTTCTGTCTGCAGCACCCGGGATCTCCTAGGAGCCCTTCGAGTGTCTTCCCCGAATCCCTCACACTGCGGGCTGCCGGCGAAAGGCGGGGGTTGGGCTGGAAACTCAGGTAGCATCTAGTGCCTCCCCATGGACAGGGGAGGTAATTAGCGGACTTCTCCCTGCCAGGGAACACCTGTGACACCAGGCAGCTGCGTGGAGGGCGGCCCCGAACCTCCCCCACACAGTCAGCCGTGTTCCGGAATTCTGAGTGTGGGGAGGTTCCGTCTTATGTCTGCAGCTCCCGGGTTCAACTAGGAGCCCTTCGAGTGTCTTCCCCCAGTCCCTCACTGTGCGGGCTGCCGGGGAATGGCGGAGGTTGGGCTGGAAAAGCAGGTAGCATCTTGTGCCTCCCCATGGACAAGGGAGGTAATTAGCGGACTTCCCCCTGCCAGGGAACACCTGTGACACCAGGCAGCTGCGTGGAGGGCGGCCCCGAACCTCCCCTCACAGTCAACCATGTTCCGGAATTCTGAGTGTGGGGAGGTTCCGTCTTCTGTCTGCAGCACCCGGGATCTCCTAGGAGCCCTTCGAGTGTCTTCCCAGAGTCCCTCCCTGTGCGGGCTGCCGGGGAAAGGAGGGGGTTGTGCTGGAAACGCAGGAAGCATCTAGTGCCTCCCCATGGACAGGGGAGGTAATTAGCGGACTTCCACCTGCCAGGGAACACCTGTGACACAAGGCAGCTGCGTGGACGGCGGCCCCGAACCTCCCCCACACAGTCAACCGTGTTCCGGAATTCTGAGTGTGGGGAGGTTCCGTCTTCTGTCTGAAGCACCCGGGATCTCCTAGGAGCCCTTCGAGTGTCTTCCCAGAGTCCCTCCCTGTGCGGGCTGCCGGGGAAAGGAGGGGGTTGTGCTGGAAACGCAGGTAGCATCTAGTGCCTCCCCATGGACAGGGGAGGTAATTAGCGGACTTCCACCTGCCAGGGAACACCTGTGACACAAGGCAGCTGCGTGGAGGGCGGCCCCGAACCTCCCCCACACAGTCATCCGTGTTCCGGAATTCTGAGTGTGGGGAGGTTCCGTCTTCTGTCTGCAGCACCCGGGATCTCCTAGGAGCCCTTCGAGAGTCTTGCCCGAGTCCCTCCCGGTGCGGGCAGCAAGGGAAAGGCGGGGGTTGGGCTGGAAACTCAGGTAGCATCTAGTGCCTCCCCATGGACAGGGGAGGTATTTAGCGGTCTTCCCCCTACCAGGGAACACCTGTGACACCAGGAAGCTGTGTGGAGGGCGGCCCTAAACCTCACCCACACAGTCACCCGTGTTCCGGAATTCTGAGTGTGGGGAGGTTCCGTCTTATGTCTGCAGCACCCGGGTTCTCCTAGGAGCCCTTCGAGTGTCTTCCCCAAGTCCCTACCTGTGCGGGCTGCTGGGAAAAGGCGGGGGTTGAGCTGGAAAAGCAGGTAGCATCTAGTGCCTCCCCATGGACAGGGGAGGTAATTAGCGGTCTTCCCCCTACCAGGGAACACCTGTGACACCAGGAAGCTGTGTGGAGGGCGGCCCTATACCTCACCCACACAGTCACCCGTGTTCCGGAATTCTGAGTGTGGGGAGGTTCCGTCTTATGTCTGCAGCACCCGGGATCTCCTAGGAGCCCTTCGAGAGTCTTCCCAGAGTCCCTCCCAGTGCGGGCAGCCGGGGAACGGCGGGGGTTGGCTGGAAAAGCAGGTAGCATCTTGTGCCTCCCCATGGACAATGTAGGTAATTAGCGGACTTCCCCCTGCCAGGGAACACCTGTGACACCAGGCAGCTGCGTGGAGGGCGGCCCCGAACCTCCCACACACAGTCAGCCGTGTTCCGGAATTCTGAGGGTGGGGAGGTTCCGTCTTCTGTCTGCAGCACCCGGGATCTCCTAGGAGCCCTTCGAGTGTCTTCCCCGAATCCCTCCCACTGCGGGCTGCCGGGGAAAGGCGGGGGTTGGGCTGGAAACTCAGGTAGCATCTAGTGCCTCCCCATGGACAGGGGAGGTAATTAGCGGACTTCTCCCTGCCACGGAACACCTGTGACAACAGGCAGCTGCGTGGAGGGCGGCCCCGAACCTCCCCCACACAGTCAGCCGTGTTCCGGAATTCTGAGTGTGGTGAGGTTCCGTCTTATGTCTGCAGCACCCGGGTTCACCTAGGAGCCCTTCGAGTGTCTTCCCACAGTCCCTCACTGTGCGGGCTGCCGGGGAATGGCGGAGGATTGGCTGGAAAAGCAGGTAGCATCTTGTGCCTCCCCATGGACAAGGGAGGTAATTAGCGGAATTCCCCCTGCCAGGGAACACCTGTGACACCAGGCAGCTGCGTGGAGGGCGGCCCCGAACCTCCCCCACACAGTCAACCGTGTTCCGGAATTCTGAATGTGGGGAGGTTCCGTCTTATGTCTGCAGCACCTGGGATCTCCTAGGAGCTCTTCGAGAGTCTTCCCCGAGTCCCTCCCAGTGCGGGCAGCCGGGGAACGGTGGGGGTTGGGCTGGAAAAGCAGGTAGCATCTAGTGCCTCCCCATGGACAAGGGAGGTAATTAGCGGACTTCCCCCTGCCAGGGAACAACTGTGACACCAGGAAACTGCGTGGAGTGCGGCCCTAAACCTCCCCCACACAGTCATCCGTGTTCCGGAATTCTGAGTGTGGGGAGGTTCTGTCTTCTGTCTGCAGCACCCAGGATCTACTAGGAGCCCTTCGAGAGTCTTCCGCGAGTCCCTCCCAGTGCGGGCAGCCGGGGAAAGGCGGGGGTTGGGCTGTAAACTCAGGTAGCATCTAGTGCCTCCCCATGGACAGGGGAGGTAATTAGCGGTCTTCCCCCTACCAGGGAACACCTGTGACACCAGGAAGCTGTGTGGAGGGCGGCCCTAAACCTCACCCACACAGTCACCCGTGTTCCGAAATTCTGAGTGTGGGGAGGTTCCGTGTTATGTCTGCAGCACCCGGGTTCACCTAGGAGCCCTTCGAGTGTCTTCCCCCAGTCCCTCACTGTGCGGGCTGCCGGGGAATGGCGGAGGTTGGGCTGGAAAAGCAGGTAGCATCTTGTGCCTCCCCATGGACAAGGAAGGTAATTAGCGCACTTCCCCCTGCCAGGGAACACCTGTGACACCAGGCAGCTGCGTGGAGGGCGGCCCCGAACCTCCCCCACACAGTCAACCGTGTTCCGGAATTCTGAGTGTGAGGAGGTTCCGTCTTCTGTCTGCAGCACCCGGGATCTCCTAGGAGCCCTTCGAGTGTCTTCCCAGAGTCCCTCCCTGTGCGGGCTGCCGGGGAAAGGAGGGGGTTGTGCTGGAAACGCAGGTAGCATCTATTGCCTCCCCATGGACAGGGAAGGTAATTAGCGGACTTCCATCTGCCAGGGAACACCTGTGACACAAGGCAGCTGCGTGGAGGGCGGCCCCGAACCTCCCCCACACAGTCATCCGTGTTCCGGAATTCTGAGTGTGGGGAGGTTCCGTCTTCTGTCTGCAGCACCCGGGATCTCCTAGGAGCCATTCGAGAGTCTTCCCCGAGTCCCTCCCAGTGCGGACAGCCGGGGAAAGGCGGGGGTTGGGCTGGAAACTCAGGTAGCATCTAGTGCCTCCCCATGGACAGGGGAGGTAATTAGCGGTCTTCCACCTACCAGGGAACACCTGTGACACCAGGAAGCTGTGTGGAGGGCGGCCCTAAACCTCACCCACACAGTCACCCGTGTTCCAGAATTCTGAGTGTGGGGAGGTTCCGTCTTATGTCTGCAGCATCCGGGTTCTCTTAGGAGCCCTTCGAGTGTCTTCCCCAAGTCCCTCCCTGTGCGGGCTGCTGGGGAAAGGCGGGGGTTTGGCTGTAATAGCAGGTAGCATCTAGTGCCTCCTCATGGACAAGGGAGGTAATTAGCGGACTTCCCCCTGCCAGGGAACACCTGTGACACCAGGCAGCTGCGTGGAGGGCGGCCCCGAACCTTCCCCACACAGTCAACCGTGTTCCAGAATTCTGAGTGTGGGGAGGTTCCGTCTTCTGTCTGCAGCACCCGGGATCTCCTAGGAGCCCTTCGAGTGTCTTCCCAGATTCCCTCCCTGTGCGGGCTGCGGGGAAAGGAGGTGGTTGTGCTGGAAACGCCGGTAGAATCTAGTGCCTCCCCATGGACAGGGGAGGTAATTAGCGGAATTCCACCTGCAAGGGAACACCTGTGACACCAGGCACCTTCGTGGAGGGCGGCCCCGAACCTTCCCAACACAGTCAGCCGTGATCCGGAATTCTGAGTGTGGGGAGGTTCCGTCTTATGTCTGCAACAACCGGGATCTCCTAGGAGCACTTCGAGATTCTTCCCCGAGTCCCTCCCAGTGCCGGCAGCCAGGGAAATGCGGGGGTTGGGCTGGAAACGCAGGTAGCATCTAGTGCCTCCCCATAGACAGGGGTGGTAATTAGCGGACTTCCCCCTGCCAGGGAACACCTGTGACACCAGGCAGCTGCGTGGAGTGCGGCCCTAATCCTCACCCACACAGTCACACGTGTTACGGAATTCTGAGTGTGGGGAAGTTCCGTCTTCTGTCTGCAGCACCCGGGTTCTCCTAGGAGCCTTTCGAGTGTCTTCCCCCAGTCCCTACATGTGCGGGCTGCCGGGGAAAGGCGGGGGTTGGGCTGGATAAGCAGGTAGCATCTTGTGCCTCCCCATGGACAAGGGAAGTAATTAGCGGACTTCCCCCTGCCAGGGAACACCTGTGACACCAGGCAGCTGCGTCGAGGGCGGCCCCGAACCTCCCCCACACAGTCAGCCGTGTTCCGGAATTCTGAGTATGGGGAGGTTCCGTCTACTGTCTGCAGCATCCGGGATCTCCTAGGAGCCCTTCGAGTGTCTTCCCCGAATCCCTCCCACTGCGGGCTGCCGGGGAAAGGCGGGGGTTGGGCTGGAAACTCAGGTAGCATCTAGTGCCTCCCCATGGACAAGGGAGGTAATTAGCGGACTTCTCCCTGCCAGGGAACACTTGTGACACCAGGCAGCTGCGTGGAGGGCGGCCCCGAACCTCCCCCACACAGTCAGCCGTGTTCCGGAATTCTGAGTGTGGGGAGGTTCCGTCTTATGTCTGCAGCACCCGGGTTCACCTAGGAGCCCTTCGAGTGTCTTCCCACAGTCCCTCACTGTGCGGGCTGCCGGGGAATGGCGGAGGATTGGCTGGAAAAGCAGGTAGCATCTTGTGCCTCCCCATGGACAAGGGAGGTAATTAGCGGACTTCCCCCTGCCAGGGAACACCTGTGACACCAGGCAGCTGCGTGGAGGGCGGCCCCGAACCTCCCCCACACAGTCAACCGTGTTCCGGAATTCTGAATGTGGGGAGGTTCCGTCTTATGTCTGCAGCACCTGGGATCTCCTAGGAGCTCTTCGAGAGTCTTCCCCGAGTCCCTCCCAGTGCGGGCAGCCGGGGAACGGCGGGGGTTGGGCTGTAAACTCAGGTAGCATCTAGTGCCTCCCCATGGACAGGGGAGGTAATTAGCGGTCTTCCCCCTACCAGGGAACACCTGTGACACCAGGAAGCTGTGTGGAGGGCGGCCCTAAACCTCACCCACACAGTCACCCGTGTTCCGAAATTCTGAGTGTGGGGAGGTTCCGTGTTATGTCTGCAGCACCCGGGTTCACCTAGGAGCCCTTCGAGTGTCTTCCCCCAGTCCCTCACTGTGCGGGCTGCCGGGGAATGGCGGAGGTTGGGCTGGAAAAGCAGGTAGCATCTTGTGCCTCCCCATGGACAAGGAAGGTAATTAGCGCACTTCCCCCTGCCAGGGAACACCTGTGACACCAGGCAGCTGCGTGGAGGGCGGCCCCGAACCTCCCCCACACAGTCAACCGTGTTCCGGAATTCTGAGTGTGAGGAGGTTCCGTCTTCTGTCTGCAGCACCCGGGATCTCCTAGGAGCCCTTCGAGTGTCTTCCCAGAGTCCCTCCCTGTGCGGGCTGCCGGGGAAAGGAGGGGGTTGTGCTGGAAACGCAGGTAGCATCTATTGCCTCCCCATGGACAGGGAAGGTAATTAGCGGACTTCCATCTGCCAGGGAACACCTGTGACACAAGGCAGCTGCGTGGAGGGCGGCCCCGAACCTCCCCCACACAGTCATCCGTGTTCCGGAATTCTGAGTGTGGGGAGGTTCCGTCTTCTGTCTGCAGCACCCGGGATCTCCTAGGAGCCATTCGAGAGTCTTCCCCGAGTCCCTCCCAGTGCGGACAGCCGGGGAAAGGCGGGGGTTGGGCTGGAAACTCAGGTAGCATCTAGTGCCTCCCCATGGACAGGGGAGGTAATTAGCGGTCTTCCACCTACCAGGGAACACCTGTGACACCAGGAAGCTGTGTGGAGGGCGGCCCTAAACCTCACCCACACAGTCACCCGTGTTCCAGAATTCTGAGTGTGGGGAGGTTCCGTCTTATGTCTGCAGCATCCGGGTTCTCTTAGGAGCCCTTCGAGTGTCTTCCCCAAGTCCCTCCCTGTGCGGGCTGCTGGGGAAAGGCGGGGGTTTGGCTGTAATAGCAGGTAGCATCTAGTGCCTCCTCATGGACAAGGGAGGTAATTAGCGGACTTCCCCCTGCCAGGGAACACCTGTGACACCAGGCAGCTGCGTGGAGGGCGGCCCCGAACCTTCCCCACACAGTCAACCGTGTTCCAGAATTCTGAGTGTGGGGAGGTTCCGTCTTCTGTCTGCAGCACCCGGGATCTCCTAGGAGCCCTTCGAGTGTCTTCCCAGATTCCCTCCCTGTGCGGGCTGCGGGGAAAGGAGGTGGTTGTGCTGGAAACGCCGGTAGAATCTAGTGCCTCCCCATGGACAGGGGAGGTAATTAGCGGAATTCCACCTGCAAGGGAACACCTGTGACACCAGGCACCTTCGTGGAGGGCGGCCCCGAACCTTCCCAACACAGTCAGCCGTGATCCGGAATTCTGAGTGTGGGGAGGTTCCGTCTTATGTCTGCAACAACCGGGATCTCCTAGGAGCACTTCGAGATTCTTCCCCGAGTCCCTCCCAGTGCCGGCAGCCAGGGAAATGCGGGGGTTGGGCTGGAAACGCAGGTAGCATCTAGTGCCTCCCCATAGACAGGGGTGGTAATTAGCGGACTTCCCCCTGCCAGGGAACACCTGTGACACCAGGCAGCTGCGTGGAGTGCGGCCCTAATCCTCACCCACACAGTCACACGTGTTACGGAATTCTGAGTGTGGGGAAGTTCCGTCTTCTGTCTGCAGCACCCGGGTTCTCCTAGGAGCCTTTCGAGTGTCTTCCCCCAGTCCCTACATGTGCGGGCTGCCGGGGAAAGGCGGGGGTTGGGCTGGATAAGCAGGTAGCATCTTGTGCCTCCCCATGGACAAGGGAAGTAATTAGCGGACTTCCCCCTGCCAGGGAACACCTGTGACACCAGGCAGCTGCGTCGAGGGCGGCCCCGAACCTCCCCCACACAGTCAGCCGTGTTCCGGAATTCTGAGTGTGGGGAGGTTCCGTCTACTGTCTGCAGCACCCGGGATCTCCTAGGAGCCTTTCGAGTGTCTTCCCCGAATCCCTCCCACTGCGGGCTGCCGGGGAAAGGCGGGGGTTGGGCTGGAAACTCAGGTAGCATCTAGTGCCTCCCCATGGACAGGGGAGGTAATTAGCGGACTTCTCCCTGCCAGGGAACACTTGTGACACCAGGCAGCTGCGTGGAGGGCGGCCCCGAACCTCCCCCACACAGTCAGCCGTGTTCCGGAATTCTGAGTGTGGGGAGGTTCCGTCTTATGTCTGCAGCACCCGGGTTCAACTAGGAGCCCTTCGAGTGTCTTCCCCCAGTCCCTCACTGTGCGGGCTGCCGGGGAATGGCGGAGGTTGGGCTGGAAAAGCAGGTAGCATCTTGTGCCTCCCCATGGACAAGGGAGGTAATTAGCGGACTTCCCCCTGCCAGGGAACACCTGTGACACCAGGCAGCTGGGTGGAGGGCGGCCCCGAACCTCCCCTCACAGTCAACCGTGTTCCGGAATTCTGAGTGTGGGGAGGTTCCGTCTTCTGTCTGCAGCACCCGGGATCTCCTAGGAGCCCTTCGAGTGTCTTCCCAGAGTCCCTCCCTGTGCGGGCTGCCGGGGAAAGGAGGGGGTTGTGCTGGAAACGCAGGTAGCATCTAGTGCCTCCCCATGGACAGGGGAGGTAATTAGCGGACTTCCACCTGCCAGGGAACACCTGTGACACAAGGCAGCTTCGTGGACGGCGGCCCCGAACCTCCCCCACACAGTCAACCGTGTTCCGGAATTCTGAGTGTGGGGAGGTTCCGTCTTCTGTCTGAAGCACCCGGGATCTCCTAGGAGCCCTTCGAGTGTCTTCCCAGAGTCCCTCCCTGTGCGGGCTGCCGGGGAAAGGAGGGGGTTGTGCTGGAAACGCAGGTAGCATTAGTGCCTCCCCATGGACAGGGGAGGAAATTAGCGGACTTCCACCTGCCAGGGAACACCTGTGACACAAGGCAGCTGCGTGGAGGGCGGCCCCGAACCTCCCCCACACAGTCATCCGTGTTCCGGAATTCTGAGTGTGGGGAGTTTCCGTCTTCTGTCTGCAGCACCCGGGATCTCCTAGGAGCCCTTCGACAGTCTTGCCCGAGTCCCTCCCGGTGCGGGCAGCAAGGGAAAGGCGGGGATTGGGCTGGAAACTCAGGTAGCATCTAGTGCCTCCCCATGGACAGGGGAGGTATTTAGCGGTCTTCCCCCTACCAGGGAACACCTGTGACACCAGGAAGCTGTGTGGAGGGCGGCCCTAAACCTCACCCACACAGTCACCCGTGTTCCGGAATTCTGAGTGTGGGGAGGTTCCGTCTTATGTCTGCAGCACCCGGGTTCTCCTAGGAGCCCTTCGAGTGTCTTCCCCAAGTCCCTACCTGTGCGGGCTGCTGGGAAAAGGCGGGGGTTGAGTTGGAAAAGCAGGTAGCATCTAGTGCCTCCCCATGGACAGGGGAGGTAATTAGCGGTCTTCCCCCTACCAGGGAACACCTGTGACACCAGGAAGCTGTGTGGAGGGCGGCCCTATACCTCACCCACACAGTCACCCGTGTTCCGGAATTCTGAGTGTGGGGAGGTTCCGTCTTATGTCTGCAACACCCGGGATCTCCTAGGAGCCCTTCGAGAGTCTTCCCAGAGTCCCTCCCAGTGCGGGCAGCCGGGGAACGGCGGGGGTTGGCTGGAAAAGCAGGTAGCATCTTGTGCCTCCCCATGGACAATGTAGGTAATTAGCGGACTTCCCCCTGCCAGGGAACACCTGTGACACCAGGCAGCTGCGTGGAGGGCGGCCCCGAACCTCCCACACACAGTCAGCCGTGTTCCGGAATTCTGAGGGTGGGGAGGTTCCGTCTTCTGTCTGCATCACCCGGGATCTCCTAGGAGCCCTTCGAGTGTCTTCCCCGAATCCCTCCCACTGCGGGCTGCCGGGGAAAGGCGGGGGTTGGGCTGGAAACTCAGGTAGCATCTAGTGCATCCCCATGGACAGGGGAGGTAATTAGCGGACTTCTCCCTGCCAGGGAACACCTGTGACACCAGGCAGCTGCGTGGAGGGCGGCCCCGAACCTCCCCCACACAGTCAGCCGTGTTCCGGAATTCTGAGTGTGGTGAGGTTCCGTCTTATGTCTGCAGCACCCGGGTTCACCTAGGAGCCCTTCGAGTGTCTTCCCACAGTCCCTCACTGTGCGGGCTGCCGGGGAATGGCGGAGGATTGGCTGGAAAAGCAGGTAGCATCTTGTGCCTCCCCATGGACAAGGGAGGAAATTAGCGGACTTCCCCCTGCCAGGGAACACCTGTGACACCAGGCAGCTGCGTGGAGGGCGGCCCCGAACCTCCCCCACACAGTCAACCGTGTTCCGGAATTCTGAGTGTGGGGAGGTTCCGTCTTATGTCTGCAGCACCCGGGATCTCCTAGGAGCTCTTCGAGAGTCTTCCCCGAGTCCCTCCCAGTGCGGGCAGCCGGGGAACGGCGGGGGTTGGGCTGGAAAAGCAGGTAGCATCTAGTGCCTCCCCATGGACAGGGGAGGTAATTAGCGGACTTCCCCCTGCCAGGGAACAACTGTGACACCAGGAAACTGCGTGGAGTGCGGCCCTAAACCTCCCCCACACAGTCATCCGTTTTCCGGAATTCTGAGTGTGTGGAGGTTCTGTCTTCTGTCTGCAGCACCCAGGATCTACTAGGAGCCCTTCGAGAGTCTTCCCCGAGTCCCTCCCAGTGCGGGCAGCCGGGGAAATGCGGGGGTTGGGCTGTAAATTCAGGTAGCATCTAGTGCCTCCCCATGGACAGGGGAGGTAATTAGCGGTCTTCCCCCTACCAGGGAACACCTGTGACACCAGGAAGCTGTGTGGAGGGCGGCCCTAAACCTCACCCACACAGTCACCCGTGTTCCGAAATTCTGAGTGTGGGGAGGTTCCGTGTTATGTCTGCAGCACCCGGGTTCACCTAGGAGCCCTTCGAGTGTCTTCCCAGAGTCCCTCCCTGTGCGGGCTGCCGGGGAATGGCGGAGGTTGGGCTGGAAAAGCAGGTAGCATCTAGTGCCTCCCCATGGACAGGGGAGGTAATTAGCGGACTTCCCCCTGCCAGGGAACACCTGTGACACCAGGCAGCTGCGTGGAGGGCGGCCCCGAACCTCCCCCACACAGTCAACCGTGTTCCAGAATTCTGAGTGTGGGGAGGTTCCGTCTTCTCTCTGCAGCACCCGGGATTTCCTAGGAGCCCTTCGAGTGTCTTCCCAGATTCCCTCCCTGTGCGGGCTGCGGGGAAAGGAGGTGGTTGTGCTGGAAACGCCGGTAGAATCTAGTGCCTCCCCATGGACAGGGGAGGTAATTAGCGGAATTCCACCTGCCAGGGAACACCTGTGACACCAGGCACCTTCGTGGAGGGCGGCCCCGAACCTTCCCAACACAGTCAGCCGTGATCCGGAATTCTGAGTGTGGGGAGGTTCCGTCTTATGTCTGCAACAACCGGGATCTCCTTGGAGCACTTCGAGATTTTTCCCCGAGTCCCTCCCAGTGCCGGCAGCCAGGGAAATGCGGGGGTTGGGCTGGAAACGCAGGTAGCATCTAGTGCCTCCCCATAGACAGGGGTGGTAATTAGCGGACTTCCCCCTGCCAGGGAACACCTGTGACACCAGGCAGCTGCGTGGAGTGCGGCCCTAATCCTCACCCACACAGTCACACGTGTTCCGGAATTCTGATTGTGGGGAGGTTCCGTCTTCTGTCTGCAGCACCCGGGTTCTCCTAGGAGCCTTTCGAGTGTCTTCCCCCAGTCCCTACATGTGCGGGCTGCCGGGGAAAGGCGGGGGTTGGGCTGGATAAGCAGGTAGCATCTTGTGCCTCCCCATGGACAAGGGAAGTAATTAGCGGACTTCCCCCTGCCAGGGAACACCTGTGACACCAGGCAGCTGCGTCGAGGGCGGCCCCGAACCTCCCCCACACAGTCAGCCGTGTTCCGGAATTCAGAGTGTGGGGAGGTTCCGTCTACTGTCTGCAGCACCCGGGATCTCCTAGGAGCCCTTCGAGTGTCTTCCCCGAATCCCTCCCACTGCGGTCTGCCGGGGAAAGGCGGGGGTTGGGCTGGAAACTCAGGTAGCATCTAGTGCCTCCAAATTGACAGGGGAGGTAATTAGCGGACTTCTCCCTGCCAGGGAACACCTGTGACACCAGGCAGCTGCGTGGAGTGCGGCCCCGAACCTCCCCCACACAGTCAGCCGTGTTCCGGAATTCTGAGTGTGGGGAGGTTCCGTCTTATGTCTGCAGCACCCGGGTTCACCTAGGAGCCCTTCGAGTGTCTTCCCCCAGTCCCTCACTGTGCGGGATGCCGGGGAATGGCCGAGGTTGGGCTGGAAAAGCAGGTAGCATCTTGTGCCTCCCCATGGACAGGGGAGGTAATTAGCGGACTTCCCCCTGCCAGGGAACACCTGTGACAACAGGCAGCTGCGTGGAGGGCG
Organism: Camelus bactrianus; assembly: GCF_048773025.1. Classification (NCBI taxonomy): domain Eukaryota; kingdom Metazoa; phylum Chordata; class Mammalia; order Artiodactyla; family Camelidae; genus Camelus; species Camelus bactrianus. The sequence continues at coordinate 6,391,385 of NW_027413957.1, read as the reverse complement.
GCCCCGAACCTTCCCCACACAGTCAGCCGTGTTCCGGAATTCTGACTGTGGGGAGGTTCCGTCTTATGTCTGCAGCACCCGGGATCTCCTAGGAGCCCTTCGAGAGTCTTCCCCGAGTCCCTCCCAGTGCGGGCAGCCAGGGAAATGCGGGGGTTGTGCTGGAAACGCAGGTAGCATCTAGTGCCTCCCCATGGACAGGGGAGGTAATTAGGGAACTTCCCCCTGCCAGGGAACACCTGTGACACCAGGCAGATGCGTGCAGTGAGGCCCTAAACCTCACCCACACAGTCACACGTGTTCCGGAATTCTGAGTGTGGGGAGGTTCCGTCTTCTGTCTGCAGCACCCGGGTTCTCCTAGGAGCCTTTCGATTGTCTTCCCCCAGTCCCTCACTGTGCGGGCTGCCGGGGAATGGCGGAGGTTGGGCTGGAAAAGCAGGTAGCATCTTGTGCCTCCCCATGGACAAGGGAGGTAATTAGCGGACTTCCCCCTGCCAGGGAACACCTGTGACACCAGGCAGCTGCGTGGAGGGCGGCCCCGAAACTTCCCCACACAGTCAGCCGTGTTCGTAATTCTGAGTGTGGGGAGGTTCCGTCTTCTGTCTGCAGCACCCGGGATCTCCTAGGAGCCCTTCGAGAGTCTTCCCCGAGTCCCTACCTGTGCGGGCAGCCAGGGAAAGGCGGGGGTTGGGCTGGAAACGCAGGTAGCATCTAGTGCCTCCCCATGGACAGGGGAGGTAATTAGCGGACTTCCCCCTGCCAGGGAACACCTGTGACACCAGGCAGCTGCGTGGAGGGCGGCCCCGAACCTTCCCCACACACTCAGCCGTGTTCCGGAATTCTGAGTGTGGGGAGGTTCCGTCTTCTGTCTGCAGCACCCGGGATCTCCTAGGAGCCCTTCGAGAGTCTTCCCCGAGTCCCTCCCAGTGCGGGCAGCCAGGGAAAGGCGGGGGTTGGGCTGGAAACGCAGGTAGCATCTAGTGCCTCCCCATGGACAGGGGAGGTAATTAGCGGACTTCCCCCTGCCAGGGAACACCTGTGACACCAGGCAGCTGCGTGGAGGGCGGCCCCGAACCTTCCCCACACACTCAGCCGTGTTCCGGAATTCTGAGTGTGGGGAGGTTCCGTCTTATGTCTGCAGCACCCGGGATCTCCTAGGAGCCCTTCGAGAGTCTTCCCCGAGTCCCTCCCAGTGCGGGCAGCCAGGGAAAGGCGGGGGTTGGGCTGGAAACGCAGGTAGCATCTAGTGCCTCCCCATGGACAGGGGAGGTAATTAGCGGACTTCCCCCTGCCAGGGAACACCTGTGACACCATGCAGCTGCGTGCATTGCGGCCCTAAACCTCACCGACACAGTCACACTTGTTCCGGAATTCTGAGTGTGGGGAGGTTCCGTCTTCTGTCTGCAGCACCCGGGTTCTCCTAGGAGCCTTTCGAGTGTCTTCCCCCAGTCCCTAACTGTGCGGGCTGCCGGGGAAAGGCGGGGGTTGGGCTGGAAATCAGGTAGCATCTTGTGCCTCCCCATGGACAAGGGAGGTAATTAGTGGACTTCCCCCTGCCAGGGAACACCTGTGACACCAGGCAGCTGCGTGGAGGGCGGCCCCGAACCTCCCCCACACAGTCAGCCGTGTTCCGGAATTCTGAGTGTGGGGAGGTTCCGTCTACTGTCTGCAGCACCCGGGGTCTCCTAGGAGCCCTTCGAGTGTCTTCCCAGAGTCCCTCACTTTGCGGGATGCCGGGGAAAGGAGGGGGTTGTGCTGGAAACGCAGGTAGCATCTAGTGCCTCCCCATGGACAGGGGAGGTAAATAGCGGACTTCCACCTGCCAGGGAACACCTGTGACACAAGGCAGCTGCGTGGAGGGCGGCCCCGAACCTCCCTCACTCAGTCATCCGTGTTCCGGAATTCTGAGTGTGGGGAGGTTCCGTCTTCTGTCTGCAGCACCCGGGATCTCCTAGGAGCCCTTCGAGAGTCTTCCCCGAGTCCCTCCCAGTGCGGGCAGCCGGGAAAAGGCGGGGGTTGGGCTGGAAACTCAGGTAGCATCTAGTGCCTCCCCATGGACAAGGGAGGTAATTAGCGGTCTTCCCCCTACCAGGGAACACCTGTGACACCAGGAAGCTCTGTGGAGGGAAGCCCTAAACCTCACCCACACAGTCACCCGTGTTCCGGAATTCTGAGTGTGTGGAGGTTCCGTCTTATGTCTGCAGAACCCGGGTTCTCCTAGGAGCCTTTCGAGTGTCTTCCCCAAGTCCCTCCCTGTGCGGGCTGCTGGGGAAAGGCGGGGGTTGGGCTGGAAAGCAGGTAGCATCTAGTGCCTCCCCATGGACAGGGGAGGTAATTATCGGTCTTCCCCCTACCAGGGAACACCTGTGACACCAGGAAGCTGTGTGGAGGGCGGCACTAAACCTCACCCACACAGTCACCCGTGTTCCGGACTTCTGAGTGTGGGGAGGTTCCGTCTTCTGTCTGCAGCACTCGGGATCTCCTAGGAGCCCTTCGAGTGTCTTCCCAGAGTCCCTCCCTGTGCGGGCTGCCGGGGAAAGGAGGGGGTTGTGCTGGAAACGCAGGTAGCATCTAGTGCCTCCCCATGGACAGGGGAGGTAATTAGCGGACTTCCATCTGCCAGGGAACACCTGTGAACCCAGGCAGCTGCGTGGAGGGCGGCCCCGAAACTCCCCCACACAGTCAGCCGTGTTCCGGAATTCTGAGTGTGCGGAGGTTACGTCTTATGTCTGCAGCACCCGGGATCTCCTAGGAGCCCTTCGAGAGTCTTCCCCGAGTCCCTCCCAGTGCGGGCAGCCGGGGAACTGCGGGGGTTGGGCTGGAAAAGCACGTAGCATCTAGTGCCTCCCCAAGGACAAGGGAGGTAATTAGCGGAGTTCCCCCTGCCAGGGAACAACTGTGACACCATGAAGCTGCGTGGAGTGCGGCCCTAAACCTCACCCACACAGTCACACGTGTTCCGGAATTCTGAGTGTGGGGAGGTTCCGTCTTCTGTCTGCAGCACCCGGGTTCTCCTAGGAGCGTTTCGAGTGTCTTCCCCCAATCCCTACCTGTGCGGGCTGCCGGGGAAAGGCGGGGGTTGGACTGGAAAAGCAGGTAGCATCTTGTGCCTCCCCATGGACAAGGGAGGTAATTAGCGGACTTCCCCCTGCCAGGGAATACCTGTGACACCAGGCAGCTGCGTGGAGGGCGGCCCCGAACCTCCCCCACACAGTCAGCCGTGTTCCGGAATTCTGAGTGTGGGGAGGTTCCGTCTACTGTCTGCAGCACCCGGGATCTCCTTGGAGCCCTTCGTGTGTCTTCCCCGAATCCCTCCCACTGCGGGCTGCCGGGGAAAGGCGGGGGTTGGACTGGAAAAGCAGGTAGCATCTTGTGCCTCCCCATGGACAAGGGAGGTAATTAGCGGACTTCTCCCTGCCAGGGAACACCTGTGACACCAGGCAGCTGCGTGGAGGGCGGCCCCGAACCTCCCCCACACAGTCAGCCGTGTTCCGGAATTCTGAGTGTGGGGAGGTTCCGTCTTATGTCTGCAGCACCCGGGTTCACCTAGGAGCCCTTCGAGTGTCTTCCCCCAGTCCCTCACTGTGCGGGCTGAAGGGGAATGGCGGAGGTTGGGCTGGAAAAGCAGGTAGCATCTTGTGCCTCCCCATGGACAAGGGAGGTAATTAGCGGACTTCCCCCTGCCAGGGAACACCTGTGACACCAGGCAGCTGCGTGGAGGGTGGCCTCTAACCTCCCCCACACAGTCAACCGTCTTCCGGAATTCTGAGTGTGGGGAGGTTCCGTCTTCTCTCTGCAGCACCCGGGATCACCTAGGAGCCCTTCGAGTGTCTTCCCAGAATCCCTCCCTGTGCGGGCTGCCGGGGAAAGGAGGGGGTTGTGCTGGAAACGCAGGTAGCATCTAGTGCCTCCCCATGGACAGGGGAGGTAATTAGCGGACTTCCACCTGCAAGCGAACACCTGTGACACCAGGCAGATGCGTGCAGTGAGGCCTTAACCTCACCCACACAGTCACACGTGTTCCGGAATTCTGAGTGTGGGGAGGTTCCGTCTTCTGTCTGCAGCACCCGGGTTCTCCTAGGAGCCTTTCGATTGTCTTCCCCCAGTCCCTCACTGTGCGGGCTGCCGGGGAATGGCGGAGGTTGGGCTGGAAAAGCAGGTAGCATCTTGTGCCTCCCCATGGACAAGGGAGGTAATTAGCGGACTTCCCCCTGCCAGGGAACACCTGTGACACCAGGCAGCTGCGTGGAGGGCGGCCCCGAAACTTCCCCACACAGTCAGCCGTGTTCGTAATTCTGAGTGTGGGGAGGTTCCGTCTTCTCTCTGCAGCACCCGGGATCTCCTAGGAGCCCTTCGAGAGTCTTCCCCGAGTCCCTCCCAGTGCGGGCAGCCAGGGAAAGGCGGGGGTTGGGCTGGAAACGCAGGTAGCATCTAGTGCCTCCCCATGGACAGGGGAGGTAATTAGCGGACTTCCCCCTGCCAGGGAACACCTGTGACACCAGGCAGCTGTGTGGAGGGCGGCCCCGAACCTTCCCCACACACTCAGCCGTGTTCCGGAATTCTGAGTGTGGGGAGGTTCCGTCTTCTGTCTGCAGCACCCGGGATCTCCTAGGAGCCCTTCGAGAGTCTTCCCCGAGTCCCTCCCAGTGCGGGCAGCCAGGGAAAGGCGGGGGTTGGGCTGGAAACGCAGGTAGCATCTAGTGCCTCCCCATGGACAGGGGAGGTAATTAGCGGACTTCCCCCTGCCAGGGAACACCTGTGACACCAGGCAGCTGCGTGGAGGGCGGCCCCGAACCTTCCCCACACACTCAGCCGTGTTCCGGAATTCTGAGTGTGGGGAGGTTCCGTCTTATGTCTGCAGCACCCGGGATCTCCTAGGAGCCCTTCGAGAGTCTTCCCCGAGTCCCTCCCAGTGCGGGCAGCCAGGGAAAGGCGGGGGTTGGGCTGGAAACGCAGGTAGAATCTAGTGCCTCCCCATGGACAGGGGAGGTAATTAGCGGACTTCCCCCTGCCAGGGAACACCTGTGACACCAGGCAGCTTCGTGCATTGCGGCCCTAAACCTCACCGACACAGTCACACTTGTTCCGGAATTCTGAGTGTGGGGAGGTTCCGTCTTCTGTCTGCAGCACCCGGGTTCTCCTAGGAGCCTTTCGAGTGTCTTCCCCCAGTCCCTAACTGTGCGGGCTGCCGGGGAAAGGCGGGGGTTGGGCTGGAAATCAGGTAGCATCTTGTGCCTCCCCATGGACAAGGGAGGTAATTAGTGGACTTCCCCCTGCCAGGAAACACCTGTGACACCAGGCAGCTGCGTGGAGGGCGGCCCCGAACCTCCCCCACACAGTCAGCCGTGTTCCGGAATTCTGAGTGTGGGGAGGTTCCGTCTACTGTCTGCAGCACCCGGGGTCTCCTAGGAGCCCTTCGAGTGTCTTCCCAGTGTCCCTCACTTTGCGGGATGCCGGGGAAAGGAGGGGGTTGTGCTGGAAACGCAGGTAGCATCTAGTGCCTCCCCATGGACAGGGGAGGTAAATAGCGGACTTCCACCTGCCAGGGAACACCTGTGACACAAGGCAGCTGCGTGGAGGGCGGCCCCGAACCTCCCTCACTCAGTCATCCGTGTTCCGGAATTCTGAGTGTGGGGAGGTTCCGTCTTCTGTCTGCAGCACCCGGGATCTCCTAGGAGCCCTTCGAGAGTCTTCCCCGAGTCCCTCACAGTGCGGGCAGCCGGGAAAAGGCGGGGGTTGGGCTGGAAACTCAGGTAGCATCTAGTGCCTCCCCATGGACAAGGGAGGTAATTAGCGGTCTTCCCCCTACCAGGGAACACCTGTGACACCAGGAAGCTGTGTGGAGGGAAGCCCTAAACCTCACCCACACAGTCACCCGTGTTCCGGAATTCTGAGTGTGTGGAGGTTCCGTCTTATGTCTGCAGAACCCGGGTTCTCCTAGGAGCCTTTCGAGTGTCTTCCCCAAGTCCCTCCCTGTGCGGGCTGCTGGGGAAAGGCGGGGGTTGTGCTGGAAACGCAGGTAGCATCTAGTGCCTCCCCATGGACAGGGGAGGTAATTAGCGGACTTCCCCCTGCCAGGGAACACCTGTGACACAAGGCAGCTGCGTGGAGGGCGGCCCCGAAACTCACCCACACAGTCAGCCGTGTTCCGGAATTCTGAGTGTGCGGAGGTTACGTCTTATGTCTGCAGCACCCGGAATTCCTAGGAGCCCTTCGAGAGTCTTCCCCGAGTCCCTCCCAGTGCGGGCAGCCGGAGAACTGCGGGGGTTGGGCTGGAAAAGCACGTAGCATCTAGTGCCTCCCCAAGGACAAGGGAGGTAATTAGCGGACTTCCCCCTGCCAGGGAACAACTGTGACACCAAGAAGCTGCGTGGAGTGCGGCCCTAAACCTCACCCACACAGTCACACCTGTTCCGGAATTCTGAGTGTGGGGAGGTTCCATCTTCTGTCTGCAGCACCCGGGTTCTCCTAGGAGCCTTTCGAGTGTCTTCCCCCAATCCCTACCTGTGCGGGCTGCCGGGGAAAGGTGGGGGTTGGACTGGAAAAGCAGGTAGCATCTTGTGCCTCCCCATGGACAAGGGAGGTAATTAGCGGACTTCCCCCTGCCAGGGAATACCTGTGACAACAGGCAGCTGCGTGGAGGGCGGCCCCGAACCTCCCCCACACAGTCAGCCGTGTTCCGGAATTCTGAGTGTGGGGAGGTTCCGTCTACTGTCTGCAGCACCCGGGATCTCCTTGGAGCCCTTCGAGAGTCTTCCCCGAGTCCCTCCCAGTGCGGGCAGCCGGGGAAAGGCGGGGGTTGGGCTGGAAATTCAGGTAGCATCTAGTGCCTCCCCATGGACAAGGGAGGTAATTAGCGGTCTTCCCCCTACCAGGGAAAACCTGTGACACCAGGAAGCTGTCTGGAGGGCGGCCCTAAACCTCACCCACACAGTCACCCGTGTTCCGGAATTCTGAGTGTGGGGAGGTTCCGTCTTATGTCTGCAGCACCCGGGTTCTCCTAGGAGCCCTTCGAGTGTCTTACCCAATCCCTCACTGTGCGGGCTGCTGGGGAAAGGCGGGGGTTGGGCTGGAAAAGCAGGTAGCATCTAGTGCCTCCCCATGGACAGGGGAGGTAATTAGCGGTCTTCCCCCTACCAGGGAACACCTGTGACACCAGGAAGCTGTGTGGAGGGCGGCCCTAAACCTCACCCACACAGTCACCCGTGTTCCGGAATTCTGAGTGTGGGGAGGTTCAGTCTTATGTCTGCAGCACCCGGGTTCTCCTAGGAGCCCTTCGAGTGTCTTACCCAATCCCTCCCTGTGCGGGCTGCTGGGGAAATGCGGGGGTTGGGCTGGAAAAGCAGGTAGCATCTAGTGCCTCCCCATGGACAAGGGAGGTAATTAGCGGACTTCCCCCTGCCAGGGAACACCTGTGACACCAGGCAGCTGCGTGGAGGGCGGCCCCGAACCTTCCCCACACTGTCAGCCGTGTTCCGGAATTCTGAGTGTGGGGAGGTTCCATCTTATGTCTGCAGCACCCGGGATCACCTAGGAGCCCTTCGAGAGTCTTCCCCGAGTCCCTCCCAGTGCGGGCAGCCAGGGAAAGGAGGGGGATGTTCTAGAAACGCAGGTAGCATCTAGTGCCTCCCCATGGACAGGGGAGGTAATTAGCGGACTTCCCCCTGCCAGGGATCACCTGTGACACCAGGCATCTGCGTGGAGGGCGGCCCCGAACCTCCCCCACACAGTCATCCGTGTTCCGGAATTCTGAGTGTGGGGAGGTTCCGTCTTATGTCTGCAGCACCTGGGATCTCCTAGGAGCCCTTCGAGAGTCTTCCCCGAGTCCCTCCCAGTGCGGGCAGCCGGGGAACGGCGGTGGTTGGGCTGGAAAAGCAGGTAGCATCTAGTGCCTCCCCATGGACAAGGGAGGTAATTAGCGGACTTCCCCCTGCCAGGGAACACCTGTGACACCAGGCAGCTGCGTGGAGGGCGGCCCCGAACCTCCCCAACACAGTCAACCGTGTTCCGGAATTCTGAGTGTGGAGAGGTTCCGTCTTATGTCTGCAGCACCCGGGATCTCCTAGGCGCCCTTCGTGAGTCTTCCCCGAGTCCCTCCCAGTGCGGGCAGCAGGGGAACTGCGGGGGTTGGCCTGGAAAAGCAGGTAGCATCTAGTGCCTCCCCATGGACAAGGGAGGTAATTAGCGGACTTCCCCCTGCCAGGGAACAACTGTGACACCAGGAAGCTGCGTGGAGTGCGGCCCTAAACCTCACCCACACAGTCACACGTGTTCCGGAATTCTGAGTGTGGGGATGTTCCGTCTTCTGTCTGCAGCACCCGGGTTTTCCTAGGAGCCCTTCGAGTGTCTTCCCCGAATCCCTCCCACTGCGGGCTGCCGGGGAAAGGCGGGGGTTGGGCTGGAAAATCAGGTAGCATCTAGTGCCTCCCCATGGACAAGGGAGGTAATTAGCGGACTTCCCCCTGCCAGGGAACACCTGTGACAACAGGCAGCTGCGTGGAGGGCGGCCCCGAACCTTCCCCACACAGTCAGCCGTGTTCCCGAATTCTGAGTGTGGGGAGGTTCCGTCTTATGTCTGCAGCACCCGGGATTTCTAGGAGCCCTTCGAGAGTCTTCCCCGAGTCCCTCCCAGTGCAGGCAGCCAGGGAAAGGCGGGGGTTGGGCTGGAAACGCAGGTAGCATGTAGTGCCACCCCATGGACAGGGGAGGTAATTAGCGGACTTCCCCCTGCCAGGGAACACCTGTGACACCAGGCAGCTGCGTGGAGGGCGGCCCCGAACCTCCCCCACACAGTCAACCATTTTCCGGAATTCTGAGTGTGGGGAGGTTCCGTCTTCTGTCTGCAGGACCCTGGATCTCCTAGGAGCCCTTCGAGTGTCTTCCCCCAGTCTCTCCCTGTGCGGGCTGCCGGGGAAAGGCGGGGGTTTTGCTGGAAAAGCAGGTAGCATCTAGTGCCTCCCCATGGACAAGGGAGGTAATTAGCGGACTTCCCCCTGCCAGGGAACACCTGTGACACCAGGCAGCTGCGTGGAGGGCGGCCCCGAACCTCCCCCACACAGTCAGCCGTGTTTCGGAATTCTGAGTGTGGGGAGGTTCCGTCTTCTGTCTGCAGCACCCGGGATCTCCTAGGAGCCCTTCGAGAGTTTTCCCCGAGTCACACCCGGTGCGGGCAGCCGGGGACTGGCGGGGGTTGGGCTGGAAACGCAGGTAGCATCTAGTGCCTCCCCATGGACAGAGAAGGTAATTAGCGGTCTTCCCCCTACCAGGGAATACCTGTGACACCAGGAAGCTGTGTGGAGGGCGGCCCTAAACCTCACCCACACAGTCACCCGTGTTCCGGAATTCTGAGTGTGGGGAGGTTCCGTCTTCTGTCTGCAGCACCCGGGTTCTCCTAGGAACCCTTCGAGTGTCTTCCACGAGTTCCTCCCTTTGCGGGCAGCCAGGGAAAGGCGGGGGTTGGGCTGGAAACGCAGGTAGCATCTAGTGCCTCCCCATGGACAGGGGAGGAAATAAGCGGACTTCCCCCTACCAGGGAACACCTGTGACACCAGGCAGCTGCGTGGAGTGCGGCCCCGAAACTCCCCCACACAGTCAACCGTGTTCCGGAATTCTGAGTGTGGGGAGGTTCCGTCTTCTGTCTGCAGCACCCGGGATCTCCTAGGAGCCCTTCGAGTGTCTTCCCAGAGTCCCTCCCTGTGCGGGCTGCCCGGGAAAGGAGGGGGTTGTGCTGGAAACGCAGGTAGCATCTAGTGCATCCCCATGGACAGGGGAGGTAATTAGCGGACTTCCCCCTGCCAGGGAACACCTGTGACACCAGGCAGCTGCGTGGAGGGCGGCCCCGAACCTCCCCGACACAGTCAACCTTGTTCCGGAATTCTGAGTGTGGGGAGGTTCCGTCTTATGTCTGCAGCACCCGGGATCTCCTAGGAGCCCTTCGAGAGTCTTCCCCGAGTCCCTCCCAGTGCGGGCAGCCGGGGAACTGCGGGGGTTGGGCTGGAAAAGCAGGTAGCATCTAGTGCCTCCCCATGGACAAGGGAGGTAATTAGCGGACTTCCCCCTGCCAGGGAACAACTGTGACACCAGGAAACTGCGTGGAGTGCGGCCCTAAACCTCACCCACACAGTCACACGTGTTCCGGAATTCTGAGTGTGGGGATGTTCCGTCTTCTGTCTGCAGCACCCGGGATTTCCTAGGAGCCCTTCGATTGTCTTCCCCGAATCCCTCCCACTGCGGGCTGCCGGGGAAAGGCGGGGGTTGGGCTGGAAAATCAGGTAGAATCTAATGCCTCCCCATGGACAGGGGAGGTAATTAGCGGACTTCTCCCTGCCAGGGAACACCTGTGACACCAGGCAGCTGCGTGGAGGGCGGCCCCAAACCTCCCCCACACAGTCAGCCGTGTTCCGGAATTCTGAGTGTGGGAAGGTTCCGTCTTATGTCTGCAGCACCCGGGTTCACCTAGGAGCCCTTCGAGTGTCTTCCCCCAGACCTTCCCTGTGCGGGCTGCTGGTGAAAGGCGGGGGTTGGGCTGGAAAAGCAGGTAGCATCTAGTGCCTCCCCATGGACATGGGAGGTAATTAGCGGACTTCCACCTGCCAGGGAACACCTGTGACAACAGGCAGTTGCGTGGAGGGCGGCCCCGAACCTTCCCCACACAGTCAGCCGTGTTCCGGAATTCTGAGTGTGGGGAGGTTCCGTCTTATGTCTGCAGCACCCGGGATTTCTAGGAGCCCTTCGAGAGTCTTCCCCGAGTCCCTCCCAGTGCGGGGAGCCAGGGAAAGGCGGGGGTTGGGCTGGAAACGCAGGTAGCATGTAGTGCCACCCCATGGACGGGGGAGGTAATTAGCGGACTTCCCCCTGCCAGGGAACACCTGTGACACCAGGCAGCTGCGTGGAGTGCGGCCCCGAACCTCCCCCACACAGTCAACCGTTTTCCGGAATTCTGAGTGTGGGGAGGTTCCGTCTTCTGTCTGCAGGACCCTGGATCTCCTAGGAGCCCTTCGAGTGTCTTCCCAGAGTCCCTCCCTGTGCTGGCTGCCGGGGAAATGAGGGGGTTCTGCTGGAAACGCAGGTAGCATCTAGTGCCTCCCCATGGACAGGGGAGGTAATTAGCGGACTTCCACCTGCCAGGGAACACCTGTGACACCAGGCAGCTGCGTGCAGGGCGGCCCCGAACCTCCCCCACACAGTCAGCCGTGTTCCGGAATTCTGAGGGTGGGGAGGTTCCGTCTTCTGTCTGCAGCAACCGGGTTCTCCTAGGAGCCCTTCGAGTGTCTTCCCCGAATCCCTCCCACTGCGGGCTGCCGGGGAAAGGCGGGGGTTGGGCTGGAAACTCAGGTAGCATCTAGTGCCTCCACATGGACAGGGGAGGTAATTAGCGGACTTCTTCCTGCCAGGGAACACCTGTGACACCAGGCAGCTGCGTGGAAGGCGGCCCCGAACCTCCCCCACACAGTCAGCCGTGTTCCGGAATTCTTAGTGTGGGGAGGTTCCGTCTTATGTCTGCAGCACCCGGGTTCACCTAGGAGCCCTTCGAGTGTCTTCCCCCATTCCCTCACTGTGCGGGCTGCCGGGGAATGGCGGAGGTTGGGCTGGAAAAGCAGGTAGCATCTTGTGCCTCCCCATGGACAAGGGAGGTAATTAGCGGACTTCCCCCTGCCAGGGAACACCTGTGACACCAGGCAGCTGCGTGGAGGGCGGCCCCGAACCTCCCCCACACAGTCAACCGTGTTCCGGAATTCTGATTGGGGGGAGGTTCCGTCTTCTGTCTGCAGCACCCGGGATCTCCTAGGAGCCCTTCGAGTGTCTTCCCAGATTCCCTCCCTGTGCGGGCTGCCGGGGAAAGGAGGGGGTTGTGCTGGAAACGCAGGTAGCATCTAGTGCCTCCCCATGGACAGGGGAGGTAATTAGCGGACTTCCCCCTGCCAGGGAACACCTGTGACACCAGGCAGCTGCGTGGAGTGCGGCCCCGAACCTCCCCCACACAGTCAACCGTGTTCCGGAATTCTGAGTGTGGGGAGGTTCCGTCTTCTGTCTGCAGCACCCGGGATCTCCTAGGAGCCCTTCGAGTTTCTTCCCAAAGTCCCTCCCTGTGCGGGCTGCCGGGGAAAGGAGGGGGTTGTGCTGGAAACGCAGGTAGCATCTATTGCCTCCCCATGGACATGGGAGGTAATTAGCGGACTTCCACCTGCCAGGGAACACCTGTGACACCAGGCAGCTGCGTGGAGGGCGGCCCCGAACCTCCCCCACACAGTCAGCCGTGTTCCGGAATTCTGAGTGTGGGGAGGTTCCGTCTTATGTCTGCAGCACCCGGGATCTCCTAGGAGCCCTTCGAGAGTCTTCCCCGAGTCCCTCCCAGTGCGGGCAGCCGGGGAACGGCGGGGGTTGGGCTGGAAAAGCGGGTAGCATCTAGTGCCTCCCCATGGACAAGGGAGGTAATTAGCGGACTTCCCCCTGCCAGGGAACAACTGTGACACCAGGAAGCTGCGTGGAGTGCGGCCGTAAACCTCACCCACACAATCACACGTGTTCCGGAATTCTGAGTGTGGGGAGGTTCCGTCTTCTGTTTGCAGGACCCGGGTTCTCCTAGGAGCCTTTCGAGTGTCTTCCCCCAGTCCCTCGCTGTGCGGGCTGCCGGGTAAAGGCGGGGATTGGGCTGGAAAAGCAGGTAGCATCTTGTGCCTCCCCATGGACAAGGGAGGTAATTAGCGGACTTCCCCCTGCCAGGGAACACCTGTGACACCAGGCAGCTGCGTAGAGGGCGGCCCCGAACCTCCCCCACACAGTCAGCCGTGTTCCGGAATTCTGAGTGTGGGGAGGTTCCGTCTTATGTCTACAGCCCCCGGTTTTACCTAGGAGCCCTTCGAGTGTCTTCCCCCAGTCCCTCACTGTGCGGGCTGCCGGGGAATGGCGGAGGTTGTGCTGGAAAAGCAAGTAGCATCTTGTGCCTCCCCATGGACAAGGGAGGTATTTAGCGGACTTACCCCTGCCAGGGAACACCTGTGTCACCAGGCAGCTGCGTGGAGGGCGGCCCCGAACCTCCCCCACACAGTCAACCGTGTTCCGGAATTCTGAGTGTGGGGAGGTTCCGTCTTCTGTCTGCAGCACCCGGGATCTCCTAGGAGCCCTTCGAGTGTCTTCCCAGAGTCCCTCCCTGTGCGAGCTGCCGGGGAAAGGAGGGGGTTGTGCTGGAAAAGCAGGTAGCATGTAGTGCTTCCCCACGGACAGGGGAGGTAATTAGCGGACTTCCACCTGCCAGGGAACACCTGTGACACAAGGCAGCTGCGTGGAGGGCGGCACCGAACCTCCCCCACACAGATATCCGTGTTCCGGAATACTGAGTGTGGGGAGGTTCCGTCTTCTGTCTGCAGCACCCGGGATCTCCTAGGAGCCCTTCGAGAGTCTTCCCCGAGTCCCTCACGGTGCGGGCAGCCGGGGAAATGCGGGGGTTTGGCTGGAAAAGCGGGTAGCATCTAGTGCCTCCCCATGGACAAGGGAGGTAATTAGCGGTCTTCCCCCTGCCAGGGAACAACTGTGACACCAGGAAGCTGCGTGGAGTGCGGCCGTAAACCTCACCCACACAGTCACACGTGTTTCGGAATTCTGAGTGTGGGGAGGTTCCGTCTTAAGTCTACAGCCCCCGGTTTCACCTAGGAGCCCTTCGAGTGTCTTCCCCCAGTCCCTCACTGTGCGGGCTGCCGGGGAATGGCGGAGGTTGGGCTGGAAAAGCAGGTAGCATCTTGTGCCTCCCCATGGACAAGGGAGGTATTTAGCGGACTTACCCCTGCCAGGGAACACCTGTGACACCAGGCAGCTGCGTGGAGGGCGGCCCCGAACCTCCCCCACACAGTCAACCGTGTTCCGGAATTCTGAGAGTTGGGAGGTTCCGTCTTCTGTCTGCAGCACCCGGGATCTCCTAGGAGCCCTTCGAGTGTCTTCCCAGAGTCCCTCCCTGTGCGAGCTGCCGGGGAAAGGAGGGGGTTCTGCTGGAAAAGCAGGTAGCATCTAGTGCCTCCCCATGGACAAGGGAGGTAATTAGCGGACTTCCCCCTGCCAGGGAACAACTGTGACACCAGGAAGCTGCGTGGAGTGCGGCCCTAAACCTCACCCACACAGTCACACGTGTTCCGGAATTCTGAGTGTGGGGATGTTCCGTCTTCTGTCTGCAGCACCCGGGATTTCCTAGGAGCCCTTCGAGTGTCTTCCCCGAATCCCTCCCACTGCGGGCTGCCGGGGAAAGGCGGGGGTTGGGTTGGAAAATCAGGTAGAATCTAATGCCTCCCCATGGACAGGGGAGGTAATTAGCGGACTTCTCCCTGCCAGGGAACACCTGTGACACCAGGCAGCTGCGTGGAGGGCGGCCCCAAACCTCCCCCACACAGTCAGCAGTGTTCCGGAATTCTGAGTGTGGGAAGGTTTCGTCTTATGTCTGCAGCACCCGGGTTCACCTAGGAGCCCTTCGAGTGTCTTCCCCCAGACCTTCCCTGTGCGGGCTGCTGGTGAAAGGCGGGGGTTGGGCTGGAAACGCAGGTAGCATGTAGTGCCACCCCATGGACGGGGGAGGTAATTAGCGGACTTCCCCCTGCCAGGGAACACCTGTGACACCAGGCAGCTGCGTGGAGTGCGGCCCCGAACCTCCCCCACACAGTCAACCGTTTTCCGGAATTCTGAGTGTGGGGAGGTTCCGTCTTCTGTCTGCAGGACCCTGGATCTCCTAGGAGCCCTTCGAGTGTCTTCCCAGAGTCCCCCCCTGTGCTGGCTGCCGGGGAAATGAGGGGGTTGTGCTGGAAACGCAGGTAGCATCTAGTGCCTCCCCATGGACAGGGGAGGTAATTAGCGGACTTCCACCTGCCAGGGAACACCTGTGACACCAGGCAGCTGCGTGGAGGGCGGCCCCGAACCTCCCCCACACAGTCAGCCGTGTTCCGGAATTCTGAGGGTGGGGAGGTTCCGTCTTATGTCTGCAGCACCCGGGTTCTCCTAGGAGCCCTTCGAGTGTCTTCCCCGAATCCCTCCCACTGCGGGCTGCCGGGGAAAGGCTGGGGTTGGGCTGGAAACTCAGGTAGCATCTAGTGCCTCCACATGGACAGGGGAGGTAATTAGCGGACTTCTTCCTGCCAGGGAACACCTGTGACACCAGGCAGCTGCGTGGAAGGCGGCCCCGAACCTCCCCCACACAGTCAGCCGTGTTCCGGAATTCTTAGTGTGGGGAGGTTCCGTCTTATGTCTGCAGCACCCGGGTTCACCTAGGAGCCCTTCGAGTGTCTTCCCCCATTCCCTCACTGTGCGGGCTGCCGGGGAATGGCGGAGGTTGGGCTGGAAAAGCAGGTAGCATCTTGTGCCTCCCCATGGACAAGGGAGGTATTTAGCGGACTTCCCCCTGCCAGGGAACACCTGTGACACCAGGCAGCTGCGTGGAGGGCGGCCCCGAACCTCCCCCACACAGTCAACCGTGTTCCGGAATTCTGAGTGGGGGGAGGTTCCGTCTTCTGTCTGCAGCACCCGGGATCTCCTAGGAGCCCTTCGAGTGTCTTCCCAGAGTCCCTCCCTGTGCGGGCTGCCGGGGAAAGGAGGGGGTTGTGCTGGAAACGCAGGTAGCATCTATTGCCTCCCCATGGACATGGGAGGTAATTAGCGGACTTCCACCTGCCAGGGAACACCTGTGACACCAGGCAGCTGCGTGGAGGGCGGCCCCGAACCTCCCCCACACAGTCAGCCGTGTTCCGGAATTCTGAGTGTGGGGAGGTTCCGTCTTATGTCTGCAGCACCCGGGATCTCCTAGGAGCCCTTCGAGAGTCTTCCCCGAGTCCCTCCCAGTGCGGGCAGCCGGGGAACGGCGGGGGTTGGGCTGGAAAAGCGGGTAGCATCTAGTGCCTCCCCATGGACAAGGGAGGTAATTAGCGGACTTCCCCCTGCCAGGGAACAACTGTGACACCAGGAAGCTGCGTGGAGTGCGGCCGTAAACCTCACCCACACAGTCACACGTGTTCCGGAATTCTGAGTGTGGGGAGGTTCCGTCTTCTGTCTGCAGCACCCGGGTTCTCCTAGGAGCCTTTCGAGTGTCTTCCCCCAGTCCCTCGCTGTGCGGGCTGCCGGGTAAAGGCGGGGATTGGGCTGGAAAAGCAGGTAGCATCTTGTGCCTCCCCATGGACAAGGGAGGTAATTAGCGGACTTCCCCCTGCCAGGGAACACCTGTGACACCAGGCAGCTGCGTAGAGGGCGGCCCCGAACCTCCCCCACACAGTCAGCCGTGTTCCGGAATTCTGAGTGTGGGGAGGTTCCGTCTTATGTCTACAGCCCCCGGTTTTACCTAGGAGCCCTTCGAGTGTCTTCCCCCAGTCCCTCACTTTGCGGGCTGCCGGGGAATGGCGGAGGTTGGGCTGGAAAACAGGTAGCATCTTGTGCCTCCCCATGGACAAGGGAGGTATTTAGCGGACTTACCCATGCCAGGGAACACCTGTGTCACCAGGCAGCTGCGTGGAGGGCGGCCCCGAACCTCCCCCACACAGTCAACCGTGTTCCGGAATTCTGAGTGTGGGGAGGTTCCGTCTTCTGTCTGCAGCACCCGGGATCTCCTAGGAGCCCTTCGAGTGTCTTCCCAGAGTCCCTCCCTTTGCGAGCTGCCGGGGAAAGGAGGGGGTTGTGCTGGAAAAGCAGGTAGCATGTAGTGCCACCCCACGGACAGGGGAGGTAATTAGCGGACTTCCACCTGCCAGGGAACACCTGTGACACAAGGCAGCTGCGTGGAGGGCGGCACCGAACGTCCCCCACACAGATATCCGTGTTCCGGAATACTGAGTGTGGGGAGGTTCCGTCTTCTGTCTGCAGCACCCGGGATCTCCTAGGAGCCCTTCGAGAGTCTTCCCCGAGTCCCTCACGGTGCGGGCAGCCGGGGAAATGCGGGGGTTGGGCTGGAAAAGCGGGTAGCATCTAGTGCCTCCCCATGGACAAGGGAGGTAATTAGCGGTCTTCCCCCTGCCAGGGAACAACTGTGACACCAGGAAGCTGCGTGGAGTGCGGCCGTAAACCTCACCCACACAGTCACACGTGTTTCGGAATTCTGAGTGTGGGGAGGTTCCGTCTTAAGTCTACAGCCCCCGGTTTCACCTAGGAGCCCTTCGAGTGTCTTCCCCCAGTCCCTCACTGTGCGGGCTGCCGGGGAATGGCGGAGGTTGGGCTGGAAAAGCAGGTAGCATCTTGTGCCTCCCCATGGACAAGGAAGGTATTTAGCGGACTTACCCCTGCCAGGGAACACCTGTGACACCAGGCAGCTGCGTGGAGGGCGGCCCCGAACCTCCCCCACACAGTCAACCGTGTTCCGGAATTCTGAGAGTGGGGAGGTTCCGTCTTCTGTCTGCAGCACCCGGGATCTCCTAGGAGCCCTTCGAGTGTCTTCCCAGAGTCCCTCCCTGTGCAAGCTGCCGGGGAAAGGAGGGGGTTGTGCTGGAAAAGCAGGTAGCATGTAGTGCCTCCCCATGGACAGGGGAGGTAATTAGCGGACTTCCACCTGCCAGGGAACACCTGTGACACAAGGCAGCTGCGTGGAGGGCGGCACCGAACCTCCCCCACACAGATATCCGTGTTCCGGAATTCTGAGTGTGGGGAGGTTCCGTCTTCTGTCTGCAGCACCCGGGTTCTCCTAGGAGCCCTTCGAGTGTTTTCCCCAAGTCCCTTCCTGTGCGGGCTGCTGGGGAAAGGCGGGGGTTGGGCTGGAAAAGCAGGTAGCATCTAGTGCCTCCCCATGGACAGGGGAGGTAATTAGCGGTCTTCCCCCTACCAGGGAACACATGTGACAACAGAAAGCTGTGTGGAGGGCGGCCCTAATCCTCACCCACACAGTCACCCGTGTTCCGGAATTCTGAGTGTGGGGAGGTTCCGTCTTCTGTCTGCAGCACCCGGGTTCTTCTAGGAGCCCTTCGAGGGTCTTCCACAAATCCCTCCCTGTGCGGGCTGCTGGGGAAAGGCGGGGGTTGGGCTGGAAAAGCAGGTGGCATCTAGTGCCTCCCCATGGACAAGGGAGGTAATTAGCGGAATTCCCCCTGCCAGGGAACACCTGTGACACCAGGCAGCTGCGTGGAGGGCGGCCCCGAACCTTCCCCACACAGTCAGCCGTGTTCCGGAATTCTGAGTGTGGGGAGGTTCCGTCTTATGTCTGCAGCACCCGGGATCTCCTAGGAGCCCTTCGAGAGTCTTCCCCGAGTCCCTCCCATTGCGGGCAGCCGGCGAACGGCGGGGGTTGGGCTGGAAAAGCTGGTAGCATCTAGTGCCTCCCCATGGACAAGGGAGGTAATTAGCGGACTTCCCCCTGCCAGGGAACAACTGTGACACCAGGAAGCTGCGTGGAGTGCGGCCCAAAACCTCACCCACACAGTCACACGTGTTCCGGAATTCTGAGTGTGGGGAGGTTCCGTCTTCTGTCTGCAGCACCCGGGATCTCCTAGGAGCCCTTCGAGTGTCTTCCCCGAATCCCTCCTACTGCGGGCTGCCGGGGAAAGGCGGGGGTTGGTCTGGAAACTCAGGTAGCATCTAGTGCCTCCCCATGGACAGGGGAGGTAATTAGCGGACTTCTCCCTGCCAGGGAACACCTGTGACACCAGGCAGCTGCGTGGAGGGCGGCCCCGAACCTCCCCCACACAGTCAGCCGTGTTCCGGAATTCTGAGTGTGGGGAGGTTCCGTCTTATGTCTGCAGCACCCGGGTTCACCTAGGAGCCCTTCGAGTGTCTTCCCCCAGTCCCTCCCTGTGCGGGCTGCCAGGGAAAGGCGGGGGTTGGGCTGGAAAAGCAGGTAGCATCTAGTGCCCCCCCATGGACATGGGAGGTAATTAGCGGACTTCCCCCTGCCAGGGAACACCTGTGACACCAGGCAGCTGCTTGGAGGGCGGCCCCGAACCTTCCTCACAGTGTCAGACGTGTTCCGGAATTGTGAGTGTGGGGAGGTTCCGTCTTCTGTCTGCAGCACCCGAGATCTCCTAGGAGCCCTTCGAGAGTCTTCCCCGAGTCCCTCCCAGTGCGGGCAGCCAGGGAAATGCGGGGGTTGGGCTGGAAACGCAGGTAGCATCTAGTGCCTCCCCATGGACATTGGAGGTAATTAGCGGACTTCCCCCTGCCAGGGAACACCTGTGACACCAGGCAGCTGCGTGGAGGGCGGCCCCGAACCTCCCCCACACAGTAAACCGTGTTCCGGAATTCTGAGTGTGGGGAGGTTCCGTCTTCTGTCTGCAGCACCCGGGATCTCCTAGGAGCCCTTCGAGTGTCTTCCCAGATTCCCTCCCTGTGCGGGCTGCCGGGGAAAGGTGGGGGTTGTGCTGGAAACGCAGGTAGCATCTAGTGCCTCCCCAAGGACAGGGGAGGTAATTAGCGGACTTCAACCTGCCAGGGAACACCTGTGACACAAGGCAGCTGCGTGGAGGTCGGCCCCGAACCTCCCCCACACAGTCAGCCGTGTTCCGGAATTCTGAGTGTGGGGAGGTTCCGTCTTCTGTCTGCAGCACCCGGGGTATCCTAGGAGCCCTTCGAGAGTCTTCCCCGAGTCACTCCCAGTGCGGGCAGCCGGGGAAAGGCGGGGGTTGGGCTGGAAATTCAGGTAGCATCTAGTGCCTCCCCATGGACAGGGGAGGTAATTAGCGGTCTTCCCCCTACCAGGGAACACCTGTGACACCAGGAAGTTGTGTGGAGGGCGGCCCTAAACCTCACCCACACAGTCACCCGTGTTCCGGAATTCTGAGTGTGGGGAGGTTCCGTCTTATGTCTGCAGCACCCGGGTTCTCCTAGGAGCCCTTCGAGTGTCTTCCCCAAGTCCCTCACTGTGCGGGCTGCTGGGGAAAGGAGGGGGTTGGGCTGGAAAAGCAGATAGCATGTAGTGCCTCCCCATGGACAGGGGAGGTAATTAGCGGACTTCCACCTGCCAGGGAACACCTGTGACACAAGGCAGCTGCGTGGAGGGCGGCACCGAACCTCCCCCACACAGATATCCGTGTTCCGGAATTCTGAGTGTGGGGAGGTTCCGTCTTCTGTCTGCAGCACCCGGGATCTCCTAGGAGCCCTTCGAGAGTCTTCCCCGAGTCCCTCCCGGTGCGGGCAGCCGCGGAAAGGCGGGGGTTGGGCTGGAAACTCAGGTAGCATCTAGTGTCTCCCCTTGGACAGGGGAGGTAATTAGCGGTCTTCCCCCTACCAGGGAACACCTGTGACACCAGGAAGCTGTGTGGAGGGCGGCCCTAAACCTCACCCACACAGTCACCCATGTTCCGGAATTCTGAGTGTGGGGAGGTTCCGTCTTATGTCTGCAGCACCCGGGTTCTCCTAGGAGCCCTTCGAGTGTTTTCCCCAAGTCCCTCCCTGTGCGGGCTGCTGGGGAAAGGCGGGGGTTGGGCTGGAAAAGCAGGTAGCATCTAGTGCCTCCCCATGGACAGGGGAGGTAATTAGCGGTCTTCCCCCTACCAGGGAACACATGTGACACCAGAAAGCTGTGTGGAGGGCGGCCCTAATCCTCACCCACACAGTCACCCGTGTTCCGGAATTCTGAGTGTGGGGAGGTTCCGTCTTCTGTCTGCAGCACCCGGGTTCTTCTAGGAGCCCTTCGAGGGTCTTCCACAAATCCCTCCCTGTGCGGGCTGCTGGGGAAAGGCGGGGGTTGGGCTGGAAAAGCAGGTGGCATCTAGTGCCTCCCCATGGACAAGGGAGGTAATTAGCGGACTTCCCCCTGCCAGGGAACACCTGTGACACCAGGCAGCTGCGTGGAGGGCGGCCCCGAACCTTCCCCACACAGTCAGCCGTGTTCCGGAATTCTGAGTGTGGGGAGGTTCCGTCTTATGTCTGCAGCACCCGGGATCTCCTAGGAGCCCTTCGAGAGTCTTCCCCGAGTCCCTCCCATTGCGGGCAGCCGGCGAACGGCGGGGGTTGGGCTGGAAAAGCAGGTAGCATCTAGTGCCTCCCCATGGACAAGGGAGGTAATTAGCGGACTTCCCCCTGCCAGGGAACAACTGTGACACCAGGCAGCTGCGTGGAGGGCGGCCCAAAACCTCACCCACACAGTCAGCCGTGTTCCGGAATTCTGAGTGTGGGGAGGTTCCGTCTTATGTCTGCAGCACCCGGGTTCACCTAGGAGCCCTTCGAGTGTCTTCCCCCAGTCCCTCCCTGTGCGGGCTGCCAGGGAAAGGCGGGGGTTGGGCTGGAAAAGCAGGTAGCATCTAGTGCCCCCCCATGGACAGGGGAGGTAATTAGCGGACTTCCCCCTGCCAGGGAACACCTGTGACACAAGGCAGCTGCTTGGAGGGCGGCCCCGAACCTTCCTCACACAGTCAGCCGTGTTCCGGAATTGTGAGTGTGGGGAGGTTCCGTCTTCTGTCTGCAGCACCCGGGATCTCCTAGGAGCCCTTCGAGAGTCTTCCCCGAGTCCCTCCCAGTGCGGGCAGCCAGGGAAATGCGGGGGTTGGGCTGGAAACGCAGGTAGCATCTAGTGCCTCCCCATGGACATTGGAGGTAATTAGCGGACTTCCCCCTGCCAGGGAACACCTGTGACACCAGGCAGCTGCGTGGAGAGCGGCCCCGAACCTCCCCCAAACAGTAAACCGTGTTCCGGAATTCTGAGTGTGGGGAGGTTCCGTCTTCTGTCTGCAGCACCCGGGATCTCCTAGGAGCCCTTCGAGAGTCTTCCCCGAGTCACTCCCAGTGCGGGCAGCCGGGGAAAGGCGGGGGTTGGGCTGGAAATTCAGGTAGCATCTAGTGCCTCCCCATGGACAGGGGAGGTAATTAGCGGTCTTCCCCCTACCAGGGAACACCTGTGACACCAGGAAGTTGTGTGGAGGGCGGCCCTAAACCTCACCCACACAGTCACCCGTGTTCCGGAATTCTGAGTGTGGGGAGGTTCCGTCTTATGTCTGCAGCACCCGGGTTCTCCTAGGAGCCCTTCGAGTGTCTTCCCCAAGTCCCTCACTGTGCGGGCTGCTGGGGAAAGGAGGGGGTTGGGCTGGAAAAGCAGGTAGCATCTAGTGCCTCCCCATGGACAGGGGAGGTAATTAGCGGTCTTCCCCCTACCAGGGAACACCTGTGACACCAGGAATCTTTGTGGAGGGCGGCCCTGAACTTCACCCGCACAGTCACCAGTGTTCCGGAATTCTGAGTGTGGGGAGGTTCCGTCTTATGTCTGCAGCACCCGGGATCTCCTAGGAGCCCTTCGAGTGTCTTCCCCAAGTCCCTTACTGTGCGGGCTGCCGGGGAAAGGAGGGGGTTGTGCTGGAAACGCAGGTAGCATCTAGTGCCTCCCCATGGACACGGGAGGTAATTAGCTTACTTCCCCCTGCCAGGGAACAACTGTGACACCAGGCAGCTGCGTGGAGGGCGGCCCCGAACCTCCCCCACACAGTCAGCCGTGTTCCGGAATTCTGAGTGTGGGGAGGTTCCGTCTTATTTCTGCAGCACCCGGGATCTCCTAGGAGCCCTTCGAGTGTCTTCCCCGAATCCCTCCCACTGCGGGCTGCCGGGGAAAGGCGGGGGTTGGGCTGGAAATTCAGGTAGCATCTAGTGCCTCCCCATGGACAGGGGAGGTAATTAGCGGACTTCTCCCTGCCAGGGAACACCTGTGACACCAGGCAGGTGCGTGGAGGGCGGCCCCGAACCTCCCCCACACAGTCAGCCGTGTTCCGGAATGCTGAGTGTGGGGAGGTTCCGTCTTATGTCTGCAGCAACCGGGTTCACCTAGGAGCCCTTCGATTGTCTTCCCCCAGTCCCTCACTGTGCGTGCTGCTGGGGAATGGCGGAGGTTGGGCTGGAAAAGCAGGTAGCATCTTGTGCCTCCCTATGGACAAGGGAGGTAATTAGCGGACTTCCCCCTGCCAGGGAACACCTGTGACACCAGGCAGCTGCGTGGAGGGCGGCCCCGAAACTCCCCCACACAGTCAACCGTGTTCCGGAATTCTGAGTGTGGGGAGGTTCCGTCTTCTGTCTGCAGCACCCGAGATCTCCTAGGAGCCCTTCGAGTGTCTTCCCAGAGTCCCTCCCTGTGCGGGCTGCAGGGGAAATGAGGGGGTTGTGCTCGAAACGCAGGTAGCATCTAGTGCCTCCCCATGGACAGGGGAGGTAATTAGCGGACTTCCACCTGCCAGGGAACACCTGTGACACAAGGCAGCTGCGTGGAGGGCGGCCCCGAACCTCCCCCACACAGTCATCCGTGTTCCGGTATTCTGAGTGTGGGGAGGTTCCGTCTTCTGTCTGCAGCACCCGGGATCTCCAAGGAGCCCTTCGAGAGTCTTCCCCGAGTCCCTCCCGGTGCGGGCAGCCGGGGAAAGGCGGGGGTTTGGCTGGAAACTCAGGTAGCATCTAGTGCCTCCCCATGGACAGGGGAGGTAATTAGCGGTCTTCCCCTACCAGGGAACACCTGTGACACCAGGAAGCTGTGTGGAGGGCGGCCCTAAACCTCACCCACACAGTCACACGTGTACCGGAATTCTGAGTGTGGGGAGGTTCCGTCTTATGTCTGCAGCATCCGGGTTCTCCTAGGAGCCCTTCGAGTGTCTTCCCAGGGTCCCTCCCTGTGCGGGCTGCCGGGGAAAGGAGGGGGTTGTGCTGGAAACGCAGGTAGCATCTAGTGCCTCCCCATGGACAGGGGAGGTAATTAGCGGACTTCCACCTGCCGGGGAACACCTGTGACACCAGGCAGCTGCGTGGAGGGCGGCCCCGAACCTCCCCCACACAGTCATCCGTGTTCCGGAATTCTGAGTGTGGGGAGGTTCCGTCTTCTGTCTGCAGCACCCGGGATCTCCTAGGAGCCCTTCGAGAGTCTTCCCCGAGTCCCTCCCGGTGCGGGCAGCCGGGGAAAGGCAGGGGTTGGGCTGGAAACTCAGGTAGCATCTAGTGCCTCCCCATGGACAGGGGAGGTAATTAGCGGTCTTCCCCCTACCAGGGAACACCTGTGACACCAGGAAGCTGTGTGGAGGGCGGCCCTAAACCTCACCCACACAGTCACCCGTGTTCCGGAATTCTGAGTGTGGGGAGGTTCCGTCTTATGTCTGCAGCACCCGGGTTCTCCTAGGAGCCCTTCGAGTGTCTTCCCCAAGTCCCTCCCTGTGCGGGCTGCTGGGGAAAAGCGGGGGTTGGGCTGGAAAAGCCGGTAGCATCTAGTGCCTCCCCATGGACAAGGGAGGTAATTAGCGGACTTCCCCCTGCCAGGGAACACCTGTGAAACCAGGCAGCTGGGTGGAGGGCGGCCCCGAACCTTCCCCACACAGTCAGCCGTGTTCCGGAATTCTGAGTGTGGGGAGGTTCCGTCTTCTGTCTGCAGCACCCGGGATCTCCTAGGAGCCCTTCGAGAGTCTTCCCCGAGTCCATCGCAGTGCGGGCTGCCGGGGAAAGGATGGGGTTGTGCTGGAAACGCAGGTAGCATCTAGTGCCTCCCCATGGACAGGGGAGGTAATTAGCGGACTTCCACCTGCCAGGGAACACCTGTGACACCAGGCAGCTGCGTGGAGGGTGGCCCCGTACCTCCCCCACACAGTCAGCCGTGTTCCGGAATTCTGAGTGTGGGGAGGTTCCGTCTTCTGTCTGCAGCACCCGGGATCTCCTAGGAGCCCTTCGAGAGTCTTCCCCGAATCCCTCCCTGTGCGGGCAGCCGGGGAACAGCGGGGGTTGGGCTGGAAAAGCAGGTAGCATCTAGTGCCTCCCCATGGAAAAGGGAGGTAATTAGCGGACTTCCCCCTGCCAGGGAACAACTGTGACACCAGGAAGCTGCGTGGAGTGCGGCCCTAAACCTCACCCACACAGTCACCCGTGTTCCGGAATTCTGAGTTTGGGGAGGTTCCGTCTTCTGTGTGCAGCACCCGGGTTCTCCTAGGAGCCTTTCGAGTGTCTTCCCCCAGTCCCTCCCTGTGCGGGCTCCCGGGGAAAGGCGGGGGTTGGGCTGGAAAAGCAGGTAGCATCTTGTGCCTCCCCATGGACAAGGGAGGTAATTAGCGGACTTCCCCCTGCCAGGGAACACCTGTGACACAAGGCAGCTTCGTGGAGGGCGGCCCCGAACTTCCCCCACACAGTCATCCGTGTTCCGGAATTCTGAGTGTGGGGAGGTTCCGTCATCTGTCTGCAGCACCCGGGATCTCCTAGGAGCCCTTCGAGAGTCTTCACCGAGTCCCACCCAGTGCGGGCAGCCGGGGAAATGCGGGGGTTGTGCTGGAAACTCAGGTAGCATCTAGTGCCTCCCCATGGACAGGGGAGGTAATTAGCGGTCTTCCCCCTACCAGGGAACACCTGTGACACCAGGCAGCTGCGTGGAGGGCGGCCCCGAACCTCCCCCACACAGTCAGCCGTGTTCCGGAATGCTGAGTGTGGGGAGGTTCCGTCTTATGTCTGCAGCAACCGGGTTCACCTAGGAGCCCTTCGATTGTCTTCCCCCAGTCCCTCACTGTGCGTGCTGCTGGGGAATGGCGGAGGTTGGGCTGGAAAAGCAGGTAGCATCTTGTGCCTCCCTATGGACAAGGGAGGTAATTAGCGGACTTCCCCCTGCCAGGGAACACCTGTGACACCAGGCAGCTGCGTGGAGGGCAGCCCCGAAACTCCCCCACACAGTCACCCGTGTTCCGGAATTCTGAGTGTGGGGAGGTTCCGTCTTATGTCTGCAGCACCCGGGTTCTCCTAGGAGCCCTCCGAGAGTCTTCCCCGAGTCCCTCCCAGTGCGGGCAGCCAGGGAAATGCGGGGTTTGGGCTGGAAACGCAGGTAGCATCTAGTGCCTCCCCATGGACAGGGGAGGTAATTAGCGGACTTCCCCCTGCCAGGGAACACCTGTGACACCAGGCAGCTGCTTGGAGGGCGGCCCCGAACATCCCCCACACAGTCAACCGTGTTCCGGAATTCTGAGTTTGGGGAGGTTCCGTCTTATGTCTGCAGCACCCGGGATCTCCTCGGAGCCCTTCGAGAGTCTTCCCCGAGTCCCTCCCTGTGCGGGCAGCCGGGGAACGGCGGGGGTTGTGCTGGAAAAGCAGGTAGCATCTAGTGCCTCCCCATGGACAAGGGAGGTAATTAGCGGACTTCCCCCTGCCAGGGAACAACTGTGACACCAGGAAGCTGCGTGGAGTGCGGCCCTAAACCTCACCCACACAGTCACACGTGTTCCGGAATTCTGAGTGTGGGGAGGTTCCGTCTTCTGTCTGCAGCACCCGGGTTCTCCTAGGAGCCTTTCGAGTGTCTTCCCCCAGTCCCTCCCTGTGCGGGCTGCCGGGGAAAGGCGGGGGTTGTGCTGCAAAAGCAGGTAGCATCTTGTGCCTCCACATGGACAAGGGAGGTAATTAGCGGACTTCCACCTGCCAGGGAACACCTGTGACCCAAGGCAGCTGCGTGGAGGGCGGCCCTAAACCTCACCCACACAGTCAGCCGTGTTCCGGAATTCTGAGTGTGGGGAGGTTCCGTCTTCTGTCTGCAGCACCCGGGATCTCCTAGGAGCCCTTCGAGTGTCTTCCCCGAATCCCTCCCACTGCGGGCTGCCGGGGAAAGGCGGGGGTTGGGCTGGAAACTCAGGTAGGATCTAGTGCCTCCCCATGGACAGGGGAGGTAATTAGCGGACTTCTCCCTGCCAGGGAACACCTGTGACACCAGGCAGCTTCGTGGAGGCCGGCCCCGAACCTCCCCCACACAGTCAGCCGTGTTCCGGAATTCTGAGTGTGGGGAGGTTCCATCTTCTGTCTGCAGCACCCGGGATCTCCTAGGAGCCCTTCGAGTGTCTTCCCAGAGTCCCTCCCAGTGCGGGCTGCCGGGGAAAGGAGGGGGTTGTGCTGGAAACGCAGGTAGCATCTAGTGCCTCCCCATGGACAGGGTAGGTAATTAGCGGACTTCCACCTGCCGGGGAACACCTGTGACACAAGGCAGCTGCGTGGAGGGCGGCCCCGAACCTCCCCCACACAGTCATCCGTGTTCCGGAATTCTGAGTGTGGGGAGGTTCCGTCTTCTGTCTGCAGCACACGGGATCTCCTAGGAGCCCTTCGAGAGTCTTCCCCGAGTCCCTCCCGGTGCGGGCAGCCGGGGAAGGCGGGGGTTGGGCTGGAAACTCAGGTAGCATCTAGTGCCTCCCCATGGACAGGGGAGGTAATTAGCGGTCTTCCCCCTACCAGGGAACACCTGTGACACCAGGAAGCTGTGTGGAGGGCGGCCCTAAACCTCACCCACACAGTCACCCGTGTTCCGGAATTCTGAGTGTGGGGAGGTTCCGTCTTATGTCTGCAGCACCCGGGTTCTCCTAGGAGCCCTTCGAGTGTCTTCTCCAAGTCCCTCCCTGTGCGGGCTGCTGGGGAAAGGCGGGGGTTGGGCTGGAAAAGCAGGTAGCATCTAGTGCCTCCCCGTGGACAAGGGAGGTAATTAGCGGAATTCCCCCTGCCAGGGAACACCTGTGAAACCAGGCAGCTGCGTGGAGGGCGTCCCCGAACCTTCCCCACACAGTCAGCCGTGTTCCGGAATTCTGAGTGTGGGGAGGTTCCGTCTTATGTCTGCAGCACCCGGGATCTCCTAGGAGCCCTTCGAGAGTCTTCCCCGAGTCCATCCTGTGCGGGCAGCCAGGGAAAGGCGGGGGTTGGGCTGGAAACTCAGGTAGCATCTAGTGCCTCCCCATGGACTGGGGAGGTAATTAGCGGACTTCCCCCTACCAGGGAACACCTGTGACACCAGGCAGCTGCGTGGAGAGAGGCCGCGAACCTCCCCCACACAGTCAGCCGTGTTCCGGAATTCTGAGTGTGGGGAGGTTCCGTCTTCTGTCTGCAGCACCCGGGATCTCCTAGGAGCCCTTCGAGTGTCTTCCCAGAGTCCCTCACTGTGCGGGCTGCCGGGGAAAGGAGGGGGTTGTGCTGGAAACGCAGGTAGCATCTAGTGCCTCCCCATGGACAGGGGAGGTAATTAGCGGACTTCCCCCTTCCAGGGAACACCTGTGACACCAGGCAGCTGCGTGGAGTTTGGCCCCGTACCTCCCCCACACAGTCAGCCGTGTTCCGGAATTCTGAGTGTCGGGAGGTTCCGTCTTATGTCTGCAGAACCCGGGATCTCCTAGGAGCCCTTCGAGAGTCTTCCCCGAGTCCCTCCCTGTGCGGGCAGCCGGGGAACGGCGGGGGTTGGGCTGGAAAAGCAGGTAGCATCTAGTGCCTCCCCATGGACAAGGGAGGTAATTAGCGGACTTCCCCCTGCCAGGGAACAACTGTGACACCAGGAAGCTGCGTGGAGTGCGGCCCTAAACCTCACCCACACAGTCACACGTGTTCCGGAATTCTGAGTGTGGGGAGGTTCCGTCTTCTGTCTGCAGCACCCGGGTTCTCCTAGGAGCCTTTCGAGTGTCTTCCCCCAGTCCCTCCCTGTGCGGGCTGCCGGGGAAAGGCGGGGGTTGGGCTGGAAAAGCAGGTAGCATCTTGTGCCTCCCCATGGACAAGGGAGGTAATTAGCGGACTTCCCCCTGCCAGGGAACACCTGTGACACCAGGCAGCTGCGTGGAGGGCGGCCACGAACCTTCCCCACACAGTCAGCCGTGTTCCGGAATTCTGAGTGTGGGGAGGTTCCGTCTTCTGTCTGCAGCACCCGGGTTCTCCTAGGAGCCTTTCGAGTGTCTTCCCCCAGTCCCTCCCTGTGCGGGCTGCCGGGGAAAGGCGGGGGTTGGGCTGGAAAAGCAGGTAGCATCTTGTGCCTCCCCATGGACAAGGGAGGTAATTAGCGGACTTCCCCCTGCCAGGGAACACCTGTGACACCAGGCAGCTGCGTGGAGGGCGGCCACGAACCTATCCCACACAGTCAGCCGTGTTCCGGAATTCTGAGTGTGGGGAGGTTCCGTCTTATGTCTGCAGCACCCGGGTTCTCCTAGGAGCCCTTCGAGTGTCTTCCCCAAGTCCCTCCCTGTGCGGGCTGCTGGGGAAAGGCGGGGGTTGGGCTGGAAAAGCAGGTAGCATCTAGTGCCTCCCCATTGACAAGGGAGGTAATTAGCGGAATTCCCCCTGCCAGGGAACACCTGTGAAACCAGGCAGCTGCGTGGAGAGCGGCCCCGAAACTTCCCCACACAGTCAGCCGTGTTCCGGAATTCTGAGTGTGGGGAGGTTCCGTCTTCTGTCTGCAGCACCCGGGATCTCCTAGGAGCCCTTCGAGTGTCTTCCCAGAGTCCCTCCCTGTGCGGGCTGCCGGGGAAAGGAGGGGGTTGTGCTGGAAACGCAGGTAGCATCTAGTGCCTCCCCATGGACAGGGGAGGTAATTAGCGGACTTCCACCTGCCAGGGAACACCTGTGACACCAGGCAGCTTCGTGGAGTGTGGCCCCGTACCTCCCCCACACAGTCAGCCGTGTTCCGGAATTCTGAGTGTGGGGAGGTTCCGTCTTATGTCTGCAGCACCCGGGATCTCCTAGGAGCCCTTCGAGAGTCTTCCCCGAGTCCCTATCTGTGCGGGCAGCTGGGGAACGGCGGGGGTTGGGCTGGAAAAGCAGGTAGCATCTAGTGCCTCCCCATGGACAAGGGAGGTAATTAGCGGACTTCCCCCTGCCAGGGAACAACTGTGACACCAGGAAGCTGCGTGGAGTGCGGCCCTAAACCTCACCCACACAGTCACACGTGTTCCGGAATTCTGAGTGTGGGGAGGTTCCGTCTTCTGTCTGCAGCTCCCGGGTTCTCCTAGGAGCATTTCGAGTGTCTTCCCCCAGTACCTCCCTGTGCGGGCTGCCGGGGAAAGGCGGGGGTTGGGCTGGAAAAGCAGGTAGCATCTTGTGCCTCCCCATGGACAAGGGAGGTAATTAGCGGACTTCCCCCTGCCAGGGAACACCTGTGAAACCAGGCAGCTGCGTGGAGGGCGGCCCCGAACCTCCCCCACACAGTCAGCCGTGTTCCGGAATTCTGAGTGTGGGGAGGTTCCGTCTTCTGTCTGCAGCACCCGGGATCTCCTAGGAGCCCTTCGAGTGTCTTCCCCGAATCCCTCCCTCTGCGGCCTGCCGGGGAAAGGCGGGGGTTGGGCAGGAAACTCAGGTAGCATCTAGTGCCTCCCCATGGACAGGGGAGGTAATTAGCGGACTTCTCCCTGCCAGGGAACACCTGTGACAACAGGCAGCTGCGTGGAGGGCGGCCCCGAACCTCCCCCACACAGTCAGCCGTGTTCCGGAATTCTGAGTGTGGGGAGGTTCTGTCTTATGTCTGCAGCACCCGGGTTCACCTAGGAGCCCTTCGAGTGTCTTCCCCCAGTCCCTCACTTTGCGGGCTGCCGGGGAATGGCGGAGGTTGGCCTGGAAAAGCAGGTAGCATCTTGTGCCTCCCCATGGACAAGGGAGGTAATTAGCGGACTTCCCCCTGCCAGGGAACACCTGTGACACCAGGCAGCTGCGTGGAGGGCGGCCACGAACCTTCCCCACACAGTCAGCCGTGTTCAGGTATTCTGAGTGTGGGGAGGATCCGTCTTCTGTCTGCAGCACCCGGGATCTCCTAGGAGCCCTTCGAGTGTCTTCCCCGAATCCCTCCCACTGCGGCCTGCCTGGGAAAGGCGGGGGTTGGGCTGGAAACTCAGGTAGCATCTAGTGCCTCCCCATGGACAGGGGAGGTAATTAGCGGACTTCTCCCTGCCAGGGAACACCTGTGACACCAGGCAGCTGCGTGGAGGGCGGCCACGAACCTCCCCCACACAGTCAGCCGTGTTCCGGAATTCTGAGTGTGGGGAGGTTCCGTCTTATGTCTGCAGCACCCGGGTTCTCCTAGGAGCCCTTCGAGTGTCTTCCCCAAGTCCCTCCCTGTGCGGGCTGCTGGGGAAAGGCGGGGGTTGGGCTGGAAAAGCAGGTAGCTTCTAGTGCCTCCCCATGGACAAGGGAGGTAATTAGCGGAATTCCCCCTGCCAGGGAACACCTGTGAAACCAGGCAGCTGCGTGGAGAGCGGCCCCGAAACTTCCCCACACAGTCAGCCGTGTTCCGGAATTCTGAGTGTGGGGAGGTTCCGTCTTCTGTCTGCAGCACCCGGGATCTCCTAGGAGCCCTTCGAGTGTCTTCCCAGAGTCCCTCCCTGTGCGGGCTGCCGGGGAAAGGAGGGGGTTGTGCTGGAAAAGCAGGTAGCATCTAGTGCCTCCCCATG
This sequence comes from Camelus bactrianus, assembly GCF_048773025.1. Classification (NCBI taxonomy): domain Eukaryota; kingdom Metazoa; phylum Chordata; class Mammalia; order Artiodactyla; family Camelidae; genus Camelus; species Camelus bactrianus. The sequence continues at coordinate 6,360,351 of NW_027413957.1, read as the reverse complement.
GACAGGGGAGGTAATTAGCGGACTTCCACCTGCCAGGGAACACCTGTGACACCAGGCAGCTTCGTGGAGGGTGGCCCCGTACCTCCCCGACACAGTCAGCCGTGTTCCGGAATTCTGAGTGTGGGGAGGTTCCGTCTTATGTCTGCAGCACCCGGGATCTCCTAGGAGCCCTTCGAGAGTCTTCCCCGAGTCCCTACCTGTGCGGGCAGCTGGGGAACGGCAGGGGTTTGGCTGGAAAAGCAGGTAGCATCTAGTGCCTCCCCATGGACAAGGGAGGTAATTAGCGGACTTCCCCCTGCCAGGGAACAACTGTGACACCAGGAAGCTGCGTGGAGTGCGGCCCTAAACCTCACCCACACAGTCACACGTGTTCCGGAATTCTGAGTGTGGGGAGGTTCCGTCTTCTGTCTGCAGCTCCCGGGTTCTCCTAGGAGCCTTTCGAGTGTCTTCCCCCAGTCCCTCCCTGTGCGGGCTGCCGGGGAAAGGCGGGGGTTAGGCTGGAAAAGCAGGTAGCATCTTGTGCCTCCCCATGGACAAGGGAGGTAATTAGCGGACTTCCCCTGCCAGGGAACACCTGTGAAACCAGGCAGCTGCGTGGAGGGCGGCCCCGAACCTCCCCCACACAGTCAGCCGTGTTCCGGAATTCTGAGGGTGGGGAGGTTCCGTCTTCTGTCTGCAGCACCCGGGATCTCCTAGGAGCCCTTCGAGTGTCTTCCCCGAATCCCTCCCACTGCGGGCTGCCGGGGAAAGGCGGGGGTTGCGCTGGAAACTCAGGTAGCATCTAGTGCCTCCCCATGGACAGGGGAGGTAATTAGCGGACTTCTCCCTTCCAGGGAACACCTGTGACACCAGGCAGCTGCGTGGAGGGCGGCCCTGAACCTCCCCCACACAGTCAGCCGTGTTCCGGAATTCTGAGTGTGGGGAGGTTCCGTCTTATGTCTGCAGCACCCGGGTTCACCTAGGAGCCCTTCGAGTGTCTTCCCCCTGTCCCTCACTGTGAGGGCTGCCGAGGAATGGCGGAGGTTGGGCAGGAAAAGCAGGTAGCATCTTGTGCCTCCCCATGGAGAAGGGAGGTAATTAGCGGACTTCCCCCTGCCAGGGAACACCTGTGACACCAGGAAGCTGTGTGGAGGGCGCCCCGAACCTCCCCCACACAGTCAACCGTGTTCCGGAATTCTGAGTGTGGGGAGATTCCGTCTTCTGTCTGCAGAACCCGGGATCTCCTAGGAGCCCTTCGATTGTCTTCCCAGAGTCCCTCCATGTGCGGGCTGCCGGGGAAAGGAGGGGGTTGTGCTGGAAATGCAGGTAGCATCTACTGCCTCCCCATGGACAGGGGAGGTAATTAGCGGACTTCCACCTGCCAAGGAACACCTGTGACACAAGGCAGTTGCGTGGAGGGCGGCCCAGAACCTCCCCCACACAGTCATCCGTGTTCCGGAATTCTGATTGTGGGGAGGTTCCGTCTTCTGTCTGCAGCACCCGGGATCTCCTAGGAGTCCTTCGAGAGTCTTCCCCGAGTCCCTCCCAGTGCGGGCAGCCGGGGAAAGGCGGGGGTTGGGCTGGAACTCTGGTAGCATCTAGTGCCTCCCCATGGACAGGGGAGGTAATTAGCGGTCTTCCCCCTACCAGGGAACACCTGTGACACCAGGAAGCTGTGTGGAGGGCGGCCCTAAACCTCACCCACACAGTCACCCGTGTTCCAGAATTCTGAGTGTGGGGAGGTTCCGTCTTATGTCTGCAGCATCCGGGTTCTCCTAGGAGCCCTTCGAGTGTCTTCCCAGAGTCCCACCCTGTGCGGGCTGCCGGGGAAAGGAGGGGGTTGTGCTGGAAAAGCAGGTAGCATCTTGTGCCTCCCCATGGACAAGGGAGGTAATTAGCGGACTTCCACCTGCCAGGGAACACCTGTGACACAAGGCAGCTGCGTGGAGGGCGGCCCCGAACCTCCCCCACACAGTCATCCGTGTTCCGGAATTCTGAGTGTGGGGAGGTTCCGTCTTCTGTCTGCAGCACCCGGGATCTCCTAGGAGCCCTTCGAGAGTCTTCCCCGAGTCCCTCCCAGTGCGGGCAGCCGGGGAAAGGCGGGTGTTGGGCTGGAAACTCAGTTAGCATCTAGTGCCTCCCCATGGACAGGGGAGGTAATTAGCGGTTTCCCCCTACCAGGGAACACCTGTGACACCAGGAAGCTGTGTGGAGGGCGGCCCTAAAACTCACCCACACAGACACCTGTGTTCCAGAATTCTGAGTGTGGGGAGGTTCCGTCTTATGTCTGCAGCACCTGGGATCTCCTAGGAGCCCTTCGAGAGTCTTCCCCGAGTCCCTCCCAGTGCGGGCAGCCAGGGAAAGGCGGGGGTTGGGCTTGAAACGCAGGTAGCATCTAGTGCCTCCCCATGGACAGGGGAGGTAATTAGCGGACTTCCACCTGCCAGGGAACACCTGTGACACCAGGCAGCTGCGTGGAGGGCGGCCCCGAACCTTCCCCATACAGTCAACCGTGTTCCGGAATTCTGAGTGTGGGGAGGTTCCGTCTTATGTCTGCAGCACCCGGGATCTCCTAGGAGCCCTTCGAGAGTCTTCCCCGAGTCCCTCCCAGTGCGGGTAGCCAGGGAAATGCGAGGGTTGGGCTGGAAACGCAGGTAGCATCTAGTGCCTCCCCATGGACAGGGGAGGTAATTAGCGGACTTCCCCCTGCCAGGGAACTCCTGTGACACCAGGCAACTTCGTGGAGGGCGGCCACGAACCTCCCCCACACAGTCAGTCGTGTTCCGGAATTCTGAGTGTGGGGAGGTTCCGTCTGATGTCTGCAGCACCCGGGTTCTCCTAGGAGCCCTTCGAGTGTCTTCCCCAAGTCCCTCCCTGTGCGGGCTGCTGGGGAAATGCGGGGGTTGGGCTGGAAAAGCAGGTAGCATCTAGTGCCTCCCCAAGGACAAGGGAGGTAATTAGCGGAATTCCCCCTGCCAGGGAACACCTGTGAAACCAGGCAGCTGCGTGGAGGGCGGCCCGGAACCTTCCCCACACAGTCAGCCGTGTTCCGGAATTCTGACTGTGGGGAGGTTCCGTCTTATGTCTGCAGCACCCGGGATCTCCTAGGAGCCCTTCGAGAGTCTTCCCCGAGTCCATCCCAGTGCGGGCAGCAAGGGAAAGGCGGGGGTTGGGCTGGAAACTCAGGTAGCATCTAGTGCCTCCTCATGGACAAGGGAGGTAATTAGCGGACTTCCACCTGCCAGGGAACACCTGTGACACCAGGCAGCTGCGTGGAGGGTGGCCCCGTACCTCCCCCACACAGTCAGCCGTGTTCCGGAATTCTGAGTGTGGGGAGGTTCCGTCTTATGTCTGCAGCACCCGGGATCTCCTAGGAGCCCTTCGAGAGTCTTCCCCGAGTCCCTCCCTGTGCGGGCAGCCGGGGAACGGCGGGGGTTGGGCTGGAAAAGCAGGTAGCATCTAGTGCCTCCCCATGGACAAGGGAGGTAATTAGCGGACTTCCCCCTCCCAGGGAACAACTGTGACACCAGGAAGCTGCGTGGAGTGCGGCCCTAAACCTCACCCACACAGTCACACGTGTTCCGGAATTCTGAGTGTGGGGAGGTTCCGTCTTCTGTCTGCAGCACCCGGGTTCCCCTAGGAGCCTTTCGAGTGTCTTCCCCCAGTCCCTCCCTGTGCGGGCTGCCGGGGAAAGGCGGGGGTTGGGCTGGAAAAGCAGGTAGCATCTTGTGCCTCCCCATGGACAAGGGAGGTAATTAGCGGACTTCCCCCTGCCAGGGAACACCTGTGACACCAGGCAGCTGCGTGGAGGGCGGCCCCGAACCTCCCCCACACAGTCAGCCGTGTTCCGGAATTCTAAGTGTGGGGAGGTTCCGTCTTATGTCTGCAGCACCCGGGATCTCCTCGGAGCCCTTCGAGTGTCTTCCCAGATTCCCTCCCTGTGCGTTCGGCCGGGGAAAGGAGGGGGTTGTGCTGGAAACGCAGGTAGCATCTAGTGCCTCCCCATGGACAGGGGAGGTAATTAGCGGACTTCCACCTGCCAGGGAACACCTGTGACACAAGGCATCTGTGTGGAGGGCGGCCCCGAACCTCCCCCACACAGTCATCCGTGTTCCAGAATTCTGAGTGTGGGGAGGTTCTGTCTTCTGTCTGCAGAACACGGAATCTCCTAGGATCCCTTCGAGAGTCTTCCCCGAGTCCCCCCCAGTGCGGGCAGCCGGGGAAAGGCGGGTGTTTGGCTGGAAACTCAGGTAGCATCTAGTGCCTCCCCATGGACAGGGGAGGTAATTAGCGGACTTCCACCTACCAGGGAACACCTGTGGCACCAGGAAGCTGTGTGGAGGGCGGCCCTAAACCTCACCCACACAGTCACCCGTGCTCCAGAATTCTGAGTGTGGGGAGGTTCCGTCTTATGTGTGCAGCATCCGGGTTCTCCTAGGAGCCCTTCGAGTGTCTTCCCCAAGTCCCTCCCACTGCGGGCTGCCGGGGAATGGCTGGGGTTGGGCTGGAAACTCAGGTAGCATCTAGTGCCTCCACATGGACAGGGGAGATAATTAGCGGACTTCTCCCTGCCAGGGAACACCTGTGACACCAGGCAGCTGCGTGGAGGGCGGCCCCGAACCTCCCCCACACAGTCAGCCGTGTTCCGGAATTCGGAGTGTGGGGAGGTTCCGTCTTATGTCTGCAGCACCCGGGTTCACCAAGGAGCCCTTCGAATGTCTTCCCCCTATCCATCAAGTGAGGGCTGCCGGGGAATGGCGGAGGTTGGGCTGGAAAACAAGTAGCATCTTGTGCCTCCCCATGGACAAGGGAGGTAATTAGCGGACTTCCCCCTGCCAGGGAACACCTGTGACACCAGGCAGCTGCGTGGAGGTCGGCCCCGAACCTCCCCCACACAGTCAACCGTGTTCCGGAATTCTGAGTGTGGGGAGGTTCCGTCTTCTGTCTGCAGCAACCGGGATCTCCTAGGAGACCTTCGAGTGTCTTCCCAGAGTCCCTCCCTGTGCGGGCTGCCGGTGAAAGGAGGGGGTTGTGCTGGAAAGGCAGGTAGCATCTAGTGCCTCCCCATGGAGAGGTGAGGTAATTAGCGGACTTCCACCTGCCAGGGAACACCTGTGACACCAGGAAGCTGTGTGGAGGGCGGCCCTAAACCTCACCCACACAGTCACCCGTGTTCCAGAATTCTGAGTGTGGGGAGGTTCCGTCTTATGTCTGCAGCATCCGGGTTCTCCTAGGAGCCCTTCGAGTGTCTTCCCAGAGTCCCACCCTGTGCGGGCTGCCGGGGAAAGGAGGGGGTTGTGCTGGAAAAGCAGGTAGCATCTTGTGCCTCCCCATGGACAAGGGAGGTAATTAGCGGACTTCCACCTGCCAGGGAACACCTGTGACACAAGGCAGCTGCGTGGAGGGCGGCCCCGAACCTCCCCCACACAGTCATCCGTGTTCCGGAATTCTGAGTGTGGGGAGGTTCCGTCTTCTGTCTGCAGCACCCGGGATCTCCTAGGAGCCCTTCGAGAGTCTTCCCCGAGTCCCTCCCAGTGCGGGCAGCCGGGGAAAGGCGGGTGTTGGGCTGGAAACTCAGTTAGCATCTAGTGCCTCCCCATGGACAGGGGAGGTAATTAGCGGTTTCCCCCTACCAGGGAACACCTGTGACACCAGGAAGCTGTGTGGAGGGCGGCCCTAAAACTCACCCACACAGACACCTGTGTTCCAGAATTCTGAGTGTGGGGAGGTTCCGTCTTATGTCTGCAGCACCTGGGATCTCCTAGGAGCCCTTCGAGAGTCTTCCCCGAGTCCCTCCCAGTGCGGGCAGCCAGGGAAAGGCGGGGGTTGGGCTTGAAACGCAGGTAGCATCTAGTGCCTCCCCATGGACAGGGGAGGTAATTAGCGGACTTCCACCTGCCAGGGAACACCTGTGACACCAGGCAGCTGCGTGGAGGGCGGCCCCGAACCTTCCCCATACAGTCAACCGTGTTCCGGAATTCTGAGTGTGGGGAGGTTCCGTCTTATGTCTGCAGCACCCGGGATCTCCTAGGAGCCCTTCGAGAGTCTTCCCCGAGTCCCTCCCAGTGCGGGTAGCCAGGGAAATGCGAGGGTTGGGCTGGAAACGCAGGTAGCATCTAGTGCCTCCCCATGGACAGGGGAGGTAATTAGCGGACTTCCCCCTGCCAGGGAACTCCTGTGACACCAGGCAACTTCGTGGAGGGCGGCCACGAACCTCCCCCACACAGTCAGTCGTGTTCCGGAATTCTGAGTGTGGGGAGGTTCCGTCTGATGTCTGCAGCACCCGGGTTCTCCTAGGAGCCCTTCGAGTGTCTTCCCCAAGTCCCTCCCTGTGCGGGCTGCTGGGGAAATGCGGGGGTTGGGCTGGAAAAGCAGGTAGCATCTAGTGCCTCCCCAAGGACAAGGGAGGTAATTAGCGGAATTCCCCCTGCCAGGGAACACCTGTGAAACCAGGCAGCTGCGTGGAGGGCGGCCCGGAACCTTCCCCACACAGTCAGCCGTGTTCCGGAATTCTGACTGTGGGGAGGTTCCGTCTTATGTCTGCAGCACCCGGGATCTCCTAGGAGCCCTTCGAGAGTCTTCCCCGAGTCCATCCCAGTGCGGGCAGCAAGGGAAAGGCGGGGGTTGGGCTGGAAACTCAGGTAGCATCTAGTGCCTCCTCATGGACAAGGGAGGTAATTAGCGGACTTCCACCTGCCAGGGAACACCTGTGACACCAGGCAGCTGCGTGGAGGGTGGCCCCGTACCTCCCCCACACAGTCAGCCGTGTTCCGGAATTCTGAGTGTGGGGAGGTTCCGTCTTATGTCTGCAGCACCCGGGATCTCCTAGGAGCCCTTCGAGAGTCTTCCCCGAGTCCCTCCCTGTGCGGGCAGCCGGGGAACGGCGGGGGTTGGGCTGGAAAAGCAGGTAGCATCTAGTGCCTCCCCATGGACAAGGGAGGTAATTAGCGGACTTCCCCCTCCCAGGGAACAACTGTGACACCAGGAAGCTGCGTGGAGTGCGGCCCTAAACCTCACCCACACAGTCACACGTGTTCCGGAATTCTGAGTGTGGGGAGGTTCCGTCTTCTGTCTGCAGCACCCGGGTTCCCCTAGGAGCCTTTCGAGTGTCTTCCCCCAGTCCCTCCCTGTGCGGGCTGCCGGGGAAAGGCGGGGGTTGGGCTGGAAAAGCAGGTAGCATCTTGTGCCTCCCCATGGACAAGGGAGGTAATTAGCGGACTTCCCCCTGCCAGGGAACACCTGTGACACCAGGCAGCTGCGTGGAGGGCGGCCCCGAACCTCCCCCACACAGTCAGCCGTGTTCCGGAATTCTAAGTGTGGGGAGGTTCCGTCTTATGTCTGCAGCACCCGGGATCTCCTCGGAGCCCTTCGAGTGTCTTCCCAGATTCCCTCCCTGTGCGTTCGGCCGGGGAAAGGAGGGGGTTGTGCTGGAAACGCAGGTAGCATCTAGTGCCTCCCCATGGACAGGGGAGGTAATTAGCGGACTTCCACCTGCCAGGGAACACCTGTGACACAAGGCATCTGTGTGGAGGGCGGCCCCGAACCTCCCCCACACAGTCATCCGTGTTCCAGAATTCTGAGTGTGGGGAGGTTCTGTCTTCTGTCTGCAGAACACGGAATCTCCTAGGATCCCTTCGAGAGTCTTCCCCGAGTCCCCCCCAGTGCGGGCAGCCGGGGAAAGGCGGGTGTTTGGCTGGAAACTCAGGTAGCATCTAGTGCCTCCCCATGGACAGGGGAGGTAATTAGCGGACTTCCACCTACCAGGGAACACCTGTGGCACCAGGAAGCTGTGTGGAGGGCGGCCCTAAACCTCACCCACACAGTCACCCGTGCTCCAGAATTCTGAGTGTGGGGAGGTTCCGTCTTATGTGTGCAGCATCCGGGTTCTCCTAGGAGCCCTTCGAGTGTCTTCCCCAAGTCCCTCCCACTGCGGGCTGCCGGGGAATGGCTGGGGTTGGGCTGGAAACTCAGGTAGCATCTAGTGCCTCCACATGGACAGGGGAGATAATTAGCGGACTTCTCCCTGCCAGGGAACACCTGTGACACCAGGCAGCTGCGTGGAGGGCGGCCCCGAACCTCCCCCACACAGTCAGCCGTGTTCCGGAATTCGGAGTGTGGGGAGGTTCCGTCTTATGTCTGCAGCACCCGGGTTCACCAAGGAGCCCTTCGAATGTCTTCCCCCTATCCATCAAGTGAGGGCTGCCGGGGAATGGCGGAGGTTGGGCTGGAAAACAAGTAGCATCTTGTGCCTCCCCATGGACAAGGGAGGTAATTAGCGGACTTCCCCCTGCCAGGGAACACCTGTGACACCAGGCAGCTGCGTGGAGGTCGGCCCCGAACCTCCCCCACACAGTCAACCGTGTTCCGGAATTCTGAGTGTGGGGAGGTTCCGTCTTCTGTCTGCAGCAACCGGGATCTCCTAGGAGACCTTCGAGTGTCTTCCCAGAGTCCCTCCCTGTGCGGGCTGCCGGTGAAAGGAGGGGGTTGTGCTGGAAAGGCAGGTAGCATCTAGTGCCTCCCCATGGAGAGGTGAGGTAATTAGCGGACTTCCACCTGCCAGGGAACACCTGTGACACAAGGCAGCTGCGTGGAGGGCGGCCCCGAACTTCCCCCACACAGTCATCCGTGTTACTGAATTCTGAGTGTGGGGAGGTTCTGTCTTCTGTCTGCAGCACCCGGGATCTCCTAGGAGCCCTTCGAGAGTCTTCCCCGAGTCCCTCCCAGTGCGGGCAGCCGGGGAAATGCGGGGGTTGGGCTGGAAACTCAGGTAGCATCTAGTGCCTCCCCATGGACAAGGGAGGTATTTAGCGGTCTTCCCCCTACCAGGGAACACCTGTGACACCAGGAAGCTGTGTGGAGGACGGCCCTAAACCTCACTCACACAGTCACCCGTGTTCCGGAATTCTGATTGTGGGGAGGTTCCTTCTTATGTCTGCAGCACCCGGGTTCACCTAGGAGCCCTTCGAGTGTCTTCCCCCAGTCCCACACTGTGCGGGCTGCCGGGGAATGGCGGAGGTTGGGCTGGAAATGCAGGTAGCATCTTTTGCCTCCCCATGGACAAGGGAGGTAATTAGCGGACTTCCCCCTACCAGGGAACACCTGTGACACCAGGCAGCTGCGTGGAGGGCGGCCCCGAACCTCCCCCACACAGTCAACAGTGTTCCGGAATTCTGAGTGTGGGGAGGTTCCGTCTTCTGTCTGCAGAACCCGGGATCTCCTAGGAGCCCTTCGATTGTCTTCCCAGAGTCCCTCCTTGTGCGGGCTGCCGGGGAAAGGAGGGGGATGTGCTGGAAATGCAGGTAGCATCTAGTGCCTCCCCATGGACAGGGGAGGTAATTAGCGGACTTCCACCTGCCAGGGAACACCTGTGACACAAGGCAGCTGCGTGGAGGGCGGCCCCGACCCTCCCCCACACAGTCATCCGTGTTCCGGAATTCTGAGTGTGGGGAGGTTCCGTCTTCTGTCTGCAGCACCCGGGATCTCATAGGAGCCCTTCGAGAGTCTTCCCCGAGTCCCTCCCAGTGCGGGCAGCCGGGGAAAGGCAGGGGTTGGGTTGGAAACTCAGGTAGCATCTAGTGCCTCCCCATGGACAGGGGAGGTAATTAGCGGACTTCCCCCTGCCAGGGAACACCTGTGACACCAGGCAGCTGCGTGGGGGGCGGCCACAAACCTCCCCCACACAGTCAGCCGTGTTCCGGAATTCTAAGTGTGGGGAGGATCCGTCTTCTGTCTGCAGCACCCGGGTTCTCCTAGAAGCCTTTCGAGTGTCTTCCCCCTGTCCCTCCCTGTGCGGGCTGCCGGGGAAAGGCGGGGGTTGTGCTGGAAAAGCAGGTAGCATCTTGTGCCTCCCCATGGACAAGGGAGTTAATTAGCGGACTTCCCCCTGCCAGGGAACACCTGTGACACCAGGCAGCTGCGTTGAGTGCGGCCCCGAACCTCCCCCACAGAGTCAGCCGTGCTCCGGAATTCTGAGTGTGGGGAGGTTCCGTCTACTGTCTGCAGCACCCGGGATCTCCTAGGAGCCATTCGAGTGTCTTCCCCGAGTCACTCCCGGTGCGGGCAGCCGGGGAAAGGCGGGGGTTGGGCTGGAAACTCAGGTAGCATCTAGTGCCTCCCCATGGACACGGGAGGTAATTAGCGGAATTCTCCCTGCCAGGGAACACCTGTGACACCAGGCAGCTGCGTGAAGGGCGGCCCTAAACCTCACCCACACAGTCACACATGTTCCGGAATTCTGAGTGTGGGGAGGTTCCGTCTACTGTCTGCAGCACCCGGGATCTCCTAGGAGCCATTCGAGTGTCTTCCCCGAGTCACTCCCGGTGCGGGCAGCCGGGGAAAGGCGGGGGTTGGGCTAGAAATGCAGGTAGCATCTTGTGCCTCCCCATGGACAAGGGAGGTAATTAGCGGATTTCCCCCTGCCAGGGAACACCTGTGACACCAGGCAGCTGCGTGGAGTGCGGCCACGAACCTCCCCCACACAGTCAACCGTGTTCCGGAATTCTGAGTGTGGGGAGGTTCCGTCTTCTGTTTGCAGCACCCGGGATCTCCTAGGAGCCCTTCGAGTGTCTTCCTAGAGTCCCTCCCTTTGCGGGCTGCCGGGGAAAGGAGGGGGTTGTGCTGGAAATGCAGGTAGCATCTAGTGCCTTCCCATGGACAGGGGAGGTAATTAGCGGACTTCCACCTGCCAGGGAACAGCTGTGACACAAGGCAGCTGCGTGGAGGGCGGCCCCGAACCTCCCCCACACAGTCAACCGTGTTCCGGAATTCTGAGTGTGGGGAGGTTTCGTCTTATGTCTGCAGCACCCGGGTTCTCCTAGGAGCCCTTCGATTGTCTTCCCCAAGTCCCTCACTGTGCGGGCTGCTGGGGAAAGGAGGGGGTTGGGCTGGAAAAACAGGTAGCATCTAGTGCTTCCCCATGAAAAGGGGAGGTAATTAGCGGTCTTCCCCCTACCAGGGAACACCTGTGACACCAGGCAGCTGCGTGGATTGCGGCCCCGAACCTCCCCCACACAGTCAACCGTGTTCCGGAATTCTGAGTGTGGGGAGGTTCCGTCTTATGTCTGCAGCACCCGGGATCTCCTAGGAGCCCTTCGAGAGTCTTCCCCGAGTCCCTCCCAGTGCGGGTAGCCAGGGAAAGGCGGGGGTTGTGCTGGAAACGCAGGTAGCATCTAGTGCCTCCCCATGGACAGGGGAGGTAATTAGCGGACTTCCACCTGCCAGGGAACACCTGTGACACAAGGCAGCTGCGTGGAGGTCGGCCCCGAACCTCCCCCACACAGTCATCCGTGTTCCGGAATTCTGAGTGTGGGGAGGGTCCGTCTTCTGTCTACAGCACCCGGGATCTCCTAGGAGCCCTTCGAAAGTCTTCCCCGAGTCCCTCCCAGTGCGGGCAGCCGGGGAAATGCGGGGGTTGGGCTGGAAAATCAGGTAGCATCTAGTGCCTCCCCATGGACAGGGGAGGTAATTAGCGGTCTTCCCCCTACCAGGGAACACTGTGACACCAGGAAGTTGTGTGGAGGGCGGCCCTAAACCTCACCCACACAGTCACCCGTGTTCCGGAATTCTGAGTGTGGGGAGGTTCCGTCTTATGTCTGCAGCACCCGGGTTCTCCTAGGCCCCTTCGAGTGTCTTCCCCAAGTCCCTGCCTTTGCGGGCTGCTGGGGAAATGCGGGGGTTGGGCTGGAAAAGCTGGTAGCATCTAGTGCCTCTCCATGGACAGGGGAGGTAATTAGCGGTATTCCCCCTGCCAGGGAACACCTTTGACACCAGGAAACTGTGTGGAGGGCGGCCCTAAACCTCACCCACACAGTCACCCGTGTTCCGGAATTCTGAGTGTGAGGAGGTTCCGTCTTATGTCTGCAGCACCCGGGTTCTCCTGGGAGCCCTTCGAGTGTCTTCCCCAAGTCCCTCCCTGTGCGGGCTGCTGGGGAAAGGCGGGGGTTGTGCTGGAAAAGCAGGTAGCATCTAGTGCCTCCCCATGGACAAGGGAGGTAATTAGCGGACTTCCCCCTGCCAGGGAACACCTGTGACACCAGGCAGCTGCGTGGACGGCGGCCCCGTACCTTCCCCAAACAGTCAGCCGTGTTCCGGAATTCTGAGTGTGGGGAGGTTCCGTCTAATGTCTGCAGCACCCGGGATTTCCTAGGAGCCCTTCGAGATTCTTCCCCGAGTCCCTCCAGTGCGGGCATCCAGGGAAATTCGGGGGTTGGGCTGGAAACGCAGGTAGCATCTAGTGCCTCCCCATGGACATGGGAGTTAATTAGCGGACTTCCCCCTGCAAGGGAACACCTGTGACACAAGGCAGCTGCGTGGAGTGCGGTCCCGAACCTCCCCCACACAGTCAACCGTGTTCCGGAATTCTGAGTGTGGGGAGGTTCCGTCTTCTGTCTGCAGCACTCGGGATTTCCTAGGAGCCCTTCGAGTGTCTTCCCAGAGTCCCTCCCTGTGCGGGCTGCCGGGGAAAGCATGGGGTTGTGCTGGAAACGCAGGTAGCATCTAGTGCCTCCCCATGGACAGGGGAGGTAATTAGCGGACTTCCACCTGCCAGGGAACACCTGTGACAGCAGGCAGCTGCGTGGAGGGCGCCTCGGAACCTCCCCCACACAGTCAGCCGTGTTCCGGAATTCTGAGTGTGAGGAGGTTCCGTCTTATGTCTGCAGCACCCGGGTTCTCCTGGGAGCCCTTCGAGTGTCTTCCCCCAGTCCCTCCCTGTGCGGGCTGCCGGGAAAAGGCGGGGGTTGGGCTGGAAAAGCAGGTATCATCTTGTGCCTCCCCATGGACAAGGGAGGTAATTAGCGGACTTCCCCCTGACAGGGAACACCTGTGACACGAGGTAGCTGCGTGGAGGGAGCCCCCGACCTCCCCCACACAGTCAGCCGTGTTCCGGAATACTGAGGGTGGGGAGGTTCCGTCTTCTGTCTGCAGCACCCGGGATCTCCTAGGAGCCCTTCGAGTGTCTTCCCCGAATCCCTCACACTGCGGGCTGCCGGGGAAAGGCGGCGGTTGGGCTGGAAACTCAGGTAGCATCTAGTGCCTCCCCATGGACAGGGGAGGTAATTAGCGGTCTTCCCCCTACCAGGGAACACCTGTGACACCAGGCAGCTGCGTGGAGGGCGGCCCAGAACCTCCCCCACACAGTCAGCCGTGTTCCGGAATTCTGAGTGTGGGGAGGTTCCGTCTTATGTCTGCAGCACCCGGGTTCACCTAGGAGCCCTTCGAGTGTCTTCCCCCAGTCCCTCACTGTGCGGGCTGCCTGGGAATGGCGAAGGTTGGGCTGGAAAATCAGGTAGCATCTTGTGCCTCCCCATGGACAAGGGAGGTAATTAGCGGACTTCCCCCTGCCAGGGAACACCTGTGACACCAGGCAGCTGCGTGGAGTGCGGCCCCGAAACTCCCCCACACAGTCAACCGTGTTCCGGAATTCTGAGTGTGGGGAGGTTCCGTCTTCAGTCTGCAGCACCCGGGATCTCCTAGGAGCCCTTCGAGTGTCTTCCCAGGGTCCCTCCCTGTGCGGGCGGCCGGGGAAAGGAGGGGGTTGTGCTGGAAACGCAGGTAGCATCTAGTGCCTCCCCATGGACAGGGGAGGTAATTAGCGGTCTTCCCCCTACCAGGGAACACCTGTGACAACAGGAAGCTGTGTGGAGGGCGGCCCTAAACCTCACCCACACAGTCACCCGTGTTCCGGAATTCTGAGTGTGGGGAGGTTCCGTCTTATGTCTGCAGCACTCGGGTTCTCCTAGGAGCCCTTCGAGTGTCTTCCCCAAGTCCCTCCCTGTGCGGGCTGCTGGGGAAAGGCGGGGGTTGGGCTGGAAAAGCAGGTAGCATCTAGTGCCTCCCCATGGACAGAGGAGGTAATTAGCGGACTTCCCAGTATCAGGGAACACCTGTGACACCAGGCAGCTTCGTGGAGTGCGGCCCCGATCCTCCCCCACACTGTCAACATTGTTCCGGAATTCTGAGTGTGGGGAGGTTCCGTCTTCTGTCTGCAGCACCCGGGATCTCCTAGGAGCCCGTCGAGTGTCTTCCCAGAGTCCCTCCCTGTGCGGGCTGCCGGGGAAAGGAGGGGGTTGGGCTGGAAACGCAGGTAGCATCTAGTGCCTCCCCATGGACAGGGGAGGTAAATAGCGGACTTCCACCTGCCAGGGAACACCTGTGACACCAGGCAGCTGCGTGGAGGGCGGCCCCGAACCTCCCCCACACAGTCAGCCGTGTTCCGGAATTCTGAGTGTGGGGAGGTTCCGTCTTATGTCTGCAGCACCCGGGATCTCCTAGGAGCCCTTCGAGAGTCTTCCCCGAGTCCCTCCCAGTGCGGGCAGCCGGGGAACGACGGGGGTTTGGCTGGAAAAGCAGGTAGCATCTAGTGCCTCCCCATGGACAAGGGAGGTAATTAGCGGACTTCCCCCTGCTAGGGAAAAACTGTGACACCAGGAAGCTTTGTGGAGGGCGGCCCTAAACCTACCCACACAGTCACCCGTGTTACGGAATTCTGAGTGTGGGGAGGTTCCGTCTTATGTCTGCAGCACCCGGGTTCTCCTAGGAGCCCTTTGAGTGTCTTCCCCAAGTCCCTCCCTGTGCGGGCTGCTGGGGAAAGGCGGGGGTTGGGCTGGAAAAGCAGGTAGCATCTAGTTCCTCCCCATGGACAGGGGAGGTAATTAGCGGACTTCCCCATACCAGGGAACACCTGTGACACCAGGAAGCTGCGTGGAGCGCGACCCCGAAACTCCCCCACACAGTCACCCGTGTCCCGGAATTCTGAGTGTGGGGAGGTTCCGTCTTCTGTCTGCAGAAACCGGGATCTCCTAGGAGCCCTTCGAGAGTCTTCCCCGAGTCCCTCCCAGTGCGGGCAGCCGGGGAACGGCGGGGGTTTGGCTGGAAAAGCTGGTAGCATCTAGTGCCTCCCCATGGACAAGGGAGGTAATTAGCGGACTTCCCCCTGCAAGGGAAAAACTGTGACACCAGGAAGCTTCGTGGAGTGCGGCCCTAAACCTCACCCACACAGTCACACGTGTTCCGGAATTTTGAGTCTGGGGAGGTTCCGTCTTCTGTCTGCAGCACCCGGGTTCTCCTAGGAGCCTTTCGAGTGTCTTCCCCCAGTCCCTCCCTGTGCGGGTTGCCGGGGAAAGGCGGGTGATGGGCTGGAAAAGCAGGTAGCATCTTGTGCCTCCCCATGGACAAGGGAGGTAATTAGCGGACTTCCCCCTGCCAGGGAACACCTGTGACACCAGGCAGCTACGTGGAGGGCGGCCCCGAACCTCCCCCACACAGTCATCCGTGTTCCGGAATTCTGAGTGTGGGGAGTTTCCGTCTTCTGTCTGCAGCACCCGGGATCTCCTAGGAGCCCTTCGAGAGTCTTCCCCGAGTCCCTCCCAGTGCGGGCAGCCGGGAAAAGGCGGGGGTTGGGCTGGAAACTCAGGTAGCATCTAGTGCCTCCCCATGGACAGGGGAGGTAATTAGCGGTCCTCCCCCTACCAGTTAACACCTGTGACACCAGGAATCTGTGTGGAGGGCGGTCCTAAACCTCACCCACACAGTCACCCATGTTCCGGAATTCTGATTGTGGGGAGGTTCCGTCTTATGTCTGCAGCACCCGGGTTCTCCTAGGAGCCCTTCAAGTGTCTTCCCCAAGTCCCTCCCTGTGCGGGCTGCTGGGGAAAGGCGGGGGTTGTGCTGGAAAAGCAGGTAGCATCTAGTGCCTCCCCATGGACAAGGGAGGTAATTAGCGGACTTCCCCCTGCCAGGGAACACCTGTGACAACAGGCAGGTGCGTGGAGGGCTGCCCCGAACCTTCCCCACACAGTCAGCCGTGTTCCGGAATTCTGAGTGTGGGGAGGTTCCATCTTATGTCTGCAGCACCCGGGATCTCCTAGGAGCCCTTCGAGAGTCTTCCCCGAGTCCCTCCCAGTGCAGGCAGCCAGGGAAAGGCTGGGGTTGGGCTGGAAAATCAGGTAGCATCTTGTGCCTCCCCATGGACAAGGGAGGTAATTAGCGGACTTCCCCCTGCCAGGGATCACCTGTGACACCAGGCAGCTGCGTGGAGTGTGGCCCCGAACCTCCCCCACACAGACAACCGTGTTCCGGAATTCTGAGTGTGGGGAGGTTCCGTCTTCTGTCTGCAGCACCCGGGATCTCCTAGGAGCCCTTCGAGTGTCTTCCCAGAGTCCCTCCCTGTGCGGGCTGCCGGGGAAAGGGGGGGGTTGTGCTGGAACCGCAGGTAGAATCTAGTGCCTCCCCATGGACAGGGGAGGTAATTAGCGGACTTCCACCTGCCAGGGAACACCTGTGACACAAGGCAGCTGCGTGGAGGGCGGCCCCGAACCTCACCCACACAGTCATCCGTGTTCCGGAATTCTGAGTGTGGGGAGGTTCCGTCTTCTGTCTGCAGCACCCGGGATCTCCTAGGAGCCCTTCGAGAGTCTTCCCCGAGTCACTCCCAGTGCGGGCAGCCGGGGAAAGGCGGGGGTTGGGCTGGAAATTCAGGTAGCATCTAGTGACTCCCCATGGACAGGGGAGGTAATTAGCGGTCTTCCCCCTACCAGGGAACACCTGTGACACCAGGAAGATGTGTGGAGGGCGGCCCTAAACCTCACCCACACAGTCACCCGTGTTCCTGAATTCTGAGTGTGGGGAGGTTCGGTCTTATGTCTGCAGCACCCGGGTTCTCCTAGGAGCCCTTCGAGTGTCTTCCCCAAGTCCCTCCCTGTGCGGGCTGCTGGGGAAAGGAGGGGGTTTGGCTGGAAAAGCAGGTAGCATCTAGTGCCTCCCCATGGACAGGGGAGGTAATTAGCGGTCTTCCCCCTACCAGGGAACACCTGTGACACCAGGCAGCTGCGTGGAGGGCGGCCCCGAACCTCCCCCACACAGTCAGCCGTGTTCCGGTATTCTGAGTGTGGGGAGGTTCCGTCTTATGTCTGCAGCACCCGGGTTCACCTAGGAGCCCTTCGAGTGTCTTCCCCCAGTCCCTCACTGTGCGGGCTGCCTGGGAATGGCGAAGGTTGGGCTGGAAAAGCAGGTAGCATCTTGTGCCTCCCCATGGACAAGGGAGGTAATTAGCGGACTTCCCCCTGCCAGGGAACACCTGTGACACCAGGCAGCTGCGTGGAGTGCGGCCCCGAAACTCCCCCACACAGTCAACCGTGTTCCGGAATTCTGAGTGTGGGGAGGTTCCGTCTTCTGTCTGCAGCACCCGGGATCTCCTAGGAGCCCTTCGAGTGTCTTCCCAGAGTCCCTCCCTGTGCGGGCGGCCGGGGAAAGGAGGGGGTTGTGCTGGAAACGCAGGTAGCATCTAGTGCCTCCCCATGGACAGGGGAGGTAATTAGCGGTCTTCCCCCTACCAGGGAACACCTGTGACAACAGGAAGCTGTGTGGAGGGCGGCCCTAAACCTCACCCACACACTCACCCGTGTTCCGGAATTCTGAGTGTGGGGAGGTTCCGTCTTATGTTTGCAGCACCCGGGTTCTCCTAGGAGCCCTTCGAGTGTCTTCCCCAAGTCCCTCCCTGTGCGGGCTGCTGGGGAAAGGTGGGGGTTGGGCTGGAAAAGCAGGTAGCATCTAGTGCCTCCCCATGGACAGAGGAGGTAATTAGCGGACTTCCCCGTACCAGGGAACAGCTGTGACACCAGGCAGCTTCGTGGAGTGCGGCAACGATCCTCCCCCACACTGTCAACATTGTTCCGGAATTCTGAGTGTGGGGAGGTTCCGTCTTCTGTCTGCAGCACCCGGGATCTCCTAGGAGCCCGTCGAGTGTCTTCCCAGAGTCCCTCCCTGTGCGGGCTGCCGGGGAAAGGAGGGGGTTGTGCTGGAAACGCAGGTAGCATCTAGTGCCTCCCCATGGACAGGGGAGGTAAATAGCGGACTTCCACCTGCCAGGGAACACCTGTGACACCAGGCAGCTGCGTGGAGGTCGGCCCCGAACCTCCCCCACACAGTCAGCCGTGTTCCGGAATTCTGAGTGTGGGGAGGTTCCGTCTTATGTCTGCAGCACCCGGGATCTCCTAGGAGCCCTTCGAGAGTCTTCCCCGAGTCCCTCCCAGTGCGGGCAGCCGGGGAACGGCGGGGGTTTGGCTGGAAAAGCAGGTAGCATCTAGTGCCTCCCCATGGACAAGGGAGGTAATTAGCGGACTTCCCCCTGCAAGGGAAAAACTGTGACACCAGGAAGCTGCTTGGAGTGCAGCCCTAAACCTCACCCACACAGTCACACGTGTTCCGGAATTCTGAGTGTGGGGAGGTTCCGTCTTCTGTCTGCAGCACCCGGGTTCTCCTAGGAGCCTTTCGAGTGACTTCCCCCAGTCCCTATCTGTGTGGGCTGCCTGGGAAAGGTGGGGGATGGGCTGGAAAAGCAGGTAGCATCTTGTGCCTCCCCATGGACAAGTGAGGTAATTAGCGGACTTCCCCCTGCCAGGGAACACCTGTGACACCAGGCAGCTGCGTGGAGGGCGGCCCCGAACCTCCCCCACACAGTCATCCGTGTTCCGGAATTCTGAGTGTGGGGAGGTTCCGTCTTCTGTCTGCAGCACCCGGGATCTCCTAGGAGCCCTTCGAAAGTCTTCCCCGAGTCAATCCCGGTGCGGGCAGCCGGGGAAAGGCGGGGGTTGGGCTGGAAACTCAGGTAGCATCTAGTGCCTCCCCATGGACAGGGGAGGTAATTAGCGGTCTTCCCCCTATCAGGGAACTCCTGTGACACCAGGAAGCTGTGTGGAGGGCGGCCCTAAACCTCACCCACACAGTCACCCGTGTTCCAGAATTCTGAGTGTGGGGAGGTTCCGTCTTATGTCTGCAGCACCCGGGTTCTCCTAGGAGCCCTTCGAGTGTCTTCCCCAAGTCCCTCCCTGTGCGGGCTGCTGGGGAAAGGAGGGGGTTGGGCTGGAAAAGCAGATAGCATCTAGTGCCTCCCCATGGACAAGGGAGGTAATTAGCGGACTTCCCCCTGCAAGGGAAAAACTGTGACACCAGGAAGCTGCTTGGAGTGCGGCCCTAAACCTCACCCACACAGTCACACGTGTTCCGGAATTCTGAGTGTGGGGAGGTTACGTCTTCGGTCTGCAGCACCCGGGTTCTCCTAGGAGCCTTTCGAGTGTCTTCCCCCAGTCCCTCCCTGTGTGTGCTGCCGGGAAAAGGCGGGGGATGTGCTGGAAAAGCAGGTAGCATCTTGTGCCACCCCATGGACAAGGGAGGTAATTAGCGGACTTCCCCCTGCCAGGGAACACCTGTGACACCAGGAAGCTGTGTGGAGGGCGGCCCTAAACCTCACCCACACAGTCACCCGTGTTCCGGAATTCTGAGTGTGGGGAGGTTCAGTCATATGTCTGCAGCACCCGGGTTCTCCTAGGAGCCCTTCGAGTGTCTTCCCCAAGTCCCTCCCTGTGCGGGCTGCTGGCTAAAGGAGGGGGTTGGGCTGGAAAAGCAGGTAGCATCTAGTGCCTCCCCATGGACAGGGGAGGTAATTAGCGTCTTCCCCCTACCAGGGAACACCTGTGACACCAGGAAGCTTTGTGGAGGGCGGCCCTAAACCTCACCGACACAGTCACCCGTGTTCCGGAATTCTGAGTGTGGGGAGGTTCCGTCTTATGTCTGCAGCACCCGGGATCTCCTAGGAGCCCTTCGAGTGTCTTCCCCGAATCCCTCTCACTGCGGGCTGCAGGGGAAAGGCAGGGTTTGTGCTGGAAACTCAGGTAGCATCTAGTGCCTCTCCATGGACAGGGGAGGTAATTAGCGGACTTCCCCCTGCCAGGGAACACCTGTGACACCAGGCAGCTGCGTGGAGGGCGGCCCCGAACCTCCCCCACACAGTCAGCCGTGTTCCGGAATTCTGATTTTGGGGAGGTTCCATCTTATGTCTGCAGAACCCGGGTTCACCTAGGAGCCCTTCGAGTGTCTTCCCCCAGTCCCTCACTGTGCGGGCTGCCGGGGAATGGCGGAGGTTGGGCTGGAAAAGCAGGTAGCATCTTGTGCCTCCCCATGGACAAGGGAGGTAATTAGCGGACTTCCCCCTGCCAGGGATCACCTGTGACACCAGGCAGCTGCGTGGAGTGTGGCCCCGAACCTCCCCCACACAGACAACCGTGTTCCGGAATTCTGAGTGTGGGGAGGTTCCGTCTTCTGTCTGCAGCACCCGGGATCTCCTAGGAGCCCTTCGAGTGTCTTCCCAGAGTCCCTCCCTGTGCGGGCTGCCGGGGAAAGGGGGGGGTTGTGCTGGAACCGCAGGTAGAATCTAGTGCCTCCCCATGGACAGGGGAGGTAATTAGCGGACTTCCACCTGCCAGGGAACACCTGTGACACAAGGCAGCTGCGTGGAGGGCGGCCCCGAACCTCACCCACACAGTCATCCGTGTTCCGGAATTCTGAGTGTGGGGAGGTTCCGTCTTCTGTCTGCAGCACCCGGGATCTCCTAGGAGCCCTTCGAGAGTCTTCCCCGAGTCACTCCCAGTGCGGGCAGCCGGGGAAAGGCGGGGGTTGGGCTGGAAATTCAGGTAGCATCTAGTGCTTCCCCATGGACAGGGGAGGTAATTAGCGGTCTTCCCCCTACCAGGGAACACCTGTGACACCAGGAAGCTGTGTGGAGTGCGGCCCTAAACCTCACCCACACAGTCACCCGTGTTCCTGAATTCTGAGTGTGGGGAGGTTCCGTCTTATGTCTGCAGCACCCGGGTTCTCCTAGGAGCCCTTCGAGTGTCTTCACCAAGTTCCTCCCTGTGCGGGCTGCTGGGGAAAGGAGGGGGTTTGGCTGGAAAAGCAGGTAGCATCTAGTGCCTCCCCATGGACAGGGGAGGTAATTAGCGGTCTTCCCCCTACCAGGGAACACCTGTGACACCAGGCAGCTGCGTGGAGGGCGGCCCCGAACCTCCCCCACACAGTCAGCCGTGTTCCGGAATTCTGAGTGTGGGGAGGTTCCGTCTTATGTCTGCAGCACCCGGGTTCACCTAGGAGCCCTTCGAGTGTCTTCCCCCAGTCCCTCACTGTGCGGGCTGCCTGGGAATGGCGAAGGTTGGGCTGGAAAAGCAGGTAGCATCTTGTGCCTCCCCATGGACAAGGGAGGTAATTAGCGGACTTCCCCCTGCCAGGGAAAACCTGTGACACCAGGCAGCTGCGTGGAGTGCGGCCCCGAAACTCCCCCACACAGTCAACCGTGTTCCGGAATTCTGAGTGTGGGGAGGTTCCGTCTTCAGTCTGCAGCACCTGGGATCTCCTAGGAGCCCTTCGAGTGTCTTCCCAGGGTCCCTCCCTGTGCGGGCGGCCGGGGAAAGGAGGGGGTTGTGTTGGAAACGCAGGTAGCATCTAGTGCCTCCCCATGGACAGGGGAGGTAATTAGCGGTCTTCCCCCTACCAGGGAACACCTGTGACAACAGGAAGCTGTGTGGAGGGCGGCCCTAAACCTCACCCACACAGTCACCCGTGTTCCGGAATTCTGAGTGTGGGGAGGTTCCGTCTTATGTCTGCAGCACTCGGGTTCTCCTAGGAGCCCTTCGAGTGTCTTCCCCAAGTCCCTCCCTGTGCGGGCTGCTGGGGAAAGGCGGGGGTTGGGCTGGAAAAGCAGGTAGCATCTAGTGCCTCCCCATGGACAGAGGAGGTAATTAGCGGACTTCCCAGAATCAGGGAACACCTGTGACACCAGGAAGCTTCGTGGAGTGCGGCCCCGATCCTCCCCCACACTGTCAACATTGTTCCGGAATTCTGAGTGTGGGGAGGTTCCGTCTTCTGTCTGCAGCACCCGGGATCTCCTAGGAGCCCGTCGAGTGTCTTCCCAGAGTCCCTCCCTGTGCGGGCTGCCAGGGAAAGGAGGGGGTTGGGCTGGAAACGCAGGTAGCATCTAGTGCATCCCCATGGACAGGGGAGGTAAATAGCGGACTTCCACCTGCCAGGGAACACCTGTGACACCAGGCAGCTGCGTGGAGGGCGGCCCCGAACCTCCCCCACACAGTCAGCCGTGTTCCGGAATTCTGAGTGTGGGGAGGTTCCGTCTTATGTCTGCAGCACCCGGGATCTCCTAGGAGCCCTTCGAGAGTCTTCCCCGAGTCCCTCCCAGTGCGGGCAGCCGGGGAACGACGAGGGTTTGGCTGGAAAAGCAGGTAGCATCTAGTGCCTCCCCATGGACAAGGGAGGTAATTAGCGGACTTCCCCCTGCAAGGGAAAAACTGTGACACCAGGAAGCTTTGTGGAGGGCGGCCCTAAACCTACCCACACAGTCACCCGTGTTCCGGAATTCTGAGTGTGGGGAGGTTCCGTCTTATGTCTGCAGCACCCGGGTTCTCCTAGGAGCCCTTTGAGTGTCTTCCCCAAGTCCCTCCCTGTGCGGGCTGCTGGGGAAAGGCGGGGGTTGGGCTGGAAAAGCAGGTAGCATCTAGTTCCTCCCCATGGACAGGGGAGGTAATTAGCGGACTTCCCCATACCAGGGAACACCTGTGACACCAGGAAGCTGCGTGGAGGGCGGCCCCGAAACTCCCCCACACAGTCACCCGTGTTCCGGAATTCTGAGTGTGGGGAGGTTCCGTCTTCTGTCTGCAGAAACCGGGATCTCCTAGGAGCCCTTCGAGAGTCTTCCCCGAGTCCCTCCCAGTGCGGGCACCCGGGGAACGGCGGGGGTTTGGCTGGAAAAGCAGGTAGCATCTAGTGCCTCCCCATGGACAAGGGAGGTAATTAGCGGACTTCCCCCTGCAAGGGAAAAACTGTGACACCAGGAAGCTTCGTGGAGTGCGGCCCTAAACCTCACCCACACAGTCACACGTGTTCCGGAATTTTGAGTCTGGGGAGGTTCCGTCTTCTGTCTGCAGCACCCGGGTTCTCCTAGGAGCCTTTCGAGTGTCTTCCCCCAGTCCCTCCCTGTGCGGGCTGCCGGGGAAAGGTGGGGGATGGGCTGGAAAAGCAGGTAGCATCTTGTGCCTCCCCATGGACAAGGGAGGTAATTAGCGGACTTCCCCCTGCCAGGGAACACCTGTGACACCAGGCAGCTACGTGGAGGGCGGCCCCGAACCTCCCCCACTCAGTCATCCGTGTTCCGGAATTCTGAGTGTGGGGAGTTTCCGTCTTCTGTCTGCAGCACCCGGGATCTCCTAGGAGCCCTTCGAGAGTCTTCCCCGAGTCCCTCCCAGTGCGGGCAGCCGGGAAAAGGCGGGGGTTGGGCTGGAAACTCAGGTAGCATCTAGTGCCTCCCCATGGACAGGGGAGGTAATTAGCGGTCCTCCCCCTACCAGTTAACACCTGTGACACCAGGAAGCTGTGTGGAGGGCGGTCCTAAACCTCACCCACACAGTCACCCATGTTCCGGAATTCTGATTGTGGGGAGGTTCCGTCTTATGTCTGCAGCACCCGGGTTCTCCTAGGAGCCCTTCAATTGTCTTCCCCAAGTCCCTCCCTGTGCGGGCTGCTGGGGAAAGGCGGGGGTTGTGCTGGAAAAGCAGGTAGCATCTAGTGCCTCCCCATGGACAAGGGAGGTAATTAGCGGACTTCCCCCTGCCAGGGAACACCTGTGACAACAGGCAGGTGCGTGGAGGGCTGCCCCGAACCTTCCCCACACAGTCAGCCGTGTTCCGGAATTCTGAGTGTGGGGAGGTTCCATCTTATGTCTGCAGCACCCGGGATCTCCTAGGAGCCCTTCGAGAGTCTTCCCCGAGTCCCTCCCAGTGCAGGCAGCCAGGGAAAGGCGGGGGTTGGGCTGGAAAAGCAGGTAGCATCTTGTGCCTCCCCATGGACAAGGGAGGTAATTAGCGGACTTCCCCCTGCCAGGGATCACCTGTGACACCAGGCAGCTGCGTGGAGTGTGGCCCCGAACCTCCCCCACACAGACAACCGTGTTCCGGAATTCTGAGTGTGGGGAGGTTCCGTCTTCTGTCTGCAGCACCCGGGATCTCCTAGGAGCCCTTCGAGTGTCTTCCCAGAGTCCCTCCCTGTGCGGGCTGCCGGGGAAAGGGGGGGGTTGTGCTGGAACCGCAGGTAGAATCTAGTGCCTCCCCATGGACAGGGGAGGTAATTAGCGGACTTCCACCTGCCAGGGAAAACCTGTGACACAAGGCAGCTGCGTGGAGGGCGGCCCCGAACCTCACCCACACAGTCATCCGTGTTCCGGAATTCTGAGTGTGGGGAGGTTCCGTCTTCTGTCTGCAGCACCCGGGATCTCCTAGGAGCCCTTCGAGAGTCTTCCCCGAGTCACTCCCAGTGCGGGCAGCCGGGGAAAGGCGGGGGTTGGGCTGGAAATTCAGGTAGCATCTAGTGACTCCCCATGGACAGGGGAGGTAATTAGCGGTCTTCCCCCTACCAGGGAACACCTGTGACACCAGGAAGCTGTGTGGAGGGCGGCCCTAAACCTCACCCACACAGTCACCCGTGTTCCTGAATTCTGAGTGTGGGGAGGTTCCGTCTTATGTCTGCAGCACCCGGGTTCTCCTAGGAGCCCTTCGAGTGTCTTCCCCAAGTCCCTCCCTGTGCGGGCTGCTGGGGAAAGGAGGGGGTTTGGCTGGAAAAGCAGGTAGCATCTAGTACCTCCCCATGGACAGGGGAGGTAATTAGCGGTCTTCCCCCTACCAGGGAACACCTGTGACACCAGGCAGCTGCGTGGAGGGCGGCCCCGAACCTCCCCCACACAGTCAGCCGTGTTCCGGAATTTTGAGTGTGGGGAGGTTTCGTCTTATGTCTGCAGCACCCGGGTTCACCTAGGAGCCCTTCGAGTGTCTTCCCCCAGTCCCTCACTGTGCGGGCTGCCTGGGAATGGCGAAGGTTGGGCTGGAAAAGCAGGTAGCATCTTGTGCCTCCCCATGGACAAGGGAGGTAATTAGCGGACTTCCCCCTGCCAGGGAACACCTGTGACACCAGGCAGCTGCGTGGAGTGCGGCCCCGAAACTCCCTCACACAGTCAACCGTGTTCCGGAATTCTGAGTGTGGGGAGGTTCCGTCTTCTGTCTGCAGCACCCGGGATCTCCTAGGAGCCCTTCGAGTGTCTTCCCAGGGTCCCTCCCTGTGCGGGCGGCCGGGGAAAGGAGGGGGTTGTGCTGGAAACGCAGGTAGCATCTAGTGCCTCCCCATGGACAGGGGAGGTAATTAGCGGTCTTCCCCCTACCAGGGAACACCTGTGACAACAGAAAGATGTGTGGAGGGCGGCCCTAAACCTCACCCACACAGTCACCCGTGTTCCGGAATTCTGAGTGTGGGGAGGTTCCGTCTTATGTCTGCAGCACTCGGGTTCTCCTAGGAGCCCTTCGAGTGTCTTCCCCAAGTCCCTCCCTGTGCGGGCTGCTGGGGAAAGGCGGGGGTTGGGCTGGAAAAGCAGGTAGAATCTAGTGCCTCCCCATGGACATGGGAGGTAAATAGCGGACTTCCACCTGCCAGGGAACACCTGTGACACCAGGCAGCTGCGTGGAGGGCGGCCCCGAACCTCCCCCACACAGTCAGCCGTGTTCCGGAATTCTGAGTGTGGGGAGGTTCCGTCTTATGTCTGCAGCACCCGGGATCTCCTAGGAGCCCTTCGAGAGTCTTCCCCGAGTCCCTCCCAGTGCGGGCAGCCGGGGAACGGCGGGGGTTTGGCTGGAAAAGCAGGTAGCATCTAGTGCCTCCCCATGGACAAGGGAGGTAATTAGCGGACTTCCCCCTGCAAGGGAAAAACTGTGACACCAGGAAGCTTTGTGGAGGGCGGCCCTAAACCTACCCACACAGTCACCCGTGTTCCGGAATTCTGAGGGTGGGGAGGTTCCGTCTTATGTCTGCAGCACCCGGGTTCTCCTAGGAGCCCTTTGAGTGTCTTCCCCAAGTCCCTCCCTGTGCGGGCTGCTGGGGAAAGGCGGGGGTTGGGCTGGAAAAGCAGGTAGCATCTAGTTCCTCCCCATGGACAGGGGAGGTAATTAGCGGACTTCCCCCTACCAGGGAACACCTGTGACACCAGGCAGCTGCGTGGAGGGCGGCCCCGAACCTCCCCCACACAGTCAGCCTTGTTCCGGAATTCTGAGTGTGGGGAGGTTTCGTCTTATGTCTGCAGCACCCGGGTTCACCTAGGAGCCCTTCGAGTGTCTTCCCCCAGTCCCTCACTGTGCGGGCTGCCTGGGAATGGCGAAGGTTGGGCTGGAAAAGCAGGTAGCATCTTGTGCCTCCCCATGGACAAGGGAGGTAATTAGCGGACTTCCCCCTGCCAGGGAACACCTGTGACACCAGGCAGCTGCGTGGAGTGCGGCCCCGAAACTCCCTCACACAGTCAACCGTGTTCCGGAATTCTGAGTGTGGGGAGGTTCCGTCTTCTGTCTGCAGCACCCGGGATCTCCTAGGAGCCCTTCGAGTGTCTTCCCAGGGTCCCTCCCTGTGCGGGCGGCCGGGGAAAGGAGGGGGTTGTGCTGGAAACGCAGGTAGCATCTAGTGCCTCCCCATGGACAGGGGAGGTAATTAGCGGTCTTCCCCCTACCAGGGAACACCTGTGACAACAGAAAGCTGTGTGGAGGGCGGCCCTAAACCTCACCCACACAGTCACCCGTGTTCCGGAATTCTGAGTGTGGGGAGGTTCCGTCTTATGTCTGCAGCACTCGGGTTCTCCTAGGAGCCCTTCGAGTGTCTTCCCCAAGTCCCTCCCTGTGCGGGCTGCTGGGGAAAGGCGGGGGTTGGGCTGGAAAAGCAGGTAGAATCTAGTGCCTCCCCATGGACATGGGAGGTAAATAGCGGACTTCCACCTGCCAGGGAACACCTGTGACACCAGGCAGCTGCGTGGAGGGCGGCCCCGAACCTCCCCCACACAGTCAGCCGTGTTCCGGAATTCTGAGTGTGGGGAGGTTCCGTCTTATGTCTGCAGCACCCGTGATCTCCTAGGAGCCCTTCGAGAGTCTTCCCCGAGTCCCTCCCAGTGCGGGCAGCCGGGGAACGGCGGGGGTTTGGCTGGAAAAGCAGGTAGCATCTAGTGCCTCCCCATGGACAAGGGAGGTAATTAGCGGACTTCCCCCTGCAAGGGAAAAACTGTGACACCAGGAAGCTTTGTGGAGGGCGGCCCTAAACCTACCCACACAGTCACCCGTGTTCCGGATTTCTGAGGGTGGGGAGGTTCCGTCTTATGTCTGCAGCACCCGGGTTCTCCTAGGAGCCCTTTGAGTGTCTTCCCCAAGTCCCTCCCTGTGCGGGTTGCTGGGGAAAGGCGGGGGTTGGGCTGGAAAAGCAGGTAGCATCTAGTGCCTCCCCATGGACAGGGGAGGTAATTAGCGGACTTCCCCATACCAGGGAACACCTGTGACACCAGGAAGCTGCGTGGAGGGCGGCCCCGAAACTCCCCCACACAGTCAGCCGTGTTCCGGAATTCTGAGTGTGGGGAGGTTCCGTCTTATGTCTGCAGCACCCGGGATTTCCTAGGAGCCCTTCGAGATTCTTCCCCGAGTCCCTCCAGTGCGGGCATCCAGGGAAATTCGGGGGTTGGGCTGGAAACGCAGGTAGAATCTAGTGCCTCCCCATGGACATGGGAGTTAATTAGTGGACTTCCCCCTGCAAGGGAACACCTGTGACACAAGGCAGCTGCGTGGAGTGCGGTCCCGAACCTCCCCCACACAGTCAACCGTGTTCCGGAATTCTGAGTGTGGGGAGGTTCCGTCTTCTGTCTGCAGCACTCGGGATTTCCTAGGAGCCCTTCGAGTGTCTTCCCAGAGTCCCTCCCTGTGCGGGCTGCCGGGGAAAGCATGGGGTTGTGCTGGAAACGCAGGTAGCATCTAGTGCCTCCCCATGGACAGGGGAGGTAATTAGCGGACTTCCACCTGCCAGGGAACACCTGTGACAGCAGGCAGCTGCGTGGAGGGCGCCTCGGAACCTCCCCCACACAGTCAGCCGTGTTCCGGAATTCTGAGTGTGTGGAGGTTCCGTCTTATGTCTGCAGAACCCGGGATCTCCTAGGAGCCCTTCGAGAGTCTTCCCCGAGTCCCTCCCAGTGCGGGTAGCCAGGGAAAGGCGGGGGTTGGGCAGGAAACGCAGGTAGCATCTATTGCCTCCCCATGGACAGGGGAGGTAATTAGCGGACTTCCCCCTGCCAGGGAACAACTGTGACACCAGGCAGCTGCGTGGAGTGCGGCCCTAAACCTCACCCACACAGTCACACATGTTCCGGAATTCTGAGTGTGGGGAGGTTCCGTCTTCTGTCTGCAGCACCCGGGTTCTCCTAGGAGCCTTTCGAGTGTCTTCCCCCAGTCCCTCCCTGTGCGGGCTGCCGGGAAATGGCGGGGGTTGGGCTGGAAAAGCAGGTATCATCTTGTGCCTCCCCATGGACAAGGGAGGTAATTAGCGGACTTCCCCCTGCCAGGGAACACCTGTGACACGAGGTAGCTGCGTGGAGGGAGCCCCCGACCTCCCCCACACAGTCAGCCGTGTTCCGGAATACTGAGGGTGGGGAGGTTCCGTCTTATGTCTGCAGCACCCGGGATCTCCTAGGAGCCCTTCGAGTGTCTTCCCCGAATCCCTCACACTGCGGGCTGCCGGGGAAAGGCGGCGGTTGGGCTGGAAACTCAGGTAGCATCTAGTGCCTCCCCATGGACAGGGGAGGTAATTAGCGGACTTCTCCCTGCCAGGGAACACCTGTGACACCAGGCAGCTGCGTGGAGGGCGGCCCCGAACCTCCCCCACACAGTCAGCCGTGTTCCGGAATTCTGAGTGTGGGGAGGTTCCGTCTTATGTCTGCAGCACCCGGGTTCACCTAGGAGCCCTTCGAGTGTCTTCCCCCAGTCCCTCACTTTGCGGGCTGCCGGGGAATGGCGAAGGTTGGGCTGGAAAAGCAGGTAGCATCTTGTGCCTCCCCATGGACAAGGGAGGTAATTAGCGGACTTTCCCCTGCCAGGGAACACCTGTGACACCAGGCAGCTGCGTGGAGGGCGGCTCCGAACCTCCCCCACACAGTCAACCGTGTTCCGGAATTCTGAGTGTGGGGAGGTTCCATCTTCTGTCTGCAGCACCCGGGGTCTCCTAGGAGCCCTTCGAGTGTCTTCCCAGAGTCCCTCACTGTGCGGGCTGCCGGGGAAAGGAGGGGGTTGTGCTGGAAACGCAGGTAGCATCTAGTGCCTCCCCATGGACAGGGGAGGTAATTAGCGGACTTCCACCTGCCAGGGAACACCTGTGACACAAGGCAGCTGCGTGGAGGTCGGCCCCGAACCTCCCCCACACAGTCATTCGTGTTCCGGAATTCTGAGTGTGGGGAGGGTCCGTCTTCTGTCTACAGCACCCGGGATCCCCTAGGAGCCCTTCGATAGTCTTCCCCGAGTCCCTCCCAGTGCGGGCAGCCGGGGAAAGGTGGGGGGGGCTGGAAAATCAGGTAGCATCTAGTGCCTAACCATGGACAGGGGAGGTAATTAGTGGTCTTCCCCCTACCAGGGAACACCTGTGACACCAGGAAGCTGTGTGGAGGGCGGCCCTAAACCTCACCCACACAGTCACCCGTGTTCCGGAATTCTGAGTGTGGGGAGGTTCCGTCTTCTGTCTGCAGCACCCGGGTTCTCCTAGGAGAATTTCGAGTGTCTTCCCCCAGTCCCTCCCTGTGCGGGCTGCCGGGAAAAGGCGGGGGTTGGGCTGGAAAAGCAGGTATCATCTTGTGCCTCCCCATGGACAAGGGAGGTAATTAGCGGACTTCCCCCTGCCAGCGAACACCTGTGACACCAGGTAGCTGCGTGGAGGGAGCCCCCGACCTCCCCCACACAGTCAGCCGTGTTCCGGAATACTGAGGGTGGGGAGGTTCCGTCTTATGTCTGCAGCACCCGGGATCTCCTAGGAGCCCTTCGAGTGTCTTCCCCGAATCCCTCACACTGCGGGCGGCCGGGGAAAGGCGGTGGTTGGGCTGGAAACTCAGGTAGCATCTAGTGCCTCCCCATGGACAGGGGAGGTAATTAGCGGACTTCCCCCTGCCAGGGAACACCTGTGACACCAGGCAGCTTCGTGGAGTGCGGCCCCGAACCTCCCCCACACAGTCAACCGTGTTCCGGAATTCTGAGTGTGGGGAGGTTCCGTCTTATGTCTGCAGCACCCGGGATCTCCTAGGAGCCCTTCGAGTGTCTTCCCAGAGTCCCTCCCTGTGCGGGCTGCCTGGGAAAGGAGGGGTTTGTGCTGGAAACGCAGGTAGCATCTAGTGCCTCCCCATGGACATGGGAGGTAATTAGCGGACTTTCCCCTGCCAGGGAACACCTGTGACACCAGGCAGCTGCGTGGAGGGCGGCCCAGAACCTCCCCCACACAGTCAACCGTGTTCCGGAATTCTGAGTTTGGGGAGGTTCCGTCTTCTGTCTGCAGCACCCGGGATCTCCTAGGAGCACTTCTAGTGTCTTCCCAGAATCCCTCACGGTGCGGGCAGCCTGGGAAAGGCGGGGGTTGGGCTGGAAACTCAGGTAGCATCTAGTGCCTCCCCATGGACAGGGGAGGTAATTAGCGGTTTTCCCCTACCAGGGAACACCTGTGACACCAGGAAGCTGTGTGGAGGGCGGCCCTAAACCTCACCCACACAGTCACCCGTTTTCCGGAATTCTGAGTGTGGGGAGGTTCCGTCTTATGTCTGCAGCACCCGGGTTCTCCTAGGAGCCCTTCGAGTGTTTTCCCCAAGTCCCTCCCTGTGCGGGCTGCTGGGGAAAGGCGGGGGTTGGGCTGGAAAAGCAGGTAGCATCTAGTGCCTCCCCATGGACAAGGGAGGTAATTAGCGGACTTCCACCTGCCAGGGAACACCTGTGACACAAGGCAGCTGCGTGGAGGGCGGCCCCGAACCTCCCCCACACAGTCATCCGTGTTCCGGAATTCTGAGTGTGGGGAGGTTCCGTCTTCTGTCTGCAGCACCCGGGATCTCCTAGGAGCCCTTCGAGAGTCTTCCCCGAGTCACTCACGGTGCGGGCAGCCGGGGAAAGGCGGGGGTTGGGCTGGAAACTCAGGTAGCATCTAGTGCCTCCCCATGGACAGGGGAGGTAATTAGCGGTCTTCCCCCTACCAGGGAACACCTGTGACACCAGGAAGCTGTGTGGAGGGCGGCCCTAAACCTCACCCACACAGTCACCCGTGTTCCGGAATTCTGAGTGTGGGGAGGTTCCGTCTTATGTCTGCAGCACCCGGGTTCTCCTAGGAGCCCTTCGAGTGTCTTCCCCAAGTCCCTCCCTGTGCGGGCTGCTGGGGAAAGGAGGTGGTTTGGCTGGAAAAGCAGGTAGCATCTAGTGCCTCCCCATGTACAGGGGAGGTAATTAGCGGTCTTCCCCCTACCAGGGAACACCTGTGACACCAGGCAGCTGCGTGGAGGGCGGCCCCGAACCTCCCCCACACAGTCAGCCGTGTTCCGGAATTCTGAGTGTGGGGAGGTTCCGTCTTATGTCTGCAGCACCCGGGTTCACCTAGGAGCCCTTCGAGTGTCTTCCCCCAGTCCCTCACTGTGCGGGCTGCCGGGGAATGGCGGAGGTTGTGCTGGAAAAGCAGGTAGCATCTTGTGCCTCCCCATGGAAAAGGGAGGTAATTAGCGGACTTCCCCCTGCCAGGGAACACCTGTGACACCAGGCAGCTGCGTGGAGTGCGGCCCCGAAACTCCCCCACACAGTCAACCGTGTTCCGGAATTCTGAGTGTGGGGAGGTTCCGTCTTCTGTCTGCAGCACCCGGGATCTCCTAGGAGCCCTTCGAGTGTCTTCCCAGAGTCCCTCCCTGTGCGGGCGGCCGGGGAAAGGAGGGGATTGTGCTGGAAACGCAGGTAGCATCTAGTGCCTCCCCATGGACAGGGGAGGTAATTAGCGGTCTTCCCCCTACCAGGGAACACCTGTGACAACAGGAAGCTGTGTGGAGGGCGGCCCTAAACCTCACCCACACACTCAACCTTGTTCCGGAATTCTGAGTGTGGGGAGGTTCCGTCTTATGTTTGCAGCACCCGGGTTCTCCTAGGAGCCCTTCGAGTGTCTTCCCCAAGTCCCTCCCTGTGCGGGCTGCTGGGGAAAGGCGGGGGTTGGGCTGGAAAAGCAGGTAGCATCTAGTGCCTCCCCATGGACAGAGGAGGTAATTAGCGGACTTCCCCGTACCAGGGAACACCTGTGACACCAGGCAGCTTCGTGGAGTGTGGCTACGAACCTCCCCCACACTGTCAACATTGTTCCGGATTCTGAGTGTGGGGAGGTTCCGTCTTCTGTCTGCAGCACCCGGGATCTCCTAGGAGCCCGTCGAGTGTCTTCCCAGAGTCCCTCCCTGTGCGGGCTGCCGGGGAAAGGAGGGGGTTGTGCTGGAAACGCAGGTAGCATCTAGTGCCTCCCCATGGACAGGGGAGGTAAATAGCGGAATTCCACCTGCCAGGGAACACCTGTGACACCAGGCAGCTGCGTGGAGGGCGGCCACGAACCTCCCCCACACAGTCAGCCGTGTTCCGGAATTCTGAGTGTGGGGAGGTTCCGTCTTATGTCTGCAGCACCCGGGATCTCCTAGGAGCCCTTCGAGAGTCTTCCCCGAGTCCCTCCCAGTGCGGGCAGCCGGGGAACGGCGGGGGTTTGGCTGGAAAAGCAGGTAGCATCTAGTGCCTCCCCATGGACAAGGGAGGTAATTAGCGGACTTCCCCCTGCAAGGGAAAAACTGTGACACCAGGAAGCTGCTTGGAGTGCAGCCCTAAACCTCACCCACACAGTCACACGTGTTCCGGAATTCTGAGTGTGGGGAGGTTCCGTCTTCTGTCTGCAGCACCCGGGATCTCCTAGGAGCCCTTCGAAAGTCTTCCCCGAGTCAATCCCGGTGCGGGCAGCCGGGGAAAGGCGGGGGTTGGGTTGGAAACTCAGGTAGCATCTAGTGCCTACCCATGGACAGGGGAGGTAATTAGCGGTCTTCCCCCTACCAGGGAACTCCTGTGACACCAGGAAGCTGTGTGGAGGGCGGCCCTAAACCTCACCCACACAGTCACCCGTGTTCCGGAATTCTGAGTGTGGGGAGGTTCCGTCTTATGTCTGCAGCACCCGGGTTCTCCTAGGAGCCCTTCGAGTGTCTTCCCCAAGTCCCTCCCTGTGCGGGCTGCTGGGGAAAGGAGGGGGTTGGGCTGGAAAAGCAGATAGCATCTAGTGCCTCCCCATGGACAAGGGAGGTAATTAGCGGACTTCCCCCTGCAAGGGAAAAACTGTGACACCAGGAAGCTGCTTGGAGTGCGGCCCTAAACCTCACCCACACAGTCACACGTGTTCCGGAATTCTGAGTGTGGGGAGGTTCCGTCTTCGGTCTGCAGCACCCGGGTTCTCCTAGGAGCCTTTCGAGTGTCTTCCCCCAGTCCCTCTCTCTGTGGGCTGCCGGGAAAAGGCGGGGGATGGGCTGGAAAAGCAGGTAGCATCTTGTGCCACCCCATGGACAAGGGAGGTAATTAGCGGACTTCCCCCTGCCAGGGAACACCTGTGACACCAGGCAGCTGCGTGGAGGGCGGCCCCGAACCTCCCCCACACAGTCATACGTGTTCCGGAATTCTGAGTGTGGGGAGGTTCCGTCTTCTGTCTGCAGCACCCGGGATCTCCTAGGAGCCCTTCGAGAGTCTTCCCCGAGTCACTCACGGTGCGGGCAGCCGGGGAAAGGCGGGGGTTGGGCTGGAAACTCAGGTAGCATCTAGTGCCTCCCCATGGACAGGGGAGGTAATTAGCGGTCTTCCCCCTACCAGGGAACTCCTGTGACACCAGGAAGCTGTGTGGAGGGCGGCCCTAAACCTCACCCACACAGTCACCCGTGTTCCGGAATTCTGAGTGTGGGGAGGTTCAGTCATATGTCTGCAGCACCCGGGTTCTCCTAGGAGCCCTTCGAGTGTCTTCCCCAAGTCCCTCCCTGTGCGGGCTGCTGGCTAAAGGAGGGGGTTGGGCTGGAAAAGCAGGTAGCATCTAGTGCCTCCCCATGGACAGGGGAGGTAATTAGCGGTCTTCCCCCTACCAGGGAACACCTGTGACACCAGGAAGCTTTGTGGAGGGCGGCCCTAAACCTCACCGACACAGTCACCCGTGTTCCGGAATTCTGAGTGTGGGGAGGATCCGTCTTATGTCTGCAGCACCCGGGATCTCCTAGGAGCCCTTCGAGTGTCTTCCCCGAATCCCTCTCACTGCGGGCTGCAGGGGAAAGGCAGGGTTTGGGCTGGAAACTCAGGTAGCATCTAGTGCCTACCCATGGACAGGGGAGGTAATTAGCGGACTTCCCCCTGCCAGGGAACACCTGTGACACCAGGCAGCTGCGTGGAGGGCGGCCCCGAACCTCCCCCACACAGTCAGCCGTGTTCCGGAATTCTGATTGTGGGGAGGTTCCATCTTATGTCTGCAGCACCCGGGTTCACCTAGGAGCCATTCGAGTGTCTTCCCCCAGTCCCTCACTGTGCGGGCTGCCGGGGAATGGCGGAGGTTGGGCTGGAAAAGCAGGTAGCATCTTGTGCCTCCCCATGGACAAGGGAGGTAATTAGCGGACTTCCCCCTGCCAGGGATCACCTGTGACACCAGGCAGCTGCGTGGAGTGTGGCCCCGAACCTCCCCCACACAGACAACCGTGTTCCGGAATTCTGAGTGTGGGGAGGTTCCGTCTTCTGTCTGCAGCACCCGGGATCTCCTAGGAGCCCTTCGAGTGTCTTCCCAGAGTCCCTCCCTGTGCGGGCTGCCGGGGAAAGGGGGGGGTTGTGCTGGAACCGCAGGTAGAATCTAGTGCCTCCGCATGGACAGGGGAGGTAATTAGCGGACTTCCACCTGCCAGGGAACACCTGTGACACAAGGCAGATGCGTGGAGGGCGGCCCCGAACCTCACCCACACAGTCATCCGTGTTCCGGAATTCTGAGTGTGGGGAGGTTCCGTCTTCTGTCTGCAGCACCCGGGATCTCCTAGGAGCCCTTCGAGAGTCTTCCCCGAGTCACTCCCAGTGCGGTCAGCCGGGGAAAGGCGGGGGTTGGGCTGGAATTTCAGGTAGCATCTAGTGCCTCCCCATGGACAGGGGAGGTAATTAGCGGTCTTCCCCCTACCAGGGAACACCTGTGACACCAGGAAGCTGTGTGGAGTGCGGCCCTAAACCTCACCCACACAGTCACCCGTGTTCCTGAATTCTGAGTGTGGGGAGGTTCCGTCTTATGTCTGCAGCACCCGGGTTCTCCTAGGAGCCCTTCGAGTGTCTTCCCCAAGTTCCTCCCTGTGCGGGCTGCTGGGGAAAGGAGGGGGTTTGGCTGGAAAAGCAGGTAGCATCTAGTGCCTCCCCATGGACAGGGGAGGTAATTAGCGGTCTTCCCCCTACCAGGGAACACCTGTGACACCAGGCAGCTGCGTGGAGGGCGGCCCCGAACCTCCCCCACACAGTCAGCCGTGTTCCGGAATTCTGAGTGTGGGGAGGTTCCGTCTTATGTCTGCAGCACCCGGGTTCACCTAGGAGCCCTTCGAGTGTCTTCCCCCAGTCCCTCACTGTGCGGGCTGCCTGGGAATGGCGAAGGTTGGGCTGGAAAATCAGGTAGCATCTTGTGCCTCCCCATGGACAAGGGAGGTAATTAGCGGACTTCCCCCTGCCAGGGAACACCTGTGACACCAGGCAGCTGCGTGGAGTGCGGCCCCGAAACTCCCCCACACAGTCAACCGTGTTCCGGAATTCTGAGTGTGGGGAGGTTCCGTCTTCAGTCTGCAGCACCCGGGATCTCCTAGGAGCCCTTCGAGTGTCTTCCCAGGGTCCCTCCCTGTGCGGGCGGCCGGGGAACGGCGGGGGTTTGGCTGGAAAAGCAGGTAGCATCTAGTGCCTCCCCATGGACAAGGGAGGTAATTAGCGGACTTCCCCCTGCAAGGGAAAAACTGTGACACCAGGAAGCTGCGTGGAGTGCGGCCCTAAACCTCACCCACACAGTCACACGTGTTCCGGAATTTTGAGTCTGGGGAGGTTCCGTCTTCTGTCTGCAGCACCCGGGTTCTCCTAGGAGCCTTTCGAATGTCTTCCCCCAGTCCCTCCCTGTGCGGGCTGCCGGGGAAAGGCGGGGGATGGGCTGGAAAAGCAGGTAGCATCTTGTGCCTCCCCATGGACAAGGGAGGTAATTAGCGGACTTCCCCCTGCCAGGGAACACCTGTGACACCAGGCAGCTACGTGGAGGGCGGCCCCGAACCTCCCCCACACAGTCATCCGTGTTCCGGAATTCTGAGTGTGGGGAGTTTCCGTCTTCTGTCTGCAGCACCCGGGATCTCCTATGAGCCCTTGGAGAGTCTTCCCCGAGTCCCTCCCAGTGCGGGCAGCCAGGAAAAGGCGGGGGTTGGGCTGGAAACTCAGGTAGCATCTAGTGCCTCCCCATGGACAGGGGAGGTATTTAGCGGTCCTCCCCCTACCAGTTAACACCTGTGACACCAGGAAGCTGTGTGGAGGGCGGTCCTAAACCTCACCCACACAGTCACCCATGTTCCGGAATTCTGATTGTGGGGAGGTTCCGTCTTCTGTCTGCAGTACCCGGGATCTCCTAGGAGCCCTTCGAGTGTCTTCCCATAGTCCCTCCCTGTGCGGGCTGCCGGGGAAAGGAGGGGGTTGTGCTGGAAAAGCAGGTAGCATCTAGTGCCTCCCCATGGACAGGGGAGGTAATTAGCGGACTTCCACCTTCCAGGGAACACCTGTGACACCAGGAAGCTGCGTGGAGGGCGGCCCTGAACCTCCCCCACACAGTCAACCGTGTTCCGGAATTCTGAGTGTGGGGAGGTTCCGTCCTCTGTCTGCAGCACCCGGGATCTCCTAGGAGCCATTCGAGTGTCTTCCCAGAGTCCCTCCCTGTGCGGGCTGCCGGGGAAAGGAGGGGGTTGTGCTGGAAACGCAGGTAGCATCTAGTGCCTCCCCATGGACAAGGGAGGTAATTAGCGGACTTCCACCTGCCAGGGAACACCTGTGACACAAGGCAGCTGCGTGGAGGGCGGCCCCGAACTTCCCCCACACAGTCATCCGTGTTCCTGAATTCTGAGTGTGGGGAGGTTCCGTCTTCTGTCTGCAGCACCCGGGACCTCCTAGGAGCCCTTCGAGAGTCTTCCCCGAGTCACTCCCGGTGCGGGCAGCCGGGGAAAGGCGGGGGTTGGGCTGGAATCTCAGGTAGCATCTAGTGCCTCCCCATGGACAGGGGAGGTAATTAGCGGTCTTCCCCCTACCAGGGAACACCTGTGACACCAGGAAGCTTTGTGGAGGGCGGCCCTAAACCTCACCCACACAGTCACCCGTGTTCCGGAATTCTGAGTGTGGGGAGGTTCCGTCTTATGTCTGCAGCACCCGGGTTCTCCTAGGAACCCTTCAAGTGTCTTCCCCAAGTCCCTCCCTGTGCGGGCTGCTGGGGAAAGGAGGGTGTTGGGCTGGAAAAGCAGGTAGAATCTAGTGCCTCCCCATGGACAGGGGAGGTAATTAGCGGTCTTCCCCCTACCAGGGAACACCTGTGACACCAGGAAGCTGTGTGGAGGTTGGCCCTAAACCTCACCCACACAGTCACTCGTGTTCCGGAATTCTGAGTGTGGGGAGGTTCCGTCTTATGTCTGCAGCACCCGGGATCTCCTAGGAGCCCTTCGAGTGTCTTCTCCGAATCCCTCCCACTGCGGGCTGCAGGGGAAATGCAGGGGTTGGGCTGGAAACTCAGGTAGCATCTAGTGCCTCCCCATGGACAGGGGAGGTAATTAGCGGACTTCCCCCTGCCAGGGAACACCTGTGACACCAGGCATCTGCGTGGAGGGCGGCCCCGAACCTCCCCCACACAGTCAGCCGTGTTCCGGAATTCTGAGTGTGGGGAGGTTCCGTCTTATGTCTGCAGCACCCGGGTTCACCTAGGAGCCCTTCGAATGTCTTCCCCCAGTCCCTCACTGTGCGGGCTGCCGGGGAATGGCGGAGGTTGGGCTGGAAAAGTAGGTAGCATCTTGTGCCTCCCCATGGACAAGAGAGGTAATTAGCGGACTTCCCCCTGCCAGGGATCACCTGTGACACCAGGCAGCTGCGTGGAGGGCGGCCCCGAACCTCCCCCACACAAACAACCGTGTTCCGGAATTCTGAGTGTGGGGAGGTTCCGTCTTCTATTTGCAGCACCCGGGATCTCCTAGGAGCCCTTTGAGTGTCTTCCTCAAGTCCCTCCCTGTGCGGGCTGCTGGGGAAAGGCGGGGGTTGGGCTGGAAAATCAGGTAGCATCTAGTGCCTCCCCATGGACAGGGGAGGTAATTAGCGGACTTCCCCCTACCAGGGAACACCTGTGACACCAGGAAGCTTCGTGGAGGGCGGCCACGAAACTCCCCCACACAGTCAGCCGTGTTCCGGAATTCTGAGTGTGGGGAGGTTCCGTCATCTGTCTGCAGAACCCGGGATCTCCTAGGACCCCTTCGAGAGTCTTCCCCGAGTCCCTCCAAGTGCGGGCAGCCGGGAAAAAGCGGGGGTTGGGCTGGAATCTCAGGTAGCATCTAGTGCCTCCCCATGGAAAGGGGAGGTAATTAGCGGTCCTCCCCCTACCAGTTAACACCTGTGACAACAGGAAGCTGTGTGGAGGGCGGCCCTAAACCTCACCCACACAGTCACCCGTGTTCCGGAATTCTGAGTGTTGGGAGGTTCCGTCTTATGTCTGCAGCACCCGGGTTCTCCTAGGAGCCCTTTGAGTGTCTTCCCAAAGGCCCTCCCTGTGCGGGCTGCTGGGGAAAGGCGGGGGTTGGGCTGGAAAAGCAGGTAGCATCTAGTGCCTCCCCATTGACAAGGGAGGTAATTAGCGGACTTCCCCCTGCCAGGGATCACCTGTGACACCAGGCAGCTGCGTGGAGGGCGGCCCCGAACCTCCCCCACACAGTTAGCCGTGTTCCGGAATTCTGAGTGTAGTGAGGTTCCGTCTTCTGTCTGCAGCACCCGGGATCTCCTAGGAGCCCTTAAGTGTCTTCCCAGAGTCCCTCCCTGTGCTGGCTGCCGGGGAAAGGAGGGGGTTGTGCTGGAAACGCAGGTAGCATCTAGTGCCTCCCCATGGACAGGGGAGGTAATTAGCGGACTTCCACCTGCCAGGGAACACCTGTGACACCAGGCAGCTGCGTGGAGGGCGGCCCCGAACCTCCCCCACACAGTCAGCCGTGTTCCGGATTTCTGAGTGTGGGGAGGTTCCGTCTTATGTCTGCAGGACCCGGGTTCACCTAGGAGCCCTTCGAGTGTCTTCCCCAAGTCCCTCACTCTGCAGGCTGCCGGGGAATGGCGGAGGTTGGGCTGGAAAAGCAGGTAGCATCTAGTGCCTCCCCATGGACAGGGGAGGTAATTAGCGGATTTCCACCTGCCAGGGAACACCTGTGACACAAGGCAGCTGCGTGGAGGACGGCCCCGAAACTCCCCCACACAGTCATCCGTGTTCCGGAATTCTGAGTGTGGGGAGGTTCCGTCTTCTGTCTGCAGCACCCGGGACCTCCTAGGAGCCCTTCGAGAGTCTTCCCCGAGTCACTCCCGGTGCGGGCAGCCGGGGAAAGGCGGGGGTTGGGCTGGAATCTCAGGTAGCATCTAGTGCCTCCCCATGGACAGGGGAGGTAATTAGCGGTCTTCCCCCTACCAGGGAACACCTGTGACACCAGGAAGCTTTGTGGAGGGCGGCCCTAAACCTCACCCACACAGTCACCCGTGTTCCGGAATTCTGAGTGTGGGGAGGTTCCGTCTTATGTCTGCAGCACCCGGGTTCTCCTAGGAACCCTTCAAGTGTCTTCCCCAAGTCCCTCCCTGTGCGGGCTGCTGGGGAAAGGAGGGTGTTGGGCTGGAAAAGCAGGTAGAATCTAGTGCCTCCCCATGGACAGGGGAGGTAATTAGCGGTCTTCCCCCTACCAGGGAACACCTGTGACACCAGGAAGCTGTGTGGAGGTTGGCCCTAAACCTCACCCACACAGTCACTCGTGTTCCGGAATTCTGAGTGTGGGGAGGTTCCGTCTTATGTCTGCAGCACCCGGGATCTCCTAGGAGCCCTTCGAGTGTCTTCTCCGAATCCCTCCCACTGCGGGCTGCAGGGGAAATGCAGGGGTTGGGCTGGAAACTCAGGTAGCATCTAGTGCCTCCCCATGGACAGGGGAGGTAATTAGCGGACTTCCCCCTGCCAGGGAACACCTGTGACACCAGGCATCTGCGTGGAGGGCGGCCCCGAACCTCCCCCACACAGTCAGCCGTGTTCCGGAATTCTGAGTGTGGGGAGGTTCCGTCTTATGTCTGCAGCACCCGGGTTCACCTAGGAGCCCTTCGAATGTCTTCCCCCAGTCCCTCACTGTGCGGGCTGCCGGGGAATGGCGGAGGTTGGGCTGGAAAAGTAGGTAGCATCTTGTGCCTCCCCATGGACAAGAGAGGTAATTAGCGGACTTCCCCCTGCCAGGGATCACCTGTGACACCAGGCAGCTGCGTGGAGGGCGGCCCCGAACCTCCCCCACACAGACAACCGTGTTCCGGAATTCTGAGTGTGGGGAGGTTCCGTCTTCTGTCTGCAGCACCCGGGATCTCCTAGGAGCCCTTCGAGTGTCTTCCCAGAGTCCCTCCCTGTGCGGGCTGCCGGGGAAAGGAGGGGGTTGTGCTGCAAACGCAGGTAGCATCTAGTGCCTCCCCATGGACAGGGGAGGTAATTAGCGGTCTTCCCCCTACCAGGGAACACCTGTGACACCAGGAAGCTTTGTGGAGGGCGGCCCTAAACCTCACCCACACAGTCACCCGTGTTCCGGAATTCTGAGTGTGGGGAGGTTCCGTCTTATGTCTGCAGCACCCGGGTTCTCCTAGGAACCCTTCAAGTGTCTTCCCCAAGTCCCTCCCTGTGCGGGCTGCTGGGGAAAGGAGGGTGTTGGGCTGGAAAAGCAGGTAGAATCTAGTGCCTCCCCATGGACAGGGGAGGTAATTAGCGGTCTTCCCCCTACCAGGGAACACCTGTGACACCAGGAAGCTGTGTGGAGGTTGGCCCTAAACCTCACCCACACAGTCACTCGTGTTCCGGAATTCTGAGTGTGGGGAGGTTCCGTCTTATGTCTGCAGCACCCGGGATCTCCTAGGAGCCCTTCGAGTGTCTTCTCCGAATCCCTCCCACTGCGGGCTGCAGGGGAAATGCAGGGGTTGGGCTGGAAACTCAGGTAGCATCTAGTGCCTCCCCATGGACAGGGGAGGTAATTAGCGGACTTCCCCCTGCCAGGGAACACCTGTGACACCAGGCATCTGCGTGGAGGGCGGCCCCGAACCTCCCCCACACAGTCAGCCGTGTTCCGGAATTCTGAGTGTGGGGAGGTTCCGTCTTATGTCTGCAGCACCCGGGTTCACCTAGGAGCCCTTCGAATGTCTTCCCCCAGTCCCTCACTGTGCGGGCTGCCGGGGAATGGCGGAGGTTGGGCTGGAAAAGTAGGTAGCATCTTGTGCCTCCCCATGGACAAGAGAGGTAATTAGCGGACTTCCCCCTGCCAGGGATCACCTGTGACACCAGGCAGCTGCGTGGAGGGCGGCCCCGAACCTCCCCCACACAGACAACCGTGTTCCGGAATTCTGAGTGTGGGGAGGTTCCGTCTTCTGTCTGCAGCACCCGGGATCTCCTAGGAGCCCTTCGAGTGTCTTCCCAGAGTCCCTCCCTGTGCGGGCTGCCGGGGAAAGGAGGGGGTTGTGCTGCAAACGCAGGTAGCATCTAGTGCCTCCCCATGGACAGGGGAGGTAATTAGCGGACTTCCACCTGCCAGGGAACACCTGTGACACAAGGCAGCTGCGTGGAGGGCGGACCCGAACCTCCCCCACACAGTCATCCGTGTTCAGGAATTCTGAGTGTGGGGAGGTTCCGTCTGCTGTCTGCAGCACCCGGGATCTCCTAGGAGCCCTTCGAGAGTCTTCCCCGAGTCACTCCCAGTGCGGGCAGCCGGGGAAAGGCGGGGGTAGGGCTGGAAATTCAGGTAGAATCTAGTGCCTCCAAATGGACAGGGGAGGTAATTAGCGGTCTTCCCCCTACCTGGGAACACCTGTGACACCAGGAAGCTTTGTGGAGGGCGGCCATAAACCTAACCCACACAGTCACCCGTATTCCGGAATTCTGAGTGTGGGGAGGTTCCGTCTTATGTCTGCAGCACCCGGGTTCTCCTAGGAGCCCTTTGAGTGTCTTCCTCAAGTCCCTCCCTGTGCGGGCTGCTGGGGAAAGGCGGGGGTTGGGCTGGAAAATCAGGTAGCATCTAGTGCCTCCCCATGGACAGGGGAGGTAATTAGCGGACTTCCCCCTACCAGGGAACACCTGTGACACCAGGAAGCTTCGTGGAGGGCGGCCACGAAACTCCCCCACACAGTCAGCCGTGTTCCGGAATTCTGAGTGTGGGGAGGTTCCGTCATCTGTCTGCAGAACCCGGGATCTCCTAGGACCCCTTCGAGAGTCTTCCCCGAGTCCCTCCAAGTGCGGGCAGCCGGGAAAAAGCGGGGGTTGGGCTGGAATCTCAGGTAGCATCTAGTGCCTCCCCATGGAAAGGGGAGGTAATTAGCGGTCCTCCCCCTACCAGTTAACACCTGTGACAACAGGAAGCTGTGTGGAGGGCGGCCCTAAACCTCACCCACACAGTCACCCGTGTTCCGGAATTCTGAGTGTTGGGAGGTTCCGTCTTATGTCTGCAGCACCCGGGTTCTCCTAGGAGCCCTTTGAGTGTCTTCCCAAAGGCCCTCCCTGTGCGGGCTGCTGGGGAAAGGCGGGGGTTGGGCTGGAAAAGCAGGTAGCATCTAGTGCCTCCCCATTGACAAGGGAGGTAATTAGCGGACTTCCCCCTGCCAGGGATCACCTGTGACACCAGGCAGCTGCGTGGAGGGCGGCCCCGAACCTCCCCCACACAGTTAGCCGTGTTCCGGAATTCTGAGTGTAGTGAGGTTCCGTCTTCTGTCTGCAGCACCCGGGATCTCCTAGGAGCCCTTAAGTGTCTTCCCAGAGTCCCTCCCTGTGCTGGCTGCCGGGGAAAGGAGGGGGTTGTGCTGGAAACGCAGGTAGCATCTAGTGCCTCCCCATGGACAGGGGAGGTAATTAGCGGACTTCCACCTGCCAGGGAACACCTGTGACACCAGGCAGCTGCGTGGAGGGCGGCCCCGAACCTCCCCCACACAGTCAGCCGTGTTCCGGATTTCTGAGTGTGGGGAGGTTCCGTCTTATGTCTGCAGGACCCGGGTTCACCTAGGAGCCCTTCGAGTGTCTTCCCCAAGTCCCTCACTGTGCAGGCTGCCGGGGAATGGCGGAGGTTGGGCTGGAAAAGCAGGTAGAATCTTGTGCCTCCCCATGGACAAGGGAGGTAATTAGCGGACTTCCCCCTGCCAGGGAACACCTGTGACACCAGGCAGCTGCGTGGAGGGCGGCCCCGAACATCCCCAACACAGTCAACCGTGTTCCGGAAT
This sequence comes from Camelus bactrianus, assembly GCF_048773025.1. Classification (NCBI taxonomy): domain Eukaryota; kingdom Metazoa; phylum Chordata; class Mammalia; order Artiodactyla; family Camelidae; genus Camelus; species Camelus bactrianus. Next base: position 6,317,173 of record NW_027413957.1, on the reverse strand, counting down.
TCTGAGTGTGGGGAGGTTCCGTCTTCTGTCTGCAGCACCCAGGATCTCCTAGGAGCCCTTCGAGTGTCTTCCCAGAGTCCCTCCATGTGCGGGCTGCCGGGGAAAGGAGGGGGTTGTGCTGGAAACGCAGGTAGCATCTAGTGCCTCCCCATGGACAGGGGAGGTAATTAGCGGATTTCCACCTGCCAGGGAACACCTGTGACACAAGGCAGCTGCGTGGAGGACGGCCCCGAAACTCCCCCACACAGTCATCCGTGTTCCGGAATTCTGAGTGTGGGGAGGTTCCGTCTTCTGTCTGCAGCACCCGGGATCTCCTAGGAGCCCTTCGAGATTCTTCCCCGAGTCCCTCCCAGTGCGGGCAGCCGGGGAAAGGCGGGGGTTGGGCTGGAAACTCAGGTAGCATCTAGTGCCTCCCCATGGACAGGGGAGGTAATTAGCGGTCTTCCCCCTACCAGGGAACACCTGTGACACCAGGAAGCTGTGTGGAGGGCGGCCATAAACCTCACCCACACAGTCACCCGTGTTCCGGAATTCTGATTGTGGGGAGGTTCCGTCTTATGTCTGCAGCACCCGGGTTCTCCTAAGAGCCCTTCGAGGTTCTTCCCCAAGTCCCTCCCTGTGCGGGCTGCTGGGGAATGGCGGGGGTTGGGCTGGAAAAGCAGGTAGCATCTAGTGCCTCCCTATGGACAAGGGAGTTAATTAGCGGACTTCCACCTGCCAGGGAACACCTGTGACACCAGGCAGCTGCGTGGAAGGCGGCCCCGAACCTTCCCCACACAGTCAGCCGTGTTCCGGAATTCTGAGTTTGGGGAGGTTCCGTCTTATGTTTGCAGCTCCCGGGATCTCATAGGAGCCCTTCGAGAGTCTTCCCCGAGTCCCTCCCAGTGCGGGCAGCCAGGGAAAGGCCGGGGTTGGGCTGGAAACGCAGGTAGCATCGAGTGCCTCCCCATGGACAGGGGAGGTAATTAGCGGACTTCCCCCTACCAGGGAACACCTGTGACACCAGGCAGCTGCGTGGAGTGCGACCCCGAACCTCCCCCACACAGTCAGCCGTGTTCCGGAATTCTGAGTGTGAGGAGGTTCCGTCTTCTGTCTGCAGCACCCGGGATCTCCTAGGAGCCCTTCGAGCGTCTTCCCCGAATCCCTCCCACTGCGGGCTGCCGAGGAAAGGCGGGGTTTGGGCTGGAAACTCAGGTAGCATCTAGTGCCTCCCCATGGACAGGGGAGGTAATTAGCTGACTTCTCCCTGCCAGGGAAAACCTGTGACACCAGGAATCTGCGTGGAGGGCGGCCCCGAACCTTCCCCACACAGTCAGCCGTGTTCCGGAATTCTGAGTGTGGGGAGGTTCCGTCTTCTGTCTGCAGCACCCGGGATCTCCTAGGAGCCCTTCGAGAGTCTTCCCCGAGTCCCTCCCAGTGCGGGCAGCCGGGGAAAGGCGGGGGTTGGGCTGGAAACTCAGGTAGCATCTAGTGCCTCCCCATGGACAGGGGAGGTAATTAGCGGTCTTCCCCCTACCAGGGAACACCAGTGACACCAGGAAGCTGTGTGGAGGGCGGCCATAAACCTCACCAACACAGTCACCCGTGTTCCGGAATTCTGATTGTGGGGAGGTTCCGTCTTATGTCTGCAGCACCCGGGTTCTCCTAAGAGCCCTTCGAGGTTCTTCCCCAAGTCCCTCCCTGTGCGGGCTGCTGGGGAATGGCGGGGGTTGGGCTGGAAAAGCAGGTAGCATCTAGTGCCTCCCTATGGACAAGGGAGGTAATTAGCGGACTTCCACCTGCCAGGGAACACCTGTGACACCAGGCAGCTGCGTGGAGGGCGGCCCCGAACCTTCCCCACACAGTCAGCCGTGTTCCGGAATTCTGAGTGTGAGGAGGTTCCGTCTTCTGTCTGCAGCACCCGGGATCTCCTAGGAGCCCTTCGAGCGTCTTCCCCGATTCCCTCCCACTGCGGGCAGCCAGGGAAATTCGGGGGTTGTGCTGGAAACGCAGGTAGCATCTAGTGCCTCCCCATGGACAGGGGAGGTAATTTGCGGACTTCCACCTGCTAGGGAACACCTGTGACATCAGGCAGCTTCGTGGAGGGCGGCCCCGAACCTCCCCCACACAGTCAGCCGTGTTCCGGAATTCTGAGTGTGGGGAGGTTCCGTCTTATGTCTGCAGCACCCGGGATCTCCTAGGAGCCCTTCGAGAGTCTTCCCCGAGTACCTCCCTGTGCGGGCGGCCGGGGAAAGGAGGGGGTTGTGCTGGAAACGCAGGTAGCATCTAGTGCCTCCCCATGGACAGGGGAGGTAATTAGCGGTCTTCCCCCTACCAGGGAACACCTGTGACAACAGAAAGCTGTGTGGAGGGCGGCCCTAAACCTCACCCACACAGTCACCCGTGTTCCGGAATTCTGAGTGTGGGGAGGTTCCGTCTTATGTCTGCAGCACTCGGGTTCTCCTAGGAGCCCTTCGAGTGTCTTCCCCAAGTCCCTCCCTGTGCGGGCTGCTGGGGAAAGGCGGGGGTTGGGCTGGAAAAGCAGGTAGAATCTAGTGCCTCCCCATGGACATGGGAGGTAAATAGCGGACTTCCACCTGCCAGGGAACACCTGTGACACAAGGCAGCTGCGTGGAGGGCGGCCCCGAACCTCCCCCACACAGTCAGCCGTGTTCCGGAATTCTGAGTGTGGGGAGGTTCCGTCTTATGTCTGCAGCACCCGGGATCTCCTAGGAGCCCTTCGAGAGTCTTCCCCGAGTCCCTCCCAGTGCGGGCAGCCGGGGAACGGCGGGGGTTTGGCTGGAAAAGCAGGTAGCATCTAGTGCCTCCCCATGGACAAGGGAGGTAATTAGCGGACTTCCCCCTGCAAGGGAAAAACTGTGACACCAGGAAGCTTTGTGGAGGGCGGCCCTAAACCTACCCACACAGTCACCCGTGTTCCGGAATTCTGGGGGTGGGGAGGTTCCGTCTTATGTCTGCAGCACCCGGGTTCTCCTAGGAGCCCTTTGAGTGTCTTCCCCAAGTCCCTCCCTGTGCGGGCTGCTGGGGAAAGGCGGGGGTTGGGCTGGAAAAGCAGGTAGCATCTAGTTCCTCCCCATGGACAGGGGAGGTAATTAGCGGACTTCCCCCTACCAGGGAACACCTGTGACACCAGGCAGCTGCGTGGAGGGCGGCCCCGAACCTCCCCCACACAGTCAGCCGTGTTCCGGAATTCTGAGTGTGGGGAGGTTTCGTCTTATGTCTGCAGCACCCGGGTTCACCTAGGAGCCCTTCGAGTGTCTTCCCCCAGTCCCTCACTGTGCGGGCTGCCTGGGAATGGCGAAGGTTGGGCTGGAAAAGCAGGTAGCATCTTGTGCCTCCCCATGGACAAGGGAGGTAATTAGCGGACTTCCCCCTGCCAGGGAACACCTGTGACACCAGGCAGCTGCGTGGAGTGCGGCCCCGAAACTCCCTCACAAAGTCAACCGTGTTCCGGAATTCTGAGTGTGGGGAGGTTCCGTCTTCTGTCTGCAGTACCCGGGATCTCCTAGGAGCCCTTCGAGTGTCTTCCCATAGTCCCTCCCTGTGCGGGCTGCCGGGGAAAGGAGGGGGTTGTGCTGGAAAAGCAGGTAGCATCTAGTGCCTCCCCATGGACAGGGGAGGTAATTAGCGGACTTCCACCTTCCAGGGAACACCTGTGACACCAGGAAGCTGCGTGGAGGGCGGCCCTGAACCTCCCCCACACAGTCAACCGTGTTCCGGAATTCTGAGTGTGGGGAGGTTCCGTCCTCTGTCTGCAGCACCCGGGATCTCCTAGGAGCCATTCGAGTGTCTTCCCAGAGTCCCTCCCTGTGCGGGCTGCCGGGGAAAGGAGGGGGTTGTGCTGGAAACGCAGGTAGCATCTAGTGCCTCCCCATGGACAAGGGAGGTAATTAGCGGACTTCCACCTGCCAGGGAACACCTGTGACACAAGGCAGCTGCGTGGAGGGCGGCCCCGAACTTCCCCCACACAGTCATCCGTGTTCCTGAATTCTGAGTGTGGGGAGGTTCCGTCTTCTGTCTGCAGCACCCGGGACCTCCTAGGAGCCCTTCGAGAGTCTTCCCCGAGTCACTCCCGGTGCGGGCAGCCGGGGAAAAGCGGGGGTTGGGCTGGAATCTCAGGTAGCATCTAGTGCCTCCCCATGGACAGGGGAGGTAATTAGCGGTCTTCCCCCTACCAGGGAACACCTGTGACACCAGGAAGCTTTGTGGAGGGCGGCCCTAAACCTCACCCACACAGTCACCCGTGTTCCGGAATTCTGAGTGTGGGGAGGTTCCGTCTTATGTCTGCAGCACCCGGGTTCTCCTAGGAACCCTTCAAGTGTCTTCCCCAAGTCCCTCCCTGTGCGGGCTGCTGGGGAAAGGAGGGTGTTGGGCTGGAAAAGCAGGTAGAATCTAGTGCCTCCCCATGGACAGGGGAGGTAATTAGCGGTCTTCCCCCTACCAGGGAACACCTGTGACACCAGGAAGCTGTGTGGAGGTTGGCCCTAAACCTCACCCACACAGTCACTCGTGTTCCGGAATTCTGAGTGTGGGGAGGTTCCGTCTTATGTCTGCAGCACCCGGGATCTCCTAGGAGCCCTTCGAGTGTCTTCTCCGAATCCCTCCCACTGCGGGCTGCAGGGGAAATGCAGGGGTTGGGCTGGAAACTCAGGTAGCATCTAGTGCCTCCCCATGGACAGGGGAGGTAATTAGCGGACTTCCCCCTGCCAGGGAACACCTGTGACACCAGGCATCTGCGTGGAGGGCGGCCCCGAACCTCCCCCACACAGTCAGCCGTGTTCCGGAATTCTGAGTGTGGGGAGGTTCCGTCTTATGTCTGCAGCACCCGGGTTCACCTAGGAGCCCTTCGAATGTCTTCCCCCAGTCCCTCACTGTGCGGGCTGCCGGGGAATGGCGGAGGTTGGGCTGGAAAAGTAGGTAGCATCTTGTGCCTCCCCATGGACAAGAGAGGTAATTAGCGGACTTCCCCCTGCCAGGGATCACCTGTGACACCAGGCAGCTGCGTGGAGGGCGGCCCCGAACCTCCCCCACACAGACAACCGTGTTCCGGAATTCTGAGTGTGGGGAGGTTCCGTCTTCTGTCTGCAACACCCGGGATCTCCTAGGAGCCCTTTGAGTGTCTTCCTCAAGTCCCTCCCTGTGCGGGCTGCTGGGGAAAGGCGGGGGTTGGGCTGGAAAATCAGGTAGCATCTAGTGCCTCCCCATGGACAGGGGAGGTAATTAGCGGACTTCCCCCTACCAGGGAACACCTGTGACACCAGGAAGCTTCGTGGAGGGCGGCCACGAAACTCCCCCACACAGTCAGCCATGTTCCGGAATTCTGAGTGTGGGGAGGTTCCGTCATCTGTCTGCAGAACCCGGGATCTCCTAGGACCCCTTCGAGAGTCTTCCCCGAGTCCCTCCAAGTGCGGGCAGCCGGGAAAAAGCGGGGGTTGGGCTGGAATCTCAGGTAGCATCTAGTGCCTCCCCATGGAAAGGGGAGGTAATTAGCGGTCCTCCCCCTACCAGTTAACACCTGTGACAACAGGAAGCTGTGTGGAGGGCGGCCCTAAACCTCACCCACACAGTCACCCGTGTTCCGGAATTCTGAGTGTTGGGAGGTTCCGTCTTATGTCTGCAGCACCCGGGTTCTCCTAGGAGCCCTTTGAGTGTCTTCCCAAAGGCCCTCCCTGTGCGGGCTGCTGGGGAAAGGCGGGGGTTGGGCTGGAAAAGCAGGTAGCATCTAGTGCCTCCCCATTGACAAGGGAGGTAATTAGCGGACTTCCCCCTGCCAGGGATCACCTGTGACACCAGGCAGCTGCGTGGAGGGCGGCCCCGAACCTCCCCCACACAGTTAGCCGTGTTCCGGAATTCTGAGTGTAGTGAGGTTCCGTCTTCTGTCTGCAGCACCCGGGATCTCCTAGTAGCCCTTAAGTGTCTTCCCAGAGTCCCTCCCTGTGCTGGCTGCCGGGGAAAGGAGGGGGTTGTGCTGGAAACGCAGGTAGCATCTAGTGCCTCCCCATGGACAGGGGAGGTAATTAGCGGTCTTCCCCCTACCAGGGAACACCTGTGACAACAGAAAGCTGTGTGGAGGGCGGCCCTAAACCTCACCCACACAGTCACCCGTGTTCCGGAATTCTGAGTGTGGGGAGGTTCCGTCTTATGTCTGCAGCACTCGGGTTCTCCTAGGAGCCCTTCGAGTGTCTTCCCCAAGTCCCTCCCTGTGCGGGCTGCTGGGGAAAGGCGGGGGTTGGGCTGGAAAAGCAGGTAGAATCTAGTGCCTCCCCATGGACATGGGAGGTAAATAGCGGACTTCCACCTGCCAGGGAACACCTGTGACACAAGGCAGCTGCGTGGAGGGCGGCCCCGAACCTCCCCCACACAGTCAGCCGTGTTCCGGAATTCTGAGTGTGGGGAGGTTCCGTCTTATGTCTGCAGCACCCGGGATCTCCTAGGAGCCCTTCGAGAGTCTTCCCCGAGTCCCTCCCAGTGCGGGCAGCCGGGGAACGGCGGGGGTTTGGCTGGAAAAGCAGGTAGCATCTAGTGCCTCCCCATGGACAAGGGAGGTAATTAGCGGACTTCCCCCTGCAAGGGAAAAACTGTGACACCAGGAAGCTTTGTGGAGGGCGGCCCTAAACCTACCCACACAGTCACCCGTGTTCCGGAATTCTGGGGGTGGGGAGGTTCCGTCTTATGTCTGCAGCACCCGGGTTCTCCTAGGAGCCCTTTGAGTGTCTTCCCCAAGTCCCTCCCTGTGCGGGCTGCTGGGGAAAGGCGGGGGTTGGGCTGGAAAAGCAGGTAGCATCTAGTTCCTCCCCATGGACAGGGGAGGTAATTAGCGGACTTCCCCCTACCAGGGAACACCTGTGACACCAGGCAGCTGCGTGGAGGGCGGCCCCGAACCTCCCCCACACAGTCAGCCGTGTTCCGGAATTCTGAGTGTGGGGAGGTTTCGTCTTATGTCTGCAGCACCCGGGTTCACCTAGGAGCCCTTCGAGTGTCTTCCCCCAGTCCCTCACTGTGCGGGCTGCCTGGGAATGGCGAAGGTTGGGCTGGAAAAGCAGGTAGCATCTTGTGCCTCCCCATGGACAAGGGAGGTAATTAGCGGACTTCCCCCTGCCAGGGAACACCTGTGACACCAGGCAGCTGCGTGGAGTGCGGCCCCGAAACTCCCTCACAAAGTCAACCGTGTTCCGGAATTCTGAGTGTGGGGAGGTTCCGTCTTCTGTCTGCAGTACCCGGGATCTCCTAGGAGCCCTTCGAGTGTCTTCCCATAGTCCCTCCCTGTGCGGGCTGCCGGGGAAAGGAGGGGGTTGTGCTGGAAAAGCAGGTAGCATCTAGTGCCTCCCCATGGACAGGGGAGGTAATTAGCGGACTTCCACCTTCCAGGGAACACCTGTGACACCAGGAAGCTGCGTGGAGGGCGGCCCTGAACCTCCCCCACACAGTCAACCGTGTTCCGGAATTCTGAGTGTGGGGAGGTTCCGTCCTCTGTCTGCAGCACCCGGGATCTCCTAGGAGCCATTCGAGTGTCTTCCCAGAGTCCCTCCCTGTGCGGGCTGCCGGGGAAAGGAGGGGGTTGTGCTGGAAACGCAGGTAGCATCTAGTGCCTCCCCATGGACAAGGGAGGTAATTAGCGGACTTCCACCTGCCAGGGAACACCTGTGACACAAGGCAGCTGCGTGGAGGGCGGCCCCGAACTTCCCCCACACAGTCATCCGTGTTCCTGAATTCTGAGTGTGGGGAGGTTCCGTCTTCTGTCTGCAGCACCCGGGACCTCCTAGGAGCCCTTCGAGAGTCTTCCCCGAGTCACTCCCGGTGCGGGCAGCCGGGGAAAAGCGGGGGTTGGGCTGGAATCTCAGGTAGCATCTAGTGCCTCCCCATGGACAGGGGAGGTAATTAGCGGTCTTCCCCCTACCAGGGAACACCTGTGACACCAGGAAGCTTTGTGGAGGGCGGCCCTAAACCTCACCCACACAGTCACCCGTGTTCCGGAATTCTGAGTGTGGGGAGGTTCCGTCTTATGTCTGCAGCACCCGGGTTCTCCTAGGAACCCTTCAAGTGTCTTCCCCAAGTCCCTCCCTGTGCGGGCTGCTGGGGAAAGGAGGGTGTTGGGCTGGAAAAGCAGGTAGAATCTAGTGCCTCCCCATGGACAGGGGAGGTAATTAGCGGTCTTCCCCCTACCAGGGAACACCTGTGACACCAGGAAGCTGTGTGGAGGTTGGCCCTAAACCTCACCCACACAGTCACTCGTGTTCCGGAATTCTGAGTGTGGGGAGGTTCCGTCTTATGTCTGCAGCACCCGGGATCTCCTAGGAGCCCTTCGAGTGTCTTCTCCGAATCCCTCCCACTGCGGGCTGCAGGGGAAATGCAGGGGTTGGGCTGGAAACTCAGGTAGCATCTAGTGCCTCCCCATGGACAGGGGAGGTAATTAGCGGACTTCCCCCTGCCAGGGAACACCTGTGACACCAGGCATCTGCGTGGAGGGCGGCCCCGAACCTCCCCCACACAGTCAGCCGTGTTCCGGAATTCTGAGTGTGGGGAGGTTCCGTCTTATGTCTGCAGCACCCGGGTTCACCTAGGAGCCCTTCGAATGTCTTCCCCCAGTCCCTCACTGTGCGGGCTGCCGGGGAATGGCGGAGGTTGGGCTGGAAAAGTAGGTAGCATCTTGTGCCTCCCCATGGACAAGAGAGGTAATTAGCGGACTTCCCCCTGCCAGGGATCACCTGTGACACCAGGCAGCTGCGTGGAGGGCGGCCCCGAACCTCCCCCACACAGACAACCGTGTTCCGGAATTCTGAGTGTGGGGAGGTTCCGTCTTCTGTCTGCAACACCCGGGATCTCCTAGGAGCCCTTTGAGTGTCTTCCTCAAGTCCCTCCCTGTGCGGGCTGCTGGGGAAAGGCGGGGGTTGGGCTGGAAAATCAGGTAGCATCTAGTGCCTCCCCATGGACAGGGGAGGTAATTAGCGGACTTCCCCCTACCAGGGAACACCTGTGACACCAGGAAGCTTCGTGGAGGGCGGCCACGAAACTCCCCCACACAGTCAGCCATGTTCCGGAATTCTGAGTGTGGGGAGGTTCCGTCATCTGTCTGCAGAACCCGGGATCTCCTAGGACCCCTTCGAGAGTCTTCCCCGAGTCCCTCCAAGTGCGGGCAGCCGGGAAAAAGCGGGGGTTGGGCTGGAATCTCAGGTAGCATCTAGTGCCTCCCCATGGAAAGGGGAGGTAATTAGCGGTCCTCCCCCTACCAGTTAACACCTGTGACAACAGGAAGCTGTGTGGAGGGCGGCCCTAAACCTCACCCACACAGTCACCCGTGTTCCGGAATTCTGAGTGTTGGGAGGTTCCGTCTTATGTCTGCAGCACCCGGGTTCTCCTAGGAGCCCTTTGAGTGTCTTCCCAAAGGCCCTCCCTGTGCGGGCTGCTGGGGAAAGGCGGGGGTTGGGCTGGAAAAGCAGGTAGCATCTAGTGCCTCCCCATTGACAAGGGAGGTAATTAGCGGACTTCCCCCTGCCAGGGATCACCTGTGACACCAGGCAGCTGCGTGGAGGGCGGCCCCGAACCTCCCCCACACAGTTAGCCGTGTTCCGGAATTCTGAGTGTAGTGAGGTTCCGTCTTCTGTCTGCAGCACCCGGGATCTCCTAGTAGCCCTTAAGTGTCTTCCCAGAGTCCCTCCCTGTGCTGGCTGCCGGGGAAAGGAGGGGGTTGTGCTGGAAACGCAGGTAGCATCTAGTGCCTCCCCATGGACAGGGGAGGTAATTAGCGGACTTCCACCTGCCAGGGAACACCTGTGACACCAGGCAGCTGCGTGGAGGGCGGCCCCGAACCTCCCCCACACAGTCAGCCGTGTTCCGGATTTCTGAGTGTGGGGAGGTTCCGTCTTATGTCTGCAGGACCCGGGTTCACCTAGGAGCCCTTCGAGTGTCTTCCCCAAGTCCCTCACTGTGCAGGCTGCCGGGGAATGGCGGAGGTTGGGCTGGAAAAGCAGGTAGAATCTTGTGCCTCCCCATGGACAAGGGAGGTAATTAGCGGACTTCCCCCTGCCAGGGAACACCTGTGACACCAGGCAGCTGCGTGGAGGGCGGCCCCGAACATCCCCAACACAGTCAACCGTGTTCCGGAATTCTGAGTGTGGGGAGGTTCCGTCTTCTGTCTGCAGCACCCAGGATCTCCTAGGAGCCCTTCGAGTGTCTTCCCAGAGTCCCTCCATGTGCGGGCTGCCGGGGAAAGGAGGGGGTTGTGCTGGAAACGCAGGTAGCATCTAGTGCCTCCCCATGGACAGGGGAGGTAATTAGCGGATTTCCACCTGCCAGGGAACACCTGTGACACAAGGCAGCTGCGTGGAGGACGGCCCCGAAACTCCCCCACACAGTCATCCGTGTTCCGGAATTCTGAGTGTGGGGAGGTTCCGTCTTCTGTCTGCAGCACCCGGGACCTCCTAGGAGCCCTTCGAGAGTCTTCCCCGAGTCACTCCCGGTGCGGGCAGCCGGGGAAAGGCGGGGGTTGGGCTGGAATCTCAGGTAGCATCTAGTGCCTCCCCATGGACAGGGGAGGTAATTAGCGGTCTTCCCCCTACCAGGGAACACCTGTGACACCAGGAAGCTTTGTGGAGGGCGGCCCTAAACCTCACCCACACAGTCACCCGTGTTCCGGAATTCTGAGTGTGGGGAGGTTCCGTCTTATGTCTGCAGCACCCGGGTTCTCCTAGGAACCCTTCAAGTGTCTTCCCCAAGTCCCTCCCTGTGCGGGCTGCTGGGGAAAGGAGGGTGTTGGGCTGGAAAAGCAGGTAGAATCTAGTGCCTCCCCATGGACAGGGGAGGTAATTAGCGGTCTTCCCCCTACCAGGGAACACCTGTGACACCAGGAAGCTGTGTGGAGGTTGGCCCTAAACCTCACCCACACAGTCACTCGTGTTCCGGAATTCTGAGTGTGGGGAGGTTCCGTCTTATGTCTGCAGCACCCGGGATCTCCTAGGAGCCCTTCGAGTGTCTTCTCCGAATCCCTCCCACTGCGGGCTGCAGGGGAAATGCAGGGGTTGGGCTGGAAACTCAGGTAGCATCTAGTGCCTCCCCATGGACAGGGGAGGTAATTAGCGGACTTCCCCCTGCCAGGGAACACCTGTGACACCAGGCATCTGCGTGGAGGGCGGCCCCGAACCTCCCCCACACAGTCAGCCGTGTTCCGGAATTCTGAGTGTGGGGAGGTTCCGTCTTATGTCTGCAGCACCCGGGTTCACCTAGGAGCCCTTCGAATGTCTTCCCCCAGTCCCTCACTGTGCGGGCTGCCGGGGAATGGCGGAGGTTGGGCTGGAAAAGTAGGTAGCATCTTGTGCCTCCCCATGGACAAGAGAGGTAATTAGCGGACTTCCCCCTGCCAGGGATCACCTGTGACACCAGGCAGCTGCGTGGAGGGCGGCCCCGAACCTCCCCCACACAGACAACCGTGTTCCGGAATTCTGAGTGTGGGGAGGTTCCGTCTTCTGTCTGCAGCACCCGGGATCTCCTAGGAGCCCTTCGAGTGTCTTCCCAGAGTCCCTCCCTGTGCGGGCTGCCGGGGAAAGGAGGGGGTTGTGCTGCAAACGCAGGTAGCATCTAGTGCCTCCCCATGGACAGGGGAGGTAATTAGCGGACTTCCACCTGCCAGGGAACACCTGTGACACAAGGCAGCTGCGTGGAGGGCGGACCCGAACCTCCCCCACACAGTCATCCGTGTTCAGGAATTCTGAGTGTGGGGAGGTTCCGTCTGCTGTCTGCAGCACCCGGGATCTCCTAGGAGCCCTTCGAGAGTCTTCCCCGAGTCACTCCCAGTGCGGGCAGCCGGGGAAAGGCGGGGGTAGGGCTGGAAATTCAGGTAGAATCTAGTGCCTCCAAATGGACAGGGGAGGTAATTAGCGGTCTTCCCCCTACCTGGGAACACCTGTGACATAGGAAGCTTTGTGGAGGGCGGCCATAAACCTAACCCACACAGTCACCCGTATTCCGGAATTCTGAGTGTGGGGAGGTTCCGTCTTATGTCTGCAGCACCCGGGTTCTCCTAGGAGCCCTTTGAGTGTCTTCCTCAAGTCCCTCCCTGTGCGGGCTGCTGGGGAAAGGCGGGGGTTGGGCTGGAAAATCAGGTAGCATCTAGTGCCTCCCCATGGACAGGGGAGGTAATTAGCTGACTTCCCCCTACCAGGGAACACCTGTGACACCAGGAAGCTTCGTGGAGGGCGGCCACGAAACTCCCCCACACAGTCAGCCGTGTTCCGGAATTCTGAGTGTGGGGAGGTTCCGTCATCTGTCTGCAGAACCCGGGATCTCCTAGGACCCCTTCGAGAGTCTTCCCCGAGTCCCTCCATGTGCGGGCAGCCGGGAAAAAGCGGGGGTTGGGCTGGAATCTCAGGTAGCATCTAGTGCCTCCCCATGGAAAGGGGAGGTAATTAGCGGTCCTCCCCCTACCAGTTAACACCTGTGACAACAGGAAGCTGTGTGGAGGGCGGCCCTAAACCTCACCCACACAGTCACCCGTGTTCCGGAATTCTGAGTGTTGGGAGGTTCCGTCTTATGTCTGCAGCACCCGGGTTCTCCTAGGAGCCCTTTGAGTGTCTTCCCAAAGGCCCTCCCTGTGCGGGCTGCTGGGGAAAGGCGGAGGTTGGGCTGGAAAAGCAGGTAGCATCTAGTGCCTCCCCATTGACAAGGGAGGTAATTAGCGGACTTCCCCCTGCCAGGGATCACCTGTGACACCAGGCAGCTGCGTGGAGGGCGGCCCCGAACCTCCCCCACACAGTTAGCCGTGTTCCGGAATTCTGAGTGTAGTGAGGTTCCGTCTTCTGTCTGCAGCACCCGGGATCTCCTAGGAGCCCTTAAGTGTCTTCCCAGAGTCCCTCCCTGTGCTGGCTGCCGGGGAAAGGAGGGGGTTGTGCTGGAAACGCAGGTAGCATCTAGTGCCTCCCCATGGACAGGGGAGGTAATTAGCGGACTTCCACCTGCCAGGGAACACCTGTGACACCAGGCAGCTGCGTGGAGGGCGGCCCCGAACCTCCCCCACACAGTCAGCCGTGTTCCGGATTTCTGAGTGTGGGGAGGTTCCGTCTTATGTCTGCAGGACCCGGGTTCACCTAGGAGCCCTTCGAGTGTCTTCCCCAAGTCCCTCACTGTGCAGGCTGCCGGGGAATGGCGGAGGTAGGGCTGGAAAAGCAGGTAGAATCTTGTGCCTCCCCATGGACAAGGGAGGTAATTAGCGGACTTCCCCCTGCCAGGGAACACCTGTGACACCAGGCAGCTGCGTGGAGGGCGGCCCCGAACATCCCCAACACAGTCAACCGTGTTCCGGAATTCTGAGTGTGGGGAGGTTCCGTCTTCTGTCTGCAGCACCCAGGATCTCCTAGGAGCCCTTCGAGTGTCTTCCCAGAGTCCCTCCATGTGCGGGCTGCCGGGGAAAGGAGGGGGTTGTGCTGGAAACGCAGGTAGCATCTAGTGCCTCCCCATGGACAGGGGAGGTAATTAGCGGATTTCCACCTGCCAGGGAACACCTGTGACACAAGGCAGCTGCGTGGAGGACGGCCCCGAAACTCCCCCACACAGTCATCCGTGTTCCGGAATTCTGAGTGTGGGGAGGTTCCGTCTTCTGTCTGCAGCACCCGGGATCTCCTAGGAGCCCTTCGAGATTCTTCCCCGAGTCCCTCCCAGTGCGGGCAGCCGGGGAAAGGCGGGGGTTGGGCTGGAAACTCAGGTAGCATCTAGTGCCTCCCCATGGACAGGGGAGGTAATTAGCGGTCTTCCCCCTACCAGGGAACACCTGTGACACCAGGAAGCTGTGTGGAGGGCGGCCATAAACCTCACCCACACAGTCACCCTTGTTCCGGAATTCTGATTGTGGGGAGGTTCCGTCTTATGTCTGCAGCACCCGGGTTCTCCTAAGAGCCCTTCGAGGTTCTTCCCCAAGTCCCTCCCTGTGCGGGCTGCTGGGGAATGGCGGGGGTTGGGCTGGAAAAGCAGGTAGCATCTAGTGCCTCCCTATGGACAAGGGAGTTAATTAGCGGACTTCCACCTGCCAGGGAACACCTGTGACACCAGGCAGCTGCGTGGAAGGCGGCCCCGAACCTTCCCCACACAGTCAGCCGTGTTCCGGAATTCTGAGTTTGGGGAGGTTCCGTCTTATGTTTGCAGCTCCCGGGATCTCATAGGAGCCCTTCGAGAGTCTTCCCCGAGTCCCTCCCAGTGCGGGCAGCCAGGGAAAGGCCGGGGTTGGGCTGGAAACGCAGGTAGCATCGAGTGCCTCCCCATGGACAGGGGAGGTAATTAGCGGACTTCCCCCTACCAGGGAACACCTGTGACACCAGGCAGCTGCGTGGAGTGCGACCCCGAACCTCCCCCACACAGTCAGCCGTGTTCCGGAATTCTGAGTGTGAGGAGGTTCCGTCTTCTGTCTGCAGCACCCGGGATCTCCTAGGAGCCCTTCGAGCGTCTTCCCCGAATCCCTCCCACTGCGGGCTGCCGAGGAAAGGCGGGGTTTGGGCTGGAAACTCAGGTAGCATCTAGTGCCTCCCCATGGACAGGGGAGGTAATTAGCTGACTTCTCCCTGCCAGGGAAAACCTGTGACACCAGGAATCTGCGTGGAGGGCGGCCCCGAACCTTCCCCACACAGTCAGCCGTGTTCCGGAATTCTGAGTGTGGGGAGGTTCCGTCTTCTGTCTGCAGCACCCGGGATCTCCTAGGAGCCCTTCGAGAGTCTTCCCCGAGTCCCTCCCAGTGCGGGCAGCCGGGGAAAGGCGGGGGTTGGGCTGGAAACTCAGGTAGCATCTAGTGCCTCCCCATGGACAGGGGAGGTAATTAGCGGTCTTCCCCCTACCAGGGAACACCAGTGACACCAGGAAGCTGTGTGGAGGGCGGCCATAAACCTCACCCACACAGTCACCCGTGTTCCGGAATTCTGATTGTGGGGAGGTTCCGTCTTATGTCTGCAGCACCCGGGTTCTCCTAAGAGCCCTTCGAGGTTCTTCCCCAAGTCCCTCCCTGTGCGGGCTGCTGGGGAATGGCGGGGGTTGGGCTGGAAAAGCAGGTAGCATCTAGTGCCTCCCTATGGACAAGGGAGGTAATTAGCGGACTTCCACCTGCCAGGGAACACCTGTGACACCAGGCAGCTGCGTGGAGGGCGGCCCCGAACCTTCCCCACACAGTCAGCCGTGTTCCGGAATTCTGAGTGTGGGGAGGTTCCGTCTTATGTTTGCAGCACCCGGGATCTCATAGGAGCCCTTCGAGAGTCTTCCCCGAGTCCCTCCCAGTGCGGGCAGCCAGGGAAAGGCCGGGGTTGGGCTGGAAACGCAGGTAGCATCGAGTGCCTCCCCATGGACAGGGGAGGTAATTAGCGGACTTCCCCCTACCAGGGAACACCTGTGACACCAGGCAGCTGCGTGGAGTGCGACCCCGAACCTCCCCCACACAGTCAGCCGTGTTCCGGAATTCTGAGTGTGAGGAGGTTCCGTCTTCTGTCTGCAGCACCCGGGATCTCCTAGGAGCCCTTCGAGCGTCTTCCCCGATTCCCTCCCACTGCGGGCAGCCAGGGAAATTCGGGGGTTGTGCTGGAAACGCAGGTAGCATCTAGTGCCTCCCCATGGACAGGGGAGGTAATTTGCGGACTTCCACCTGCTAGGGAACACCTGTGACATCAGGCAGCTTCGTGGAGGGCGGCCCCGAACCTCCCCCACACAGTCAGCCGTGTTCCGGAATTCTGAGTGTGGGGAGGTTCCGTCTTATGTCTGCAGCACCCGGGATCTCCTAGGAGCCCTTCGAGAGTCTTCCCCGAGTCCCTCCCAGTGCGGGCAGCCAGGGAACTGCGGGGGTTGGGCTGGAAAAGCAGGTAGCATCTAGTGCCTCCCCATGGACAAGGGAGGTAATTAGCGGAGTTCCCCCTGCCAGGGAACACCTGTGACACCAGGCAGCTGCGTCGAGGGCGGCCCCGAACCTCCCCCACACAGTCACTCGTGTTCCGGAATTCTGAGTGTGGGGAGGTTCCGTCTTATGTCTGCAGCACCCGGGATCTCCTAGGAGCCCTTCGAGAGTCTTCCCCGAGTACCTCCCTGTGCGGGCGGCCGGGGAAAGGAGGGGGTTGTGCTGGAAACGCAGGTAGCATCTAGTGCCTCCCCATGGACAGGGGAGGTAATTAGCGGTCTTCCCCCTACCAGGGAACACCTGTGACAACAGAAAGCTGTGTGGAGGGCGGCCCTAAACCTCACCCACACAGTCACCCGTGTTCCGGAATTCTGAGTGTGGGGAGGTTCCGTCTTATGTCTGCAGCACTCGGGTTCTCCTAGGAGCCCTTCGAGTGTCTTCCCCAAGTCCCTCCCTGTGCGGGCTGCTGGGGAAAGGCGGGGGTTGGGCTGGAAAAGCAGGTAGAATCTAGTGCCTCCCCATGGACATGGGAGGTAAATAGCGGACTTCCACCTGCCAGGGAACACCTGTGACACCAGGCAGCTGCGTGGAGGGCGGCCCCGAACCTCCCCCACACAGTCAGCCGTGTTCCGGAATTCTGAGTGTGGGGAGGTTCCGTCTTATGTCTGCAGCACCCGGGATCTCCTAGGAGCCCTTCGAGAGTCTTCCCCGAGTCCCTCCCAGTGCGGGCAGCCGGGGAACGGCGGGGGTTTGGCTGGAAAAGCAGGTAGCATCTAGTGCCTCCCCATGGACAAGGGAGGTAATTAGCGGACTTCCCCCTGCAAGGGAAAAACTGTGACACCAGGAAGCTTTGTGGAGGGCGGCCCTAAACCTACCCACACAGTCACCCGTGTTCCGGAATTCTGGGGGTGGGGAGGTTCCGTCTTATGTCTGCAGCACCCGGGTTCTCCTAGGAGCCCTTTGAGTGTCTTCCCCAAGTCCCTCCCTGTGCGGGCTGCTGGGGAAAGGCGGGGGTTGGGCTGGAAAAGCAGGTAGCATCTAGTTCCTCCCCATGGACAGGGGAGGTAATTAGCGGACTTCCCCCTACCAGGGAACACCTGTGACACCAGGCAGCTGCGTGGAGGGCGGCCCCGAACCTCCCCCACACAGTCAGCCGTGTTCCGGAATTCTGAGTGTGGGGAGGTTTCGTCTTATGTCTGCAGCACCCGGGTTCACCTAGGAGCCCTTCGAGTGTCTTCCCCCAGTCCCTCACTGTGCGGGCTGCCTGGGAATGGCGAAGGTTGGGCTGGAAAAGCAGGTAGCATCTTGTGCCTCCCCATGGACAAGGGAGGTAATTAGCGGACTTCCCCCTGCCAGGGAACACCTGTGACACCAGGCAGCTGCGTGGAGTGCGGCCCCGAAACTCCCTCACAAAGTCAACCGTGTTCCGGAATTCTGAGTGTGGGGAGGTTCCGTCTTCTGTCTGCAGCACCCGGGATCTCCTAGGAGCCCTTCGAGTGTCTTCCCAGGGTCCCTCCCTGTGCGGGCGGCCGGGGAAAGGAGGGGGTTGTGCTGGAAACGCAGGTAGCATCTAGTGCCTCCCCATGGACAGGGGAGGTAATTAGCGGTCTTCCCCCTACCAGGGAACACCTGTGACAACAGAAAGCTGTGTGGAGGGCGGCCCTATACCTCACCCACACAGTCACCCGTGTTCCGGAATTCTGAGTGTGGGGAGGTTCCGTCTTATGTCTGCAGCACTCGGGTTCTCCTAGGAGCCCTTCGAGTGTCTTCCCCAAGTCCCTCCCTGTGCGGGCTGCTGGGGAAAGCGGGGGTTGGGCTGGAAAAGCAGGTAGAATCTAGTGCCTCCCCATGGACATGGGAGGTAAATAGCGGACTTCCACCTGCCAGGGAACACCTGTGACACCAGGCAGCTGCGTGGAGGGCGGCCCCGAAACTCCCCCACACAGTCAGCCGTGTTCCGGAATTCTGAGTGTGAGGAGGTTCCGTCTTCTGTCTGCAGAACCCGGGATCTCCTTGGAGCCCTTCGAGAGTCTTCCCCGAGTCCCTCCCAGTGCGGGCAGCCGGGGAACGGCGGGGGTTTGGCTGGAAAAGCAGGTAGCATCTAGTGCCTCCCCATGGACAAGGGAGGTAATTAGCGGACTTCCCCCTGCAAGGGAAAAACTGTGACACCAGGAAGCTGCGTGGAGTGCGGCCCTAAACCTCACCCACACAGTCACACGTGTTCCGGAATTTTGAGTCTGGGGAGGTTCCGTCTTCTGTCTGCAGCACCCGGGTTCTCCTAGGAGCCTTTCGAATGTCTTCCCCCAGTCCCTCCCTGTGCGGGCTGCCGGGGAAAGGCGGGGGATGGGCTGGAAAAGCAGGTAGCATCTTGTGCCTCCCCATGGACAAGGGAGGTAATTAGCGGACTTCCCCCTGCCAGGGAACACCTGTGACACCAGGCAGCTACGTGGAGGGCGGCCCCGAACCTCCCCCACACAGTCATCCGTGTTCCGGAATTCTGAGTGTGGGGAGTTTCCGTCTTCTGTCTGCAGCCCCCGGCATCTCCTATGAGCCCTTGGAGAGTCTTCCCCGAGTCCCTCCCAGTGCGGGCAGCCAGGAAAAGGCGGGGGTTGGGCTGGAAACTCAGGTAGCATCTAGTGCCTCCCCATGGACAGGGGAGGTATTTAGCGGTCCTCCCCCTACCAGTTAACACCTGTGACACCAGGAAGCTGTGTGGAGGGCGGTCCTAAACCTCACCCACACAGTCACCCATGTTCCGGAATTCTGATTGTGGGGAGGTTCCGTCTTATGTCTGCAGCACCCGGGTTCTCCTAGGAGCCCTTCGAGAGTCTTCCCCGAGTCCCTCCCAGTGCAGGCAGCCAGGGAAAGGCGGGGGTTGGGCTGGAAAGGCAGGTAGCATCTAGTGCCTCCCCATGGACAAGGGAGGTAATTAGCGGACTTCCCCCTGCCAGGGAACACCTGTGACACCAGGCAGCTTCGTGGAGGGCGGCCCCGAACCTCCCCCACACAGTCAACCGTGTTCCGGAATTCTGAGTGTGGGGAGGTTCCGTCTTCTGTCTGCAGTACCCGGGATCTCCTAGGAGCCCTTCGAGTGTCTTCCCATAGTCCCTCCCTGTGCGGGCTGCCGGGGAAAGGAGGGGGTTGTGCTGGAAAAGCAGGTAGCATCTAGTGCCTCCCCATGGACAGGGGAGGTAATTAGCGGACTTCCACCTTCCAGGGAACACCTGTGACACCAGGAAGCTGCGTGGAGGGCGGCCCTGAACCTCCCCCACACAGTCAACCGTGTTCCGGAATTCTGAGTGTGGGGAGGTTCCGTCCTCTGTCTGCAGCACCCGGGATCTCCTAGGAGCCATTCGAGTGTCTTCCCAGAGTCCCTCCCTGTGCGGGCTGCCGGGGAAAGGAGGGGGTTGTGCTGGAAACGCAGGTAGCATCTAGTGCCTCCCCATGGACAAGGGAGGTAATTAGCGGACTTCCACCTGCCAGGGAACACCTGTGACACAAGGCAGCTGCGTGGAGGGCGGCCCCGAACTTCCCCCACACAGTCATCCGTGTTCCTGAATTCTGAGTGTGGGGAGGTTCCGTCTTCTGTCTGCAGCACCCGGGACCTCCTAGGAGCCCTTCGAGAGTCTTCCCCGAGTCACTCCCGGTGCGGGCAGCCGGGGAAAGGCGGGGGTTGGGCTGGAATCTCAGGTAGCATCTAGTGCCTCCCCATGGACAGGGGAGGTAATTAGCGGTCTTCCCCCTACCAGGGAACACCTGTGACACCAGGAAGCTTTGTGGAGGGCGGCCCTAAACCTCACCCACACAGTCACCCGTGTTCCGGAATTCTGAGTGTGGGGAGGTTCCGTCTTATGTCTGCAGCACCCGGGTTCTCCTAGGAACCCTTCAAGTGTCTTCCCCAAGTCCCTCCCTGTGCGGGCTGCTGGGGAAAGGAGGGTGTTGGGCTGGAAAAGCAGGTAGAATCTAGTGCCTCCCCATGGACAGGGGAGGTAATTAGCGGTCTTCCCCCTACCAGGGAACACCTGTGACACCAGGAAGCTGTGTGGAGGTTGGCCCTAAACCTCACCCACACAGTCACTCGTGTTCCGGAATTCTGAGTGTGGGGAGGTTCCGTCTTATGTCTGCAGCACCCGGGATCTCCTAGGAGCCCTTCGAGTGTCTTCTCCGAATCCCTCCCACTGCGGGCTGCAGGGGAAATGCAGGGGTTGGGCTGGAAACTCAGGTAGCATCTAGTGCCTCCCCATGGACAGGGGAGGTAATTAGCGGACTTCCCCCTGCCAGGGAACACCTGTGACACCATGCATCTGCGTGGAGGGCGGCCCCGAACCTCCCCCACACAGTCAGCCGTGTTCCGGAATTCTGAGTGTGGGGAGGTTCCGTCTTATGTCTGCAGCACCCGGGTTCACCTAGGAGCCCTTCGAATGTCTTCCCCCAGTCCCTCACTGTGCGGGCTGCCGGGGAATGGCGGAGGTTGGGCTGGAAAAGTAGGTAGCATCTAGTGCCTCCCCATGGACAAGGGAGGTAATTAGCGGACTTCCCCCTGCAAGGGAAAAACTGTGACACCAGGAAGCTGCGTGGAGTGCGGCCCTAAACCTCACCCACACAGTCACACGTGTTCCGGAATTTTGAGTCTGGGGAGGTTCCGTCTTCTGTCTGCAGCACCCGGGTTCTCCTAGGAGCCTTTCGAATGTCTTCCCCCAGTCCCTCCCTGTGCGGGCTGCCGGGGAAAGGCGGGGGATAGGCTGGAAAAGCAGGTAGCATCTTGTGCCTCCCCATGGACAAGGGAGGTAATTAGCGGACTTCCCCCTGCCAGGGAACACCTGTGACACCAGGCAGCTACGTGGAGGGCGGCCCCGAACCTCCCCCACACAGTCATCCGTGTTCCGGAATTCTGAGTGTGGGGAGTTTCCGTCTTCTGTCTGCAGCACCCGGGATCTCCTATGAGCCCTTGGAGAGTCTTCCCCGAGTCCCTCCCAGTGCGGGCAGCCAGGAAAAGGCGGGGGTTGGGCTGGAAACTCAGGTAGCATCTAGTGCCTCCCCATGGACAGGGGAGGTATTTAGCGGTCCTCCCCCTACCAGTTAACACCTGTGACACCAGGAAGCTGTGTGGAGGGCGGTCCTAAACCTCACCCACACAGTCACCCATGTTCCGGAATTCTGATTGTGGGGAGGTTCCGTCTTATGTCTGCAGCACCCGGGTTCTCCTAGGAGCCCTTCGAGAGTCTTCCCCGAGTCCCTCCCAGTGCAGGCAGCCAGGGAAAGGCGGGGGTTGGGCTGGAAAGGCAGGTAGCATCTAGTGCCTCTCCATGGACAAGGGAGGTAATTAGCGGACTTCCCCCTGCCAGGGAACACCTGTGACACCAGGCAGCTTCGTGGAGGGCGGCCCCGAACCTCCCCCACACAGTCAACCGTGTTCCGGAATTCTGAGTGTGGGGAGGTTCCGTCTTCTGTCTGCAGTACCCGGGATCTCCTAGGAGCCCTTCGAGTGTCTTCCCATAGTCCCTCCCTGTGCGGGCTGCCGGGGAAAGGAGGGGGTTGTGCTGGAAAAGCAGGTAGCATCTAGTGCCTCCCCATGGACAGGGGAGGTAATTAGCGGACTTCCACCTTCCAGGGAACACCTGTGACACCAGGAAGCTGCGTGGAGGGCGGCCCTGAACCTCCCCCACACAGTCAACCGTGTTCCGGAATTCTGAGTGTGGGGAGGTTCCGTCCTCTGTCTGCAGCACCCGGGATCTCCTAGGAGCCATTCGAGTGTCTTCCCAGAGTCCCTCCCTGTGCGGGCTGCCGGGGAAAGGAGGGGGTTGTGCTGGAAACGCAGGTAGTATCTAGTGCCTCCCCATGGACAAGGGAGGTAATTAGCGGACTTCCACCTGCCAGGGAACACCTGTGACACAAGGCAGCTGCGTGGAGGGCGGCCCCGAACTTCCCCCACACAGTCATCCGTGTTCCTGAATTCTGAGTGTGGGGAGGTTCCGTCTTCTGTCTGCAGCACCCGGGACCTCCTAGGAGCCCTTCGAGAGTCTTCCCCGAGTCACTCCCGGTGCGGGCAGCCGGGGAAAGGCGGGGGTTGGGCTGGAATCTCAGGTAGCATCTAGTGCCTCCCCATGGACAGGGGAGGTAATTAGCGGTCTTCCCCCTACCAGGGAACACCTGTGACACCAGGAAGCTTTGTGGAGGGCGGCCCTAAACCTCACCCACACAGTCACCCGTGTTCCGGAATTCTGAGTGTGGGGAGGTTCCGTCTTATGTCTGCAGCACCCGGGTTCTCCTAGGAACCCTTCAAGTGTCTTCCCCAAGTCCCTCCCTGTGCGGGCTGCTGGGGAAAGGAGGGTGTTGGGCTGGAAAAGCAGGTAGAATCTAGTGCCTCCCCATGGACAGGGGAGGTAATTAGCGGTCTTCCCCCTACCAGGGAACACCTGTGACACCAGGAAGCTGTGTGGAGGTTGGCCCTAAACCTCACCCACACAGTCACTCGTGTTCCGGAATTCTGAGTGTGGGGAGGTTCCGTCTTATGTCTGCAGCACCCGGGATCTCCTAGGAGCCCTTCGAGTGTCTTCTCCGAATCCCTCCCACTGCGGGCTGCAGGGGAAATGCAGGGGTTGGGCTGGAAACTCAGGTAGCATCTAGTGCCTCCCCATGGACAGGGGAGGTAATTAGCGGACTTCCCCCTGCCAGGGAACACCTGTGACACCAGGCATCTGCGTGGAGGGCGGCCCCGAACCTCCCCCACACAGTCAGCCGTGTTCCGGAATTCTGAGTGTGGGGAGGTTCCGTCTTATGTCTGCAGCACCCGGGTTCACCTAGGAGCCCTTCGAATGTCTTCCCCCAGTCCCTCACTGTGCGGGCTGCCGGGGAATGGCGGAGGTTGGGCTGGAAAAGTAGGTAGCATCTTGTGCCTCCCCATGGACAAGAGAGGTAATTAGCGGACTTCCCCCTGCCAGGGATCACCTGTGACACCAGGCAGCTGCGTGGAGGGCGGCCCCGAACCTCCCCCACACAGACAACCGTGTTCCGGAATTCTGAGTGTGGGGAGGTTCCGTCTTCTGTCTGCAGCACCCGGGATCTCCTAGGAGCCCTTCGAGTGTCTTCCCAGAGTCCCTCCCTGTGCGGGCTGCCGGGGAAAGGAGGGGGTTGTGCTGCAAACGCAGGTAGCATCTAGTGCCTCCCCATGGACAGGGGAGGTAATTAGCGGACTTCCACCTGCCAGGGAACACCTGTGACACAAGGCAGCTGCGTGGAGGGCGGACCCGAACCTCCCCCACACAGTCATCCGTGTTCAGGAATTCTGAGTGTGGGGAGGTTCCGTCTGCTGTCTGCAGCACCCGGGATCTCCTAGGAGCCCTTCGAGAGTCTTCCCCGAGTCACTCCCAGTGCGGGCAGCCGGGGAAAGGCGGGGGTAGGGCTGGAAATTCAGGTAGAATCTAGTGCCTCCAAATGGACAGGGGAGGTAATTAGCGGTCTTCCCCCTACCTGGGAACACCTGTGACACCAGGAAGCTTTGTGGAGGGCGGCCATAAAACTAACCCACACAGTCACCCGTATTCCGGAATTCTGAGTGTGGGGAGGTTCCGTCTTATGTCTGCAGCACCCGGGTTCTCCTAGGAGCCCTTTGAGTGTCTTCCTCAAGTCCCTCCCTGTGCGGGCTGCTGGGGAAAGGCGGGGGTTGGGCTGGAAAATCAGGTAGCATCTAGTGCCTCCCCATGGACAGGGGAGGTAATTAGCGGACTTCCCCCTACCAGGGAACACCTGTGACACCAGGAAGCTTCGTGGAGGGCGGCCACGAAACTCCCCCACACAGTCAGCCGTGTTCCGGAATTCTGAGTGTGGGGAGGTTCCGTCATCTGTCTGCAGAACCCGGGATCTCCTAGGACCCCTTCGAGAGTCTTCCCCGAGTCCCTCCAAGTGCGGGCAGCCGGGAAAAAGCGGGGGTTGGGCTGGAATCTCAGGTAGCATCTAGTGCCTCCCCATGGAAAGGGGAGGTAATTAGCGGTCCTCCCCCTGCCAGTTAACACCTGTGACAACAGGAAGCTGTGTGGAGGGCGGCCCTAAACCTCACCCACACAGTCACCCGTGTTCCGGAATTCTGAGTGTTGGGAGGTTCCGTCTTATGTCTGCAGCACCCGGGTTCTCCTAGGAGCCCTTTGAGTGTCTTCCCAAAGGCCCTCCCTGTGCGGGCTGCTGGGGAAAGGCGGGGGTTGGGCTGGAAAAGCAGGTAGCATCTAGTGCCTCCCCATTGACAAGGGAGGTAATTAGCGGACTTCCCCCTGCCAGGGATCACCTGTGACACCAGGCAGCTGCGTGGAGGGCGGCCCCGAACCTCCCCCACACAGTTAGCCGTGTTCCGGAATTCTGAGTGTAGTGAGGTTCCGTCTTCTGTCTGCAGCACCCGGGATCTCCTAGGAGCCCTTAAGTGTCTTCCCAGAGTCCCTCCCTGTGCTGGCTGCCGGGGAAAGGAGGGGGTTGTGCTGGAAACGCAGGTAGCATCTAGTGCCTCCCCATGGACAGGGGAGGTAATTAGCGGACTTCCACCTGCCAGGGAACACCTGTGACACCAGGCAGCTGCGTGGAGGGCGGCCCCGAACCTCCCCCACACAGTCAGCCGTGTTCCGGATTTCTGAGTGTGGGGAGGTTCCGTCTTATGTCTGCAGGACCCGGGTTCACCTAGGAGCCCTTCGAGTGTCTTCCCCAAGTCCCTCACTGTGCAGGCTGCCGGGGAATGGCGGAGGTTGGGCTGGAAAAGCAGGTAGAATCTTGTGCCTCCCCATGGACAAGGGAGGTAATTAGCGGACTTCCCCCTGCCAGGGAACACCTGTGACACCAGGCAGCTGCGTGGAGGGCGGCCCCGAACATCCCCAACACAGTCAACCGTGTTCCGGAATTCTGAGTGTGGGGAGGTTCCGTCTTCTGTCTGCAGCACCCGGGATCTCCTAGGAGCCCTTCGAGTGTCTTCCCAGAGTCCCTCCATGTGCGGGCTGCCGGGGAAAGGAGGGGGTTGTGCTGGAAACGCAGGTAGCATCTAGTGCCTCCCCATGGACAGGGGAGGTAATTAGCGGATTTCCACCTGCCAGGGAACACCTGTGACACAAGGCAGCTGCGTGGAGGGCGGCCCCGAAACTCCCCCACACAGTCATCCGTGTTCCGGAATTCTGAGTGTGGGGAGGTTCCGTCTTCTGTCTGCAGCACCCGGGATCTCCTAGGAGCCCTTCGAGATTCTTCCCCGAGTCCCTCCCAGTGCGGGCAGCCGGGGAAAGGCGGGGGTTGGGCTGGAAACTCAGGTAGCATCTAGTGCCTCCCCATGGACAGGGGAGGTAATTAGCGGTCTTCCCCCTACCAGGGAACACCTGTGACACCAGGAAGCTGTGTGGAGGGCGGTCCTAAACCTCACCCACACAGTCACCCGTGTTCCGGAATTCTGATTGTGGGGAGGTTCCGTCTTATGTCTGCAGCACCCGGGTTCTCCTAAGAGCCCTTCGAGGTTCTTCCCCTAGTCCCTCCCTGTGCGGGCTGCTGGGGAATGGCGGGGGTTGGGCTGGAAAAGCAGGTAGCATCTAGTGCCTCCCTATGGACAAGGGAGTTAATTAGCGGACTTCCACCTGCCAGGGAACACCTGTGACACCAGGCAGCTGCGTGGAAGGCGGCCCCGAACCTTCCCCACACAGTCAGCCGTGTTCCGGAATTCTGAGTTTGGGGAGGTTCCGTCTTATGTTTGCAGCTCCCGGGATCTCATAGGAGCCCTTCGAGAGTCTTCCCCGAGTCCCTCCCAGTGCGGGCAGCCAGGGAAAGGCCGGGGTTGGGCTGGAAACGCAGGTAGCATCGAGTGCCTCCCCATGGACAGGGGAGGTAATTAGCGGACTTCCCCCTACCAGGGAACACCTGTGACACCAGGCAGCTGCGTGGAGTGCGACCCCGAACCTCCCCCACACAGTCAGCCGTGTTCCGGAATTCTGAGTGTGAGGAGGTTCCGTCTTCTGTCTGCAGCACCCGGGATCTCCTAGGAGCCCTTCGAGCGTCTTCCCCGAATCCCTCCCACTGCGGGCTGCCGAGGAAAGGCGGGGTTTGGGCTGGAAACTCAGGTAGCATCTAGTGCCTCCCCATGGACAGGGGAGGTAATTAGCTGACTTCTCCCTGCCAGGGAAAACCTGTGACACCAGGAATCTGCGTGGAGGGCGGCCCCGAACCTTCCCCACACAGTCAGCCGTGTTCCGGAATTCTGAGTGTGGGGAGGTTCCGTCTTCTGTCTGCAGCACCCGGGATCTCCTAGGAGCCCTTCGAGAGTCTTCCCCGAGTCCCTCCCAGTGCGGGCAGCCGGGGAAAGGCGGGGGTTGGGCTGGAAACTCAGGTAGCATCTAGTGCCTCCCCATGGACAGGGGAGGTAATTAGCGGTCTTCCCCCTACCAGGGAACACCAGTGACACCAGGAAGCTGTGTGGAGGGCGGCCATAAACCTCACCCACACAGTCACCCGTGTTCCGGAATTCTGATTGTGGGGAGGTTCCGTCTTATGTCTGCAGCACCCGGGTTCTCCTAAGAGCCCTTCGAGGTTCTTCCCCAAGTCCCTCCATGTGCGGGCTGCTGGGGAATGGCGGGGGTTGGGCTGGAAAAGCAGGTAGCATCTAGTGCCTCCCTATGGACAAGGGAGGTAATTAGCGGACTTCCACCTGCCAGGGAACACCTGTGACTCCAGGCAGCTGCGTGGAGGGCGGCCCCGAACCTTCCCCACACAGTCAGCCGTGTTCCGGAATTCTGAGTGTGGGGAGGTTCCGTCTTATGTTTGCAGCACCCGGGATCTCATAGGAGCCCTTCGAGAGTCTTCCCCGAGTCCCTCCCAGTGCGGGCAGCCAGGGAAAGGCCGGGGTTGGGCTGGAAACGCAGGTAGCATCGAGTGCCTCCCCATGGACAGGGGAGGTAATTAGCGGACTTCCCCCTACCAGGGAACACCTGTGACACCAGGCAGCTGCGTGGAGTGCGACCCCGAACCTCCCCCACACAGTCAGCCGTGTTCCGGAATTCTGAGTGTGAGGAGGTTCCGTCTTCTGTCTGCAGCACCCGGGATCTCCTAGGAGCCCTTCGAGCGTCTTCCCCGATTCCCTCCCACTGCGGGCAGCCAGGGAAATTCGGGGGTTGTGCTGGAAACGCAGGTAGCATCTAGTGCCTCCCCATGGACAGGGGAGGTAATTTGCGGACTTCCACCTGCTAGGGAACACCTGTGACATCAGGCAGCTTCGTGGAGGGCGGCCCCGAACCTCCCCCACAGAGTCAGCCGTGTTCCGGAATTCTGAGTGTGGGGAGGTTCCGTCTTATGTCTGCAGCACCCGGGATCTCCTAGGAGCACTTCGAGAGTCTTCCCCGAGTCCCTCCCAGTGCGGGCAGCCAGGGAACTGCGGGGGTTGGGCTGGAAAAGCAGGTAGCATCTAGTGCCTCCCCATGGACAAGGGAGGTAATTAGCGGAGTTCCCCCTGCCAGGGAACACCTGTGACACCAGGCAGCTGCGTCGAGGGCGGCCCCGAACCTCCCCCACACAGTCAGCCGTGTTCCGGAATTCTGAGTGTGGGGAGGTTCCGTCTTATGTCTGCAGCACCTGGGTTCACCTAGGAGCACTTCGAGTGTCTTCCCCCATTCCCTCACTGTGCGGGCTGCCGAGGAATGGCGGAGGTTGGGCTGAAAAAGCAGGTAGAATCTTGTGCCTCCCCATGGACAAGGGAGGTAATTAGCGGAATTCCCCCTGCCAGGGAACACCTGTGACACCAGGCAGCTGCGTGGAGGGCGGCCCCGAACCTCCCCCACACAGTCAGCCGTGTTCCGGAATTCTGAGCGTGGGGAGGTTCCGTCCTCTGTCTGCAGCACCCGGGATCTCCTAGGAGCACTTAGAGAGTCTTCTCAGAGTCCCTTCTCCTGCGGGCTGCCGGGGAAAGGAGGGGGTTGTGCTGGAAAAGCAGGTAGCATCTAGTGCCTCCCCATGGACAAGGGAGGTAATTAGCGGAATTCCCCCTGCCAGGGAACACCTGTGACACCAGGCAGCTGCGTGGAGGGCCGCCCCGAACCTCCCCCACACAGTCAACCGTGTTCCGGAATTCTGAGTGTGGGGAGGTTCCGTCTTCTGTCTGCAGAACCCGAGATCTCCTAGGAGCCCTTCGAGTGTCTTCCCAGAGTCCCTCCCTGTGCGGGCTGCCGGGGAAAGGTGGGGGTTGGGATGGAAACTCAGGTAGCATCTAGTGCCTCCTCATGGACAGGGGAGGTAATTAGCGGTCTTCCCCCTACCAGGGAACACCTGTTACACCAGGAAGCTGTGTGGAGGGCGGCCCTAAACCTCACCCACACAGTCACCCGTGTTCCGGAATTCTGAGGGTGGGGAGGTTCCGTCTTTTGTCTGCAGCATCCGGGTTCTCCTAGGAGCCCTTCGAGTGTCTTCCCCGAGTCCCTCCCTGTGCGGGCTGCAGGGGAAAGGCGGGGGTTGGGCTGGAAAAGCAGGTAGCATCTAGTGCCTCTCCATGGACAAGGGAGGTAATTAGCGAAATTCCCCCTGCCAGGGAACACCTGTGACACCAGGCAGCTGCGTGGAGGGCGGCCACGAAACTCCCCCACACAGTCAGCCGTGTTCCGGAATTCTGAGTGTGGGGAGGTTCCGTCATCTGTCTGCAGAACCCGGGATCTCCTAGGACCCCTTCGAGAGTCTTCCCCGAGTCCCTCCAAGTGCGGGCAGCCGGGAAAAAGCGGGGGTTGGGCTGGAATCTCAGGTAGCATCTAGTGCCTCCCCATGGAAAGGGGAGGTAATTAGCGGTCCTCCCCCTACCAGTTAACACCTGTGACAACAGGAAGCTGTGTGGAGGGCGGCCCTAAACCTCACCCACACAGTCACCCGTGTTCCGGAATTCTGAGTGTTGGGAGGTTCCGTCTTATGTCTGCAGCACCCGGGTTCTCCTAGGAGCCCTTTGAGTGTCTTCCCAAAGGCCCTCCCTGTGCGGGCTGCTGGGGAAAGGCGGGGGTTGGGCTGGAAAAGCAGGTAGCATCTAGTGCCTCCCCATTGACAAGGGAGGTAATTAGCGGACTTCCCCCTGCCAGGGATCACCTGTGACACCAGGCAGCTGCGTGGAGGGCGGCCCCGAACCTCCCCCACACAGTTAGCCGTGTTCCGGAATTCTGAGTGTAGTGAGGTTCCGTCTTCTGTCTGCAGCACCCGGGATCTCCTAGGAGCCCTTAAGTGTCTTCCCAGAGTCCCTCCCTGTGCTGGCTGCCGGGGAAAGGAGGGGGTTGTGCTGGAAACGCAGGTAGCATCTAGTGCCTCCCCATGGACAGGGGAGGTAATTAGCGGACTTCCACCTGCCAGGGAACACCTGTGACACCAGGCAGCTGCGTGGAGGGCGGCCCCGAACCTCCCCCACACAGTCAGCCGTGTTCCGGATTTCTGAGTGTGGGGAGGTTCCGTCTTATGTCTGCAGGACCCGGGTTCACCTAGGAGCCCTTCGAGTGTCTTCCCCAAGTCCCTCACTGTGCAGGCTGCCGGGGAATGGCGGAGGTTGGGCTGGAAAAGCAGGTAGAATCTTGTGCCTCCCCATGGACAAGGGAGGTAATTAGCGGACTTCCCCCTGCCAGGGAACACCTGTGACACCAGGCAGCTGCGTGGAGGGCGGCCCCGAACATCCCCAACACAGTCAACCGTGTTCCGGAATTCTGAGTGTGGGGAGGTTCCGTCTTCTGTCTGCAGCACCCGGGATCTCCTAGGAGCCCTTCGAGTGTCTTCCCAGAGTCCCTCCATGTGCGGGCTGCCGGGGAAAGGAGGGGGTTGTGCTGGAAACGCAGGTAGCATCTAGTGCCTCCCCATGGACAGGGGAGGTAATTAGCGGATTTCCACCTGCCAGGGAACACCTGTGACACAAGGCAGCTGCGTGGAGGGCGGCCCCGAAACTCCCCCACACAGTCATCCGTGTTCCGGAATTCTGAGTGTGGGGAGGTTCCGTCTTCTGTCTGCAGCACCCGGGATCTCCTAGGAGCCCTTCGAGATTCTTCCCCGAGTCCCTCCCAGTGCGGGCAGCCGGGGAAAGGCGGGGGTTGGGCTGGAAACTCAGGTAGCATCTAGTGCCTCCCCATGGACAGGGGAGGTAATTAGCGGTCTTCCCCCTACCAGGGAACACCTGTGACACCAGGAAGCTGTGTGGAGGGCGGCCATAAACCTCACCCACACAGTCACCCGTGTTCCGGAATTCTGATTGTGGGGAGGTTCCGTCTTATGTCTGCAGCACCCGGGTTCTCCTAAGAGCCCTTCGAGGTTCTTCCCCAAGTCCCTCTCTGTGCGGGCTGCTGGGGAATGGTGGGGGTTGGGCTGGAAAAGCAGGTAGCATCTAGTGCCTCCCTATGGACAAGGGAGTTAATTAGCGGACTTCCACCTGCCAGGGAACACCTGTGACACCAGGCAGCTGCGTGGAAGGCGGCCCCGAACCTTCCCCACACAGTCAGCCGTGTTCCGGAATTCTGAGTTTGGGGAGGTTCCGTCTTATGTTTGCAGCTCCCGGGATCTCATAGGAGCCCTTCGAGAGTCTTCCCCGAGTCCCTCCCAGTGCGGGCAGCCAGGGAAAGGCCGGGGTTGGGCTGGAAACGCAGGTAGCATCGAGTGCCTCCCCATGGACAGGGGAGGTAATTAGCGGACTTCCCCCTACCAGGGAACACCTGTGACACCAGGCAGCTGCGTGGAGTGCGACCCCGAACCTCCCCCACACAGTCAGCCGTGTTCCGGAATTCTGAGTGTGAGGAGGTTCCGTCTTCTGTCTGCAGCACCCGGGATCTCCTAGGAGCCCTTCGAGCGTCTTCCCCGAATCCCTCCCACTGCGGGCTGCCGAGGAAAGGCGGGGTTTGGGCTGGAAACTCAGGTAGCATCTAGTGCCTCCCCATGGACAGGGGAGGTAATTAGCTGACTTCTCCCTGCCAGGGAAAACCTGTGACACCAGGAATCTGCGTGGAGGGCGGCCCCGAACCTTCCCCACACAGTCAGCCGTGTTCCGGAATTCTGAGTGTGGGGAGGTTCCGTCTTCTGTCTGCAGCACCCGGGATCTCCTAGGAGCCCTTCGAGAGTCTTCCCCGAGTCCCTCCCAGTGCGGGCAGCCGGGGAAAGGCGGGGGTTGGGCTGGAAACTCAGGTAGCATCTAGTGCCTCCCCATGGACAGGGGAGGTACTTAGCGGTCTTCCCCCTACCAGGGAACACCAGTGACACCAGGAAGCTGTGTGGAGGGCGGCCATAAACCTCACCCACACAGTCACCCGTGTTCCGGAATTCTGATTGTGGGGAGGTTCCGTCTTATGTCTGCAGCACCCGGGTTCTCCTAAGAGCCCTTCGAGGTTCTTCCCCAAGTCCCTCCCTGTGCGGGCTGCTGGGGAATGGCGGGGGTTGGGCTGGAAAAGCAGGTAGCATCTAGTGCCTCCCTATGGACAAGGGAGGTAATTAGCGGACTTCCACCTGCCAGGGAACACCTGTGACACCAGGCAGCTGCGTGGAGGGCGGCCCCGAACCTTCCCCACACAGTCAGCCGTGTTCCGGAATTCTGAGTGTGGGGAGGTTCCGTCTTATGTTTGCAGCACCCGGGATCTCATAGGAGCCCTTCGAGAGTCTTCCCCGAGTCCCTCCCAGTGCGGGCAGCCAGGGAAGGCCGGGGTTGGGCTGGAAACGCAGGTAGCATCGAGTGCCTCCCCATGGACAGGGGAGGTAATTAGCGGACTTCCCCCTACCAGGGAACACCTGTGACACCAGGCAGCTGCGTGGAGTGCGACCCCGAACCTCCCCCACACAGTCAGCCGTGTTCCGGAATTCTGAGTGTGAGGAGGTTCCGTCTTCTGTCTGCAGCACCAGGGATCTCCTAGGAGCCCTTCGAGCGTCTTCCCCGATTCCCTCCCACTGCGGGCAGCCAGGGAAATTCGGGGGTTGTGCTGGAAACGCAGGTAGCATCTAGTGCCTCCCCATGGACAGGGGAGGTAATTTGCGGACTTCCACCTGCTAGGGAACACCTGTGACATCAGGCAGCTTCGTGGAGGGCGGCCCCGAACCTCCCCCACACAGTCAGCCGTGTTCCGGAATTCTGAGTGTGGGGAGGTTCCGTCTTATGTCTGCAGCACCCGGGATCTCCTAGGAGCACTTCGAGAGTCTTCCCCGAGTCCCTCCCAGTGCGGGCAGCCAGGGAACTGCGGGGGTTGGGCTGGAAAAGCAGGTAGCATCTAGTGCCTCCCCATGGACAAGGGAGGTAATTAGCGGAGTTCCCCCTGCCAGGGAACACCTGTGACACCAGGCAGCTGCGTCGAGGGCGGCCCCGAACCTCCCCCACACAGTCAGCCGTGTTCCGGAATTCTGAGTGTGGGGAGGTTCCGTCTTATGTCTGCAGCACCTGGGTTCACCTAGGAGCACTTCGAGTGTCTTCCCCCATTCCCTCACTGTGCGGGCTGCCGAGGAATGGCGGAGGTTGGGCTGAAAAAGCAGGTAGAATCTTGTGCCTCCCCATGGACAAGGGAGGTAATTAGCGGACTTCCCCCTGCCAGGGAACACCTGTGACACCAGGCAGCTGCGTGGAGGGCGGCCCCGAACCTCCCCAACACAGTCAGCCGTGTTCCGGAATTCTGAGCGTGGGGAGGTTCCGTCCTCTGTCTGCAGCACCCGGGATCTCCTAGGAGCCCTTAGAGAGTCTTCTCAGAGTCCCTTCTCCTGCGGGCTGCCGGGGAAAGGAGGGGGTTGTGCTGGAAACGCAGGTAGCATCTAGTGCCTCCCCATGGACAAGGGAGGTAATTAGCGGACTTCCCCCTGCCAGGGAACACCTGTGACACCAGGCAGCTGCGTGGAGGGCCGCCCCGAACCTCCCCCACACAGTCAACCGTGTTCCGGAATTCTGAGTGTGGGGAGGTTCCGTCTTCTGTCTGCAGAACCCGAGATCTCCTAGGAGCCCTTCGAGTGTCTTCCCAGAGTCCCTCCCTGTGCGGGCTGCCGGGGAAAGGTGGGGGTTGGGATGGAAACTCAGGTAGCATCTAGTGCCTCCTCATGGACAGGGGAGGTAATTAGCGGTCTTCCCCCTACCAGGGAACACCTGTTACACCAGGAAGCTGTGTGGAGGGCGGCCCTAAACCTCACCCACACAGTCACCCGTGTTCCGGAATTCTGAGGGTGGGGAGGTTCCGTCTTTTGTCTGCAGCATCCGGGTTCTCCTAGGAGCCCTTCGAGTGTCTTCCCCGAGTCCCTCCCTGTGCGGGCTGCAGGGGAAAGGCGGGGGTTGGGCTGGAAAAGCAGGTAGCATCTAGTGCCTCTCCATGGACAAGGGAGGTAATTAGCGAAATTCCCCCTGCCAGGGAACACCTGTGACACCAGGCAGCTGCGTGTAGGGCGGCCCCGAACCTTCCCCACACAGTCAGCCGTGTTCCGGAATTCTGAGTGTGGGGAGGTTCCGTCTTATGTCTGCAGCACCCGGGATCTCCTAGGAGCCCTTCGAGAGTCTTCCCCGAGTACCTCCCATTGCGGGCAGCCAGGGAAAGGCGGGGGTTGGGCTGGAAACGCAGGTAGCATCTAGTGCCTCCCCATGTACAGGGGAGGTAATTAGCGGACTTCCCCCTGCCAGGGAACACCTGTGACACCAGGCAGCTGCGTGGAGGGTGGCCCCGAACCTCCCCCACACAGTCAACCGTGTTCCGGAATTCTGAGTGTGGGGAGGTTCCTTCTTCAGCCTGCAGCACCCGGGTTCCCCTAGGAGGCTTTTGAGTGTCTTCCCCCAGTCCCTCCCTGTGCGGGCTCCCGGGGAAAGGCGGGGGTTGGGCTGAAAAAGCAGGTAGCATCTTGTGCCTCCCCAGGGACAAGGGAGGTAATTAGCGGACTTCCCCCTGCCAGGGAACACCTGTGACACCAGGCAGCTGCGTGGAGGGCGGCCCCGATCCTCCCCCACACAGTCAGCCGTGTTCCGGAATTCTGAGTGTGGGGAGGTTCCGTCTTATGTCTGCAGCACCCGGGATCTCCTAGGAGCCCTTCGAGAGACTTCACCGAGTCCCTCCCAGTGCAGGCAGCCGGGGAAAGGCGGGGGTTGGGCTGGAAACTCAGGTAGAATCTAGTGCATCCCCATGGACAGGGGAGGTAATTAGCGGTCTTCCCCCTACCAGGGAACACCTGTGACACCAGGAAGCTGTGTGGAGGGCGGCCCTAAACCTCACCCACACAGTCACCCGTGTTCCGGAATTCTGAGTGTGGGGAGGTTCCGTCTTCTGTCTGCAGCACCTGGGATCTCCTAGGAGCCCTTCGAGTGTCTTCCCAGAGTCCCTCCATCTGCGGGCTGCCGGGGAAAGGAGGGGGTTGTGCTGGAAACGCAGGTAGCATCTAGTGCCTCCCCATGGACAGGGGAGATAATTAGCGGACTTCCCCCTGCCAGGGAACACCTGTGACACCAGGCAGCTGCGTGGAGGGTGGCCCCGAACCTCCCCCACACAGTCAACCGTGTTCCGGAATTCTGAGTGTGGGGAGGTTCCTTCTTCAGTCTGCAGCACCCGGGTTCCCCTAGGAGGCTTTTGAGTGTCTTCCCCCAGTCCCTCCCTGTGCGGGCTCCCGGGGAAAGGCGGGGGTTGGGCTGAAAAAGCAGGTAGCATCTTGTGCCTCCCCAGGGACAAGGGAGGTAATTAGCGGACTTCCCCCTGCCAGGGAACACCTGTGACACCAGGCAGCTGCGTGGAGGGCGGCCCCGAACCTCCCCCACACAGTCAGCCGTGTTCCGGAATTCTGAGCGTGGGGAGGTTCCGTCTTCTGTCTGCAGCACCCGGGATCTCCTAGGAGCCCTTCGAGTGTCTTCCCCGAATCCCTCCCACTGCGGGCTGCCGGGGAAATGAGGGGGTTGAGCTGGAAACTCAGGTAGCATCTAGTGCCTCCCTATGGACAGGGGAGGTAATTAGCGGACTTTTCCCTCCCAGGGAACACCTGTGACACCAGGCAGCTGCGTGGAGGGCGGCCCCGAACCTCCCCCACACAGTCAGCCGTGTTCCGGAATTCTGAGTGTGGGGAGGTTCCGTCTTATGTCTGCAGCACCCGGGATCTCCTAGGAGCCCTTCGAGAGACTTCACCGAGTCCCTCCCAGTGCAGGCAGCCGGGGAAAGGCGGGGGTTGGGCTGGAAACTCAGGTAGAATCTAGTGCATCCCCATGGACAGGGGAGGTAATTAGCGGTCTTCCCCCTACCAGGGAACACCTGTGACACCAGGAAGCTGTGTGGAGGGCGGCCCTAAACCTCACCCACACAGTCACCCGTGTTCCGGAATTCTGAGTGTGGGGAGGTTCCGTCTTCTGTCTGCAGCACCCGGGATCTCCTAGGAGCCCTTCGAGTGTCTTCCCAGAGTCCCTCCATCTGCGGGCTGCCGGGGAAAGGAGGGGGTTGTGCTGGAAACGCAGGTAGCATCTAGTGCCTCCCCATGGACAGGGGAGGTAATTAGCGGTCTTCCCCCTACCAGGGAACACCTGTGACACCAGGAAGTTGTGTGGAGGGCGGCCCTAAACCTCACCCACACAGTCACCCGTGTTCCGGAATTCTGAGTGTGGGGAGGTTCCGTCTTATGTCTGCAGCACCCGGGATCTCCTAGGGGCCCTTCGAGAGACTTCCCCGAGTCCCTCCCAGTGCGGGCAGCCAGGGAACGGCGGGGGTTGGGCTGGAAAAGCAGGTAGCATCTAGTGCCTCCGAATGAACAAGGGAGGTAATTAGCGGACTTCCACCTGCCAGGGAACAACTGTGACACCAGGAAACTGCGTGGAGGGCGGCCCCGAACCTCCCCCACACAGTCAACCGTGTTCCGGAATTCTGAGTGTGGGGAGGTTCCGTCTTCTGTCTGCAGCACCCGGGATTTCCTAGGAGCCCTTCGAGTGTCTTCCCAGAGTCCCTCCCTGTGCGGGCTGCCGGGGAAAGGAGGGGGTTGTGCTGGAAACGCAGGTAGAATCTAGTGCCTCCCCATGGACAGGGGAGGTAATTAGCGGACTTCCACCTGCCAGGGAACACCTGTGACACCAGGCAGCTGCGTGGAGGGCGGCCCCGAACCTCCCCCACACAGTCAACCGTTTTCCGGAATTCTGAGTGTGGGGAGGTTCCGTCTTCTGTCTGCAGCACCCGGGATCTCCTAGGAGCCCTTCGAGAGTCTTCCCCGAGTCCCTCACAGTGCGGGCAGCCCGGTAAATGCGGGGGTTGGGCTGGAAACTCAGGTAGCATCTAGTGCTTCCCCATGGACACGGGAGGTAATTAGCGGTCTTCCCCCTACCAGGGAAAACCTGTGACACCAGGAAGATGTGTGGAGGGCGGCCCTAAACCTCACCCACACAGTCACCCGTGTTCAGGAATTCTGAGTGTGGGGAGGTTCCGTCTTCTGTCTGCAGCACCCGGGATCTCCTAGGAGCCCTTCGAGTGTCTTCCCAGAGTCCCTCCCTCTGCGGGCTGCCGGGGAAAGGAGGGGGTTGTGCTGGAAACGCAGGTAGCATATAGTGCCTCCCCATGGACAGGGGAGATAATTTGCGGACTTCCACCTGCCAGGGAACACCTGTGACACCAGGCAGCTTCGTGGAGGGCGGCCCCGAACCTCCCCCACACAGTCAGCCGTGTTCCGGAATTCTGAGTGTGGGGAGGTTCCGTCTTATGTCTGCAGCACCCGGGATCTCCTAGGGGCCCTTCGAGAGACTTCCCCGAGTCCCTCCCAGTGCGGGCAGACAGGGAACGGCGGGGGTTGGGCTGGAAAAGCAGGTAGCATCTAGTGCCTCCGAATGAACAAGGGAGGTAATTAGCGGACTTCCACCTGCCAGGGAACAACTGTGACACCAGGAAGCTGCGTGGAGGGCGGCCCCGAACCTCCCCCACACAGTCAACCGTGTTCCGGAATTCTGAGTGTGGGGAGGTTCCGTCTTCTGTCTGCAGCACCCGGGATCTCCTAGGAGCCCTTCGAGTGTCTTCCCAGAGTCCCTCCCTGTGCGGGCTGCCGGGGAAAGGAGGGGGTTGTGCTGGAAACGCAGGTAGAATCTAGTGCCTCCCCATGGACAGGGGAGGTAATTAGCGGACTTCCACCTGCCAGGGAACACCTGTGACACCAGGCAGCTGCGTGGAGGGCGGCCCCGAACCTCCCCCACACAGTCAACCGTTTTCCGGAATTCTGAGTGTGGGGAGGTTCCGTCTTCTGTCTGCAGCACCCGGGATCTCCTAGGAGCCCTTCGAGAGTCTTCCCCGAGTCCCTCCCAGTGCGGGCAGCCCGGTAAATGCGGAGGTTGGGCTGGAAACTCAGGTAGCATCTAGTGCTTCCCCATGGACACGGGAGGTAATTAGCGGTCTTCCCCCTACCAGGGAACACCTGTGACACCAGGAAGATGTGTGGAGGGCGGCCCTAAACCTCACCCACACAGTCACCCGTGTTCAGTAATTCTGAGTGTGGGGAGGTTCCGTCTTATGTCTGCAGCACCCGGGTTCTCCTAGGAGCCATTCGAGTGTCTTCCCCAAGTCCCTCCATGTGCGGGCTGCTGGGGAAAGGCGGGGGTTGGGCTGGAAAAACAGGTAGCATCTAGTGCCTCCCCATGGACAAGGGAGGTAATTAGCGGACTTCCCCCTGCCAGGGAACACCTGTGACACCAGGCAGCTGCGTGTAGGGCGGCCCCGAACCTTCCCCACACAGTCAGCCGTGTTCCGGAATTCTGAGTGTGGGGAGGTTCTGTCTTATGTCTGCAGCACCCGGGATCTCCTAGGAACCCTTCGAGTGTCTTCCCCGAGTCCCTCCCAGTGCGGGCAGCCGGGGAACGGCGGGGGTTGGGCTGGAAAAGCAGGTAGCATCTAGTGCCTCCCCATGGACAAGGGAGGTAATTAGCGGACGTCCCCCTGCCAGGGAACAACTGTGAATCCAGGAAGCTGCGTGGAGTGCGGCCCTTAACCTCACCCACACAGTCACACGTGTTCCGGAATTCTGAGTGTGGGGAGGTTCCGTCTTCTGTCTGCAGCACCCGGGTTCTCCTCGGAGACTTTTGAGTATCTTTCCCCATTCCCTCCCTGTGCGGGCTGCCGGGGAAAGCGGGGGTTGGGCTGGAAATGCAGGTAGCATCTTGTGCCTCCCCATGGACAAGGGAGGTAATTAGTGGACTTCCCCCTGCCAGGGAACACCTGTGACACCAGGCAGCTTCGTGGAGGGCGGCCCCGAACCTCCCCCACACAGTCAGCCGTGTTCCTTAATTCTGAGGGTGGGGAGCTTCCGTCTTGTGTCTGCAGCACCCGGGATCTCCTAGGAGCCCTTCGAGTGTCTACCCCGAATCCCTCCCACTGCGGGCTGCCGGGGAAAGGCGGGGGTTGTGCTGGAAACTCAGGTAGCATCTAGTGCCTTCCCATGGACAGGGGAGGTAATTAGCGGACTTCTCCCTGCCAGGGAACACCTGTGACACCAGGCAGCTGCGTGGAGGTCGGCCCCGAACCTCTCCCACACAGTCAGCCGTGTTCCGGAATCCTGAGTGTGGGGAGGTTCCGTCTTATGTCTGCAGCATCCGGGATCTCCTAGGAGCCCTTCGAGAGTCTTCCCCGAGTCCCTCACAGTGCGGGCAGCCAGGGAACGGCGGGGGTTGGGCTGGAAACGCAGGTAGCATCTAGTGCCTCCCCATGGACAGGGGAGGTAATTAGCGGACTTCCCCCTGCCAGGGAACACCTGTGACACCAGGCAGCTGCGTGGAGGTCGGCCCCGAACCTCCCCCACACAGTCAACCGTGTTCCGGAATTCTGAGTGTGGGGAGGTTCCGTCTTCTGTCTGCAGCACTGGGGATCTCCTAGGAGCCCTTCGAGTGTCTTCTCAGAGTCCCTCCCTGTGCTGGCTGCCGGGGAAATTAGGGGGTTGTGCTGGAAACGCAGGTAGCATCTAGTGCCTCCCCATGGACAGGGGAGGTAATTAGCGGACTTCCACCTGCCAGGGAACACCTGTGACACCAGGCAGCTGCGTGGAGGGCGGCCCCGAACCTCCCCCACACAGTCAGCCGTGTTCCGGAATTCTGAGTTTGGGGAGGTTCCGTCTTCTGTCTGCAGCACCCGGGTACTCCTATGAGCCTTTCGAGTGTCTTCCCCCAGTCCCTCCCTGTGCGGGCTGCCGGGGAAAGGCGGGGGTTGGGCTGGAAAAGCAGGTAGCATCTAGTGCCTCCCCATGGACAGGGGAGGTAATTAGCGGTCTTCCCCCTACCAGGGAACACCTGTGACACCAGGAAGCTGTGTGGAGGGTGGCCCTAAACCTCACCCACACAGTCAGCCGTGTTCCGGAATTCTGAGTGTGGGGAGGTTCCGTCTTATGTCTGCAGCACCCGGGATCTCCTAGGAGCCCTTCGAGATTCTTCCCCGAGTCCCTCCCAGTGCGGGCAGCCGGGGTACGGCGGGGGTTGGGCTGGAAAAGCAGGTAGCATCTAGTGCCTCCGAATGGACAAGGGAGGTAATTAGCGGACTTCCACCTGCCAGGGAACAACTGTGACACCAGGAAGCTGCGTGGAGGGCGGCCCCGAACCTCCCCCACACAGTCAACCGTGTTCCGGAATTCTGAGTGTGGGGAGGTTCCGTCTTCTGTCTGCAGCACCCGGGATCTCCTAGGAGCCCTTCGAGTGTCTTCCCAGAGTCCCTCCCTGTGCGGGCTGCCGGGGAAAGGAGGGGGTTGTGCTGGAAACGCAGGTAGCATCTAGTGCCTCCCCATGGACAGGGGAGGTAATTAGCGGACTTCCACCTGCCAGGGAACACCTGTGACACCAGGCAGCTGCGTGGAGGGCAGCCCCGAACCTCCCACACACAGTCATCCGTGTTCCGGAATTCTGAGTGTGGGGAGGTTCCGTCTTCTGTCTGCAGCACCCGGGATCTCCTAGGAGCCCTTCGAGAGTCTTCCCCGAGTCCCTCCCAGTGCGGGCAGCCCGGGTAATGCGGGGGTTGGGCTGGAAACTCAGGTAGCATCTAGTGCTTCCCCATGGACAAGGGAGGTAATTAGCGTTCTTCCCCCTACCAGGGAACACCTGTGACACCAGGAAGATGTGTGGAGGGCGGCCCTAAACCTCACCCACACAGTCACCCGTGTTCAGTAATTCTGAGTGTGGGGAGGTTCCGTCTTATGTCTGCAGCACCCTGGTTCTCCTAGGAGCCCTTCGAGTGTCTTCCCCAAGTCCCTCCCTGTGCGGGCTGCTGGGGAAAGGCGGGGGTTGGGCTGGAAAAACAGGTAGCATCTAGTGCCTCCCCATGGACAAGGGAGGTAATTAGCGGACTTCACCCTGCCAGGGAACACCTGTGACACCAGGCAGCTGCGTGTAGGGCGGCCCCGAACCTTCCCCACACAGTCAGCCGTGTTCCGGAATTCTGAGTGTGGGGAGGTTCTGTCTTATGTCTGCAGCACCCGGGATCTCCTAGGAGCCCTTCGAGAGTCTTCCCCGAGTCCCTCCCAGTGCAGGCAGCCAGGGAAAGGCTGGGGTTGGGCTGGAAACGCAGGTAGCATCTAGTGCCTCCCCATGTACAGGGGAGGTAATTAGCGGACTTCCCCCTGCCAGGGAACACCTGTGACACCAGGCAGCTGCGTGGAAGGCGGCCCCGAACCTCCCCCACACAGTCAACCGTGTTCCGGAATTCTGAGTGTGGGGAGGTTCCGTCTTATGTCTGCAGCACCCGGGATCTCCTAGGAACCCTTCGAGTGTCTTCCCCGAGTCCCTCCCAGTGCGGGCAGCCGGGGAACGGCGGGGGATGGGCTGGAAATGCAGGTAGCATCTAGTGCCTCCCCATGGACAAGGGAGGTAATTAGCGGACTTCCCCCTGCCAGGGAACAACTGTGAATCCAGGAAGCTGCGTGGAGTGCGGCCCTTAACCTCACCCACACAGTCACACGTGTTCCGGAATTCTGAGTGTGGGGAGGTTCCGTCTTCTGTCTGCAGCACCCGGGTTCTCCTAGGAGCCATTCGAGTGTCTTCCCCAAGTCCCTCCATGTGCGGGCTGCTGGGGAAAGGCGGGGGTTGGGCTGGAAAAACAGGTAGCATCTAGTGCCTCCCCATGGACAAGGGAGGTAATTAGCGGACTTCCCCCTGCCAGGGAACACCTGTGACACCAGGCAGCTGCGTGTAGGGCGGCCCCGAACCTTCCCCACACAGTCAGCCGTGTTCCGGAATTCTGAGTGTGGGGAGGTTCTGTCTTATGTCTGCAGCACCCGGGATCTCCTAGGAACCCTTCGAGTGTCTTCCCCGAGTCCCTCCCAGTACGGGCAGCCGGGGAACGGCGGGGGTTGGGCTGGAAAAGCAGGTAGCATCTAGTGCCTCCCCATGGACAAGGGAGGTAATTAGCGGACGTCCCCCTGCCAGGGAACAACTGTGAATCCAGGAAGCTGCGTGGAGTGCGGCCCTTAACCTCACCCACACAGTCACACGTGTTCCGGAATTCTGAGTGTGGGGAGGTTCCGTCTTCTGTCTGCAGCACCCGGGTTCTCCTCGGAGACTTTTGAGTATCTTTCCCCATTCCCTCCCTGTGCGGGCTGCCGGGGAAAGCGGGGGTTGGGCTGGAAATGCAGGTAGCATCTTGTGCCTCCCCATGGACAAGGGAGGTAATTAGTGGACTTCCCCCTGCCAGGGAACACCTGTGACACCAGGCAGCTTCGTGGAGGGCGGCCCCGAACCTCCCCCACACAGTCAGCCGTGTTCCTTAATTCTGAGGGTGGGGAGCTTCCGTCTTGTGTCTGCAGCACCCGGGATCTCCTAGGAGCCCTTCGAGTGTCTACCCCGAATCCCTCCCACTGCGGGCTGCCGGGGAAAGGCGGGGGTTGTGCTGGAAACTCAGGTAGCATCTAGTGCCTTCCCATGGACAGGGGAGGTAATTAGCGGACTTCTCCCTGCCAGGGAACACCTGTGACACCAGGCAGCTGCGTGGAGGTCGGCCCCGAACCTCTCCCACACAGTCAGCCGTGTTCCGGAATCCTGAGTGTGGGGAGGTTCCGTCTTATGTCTGCAGCATCCGGGATCTACTAGGAGCCATTCGAGAGTCTTCCCAGAGTCCCTCACAGTGCGGGCAGCCAGGGAACGGCGGGGGTTGGGCTGGAAACGCAGGTAGCATCTAGTGCCTCCCCATGGACAGGGGAGGTAATTAGCGGACTTCCCCCTGCCAGGGAACACCTGTGACACCAGGCAGCTGCGTGGAGGTCGGCCCCGAACCTCCCCCACACAGTCAACCGTGTTCCGGAATTCTGAGTGTGGGGAGGTTCCGTCTTCTGTCTGCAGCACCCGGGATCTCCTAGGAGCCCTTCGAGTGTCTTCTCAGAGTCCCTCCCTGTGCTGGCTGCCGGGGAAATTAGGGGGTTGTGCTGGAAACGCAGGTAGCATCTAGTGCCTCCCCATGGACAGGGGAGGTAATTAGCGGACTTCCACCTGCCAGGGAACACCTGTGACACCAGGCAGCTGCGTGGAGGGCGGCCCCGAACCTCCCCCACACAGTCAGCCGTGTTCCGGAATTCTGAGTTTGGGGAGGTTCCGTCTTCTGTCTGCAGCACCCGGGTACTCCTATGAGCCTTTCGAGTGTCTTCCCCCAGTCCCTCCCTGTGCGGGCTGCCGGGGAAAGGCGGGGGTTGGGCTGGAAAAGCAGGTAGCATCTAGTGCCTCCCCATGGACAGGGGAGGTAATTAGCGGTCTTCCCCCTACCAGGGAACACCTGTGACACCAGGAAGCTGTGTGGAGGGTGGCCCTAAACCTCACCCACACAGTCAGCCGTGTTCCGGAATTCTGAGTGTGGGGAGGTTCCGTCTTATGTCTGCAGCACCCGGGATCTCCTAGGAGCCCTTCGAGATTCTTCCCCGAGTCCCTCCCAGTGCGGGCAGCCGGGGTACGGCGGGGGTTGGGCTGGAAAAGCAGGTAGCATCTAGTGCCTCCGAATGGACAAGGGAGGTAATTAGCGGACTTCCACCTGCCAGGGAACAACTGTGACACCAGGAAGCTGCGTGGAGGGCGGCCCCGAACCTCCCCCACACAGTCAACCGTGTTCCGGAATTCTGAGTGTGGGGAGGTTCCGTCTTCTGTCTGCAGCACCCGGGATCTCCTAGGAGCCCTTCGAGTGTCTTCCCAGAGTCCCTCCCTGTGCGGGCTGCCGGGGAAAGGAGGGGGTTGTGCTGGAAACGCAGGTAGCATCTAGTGCCTCCCCATGGACAGGGGAGGTAATTAGCGGACTTCCACCTGCCAGGGAACACCTGTGACACCAGGCAGCTGCGTGGAGGGCAGCCCCGAACCTCCCCCACACAGTCATCCGTGTTCCGGAATTCTGAGTGTGGGGAGGTTCCGTCTTCTGTCTGCAGCACCCGGGATCTCCTAGGAGCCCTTCGAGAGTCTTCCCCGAGTCCCTCCCAGTGCGGGCAGCCCGGGTAATGCGGGGGTTGGGCTGGAAACTCAGGTAGCATCTAGTGCTTCCCCATGGACAAGGGAGGTAATTAGCGTTCTTCCCCCTACCAGGGAACACCTGTGACACCAGGAAGATGTGTGGAGGGCGGCCCTAAACCTCACCCACACAGTCACCCGTGTTCAGTAATTCTGAGTGTGGGGAGGTTCCGTCTTATGTCTGCAGCACCCTGGTTCTCCTAGGAGCCCTTCGAGTGTCTTCCCCAAGTCCCTCCCTGTGCGGGCTGCTGGGGAAAGGCGGGGGTTGGGCTGGAAAAACAGGTAGCATCTAGTGCCTCCCCATGGACAAGGGAGGTAATTAGCGGACTTCACCCTGCCAGGGAACACCTGTGACACCAGGCAGCTGCGTGTAGGGCGGCCCCGAACCTTCCCCACACAGTCAGCCGTGTTCCGGAATTCTGAGTGTGGGGAGGTTCTGTCTTATGTCTGCAGCACCCGGGATCTCCTAGGAGCCCTTCGAGAGTCTTCCCCGAGTCCCTCCCAGTGCAGGCAGCCAGGGAAAGGCTGGGGTTGGGCTGGAAACGCAGGTAGCATCTAGTGCCTCCCCATGTACAGGGGAGGTAATTAGCGGACTTCCCCCTGCCAGGGAACACCTGTGACACCAGGCAGCTGCGTGGAAGGCGGCCCCGAACCTCCCCCACACAGTCAACCGTGTTCCGGAATTCTGAGTGTGGGGAGGTTCCGTCTTATGTCTGCAGCACCCG
Source organism: Camelus bactrianus (assembly GCF_048773025.1). NCBI lineage: Eukaryota > Metazoa > Chordata > Mammalia > Artiodactyla > Camelidae > Camelus > Camelus bactrianus. Next base: position 6,273,255 of record NW_027413957.1, on the reverse strand, counting down.
GGATCTCCTAGGAACCCTTCGAGTGTCTTCCCCGAGTCCCTCCCAGTGCGGGCAGCCGGGGAACGGCGGGGGATGGGCTGGAAATGCAGGTAGCATCTAGTGCCTCCCCATGGACAAGGGAGGTAATTAGCGGACTTCCCCCTGCCAGGGAACAACTGTGAATCCAGGAAGCTGCGTGGAGTGCGGCCCTTAACCTCACCCACACAGTCACACGTGTTCCGGAATTCTGAGTGTGGGGAGGTTCCGTCTTATGTCTGCAGCACCCGGGATCTCCTAGGAACCCTTCGAGTGTCTTCCCCGAGTCCCTCCCAGTGCGGGCAGCCGGGGAACGGCGGGGGATGGGCTGGAAATGCAGGTAGCATCTAGTGCCTCCCCATGGACAAGGGAGGTAATTAGCGGACTTCCCCCTGCCAGGGAACAACTGTGAATCCAGGAAGCTGCGTGGAGTGCGGCCCTTAACCTCACCCACACAGTCACACGTGTTCCGGAATTCTGAGTGTGGGGAGGTTCCGTCTTCTGTCTGCAGCACCCGGGTTCTCCTCGGAGACTTTTGAGTATCTTTCCCCAGTCCCTCCCTGTGCGGGCTGGCGGGGAAAGCGGGGGTTGGGCTGGAAAAGCAGGTAGCATCTTGTGCCTCCCCATGGACAAGGGAGGTAATTAGTGGACTTCCCCCTGCCAGGGAACACCTGTGACACCAGGCAGCTGCGGGGAGAGCGACCCCGAACCTCCCCCACTCAGTCAGCCGTGTTCCTTAATTCTGAGGGTGGGGAGCTTCCGTCTTGTGTCTCCAGCACCCGGGATCTCCTAGGAGCCCTTCGAGTGTCTACCCCGAATCCCTCCCACTGCGGGCTGCCGGGGAAAGGCGGGGGTTGTGCTGGAAACTCAGGTAGCATCTAGTGCCTCCCCATGGACAGGGGAGGTAATTAGCGGACTTCCACCTGCCAGGGAACACCTGTGACACCAGGCAGCTGCGTGGAGGGCGGCCCCGAACCTCCCCCACACAGTCATCCGTGTTCCGGAATTCTGAGTGTGGGGAGGTTCCGTCTTCTGTCTGCAGCACCCGGGATCTCCTAGGAGCCCTTCGAGAGTCTTCCCCGAGTCCCTCCCAGTGCGGGCAGCCCGGGTAATGCGGGGGTTGGGCTGGAAACTCAGGTAGCATCTAGTGCTTCCCCATGGACAAGGGAGGTAATTACCGGTCTTCCCCCTACCAGGGAACACCTGTGACACCAGGAAGATGTGTGGAGGCCGGCCCTAAACCTCACCCACACAGTCACCCGTGTTCAGGAATTCTGAGTGTGGGGAGGTTCCGTCTTATGTCTGCAGCACACGGGTTCTCCTAGGAGCCCTTCGAGTGTCTTCCCCAAGTCCCTCACTGTGCGGGCTGCTGGGGAAAGGCGGGGGTTGGGCTGGAAAATCAGGTAGCATCTAGTGCCTCCCCATGGACAAGGGAGGTAATTAGCGGACTTCCCCCTGCCAGGGAACACCTGTGACACCAGGCAGCTGCGTGTAGGGCGGCCCCGAACCTTCCCCACACAGTCAGCCGTGTTCCGGAATTCTGAGTGTGGGGAGGTTCCGTCTTCTGTCTGCAGCACCCGGGATCTCCTAGGAGCCCTTCGAGTGTCTTCCCAGAGTCCCTCCCTGTGCGGGCTGCCGGGGAAAGGAGGGGGTTGTGCTGGAAACGCAGGTAGCATCTAGTGCCTCCCCATGGACAGGGGAGGTAATTAGCGGACTTCCACCTGCCAGGGAACACCTGTGACACCAGGCAGCTGCGTGGAGGGCAGCCCCGAACCTCCCCCACACAGTCATCCGTGTTCCGGAATTCTGAGTGTGGGGAGGTTCCGTCTTCTGTCTGCAGCACCCGGGATCTCCTAGGAGCCCTTCGAGAGTCTTCCCCGAGTCCCTCCCAGTGCGGGCAGCCGGGGAAAGGCGGGGGTTGGGCTGGAAACTCAGGTAGCATCTAGTGCTTCCCCATGGACAAGGGAGGTAATTAGCGTTCTTCCCCCTACCAGGGAACACCTGTGACACCAGGAAGATGTGTGGAGGGCGGCCCTAAACCTCACCCACACAGTCACCCGTGTTCAGTAATTCTGAGTGTGGGGAGGTTCCGTCTTATGTCTGCAGCACCCGGGTTCTCCTAGGAGCCCTTCGAGTATCTTTCCCCAGTCCCTCCCTGTGCGGGCTGGCGGGGAAAGCGGGGGTTGGGCTGGAAAAGCAGGTAGCATCTTGTGCCTCCCCATGGACAAGGGAGGTAATTAGTGGACTTCCCCCTGCCAGGGAACACCTGTGACACCAGGCAGCTGCGGGGAGAGCGACCCCGAACCTCCCCCACTCAGTCAGCCGTGTTCCTTAATTCTGAGGGTGGGGAGCTTCCGTCTTGTGTCTGCAGCACCCGGGATCTCCTAGGAGCCCTTCGAGTGTCTACCCCGAATCCCTCCCACTGCGGGCTGCCGGGGAAAGGCGGGGGTTGTGCTGGAAACTCAGGTAGCATCTAGTGCCTTCCCATGGACAGGGGAGGTAATTAGCGGACTTCTCCCTGCCAGGGAACACCTGTGACACCAGGCAGCTGCGTGGAGGTCGGCCCCGAACCTCCCCCACACAGTCAGACTTGTTCCGGAATTCTGAGTGAGGGGAGGTTCCGTCTTCTGACTGCAGCACCCGGGTTCTCCTAGGAGCCTTTCGAGTGTCTTCCCCCAGTCCCTCCATGTGCGGGCTGCCGGGGAAAGGCGGGGGTTGGGCTGGAAAAGCAGGTAGCATCTTGTGCCTCCCCATGGACAAGGGAGGTAATTAGCGGACTTCCCCCTGCCAGGGAACACCTGTGACACCAGGCAGCTGCGTGGAGGGCGGCCCCGAACCTCCCCCACACAGTCAGCCGTGTTCCGGAATTCTGAGGGTGGGGAGGTTCCGTCTTCTGTCTGCAGCACCCGGGATCTCCTAGGAGCCCTTCGAGTGTCTTCCCCGAATCCCTACCAATGCGGGCTGCCGGGGAAAGGCGGGGGTTGGGCTGGAAACTCAGGTAGCATCTAGTGCCTCCCCATGGACAGGGGAGGTATTTAGCGGACTTCCCCCTGCCAGGGAACACCTGTGACACCAGGCAGCTGCGTGGAGGTCGGCCCCGAACCTCTCCCACACAGTCAGCCGTGTTCCGGAATCCTGAGTGTGGGGAGGTTCCGTCTTATGTCTGCAGCATCCGGGATCTCCTAGGAGCCCTTCGAGAGTCTTCCCCGAGTCCCTCACAGTGCGGGCAGCCAGGGAACGGCGGGGGTTGGGCTGGAAACGCAGGTAGCATCTAGTGCCTCCCCATGGACAGGGGAGGTAATTAGCGGACTTCCCCCTGCCAGGGAACACCTGTGACACCAGGCAGCTGCGTGGAGGGCGGCCCCGAACCTCCCCCACACAGTCAACCGTGTTCCGGAATTCTGAGTGTGGGGAGGTTCCGTCTTCTGTCTGCAGCACCCGGGATCTCCTAGGAGCCCTTCGAGTGTCTTCCCAGAGTCCCTCCCTGTGCTGGCTGCCGGGGAAATTAGGGGGTTGTGCTGGAAACGCAGGTAGCATCTAGTGCCTCCCCATGGACAGGAGAGGTAATTAGCGGACTTCCACCTGCCAGGGAACACCTGTGACACCAGGCAGCTGCGTGGAGGGCGGCCCCGAACCTCCCCCACACAGTCAGCCGTGTTCCGGAATTCTGAGTGTGGGGAGGTTCCGTCTTCTGTCTGCAGCACCCGGGTACTCCTATTAGCCTTTCGAGTGTCTTACCCAGTCCCTCCCTGTGCGGGCTGCCGGGGTAAGGCGGGGGTTGGGCTGGAAAAGCAGGTAGCATCTAGTGCCTCCCCATGAACAGGGGAGGTAATTAGCGGTCTTCCCCCTACCAGGGAACACCTGTGACACCAGGAAGCTGTGTGGAGGGCGGCCCTAAACCTCACCCACACAGTCAGCCGTGTTCCGGAATTCTGAGTGTGGGGAGGTTCCGTCTTATGTCTGCAGCACCCGGGATCTCCTAGGAGCCCTTCGAGATTCTTCCCCGAGTCCCTCCCAGTGCGGGCAGCCGGGGTACGGCGGGGGTTGGGCTGGAAAAGCAGGTAGCATCTAGTGCCTCCGAATGGACAAGGGAGGTAATTAGCGGACTTCCACCTGCCAGGGAACAACTGTGACACCAGGAAGCTGCGTGGAGGGCGGCCCCGAACCTCCCCCACACAGTCAACCGTGTTCCGGAATTCTGAGTGTGGGGAGGTTCCGTCTTCTGTCTGCAGCACCCGGGATCTCCTAGGAGCCCTTCGAGTGTCTTCCCAGAGTCCCTCCCTGTGCGGGCTGCCGGGGAAAGGAGGGGGTTGTGCTGGAAACGCAGGTAGCATCTAGTGCCTCCCCATGGACAGGGGAGGTAATTAGCGGACTTCCACCTGCCAGGGAACACCTGTGACACCAGGCAGCTGCGTGGAGGGCGGCCCCGAACCTCCCCCACACAGTCATCCGTGTTCCGGAATTCTGAGTGTGGGGAGGTTCCGTCTTCTGTCTGCAGCACCCGGGATCTCCTAGGAGCCCTTCGAGAGTCTTCCCCGAGTCCCTCCCAGTGCGGGCAGCCCGGGTAATGCGGGGGTTGGGCTGGAAACTCAGGTAGCATCTAGTGCTTCCCCATGGACAAGGGAGGTAATTACCGGTCTTCCCCCTACCAGGGAACACCTGTGACACCAGGAAGATGTGTGGAGGCCGGCCCTAAACCTCACCCACACAGTCACCCGTGTTCAGGAATTCTGAGTGTGGGGAGGTTCCGTCTTATGTCTGCAGCACACGGGTTCTCCTAGGAGCCCTTCGAGTGTCTTCCCCAAGTCCCTCACTGTGCGGGCTGCTGGGGAAAGGCGGGGGTTGGGCTGGAAAATCAGGTAGCATCTAGTGCCTCCCCATGGACAAGGGAGGTAATTAGCGGACTTCCCCCTGCCAGGGAACACCTGTGACACCAGGCAGCTGCGTGTAGGGCGGCCCCGAACCTTCCCCACACAGTCAGCCGTGTTCCGGAATTCTGAGTGTGGGGAGGTTCTGTCTTATGTCTGCAGCACCCGGGATCTCCTAGGAGCCCTTCGAGAGTCTTCCCCGAGTCCCTCCCAGTGCAGGCAGCCAGGGAAAGGCTGGGGTTGGGCTGGAAACGCAGGTAGCATCTAGTGCCTCCCCATGTACAGGGGAGGTAATTAGCGGACTTCCCCCTGCCAGGGAACACCTGTGACACCAGGCAGCTGCGTGGAAGGCGGCCCCGAACCTCCCCCACACAGTCAACCGTGTTCCGGAATTCTGAGTGAGGGGAGGTTCCGTCTTATGTCTGCAGCACCCGGGATCTCCTAGGAACCCTTCGAGTGTCTTCCCCGAGTCCCTCCCAGTGCGGGCAGCCGGGGAACGGCGGGGGTTGTGCTGGAAAAGCAGGTAGCATCTAGTGCCTCCCCATGGACAAGGGAGGTAATTAGCGGACTTCCCCCTGCCAGGGAACAACTGTGAATCCAGGAAGCTGCGTGGAGTGCGGCCCTTAACCTCACCCACACAGTCACACGTGTTCCGGAATTCTGAGTGTGGGGAGGTTCCGTCTTCTGTCTGCAGCACCCGGGTTCTCCTCGGAGACTTTTGAGTATCTTTCCCCAGTCCCTCCCTGTGCGGGCTGCCGGGGAAAGCGGGGGTTGGGCTGGAAAAGCAGGTAGCATCTTGTGCCTCCCCATGGACAAGGGAGGTAATTAGTGGACTTCCCCCTGCCAGGGAACACCTGTGACACCAGGCAGCTGCGTGGAGAGCGACCCCGAACCTCCCCCACCCAGTCAGCCGTGTTCCTTAATTCTGAGGGTGGGGAGTTTCCGTCTTGTGTCTGCAGCACCCGGGATCTCCTAGGAGCCCTTCGAGTGTCTACCCCGAATCCCTCCCACTGCGGGCTGCCGGGGAAAGGCGGGGGTTGTGCTGGAAACTCAGGTAGCATCTAGTGCCTTCCCATGGACAGGGGAGGTAATTAGCGGACTTCTCCCTGCCAGGGAACACCTGTGACACCAGGCAGCTGCGTGGAGGTCGGCCCCGAACCTTCCCCACACAGTCAGCCTTGTTCAGGAATTCTGAGTGTGGGGAGGTTCCGTCTTATGTCTGCAGCACCCGGGTACTCCTATTAGCCTTTCGAGTGTCTTCCCCCAGTCCCTCCCTGTGCGGGCTGCCGGGGAAAGGCGGGGGTTGGGCTGGAAAAGCAGGTAGCATCTAGTGCCTCCCCATGGACAGGGGAGGTAATTAGCGGTCTTCCCCCTACCAGGGAACACCTGTGACACCAGGAAGCTGTGTGGAGGGTGGCCCTAAACCTCACCCACACAGTCAGCCGTGTTCCGGAATTCTGAGTGTGGGGAGGTTCCGTCTTATGTCTGCAGCACCCGGGATCTCCTAGGAGCCCTTCGAGATTCTTCCCCGAGTCCCTCCCAGTGCGGGCAGCCGGGGTACGGCGGGGGTTGGGCTGGAAAAGCAGGTAGCATCTAGTGCCTCCGAATGGACAAGGGAGGTAATTAGCGGACTTCCACCTGCCAGGGAACAACTGTGACACCAGGAAGCTGCGTGGAGGGCGGCCCCGAACCTCCCCCACACAGTCATCCGTGTTCCGGAATTCTGAGTGTGGGGAGGTTCCGTCTTCTGTCTGCAGCACCCGGGATCTCCTAGGAGCCCTTCGAGAGTCTTCCCCGAGTCCCTCCCAGTGCGGGCAGCCCGGGTAATGCGGGGGTTGGGCTGGAAACTCAGGTAGCATCTAGTGCTTCCCCATGGACAAGGGAGGTATTTAGCGGTCTTCCCCCTACCAGGGAACACCTGTGACACCAGGAAGATGTGTGGAGGCCGGCCCTAAACCTCACCCACACAGTCACCCGTGTTCAGGAATTCTGAGTGTGGGGAGGTTCCGTCTTATGTCTGCAGCACACGGGTTCTCCTAGGAGCCCTTCGAGTGTCTTCCCCAAGTCCCTCCCTGTGCGGACTGCTGGGGAAAGGCGGGGGTTGGGCTGGAAAATCAGGTAGCATCTAGTGCCTCCCCATGGACAAGGGAGGTAATTAGCGGACTTCCCCCTGCCAGGGAACACCTGTGACACCAGGCAGCTGCGTGTAGGGCGGCCCCGATCCTTCCCCACACAGTCAGCCGTGTTCCGGAATTCTGAGTGTGGGGAGGTTCTGTCTTATGTCTGCAGCACCCGGGATCTCCTAGGAGCCCTTCGAGAGTCTTCCCCGAGTCCCTCCCAGTGCAGGGAGCCAGGGAAAGGCTGGGGTTGGGCTGGAAACGCAGGTAGCATCTAGTGCCTCCCCATGTACAGGGGAGGTAATTAGCGGACTTCCCCCTGCCAGGGAACACCTGTGACACCAGGCAGCTGCGTGGAAGGCGGCCCCGAACCTCCCCCACACAGTCAACCGTGTTCCGGAATTCTGAGTGAGGGGAGGTTCCGTCTTATGTCTGCAGCACCCGGGATCTCCTAGGAACCCTTCGAGTGTCTTCCCCGAGTCCCTCCCAGTGCGGGCAGCCGGGGAACGGCGGGGGTTGTGCTGGAAAAGCAGGTAGCATCTAGTGCCTCCCCATGGACAAGGGAGGTAATTAGCGGACTTCCCCCTGCCAGGGAACAACTGTGAATCCAGGAAGCTGCGTGGAGTGCGGCCCTTAACCTCACACACACAGTCACACGTGTTCCGGAATTCTGAGTGTGGGGAGGTTCCGTCTTCTGTCTGCAGCACCCGGGTTCTCCTCGGAGACTTTTGAGTATCTTTCCCCAGTCCCTCCCTGTGCGGGCTGCCGGGGAAAGCGGGGGTTGGGCTGGAAAAGCAGGTAGCATCTTGTGCCTCCCCATGGACAAGGGAGGTAATTAGTGGACTTCCCCCTGCCAGGGAACACCTGTGACACCAGGCAGCTGCGTGGAGAGCGACCCCGAACCTCCCCCACACAGTCAGCCGTGTTCCTTAATTCTGAGGGTGGGGAGTTTCCGTCTTGTGTCTGCAGCACCCGGGATCTCCTAGGAGCCCTTCGAGTGTCTACCCCGAATCCCTCCCACTGCGGGCTGCCGGGGAAAGGCGGGGGTTGTGCTGGAAACTCAGGTAGCATCTAGTGCCTTCCCATGGACAGGGGAGGTAATTAGCGGACTTCTCCCTGCCAGGGAACACCTGTGACACCAGGCAGCTGCGTGGAGGTCGGCCCCGAACCTTCCCCACACAGTCAGCCTTGTTCAGGAATTCTGAGTGTGGGGAGGTTCCGTCTTATGTCTGCAGCACCCGGGTTCACCTAGGAGCCCTTCGAGGGTCTTCCCCCAGTCCCTAACTGTGCGGGCTGCCGGGGAATGGCGGAGGTTGGGCTGGAAAAGCAGGTAGCATCTTGTGCCTCCCCATGGACAAGGGAGGTAATTAGCGGACTTCCCCCTGCCAGGGAACACCTGTGACACCAGGCAGCTGCGTGGAGGGCGGCCCCGAACCTCCCCCACACAGTCAGCCGTGTTCCGGAATTCTGAGTGTGGGGAGGTTCCGTCTTCTGTCTGCAGCACCCGGGATCTCCTAGGAGCCCTTCGAGTGTCTTCTCAGAGTCCATCCCTGTGCTGGCTGCCGGGGAAAGGAGGGGGTTGTGCTGGAAACGCAGGTAGCATCTATTGCCTCCCCATGGACAGGGGAGGTAATTAGCGGACTTCCACCTGCCAGGGATCACCTGTGACACAAGGCAGCTGCGTGGAGGGCGGTCCCGAACCTCCCCCACACAGTCATCCGTGTTCCGGAATTCTGATTGTGGGGAGGTTCCGTCTTATGTCTGCAGCACCCGGGTTCTCCTAGGAGCCCTTCGAGTGTCTTCCCCAAGTCCCTCCCTGTGCGGGCTGCTGGGGAAAGTCGGGGGTTTGGCTGTAAAAGCAGGTAGCATCTAGTGCCTCCCCATGGACAAGGGAGGTAATTAGCGGACTTCCACCTGCCAGGGAACACCTGTGACACCAGGCAGCTGCGTGGAGGGCGGCCCCGAACCTTCCCCACACAGTCAGCCGTGTTCCGGAATTCTGAGTGTGGGGAGGTTCCGTCTTATGTCTGCAGCACCCGGGATCTCCAAGGAGCCCTTCGAGAATCTTCCCCGAGTCCCTCCCAGTGCGGGCAGCCAGGGAAAGGCGGGGGTTGGGCTGGAAAAGCAGGTAGCATCTAGTGCCTCCCATGGAAAGGGGAGGTAATTAGCGGACTTCCCCCTGCCAGGGAACACCTGTGACACCAGGCAGCTGCGTGGATGTCGGCCCCGAACCTCCCCCACACAGTCAACCGTGTTCCTGAATTCTGAGTGTGGGGAGGTTCCGTCTTATGTCTGCAGCACCCGGGATCTCCTAGGAGCACTTCGAGAGTTTTCCCCGAGTCCCTCCCAGTGCGGGCAGCCGGGGAACGGCGGGGGTTGTGCTGGAAAAGCAGGTAGAATCTAGTGCCTCCCCATGGACAAGGGAGGTAATTAGCGGACTTCCCCCTGCCAGGGAACAACTGTGACACCAGGAAGCTGCGTGGAGTGCGGCCCTAAACCTCACCCACACATTCACACTTGTTCCGGAATTCTGAGTGTGGGGAGGTTCCGTCTTCTGTCTGCAGCACCCGGGTTCTCCTAGAAGCCTTTCGAGTGTCTTCCCCCAGTCCCTCACTGTGCGGGCTGCCGGGGAATGGCGGGGGTTGGGCTGGAAAAGCAGGTAGCATCTTGTGCCTCCCCATGGACAAGGGAGGTAATTAGCTGACTTCCCCCTACCAGGGAACACCTGTGACACCAGGCAGCTGTGTGGAGGGTGGCACCGAACCTCCCCCACACAGTCAGCCGTGTTCCGGAATTCTGAGTGTGGGGAGGTTCCGTCTTCTATCTGCAGCACCCGGGATCTCCTAGGAGCCCTTCGAGTGTCTTCCCAGAATCCCTCCCACTGCGGGCTGCCGGGGAAAGGCGGGGGTTGGGCTGGAAACTCAGGTAGCATCTAGTGCCACCCCATGGACAGGGGAGGTAATTAGCGGACTTCTCCCTGCCAGGGAACACCTGTGACACCAGGCAGCTTCGTGGAGGGCGGCCCCGAACCTTCCACACACAGTCAGCCGTGTTCCGGAATTCTGAGTGTGGGGAGGTTCCGTCTTATGTCTGCAGCACCCGGGATCTCCTAGGAGCCCTTCGAGAGTCTTCCCCGAGTCCCTCCCAGTGCAGGCAGCCAGGGAAAGGCTGGGGTTGGGCTGGAAACGCAGGTAGCATCTAGTGCCTCCCCATGTACAGGGGAGGTAATTAGCGGACTTCCCCCTGCCAGGGAACACCTGTGACACCAGGCAGCTGCGTGGAAGGCGGCCCCGAACCTCCCCCACACAGTCAACCGTGTTCCGGAATTCTGAGTGTGGGGAGGTTCCGTCTTATGTCTGCAGCACCCGGGATCTCCTAGGAACCCTTCGAGTGTCTTCCCCGAGTCCCTCCCAGTGCGGGCAGCCGGGGAACGGCGGGGGTTGGGCTGGAAAAGCAGGTAGCATCTAGTGCCTCCCCATGGACAAGGGAGGTAATTAGCGGACTTCCCCCTGCCAGGGAACAACTGTGAATCCAGGAAGCTGCGTGGAGTGCGGCCCTTAACCTCACCCACACAGTCACACGTGTTCCGGAATTCTGAGTGTGGGGAGGTTCCGTCTTCTGTCTGCAGCACCCGGGTTCTCCTCGGAGACTTTTGACTATCTTTCCCCAGTCCCTCCCTGTGCGGGCTGCCGGGGAAAGCGGGGGTTGGGCTGGAAAAGCAGGTAGCATCTAGTGCCTCCCATGGACAGGGGAGGTAATTAGCGGACTTCCCCCTGCCAGGGAACACCTGTGACACCAGGCAGCTGCGTGGATGTCGGCCCCGAACCTCCCCCACACAGTCAACCGTGTTCCTGAATTCTGAGTGTGGGGAGGATCCGTCTTATGTCTGCAGCACCCGGGATCTCCTAGGAGCCCTTCGAGAGTTTTCCCCGAGTCCCTCCCAGTGCGGGCAGCCGGGGAATGGCGGGGGTTGTGCTGGAAAAGCAGGTAGAATCTAGTGCCTCCCCATGGACAAGGGAGGTAATTAGCGGACTTCCCCCTGCCAGGGAACAACTGTGACACCAGGAAGCTGCGTGGAGTGCGGCCCTAAACCTCACCCACACATTCACACGTGTTCCGGAATTCTGAGTGTGGGGAGGTTCCGTCTTCTGTCTGCAGCACCCGGGTTCTCCTAGAAGCCTTTCGAGTGTCTTCCCCCAGTCCCTCACTGTGCGGGCTGCCGGGGAATGGCGGGGGTTGGGCTGGAAAACAGGTAGCATCTAGTGCCTCCGAATGGACAAGGGAGGTAATTAGCGGACTTCCACCTGCCAGGGAACAACTGTGACACCAGGAAGCTGCGTGGAGTGCGGCCCCGAACCTCCCCCAAACAGTCAACCGTGTTCCGGAATTCTGAGTGTGGGGAGGTTCCGTCTTCTGTCTGCAGCACCCGGGATCTCCTAGGAGCCCTTCGAGTGTCTTCCCAGAGTCCCTCCCTGTGCGGGCTGCAAGGGAAAGGAGGGGGTTGTGCTGGAAACGCAGGTAGCATCTAGTGCCTCCCCATGGACAGGGGAGGTAATTAGCGGACTTCCACCTGCCAGGGAACACCTGTGACACCAGGCAGCTGCGTGGAGGGCGGCCCCGAACCTCCCCCACACAGTCAGCCGTGTTCCGGAATTCTGAGTGTGGGGAGGTTCCGTCTTCTGTCTGCAGCACCCGGGATCTCCTAGGAGCCCTTCGAGAGTCTTCCCCGAGTCCCTCCCAGTGCGGGCAGCCCGGGAAAGGCGGGGATTGGGCTGGAAACGCAGGTAGCATCTAGTGCGTCCCCAAGGACAGGGGAGGTAATTAGGGACTTCCACCTGCCAGAGATCACCTGTGACACAAGGCAGCTGCGTGGAGGGCGGTCCCGAACCTCCCCCACACAGTCATCCGTGTTCCGGAATTCTGATTGTGGGGAGGTTCCGTCTTATGTCTGCAGCACCCGGGTTCTCCTAGGAGCCCTTCGAGAGTCTTCCCCAAGTCCCTCCCTGTGCGGGAAGCTGGGGAATGTCGGGGGTTGGGCTGTAAAAGCAGGTAGCATCTAGTGCCTCCCCATGGACAAGGGAGGTAATTAGCGGACTTCCCCCTGCCAGGGAACACCTGTGACACCAGGCAGCTGCGTGGAGGGCTGCCCCGAACCTTCCCCACACAGTCAGCCGTGTTCCCGAATTCTGAGTGTGGGGAGGTTCCGTCTTATGTCTGCAGCACCCGGGATCTCCAAGGAGCCCTTCGAGAATCTTCCCCGAGTCCCTCCCAGTGCGGGCAGCCAGGGAAAGGCGGGGGTTGGGCTGGAAAAGCAGGTAGCATCTAGTGCCTCCCATGGACAGGGGAGGTAATTAGCGGACTTCCCCCTGCCAGCGAACACCTGTGACACCAGGCAGCTGCGTGGAGGGCGGACCCGAACCTCTCCCACACAGTCAACCGTGTTCCTGAATTCTGAGTGTGGGGAGGTTCCGTCTTATGTCTGCAGCACCCAGGATCTCCTAGGAGCCCTTCGAGAGATTTCCCCGAGTCCCTCCCAGTGCGGGCAGCCGGGGAACGGCGGGGGTTGGGCTGGAAAAGCAGGTAAAATCTAGTGCCTCCCCATGGACAAGGGAGGTAATTAGCGGACTTCCCCCTGCCAGGGAACAACTGTGACACCAGGAAGCTGCGTGGGGTGCGGCCCTAAACCTCACCCACACAGTCACCCGTGTTCCGGAATTCTGTGTGTGGGGAGGTTCCGTCTTCTGTCTGCAGCACCCGGGTACTCCTAGGAGCCTTTCGAGTGTCTTCCCCCAGTCCCTCCCTGTGCGGGCTGCCGGGGAATGTCGGGGGTTGGGCTGGAAAAGCAGGTAGCATCTAGTGCCTCCCCATGGACAGGGGAGGTAATTAGCGGTCTTCCCCCTACCAGGGAACACCTGTGACACCAGGAAGCTGTGTGGAGGGCGGCCCTAAACCTCACCAACACAGTCAGCCGTGTTTCGGAATTCTGAGTGTGGGGAGGTTCCGTCTTATGTCTGCAGCACCCGGGATCTCCTAGGAGCCCTTCGAGAGTCTTCCCCGATTCCCTCCCAGTGCGGGCAGCCGGGGAACGGCGGGGGTTGGGCTGGAAAACAGGTAGCATCTAGTGCCTCCGAATGGACAAGGGAGGTAATTAGCGGACTTCCACCTGCCAGGGAACAACTGTGACACCAGGAAGCTGCGTGGAGTGCGGCCCCGAACCTCCCCCAAACAGTCAACCGTGTTCCGGAATTCTGAGTGTGGGGAGGTTCCGTCTTCTGTCTGCAGCACCCGGGATCTCCTAGGAGCCCTTCGAGTGTCTTCCCAGAGTCCCTCCCTGTGCGGGCTGCAAGGGAAAGGAGGGGGTTGTGCTGGAAACGCAGGTAGCATCTAGTGCCTCCCCATGGACAGGGGAGGTAATTAGCGGACTTCCACCTGCCAGGGAACACCTGTGACACCAGGCAGCTGCGTGGAGGGCGGCCCCGAACCTCCCCCACACAGTCAGCCGTGTTCCGGAATTCTGAGTGTGGGGAGGTTCCGTCTTCTGTCTGCAGCACCCGGGATCTCCTAGGAGCCCTTCGAGAGTCTTCCCCGAGTCCCTCCCAGTGCGGGCAGCCCGGGAAAGGCGGGGATTGGGCTGGAAACGCAGGTAGCATCTAGTGCGTCCCCAAGGACAGGGGAGGTAATTAGGGACTTCCACCTGCCAGAGATCACCTGTGACACAAGGCAGCTGCGTGGAGGGCGGTCCCGAACCTCCCCCACACAGTCATCCGTGTTCCGGAATTCTGATTGTGGGGAGGTTCCGTCTTATGTCTGCAGCACCCGGGTTCTCCTAGGAGCCCTTCGAGAGTCTTCCCCAAGTCCCTCCCTGTGCGGGAAGCTGGGGAATGTCGGGGGTTGGGCTGTAAAAGCAGGTAGCATCTAGTGCCTCCCCATGGACAAGGGAGGTAATTAGCGGACTTCCCCCTGCCAGGGAACACCTGTGACACCAGGCAGCTGCGTGGAGGGCTGCCCCGAACCTTCCCCACACAGTCAGCCGTGTTCCCGAATTCTGAGTGTGGGGAGGTTCCGTCTTATGTCTGCAGCACCCGGGATCTCCAAGGAGCCCTTCGAGAATCTTCCCCGAGTCCCTCCCAGTGCGGGCAGCCAGGGAAAGGCGGGGGTTGGGCTGGAAAAGCAGGTAGCATCTAGTGCCTCCCATGGACAGGGGAGGTAATTAGCGGACTTCCCCCTGCCAGCGAACACCTGTGACACCAGGCAGCTGCGTGGAGGGCGGACCCGAACCTCTCCCACACAGTCAACCGTGTTCCTGAATTCTGAGTGTGGGGAGGTTCCGTCTTATGTCTGCAGCACCCAGGATCTCCTAGGAGCCCTTCGAGAGATTTCCCCGAGTCCCTCCCAGTGCGGGCAGCCGGGGAACGGCGGGGGTTGGGCTGGAAAAGCAGGTAAAATCTAGTGCCTCCCCATGGACAAGGGAGGTAATTAGCGGACTTCCCCCTGCCAGGGAACAACTGTGACACCAGGAAGCTGCGTGGAGTGCGGCCCTAAACCTCACCCACACATTCACACGTGTTCCGGAATTCTGAGTGTGGGGAGGTTCCGTCTTCTGTCTGCAGCACCCGGGTTCTCCTAGGAGCCTTTCGAGTGTTTCCCCCAGTCCCTCCCTGTGCGGGCTGCCGAGGAATGGCGGGGGTTGGGCTGGAAAAGCAGGTAGCATCTTGTGCCTCCCCATGGACTAGGGAGGTAATTAGCGGACTTCCCCCTACCAGGGAACACCTGTGACACCAGGCAGCTGCGTGGAGGGTGGCCCCGAACCTCCCCCACACAGTCAGCCGTGTTCCGGAATTCTGAGTGTGGGGAGGTTCCGTCTTCTATCTGCAGCACCCGGGATCTCCTAGGAGCCCTTCGAGTGTCTTCCCCGAATCCCTCCCACTGCGGGCTGCCGGGGAAAGGCGGGGGTTGGGCTGGAAACTCAGGTAGCATCTGGTGCCACCCCATGGACAGGGGAGGTAATTAGCGGACTTCTCCCTGCCAGGGAACACCTGTGACACCAGGCAGCTTCGTGGAGGGCGGCCCCGAACCTTCCCCACACAGTCAGCCGTGTTCCGGAATTCTGAGTGTGGGGAGGTTCCGTCTTATGTCTGCAGCATCCGGGATCTCCTAGGAGCCCTTCCAGAGTCTTCCCCGAGTCCCTCCCAGTGCGGGCAGCCAGGGAAAGGCGGGGGTTAGGCTGGAAACGCAGGTAGCATCTAGTGCCTCCCCATGGACAGGGGAGGTAATTAGCGGACTTCCCCCTGCCAGGGAACACCTTGACACCAGGCAGCTACGTGGAGGGCGGCCCTGAACCTCCCCCAAACAGTCAACCGTGTTCCGGAAATCTGAGTGTGGGGAGGTTCCGTCTTCTGTCTGCAGCACCCGGGATCTCCTAGGAGCCCTTCGAGTGTCTTCCCAGAGTCCCTCCCTGTGCTGGCTGCCGGGGAAATTAGGGGGTAGTTTTGGAAACGCAGGTAGCATCTAGTGCCTCCCCATGGACAGGGGAGGTAATTAGCGGACTTCCAGCTGCCAGGGAACACCTGTAACACCAGGCAGCTGCGTGGAGGGCGGCCCGAACCTCCCCCACACAGTCAGCCGTGTTCCGGAATTCTGAGTGTGGGGAGGTTCCGTCTTATGTCTGCAGCACCCGGGATCTCCTAGGAGCCCTTCGAGAGACTTCCCCGAGTCCCTCCCAGTGCAGGCAGCCGGGGAACGGCGGGGGTTGGGCTGGAAAAGCAGGTAGCATTTAGTGCCTCCCCATGGACAAGGGAGGTAATTAGCGGACTTCCCCCTGCCAGGGATCAACTGTGACACCAGGAATCTGCGTGGAGTGCGGCCCTAAACCTCACACACACAGTCACCCGTGTTCCGGAATTCTGAGTGTGGGGAGGTTCCGTCTTCTGTCTGCAGCACCCGGGTACTCCTAGGAGCCTTTCGAGTGTCTTCCCCCAGTCCCTCCCTGTGCGGGCTGCCGGGGGAAGGCGGGGGTTGGGCTGGAAAAGCAGGTAGCATCTAGTGCCTCCCCATGGACAGGGGAGGTAATTAGCGGTCTTCCCCCTACCAGGGAACACCTGTGACACCAGGAAGCTGTGTGGAGGGCGGCCCTAAACCTCACCCACACAGTCAGCCGTGTTCCGGAATTCTGAGTGTGGGGAGGTTCCGTCTTATGTCTGCAGTACCCGGGATCTCCTAGGAGCCCTTCGAGAGTCTTCCCCGAGTCCCTCCCAGTGCGGGCAGCCGGGGAACGGCGGGGGTTGTGCTGGAAAACAGGTAGCATCTAGTGCCTCCGAATGGACAAGGGAGGTAATTAGCGGACTTCCACCTGCCAGGGAACAACTGTGACACCAGGAAGCTGCGTGGAGTGCGGCCCCGAACCTCCCACAAACAGTCAACCGTCTTCCGGAATTCTGAGTGTGGGGAGGTTCCGTCTTCTGTCTGCAGCACCCGGGATCTCCTAGGACCCCTTCGAGTGTCTTCCCAGATTCCCTCCCTGTGCGGGCTGCAAGGGAAAGGAGGGGGTTGTGCTGGAAACGCAGGTAGCATCTAGTGCCTCCCCATGGACAGGGGAGGTAATTAGCGGACTTCCACCTGCCAGGGAACACCTGTGACACCAGGCAGCTGCGTGGAGGGCGGCCCCGAACCTCCCCCACACAGTCATCCGTGTTCCGGAATTCTGAGTGTGGGGAGGTTCCGTCTTCTGTCTGCAGCACCCGGGATCTCCTAGGAGCCCTTCGAGAGTCTTCCCCGAGTCCCTCCCAGTGCGGGCAGCCCGGGAAAGGCGGGGGCTGGGCTGGAAACTCAGGTAGCATCTAGTGCCTCCCCATGGACAGGGGAGGTAATTTGCCGTCTTCCCCCTACCAGGGAACACCTGTGACACCAGGAAGCTGTGTGGATGGCGGCCCTAAACCTCACCCACACAGTCACCCGTGTTCAGGAATTCTGAGTGTGGGGAGGTTCCGTCTTATGTCTGCAGCACCCGGGTTCTCCTAGGAGCCCTTCGAGTGTCTTCCCCAAGTCCCTACCTGTGCGGGCTGCCGGGGAAAGGCGGGGGTTGGGCTGGAAAAGCAGGTAGCATCTAGTGCCTCCCCATGGACAAGGGAGGTAATTAGCGGACTTCCCCCTGCCAGGGAACACCTGTGACACCAGGCAGCTGCGTGGAGGGCGGCCCCGAACCTTCCCCACACACTCAGCCGTGTTCCGGAATTCTGAGTGTGGGGAGGTTCCGTCTTATGTCTGCAGCACCCGGGATCTCCTAGGAGCCCTTCGAGAGTCTTCACCGAGTCCCTCCCAGTGCAGGCAGCCAGGGAAATGCGGGGGTTGGGCTGGAAACGCAGGTAGCATCTAGTGCCTCCCCATGTACAGGGGAGGTAATTAGCGGACTTCCCCCTGCCAGGGAACACCTGTGACACCAGGCAGCTGCGTGGAAGGCGGCCCCGAACCTCCCCCACACAGTCAACCGTGTTCCGGAATTCTGAGTGTGGGGAGGTTCCGTCTTATGTCTGCAGCACCCGGAATCTCCTAGGAACCCTTCGAGTGTCTTCCCCGAGTCCCTCCCAGTGCGGGCAGCCGGAGAACTGTGGGGGTTGGGCTGGAAAAGCAGGTAGAATCTAGTGCCTCCCCATGGACAAGGGAGGTAATTAGCGGACTTCCCCCTGCCAGGGAACAACTGTGAATCCAGGAAGCTGCGTGGAGTGCGGCCCTTAACCTCACCCACACAGTCACACGTGTTCCGGAATACTGAGTGTGGGGAGGTTCCGTCTTCTGTCTGCAGCACCCGGGTTCTCCTAGGAGACTTTTGAGTATCTTTCCCCAGTCCCTCCCTGTGCGGGCTGCCGGGGAAAGGCGGGGGTTGGGCTGGAAAAGCAGGTAGCATCTTGTGCCTCCCCATGGACAAGGGAGGTAATTAGCGGACTTCCCCCTACCAGGGAACACCTGTGACACCAGGCAGCTGCGTGGAGGGCGGCCCCGAACCTCCCCCACACAGTCAGCCGTGTTCCGGAATTCTGAGTGTGGGGAGGTTCCGTCTTCTATCTGCAGCACCCGGGATCTCCTAGGAGCCCTTCGAGTGTCTTCCCCGAATCCCTCACACTGCGGGCTGCCGGGGAAAGGCGGGGGTTGGGCTGGAAACGCAGGTAGCATCTAGTGCCACCCCATGGACAGGGGAGGTAATTAGCGGACTTCCCCCTTCCAGGGAACACCTGTGACACCAGGCAGCTGCGTGGAGGGCGGCCCCGAACCTCCCCCAAACAGTCAACCGTGTTCCGGAATTCTGAGTGTGGGGAGGTTCCGTCTTCTGTCTGCAGCACCCGGGATCTCCTAGGAGCCCTTCGAGTGTCTTCCCAGAGTCCCTCCCTGTGCTGGCTGCCGGGGAAATTAGGGGGTTGTGCTGGACACGCAGGTAGCATCTAGTGCCTCCCCATGGACAGGGGAGGTATTTCGCGGACTTCCACCTGCCAGGGAACACCTGTGACACCAGGCAGCTGCGTGGAGGGCGGCCCCGAACCTCCCCCACACAGTCAGCCGTGTTCCGGAATTCTGAGTGTGGGGAGGTTCCGTCTTCTATCTGCAGCACCCGGGAACTCCTAGGAGCCCTTCGAGTTTCTTCCCCGAATCCCTCCCACTGCGGGCTGGCGGGGAAAGGCGGGGGTTGGGCTGGAAACTCAGGTAGCATCTAGTGCCACCCCATGGACAGCGGAGGTAATTAGCGGACTTCCCCCTGCCAGGGAACACCTGTGACACCATGCAGCTGCGTGGAGGGCGGCCCCGAACCTCCCCCAAACAGTCAACCGTGTTCCGGAATTCTGAGTGTGGGGAGGTTCCGTCTTCTGTCTGCAGCACCCGGGATCTCCTAGGAGCCCTTCGAGTGTCTTCCCAGAGTCCCTCCCTGTGCTGGCTGCCGGGGAAATTAGGGGGTTGTGCTGGAAACGCAGGTAGCATCTAGTGCCTCCCCATGGACAGGGGAGGTAATTAGCGGACTTCCACCTGCCAGGGAACACCTGTGACACCAGGCAGCTGCGTGGAGGGCGGCCCCGAACCTCCCCCACACAGTCAGCCGTGTTCCGGAATTCTGAGTGTGGGGAGGTTCCGTCTTATGTCTGCAGCAACCGGGATCTCCTAGGAGCCCTTCGAGAGTCTTCCCCGAGTCCCTAACTGTGCGGGCTGCAGGGGAATGGCGGAGGTTGGGCTGGAAAAGCAGGTAGCATCTTGTGCCTCCCCATGGACAAGGGAGGTAATTAACGGACTTCCCCCTGCCAGGGAACACCTGTGACACCAGGCAGCTGCGTGGAGGGCGGCCCCGAACCTCCCCCACACAGTCAGCCGTGTTCCGGAATTCTGAGTGTGGGGAGGTTCCGTCTTCTGTCTGAATCACCCGGGATCTCCTAGGAGCCCTTCGAGTGTCTTCCCAGAGTCCATCCCTGTGCTGGCTGCCGGGGAAAGGAGGGGGTTTTGCTGGAAACGCAGGTAGCATCTAGTGCCTCCCCATGGACAGGGGAGGTAATTAGCGGACTTCCACCTGCCAGGGATCACCTGTGACACAAGGCAGCTGCGTGGAGGGCGGTCCCGAACCTCCCCCACACAGTCATCCGTGTTCCGGAATTCTGAGTGTGGGGAGGTTCCGTCTTATGTCTGCAGCACCCGGGTTCTCCTAGGAGCCCTTCGAGAGTCTTCCCCAAGTCCCTCCCTGTGCGGGCTGCTGGGGAAAGTCGGGGGTTGGGCTGTAAAAGCAGGTAGCATCTAGTGCCTCCCCATGGACAAGGGAGGTAATTAGCGGACTTCCCCCTGCCAGGGAACACCTGTGACACCAGGCAGCTGCGTGGAGGGCGGCCCCGAATCTTCCCCACACAGTCAGCCGTGTTCCGGAATTCTGAGTGTGGGGAGGTTCCGTCTTATGTCTGCAGCACCCGGGATCTCCAAGGAGCCCTTCGAGATTCTTCCCCGAGTCCCTCCCAGTGCGGGCAGCCAGGGAAAGGCGAGGGTTGGGCTGGAAAAGCAGGTAGCATCTAGTGCCTCCCATGGACAGGGGATGTAATTAGCGGACTTCCCCCTGCCAGGGAACACCTGTGACACCAGGCAGCTGCGTGGAGGGCGGCCCCGAACCTCCCCCACACAGTCAACCGTGTTCCGGAATTCTGAGTGTGGGGAGGTTCCGTCTTCTGTCTGCAGCACCCGGGTTCTCCTAGGAGCCTTTCGAGTGTCTTCCCCCAGTCCCTCCCTGTGCGGGCTGCCGGGGAATGGCGGGGGTTGGGTTGGAAAAGCAGGTAGCATCTTGTGCCTCCCCATGGACAAGGGAGGTAATTAGCGGACTTCCCCCTACCAGGGAACTCCTGTGACACCAGGCAGCTGCGTGGAGGGCGGCCCCGAACCTCCCCCACACAGTCAGCCGTGTTCCGGAATTCTGAGTGTGCGGAGGTTCCGTCTTCTATCTGCAGCCCCCGGGATCTCCTAGGAGCCATTCGAGTGTCTTCCCCGAATCCCTCCCACTGCGGGCTGCCGGGGAAAGGCGGGGGTTGGGCTGGAAACTCAGGTAGCATCTAGTGCCACCCCATGGACAGGGGAGGTAATTAGCGGACTTCTCCCTGCCAGGGAACACCTGTGACACCAGGCAGCTGCGTGGAGGGCGGCCCCGAACCTCCCCCACCTAGTCAACCGTGTTCCGGAATTCTGAGTGTGGGGAGGTTCCGTCTTCTGTCTGCAGCACCCGGGTTCTCCTAGGAGCCCTTCGAGTGTCTTCCCCAAGTCCCTCCCTGTGCGGGCTGCTGGGGAAAGGCGGGGGTTGGGCTGGAAAAGCAGGTAGCATCTAGTGCCTCCCCATGGACAAGGGAAGTAATTAGCGGACTTCCCCCTGCCAGGGAACACCTGTGACACCAGGCAGCTGCGTGGAGGGCTCACCAGAACCTTCCCCACACAGTCAGCCGTGTTCCGGAATTCAGAGTGTGGGGAGGTTCCGTCTTATGTCTGCAGCACCCGGGATCTCCTAGGAGCCCTTCGAGAGTCTTCCCCGAGTCCCTCCCAGTACGGGCAGCCAGGGAAAGGCGGGGGTTGGGCTGGAAACGCAGGTAGCATCTAGTGCCTCCCCATGGATAGGGGAGGTAATTAGCGGACTTCCCCCTGCCAGGGAACAACTGTGACACCAGGCAGCTGCGTGGAGGGCGGCCCCGAACCTCCCCCACACAGTCAGCCGTGTTCCGGAATTCTGAGTGTGGGGAGGTTCCGTCTTCTGTCTGCAGCACCCGGGATCTCCTAGGAGCCCTTCGAGTGTCTTCCCAGAGTCCCTCCCTGTGCGGGATGCCGGGGAAAGGAGGGGGTTGTGCTGGAAACGCAGGTAGCATCTAGTGCCTCCCCATGGACAGGGGAGGTAATTAGCGGACTTCCACCTGCCGGGGAAAACCTGTGACACAAGGCAGCTGCGTGTAGGGCGGCCCCGAACCTCCCCCACACAGTCATCCGTGTTCCGGAATTCTGAGTGTGGGGAGGTTCCGTCTTCTGTCTGCAGCACCCGGGATCTCCTAGGAGCCTTTCGAGAGTCTTCCCCGAGTCCCTCCCGGTGCGGGCAGCCGGGGAAAGGCGGGGGTTGGGCTGGAAACTCAGGTAGCATCTAGTGCCTCCCCATGAACAGGGGAGGTAATTAGCGGTCTTCCCCCTACCAGGGAACACCTGTGACACCAGGAAACTGTGTGGAGGGCGGCCCTAAACCTCACCCACACAGTCAACTGTGTTCCGGAATTCTGAGTGTGGGGAGGATCCGTCTTCGGTCTGCAGCACCCGGGATCTCCTAGGAGCCCTTCGAGTGTCTTCCCAGAGTCCCTCCCTGTGCGGGCTGCCGGGGAAAGGAGGGGGTTGTGCTGGAAACGCAGGTAGCATCTAGTGCCTCCCCATGGACAGGGGAGGTACTTAGCGGACTTCCACCTGCCAGGGAACACCTGTGACACCAGGCAGCTGCGTGGAGGGCGGCCCCGAACCTCCCCCACACAGTCAGCCATATTCCGGAATTCTGAGTGTGGGGAGGTTCCGTTTTATGTCTGCAGCACCCGGGATCTCCTAGGAGCCCTTCGAGAATCTTCCCCGAGTCCCTTCCAGTGCGGGCAGCCGGGGAGCGGAGGTGGTTGGGCTGGAAAAGCAGGTAGCATCTAGTGCCTCCCCATGGACAGGGGAGGTAATTAGCGGACTTCCCCCTGCCAGGGAACACCTGTGACACCAGGAAGCTGCGTGGAGGGCGGCCCCGAACCTCCCCCACACAGTCATCCGTGTTCCGGAATTCTGAGTGTGGGGAGGTTCCGTCTTCTGTCTGCAGCACCCGGGATCTCCTAGGAGCCCTTCGAGAGTCTTCCCCGAGTCACTCCCAGTGCGGGCATCCGGGGAAAGGCGGGGGTTGTGCTGGAAACTCAGGTAGCATCTAGTGCGTCCCCATGGACAGGGGAGGTAATTAGCGGTCTTCCCCCTACCAGGGAACACCTGTGACACCAGGAAGCTGTGTGGAGGGCGGCCCTAAACCTCACCCACACAGTCATCCGTGTTCCGGAATTCTGAGTGTGGGGAGGTTCCGTCTTATGTCTGCAGCACCCGGGGTCTCCTAGGAGCCCTTCGAGTGTCTTCCCCAAGTCCCTCCCTGTGCGGGCTGCTTGGGAAAGGAGGGGGTTGGGCTGGAAAAGCAGGTAGCATCTAGTGCCTCCCCATGGACAGGGGAGGTAATTAGCGGTCTTCCCCCTACCAGGGAACACCTGTGACAGCAGGAAGGTGTGTGGAGGGCGTCCCTAAACCTCACCCACACAGTCACCCGTGTTCCGGTATTCTGAGTGCGGGGAGGTTCCGTCTTATGTCTGCAGAACCCGGGTTCTCCTAGGAGCCCTTCGAGTGTCTTCCCCAAGTCCCTCCCTGTGCGGGCTGCTGGGGAAAGGTGGGGGTTGTGCTGGAAAAGCAGGTAGCATCTAGTGCCTCCCCATGGACCAGGGAGGTAATTAGCGGACTTCCCCCTGCAAGGGAACACCTGTGAAACAAGGCAGCTGCGTGGAGGGCGGCCCGGAACCTCCCCCACACAGTCATCCGTGTTCCGGAATTCTGAGTGTGGGGAGGTTCCGTCTTATGTCTGCAGCATCCGGGATCTCCTAGGAGCCCTTCCAGAGTCTTCCCCGAGTCCCTCCCAGTGCGGGCAGCCAGGGAAAGGCGGGGGTTAGGCTGGAAACGCAGGTAGCATCTAGTGCCTCCCCATGGACAGGGGAGGTAATTAGCGGACTTCCCCCTGCCAGGGAACACCTTGACACCAGGCAGCTACGTGGAGGGCGGCCCTGAACCTCCCCCAAACAGTCAACCGTGTTCCGGAAATCTGAGTGTGGGGAGGTTCCGTCTTCTGTCTGCAGCACCCGGGATCTCCTAGGAGCCCTTCGAGTGTCTTCCCAGAGTCCCTCCCTGTGCTGGCTGCCGGGGAAATTAGGGGGTAGTTTTGGAAACGCAGGTAGCATCTAGTGCCTCCCCATGGACAGGGGAGGTAATTAGCGGAATTCCAGCTGCCAGGGAACACCTGTAACACCAGGAATCTGCGTGGAGTGCGGCCCTAAACCTCACACACACAGTCACCCGTGTTCCGGAATTCTGAGTGTGGGGAGGTTCCGTCTTCTGTCTGCAGCACCCGGGTACTCCTAGGAGCCTTTCGAGTGTCTTCCCCCAGTCCCTCCCTGTGCGGGCTGCCGGGGGAAGGCGGGGGTTGGGCTGGAAAAGCAGGTAGCATCTAGTGCCTCCCCATGGACAGGGGAGGTAATTAGCGGTCTTCCCCCTACCAGGGAACACCTGTGACACCAGGAAGCTGTGTGGAGGGCGGCCCTAAACCTCACCCACACAGTCAGCCGTGTTCCGGAATTCTGAGTGTGGGGAGGTTCCGTCTTATGTCTGCAGTACCCGGGATCTCCTAGGAGCCCTTCGAGAGTCTTCCCCGAGTCCCTCCCAGTGCGGGCAGCCGGGGAACGGCGGGGGTTGTGCTGGAAAACAGGTAGCATCTAGTGCCTCCGAATGGACAAGGGAGGTAATTAGCGGACTTCCACCTGCCAGGGAACAACTGTGACACCAGGAAGCTGCGTGGAGTGCGGCCCCGAACCTCCCACAAACAGTCAACCGTCTTCCGGAATTCTGAGTGTGGGGAGGTTCCGTCTTCTGTCTGCAGCACCCGGGATCTCCTAGGACCCCTTCGAGTGTCTTCCCAGATTCCCTCCCTGTGCGGGCTGCAAGGGAAAGGAGGGGGTTGTGCTGGAAACGCAGGTAGCATCTAGTGCCTCCCCATGGACAGGGGAGGTAATTAGCGGACTTCCACCTGCCAGGGAACACCTGTGACACCAGGCAGCTGCGTGGAGGGCGGCCCCGAACCTCCCCCACACAGTCATCCGTGTTCCGGAATTCTGAGTGTGGGGAGGTTCCGTCTTCTGTCTGCAGCACCCGGGATCTCCTAGGAGCCCTTCGAGAGTCTTCCCCGAGTCCCTCCCAGTGCGGGCAGCCCGGGAAAGGCGGGGGCTGGGCTGGAAACTCAGGTAGCATCTAGTGCCTCCCCATGGACAGGGGAGGTAATTTGCCGTCTTCCCCCTACCAGGGAACACCTGTGACACCAGGAAGCTGTGTGGATGGCGGCCCTAAACCTCACCCACACAGTCACCCGTGTTCAGGAATTCTGAGTGTGGGGAGGTTCCGTCTTATGTCTGCAGCACCCGGGTTCTCCTAGGAGCCCTTCGAGTGTCTTCCCCAAGTCCCTACCTGTGCGGGCTGCCGGGGAAAGGCGGGGGTTGGGCTGGAAAAGCAGGTAGCATCTAGTGCCTCCCCATGGACAAGGGAGGTAATTAGCGGACTTCCCCCTGCCAGGGAACACCTGTGACACCAGGCAGCTGCGTGGAGGGCGGCCCCGAACCTTCCCCACACACTCAGCCGTGTTCCGGAATTCTGAGTGTGGGGAGGTTCCGTCTTATGTCTGCAGCACCCGGGATCTCCTAGGAGCCCTTCGAGAGTCTTCACCGAGTCCCTCCCAGTGTAGGCAGCCAGGGAAATGCGGGGGTTGGGCTGGAAACGCAGGTAGCATCTAGTGCCTCCCCATGTACAGGGGAGGTAATTAGCGGACTTCCCCCTGCCAGGGAACACCTGTGACACCAGGCAGCTGCGTGGAAGGCGGCCCCGAACCTCCCCCACACAGTCAACCGTGTTCCGGAATTCTGAGTGTGGGGAGGTTCCGTCTTATGTCTGCAGCACCCGGAATCTCCTAGGAACCCTTCGAGTGTCTTCCCCGAGTCCCTCCCAGTGCGGGCAGCCGGAGAACTGCGGGGGTTGGGCTGGAAAAGCAGGTAGAATCTAGTGCCTCCCCATGGACAAGGGAGGTAATTAGCGGACTTCCCCCTGCCAGGGAACAACTGTGAATCCAGGAAGCTGCGTGGAGTGCGGCCCTTAACCTCACCCACACAGTCACACGTGTTCCGGAATACTGAGTGTGGGGAGGTTCCGTCTTCTGTCTGCAGCACCCGGGTTCTCCTAGGAGACTTTTGAGTATCTTTCCCCAGTCCCTCCCTGTGCGGGCTGCCGGGGAAAGGCGGGGGTTGGGCTGGAAAAGCAGGTAGCATCTTGTGCCTCCCCATGGACAAGGGAGGTAATTAGCGGACTTCCCCCTACCAGGGAACACCTGTGACACCAGGCAGCTGCGTGGAGGGCGGCCCCGAACCTCCCCCACACAGTCAGCCGTGTTCCGGAATTCTGAGTGTGGGGAGGTTCCGTCTTCTATCTGCAGCACCCGGGATCTCCTAGGAGCCCTTCGAGAGTCTTCCCCGAGTCCCTAACTGTGCGGGCTGCAGGGGAATGGCGGAGGTTGGGCTGGAAAAGCAGGTAGCATCTTGTGCCTCCCCATGGACAAGGGAGGTAATTAACGGACTTCCCCCTGCCAGGGAACACCTGTGACACCAGGCAGCTGCGTGGAGGGCGGCCCCGAACCTCCCCCACACAGTCAGCCGTGTTCCGGAATTCTGAGTGTGGGGAGGTTCCGTCTTCTGTCTGAATCACCCGGGATCTCCTAGGAGCCCTTCGAGTGTCTTCCCAGAGTCCATCCCTGTGCTGGCTGCCGGGGAAAGGAGGGGGTTTTGCTGGAAACGCAGGTAGCATCTAGTGCCTCCCCATGGACAGGGGAGGTAATTAGCGGACTTCCACCTGCCAGGGATCACCTGTGACACAAGGCAGCTGCGTGGAGGGCGGTCCCGAACCTCCCCCACACAGTCATCCGTGTTCCGGAATTCTGAGTGTGGGGAGGTTCCGTCTTATGTCTGCAGCACCCGGGTTCTCCTAGGAGCCCTTCGAGAGTCTTCCCCAAGTCCCTCCCTGTGCGGGCTGCTGGGGAAAGTCGGGGGTTGGGCTGTAAAAGCAGGTAGCATCTAGTGCCTCCCCATGGACAAGGGAGGTAATTAGCGGACTTCCCCCTGCCAGGGAACACCTGTGACACCAGGCAGCTGCGTGGAGGGCGGCCCCGAATCTTCCCCACACAGTCAGCCGTGTTCCGGAATTCTGAGTGTGGGGAGGTTCCGTCTTATGTCTGCAGCACCCGGGATCTCCAAGGAGCCCTTCGAGATTCTTCCCCGAGTCCCTCCCAGTGCGGGCAGCCAGGGAAAGGCGAGGGTTGGGCTGGAAAAGCAGGTAGCATCTAGTGCCTCCCATGGACAGGGGATGTAATTAGCGGACTTCCCCCTGCCAGGGAACACCTGTGACACCAGGCAGCTGCGTGGAGGGCGGCCCCGAACCTCCCCCACACAGTCAACCGTGTTCCGGAATTCTGAGTGTGGGGAGGTTCCGTCTTCTGTCTGCAGCACCCGGGTTCTCCTAGGAGCCTTTCGAGTGTCTTCCCCCAGTCCCTCCCTGTGCGGGCTGCCGGGGAATGGCGGGGGTTGGGTTGGAAAAGCAGGTAGCATCTTGTGCCTCCCCATGGACAAGGGAGGTAATTAGCGGACTTCCCCCTACCAGGGAACTCCTGTGACACCAGGCAGCTGCGTGGAGGGCGGCCCCGAACCTCCCCCACACAGTCAGCCGTGTTCCGGAATTCTGAGTGTGCGGAGGTTCCGTCTTCTATCTGCAGCCCCCGGGATCTCCTAGGAGCCATTCGAGTGTCTTCCCCGAATCCCTCCCACTGCGGGCTGCCGGGGAAAGGCGGGGGTTGGGCTGGAAACTCAGGTAGCATCTAGTGCCACCCCATGGACAGGGGAGGTAATTAGCGGACTTCTCCCTGCCAGGGAACACCTGTGACACCAGGCAGCTGCGTGGAGGGCGGCCCCGAACCTCCCCCACCTAGTCAACCGTGTTCCGGAATTCTGAGTGTCGGGAGGTTCCGTCTTCTGTCTGCAGAACCCGGGATCTCCTAGGAGCCCTTCGAGTGTCTTCCCACAGTCCCTCCCTGTGCGGCCTGCCGGGGAAAGGAGGGGGTTGTGCTCAAAACGCAGGTAGCATCTAGTGCCTCCCCATGGACAGGGGAGGTAATTAGCGGACTTCCACCTACCAGGGAACACCTGTGACACCAGGAAACTGTGTGGAGGGCGGCCCTAAACCTCACCCACACAGTCAACTGTGTTCCGGAATTCTGAGTGTGGGGAGGATCCGTCTTCGGTCTGCAGCACCCGGGATCTCCTAGGAGCCCTTCGAGTGTCTTCCCAGAGTCCCTCCCTGTGCGGGCTGCCGGGGAAAGGAGGGGGTTGTGCTGGAAACGCAGGTAGCATCTAGTGCCTCCCCATGGACAGGGGAGGTACTTAGCGGACTTCCACCTGCCAGGGAACACCTGTGACACCAGGCAGCTGCGTGGAGGGCGGCCCCGAACCTCCCCCACACAGTCAGCCACATTCCGGAATTCTGAGTGTGGGGAGGTTCCGTCTTATGTCTGCAGCACCCGGGTTCTCCTAGGAGCCCTTCGAGAGTCTTCCCCAAGTCCCTCCCAGTGCGGGCAGCCGGGGAACGGCGGGGGTTGGGCTGGAAAACAGGTAGCATCTAGTGCCTCCGAATGGACATGGGAGGTAATTAGCGGACTTCCACCTGCAAGGGAACACCTGTGACACCAGGCAGCTGCGTGTAGGGCGGCCCCGAACCTTCCCCACACAGTCAGCCGTGTTCCGGAATTCTGAGTGTGGGGAGGTTCTGTCTTATGTCTGCAGCACCCGGGATCTCCTAGGAGCCCTTCGAGAGTCTTCCCCGAGTCCCTCCCAGTGCAGGCAGCCAGGGAAAGGCTGGGGTTGGGCTGGAAACGCAGGTAGCATCTAGTGCCTCCCCATGTACAGGGGAGGTAATTAGCGGACTTCCCTCTGCCAGGGAACACCTGTGACACCAGGCAGCTGCGTGGAAGGCGGCCCCGAACCTCCCCCACACAGTCAACCGTGTTCCGGAATTCTGAGTGTGGGGAGGTTCCGTCTTATGTCTGCAGCACCCGGGATCTCCTAGGAACCCTTCGAGTGTCTTCCCCGAGTCCCTCCCAGTGCGGGCAGCCGGGGAACGGCGGGGGTTGGGCTGGAAAAGCAGGTAGCATCTAGTGCCTACCCATGGACAAGGGAGGTAATTAGCGGACTTCCCCCTGCCAGGGAACAACTGTGAATCCAGGAAGCTGCGTGGAGTGCGGCCCTTAACCTCACCCACACAGTCACACGTGTTCCGGAATTCTGAGTGTGGGGAGGTTCCGTCTTCTGTCTGCAGCACCCGGGTTCTCCTCGGAGACTTTTGACTATCTTTCCCCAGTCCCTCCCTGTGCGGGCTGCCGGGGAAAGCGGGGGTTGGGCTGGAAAAGCAGGTAGCATCTTGTGCCTCCCCATGGACAAGGGAGGTAATTAGTGGACTTCCTCCTGCCAGGGAACACCTGTGACACCAGGCAGCTGCGTGGAGAGCGACCCCGAACCTCCCCCACACTGTCAGCCGTGTTCCTTAATTCTGAGGGTGGGGAGCTTCCGTCTTGTGTCTGCAGCACCCGGGATCTCCTAGGAGCCCTTCGAGTGTCTACCCCGAATCCCTCCCACTGCGGGCTGCCGGGGAAAGGCGGGGTTGTGCTGGAAACTCAGGTAGCATCTAGTGCCTTCCCATGGACAGGGGAGGTAATTAGCGGACTTCTCCCTGCCAGGGAACACCTGTGACACCAGGCAGCTGCGTGGAGGTCGGCCCCGAACCTCCCCCACACAGTCAGCCTTGTTCCGGAATTCTGAGTGTGGGGAGGTTCCGTCTTATGTCTGCAGCACCCGGGTTCACCTAGGAGCCCTTCGAGGGTCTTCCCCCAGTCCCTAACTGTGCGGGCTGCCGGAGAATGGCGGAGGTTGGGCTGGAAAAGCAGGTAGCATCTTGTGCCTCCCCATGGACAAGGGAGGTAATTAGCGGACTTCCCCCTGCCAGAGAACACCTGTGCCACCAGGCAGCTGCGTGTAGGGCGGCCCCGAACCTCCCCCACACAGTCAGCCGTGTTCCGGAATTCTGAGTGTGGGGAGGTTCCGTCTCCTATCTGCAGCACCCGGGATCTCCTAGGAGCCCTTCGAGTGTCTTCTCAGAGTCCATCCCTGTGCTGGCTGCCGGGGAAAGGAGGGGGTTGTGCTGGAAACGCAGGTAGCATCTATTGCCTCCCCATGGACAGGGGAGGTAATTAGCGGACTTCCACCTGCCAGGGATCACCTGTGACACAAGGCAGCTGCGTGGAGGGCGGTCCCGAACCTCCCCCACACAGTAATCCGTGTTCCGGAATTCTGATTGTGGGGAGGTTCCGTCTTATGTCTGCAGCACCCGGGTTCTCCTAGGAGCCCTTCGAGAGTCTTCCCCAAGTCCCTCCCTGTGCAGGCTGCTGGGGAAAGTCGGGGGATGGGCTGTAAAAGCAGGTAGCATCTACTGCCTCCCCATGGACAAGGGAGGTAATTAGCGGACTTCCCCCTGCCAGGGAACACCTGTGACACCAGGCAGCTGCGTGGAGGGCGGCCCCGAACCTTCCCCACACAGTCAGCCGTGTTCCGGAATTCTGAGTGTGGGGAGGTTCCGTCTTATGTCTGCAGCACCCGGGATCTCCAAGGAGCCCTTCGAGAATCTTCCCCGAGACCCTCCCAGTGCGGGCAGCCAGGGAAAGGCGGGGGTTGGGCTGGAAAAGCAGGTAGCATCTAGTGCCTCCCATGGACAGGGGAGGTAATTAGCGGACTTCCCCCTGCCAGGGAACACCTGTGACACCAGGCAGCTGCGTGGATGTCGGCCCCGAACCTCCCCCACACAGTCAACCGTGTTCCTGAATTCTGAGTGTGGGGAGGATCCGTCTTATGTCTGCAGCACCCGGGATCTCCTAGGAGCCCTTCGAGAGTTTTCCCCGAGTCCCTCCCAGTGCGGGCAGCCGGGGAATGGCGGGGGTTGTGCTGGAAAAGCAGGTAGAATCTAGTGCCTCCCCATGGACAAGGGAGGTAATTAGCGGACTTCCCCCTGCCAGGGAACAACTGTGACACCAGGAAGCTGCGTGGAGTGCGGCCCTAAACCTCACCCACACATTCACACGTGTTCCGGAATTCTGAGTGTGGGGAGGTTCCGTCTTCTGTCTGCAGCACCCGGGTTCTCCTAGAAGCCTTTCGAGTGTCTTCCCCCAGTCCCTCACTGTGCGGGCTGCCGGGGAATGGCGGGGGTTGGGCTGGAAAAGCAGGTAGCATCTTGTGCCTCCCCATGGACAAGGGAGGTAATTAGCGGACTTCCCCCTACCAGGGAACACCTGTGACACCAGGCAGCTGCGTGGAGGGTGGCACCGAACCTCCCCCACACAGTCAGCCGTGTTCCGGAATTCTGAGTGTGGGGAGGTTCCGTCTTCTATCTGCAGCACCCGGGATCTCCTAGGAGCCCTTCGAGTGTCTTCCCAGAATCCCTCCCACTGCGGGCTGCCGGGGAAATGCGGGGGTTGGGCTGGAAACTCAGGTAGCATCTAGTGCCACCCCATGGACAGGGGAGGTAATTAGCGGACTTCTCCCTGCCAGGGAACACCTGTGACTCCAGGCAGCTTCGTGGAGGGCGGCCCCGAACCTTCCACACACAGTCAGCCGTGTTCCGGAATTCTGAGTGTGGGGAGGTTCCGTATTATGTCTGCAGCATCCGGGATCCCCTAGGAGCCCTTCGAGAGTCTTCCCCGAGTCCCTCCCAGTGCGGACAGCCAGGGAAAGGCGGGGGTTGGGCTGGAAACGCAGGTAGCATCTAGTGCCTCCCCATGGACAGGGGAGGTAATTAGCGGACTTCCCCCTGCCAGGGAACACCTGTGACACCAGGCAGCTGCGTGGAGGGCGGCCCCGAACCTCCCCCAAACAGTCAACCGTGTTCCGGAATTCTGAGTGTGGGGAGGTTCCGTCTTCTGTCTGCAGCACCCGGGATCTCCTAGGAGCCCTTCGAGTGTCTTCCCAGAGTCCCTCCCTGTGCTGGCTGCCGGGGAAATTAGAGGGTTGTGCTGGAAACGCAGGTAGCATCTAGTGCCTCCCCATGGACAGGGGAGGAAATTAGCGGACTTCCACCTGCCAGGGAACACCTGTGACACCAGGCAGCTGCGTGGAGGGCGGCCCCGAACCTCCCCCACACAGTCAGCCGTGTTCCGGAATTCTGAGTGTGGGGAGGTTCCGTCTTCTGTCTGCAGCACCCGGGATCTCCTAGGAGCCCTTCGAGAGTCTTCCCCGAGTCCCTCCCAGTGCGGGCAGCCGGGGAACGGCGGGGGTTGGGCTGGAAAAGCAGGTAGCATTTAGTGCCTCCCCATGGACAAGGGAGGTAATTAGCGGACTTCCCCCTGCCAGGGAACAACTGTGACACCAGGAAGCTGCGTGGGGTTCGGCCCTAAACCTCACCCACACAGTCACCCGTGTTCCGGAATTCTGTGTGTGGGGAGGTTCCGTCTTCTGTCTGCAGCACCCGGGTACTCCTAGGAGCCTTTCGAGTGTCTTCCCCCAGTCCCTACCTGTGCGGGCTGCCGGGGAATGTCGGGGGTTGGGCTGGAAAAGCAGGTAGCATCTAGTGCCTCCCCATGGACAGGGGAGGTAATTAGCGGTCTTCCCCCTACCAGGGAACACCTGTGACACCAGGAAGCTGTGTGGAGGGCGGCCCTAAACCTCACCAACACAGTCAGCCGTGTTTCGGAATTCTGAGTGTGGGGAGGTTCCGTCTTATGTCTGCAGCACCCGGGATCTCCTAGGAGCCCTTCGAGAGTCTTCCCCGATTCCCTCCCAGTGCGGGCAGCCTGGGAACGGCGGGGGTTGGGCTGGAAAACAGGTAGCATCTAGTGCCTCCGAATGGACAAGGGAGGTAATTAGCGGACTTCCACCTGCCAGGGAACAACTGTGACACCAGGAAGCTGCGTGGAGTGCGGCCCCGAACCTCCCCCAAACAGTCAACCGTGTTCCGGAATTCTGAGTGTGGGGAGGTTCCGTCTTCTGTCTGCAGCACCCGGGATCTCCTAGGAGCCCTTCGAGTGTCTTCCCAGAGTCCCTCCCTGTGCGGGCTGCAAGGGAAAGGAGGGGGTTGTGCTGGAAACGCAGGTAGCATCTAGTGCCTCCCCATGGACAGGGGAGGTAATTAGCGGACTTCCACCTGCCAGGGAACACCTGTGACACCAGGCAGCTGCGTGGAGGGCGGCCCCGAACCTCCCCCACACAGTCAGCCGTGTTCCGGAATTCTGAGTGTGGGGAGGTTCCGTCTTCTGTCTGCAGCACCCGGGATCTCCTAGGAGCCCTTCGAGAGTCTTCCCCGAGTCCCTCCCAGTGCGGGCAGCCCGGGAAAGGCGGGGGTTGGGCTGGAAACGCAGGTAGCATCTAGTGCGTCCCCAAGGACAGGGGAGGTAATTAGGGACTTCCACCTGCCAGAGATCACCTGTGACACAAGGCAGCTGCGTGGAGGGCGGTCCCGAACCTCCCCCACACAGTCATCCGTGTTCCGGAATTCTGATTGTGGGGAGGTTCCGTCTTATGTCTGCAGCACCCGGGTTCTCCTAGGAGCCCTTCGAGAGTCTTCCCCAAGTCCCTCCCTGTGCGGGAAGCTGGGGAATGTCGGGGGTTGGGCTGTAAAAGCAGGTAGCATCTAGTGCCTCCCCATGGACAAGGGAGGTAATTAGCGGACTTCCCCCTGCCAGGGAACACCTGTGACACCAGGCAGCTGCGTGGAGGGCTGCCCCGAACCTTCCCCACACAGTCAGCCGTGTTCCCGAATTCTGAGTGTGGGGAGGTTCCGTCTTATGTCTGCAGCACCCGGGATCTCCAAGGAGCCCTTCGAGAGATTTCCCCGAGTCCCTCCCAGTGCGGGCAGCCGGGGAACAGCGGGGGTTGGGCTGGAAAAGCAGGTAGAATCTAGTGCCTCCCCATGGACAAGGTTGGTAATTAGCGGACTTCCCCCTGCCAGGGAACAACTGTGACACCAGGAAGCTGCGTGGAGTGCGGCCCTAAACCTCACCCACACATTCACACGTGTTCCGGAATTCTGAGTGTGGGGAGGTTCCGTCTTCTGTCTGCAGCACCCGGGTTCTCCTAGGAGCCTTTCGAGTGTTTCCCCCAGTCCCTCCCTGTGCGGGCTGCCGAGGAATGGCGGGGGTTGGGCTGGAAAAGCAGGTAGCATCTTGTGCCTCCCCATGGACTAGGGAGGTAATTAGCGGACTTCCCCCTACAAGGGAACACCTGTGACACCAGGCAGCTGCGTGGAGGGTGGCCCCGAACCTCCCCCACACAGTCAGCCGTGTTCCGGAATTCTGAGTGTGGGGAGGTTCCGTCTTCTATCTGCAGCACCCGGGATCTCCTAGGAGCCCTTCGAGTGTCTTCCCCGAATCCCTCCCACTGCGGGCTGCCGGGGAAAGGCGGGGGTTGGGCTGGAAACTCAGGTAGCATCTGGTGCCACCCCATGGACAGGGGAGGTAATTAGCGGACTTCTCCCTGCCAGGGAACACCTGTGACACCAGGCAGCTTCGTGGAGGGCGGCCCCGAACCTTCCCCACACAGTCAGCCGTGTTCCGGAATTCTGAGTGTGGGGAGGTTCCGTCTTATGTCTGCAGCATCCGGGATCTCCTAGGAGCCCTTCCAGAGTCTTCCCCGAGTCCCTCCCAGTGCGGGCAGCCAGGGAAAGGCGGGGGTTAGGCTGGAAACGCAGGTAGCATCTAGTGCCTCCCCATGGACAGGGGAGGTAATTAGCGGACTTCCCCCTGCCAGGGAACACCTTGACACCAGGCAGCTACGTGGAGGGCGGCCCTGAACCTCCCCCAAACAGTCAACCGTGTTCCGGAAATCTGAGTGTGGGGAGGTTCCGTCTTCTGTCTGCAGCACCCGGGATCTCCTAGGAGCCCTTCGAGTGTCTTCCCAGAGTCCCTCCCTGTGCTGGCTGCCGGGGAAATTAGGGGGTAGTGCTGGAAGCGCAGGTAGCATCTAGTGCCTCCCCATGGACAGGGGAGGTAATTAGCGGACTTCCAGCTGCCAGGGAACACCTGTAACACCAGGCAGCTGCGTGGAGGGCGGCCCGAACCTCCCCCACACAGTCAGCCGTGTTCCGGAATTCTGAGTGTGGGGAGGTTCCGTCTTATGTCTGCAGCACCCGGGATCTCCTAGGAGCCCTTCGAGAGTCTTCCCCGAGTCCCTCCCAGTGCAGGCAGCCGGGGAACGGCGGGGGTTGGGCTGGAAAAGCAGGTAGCATTTAGTGCCTCCCCATGGACAAGGGAGGTAATTAGCGGACTTCCCCCTGCCAGGGATCAACTGTGACACCAGGAATCTGCGTGGAGTGCGGCCCTAAACCTCACACACACAGTCACCCGTGTTCCGGAATTCTGAGTGTGGGGAGGTTCCGTCTTCTGTCTGCAGCACCCGGGTACTCCTAGGAGCCTTTCGAGTGTCTTCCCCCAGTCCCTCCCTGTGCGGGCTGCCGGGGGAAGGCGGGGGTTGGGCTGGAAAAGCAGGTAGCATCTAGTGCCTCCCCATGGACAGGGGAGGTAATTAGCGGTCTTCCCCCTACCAGGGAACACCTGTGACACCAGGAAGCTGTGTGGAGGGCGGCCCTAAACCTCACCCACACAGTCAGCCGTGTTCCGGAATTCTGAGTGTGGGGAGGTTCCGTCTTATGTCTGCAGTACCCGGGATCTCCTAGGAGCCCTTCGAGAGTCTTCCCCGAGTCGCTCCCAGTGCGGGCAGCCGGGGAACGGCGGGGGTTGTGCTGGAAAACAGGTAGCATCTAGTGCCTCCGAATGGACAAGGGAGGTAATTAGCGGACTTCCACCTGCCAGGGAACAACTGTGACACCAGGAAGCTGCGTGGAGTGCGGCCCCGAACCTCCCACAAACAGTCAACCGTCTTCCGGAATTCTGAGTGTGGGGAGGTTCCGTCTTCTGTCTGCAGCACCCGGGATCTCCTAGGAGCCCTTCGAGTGTCTTCCCAGAGTCCCTCCCTGTGCGGGCTGCAAGGGAAAGGAGGGGGTTGTGCTGGAAACGCAGGTAGCATCTAGTGCCTCCCCATGGACAGGGGAGGTAATTAGCGGACTTCCACCTGCCAGGGAACACCTGTGACACCAGGCAGCTGCGTGGAGGGCGGCCCCGAACCTCCCCCACACAGTCATCCGTGTTCCGGAATTCTGAGTGTGGGGAGGTTCCGTCTTCTGTCTGCAGCACCCGGGATCTCCTAGGAGCCCTTCGAGAGTCTTCCCCGAGTCCCTCCCAGTGCGGGCAGCCCGGGAAAGGCGGGGGCTGGGCTGGAAACTCAGGTAGCATCTAGTGCCTCCCCATGGACAGGGGAGGTAATTTGCCGTCTTCCCCCTACCAGGGAACACCTGTGACACCAGGAAGCTGTGTGGATGGCGGCCCTAAACCTCACCCACACAGTCACCCGTGTTCAGGAATTCTGAGTGTGGGGAGGTTCCGTCTTATGTCTGCAGCACCCGGGTTCTCCTAGGAGCCCTTCGAGTGTCTTCCCCAAGTCCCTACCTGTGCGGGCTGCCGGGGAAAGGCGGGGGTTGGGCTGGAAAAGCAGGTAGCATCTAGTGCCTCCCCATGGACAAGGGAGGTAATTAGCGGACTTCCCCCTGCCAGGGAACACCTGTGACACCAGGCAGCTGCGTGGAGGGCGGCCCCGAACCTTCCCCACACACTCAGCCGTGTTCCGGAATTCTGAGTGTGGGGAGGTTCCGTCTTATGTCTGCAGCACCCGGGATCTCCTAGGAGCCCTTCGAGAGTCTTCACCGAGTCCCTCCCAGTGCAGGCAGCCAGGGAAATGCGGGGGTTGGGCTGGAAACGCAGGTAGCATCTAGTGCCTCCCCATGTAAAGGGGAGGTAATTAGCGGACTTCCCCCTGCCAGGGAACACCTGTGACACCAGGCAGCTGCGTGGAAGGCGGCCCCGAACCTCCCCCACACAGTCAACCGTGTTCCGGAATTCTGAGTGTGGGGAGGTTCCGTCTTATGTCTGCAGCACCCGGAATCTCCTAGGAACCCTTCGAGTGTCTTCCCCGAGTCCCTCCCAGTGCGGGCAGCCGGAGAACTGCGGGGGTTGGGCTGGAAAAGCAGGTAGAATCTAGTGCCTCCCCATGGACAGGGGAGGTAATTAGCGGACTTCCCCCTGCCAGGGAACAACTGTGAATCCAGGAAGCTGCGTGGAGTGCGGCCCTTAACCTCACCCACACAGTCACACGTCTTCCGGAATACTGAGTGTGGGGAGGTTCCGTCTTCTGTCTGCAGCACCCGGGTTCTCCTAGGAGACTTTTGAGTATCTTTCCCCAGTCCCTCCCTGTGCGGGCTGCCGGGGAAAGGCGGGGGTTGGGCTGGAAAAGCAGGTAGCATCTTGTGCCTCCCCATGGACAAGGGAGGTAATTAGCGGACTTCCCCCTACCAGGGAACACCTGTGACACCAGGCAGCTGCGTGGAGGGCGGCCCCGAACCTCCCCCACACAGTCAGCCGTGTTCCGGAATTCTGAGTGTGGGGAGGTTCCGTCTTCTATCTGCAGCACCCGGGATCTCCTAGGAGCCCTTCGAGTGTCTTCCCCGAATCCCTCACACTGCGGGCTGCCGGGGAAAGGCGGGGGTTGGGCTGGAAACGCAGGTAGCATCTAGTGCCACCCCATGGACAGGGGAGGTAATTAGCGGACTTCCCCCTTCCAGGGAACACCTGTGACACCAGGCAGCTGCGTGGAGGGCGGCCCCGAACCTCCCCCAAACAGTCAACCGTGTTCCGGAATTCTGAGTGTGGGGAGGTTCCGTCTTCTGTCTGCAGCACCCGGGATCTCCTAGGAGCCCTTCGAGTGTCTTCCCAGAGTCCCTCCCTGTGCTGGCTGCCGGGGAAATTAGGGGGTTGTGCTGGACACGCAGGTAGCATCTAGTGCCTCCCCATGGACAGGGGAGGTATTTCGCGGACTTCCACCTGCCAGGGAACACCTGTGACACCAGGCAGCTGCGTGGAGGGCGGCCCCGAACCTCCCCCACACAGTCAGCCGTGTTCCGGAATTCTGAGTGTGGGGAGGTTCCGTCTTCTATCTGCAGCACCCGGGATCTCCTAGGAGCCCTTCGAGTTTCTTCCCCGAATCCCTCCCACTGCGGGCTGGCGGGGAAAGGCGGGGGTTGGGCTGGAAACTCAGGTAGCATCTAGTGCCACCCCATGGACAGCGGAGGTAATTAGCGGACTTCCCCCTGCCAGGGAACACCTGTGACACCATGCAGCTGCGTGGAGGGCGGCCCCGAACCTCCCCCAAACAGTCAACCGTGTTCCGGAATTCTGAGTGTGGGGAGGTTCCGTCTTCTGTCTGCAGCACCCGGGATCTCCTAGGAGCCCTTCGAGTGTCTTCCCAGAGTCCCTCCCTGTGCTGGCTGCCGGGGAAATTAGGGGGTTGTGCTGGAAACGCAGGTAGCATCTAGTGCCTCCCCATGGACAGGGGAGGTAATTAGCGGACTTCCACCTGCCAGGGAACACCTGTGACACCAGGCAGCTGCGTGGAGGGCGGCCCCGAACCTCCCCCACACAGTCAGCCGTGTTCCGGAATTCTGAGTGTGGGGAGGTTCCGTCTTATGTCTGCAGCACCCGGGATCTCCTAGGAGCCCTTCGAGAGTCTTCCCCGAGTCCCTAACTGTGCGGGCTGCAGGGGAATGGCGGAGGTTGGGCTGGAAAAGCAGGTAGCATCTTGTGCCTCCCCATGGACAAGGGAGGTAATTAACGGACTTCCCCCTGCCAGGGAACACCTGTGACACCAGGCAGCTGCGTGGAGGGCGGCCCCGAACCTCCCCCACACAGTCAGCCGTGTTCCGGAATTCTGAGTGTGGGGAGGTTCCGTCTTCTGTCTGAATCACCCGGGATCTCCTAGGAGCCCTTCGAGTGTCTTCCCAGAGTCCATCCCTGTGCTGGCTGCCGGGGAAAGGAGGGGGTTTTGCTGGAAACGCAGGTAGCATCTAGTGCCTCCCCATGGACAGGGGAGGTAATTAGCGGACTTCCACCTGCCAGGGATCACCTGTGACACAAGGCAGCTGCGTGGAGGGCGGTCCCGAACCTCCCCCACACAGTCATCCGTGTTCCGGAATTCTGAGTGTGGGGAGGTTCCGTCTTATGTCTGCAGCACCCGGGTTCTCCTAGGAGCCCTTCGAGAGTCTTCCCCAAGTCCCTCCCTGTGCGGGCTGCTGGGGAAAGTCGGGGGTTGGGCTGTAAAAGCAGGTAGCATCTAGTGCCTCCCCATGGACAAGGGAGGTAATTAGCGGAATTCCCCCTGCCAGGGAACACCTGTGACACCAGGCAGCTGCGTGGAGGGCGGCCCCGAATCTTCCCCACACAGTCAGCCGTGTTCCGGAATTCTGAGTGTGGGGAGGTTCCGTCTTATGTCTGCAGCACCCGGGATCTCCAAGGAGCCCTTCGAGATTCTTCCCCGAGTCCCTCCCAGTGCGGGCAACCAGGGAAAGGCGAGGGTTGGGCTGGAAAAGCAGGTAGCATCTAGTGCCTCCCATGGACAGGGGATGTAATTAGCGGACTTCCCCCTGCCAGGGAACACCTGTGACACCAGGCAGCTGCGTGGAGGGCGGCCCCGAACCTCCCCCACACAGTCAACCGTGTTCCGGAATTCTGAGTGTGGGGAGGTTCCGTCTTATGTCTGCAGCACGCGGGATCTCCTAGGAGCCCTTCGAGAGTTTTCCCCGAGTCCCTCCCAGTGCGGGCAGCCGGGGAACGGCGGGGGTTGGGCTGGAAAAGCAGGTAGAATCTAGTGCCTCCCCATGGACAGGGGAGGTAATTAGCGGAATTCCCCCTGCCAGGGAACAACTGTGACACCAGTAAGCTGCGTGGAGTGCGGCCCTAAACCTCACCCACACATTCACACGTGTTCCGGAATTCTGAGTGTGGGGAGGTTCCGTCTTCTGTCTGCAGCACCCGGGTTCTCCTAGGAGCCTTTCGAGTGTCTTCCCCCAGTCCCTCCCTGTGCGGGCTGCCGGGGAATGGCGGGGGTTGGGTTGGAAAAGCAGGTAGCATCTTGTGCCTCCCCATGGACAAGGGAGGTAATTAGCGGACTTCCCCCTACCAGGGAACTCCTGTGACACCAGGCAGCTGCGTGGAGGGCGGCCCCGAACCTCCCCCACACAGTCAGCCGTGTTCCGGAATTCTGAGTGTGCGGAGGTTCCGTCTTCTATCTGCAGCCCCCGGGATCTCCTAGGAGCCATTCGAGTGTCTTCCCCGAATCCCTCCCACTGCGGGCTGCCGGGGAAAGGCGGGGGTTGGGCTGGAAACTCAGGTAGCATCTAGTGCCACCCCATGGACAGGGGAGGTAATTAGCGGACTTCTCCCTGCCAGGGAACACCTGTGACACCAGGCAGCTGCGTGGAAGGCGGCCCCGAACCTCCCCCACATAGTCAACCGTGTTCCGGAATTCTGAGTGTCGGGAGGTTCCGTCTTCTGTCTGCAGAACCCGGGATCTCCTAGGAGCCCTTCGAGTGTCTTCCCACAGTCCCTCCCTGTGCGACCTGCCGGGGAAAGGAGGGGGTTGTGCTCAAAACGCAGGTAGCATCTAGTGCCTCCCCATGGACAGGGGAGGTAATTAGCGGACTTCCACCTGCCAGGGAACACCTGTGACACCAGGCAGCTGCGTGGAGGGCGGCCCCGAACCTCCCCCACACAGTCATCCGTGTTCCGGTATTCTGAGTGTGGGGAGGTTCCGTCTTCTGTCTGCAGCACCCGGGTTCTCCTAGGAGCCCTTCGAGTGTCTTCCCCAAGTCCCTCCCTGTGCGGGCTGCTGGGGAAAGGCGGGGGTTGGGCTGGAAAAGCAGGTAGCATCTAGTGCCTCCCCATGGACAAGGGAAGTAATTAGCGGACTTCCCCCTGCCAGGGAACACCTGTGACACAAGGCAGCTGCGTGGAGGGCGGCCCGGAACCTCCCCCACACAGTCATCCGTGTTCCGGAATTCTGAGTGTGGGGAGGTTCCGTCTTCTGTCTGCAGCACCCGGGATCTCCTAGGAGCCCTTCGAGAGTCTTCCCCTAGTCACTCCCGGTGCGGGCAGCTGGGGAAAGGCGGGGGTTGGGCTGGAAACTCAGGTAGCATCTATTGCCTCCCCATGGACAGGGGAGGTAATTAGCGGTCTTCCCCTATCAGGGAACACCTGTGACACCAGGAAGCTGTGTGGAGGGCGGCCCTAAACCTCACCCACACAGTCACCCGTGTTCCGGAATTCTGAGTGTGGGGAGGTTCCGTCTTATGTCTGCAGCACCCGGGTTCTCCTAGGAGCCCTTCGAGTGTCTTCCCCAAGTCCCTCTCAGTGCGGGCACCCGGGGAACGGCGGGGGTTGGGCTGGAAAAGCAGGTAGCATCTTGTGCCTCCCCATGGACAAGGGAAGTAATTAGCGGACTTCCCCCTGCCAGGGAACACCTGTGACACCAGGCAGCTGCGTGGAGGGCGGCCCCGAACCTCCCCCACACAGTCAACCGTGTTCCGGAATTCTGAGTGTGGGGAGGTTCCGTCTTCTGTCTGCAGCACCCGGGATCTCCTAGGAGCCCTTCGAGATTCTTCCCCAAGTCCCTCCCTGTGCGGGCTGCTGGGGAAAGACGGGGGTTGGGCTGGAAAAGCAGGTAGCATCTAGTGCCTCCCCATGGACCAGGGAGGTAATTAGCGGACTTCCCCCTGCCAGGGAACACCTGTGACACCAGGCAGCTGCGTGGAGGGCGGCCCCGAACCTTCCCCACACAGTCAGCCGTGTTCCGGAATTCTGAGTGTGGGGAGGTTCCGTCTTCTGTCTGCAGCACCCGGGATCTCCTAGGAGCCCTTCGAGAGTCTTCCCCGAGTCCCTCCCAGTGCGGGCAGCCACGGAAAGGCGGGGGTT
Source organism: Camelus bactrianus (assembly GCF_048773025.1). NCBI lineage: Eukaryota > Metazoa > Chordata > Mammalia > Artiodactyla > Camelidae > Camelus > Camelus bactrianus. Next base: position 6,231,985 of record NW_027413957.1, on the reverse strand, counting down.
GGGCTGGAAACGCAGGTAGCATCTAGTGCCTCCCCATGGACAAGGGAGGTAATTAGCGGACTTCCACCTGCCAGGGAACACCTGTGACAAAAGGCAGCTTCGTGGAGGGCGGCCCCGAACCTCCCCCACACAGTCAACCGTGTTCCGGAATTCTGAGTTTGGGGAGGTTCCGTCTTCTGTCTGCAGCACCCGGGATCTCTTAGGAGCCCTTCGAGTGTCTTCCCAGAGTCCCTCACTGTGCGGGCTGCCGGGGAAAAGAGGGGGTTGTGCTGGAAACGTAGGTAGCATCTAGTGCCTCCCCATGGACAGGGGAGGTAATTAGCGAACTTCCACCTGCCAGGGAACACCTGTGACACAAGGCAGCTGCGTGGAGGGCGGCCCCGAACCTCCCCCACACAGTCATCCGTGTTCCGGAATTCTGAATGTGGGGAGGTTCCGTCTTCTGTCTGCAGCACCCGGGATCTCCTAGGAGCCTTTCGAGAGTCTTCCTCGAGTCCATCCCAGTGCGGGCAGCCGGGAAAAGGGGGGGGTTGGGCTGGAAACTCAGGTAGCATCTAGTGACTCCCCATGGACATGGGAGGTAATTAGCGGACTTCCCCCTGCCAGGGAACACCTGTGACACCAGGCAGCTGCGTAGAGGACGGCCCGAACCTCCCCCACACAGTCAGGCGTGTTCCGGAATTCTGAGTGTGGGGAGGTTCCGTCTACTGTCTGCAGCACCCGGGATCTCCTAGGAGCCATTCGAGTGTCTTCCCCGAATCCCTCCCACTGCGGGCTGCCCGGGAAAGGCGGGGGTTGGGCTGGAAACTCAGGTAGCATCTAGTGCCTCCCCATGGACAGGGGAGGTAATTAGCGTACTTCTCCCTGCCAGGGAACACCTTTGACACCAGGCAGCTGCGTGGAGGGCGGCCCCGAACCTCCCCCACACAGTCAGCCGTGTTCCGGAATTCTGAGTGTGGGGAGGTTCCGTCTTATGTCTGCAGCACCCGGGATCTCCTAGGAGCCCTTCGAGTGTCTTCCCAGAGTCCCTCACTTTGCGGGCTGCCGGGGAAAGGAGGGGGTTGTGCTGGAAACGCATGTAGCATCTAGTGCCTCCCCATGGACAGGGGAGGTAATTAGCGGACTTCCACCTGCCAGGGAACACCTGTGACACCAGGAATCTGCGTGGAGTGCGGCCCTAAACCTCACCCACACAGTCACACGTGTTCGAAATTCTGAGTGTGTGGAGGTTCCGTCTTCTGTCTGCAGCACCCGGGTTCTTCTAGGAGCCTTTCGAGTGTCTTCCCCCTGTCAATCCCTGTGCGGGCTGCCGGGGAAAGGAGGGGGTTGTGCTGGAAACGCAGGTAGAATCTAGTGCCTCCCCATGGACAAGGGAGGTAATTAGCGGACTTCCCCCTACCAGGGAACACCTGTGACACCAGGCAGCTGCGTGGAGGGCGGCCCCGAACCTTCCCCACACAGTCAGCCGTGTTCCGGAATTCTGAGTGTGGGGAGGTTTCGTCTTATGTCTGCAGCACCCGGGATCTCCTAGGAGCCCTTCGAGTGTCTTCCCAGAGTCCCTCACTTTGCGGGCTGCCGGGGAAAGGAGGGGGTTGTGCTGGAAACGCAGGTAGCATCTAGTGCCTCCCCATGGACAGGGGAGGTAATTAGCGGACTTCCACCTGCCAGGGAACACCTGTGACACCAGGAAGCTGCGTGGAGTGCGGCCCTAAACCTCACCCACACAGTCACACGTGTTCGAAATTCTGAGTGTGGGGAGGTTCCGTCTTCTGTCTGCAGCACCCGGGTTCTCCTAGGAGCCCTTCGAGAGTCTTCCCCAATTCCCTCCCTGTGCGGGCTGCTGGGGAAAGTCGGGGGTTGGGCTGTAAAAGCAGGTAGCATCTAGTGCCTCCCCATGGACAAGGGAGGTATTTAGCGGACTTCCCCCTGCCAGGGAACACCTGTGACACCAGGCAGCTGCGTGGAGAGCGGCCCCGAATCTTCCCCACACAGTCAGCCGTGTTCCGGAATTCTGAGTGTGGGGAGGTTCCGTCTTATGTCTGCAGCACCCGTGATCTCCTAGGAGCCCTTCGAGAGTTTTCCCCGAGTCCCTCCCAGTGCGGGCAGCCGGGGAACGGCGGGGGTTGGGCTGGAAAAGCAGGTAGAATCTAGTGCCTCCCCATGGACAAGGGAGGTAATTAGCGGACTTCCCCCTGCCAGGGAACAACTGTGACACCAGTAAGCTGCGTGGAGTGCGGCCCTAAACCTCACCCACACATTCACACGTGTTCCGGAATTCTGAGTGTGGGGAGGTTCCGTCTTCTGTCTGCAGCACCCGGGTTCTACTAGGAGCCTTTCGAGTGTCTTCCCCCAGTCCCTCCCTGTGCGGGCTGCCGGGGAATGGCGGGGGTTGGGCTGGAAAAGCAGGTAGCATCTTGTGCCTCCCCATGGACAAGGGAGGTAATTAGCGGACTTCCCCATACCAGGGAACTCCTGTGACACCAGGCAGCTGCGTGGAGGGCGGCCCCGAACCTCCCCCACACAGTCAGCCGTGTTCCGGAATTCTGAGTGTGCGGAGGTTCCGTCTTCTATCTGCAGCACCCGGGATCTCCTAGGAGCCATTCGAGTGTCTTCCCCGAATCCCTCCCACTGCGGGCTGCCGGGGAAAGGCGGGGGTTGGGCTGGAAACTCAGGTAGCATCTAGTGCCACCCCATGGACAGGGGAGGTAATTAGCGGACTTCTCCCTGCCAGGGAACACCTGTGACACCAGGCAGCTGCGTGGAGGTCGGCCCCGAACCTCCCCCACACAGTCAACCGTGTTCCGGCATTCTGAGTGTCGGGAGGTTCCGTCTTCTGTCTGCAGAACCCGGGATCTCCTAGGAGCCCTTCGAGTGTCTTCCCACAGTCCCTCCCTTTGCGGGCTGCCGGGGAAAGGAGGGGGTTGTGCTCAAAACGCAGGTAGCATCTAGTGCCTCCCCATGGACAGGGGAGGTAATTAGCGGAATTTCACCTGCCAGGGAACACCTGTGACACAAGGCAGCTGCGTGGAGGGCGGCCCCGAACCTCCCCCACACAGTCATCCGTGTTCCGGTATTCTGAGTGTGGGGAGGTTCCGTCTTCTGTCTGCAGCACCCGGGTTCTCCTAGGAGCCCTTCGAGTGTCTTCCCCCAGTCCCTCCCTGTGCGGGCTGCTGGGGAAAGGCGGGGGTTGGGCTGGAAAAGCAGGTAGCATCTAGTGCCTCCTCATGGACAAGGGAGGTAATTAGCGGACTTCCCCCTGCCAGGGAACACCTGTGACACCAGGCAGCTGCGTGGAGCGCGGACCCGAACCTTCCCCACACAGTCAGCCGTGTTCCGGAATTCTGAGTGTGGGGAGGTTCCGTCTTATGTCTGCAGCACCCGGGATCTCCTAGGAGCCCTTCGAGAGTCTTCCCCGAGTCCCTCCCAGTACGGGCAGCCAGGGAAAGGCGGGGGTTGGTCTGGAAACGCAGGTAGCATCTAGTGCCTCCCCATGGACCAGGGAGGTAATTAGCGGACTTCCCCCTGCCAGGGAACACCTGTGACACCAGGCAGCTGCGTGGAGGGCGGCCCCGAACCTTCCCCACACAGTCAGCCGTGTTCCGGAATTCTGAGTGTGGGGAGGTTCCGTCTTCTGTCTGCAGCACCCGGGATCTCCTAGGAGCCCTTCGAGAGTCTTCCCCGAGTCCCTCCCAGTGCGGGCAGCCACGGAAAGGCGGGGGTTGGGCTGGAAACGCAGGTAGCATCTAGTGCCTCCCCATGGACAAGGGAGGTAATTAGCGGACTTCCACCTGCCAGGGAACACCTGTGACAAAAGGCAGCTTCGTGGAGGGCGGCCCCGAACCTCCCCCACACAGTCAACCGTGTTCCGGAATTCTGAGTTTGGGGAGGTTCCGTCTTCTGTCTGCAGCACCCGGGATCTCTTAGGAGCCCTTCGAGTGTCTTCCCAGATTCCCTCACTGTGCGGGCTGCCGGGGAAAAGAGGGGGTTGTGCTGGAAACGTAGGTAGCATCTAGTGCCTCCCCATGGACAGGGGAGGTAATTAGCGAACTTCCACCTGCCAGGGAACACCTGTGACACAAGGCAGCTGCGTGGAGGGCGGCCCCGAACCTCCCCCACACAGTCATCCGTGTTCCGGAATTCTGAATGTGGGGAGGTTCCGTCTTCTGTCTGCAGCACCCGGGATCTCCTAGGAGCCTTTCGAGAGTCTTCCTCGAGTCCATCCCAGTGCGGGCAGCCGGGAAAAGGGGGGGGGTGGGCTGGAAACTCAGGTAGCATCTAGTGACTCCCCATGGACATGGGAGGTAATTAGCGGACTTCCCCCTGCCAGGGAACACCTGTGACACCAGGCAGCTGCGTAGAGGACGGCCCGAACCTCCCCCACACAGTCAGGCGTGTTCCGGAATTCTGAGTGTGGGGAGGTTCCGTCTACTGTCTGCAGCACCCGGGATCTCCTAGGAGCCATTCGAGTGTCTTCCCCGAATCCCTCCCACTGCGGGCTGCCCGGGAAAGGCGGGGGTTGGGCTGGAAACTCAGGTAGCATCTAGTGCCTCCCCATGGACAGGGGAGGTAATTAGCGTACTTCTCCCTGCCAGGGAACACCTGTGACACCAGGCAGCTGCGTGGAGGGCGGCCCCGAACCTCCCCCACACAGTCAGCCGTGTTCCGGAATTCTGAGTGTGGGGAGGTTCCGTCTTATGTCTGCAGCACCCGGGATCTCCTAGGAGCCCTTCGAGTGTCTTCCCAGAGTCCCTCACTTTGCGGGCTGCCGGGGAAAGGAGGGGGTTGTGCTGGAAACGCATGTAGCATCTAGTGCCTCCCCATGGACAGGGGAGGTAATTAGCGGACTTCCACCTGCCAGGGAACACCTGTGACACCAGGAATCTGCGTGGAGTGCGGCCCTAAACCTCACCCACACAGTCACACGTGTTCGAAATTCTGAGTGTGTGGAGGTTCCGTCTTCTGTCTGCAGCACCCGGGTTCTTCTAGGAGCCTTTCGAGTGTCTTCCCCCTGTCAATCCCTGTGCGGGCTGCCGGGGAAAGGAGGGGGTTGTGCTGGAAACGCAGGTAGAATCTAGTGCCTCCCCATGGACAAGGGAGGTAATTAGCGGACTTCCCCCTACCAGGGAACACCTGTGACACCAGGCAGCTGCGTGGAGGGCGGCCCCGAACCTTCCCCACACAGTCAGCCGTGTTCCGGAATTCTGAGTGTGGGGAGGTTTCGTCTTATGTCTGCAGCACCCGGGATCTCCTAGGAGCCCTTCGAGAGTTTTCCCCGAGTCCCTCCCAGTGCGGACAGCCAGGGAAAGGCGGGGGTTGGGCTGGAAACGCAGGTAGCATCTAGTGCCTCCCCATGGACAGGGGAGGTAATTAGCGGAATTCCCCCTGCCAGGGAACACCTGTGACACCAGGCAGCTGCGTGGTGTGCGGCCCCGTACCTCCCCCACACAGTCAACCGTGTTCCGGAATTCTGAGTGTGGGGAGGTTCCGTCTTATGTCTGCAGCACCCGGGATCTCCTAGGAGCCCTTCGAGTGTCTTCCCAGAGTCCCTCACTTTGCGGGCTGCCGGGGAAAGGAGGGGGTTGTGCTGGAAACGCAGGTAGCATCTAGTGCCTCCCCATGGACAGGGGAGGTAATTAGCGGACTTCCACCTGCCAGGGAACACCTGTGACACCAGGAAGCTGCGTGGAGTGCGGCCCTAAACCTCACCCACACAGTCACACGTGTTCGAAATTCTGAGTGTGGGGAGGTTCCGTCTTCTGTCTGCAGCACCCGGGTTCTCCTAGGAGCCCTTCGAGAGTCTTCCCCAATTCCCTCCCTGTGCGGGCTGCTGGGGAAAGTCGGGGGTTGGGCTGTAAAAGCAGGTAGCATCTAGTGCCTCCCCATGGACAAGGGAGGTATTTAGCGGACTTCCCCCTGCCAGGGAACACCTGTGACACCAGGCAGCTGCGTGGAGGGCGGCCCCGAATCTTCCCCACACAGTCAGCCGTGTTCCGGAATTCTGAGTGTGGGGAGGTTCCGTCTTATGTCTGCAGCACCCGTGATCTCCTAGGAGCCCTTCGAGAGTTTTCCCCGAGTCCCTCCCAGTGCGGGCAGCCGGGGAACGGCGGGGGTTGGGCTGGAAAAGCAGGTAGAATCTAGTGCCTCCCCATGGACAAGGGAGGTAATTAGCGGACTTCCCCCTGCCAGGGAACAACTGTGACACCAGTAAGCTGCGTGGAGTGCGGCCCTAAACCTCACCCACACATTCACACGTGTTCCGGAATTCTGAGTGTGGGGAGGTTCCGTCTTCTGTCTGCAGCACCCGGGTTCTACTAGGAGCCTTTCGAGTGTCTTCCCCCAGTCCCTCCCTGTGCGGGCTGCCGGGGAATGGCGGGGGTTGGGCTGGAAAAGCAGGTAGCATCTTGTGCCTCCCCATGGACAAGGGAGGTAATTAGCGGACTTCCCCATACCAGGGAACTCCTGTGACACCAGGCAGCTGCGTGGAAGGCGGCCCCGAACCTCCCCCACACAGTCAGCCGTGTTCCGGAATTCTGAGTGTGCGGAGGTTCCGTCTTCTATCTGCAGCACCCGGGATCTCCTAGGAGCCATTCGAGTGTCTTCCCCGAATCCCTCCCACTGCGGGCTGCCGGGGAAAGGCGGGGGTTGGGCTGGAAACTCAGGTAGCATCTAGTGCCACCCCATGGACAGGGGAGGTAATTAGCGGACTTCTCCCTGCCAGGGAACACCTGTGACACCAGGCAGCTGCGTGGAGGTCGGCCCCGAACCTCCCCCACACAGTCAACCGTGTTCCGGCATTCTGAGTGTCGGGAGGTTCCGTCTTCTGTCTGCAGAACCCGGGATCTCCTAGGAGCCCTTCGAGTGTCTTCCCACAGTCCCTCCCTTTGCGGGCTGCCGGGGAAAGGAGGGGGTTGTGCTCAAAACGCAGGTAGCATCTAGTGCCTCCCCATGGACAGGGGAGGTAATTAGCGGAATTTCACCTGCCAGGGAACACCTGTGACACAAGGCAGCTGCGTGGAGGGCGGCCCCGAACCTCCCCCACACAGTCATCCGTGTTCCGGTATTCTGAGTGTGGGGAGGTTCCGTCTTCTGTCTGCAGCACCCGGGTTCTCCTAGGAGCCCTTCGAGTGTCTTCCCCCAGTCCCTCCCTGTGCGGGCTGCTGGGGAAAGGCGGGGGTTGGGCTGGAAAAGCAGGTAGCATCTAGTGCCTCCTCATGGACAAGGGAGGTAATTAGCGGACTTCCCCCTGCCAGGGAACACCTGTGACACCAGGCAGCTGCGTGGAGCGCGGACCCGAACCTTCCCCACACAGTCAGCCGTGTTCCGGAATTCTGAGTGTGGGGAGGTTCCGTCTTATGTCTGCAGCACCCGGGATCTCCTAGGAGCCCTTCGAGAGTCTTCCCCGAGTCCCTCCCAGTACGGGCAGCCAGGGAAAGGCGGGGGTTGGTCTGGAAACGCAGGTAGCATCTAGTGCCTCCCCATGGACCAGGGAGGTAATTAGCGGACTTCCCCCTGCCAGGGAACACCTGTGACACCAGGCAGCTGCGTGGAGGGCGGCCCCGAACCTTCCCCACACAGTCAGCCGTGTTCCGGAATTCTGAGTGTGGGGAGGTTCCGTCTTCTGTCTGCAGCACCCGGGATCTCCTAGGAGCCCTTCGAGAGTCTTCCCCGAGTCCCTCCCAGTGCGGGCAGCCAGGGAAAGGCGGGGGTTGGGCTGGAAACGCAGGTAGCATCTAGTGCCTCCCCATGGACAAGGGAGGTAATTAGCGGACTACCACCTGCCAGGGAACACCTGTGACAAAAGGCAGCTTCGTGGAGGGCGGCCCCGAACCTCCCCCACACAGTCAACCCTGTTCCGGAATTCTGAGTTTGGGGAGGTTCCGTCTTCTGTCTGCAGCACCCGGGATCTCTTAGGAGCCCTTCGAGTGTCTTCCCAGATTCCCTCACTGTGCGGGCTGCCGGGGAAAAGAGGGGGTTGTGCTGGAAACGTAGGTAGCATCTAGTGCCTCCCCATGGACAGGGGAGGTAATTAGCGAACTTCCACCTGCCAGGGAACACCTGTGACACAAGGCAGCTGCGTGGAGGGCGGCCCCGAACCTCCCCCACACAGTCATCCGTGTTCCGGAATTCTGAATGTGGGGAGGTTCCGTCTTCTGTCTGCAGCACCCGGGATCTCCTAGGAGCCTTTCGAGAGTCTTCCTCGAGTCCATCCCAGTGCGGGCAGCCGGGAAAAGGGGGGGGTTGGGCTGGAAACTCAGGTAGCATCTAGTGACTCCCCATGGACATGGGAGGTAATTAGCGGACTTCCCCCTGCCAGGGAACACCTGTGACACCAGGCAGCTGCGTAGAGAACGGCCCGAACCTCCCCCACACAGTCAGGCGTGTTCCGGAATTCTGAGTGTGGGGAGGTTCCGTCTACTGTCTGCAGCACCCGGGATCTCCTAGGAGCCATTCGAGTGTCTTCCCCGAATCCCTCCCACTGCGGGCTGCCCGGGAAAGGCGGGGGTTGGGCTGGAAACTCAGGTAGCATCTAGTGCCTCCCCATGGACAGGGGAGGTAATTAGCGTACTTCTCCCTGCCAGGGAACACCTGTGACACCAGGCAGCTGCGTGGAGGGCGGCCCCGAACCTCCCCCACACAGTCAGCCGTGTTCCGGAATTCTGAGTGTGGGGAGGTTCCGTCTTATGTCTGCAGCACCCGGGATCTCCTAGGAGCCCTTCGAGTGTCTTCCCAGAGTCCCTCACTTTGCGGGCTGCCGGGGAAAGGAGGGGGTTGTGCTGGAAAAGCATGTAGCATCTAGTGATTCCCCATGGACAGGGGAGGTAATTAGCGGACTTCCACCTGCCAGGGAACACCTGTGACACTAGGAATCTGCGTGGAGTGCGGCCCTAAACCTCACCCACACAGTCACACGTGCTCGAAATTCTGAGTGTGGGGAGGTTCCGTCTTCTGTCTGCAGCACCCGGGTTCTTCTAGGAGCCTGTCGAGTGTCTTCCCACTGTCAATCCCTGTGCGGGCTGCCGGGGATAGGAGGGGGTTGTGCTGGAAACGCAGGTAGAATCTACTGCCTCCCCATGGACAAGGGAGGTAATTAGCCGACTTCCCCCTACCAGGGAACACCTGTGACACCAGGCAGCTGCGTGGAGGGCGGCCCCGAACCTTCCCCACACAGTCAGCCGTGTTCCGGAATTCTGAGTGTGGGGAGGTTTCGTCTTATGTCTGCAGCACCCGGGATCTCCTAGGAGCCCTTCGAGAGTTTTCCCCGAGTCCCTCCCAGTGCGGACAGCCAGGGAAAGGCGGGGGTTGGGCTGGAAACGCAGGTAGCATCTAGTGCCTCCCCATGGACAGGGGAGGTAATTAGCGGAATTCCCCCTGCCAGGGAACACCTGTGACACCAGGCAGCTGCGTGGTGTGCGGCCCCGTACCTCCCCCACACAGTCAACTGTGTTCCGGAATTCTGAGTGTGGGGAGGTTCCGTCTTATGTCTGCAGCACCCGGGATCTCCTAGGAGCCCTTCGAGTGTCTTCCCAGAGTCCCTCACTTTGCGGGCTGCCGGGGAAAGGAGGGGGTTGTGCTGGAAACGCAGGTAGCATCTAGTGCCTCCCCATGGACAGGGGAGGTAATTAGCGGACTTCCACCTGCCATGGAACACCTGTGACACCAGGAAGCTGCGTGGAGTGCGGCCCTAAACCTCACCCACACAGTCACAAGTGTTCGAAATTCTGAGTGTGGGGAGGTTCCGTCTTCTGTCTGCAGCACCCGGGTTCTCCTAGGAGCCCTTCGAGAGTCTTCCCCAATTCCCTCCCTGTGCGGGCTGCTGGGGAAAGTCGGGGGTTGGGCTGTAAAAGCAGGTAGCATCTAGTGCCTCCCCAAGGACAAGGGAGGTAATTAGCGGACTTCCCCCTGCCAGGGAACACCTGTGACACCAGGCAGCTGCGTGGAGGGCGGCCCCGAATCTTCCCCACACAGTCAGCCGTGTTCCGGAATTCTGAGTGTGGGGAGGTTCCGTCTTATGTCTGCAGCACCCGTGATCTCCTAGGAGCCCTTCGAGAGTTTTCCCCGAGTCCCTCCCAGTGCGGGCAGCCGGGGAACGGCGGGGGTTGGGCTGGAAAAGCAGGTAGAATCTAGTGCCTCCCCATGGACAAGGGAGGTAATTAGCGGACTTCCCCCTGCCAGGGAACAACTGTGACACCAGTAAGCTGCGTGGAGTGCGGCCCTAAACTTCACCCACACATTCACACGTGTTCCGGAATTCTGAGTGTGGGGAGGTTCCGTCTTCTGTCTGCAGCACCCGGGTTCTCCTAGGAGCCTTTCGAGTGTCTTCCCCCAGTCCCTCCCTGTGCGGGCTGCCGGGGAATGGCGGGGGTTGGGCTGGAAAAGCAGGTAGAATCTTGTGCCTCCCCATGGACAAGGGAGGTAATTAGCGGACTTCCCCCTACCAGGGAACTCCTGTGACACCAGGCAGCTGCGTGGAGGGCGGCCCCGTACCTCCCCCACACAGTCAGCCGTGTTCCGGAATTCTGAGTGTGCGGAGGTTCCGTCTTCTATCTGCAGCACCCGGGATCTCCTAGGAGCCATTCGAGTGTCTTCCCCGAATCCCTCCCACTGCGGGCTGCCGGGGAAAGGCGGGGGTTGGGCTGGAAACTCAGGTAGCATCTAGTGCCACCCCATGGACAGGGGAGGTAATTAGCGGACTTCTCCCTGCCAGGGAACACCTGTGACACCAGGCAGCTGCGTGGAGGGCGGCCCCGAACCTCCCCCACACAGTCAGCCGTGTTCCGGAATTCTGAGTGTGGGGAGGTTCCGTCTTATGTCTGCAGCACCCGGGATCTCCTAGGAGCCCTTCGAGTGTCTTCCCAGAGTCCCTCACTTTGCGGGCTGCCGGGGAAAGGAGGGGGTTGTGCTGGAAACGCATGTAGCATCTAGTGCCTCCCCATGGACAGGGGAGGTAATTAGCGGACTTCCACCTGCCAGGGAACACCTGTGACACCAGGAATCTGCGTGGAGTGCGGCCCTAAACCTCACCCACACAGTCACACGTGTTCGAAATTCTGAGTGTGTGGAGGTTCCGTCTTCTGTCTGCAGCACCCGGGTTCTTCTAGGAGCCTTTCGAGTGTCTTCCCCCTGTCAATCCCTGTGCGGGCTGCCGGGGAAAGGAGGGGGTTGTGCTGGAAACGCAGGTAGAATCTAGTGCCTCCCCATGGACAAGGGAGGTAATTAGCGGACTTCCCCCTACCAGGGAACACCTGTGACACCAGGCAGCTGCGTGGAGGGCGGCCCCGAACCTTCCCCACACAGTCAGCCGTGTTCCGGAATTCTGAGTGTGGGGAGGTTTCGTCTTATGTCTGCAGCACCCGGGATCTCCTAGGAGCCCTTCGAGAGTTTTCCCCGAGTCCCTCCCAGTGCGGACAGCCAGGGAAAGGCGGGGGTTGGGCTGGAAACGCAGGTAGCATCTAGTGCCTCCCCATGGACAGGGGAGGTAATTAGCGGAATTCCCCCTGCCAGGGAACACCTGTGACACCAGGCAGCTGCGTGGTGTGCGGCCCCGTACCTCCCCCACACAGTCAACCGTGTTCCGGAATTCTGAGTGTGGGGAGGTTCCGTCTTATGTCTGCAGCACCCGGGATCTCCTAGGAGCCCTTCGAGTGTCTTCCCAGAGTCCCTCACTTTGCGGGCTGCCGGGGAATGGCGGGGGTTGTGCTGGAAAAGCAGGTAGCATCTTGTGCCTCCCCATGGACAAGGGAGGTAATTAGCGGACTTCCCCATACCAGGGAACTCCTGTGACACCAGGCAGCTGCGTGGAGGGCGGCCCCGAACCTCCCCCACACAGTCAGCCGTGTTCCGGAATTCTGAGTGTGCGGAGGTTCCGTCTTCTATCTGCAGCACCCGGGATCTCCTAGGAGCCCTTCGAGAGTCTTCCCCGAGTCCCTCCCAGTGCGGGCAGCCAGGGAAAGGCGGGGGTTGGGCTGGAAACGCAGGTAGCATCTAGTGCCTCCCCATGGACAAGGGAGGTAATTAGCGGACTTCCACCTGCCAGGGAACACCTGTGACAAAAGGCAGCTTCGTGGAGGGCGGCCCCGAACCTCCCCCACACAGTCAACCGTGTTCCGGAATTCTGAGTTTGGGGAGGTTCCGTCTTCTGTCTGCAGCACCCGGGATCTCTTAGGAGCCCTTCGAGTGTCTTCCCAGATTCCCTCACTGTGCGGGCTGCCGGGGAAAAGAGGGGGTTGTGCTGGAAACGTAGGTAGCATCTAGTGCCTCCCCATGGACAGGGGAGGTAATTAGCGAACTTCCACCTGCCAGGGAACACCTGTGACACAAGGCAGCTGCGTGGAGGGCGGCCCCGAACCTCCCCCACACAGTCATCCGTGTTCCGGAATTCTGAATGTGGGGAGGTTCCGTCTTCTGTCTGCAGCACCCGGGATCTCCTAGGAGCCTTTCGAGAGTCTTCCTCGAGTCCATCCCAGTGCGGGCAGCCGGGAAAAGGGGGGGGTTGGGCTGGAAACTCAGGTAGCATCTAGTGACTCCCCATGGACATGGGAGGTAATTAGCGGACTTCCCCCTGCCAGGGAACACCTGTGACACCAGGCAGCTGCGTAGAGAACGGCCCGAACCTCCCCCACACAGTCAGGCGTGTTCCGGAATTCTGAGTGTGGGGAGGTTCCGTCTACTGTCTGCAGCACCCGGGATCTCCTAGGAGCCATTCGAGTGTCTTCCCCGAATCCCTCCCACTGCGGGCTGCCCGGGAAAGGCGGGGGTTGGGCTGGAAACTCAGGTAGCATCTAGTGCCTCCCCATGGACAGGGGAGGTAATTAGCGTACTTCTCCCTGCCAGGGAACACCTGTGACACCAGGCAGCTGCGTGGAGGGCGGCCCCGAACCTCCCCCACACAGTCAGCCGTGTTCCGGAATTCTGAGTGTGGGGAGGTTCCGTCTTATGTCTGCAGCACCCGGGATCTCCTAGGAGCCCTTCGAGTGTCTTCCCAGAGTCCCTCACTTTGCGGGCTGCCGGGGAAAGGAGGGGGTTGTGCTGGAAACGCATGTAGCATCTAGTGCCTCCCCATGGACAGGGGAGGTAATTAGCGGACTTCCACCTGCCAGGGAACACCTGTGACACTAGGAATCTGCGTGGAGTGCGGCCCTAAACCTCACCCACACATTCACACGTGTTCCGGAATTCTGAGTGTGGGGAGGTTCCGTCTTCTGTCTGCAGCACCCGGGTTCTTCTAGGAGCCTGTCGAGTGTCTTCCCCCTGTCAATCCCTGTGCGGGCTGCCGGGGATAGGAGGGGGTTGTGCTGGAAACGCAGGTAGAATCTACTGCCTCCCCATGGACAAGGGAGGTAATTAGCCGACTTCCCCCTACCAGGGAACACCTGTGACACCAGGCAGCTGCGTGGAGGGCGGCCCCGAACCTTCCCCACACAGTCAGCCGTGTTCCGGAATTCTGAGTGTGGGGAGGTTTCGTCTTATGTCTGCAGCACCCGGGATCTCCTAGGAGCCCTTCGAGAGTTTTCCCCGAGTCCCTCCCAGTGCGGACAGCCAGGGAAAGGCGGGGGTTGGGCTGGAAACGCAGGTAGCATCTAGTGCCTCCCCATGGACAGGGGAGGTAATTAGCGGAATTCCCCCTGCCAGGGAACACCTGTGACACCAGGCAGCTGCGTGGTGTGCGGCCCCGTACCTCCCCCACACAGTCAACCGTGTTCCGGATTTCTGAGTGTGGGGAGGTTCCGTCTTATGTCTGCAGCACCCGGGATCTCCTAGGAGCCCTTCGAGTGTCTTCCCAGAGTCCCTCACTTTGCGGGCTGCCGGGGAAAGGAGGGGGTTGTGCTGGAAACGCAGGTAGCATCTAGTGCCTCCCCATGGACAGGGGAGGTAATTAGCGGACTTCCACCTGCCAGGGAACACCTGTGACACCAGGAAGCTGCGTGGAGTGCGGCCCTAAACCTCACCCACACAGTCACAAGTGTTCGAAATTCTGAGTGTGGGGAGGTTCCGTCTTCTGTCTGCAGCACCCGGGTTCTCCTAGGAGCCCTTCGAGAGTCTTCCCCAATTCCCTCCCTGTGCGGGCTGCTGGGGAAAGTCGGGGGTTGGGCTGTAAAAGCAGGTAGCATCTAGTGCCTCCCCATGGACAAGGGAGGTAATTAGCGGACTTCCCCCTGCCAGGGAACACCTGTGACACCAGGCAGCTGCGTGGAGGGCGGCCCCGAATCTTCCCCACACAGTCAGCCGTGTTCCGGAATTCTGAGTGTGGGGAGGTTCCGTCTTATGTCTGCAGCACCCGTGATCTCCTAGGAGCCCTTCGAGAGTTTTCCCCGAGTCCCTCCCAGTGCGGGCAGCCGGGGAACGGCGGGGGTTGGGCTGGAAAAGCAGGTAGAATCTAGTGCCTCCCCATGGACAAGGGAGGTAATTAGCGGACTTCCCCCTGCCAGGGAACAACTGTGACACCAGTAAGCTGCGTGGAGTTCGGCCCTAAACTTCACCCACACATTCACACGTGTTCCGGAATTCTGAGTGTGGGGAGGTTCCGTCTTCTGTCTGCAGCACCCGGGTTCTCCTAGGAGCCTTTCGAGTGTCTTCCCCCAGTCCCTCCCTGTGCGGGCTGCCGGGGAATGGCGGGGGTTGGGCTGGAAAAGCAGGTAGCATCTTGTGCCTCCCCATGGACAAGGGAGGTAATTAGCGGACTTCCCCCTACCAGGGAACTCCTCTGACACCAGGCAGCTGCGTGGAGGGCGGCCCCGTACCTCCCCCACACAGTCAGCCGTGTTCCGGAATTCTGAGTGTGCGGAGGTTCCGTCTTCTATCTGCAGCACCCGGGATCTCCTAGGAGCCATTCGAGTGTCTTCCCCGAATCCCTCCCACTGCGGGCTGCCGGGGAAAGGCGGGGGTTGGGCTGGAAACTCAGGTAGCATCTAGTGCCACCCCATGGACAGGGGAGGTAATTAGCGGACTTCTCCCTGCCAGGGAACACCTGTGACACCAGGCAGCTGCGTGGAGGTCGGCCCCGAAACTCCCCCACACAGTCAAACGTGTTCCGGCATTCTGAGTGTCGGGAGGTTCCGTCTTCTGTCTGCAGAACCCGGGATCTCCTAGGAGCCCTTCGAGTGTCTTCCCACAGTCCCTCCCTGTGCGGGCTGCCGGGGAAAGGAGGGGGTTGTTCTCAAAACGCAGGTAGCATCTAGTGCCTCCCCATGGACAGGGGAGGTAATTAGCGGACTTCCACCTGCCAGGGAACACCTGTGACACAAGGCAGCTGCGTGGAGGGCGGCCCCGAACCTCCCCCACACAGTCATCCGTGTTCCGGTATTCTGAGTGTGGGGAGGTTCCGTCTTCTGTCTGCAGCACCCGGGATCTCCTAGGAGCACTTCGAGAGTCTTCCCCGAGTCCCTCCCAGTACGGGCAGCCAGGGAAAGGCGGGGGTTGGTTTGGAAACGCAGGTAGCATCTAGTGCCTCCCCATGGACCAGGGAGGTAATTAGCGGACTTCCCCCTGCCAGGGAACACCTGTGACACCAGGCAGCTGCGTGGAGTGCGGCCCCGAACCTTCCCCACACAGTCAGCCGTGTTCCGGAATTCTGAGTGTGGGGAGGTTCCGTCTTCTGTCTGCAGCACCCGGGATCTCCTAGGAGCCCTTCGAGAGTCTTCCCCGAGTCCCTCCCAGTGCGGGCAGCCAGGGAAAGGCGGGGGTTGGGCTGGAAACGCAGGTAGCATCTAGTGCCTCCCCATGGACAAGGGAGGTAATTAGCGGACTTCCACCTGCCAGGGAACACCTGTGACAAAAGGCAGCTTCGTGGAGGGCGGCCCCGAACCTCCCCCACACAGTCAACCGTGTTCCGGAATTCTGAGTTTGGGGAGGTTCCGTCTTCTGTCTGCAGCACCCGGGATCTCTTAGGAGCCCTTCGAGTGTCTTCCCAGAGTCCCTCACTGTGCGGGCAGCCGGGAAAAGGGGGGGGTTGGGCTGGAAACTCAGGTAGCATCTAGTGACTCCCCATGGACATGGGAGTTAATTAGCGGACTTCCCCCTGCCAGGGAACACCTGTGACACCAGGCAGCTGCGTAGAGGACGGCCCGAACCTCCCCCACACAGTCAGGCGTGTTCCGGAATTCTGAGTGTGGGGAGGTTCCGTCTACTGTCTGCAGCACCCGGGATCTCCTAGGAGCCATTCGAGTGTCTTCCCCGAATCCCTCCCACTGCGGGCTGCCCGGGAAAGGCGGGGGTTGGGCTGGAAACTCAGGTAGCATCTAGTGCCTCCCCATGGACAGGGGAGGTAATTAGCGTACTTCTCCCTGCCAGGGAACACCTGTGACACCAGGCAGCTGCGTGGAGGGCGGCCCCGAACCTCCCCCACACAGTCAGCCGTGTTCCGGAATTCTGAGTGTGGGGAGGTTCCGTCTTATGTCTGCAGCACCCGGGATCTAATAGGAGCCCTTCGAGTGTCTTCCCAGAGTCCCTCACTTTGCGGGCTGCCGGGGAAAGGAGGGGGTTGTGCTGGAAACGCATGTAGCATCTAGTGCCTCCCCATGGACAGGGGAGGTAATTAGCGGACTTCCACCTGCCAGGGAACAACTGTGACACCAGGAATCTGCGTGGAGTGCGGCCCTAAACCTCACCCACACAGTCACACGTGTTCGAAATTCTGAGTGTGGGGAGGTTCCGTCTTCTGTCTGCAGCACCCGGGTTCTTCTAGGAGCCTTTCGAGTGTCTTCCCCCTGTCAATCCCTGTGCGGGCTGCCGGGGATAGGAGGGGGTTGTGCTGGAAACGCAGGTAGAATCTACTGCCTCCCCATGGACAAGGGAGGTAATTAGCTGACTTCCCCCTACCAGGGAACACCTGTGACACCAGGCAGCTGCGTGGAGGGCGGCCCCGAACCTTCCCCACACAGTCAGCCGTGTTCCGGAATTCTGAGTGTGGGGAGGTTTCGTCTTATGTCTGCAGCACCCGGGATCTCCTAGGAGCACTTCGAGAGTTTTCCCCGAGTCCCTCCCAGTGCGGACAGCCAGGGAAAGGCGGGGGTTGGGCTGGAAACGCAGGTAGCATCTAGTGCCTCCCCATGGACAGGGGAGGTAATTAGCGGAATTCCCCCTGCCAGGGAACACCTGTGACACCAGGCAGCTGCGTGGTGTGCGGCCCCGTACCTCCCCCACACAGTCAACCGTGTTCCAGAATTCTGAGTGTGGGGAGGTTCCGTCTTATGTCTGCAGCACCCGGGATCTCCTAGGAGCCCTTCGAGTGTCTTCCCAGAGTCCCTCACTTTGCGGGCTGCCGGGGAAAGGAGGGGGTTGTGCTGGAAACGCAGGTAGCATCTAGTGCCTCCCCATGGACAGGGGAGGTAATTAGCGGACTTCCACCTGCCTGGGAACACCTGTGACACCAGGAAGCTGCGTGGAGTGCGGCCCTAAACCTCACCCACACAGTCACACGTGTTCGAAATTCTGAGTGTGGGGAGGTTCCGTCTTCTGTCTGCAGCACCCGGGTTCTCCTAGGAGCCCTTCGAGAGTCTTCCCCAATTCCCTCCCTGTGCGGGCTGCTGGGGAAAGTCGGGGGTTGGGCTGTAAAAGCAGGTAGCATCTAGTGCCTCCCCATGGACAAGGGAGGTAATTAGCGGACTTCACCCTGCCAGGGAACACCTGTGACACCAGGCAGCTGCGTGGAGGGCGGCCCCGAATCTTCCCCACACAGTCAGCCGTGTTCCGGAATTCTGAGTGTGGGGAGGTTCCGTCTTATGTCTGCAGCACCCGTGATCTCCTAGGAGCCCTTCGAGAGTTTTCCCCGAGTCCCTCCCAGTGCGGGCAGCCGGGGAACGGCGGGGGTTGGGCTGGAAAAGCAGGTAGAATCTAGTGCCTCCCCATGGACAAGGGAGGTAATTAGCGGACTTCCCCCTGCCAGGGAACAACTGTGACACCAGTAAGCTGCGTGGAGTGCGGCCCTAAACCTCACCCACACATTCACACGTGTTCCGGAATTCTGAGTGTGGGGAGGTTCCGTCTTCTGTCTGCAGCACTCGGGTTCTCCTAGGAGCCTTTCGAGTGTCTTCCCCCAGTCCCTCCCTGTGCGGGCTGCCGGGGAATGGCGGGGGTTGGGCTGGAAAAGCAGGTAGCATCTTGTGCCTCCCCATGGACAATGGAGGTAATTAGCGGACTTCCCCCTACCAGGGAAGTCCTGTGACACCAGGCAGCTGCGTGGAGGACGGCCCCGAACCTCCCCCACACAGTCAGCCGTGTTCCGGAATTCTGAGTGTGCGGAGGTTCCGTCTTCTATCTGCAGCACCCGGGATCTCCTAGGAGCCATTCGAGTGTCTTCCCCGAATCCCTCCCACTGCGGGCTGCCAGGGAAAGGCGGGGGTTGGGCTGGTAACTCAGGTAGCATCTAGTGCCACCCCATGGACAGGGGAGGTAATTAGCGGACTTCTCCCTGCCAGGGAACACCTGTGACACCAGGCAGCTGCGTGGAGGTCGGCCCCGAACCTCCCCCACACAGTCAACCGTGTTCCGGCATTCTGAGTGTCGGGAGGTTCCGTCTTCTGTCTGCAGAACCCGGGATCTCCTAGGAGCCTTTCGAGTGTCTTCCCACAGTCCCTCCCTGTGCGGGCTGCCGGGGAAAGGAGGGGGTTGTGCTCAAAACGCAGGTAGCATCTAGTGCCTCCCCATGGACAGGGGAGGTAATTAGCGGACTTCCACCTGCCAGGGAACACCTGTGACACAAGGCAGCTGCGTGGAGGGCGGCCCCGAACCTCCCCCACACAGTCATCCGTGTTCCGGTATTCTGAGTGTGGGGAGGTTCCGTCTTCTGTCTGCAGCACCCGGGTTCTCCTAGGAGCCCTTCGAGTGTCTTCCCCCAGTCCCTCCCTGTGCGGGCTGCTGGGGAAAGGCGGGGGTTGGGCTGGAAAAGCAGGTAGCATCTAGTGCCTCCTCATGGACAAGGGAGGTAATTAGCGGACTTCCCCCTGCCAGGGAACACCTGTGACACCAGGCAGCTGCGTGGAGGGCGGACCCGAACCTTCCCCACACAGTCAGCCGTGTTCCGGAATTCTGAGTGTGGGGAGGTTCCGTCTTATGTCTGCAGCACCCGGGATCTCCTAGGAGCCCTTCGAGAGTCTTCCCCGAGTCCCTCCCAGTACGGGCAGCCAGGGAAAGGCGGGGGTTGGTCTGGAAACGCAGGTAGCATCTAGTGCCTCCCCATGGATAGGGGAGGTAATTAGCGGACTTCCCCCTGCCAGGGAACACCTGTGACACCAGGCAGCTGCGTGTAGGGCGGCCCCGAACATCCCCCACACAGTCATCCGTGTTCCGGAATTCTGAGTGTGGGGAGGTTCCGTCTTCTGTCTGCAGCACCCGGGATCTCCTAGGAGCCCTTCGAGAGTCTTCCCCGAGTCCCTCACGGTGCGGGCAGCCGGGGAAAGTCGGGGGTTGGGCTGGAAACTCAGGTAGCATCTAGTGCCTCCCCATGAACATGGGAGGTAATTAGCGGTCTTCCCCCTACCAGGGAACACCTGTGACACCAGGAAACTCTGTGGAGGGCGGCCCTAAACCTCACCCACACAGTCAACTGTGTTCCGGAATTCTGAGTGTGGGGAGGATCCGTCTTCGGTCTGCAGCACCCGGGATCTCCTAGGAGCCCTTCGAGTGACTTCCCAGAGTCCCTCCCTGTGCGGGCTGCCGGGGAAAGGAGGGGGTTGTGCTGGAAACGCAGGTAGCATCTAGTGCCTCCCCATGGACCGGGGAGGTAATTAGCGGACTTCCACCTGCCAGGGAACACCTGTGACACCAGGCAGCTGCGTGGAGGGCGGCCCGGAACCTCCCCCACACAGTCAGCCGTATTCCGGAATTCTCAGTGTGGGGAGGTTCCGTTTTATGTCTGCAGCACCCGGGATCTCCTAGGAGCCTTTCGAGAGTCTTCCCCGAGTCCCTTCCAGTGCGGGCAGCCGGGGAACGGAGGGGGTTGGGCTGGAAAAGCAGGTAGCATCTAGTGCCTCCCCATGGACAGGGGAGGTAATTAGCGGACTTCCCCCTGCCAGGGAACACCTGTGACACCAGGAAGCTGCGTGGAGGGCGGCCCGGAACCTCCCCCACACAGTCAGTCGTGTTCCGGAATTCTGAGTGTGGGGAGGTTCCGTCTTATGTCTGCAGAACCCGGGTTCTCCTAGGAGCCCTTCGAGTGTCTTCCCCAAGTCCCTCCCTGTGCGGGCTGCTTGGGAAAGGAGGGGGTTGGGCTGGAAAAGCAGGTAGCATCTAGTGCCTCCACATGGACAGGGGAGGTAATTAGCGGTCTTCCCCCTACCAGGGAACACCTGTGACACCAGGAAGGTGTGTGGAGGGCGTCCCTAAACCTCACCCACACAGTCACCCGTGTTCCGGAATTCTGAGTGCGGGGAGGTTCCGTCTTATGTCTGCAGCACCCGGGTTCTCCTAGGAGCCCTTCGAGTGTCTTCCCCAAGTCCCTCACTGTGCGGGCTGCTGGGGAATGGCGGGGGTTGGGCTGGAAAAGCAGGTAGCATCTAGTGCCTCCCCATGGACCAGGGAGGTAATTAGCGGACTTCCCCCTGCAAGGGAACTCCTGTGACACCAGGCAGCTGCGTGGAGGGCGGCCCCGAACCTCCCCTACACAGTCAGCCGTGTTCCGGAATTCTGAGTGTGCGGAGGTTCCGTCTTCTATCTGCAGCACCCGGGATCTCCTAGGAGCCATTCGAGTGTCTTCCCCGAATCCCTCCCACTGCGGGCTGCCGGGGAAAGGCGGGGGTTGGGCTGGAAACTCAGGTAGCATCTAGTGCCACCCCATGGACAGGGGAGGTAATTAGCGGACTTCTCCCTGCCAGGGAACACCTGTGACACCAGGCAGCTGCGTGGAGGTCGGCCCCGAACCTCCCCCACACAGTCAACCGTGTTCCGGCATTCTGAGTGTCGGGAGGTTCCGTCTTCTGTCTGCAGAACCCGGGATCTCCTAGGAGCCCTTCGAGTGTCTTCCCACAGTCCCTCCCTGTGCGGGCTACCGGGGAAAGGAGGGGGTTGTGCTCAAAACGCAGGTAGCATCTAGTGCCTCCCCATGGACAGGGGAGGTAATTAGCGGACTTCCACCTGCCAGGGAACACCTGTGACACAAGGCAGCTGCGTGGAGGGCGGCCCCGAACCTCCCCCACACAGTCATCCGTGTTCCGGTATTCTGAGTGTGGGGAGGTTCCGTCTTCTGTCTGCAGCACCCGGGTTCTCCTAGGAGCCCTTCGAGTGTCTTCCCCCAGTCCCTCCCTGTGCGGGCTGCTGGGGAAAGGCGGGGGTTGGGATGGAAAAGCAGGTAGCATCTAGTGCCTCCTCATGGACAAGGGAGGTAATTAGCGGACTTCCCCCTGCCAGGGAACACCTGTGACACCAGGCAGCTGCGTGGAGGGCGGACCCGAACCTTCCCCACACAGTCAGCCGTGTTCCGGAATTCTGAGTGTGGGGAGGTTCCGTCTTATGTCTGCAGCACCCGGGATCTCCTAGGAGCCCTTCGAGAGTCTTCCCCGAGTCCCACCCTGTACGGGCAGCCAGGGAAAGGCGGGGGTTGGTCTGGAAACGCAGGTAGCATCTAGTGCCTCCCCATGGATAGGGGAGGTAATTAGCGGACTTCCCCCTGCCAGGGAACACCTGTGACACCAGGCAGCTGCGTGGAGGGCGGCCCCGAACCTCCCCCACACAGTCAGCCGTGTTCCGGAATTCTGATTGTGAGGAGGTTCCGTCTTCTGTCTGCAGCACCCGGGATCTCCTAGGGGCCCTTCGAGTGTCTTCCCAGAATCCCTCCCTGTGCGGGGAGCCGGGGAAAGGAGGGGGTTGTGCTGGAAACGCAGGTAGCATCTAGTGCCTCCCCATGGACAGGGGAGGTAATTAGCGGACTTCCACCTGCCGGGGAAAACCTGTGACACAAGGCAGCTGCGTGTAGTGCGGCCCCGAACCACCCCCACACAGTCATCCGTGTTCCGGAATTCTGAGTGTGGGGAGGTTCCGTCTTCTGTCTGCAGCACCCGGGATCTCCTAGGAGCCCTTCGAGTGTCTTCCCAGAGTCCCTCACGGTGCGGGCAGCCGGGGAAAGGCGGGGGTTGGGCTGGAAACTCAGGTAGCATCTAGTGCCTCCCCATGAACAGGGGAGGTAATTAGCGGTCTTCCCCCTACCAGGGAACACCTGTGACACCAGGAAACTGTGTGGAGGGCGGCCCTAAACCTCACCCACAGAGTCAACTCTGTTCCGGAATTCTGAGTGTGGGGAGGATCCGTCTTCGGTCTGCAGCACCCGGGATCTCCTAGGAGCCCTTCGAGTGTCTTCCCAGAGTCCCTCCCTGTGCGGGCTGCCGGGGAAAGGAGGGGGTTGTGCTGGAAACGCAGGTAGCATCTAGTGCCTCCCCATGGACCGGGGAGGTAATTAGCGGACTTCAACCTGCCAGGGAACACCTGTGACACCAGGCAGCTGCGTGGAGGGCGGCCCGGAACCTCCCCCACACAGTCAGCCGTATTCCGGAATTCTCAGTGTGGGGAGGTTCCGTTTTATGTCTGCAGCACCCGGGATCTCCTAGGAGCCCTTCGAGAGTCTTCCCCGAGTCCCTTCCAGTGCGGGCAGCCGGGGAACGGAGGGGGTTGGGCTGGAAAAGCAGGTAGCATCTAGTGCCTCCCCATGGACAGGGGAGGTAATTAGCGGACTTCCCCCTGCCAGGGAACACCTGTGACACCAGGAAGCTGCGTGGAGGGCGGCCACGAACCTCCCCCACACAGTCAGCCGTGTTCCGGAATTCTGAGTGTGGGGAGGTTCCGTCTTATGTCTGCAGCACCCGGGTTCTCCTAGGAGCCCTTCGAGTGTCTTCCCCAAGTCCCTCCCTGTGCGGGCTGCTTGGGAAATGAGGGGGTTGGGCTGGAAAAGCAGGTAGCATCTATTGCCTCCACATGGACAGGGGAGGTAATTAGCGGTCTTCCCCCTACCAGGGAACACCTGTGACACCAGGAAGTTGTGTGAAGGGCGTCCCTAAACCTCACCCACACAGTCACCCGTGTTCCGGAATTCTGAGTGCGGGGAGGTTCCGTCTTATGTCTGCAGCACCCGGGTTCTCCTAGGAGCCCTTCGAGTGTCTTCCCCAAGTCCCTCCCTGTGCGGGCTGCTGGGGAATGGCGGGGGTTGGGCTGGAAAACCAGGTAGAATCTAGTGCCTCCCCATGGACCAGGGAGGTAATTAGCGGACTTCCCCCTGCAAGGGAACACCTGTGACACAAGGCAGCTTCGTGGAGGGCGGCCCGGAACATCCCCCACACAGTCATCCGTGTTCCGGAATTCTGAGTGTGGGGAGGTTCCGTCTTCTGTCTGCAGCACCCGGGATCTCCCAGGAGCCCTTTGAGAGTCTTCCCCGAGTCACTCCCGGTGCGGGCAGCTGGGGAAAGGCGGGGGTTGGGCTTGAAACTCAGGTAGCATCTATTGCCTCCCCATGGACAGGGGAGGTAATTAGCGGTCTTCCCCCTACTAGGGAACACCTGTGACACCAGGAAGCTGTGTGGAGGGCGGCCCTAAACCTCACCCACACAGTCACCCGTGTTCCGGAATTCTGAGTGTGGGGAGGTTCCGTCATATGTCTGCAGCACCCGGGTTCTCCTAGGAGCCCTTCGAGTGTCAACCCCAAGTCCCTCCCAGTGCGGGCACCCGGGGAACGGCGGGGGTTGGGCTGGAAAAGCAGGTAGCATCTTGTGCCTCCCCATGGACAAGGGAAGTAATTAGCGGACTTCCCCCTGCCAGGGAACACCTGTGACACCAGGCAGCTGCGTGGAGGGCGGCCCCGAACCTCCCCCACACAGTCAACCGTGTTCCGGAATTCTGAGTTTGGGGAGGTTCCGTCTTCTGTCTGCAGCACCCGGGATCTCCTAGGAGCCCTTCGAGTGTCTTCCCAGAGTCCCTCCCTGTGCGGGCTGCCGGGGAAAGGAGGGGGTTGTGCTGGAAACGCAGGTAGCATCTAGTGCCTCCCCATGGACAAGGGAGGTAATTAGCGGACTTCCACCTGCCAGGGAACACCTGTGACACCAGGCAGATTCGTGGAGTGCGGCCCCGAACCTCCCCCACACAGTCAAACGTGTTCCGGAATTCTGAGTGTGGGGAGGTTCCGTCTTCTGTCTGCAGCACCCGGGATCTCCTAGGAGCCCTTCGAGTGTCTTCCCAGAGTCCCTCCCTGTGAGGATGCCGGGGAAAGGAGGGGGTTGTGCTGGAAACGCAGGTAGCATCTAGTGCCTCCCCATGGACAAGGGAGGTAATTAGCGGAATTCCACCTGCCAGGGAACACCTGTGACACAAGGCAGCTGCGTGGAGGGCGGCCCCGAACCTCCCCCACACAGTCATCCGTGTTCCGGAATTCTGAGTGTGGGGAGGTTCCGTCTTATGTCTGCAACACCCGGGTTCTCCTAGGAGCCCTTCGAGTGTCTTCACCAAGTCCCTCCCTGTGCGGGCTGCTGGGGAAAGGAGGGGGTTGGGCTGGAAAAGCAGGTAGCATCTAGTGCCTCCCCATGGACAGGGGAGGTAATTAGCGGTCTTCCCCCTACCAGGGAACACCTGTGACACCAGGAAGCTGTGTGGAGGGCGGCCCTAAACCTCACCCACACAGTCACACGTGTTCCGGAATTCTGAGTGTGGGGAGGTTCCGTCTTATGTCTGCAGCACCCGGGATCTCCTAGGAGCCCTTCGAGTGTCTTCCCAGAATCCCTCCCACTGCGGGCTGCCGGGGAAAGTCGGGGGTTGGGCTGGAAACTCAGGTAGCATCTAGTGCCTCCCCATGGACAGGGGAGGTAATTAGCGGACTTCCCCCTGCCAGGGAACACCTGTGAC
The DNA here is from genome assembly GCF_048773025.1 of Camelus bactrianus. Classification (NCBI taxonomy): domain Eukaryota; kingdom Metazoa; phylum Chordata; class Mammalia; order Artiodactyla; family Camelidae; genus Camelus; species Camelus bactrianus. The sequence continues at coordinate 6,207,175 of NW_027413957.1, read as the reverse complement.
ACCAGGCAGATGCGTGGAGGGCGGCCCCGAACCTCCCCCACACAGTCAGCCGTGTTCCGGAATTCTGAGTATGGGGAGGTTCCGTCTTATGTCTGCAGCACCCGGGTTCACCTAGGAGCCATTCGAGTGTCTTCCCCCAGTCCCTCACTGTGCGGGCTGCCGGGGAATGGCGGAGGTTGGGCTGGAAAAGCAGGTAGCATCTTGTGCCTCCCCATGGACAAGGGAGTTAATTAGCGGACTTCCCCCTGCCAGGGAACACCTGTGACACCAGGCAGCTGCGTGGAGTGCGGCCCCGAACCTCCCCCACACAGTCAGCCGTGTTCCGGAATTCTGAGTGTGGGGAGGTTCCGTCTTCTGTCTGCAGCACCCGGGATCTCCTAGGAGCCCTTCGAGTGTCTTCCCAGAATCCCTCCCTGTGCGGGCTGCCGGGGAATGGAGGGGGTTGTGCTGGAAAAGCAGGTAGCATCTAGTGCCTCCCCATGGACAGGGGAGGTAATTAGCGGAATTCCACCTGCCAGGGAACACCTGTGACACAAGGCAGCTGCGTGGAGGTCGGCCCCGAACCTTCCCCACACAGTCATCCGTGTTCCGGAATTCTGAGTGTGGGGAGGTTCCGTCTTCTGTCTGCAGCACCCGGGTTCTCCTAGGAGCCCTTCGAGTGTCTTCCCCAAGTCCCTCCCTGTGCGGGCTGCTGGGGAAAGGAGGGGGTTGGGCTGGTAAAGCAGGTAGCGTCTAGTGCCTCCCCATGGACAGGGGAGGTAATTAGCGGTCTTCCCCCTACCAGGGAACACCTGTGACACCAGGAAGCTGTGTGGAGGGCGTCCCTAAACCTCACCCACACAGTCACCCGTGTTCCGGAATTCTGAGTGTGGGGAGGTTCCGTCTTATGTCTGCAGCACCCGGGTTCTCCTAGGAGCCCTTCGAGTGTCTTCCACAAGTCCCTCCCTGTGCGGGCTGCTGGGGAAAGGCGGGGGTTGGGCTGGAATAGCAGGTAGCATCAAGTGCCTCCCCATGGACAAGGGAGGTAATTAGCGGACTTCCACCTGCCAGGGAACACCTGTGACACAAGGCAGCTGCGTGGAGGGCGGCCCGGATACTCCCCAACACAGTCATCCGTGTTCCGGAATTCTGAGTGTGGGGAGGTTCCGTCTTCTGTTTGCAGCACCCGGGATCCCCTAGGAGCCCTTCGAGAGTCTTCCCCAAGTCCCTCCCTGTGCGGGCTGCTGGGGAAAGGCGGGGGTTGGGCTGGAAAAGCAGATAGCATCTAGTGCCTCCCCATGGACAAGGGAGGTAATTAGCGGACTTCCCCCTGCCAGGGAACACCTGTGACACCAGGCAGCTGCGTGGAGGGCGGCCCCGAACCTTCTCCACACAGTCAGCCGTGTTCCGGAATTCTGAGTGTGGGGAGGTTCCGTCTTCTGTCTGCAGCACCCGGGATCTCCTAGGAGCCCTTCGAGAGGCTTTCCCGAGTCCCTCCCAGTGCGGGCAGCCAGGGAAAGGCGGGGGTTGGGCTGGAAACGCAGGTAGCATCTAGTGCCTCCCCATGGACAAGGGAGGTAATTAGCGGACTTCCACCTGCCAGGGAACACCTGTGACACAAGGCAGCTTCGTGGAGGGCGGCCCCGAACCTCCCCCACACAGTCAACCGTGTCCGGAATTCTGAGTTTGGGGAGGTTCCGTCTTCTGTCTGCAGCACCCGGGATCTCCTAGGAGCCCTTCGAGATTCTTCCCAGAGTCCCTCCCTGTGCGGGCTGCCGGGGAAAAGAGGGGGTTGTGCTGGAAACGTAGGTAGCATCTAGTGCCTCCCCATGGACAGGGGAGGTAATTAGCGAACTTCCACCTGCCAGGGAACACCTGTGACACAAGGCAGCTGCGTGGAGGGCGGCCCCGAACCTCCCCCACACAGTCATCCGTGTTCCGGAATTCTGAGTGTGGGGAGGTTCCGTCTTATGTCTGCAGCACCCGGGATCTCCTAGGAGCCTTTCGAGAGTCTTCCTCGAGTCCATCCCAGTGCGGGCAGCCGGGAAAAGGCGGGGGTTGGGCTGGAAACTCAGGTAGCATCTAGTGACTCCCCATGGACATGGGAGGTAATTAGCGGACTACCCCCTGCCAGGGAACACCTGTGACACCAGGCAGCTGCGTAGAGGACGGCCCGAACCTCCCCCACACAGTCAGGCGTGTTCCGGAATTCTGAGTGTGGGGAGGTTCCGTCTACTGTCTGCAGCACCCGGGATCTCCTAGGAGCCCTTCGAGTGTCTTCCCCGAATCCCTCCCACTGCGGGATGCCCGGGAAAGGCGGGGGTTGGGCTGGAAACTCAGGTAGCATCTAGTGCCTCCCCATGGACAGGGGAGGTAATTAGCGTACTTCTCCCTGCCACTGAACACCTGTGACACCAGGCAGCTGCGTGGAGGGCGGCCCCGAACCTCCCCCACACAGTCAGCCGTGTTCCGGAATTCTGAGTGTGGGGAGGTTCCGTCTTATGTCTGCAGCACCCGGGATCTCCTAGGAGCCCTTCGAGTGTCTTTCCAGAGTCCCTCACTTTGCGGGCTGCCGGGGAAAGGAGGGGGTTGTGCTGGAAACGCAGGTAGCATCTAGTGCCTCCCCATGGACAGGGGAGGTAATTAGCGGACTTCCACCTGCCAGGGAACACCTGTGACACGAGGAAGCTGCGTGGAGTGCGGCCCTAAACCTCACCCACACAGTCACACGTGTTCGAAATTCTGAGTGTGGGGAGGTTCCGTCTACTGTCTGCAGCACCCGGGTTCTTCTAGGAGCCTTTCGAGTGTCTTCCCCCTGTCAATCCCTGTGCGAGCTGCCGGGGAAAGGAGGGGGTTGTGCTGGAAACGCAGGTAGAATCTAGTGCCTCCCCATGGACAGGGGAGGTAATTAGCGGTCTTCCCCCTACCAGGGAACACCTGTGACACCAGGCAGCTGCGTGGAGGGCGGCCCCGAACCTTCCCCACACAGTCAGCCGTGTTCCGGAATTCTGAGTGTGGGGAGGTTTCGTCTTATGTCTGCAGCAACCGGGATCTCCTAGGAGCCATTCGAGAGTCTTCCCCGAGTCCCTCCCAGGGCGGACAGCCAGGGAAAGGCGGGGGTTGGGCTGGAAACGCAGGTAGCATCTAGTGCCTCCCCATGGACAGGGGAGGAATTTAGCGGAATTCCCCCTGCCAGGGAACACCTGTGACACCAGGCAGCTGCGTGGTGTGCGGCCCAGTACCTCCCCCACACAGTCAACCGTGTTCCGGAATTCTGAGTGTGGGGAGGTTCCGTCTTCTGTCTGCAGCACCCGGGATCTCCTAGGAGCCCTTCGAGTGTCTTCCCAGAGTCCCTCCCTGTGCTGGCTGCCGGAGAAAGGCGGGGGTTGGGCTGGAAAAGCAGGTAGCATCTAGTGCCTCCCCATGGACAGGGGAGGTAATTAGCGGTCTTCCCCCTACCAGGGAACACCTGTGACACCAGGAAGCTGTGTGGAGGGCGGCCCTAAACCTCACCCACACAGTCACCCGTGTTCCGGAATTCTGAGTGTGGGGAGGTTCCGTCTTATGTCTGCAGCACCCGGGTTCTCTAGGAGCCCTTCGATTGTCTTCCCCCAGTCCCTCCCTGTGCGGGCTGCTGGGGAAAGCGGGGGTTGGGCTGGAAAAGCAGGTAGCATCTAGTGCCTCCCAATGGACAAGGGAGGTATTTAGCGGACTTCCCCCTGCCAGGGAACACCTGTGACACCAGGTAGCTGCGTGGAGGGCGGACCCGAACCTTCCCCACACAGTCAGATGTGTTCCGGAATTCTGAGTGTGGGGAGGTTCCGTCTTATGTCTGCAGCACCTGGGATCTCCTAGGAGCCCTTCGAGAGTCTTCCCCGAGTCCCTCCCAGTGCGGGCAGCCAGGGAAAGGCGGGGGTTGGGCTGGAAACGCAGGTAGCATCTAGTGCCTCCCCATGGATAGGGGAGGTAATTAGCGGACTTCCCCCTGCCAGGGAACACCTGTGACACCAGGCAGCTGCGTGGAGGGCGGCCCCGAACCTCTCCCACACAGTCAGCCGTGTTCCGGATTTCTGAGTTTGGGGAGGTCTTCTCTCTGCAGCACCCGGGATCACCTAGGAGTCCTTCGAGTGTCTTCCCAGAGTCCCTCCCTTTGCGGGCTGCCGGGGAAAGGAGGGGATTGTGCTGGAAACGCAGGTAGAATCTAGTGCCTCCCCATGGACAGGGGAGGTAATTAGCGGACTTCCACCTCCCGGGGAAACCTGTGACACAAGGCAGCTGCGTGGAGGGCGGCCCCGAACCTCCCCCACACAGTCAGCCGTGTTCCGGAATTCTGAGTGTGGGGAGGTTCCGTCTTCTGTCTGCAGCACCCGGGATCTCCTAGGAGCCCTTCGAGAGTCTTCCCCGAGTCCCTCCCGGTGCGGGCAGCCGGGGAAAGGCGGGGGTTGCGCTGGAAACTCAGGTAGCATGTAGTGCCTCCCCATGGACAGGGGAGGTAATTAGCGGTCTTCCCCCTACCAGGGAACACCTGTGACACCAGGAAACTGTGTGGAGGGCGGCCCTAAACCTCACCCACACAGTCAACTGTGTTCCGGAATTCTGAGTGTGGGGAGGATCCGTCTTCTGTCTGCAGCACCCGGGATCTCCTAGGAGCCCTTCGAGTGTCTTCCCAGAGTCCCTCCCTGTGCGGGATGCCGGGGAAAGGAGGGGGTTTCGCTGGAAACGCAGGTAGCATCTAGTGCCTCCCCATGGACAGGGGAGGTAATTAGCGGACTTCCACCTGCCAGGGAACACCTGTTACACCAGGCAGCTGCGTGGAGGTCGGCCCCGAACCTCCCCCACACAGTCAGCCGTGTTCCGGAATTCTCAGTGTGGGGAGGTTCCGTTTTATGTCTGCAGCACCCGGGATCTCCTAGGAGCCCTTCGAGAGTCTTCCCCGAGTCCCTCCCAGTGCCGGCAGCCGGGGAACCGCGGGGGTTGGGCCGGAAAAGCAGGTAGCATCTAGTGCCTCCCCATGGACAAGGGAGGTAATTAGCGGACTTCCCCCTGCCAGGGAACAACTGTGACACCAAGAAGCTGCGTGGAGTGCGGCCCTAAACCTCACCCACACAGTCACACGTGTTCCGGAATTCTGAGTGTGGGGAGGTTCCGTCTTCTATCTGCAGCACCCGGGATCTCCTAGGAGGAATTCGAGAGTCTTCCCCGAGTCCCTCCCAGTGCGGGCAGCCAGGGAAAGGCGGGGGTTGGGCTGGAAACGCAGGTAGCATCTAGTGAATCCCCATGGACAAGGGAGGTAATTAGCGGACTTCCACCTGCCAGGGAACACCTGTGACACAAGGCAGCTGCGTGGATGGCGGCCCAGAACCTCACCCACACAGTCACCCGTGTTCCGGAATTCTGAGTGTGGGGAGGTTACGTCTTATGTCTGCAGCACCCGGGTTCTCCTAGGAGCCCTTCGAGTGTCTTCCCCAAGTCCCTCCATGTGCGGGCTGCTGGGGAAAGGAGGGGGTTGGGCTGGAAAAGCAGGTAACATCTAGTGCCTCCCCATGGACAGGGGAGGTAATTAGCGGTCTTCCCCCTACCAGGGAACACCTGTGACACCAGGAAGCTGTGTGGAGGGCGTCCCTAAACTTCACCCACACAGTCACCCGTGTTCCGGAATTCTGAGTGTGGGGAGGTTCCGTCTTATATCTGCAGCACCCGGGTTCTCCTAGGAGCCCTTCGAGTGTCTTCCCCAAGTCCCTCCCTATGCGGGCTGCTGGGGAAAGGCGGGGGTTTGTCTGGAAAAGCAGGTAGCATCTAGTGCCTCCCCATGGACAAGGGAGGTAATTAGCGGACTTCCACCTGCCAATGAACACCTGTGACACAAGGCAGCTGCGTGTAGGGCGGCCCCGAACCTCCCCCACACAGTCATCCGTGTTTCGGGTTTCTGAGTGTGGGGAGGTTCCGTCTTCTGTTTGCAGCACCCGGGATCTCCTAGGAGCCCTTCGAGAGTCTTCCCCGAGTCCCTCACAGTGCGGGCAGCCGGGGAACGGCGGGGGTTGGGCTGGAAAAGCAGGTAGCATCTAGTGCCTCCCCATGGACAAGGGAGGTAATTAGCGGACTTCCCCCTGCCAGGGAACAACTGTGACACCAGGAAGCTGCGTGGAGTGCGGCCCTAAACCTCCCCCACACAGTCACACGTGTTCCGGAATTCTGAGTGTGGGGAGTTTCCGTCTTCTATCTGCAGCACCCGGGATCTCCTAGGAGCAATTCGAGAGTCTTCCCCGAGTCCCTCCCAGTGCGGGCAGCCAGGGAAAGGCGGGGGTTGGGCTGGAAACGCAGGTAGCATCTAGTGCCTCCCCATGGACAGGGGAGGTAATTAGCGGACTTCCACCTGCCAGGGAACACCTGTGACACCAGGCAGCTGCGTGGAGGGCGGCCCCGAACCTCTCCCACACAGTCAGCCGTGTTCCGGAATTCTGAGTTTGGGGAGGTTCCGTCTTCTGTCTGCAGCACCCGGGATCACCTAGGAGCCCTTCGAGTGTCTTCCCAGAGTCCCTCCCTTTGCGGGCTGCCGGGGAAAGGAGGGGATTTTGCTGGAAACGCAGGTAGCATCTAGTGCCTCCCCATGGACAGGGGTGGTAATTAGCGGACTTCCACCTGCCGGGGAAAACCTGTGACACAAGGCAGCTGCGTGGAGGGCGGCCCCGAACCTCCCCCACACAGTCAGCCGTGTTCCGGAATTCTGAGTGTTTGGAGGTTCCGTCTTCTGTCTGCAGCACCCGGGATCTCCTAGGAGCCCTTCGAGAGTCTTCCACGAGTCCCTCACGGTGCGGACAGCCGGGGAAAGGCGGGGGTTGTGCTGGAAACTCAGGTAGCATCTAGTGCCTCCCCATGGACAGGGGAGGTAATTAGCGGTCTTACCCCTACCAGGGAACACCTGTGACACCAGGAAACTGTGTGGAGGGCGGCCCTAAACCTCACCCACACAGTCAACTGTGTTCCGGAATTCTGAGTGTGGGGAGGATCCGTCTTCTGTCTGCAGCACCCGGGATCTCCTAGGAGCCCTTCGAGTGTCTTCCCAGAGTCCCTCCGTGTGCGGGATGCTGGGGAAAGGAGGGGGTTTTGCTGGAAACGCAGGTAGCATCTAGTGCCTCCCCATGGACAGGGGAGGTAGTTAGCGGACTTCCACCTGCCAGGGAACACCTGTTACACCAGGCAGCTGCGTGGAGATCGGCCCCGAACCTCCCCCACACAGTCAGCCGTGTTCCGGAATTCTCAGTGTGGGGAGGTTCCGTTTTATGTCTGCAGCACCCGGGATCACCTAGGAGCCCTTCGAGAGTCTTCCCCGAGTCCCTCCCAGTGCGGGCAGCCGCGGAACGGCGGGGGTTGGGCTGGAAAAGCAGGTAGCATCTAGTGCCTCCCCATGGACAAGGGAGGTAATTAGCGGATTACCCCTGCCAGGGAACAACTGTGACACCAGGAAGCTGCGTGGAGTGCGGCCCTAAACCTCACCCACACAGTCACACGTGTTCCGGAATTCTGAGTGTGGGGAGGTTCCGTCTTCTGTCTGCAGCACACGGGATCTCCTAGGAGCCCTTCGAGTGTCTTCCCAGAGTCCCTCCCTGTGCGGGCTGCCGGGGAAATGAGGGGGTTGTGCTGGAAACGCAGGTAGCATCTAGTGCCTCCCCATGGACAGGGGAGGTAATTAGCGGACTTCCACCTGCCAGGGAACTCCTGTGACACCAGGCAGCTGCGTTGAGTGCGGCCCCGAACCTCCCCCACACAGTCATCCTTGTTCCGGAATTCTGAGTGTGGGGAGGTTCCGTCTTCTGTCTGCAGCTCACGGGATCTCCTAGGAGCCCTTCGAGAGTCTTCCCCGAGTCACTCCCGGTGCGGGCAGCCGGGGAAAGGCGGGGGTTAGGCTGGAAACTCAGGTAGCATCTAGTGCCTCCCCATAGACAGGGGAGGTAATTAGCGGGCTTCCCCCTACCAGGAAACACCTGTGACACCAGGAAGCTGTGTGGAGGGCGGCCCTAAACCTCACCCACACAGTCACCCGTGTTCCGGAATTCTGAGTGTGGGGAGGTTCCGTCTTATGTCTGCAGCACCCGGGTTCTCCTAGGAGCCATTCGAGTGTCTTCCCCAAGTCCCTCCGTGTGCGGGCTGCTGGGGAAAGGAGGGGGTTGGGCTGGAAAAGCAGGTAACATCTAGTGCCTCCCCATGGACAGGGGAGGTAATTAGCGGTCTTCCCCCTACCAGGGAACACCTTTGACACCAGGAAGCTGTGTGGAGGGCGTCCCTAATCCTCACCCACACAGTCACCCGTGTTCCGGAATTCTGAGTGTGGGGAGGTTCCGTCTTATGTCTGCAGCAACCGGGTTCTCCTAGGAGCCCTTCGAGTGTCTTCCCCAAGTCCCTCCCTGTGCGGGCTGCTGGGGAAAGGCGGGGGTTGGTCTGGAAAAGCAGGTAGCATCAAGTGCCTCCCCATGGACTAGGGAGGTAATTAGAGGACTTCCACCTGCCAGGGAACACCTGTGACACAAGGCAGCTGCGTGGAGTGCGGCCCCGAACCTCCCCCACACAGTCATCCGTGTTCCGGAATTCTGAGTGTGGGGAGGTTCCGTCTTCTGTCTGCAGCACCCGGGATCTCCTAGGAGCCCTTCGAGAGTCTTCCCCGAGTCACTCCCGGTGCGGGCAGCCGGGGAAAGGCGGGGGTTGGGCTGGAAACTCAGGTAGCATCTAGTGCCTCACCATGGACAGGGGAGGTAATTAGCGGTCTTCCCTCAACCAGGGAATACCTGTGACACCAGGAAGCTGTGTGGAGGGCGGCCCTAAACCCCACCCACACAGTCACCCGTGTTCCGGAATTCTGAGTGTGGGGAGGTTCGGTCTTATGTCTGCATCACCCGGGTTCTCCTAGGAGCCCTTCGAGTGTCTTCCCCAAGTCCCTTCCTGTGCGGGCTGCTGGGGAAAGGAGGGGGTTGGGCTGGAAAAGCAGGTAGCATCTAGTGCCTCCCCATGGACAGGGGAGGTAATTAGCGGACTTCCCCCTGCCAGGGAACACCTGTGACACCAGGCAGCTGCGTGGAGGGCGGCCCCGAACCTCCCCCACACAGTCAGCCGTGTTCCGGAATTCTGAGTATGGGGAGGTTCCGTCTTATGTCTGCAGCACCCGGGTTCACCTAGGAGCCCTTCGAGTGTCTTCCCCCAGTCCCTCACTGTGCGGGCTGCCGGGGAATGGCAGAGGTTGGGCTGGAATAGCAGGTAGCATCTTGTGCCTCCCCATGGACAAGGGAGTTAATTAGCGGACTTCCCCCTGCCAGGGAACACCTGTGACACCAGGCAGCTGCGTGGAGTGCGGCCCCGAACCTCCCCCACACAGTCAACCGTGTTCCGGAATTCTGAGTGTGGGGAGGTTCCGTCTTCTGTCTGCAGCACCCGGGATCTCCTAGGAGCCCTTCGAGTGTCTTCCCAGAATCCCTCCCTGTGCGGGCTGCCGGGAAAAGAGGGGGTTGTGCTGGAAAAGCAGGTAGCATCTAGTGCCTCCCCATGGACAGGGGAGGTAATTAGCGGACTTCCCCCTGCCAGGGAACACCTGTGACACCAGGCAACTGCGTGGAGTGCGGCCCCGAACCTCCCCCACACAGTCATCCGTGTTCCGGAATTCTGAGTGTGGGGAGGTTCCGTCTTCTGTCTGCAGCACCCGGGTTCTCCTAGGAGCCCTTCGAGTGTCTTCCCCAAGTCCCTCTCTGTGCGGGCTGCTGGGGAAAGGAGGGGGTTGGGCTGGTAAAGCAGGTAGCATCTACTGCCTTCCCATGGACAGAGGAGGTAATTAGCGGTCTTCCCCCTACCAGGGAACACCTGTGACACCAGGAAGCTGTGTGGAGGGCGTCCCTAAACCTCACCCACACAGTCACCCGTGTTCCGGAATTCTGAGTGTCGGGATGTTCCGTCTTATGTCTGCAGCACCCGGGTTCTCCTAGGAGCCCTTCGAGTGTCTTCCACAAGTCCCTCCCTGTGCGGGCTGCTGGGGAAAGGCGGGGGTTGGGCTGGAAAAGCAGGTAGCATCTAGTGCCTCCCCATGGACAAGGGAGGTAATTAGCGGACTTCCACCTGCCAGGGAACACCTGTGACACAAGGCAGATTCGTGGAGGGCGGCCCGGATACTCCCCCACACAGTCATCCGTTTTCCGGAATTCTGAGTGTGGGGAGGTTCCGTCTTCTGTCTGCAGTACCCAGGATCTCCTAGGAGCCCTTCGAGAGTCTTCCCCAAGTCCCTCCCTTTGCGGGCTGCTGGGGAAATGCGGGGGTTGGGCTGGAAATGCAGGTAGCATCTAGTGCCTCCCCATGGACAAGGGAGGTAAGTAGCGGACTTCCCCCTGCCAGGGAACACCTGTGACAACAGGCAGCTGCGTGGAGGGCGGCCCCGATCCTTCCCCACACAGTCAGCCGAGTTCCGGAATTCTGAGTGTGGGGAGGTTCCGTCTTCTGTCTGCAGCACCCGGGATCTCCTAGGAGCCCTTCGAGTGTCTTCCCAGAGTCCCTCACTGTGCGGGCTGCCGGGGAAAAGAGGGGGTTTTGCTGGAAACGCAGGTAGCATCTAGTGCCTCCCCGTGGACAGGGGAGGTAATTAGCGAAATTCCACCTGCCAGGGAACACCTGTGACACAAGGCAGCTGCGTGGAGGGCGGCCCCGAACCTCCCCCACACAGTCATCCGTGTTCCGGAATTCTGAGTGTGGGGAGGTTCCGTCTTATGTCTGCAGCACCCGGGATCTCCTAGGAGCCCTTCGAGAGTCTTCCTCGAGTCCATCCCAGTGCGGGCAGCCGGGAAAAGGCGGGGGTTAGACTGGAAAATCAGGTAGCATCTAGTGCCTCCCCATGGACAGGGGAGGTAATTAGCGGTCTTCCCCCTACCAGGGAACACCTGTGACACCAGGAAGCTGTGTGGAGGGCGGCCCTAAACCTCACCCACACAGTCACCCGTGTTCCGGAATTCTGAGTGTGGGGAGGTTCCGTCTACTGTCTGCAGCACCCGGGATCTCCTAGGAGCCCGTCGAGTGTCTTCCCCGAATCCCTCCCACTGCGGGCTGCCCGGGAAAGGCGGGGGTTGGCCTGGAAACTCAGGTAGCATCTAGTGCCTCCCCATGGACAGGGGAGGTAATTAGCGGACTTCTCCCTGCCAGGGAACACCTGTGACACCAGGCAGCTGCGTGGAGGGCGGCCCCGATCCTCCCCCACACAGTCAGCCGTGTTCCGGAATTCTGAGTGTGGGGAGGTTCCGTCTTATGTCTGCAGCACCCGGGATCTCCTAGGAGCCCTTCGAGTGTCTTCCCAGAGTCCCTCACTTTGCGGGCTGCCGGGGAAAGGAGGGGGTTGTGCTGGAAAAGCAGGTAGCATCTAGTGCCTCCCCAAGGACAAGGGAGGTAATTAGCGGTCTTCAACCTGCCAGGGAACACCTGTGACACCAGGAAGCTGCGTGGAGTGCGGCCCTAAACCTCACCCACACAGTCACACGTGTTCGAAATTCTGAGTGTGGGGAGGTTCCGTCTTATGTCTGCAGCACCCGGGTTCTTCTAGGAGCCTTTCGAGTGTCTTCCCCGAGTCAATCACTGTGCGGGCTGCCGGGGAAAGGAGGGGGTTGTGCTGGAAAAACAGGTAGAATCTAGTGCCTCCCCATGTACAGGGGAGGTAATTAGCGGACTTCCCCCTACCAGGGAACACCTGTGAAACCAGGCAGCTGCGTGGAGGGCGGCCCCGAACCTTCCCCACACAGTCAGCCGTGTTCCGGATTCTGAGTGTGGGGAGGTTTCGTCTTATGTCTGCAGCACCCAGGATCTCCTAGGAGCCCTTCGAGAGTCTTCCCCGAGTCCCTCCCAGTGCGGGCAGCCAGTGAAAGGCGGGGGTTGGGCTGGAAAAGCAGGTAGCATCTAGTGCCTCCCCATGGACAGGGGAGGTAATTAGCGGACTTCCATCTGCCAGGAAACACCTGTGACACCAGGCAGCTTCGTGGAGGGCGGCCCCGAACCTTCCCCACACAGTCAGCCGTGTTCCGGAATTCTGAGTTTGGGGAGGTTCCGTCTTCTCTCTGCAGCACCCGGGTTCTCCTAGGAGCCCTTCGAGTTTCTTCCCCAAGTCCCTCCCTGTGCCGGCTGCTGGGGAAAGGAGGGGGTTGGGCTGGTAAAGCAGGTAGCATCTAGTGCCGCCCCATGGACAGGGGAAGTAATTAGCGGTCTTCCCCCTACCAGGAAACACCTGTGACACCAGGAAGCTGTGTGGAGGGCGTCCATAAACCTCACCACACAGTCACCCGTGTTCCGGAATTCTGAGTGTGGGGAGGTTCCGCATTATGTCTGCAGCACCCGGGTTCTCCTAGGAGCCCTTCGAGTGTCTTCCACAAGTCCCTCCCTTTGTGGGCTGCTGGGGAAAGGCGGGGGTTGGGCTGGAAAAGCAGGTAGCATCTAGTGCCTCCCCATGGACAAGGGAGGTAATTAGCGGACTTCCACCTGCCAGGGAAAACCTGTGACACAAGGCAGCTGCGTGGAGGGCGGCCCGGATACTCCCCCACACAGTCATCCGTGTTCCGGAATTCTGAGTGTGGGGAGGTTCCGTCTTCTGTCTGCAGCACCCGGGATCTCCTAGGAGCCCTTCGAGAGTCTTCCCCAAGTCCCTCCCTGTGCGGGCTGCTGGGGAAAGGCAGGGGTTGGGCTGGAAAAGCAGGTAGCATCTAGTGCCTCCCCATGGACAAGGGAGGTAATTAGCGGACTTCCCCCTGCCAGGGAACACCTGTGACACCAGGCAGCTGCGTGGAGTTCGGCCCCGAACCTTCCCCACACAGTCAGCCGTGTTCCGGAATTCTGAGTGTGGGGAGGTTCCGTCTTATGTCTGCAGCACCCGGGATCTCCTAGGATTCCTTCGAGAGTCTTCCCCGAGTCCCTCCCAGTGCGGGCAGCCAGGGAAAGGCGGGGGTTGGGCTGGAAACGCAGGTAGCATCTAGTGCCTCCCCATGGACAAGGGAGGTAATTAGCGGAATTCCACCTGCCAGGGAACACCTGTGACACCAGGCAGCTGCGTGGAGGGCGGCCCCGAACCTCCCCCACACAGTCAACCGTGTTCCGGAATTCTGAGTTTGGGGAGGTTCCGTCTTCTGTCTGCAGCACCCGGGATCTCCTAGGAGCCCTTCGAGTGTTTTCCCAGAGTCCCTCCCTGTGCGGGCTGCCGTGGAAAAGAGGGGGTTGTGCTGGAAACGCAGGTAGCATCTAGTGCCTCACCATGGACAGGGGAGGTAATTAGCGAACTTCCACCTGCCAGGGAACACCTGTGAAACAAGGCAGCTGCGTGGAGGGCGGCCCCGAACCTCCCCCACACAGTCATCCGAGTTCCGGAATTCTGAGTGTTGGGAGGTTCCGTCTACTATCTGCAGCACCCGGGATCTCCTAGGAGCCTTTCGAGAGTCTTCCCCGAGTCCATCCCAGTGCGGGCAGCCGGGAAAATGCGGGGGTTGGGCTGGAAACTCAGGTAGCATCTAGTGCCTCCCCATGGACAGGGGAGGTAATTAGCGGTCTTCCCCCTACCAGGGAACACCTGTGACACCAGGAAGCTGTGTGGAGGGCGGCCCTAAACCTCACGCACACAGTCACCCGTGTTCCGGAATTCTGAGTGTGGGGAGGTTCCGTCTTCTGTCTGCAGCACCCGGGATCTCCTAGGAGCACTTCGAGAGTCTTCCCAGAGTCCCTCCCTGTGCGGGCTGCCGGGGAAAGGAGGGGGTTGTGCTGGAAACGCAGGTAGCATCTAGTGACTCCCCATGGACATGGGAGGTAATTAGCGGACTTCCCCCTGCCAGGGAACACCTGTGACACCAGGCAGCTGCGTGGAGGGCGGCCCGAACCTCCCCCACACAGTCAGCCGTGTTCCGAAATTCTGAGTGTGGGGAGGTTCCGTCTACTGTCTGCAGCACCCGGGAACTCCTAGGAGCCCTTCGAGTGTCTTCCCAGAGTCCCTCACTTTGCGGGCTGCCTGGGAAAGGAGGGGGTTGTGCTGGAAACGCAGGTAGCATCTAGGGCCTCCCCATGGACATGGGAGGTAATTAGCGGACTTCCACCTGCCAGGGAACACCTGTGACACCAGGAAGCTGCGTGGAGTGCGGCACTAAACCTCACCCACACAGTCACACGTGTTCCGGAATTCTGAGTGTGGGGAGGTTCCGTCATCTGTCTGCAGCACCCGGGTTCTCATAGGAGCCTTTCGAGTGTCTTCCCCCAGTCCCTACCTGTGCGGGCGGCCGGGGAATGGCGGGGGTTGGACTGGAAAAGCAGGTAGCATCTAGTGCCTCCCCATCTAAAGGGGAGGTAATTAGCGGACTTCCCCCTGCCAGGGAACACCTGTGACACCAGGCAGCTGCGTGGAGGGCGGCCCCGAAACTACCCCACACAGTCACCGTGTTCCGGAATTCTGAGTGTGGGGAGGTTCCATCTTCTGTCTGCAGCACTCGGGATCTCCTAGGAGCCTTTCGAGTGTCTTCCCAGAGTCCCTCTCTGTGCCGGCTGCCGGGGAAAGGAGGGGGTTGTGCTGGAAACGCAGGTAGCATCTAGTGCCTCCCAATGGACAGGGGAGGTAATTAGCGAACTTCCACCTGCCAGGGAACACCTGTGACACCAGGCAGCTGCGTGGAGGGCGGCCCCGAACCTCCCCCACACAGTCAGCCGTGTTCCGGAATTCTGAGTGTGGGGAGGTTCCGTCTTATGTCTGCAGCACCCGGGATCTCCTAGGAGCCCTTCGAGAGTCTTCCCCGAGTCCCTCCCAATGCGGGCAGCCGGGGAACGGCGGGGGTTGTGCTGGAAAAGCAGGTAGCATCTAGTGCCTCCCCATGGACAAGGGAGGTAATTAGCGGACTTCCCCCTGCCAGGGAACAACTGTGACACCAGGCAGCTGCGTAGAGGGCGGCCCCGAACCTCCCCCACACAGTCAACCGTGTTCCGGAATTCTGAGTGTGGGGAGGTTCCGTCTTCTCTCTGCAGCACCCGGGATCTCCTAGGAGCCCTTCGAGTGTCTTCCCAATGTCCCTCCCTGTGCTGGCTGCCGGGGAAAGGAGGGGGTTGTGCTGGAAACGCAGGTAGCATCTAGTGCCTCCCCATGGACAGGGGAGGTAATTAGCGGACTTCCACCTGCCAGGGAACACCTGTGACACCAGGCAGCTGCGTGGAGGGCGGCACCGCCTCCCACACACAGTCAGCCGTGTTCCGGAATTCTGAGTGTGGGGAGGTTCCGTCTTCTGTCTGCAGCACCCGGGATCTCCTAGGAGCCCTTCGAGTGTCTTCCCCAAGTCCCTCCCTGTGCGGGCTGCTGGGGAAAGGAGGGGGTTGGGCTGGAAAAGCAGGTAGCATCTAGTGCCTCCCCATGGACAGGGGAGGTAATTTACGGTCTTCCCCCTACCAGGGAACACCTGTGACACCAGGAATCTGTGTGGAGGGCGGCCCTAAACCTCACCCACACAGTCACCCGTGTTCCGGAATTCTGAGTGTGGGGAGGTTCCGTCTTATGTCTGCAGCACCCGGGTTCCCCTAGGAGCCCTTCGAGTGTCTTCCCCAAGTCCCTCCCTGTGCGGGCTGCTGGGGAAAGGCGGGGGTTGGGCTGGAAAATCAGGTAGCATCTAGTGCCTCCCCATGGACAAGGGAGGTAATTAGCGGACTTCCCCCTGCCAGGGAACACCTGTGACACCAGGCAGCTGCGTGGAGGGCGGCCCCGATCGTTCC
This sequence comes from Camelus bactrianus, assembly GCF_048773025.1. Classification (NCBI taxonomy): domain Eukaryota; kingdom Metazoa; phylum Chordata; class Mammalia; order Artiodactyla; family Camelidae; genus Camelus; species Camelus bactrianus. Next base: position 6,191,464 of record NW_027413957.1, on the reverse strand, counting down.
CCACACAGTCAGCCGTGTTCCGGAATTCTGAGTGTGGGGAGGTTCCGTCTTATGTCTGCAGCACCCGGGATCTCCTAGGAGCCCTTCGAGAGCCTTCCCCGAGTCTCTCCCAGTGCGGGCAGCCGGGGAAAGGCGGGGGTTGGGCTGGAAACGCAGGTAGCATCTAGTGCCTCCCCATGGACAGGGGAGGTAATTAGCGGACTTCCCCCTACCAGGGAACACCTGTGACACCAGGCAGCTGCGTGGAGTGCGGCCCCGAACCTCCCCCACTCAGTCAACCGTGTTCCGGAATTCTGAGTATGGGGAGGTTCCGTCTTCTGTCTGCAGCACCCGGGATCTCCTAGGAGCCCTTCGAGTGTCTTCCCCCAGTCCCTCACTGTGCGGGTTGCCGGGGAAAGGAGGGGGTTGTGCTGGAAACGCAGGTAGCATCTAGTGCCTCCCCATGAACAGGGGAGATAATTAGCGGACTTCCACCTGCCAGGGAACATCTGTGACACCAGGCAGCTGCGTGGAGGGCGGCCCCGAACCTCCCCCACACTGTCAACCGTGTTCCAGAATTCTGAGTGTGGGGAGGTTCCGTCTTCTGTCTGCAGCACCCGGGTTCTCCTAGGAGCCTTTCGAGTGTCTTCCCCCAGTCCCTCCCTGTGCGGGCTGCCGGGTAAAGGAGGTGGTTGGCTGGAAAAGCAGGTAGGATCTTGTGCCTCCCCATGGACAAGGGAGGTAATTAGCGGACTTCCCCCTGCCAGGGAACACCTGTGACACCAGGCAGCTGCGTGGAAGGCGTCCCCGAACCTTCCCCACACAGTCAGCCGTGTTCCGGAATTCTGAGTGTGGGGAGGCTCCGTCTTCTGTCTGCAGCACCCGGGATCTCCTAGGAGCCCTTCGAGAGTCTTCCCCGAGTCCCTCCCAGTGCGGGCAGCCAGGGAAAGGCGGGGGTTGGGCTGGAAACGCAGGTAGCATCTAGTGCCTCCCCATGGACAGGGGAGGTAATTAGCGGACTTCCCCCTGCCAGGGAACACCTGTGACACCAGGCAGCTGCGTGTAGGGCGGCCCCGCCTCCCCCACACAGTCAGCCGTGTTCCGGAATTCTGAGTGTGGGGAGGTTCCGTCTTATGTCTGCAGCACCCGGGATCTCCTAGGAGCCCTTCGAGTGTCTTCCCCAAGTCCCTCCCTGTGCGGGCTGCTGGGGAAAAGAGGGGGTTGGGCTGGAAAACAGGTAGCATCTAGTGCCTCCCCATGGACAGGGGATGTAATTAGCGGTCTTCCCCCTACCAGGGAACACCTGTGACACCAGGCAGCTGCGTGGAGTTCGGCCCCGAACCTCCCCCACACAGTCACCTTGTTCCGGAATTCTTAGTGTGGGGAGGTTCCGTCTTATGTCTACAGCACCCGGGATCTCCTAGGAGCCCTTCGAGAGTCTTCCCCAAGTCCCTCCCAGTGCGGGCAGCCTGGGAAATGCGGGGGTTGGGCTGGAAACGCAGGTAGCATCTAGTGCCTCCCCATGGACAGGGGAGTTAATTAGCGGAATTCTCCTGCCAGGGAACACCTGTGACACCTGGCAGCTGCGTGGAGGGCGGCCCCGAACCTTCCCCACACAGTCATCCGTGTTCCGGAATTCTGAGTGTGGGGAGGTTCCGTCTTATGACTGCAGCACCCGGGATCTCCTAGGAGCCCTTCGAGAGTCTTCCCCGAGTCCCTCCCAGTGCGGGCAGCCAGGGAAAGGCGGGGGTTGGGCTGGAAACGCAGGTAGCATCTAGTGCCTCCCCATGGACAGGGGAGGTAATTAGCGGACTTCCCCCTGCCAGGGAACACCTGTGACACAACGCAGCTGCGTGGAGGGCGGCCCCGAACCTTCCCCACACAGTCAGCCGTGTTCCGGAATTCTGAGTGTGGGGAGGTTCCGTCTTCTGTCTGCAGCACCCGGGATCTCCTAGGAGCCCTTCGAGTGTCTTCCCAGGGTCCCTCCCTGTCCTGGGTGCCGGGGAAAGGAGGGGGTTGTGCTGGAAACGCAGGTAGCATCTAGTGCCTCCCCATGGACATGGGAGGTAATTAGCGGACTTCCACCTGCTAGGGAACACCTGTGACACCAGGCAGCTGCGTGGAGGGCGGCCCCGAACCTCCCCCAAACAGTCAGCCGTGTTCCGGAATTCTGAGTGTGGGGAGGTTCCGTCTTATGTCTGTAGCACCCGGGTTCTCCTAGGAGCCCTTCGAGTGTCTTCCTCAAGTCCCTCACTGTGCGGGCTCCTGGGGAAAGGAGGGGGTAGGGCTGGAAAAGCAGGTAGCATCTAGTGCCTCCCCATGGACAGGGGAGGTAATTAGCGGTCTTCCCCCTACCAGGGAACACCTGTGACACCAGGAAGCTGTGTGGAGGGAGGCCCTAAACCTCACCCACACAGTCACCCGTGTTCCGGAATTCTGAGTGTGGGGAGGTTCCGTCATATGTCTGCAGCACCCGGGTTCTCCTAGGAGCCCTTCGAGTGTCTTCCCCAAGTCCCTCCCTGTGCGGGCTGCTGGGGAAAGGCGGGGGTTGGGCTGGAAAAGCAGGTAGCATCTAGTGCCTCCCCATGGACAAGGGAGGTAATTAGCGGACTTCCCCCTGCCAGGGAACACCTGTGACACCAGGCAGCTGCGTCGAGGGCGGCCCCGAACCTTCCCCACACAGTCAGCCGTGTTCCGGAATTCTGAGTGTGGGGAGGTTCCGTCTTATGTCTGCAGAACCCGGGATCTCCTAGGAGCCCTTCGAGAGTCTTCCCCGAGTCCCTCCCAGTGCGGGCAGCCAGGGAAAGGCGGGGGTTGGGCTGGAAACGCAGGTAGCATCTAGTGCCTCCCCATGGAAAGGGAAGGTAATTAGCGGACTTCCCCCTACCAGGGAACACCTGTGACACCAGGCAGCTGCGTGGAGTGCGGCCCCGAATCTCCCCCACACAGTCAAACGTGTTCCGGATTTCTGAGTGTGGGGAGGTTCCGTCTTCTGTCTGCAGCACACGGGATCTCCTAGGAGCCCTTCGAGTGTCTTCCCAGAGTCCCTCCCTGTGCGGGCTGCCGGGGAAATGAGGGGGTTGTGCTGGAAAAGCAGGTAGCATCTAGTGCCTCCCCATGGACAGGGGAGGTAATTAGCGGTCTTCCACCTGCCAGGGAACACCTGTGACACCAGGCAGCTGCGTGGAGGGCGGCCCCGAACCTCCCCCACACAGTCAACCGTGTTCCGGAATTCTGAGTGTGGGGAGGTTCCGTCTTCTGTCTGCAGCACCCAGGATCTCCTAGGAGCCCTTCGATTGTCTTCCCAGAGTCCCTCCCTGTGCGGTTGCCGGGGAAAGGAGGGGGTTGTGCTGGAAACGCAGGTAGCATCTAGTGCCTCCCCATGGACAGGGGAGGTAATTTAGCGGACTTCCACCTGCCGGGGAACACCTGTGACACAAGGCAGCTGCGTGGAGGGCGGCCCCGAACCTCCCCCACACAGTCATCCGTGTTCCGGAATTCTGAGTGTGGGGAGGATCCGACTTCTGTCTGCAGCACCCGGGATCTCCTAGGAGCCCTTCGAGAGTCTTCCCCGAGTCACTCCCGGTGCGGGTACCCGGGGAAAGGAGGGGGTTGTGCTGGAAACGCAGGTAGCATCTAGTGCCTCCCCATGGACATGGGAGGTAATTAGCCGACTTCCCCCTGCCAGGGATCACCTGTGACACCAGGCAGCTGCGTGAAGGGCGGCCCCGAACTTTCCCCACACAGTCAGCCGTTTTCCGGAATTCTGAGTGTGGGGAGGTTCCGTCTTCTGTCTGCAGCACCCAGGATCTCCTAGGAGCCCTTCGATTGTCTTCCCAGAGTCCCTCCCTGTGCGGTTGCCGGGGAAAGGAGGGGGTTGTGCTGGAAACGCAGGTAGCATCTAGTGCCTCCCCATGGACATGGGAGGTAATTAGCGGACTTCCACCTGCTAGGGAACACCTGTGACACCAGGCAGCTGCGTGGAGGGCGGCCCCGAACCTCCCCCAAACAGTCAGCCGTGTTCCGGAATTCTGAGTGTGGGGAGGTTCCGTCTTATGTCTGTAGCACCCGGGTTCTCCTAGGAGCCCTTCGAGTGTCTTCCTCAAGTCCCTCACTGTGCGGGCTCCTGGGGAAAGGAGGGGGTAGGGCTGGAAAAGCAGGTAGCATCTAGTGCCTCCCCATGGACAGGGGAGGTAATTAGCGGTCTTCCCCCTACCAGGGAACACCTGTGACACCAGGAAGCTGTGTGGAGGGAGGCCCTAAACCTCACCCACACAGTCACCCGTGTTCCGGAATTCTGAGTGTGGGGAGGTTCCGTCATATGTCTGCAGCACCCGGGTTCTCCTAGGAGCCCTTCGAGTGTCTTCCCCAAGTCCCTCCCTGTGCGGGCTGCTGGGGAAAGGCGGGGGTTGGGCTGGAAAAGCAGGTAGCATCTAGTGCCTCCCCATGGACAAGGGAGGTAATTAGCGGACTTCCCCCTGCCAGGGAACACCTGTGACACCAGGCAGCTGCGTCGAGGGCGGCCCCGAACCTTCCCCACACAGTCAGCCGTGTTCCGGAATTCTGAGTGTGGGGAGGTTCCGTCTTATGTCTGCAGAACCCGGGATCTCCTAGGAGCCCTTCGAGAGTCTTCCCCGAGTCCCTCCCAGTGCGGGCAGCCAGGGAAAGGCGGGGGTTGGGCTGGAAACGCAGGTAGCATCTAGTGCCTCCCCATGGAAAGGGAAGGTAATTAGCGGACTTCCCCCTACCAGGGAACACCTGTGACACCAGGCAGCTGCGTGGAGTGCGGCCCCGAATCTCCCCCACACAGTCAAACGTGTTCCGGAATTCTGAGTGTGGGGAGGTTCCGTCTTCTGTCTGCAGCACACGGGATCTCCTAGGAGCCCTTCGAGTGTCTTCCCAGAGTCCCTCCCTGTGCGGGCTGCCGGGGAAATGAGGGGGTTGTGCTGGAAAAGCAGGTAGCATCTAGTGCCTCCCCATGGACAGGGGAGGTAATTAGCGGTCTTCCACCTGCCAGGGAACACCTGTGACACCAGGCAGCTGCGTGAAGGGCGGCCCCGAACTTTCCCCACACAGTCAGCCGTTTTCCGGAATTCTGAGTGTGGGGAGGTTCCGTCTTCTGTCTGCAGCACCCAGGATCTCCTAGGAGCCCTTCGATTGTCTTCCCAGAGTCCCTCCCTGTGCGGTTGCCGGGGAAAGGAGGGGGTTGTGCTGGAAACGCAGGTAGCATCTAGTGCCTCCCCATGGACAGGGGAGGTAATTTAGCGGACTTCCACCTGCCGGGGAACACCTGTGACACAAGGCAGCTGCGTGGAGGGCGGCCCCGAACCTCCCCCACACAGTCACCCGTGTTCCGGAATTCTGAGTGTGGGGAGGTTCCGTCTTATGTCTGCAGATCCCGGGTTCTCCTAGGAGCCCTTCGAGTGTCTTCCCAGAGTCCCTCCCTGTGCGGGCTGCCGGGGAAAGGAGGGGGTTGTGCTGGAAACGCAGGTAGCATCTAGTGCCTCCCCATGGACATGGGAGGTAATTAGCCGACTTCCCCCTGCCAGGGATCACCTGTGACACCAGGCAGCTGCGTGAAGGGCGGCCCCGAACCTTCCCCACACAGTCAGCCGTTTTCCGGAATTCTGAGTGTGGGGAGGTTCCGTCTAATGTCTGCAGCACCCGGGATCTCCTAGGAGCCCTTCGAGTGTCTTCCCCGAGTCCCTCCCAGTGCGGGCAGCCAGGGAATGGCGGAGGTTGGGCTGGAAAAGCAGGTAGCATCTTGTGCCTCCCCATGGACAAGGGAGGTAATTAGCGGACTTCTCCCTGCCAGGGAACACCTGTGACACCAGGCAGCTGCGTGGAGGGCGGCCCCGAACCTCCCCCACACAGTCATCCGTGTTCCGGAATTCTGAGTGTGGGGAGGTTCCATCTTCAGTCTGCAGCATCCGGGATCTCCTAGGAGCCCTTCGAGTGTCTTCCCAGAGTCCCTCACTGTGCGGGCTGCCGGGGAAAGGAGGGGGTTTTGCTGGAAACGCAGGTAGCATCTAGTGCCTCCCCATGTACAGGGGAGGTAATTAGCGGACTTCCACCTGCCAGGGAACACCTGTGACAGAAGGCAGCTGCGTGGAGGGCGGCCCCGAACCTCCCCCACACAGTCATCCGTGTTCCGGAATTCTGAGTGTGGGGAGGTTCCATCTTCACTCTGCAGCATCCGGGATCTCCTAGGAGCCCTTCGAGTGTCTTCCCAGAGTCCCTCACTGTGCGGGCTCCCGGGGAAAGGAGGGGGTTTTGCTGGAAACGCAGGTAGCATCTAGTGCCTCCCCATGTACAGGGGAGGTAATTAGCGGACTTCCACCTGCCAGGGAACACCTGTGACAGAAGGCAGCTGCGTGGAGGGCGGCCCCGATCCTCCCCCACACAGTCATCCGTGTTCCGGAATTCTGAGTGTGGGGAGGTTCCATCTTCAGTCTGCAGCATCCAGGATCTCCTAGGAGCCCTTCGAGTGTCTTCCCAGAGTCCCTCACTGTGCGGGCTGCCGGGGAAAGGAGGGGGTTTTGCTGGAAACGCAGGTAGCATCTAGTGCCTCCCCATGTACAGGGGAGGTAATTAGCGGACTTCCACCTGCCAGGGAACACCTGTGACAGAAGGCAGCTGCGTGGAGGGCGGCCCCGAACCTCCCCAACACAGTCATCCGTGTTCAGGATTTCTGAGTGTGGGGAGGATCCGTATTCTGTCTGCAGCACCCGGGATCTCCTAGGAGCCCTTCGAGAGACTTCCCCGAGTCCCTCCCAGTGCGGGCAGCCGGGGAAAGGCGGGGGTTGGGCTGGAAATTCAGGTAGCATCTAGTGCCTCCCCATGGACAGGGGAGGTAATTAGCGGTCTTCCCCCTGACAGGGAACACCTGTGACTCCAGGCAGCTGCGTGGAGGGCGGCCCCGAACCTCCACCACACAGTCAACCGTGTTCCGGAATTCTGAGTGTGGGGAGGTTCCGTCTTCTGTCTGCAGCACCCGGGATCTCCTAGGAGCCCTTCGAGTGTCTTCCCAGAGTCCCTCCCTGTGCGGGCTGCCGGGGAAAGGAGGGGGTTGTGCTGGAAACGCAGGTAGCATCTAGTGCCTCCCCATGGACAGGGGAGTTATTTAGCGGACTTCCACCTGCCAGGGAACACCTGTGACACCAGGCAGCTGCGTGGAGGGCGGCCCCGAACCTCCCCCACACAGTCATCCGTGTTCCGGAATTCTGAGTGTGGGGAGGTTCCGTCTTATGTCTGCAGCATCCGGGTTCACATAGGAGCATTTCGAGAGTCTTCCCCGAGTCCCTCCCAGTGCGGGCAGCCGGGGAACGGCGGGGGTTGGGCTGGAAACTCAGGTAGAATCTAGTGCCTCCCCATGGACAAGGGAGGTATTTAGCGGACTTCCCCCTGCCAGGGAACAACTGTGACACCAGGAAGCTGCGTGGAGTGCGGCCCTAAACCTCACCCACACAGTCACACGTGTTCCGGAATTCTGAGTGTGGGGAGGTTCCGTCTTCTGTCTGCAGCATCCGGGTTCTCCTAGGAGCCTTTCGAGGGTCTTCCCCCAGTCCCTCCCTGTGCGGGCTGCCGGGGAAAGGCGGGGGTTGGGCTGGAAAAGCAGGTAGAATCTTGTGCCTCCCCATGGACAAGGGAGGTAATTAGCGGACTTCCCCCTGCCAGGGAACACCTGTGACACCAGGCAGCTGCGTGGAGGGCGGCCCCGAACCTCCCCCACACAGTCAACCTTGTTCCGGATTTCTGAGTTTGGGGAGGTTCCGTCTTCTGTCTGCAGCATCCGGGATATCCTAGGAGCCCTTCGAGTGTCTTCCCAGAGTCCCTTCCTGTGCGGGCTGCCGGGGAAAGGAGGGGGTTGTGTTGGAAACGCAGGTAGCATCTAGTGCCTCCCCATGGACAGGGGAGGTAATTAGCGGACTTCCACCTGCCAGGGAACACCTGTGACATAAGGCAGCTGCGTGGAGGGCGGCCCCGAACCTCCCCCACACAGTCATCCGTGTTCCGGAATTCTGAGTGTGGGGAGGATCCGTCTTCTGTCTGCAGCACCCGAGATCTCCTAGGAGCCCTTAGAGTGTCTTCCAAGAGTCCCTCCCTTTGCGGGCTGCCGGGGAAAGGTGGGGGTTGTGCTGGAAACGCAGGTAGCATCTAGTGCCTCCCCATGGACAGGGGAGGTAATTAGCGGATTTCCACCTGCCAGGGAACACCTGTGACACAAGGCAGCTGCGTGGATTGCGGCCCCGAACCTCCCCCACACAGTCTTCCGTGTTCCGGGATTCTGAGTGTGGGGAGGTTCCGTCTTCTGTCTGCAGCACCCGGGATCTCCTAGGAGCCCTTCGAGAGTCTTCCCCGAGTCCCTCCCAGTGCGGGCAGCCGGGGAAATGCGGGGGTTGGGCTGGAAACGCAGGTAGCATCTAGGGCCTCCCCATGGACATGGGAGGTAATTAGCGGACTTCCCCCTGCCAGGGAACACCTGTGACACCAGGCAGCTGCGTGGAGGTCGGCCCCGAACCTCTCCCACACAGTCAGACGAGTTCCGGGATTCTGAGTGTGGGGAGGTTCCGTCTTTTGTCTGCAGCACCCGGGATCTCCTAGGAGCCCTTCGAGAGTCTTCCCCGAGTCCCTCCCAGTGCGGGCTGCCGGGGAAAGGCGGGGGTTGGGCTGGAAAAGCAGGTAGCATCTAGTGCCTCCCCATGGACAAGGGAGGTAATTAGCGGACTTCCCCCTGCCAGGGAACAACTGTGACACCAGGAAGCTGTGTGGAGTGCGGCCCTAAACCTCACCCACACATTCACACGTGTTCCGGAATTCTGAGTGTGGGGAGGTTCCGTCTTCTGTCTGCAGCACCCGGGTTCTCCTAGGAGCATTTCGAGTGTCTTACCCCAGTCCATCCCTGTGCGGGCTGCCGGGGAAAGGCGGGGGTTGGGCTGGAAAAGCAGGTAGCATCTTGTGCCTCCCCATGGACAAGGGAGGTAATTAGCGGACTTCCCCCTGCCAGGGAACACCTGTGACACCAGGCAGCTGCGTGGAGGGCGGCCCCGAACCTCCCCCACACAGTCAGCCGTGTTCCGGAATTCTGAGTGTGGGGAGGTTCCGTCTCATGTCTGCAGCACCCGGGATCTCCTAGGAGCCCTTCGAGTGTCTTCCCCGAATCCCTCCAACTGCGGGATGCCGGGGAAAGGCGGGGGTTGGGCTGGAAACTCAGGTAGCATCTAGTGCCTCCCCATGGACAGGGGAGGTAATTAGCGGTCTTCCCCATACCAGGGAACACCTGTGACACCAGGAATCTGTGTGGAGGGCGGCCCTAAACCTCACCCACACAGTCACCCGTGTTCCGGAATTCTGAGTGTGGGGAGGTTCCGTCTTTTGTCTGCAGCAACCGGGATCTCCTAGGAGCCTTTCGAGAGTCTTCCCAGAGTCATTCCCAGTGCGGGCAGCCAGGGAAAGGCGGGGGATGGGCTGGAAACGCAGGTAGCATCTAGTGCATCCCCATGGACAGGGGAGGTAATTAGCGGACTTCCCCCTGCCAGGGAACACCTGTGACACCAGGCAGCTGCGTGGAGGGCGGCCCCGAACCTCCCCCACACAGTCATCCGTGTTCCGGAATTCTGAGTGTGGGGAGGTTCTGTCTTCTGTCTGCAGCATCCGGGATCTCCTAGGAGCCCTTTGAGAGTCTTCCCAGAGTCCCTCCCTGTGCGGGCTGCCGGGGAAAGGAGGGGGTTGTGCTGGAAATGCAGGTAGCATCTAGTGCCTCCCCATGGACAGGGGAGGTAATTAGCGGACTTCCACCTGCCAGGGATCATCTGTGACACAAGGCAGCTGCGTGGAGGTCGGCCCCGAACCTCCCCCACACAGTCATCCGTGTTCCGGAATTCTGAGTGTGGGGAGGTTCCGTCTTATGTCTGCAGCACCCGGGTTCACCTAGGAGCCCTTCGAGTGTCTTCCCCCAGTCCCTCCCTGTGCGGGCTGCCGGGGAATGGCGGAGGTGGGGCTGGAAAAGCAGGTAGCATCTTGTGCCTCCCCATGGACAAGGGAGGTAATTAGCGGACTTCCCCCTGCCAGGGAACACCTGTGACACCAGGCAGCTGCGTGGAGGGCGGCCCCGAACCTCTCCCACACAGTCAGACGTGTTCCGGGATTCTGAGTGTGGGGAGGTTCCTTCTTCTGTCTGCACCACCCGGGATCTCCTAGGAGCCCTTCAAGAGTCTTCCCCGAGTCCCTCCCAGTGCGGGCAGCCGGGGAAAGGCGGGGGTTAGGCTGGAAACGCAGGTAGCATCTAGTGCCTCCCCATGGACAGGTGAGGTAATTAGCGGACTTCCCCCTGCCAGGGAACACCTGTGACACCAGGCAGCTGCGTGGAGGGCGGCCCCGAACCTCTCCCACACAGTCATCCGTGTTCCGGAATTCTGAGTGTGGGGAGGTTCCGTCTTATGTCTGCAGCACCCGGGATCCCCTAGGATCCTTTGGAGAGTCTTCCCCGAGTCCCTCCCAGTGCGGGCAGCCAGGGAAATGCGGGGGTTGGGCTGGAAACGCAGGTAGCATCTAGTGCATCCCCATGGACAGGGGAGGTAATTAGCGGACTTCACCCTGCCAGGGAACACCTGTGACACCAGGCAGCTTCGTGGAGGGCGGCCACGAACCTCCCCCACACAGTCAGCCGTGTTCCGGAATTCTGAGTGTGGGGAGGTTCCGTCTTATGTCTGCAGCACCCGGGTTCACCTAGGAGCCGATCGAGTGTCTTCCCCCAGTCCCTCACTGTGCGGGCTGCCGGGGAATGGCGGAGGTTGGGCTGGAAAAGCAGGTAGCATCTTGTGCCTCCCCATGGAAAAGGGAGGTAATTAGCGGACTTCCCCCTGCCAGGGAACACCTGTGAATACAGGCAGCTACGTGGAGGGCGGCCCAGAACCTCTCCCACACAGTCAGACGTGTTCCGGGATTCTGAGTGTGGGGAGGTTCCGTCTTATGTCTGCAGCACCCGGGATCTCCTAGGAGCCCTTCAAGAGTCTTCCCCGAGTCCCTCCCAGTGCGGGCTGCCGGGGAAAGGCGGGGGTTGGGCTGGAAAAGCAGGTAGCATCTTGTGCCTCCCCATGGACAAGGGAGGTAATTAGCGGTCTTCCCCCTGCCAGGGAACACCTGTGACACCAGGCAGCTGCGTGGAGGGCGGCCCCGAACCTCCCCCACACAGTCAGCCATGTTCCGGAATTCTGAGTGTGGGGAGGTTACGTCTTCTGTCTGCAGCACCCGGGATCTCCTAGGAGCCCTTCGAGTGTCTTCCCCGAATCCTTACCACTGCGGGCTGCCGGGGAAAGGCGGGGGTTGGGCTGGAAATTCAGGTAGCATCTAGTGCCTCCCCATGGACAGGGGAGGGAATTAGCGGAATTCCACCTGCAAGGGAACACCTGTGACACAAGGCAGCTGCGTGGAGGGCGGCCCCGAACCTCCCCCACACAGTCATCCGTGTTCCGGAATTCTGAGTGTTGGGAGGTTCCGTCTTATGTCTGCAGCACCCGGGTTCACCTAGGAGCCCTTCGAGTGTCTTCCCCCAGTCCCTCCCTGTGCGGGCTGCCGGGGAATGGCGGAGGTTGGGCTGGAAAAGCAGGTAGCATCTTGTGCCTCCCCATGGACAAGGGAGGTAATTAGCGGACTTCCCCATGCCAGGGAACACCTGTGACACCAGGCAGCTGCGTGGAGGGCAGCCCCGAACCTCCCCCACACAGTCAGCCGTGTTCCGGAATTCTGAGTGTGGGGAGGTTCCGTCTTCTTTCTGCAGCACCCGGGATCTCCTAGGAGCCCTTCGAGTGTCTTCCCCGAATCCCTCCCACTGCGGGCTGCCGGGGAAAGGCGGAGGTGGGGCTGGAAAATCAGGTAGCATCTAGTGCCTCCCCATGGACAGGGGAGGTAATTAGCGGAATTCCGCCTGCCAGGGAACAACTGTGACACCAGGCAGCTGCGTGGAGGGCGGCCCCGAACCTCCCCCACACATTCACACGTGTTCCGGAATTCTGAGTGTGGGGAGGTTCCGTCTTTTGTCTGCAGGAACCAGGTTCACCTAGGAGCCCTTCGAGTGTCTTCCCCCAGTTCCTCCCTGTGCGGGCTGCCGGGGAATGGCGGAGGTTGGGCTGGAAAAGCAGGTAGCATCTTGTGCCTCCCCATGGACAAGGGAGGTAATTAGCGGACTTCCCCCTGCCAGGGAACACCTGTGACACCAGGCAGCTGCGTGGAGGGCGGCCCCGAACCTCTCCCACACAGTCAGACGTGTTCCGGGTTTCTGAGTGTGGGGAGGTTCCTTCTTCTGTCTGCACCACCCGGGATCTCCTAGGAGCCCTTCAAGAGTCTTCCCCGAGTCCCTCCCAGTGCGGGCAGCCGGGGAAAGGCGGGGGTTAGGCTGGAAACGCAGTTAGCATCTAGTGCCTCCCCATGGACAGGGGAGGTAATTAGCGGACTTCCCCCTGCCAGGGAACACCTGTGACACCAGGCAGCTGCGTGGAGGGCGGCCCCGAACCTCTCCCACACAGTCAGACGTGTTCCGGGATTCTGAGTGTGGGGAGGTTCCGTCTTTTGTCTGCAGCACCCGGGGTCTCCTAGGAGCCCTTTGAGAGTCTTCCCCGAGTCCCTCCCAGTGCGGGCTGCCGGGGAAAGGCGGGGGTTGGGCTGGAAAAGCAGGTAGCATCTAGTGCCTCCCCATGGACAGGGGAGGTAATTAGCGGTCTTCCCCCTACCAGGGAACACCTGTGACACCAGGAAGCTGTGTGGAGGGCGGCCCTATACCTCATCCACACAGTCACCCATGTTCCGGAATTCTGAGTGTGGGGAGGTTCCGTCTTTTGTCTGCAGCAACCGGGATCTCCTAGGAGCCCTTCGAGTGTTTTCCCCGAATCCCTCCCACTGCGGGCTGCCGGGGAAATGCGGGGGTTGGGATGGAAACTCAGGTAGCATCTAGTGCCTCCCCATGGACAAGGGAGGTAATTAGCGGACTTCCCCCTGCCAGGGAACACCTGTGACACTAGACAGCTGCGTGGAGGGCGGCCCCGAACCTCCCCCACACAGTCAGCCGTGTTCCGGAATTCTGAGTGTGGGGAAGTTCCGTCTTCTGTCTGCAGCACCCGGGATCTCCTAGGAGCACTTCGAGTGTCTTCCCCGAATCCCTCCCACTGCGGGCTGCCGGGGAAAGGCGGGGGTTGGGCTGGAAACTCAGGTAGCATCTAGTGCCTCCCCATGGAAAGGGGAGGTAATTAGCGGACTTCTCCCTGCCAGGGAACACCTTTGACACCAGGCAGCTGCGTGGAGGGCGGCCCCGAAACTCTCCCACACAGTCAGACGTGTTCCGGGATTCTGAGTGTGGGGAGGTTCCGTCTTTTGTCTGCAGCACCCGGGATCTCCTAGGAGCCCTTCGAGTGTCTTCCCCCAGTCCCTCACTGTGCGGGCTGCCGGGGAATGGCGGAGGTTTGGCTGGAAACGCAGGTAGCATCTAGTTCCTCCCCATGGACAGGGGAGGTAATTAGCGGACTTCCACCTGCCAGGGAACACCTGTGACACCAGGCAGCTGCGTGGAGGGCGGCCCCGAACCTCTCCCACACAGTCAGCCGTGTTCCGGAATTCTGAGTGTGGGGAGGTTCCGTCTTATGTCTGCAGCACCCGGGATCTCCTAGGAGCCCTTCGAGAGACTTCCCCGAGTCCCTCCAAGTGCTGGCAGCCAGGGAAAGGCGGGGGTTGGGCTGGAAACGCAGGTAGCATCTAGTGCCTCCCCATGGACAGGGGAGGTAATTAGCGGACTTCCACCTGCCCTGGAACACCTGTGACACAAGGCAGCTGCGCGGAGGACGGCCCAGAACCTACCCCACACAGTCATCCGTGTTCCGGAATTCTGAGTGTGGGGAGGATCCGTCTTCTGTCTGCAGCACCCGGGATCTCCTAGGAGCCCTTAGAGTGTCTTCCAAGAGTCCCTCCCTTTGCGGGCTGCCGTGGAAAGGTGGGGGTTGTGCTGGAAACGCAGGTAGCATCTAGTGCCTCCCCATGGACAGGGGAGGTAATTAGCGGATTTCCACCTGCCAGGGAACACCTGTGACACAAGGCAGCTGCGTGGATTGCGGCCCCGAACCTCCCCCACACAGTCTTCCGTGTTCCGGGATTCTGAGAGTGGGGAGGTTCCGTCTTCTGTCTGCAGCACCCGGGATCTCCTAGGAGCCCTTCGAGAGTCTTCCCCGAGTCCCTCCCAGTGCGGGCAGCCGGGGAAAGGCGGGGGTTGGGCTGGAAACGCAGGTAGCATCTAGGGCCTCCCCATGGACATGGGAGGTAATTAGCGGACTTCCCTCTGCCAGGGAACACCTGTGACACCAGGCAGCTGCGTGGAGGTCGGCCCCGAACCTCTCCCACACAGTCAGACGAGTTCCGGGATTCTGAGAGTGGGGAGGATCCGTCTTTTGTCTGCAGCAACCGGGATCTCCTAGGAGCCCTTCGAGAGTCTTCCCCGAGTCCCTCCCAGTGCGGGCTGCCGGGGAAAGGCGGGGGTTGGGCTGGAAAAGCAGGTAGCATCTAGTGCCTCCCCATGAACAAGGGAGGTAATTAGCGGAATTCCCCCTGCCAGGGAACAACTGTGACACCAGGAAGCTGTGTGGAGTGCGGCCCTAAACCTCACCCACACATTCACACGTGTTCCGGAATTCTGAGTGTGGGGAGGTTCCGTCTTCTGTCTGCAGCACCCGGGTTCTCCTAGGAGCATTTCGAGTGTCTTCCCCCAGTCCCTCCCTGTGCGGGCTACCGGGGAAAGGCGGGGGTTGGGCTGGAAAAGCAGGTAGCATCTTGTGCCTCCCCATGGACAAGGGAGGTAATTAGCGGACTTTCCCCTGCCAGGGAACACCTGTGACACCAGGCAGCTGCGTGGAGGGCGGCCCCGAACCTCCCCCACACAGTCAGCCGTGTTCCGGAATTCTGAGTGTGGGGAGGTTCCGTCTCATGTCTGCAGCACCCGGGATCTCCTAGGAGCCCTTCGAGTGTCTTCCCCGAATCCCTCCAACTGCGGGATGCTGGGGAAAGGCGGGGGTTGGGCTGGAAAATCAGGTAGCATCTAGTGCCTCCCCATGGACAGGGGAGGTAATTAGCGGTCTTCCCCCTACCAGGGAACACCTGTGACACCAGGAATCTGTGTGGAGGGCGGCCCTAAACCTCACCCACACAGTCACCCGTGTTCCGGAATTCTGAGTGTGGGGAGGTTCCGTCTTTTGTCTGCAGCAACCGGGATCTCCTAGGAGCCTTTCGAGAGTCTTCCCAGAGTCATTCCCAGTGCGGGCAGCCAGGGAAAGGCGGGGGATGGGCTGGAAACGCAGGTAGCATCTAGTGCATCCCCATGGACAGGGGAGGTAATTAGCGGACTTCCCCCTGCCAGGGAACACCTGTGACACCAGGCAGCTGCGTGGAGGGCGGCCCCGAACCTCCCCCACACAGTCATCCTTGTTCCGGAATTCTGAGTGTGGGGAGGTTCTGTCTTCTGTCTGCAGCATCCGGGATCTCCTAGGAGCCCTTTGAGAGTCTTCCCAGAGTCCCTCCCTGTGCGGGCTGCCGGGGAAAGGAGGGGGTTGTGCTGGAAATGCAGGTAGCATCTAGTGCCTCCCCATGGACAGGGGAGGTAATTAGCGGACTTCCACCTGCCAGGGATCATCTGTGACACAAGGCAGCTGCGTGGAGGTCGGCCCCGAACCTCCCCCACACAGTCATCCGTGTTCCGGAATTCTGAGTGTGGGGAGGTTCCGTCTTATGTCTGCAGCACCCGGGATCACCTAGGAGCCCTTCGAGTGTCTTCCCCCAGTCCCTCCCTGTGCGGGCTGCCGGGGAATGGCGGAGGTGGGGCTGGAAAAGCAGGTAGCATCTTGTGCCTCCCCATGGACAAGGGAGGTAATTAGCGGACTTCCCCCTGCCAGGGAACACCTGTGACACCAGGCAGCTGCGTGGAGGGCGGCCCCGAACCTCTCCCACACAGTCAGACGTGTTCCGGGATTCTGAGTGTGGGGAGGTTCCTTCTTCTGTCTGCACCACCCGGGATCTCCTAGGAGCCCTTCAAGAGTCTTCCCCGAGTCCCTCCCAGTGCGGGCAGCCGGGGAAAGGCGGGGGTTAGGCTGGAAACGCAGGTAGCATCTAGTGCCTCCCCATGGACAGGGGAGGTAATTAGCGGACTTCCCCCTGCCAGGGAACACCTGTGACACCAGGCAGCTGCGTGGAGGGCGGCCCCGAACCTCTCCCACACAGTCAGACGTGTTCCGGGATTCTGAGTGTGGGGAGGTTCCGTCTTTTGTCTGCAGCACCCGGGATCTCCTAGGAGCCCTTTGAGAGTCTTCCCCGAGTCCCTCCCAGTGCGGGCTGCCTGGGAAAGGCGGGGGTTGGGCTGGAAAAGCAGGTAGCATCTAGTGCCTCCCCATGGACAGGGGAGGTAATTAGCGGTCTTCCCCCTACCAGGGAACACCTGTGACACCAGGAAGCTGTGTGGAGGGCGGCCCTAAACCTCACCCACACAGTCACCCGTGTTCCGGAATTCTGAGTGTGGGGAGGTTCCGTCTTTTGTCTGCAGCAACCGGGATCACCTAGGAGCCCTTCGAGATTCTTCCCCGAGTCCCTCCCAGTGCGGGCAGCCAGGGAAATGCGGGGGTTGGGCTGGAAACGCAGGTAGCATCTAGTGCATCTCCATGGACAGGGGAGGTAATTAGCGGACTTCCCCCTGCCAGGGAACACCTGTGACACCAGGCAGCTGCGTGGAGTTCGGCCTTGAACCTCCCCCACACAGTCAGCCGTGTTCCGGAATTCTGAGTGTGGGGAGGTTCCGTCTTCTGTCTGCAGCACCCGGGATCTCCTAGGAGCCCTTCGAGTGTCTTCCCAGAGTCCCTCCCTGTGCGGGCTGCCGGGGAAAGGAGGGGGTTGTGCTGGAAACGCAGGTAGAATCTAGTGCCTCCCCATGGACAGGGGAGGTAATTAGCGGACTTCCACCTGCCAGGGAACACCTGTGACACAAGGCAGCTGCGTGGAGGGCGGCCATGAACCTCCCCCACACAGTCATCCGTGTTCCGGAATTCTGAGTGTGGGGAGGTTCCGTCTTATGTCTGCAGCACCCGGGATCCCCTAGGATCCTTTGGAGAGTCTTCCCCGAGTCCCTCCCAGTGCGGGCAGCCAGGGAAATGCGGGGGTTGGGCTGGAAACGCAGGTAGCATCTAGTGCATCCCCATGGACAGGGGAGGTAATTAGCGGACTTCCCCCTGCCAGGGAACACCTGTGACACCAGGCAGCTTCGTGGAGGGCGGCCACGAACCTCCCCCACACAGTCAGCCGTGTTCCGGAATTCTGAGTGTGGGGAGGTTCCGTCTTATGTCTGCAGCACCCGGGTTCACCTAGGAGCCGATCGAGTGTCTTCCCCCAGTCCCTCACTGTGCGGGCTGCCAGGGAATGGCGGAGGTTGGGCTGGAAAACAGGTAGCATCTTGTGCCTCCCCATGGACAAGGGAGGTAATTAGCGGACTTCCCCCTGCCAGGGAACACCTGTGAATACAGGCAGCTACGTGGAGGGCGGCCCAGAACCTCTCCCACACAGTCAGACGTGTTCCGGGATTCTGAGTGTGGGGAGGTTCCGTCTTATGTCTGCAGCACCCGGGATCTCCTAGGAGCCTTCAAGAGTCTTCCCCGAGTCCCTCCCAGTGCGGGCTGCCGGGGAAAGGCGGGGGTTGGGCTGGAAATGCAGGTAGCATCTTGTGCCTCCCCATGGACAAGGGAGGTAATTAGCGGTCTTCCCCCAGCCAGGGAACACCTGTGACACCAGGCAGCTGCGTGGAGGGCGGCCCCGAACCTCCCCCACACAGTCAGCCATGTTCCGGAATTCTGAGTGTGGGGAGGTTCCGTCTTCTGTCTGCAGCACCCGGGATCTCCTAGGAGCCCTTCGAGTGTCTTCCCCGAATCCTTACCACTGCGGGCTGCCGGGGAAAGTCGGGGGTTGGGCTGGAAACTCAGGTAGCATCTAGTGCCTCCCCATGGACAGGGGAGGTAATTAGCGGAATTCCCCCTGCCAGGGAACAACTGTGACACCAGGAAGCTGCGTGGAGGGCGGCCCCGAACCTCCCCCACACATTCACACGTGTTCCGGAATTCTGAGTGTGGGGAGGTTCCGTCTTTTGTCTGCAGGACCCGGGTTCACCTAGGAGCCCTTCGAGTGTCTTCCACCAGTCCCTCCCTGTGCGGGCTGCCGGGGAATGGCGGAGGTTGGGCTGGAAAAGCAGGTAGCATCTTGTGCCTCCCCATGGACAAGGGAGGTAATTAGCGGACTTCCCCCTGACAGGGAACACCTGTGACACCAGGCAACTGCGTGGAGGGCGGCCCCGAACCTCTCCCACACAGTCAGACGTGTTCCGGGTTTCTGAGTGTGGGGAGGTTCCGTCTTCTGTCTGCAGCACCCGGGATCTCCTAGGAGCACTTCGAGAGTCTTCCCCGAGTCCCTACCTGTGCGAGCAGCCTGGGAACGGCGGGGGTTGGGCTGGAAAAGCAGGTAGAATCTAGTGCCTCCCCATGGACAAGGGAGGTAATTAGCGGACTTACCCCTACCAGGGAACACCTGTGACACCAGGCAGCTGCGAGGAGGGCGGCCCCGAAAGTCTCCCACACAGTCAGACGTGTTCCGGGAATCTGAGTGTGGGGAGGTTCCGTCTTTGGTCTGCAGCACCCGGGATCTCCTAGGAGCCCTTCGAGAGTCTTCCCCGAGTCCCTCCCAGTGCGGGCAGCCGGGGAACGGCGGGGGTTGGGCTGGAAAAGCAGGTAGCATCTAGTGCCTCCCCATGGACAAGGGAGGTAATTAGCGGACTTCCCCCTGCCAGGGAACACATGTGACACCATGCATCTGCGTGGAGGGCGGCCCCGAACCTCTCCCACACAGTAAGACGTGTTCCGGGATTCTGAGTGTGGGGAGGTTCCGTCTTTTGTCTGCAGCACCCGGGATCTCCTAGGATCCCTTCGAGAGTCTTCCCCGAGTCCCTACCAGTGCGGGCTGCCGGGGAAAGGCGGGGGTTGTGCTGGAAAAGCAGGTAGCATCTAGTGCCTCCCCATGGACAAGGGAGGTAATTAGCGGACTTCCCCCTGCCAGTGAACAACTGTGACACCAGGAATTTGCGTGGAGTGCGGCCCTAAACCTCACCCACACAGTCACACGTGTTCCGGAATTCTGAGTGTGGGGAGGTTCCGTCTTCTGTCTGCAGCACCCGGGTTCTCCTAGGAGCCATTCTATTGTCTTCCCCCAGTCCCTCCCTGTGCGGGCTGCCGGGGAAAGGCGGGGGTTTGGCTTGAAAAGCAGGTAGCATCTTGTGCCTCCCCATGGACAAGGGAGGTAATTAGCGGACTTCCCCCTGCCAGGGAACACCTGTGACACCAGGAAGCTCCGTGAAGGTCGGCCCCGAACCTCCCCCACACAGTCAGACGTGTTCCGCGATTCTGAGTGTGGGGAGGTTCCGTCTTTTGTCTGCAGCACCCGGGATCTGATAGGAGCCCTTCTTGAGTCTTCCCCGAGTCCCTCCCAGTGCGGGCTGCCGGGGAAAGGCGGGGGCTGAGCTGGAAAAGCAGGTAGAATCTAGTGCCTCCCCATGGACAAGGGAGGTAATTAGCTGACTTCCCCCTGCCATGGAACAACTGTGACACCAGGAAGCTGCGTGGAGTGCGGCCCTAAACCTCACCCACACAGTCACACGTGTTCCGGAATTCTGAGTGTGGGGAGGTTCCGTCTTCTGTCTGCAGCACCCGGGTTCTCCTAGGAGCCTTTCGAGTGTCTTCCCCCAGTCCCTCCCTGTGCGGGCTGCCGGGTAAAGGCGGGGGTTGGGCTGGAAAAGCAGGTAGCATGTTGTGCCTCCCCATGGACAAGGGAGGTAATTAGCGGACTTCCCCCTGCCAGGGAACACCTGTGACACCAGGCAGCTGCGTGGAGGGCGGCCCCGAACCTCCCCCACACAGTCAGCCGTGTTCCGGAATTCTGAGTGTGGGGAGGTTCCGTCTTCCGTCTGCAGCAACCGGGATCTCCTAGGAGCCTTTCGAGTGTCTTCCCCGAATCCCTCCCACTGCGGGCTGCCGGGGAAAGGCGGGTTAGTGCTGGAAACTCAGGTAGCATCTAGTGCCTCCCCATGGACAGGGGAGGTAATTAGCGGACTTCCCCCTGCCAGGGAACACCTGTGACACCAGGCAGCTGCGTGGAGGGCGGCCCCGAACCTCCTCCACACAGTCAGCCGTGTTCCGGAATTCTGAGTGTGGGGAGGAACCGTCTTCTGTCTGCAGCACCCGGGATCTCCTAGGAGCCCTTCGAGTGTCTTCCCCGAATCCCTCCCACTGCGGGCTGCCGGGGAAAGGCGGGGGTTTGGCTGGAAACTCAGGTAGCATCTAGTGCCTCCCCATGGACAGGGGAGGTAATTAGCGGACTTCCCCCTGCCAGGGAACACCTGTGACAGCAGGCAGCTGCGTGGAGGGCGGCCCCGAACCTCTCCCACACAGTCAGACGTGTTCCGGGATTCTGAGTGTGGGGAGGTTCCGTCTTTTGTCTGCAGCACCCGGGATCTCCTAGGAGCCCTTCGAGAGTCTTCCCCGAGTCCCACCCAGTGCGGGCTGCCGGGGAAAGTCGGGGGTTGAGCTGGAAAAGCAGGTTGAATCTAGTGCCTCCTCATGGACAAGGGAGGTAATTAGCGGACTTCCCCCTGCCAGGGAACAACTGTGACACCAGGAAGCTGCGTGGAGTGCGGCCCTAAACCTCACCCACACAGTCACACGTGTTCCGGAATTCTGAGTGTGGGGAGGTTCCGTCTTCTGTCTGCAGCACCCGGGTTCTCCTAAAGCCTTTCGAGTGTCTTCCCCCAGTCCCTCCCTGTGCGGCCTGCCGGGGAAAGGCGGGGGGTGGCTGGAAAAACAGGTAGCATCTTGTGCCTCCCCATGGACAAGGGAGGTAATTAGCGGACTTCCCCCTGCCAGGGAACACCTGTGACACCAGGCAGCTTCGTGGAGGGCGGCCCCGAACCTCCCCCACACAGTCAGCCGTGTTCCGGAATTCTGAGTGTGGAGAGGTTCCGTCTTCTGTCTGCAGCAACCGGGATCACCTAGGAGCCCTTCGAGTGTCTTCCCCGAATCCCACACACTGCGGGCTCCCGGGGAAAGGCGGGGGTTGGGCTGCAAACTCAGGTAGCATCTAGTGCCTCCCCATGGACAGGGGAGGTAATTAGCGGACTTCCCCCTGCCAGGGAACACCTGTGACACCAGGCAGCTGCGTGGAGGGCGGCCCCGAACCTCTCCCACAGAGTCAGACGTGTTCCGGGATTCTGAGTATGGGGAGGTTCCGTCTTCTGTCTGCAGCACCCGGGATCTCCCAGGAGCACTTCGAGAGTCTTCCCCGTGTCCCTCCCAGTGCGGGCAGGCGGGGAATGGCTGGGGTTTGGCTGGAAAAGCAGGTAGCATCTTGTGCCTCCCCATGGACAAGGGAGGTAATTAGCGGACTTCCCCCTGCCAGGGAACACCTGTGACACCAGGAAGCTGCGTGGAGTGCGGCCCTAAACCTCACCCACACAGTCACATGTGTTCCGGAATTCTGAGTGTGGGGAGGTTCCGTCTTCTGTCTGCAGCAACCGGGATCTCCTAGGAGCCCTTCGAGTGTCTTCCCTGAATCCCCCCACTGCGGGCTGCCGGGGAAAGGCGGGGGTTGGGCTGGAAACTCAGGTAGCATCTAGTGCCTCCCCATGGACAGGGGAGGTAATTAGCCGACTTCCCCCTTCAAGGGAACACCTGTGACACCAGGCAGATGCGTGGAGGGCGGCCCCGAACCTCCCCCACACAGTCAGCCGTGTTCCGGGATTCTGAGTGTGGGGAGGATCCGTCTTTTGTCTGCAGCACCCGGGATCTCCTAGGAGCCCTTCTTGAGTCTTCCCCGAGTCCCTCCCAGTGCGGGCAGCCGGGGAAGGGCGGGGGTTGGGCTGGAAAAGCAGGTAGCATCTAGTGCCTCCCCATGGACAAGGGAGGTAATTAGCGGACTTCCCCCTGCCAGGGAACACCTGTGACACCAGGCAGCTGCGTGGAGTGCGGCCCCGAACCTCTCCCACACAGTCAGACGTGTTCCGGGATTCTGAGTGTGGGAAGGATCCGTCTTTTGTCTGCAGCACCCGGGATCTCCTAGGAGCCCTTCGAGAGTCTTCCCCGAGTCCCTCACAGTGCGGGCTGCCAGTGAAAGGCGGGGGTTGGGCTGGAAAAGCAGGTAGCATCTAGTGCCTCCCCATGGACAAGGGAGGTAATTAGCGGACTTCCCCCTGCCAGGGAACAACTGTGACACCAGGAAGCTGCGTGGAGTGCGGCCCTAAACCTCACCTACACAGTCACACGTGTTCCGGAATTCTGAGTGTGGGGAGGTTCCGTCTTCTGTCTGCAGCACCCGGGTTCTCCTAGGAGCCTTTCGAGTGTCTTCCCCCAGTCCCTCACTATGCGGGCTGCCGGGTAAAGGCGGGGGTTGGGCTGGAAAATCAGGTAGCATCTTGTGCCTCCCCATGGACAAGGGAGGTAATTAGCGGACTTCCCCCTGCCAGGGAACACCTGTGACACCAGGCAGCTTCGTGGAGGGCGGCCCCGAACCTCCCCCACACAGTCAGCCGTGTTCCGGGATTCTGAGTGTGGGGAGGTTCCGTCTTCCGTCTGCAGCAACCGGGATCTCCTAGGAGCCTTTCGAGTGACTTCCCCGAATCCCTCCCACTGCGGACTGCCGGGGAAATGCGGGTTAGGGCTGGAAACTCAGGTAGCATCTAGTGCCTCCCCATGGACAGGGGAGGTAATTAGCGGACTTCCCCCTGCCAGGGAACACCTGTGACACCAGGCAGCTGCGTGGAGGGCGGCCCCGGACCTCTCCCACACAGTCAGACGTGTTCCGGTATTCTGAGTGTGGGGAGGTTCCGTCTTTTGTCTGCAGCACCCGGTATTTCCTAGGAGCCTTTCGAGAGTCTTCCCCGAGTCCCTCCCAGTGCGGGCTGCCTGGGAAAGGCGGGGGTTGGGCTGGAAAAGCAGGGAGCATCTAGTGCCTCCCCATGGACAAGGAGGTAATTAGCGGACCACCCCCTGCCAGGGAACAACTGTGACACCAGGAAGCTGCGTGGAGTGCGGCCCTAAACCTCACCCACACAGTCACACGTGTTCCGGAATTCTGAGTGTGGGGAGGTTCCGTCTTCTGTCTGCAGCACCCGGGATCCCCTAGGAGCCCTTCGAGAGTCTTCCCCGAGTCCCTCCCAGTGCGGGCAGCCGGGGAAAGGCGGGGGTTGGGCTGGAAACGCTTGTAGCATCTAGTGCCTCCCCATGGACAGGGGAGTTAATTAGCGGAATTCCCCCTGCCAGGGAACACCTGTGACACCAGGCAGCTGCGTGGAGGGCGGCCCCGAACCTCTAGCACACAGTCAGACGTGTTCCGGGATTCTGAGTGTGGGGAGGATCCGTCTTTTGTCTGCAGCACCCGGGATCTCCTAGGAGCCCTTTGAGAGACTTCCCCGAGTCCCTCCCAGTGCGGGCTGCCGGTGAAAGGCGGGGGTTGGGCTGGAAAAGCAGGTAGCATCTAGTGCCTCCCCATGGACAAGGGAGGTAATTAGCGGAGTTCCCCCTGCCAGGGAACAACTGTGACACCAGGAAGCTGCGTGGAGTGCGGCCCTAAACCTCACCCACACAGTCAGCCGTGTTCCGGAATTCTGAGTGTGGGGAGGGTCCGTCTTCAGTCTGCAGCACCCGGGTTCTCCTAGGAGCCTTTCGAGTGTCTTCCCACAGTCCCTCCCTGTGCGGGCTGCCGGGGAAAGGCCGGAGTTGTGCTGGAAAAGCAGGTAGCATCTAGTGCCTCCCCATGGACAAGGGAGGTAATTAGCGGACTTCCCCCTGCCAGGGAACACCTGTGACACCAGGCAGCTGCGTGGAGGGCGGCCCCGAAACTCCCCCACACAGTCAGCCGTGTTCCGGAATTTTGAGTGTGGGGAGGTTCCGTCTTCTGTCTGCAGCAACCGGGATCTCTTAGGAGCCCTTCGAGTGTCTTCCCCGAATCCCTCCCACTATGGGCTGCCAGGGAAAGGCGGGGGTTGTGCTGGAAACTCAGGTAGCATCTAGTGCCTCCCCATGGACAGGGGAGGTAATTAGCGGACTTCCCCCTGCCAGGGAACACCTGTGACACCAGGCAGCTGCGTGGAGGGCGGCCCCGAACCTCTCCCACACAGTCAGACGTGTTCCGGTATTCTGAGTGTGGAGAGGTTCCGTCTTTTGTCTGCAGCACCCGGGATCTCCTAGGAGCCCTTCGAGAGTCTTCCCCGAGGCCCTCACAGTGCGGGCTGCCGGGGAAAGGCGGGGGTTGTGCTGGAAAAGCAGGTAGCATCTAGTGCCTCCCCATGGACAAGGGAGGTAGTTAGCGGACTTCCCCCTGCCAGTGAACAACTGTGACACCAGGAAGCTGCGTGGAGTTCGGCCATAATCCTCACCCACACAGTCAAACGTGTTCCGGAATTCTGAATGTGGGGAGGTTCCGCCTTCTGTCTGCAGCACCCGGGTTCTCCTAGGAGCCTTTCGAGTGTCTTCCCACAGTCCCTCCCTGTGAGGGCTGCCGGGGAAAGGCGGGGGTTGGGCTGGAAAAGCAGGTAGCATCTTGTGCCTCCCCATGGACAAGGGAGGTAATTAGCGGACTTCCCCCTGCCAGGGAACACCTGTGACACCAGGCAGCTGCGTGGAGTTCGGCCCCGAACCTTCCCCACACAGTCAGCCGTGTTCCGGAATTCTGAGTGTGGGGAGGTTCCGTCTTATGTCTGCAGCACCCGGGATCTCCTAGGATCCCTTCGAGAGTCTTCCCCGAGTCCCTCCCAGTGCGGGCAGCCAGGGAAATGCGGGGGTTGGGCTGGAAACGCAGGTAGCATCTAGTGCATCCCCATGGACAGGGGAGGTAATTAGCGGACTTCCCCCTGCCAGGGAACACCTGTGACACCAGGCAGCTTCGTGGAGGGCGGCCACGAACCTCCACCACACAGTCAGCCGTGTTCCGGAATTCTGAGTGTGGGGAGGTTCCTTCTTATGTCTGCAGCACCCGGGTTCACCTAGGAGCAGATCGAGTGTCTTCCCCCAGTCCCTCCCTGTGTGGGCTGCCGGGGAATGGCGGAGGTTGGGCTGGAAAAGCAGGTAGCATGTTGTGCCTACCCATGGACAAGGGAGTTAATTAGCGGACTTCCCCCTGCCAGGGAACACCTGTGAATACAGGCAGCTGCGTGGAGGGCGGCCCCGAACCTCTCCCACACAGTCAGACGTGTTCCGGGATTCTGAGTGTGGGGAGGTTCCGTCTTCTGTCTGCAGCATCCGGGATCTCCTAGGAGCCCTTCGAGAGTATTCCCCGAGTCCCTCCCAGTGCGGGCTGCCGGGGAAAGGCGGGGGTTGGGCTGGAAAAGCAGGTAGCATCTTGTGCCTCCCCATGGACAAGGGAGGTAATTAGCAGTCTTCCCCCTGCCAGGGAACACCTGTGACACCAGGCAGCTGCGTGGAGGGCGGCCCCGAACCTCCCCCAAACAGTCATCCGTGTTCCGGAATTCTGAGTGTGGGGAGGTTCCGTCTTCATCTGCAGCACCCGGGATCTCCTAGGAGCCCTTCGAGTGTCTTCCCCGAATCCTTACCACTGCGGGCTGCCGGGGAAAGGCGGGGGTTGGGCTGGAAACTCAGGTAGCATCTAGTGCCTCCCCATGGACAGGGGAGGTAATTAGCGGAATTCCACCTGCGAGGGAACACCTGTGACACAAGGCAGCTGCGTGGAGGGCGGCCCCGAACCTCCCCCACACAGTCATCCGTGTTCCGGAATTCTGAGTGTGGGGAGGTTCCGTCTTCTGTCTGCAGCACCCGGGATCTCCTAGGAGCCCTTCGAGTGTCTTCCCCGAATCCCTCCCCCTGCGGGCTGCCGGGGAAAGGCGGGGGTTGGGCTGGAAACTCAGGTAGCATCTAGTGCCTCCCCATGGACAGGGGAGGTAATTAGCGGTCTTCCCCCTACCAGGGAACACCTGTGACACAAGGAAGCTTTGTGGAGGGCGGCCCTAAACCTCACCCACACAGTCACCCGTGTTCCGGAATTCTGAGTGTGGGGAGGTTCCGTCTTTTGTCTGCAGCAACCTGGATCTCCTAGGAGCCCTTCGAGAATCTTCCACGAGTACCTCCCTGTGCGGGCAGCCAGGGAAAGGCGGGGGTTGGGCTGGAAACGCAGGTAGCATCTACTGCATCCCCATGGACAGGGGAGGTAATTAGCGGACTTCCCCCTGCCAGGGAACACCTGTGACACCAGGAATCTGCGTGGAGGTCGGCCTCGAACCTCCCCCACACAGTCATCCGTGTTCCGTAATTCTGAGTGTGGGGAGGTTCCGTCTTATGTCTGCAGCACCCGGGATCCCCTAGGAGCCCTTCGACAGTCTTCCCCGAGTCCCTCCCAGTGCGGGCAGCCAGGGAAAGGCGGGGGTTGGGCTGGAAACTCAGGTAGCATCTAGGGCCTCCCCATGGACAGGGGAGGTAATTAGCGGACTTCCCCCTGCCAGGGAACACCTGTGACACCATGCAGCTGCGTGGAGGGCGGCCCCGAATCTCTCCCACACAATCAGACGTGTTCCGGAATTCTGAGTGTCGGGAGGTTCCGTCTTCTGTCTGCAGCACCCGGGTTCTCCAAGGAGCCTTTCGAGTTTCTTCCCCCAGTCCCTCCCGGTGCGGGCTGCCAGGGAAAGGCGGGGGTTGGGCTGGAAATGCAGGTAGCATCTTGTGCCTCCCCATGGACAAGGGAGATAATTAGCGGACTTCCCCCTGCCAGAGAACACCTGTGACACCAGGCAGCTGCGTGGAGTGCGGCCCCGAACCTCCCGCAAACAGTCAGCCGTGTTCCGGAATTCTTAGAGTGGGGAGGTTCCGTCTTTTGTCTGCAGCACCCGGGATCTCCTAGGAGCCTTCGAGAGTCTTCCCCGAGTCCCTCCCAGTTCGGGCTGCCGGGGAAAGGCGGGGGTTGTGCTGGAAAAGCAGGTAGCATCTAGTGCCTCCCCATTGACAAGGGAGGTAATTAGCGGACTTCCCCCTGCCAGGGAACAACTGTGACACCAGGAAGCTGTGTGGAGGGTGGCCCTAAACCTCACCCACACAGTCACTCGTGTTCCGGAATTCTGAGTGTGGGGAAGTTCCGTCTTTTATCTGCAGCAACCGGGATCTCCTTGGAGCCCTTCGAGAGTCTTCCCCGAGTCCCTCCCAGTGCGGGCAGCCAGGGAAAGTCGGGTGTTGGGCTGGAAACAGAGGTAGCATCTTGTGCATCCCCATGGACAGGGGAGGTAATTAGCGGACTTCCCCCTGCCAGGGAACACCTGTGACACCAGGCAGCTGCGTGGAGGTCGGCCCCGAACCTCCCCCACACAGTCATCCGTGTTCCGGAATTCTGAGTGTGGGGAGGTTCCGTCTTATGTCTGCAGCACCCGGGATCTCATAGGATCCCTTCAAGAGTCTTCCCCGAGTCCCTCCCAGTGCGGGCAGCCAGGGAAATGCGGGGGTTGGGCTGGAAACGCAGGTAGCATCTAGTGCATCCCCATGGACAGGGGAGGTAATTAGCGGACTTCCCCCTGCCAGGGAACACCTGTGACACCAGGCAGCTTCGTGGAGGGCGGCCACGAACCTCCCCCACACAGTCAGCCGTGTTCCGGAATTCTGAGTGTGGGGAGGTTCCTTCTTATGTCTGCAGCACCCGGGTTCACCTAGGAGCAGATCGAGTGTCTTCCCCCAGTCCCTCCCTGTGTGGGCTGCTGGGGAATGGCGGAGGTTGGGCTGGAAAAGCAGGTAGCATCTTGGGCCTCCCCATGGACAAGGGAGTTAATTAGCGGACTTCCCCCTGCCAGGGAACACCTGTGAATAAAGGCAGCTGCGTGGAGGGCGGCCCCGAACCTCTCCCACACAGTCAGACGTGTTCCGGGATTCTGAGTGTGGGGAGGTTCCGTCTTCTGTCTGCAGCATCCGGGATCTCCTAGGAGCCCTTCGAGAGTCTTCCCCGAGTCCCTCCCAGTGCGGGCTGCCGGGGAAAGGCGGGGGTTGGGCTGGAAAAGCAGGTAGCATCTTGTGCCTCCCCATGGACAAGGGAGGTAATTAGCAGTCTTCCCCCTGCCAGGGAATACCTGTGACACCAGGCAGCTGCGTGGAGGGCGGCCCCGAACCTCCCCCACACAGTCATCCGTGTTCCGGAATTCTGAGTGTGGGGAGGTTCCGTCTTATGTCTGCAGCACCCGGGTTCACCTAGGAGCCCTTCGAGGGTCTTCCCCCAGTCCCTCCCTGTGCGGGCTGCCGGGGAATGGCGGAGGTTGGACTGGAAAAGCAGGTAGCATCTTGTGCCTCCCCATGGACAAGGGAGGTAATTAGCGGACTTCCCCCTGCCAGGGAACACCTGTGACACCAGGCAACTGCGTGGAGGGCGGCCCCGGACCTCTCCCACACAGTCAGACGTGTTCCGGGATTCTGAGTGTGGGGAGGTTCCGTCTTTTGTCTGCAGCACCCGGGATCTCCTAGGAGCCCTTCAAGAGACTTCACCGAGTCCCTCACAGTGCGGGCTGCCGGGGAATGGCGGAGGTTGGACTGGAAAAGCAGGTAGCATCTAGTGCCTCCCCAAGGACAAGGGAGGTAATTAGCGGACTTCCCCCTGCCAGGGAACAACTGTGACACCAGGAAGCTGCGTGGAGGGCGGCCCTAAACCTCACCCACACAGTCACACGTGTTCCGGAATTCTGAGTGTTGGGAGGTTCCGTCTTCTGTCTGCAGCACCCGGGTTCTCCTAGGAGCCTTTCGCGTGTCTTCCCCCAGTTCCTCACTGTGCGGGCTGCCGGGGAAATGCGGGGGTTGGGCTGGAAAAGCAGGTAGCATCTTGTGCCTCCCCATGGACAAGGGAGGTAATTAGCGGACTTCCCCCTGCCAGGGAACACCTGTGACACCAGGCAGCTGCGTGGAGGGCGGCCCCGAACCTCCCCCACACAGTCAGCCGTGTTCCGTAATTCTGAGTGTGGGGAGGTTCCGTCTTCTGTCTGCAGCAACCGGGATCTCCTAGGAGCCCTTCGAGAGTCTTCCCCGAGTCCCTCCCAGTGCGGGCTGCCAGTGAAAGGCGGGGGTTGGGCTGGAAAAGCAGGTAGCATCTAGTGCCTCCCCATGGACAAGGGAGGTAATTAGCGGACTTCCCCCTGCCAGGGAACAACTGTGACACCAGGAAGCTGCGTGGAGTGCGGCCCTAAACCTCACCTACACAGTCACACGTGTTCCGGAATTCTGAGTGTGGGGAGGTTCCGTCTTCTGTCTGCAGCACCCGGGTTCTCCTAGGAGCCTTTCGAGTGTCTTCCCCCAGTCCCTCACTATGCGGGCTGCCGGGTAAAGGCGGGGTTTGGGCTGGAAAAGCAGGTAGCATCTTGTGCCTCCCCATGGACAAGGGAGGTAATTAGCGGACTTCCCCCTGCCAGGGAACACCTGTGACACCAGGCAGCTGCGTGGAGGGCGGCCCCGAACCTCCCCCACACAGTCAGCCGTGTTCCGGGATTCTGAGTGTGGGGAGGTTCCGTCTTCCGTCTGCAGCAACCGGGATCTCCTAGGAGCCTTTCGAGTGACTTCCCCGAATCCCTTTCACTGCGGGCTGCCGGGGAAAGGCGGGTTAGGGCTGGAAATTCAGGTAGCATCTAGTGCCTCCCCATGGACATGGGAGGTAATTAGCGGACTTCCCCCTGCCAGGGAACACCTGTGACACCAGGCAGCTGCGTGGAGGGCGGCCCCGGACCTCTCCCACACAGTCAGACGTGTTCCGGTATTCTGAGTGTGGGGAGGTTCCGTCTTTTGTCTGCAGCACCCGGTATCTCCTAGGAGCCTTTCGAGAGTCTTCCCCGAGTCCCTCCCAGTGCGGGCTGCCTGGGAAAGGCGGGGGTTGGGCTGGAAAAGCAGGGAGCATCTAGTGCCTCCCCATGGACAAGGAGGTAATTAGCGGACCTCCCCCTGCCAGGGAACAACTGTGACACCAGGAAGATGCGTGGAGTGCGGCCTTAAACCTCACCCACACAGTCACACGTGTTCCGGAATTCTGAGTGTGGGGAGGTTCCGTCTTCTGTCTGCAGCACCCGGGATCCCCTAGGAGCCCTTCGAGAGTCTTCCCCGAGTCCCTCCCAGTGCGGGCAGCCGGGGAAAGGTGGGGGTTGGGCTGAAAACGCTTGTAGCATCTAGTGCCTCCCCATGGACAGGGGAGTTAATTAGCGGAATTCCCCCTGCCAGGGAACACCTGTGACACCAGGCAGCTGCGTGGAGGGCGGCCCCGAACCTCTCCCACACAGTCAGACGTGTTCCGGGATTCTGAGTGTGGGGAGGATCCGTCTTTTGTCTGCAGCACCCGGGATCTCCTAGGAGCCCTTTGAGAGACTTCCCCGAGTCCCTCCCAGTGCGGGCTGCCGGTGAAAGGCGGGGGTTGGGCTGGAAATGCAGGTAGCATCTAGTGCCTCCCCATGGACAAGGGAGGTAATTAGCGGAGTTCCCCCTGCCAGGGAACAACTGTGACACCAGGAAGCTGCGTGGAGTGCGGCCCTAAACCTCACCAACACAGTCAGCCGTGTTCCGGAATTCTGAGTGTGGGGAGGGTCCGTCTTCTGTCTGCAGCACCCGGGTTCTCCTAGGAGCATTTCGAGTGTCTTCCCACAGTCCCTCCCTGTGCGGGCTGCCGGGGAAAGGCCGGGGTTGGGCTGGAAAAGCAGGTAGCATCTAGTGCCTCCCCATGGACAAGGGAGGTAATTAGCGGACTTCCCCCTGCCAGGGAACACCTGTGACACCAGGCAGCTGCGTGGAGGGCGGCCCCGAAACTCCCCCACACAGTCAGCCGTGTTCCGGAATTTTGAGTGTGGGGAGGTTCCGTCTTCTGTCTGCAGCAACCGGGATCTCTTAGGAGCCCTTCGAGTGTCTTCCCCGAATCCCTCCCACTATGGGCTGCCAGGGAAAGGCGGGGGTTGGGCTGGAAACTCAGGTAGCATCTAGTGCCTCCCCATGGACAGGGGAGGTAATTAGCGGACTTCCCCCTGCCAGGGAACACCTGTGACACCAGGCAGCTGCGTGGAGGGCGGCCCCGAACCTCTCCCACACAGTCAGACGTGTTCCGGTATTCTGAGTGTGGAGAGGTTCCGTCTTTTGTCTGCAGCACCCGGGATCTCCTAGGAGCCCTTCGAGAGTCTTCCCCGAGTCCCTCCCAGTGCGGGCTGCCGGGGAAAGGCGGGGGTTGTGCTGGAAAAGCAGGTAGCATCTAGTGCCTCCCCATGGACAAGGGAGGTAGTTAGCGGACTTCCCCCTGCCAGTGAACAACTGTGACACCAGGAAGCTGCGTGGAGTTCGGCCATAATCCTCACCCACACAGTCAAACGTGTTCCGGAATTCTGAGTGTGGGGAGGTTCCGTCTTCTGTCTGCAGCACCCGGGTTCTCCTAGGAGCCTTTCGAGTGTCTTCCCACAGTCCCTCCCTGTGTGGGCTGCCGGGGAATGGCGGAGGTTGGGCTGGAAAAGCAGGTAGCATGGTGTGCCTACCCATGGACAAGGGAGTTAATTAGCGTACTTCCCCCTGCCAGGGAACACCTGTGAATACAGGCAGCTGCGTGGAGGGCGGCCCCGAACCTCTCCCACACAGTCAGACGTGTTCCGGGATTCTGAGTGTGGGGAGGTTCCGTCTTCTGTCTGCAGCATCCGGGATCTCCTAGGAGCCCTTCGAGAGTATTCCCCGAGTCCCTCCCAGTGCGGGCTGCCGGGGAAAGGCGGGGGTTGGGCTGGAAAAGCAGGTAGCATCTTGTGCCTCCCCATGGACAAGGGAGGTAATTAGCAGTCTTCCCCCTGCCAGGGAACACCTGTGACACCAGGCAGCTGCGTGGAGGGCGGCCCCGAACCTCCCCCACACAGTCAGCCGTGTTCCGGAATTCTGAATGTGGGGAGGTTCCGTCTTCATCTGCAGCACCCGGGATCTCCTAGGAGCCCTTCGAGTGTCTTCCCCGAATCCTTACCACTGCGGGCTGCCGGGGAAAGGCGGGGGTTGGGCTGGAAACTCAGGTAGCATCTAGTGCCTCCCCATGGACAAGGGAGGTAATTAGCGGAATTCCACCTGCGAGGGAACACCTGTGACACCAGGCAGCTGCGTGGAGGGCGGCCCCGAACCTCCCCCACACAGTCATCCGTGTTCCGGAATTCTGAGTGTGGGGAGGTTCCGTCTTCTGTCTGCAGCACCCGGGATCTCCTAGGAGCCCTTCGAGTGTCTTCCCCGAATCCCTCCCCCTGCGGGCTGCCGGGGAAAGGCGGGGGTTGGGCTGGAAACTCAGGTAGCATCTAGTGCCTCCCCATGGACAGGGGAGGTAATTAGCGTTCTTCCCCCTACCAGGGAACACCTGTGACACAAGGAAGCTGTGTGGAGGGCGGCCCTAAACCTCACCCACACAGTCACCCGTGTTCCGGAATTCTGAGTGTGGGGAGGTTCCGTCTTCTGTCTGCAGCACCCGGGTTCTCCTAGGAGCCTTTCGAGTGTCTTCCCCCAGTCCCTCCCTGTGAGGGCTGCCGGGGAAAGGCTGGGGTTGGGCTGGAAAAGCAGGTAGCATCGTGTGCCTCCCCATGGACAAGGGAGGTAATTAGCGGACTTCCCCCTGCCAGGGAACACCTGTGACACCAGGCAGCTGCGTGGAGGTCGGCCCCGAACCTTCCCCACACAGTCAGCCGTGTTCCGGAATTCTGAGTGTGGGGAGGTTCCGTCTTATGTCTGCAGCACCCGGGATCTCCTAGGATCCTTTCGAGAGTCTTCCCCGAGTCCCTCCCAGTGCGGGCAGCCAGGGAAATGCGGGGGTTGGGCTGGAAACGCAGGTAGCATCTAGTGCATCCCCATGGACAGGGGAGGTAATTAGCGGACTTCCCCCTGCCAGGGAACACCTGTGACACCAGGCAGCTTCGTGGAGGGCGGCCACGAACCTCCACCACACAGTCAGCCGTGTTCCGGAATTCTGAGTGTGGGGAGGTTCCTTCTTATGTCTGCAGCACCCGGGTTCACCTAGGAGCAGATCGAGTGTCTTCCTCCTGTCCCTCCCTGTGTGGGCTGCCGGGGAATGGCGGAGGTTGGGCTGGAAAAGCAGGTAGCATGTTGTGCCTACCCATGGACAAGGGAGTTAATTAGCGTACTTCCCCCTGCCAGGGAACACCTGTGAATACAGGCAGCTGCGTGGAGGGCGGCCCCGAACCTCTCCCACACAGTCAGACGTGTTCCGGGATTCTGAGTGTGGGGAGGTTCCGTCTTCTGTCTGCAGCATCCGGGATCTCCTAGGAGCCCTTCGAGAGTATTCCCCGAGTCCCTCCCAGTGCGGGCTGCCGGGGAAAGGCGGGGGTTGGGCTGGAAAAGCAGGTAGCATCTTGTGCCTCCCCATGGACAAGGGAGGTAATTAGCAGTCTTCCCCCTGCCAGGGAACACCTGTGACACCAGGCAGCTGCGTGGAAGGCGGCCCCGAACCTCCCCCACACAGTCAGCCGTGTTCCGGAATTCTGAGTGTGGGGAGGTTCCGTCTTCATCTGCAGCACCCGGGATCTCCTAGGAGCCCTTCGAGTGTCTTCCCCGAATCCTTAACACTGCGGGCTGCCGGGGAAAGGCGGGGGTTGGGCTGGAAAATCAGGTAGCATCTAGTGCCTCCCCATGGACAGGGGAGGTAATTAGCGGAATTCCACCTGCGAGGGAACACCTGTGACACAAGGCAGCTGCGTGGAGGGCGGCCCCGAACCTCCCCCACACAGTCATCCGTGTTCCGGAATTCTGAGTGTGGGGAGGTTCCGTCTTCTGTCTGCAGCACCCGGGATCTCCTAGGAGCCCTTCGAGTGTCTTCCCCGAATCCCTCCCCCTGCGGGCTGCCGGGGAAAGGCGGGGGTTGGGCTGGAAACTCAGGTAGCATCTAGTGCCTCCCCATGGACAGGGGAGGTAATTAGCGGTCTTCCCCCTACCAGGGAACACCTGTGACACAAGGAAGCTGTGTGGAGGGCGGCCCTAAACCTCACCCACACAGTCACCCGTGTTCCGGAATTCTGAGTGTGGGGAGGTTCCGTCTTTTGTCTGCAGCAACCTGGATCTCCTAGGAGCCCTTCGAGAATCTTCCACGAGTACCTCCCTGTGTGGGCAGCCAGGGAAGGGCGGGGGTTGGGCTGGAAACGCAGGTAGCATCTACTGCATCCCCATGGACAGGGGAGGTAATTAGCGGACTTCCCCCTGCCAGGGAACACCTGTGACACCAGGAAGCTGCGTGGAGGTCGGCCTCGAACCTCCCCCACACAGTCATCCGTGTTCCGTAATTCTGAGTGTGGGGAGGTTCCGTCTTATGTCTGCAGCACCCGGGATCTCCTAGGAGCCCTTCGAGAGTATTCCCCGAGTCCCTCCCAGTGCGGGCTGCCGGGGAAAGGCGGGGGTTGGGCTGGAAAAGCAGGTAGCATCTTGTGCCTCCCCATGGACAAGGGAGGTAATTAGCAGTCTTCCCCCTGCCAGGGAACACCTGTGACACCAGGCAGCTGCGTGGAGGGCGGCCCCGAACCTCCCCCACACAGTCAGCCGTGTTCCGGAATTCTGAATGTGGGGAGGTTCCGTCTTCATCTGCAGCACCCGGGATCTCCTAGGAGCCCTTCGAGTGTCTTCCCCGAATCCTTACCACTGCGGGCTGCCGGGGAAAGGCGTGGGTTGGGCTGGAAACTCAGGTAGCATCTAGTGCCTCCCCATGGACAAGGGAGGTAATTAGCGGAATTCCACCTGCGAGGGAACACCTGTGACACCAGGCAGCTGCGTGGAGGGCGGCCCCGAACCTCCCCCACACAGTCATCCGTGTTCCGGAATTCTGAGTGTGGGGAGGTTCCGTCTTCTGTCTGCAGCACCCGGGATCTCCTAGGAGCCCTTCGAGTGTCTTCCCCGAATCCCTCCCCCTGCGGGCTGCCGGGGAAAGGCGGGGGTTGGGCTGGAAACTCAGGTAGCATCTAGTGCCTCCCCATGGACAGGGGAGGTAATTAGCGTTCTTCCCCCTACCAGGGAACACCTGTGACACAAGGAAGCTGTGTGGAGGGCGGCCCTAAACCTCACCCACACAGTCACCCGTGTTCCGGAATTCTGAGTGTGGGGAGGTTCCGTCTTCTGTCTGCAGCACCCGGGTTCTCCTAGGAGCCTTTCGAGTGTCTTCCCCCAGTCCCTCCCTGTGAGGGCTGCCGGGGAAAGGCGGGGGTTGGGCTGGAAAAGCAGGTAGCATCGTGTGCCTCCCCATGGACAAGGGAGGTAATTAGCGGACTTCCCCCTGCCAGGGAACACCTGTGACACCAGGCAGCTGCGTGGAGGTCGGCCCCGAACCTTCCCCACACTGTCAGCCGTGTTCCGGAATTCTGAGTGTGGGGAGGTTCCGTCTTATGTCTGCAGCACCCGGGATCTCATAGGATCCCTTCAAGAGTCTTCCCCGAGTCCCTCCCAGTGCGGGCAGCCAGGGAAATGCGGGGGTTGGGCTGGAAACGCAGGTAGCATCTAGTGCATCCCCATGGACAGGGGAGTTAATTAGCGGACTTCCCCCTGCCAGGGAACACCTGTGACACCAGGCAGCTTCGTGGAGGGCGGCCACGAACCTCCACCACACAGTCAGCCGTGTTCCGGAATTCTGAGTGTGGGGAGGTTCCTTCTTATGTCTGCAGCACCCGGGTTCACCTAGGAGCAGATCGAGTGTCTTCCTCCTGTCCCTCCCTGTGTGGGCTGCCGGGGATTGGCGGAGGTTGGGCTGGAAAAGCAGGTAGCATGTTGTGCCTACCCATGGACAAGGGAGTTAATTAGCGTACTTCCCCCTGCCAGGGAACACCTGTGAATACAGGCAGCTGCGTGGAGGGCGGCCCCGAACCTCTCCCACACAGTCAGACGTGTTCCGGGATTCTGAGTGTGGGGAGGTTCCGTCTTCTGTCTGCAGCATCCGGGATCTCCTAGGAGCCCTTCGAGAGTATTCCCCGAGTCCCTCCCAGTGCGGGCTGCCGGGGAAAGGCGGGGGTTGGGCTGGAAAAGCAGGTAGCATCTTGTGCCTCCCCATGGACAAGGGAGGTAATTAGCAGTCTTCCCCCTGCCAGGGAACACCTGTGACACCAGGCAGCTGCGTGGAGGGCGGCCCCGAACCTCCCCCACACAGTCAGCCGTGTTCCGGAATTCTGAGTGTGGGGAGGTTCCGTCTTCATCTGCAGCACCCGGGATCTCCTAGGAGCCCTTCGAGTGTCTTCCCCGAATCCTTAACACTGCGGGCTGCCGGGGAAAGGCGGGGGTTGGGCTGGAAAATCAGGTAGCATCTAGTGCCTCCCCATGGACAGGGGAGGTAATTAGCGGAATTCCACCTGCGAGGGAACACCTGTGACACAAGGCAGCTGCGTGGAGGGCGGCCCCGAACCTCCCCCACACAGTCATCCGTGTTCCGGAATTCTGAGTGTGGGGAGGTTCCGTCTTCTGTCTGCAGCACCCGGGATCTCCTAGGAGCCCTTCGAGTGTCTTCCCCGAATCCCTCCCCCTGCGGGCTGCCGGGGAAAGGCGGGGGTTGGGCTGGAAACTCAGGTAGCATCTAGTGCCTCCCCATGGACAGGGGAGGTAATTAGCGGTCTTCCCCCTACCAGGGAACACCTGTGACACAAGGAAGCTGTGTGGAGGGCGGCCCTAAACCTCACCCACACAGTCACCCGTGTTCCGGAATTCTGAGTGTGGGGAGGTTCCGTCTTTTGTCTGCAGCAACCTGGATCTCCTAGGAGCCCTTCGAGAATCTTCCACGAGTACCTCCCTGTGTGGGCAGCCAGGGAAGGGCGGGGGTTGGGCTGGAAACGCAGGTAGCATCTACTGCATCCCCATGGACAGGGGAGGTAATTAGCGGACTTCCCCCTGCCAGGGAACACCTGTGACACCAGGAAGCTGCGTGGAGGTCGGCCTCGAACCTCCCCCACACAGTCATCCGTGTTCCGTAATTCTGAGTGTGGGGAGGTTCCGTCTTATGTCTGCAGCACCCGGGATCTCCTAGGAGCCCTTCGACAGTCTTCCCCGAGTCCCTACCAGTGCGGGCAGCCAGGGAAAGGCGGGGGTTGGGCTGGAAACTCAGGTAGCATCTAGTGCCTCCCCATGGACAGGGGAGGTAATTAGCGGACTTCCCCCTGCCAGGGAACACCTGTGACACCATGCAGCTGCGTGGAGGGCGGCCCCGAACCTCTCCCACACAATCAGACGTGTTCCGGAATTCTGAGTGTCGGGAGGTTCCGTCTTCTGTCTGCAGCACCCGGGTTCTCCAAGGAGCCTTTCGAGTTTCTTCCCCCAGTCCCTCCCTGTGCGGGCTGCCAGGGAAAGGCGGGGGTTGGGCTGGAAATGCAGGTAGCATCTTGTGCCTCCCCATGGACAAGGGAGATAATTAGCGGACTTCCCCCTGCCAGGGAACACCTGTGACACCAGGCAGCTGCGTGGAGTGCGGCCCCGAACCTCCCGCAAACAGTCAGCCGTGTTCCGGAATTCTTAGAGTGGGGAGGTTCCGTCTTTTGTCTGCAGCACCCGGGATCTCCTAGGAGCCTTCGAGAGTCTTCCCCGAGTCCCTCCCAGTTCGGGCTGCCGGGGAAAGGCGGGGGTTGTGCTGGAAAAGCTGGTAGCATCTAGTGCCTCCCCATTGACAAGGGAGGTAATTAGCGGACTTCCCCCTGCCAGGGAACAACTGTGACACCAGGAAGCTGTGTGGAGGGTGGCCCTAAACCTCACCCACACAGTCACTCGTGTTCCGGAATTCTGAGTGTGGGGAGGTTCCGTCTTTTATCTGCAGCAACCGGGATCTCCTAGGAGCCCTTCGAGAGTCTTCCCCGAGTCCCTCCCAGTGCGGGCAGCCAGGGAAAGTCGGGTGTTGGGCTGGAAACAGAGGTAGCATCTTGTGCATCCCCATGGACAGGGGAGGTAATTAGCGGACTTCCCCCTGCCAGGGAACACCTGTGACACCAGGCAGCTGCGTGGAGGTCGGCCCCGAACCTCCCCCACACAGTCATCCGTGTTCCAGAATTCTGAGTGTGGGGAGGTTCCGTCTTATGTCTGCAGCACCCGGGATCTCCTAGGATCCCTTCGAGAGTCTTCCCCGAGTCCCTCCCAGTGCGGGCAGCCAGGGAAATGCGGGGGTTGGGCTGGAAACGCAGGTAGCATCTAGTGCATCCCCATGGACAGGGGAGGTAATTAGCGGACTTCCCCCTGCCAGGGAACACCTGTGACACCAGGCAGCTTCGTGGAGGGCGGCCACGAACCTCCCCCACACAGTCAGCCGTGTTCCGGAATTCTGAGTGTGGGGAGGTTCCTTCTTATGTCTGCAGCACCCGGGTTCACCTAGGAGCAGATCGAGTGTCTTCCCCCAGTCCCTCCCTGTGTGGGCTGCTGGGGAATGGCGGAGGTTGGCCTGGAAAAGCAGGTAGCATCTTGGGCCTCCCCATGGACAAGGGAGTTAATTAGCGGACTTCCCCCTGCCAGGGAACACCTGTGAATACAGGCAGCTGCGTGGAGGGCGGCCCCGAACCTCTCCCACACAGTCAGACGTGTTCCGGGATTCTGAGTGTGGGGAGGTTCCGTCTTCTGTCTGCAGCATCCGGGATCTCCTAGGAGCCCTTCGAGAGTCTTCCCCGAGTCCCTCCCAGTGCGGGCTGCCGGGGAAAGGCGGGGGTTGGGCTGGAAAAGCAGGTAGCATCTTGTGCCTCCCCATGGACAAGGGAGGTAATTAGCAGTCTTCCCCCTGCCAGGGAATACCTGTGACACCAGGCAGCTGCGTGGAGGGCGGCCCCGAACCTCCCCAACACAGTCATCCGTGTTCCGGAATTCTGAGTGTGGGGAGGTTCCGTCTTATGTCTGCAGCACCCGGGTTCACCTAGGAGCCCTTCGAGGGTCTTCCCCCAGTCCCTCCCTGTGCGGGCTGCCGGGGAATGGCGGAGGTTGGACTGGAAAAGCAGGTAGCATCTTGTGCCACCCCATGGACAAGGGAGGTAATTAGCGGACTTCCCCCTGCCAGGGAACAACTGTGACACCAGGAAGCTGCGTGGAGGGCGGCCCTAAACCTCACCCACACAGTCACACGTGTTCCGGAATTCTGAGTGTGGGGAGGTTCCGTCTTCTGTCTGCAGCACCCGGGTTCTCCTAGGAGCCTTTCGCGTGTCTTCCCCCAGTTCCTCACTTTGCGGGCTGCCGGGGAAAGGCGGGGGTTGGGCTGGAAAAACAGGTAGCATCTTGTGCCTCCCCATGGACAAGGGAGGTAATTAGCGGACTTCCCCCTGCCAGGGAACACCTGTGACACCAGGCAGCTGCGTGGAGGGCGGCCCCGAACCTCCCCCACACAGTCAGTCGTGTTCCGGAATTCTGAGTGTGGGGAGGTTCCGTCTTCTGTCTGCAGCAAACGGGATCTCCTAGGAGCCCTTCCATAGCCTTCCCCGAGTCCCTCCCAGTGCGGGGTGCCGGGGAAAGGCGGGGGTTGGGTTGGAAAAGCAGGTAGCATCTAGTGCTTCCCCATGGACAAGGGAGGTAATTAGCGGTCTTCCCCCTGCCAGGGAACACCTGTGAAACAAGGCACCTGCGTGAAGGTCGGCCCCGAACCTCTCCCACACAGTCAGACGTGTTCCGGGATTCTGAGTGTGGGGAGGTTCCTTCTTTTGTCTGCAGGACCCGGGATCTCCTAGGAGCCCTTCGAGAGTCTTCCCCGAGTCCCTCCCAGTGCGGGCTGCCAGGGAAAGGCGGGGGTTGGGCTGGAAAAGCAGGTAGCATCTAGTGCCTCCCCATGGACAAGGGAGGTAATTAGCGGACTTCCCCCTGCCAGGGAACAACTGTGACACCAGGAAGCTGCGTGGAGTTCGGCCCTAAACCTCACCCACACAGTCACACGTGTTCCGGAATTCTGAGTGTGGGGAGGTTCCGTCTTCTGTCTGCAGCACCCGGGTTCTCCTAGGAGCCTTTCGAGTGTCTTCCCCCAGTCCCTCCCTGTGCGATCTGCCGGGGAAAGGCGGGGGTTGGGCTGGAAAAGCAGGTAGCATTTTGTGCCTCCCCATGGACAAGGGAGGTAATTAGCGGATTTCCCCCTGCCAGGGAACACCTGTGACACCAGGCAGCTGCGTGGAGGGCGGCCCCGAACCTCCCCCACACAGTCAGCCGTGTTCCGGAATTCTGAGTGTGGGGAGGTTCCGTCTTCTGTCTGCAGCACCCGGGATCTCCTAGGAGCCCTTCGAGGGTCTTCCCCGAATCCCTCCCACTTCGGGCTGCCGGGGATAGGCGGGGTTTATGCTGGAAACTCAGGTAGCATCAAGTGCCTCCCCATGGACAGGGGAGGTAATTAGCGGTCTTCCCCCTACCAGGGAACACCTGTGACACCAGGCAGCTGCGTGGAGGGCGGCCCCGAACCTCCCCGACACAGTCAACCGTGTTCCGGAATTCTGAGTGTGGGGAGGTTCCGTCTTCTGTCTGCAGCACCCGGGATCTCCTAGGAGCCCTTCGAGTGTCTTCCTAGAGTCCCTCCCTGTGCGGGCTGCCAGGGAAAAGAGGGGGTTGTGATGGAAACGCAGGTAGCATCTAGTGCCTCCTCATGGACAAGGGAGGTAATTAGCGGACTTCCCTCTGCCAGGGAACAACTGTGACACCAGGAAGCTGTGTGGAGTGCGGCCCTAAACCTCACCCACACAGTCACACGTGTTCCGGAATTCTGAGTGTGGGGAGGTTCCGTCTTCTGTCTGCAGCACCCGGGTTATCCTAGGAGCCTTTCGAGTGTCTTCCCCCAGTCCCTCCCTGTGCAGGCTGCCGGGGAAAGGCGGGGGTTGGGCTGGAAAAGCAGGTAGCATTTTGTGCCACCCCATGGACAAGGGAGGTAATTAGCGGATTTCCCCCTGCCAGGGAACACCTGTGACACCAGGCAGCTGCGTGGAGGGCGGCCCCGAACCTCCCCCACACAGTCAGCCGTGTTCCGGAATTCTGAGTGTGGGGAGGTTCCGTCTTCTGTCTGCAGCACCCGGGATCTCCTAGGAGCCCTTCGAGTGTCTTCCCCGAATCCCTCCCACTGCGGGCTGCCGGGGAAAGGCGGGGGTTGGGATGGAAAAACAGGTAGCATCTTGTGCCTCCCCATGGACAAGGGAGGTAATTAGCGGACTTCCCCCTGCCAGGGAACACCTGTGACACCAGGCAGCTGCGTGGAGGGCGGCCCCGAACCTCCCCCACACAGTCAGTCGTGTTCCGGAATTCTGAGTGTGGGGAGGTTCCGTCTTCTGTCTGCAGCAAACGGGATCTCCTAGGAGCCCTTCCATAGCCTTCCCCGAGTCCCTCCCAGTGCGGGGTGCCGGGGAAAGGCGGGGGTTGGGTTGGAAAAGCAGGTAGCATCTAGTGCTTCCCCATGGACAAGGGAGGTAATTAGCGGTCTTCCCCCTGCCAGGGAACACCTGTGAAACAAGGCACCTGCGTGAAGGTCGGCCCCGAACCTCTCCCACACAGTCAGACGTGTTCCGGGATTCTGAGTGTGGGGAGGTTCCTTCTTTTGTCTGCAGGACCCGGGATCTCCTAGGAGCCCTTCGAGAGTCTTCCCCGAGTCCCTCCCAGTGCGGGCTGCCAGGGAAAGGCGGGGGTTGGGCTGGAAAAGCAGGTAGCATCTAGTGCCTCCCCATGGACAAGGGAGGTAATTAGCGGACTTCCCCCTGCCAGGGAACAACTGTGACACCAGGAAGCTGCGTGGAGTTCGGCCCTAAACCTCACCCACACAGTCACACGTGTTCCGGAATTCTGAGTGTGGGGAGGTTCCGTCTTCTGTCTGCAGCACCCGGGTTCTCCTAGGAGCCTTTCGAGTGTCTTCCCCCAGTCCCTCCCTGTGCGATCTGCCGGGGAAAGGCGGGGGTTGGGCTGGAAAAGCAGGTAGCATTTTGTGCCTCCCCATGGACAAGGGAGGTAATTAGCGGATTTCCCCCTGCCAGGGAACACCTGTGACACCAGGCAGCTGCGTGGAGGGCGGCCCCGAACCTCCCCCACACAGTCAGCCGTGTTCCGGAATTCTGAGTGTGGGGAGGTTCCGTCTTCTGTCTGCAGCACCCGGGATCTCCTAGGAGCCCTTCGAGGGTCTTCCCCGAATCCCTCCCACTTCGGGCTGCCGGGGATAGGCGGGGTTTATGCTGGAAACTCAGGTAGCATCAAGTGCCTCCCCATGGACAGGGGAGGTAATTAGCGGTCTTCCCCCTACCAGGGAACACCTGTGACACCAGGCAGCTGCGTGGAGGGCGGCCCCGAACCTCCCCGACACAGTCAACCGTGTTCCGGAATTCTGAGTGTGGGGAGGTTCCGTCTTCTGTCTGCAGCACCCGGGATCTCCTAGGAGCCCTTCGAGTGTCTTCCTAGAGTCCCTCCCTGTGCGGGCTGCCAGGGAAAAGAGGGGGTTGTGATGGAAACGCAGGTAGCATCTAGTGCCTCCTCATGGACAAGGGAGGTAATTAGCGGACTTCCCTCTGCCAGGGAACAACTGTGACACCAGGAAGCTGTGTGGAGTGCGGCCCTAAACCTCACCCACACAGTCACACGTGTTCCGGAATTCTGAGTGTGGGGAGGTTCCGTCTTCTGTCTGCAGCACCCGGGTTATCCTAGGAGCCTTTCGAGTGTCTTCCCCCAGTCCCTCCCTGTGCAGGCTGCCGGGGAAAGGCGGGGGTTGGGCTGGAAAAGCAGGTAGCATTTTGTGCCACCCCATGGACAAGGGAGGTAATTAGCGGATTTCCCCCTGCCAGGGAACACCTGTGACACCAGGCAGCTGCGTGGAGGGCGGCCCCGAACCTCCCCCACACAGTCAGCCGTGTTCCGGAATTCTGAGTGTGGGGAGGTTCCGTCTTCTGTCTGCAGCACCCGGGATCTCCTAGGAGCCCTTCGAGTGTCTTCCCCGAATCCCTCCCACTGCGGGCTGCCGGGGAAAGGCGGGGTTTGGGCTGGAAACTCAGGTAGCATCTAGTGACTCCCCATGGACAGGGGAGGTAATTAGCGGCCTTCCCCCTACCAGGGAACACCTGTGACACCAGGCAGCTGCGTGGAGGGCGGCCCCGAACCTCCCCCACACAGTCAACCGTGTTCCGGAATTCTGAGTGTGGGGAGGTTCCGTCTTCTGTCTGCAGCACCCGGGATCTCCTAGGAGCCCTTCGATTGTCTTCCCCGATTCCCTCACACTGCGGGCTGCCGGCGAAAGGCGGGGGTTGGGCTGGAAACTCAGGTAGCATCTAGTGCCTCCCCATGGATCGGGGAGGTAATTAGCGGTGTTCCCCCTAACAGGGAACACCTGTGACACCAGGCAGCAGCGTGGAGGGCGGCCCCGAATCTTCCCCACTCAGTCAAACGTGTTCCGGAATTCTGAGTGTGGGGAGGTTCCGTCTTCTGTCTGTAGCACCCGGGATCTCCTAGGAGCCCTTAGAGTTTCTTCCCAGAGTCCCTCCCTGTGCGGGCTGCCGGGGAAAGGAGGGGGTTGTGCTTGAAAAGCAGGTACCATCTAGTGCCTCCCCATTGACAAGGGAGGTAATTAGCGGACTTCCACCTGCCAGGGAACACCTGTGACACAAGGCAGCTGCGTGGAGGGTGGCCCCGAACCTCCCCCACACAGTCATCCGTGTTCCGGAATTCTGAGTGTGGGGAGGTTCCGTCTTCTGTCTGCAGCACCCGGGATCTCCTAGGAGCCCTTCGAGAGTCTTCCCCGAGTCCCTCCATTTGCGAGCTGCCGGGGAAAGGAGGGGGTTGTGCTGGAAAAGCAGGTAGCATCTAGTGCCTTCCCATGGACAGGGGAGGTATTT
The DNA here is from genome assembly GCF_048773025.1 of Camelus bactrianus. Taxonomy (NCBI): domain Eukaryota; kingdom Metazoa; phylum Chordata; class Mammalia; order Artiodactyla; family Camelidae; genus Camelus; species Camelus bactrianus. The sequence goes on along the minus strand of NW_027413957.1, from coordinate 6,147,669 downwards.
AGCGGACTTCCCCCTGCCAGGGAACAACTGTGACACCAGGAAGCTGCGTGGAGTGCGGCCCTAAATCTCACTCACACAGTCACACGTGTTCGGGAATTCTGAGTGTGGGGAGGTTCCGTCTTCTGTCTGCAACACCTGGGTTCTCCTAGGAGCCTTTCGAGTGTCTTCTCCCAGTCCCTCCCTTTGCAGGCTACCGGGGCAAGGCGGGGGTTTGGCTGGAAAAGCAGGTAGCATCTTGTGCCTCCCCATGGACAAGGGAGGTAATTAGCGGATTTCCCCCTGCCAGGGAACACCTGTGACACCAGGCAGCTGCGTGGAGGGCGGCCCCGAACCTCTCCCACACAATCAGACGTGTTCCGGAATTCTGAGTGTCGGGAGGTTCCGTCTTCTGTCTGCAGCACCCGGGTTCTCCAAGGAGCCTTTCGAGTTTCTTCCCCCAGTCCCTCCCTGTGCGGGCTGCCAGGGAAAGGCGGGGGTTGGGCTGGAAATGCAGGTAGCATCTTGTGCCTCCCCATGGACAAGGGAGATAATTAGCGGACTTCCCCCTGCCAGGGAACACCTGTGACACCAGGCAGCTGCGTGGAGTGCGGCCCCGAACCTCCCGCAAACAGTCAGCCGTGTTCCGGAATTCTTAGAGTGGGGAGGTTCCGTCTTTTGTCTGCAGCACCCGGGATCTCCTAGGAGCCTTCGAGAGTCTTCCCCGAGTCCCTCCCAGTTCGGGCTGCCGGGGAAAGGCGGGGGTTGTGCTGGAAAAGCTGGTAGCATCTAGTGCCTCCCCATTGACAAGGGAGGTAATTAGCGGACTTCCCCCTGCCAGGGAACAACTGTGACACCAGGAAGCTGTGTGGAGGGTGGCCCTAAACCTCACCCACACAGTCACTCGTGTTCCGGAATTCTGAGTGTGGGGAGGTTCCGTCTTTTATCTGCAGCAACCGGGATCTCCTAGGAGCCCTTCGAGAGTCTTCCCCGAGTCCCTCCCAGTGCGGGCAGCCAGGGAAAGTCGGGTGTTGGGCTGGAAACAGAGGTAGCATCTTGTGCATCCCCATGGACAGGGGAGGTAATTAGCGGACTTCCCCCTGCCAGGGAACACCTGTGACACCAGGCAGCTGCGTGGAGGTCGGCCCCGAACCTCCCCCACACAGTCATCCGTGTTCCAGAATTCTGAGTGTGGGGAGGTTCCGTCTTATGTCTGCAGCACCCGGGATCTCCTAGGATCCCTTCGAGAGTCTTCCCCGAGTCCCTCCCAGTGCGGGCAGCCAGGTAAATGCGGGGGTTGGGCTGGAAACGCAGGTAGCATCTAGTGCATCCCCATGGACAGGGGAGGTAATTAGCGGACTTCCCCCTGCCAGGGAACACCTGTGACACCAGGCAGCTTCGTGGAGGGCGGCCACGAACCTCCCCCACACAGTCAGCCGTGTTCCGGAATTCTGAGTGTGGGGAGGTTCCTTCTTATGTCTGCAGCACCCGGGTTCACCTAGGAGCAGATCGAGTGTCTTCCCCCAGTCCCTCCCTGTGTGGGCTGCTGGGGAATGGCGGAGGTTGGCCTGGAAAAGCAGGTAGCATCTTGGGCCTCCCCATGGACAAGGGAGTTAATTAGCGGACTTCCCCCTGCCAGGGAACACCTGTGAATACAGGCAGCTGCGTGGAGGGCGGCCCCGAACCTCTCCCACACAGTCAGACGTGTTCCGGGATTCTGAGTGTGGGGAGGTTCCGTCTTCTGTCTGCAGCATCCGGGATCTCCTAGGAGCCCTTCGAGAGTCTTCCCCGAGTCCCTCCCAGTGCGGGCTGCCGGGGAAAGGCGGGGGTTGGGCTGGAAAAGCAGGTAGCATCTTGTGCCTCCCCATGGACAAGGGAGGTAATTAGCAGTCTTCCCCCTGCCAGGGAATACCTGTGACACCAGGCAGCTGCGTGGAGGGCGGCCCCGAACCTCCCCAACACAGTCATCCGTGTTCCGGAATTCTGAGTGTGGGGAGGTTCCGTCTTATGTCTGCAGCACCCGGGTTCACCTAGGAGCCCTTCGAGGGTCTTCCCCCAGTCCCTCCCTGTGCGGGCTGCCGGGGAATGGCGGAGGTTGGACTGGAAAAGCAGGTAGCATCTTGTGCCACCCCATGGACAAGGGAGGTAATTAGCGGACTTCCCCCTGCCAGGGAACAACTGTGACACCAGGAAGCTGCGTGGAGGGCGGCCCTAAACCTCACCCACACAGTCACACGTGTTCCGGAATTCTGAGTGTGGGGAGGTTCCGTCTTCTGTCTGCAGCACCCGGGTTCTCCTAGGAGCCTTTCGCGTGTCTTCCCCCAGTTCCTCACTTTGCGGGCTGCCGGGGAAAGGCGGGGGTTGGGCTGGAAAAACAGGTAGCATCTTGTGCCTCCCCATGGACAAGGGAGGTAATTAGCGGACTTCCCCCTGCCAGGGAACACCTGTGACACCAGGCAGCTGCGTGGAGGGCGGCCCCGAACCTCCCCCACACAGTCAGTCGTGTTCCGGAATTCTGAGTGTGGGGAGGTTCCGTCTTCTGTCTGCAGCAAACGGGATCTCCTAGGAGCCCTTCCATAGCCTTCCCCGAGTCCCTCCCAGTGCGGGGTGCCGGGGAAAGGCGGGGGTTGGGTTGGAAAAGCAGGTAGCATCTAGTGCTTCCCCATGGACAAGGGAGGTAATTAGCGGTCTTCCCCCTGCCAGGGAACACCTGTGAAACAAGGCACCTGCGTGAAGGTCGGCCCCGAACCTCTCCCACACAGTCAGACGTGTTCCGGGATTCTGAGTGTGGGGAGGTTCCTTCTTTTGTCTGCAGGACCCGGGATCTCCTAGGAGCCCTTCGAGAGTCTTCCCCGAGTCCCTCCCAGTGCGGGCTGCCAGGGAAAGGCGGGGGTTGGGCTGGAAAAGCAGGTAGCATCTAGTGCCTCCCCATGGACAAGGGAGGTAATTAGCGGACTTCCCCCTGCCAGGGAACAACTGTGACACCAGGAAGCTGCGTGGAGTTCGGCCCTAAACCTCACCCACACAGTCACACGTGTTCCGGAATTCTGAGTGTGGGGAGGTTCCGTCTTCTGTCTGCAGCACCCGGGTTCTCCTAGGAGCCTTTCGAGTGTCTTCCCCCAGTCCCTCCCTGTGCGATCTGCCGGGGAAAGGCGGGGGTTGGGCTGGAAAAGCAGGTAGCATTTTGTGCCTCCCCATGGACAAGGGAGGTAATTAGCGGATTTCCCCCTGCCAGGGAACACCTGTGACACCAGGCAGCTGCGTGGAGGGCGGCCCCGAACCTCCCCCACACAGTCAGCCGTGTTCCGGAATTCTGAGTGTGGGGAGGTTCCGTCTTCTGTCTGCAGCACCCGGGATCTCCTAGGAGCCCTTCGAGGGTCTTCCCCGAATCCCTCCCACTTCGGGCTGCCGGGGATAGGCGGGGTTTATGCTGGAAACTCAGGTAGCATCAAGTGCCTCCCCATGGACAGGGGAGGTAATTAGCGGTCTTCCCCCTACCAGGGAACACCTGTGACACCAGGCAGCTGCGTGGAGGGCGGCCCCGAACCTCCCCGACACAGTCAACCGTGTTCCGGAATTCTGAGTGTGGGGAGGTTCCGTCTTCTGTCTGCAGCACCCGGGATCTCCTAGGAGCCCTTCGAGTGTCTTCCTAGAGTCCCTCCCTGTGCGGGCTGCCAGGGAAAAGAGGGGGTTGTGATGGAAACGCAGGTAGCATCTAGTGCCTCCTCATGGACAAGGGAGGTAATTAGCGGACTTCCCTCTGCCAGGGAACAACTGTGACACCAGGAAGCTGTGTGGAGTGCGGCCCTAAACCTCACCCACACAGTCACACGTGTTCCGGAATTCTGAGTGTGGGGAGGTTCCGTCTTCTGTCTGCAGCACCCGGGTTATCCTAGGAGCCTTTCGAGTGTCTTCCCCCAGTCCCTCCCTGTGCAGGCTGCCGGGGAAAGGCGGGGGTTGGGCTGGAAAAGCAGGTAGCATTTTGTGCCACCCCATGGACAAGGGAGGTAATTAGCGGATTTCCCCCTGCCAGGGAACACCTGTGACACCAGGCAGCTGCGTGGAGGGCGGCCCCGAACCTCCCCCACACAGTCAGCCGTGTTCCGGAATTCTGAGTGTGGGGAGGTTCCGTCTTCTGTCTGCAGCACCCGGGATCTCCTAGGAGCCCTTCGAGTGTCTTCCCCGAATCCCTCCCACTGCGGGCTGCCGGGGAAAGGCGGGGTTTGGGCTGGAAACTCAGGTAGCATCTAGTGACTCCCCATGGACAGGGGAGGTAATTAGCGGCCTTCCCCCTACCAGGGAACACCTGTGACACCAGGCAGCTGCGTGGAGGGCGGCCCCGAACCTCCCCCACACAGTCAACCGTGTTCCGGAATTCTGAGTGTGGGGAGGTTCCGTCTTCTGTCTGCAGCACCCGGGATCTCCTAGGAGCCCTTCGATTGTCTTCCCCGATTCCCTCACACTGCGGGCTGCCGGCGAAAGGCGGGGGTTGGGCTGGAAACTCAGGTAGCATCTAGTGCCTCCCCATGGATCGGGGAGGTAATTAGCGGTGTTCCCCCTAACAGGGAACACCTGTGACACCAGGCAGCAGCGTGGAGGGCGGCCCCGAATCTTCCCCACTCAGTCAAACGTGTTCCGGAATTCTGAGTGTGGGGAGGTTCCGTCTTCTGTCTGTAGCACCCGGGATCTCCTAGGAGCCCTTAGAGTTTCTTCCCAGAGTCCCTCCCTGTGCGGGCTGCCGGGGAAAGGAGGGGGTTGTGCTTGAAAAGCAGGTACCATCTAGTGCCTCCCCATTGACAAGGGAGGTAATTAGCGGACTTCCACCTGCCAGGGAACACCTGTGACACAAGGCAGCTGCGTGGAGGGTGGCCCCGAACCTCCCCCACACAGTCATCCGTGTTCCGGAATTCTGAGTGTGGGGAGGTTCCGTCTTCTGTCTGCAGCACCCGGGATCTCCTAGGAGCCCTTCGAGAGTCTTCCCCGAGTCCCTCCATTTGCGAGCTGCCGGGGAAAGGAGGGGGTTGTGCTGGAAAAGCAGGTAGCATCTAGTGCCTTCCCATGGACAGGGGAGGTATTTAGCGGACTTCCCCCTGCCAGGGAACAACTGTGACACCAGGAAGCTGCGTGGAGTGCGGCCCTAAATCTCACTCACACAGTCACACGTGTTCGGGAATTCTGAGTGTGGGGAGGTTCCGTCTTCTGTCTGCAACACCTGGGTTCTCCTAGGAGCCTTTCGAGTGTCTTCTCCCAGTCCCTCCCTTTGCAGGCTACCGGGGCAAGGCGGGGGTTTGGCTGGAAAAGCAGGTAGCATCTTGTGCCTCCCCATGGACAAGGGAGGTAATTAGCGGATTTCCCCCTGCCAGGGAACACCTGTGACACCAGGCAGCTGCGTGGAGGGCGGCCCCGAACCTCCCCCACACAGTCAGCCGTGTTCCGGAATTCTGAGTGTGGGGAGGTTCCGTCTTCTGTCTGCAGCACCCGGGATCTCCTAGGAGCCCTTCGAGTGTCTTCCCCGAATCCCTCCCACTTCGGGCTGCCGGGGATAGGCGGGGTTTATGCTGGAAACTCAGGTAGCATCAAGTGCCTCCCCATGGACAGGGGAGGTAATTAGCGGTCTTCCCCCTACCAGGGAACACCTGTGACACCAGGCAGCTGCGTGGAGGGCGGCCCCGAACCTCCCCGACACAGTCAACCGTGTTCCGGAATTCTGAGTGTGGGGAGGTTCCGTCTTCTGTCTGCAGCACCCGGGATCTCCTAGGAGCCCTTCGAGTGTCTTCCTAGAGTCCCTCCCTGTGCGGGCTGCCAGGGAAAAGAGGGGGTTGTGATGGAAACGCAGGTAGTATCTAGTGCCTCCTCATGGACAGGGGAGGTAATTAGCGGACTTCCCTCTGCCATGGAACAACTGTGACACCAGGAAGCTGCGTGGAGTGCGGCCCTAAAACTCACCCACACAGTCACACGTGTTCCGGAATTCTGAGTGTGGGGAGGTTCCGTCTTCTGTCTGTAGCACCCGGGATCTCCTAGGAGCCCTTAGAGTTTCTTCCCAGAGTCCCTCCCTGTGCGGGCTGCCGGGGAAAGGAGGGGTTTGTGCTTGAAAAGCAGGTACCATCTAGTGCCTCCCCATTGACAAGGGAGGTAATTAGCGGACTTCCACCTGCCAGGGAACACCTGTGACACAAGGCAGCTGCGTGGAGGGTGGCCCCGAACCTCCCCCACACAGTCATCCGTGTTCCGGAATTCTGAGTGTGGGGAGGTTCCGTCTTCTGTCTGCAGCACCCGGGATCTCCTAGGAGCCCTTCGAGAGTCTTCCCCGAGTCCCTCCATTTGCGAGCTGCCGGGGAAAGGAGGGGGTTGTGCTGGAAAAGCAGGTAGCATCTAGTGCCTTCCCATGGACAGGGGAGGTATTTAGCGGACTTCCCCCTGCCAGGGAACAACTGTGACACCAGGAAGCTGCGTGGAGTGCGGCCCTAAATCTCACTCACACAGTCACACGTGTTCGGGAATTCTGAGTGTGGGGAGGTTCCGTCTTCTGTCTGCAACACCTGGGTTCTCCTAGGAGCCTTTCGAGTGTCTTCTCCCAGTCCCTCCCTTTGCAGGCTACCGGGGCAAGGCGGGGGTTTGGCTGGAAAAGCAGGTAGCATCTTGTGCCTCCCCATGGACAAGGGAGGTAATTAGCGGATTTCCCCCTGCCAGGGAACACCTGTGACACCAGGCAGCTGCGTGGAGGGCGGCCCCGAACCTCCCCCACACAGTCAGCCGTGTTCCGGAATTCTGAGTGTGGGGAGGTTCCGTCTTCTGTCTGCAGCACCCGGGATCTCCTAGGAGCCCTTCGAGTGTCTTCCCCGAATCCCTCCCACTGCGGGCTGCCGGGGAAAGGCGGGGTTTGGGCTGGAAACTCAGGTAGCATCTAGTGACTCCCCATGGACAGGGGAGGTAATTAGCGGCCTTCCCCCTACCAGGGAACACCTGTGACACCAGGCAGCTGCGTGGAGGGCGGCCCCGAACCTCCCCCACACAGTCAACCGTGTTCCGGAATTCTGAGTGTGGGGAGGTTCCGTCTTCTGTCTGCAGCACCCGGGATCTCCTAGGAGCCCTTCGATTGTCTTCCCCGATTCCCTCACACTGCGGGCTGCCGGCGAAAGGCGGGGGTTGGGCTGGAAACTCAGGTAGCATCTAGTGCCTCCCCATGGATCGGGGAGGTAATTAGCGGTGTTCCCCCTAACAAGGAACACCTGAGACACCAGGCAGCTGCGTGGAGGGCGGCCCCGAATCTTCCCCACTCAGTCAAACGTGTTCCGGAATTCTGAGTGTGGGGAGGTTCCGTCTTCTGTCTGTAGCACCCGGGATCTCCTAGGAGCCCTTAGAGTTTCTTCCCAGAGTCCCTCCCTGTGCGGGCTGCCGGGGAAAGGAGGGGGTTGTGCTTGAAAAGCAGGTACCATCTAGTGCCTCCCCATTGACAAGGGAGGTAATTAGCGGACTTCCACCTGCCAGGGAACACCTGTGACACAAGGCAGCTGCGTGGAGGGTGGCCCCGAACCTCCCCCACACAGTCATCCGTGTTCCGGAATTCTGAGTGTGGGGAGGTTCCGTCTTCTGTCTGCAGCACCCGGGATCTCCTAGGAGCCCTTCGAGAGTCTTCCCCGAGTCCCTCCATTTGCGAGCTGCCGGGGAAAGGAGGGGGTTGTGCTGGAAAAGCAGGTAGCATCTAGTGCCTTCCCATGGACAGGGGAGGTATTTAGCGGACTTCCCCCTGCCAGGGAACAACTGTGACACCAGGAAGCTGCGTGGAGTGCGGCCCTAAATCTCACTCACACAGTCACACGTGTTCGGGAATTCTGAGTGTGGGGAGGTTCCGTCTTCTGTCTGCAACACCTGGGTTCTCCTAGGAGCCTTTCGAGTGTCTTCTCCCAGTCCCTCCCTTTGCAGGCTACCGGGGCAAGGCGGGGGTTTGGCTGGAAAAGCAGGTAGCATCTTGTGCCTCCCCATGGACTAGGGAGGTAATTAGCGGATTTCCCCCTGCCAGGGAACACCTGTGACACCAGGCAGCTGCGTGGAGGGCGGCCCCGAACCTCCCCCACACAGTCAACCGTGTTCCGGAATTCTGAGTGTGGGGAGGTTCCGTCTTCTGTCTGCAGCACCCGGGATCTCCTAGGAGCCCTTCGAGTGTCTTCCCCCAGTCCCTCCCTGTGCGGGCTGCCTGGGAATGGTGGAGGTTGGGCTGGAAAAGCAGGTAGCATCTTGTGCCTCCCCATGGACTAGGGAGGTAATTAGCGGACTTCCCCCTGCCAGGGAATACCTGTGACACCAGGCAGCTGCGTGGAGGGCGGCCCCGAACCTCTCCCACACAGTCAGACGTGTTCCGGGATTCTGAGTGTGGGGAGGTTCCGTCTTCTGTCTGAAGCAGCCGGATCTCCTAGGAGCCCTTCGAGTGTCTTCCCCGAGTCCCTCCCATTGCGGGCAGCCAGGAAACGGCGGGGGTTGGGCTGGAAAAGCAGGTAGCATCTAGTGCCTCCCCATGGACAAGGGAGGTAATTAGCGGACTTCCCCCTGCCAGGGAACAACTGTGACACCAGGAAGCTGCGTGGAGTGCGGCCCTAAACCTCACCCACACAGTCACACGTGTTCCGGAATTCTGAGTGTGGGGAGGTTCCGTCTTCTGACTGCAGCACCCGGGTTCTCCTAGGAGCCTTTCGAGTGTCTTCTCCCAGTCCCTCGCTGTGCGGGCTGCCGGGGAAAGGCGGGGGTTGGGCTGGAAAAGCAGGTAGCATCTTGTGCCTCCCCATGGACAAGGGAGGTAATTAGCGGACTTCCCCCTGCCAGGGAACACCTGTGACACCAGGCAGCTGCGTGGAGGGCGGCCCCGAACCTCCCCCACACAGTCAGCCGTGTTCCGGAATTCTGAGTGTGGGGAGGTTCCGTCTTCTGTCTGCAGCACCCGGGATCTCCTAGGAGCCCTTCGATTGTCTTCCCCGATTCCCTCACACTGCGGGCTGCCGGCGAAAGGCGGGGGTTGGGCTGGAAACTCAGGTAGCATCTAGTGCCTCCCCATGGATCGGGGAGGTAATTAGCGGTGTTCCCCCTAACAGGGAACACCTGTGACACCAGGCAGCAGCGTGGAGGGCGGCCCCGAATCTTCCCCACTCAGTCAAACGTGTTCCGGAATTCTGAGTGTGGGGAGGTTCCGTCTTCTGTCTGTAGCACCCGGGATCTCCTAGGAGCCCTTAGAGTTTCTTCCCAGAGTCCCTCCCTGTGCGGGCTGCCGGGGAAAGGAGGGGGTTGTGCTTGAAAAGCAGGTACCATCTAGTGCCTCCCCATTGACAAGGGAGGTAATTAGCGGACTTCCACCTGCCAGGGAACACCTGTGACACAAGGCAGCTGCGTGGAGGGTGGCCCCGAACCTCCCCCACACAGTCATCCGTGTTCCGGAATTCTGAGTGTGGGGAGGTTCCGTCTTCTGTCTGCAGCACCCGGGATCTCCTAGGAGCCCTTCGAGAGTCTTCCCCGAGTCCCTCCATTTGCGAGCTGCCGGGGAAAGGAGGGGGTTGTGCTGGAAAAGCAGGTAGCATCTAGTGCCTTCCCATGGACAGGGGAGGTATTTAGCGTACTTCCCCCTGCCAGGGAACAACTGTGACACCAGGAAGCTGCGTGGAGTGCGGCCCTAAATCTCACTCACACAGTCACACGTGTTCGGGAATTCTGAGTGTGGGGAGGTTCCGTCTTCTGTCTGCAACACCTGGGTTCTCCTAGGAGCCTTTCGAGTGTCTTCTCCCAGTCCCTCCCTTTGCAGGCTACCGGGGCAAGGCGGGGGTTTGGCTGGAAAAGCAGGTAGCATCTTGTGCCTCCCCATGGACAAGGGAGGTAATTAGCGGATTTCCCCCTGCCAGGGAACACCTGTGACACCAGGCAGCTGCGTGGAGGGCGGCCCCGAACCTCCCCCACACAGTCAGCCGTGTTCCGGAATTCTGAGTGTGGGGAGGTTCCGTCTTCTGTCTGCAGCACCCGGGATCTCCTAGGAGCCCTTCGAGTGTCTTCCCCGAATCCCTCCCACTTCGGGCTGCCGGGGATAGGCGGGGTTTATGCTGGAAACTCAGGTAGCATCAAGTGCCTCCCCATGGACAGGGGAGGTAATTAGCGGTCTTCCCCCTACCAGGGAACACCTGTGACACCAGGCAGCTGCGTGGAGGGCGGCCCCGAACTTCCCCGACACAGTCAACCGTGTTCCGGAATTCTGAGTGTGGGGAGGTTCCGTCTTCTGTCTGCAGCACCCGGGATCTCCTAGGAGCCCTTCGAGTGTCTTCCTAGAGTCCCTCCCTGTGCGGGCTGTCAGGGAAAAGAGGGGGTTGTGATGGAAACGCAGGTAGCATCTAGTGCCTCCTCATGGACAGGGAAGGTAATTAGCGGACTTCCCTCTGCCAGGGAACAACTGTGACACCAGGAAGCTGCGTGGAGTGCGGCCCTAAACCTCACCCACACAGTCACACGTGTTCCGGAATTCTGAGTGTGGGGAGGTTCCGTCTTCTGTCTGCAGCACCCGGGTTATCCTAGGAGCCTTTCGAGTGTTTTCCCCCAGTCCCTCCCTGTGCAGGCTGCCGGGGAAAGGCGGGGGTTGGGCTGGAAAAGCAGGTAGCATTTTGTGCCACCCCATGGACAAGGGAGGTAATTAGCGGATTTCCCCCTGCCAGGGAACACCTGTGACACCAGGCAGCTGCGTGGAGGGCGGCCCCGAACCTCCCCCACACAGTCAGCCGTGTTCCGGAATTCTGAGTGTGGGGAGGTTCCGTCTTCTGTCTGCAGCACCCGGGATCTCCTAGGAGCCCTTCGAGTGTCTTCCCCGAATCCCTCCCACTGCGGGCTGCCGGGGAAAGGCGGGGTTTGGGCTGGAAACTCAGGTAGCATCTAGTGACTCCCCATGGACAGGGGAGGTAATTAGCGGCCTTCCCCCTACCAGGGAACACCTGTGACACCAGGCAGCTGCGTGGAGGGCGGCCCCGAACCTCCCCCACACAGTCAACCGTGTTCCGGAATTCTGAGTGTGGGGAGGTTCCGTCTTCTGTCTGCAGCACCCGGGATCTCCTAGGAGCCCTTCGAGTGTCTTCCCCCAGTCCCTCCCTGTGCGGGCTGCCTGGGAATGGTGGAGGTTGTGCTGGAAAAGCAGGTAGCATCTTGTGCCTCCCCATGGACTAGGGAGGTAATTAGCGGACTTCCCCCTGCCAGGGAATACCTGTGACACCAGGCAGCTGCGTGGAGGGCGGCCCCGAACCTCTCCCACACAGTCAGACGTGTTCCGGGATTCTGAGTGTGGGGAGGTTCCGTCTTCTGTCTGAAGCAGCCGGATCTCCTAGGAGCCCTTCGAGTGTCTTCCCCGAGTCCCTCCCATTGCGGGCAGCCAGGAAAGGCGGGGGTTGGGCTGGAAAAGCAGGTAGCATCTAGTGCCTCCCCATGGACAAGGGAGGTAATTAGCGGACTTCCCCCTGCCAGGGAACAACTGTGACACCAGGAAGCTGCGTGGAGTGCGGCCATAAACCTCACCCACACAGTCACACGTGTTCCGGAATTCTGAGTGTGGGGAGGTTCCGTCTTCTGACTGCAGCACCCGGGTTCTCCTAGGAGCCTTTCGAGTGTCTTCTCCCAGTCCCTCGCTGTGCGGGCTGCCGGGGAAAGGCGGGGGTTGGGCTGGAAAAGCAGGTAGCATCTTGTGCCTCCCCATGGACAAGGGAGGTAATTAGCGGACTTCCCCCTGCCAGGGAACACCTGTGACACCAGGCAGCTGCGTGGAGGGCGGCCCCGAACCTCCCCCACACAGTCAGCCGTGTTCCGGAATTCTGAGTGTGGGGAGGTTCCGTCTTCTGTCTGCAGCACCCGGGATCTCCTAGGAGCCCTTCGATTGTCTTCCCCGATTCCCTCACACTGCGGGCTGCCGGCGAATGGCGGGGGTTGGGCTGGAAACTCAGGTAGCATCTAGTGCCTCCCCATGGATCGGGGAGGTAATTAGCGGTGTTCCCCCTAACAGGGAACACCTGTGACACCAGGCAGCAGCGTGGAGGGCGCCCCCGAATCTTCCCCACTCAGTCAAACGTGTTCCGGAATTCTGAGTGTGGGGAGGTTCCGTCTTCTGTCTGTAGCACCCGGGATCTCCTGGGAGCCCTTAGAGTTTCTTCCCAGAGTCCCTCCCTGTGCGGGCTGCCGGGGAAAGGAGGGGGTTGTGCTTGAAAAGCAGGTACCATCTAGTGCCTCCCCATTGACAAGGGAGGTAATTAGCGGACTTCCACCTGCCAGGGAACACCTGTGACACAAGGCAGCTGCGTGGAGGGTGGCCCCGAACCTCCCCCACACAGTCATCCGTGTTCCGGAATTCTGAGTGTGGGGAGGTTCCGTCTTCTGTCTGCAGCACCCGGGATCTCCTAGGAGCCCTTCGAGAGTCTTCCCCGAGTCCCTCCATTTGCGAGCTGCCGGGGAAAGGAGGGGGTTGTGCTGGAAAAGCAGGTAGCATCTAGTGCCTTCCCATGGACAGGGGAGGTATTTAGCGGACTTCCCTCTGCCAGGGAACAACTGTGACACCAGGAAGCTGCGTGGAGTGCGGCCCTAAACCTCACCCACACAGTCACACGTGTTCCGGAATTCTGAGTGTGGGGAGGTTCCGTCTTCTGTCTGCAGCACCCGGGTTATCCTAGGAGCCTTTCGAGTGTCTTCCCCCAGTCCCTCCCTGTGCAGGCTGCCGGGGAAAGGCGGGGGTTGGGCTGGAAAAGCAGGTAGCATTTTGTGCCACCCCATGGACAAGGGAGGTAATTAGCGGATTTCCCCCTGCCAGGGAACACCTGTGACACCAGGCAGCTGCGTGGAGGGCGGCCCCGAACCTCCCCCACACAGTCAGCCGTGTTCCGGAATTCTGAGTGTGGGGAGGTTCCGTCTTCTGTCTGCAGCACCCGGGATCTCCTAGGAGCCCTTCGAGTGTCTTCCCCGAATCCCTCCCACTGCGGGCTGCCGGGGAAAGGCGGGGTTTGGGCTGGAAACTCAGGTAGCATCTAGTGACTCCCCATGGACAGGGGAGGTAATTAGCGGCCTTCCCCCTACCAGGGAACACCTGTGACACCAGGCAGCTGCGTGGAGGGCGGCCCCGAACCTCCCCCACACAGTCAACCGTGTTCCGGAATTCTGAGTGTGGGGAGGTTCCGTCTTCTGTCTGCAGCACCCGGGATCTCCTAGGAGCCCTTCGAGTGTCTTCCCCAAGTCCCTCCCTGTGCGGGCTGCCTGGGAATGGTGGAGGTTGTGCTGGAAAAGCAGGTAGCATCTTGTGCCTCCCCATGGACTAGGGAGGTAATTAGCGGACTTCCCCCTGCCAGGGAATACCTGTGACACCAGGCAGCTGCGTGGAGGGCGGCCCCGAACCTCTCCCACACAGTCAGACGTGTTCCGGGATTCTGAGTGTGGGGAGGTTCCGTCTTCTGTCTGAAGCAGCCGGATCTCCTAGGAGCCCTTCGAGTGTCTTCCCCGAGTCCCTCCCATTGCGGGCAGCCAGGAAAGGCGGGGGTTGGGCTGGAAAAGCAGGTAGCATCTAGTGCCTCCCCATGGACAAGGGAGGTAATTAGCGGACTTCCCCCTGCCAGGGAACAACTGTGACACCAGGAAGCTGCGTGGAGTGCGGCCCTAAACCTCACCCACACAGTCACACGTGTTCCGGAATTCTGAGTGTGGGGAGGTTCCGTCTTCTGACTGCAGCACCCGGGTTCTCCTAGGAGCCTTTCGAGTGTCTTCTCCCAGTCCCTCGCTGTGCGGGCTGCCGGGGAAAGGCGGGGGTTGGGCTGGAAAAGCAGGTAGCATCTTGTGCCTCCCCATGGACAAGGGAGGTAATTAGCGGACTTCCCCCTGCCAGGGAACACCTGTGACACCAGGCAGCTGCGTGGAGGGCGGCCCCGAACCTCCCCCACACAGTCAGCCGTGTTCCGGAATTCTGAGTGTGGGGAGGTTCCGTCTTCTGTCTGCAGCACCCGGGATCTCCTAGGAGCCCTTCGATTGTCTTCCCCGATTCCCTCACACTGCGGGCTGCCGGCGAAAGGCGGGGGTTGGGCTGGAAACTCAGGTAGCATCTAGTGCCTCCCCATGGATCGGGGAGGTAATTAGCGGTGTTCCCCCTAACAGGGAACACCTGTGACACCAGGCAGCAGCGTGGAGGGCGGCCCCGAATCTTCCCCACTCAGTCAAACGTGTTCCGGAATTCTGAGTGTGGGGAGGTTCCGTCTTCTGTCTGTAGCACCCGGGATCTCCTAGGAGCCCTTAGAGTTTCTTCCCAGAGTCCCTCCCTGTGCGGGCTGCCGGGGAAAGGAGGGGGTTGTGCTTGAAAAGCAGGTACCATCTAGTGCCTCCCCATTGACAAGGGAGGTAATTAGCGGACTTCCACCTGCCAGGGAACACCTGTGACACAAGGCAGCTGCGTGGAGGGTGGCCCCGAACCTCCCCCACACAGTCATCCGTGTTCCGGAATTCTGAGTGTGGGGAGGTTCCGTCTTCTGTCTGCAGCACCCGGGATCTCCTAGGAGCCCTTCGAGAGTCTTCCCCGAGTCCCTCCATTTGCGAGCTGCCGGGGAAAGGAGGGGGTTGTGCTGGAAAAGCAGGTAGCATCTAGTGCCTTCCCATGGACAGGGGAGGTATTTAGCGTACTTCCCCCTGCCAGGGAACAACTGTGACACCAGGAAGCTGCGTGGAGTGCGGCCCTAAATCTCACTCACACAGTCACACGTGTTCGGGAATTCTGAGTGTGGGGAGGTTCCGTCTTCTGTCTGCAACACCTGGGTTCTCCTAGGAGCCTTTCGAGTGTCTTCTCCCAGTCCCTCCCTTTGCAGGCTACCGGGGCAAGGCGGGGGTTTGGCTGGAAAAGCAGGTAGCATCTTGTGCCTCCCCATGGACAAGGGAGGTAATTAGCGGATTTCCCCCTGCCAGGGAACACCTGTGACACCAGGCAGCTGCGTGGAGGGCGGCCCCGAACCTCCCCCACACAGTCAGCCGTGTTCCGGAATTCTGAGTGTGGGGAGGTTCCGTCTTCTGTCTGCAGCACCCGGGATCTCCTAGGAGCCCTTCGAGTGTCTTCCCCGAATCCCTCCCACTTCGGGCTGCCGGGGATAGGCGGGGTTTATGCTGGAAACTCAGGTAGCATCAAGTGCCTCCCCATGGACAGGGGAGGTAATTAGCGGTCTTCCCCCTACCAGGGAACACCTGTGACACCAGGCAGCTGCGTGGAGGGCGGCCCCGAACTTCCCCGACACAGTCAACCGTGTTCCGGAATTCTGAGTGTGGGGAGGTTCCGTCTTCTGTCTGCAGCACCCGGGATCTCCTAGGAGCCCTTCGAGTGTCTTCCTAGAGTCCCTCCCTGTGCGGGCTGCCAGGGAAAAGAGGGGGTTGTGATGGAAACGCAGGTAGCATCTAGTGCCTCCTCATGGACAGGGGAGGTAATTAGCGGACTTCCCTCTGCCAGGGAACAACTGTGACACCAGGAAGCTGCGTGGAGTGCGGCCCTAAACCTCACCCACACAGTCACACGTGTTCCGGAATTCTGAGTGTGGGGAGGTTCCGTCTTCTGTCTGCAGCACCCGGGATCTCCTAGGAGCCCTTCGAGTGTCTTCCCCCAGTCCCTCCCTGTGCGGGCTGCCTGGGAATGGTGGAGGTTGTGCTGGAAAAGCAGGTAGCATCTTGTGCCTCCCCATGGACTAGGGAGGTAATTAGCGGACTTCCCCCTGCCAGGGAATACCTGTGACACCAGGCAGCTGCGTGGAGGGCGGCCCCGAACCTCTCCCACACAGTCAGACGTGTTCCGGGATTCTGAGTGTGGGGAGGTTCCGTCTTCTGTCTGAAGCAGCCGGATCTCCTAGGAGCCCTTCGAGTGTCTTCCCCGAGTCCCTCCCATTGCGGGCAGCCAGGAAAGGCGGGGGTTGGGCTGGAAAAGCAGGTAGCATCTAGTGCCTCCCCATGGACAAGGGAGGTAATTAGCGGACTTCCCCCTGCCAGGGAACAACTGTGACACCAGGAAGCTGCGTGGAGTGCGGCCATAAACCTCACCCACACAGTCACACGTGTTCCGGAATTCTGAGTGTGGGGAGGTTCCGTCTTCTGACTGCAGCACCCGGGTTCTCCTAGGAGCCTTTCGAGTGTCTTCTCCCAGTCCCTCGCTGTGCTGGCTGCCGGGGAAAGGCGGGGGTTGGGCTGGAAAAGCAGGTAGCATCTTGTGCCTCCCCATGGACAAGGGAGGTAATTAGCGGACTTCCCCCTGCCAGGGAACACCTGTGACACCAGGCAGCTGCGTGGAGGGCGGCCCCGAACCTCCCCCACACAGTCAGCCGTGTTCCGGAATTCTGAGTGTGGGGAGGTTCCGTCTTCTGTCTGCAGCACCCGGGATCTCCTAGGAGCCCTTCGATTGTCTTCCCCGATTCCCTCACACTGCGGGCTGCCGGCGAATGGCGGGGGTTGGGCTGGAAACTCAGGTAGCATCTAGTGCCTCCCCATGGATCGGGGAGGTAATTAGCGGTGTTCCCCCTAACAGGGAACACCTGTGACACCAGGCAGCAGCGTGGAGGGCGGCCCCGAATCTTCCCCACTCAGTCAAACGTGTTCCGGAATTCTGAGTGTGGGGAGGTTCCGTCTTCTGTCTGTAGCACCCGGGATCTCCTGGGAGCCCTTAGAGTTTCTTCCCAGAGTCCCTCCCTGTGCGGGCTGCCGGGGAAAGGAGGGGGTTGTGCTTGAAAAGCAGGTACCATCTAGTGCCTCCCCATTGACAAGGGAGGTAATTAGCGGACTTCCACCTGCCAGGGAACACCTGTGACACAAGGCAGCTGCGTGGAGGGTGGCCCCGAACCTCCCCCACACAGTCATCCGTGTTCCGGAATTCTGAGTGTGGGGAGGTTCCGTCTTCTGTCTGCAGCACCCGGGATCTCCTAGGAGCCCTTCGAGAGTCTTCCCCGAGTCCCTCCATTTGCGAGCTGCCGGGGAAAGGAGGGGGTTGTGCTGGAAAAGCAGGTAGCATCTAGTGCCTTCCCATGGACAGGGGAGGTATTTAGCGGACTTCCCTCTGCCAGGGAACAACTGTGACACCAGGAAGCTGCGTGGAGTGCGGCCCTAAACCTCACCCACACAGTCACACGTGTTCCGGAATTCTGAGTGTGGGGAGGTTCCGTCTTCTGTCTGCAGCACCCGGGTTATCCTAGGAGCCTTTCGAGTGTCTTCCCCCAGTCCCTCCCTGTGCAGGCTGCCGGGGAAAGGCGGGGGTTGGGCTGGAAAAGCAGGTAGCATTTTGTGCCACCCCATGGACAAGGGAGGTAATTAGCGGATTTCCCCCTGCCAGGGAACACCTGTGACACCAGGCAGCTGCGTGGAGGGCGGCCCCGAACCTCCCCCACACAGTCAGCCGTGTTCCGGAATTCTGAGTGTGGGGAGGTTCCGTCTTCTGTCTGCAGCACCCGGGATCTCCTAGGAGCCCTTCGAGTGTCTTCCCCGAATCCCTCCCACTGCTGGCTGCCGGGGAAAGGCGGGGTTTGGGCTGGAAACTCAGGTAGCATCTAGTGACTCCCCATGGACAGGGGAGGTAATTAGCGGCCTTCCCCCTACCAGGGAACACCTGTGACACCAGGCAGCTGCGTGGAGGGCGGCCCCGAACCTCCCCCACACAGTCAACCGTGTTCCGGAATTCTGAGTGTGGGGAGGTTCCGTCTTCTGTCTGCAGCACCCGGGATCTCCTAGGAGCCCTTCGAGTGTCTTCCCCAAGTCCCTCCCTGTGCGGGCTGCCTGGGAATGGTGGAGGTTGTGCTGGAAAAGCAGGTAGCATCTTGTGCCTCCCCATGGACTAGGGAGGTAATTAGCGGACTTCCCCCTGCCAGGGAATACCTGTGACACCAGGCAGCTGCGTGGAGGGCGGCCCCGAACCTCTCCCACACAGTCAGACGTGTTCCGGGATTCTGAGTGTGGGGAGGTTCCGTCTTCTGTCTGAAGCAGCCGGATCTCCTAGGAGCCCTTCGAGTGTCTTCCCCGAGTCCCTCCCATTGCGGGCAGCCAGGAAAGGCGGGGGTTGGGCTGGAAAAGCAGGTAGCATCTAGTGCCTCCCCATGGACAAGGGAGGTAATTAGCGGACTTCCCCCTGCCAGGGAACAACTGTGACACCAGGAAGCTGCGTGGAGTGCGGCCATAAACCTCACCCACACAGTCACACGTGTTCCGGAATTCTGAGTGTGGGGAGGTTCCGTCTTCTGACTGCAGCACCCGGGTTCTCCTAGGAGCCTTTCGAGTGTCTTCTCCCAGTCCCTCGCTGTGCGGGCTGCCGGGGAAAGGCGGGGGTTGGGCTGGAAAAGCAGGTAGCATCTTGTGCCCCCCCATGGACAAGGGAGGTAATTAGCGGACTTCCCCCTGCCAGGGAACACCTGTGACACCAGGCAGCTGCGTGGAGGGCGGCCCCGAACCTCCCCCACACAGTCAGCCGTGTTCCGGAATTCTGAGTGTGGGGAGGTTCCGTCTTCTGTCTGCAGCACCCGGGATCTCCTAGGAGCCCTTCGATTGTCTTCCCCGATTCCCTCACACTGCGGGCTGCCGGCGAAAGGCGGGGGTTGGGCTGGAAACTCAGGTAGCATCTAGTGCCTCCCCATGGATCGGGGAGGTAATTAGCGGTGTTCCCCCTAACAGGGAACACCTGTGACACCAGGCAGCAGCGTGGAGGGCGGCCCCGAATCTTCCCCACTCAGTCAAACGTGTTCCGGAATTCTGAGTGTGGGGAGGTTCCGTCTTCTGTCTGTAGCACCCGGGATCTCCTAGGAGCCCTTAGAGTTTCTTCCCAGAGTCCCTCCCTGTGCGGGCTGCCGGGGAAAGGAGGGGGTTGTGCTTGAAAAGCAGGTACCATCTAGTGCCTCCCCATTGACAAGGGAGGTAATTAGCGGACTTCCACCTGCCAGGGAACACCTGTGACACAAGGCAGCTGCGTGGAGGGTGGCCCCGAACCTCCCCCACACAGTCATCCGTGTTCCGGAATTCTGAGTGTGGGGAGGTTCCGTCTTCTGTCTGCAGCATCCGGGATCTCCTAGGAGCCCTTCGAGAGTCTTCCCCGAGTCCCTCCATTTGCGAGCTGCCGGGGAAAGGAGGGGGTTGTGCTGGAAAAGCAGGTAGCATCTAGTGCCTTCCCATGGACAGGGGAGGTATTTAGCGGACTTCCCCCTGCCAGGGAACAACTGTGACACCAGGAAGCTGCGTGGAGTGCGGCCCTAAATCTCACTCACACAGTCACACGTGTTCGGGAATTCTGAGTGTGGGGAGGTTCCGTCTTCTGTCTGCAACACCTGGGTTCTCCTAGGAGCCTTTCGAGTGTCTTCTCCCAGTCCCTCCCTTTGCAGGCTACCGGGGCAAGGCGGGGGTTTGGCTGGAAAAGCAGGTAGCATCTTGTGGTTCCCATGGACAAGGGAGGTAATTAGCGGACTTCCCCCAGCCAGGGAACACCTGTGACACCAGGCAGCTGCGTGGAGGGCGGCCCCGAACCTCCCCCACACAGTCAGCCGTGTTCCGGAATTCTGAGTGTGGGGAGGTTCCGTCTTCTGTCTGCAGCACCCGGGATCTCCTAGGAGCCCTTCGATTGTCTTCCCCGATTCCCTCACACTGCGGGCTGCCGGCGAAAGGCGGGGGTTGGGCTGGAAACTCAGGTAGCATCTAGTGCCTCCCCATGGATCGGGGAGGTAATTAGCGGTGTTCCCCCTAACAGGGAACACCTGTGACACCAGGCAGCAGCGTGGAGGGCGGCCCCGAATCTTCCCCACTCAGTCAAACGTGTTCCGGAATTCTGAGTGTGGGGAGGTTCCGTCTTCTGTCTGTAGCACCCGGGATCTCCTAGGAGCCCTTAGAGTTTCTTCCCAGAGTCCCTCCCTGTGCGGGCTGCCGGGGAAAGGAGGGGGTTGTGCTTGAAAAGCAGGTACCATCTAGTGCCTCCCCATTGACAAGGGAGGTAATTAGCGGACTTCCACCTGCCAGGGAACACCTGTGACACAAGGCAGCTGCGTGGAGGGTGGCCCCGAACCTCCCCCACACAGTCATCCGTGTTCCGGAATTCTGAGTGTGGGGAGGTTCCGTCTTCTGTCTGCAGCACCCGGGATCTCCTAGGAGCCCTTCGAGAGTCTTCCCCGAGTCCCTCCATTTGCGAGCTGCCGGGGAAAGGAGGGGGTTGTGCTGGAAAAGCAGGTAGCATCTAGTGCCTTCCCATGGACAGGGGAGGAATTTAGCGGACTTCCCCCTGCCAGGGAACAACTGTGACACCAGGAAGCTGCGTGGAGTGCGGCCCTAAATCTCACTCACACAGTCACACGTGTTCGGGAATTCTGAGTGTGGGGAGGTTCCGTCTTCTGTCTGCAACACCTGGGTTCTCCTAGGAGCCTTTCGAGTGTCTTCTCCCAGTCCCTCCCTTTGCAGGCTACCGGGGCAAGGCGGGGGTTTGGCTGGAAAAGCAGGTAGCATCTTGTGCCTCCCCATGGACAAGGGAGGTAATTAGCGGACTTCCCCCAGCCAGGGAACACCTGTGACACCAGGCAGCTGCGTGGAGGGCGGCCCCGAACCTCCCCCACACAGTCAGCCGTGTTCCGGAATTCTGAGTGTGGGGAGGTTCCGTCTTCTGTCTGCAGCACCCGGGATCTCCAAGTATCCCTTCGAGTGTCTTCCCCGAATCCCTCCCACTGCGGGCTGCCGGGGAAAGGCGGGGGATGGCCTGGAAACTCAGGTAGCATCTAGTGCCTCCCCATGGACAAGGGAGGTAATTAGCGGACTTCTCCCTGCCAGGGAACACCTGTGACACCAGGCAGCTGCGTTGAGGGTGGCCCCGAACCTCCCCCACACAGTCAGCCGTGTTCCGGAATTCTGAGTGTGGGGAGGTTCCGTCTTATGTCTGCAGCACCCGGGTTCACCTAGGAGACCTTCGAGTGTCTTCCCCCATTCCCTCTCTTTGCGGGCTGCCGGGGAATGGCGGAGGTTGGGCTGGAAAAGCAGGTAGCATCTTGTGCCTCCCCATGGACAAGGGAGGTAATTAGCGGACTTCCCCTTGCCAGGGAACACCTGTGACACCAGGCAGCTGCGTGGAGGGCGGCCCCGAACCTCCCCCACACAGTCAGCCGTGTTCCGGAATTCTGAGTGTGGGAGGTTCCGTCTTCTGTCTGCAGCACCCGGGATCTCCTAGGAGCCCTTCGAGTGTCTTCCCCGAATCCCTCCCACTGCGGGCTGCCGGGGAATGGCGGGGTTTGGGCTGGAAACTCAGGTAGCATCTAGTGCCTCCCCATGGACAGGGGAGGTAATTATCGGTCTTCCCCCTACCAGGGAACACCTGTGACACCAGGCAGCTGCGTGGAGGGCGGCCCCGATCCTCCCCCACACAGTCAACCGTGTTCCGGAATTCTGAGTGTGGGGAGTTTCCGTCTTCTGTCTGCAGCACCCGGGATCTCCTAGGAGCCCTTCGAGTGTCTTCCCAGAGTCCCTCCCTGTGCGGGCTGCCAGGGAAAGGAGGGGGTTGTGCTGGAAACCCAGGTAGCATCTAGTGCCTCCCCATGGACAGGGAAGGTAATTAGCGGACTTCCACCTGCCAGGGAACACCTGTGACCCAAGGCAGCTGCGTGGAGGGCGGCCCCGAACCTCCCCCACACAGTAATCCGTGTTCCGGAATTCTGAGTGTGGGGAGGTTCCGTCTTATATCTGCAGCACCCGCGTTCACCTAGGAGCCCTTCGAGTGTCTTCCCCCAGTCCCTCCCTGTGCGGGCTGCCTGAGAATGGCGGAGGTTGGGCTGGAAAAGCAGGTAGCATCTTGTGCCTCCCCATGGACTAGGGAGGTAATTAGCGGACTTCCCCCTGCCAGGGAACACCTGTGACACCAGGCAGCTGCGTGGAGGGCGGCCCCGAACCTCTCCCACACACTCAGACGTGTTCCGGGATTCTGAGTGTGGGGAGGTTCCGTCTTCTGTCTGCAGCACCCGGATCTCTTAGGAGCCCTTCGAGAGTCTTCCCCGAGTCCCTCCCATTGCGGGCAGCCTGGAAACGGCGGGGGTTGGGCTGGAAAAGCAGGTAGCATCTAGTGCCTCCCCATGGACAAGGGAGGTAACAAGCGGACTTACCCCTGCCAGGGAACAACTGTGACACCAGGAAGCTGCGTGGAGTGCGGCCCTAAACCTCACCCACACAGTCACACGTGTTCCGGAATTCTGAGTGTGGGGAGGTTCCGTCTTCTGACTACAGCACCCGGGTTCTCCTAGGAGCCTTTCGAGTGTCTTCTCCCACTCCCTCGCTTTGCGGGCTGCCGGGGAAAGGCGGGGGTTGGGCTGGAAAAGCAGGTAGCATCTTGTGCCCCCCCATGGACAAGGGAGGTAATTAGCGGACTTCCCCCTGCCAGGGAACACCTGTGACACCAGGCAGCTGCGTGGAGGGCGGCCCCGAACCTCCCCCACACAGTCAGCCGTGTTCCGGTATTCTGAGTGTGGGGAGGTTCCGTCTTCTGTCTGCAGCACCCGGGATCTCCTAGGAGCCTTTTGAGTGTCTTCCCCGATTCCCTCCACTGCGGGCTGCCGGTGAAAGGCGGGGTTTGGGCTGGAAACTCAGGTAGCATCTAGTGCTTCCCCATGGATCGGGGAGGTAATTAGCGGTGTTCCCCCTAACAGGGAACACCTGTGACACCAGGCAGCAGCGTGGAGGGCGGCCCCGAACCTTCCCCACTCCGTCAAACGTGTTCCGGAATTCTGAGTGTGGGGAGGTTCCGTCTTCTGTTGTAGCACCCGGGATCTCCTAGGAGCCCTTAGAGTGTCTTCCCAGTGTCCCTCACTGTGCGGGCTGCCGGGGAAAGGAGGGGGTTGTGCTGGAAAAGCAGGTAGCATCTAGTGCCTCCCCATGGACAAGGGAGGTAATTAGCGGACTTCCACCTGCCAGGGAACACCTGTGACACCAGGCAGCTGCGTGGAGGGCGGCCCCGAACCTGTCCCACACAGTCAGCCGTGTTCCGGAATTCTGAGTGTGGGGAGGTTCCGTCTTCTGTCTGCAGCACCCGGGATCCCCTAGGAGCCCTTCGAGAGTCTTCCCAGAATCCCTCCCACTGCAGGCTGCCGGGGAAATGCGGGGGTTGGGCTGGAAACTCAGGTAGCATCTAGTGCCTCCCCATGGACAGGGGATGTTATTAGCGGACTTCCCCCTGCCAGGGAACACCTGTGACACCAGGCAGCTGCGTGGAGGGCAGCCCCGAACCTCTCCCACACAGTCAGACGTGTTCCGGGATTCTGAGTGTGGGGAGGTTAAGTCTTTTGTCTGCAGCACCCGGGATCTCCTAGGAGCCTTTCGAGAGTCTTCCCCGAGTCCCTCCCAGTGCGGGCTGCCGGGGAAAGGCGGGGGTTGGGCTGGAAAAGCAGGTAGAATCCAGTGCCACCCCATGGACAAGGGAGGAAATTAGCGGACTTCCCCCTGCCAGGGAACACCTGTGACACCAGGCAGCTGCGTGGAGGGCGGCCCCGAACCTCCCCCACACAGTCAGCCGTGTTCCGGAATTCTGAGTGTGGGGAGGTTCCGTCTTATGTCTGCAGGACCCGGGTTCACCTAGGAGCCCTTCGAGTGTCTTCCCCCAGTCCCTCCCTTTGCGGGCTGCCGGGGAATGGCGGAGGTTGGGCTGGAAACTCCGGTAGCATCTAGTGCCTCCCCATGGACAGGGGAGGTAATTAGCGGTTTCCCCCTACCAGGGAACACCTGTGACACCAGGAAGCTGTGTGGAGGGCGGCCCTAAACCTCACCCACACAGTCACCCGTGTTCCGGAATTCTGAGTGTGGGGAGGTTCCATCTTTTGTCTGCAGAAACCGGGATCTCCTAGGAGCCCTTCGAGAGTCTTCCCCGAGTCCCTCCCCGTGCGGGCAGCCAGGGAATGGCGGGGGTTGGGCTGGAAACGCAGGTAGCATCTAGTGCCTCCCCATGGACAGGGGAGGTAATTAGCGGAATTCCCCCTGCCAGGGAACACCTGTGACACCAGGCAGCTAGTGGAGTGCGGCCCTAAACCTCATCCACACAGTCACACTTGTTCTGGAATTCTGAGTGTGGGGAGGTTCCGTCTTCTGTCTGCAGCACCCGGGTTCTCCTAGGAGCCTTTCGAGTGTCTTCCCCCAGTCCCTCCTTGTGCGGGCTGCCGGGGAAAGGCGGGGGTTGGGCTGGAAACGCAGGTAGCATCTAGTGCCTCCCCATGGACAGGGGAGGTAATTAGCGGACTTCCCCCTGCCAGGGAACAACTGTGACATCAGGAAGCTGCGTGGAGGGCGGCCCCGATCCTCCCCCACACAGTCAGCTGTGTTCCGGAATTCTGAGTGTAGGGAGGTTCCGTCTTCTGTCTGCAGCACCCGGGATCTCCTAGGAGCCCTTCGAGTGTCTTCCCCGATTCCCTCCCACTGCAGGCTGCCGGGGAAAGGCGGGGGTTGGGCTGGAAAATCAGGTAGCATCTAGTGCCTCCCCATGGACATGGGAGGAAATTAGCGGTCTTCCCCCTACCAGGGAACACCTGTGACACCTGGAAGCTGTGTGGAGGTCGGCCCTAAACCTCACCCACACAGTCACCCTTGTTCCGGAATTCTGAGTGTGGGGAGGTTCCGTCTTTTGTCTGCAGCAACCGGGATCTCCTAGGAGCCCTTCGAGAGTCTTCCCCGAGCCCCTCCCAGTGCGGGCAGCCGGGGAACGGCGGGGGTTGGGCTGGAAATGCAGGTAGAATCTAGTGCCTCCCCATGGACAAGGGAGGTAATTAGCGGACTTCCCCCTGCCAGGGAACAACTGTGACAACAGGAAGCTTCATGGGGTTCGGCCCAAAACCTCACCCACACAGTCACACGTGTTCCGGAATTCTGAGTGTGGGGAGGTTCCGTTTTCTGTCTGCAGGACACGGGTTCTCCTAGGAGCCCTTCGAGTGTCTTCCCCCAGTCCCTCACTGTGCGGGCTGCCGGGGAAAGGCAGGGGTTGGGCTGGAAAAGCAGGTAGCATCTTGTGCCTCCAAATGGACAAGGGAGGTAATTAGCGGAATTCCCCCTGCCAGGGAACACCTGTGACACCAGGCAGCTGCGTGGAGGGCGGCCCCGAACCTGTCCCACACAGTCAGCCGTGTTCCGGAATTCTGAGTGTGGGGAGGTTCCGTCTTCTGTCTGCAGCACCCGGGATCCCCTAGGAGCCCTTCGAGAGTCTTCCCCGAATCCCTCCCACTGCAGGCTGCCGGGGAAATGCGGGGGTTGGGCTGGAAACTCAGGTAGCATCTAGTGCCTCCCCATGGACAGGGGATGTTATTAGCGGACTTCCCCCTGCCAGGGAATAACTGTGACACCAGGAAGCTGCGTGGAGTGCGGCCCTAAACCTCACCCACACAGTCACACGTGTTCCGGAATTCTGAGTGTGGGGAGGTTCCGTCTTCTGTCTGCATCACCCGGGTTCTCCAAGGAGCCTTTCGAGTGTCTTCCCCCAGTCCCTCCCTGTGCGGGCTGCCGGGGAAAGGCGGGGGTTGGGCTGGAAAAGCAGGTAGCATCATGTGCCTCCCCATGGACAAGGGAGGTATTTAGCGGACTTCCCCCTGCCAGGGAACACCTGTTACACCAGGCAGCTGCGTGGAGGGCGGCCCCGAACCTCCCCCACACAGTCAGCCGTGTTCCGGAATTCTGAGTGTGGGGAGGTTCCGTCTTCTGTCTGCAGCACCCGGGATCTCCTAGGAGCCCTTTGAGTGTCTTCCCCGAATCCCTCCCACTGCGGGCTGCCGGGGAAAGGCGGGGGATGAGCTGGAAAATCAGGTAGCATCTAGTGCCTCCCCATGGACAGGGGAGGTAATTAGCGGTCTTCCCCCTACCAGGGAACACCTGTGACACCAGGAAGCTGTGTGGAGAGCGGCCCTAATCCTCACCCACACAGTCACACGTGTTCCGGAATTCTGAGTGTGGGGAGGTTCCGTCTTCTGTCTGCAGCACCCGGGTTCTCCTAAAGCCTTTCGAGTTTCTTCCCCCAGTCCCTCCCTGTGCGGGCTGCCGGGGAAAGGCAGGGGTTGGCTGGAAAAGCAGGTAGCATCTTGTGCCTCCCCATGGACAAGGGAGTTAATTAGCGGACTTCCCCCTGCCAGGGAACACCTGTGACACCAGGCAGCTGCGTGGAGGGCGGCCCCGAACCTCCCCCACACAGTCAGCCGTGTTCCGGAATTCTGAGTGTGGGGAGGTTCCGTCTTTTGCCTGCAGCACCCGGGATCTCCTAGGAGCCTTTCGAGAGTCTTCCCCGAGTCCCCCCCAGTGCAGGCTGCCGGGGAAAGACGGGGGTTGGGCTGGAAAAGCAGGTAGCATCTAGTGCCTCCCCATGGACAAGGGAGGTAGTTAGAGGACTTCCCCCTGCCAGGGAACAACTGTGACACCAGGAAGCTGCGTAGAGTGCGGCCCTAAACCTCACCCACACAGTCACACGTGTTCCGGAATTCTGAGTGTGGGGAGGTTCCGTCTTCTGTCTGCAGCACCCGGGTTCTCCTAAAGCCTTTCGAGTGTTTCCCCCCAGTCCCTAACTGTGCGGGCTGCCGGGGAAAGGCGGGGGTTGGCTGGAAATGCAGGTAGCATCTTGTGCCTCCCCATGGACAAGGGAGGTAATTAGCGGACTTCCCCCTGCCAGGGAACACCTGTGACACCAGGCAGCTGCGTGGAGGGCGGCCCCGAACCTCCCCCACACAGTCAGCCGTGTTCCGGAATTCTGAGTGTGGGGAGGTTCCGACTTCTGTCTGCAGCAACCGGGATCACCTAGGAGCCCTTCGAGTGTCTTCCCCGAGTCCCTCCCACTGCGGGTTGCCGGGGAAAGGGTTGGGTTGGGCTGGAAACTCAGGTAGCATCTAGTTCCTCCCCATGGACAGGGGAGGTAATTAGCGGTCTTCCCCCTGCCAGGGAACACCTGTGACACCAGGCAGCTGCGTGGAGGGCGGCCCCGAACCTCTCCCACACAGTCAGACGTGTTCCGGGATTCTGAGTGTGGGGAGGTTCCGTCTTCTGTCTGCAGCACCCGGGATCTCCTAGGAGCCCTTCGAGAGTCTTCCCCGAGTCCCACCCAGTGCGGGCTGCCGGGGAAAGGCGGGGGTTGAGCTGGAAAAGCAGGTAGAATCTAGTGCCTCCCCATGGAAAAGGGAGGTAATTAGCGGACTTCCCCCTGCCAGGGAACAACTGTGACACCAGGAAGCTGCGTGGAGTGCGGCCGTAAACCTCACCCACACAGTCACACGTGTTCCGGAATTCTGAGTGTGGGGAGGTTCCGTCTTCTGTCTGCAGCACCCGGGTTCTCCTAGGAGCCTTTCGAGTGTCTTCCCCCAGTCCCTCCCTGTGCAGGCTGCCGGGGAAAGGCGGGGGTTGGGCTGGAAAAGCAGGTAGCATCTTCTGCCTCCCCATGGACAAGGGAGGTAATTAGCGGACTTCTCCCTGCCAGGGAACACCTGTGACACCAGGCAGCTACGTGGAGGGCGGCCCCGAACCTCCCCCAAACAGTCAGCCGTGTTCCGGAGTTCTGAGTGTGGGGAGGTTCCGTCTTCTGTCTGCAGCACCCGGGATCTCCTAGGAGCCCTTCGAGTGTCTTCCCCGAATCCCTCCCACTGCGGGCTGCCGCGGAAAGGCGGGGGTTGGGCTGGAAAATCAGGTAGCATCTAGTGCCTCCCCATGGACAGGGGAGGTAATTAGCGGACTTCCCCCTGCCAGGGAACACCTGTGAAACCAGACAGCTGCGTGGAGGGCGGCCCCGAACATCCCACACACAGTCAGACATGTTCCGGGATTCTGAGTGTGGGGAGGTTAAGTCTTTTGTCTGCAGCACCCGGGATCTGATAGGAGCCTTTCGAGTGTCTTCCACGAGTCCCTCCCAGTGCGGTCTGCCGGGGAAAGGCGGGGGTTGGGCTGGAAAAGCAGGTAGAATCTAGTGCCTCCCCATGGACAAGGGAGGTAATTAGCGGACTTCCCCCTGCCAGGGAACACCTGTGACACCAGGCAGCTGCGTGGAGGGCGGCCCCGAACGTCTCCCACACAGTCAGACATGTTCCGGGATTCTGAGTGTGGGGAGGTTCCGTCTTTTGTCTGCAGCACCCGGGATCTCCTAGGAGCCTTTCGAGAGTCTTCCCCGAGTCCCTCCCTGTGCGGGCTGCCGGGGAAAGGCGGGGGTTGGGCTGGAAAAGCAGGTAGCGTCTAGTGCCTCCCCATGGACAAGGGAGGTAATTAGCGGACTTCCCCCTGCAAGGGAACAACTGTGACACCAGGAAGCTGCGTGGAGTGCGGCCCTAAACCTCACCCACACAGTCACACGTGTTCCGGAATTCTGAGTGTGGGGAGGTTCCGTCTTCAGTCTGCAGCACCCGGGTTCTCCAAGGAGCCTTTCGAGTGTCTTCCCCCAGTCCCTCCCTGTGCGGGCTGCAGGGGAAAGTCGGGGGTTGGGCTGGAAAAGCAGGTAGCATCATGTGCCTCCCCATGGACAAGGGAGGTAATTAGCGGACTTCCACCAGCCAGGGAACACCTGTGACACCAGGCAGCTGCGTGGAGGGCGGCCCCGAACCTCCCCCACACAGTCAGCAGTGTTCCGGAATTCTGAGTGGGGGGAGGTTCCGTCTTCTGTCTGCAGCACCCGGGATCTCCTAGGAGCCCTTCGAGTGTCTTCCCCGAATCCCTCCCAGTGCGGGCTGCCGGGGAAAGGCGGGGGTTGGGCTGGAAAAGCAGGTAGCATCTAGTGCCTCCCCATGGACAGGGGAGGTAATTAGCGGTCTTCCCCCTACCAGGGAACACATGTGACACCAGGAAGCTGTGTGGAGAGCGGCCCTAACCTCACCCACACTGTCACACGTGTTCCGGAATTCTGAGTGTGGGGAGGTTCCGTCTTCTGTCTGCAGCACCCGGGTTCTCCTAAAGCCTTTCGAGTGTCTTCCCCCAGTCCCTACCTATGCGGGCTGCCGGGGAAAGGCGGGGGTTGGCTGGAAAAGCAGGTAGCATCTTGTGCCTCCCCATGGACAAGGGAGGTAATTAGCGGACTTCCCCCTGCCAGGGAACACCTGTGAGACCAGGCAGCTGCGTGGAGGGCGGCCCCGAACCTCCCCCACACAGTCAGCCGTGTTCCGGAATTCTGAGTGTGGGGAGGTTCCGTCTTTTGTCTGCAGCAACCGGGATCTCCTAGGAGCCTTTCGAGAGTCTTCCCCGAGTCCCTCCCAGTGCAGGCTGCCGGGGATAGGCCGGGGTTGGGCTGGAAAAGCAGGTAGCATCTAGTGCCTCCCCATGGACAAGGGAGGTATTTAGCGGACTTCCCCCTGCCAGGGAACAACTGTGACACCAGGAAGCTGCCTGCAGTGCGGCCCTAAACCTCACCCACACAGTCACACGTGTTCCGGAATTCTGAGTGTGGGGAGGTTCCGTCTTCTGTCTGCAGCACCCGGGTTCTCCTAAAGCCTTTCGAGTGTCTTCCCCCAGTCCCTCCCTGTGCGGGCGGCCGGGGAAATTCGGGGGTTGGCTGGAAATGCAGGTAGCATCTTGTGCCTCCCCATGGACAAGGGAGGTAATTAGCGGACTTCCCCCTGCCAGGGAACACCTGTGACACCAGGCAGCTGCGTGGAGGGCGGCCCCGAACCTCCCCCACACAGTCAGCCGTGTTCCGGAATTCTGAGTGTGGGGAGGTTCCGTCTTTTGTCTGCAGCACCCGGGATCTCCTAGGAGCCTTTCGAGAGTCTTCCCCGAGTCCCTCCCAGTGTAGGCTGCCGGGGAAAGGCGGGGGTTGGGCTGGAAAAGCAGGTAGCATCTAGTGCCTCCCCATGGACAAGGGAGGTATTTAGCGGAATTCCCCCTGCCAGGGAACAACTGTGACACCAGGAAGCTGCGTGGAGTGCGGCCCTAAACCTCACCCACACAGTCACACGTGTTCCGGAATTCTGAGTGTGGGGAGGTTCCGTCTTCTGTCTGCAGCACCCGGGTTCTCCTAAAGCCTTTCGAGTGTCTTCCCCCAGTCCCTCCCTGTGCGGGCTGCCGGGGAAAGGCGGGGGTTGGCTGGAAAAGCAGGTAGCATCTTGTGCCTCCCCATGGAAATGGGAGGTAATTAGCGGACTTCCCCCTGCCAGGGAACACCTGTGACACCAGGCAGCTGCGTGGAGGGCGGCCCTGAACCTCCCCCACACAGTCAGCCGTGTTCCGGAATTCTGAGTGTGGGGAGGTTCCGTCTTCTGTCTGCAGCAACCGGGGTCAACTAGGAGCCCTTCGAGTGTCTTCCCCGAATCCCTCCCACTGCGGGCTGCCGGGGAAAGGCGGGGGTTGGGCTGGAAACTCAGGTAGCATCTAATGCCTAACCATGGACACGGGAGGTAATTAGCGGACTTCCCCCTGCCAGGGAACACCTGTAACAACAGGCAGCTGCGTGGAGGGCAGCCCCGAACCTCTCCCACACAGTCAGACGTGTTCCGGGATTCTGAGTGTGGGGAGGTTAAGTCTTTTGTCTGCAGCACCCGGGATTTCCTAGGAGCCTTTCGAGAGTCTTCCCCGAGTCCCTCCCAGTGCGGGCTGCCGGGGAAAGGCGGGGGTTGGGCTGGAAAAGCAGGTAGAATCTAGTGCCTCCCCATGGACAAGGGAGGTAATTAGCGGACTTCCCCCTGCCAGGGAACACCTGTGACACCAGGCAGCTGCGTGGAGGGCGGCCCCGAACCTCCCCCACACTGTCAGCCGTGTTCCGGAATTCTGAGTGTGGGGAGGTACCGTCTTCCTTCTGCAGCACCCGGGATCTCCTAGGAGCCCTTCGAGTGTCTTCCCCGAATCCCTCCCACTGCGTGCTGCCGGGAAAGGCGGGGGTTGGGCTGGAAACTCAGGTAGCATCTAGTGCCTCCCCATGGACACGGGAGGTAATTAGCGGACTTCCCCCTGCCAGGGAACACCTGTGACACCAGGAAGCTGTGTGGAGAGCGGCCCTAAACCTCACCCACACAGTCACACGTGTTCCGGAATTCTGAGTGTGGGGAGGTTCCGTCTTCTGTCTGCAGCACCCGGGTTCTCCTAAAGCTTTTCGAGTTTCTTCCCCCAATCCCTCCCTGTGCGGGCTGCCGGGGAAAGGCGGGGGTTGGCTGGAAAAGCAGGTAGCATCTTGTGCCTCCCCATGGACAAGGGAGGTAATTAGCGGACTTCCCCCTGCCAGGGAACACCTGTGACACCAGGCAGCTGCGTGGAGGGCGGCCCCGAACCTCCCCCACACAGTCAGCCGTGTTCCGGAATTCTGAGTGTGGGGAGGTTCCGTCTTTTGTCTGCAGCACCCGGGATTTCCTAGGAGCCTTTCGAGAGCCTTCCCGGAGTCCCTCCCAGTGCAGGCTGCTGGGGAAAGGCGGGGGTTGGGCTGGAAAAGCAGGTAGCATCTAGTGCCTCCCCATGGACAAGGGAGGTAATTAGCGGACTTCCCCCTGCCAGGGAACAACTGTGACACCAGGAAGCTGCGTGGAGTGCGGCTCTAAACCTCACCCACACAGTCACACGTGTTCCGGAATTCTGAGTGTGGGGTGGTTCCGTCTTCTGTCTGCAGCACCCGGGTTCTCCTAAAGCCTTTCGAGTGTCTTCCCCCAGTCCCTCCCTGTGCGGGCTGCCGGGGAAAGGCGGGGGTTGGCTGGAAAAGCAGGTAGCATCTTGTGCCTCCCCATGGACAAGGGAGGTAATTAGCGGACTTCCCCCTGCCAGGGAACACCTGTGACACCAGGCAGCTGCGTGGAGCGCGGCCCCGAACCTCCCCCACACAGTCAGCCGTGTTCCGGAATTCTGAGTGTGGGGAGGTTCCGTCTTCTGTCTGCAGCAACCGGGATCACCTAGGAGCCCTTCGAGTGTCTTCCCCGAATCCCTCCCACTGCGGGCTGCCGGGGAAAGGCGGGGGTTGGGCTGGAAACTCAGGTAGAATTTAGTGCCTCCCCATGGACAGGGGAGGTAATTAGCGGACTTCCCCCTGCCAGGGAACAACTGTGACACCAGGCAGCTGCGTGGAGGGCGGCCCCGAACCTCTCCCACACAGTCAGACGTGTTCCGGGATTCTGAGTGTGGGGAGGTTCCGTCTTCTGTCTGCAGCACCCGGGATCTCCTAGGAGCACTTCGAGAGTCTTCCCCGAGTCCCTCCCAGTGCGGGCAGCCGGGGAATGGCTGGGGTTGGGCTGGAAAAGCAGGTAGCATCTAGTGCCTCCCCATGGACAATGGAGGTAATTAGCGGACTTCCCCCTGCCAGGGAACAACTGTGACACCAGGAAGCTGCGTGGAGTGCGGCCCTTAACCTCACCCACACAGTCACACGTGTTCCGGAATTCTGAGTGTGGGGAGGTTCCGTCTTCTGTCTGCAGCACCCGGGTTCTCCTAGGAGCCTTTCGAGTGTCTTCCCCCAGTCCCTCACTGTGCGGGCTGCTGGGGAAAGGCGGGGGTTGTGCTGGAAAAGCAGGTAGCATCATGTGCCTCCCCATGGACAAGGGAGGTAATTAGCGGACTTCCCCCTGCCAGGGAACACCTGTGACACCAGGCAGCTGCGTGGAGGGCGGCCCCGAACCTCCCCCACACAGTCAGCCGTGTTCCGGAATTCTGAGTGTGGGGAGGTTCCGTCTTTTGTCTGCAGCAACCTGGATCTCCTAGGAGCCCTTCGAGAATCTTCCCCGAGTACCTCCCTGTGCGGGCAGCCAGGGAAAGGCGGGGGTTGGGCTGGAAACGCAGGTAGCATCTACTGCATCCCCATGGACAGGGGAGGTAATTAGCGAAATTCCCCCTCCCAGGGAACACCTGTGACACCAGGCAGCTGCGTGGAGGGCGGCCCCGAACCTCCCCCACACAGTCAGCCGTGTTCCGGAATTCTGAGTGGGGGGAGGTTCCGTCTTCTGTCTGCAGCACCCGGGATCTCCTAGGAGCCCTTCGAGTGTCTTCCCCGAATCCCTCCCAGTGCGGGCTGCCGGGGAAAGGCGGGGGTTGGGCTGGAAAAGCAGGTAGCATCTAGTGCCTCCCCATGGACAGGGGAGGTAATTAGCGGTCTTCCCCCTACCAGGGAACACATGTGACACCAGGAAGCTGTGTGGAGAGCGGCCCTAACCTCACCCACACTGTCACACGTGTTCCGGAATTCTGAGTGTGGGGAGGTTCCGTCTTCTGTCTGCAGCACCCGGGTTCTCCTAAAGCCTTTCGAGTGTCTTCCCCCAGTCCCTCACTGTGCGGGCTGCCGGGGAAAGGCGGGGGTTGGCTGGAAAAGCAGGTAGCATCTTGTGCCTCCCTATGGACAAGGGAGGTAATTAGCGGACTTCCCCCTGCCAGGGAACACCTGTGAGACCAGGCAGCTGCGTGGAGGGCGGCCCCGAACCTCCCCCACACAGTCAGCCGTGTTCCGGAATTCTGAGTGTGGGGAGGTTCCGTCTTTTGTCTGCAGCAACCGGGATCTCCTAGGAGCCTTTCGAGAGTCTTCCCCGAGTCCCTCCCAGTGTAGGCTGCCGGGGAAAGGCGGGGGTTGGGCTGGAAAAGCAGGTAGCATCTAGTGCCTCCCCATGGACAAGGGAGGTATTTAGCGGACTTCCCCCTGCCAGGGAACAACTGTGACACCAGGAAGCTGCGTGGAGTGCGGCCCTAAACCTCACCCACACAGTCACACGTGTTCCGGAATTCTGAGTGTGGGGAGGTTCCGTCTTCTGTCTGCAGCACCCGGGTTCTCCTAAAGCCTTTCGAGTGTCTTCCCCCAGTCCCTCCCTGTGCAGGCTGCCGGGGAAAGGCGGGGGTTGGGCTGGAAAAGCAGGTAGCATCTTCTGCCTCCCCATGGACAAGGGAGGTAATTAGCGGACTTCTCCCTGCCAGGGAACACCTGTGACACCAGGCAGCTACGTGGAGGGCGGCCCCGAGCCTCCCCCAAACAGTCAGCCGTGTTCCGGAGTTCTGAGTGTGGGGAGGTTCCGTCTTCTGTCTGCAGCACCCGGGATCTCCTAGGAGCCCTTCGAGTGTCTTCCCCGAATCCCTCCCACTGCGGGCTGCCGCGGAAAGGCGGGGGTTGGGCTGGAAAATCAGGTAGCATCTAGTGCCTCCCCATGGACAGGGGAGGTAATTAGCGGACTTCCCCCTGCCAGGGAACACCTGTGAAACCAGACAGCTGCGTGGAGGGCGGCCCCGAACATCCCACACACAGTCAGACATGTTCCGGGATTCTGAGTGTGGGGAGGTTAAGTCTTTTGTCTGCAGCACCCGGGATCTGATAGGAGCCTTTCGAGTGTCTTCCACGAGTCCCTCCCAGTGCGGTCTGCCGGGGAAAGGCGGGGGTTGGGCTGGAAAAGCAGGTAGAATCTTGTGCCTCCCCATGGACAAGGGAGGTAATTAGCGGACTTCCCCCTGCCAGGGAACACCTGTGACACCAGGCAGCTGCGTGGAGGGCGGCCCCGAACGTCTCCCACACAGTCAGACATGTTCCGGGATTCTGAGTGTGGGGAGGTTCCGTCTTTTGTCTGCAGCACCCGGGATCTCCTAGGAGCCTTTCGAGAGTCTTCCCCGAGTCCCTCCCTGTGCGGGCTGCCGGGGAAAGGCGGGGGTTGGGCTGGAAAAGCAGGTAGCGTCTAGTGCCTCCCCATGGACAAGGGAGGTAATTAGCGGACTTCCCCCTGCAAGGGAACAGCTGTGACACCAGGAAGCTGCGTGGAGTGCGGCCCTAAACCTCACCCACACAGTCACACGTGTTCCGGAATTCTGAGTGTGGGGAGGTTCCGTCTTCAGTCTGCAGCACCCGGGTTCTCCAAGGAGCCTTTCGAGTGTCTTCCCCCAGTCCCTCCCTGTGCGGGCTGCAGGGGAAAGGCGGGGGTTGGGCTGGAAAAGCAGGTAGCATCATGTGCCTCCCCATGGACAAGGGAGGTAATTAGCGGACTTCCACCAGCCAGGGAACACCTGTGACACCAGGCAGCTGCGTGGAGGGCGGCCCCGAACCTCCCCCACACAGTCAGCAGTGTTCCGGAATTCTGAGTGGGGGGAGGTTCCGTCTTCTGTCTGCAGCACCCGGGATCTCCTAGGAGCCCTTCGAGTGTCTTCCCCGAATCCCTCCCAGTGCGGGCTGCCGGGGAAAGGCGGGGGTTGGGCTGGAAAAGCAGGTAGCATCTAGTGCCTCCCCATGGACAGGGGAGGTAATTAGCGGTCTTCCCCCTACCAGGGAACACATGTGACACCAGGAAGCTGTGTGGAGAGCGGCCGTAACCTCACCCACACTGTCACACGTGTTCCGGAATTCTGAGTGTGGGGAGGTTCCGTCTTCTGTCTGCAGCACCCGGGTTCTCCTAAAGCCTTTCGAGTGTCTTCCCCCAGTCCCTACCTGTGCGGGCTGCCGGGGAAAGGCGGGGGTTGGCTGGAAAAGCAGGTAGCATCTTGTGCCTCCCCATGGACAAGGGAGGTAATTAGCGGACTTCCCCCTGCCAGGGAACACCTGTGAGACCAGGCAGCTGCGTGGAGGGCGGCCCCGAACCTCCCCCACACAGTCAGCCGTGTTCCGGAATTCTGAGTGTGGGGAGGTTCCGTCTTTTGTCTGCAGCAACCGGGATCTCCTAGGAGCCTTTCGAGAGTCTTCCCCGAGTCCCTCCCAGTGCAGGCTGCCGGGGATAGGCGGGGGTTGGGCTGGAAAAGCAGGTAGCATCTAGTGCCTCCCCATGGACAAGGGAGGTATTTAGCGGACTTCCCCCTGCCAGGGAACAACTGTGACACCAGGAAGCTGCCTGCAGTGCGGCCCTAAACCTCACCCACACAGTCACACGTGTTCCGGAATTCTGAGTGTGGGGAGGTTCCGTCTTCTGTCTGCAGCACCCGGGTTCTCCTAAAGCCTTTCGAGTGTCTTCCCCCAGTCCCTTCCTGTGCGGGCGGCCGGGGAAATTCTGGGGTTGGCTGGAAATGCAGGTAGCATCTTGTGCCTCCCCATGGACAAGGGAGGTAATTAGCGGACTTCCCCCTGCCAGGGAACACCTGTGACACCAGGCAGCTGCGTGGAGGGCGGCCCCGAACCTCCCCCACACAGTCAGCCGTGTTCCGGAATTCTGAGTGTGGGGAGGTTCCGTCTTTTGTCTGCAGCACCCGGGATCTCCTAGGAGCCTTTCGAGAGTCTTCCCCGAGTCCCTCCCAGTGTAGGCTGCCGGGGAAAGGCGGGGGTTGGGCTGGAAAAGCAGGTAGCATCTAGTGCCTCCCCATGGACAAGGGAGGTATTTAGCGGAATTCCCCCTGCCAGGGAACAACTGTGACACCAGGAAGCTGCGTGGAGTGCGGCCCTAAACCTCACCCACACAGTCACACGTGTTCCGGAATTCTGAGTGTGGGGAGGTTCCGTCTTCTGTCTGCAGCACCCGGGTTCTCCTAAAGCCTTTCGAGTGTCTTCCCCCAGTCCCTCCCTGTGCGGGCTGCCGGGGAAAGGCGGGGGTTGGCTGGAAAAGCAGGTAGCATCTTGTGCCTCCCCATGGAAATGGGAGGTAATTAGCGGACTTCCCCCTGCCAGGGAACACCTGTGACACCAGGCAGCTGCGTGGAGGGCGGCCCCGAACCTCCCCCACACAGTCAGCCGTGTTCCGGAATTCTGAGTGTGGGGAGGTTCCGTCTTCTGTCTGCAGCAACCGGGGTCAACTAGGAGCCCTTCGAGTGTCTTCCCCGAATCCCTCCCACTGCGGGCTGCCGGGGAAAGGCGGGGGTTGGGCTGGAAACTCAGGTAGCATCTAATGCCTCCCCATGGACACGGGAGGTAATTAGCGGACTTCCCCCTGCCAGGGAACACCTGTGACAACAGGCAGCTGCGTGGGGGGCAGCCCCGAACCTCTCCCACACAGTCAGACGTGTTCCGGGATTCTGAGTGTGGGGAGGTTAAGTCTTTTGTCTGCAGCACCCGGGATTTCCTAGGAGCCTTTCGAGAGTCTTCCCCGAGTCCCTCCCAGTGCGGGCTGCCGGGGAAAGGCGGGGGTTGGGCTGGAAAAGCAGGTAGAATCTAGTGCCTCCCCATGGACAAGGGAGGTAATTAGCGGACTTCCCCCTGCCAGGGAACACCTGTGACACCAGGCAGCTGCGTGGAGGGCGGCCCCGAACCTCCCCCACACTGTCAGCCGTGTTCCGGAATTCTGAGTGTGGGGAGGTACCGTCTTCCTTCTGCAGCACCCGGGATCTCCTAGGAGCCCTTCGAGTGTCTTCCCCGAATCCCTCCCACTGCGTGCTGCCGGGAAAGGCGGGGGTTGGGCTGGAAACTCAGGTAGCATCTAGTGCCTCCCCATGGACACGGGAGGTAATTAGCGGACTTCCCCCTGCCAGGGAACACCTGTGACACCAGGAAGCTGTGTGGAGAGCGGCCCTAAACCTCACCCACACAGTCACACGTGTTCCGGAATTCTGAGTGTGGGGAGGTTCCGTCTTCTGTCTGCAGCACCCGGGTTCTCCTAAAGCTTTTCGAGTTTCTTCCCCCAGTCCCTCCCTGTGCGGGCTGCCGGGGAAAGGCGGGGGTTGGCTGGAAAAGCAGGTAGCATCTTGTGCCTCCCCATGGACAAGGGAGGTAATTAGCGGACTTCCCCCTGCCAGGGAACACCTGTGACACCAGGCAGCTGCGTGGAGGGCGGCCCCGAACCTCCCCCACACAGTCAGCCGTGTTCCGGAATTCTGAGTGTGGGGAGGTTCCGTCTTTTGTCTGCAGCACCCGGGATTTCCTAGGAGCCTTTCGAGAGCCTTCCCGGAGTCCCTCCCAGTGCAGGCTGCTGGGGAAAGGCGGGGGTTGGGCTGGAAAAGCAGGTAGCATCTAGTGCCTCCCCATGGACAAGGGAGGTAATTAGCGGACTTCCCCCTGCCAGGGAACAACTGTGACACCAGGAAGCTGCGTGGAGTGCGGCTCTAAACCTCACCCACACAGTCACACGTGTTCCGGAATTCTGAGTGTGGGGTGGTTCCGTCTTCTGTCTGCAGCACCCGGGTTCTCCTAAAGCCTTTCGAGTGTCTTCCCCCAGTCCCTCCCTGTGCGGGCTGCCGGGGAAATGCGGGGGTTGGCTGGAAAAGCAGGTAGCATCTTGTGCCTCCCCATGGACAAGGGAGGTAATTAGCGGACTTCCCCCTGCCAGGGAACACCTGTGACACCAGGCAGCTGCGTGGAGCGCGGCCCCGAACCTCCCCCACACAGTCAGCCGTGTTCCGGAATTCTGAGTGTGGGGAGGTTCCGTCTTCTGTCTGCAGCAACCGGGATCACCTAGGAGCCCTTCGAGTGTCTTCCCCGAATCCCTCCCACTGCGGGCTGCCGGGGAAAGGCGGGGGTTGGGCTGGAAACTCAGGTAGAATTTAGTGCCTCCCCATGGACAGGGGAGGTAATTAGCGGACTTCCCCCTGCCAGGGAACAACTGTGACACCAGGAAGCTGCGTGGAGTGCGGCCCTTAACCTCACCCACACAGTCACACGTGTTCCGGAATTCTGAGTGTGGGGAGGTTCCGTCTTCTGTCTGCAGCACCCGGGTTCTCCTAGGAGCCTTTCGAGTGTCTTCCCCCAGTCCCTCACTGTGCGGGCTGCTGGGGAAAGGCGGGGGTTGTGCTGGAAAAGCAGGTAGCATCATGTGCCTCCCCATGGACAAGGGAGGTAATTAGCGGACTTCCCCCTGCCAGGGAACACCTGTGACACCAGGCAGCTGCGTGGAGGGCGGCCCCGAACCTCCCCCACACAGTCAGCCGTGTTCCGGAATTCTGAGTGTGGGGAGGTTCCGTCTTTTGTCTGCAGCAACCTGGATCTCCTAGGAGCCCTTCGAGAATCTTCCCCGAGTACCTCCCTGTGCGGGCAGCCAGGGAAAGGCGGGGGTTGGGCTGGAAACGCAGGTAGCATCTACTGCATCCCCAAGGACAGGGGAGGTAATTAGCGAAATTCCCCCTCCCAGGGAACACCTGTGACACCAGGCAGCTGCGTGGAGGGCGGCCCCGAACCTCCCCCACACAGTCAGCCGTGTTCCGGAATTCTGAGTGGGGGGAGGTTCCGTCTTCTGTCTGCAGCACCCGGGATCTCCTAGGAGCCCTTCGAGTGTCTTCCCCGAATCCATCCCAGTGCGGGCTGCCGGGGAAAGGCGGGGGTTGGGCTGGAAAAGCAGGTAGCATCTAGTGCCTCCCCATGGACAGGGGAGGTAATTAGCGGTCTTCCCCCTACCAGGGAACACATGTGACACCAGGAAGCTGTGTGGAGAGCGGCCCTAACCTCACCCACACTGTCACACGTGTTCCGGAATTCTGAGTGTGGGGAGGTTCCGTATTCTGTCTGCAGCACCCGGGTTCTCCTAAAGCCTTTCGAGTGTCTTCCCCCAGTCCCTCACTGTGCGGGCTGCCGGGGAAAGGCGGGGGTTGGCTGGAAAAGCAGGTAGCATCTTGTGCCTCCCTATGGACAAGGGAGGTAATTAGCGGACTTCCCCCTGCCAGGGAACACCTGTGAGACCAGGCAGCTGCGTGGAGGGCGGCCCCGAACCTCCCCCACACAGTCAGCCGTGTTCCGGAATTCTGAGTGTGGGGAGGTTCCGTCTTTTGTCTGCAGCAACCGGGATCTCCTAGGAGCCTTTCGAGAGTCTTCCCCGAGTCCCTCCCAGTGTAGGCTGCCGTTGAAAGGCGGGGGTTGGGCTGGAAAAGCAGGTAGCATCTAGTGCCTCCCCATGGACAAGGGAGGTATTTAGCGGACTTCCCCCTGCCAGGGAACAACTGTGACACCAGGAAGCTGCGTGGAGTGCGGCCCTAAACCTCACCCACACAGTCACACGTGTTCCGGAATTCTGAGTGTGGGGAGGTTCCGTCTTCTGTCTGCAGCACCCGGGTTCTCCTAAAGCCTTTCGAGTGTCTTCCCCCAGTCCCTCCCTGTGCGGGCTGCCGGGGAAAGGCGTGGGTTGGCTGGAAAAGCAGGTAGCATCTTGTGCCTCCCCATGGAAATGGGAGGTAATTAGCGGACTTCCCCCTGCCAGGGAACACCTGTGACACCAGGCAGCTGCGTGGAGGGCGGCCCCGAACCTCCCCCACACAGTCAGCCGTGTTCCGGAATTCTGAGTGTGGGGAGGTTCCGTCTTCTGTCTGCAGCAACCGGGGTCAACTAGGAGCCCTTCGAGTGTCTTCCCCGAATCCCTCCCACTGCGGGCTGCCGGGGAAAGGCGGGGGTTGGGCTGGAAACTCAGGTAGCATCTAATGCCTCCCCATGGACACGGGAGGTAATTAGCGGACTTCCCCCTGCTAGGGAACACCTGTGACAACAGGCAGCTGCGTGGAGGGCGGCCCCGAACCTCTCCCACACAGTCAGACATGTTCCGGGATTCTGAGTGTGGGGAGGTTCCGTCTTCTGTCTGCAGCACCCGGGATCTCCTAGGAGCACTTCGAGAGTCTTCCCCGAGTACCTCCCAGTGCGGGCAGCCGGGGAACGGCTGGCGTTGGGCTGGAAAAGCAGGTAGCATCTAGTGCCTCCCCATGGACAAGGGAGGTAATTAGCGGACTTCCCCCTGCCAGGGAACAACTGTGACACCAGGAAGCTGCGTGGAGTGCGGCCCTAAACCTCACCCACACAGTCACACGTGTTCCGGAATTCTGAGTGTGGGGAGGTTCCGTCTTCTGTCTGCAGGACCCGGGTTCTCCTAGGAGCCCTTCGAGTGTCTTCCCCCAGTCCCTCCCTGTGCGGGCTGCCGGGGAAATGCGGGGGTTGGGCTGGAAAAGCAGGTAGCAACTTGTGCCTCCCAATGGACAAGGGAGGTAATTAGCGGAATTCCCCCTACCAGGGAACACCTCTGACACCAGGCAGCTGCGTGGATGGCCGCCCCGAACCTGTCCCACACAGTCAGCCGTGTTCCGGAATTCTGAGTGTGGGGAGGTTCCGTCTTCTGTCTGCAGCACCCGGGATCCCCTAGGAGCCCTTCGAGAGTCTTCCCCAAATCCCTCCCACTGCGGGATGCCGGGGAAAGGCGGGGGTTGGGCTGGAAACTCAGGTAGCATCTAGTGCCTCCCCATGGACAGGGGATGTTATTAGCGGACTTCCCCCTGCCAGGGAACACCTGTGACTCCAGGCAGCTGCGTGGAGGGCAGCCCCGAACCTCTCCCACACAGTCAGACGTGTTCCGGGATTCTGAGTGTGGGGAGGTTAAGTCTTTTGTCTGCAGCACCCGGGATTTCCTAGGAGCCTTTCGAGAGACTTCCCCGAGTCCCTCCCAGTGCGGGCTGCCGGGGAAAGGCGGGGGTTGGGCTGGAAAAGCAGGTAGAATCTAGTGCCTCCCCATGGACAAGGGAGGTAATTAGCGGACTTCCCCCTGCCAGGGAACACCTGTGACACCAGGCAGCTGCGTGGAGGGCGGCCCCGAACCTCCCCCACACAGTCAGCCGTGTTCCGGAATTCTGAGTGTGGGGAGGTACCGTCTTCCTTCTGCAGCACCCGGGATCTCCTAGGAGCCCTTCGAGTGTCTTCCCCGAATCCCTCCCACTGCGTGCTGCCGGGAAAGGCGGGGGTTGGGCTGGAAACTCAGGTAGCATCTAGTGCCTCCCCATGGACACGGGAGGTAATTAGCGGACTTCCCCCTGCCAGGGAACACCTGTGACACCAGGAAGCTGTGTGGAGAGCGGCCCTAAACCTCACCCACACAGTCACACGTGTTCCGGAATTCTGAGTGTGGGGAGGTTCCGTCTTCTGTCTGCAGCACCCGGGTTCTCCTAAAGCTTTTCGAGTTTCTTCCCCCAGTCCCTCCCTGTGCGGGCTGCCGGGGAAAGGCGGGGGTTGGCTGGAAAAGCAGGTAGCATCTTGTGCCTCCCCATGGACAAGGGAGGTAATTAGCGGACTTCCCCCTGCCAGGGAACACCTGTGACACCAGGCAGCTGCGTGGAGGGCGGCCCCGAACCTCCCCCACACAGTCAGCCGTGTTCCGGAATTCTGAGTGTGGGGAGGTTCCGTCTTTTGTCTGCAGCACCCGGGATCTCCTAGGAGCCTTTCGAGAGCCTTCCCGGAGTCCCTCCCAGTGCAGGCTGCTGGGGAAAGGCGGGGGTTGGGCTGGAAAAGCAGGTAGCATCTAGTGCCTCCCCATGGACAAGGGAGGTAATTAGCGGACTTCCCCCTGCCAGGGAACAACTGTGACACCAGGAAGCTGCGTGGAGTGCGGCTCTAAACCTCACCCACACAGTCACACGTGTTCCGGAATTCTGAGTGTGGGGTGGTTCCGTCTTCTGTCTGCAGCACCCGGGTTCTCCTAAAGCCTTTCGAGTGTCTTCCCCCAGTCCCTCCCTGTGCGGGCTGCCGGGGAAAGGCGGGGGTTGGCTGGAAAAGCAGGTAGCATCTTGTGCCTCCCCATGGACAAGGGAGGTAATTAGCGGACTTCCCCCTGCCAGGGAACACCTGTGACACCAGGCAGCTGCGTGGAGGGCGGCCCCGAACCTCCCCCACACAGTCAGCCGTGTTCCGGAATTCTGAGTGTGGGGAGGTTCCGTCTTCTGTCTGCAGAAACCGGGATCACCTAGGAGCCCTTCGAGTGTCTTCCCCGAATCCCTCCCACTGCGGGCTGCCGGGGAAAGGCGGGGGTTGGGCTGGAAACTCAGGTAGAATTTAGTGCCTCCCCATGGACAGGGGAGGTAATTAGCGGACTTCCCCCTGCCAGGGAACAACTGTGACACCAGGCAGCTTCGTGGAGGGCGGCCCCGAACCTCTCCCACACAGTCAGACGTGTTCCGGGATTCTGAGTGTGGGGAGGTTCCGTCTTCTGTCTGCAGAACCCGGGATCTCCTAGGAGCACTTCGAGAGTCTTCCCCGAGTCCCTCCCAGTGCGGGCAGCCGGGGAATGGCTGGGGTTGGGCTGGAAAAGCAGGTAGCATCTAGTGCCTCCCCATGGACAATGGAGGTATTTAGCGGACTTCCCCCTGCCAGGGAACAACTGTGACACCAGGAAGCTGCGTGGAGTGCGGCCCTTAACCTCACCCACACAGTCACACGTGTTCCGGAATTCTGAGTGTGGGGAGGTTCCGTCTTCTGTCTGCAGCACCCGGGTTCTCCTAGGAGCCTTTCGAGTGTCTTCCCCCAGTCCCTCACTGTGCGGGCTGCTGGGGAAAGGCGGGGGTTGTGCTGGAAAAGCAGGTAGCATCATGTGCCTCCCCATGGACAAGGGAGGTAATTAGCGGACTTCCCCCTGCCAGGGAACACCTGTGACAACAGGCAGCTGCGTGGAGGGCGGCCCCGAACCTCCCCCACACAGTCAGCCGTGTTCCGGAATTCTGAGTGTGGGGAGGTTCCGTCTTTTGTCTGCAGCAACTTGGATCTCCTAGGAGCCCTTCGAGAATCTTCCCCGAGTACCTCCCTGTGCGGGCAGCCAGGGAAAGGCGGGGGTTGGGCTGGAAACGCAGGTAGCATCTACTGCATCCCCATGGACAGGGGAGGTAATTAGCGAAATTCCCCCTCCCAGGGAACACCTGTGACACCAGGCAGCTGCGTGGAGGGCGGCCCAGAACCTCTCCCACACAGTCAGACGTTTCCGGGATTCTGAGTGTGGGGAGGTTCCGTCTTTTGTCTGCAGCACCCGGGATCTCCTAGGAGCCTTTCGAGAGTCTTCCCCGAGTCCCTCCCAGTGCGGGCTGCCGGGGAAAGGCGGGGGTTGGGCTGGAAAAGCAGGTAGCATCTAGTGCCTCCCCATGGACAAGGGAGGTAATTAGCGGACTTCCCCCTGCCAGGGAACAACTGTGACACAGGAACCTGCGAGGAGTGCGGCCCTAAACCTCACCCACACAGTCACCCGTGTTCCGGAATTCTGAGTGTGGGGAGGTTCCGTCTTCTGTCTGCAGCACCCGGGTTCTCCTAAAGCCTTTCGAGTGTCTTCCCCCAGTCCCTCCCTGTGCGGGCTGCTGGGGAAAGGCGGGGGTTGGCTGGAAAATCAGGTAGCATCTTGGGCCTCCCCATGGACAAGGGAGGTAATTAGCGGACTTCCCCCTGCCAGGGAACACCTGTGACACCAGGCAGCTTCGTGGAAGGCGGCCCCGAACCTCCCCCACACAGTCAGCCGTGTTCCGGAATTCTGAGTGTGGGGAGGTTCCGTCTTCTGTCTGCAGCAACCGGGATCTCCTAGGAGCCCTTCGAGTGTCTTCCCCGAATCCCTCCCACTGCGGGCTGCCGGGGAAAGGCGGGGGTTGGGCTGGAAACTCAGGTAGCATCTAGTGCCTCCCCATGGACAGGGGAGGTAATTAGCGGAATTCCACCTGCCAGGGAACACCTGTGACACCAGGCAGCTGCGTGGAGGGCGGCCCAGAACCTCTCCCACACAGTCAGACGTGTTCCGGGATTCTGAGTGTGGGGAGGTTCCGTCTTCTGTATGCAGCACCCGGGATCTCCTGGGAGCACTTCGAGAGTATTCCCCGAGTGCCTCCCAGTGCGGGCAGCCGGGGAACGGCTGGGGTTGGGCTGGAAAAGCAGGTAGCATCTAGTGCCTCCCCATGGACAAGGGAGGTAATTAGCGGATTTCCCCCTGCCAGGGAACAACTGTGACACCAAGAAGTTTCGTGGAGTGCGGCCCTAAACCTCACCCACACAGTCACACGTGTTCCGGAATTCTGAGTGTGGGGAGGTTCCGTCTTCTGTATGCAGGACCCGGGTTCTCCTAGGAGCCCTTCGAGTGTCTTCCCCCAGTCCCTCCCTGTGCGGGCTGCCGGGGAAAGGCAGGGGTTGGGCTGGAAAAGCAGGTAGCATCTTGTGCCTCCCCATGGACAAGGGAGGTAAATAGCGGAATTCCCCCTGCCAAGGAACACCTCTGACACCAGGCAGCTGCGTGGAGGGCGGCCCCGTACCTGTCCCACACAGTCAGCCGTGTTCCGGAATTCTG
The DNA here is from genome assembly GCF_048773025.1 of Camelus bactrianus. Lineage (NCBI taxonomy): Eukaryota > Metazoa > Chordata > Mammalia > Artiodactyla > Camelidae > Camelus > Camelus bactrianus. The sequence goes on along the minus strand of NW_027413957.1, from coordinate 6,102,943 downwards.
AGTGTGGGGAGGTTCCGTCTTCTGTCTGCAGCACCCGGGTTCTCCTAAAGCTTTTCGAGTTTCTTCCCCCAGTCCCTCCCTGTGCGGGCTGCCGGGGAAAGGCGGGGGTTGGCTGGAAAAGCAGGTAGCATCTTGTGCCTCCCCATGGACAAGGGAGGTAATTAGCGGACTTCCCCCTGCCAGGGAACACCTGTGACACCAGGCAGCTGCGTGGAGGGCGGCCCCGAACCTCCCCCACACAGTCAGCCGTGTTCCGGAATTCTGAGTGTGGGGAGGTTCCGTCTTTTGTCTGCAGCACCCGGGATCTCCTAGGAGCCTTTCGAGAGCCTTCCCGGAGTCCCTCCCAGTGCAGGCTGCTGGGGAAAGGCGGGGGTTGGGCTGGAAAAGCAGGTAGCATCTAGTGCCTCCCCATGGACAAGGGAGGTAATTAGCGGACTTCCCCCTGCCAGGGAACAACTGTGACACCAGGAAGCTGCGTGGAGTGCGGCTCTAAACCTCACCCACACAGTCACACGTGTTCCGGAATTCTGAGTGTGGGGTGGTTCCGTCTTCTGTCTGCAGCACCCGGGTTCTCCTAAAGCCTTTCGAGTGTCTTCCCCCAGTCCCTCCCTGTGCGGGCTGCCGGGGAAAGGCGGGGGTTGGCTGGAAAAGCAGGTAGCATCTTGTGCCTCCCCATGGACAAGGGAGGTAATTAGCGGACTTCCCCCTGCCAGGGAACACCTGTGACACCAGGCAGCTGCGTGGAGGGCGGCCCCGAACCTCCCCCACACAGTCAGCCGTGTTCCGGAATTCTGAGTGTGGGGAGGTTCCGTCTTCTGTCTGCAGAAACCGGGATCACCTAGGAGCCCTTCGAGTGTCTTCCCCGAATCCCTCCCACTGCGGGCTGCCGGGGAAAGGCGGGGGTTGGGCTGGAAACTCAGGTAGAATTTAGTGCCTCCCCATGGACAGGGGAGGTAATTAGCGGACTTCCCCCTGCCAGGGAACAACTGTGACACCAGGCAGCTTCGTGGAGGGCGGCCCCGAACCTCTCCCACACAGTCAGACGTGTTCCGGGATTCTGAGTGTGGGGAGGTTCCGTCTTCTGTCTGCAGAACCCGGGATCTCCTAGGAGCACTTCGAGAGTCTTCCCCGAGTCCCTCCCAGTGCGGGCAGCCGGGGAATGGCTGGGGTTGGGCTGGAAAAGCAGGTAGCATCTAGTGCCTCCCCATGGACAATGGAGGTATTTAGCGGACTTCCCCCTGCCAGGGAACAACTGTGACACCAGGAAGCTGCGTGGAGTGCGGCCCTTAACCTCACCCACACAGTCACACGTGTTCCGGAATTCTGAGTGTGGGGAGGTTCCGTCTTCTGTCTGCAGCACCCGGGTTCTCCTAGGAGCCTTTCGAGTGTCTTCCCCCAGTCCCTCACTGTGCGGGCTGCTGGGGAAAGGCGGGGGTTGTGCTGGAAAAGCAGGTAGCATCATGTGCCTCCCCATGGACAAGGGAGGTAATTAGCGGACTTCCCCCTGCCAGGGAACACCTGTGACACCAGGCAGCTGCGTGGAGGGCGGCCCCGAACCTCCCCCACACAGTCAGCCGTGTTCCGGAATTCTGAGTGTGGGGAGGTTCCGTCTTTTGTCTGCAGCAACCTGGATCTCCTAGGAGCCCTTCGAGAATCTTCCCCGAGTACCTCCCTGTGCGGGCAGCCAGGGAAAGGCGGGGGTTGGGCTGGAAACGCAGGTAGCATCTACTGCATCCCCATGGACAGGGGAGGTAATTAGCGAAATTCCCCCTCCCAGGGAACACCTGTGACACCAGGCAGCTGCGTGGAGGGCGGCCCAGAACCTCTCCCACACAGTCAGACGTTTCCGGGATTCTGAGTGTGGGGAGGTTCCGTCTTTTGTCTGCAGCACCCGGGATCTCCTAGGAGCCTTTCGAGAGTCTTCCCCGAGTCCCTCCCAGTGCGGGCTGCCGGGGAAACGCGGGGGTTGGGCTGGAAAAGCAGGTAGCATCTAGTGCCTCCCCATGGACAAGGGAGGTAATTAGCGGACTTCCCCCTGCCAGGGAACAACTGTGACACAGGAACCTGCGAGGAGTGCGGCCCTAAACCTCACCCACACAGTCACCCGTGTTCCGGAATTCTGAGTGTGGGGAGGTTCCGTCTTCTGTCTGCAGCACCCGGGTTCTCCTAAAGCCTTTCGAGTGTCTTCCCCCAGTCCCTCCCTGTGCGGGCTGCTGGGGAAAGGCGGGGGTTGGCTGGAAAATCAGGTAGCATCTTGGGCCTCCCCATGGACAAGGGAGGTAATTAGCGGACTTCCCCCTGCCAGGGAACACCTGTGACACCAGGCAGCTTCGTGGAGGGCGGCCCCGAACCTCCCCCACACAGTCAGCCGTGTTCCGGAATTCTGAGTGTGGGGAGGTTCCGTCTTCTGTCTGCAGCAACCGGGATCTCCTAGGAGCCCTTCGAGTGTCTTCCCCGAATCCCTCCCACTGCGGGCTGCCGGGGAAAGGCGGGGGTTGGGCTGGAAACTCAGGTAGCATCTAGTGCCTCCCCATGGACAGGGGAGGTAATTAGCGGAATTCCACCTGCCAGGGAACACCTGTGACACCAGGCAGCTGCGTGGAGGGCGGCCCAGAACCTCTCCCACACAGTCAGACGTGTTCCGGGATTCTGAGTGTGGGGAGGTTCCGTCTTCTGTATGCAGCACCCGGGATCTCCTGGGAGCACTTCGAGAGTATTCCCCGAGTGCCTCCCAGTGCGGGCAGCCGGGGAACGGCTGGGGTTGGGCTGGAAAAGCAGGTAGCATCTAGTGCCTCCCCATGGACAAGGGAGGTAATTAGCGGACTTCCCCCTGCCAGGGAACAACTGTGACACCAGGAAGTTTCGTGGAGTGCGGCCCTAAACCTCACCCACACAGTCACACGTGTTCCGGAATTCTGAGTGTGGGGAGGTTCCGTCTTCTGTATGCAGGACCCGGGTTCTCCTAGGAGCCCTTCGAGTGTCTTCCCCCAGACCCTCCCTGTGCGGGCTGCCGGGGAAAGGCAGGGGTTGGGCTGGAAAAGCAGGTAGCATCTTGTGCCTCCCCATGGACAAGGGAGGTAAATAGCGGAATTCCCCCTGCCAAGGAACACCTCTGACACCAGGCAGCTGCGTGGAGGGCGGCCCCGTACCTGTCCCACACAGTCAGCCGTGTTCCGGAATTCTGAGTGTGGGGAGGTTCCGTCTTCTGTCTGCAGCACCCGGGATCCCCTATGAGCCCTTCGAGAGTCTTCCGGGAGTCCCTCCCAGTGCGGGCAGCCGGGGAAAGGCGGGGGTTGGGCTGGAAACGCAGGTAGCATCTAGTGCCTCCCCATGGACAGGGGAGGTATTTAGCGGATTTCCCCCTGCCAGGAAACACCTGTGACACCAGGCAGCTGTGTGGAGGGCCGACCCGAACCTCTCCCACACAGTCAGACGTGTTCCGGGATTCTGAGTGTGGGAGGATCCGTCTTTTGTCTGCAGCACCCGGGATCTCCTAGGAGCCATTTGAGAGTCTTCCCCGAGTCCCTCACAGTGCGGACTGCCGGTGAAAGGCGGGGGTTGTGCTGGAAAAGCAGGTAGCATCTAGTGCCTCCCCATTGTAAAGGGAGGTAATTAGCGGACTTCCCCCTGCCAGGGAACAACCGTGACACCAGGAAGCTGCGTGGAGTGCGGCCCTAAACCTCATCAATTCAGTCACATGTGTTCCGGAATTCTGAGTGTGGGGAGGTTCCGTCTTCTGTCTGCAGCACCCGGGTTCTCCTAGGAGCCTTTCGAGTGTCTTCCCCCAGTCCCTCCCTGTGCCGTCTGCCGGGGAAAGTTGTGGGTTGGGCTGGAAACGCAGGTAGCATCTAGTGCCTCCCCATGGACAAGGGAGGTAATTAGCGGACTTCCCCCTGCCAGGGAACAACTGTGACACCAGGAAGCTGCGTGGAGTGCGGCCCTAAACCTCACCCACACAGTCAGCCGTGTTCCGGAATTCTGAGTGTGGGGAGGTTAAGTCTTTTGTCTGCAGCACCCGGGATCTCCTAGGAGCCTTTCGAGAGTCTTCCCCGAGTCCCTCCCAGTGCGGGCTGCCGGGGAAAGGCGGGGGTTGGGCTGGAAAAGCAGGTAGCATCTAGTGCCTCCCCATGGACAAGGGAGGTAATTAGCGGACTTCCCCCTGCCAGGGAACAACTGTGACACAGGAACCTGCGAGGAGTGCGGCCCTAAACCTCACCCACACAGTCACCCGTGTTCCGGAATTCTGAGTGTGGGGAGGTTCCGTCTTCTGTCTGCAGCACCCGGGTTCTCCTAAAGCCTTTCGAGTGTCTTCCCCCAGTCCCTCCCTGTGCGGGCTGCTGGGGAAAGGCGGGGGTTGGCTGGAAAATCAGGTAGCATCTTGGGCCTCCCCATGGACAAGGGAGGTAATTAGCGGACTTCCCCCTGCCAGGGAACACCTGTGACACCAGGCAGCTTCGTGGAGGGCGGCCCCGAACCTCCCCCACACAGTCAGCCGTGTTCCGGAATTCTGAGTGTGGGGAGGTTCCGTCTTCTGTCTGCAGCAACCGGGATCTCCTAGGAGCCCTTCGAGTGTCTTCCCCGAATCCCTCCCACTGCGGGCTGCCGGGGAAAGGCGGGGGTTGGGCTGGAAACTCAGGTAGCATCTAGTGCCTCCCCATGGACAGGGGAGGTAATTAGCGGAATTCCACCTGCCAGGGAACACCTGTGACACCAGGCAGCTGCGTGGAGGGCGGCCCAGAACCTCTCCCACACAGTCAGACGTGTTCCGGGATTCTGAGTGTGGGGAGGTTCCGTCTTCTGTATGCAGCACCCGGGATCTCCTGGGAGCACTTCGAGAGTATTCCCCGAGTGCCTCCCAGTGCGGGCAGCCGGGGAACGGCTGGGGTTGGGCTGGAAAAGCAGGTAGCATCTAGTGCCTCCCCATGGACAAGGGAGGTAATTAGCGGACTTCCCCCTGCCAGGGAACAACTGTGACACCAGGAAGTTTCGTGGAGTGCGGCCCTAAACCTCACCCACACAGTCACACGTGTTCCGGAATTCTGAGTGTGGGGAGGTTCCGTCTTCTGTATGCAGGACCCGGGTTCTCCTAGGAGCCCTTCGAGTGTCTTCCCCCAGTCCCTCCCTGTGCGGGCTGCCGGGGAAAGGCAGGGGTTGGGCTGGAAAAGCAGGTAGCATCTTGTGCCTCCCCATGGACAAGGGAGGTAAATAGCGGAATTCCCCCTGCCAAGGAACACCTCTGACACCAGGCAGCTGCGTGGAGGGCGGCCCCGTACCTGTCCCACACAGTCAGCCGTGTTCCGGAATTCTGAGTGTGGGGAGGTTCCGTCTTCTGTCTGCAGCACCCGGGATCCCCTATGAGCCCTTCGAGAGTCTTCCGGGAGTCCCTCCCAGTGCGGGCAGCCGGGGAAAGGCGGGGGTTGGGCTGGAAACGCAGGTAGCATCTAGTGCCTCCCCATGGACAGGGGAGGTATTTAGCGGATTTCCCCCTGCCAGGAAACACCTGTGACACCAGGCAGCTGTGTGGAGGGCCGACCCGAACCTCTCCCACACAGTCAGACGTGTTCCGGGATTCTGAGTGTGGGAGGATCCGTCTTTTGTCTGCAGCACCCGGGATCTCCTAGGAGCCATTTGAGAGTCTTCCCCGAGTCCCTCACAGTGCGGGCTGCCGGTGAAAGGCGGGGGTTGTGCTGGAAAAGCAGGTAGCATCTAGTGCCTCCCCATTGTAAAGGGAGGTAATTAGCGGACTTCCCCCTGCCAGGGAACAACCGTGACACCAGGAAGCTGCGTGGAGTGCGGCCCTAAACCTCATCAATTCAGTCACACGTGTTCCGGAATTCTGAGTGTGGGGAGGTTCCGTCTTCTGTCTGCAGCACCCGGGTTCTCCTAGGAGCCTTTCGAGTGTCTTCCCCCAGTCCCTCCCTGTGCCGTCTGCCGGGGAAAGGTGTGGGTTGGGCTGGAAACGCAGGTAGCATCTAGTGCCTCCCCATGGACAAGGGAGGTAATTAGCGGACTTCCCCCTGCCAGGGAACAACTGTGACACCAGGAAGCTGCGTGGAGTGCGGCCCTAAACCTCACCCACACAGTCAGCCGTGTTCCGGAATTCTGAGTGTGGGGAGGTTAAGTCTTTTGTCTGCAGCACCCGGGATCTCCTAGGAGCCTTTCGAGAGTCTTCCCCGAGTCCCTCCCAGTGCGGGCTGCCGGGGAAAGGCGGGGGTTGGGCTGGAAAAGCAGGTAGCATCTAGTGCCTCCCCATGGACAAGGGAGGTAATTAGCGGACTTCCCCCTGCCAGGGAACAACTGTGACACAGGAACCTGCGAGGAGTGCGGCCCTAAACCTCACCCACACAGTCACCCGTGTTCCGGAATTCTGAGTGTGGGGAGGTTCCGTCTTCTGTCTGCAGCACCCGGGTTCTCCTAAAGCCTTTCGAGTGTCTTCCCCCAGTCCCACCCTGTGCGGGCTGCTGGGGAAAGGCGGGGGTTGGCTGGAAAATCAGGTAGCATCTTGGGCCTCCCCATGGACAAGGGAGGTAATTAGCGGACTTCCCCCTGCCAGGGAACACCTGTGACACCAGGCAGCTTCGTGGAGGGCGGCCCCGAACCTCCCCCACACAGTCAGCCGTGTTCCGGAATTCTGAGTGTGGGGAGGTTCCGTCTTCTGTCTGCAGCAACCGGGATCTCCTAGGAGCCCTTCGAGTGTCTTCCCCGAATCCCTCCCACTGCGGGCTGCCGGGGAAAGGCGGGGGTTGGGCTGGAAACTCAGGTAGCATCTAGTGCCTCCCCATGGACAGGGGAGGTAATTAGCGGAATTCCACCTGCCAGGGAACACCTGTGACACCAGGCAGCTGCGTGGTGGGCGGCCCCGAACCTCTCCCACACAGTCAGACGTGTTCCGGGTTTCTGAGTGTGGGGAGGTTCCGTCTTCTGTATGCAGCACCCGGGATCTCCTAGGAGCACTTCGAGAGTCTTCCCCGAGTCCCTCCCAGTGCGGGCAGCCGGGGAACGGCTGGGGTTGGGCTGGAAAAGCAGGTAGCATCTAGTGCCTCCCCATGGACAAGGGAGGTAATTAGCGGACTTCCCCCTGCCAGGGAACAACTGTGACACCAGGAAGTTTCGTGGAGTGCGGCCCTAAACCTCACCCACACAGTCACACGTGTTCCGGAATTCTGAGTGTGGGGAGGTTCCGTCTTCTGTATGCAGGACCCGGGTTCTCCTAGGAGCCCTTCGAGTGTCTTCCCCCAGTCCCTCCCTGTGCGGGCTGCCGGGGAAAGGCAGGGGTTGGGCTGGAAAAGCAGGTAGCATCTTGTGCCTCCCCATGGACAAGGGAGGTAAATAGCGGAATTCCCCCTGCCAAGGAACACCTCTGACACCAGGCAGCTGCGTGCAGGGCGGCCCCGTACCTGTCCCACACAGTCAGCCGTGTTCCGGAATTCTGAGTGTGGGGAGGTTCCGTCTTCTGTCTGCAGCACCCGGGATCCCCTATGAGCCCTTCGAGAGTCTTCCGGGAGTCCCTCCCAGTGCGGGCAGCCGGGGAAAGGCGGGGGTTGGGCTGGAAACGCAGGTAGCATCTAGTGCCTCCCCATGGACAGGGGAGGTATTTAGCGGAATTCCCCCTGCCAGGAAACACCTGTGACAGCAGGCAGCTGTGTGGAGGGCCGACCCGAACCTCTCCCACACAGTCAGACGTGTTCCGGGATTCTGAGTGTGGGAGGATCCGTCTTTTGTCTGCAGCACCCGGGATCTCCTAGGAGCCATTTGAGAGTCTTCCCCGAGTCCCTCCCAGTGCGGGCTGCCGGTGAAAGGCGGGGGTTGTGCTGGAAAAGCAGGTAGCATCTAGTGCCTCCCCATTGTAAAGGGAGGTAATTAGCGGACTTCCCCCTGCCAGGGAACAACCGTGACACCAGGAAGCTGCGTGGAGTGCGGCCCTAAACCTCATCAATTCAGTCACACGTGTTCCGGAATTCTGAGTGTGGGGAGGTTCCGTCTTCTGTCTGCAGCACCCGGGTTCTCCTAGGAGTCTTTCGAGTGTCTTCCCCCAGTCCCTCCCTGTGCCGTCTGCCGGGGAAAGGTGTGGGTTGGGCTGGAAACGCAGGTAGCATCTAGTGCCTCCCCATGGACAAGGGAGGTAATTAGCGGACTTCCCCCTGCCAGGGAACACCTGTGACACCAGGCAGCTGCGTGGAGGGCGGCCCCGAACCTCCCCCAAACAGTCAGCCGTGTTCAGGAATTCTGAGTGTGGGGAGGTTCCGTCTTCCTTCTGCAGCACCCGGGATCTCCTAGGAGCCCTTCGAGTGTCTTCCCCGAATCCCTCCCACTGCGGGCTGCCGGGGAAATGCGGGGGTTGGGCTGGAAACTCAGGTAGCATCTAGTGCCTCCCCATGGACAGGGGAGGTAATTAGCGGACTTCCCCCTGCCAGGGAACACCTGTGACACCAGCCAACTGCGTGGAGGTCGGCCCCGAACCTCTCCCTCACAGTCAGACGTGTTCCGGGATTCTGAGTGTGGGGAGGTTCCGTCTTTTGTCTGCAGCACCCGGGATCTCCTAGGAGCCCTTCGAGAGTCTTCCCCGAGTCCCACACACTGCGGGCTGCCGGTGAAAGTCGGGGGTTGAGCTGGAAAAGCAGGTAGAATCTAGTGCCTCCCCATGGACAAGGGAGGTAATTAGCGGACTTCCCCCAGCCAGGGAACAACTGTGACACCAGGAAGCTGCGTGGAGTGCGGCCCTAAACCTCACCCACACAGTCACACGTGTTCCGGAATTCTGAGTGTGGGGAGGTTCCGTCTTCTGTCTGCAGCACCCGGGTTCTCCTAGGAGCCTTTCGAGTGCCTTCCCCCAGTCCCTCCCTTTGCGGGATGCCGGGGAAAGGCGGGGGTTGGGCTGGAAAAGCAGGTAGCATCTTGTGCCTCCCCATGGACAAGGGAGTTAATTAGCGGACTTCCCCCTGCCAGGGAACACCTGTGACACCAGGCAGCTGCGTGGATGGCGGCCCCGAACCTCCCCCACACAGTCAGCCGTGTTCCGGAATTCTGAGTATGGGGAGGTTCCGTCTTCTGTCTGCAGCAACCGGGATCTCCTAGGAGCCCTTCGAGTGTCTTCCCCGAATCCCTCCCACTGCGGGCTGCCGGGGAAAGGCGGGGGTTGGGCTGGAAACTCAGGTAGCATCTAGTGCCTCCCCATGGACAGGGGAGGTATTTAGCGGACTTCCCCCTGCCAGGGAACACCTGTGACACCAGGCAGCTGCGTGGAGGGCGGCCCCGAACGTCTCCCACACAGTCAGACGTGTTCCGGGATTCTGAGTGTGGGGAGATTCCGTCTTTTGTCTGCAGCACCCGGGATCTCCTAGGAGCCTTTCGAGAGTCTTCCCCGACTCCCTCCCAGTGCGGGCTGCCGGGGAAAGGCGGGGGTTGGGCTGCAAATGCAGGTAGCATCTAGTGCCTCCCCATGGACAAGGGAGGTAATTAGCGGACTTCCCCCTGCCAGGGAACAACTGTGACACCAGGAAGCTGCGTGGAGTGCGGCCCCGAACCTCCCCCACACTGTCAGCTGTGTTCCGGAATTATGAGTGTGGGGAGGTTCCGTCTTCTGTCTGCAGCACCCGGGTTCTCCAAGGAGCCTTTCGAGTGTCTTCCCCCACTCCTTCGCTGTGCGTGCTGCCGGGGACAGGCGGGGGTTGGGCTGGAAAAGCAGGTAGAATCATGTGCCTCCCCATGGACAAGGGAGGTAATTAGCGGAATTTCCCCTGCCAGGGAACACCTGTGACACCAGGCAGCTGCGTGGAGGGCGGCCCCGAACCTCCCCCACACAGTCAGCCGTGATCCGGAATTCTGAGGGTGGGGAGATTCCGTCTTCTGTCTGCAGCACCCGGGATTTCCTAGGAGCCGTTCCAGTGTCTTCCCCGAATCCCTCCCACTGCGTGCTGCCGGGGAAATGCGGGGGTTGGGCTGGAAACTCAGGTAGCATCTAGTGCCTCCCCATGGACAGGGGAGGTAATTAGCGGTCTTCCCCCTACCAGGGAACACCTGTGACACCAGGAAGCTGTGTGGAGAGCGGCCCTAAACCTCACCCACACAGTCACACGTGTTCCGGAATTCTGAGTGTGGGGAGGTTCCGTCTTTTGTCTGCAGCAACCTGGATCTCCTAGGAGCCCTTCGAGAATCTTCCCCGAGTACCTCCCTGTGCGGGCAGCCAGGGAAAGGCGGGGGTTGGGCTGGAAACGCAGGTAGCATCTACTGCATCCCCATGGACAGGGGAGGTAATTAGCGGACTTCCCCCTGCCAGGGAACACCTGTGACACCAGGAAGCTGCGTGGAGTTCGGCCTCGAACCTCCCCCACACAGTCATCCGTGTTCCGGAATTCTGAGTGTGGGGAGGTTCCGTCTTATGTCTGCAGCACCCGGGATCTCCTAGGAGCCCTTCGAGAGTCTTCCCCGAGTCCCTCCCAGTGCGGGCAGCCAGGGAAAGGCGGGTTTTGGGCTGGAAACTCAGGTAGCATCTAGTGCCTCCCCATGGACAGGGGAGGTAATTAGCGGACTTCCCCATGCCAGGGAACACCTGTGACACCAGGCAGCTGCGTGGAGGGCGGCCCCGAACCTCTCCCACACAGTCAGACGTGTTCCGGGATTCTGAGTGTGGGGAGGTTCCGTCTTTTGTCTGCAGCACCCGGGATCTCCTAGGAGCCTTTCGAGAGTCTTCCCCGAGTCCCTCTCAGTGCGGGCTGCCGGGGAAAGGCGGGGGTTCGGCTGGAAAGCAGGTAGCATCTAGTGCCTCCCCATGGACAGGGGAGGTAATTAGCGGACTTCCCCCTGCCAGGGAACAACTGTGACACCAGGCAGCTTCGTGGAGGGCGGCCCCGAACCTCTCCCACACAGTCAGACGTGTTCCGGGATTCTGAGTGTGGGGAGGTTCCGTCTTCTGTCTGCAGAACCCGGGATCTCCTAGGAGCACTTCGAGAGTCTTCCCCGAGTCCCTCCCAGTGCGGGCAGCCGGGGAATGGCTGGGGTTGGGCTGGAAAAGCAGGTAGCATCTAGTGCCTCCCCATGGACAAGGGAGGTATTTAGCGGACTTCCCCCTGCCAGGGAACAACTGTGACACCAGGAAGCTGCGTGGAGTGCGGCCCTTAACCTCACCCACACAGTCACACGTGTTCCGGAATTCTGAGTGTGGGGAGGTTCCGTCTTCTGTCTGCAGCACCCGGGTTCTCCTAGGAGCCTTTCGAGTGTCTTCCCCCAGTCCCTCACTGTGCGGGCTGCTGGGGAAAGGCGGGGGTTGTGCTGGAAAAGCAGGTAGCATCATGTGCCTCCCCATGGACAAGGGAGGTAATTAGCGGACTTCCCCCTGCCAGGGAACACCTGTGACAACAGGCAGCTGCGTGGAGGGCGGCCCCGAACCTCCCCCACACAGTCAGCCGTGTTCCGGAATTCTGAGTGTGGGGAGGTTCCGTCTTTTGTCTGCAGCAACCTGGATCTCCTAGGAGCCCTTCGAGAATCTTCCCCGAGTACCTCCCTGTGCGGGCAGCCAGGGAAAGGCGGGGGTTGGGCTGGAAACGCAGGTAGCATCTACTGCATCCCCATGGACAGGGGAGGTAATTAGCGAAATTCCCCCTCCCAGGGAACACCTGTGACACCAGGCAGCTGCGTGGAGGGCGGCCCAGAACCTCTCCCACACAGTCAGACGTTTCCGGGATTCTGAGTGTGGGGAGGTTCCGTCTTTTGTCTGCAGCACCCGGGATCTCCTAGGAGCCTTTCGAGAGTCTTCCCCGAGTCCCTCCCAGTGCGGGCTGCCGGGGAAACGCGGGGGTTGGGCTGGAAAAGCAGGTAGCATCTAGTGCCTCCCCATGGACAAGGGAGGTAATTAGCGGACTTCCCCCTGCCAGGGAACAACTGTGACACAGGAACCTGCGAGGAGTGCGGCCCTAAACCTCACCCACACAGTCACCCGTGTTCCGGAATTCTGAGTGTGGGGAGGTTCCGTCTTCTGTCTGCAGCACCCGGGTTCTCCTAAAGCCTTTCGAGTGTCTTCCCCCAGTCCCTCCCTGTGCGGGCTGCTGGGGAAAGGCGGGGGTTGGCTGGAATATCAGGTAGCATCTTGGGCCTCCCCATGGACAAGGGAGGTAATTAGCGGACTTCCCCCTGCCAGGGAACACCTGTGACACCAGGCAGCTTCGTGGAGGGCGGCCCCGAACCTCCCCCACACAGTCAGCCGTGTTCCGGAATTCTGAGTGTGGGGAGGTTCCGTCTTCTGTCTGCAGCAACCGGGATCTCCTAGGAGCCCTTCGAGTGTCTTCCCCGAATCCCTCCCACTGCGGGCTGCCGGGGAAAGGCGGGGGTTGGGCTGGAAACTCAGGTAGCATCTAGTGCCTCCCCATGGACAGGGGAGGTAATTAGCGGAATTCCACCTGCCAGGGAACACCTGTGACACCAGGCAGCTGCGTGGAGGGCGGCCCAGAACCTCTCCCACACAGTCAGACGTGTTCCGGGATTCTGAGTGTGGGGAGGTTCCGTCTTCTGTATGCAGCACCCGGGATCTCCTGGGAGCACTTCGAGAGTATTCCCCGAGTGCCTCCCAGTGCGGGCAGCCGGGGAACGGCTGGGGTTGGGCTGGAAAAGCAGGTAGCATCTAGTGCCTCCCCATGGACAAGGGAGGTAATTAGCGGACTTCCCCCTGCCAGGGAACAACTGTGACACCAGGAAGTTTCGTGGAGTGCGGCCCTAAACCTCACCCACACAGTCACACGTGTTCCGGAATTCTGAGTGTGGGGAGGTTCCGTCTTCTGTATGCAGGACCCGGGTTCTCCTAGGAGCCCTTCGAGTGTCTTCCCCCAGACCCTCCCTGTGCGGGCTGCCGGGGAAAGGCAGGGGTTGGGCTGGAAAAGCAGGTAGCATCTTGTGCCTCCCCATGGACAAGGGAGGTAAATAGCGGAATTCCCCCTGCCAAGGAACACCTCTGACACCAGGCAGCTGCGTGGAGGGCGGCCCCGTACCTGTCCCACACAGTCAGCCGTGTTCCGGAATTCTGAGTGTGGGGAGGTTCCGTCTTCTGTCTGCAGCACCCGGGATCCCCTATGAGCCCTTCGAGAGTCTTCCGGGAGTCCCTCCCAGTGCGGGCAGCCGGGGAAAGGCGGGGGTTGGGCTGGAAACGCAGGTAGCATCTAGTGCCTCCCCATGGACAGGGGAGGTATTTAGCGGATTTCCCCCTGCCAGGAAACACCTGTGACACCAGGCAGCTGTGTGGAGGGCCGACCCGAACCTCTCCCACACAGTCAGACGTGTTCCGGGATTCTGAGTGTGGGAGGATCCGTCTTTTGTCTGCAGCACCCGGGATCTCCTAGGAGCCATTTGAGAGTCTTCCCCGAGTCCCTCACAGTGCGGGCTGCCGGTGAAAGGCGGGGGTTGTGCTGGAAAAGCAGGTAGCATCTAGTGCCTCCCCATTGTAAAGGGAGGTAATTAGCGGACTTCCCCCTGCCAGGGAACAACCGTGACACCAGGAAGCTGCGTGGAGTGCGGCCCTAAACCTCATCAATTCAGTCACACGTGTTCCGGAATTCTGAGTGTGGGGAGGTTCCGTCTTCTGTCTGCAGCACCCGGGTTCTCCTAGGAGCCTTTCGAGTGTCTTCCCCCAGTCCCTCCCTGTGCCGTCTGCCGGAGAAAGGTGTGGGTTGGGCTGGAAACGCAGGTAGCATCTAGTGCCTCCCCATGGACAAGGGAGGTAATTAGCGGACTTCCCCCTGCCAGGGAACAACTGTGACACCAGGAAGCTGCGTGGAGTGCGGCCCTAAACCTCACCCACACAGTCAGCCGTGTTCCGGAATTCTGAGTGTGGGGAGGTTAAGTCTTTTGTCTGCAGCACCCGGGATCTCCTAGGAGCCTTTCGAGAGTCTTCCCCGAGTCCCTCCCAGTGCGGGCTGCCGGGGAAAGGCGGGGGTTGGGCTGGAAAAGCAGGTAGCATCTAGTGCCTCCCCATGGACAAGGGAGGTAATTAGCGGACTTCCCCCTGCCAGGGAACAACTGTGACACAGGAACCTGCGAGGAGTGCGGCCCTAAACCTCACCCACACAGTCACCCGTGTTCCGGAATTCTGAGTGTGGGGAGGTTCCGTCTTCTGTCTGCAGCACCCGGGTTCTCCTAAAGCCTTTCGAGTGTCTTCCCCCAGTCCCTCCCTGTGCGGGCTGCTGGGGAAAGGCGGGGGTTGGCTGGAAAATCAGGTAGCATCTTGGGCCTCCCCATGGACAAGGGAGGTAATTAGCGGACTTCCCCCTGCCAGGGAACACCTGTGACACCAGGCAGCTTCGTGGAGGGCGGCCCCGAACCTCCCCCACACAGTCAGCCGTGTTCCGGAATTCTGAGTGTGGGGAGGTTCCGTCTTCTGTCTGCAGCAACCGGGATCTCCTAGGAGCCCTTCGAGTGTCTTCCCCGAATCCCTCCCACTGCGGGCTGCCGGGGAAAGGCGGGGGTTGGGCTGGAAACTCAGGTAGCATCTAGTGCCTCCCCATGGACAGGGGAGGTAATTAGCGGAATTCCACCTGCCAGGGAACACCTGTGACACCAGGCAGCTGCGTGGAGGGCGGCCCAGAACCTCTCCCACACAGTCAGACGTGTTCCGGGATTCTGAGTGTGGGGAGGTTCCGTCTTCTGTATGCAGCACCCGGGATCTCCTGGGAGCACTTCGAGAGTATTCCCCGAGTGCCTCCCAGTGCGGGCAGCCGGGGAACGGCTGGGGTTGGGCTGGAAAAGCAGGTAGCATCTAGTGCCTCCCCATGGACAAGGGAGGTAATTAGCGGACTTCCCCCTGCCAGGGAACAACTGTGACACCAGGAAGTTTCGTGGAGTGCGGCCCTAAACCTCACCCACACAGTCACACGTGTTCCGGAATTCTGAGTGTGGGGAGGTTCCGTCTTCTGTATGCAGGACCCGGGTTCTCCTAGGAGCCCTTCGAGTGTCTTCCCCCAGTCCCTCCCTGTGCGGGCTGCCGGGGAAAGGCAGGGGTTGGGCAGGAAAAGCAGGTAGCATCTTGTGCCTCCCCATGGACAAGGGAGGTAAATAGCGGAATTCCCCCTGCCAAGGAACACCTCTGACACCAGGCAGCTGCGTGGAGGGCGGCCCCGTACCTGTCCCACACAGTCAGCCGTGTTCCGGAATTCTGAGTGTGGGGAGGTTCCGTCTTCTGTCTGCAGCACCCGGGATCCCCTATGAGCCCTTCGAGAGTCTTCCGGGAGTCCCTCCCAGTGCGGGCAGCCGGGGAAAGGCGGGGGTTGGGCTGGAAACGCAGGTAGCATCTAGTGCCTCCCCATGGACAGGGGAGGTATTTAGCGGATTTCCCCCTGCCAGGAAACACCTGTGACACCAGGCAGCTGTGTGGAGGGCCGACCCGAACCTCTCCCACACAGTCAGACGTGTTCCGGGATTCTGAGTGTGGGAGGATCCGTCTTTTGTCTGCAGCACCCGGGATCTCCTAGGAGCCATTTGAGAGTCTTCCCCGAGTCCCTCACAGTGCGGGCTGCCGGTGAAAGGCGGGGGTTGTGCTGGAAAAGCAGGTAGCATCTAGTGCCTCCCCATTGTAAAGGGAGGTAATTAGCGGACTTCCCCCTGCCAGGGAACAACCGTGACACCAGGAAGCTGCGTGGAGTGCGGCCCTAAACCTCATCAATTCAGTCACACGTGTTCCGGAATTCTGAGTGTGGGGAGGTTCCGTCTTCTGTCTGCAGCACCCGGGTTCTCCTAGGAGCCTTTCGAGTGTCTTCCCCCAGTCCCTCCCTGTGCCGTCTGCCGGGGAAAGGTGTGGGTTGGGCTGGAAACGCAGGTAGCATCTAGTGCCTCCCCATGGACAAGGGAGGTAATTAGCGGACTTCCCCCTGCCAGGGAACAACTGTGACACCAGGAAGCTGCGTGGAGTGCGGCCCTAAACCTCACCCACACAGTCAGCCGTGTTCCGGAATTCTGAGTGTGGGGAGGTTAAGTCTTTTGTCTGCAGCACCCGGGATCTCCTAGGAGCCTTTCGAGAGTCTTCCCCGAGTCCCTCCCAGTGCGGGCTGCCGGGGAAAGGCGGGGGTTGGGCTGGAAAAGCAGGTAGCATCTAGTGCCTCCCCATGGACAAGGGAGGTAATTAGCGGACTTCCCCCTGCCAGGGAACAACTGTGACACAGGAACCTGCGAGGAGTGCGGCCCTAAACCTCACCCACACAGTCACCCGTGTTCCGGAATTCTGAGTGTGGGGAGGTTCCGTCTTCTGTCTGCAGCACCCGGGTTCTCCTAAAGCCTTTCGAGTGTCTTCCCCCAGTCCCACCCTGTGCGGGCTGCTGGGGAAAGGCGGGGGTTGGCTGGAAAATCAGGTAGCATCTTGGGCCTCCCCATGGACAAGGGAGGTAATTAGCGGACTTCCCCCTGCCAGGGAACACCTGTGACACCAGGCAGCTTCGTGGAGGGCGGCCCCGAACCTCCCCCACACAGTCAGCCGTGTTCCGGAATTCTGAGTGTGGGGAGGTTCCGTCTTCTGTCTGCAGCAACCGGGATCTCCTAGGAGCCCTTCGAGTGTCTTCCCCGAATCCCTCCCACTGCGGGCTGCCGGGGAAAGGCGGGGGTTGGGCTGGAAACTCAGGTAGCATCTAGTGCCTCCCCATGGACAGGGGAGGTAATTAGCGGAATTCCACCTGCCAGGGAACACCTGTGACACCAGGCAGCTGCGTGGTGGGCGGCCCCGAACCTCTCCCACACAGTCAGACGTGTTCCGGGTTTCTGAGTGTGGGGAGGTTCCGTCTTCTGTATGCAGCACCCGGGATCTCCTAGGAGCACTTCGAGAGTCTTCCCCGAGTCCCTCCCAGTGCGGGCAGCCGGGGAACGGCTGGGGTTGGGCTGGAAAAGCAGGTAGCATCTAGTGCCTCCCCATGGACAAGGGAGGTAATTAGCGGACTTCCCCCTGCCAGGGAACAACTGTGACACCAGGAAGTTTCGTGGAGTGCGGCCCTAAACCTCACCCACACAGTCACACGTGTTCCGGAATTCTGAGTGTGGGGAGGTTCCGTCTTCTGTATGCAGGACCCGGGTTCTCCTAGGGCCCTTCGAGTGTCTTCCCCCAGTCCCTCCCTGTGCGGGCTGCCGGGGAAAGGCAGGGGTTGGGCTGGAAAAGCAGGTAGCATCTTGTGCCTCCCCATGGACAAGGGAGGTAAATAGCGGAATTCCCCCTGCCAAGGAACACCTCTGACACCAGGCAGCTGCGTGCAGGGCGGCCCCGTACCTGTCCCACACAGTCAGCCGTGTTCCGGAATTCTGAGTGTGGGGAGGTTCCGTCTTCTGTCTGCAGCACCCGGGATCCCCTATGAGCCCTTCGAGAGTCTTCCGGGAGTCCCTCCCAGTGCGGGCAGCCGGGGAAAGGCGGGGGTTGGGCTGGAAACGCAGGTAGCATCTAGTGCCTCCCCATGGACAGGGGAGGTATTTAGCGGAATTCCCCCTGCCAGGAAACACCTGTGACAGCAGGCAGCTGTGTGGAGGGCCGACCCGAACCTCTCCCACACAGTCAGACGTGTTCCGGGATTCTGAGTGTGGGAGGATCCGTCTTTTGTCTGCAGCACCCGGGATCTCCTAGGAGCCATTTGAGAGTCTTCCCCGAGTCCCTCCCAGTGCGGGCTGCCGGTGAAAGGCGGGGGTTGTGCTGGAAAAGCAGGTAGCATCTAGTGCCTCCCCATTGTAAAGGGAGGTAATTAGCGGACTTCCCCCTGCCAGGGAACAACCGTGACACCAGGAAGCTGCGTGGAGTGCGGCCCTAAACCTCATCAATTCAGTCACACGTGTTCCGGAATTCTGAGTGTGGGGAGGTTCCGTCTTCTGTCTGCAGCACCCGGGTTCTCCTAGGAGTCTTTCGAGTGTCTTCCCCCAGTCCCTCCCTGTGCCGTCTGCCGGGGAAAGGTGTGGGTTGGGCTGGAAACGCAGGTAGCATCTAGTGCCTCCCCATGGACAAGGGAGGTAATTAGCGGACTTCCCCCTGCCAGGGAACAACTGTGACACCAGGAAGCTGCGTGGAGTGCGGCCCTAAACCTCACCCACACAGTCAGCCGTGTTCCGGAATTCTGAGTGTGGGGAGGTTAAGTCTTTTGTCTGCAGCACCCGGGATCTCCTAGGAGCCTTTCGAGAGTCTTCCCCGAGTCCCTCCCAGTGCGGGCTGCCGGGGAAAGGCGTGGATTGGGCTGGAAAATCAGGTAGCATCTAGTGCCTCCACATGGACAAGGGAGGTAATTAGCGGACTTCCCCCTGCCAGGGAACACCTGTGACACCAGGCAGCTGCGTGGAGGGCGGCCCCGAACCTCCCCCAAACAGTCAGCCGTGTTCCGGAATTCTGAGTGTGGGGAGGTTCCGTCTTCCTTCTGCAGCACCCGGGATCTCCTAGGAGCCCTTCGAGTGTCTTCCCCGAATCCCTCCCACTGCGGGCTGCCGGGGAAATGCGGGGGTTGGGCTGGAAACTCAGGTAGCATCTAGTGCCTCCCCATCGACAGGGGAGGTAATTAGCGGACTTCCCCCTGCCAGGGAACACCTGTGACACCAGGCAGCTGCGTGGAGGTCGGCCCCGAACCTCTCCCTCACAGTCAGACGTGTTCCGGGATTCTGAGTGTGGGGAGGTTCCGTCTTTTGTCTGCAGCACCCGGGATCTCCTAGGAGCCCTTCGAGAGTCTTCCCCGAGTCCCACACACTGCGGGCTGCCGGTGAAAGTCGGGGGTTGAGCTGGAAAAGCAGGTAGAATCTAGTGCCTCCCCATGGACAAGGGAGGTAATTAGCGGACTTCCCCCAGCCAGGGAACAACTGTGACACCAGGAAGCTGCGTGGAGTGCGGCCCTAAACCTCACCCACACAGTCACACGTGTTCCGGAATTCTGAGTGTGGGGAGGTTCCGTCTTCTGTCTGCAGCACCCGGGTTCTCCTAGGAGCCTTTCGAGTGCCTTCCCCCAGTCCCTCCCTTTGCGGGATGCCGGGGAAAGGCGGGGGTTGGGCTGGAAAAGCAGGTAGCATCTTGTGCCTCCCCATGGACAAGGGAGTTAATTAGCGGACTTCCCCCTGCCAGGGAACACCTGTGACACCAGGCAGCTGCGTGGATGGCGGCCCCGAACCTCCCCCACACAGTCAGCCGTGTTCCGGAATTCTGAGTGTGGGGAGGTTCCGTCTTCTGTCTGCAGCAACCGGGATCTCCTAGGAGCCCTTCGAGTGTCTTCCCCGAATCCCTCCCACTGCGGGCTGCCGGGGAAAGGCGGGGGTTGGGCTGGAAACTCAGGTAGCATCTAGTGCCTCCCCATGGACAGGGGAGGTATTTAGCGGACTTCCCCCTGCCAGGGAACACCTGTGACACCAGGCAGCTGCGTGGAGGGCGGCCCCGAACGTCTCCCACACAGTCAGACGTGTTCCGGGATTCTGAGTGTGGGGAGATTCCGTCTTTTGTCTGCAGCACCCGGGATCTCCTAGGAGCCTTTCGAGAGTCTTCCCCGACTCCCTCCCAGTGCGGGCTGCCGGGGAAAGGCGGGGGTTGGGCTGCAAATGCAGGTAGCATCTAGTGCCTCCCCATGGACAAGGGAGGTAATTAGCGGACTTCCCCCTGCCAGGGAACAACTGTGACACCAGGAAGCTGCGTGGAGTGCGGCCCCGAACCTCCCCCACACTGTCAGCTGTGTTCCGGAATTATGAGTGTGGGGAGGTTCCGTCTTCTGTCTGCAGCACCCGGGTTCTCCAAGGAGCCTTTCGAGTGTCTTCCCCCACTCCTTCGCTGTGCGGGCTGCCGGGGACAGGCGGGGGTTGGGCTGGAAAAGCAGGTAGAATCATGTGCCTCCCCATGGACAAGGGAGGTAATTAGCGGAATTTCCCCTGCCAGGGAACACCTGTGACACCAGGCAGCTGCGTGGAGGGCGGCCCCGAACCTCCCCCACACAGTCAGCCGTGATCCGGAATTCTGAGGGTGGGGAGATTCCGTCTTCTGTCTGCAGCACCCGGGATTTCCTAGGAGCCGTTCCAGTGTCTTCCCCGAATCCCTCCCACTGCGTGCTGCCGGGGAAATGCGGGGGTTGGGCTGGAAACTCAGGTAGCATCTAGTGCCTCCCCATGGACAGGGGAGGTAATTAGCGGTCTTCCCCCTACCAGGGAACACCTGTGACACCAGGAAGCTGTGTGGAGAGCGGCCCTAAACCTCACCCACACAGTCACACGTGTTCCGGAATTCTGAGTGTGGGGAGGTTCCGTCTTTTGTCTGCAGCAACCTGGATCTCCTAGGAGCCCTTCGAGAATCTTCCCCGAGTACCTCCCTGTGCGGGCAGCCAGGGAAAGGCGGGGGTTGGGCTGGAAACGCAGGTAGCATCTACTGCATCCCCATGGACAGGGGAGGTAATTAGCGGACTTCCCCCTGCCAGGGAACACCTGTGACACCAGGAAGCTGCGTGGAGTTCGGCCTCGAACCTCCCCCACACAGTCATCCGTGTTCCGGAATTCTGAGTGTGGGGAGGTTCCGTCTTATGTCTGCAGCACCCGGGATCTCCTAGGAGCCCTTCGAGAGTCTTCCCCGAGTCCCTCCCAGTGCGGGCAGCCAGGGAAAGGCGGGTTTTGGGCTGGAAACTCAGGTAGCATCTAGTGCCTCCCCATGGACAGGGGAGGTAATTAGCGGACTTCCCCATGCCAGGGAACACCTGTGACACCAGGCAGCTGCGTGGAGGGCGGCCCCGAACCTCTCCCACACAGTCAGACGTGTTCCGGGATTCTGAGTGTGGGGAGGTTCCGTCTTTTGTCTGCAGCACCCGGGATCTCCTAGGAGCCTTTCGAGAGTCTTCCCCGAGTCCCTCTCAGTGCGGGCTGCCGGGGAAAGGCGGGGGTTCGGCTGGAAAGCAGGTAGCATCTAGTGCCTCCCCATGGACAGGGGAGGTAATTAGCGGACTTCCCCCTGCCAGGGAACAACTGTGACACCAGGAAGCTGCGTGGAGTGCGGCCCTAAACCTCACTCACACAGTCACACGTGTTCCGGAATTCTGAGTGTGGGGAGGTTCCGTCTTCTGTCTGCAGCACCCGGGTTCTCCAAGGAGCCTTTCGAGTGTCTTCCCCCAGTCCCTCCCTGTGCGGGCTGCCAGGGAAAGGCGGGGGTTGGGCTGGAAAAGCAGGTAGCATCATGTGCCTCCCCATGGACAAGGGAGGTAATTAGCGGACTTCCCCCTGCCAGGGAACACCTGTGACAACAGGCAGCTGCGTGGAGGGCGGCCCCGAACCTCCCCCACACAGTCAGCCGTGTTCCGGAATTCTGAGTGTGGGGAGGTTCCGTCTTCTGTCTGCAGCACCCGGGATCTCCTAGGAGCCCTTCGAGTGTCTTCCCCGAATCCCTCCCACTGCGGGCTGCCGGAGAAAGGCGGGGGTTGTGCTGGAAACTCAGGTAGCATCTAGTGCCTCCCCATGGACTTGGGAGGTAATTAGCGGTCTTCCCCCTACCAGGGAACACCTGTGACACCAGGAAACTGTGTGGAGGGCGGCCCTAAACCTCACCCACACAGTCACCCGTGTTCCGGAATTCTGAGTGTGGGGAGGTTCCGTCTTCTGTCTGCAGCACCCGGGTTCTCCAAGGAGCCTTTCGAGTGTCTTCCCCGAGTCCCTCTCAGTGCGGGCTCCCGGGGAAAGGCGGGGGTTGGGCTGGAAAAGCAGGTAGCATCTAGTGCCTCCCCATGGACAAGGGAGGTAATTAGCGGACTTCCCCCTGCCAGGGAACACCTGTGACACCAGGAAGCTGCGTGGAGTGCGGCCCTAAACCTCACCCACACAGTCAGCTGTGTTCCGGAATTCTGAGTGTGGGGAGGTTCCGTCTTCTGTCTGCAGCACCCGGGTTCTCCAAGGAGCCTTTCGAGTGTCTTCCCCCAGTCCCTCCCTGTGCGGGCTGCCGGGGAAAGGCGGGGGTTTGGCTGGAAAAGCAAGTAGCATCATGTGCCTCCCCATGGACAAGGGAGATAATTAGCGGACTTCCCCCTGCCAGGGAACACCTGTGACACCAGGCACCTGCGTGGAGGGCGGCCCCGATCCTCCCCCACACAGTCAACCGTGTTCCGGAATTCTGAGTGTGGGGAGGTTCCGTCTTATGTCTGCAGCACCTGGGATCTCCTAGGAGCCCTTCGAGAGTCTTCCCCGAGTCCCTCCCAGTGCGGGCAGCCGGGGAAAGGCGGGGGTTGGGCTGGAAACTCAGGTAGCATCTAGTGCTTCCCCATGGACAGGGGAGGTAATTAGTGGACTTCCCCCTGCCAGGGAACACCTGTGACACCAGGCAGCTTCGTGGAGGGCGGCCCCGAACCTCTCCCACACAGTCAGACTTGTTCCGGGATTCTGAGTGTGGGGAGGTACCGTCTTATGTCTGCAGCACCCGGGATCTCCTAGGAGCCCTTCGAGAGTCTTCCCCGAGTCCCTCCCAGTGCGGGCAGCCGGGGAAAGGCGGGGGTTGGGCTGGAAACGCAGGTAGCATCTAGTGCTTCCCCATGGACAGGGGAGGTAATTAGTGGACTTCCCCCTGCCAGGGAACACCTGTGACACCAGGCAGGTGCGTGGAGGGCGGCCCCGAACCTCTCCCACACAGTCAGACGTGTTCCGGGATTCTGAGTGTGGGGAGGTTCCGTCTTCTGTCTGCAGCACCCGGGATCTCCTAGGAGCCCTTCAAGAGTCTTCCCCGAGTCCCTCCAAGTGCGGGCAGCCGGGGAAATGCGGGGGTTGAGCTGGAAACGAAGGTAGCATCTAGTGCCTCCCCATGGACATGGGAGGTAATTAGCGGACTTCCCCCTGCCAGGGAACAACTGTGTCACCAGGAATCTGCGTGGAGTGCGGCCCTAAACCGCACCCACACAGTCACACGTGTTCCGGGATTCTGAGTGTGGGGAGGTTCCGTCTTCTGTCTGCAGCACCCTGGTTCTCCTAGGAGCCTTTCGAGTGTCTTCCCCCAGTCCCTCACTTTGAGGGATGCCGGGGAAAGGCGGGGGTTGGGCTGGAAAAGCAGGTAGCATCTTGTGCCTCCCCATGGACTAGGGAGGTAATTAGCGGACTTCCCCCTGCCAGGGAACACCTGTGACACCAGGCAACTTCGTGGAGGGAGGCCCCGAACCTCCCCAACACAGTCAGCCGTGTTCCGGAATTCTGAGTGTGGGGAGGTTCCGTCTTCTGTCTGCAGCACCAGGGTTCTCCAAGGAGCCTTTCGAGTGTCTTCCCCAAGTCCCTCCCTGTGCGGGCTGCCGGGGAAAGGCGGGGGTTGGGCTCGAAAAGCAAGTAGCATCTTGTGCCTCCCCATGGACAAGGGAGGTAATTAGCGGACTTCCCCCTGCCAGGGAACACCTGTGACACCAGGAAGCTGTGTGGAGGGCGGCCTTAAACCTCACCCACACAGTCACCCGTGTTCCGGAATTCTGAGTGTGGGGAGGTTCCGTCTTCTGTCTGCAGCACCCGGGATCTCCTAGGAGCCCTTCGATTGTCTTCCCAGAGTCCCTCCCTGTGCGGACTGCCGGGGAAAGGAGGTTGTTGTGCTGGAAACGCAGGTAGCATGTAGTGCCTCCCCATGGACAGGGGAGGAAATTAGCGGACTTCCCCCTGCCAGGAAACACCTGTGACACCAGGCAGCTGCGTGGGGGTCGGCCCCGAACCTCCCCCACACAGTCAGCCGTGTTAAGGAATTCTGAGTGTTGGGAGGTTCCGTCTTATGTCTGCATCAACCGGGATCTCCTAGGAGCCCTTCGAGAGTCTTCACCGAGTCCCTCCCAGTGCAGGCAGCCAGGGAAAGGCGGGGGTTGGGCTGGAAACGCAGGTAGCATCTAGTGCATCCCCATGGACAGGGGAGGTAATTAGCGGACTTCCCCCTGCCAGGGAAAACCTGTGACACCAGGCAGCTTCTTGGAGGGCGGCCCCGAACCTCCCCCACACAGTCAAACGTGTTCCGGAATTCTGAGTGTGCGGAGGTTCCGTCTTCTGTCTGCAGCACCCGGGATCTCCTAGGAGCCCTTAGAGTGTCTTCCCAGAGTCCCTCCCTGTGCGGGCTGCCGGGGAAAAGAGGGGGTTTTGCTGGAAACGCAGGTAGCATCTAGTGCATCCCCATGGACTAGGGAGGTAATTAGCGGACTTCCCCCTGCCAGGGAACACCTGTGACACCAGGCAGCTGCGTGGAGGGCGGCCCCGAAACTTCCCCACACAGTCAGCCGTGTTCCGGAATTCTGAGTGTGGGGAGGTTCCGTCTTATGTCTGCAGCACCCGGGATCTCCTAGAAGCCCTTCGAGATTCTTCCCCGAGACCCTCCCAGTGCGGGCAGTCAGGGAAAGGCGGGGGTTTGGCTGGAAAGGCAGGTAGCATCTAGTGCCTCCCCATGGACAGGGGAGGTAATTAGCGGACATCCCCCTGCCAGGGAACACCTGTGACACCAGGCAGCTGCGTGGAGTGCGGCCCCGAACATCCCCCACACAGTCAACCGTGTTCCGGAATTCTGAGTGTGGGGAGGTTCCGTCTTCTGTCTGCAGCACCCGGGATCTCCTAGGAGCCCTTCGAGAGTCTTCCCCGAATCCCTTCCAGTGCGGGCAGCCGGGGAAAGGCGGGGGTTGCCCTGGAAATTCAGGTAGCATCTAGTGCCTCCCCATGAACAGGGGAGGTAATTAGCGGTCTACCCCCTACCAGGGAACACCTGTGACACCTGGAAGCTTTGTGGAGGGCGGCCGTAAACCTCACCCACACAGTCACCCGTGTTCCGGAATTCTGAGTGTGCGGAGGTTCCGTCTTATGTCTGCAGCACCCGGGTTCTCCTAGGAGCCCTTCGAGTGTCTTCCCCAAGTCCCTCCCTGAGCGGGCTGCTGGGGAAAGACGGGGGTTGGGCTGGAAAAGCAGGTAGCATCTAGTGCCTCCCCATGGACAGGGGAGGTAATTAGCGGACTTCCCCCTGCCAGGGAACACCTGTGACACCAGGCAGCTGCGTGGAGGGCGGCCCCGAACCTCCCCTTCACAGTCAACCGTGTTCCGGAATTCTGAGTTTGTGGAGGTTCCGTCTTCTGTCTGCAGCACCCGGGATCTCCTAGGAGCCCTTCGATTGTCTTCCCAGAGTCCCTCCCTGTGCGGACTGCCGGGGAAAGGAGGTTGTTGTGCTGGAAACGCAGGTAGCATGTAGTGCCTCCCCATGGACAGGGGAGGAAATTAGCGGACTTCCCCCTGCCAGGGAACACCTGTGACACCAGGCAGCTGCGTGGGGGTCGGCCCCGAACCTCCCCCACACAGTCAGCCGTGTTAAGGAATTCTGAGTGTTGGGAGGTTCCGTCTTATGTCTGCATCAACCGGGATCTCCTAGGAGCCCTTCGAGAGTCTTCACCGAGTCCCTCCCAGTGCAGGCAGCCAGGGAAAGGCGGGGGTTGGGCTGGAAACGCAGGTTGCATCTAGTGCATCCCCATGGACAGGGGAGGTAATTAGCGGACTTCCCCCTGCCAGGGAAAACCTGTGACACCAGGCAGCTTCTTGGAGGGCGGCCCCGAACCTCCCCCACACAGTCAAACGTGTTCCGGAATTCTGAGTGTGCGGAGGTTCCGTCTTCTGTCTGCAGCACCCGGGATCTCCTAGGAGCCCTTAGAGTGTCTTCCCAGAGTCCCTCCCTGTGCGGGCTGCCGGGGAAAAGAGGGGGTTTTGCTGGAAACGCAGGTAGCATCTAGTGCATCCCCATGGACTAGGGAGGTAATTAGCGGACTTCCCCCTGCCAGGGAACACCTGTGACACCAGGCAGCTGCGTGGAGGGCGGCCCCGAAACTTCCCCACACAGTCAGCCGTGTTCCGGAATTCTGAGTGTGGGGAGGTTCCGTCTTATGTCTGCAGCACCCGGGATCTCCTAGAAGCCCTTCGAGATTCTTCCCCGAGACCCTCCCAGTGCGGGCAGTCAGGGAAAGGCGGGGGTTTGGCTGGAAAGGCAGGTAGCATCTAGTGCCTCCCCATGGACAGGGGAGGTAATTAGCGGACATCCCCCTGCCAGGGAACACCTGTGACACCAGGCAGCTGCGTGGAGTGCGGCCCCGAACATCCCCCACACAGTCAACCGTGTTCCGGAATTCTGAGTGTGGGGAGGTTCCGTCTTCTGTCTGCAGCACCCGGGATCTCCTAGGAGCCCTTCGAGAGTCTTCCCCGAATCCCTTCCAGTGCGGGCAGCCGGGGAAAGGCGGGGGTTGCCCTGGAAATTCAGGTAGCATCTAGTGCCTCCCCATGGACAGGGGAGGTAATTAGCGGACTTCCCCCTGCCAGGGAACACCTGTGACACCAGGCAGCTGCGTGGAGGGCGGCCCCGAACCTCCCCTTCACAGTCAACCGTGTTCCGGAATTCTGAGTTTGTGGAGGTTCCGTCTTCTGTCTGCAGCACCCGGGATCTCCTAGGAGCCCTTCGAGTGTCTTCCCCGAATCCCTCCCACGGCGGGCTGCCGGGGAAAGGCGGGGGTTGGGCTGGAAACTCAGGTAGCATCTAGTGCCTCCCCATGGACAGGGGAGGTAATTAGCGGACTTCTCCCTGCCAGGGAACACCTGTGACACCAGGCAGCTGCGTGGAGGGCGGCCCATAACCTACCCCACTCAGTCAGCCGTGTTCCGGAATTCTGAGTGTGGGGAGGTTCCGTCTTATGTCTGCAGCACCCGGGGTCACCTAGGAGCCCTTCGAGTGTCTTCCCCCAGTCCCTCACTGTGCGGGCTTCCGGGGAATTGCGGAGGTTGGGCTGGAAAAGCAGGTAACATCTTGTGCCTCCCCATGGACAAGGGAGGTAATTAGCGGACTTCCCCCTGCCAGGGAACACCTGTGACACCAGGCAGCTGCGTGGAGGGCGGCCCCGAACCTTCCCCACACAGTCAGCCGTGTTCCGGAATTCTGAGTGTGGGGAGGTTCCGTCTTATGTCTGCAGCACCCGGGATCTCCTAGGAGCCCTTCGAGAGTCTTCCCCGAGTCCCTCCCTTTGCGGGCAGCCAGGGAAAGGCGGGGGTTGGGCTGGAAACGCAGGTAGCTTCTAGTGCCTCCCCATGGACAGGGGAGGTAATTAGCGGACTTCCCCCTGCCAGGGAACACCTGTGACACCAGACAGCTGCGTGGAGGCGGCCCCGAACCTCCCCTTCACAGTCAGCCGTGTTCCGGAATTCTGAGTGTGGGGAGGTTCCGTCTTCTGTCTGCAGCACCCGGGATCTCCTAGGAGCCCTTCGAGTGTCTTCCCAGAGTCCCTCACTGTGCGGGCTGCCGGGGAAAGGAGGGGGTTTTGCTGGAAACGCAGGTAGCATCTAGGGCCTCCCCATGGACAGGGGAGGTAATTAGCGGACTTCCACCTGCCAGGGAACACCTGTGACAAAAGGCAGGTGCGTGGAGGGCGGTCCCGAACCTCCCCCACACAGTCAGCCGTGTTCCGGAATTCTGAGTGTGGGGAGGTTCCGTCTTATGTCTGCAGCACCCGGGTTCTCCTAGGAGCCCTTCGAGTGTCTTCCCCCAGTCCCTCCCTGTGCGGGCTGCCGGGGAATGGCGGAGGTTGGGCTGGAAAATCAGGTAGCATCTTGTGCCTCCCCATGGACAAGGGAGGTAATTAGCGGACTTCCCCCTGCCAGGGAACACCTGTGACACCAGGCAGCTGCGTGGAGGGCGGCCCCGAACCTCCCCCACACAGTCAGCCGTGTTCCGGGATTCTGAGTGTGGGGAGGTTCCGTCTTCTGTCTGCAGCACCCGGGATCTCCTAGGAGCCCTTCGAGATTCTTCCCCGAGTCCCTCACAGTGCGGGCAGCCGGGGAACGGCGGGGGTTGGGCTGGAAAAGCAGGTAGCATCTAGTGCCTCCCCATGGACAAGGGAGGTAATTAGCGGAATTCCCCCTGCCAGGGAACAAGTGTGACACCAGGAAGCTGCGTGGAGTGCGGCCCTAAACCTCCCCCACACAGTCAGCTGTGTTCCGGAATTCTGAGTGTGGGGAGGTTCCGTCCTCTGTCTGCAGCACCCGGGTTCTCCTAGGAGCCTTTCGAGTGTCTTCCCCCAGTCCCTCACTGTGCGGGCTGCCGGGGAAAGGCGGGGGTTGGGCTATAAATGCAGGTAGCATCTTGTGCCTCCCCATGGACGGGGGAGGTAATTAGCGGACTTCTCCCTGCCAGGGAACACCTGTGACACCAGGCAGCTGCGTGGAGGGCGGCCCCGATCCTCCCCCACACAGTCAGCCGTGTTCCGGAATTCTGAGTGTGGGGAGGTTCCGTCTTATGTCTGCAGCACCCGGGTTCACCTAGGAGCCTTTCGAGTGTCTTCCCCCAGTCCCTCACTGTGCGGGCTGCCGGGGAATGGCGGAGGTTGGGCTGGAAAAACAGGTAGCATCTTGTGCCTCCCCATGGACAAGGGAGGTAATTAGCGGATTTCCCCCTGCCAGGGAACACCTGTGACACCAGGCAGCTGCGTGGAGTGCGGCCCCGAACCTCCACCACACAGTCAACCGTGTTCCGGAGTTCTGAGTGTGGGGAGGTTCCGTCTTCTGTCTGTAGCAACCGGGATCTCCTAGGAGCCCTTCGAGTGTCTTCCCAGAGTCCCTCACTGTGCGGGCTGCCGGGGAATGGAGGGGGTTGTGCTGGAAACGCAGGTAGCATCTAGTGCCTCATCATGGACAAGGGAGGTATTTAGCGGACTTCCACCTGCCAGGGAACACCTGTGACACAAAGCAGCTGCGTGGAGTGCGGCCCCGAACCTCCCCCACACAGTCATCCGTGTTCCGGAATTCTGAGTGTGGGGAGGTACCATCTTCTGTCTGCAGCACCCGGGATCTCCTAGGAGCCCTTCGAGAGTCTTCCCCGAGTCCCTCCCAGTGCGGGCAGCCGGGGAAAGGCGGGGGTTGCGCTGGAAACTCAGGTAGCATCTAGTGCCTCCCCATGGACAGGGGAGGTAATTAGCGGTCTTCCCCCTACCAGGGAACACCTGTGACACCAGGAAGCTGTGTGGAGTGCGGCCCTAAACCTCACCCACACAGTCACCCGTGTTCCGGAATTCTGAGTGTGGGGAGGTTCCGTCTTATGTCTGCAGCACCCGGGTTCTCCTAGGAGCCCTTCGAGTGTCTTCCCCAAGTCCCTCCCTTTGCGGGCTGCTGGGGAATGGCGGGGGTTGGGCTGGAAAAGCAGGTAGCATCTAGTGCCTCCCCATGGACAAGGGAGGTAATTAGCGGACTTCCCCCTGCCAGGGAACACCTGTGACACCAGGCAGCTGCGTGGAGGGCGGCCCAGAACCTTCCCCACACAGTCAGCCGTGTTCCGGAATTCTGAGTGTGGGGAGGTTCCGTCTTATGTCTGCAGCACCCGGGATCTCCTAGGAGCCCTTCGAGAGTCTTCCCCGAGTCCCTCCCTTTGCGGGCAGCCAGGGAAAGGCGGGGGTTGGGCTGGAAACGCAGGTAGCATCTAGTGCCTCCCCATGGACAGGGGAGGTAATTAGCGGACTTCCCCCTGCCAGGGAACACCTGTGACACCAGACAGCTGCGTGGAGGGCGGCCCCGAACCTCCCCTTCACAGTCAGCCGTGTTCCGGAATTCTGAGTGTGGGGAGGTTCCGTCTTATGTCTGCAGCACCCGGGATCTCCTAGGAGCCCTTCGAGAGTCTTCCCCCAGTCCCTCCCTGTGCGGGCTGCCGGGGAATGGCGGAGGTTGGGCTGGAAAATCAGGTAGCATCTTGTGCCTCCCCATGGACAAGGGAGGTAATTAGCGGACTTCCCCCTGCCAGGGAACACCTGTGAGACCAGGCAGCTGCGTGGAGGGCGGCCCCGAACCTCCCCCACACAGTCAGCCGTGTTCCGGGATTCTGAGTTTGGGGAGGTTCCGTCTTCTGTCTGCAGCACCCGGGATCTCCTAGGAGCCCTTCGAGAGTCTTCCCCGAGTCCCTCACAGTGCTGGCAGCCGGGGAACGGCGGGGGTTGGGCTGGAAAAGCAGGTAGCATCTAGTGCCTCCCCATGGACAAGGGAGGTAATTAGCGGACTTCCCCCTGCCAGGGAACAAATGTGACACCAGGAAGCTGCGTGGAGTGCGGCCCTAAACCTCACCCACACAGTCACACGTGTTCCGGAATTCTGAGTGTGGGGAGGTTCCGTCCTCTATCTGCAGCACCCGGGTTCTCCTAGGAGCCTTTCGAGTGTCTTCCCCCAGTCCCTCCCTGTGCGGGCTGCCGGGGAAAGGCGGGGGTTGGGCTATAAATGCAGGTAGCATCTTGTGCCTCCCCATGGACAAGGGAGGTAATTAGCGGACTTCCCCCTGCCAGGGAACACCTGTGAAACCAGGCAGCTGCGTGGAGGGCGGCCCCGATCCTCCCCCACACAGTCAGCCGTGTTCCGGAATTCTGAGTGTGGGGAGGTTCCGTCTTCTGTCTGCAGCACCCGGGATCTCCTAGGAGCCCTTTGAGTGTCTTCCACGAATCCCTCCCACTGCGGGCTGCCGGGGAAAGGCGGGGGTTGGGCTGGAAACTCAGGTAGCATCTAGTGCCTCCCCATGGACAGGGGAGGTAATTAGCGGACT
Organism: Camelus bactrianus; assembly: GCF_048773025.1. Classification (NCBI taxonomy): domain Eukaryota; kingdom Metazoa; phylum Chordata; class Mammalia; order Artiodactyla; family Camelidae; genus Camelus; species Camelus bactrianus. The sequence goes on along the minus strand of NW_027413957.1, from coordinate 6,072,480 downwards.
TCTCCCTGCCAGGGAACACCTGTGACACCAGGCAGCTGCGTGGAGGGCGGCCCCGATCCTCCCCCACACAGTCAGCCGTGTTCCGGAATTCTGAGTGTGGGGAGGTACCATCTTCTGTCTGCAGCACCCGGGATCTCCTAGGAGCCCTTCGAGTGTCTTCCCCGAGTCCCTCCCAGTGCGGGCAGCCGGGGAAAGGCGGGGGTTGCGCTGGAAACTCAGGTAGCATCTAGTGCCTCCCCATGGACAGGGGAGGTAATTAGCGGTCTTCCCCCTACCAGGGAACACCTGTGACACCAGGAAGCTGTGAGGAGTGCGGCCCTAAACCTCACACACACAGTCACCCGTGTTCCGGAATTCTGAGTGTGGGGAGGTTCCGTCTTATGTCTGCAGCACCCGGGTTCTCCTAGGAGCCCTTCGAGTGTCTTCCCCAAGTCCCTCCCTGTGCGGGCTGCTGGGGAAAGGCGGGGGTTGGGCTGGAAAAGCAGGTAGCATCTAGTGCCTCCCCATGGACAAGGGAGGTAATTAGCGGACTTCCCCCTGCCAGGGAACACCTGTGACACCAGGCAGCTGCGTGGAGGGCGGCCTCGAACCTTCCCCACACAGTCAGCCGTGTTCCGGAATTCTGAGTGTGGGGAGGTTCCGTCTTCTGTCTGCAGCACCCGGGATCTCCTAGGAGCCCTTCGAGAGTCTTCCCCGAGTCCCTCCCAGTGCGGGAAGCCGGGGAACGGCGGGGGTTGAGCTGGAAAAGCAGGTAGCATCAAGTGCCTCCCCATGGACAAGGGAGGTATTTAGCGGACTTCCCCCTGCCAGGGAACAACTGTGACACCAGGAAGCTGCGTGGAGTGCGGCCCTAAACCTCACCCACACAGTCACACGTGTTCGAAATTCTGAGTGTGGGGAGGTTCCGTCTTCTGTCTGCAGCACCCGGGTTCTCCTAGGAGCCCTTCGAGTGTCTTCCCCAAGTCCCTCCCTGTGCGGGCTGCTGGGGAAAGGCGGGGGTTGGGCTGGAAAAGCAGGTAGCATCTAGTGCCTCCCCATGGACAAGGGAGGTAATTAGCGGACTTCCCCCTGCCAGGGAACACCTGTGACACCAGGCAGCTGCGTGGAGGGCGGCCCCGAACCTTCCCCACACAGTCAGCCGTGTTCCGGAATTCTGAGTGTGGGGAGGTTCCGTCTTATGTCTGCAGCACCCGGGATCTCCTAGGAGCCCATCGAGAGTCTTCCCCGAGTCCCTCAGAGTGCCGGCAGCCAGGGAAAGCGGGGGTTGGGCTGGAAACGCAGGTAGCATCTAGTGCCTCCCCATGGACAGGGGAGGTATTTAGCGGACTTCCCCCTGCCAGGGAACACCTGTGACACCAGGCAGCTGCGTGGAGGGCGACCCCGAACCTCCCCCACACAGTCAACCGTGTTCCGGAATTCTGAGTGTGGGGAGGTTCCGTCTTCTGTCTGCAGCACCCGGGATCTCCTAGGAGCCCTTCGAGTGTCTCCCCAGAGTCCCTTCCTGTGCGGGCTGCCGGGGAAACGAGGGGGTTGTGCTGGAAACGCAGGTAGCATCTAGTGCCTCCCCATGGACAGGGGAGGTAATTAGCGGACTTCCCCCTGCCAGGGAACACCTGTGACACAAGGCAGCTGCGTGGAGGGCGGCCCCGAACCTCCCCCACACAGTCATCCGTGTTCCGGAATTCTGAGTGTGGGGAGGTTCCGTCTTATGTCTGCAGCACCCGGGTTCACCTAGGAGCCCTTCGAGTGTCTTCCCCCAGTCCCTACCTTTGCGGGCTGCCAGGGAATGGCGGAGGTTGGGCTGGAAAAACAGGTAGCATCTTGTGCCTCCCCATGGACAAGGGAGGTAATTAGCGGACTTCCCCCTGCCAGGGAACACCTGTGACACCAGGCAGCTGCGTGGAGGGCGGCCCCGAACCTCCCCCACACAGTCAGCCGTGTTCCGGGATTCTGAGTGTGGGGAGGTTCCGTCTTCTGTCTGCAGCACCCGGGATCTCCTAGGAGCCCTTCGAGAGTCTTCCCCGAGTCCCTCACAGTGCGGGCAGCCGGGGAAAGGCGGGGGTTGGGCTGCAAAAGCAGGTAGCATCTAGTGCCTCCCCATGGACAAGGGAGGTAATTAGCGGACTTCCCCCTGCCAGGGAACAACTGTGACACCAGGAAGCTGCGTGGAGTGCGGCCCTAAACCTCACCCACACAGTCACACGTGTTCCGGAATTCTGAGTGTGGGGAGGTTCCGTCCTCTGTCTGCAGCACCCGGGTTCTCCTAGGAGCCTTTCGAGTGTCTTCCCCCAGTCCCTCCCTGTGCGGGCTGCCGGGGAAAGGCGGGGGTTGGGCTATAAATGCAGGTAGCATCTTGTGCCTCCCCATGGACAGGGGAGGTAATTAGCGGACTTCTCCCTGCCAGGGAACACCTGTGACACCAGGCAGCTGCGTGGAGGGCGGCCCCGATCCTCCCCCACACAGTCAGCCGTGTTCCGGAATTCTGAGTGTGGGGAGGTTCCGTCTTATGTCTGCAGAACCCGGGTTCACCTAGGAGCCTTTCGAGTGTCTTCCCCCAGTCCCTCACTGTGCGGGCTGCCGGGGAATGGCGGAGGTTGGGCTGGAAAAACAGGTAGCATCTTGTGCCTCCCCATGGACAAGGGAGGTAATTAGCGGATTTCCCCCTGCCAGGGAACACCTGTGACACCAGGCAGCTGCGTGGAGGGCGGCCACGAACCTCCCCCACACAGTCAGCCGTGTTCCGGGATTCTGAGTGTGGGGAGGTTCCGTCTTCTGTCTGCAGCACCCGGGATCTCCTAGGAGCCCTTCGAGAGTCTTCCCCGAGTCCCTCACAGTGCGGGCTGCCGGGGAATGGCGGAGGTTGGGCTGGAAAAACAGGTAGCATCTTGTGCCTCCCCATGGACAAGGGAGGTAATTAGCGGATTTCCCCCTGCCAGGGAACACCTGTGACACCAGGCAGCTGCGTGGAGTGCGGCCCCTATCCTCCCCCACACAGTCAGCCGTGTTCCGGAATTCTGAGTGTGGGGAGGTTCCGTCTTATGTCTGCAGCACCCGGGTTCACCTAGGAGCCTTTCGAGTGTCTTCCCCCAGTCCCTCACTGTGCGGGCTGCCGGGGAATGGCGGAGGTTGGGCTGGAAAAACAGGTAGCATCTTGTGCCTCCCCATGGACAAGGGAGGTAATTAGCGGATTTCCCCCTGCCAGGGAACACCTGTGACACCAGGCAGCTGCGTGGAGTGCGGCCCCGAACCTCCCCCACACAGTCAACCGTGTTCCGGAGTTCTGAGTGTGGGGAGGTTCCGTCTTCTGTCTGCAGCACCCGGGATCTCCTAGGAGCCCTTCGAGTGTCTTCCCAGAGTCCCTCACTGTGCGGGCTGCCGGGGAAAGGAGGGGGTTGTGCTGGAAACGCAGGTAGCATCTAGTGCCTCTTCATGGACAGGGGAGGTAATTAGCGGACTTCCACCTGCCAGGGAACACCTGTGACACAAAGCAGCTGCGTGGAGTGCGGCCCCGAACCTCCCCCAAACAGTCATCCGTGTTCCGGAATTCTGAGTGTGGGGAGGTACCATCTTCTGTCTGCAGCACCCGGATTCTCCTAGGAGCCCTTCGAGAGTCTTCCCCGAGTCCCTCCCAGTGCGGGCAGCCGGGGAAAGGCGGGGGTTGCGCTGGAAACTCAGGTAGCATCTAGTGCCTCCCCATGGACAGGGGAGGTAATTAGCGGTCTTCCCCCTACCAGGGAACACCTGTGACACCAGGAAGCTGTGTGGAGTGCGGCCCTAAACCTCACACACACAGTCACACGTGTTCCGGAATTCTGAGTGTGGGGAGGTTCCGTCTTATGTCTGCAGCACCCGGGTTCTCCTAGGAGCCCTTCGAGTGTCTTCCCCAAGTCCCTCCCTTTGCGGGCTGCTGGGGAAAGGCGGGGGTTGGGCTGGAAAAGCAGGTAGCATCTAGTGCCTCCCCATGGACAAGGGAGGTAATTAGCGGACTTCCCCCTGCCAGGGAACACCTGTGACACCAGGCAGCTTCGTGGAGGGCGGCCCCGAACCTTCCCCACACAGTCAGCCGTGTTCCGGAATTCTGAGTGTGGGGAGGTTCCGTCTTATGTCTGCAGCACCCGGGAACTCCTAGGAGCCCATCGAGAGACTTCCCCTAGTCCCTCACAGTGCCGGCAGCCAGGGAAAGCGGGGGTTGGGCTGGAAACGCAGGTAGCATCTAGTGCCTCCCCATGGACAGGGGAGGTATTTAGCGGACTTCCCCCTGCCAGGGAACACCTGTGACACCAGGCAGCTGCGTGGAGGGCGACCCCGAACCTCCCCCACACAGTCAACCGTGTTCCGGAATTCTGAGTGTGGGGAGGTTCCGTCTTCTGTCTGCAGCACCCGGGATCTCCTAGGAGCACTTCGAGTGTCTCCCCAGAGTCCCTTCCTGTGCGGGCTGCCGGGGAAACGAGGGGGTTGTGCTGGAAACGCAGGTAGCATCTAGTGCCTCCCCATGGACAGGGGAGGTAATTAGCGGACTTCCCCCTGCCAGGGAACACCTGTGACACAAGGCAGCTGCGTGGAGGGCGGCCCCGAACCTCCCCCACACAGTCATCCGTGTTCCGGAATTCTGAGTGTGGGGAGGTTCCGTCTTATGTCTGCAGCACCCGGGTTCACCTAGGAGCCCTTCGAGTGTCTTCCCCCAGTCCCTATCTTTGCGGGCTGCCAGGGAATGGCGGAGGTTGGGCTGGAAAAGCAGGTAGCATCTTGTGCCTCCCCATGGACAAGGGAGGTAATTAGCGGACTTCCCCCTGCCAGGGAACACCTGTGACACCAGGCAGCTGCGTGGAGGGCGGCCCCGAACCTCCCCCACACAGTCAGCCGTGTTCCGGGATTCTGAGTGTGGGGAGGTTCCGTCTTCTGTCTGCAGCACCCGGGATCTCCTAGGAGCCCTTCGAGAGTCTTCCCCGAGTCCCTCACAGTGCGGGCAGCCGGGGAACGGCGGGGGTTGGGCTGGAAAAGCAGGTAGCATCTAGTGCCTCCCCATGGACAAGGGAGGTAATTAGCGGACTTCCCCCTGCCAGGGAACAACTGTGACACCAGGAAGCTGCGTGGAGTGCGGCCCTAAACCTCACCCACACAGTCACACGTGTTCCGGAATTCTGAGTGTGGGGAGGTTCCGTCCTCTGTCTGCAGCACCCGGGTTCTCCTAGGAGCCTTTCGAGTGTCTTCCCCCAGTCCCTCCCTGTGCGGGCTGCCGGGGAAAGGCGGGGGTTGGGCTATAAACGCAGGTAGCATCTTGTGCCTCCCCATGGACAGGGGAGGTAATTAGCGGACTTCTCCCTGCCAGGGAACACCTGTGACACCAGGCAGCTGCGTGGAGGGCTGCCCCGATCCTCCCCCACACAGTCAGCCGTGTTCCGGAATTCTGAGTGTGGGGAGGTTCCGTCTTATGTCTGCAGAACCCGGGTTCACCTAGGAGCCTTTCGAGTGTCTTCCCCCAGTCCCTCACTGTGCGGGCTGCCGGGGAATGGCGGAGGTTGGGCTGGAAAAACAGGTAGCATCTTGTGCCTCCCCATGGACAAGGGAGGTAATTAGCGGATTTCCCCCTGCCAGGGAACACCTGTGACACCAGGCAGCTGCGTGGAGGGCGGCCACGAACCTCCCCCACACAGTCAGCCGTGTTCCGGGATTCTGAGTGTGGGGAGGTTCCGTCTTCTGTCTGCAGCACCCGGGATCTCCTAGGAGCCCTTCGAGAGTCTTCCCCGAGTCCCTCACAGTGCGGGCTGCCGGGGAATGGCGGAGGTTGGGCTGGAAAAACAGGTAGCATCTTGTGCCTCCCCATGGACAAGGGAGGTAATTAGCGGATTTCCCCCTGCCAGGGAACACCTGTGACACCAGGCAGCTGCGTGGAGTGCGGCCCCTATCCTCCCCCACACAGTCAGCCGTGTTCCGGAATTCTGAGTGTGGGGAGGTTCCGTCTTATGTCTGCAGCACCCGGGTTCACCTAGGAGCCTTTCGAGTGTCTTCCCCCAGTCCCTCACTGTGCGGGCTGCCGGGGAATGGCGGAGGTTGGGCTGGAAAAACAGGTAGCATCTTGTGCCTCCCCATGGACAAGGGAGGTAATTAGCGGATTTCCCCCTGCCAGGGAACACCTGTGACACCAGGCAGCTGCGTGGAGTGCGGCCCCGAACCTCCCCCACACAGTCAACCGTGTTCCGGAGTTCTGAGTGTGGGGAGGTTCCGTCTTCTGTCTGCAGCACCCGGGATCTCCTAGGAGCCCTTCGAGTGTCTTCCCAGAGTCCCTCACTGTGCGGGCTGCCGGGGAAAGGAGGGGGTTGTGCTGGAAACGCAGGTAGCATCTAGTGCCTCTTCATGGACAGGGGAGGTAATTAGCGGACTTCCACCTGCCAGGGAACACCTGTGATACAAAGCAGCTGCGTGGAGTGCGGCCCCGAACCTCCCCCACACAGTCATCCGTGTTCCGGAATTCTGAGTGTGGGGAGGTACCATCTTCTGTCTGCAGCACCCGGGATCTCCTAGGAGCCCTTCGAGAGTCTTCCCCGAGTCCCTCCCAGTGCGGGCAGCCGGGGAAAGGCGGGGGTTGCGCTGGAAACTCAGGTAGCATCTAGTGCCTCCCCATGGACAGGGGAGGTAATTAGCGGTCTTCCCCCTACCAGGGAACACCTGTGACACCAGGAAGCTGTGTGGAGTGCGGCCCTAAACCTCACACACACAGTCACACGTGTTCCGGAATTCTGAGTGTGGGGAGGTTCCGTCTTATGTCTGCAGCACCCGGGTTCTCCTAGGAGCCCTTCGAGTGTCTTCCCCAAGTCCCTCCCTTTGCGGGCTGCTGGGGAAAGGCGGGGGTTGGGCTGGAAAAGCAGGTAGCATCTAGTGCCTCCCCATGGACAAGGGAGGTAATTAGCGGACTTCCCCCTGCCAGGGAACACCTGTGACACCAGGCAGCTTCGTGGAGGGCGGCCCCGAACCTTCCCCACACAGTCAGCCGTGTTCCGGAATTCTGAGTGTGGGGAGGTTCCGTCTTATGTCTGCAGCACCCGGGAACTCCTAGGAGCCCATCGAGAGACTTCCCCGAGTCCCTCACAGTGCCGGCAGCCAGGGAAAGCGGGGGTTGGGCTGGAAACGCAGGTAGCATCTAGTGCCTCCCCATGGACAGGGGAGGTATTTAGCGGACTTCCCCCTGCCAGGGAACACCTGTGACACCAGGCAGCTGCGTGGAGGGCGGCCCGGAACCTCCCCCACACAGTCAACCGTGTTCCGGAATTCTGAGTGTGGGGAGGTTCCGTCTTCTGTCTGCAGCACCCGGGATCTCCTAGGAGCCCTTCGAGTGTCTCCCCAGAGTCCCTACCTGTGCGGGCTGCCGGGGAAACGAGGGGGTTGTGCTGGAAACGCAGGTAGCATCTAGTGCCTCCCCATGGACAGGGGAGGTAATTAGCGGACTTCTCCCTGCCAGGGAACACCTGTGACACCAGGCAGCTGTGCGGAGGGCGGCCCCGAACCTCCCCCACACAGTCAACCGTGTTCCGGAATTCTGAGTGTGGGGAGGTTCCGTCTTCTGTCTGCAGCACCCGGGATCTCCTAGGAGCCCTTCGAGAGTCTTCCCCGAGTCCCTCCCAGTGCGGGCAGCCAGGGAAAGGCGGGGGTTGGGCTGGAAAAGCAGGTAGCATCTAGTGCTTCCCCATGGACAGGGGAGGTATTTATCGGACTTCCCCCTGCCAGGGAACACCTGTGACACCAGGCAGCTGCGTGGAGGGCGGCCCCGAACCTCCCCCACACAGTCAACCGTGTTCCGGAATTCTGAATGTGGGGAGGTTCCGTCTTCTGTCTGCAGCACCCGAGATCTCCTAGGAGCCCTTCGAGTGTCTTCCCCCAGTCCCTCACTGTACGGGCTGCCGGGGAATGGCGGAGGTTTGGCTGGAAAAGCAGGTAGCATCTTGTGCCTCCCCATGGAAAAGGGAGGTAATTAGCGGACTTCCCCCTGCCAGGGAACACCTGTGACACCAGGCAGCTGCGTGGAGGGCGGCCCCGAACCTCCCCCACACAGTCAACCGTGTTCCGGAATTCTGAGTTAGTGGAGGTTCCGTCTTCTGTCTGCAGAACCCGGGATCTCCTAGGAGCCCTTCGAGTGTCTTCCCAGAGTCCCTCACTGTGCGGGCTTCCGGGGAAAGGAGGGGGTTGTGCTGGAAACGCAGGTAGCATCAAGTGCCTCCCCATGGACAAGGGAGGTAATTAGCGGACTTCCCCCTGCCAGGGAACAACTGTGACACCAGGAAGCTGCGTGGCGTGCGGCCCTAAACCTCACCCTCACAGTCACACGTGTTCCGGAATTCTGAGTGTGGGGAGGTTCCGTCTTCTGTCTGTAGCACCCGTGTTCGCCTAGGAGCCATTCGAGTGTCTTCCCCCAGTCTCTCCCTGTGCGGGCTGCCGGGGAAAGCTGGGGGTTGGGCTGGAAGAGCAGGTAGCATCTTGTGCCTCCCCATGGACAAGGGAGGTAATTAGCGGAATTCCCCCTGCCAGGGAACACCTGTGACACCAGGCAGCTGCGTGGAGGGCGGCCCCGAACCTCCCCCACACAGTCAGCCGTGTTCCGGAATTCTGAGTGTGGGGAGGTTCCGTCTTATGTCTGCAGCACCCGGGTTCACCTAGGAGCCCTTCGAGTGTCTTCCCCCAGTCCCTACCTTTGCGGGCTGCCAGGGAATGGCGGAGGTTGGGCTGGAAAAGCAGGTAGCATCTTGTGCCTCCCCATGGACAAGGGAGGTAATTAGCGGACTTCCCCCTGCCAGGGAACACCTGTGACACCAGGCAGCTGCGTGGAGGGCGGCCCCGAACCTCCCCCACACAGTCAGCCGTGTTCCGGGATTCTGAGTGTGGGGAGGTTCCGTCTTCTGTCTGCAGCACCCGGGATCTCCTAGGAGCCCTTCGAGAGTCTTCCCCGAGTCCCTCACAGTGCGGGCAGCCGGGGAACGGCGGGGGTTGGGCTGGAAAAGCAGGTAGCATCTAGTGCCTCCCCATGGACAAGGGAGGTAATTAGCGGACTTCCCCCTGCCAGGGAACAACTGTGACACCAGGAAGCTGCGTGGAGTGCGGCCCTAAACCTCACCCACACAGTCACACGTGTTCCGGAATTCTGAGTGTGGGGAGGTTCCGTCCTCTGTCTGCAGCACCCGGGTTCTCCTAGGAGCCTTTCGAGTGTCTTCCCCCAGTCCCTCCCTGTGCGGGCTGCCGGGGAAAGGCGGGGGTTGGGCTATAAATGCAGGTAGCATCTTGTGCCTCCCCATGGACAGGGGAGGTAATTAGCGGACTTCTCCCTGCCAGGGAACACCTGTGACACCAGGCAGCTGCGTGGAGGGCGGCCCCGATCCTCCCCCACACAGTCAGCCGTGTTCCGGAATTCTGAGTGTGGGGAGGTTCCGTCTTATGTCTGCAGAACCCGGGTTCACCTAGGAGCCTTTCGAGTGTCTTCCCCCAGTCCCTCACTGTGCGGGCTGCCGGGGAATGGCGGAGGTTGGGCTGGAAAAACAGGTAGCATCTTGTGCCTCCCCATGGACAAGGGAGGTAATTAGCGGATTTCCCCCTGCCAGGGAACACCTGTGACACCAGGCAGCTGCGTGGAGGGCGGCCCCGAACCTCCCCCACACAGTCAGCCGTGTTCCGGGATTCTGAGTGTGGGGAGGTTCCGTCTTCTGTCTGCAGCACCCGGGATCTCCTAGGAGCCCTTCGAGAGTCTTCCCCGAGTCCCTCACAGTGCGGGCTGCCGGGGAATGGCGGAGGTTGGGCTGGAAAAACAGGTAGCATCTTGTGCCTCCCCATGGACAAGGGAGGTAATTAGCGGATTTCCCCCTGCCAGGGAACACCTGTGACACCAGGCAGCTGCGTGGAGTGCGGCCCCTATCCTCCCCCACACAGTCAGCCGTGTTCCGGAATTCTGAGTGTGGGGAGGTTCCGTCTTATGTCTGCAGCACCCGGGTTCACCTAGGAGCCTTTCGAGTGTCTTCCCCCAGTCCCTCACTGTGCGGGCTGCCGGGGAATGGCGGAGGTTGGGCTGGAAAAACAGGTAGCATCTTGTGCCTCCCCATGGACAAGGGAGGTAATTAGCGGATTTCCCCCTGCCAGGGAACACCTGTGACACCAGGCAGCTGCGTGGAGTGCGGCCCCGAACCTCCCCCACACAGTCAACCGTGTTCCGGAGTTCTGAGTGTGGGGAGGTTCCGTCTTCTGTCTGCAGCACCCGGGATCTCCTAGGAGCCCTTCGAGTGTCTTCCCAGAGTCCCTCACTGTGCGGGCTGCCGGGGAAAGGAGGGGGTTGTGCTGGAAACGCAGGTAGCATCTAGTGCCTCTTCATGGACAGGGGAGGTAATTAGCGGACTTCCACCTGCCAGGGAACACCTGTGACACAAAGCAGCTGCGTGGAGTGCGGCCCCGAACCTCCCCCACACAGTCATCCGTGTTCCGGAATTCTGAGTGTGGGGAGGTACCATCTTCTGTCTCCAGCACCCGGGATCTCCTAGGAGCCCTTCGAGAGTCTTCCCCGAGTCCCTCACAGTGCCGGCAGCCAGGGAAAGCGGGGGTTGGGCTGGAAACGCAGGTAGCATCTAGTGCCTCCCCATGGACATGGGAGGTATTTAGCGGACTTCCCCCTGCCAGGGAACACCTGTGACACCAGGCAGCTGCGTGGAGGGCGGCCCCGAACCTCCACCACACAGTCAACCGTGTTCCGGAATTCTGAGTGTGGGGAGGTTCCGTCTTCTGTCTGCAGCACCCGGGATCTCCTAGGAGCCCTTCGAGTGTCTCCCCAGAGTCCTGCCCTGTGCGGGCTGCCGGGGAAACGAGGGGGTTGTGCTGGAAACGCAGGTAGCATCTAGTGCCTCCCCATGGACAGGGGAGGTAATTAGCGGAATTCCACCTGCCAGGGAACACCTGTGACACAAGGCAGCTGCGTGGAGTGCGGCCCCGAACCTCCCCCACACAGTCATCCGTGTTCCGGAATTCTGAGTGTGGGGAGGTTCCATCTTATGTCTGCAGCACCCGGGTTCACCTAGGAGCCCTTCGAGTGTCTTCCCCCAGTCCCTCCCTTTGCGGGCTGCCGGGGAATGGTGGAGGTTGGGCTGGAAAAGCAGGTAGAATCTTGTGCCTCCCCATGGACAAGGGAGGTAATTAGCGGACTTCCCCCTGCCAGGGAACACCTGTGACACCAGGCAGCTGCGTGGAGGGCGGCCCCGAACCTCTCCCACACCGTCAGACGTGTTCCGGGATTCTGAGTGTGGGGAGGTTCCGTCTTCTGTCTGCAGCACCCGGGTTCTCCTAGGAGCCCTTCGAGAGTCTTCCCCGAGTCCCTCCCAGTGCGGGCAGCCGGGGAACGGCGGGGGTTGAGCTGGAAAAGCAGGTAGCATCAAGTGCCTCCCCATGGACAAGGGAGGTAATTAGCGGACTTCCCCCTGCCAGGGAACAACTGTGACACTAGGAAGCTGCGTGGAGTGCGGCCCTAAACCTCACCCACACAGTCACACGTGTTCCGGAATTCTGAGTGTGGGGAGGTTCCGTCTTCTGTCTGCAGCACCCGGGTTCTCCAAGGAGCATTTCGAGTGTCTTCCCCCAGTCCCTCCCACTGCGGGCTGCCGGGGAAATGCGGGGGTTGGGCTGGAAACGCAGGTAGCATCTAGTACCTCCCCATGGACAGGGGAGGTATTTAGCGGACTTCCCCCTGCCAGGGAACACCTGTGACACCAGGCAGCTGCGTGGAGGGCGGCCCCGAACCTCCCCCACACAATCAGCCGTGTTCCGGAATTCTGAGTGTGGGGAGGTTCCGTCTTATGTCTGCAGCACGCTGGTTCACCTAGGAGCCCTTTGAGTGTCTTCCCCCAGTCCCTCACTTTGCGGGCTGCCGGGGAATGGCGGAGGTTGGGCTGGAAAAGCAGGTAGCATCTTGTGCCTCCCCATGGACAAGGGAGGTAATTAGCGGATTTCCCCCTGCCAGGGAACACCTGTGACACCAGGCAGCTGCGTGGAGGGCGTCCCCGAACCTCCCCCACACAGTCAGCCGTGTTCCGGAATTCTGAGTGTGGGGAGGTTCCGTCTTCTGTCTGCAGCACCCGGGATCTCCTAGGAGCCCTTCGAGGGTCTTCCCAGAGTCCCTCACTGTGCGGGCTGCCGGGGAAAGGAGGGGGTTTTGCTGGAAACGCAGGTAGCATCTAGTTCCTCCCCATGGACAGGGGAGGTAATTAGCGGACTTCCACCTGCCAGGGAACACCTGTGACACAAGGCAGATGCGTGGAGGGCGGCCCCGAACCTCCCCCACACAGTCAGCCGTGTTCCGGAATTCTGAGTGTGGGGAGGTTCCGTCTTATGTCTGCAGCACCCGGGTTCTCCTAGAAGCACTTCGAGTGTCTTCCCCCAGTCCCTCCCTGTGCGGGCAGCCGGGGAATGGCGGAGGTTGGGCTGGAAAAGCAGGTAGAATCTTGTGCCTCCCCATGGACAAGGGAGGTAATTAGCGGACTTCCCCCTGCCAGGGAACACCTGTGACACCAGGCAGCTGCGTGGAGGGCGGCCCCGAACCTCTCACACACAGTCAGCCGTGTTCCGGGATTCTGAGTGTGGGGAGGTTCCGTCTTCTGTCTGCAGCACTCGGGATCTCCTAGGAGCCCTTCGAGATTCTTCCCCGAGTCCCTCACAGTGCGGGCAGCCGGGGAACAGCGGGGGTTGGGCTGGAAACTCAGGTAGCATCTAGTGCCTCCCCATGGACAGGGGAGGTAATTAGCGGACTTCTCCCTGCCAGGGAACACCTGTGACACCAGGCAGCTGCGTGGAGGGCCGCCCCGATCCTCCCCCACACAGTCAGCCGTGTTCCGGAATTCTGAGTGTGGGGAGGTTCCGTCTTATGTCTGCAGCACCCGGGTTCACCTAGGAGCCTTTCGAGTGTCTTCCCCCAGTCCCTCACTGTGCGGGCTGCCGGGGAATGGCGGAGGTTGGGCTGGAAAAACAGGTAGCATCTTGTGCCTCCCCATGGACAAGGGACGTAATTAGCGGATTTCCCCCTGCCAGGGAACACCTGTGACACCAGGCATCTGCGTGGAGTGCGGCCCCGAACCTCCCCCACACAGTCATCCGTGTTCCGGAATTCTCAGTGTGGGGAGGTTCCATCTTAAGTCTGCAGCACCCGGGTTCACCTAGGAGCCCTTCGAGTGTCTTCCCCCAGTCCCTCCCTTTGCGGGCTGCCGGGGAATGGCGGAGGTTGGGCTGGACAAGCAGGTAGCATCTTGTGCCTCCCCATGGACAAGGGAGGTAATTAGCGGACTTCCCCCTGACAGGGAACACCTGTGACACCAGGCAGCTGCGTGGAGGCCGGCCCCGAACCTCTCCCACACCGTCAGACGTGTTCCGGGATTCTGAGTGTGGGGAGGTTCCGTTCTCTCTGCAGCACCCGGGTTCTCCTAGGAGCCCTTCGAGAGTCTTCCCCGAGTCCCTCCCAGTGCGGGCAGCCGGGGAACGGCGGAGGTTGAGCTGGAAAAGCAGGTAGCATCAAGTGCCTCCCCATGGACAAGGGAGGTAATTAGCGGACTTCCCCCTGCCAGGGAACAACTGTGACACCAGGAAGCTGCGTGGAGTGCGGCCCTAAACCTCACCCACACAGTCACACGTGTTCCGGAATTCTGAGTGTGGGGAGGTTCCGTCTTCTGTCTGTAGCACCCGGGTTCTCCTAGGAGCATTTCGAGTGTCTTCCCCCAGTCCCTCCCACTGCGGGCTGCCGGGGAAATGCGGGGGTTGGGCTGGAAACTCAGGTAGCATTTAGTGCCTCCCCATGGAGAAGGGAGGTAATTAGCGGACTTCCCCCTGCCAGGGAACACCTGTGACACCAGGCAGCTGCGTGGAGGGCGGCCCCGAACCTTCCCCACACAGTAAGCCGTGTTCCGGAATTCTGAGTGTGGGGAGGTTCCGTCTTATGTCTGCAGCACCCGGGATCTCCAAGGAGCCCTTCGAGAGTCTTCCCCGAGTCCTCCCAGTGCGGGCAGCCAGGGAAAGTCGGGGGTTGTGCTGGAAACGCAGGTAGCATCTAGTTCCTCCCCATGGACAGGGGAGGTAATTAGCGGACTTCCCCCTGCCAGGGAACACCTGTGACACAAGGCAGCTGCGTGGAGGGCTGCCCCGAACCTCCCCAACACAGTCATCCGTGTTCCGGAATTCTGAGTGTGGGGAGGTTCCGTCTTATGTCTGCAGCACCCGGGTTCACCTAGGAGCCCTTCGAGTGTCTTCCCCCAGTCCCTCCCTGTGCGGGCTGACGGGGAATGACGTAGGTTGGCCTGGAAAAGCAGGTAGCATCTTGTGCCACCCCATGGACAAGGGAGGTAATTAGCGGACTTCACCCTGCCAGGGAACACCTGTGACACCAGGCAGTTGCGTGGAGGGCGGCCCCGAACCTCCCTCACACAGTCAGACGTGTTCCGGGATTCTGAGTGTGGGGAGGTTCCGTCTTCTGTCTGCAGCACCCGGGATCTCCTAGGAGCCCTTCGAGAGTCTTCCCCCAGTCCCTCCCTGTGCGGGCTGACGGGGAATGACGTAGGTTGGCCTGGAAAAGCAGGTAGCATCTTGTGCCACCCCATGGACAAGGGAGGTAAATAGCGGACTTCCCCCTGCCAGGGAACACCTGTGACACCAGGCAGCTGCGTGGAGGGCGGCCCCGAACATCCCCCACACAGTCAGCCGTGTTCCGGAATTCTGAGGGTGGGGAGGATCCGTCTTCTGTCTGCAGCACCCGGGATCTCCTAGGAGCCCTTCGAGTGTCTTCCCCGAATCCCTCCCACTGCGGGCTGCTGGGGAAATGCGGGGGTTTGAGCTGGAAAAGCAGGTAGCATCAAGTGCCTCCCCATGGACAAGGGAGGTAATTAGCGGACTTCCCCCTGCCAGGGAACAACTGTGACACCAGGAAGCTGCGTGGAGTGCGGCCCTAAACCTCACCCACACAGTCACACGTGTTCCGGAATTCTGAGTGTGGGGAGGTTCCGTCTTCTGTCTGCAGCACCCGGGTTCTCCTAGGAGCATTTCGAGTGTCTTCCCCCAGTCCCTCCCACTGCGGGCTGCCTGGGAAATGCGGGGGTTGGGCTGGAAAATCAGGTAGCGTCTAGTGCCTCCCCATGGACAGGGGAGGTATTTAGCGGACTTCCCCCTGCCAGGGAACACCTGTGACACCAGGCAGCTGCGTGGAGGGCGGCCCCGAACCTCCCCCACACAGTCAACCGTGTTCCGGAATTCTGAGTGTGGGGAGGTTCCGTCTTCTGTCTGCAGCACCCGGGATCTCTAGGAGCCCTTCGAGTGTCTCCCCAGAGTCCCTCCCTGTGCGGGGTGCCGGGGAAACGAGGGGGTTGTGCTGGAAACTCAGGTAGCATCTAGTGCCTCCCCAAGGACAGGGGAGGTAATTAGCGGACTTCCACCTGCCAGGGAACACCAGTGACACAAGGCAGCTGCGTGGAGGGCGGCCCCGAACCTCCCCCACACAGTCATCCGTGTTCCGGAATTCTGAGTGTGGTGAGGTTCCGTCTTATGTCTGCAGCACCCGGGTTCACCTAGGAGCCCTTCGAGGGTCTTCCCCCAGTTACTCCCTTTGCGGGCTGCCGGGGAATGGCGGAGGTTGGGCTGGAAATGCATGTAGCATCTTGTGCCTCCCCATGGACAAGGGAGGTAATTAGCGGACTTCCCCCTGCCAGGGAACACCTGTGACACCAGGCAGCTGCGTGGAGGGCGGCCCCGAACCTCTCCCACACAGTCAGACGTCTTCCGGGATTCTGAGTGTGGGGAGGTTCCGTCTTCTGTCTGCAGCACCTGGGATCTCCTAGGAGCCCTTCGAGAGTCTTCCCCGAGTCCCTCCCAGTGCGGGCAGCCGGGGAACTGCGGGGGTTGAGCTGGAAAAGCAGGTAGCATCTAGTGCCTCCCCATGGACAAGGGAGGTAATTAGCGGACTTCCCCCTGCCAGGGAACAACTGTGACACCAGGAAGCTGCGTGGAGTGCGGCCCCAAACCTCACCCACACAGTCACACGTGTTCCGGAATTCTGAGTGTGGGGAGGTTCCGTCTTCTGTCTGCAGCACCCGGGTTCTCCTAGGAGCCTTTCGAGTGTCTTCCCCCAGTCCCTCCCACTGCGGGCTGCCAGGGAAATGCGGGGGTTGGGCTGGAAACTCAGGTAGCATCTAGTGCCTCCCCATGGGCAGGGGAGGTAATTAGCGGACTTCTCCCTGCCAGGGAAGACCTGTGACACCAGGCAGCTGCGTGGAGGTCGGCCCCGAACCTCCCCCACACAGTCAGCCGTGTTCCGGAATTCTGAGTGTGGGGAGGTTCCGTCTTCTGTCTGCAGCACCCGGGATCTCCTAGGAGCCCTTCGAGTGTCTTCCCCGAATCCCTCCCACTGCGGGCTGCCGGGGAAAGGCAGGGGTTGGACTGGAAACTCAGGTAGCATCTATTCCCTCCCCATGGACAGGGGAGGTAATTAGCGGTCTTCCCCCTACCAGGGAACACCTGTGACACCAGGAAGCTGTGTGGAGGGCGGCCCTAAACCTCACCCACTCAGTCACCCGTGTTCCGGAATTCTGAGTGTGGGGAAGTTCCGTCTTATGTCTGCAGCACCCGGGTTCACCTAGGCGCCCTTCGAGTGTCTTCCCCCAGTCTCTCACTGTGCGGGCTGCCGGGGAAAGGAGGGGGTTGTGCTGGAAACGCAGGTAGCATCTAGTGCCTCCCCATGGACAGGGGAGGTAATTAGCGGACTTCCACCTGCCAGGGAACACCTGTGACACAAGGTAGCTGCGTGGATGGCGGCCCCGAACCTCCCCCACACAGTCAGACGTGTTCCGAAATTCTGAGTGTGGGGAGGTTTCGTCTTATGTCTGCAGCACCCGGGATCTCCTAGGAGCCCTTCGAGTGTCTTCCCAGAGTCCCTCCCTGTGCGGGCTGCCAGGGAAAGGAGGGGGTTGTGCTGGAAACGCAGGTAGCATCTAGTGCCTCCCCATGGACAGGGGAGGTAATTAGCGTACTTCCACCTGCCAGGGAACACCTGTGACACAAGGCAGCTGCGTGGAGGGCCGCCCCGAACCTCCCCACACAGTCATCCGTGTTCCGGAATTCTGAGTGTGGGGAGGTTCCGTCTTATGTCTGCAGCACCCGGGTTCACCTAGGAGCCCTTCGAGTCTTCCCCCAGTCCCTCCCTGTGCGGGCTGACGGGGAATGACGTAGGTTGGCCTGGAAAAGTAGGTAGCATCTTGTGCCACCCCATGGACAAGGGAGGTAATTAGCGGACTTCCCCCTGCCAGGGAACACCTGTGACACCAGGCAGCTGCGTGGAGGGCGGCCCCGAACCTCCCCCACACAGTCAGACGTGTTCCGGGATTCTGAGTGTGGGGAGGTTCCGTCTTTTGTCTGCAGCACGCTGGATCTCCTAGGAGCCCTTCGAGAGTCTTCCCCGTGTCCCTCCCAGTGCGGGCAGCCGGGGAACGGCGGGGGTTTGGCTGGAAACGCAGGTAGCATCTAGTGCCTCCCCATGGACAAGGGAGGTAATTAGCGGACTTCCCCCTGCCAGGGAACAACTGTGACACCAGGAAGCTGCGTGGAGTGCGGCCCTAAACCTCACCCACACAGTCACACGTGTTCCGGAATTCTGAGTGTGGGGAGGTTCCATCTTATGTCTGCAGCACCCGGGTTCTCCTAGGAGCCCTTCGAGTGTCTTCCCCAAGTCCCTCCCTGTGCGGGCTGCTGGGGAAAGGCGGGGGTTTGGCTGGAAAAGCCGGTAGCATCTAGTGCCTCCCCATGGACAAGGGAGGTAATTAGCGGACTTCCCCCTGCAAGGGAACACCTGTGACACCAGGCAGCTTCGTGGAGTGCGTCCCCGAACCTTCCCCACACAATCAGCCGTGTTCCGGAATTCTGAGTGTGGGGAGGTTCCGTCTTATGTCTGCAGCACGCTGGTTCACCTAGGAGCCCTTAGAGTGTCTTCACCCAGTCCCTCACTGTGCGGGCTGCCGGGGAATGGTGGAGGTTTGGCTGGAAAAGTAGGTAGCATCTTGTGCCTCCCCATGGACACGGGAGGTAATTAGCGGACTTCCCCCTGCCAGGGAACACCTGTGACACCAGGCAGCTGCGTGGAGTGCGGCCCCGAACCTCCCCCACACAGTCAACCGTGTTCCGGAATTCTGAGTGTGGGGAGGTTCCGTCTTCTGTCTGCAGCACCCGGGATCTCCTAGGAGCCCTTCGAGAGTCTTCCCCGAGTCCCTCCCAGTGCGGGCAGCCAGGGAAAGGCGGGGGTTGGGCTGGAAACGCAGGTAGCATCTAGTTCCTCCCCATGGACAGGGGAGGTAATTAGCGGAATTCCCCCTGCCAGGGAACACCTGAGACACCAGGCAGCTGCGTGGAGTGCGGCCCCGAACCTCCCCCACACAGTCAGCCGTGTTCCGGAATTCTGAAGGTGGGGAGGATCCGTCTTCTGTCTGCAGCACCCGGGATCTCCTAGGAGCCGTTCGAGTGTCTTCCCAGAATCCCTCCCACTGCGGTCTGCCGGGGAAATGTGGGGGTTGGCCTAGAAACTCAGGTAGCATCTAGGGCCTCCCCATGGACAGGGGAGGTAATTAGCGGACTTCTCCCAGCCAGGGAACACCTGTGACACCAGGCAGCTGCGTGGAGGGCGGCCCCGAAACTCCCCCACACAGTCAACCGTGTTCCGGAATTCTGAGTGTGGGGAGGTTCCGTCTTCTGTCTGCAGCACCCGGGATCTCCTAGGAGCCCTTCGAGTGTCTTCCCAGAGTCCCTCCCTGTGCGGGCTGCCGGGGAAAGGAGGTGGTTGTGCTGGAAACTCAGGTAGCATCTAGTGCTTCCCCATGGACGGGGGAGGTAATTAGCGGACTGCAACCTGCCAGGGAACACCTGTGACACAAGACAGCTGCGTGGAGGGCGGCCCCGAACCTCCCCAACACAGTCATCCGTGTTCCGGAATTCTGAGTGTGGGGAGGTTTCGTCTTCTGTCTGCAGCACCCGGGATCTCCTAGGAGCCCTTCGAGAGTCTTCCCCGAGTACCTCCCAGTGCGGGCAGCCGGGGAAAGGCGGGGGTTGGGCTGGAAACTCAGGTAGCATCTAGTGCCTCCCCATGGACTGGGGAGGTAATTAGCGGTATCCCCCTACCAGGGAACACCTGTGACAGCAGGAAGCTGTGTGGAAGGCGGCCCTAAACCTCAACCACACAGTCACCCGTGTTCCGGAATTCTGAGTGTGGGGAGGTTCCGTCTTATGTCTGCAGCACCCGGGTTCTCCAAGGAGCCCTTCGATTGTCTTCCCCAAGTCCCTCACTGTGCGGGCTGCTGGGGAAAGGCCGGGGTTGGGCTGGAAAAGCAGGTATCATCTAGTGCCTCCCCATGGACAAGGGAGGTAATTAGCGGACTTCCCCCTGCCAGGGAACACCTGTGACACGAGGCAGCTGCGTGGAGGGCGGCCCCGAACCTCCCCCACACAGTCAGCCGTGTTCCGGAATTCTGAGTGTGGGGAGGTTCCGTCTTATGTCTGCTGCACCCGGGATCTCCTAGGAGCCCTTCGAGAGTCTTCCCCGAGTCCCTCCCAGTGCGGGCAGCCAGGGAAAGGCGGGGGTTGGGCTGGAAACGCAGGTAGCATCTAGTGCCTCCCCATGGACATGGGAGGTAATTAGCGGACTTCCCCCTGCCAGGGAACACCTGTGACACCAGGCAGCTGCGTGGAGTGCGGCCCTAATCCTCACCCACACAGTCACACGTGTTCCGGAATTCTGAGTGTGGGGAGGTTCCGTCTTCTGTCTGCAGCACCCGGGATCTCCTAGGAGCCCTTCGAGTGTCTTCCCAGAGTCCCTCCATGTGCGTGCTGCCAGGGAAAAGTGGGGGTTGTGCTGGAAACGCAGGTAGCATCTAGTGCCTCCCCATGGACAGGGGAGGTAATTAGCGGAATTCCCCCTGCCAGGGAACACCTGTGACACCAGGCAGCTGCGTGGAGGGCGGTCCCGAACCTCCCGCACACAGTCAACCGTGTTCCGGAATTCTGAGTGTGGGGAGGTTCCGTCTTCTGTCTGCAGCTCCCGGGATCTCCTAGGAGCCTTTCGAGTGTCTTCCCCGAATCCCTCCCACTGCGGGCTGCCGGGGAATGGCGGGGGTTGGGCTGGAAACTCATGTAGCATCTAGTGCCTCCCCATGGACAGCGGAGGTAATTAGCGGACTTCTCCCTGCCAGGGAACACCTGTGACACCAGGCAGCTGCGTGGCGTGCGGCCCTAAACCTCACCCACACAGTCACACGTGTTCCGGAATTCTGAGTGTGGGGAGGTTCCGTCTTCTGTCTGCAGCACCCGGGATCTCCTAAGAGCCCTTCGAGTGTCTTCCCCGAATCCCTCTCACTGCGGGCTGCCGGGGAAAGGCGGGTGTTGGGCTGGAAACTCAGATAGCATCTAGTGCCTCCCCATGGACAGGGGAGTTATTTAGCGGACTTCCCCCTGCCAGGGAACACCTGTGACACCAGGCAGCTGCGTGGAGGGCGGCCCCGAACCTCCCCCACACAGTCAGCCGTGTTCCGGAATTCTGAGTGTGGGGAGGTTCCGTCTTATGTTTGCAGCACCCGGGTTCACCTAGGAGCCCTTCGAGTGTCTTCCCCCAGTCCCTCACTGTGCGGGCTGTCGGGGAATGGCGGAGGTTGGGCTGGAAAAGCAGGTAGAATCTTGTGCCTCCCCAAGGACAAGGGAGGTAATTAGCGGAATTCCCCCTGCCTGGGAACACCTGTGACACCAGGCAGCTGCGTGGAGGGCGGCCCCGAACCTCCCCCACACAGTCAACCGTGTTCCGGAATTGTGAGTGTGTTGAGGTTCCGTCTTCTGTCTGCAGAACCCGGGATCTCCTAGGAGCCCTTCGAGTGTCTTCCCAGAGTCCCTCCCTGTGCGGGTTGCCGGGGAAAGGAGGGGGTTGTGCTGGAAACGCAGGTAGCATCTAGTGCCTCCCTATGGACAGGGGAGGTAATTAGCGGACTTCCACCTGCCAGGGAACACCTGTGACACAAGGCAGCTTCGTGGAGGGCGGCCCCGAACCTCCCCCACACAGTCATCCGTGTTCCGGATTTCTGAGTGTGGAGAGGTTCCGTCTTCTGTCTGCAGCACCCGGGATCTCCTAGGAGCCCTTCGAGAGTCTTCCCCGAGTCCCTCCCAGTGCGGGCAGCCGGGGAAATGCGGGGGTTGGGCTGGAAAATCAGGTAGCATCTAGTGCCTCCCCATGGACAGGGGAGGTAATTAGCGGACTTCCCCCTACCAGGGAACACCTGTGACACCAGGAATCTGTGTGGAGTGCGGCCCTTAACCTCACCCACACAGTCACCCTTGTTCCGGAATTCTGAGTGTGGGGAGGTTCCGTCTTATTCCTGCAGCACCTGGGTTCTCCTAGGAGCCCTTCGAGTGTCTTCCCCCAGTCCCTCCCTGTACGGGCTGCCGGGGAAAGGCGGGGGTTGGGCTGGAAAATCAGGTAGCATCTTTTGCCTCCCCATGGACAAGGGAGGTAATTAGCGGACTTCCCCCTGCCAGGGAACACCTGTGACACCAGGCAGCTGCGTGGAGGACGGCCCCGAACCTCCCCCACACAGTCAGCCGTGTTCCGGAATTCTGAGTGTGGGGAGGTTCCGTCTTCTGTCTGCAGCACCAGGGATCTCCTAGGAGCCCTTCGAGTGTCTTCCCCGAATCCCTCCCACTGCAGGCTGCCGGGGAAAGTCGGGGGTTGTGCTGGAAACTCAGGTAGAATCTAGTGCCTCCCCATGGACAGGGGAGGTAATTAGCGGACTTCTCCCTGCCAGGGAACACCTGTGACACCAGGCAGCTGCGTGGAGGGCGGCCCCGAACCTCCCCCACACAGTCAGCCGTGTTCCGGAATTCTGAGTGTGGGGAGGTTCCGTCTTATGTCTGCAGCACCCGGGTTCACCTAGGAGCCCTTCGAGTGTCTTCCCCCAGTCCCTCCCTGTGCGGGCTGCTGGGGAAAGGCGGGGGTTGGGCTGGAAAAGCAGGTAGCATCTAGTGCCTCCCCATGGACATGGGAGGTAATTAGCGGACTTCCCCCTGAAAGGGAACACCTGTGACACCAGGTAGCTGCGTGGAGGGCGGCCCCGAACCTTCCCCATACAGTCAGCCGTGTTCCGGAATTCTGAGTGTGGGGAGGTTCCGTCTTATGTCTGCAGCTCCCGGGATCTCCTAGGAGCCCTTCGAGAGTCTTCCCCGAGTCCCTCCCAGTGCGTGCAGCCAGGGAAAGGCGTGGGTTTTGCTGGAAACGCAGGTAGCATCTAGTGCCTCCCCATGGACAGGGGAGGTAATTAGCGAACTTTTCCCTGCCAAGGAACACCTGTGACAACAGGCAGCTGCGTGGAGGTCGGCCCCGAACCTCAAACCACACAGTCAGCCGTGTTCCGGAATTCTGAGTGTGGGGAGGTTCCGTCTTCTGTCTGCAGCACCCGGGATCTCCTAGGAGCCCTTCGAGTTTCTTCCCAGAGTCCCTCCATGTGATGGCTGCCGGGGAAATGAGGGATTTGTGCTGGAAACGCAGGTAGCATCTAGTGACTCCGCATGGACACGGGAGGTAATTAGCGGACTTCCCCCTGCCAGGGAACACCTGTGACACCAGGCAGCTGCGTGGAGGGCGGCCCTTAACCTCACCCACACAGTCACACGTGTTCCGGAATTCTGAGTGTGGGGAGGTTCCGTCTTCTGTCTGCAGCACCCGGGTTCTCCTAGGAGCCTTTCGAGTGTCTTCCCCCAGTCTCTCCCTGTGCGGGCTGCCGGGGAAAGGCGGGGGTTGGGCTGGAAAAGCAGGTAGCATCTTGTGCCTCCCTATGGACAAGGGAGGTAATTAGCGGACTTTCCCTTGCCAGGGAACACCTGTGACAACAGGCAGCTGCGTGGAGGGCGGCCCCGAACCTCCCCCACACAGTCAGCCGTGTTCCTGTATTCTGAGTGTGGGGAGGTTCCGTCTTCTGTCTGCAGCACCCGGGATCTCCTAGGAGCCCTTCGAGTGTCTTCCCAGAGTCCCTCCCTGTGCGGGCTGCCGGGGAAAGAGGGGGTTGTGCTGGAAAAGCAGGTAGAATCTAGTGCCTCCCCATGGACAGGGGAGGTAATTAGCGGACTTCCACCTGCCAGGGAACACGTGTGACACCAGGCAGCTGCGTGGAGTGCGGCCCCGAACCTTCCCCACACAGTCAGCCGTGTTCCGGAATTCTGAGTGTGGGGAGGTTCCGTCTTATGTCTGCAGCACCCGGGATCTTCTAGGAGCCCTTCGAGAGTCTTCCCCGAGTCCCTCCCAGTGCGGGCAGCCAGGGAAAGGCGGGGGTTGGGCTGAAAACGCAGGTAGCATCTAGTGCCTCCACATGGACAGGGGAGGTAATTAGCGGACTTCCCCCTGCCAGGGAACACCTGTGACACCAGGCAGCTGCGTGGAGTGCGGCCCTAAACCTCACCCACACAGTCACACGTGTTCCGGTATTCTGAGTGTGGGGAGGTTCCGTCTTCTGTCTGCAGCACCCGGGATCTCCTAAGAGCCCTTCGAGTGTCTTCCCAGAGTCCCTCACTGTGCGGGCTGCCGGGGAAAATTGGGGGTTGTGCTGGAAACGCAGGTAGCATCTAGTGCCTCCCCATGGACAGGGGAGGTAATTAGCGGACTTCCCCCTGCCAGGGAACACCTGTGACACCAGGCAGCTGCGTGGAGGGCGGCCCCGAACTTCCCGCACACAGTCAGCCGTGTTCCGGAATTCTGAGTGTGGGGAGGTTCCGTCTTCTGTCTGCAGCACCCGGGATCTCCTAGGAGCCCTTCCAGTGTCTTCCCCGAATCCCTCCCACTGCGGGCTGCCGGGGAAAGGCGGGGGTTGGGCTGGAAACTCATGTAGCATCTAGTGCCTCCCCATGGACAGGGGAGGTAATTAGCGGACTTCTCCCTGCCAGGGAACACCTGTGACACCAGGCTGCTGCGTGGTGGGCGGCCCGAACCTCCCCCACACAGTCAGCCGTGTTCCGGAATTCTGAGTGTGGGGAGGTTCCGTCTTATGTCTGCAGCACCCAGGTTCACCTAGGAGCCCTTCGAGTGTCTTCCCCCTGACCCTCACTGTGCGGGCTGTCGGGGAATGGCGGAGGTTGGGCTGGAGAAGCAGGTAGCATCTTGTGCCTCCCCATGGACAAGGTAGGTAATTAGCGGACTTCCCCCTGCCAGGGAACACCTGTGACACCAGGCAGCTGCGTGGAGTGCGGCCCCGAACCTCCCCCACACAGTCAACCGTGTTCCGGAATTCTGAGTGTGGGGAGGTTCCGTCTTCTATCTGCAGCACCCGGGATCTCCTAGGAGCCCTTCGAGTGTCTTCCCAGAGTCCCTCCCTGTGCGGGCTGCCGGGGAAATGTGGGGGTTAGGCTGGAAACGCAGGTAGCATCTAGTGCCTCCCCATGGACAGGGGAGGAAATTAGCGGACTTCCACCTGCCAAGGAACACCTGTGACACAAGGCAGCTCCGTGGAGGGCGGCCCCGAACCTCCCCCACACAGTCATCCGTGTTCCGGAATTCTGAGTGTGGGGAGGTTCCGTCTTATATCTGCAGCACCCGGGTTCTCCTAGGAGCCCTTCGAGTGTCTTCCCCAAGTCCCTCCCAGTGCGGGCTGCTGGGGAAAGGCGGGGGTTGGGCTGGAAAAGCAGGTAGCATCTAGTGCCTCCCCATGGACAGGGGAGGTAATTAGCGGTCTTCCCCCTACCAGGGAACACCTGTGACACCAGGAAGCTGTGTGGAGGGCGGCCCTAAACCTCACCCACACAGTCACCCGTGTTCCGGAATTCTGAGTGTGGGGAGGTTCCATCTTATGTCTGCAGCACCCGGGTTCTCCTAGGAGCCCTTCGAGTGTCTTCCCCAAGTCCCTCCCTGTGCGGGCTGCTGGGGAAAGGCGGGGGTTGGGCTGGAAAAGCAGGTAGCATCTAGTGCCTCCCCATGGACAAGGGAGGTAATTAGCGGACTTCCCCCTGCCAGGGAACACCTGTGACACCAGGCAGCTTCGTGGAGTGCGGCCCCGAACCTTCCCCACAGAATCAGCCGTGTTCCGGAATTCTGAGTGTGGGGAGGTTCCGTCTTATGTCTGCAGCACCCGGGATCTCCTAGGAGCCCTTCGAGAGTCTTCCCCGAGTCCCTCCCAGTGCGGGCAGCCAGGGAAAGGCTGGGGTTGGGCTGGAAACGCAGGTAGCATCTAGTGCCTCCCCATGGACAAGGGAGGTAATTAGCGGAATTCCCCCTGCCAGGGAACAGCTCTGACACCAGGCAGCTGCGTGGAGTGCGGCCCCGAACCTCCCCCACACAGTCAACCGTGTTCCGGAATTTTGAGTGTGAGGAGGTTCCGTCTTCTGTCTGCAGCACTCGGGATCTCCTAGGAGCCCTTCGAGTGTCTTCCCAGAGTCCCTCACTGTGCGGGCTGCCGGGGAAAGGCGGGGGTTGTGCTGGAAACGCAGGTAGAATCTAGTGCCTCCCCATGGACGGGGGAGGTAATTAGCGGACTTCCACCTGCCAGGGAACACCTATGACACCAGGCAGCTGCGTGGAGTGCGGGCCTAAACCTCACCAACACAGTCACACGTGTTCCGGAATTCTGAGTGTGGGGAGGTTCCGTCTTCTGTCTGCAGCACCCGGGTTCTCCTAGGAGCCTTTTGAGTGTCTTCCCACAGTCCCTCCCTGTGCGGGCTGCCGGGGAAAGGCGGGGGTTGGGCTGGAAAAGCAGGTAGCATCTTGTGCCTCCCCATGGACAAGGGAGGTAATTAGCGGACTTCCCCCTGCCAGGGAACACCTGTGACAACAGGCAGCTGCGTGGAGGACGGCCCCGAACCTCCCGCACACAGTCAGCCGTGTTCCGGAATTCTGAGGGTGGGGAGGTTCCGTCTTCTGTCTGCAGAACTCGGGATCTCCTAGGAGCCCTTCGAGTGTCTTCCCCGAATCCCTCCCACTGCGGGCGGCCGGGGACATGCGGGGGTTGGGCTGGAAACTCAGGCAGCATCTAGTGCCTCCCCATGGATAGGGGAGGTAATTAGCGGACTTCTCCCTACCAGGGAACACCTGTGATACCAGGCTGCTGCGTGGTGGGCGGCCCGAACCTCCCCCACACAGTCAGCCGTGTTCCGGAATTCTGAGTGTGTGGAGGTTCCGTCTTATATCTGCAGCACCTGGGTTCACCTAGGAGCCCTTCGAGTGTCTTCCCCCAGTCCCTCACTGTGCGGGCTGTTGGGGAATGGCGGAGGTTGGGCTGGAGAAGCAGGTAGCATCTTGTGCCTCCCCATGGACAAGGTAGGAAATTAGCGGACTTCCCCCTGCCAGGGAAAACCTGTGACACCAGGCAGCTTCGTGGAGGGCGGCCCCGAAACTCCCCCACACAGTCAAACGTGTTCCAGAATTCTGAGTGTGGGGAGGTTCCGTCTTCTGTCTGCAGCACCCAGGATCTCCTAGGAGCCCTTCGAGTGTCTTCCCAGAGTCCCTCCCTGTGCGGGCTGCCGGGGAAAGGTGGGGGTTGGGCTGGAAACGCAGGTAGCATCTAGTGCCTCCCCATGGACAGGGGAGGAATTAGCGGTCTTCCCCCTACCAGGGAACACCTGTGACACCAGGAAGCTGTGTGGAGGGCGGCCCTAAACCTCACCCACACAGTCACCCGTGTTCCTGAATTCTGAGTGTGGGGAGGTTCCGTCTTATATCTGCAGCACCCGGGTTCTCCTAGGAGCCCTTCGAGTGTCTTCCCCAAGTCCCTCCCAGTGCGGGCTGCTGGGGATAGGCGGGGGTTGGGCTGGAAAACCAAGTAGCATCTAGTGCCTCCCCATGGACAGGGGAGGTAATTAGCGGTCTTCCCCCTACCAGGGAACACCTGAGACACCAGGAAGCTGTGTGGAGGGCGGCCCTAAACCTCACCCACACAGTCACCCGTGTTCCGGAATTTTGAGTGTGGGGAGGTTCCGTCTTCTGTCTGCAGCACTCGGGATCTCCTAGGAGCCTTTCGAGTGTCTTCCCAGAGTCCCTCACTGTGCGGGCTGCCAGGGAAAGGCGGGGGTTGTGCTGGAAACGCAGGTAGCATCTAGTGCCTCCCCATGGACGGGGGAGGTAATTAGCGGACTTCCACCTGCCAGGGAACACCTGTGACACCAGGCAGCTGCGTGGAGTGCGGCCCTAAACCTCACCCACACAGTCACACGTGTTCCGGAATTCTGAGTGTGGGGAGGTTCCGTCTTCTGTCTGCAGCACCCGGGTTCTCCTAGGAGCCTTTCGAGTGTCTTCCCCGAGTCCCTCCCTGTGCGGGCTGCCGGAGAAAGGCGGGGGTTGGGCTGGAAAAGCAGGTAGCATCTTGTGCCTCCCCATGGACAAGGGAGGTAATTAGCGGACTTCCCCCTGCCAGGGAACACCTGTGACAACAGGCAGCTGCGTGGAGGGCGGCCCCGAACCTCCCCCACACAGTCAGACGTGTTCCGGAATTCTGAGGGTGGGGAGGTTCCGTCTTCTGTCTGCAGAACTCGGGATCTCCTAGGAGCCCTTCGAGTGTCTTCACCGAATCCCTCCCACTGCGGGCTGCCGGGGAAATGCGGGGGTTGAGCTGGAAAATCAGGCAGCATCTATTGCCTCCCCATGGATAGGGGAGGTAATTAGCGGACTTCTCCCTGCCAGGGAACACCTGTGACACCAGGCAGCTGCGTGGAGGGCGGCCCCGAACCTCCCCCACACAGTCAGCCGTGTTCCGGAATTCTGAGCGTGGGGAGGTTCCGTCTTCTGTCTGCAGCACCCGGGTTCACCTAGGAGCCCTTCGAGTGTCTTCCCCCAGTCCCTCACTGTGCGGACTGCCGGGGAATGTCGGAGGTTGGGCTGGAAAAGCAGGTAGCATCTTGTGCCTCCCCATGGACAAAGGAGGTAATTAGCGGACTTCCCCCTGCTAGGGAACACCTGTGACACCAGACAGCTGCGTGGAGGGCGGCCCCGAACCTTCCCCACACAGTCAGCCGTGTTCCGGAATTCTGAGTGTGGGGAGGTTCCGTCTTATGTCTGCAGCACCCAGGATCTCCTAGGAGCCCTTCGAGAGTCTTCCCCGAGTCCCTCCCAGTGCGGGCAGCCAGGGAAAGGCGGGGGTTTGGCTGGAAACGAAGGTAGCATCTAGTGCCTCCCCATGGACAGGGGAGGTAATTAGCGGACTTCCCCCTGCCAGGGAACACCTGTGACACCAGGCAGCTGCGTGGAGTGCGGCCCTAAACCTCACCCACACAGTCACACGTGTTCCGGTATTCTGAGTGTGGGGAGGTTCCGTCTTCAGTCTGCAGCACCCGGGATCTCCTAGGAGCCCTTCGAGTGTCTTCCCAGAGTCCCTCCCTGTGCGGGCTGCCGGGGAAAAGTGGGGGTTGTGCTGGAAACGCAGGTAGCATCTAGTGCCTCCACATGGACAGGGGAGGTAATTAGCGGACTTCCCCCTGCCAGGGAACACCTGTGACACCATGGAGCTGCGTGGAGGGCGGCCCCGAACCTCCCGCACACAGTCAGCCGTGTTCCGGAATTCTGAGTTGGGGAGTTTCCGTCTTATGTCTGCAGCACCCGGGTTCACCTAAGAGCCCTTCGAGTGTCTTCCCCAAGTCCCTCACTGTGCGGGCTGTCGGGGTTGGCGGAGGTTGGGCTGGAGAAGCAGGTAGCATCTTGTGCCTTCCCATGGACAAGGTAGGTAATTAGCGGACTTCCCCCTGCCAGGGAACACCTGTGACACCAGGCAGCTGCGTGGAGGGCGGCCCCGAACCTCCCCCACACAGTCATCCGTGTTCCGGAATTCTGAGTGTGGGGAGGTTCCGTCTTCTGTCTGCAGCACCCGGGATCTCCTAGGAGCCCTTCGAGAGTCTTCCCCGAGTCCCTCCCAGTGCGGGCAGCCGGGGAAAGGCTGGGGTTGGGCTGGAAACTCAGGTAGCATCTAGTGCCTCCCCATGGACAGGGGAGGTAATTAGCGGTCTTCCCCCTACCAGGGAACACCTGTGACACCAGGAAGCTGTGTGGAGGGCGGCCCTAAACCTCACCCACACAGTCACCCGTGTTCCGGAATTCTGAGTGTGGGGAGGTTCCATCTTATGTCTGCAGCACCCGGGTTCTCCTAGGAGCCCTTCGAGTGTCTTCCCCAAGTCCCTCCCTGTGCGGGCTGCTGGGGAAAGGCGGGGGTTGGGCTGGAAAAGCAGGTAGCATCTAGTGCCTCCCCATGGACAAGGGAGGTAATTAGCGGACTTCCCCCTGCCAGGGAACACCTGTGACACCAGGCAGCTTCGTGGAGGGCGGCCCCGAACCTTCCCCACAGAATCAGCCGTGTTCCGGAATTCTGAGTGTGGGGAGGTTCCGTCATATGTCTGCAGCACCCGGGATCTCCTAGGAGCCCTTCGAGAGTCTTCCCCGAGTCCCTCCCAGTGCGGGCAGCCAGGGAAAGGCAGGGGTTGGGCTGGAAACGCAGGTAGCATCTAGTGCCTCCCCATGGACAGGGGAGGTAATTAGCGGAATTCCCCCTGCCAGGGAACAGCTCTGACACCAGGCAGCTGCGTGGAGTGCGGCCCCGAACCTCCCCCACACAGTCAACCGTGTTCCGGAATTTTGAGTGTGGGGAGGTTCTGTCTTCTGTCTGCAGCACTCGGGATCTCCTAGGAGCCCTTCGAGTGTCTTCCCAGAGTCCCTCACTTTGCGGGCTGCCAGGGAAAGGCGGGGGTTGTGCTGGAAACGCAGGTAGCATCTAGTGCCTCCCCATGGACGGGGGAGGTAATTAGCGGACTTCCACTTGCCAGGGAACACCTGTGACACCAGGCAGCTGCGTGGAGTGCGGCCCTAAACCTCACCCACACAGTCACACGTGTTCCGGAATTCTGAGTGTGGGGAGGTTCCGTCTTCTGTCTGCAGCACCCGGGTTCTCCTAGGAGCCTTTCGAGTGTCTTCCCCCAGTCCCTCCCTGTGCGGACTGCCGGGGAAAGGCGGGGGTTGGGCTGGAAAAGCAGGTAGCATCTTGTGCCTCCCCATGGACAAGGGAGGTAATTAGCGGACTTCCCCCTGCCAGGGAACACCTGTGACAACAGGCAGCTGCGTGGAGGGCGGCCCCGAACCTCCCCCACACAGTCAGCCGTGTTCCGGAATTCTGAGGGTGGGGAGGTTCCGTCTTCTGTCTGCAGAACTCGGGATCTCCTAGGAGCCCTTCGAGTGTCTTCCCCGAATCCCTCCCACTGCGGGCTGCCGGGGAAATGCGGGGGTTGGGCTGGAAACTCAGGCAGCATCTAGTGCCTCCCCATGGATAGGGGAGGTAATTAGCGGACTTCTCCCTGCCAGGGAACACCTGTGACACCAGCCAGCTGCGTGGTGGGCGGCCCCGAACCTCCCCCACACAGTCAGCCTTGTTCCGGAATTCTGAGCGTGGGGAGGTTCCGTCTTCTGTCTGCAGCACCCGGGTTCACCTAGGAGCCCTTCGGGTGTCTTCCCCAGTCCCTCACTGTGCGGACTGCCGGGGAATGGCGGAGGTTGGGCTGGAAAAGCAGGTAGCATCTTGTGCCTCCCCATGGACAAGAGAGGTAATTAGCGGAATTCCCCCTGCCAGGGAACAGCTCTGACACCAGGCAGCTGCGTGGAGTGCGGCCCCGAACCTCCCCCACACAGTCAACCGTGTTCCGGAATTTTGAGTGTGGGGAGGTTCCGTCTTTTGTCTGCAGCACTCGGGATCTCCTAGGAGCCCTTCGAGTGTCTTCCCAGAGTCCCTCACTGTGCGGGCTGCCAGGGAAAGGCGGGGGTTGTGCTGGAAACGCAGGTAGCATCTAGTGCCTCCCCATGGACTGGGGAGGTAATTAGCGGACTTCCACCTGCCAGGGAACACCTGTGACACCAGGCAGCTGCGTGGAGTGCGGCCCTAAACCTCACCCACACAGTCACACGTGTTCCGGAATTCTGAGTGTGGGGAGGTTCCGTCTTCTGTCTGCAGCACCCGGGTTCTCCTAGGAGCCCTTCGAGTGTCTTCCCCCAGTCCCTCCCTGTGCGGGCTGCCGGGGAAAGGCGGGTGTTGGGCTGGAAAAGCAGGTAGCATCTTGTGCCTCCCCATGGACAAGGGAGGTAATTAGCGGACTTCCCCCTGCCAGGGAACACCTGTGACAACAGGCAGCTGCGTGGAGGGCGGCCCCGAACCTCCCCCACACAGTCAGCCGTGTTCCGGAATTCTGAGGGTGGGGAGGTTCCGTCTTCTGTCTGCAGAATTCGGGATCTCCTAGGAGCCCTTCTAGTGTCTTCCCCGAATCCCTCCCACTGCGGGCTGCCGGGGAAATGCGGGGGTTGGGCTGGAAACTCAGGCAGCATCTAGTGCCTCCCCATGGATAGGGGAGGTAATTAGCGGATTTCTCCCTGCCAGGGAACACCTCTGACACCAGGCAGCTGCGTGGAGGGCGGCCCCGAACCTCCCCCACACAGTCAGCCGTGTTCCGGGATTCTGAGCGTGGGGAGGTTCCGTCTTCTGTCTGCAGCACCCGGGTTCACCTAGGAGCCCTTCGAGTGTCTTCCCCCAGTCCCTCACTGTGCGGACTGCCGGGGAATGGCGGAGGTTGGGCTGGAAAAGCAGGTAGCATCTTGTGCCTCCCCATGGACAAAGGAGGTAATTAGCGGACTTCCCCCTGCTAGGGAACACCTGTGACACCAGACAGCTGCGTGGAGGGCGGCCCCGAACCTTCCCCACACAGTCAGCCGTGTTCCGGAATTCTGAGTGTGGGGAGGTTCCGTCTTATGTCTGCAGCACCCAGGATCTCCTAGGAGCCCTTCGAGAGTCTTCCCCGAGTCCCTCCCAGTGCGGGCAGCCAGGGAAAGGCGGGGGTTTGGCTGGAAACGCAGGTAGCATCTAGTGCCTCCCCATGGACATGGGAGGTAATTAGCGGACTTCCCCCTGCCAGGGAACACCTGTGACACCAGGCAGCTGCGTGGAGTGCGGCCCTAAACCTCACCCACACAGTCACACGTGTTCTGGTATTCTGAGTGTGGGGAGGTTCCGTCTTCTGTCTGCAGCACCCGGGATCTCCTAGGAGCCCTTCGAGTGTCTTCCCAGAGTCCCTCCCTGTGCGGGCTGCCGGGGAAAATTGGGGGTTTTGCTGGAAACGCAGGTAGCATCTAGTGCCTCCCCATGGACAGGGGAGGTAATTAGCGGACTTCCCCCTGCCAGGGAACACCTGGGACACCATGGAGCTGCGTGGAGGGCGGCCCCGAACCTCCCGCACACAGTCAGCCGTGTTCCGGAATTCTGAGTGTGGGGAGGTTCCGTCTTCTGTCTGCAGCACCTGGGATCTCCTAGGAGCCCTTCGAGTGTCTTCCCCGAATCCCTCCCACTGCGGGCTGCCGGGGAAAGGCGGGGGTTGGGCTGGAAAATCATGTAGCATCTAGGGCCTCCCCATGGACAGGGGAGGTAATTAGCGGACTTCTCCCTGCCAGGGAACACCTGTGACATCAGGCTGCTGCGTGGTGGTCGGCCCGAACCTCCCCCACACAGTCAGCCGTGTTCCGGAATTCTGAGTGTGGGGAGGTTCCGTCTTATGTCTGCAGCACCCGGGTTCACCTAGGAGCCCTTCGATTGTCTTCCCCCAGTCCCTCACTGTGCGGGCTGTCGGGGAATGGCGGAGGTTGGGCTGGAGAAGCAGGTAGCATCTTGTGCCTTCCCATGGACAAGGTAGGTAATTAGCGGACTTCCCCCTGCCAGGGAACACCTGTGACACCAGGCAGCTGCGTGGAGGGCGGCCCCGAACCTCCCGCACACAGTCAGCCGTGTTCCGGAATTCTGAGTGTGGGGAGGTTCCGTCTTCTGTCTGCAGCACCCGGGATCTCCTAGGAGCCCTTCGAGTGTCTTCCCCGAATCCCTCCCACTGCGGGCTGCCGGGGAAATGCGGGGGTTGGGCTGGAAACTCAGGCAGCATCTAGTGCCTCCCCATGGATAGGGGAGGTAATTAGCGAACTTCTCCCTGCCAGGGAACACCTGTGACACCAGGCAGCTGCGTGGAGGGCGGCCCCGAACCTCCCCCACACAGTCAGCCGTGTTCCGGAATTCTGAGCGTGGGGAGGTTCCGTCTTCTGTCTGCAGCACCCGGGTTCACCTAGGAGCCCTTCGGGTGTCTTCCCCCAGTCCCTCACTGTGCGGACTGCCGGGGAATGGCGGAGGTTGGGCTGGAAAAGCAGGTAGCATCTTGTGCCTCCCCATGGACAAAGGAGGTAATTAGCGGACTTCCCCCTGCTAGGGAACACCTGTGACACCAGACAGCTGCGTGGAGGGCGGCCCCGAACCTTCCCCACACAGTCAGCCGTGTTCCGGAATTCTGAGTGTGGGGAGGTTCCGTCTTATGTCTGCAGCACCCAGGATCTCCTAGGAGCCCTTCGAGAGTCTTCCCCGAGTCCCTCCCAGTGCGGGCAGCCAGGGAAAGGCGGGGGTTTGGCTGGAAACGCAGGTAGCATCTAGTGCCTCCCCATGGACAGGGGAGGTAATTAGCGGACTTCCCCCTGCCAGGGAACACCTGTGACACCAGGCAGCTGCGTGGAGTGCGGCCCTAAACCTCACCCACACAGTCACACGTGTTCCGGTATTCTGAGTGTGGGGAGGTTCCGTCTTCTGTCTGCAGCACCCGGGATCTCCTAGGAGCCCTTCGAGTGTCTTCCCAGAGTCCCTCCCTGTGCGGGCTGCCGGGGAAAAGTGGGGGTTGTGCTGGAAACGCAGGTAGCATCTAGTGCCTCCCCATGGACAGGGGAGGTAATTAGCGGACTTCCCCCTGCCAGGGAACACCTGTGACACCATGGAGCTGCGTGGAGGGCGGCCCCGAACCTCCCGCACACACTCAGCCGTGTTCCGGAATTCTGAGTGTGGGGAGGTTCCGTCTTCTGTCTGCAGCACCCGGGATCTCCTAGGAGCCCTTCGAGTGTCTTCCCCGAATCCCTCCCACTGCGGGCTGCCGGGGAAAGGCGGGGGTTGGGCTGGAAAATCATGTAGCATCTAGGGCCTCCCCATGGACAGGGGAGGTAATTAGCGGACTTCTCCCTGCCAGGGAACACCTGTGACACCAGGCTGCTGCGTGGTGGTCGGCCCGAACCTCCCCCACACAGTCAGCCGTGTTCCGGAATTCTGAGTGTGGGGAGGTTCCGTCTTATGTCTGCAGCACCCGGGTTCACCTAGGAGCCCTTCGAGTGTCTTCCCCCAGTCCCTCACTGTGCGGGATGTCGGGGAATGGCGGAGGTTGGGCTGGAGAAGCAGGTAGCATCTTGTGCCTTCCCATGGACAAGGTAGGTAATTAGCGGACTTCCCCCTGCCAGGGAACACCTGTGACACCAGGCAGCTGCGTGGAGGGCGGCCCCGAACCTCCCCCACACAGTCATCCGTGTTCCGGAATTATGAGTTTGGGGAGGTTCCGTCTTCTGTCTGCAGCACCCGGGATCTCCTAGGAGCCTTTCGAGAGTCTTCCCCGAGTCCCTCCCAGTGCGGGCAGCCGGGGAAAGGCTGGGGTTGGGCTGGAAACTCAGGTAGCATCTAGTGCCTCCCCATGGACAGGGGAGGTAATTAGCGGTCTTCCCCCTACCAGGGAACACCTGTGACACCAGGAAGCTGTGTGGAGGGCGGCCCTAAACCTCACCCACACAGTCACCCGTGTTCCGGAATTCTGAGTGTGGGGAGGTTCCATCTTATGTCTGCAGCACCCGGGTTCTCCTAGGAGCCCTTCGAGTGTCTTCCCCAAGTCCCTCCCTGTGCGGGCTGCTGGGGAAAGGCGGGGGTTGGGCTGGAAAAGCAGGTAGCATCTAGTGCCTCCCCATGGACAAGGGAGGTAATTAGCGGACTTCCCCCTGCCAGGGAACACCTGTGACACCAGGCAGCTTCGTGGAGGGCGGCCCCGAACCTTCCCCACAGAATCAGCCGTGTTCCGGAATTCTGAGTGTGGGGAGGTTCCGTCATATGTCTGCAGCACCCGGGATCTCCTAGGAGCCCTTCGAGAGTCTTCCCAGAGTCCCTCACTGTGCGGGCTGCCAGGGAAAGGCGGGGGTTGTGCTGGAAACTCAGGTAGCATCTAGTGCCTCCCCAAGGACGGGGGAGGTAATTAGCGGACTTCCACCTGCCAGGGAACACCTGTGACACCAGGCAGCTGCGTGGAGTGCGGCCCTAAACCTCACTCACACAGTCACACGTGTTCCGGAATTCTGAGTGTGGGGAGGTTCCGTCTTCTGTCTGCAGCACCCGGGTTCTCCTAGGAGCCTTTCGAGTGTCTTCCCCCAGTCCCTCCCTGTGCGGACTGGCGGGGAAAGGCGGGGGATGGGCTGGAAAAGCAGGTAGCATCTTGTGCCTCCCCATGGACAAGGGAGGTAATTAGCGGACTTCCCCCTGCCAGGGAACACCTGTGACAACAGGCAGCTGCGTGGAGGGCGGCCCCGAACCTCCCCCACACAGTCAGCCGTGTTCCGGAATTCTGAGGGTGGGGAGGTTCCGTCTTCTGTCTGCAGAACTCGGGATCTCCTAGGAGCCCTTCGAGTGTCTTCCCCGAATCCCTCCCACTGCGGGCTGCCGGGGAAATGCGGGGGTTGGGCTGGAAACTCAGGCAGCATCTAGTGACTCCCCATGGATAGGGGAGGTAATTAGCGGACTTCTCCCTGCCAGGGAACACCTGTGACACCAGGCAGCTGCGTGGAGGGCGGCCCCGAACCTCCCCCACACAGTCAGCCGTGTTCCGGAATTCTGAGCATGGGGAGGTTCCGTCTTCTGTCTGCAGCACCCGGGTTCACCTAGGAGCCCTTCGAGTGTCTTCCCCCAGTCCCTCACTGTGCGGACTGCCGGGGAATGGCGGAGGTTGGGCTGGAAAAGCAGGTAGCATCTTGTGCCTCCCCATGGACAAAGGAGGTAATTAGCGGACTTCCCCCTGCTAGGGAACACCTGTGACACCAGACAGCTGCGTGGAGGGCGGCCCCGAACCTTCCCCACACAGTCAGCCGTGTTCCGGAATTCTGAGTTTGGGGAGGTTCCGTCTTATGTCTGCAGCACCCAGGATCTCCTAGGAGCCCTTCGAGAGTCTTCCCCGAGTCCCTCCCAGTGCGGGCAGCCAGGGAAAGGCGGGGGTTTGGCTGGAAACGCAGGTAGCATCTAGTGCCTCCCCATGGACAGGGGAGGTAATTAGCGGACTTCCCCCTGCCAGGGAACACCTGTGACACCAGGCAGCTGCGTGGAGTGCGGCCCTAAACCTCACCCACACAGTCACACGTGTTCCGGTATTCTGAGTGTGGGGAGGTTCCGTCTTCTGTCTGCAGCACCCGGGATCTCCTAGGAGCCCTTCGAGTGTCTTCCCAGAGTCCCTCCCTGTGCGGGCTGCCGGGGAAAAGTGGGGGTTGTGCTGGAAACGCAGGTAGCATCTAGTGCCTCCCCATGGACAGGGGAGGTAATTAGCGGACTTCCCCCTGCCAGGGAACACCTGTGACACCATGGAGCTTCGTGGAGGGCGGCCCCGAACCTCCCGCACACAGTCAGCCGTGTTCCGGAATTCTGAGTGTGGGGAGGTTCCGTCTTCTGTCTGCAGCACCCGGGATCTCCTAGGAGCCCTTCGAGTGTCTTCCCCGAATCCCTCCAACTGCGGGCTGCCGGGGAAAGGCGGGGGTTGGGCTGGAAACTCATGTAGCATCTAGGGCCTCCCCATGGACAGGGGAGGTAATTAGCGGACTTCTCCCTGCCAGGGAACACCTGTGACACCAGGCTGCTGCGTGGTGGTCGGCCCGAACCTCCCCCACACAGTCAGCCGTGTTCCGGAATTCTGAGTGTGGGGAGGTTCCGTCTTATGTCTGCAGCACCCGGGTTCACCTAGGAGCCCTTCGAGTGTCTTCCCCCAGTACCTCACTGTGCGGGCTGTCGGGGAATGGCGGAGGTTGGGCTGGAGAAGCAGGTAGCATCTTGTGCCTTCCCATGGACAAGGTAGGTAATTAGCGGACTTCCCCCTGCCAGGGAACACCTGTGACACCAGGCAGCTGCGTGGAGGGAGGCCCCGAACCTCCCCCACACAGTCAACCGTGTTCCGGAATTCTGAGTGTGGGGAGGTTCCGTCTTCTGTCTGCAGCACCCGGGATCTCCCTGGAGCCCTTCGAGTGTCTTCCCAGAGTCCCTCCCTGTGCGGGCTGCCGGGGAAAGGTGGGGGTTGGGCTGGAAACGCAGGTAGCATCTAGTGCCTCCCCATGGACAGGGGAGGTAATTAGCGGACTTCCACCTGCCAAGTAACACCTGTGACACAAGGCAGCTCCGTGGAGGGCGGCCCCGAACCTCCCCCACACAGTCATCCGTGTTCCGGAATTCTGAGTGTGGGGAGGTTCCGTCTTCTGTCTGCAGCACCCGGGATCTCCTAGGAGCCCTTCGAGAGTCTTCCCCGAGTCCCTCCCAGTGCGGGCAGCCGGGGAAAGGCTGGGGTTGGGCTGGAAACTCAGGTAGCATCTAGTGCCTCCCCATGGACAGGGGAGGTAATTAGCGGTCTTCCCCCTACCAGGGAACACCTGTGACACCAGGAAGCTGTGTGGAGGGCGGCCCTAAACCTCACCCACACAGTCACCCGTGTTCCGGAATTCTGAGTGTGGGGAGGTTCCGTCTTATATCTGCAGCACCCGGGTTCTCCTAGGAGCCCTTCGAGTGTCTTCCCCAAGTCCCTCCCAGTGCGGGCTGCTGGGGAAAGGCTGGGGTTGGGCTGGAAAAGCAGGTAGCATCTAGTGCCTCCCCATGGACAGGGGAGGTAATTAGCGGTCTTCCCCCTACCAGGGAACACCTGTGACACCAGGAAGCTGTGTGGAGGGCGGCCCTAAACCTCACCCACACAGTCACCCGTGTTCCGGAATTCTGAGTGTGGGGAGGTTCCATCGTATGTCTGCAGCACCCGGGTTCTCCTAGGAGCCCTTCGAGTGTCTTCCCCCAGTCCCTCCCTGTGCGGGCTCTCGGGGAAAGGCGGGAGTTGGGCTGGAAAAGCAGGTAGCATCTAGTGCCTCCCCATGGACAGGGGAGGTAATTAGCGGTCTTCCCCCTGCCAGGGAACACCTGTGAAAACAGGCAGCTGCGTGGAGGGTGGCCCCGAACCTCCCCCACACAGTCAGCCGTGTTCCGGAATTCTGAGGGTGGGGAGGTTCCGTCTTCTGTCTGCAGAACTCGGGATCTCCTAGGAGCCCTTCGAGTGTCTTCCCCGAATCCCTCCCACTGCGGGCTGCCGGGGAAATGCGGGGGTTGGGCTGGAAACTCAGGCAGCATCTAGTGCCTCCCCATGGATAGGGGAGGTAATTAGCGGACTTCTCCCTGCCAGGGAACACCTGTGACACCAGGCAGCTGCGTGGAGGGCGGCCCCGAACCTCCCCCACACAGTCAGCCGTGTTCCGGAATTCTGAGCATAGGGAGGTTCCGTCTTCTGTCTGCAGCACCCGGGTTCACCTAAGAGCCTTTCGAGTGTCTTCCCCCAGTCCCTCACTGTGCGGACTGCCGGGGAATGGCGGAGGTTGGGCTGGAAAAGCAGGTAGCATCTTGTGCCTCCCAATGGACAAGGGAGGTAATTAGCGGACTTCCCCCTGCTAGGGAACACCTGTGACACCAGACAGCAGCGTGGAGGGCGGCCCCGAAACTCCCCCACACAGTCAACCGTGTTCCGGAATTCTGAGTGTGGGGAGGTTCCGTCTTATGTCTGCAGCACCCCGGATCTCCTAGGAGCCATTCGAGTGTCTTCCCAGAGTCCCTCGCTGTGCGGGCTGCCGAGGAAAGGAGGGGGTTGGGCTGGAAACGCAGGTAGCATCTAGTGCCTCCCCATGGACAGTGGAGGTAATTAGCGGACTTCCACCTGCCAGGGAACACCTGTGACACCAGGCAGCTGCGTGGAGGGCGGCCCCGAACCTTCCCAACACAGTCAGCCGTGTTCCGGAATTCTGAGTGTGGGGAGGTTCCGTCTTATGTCTGCAGCACCCGGGATCTCCTAGGAGCCCTTTGAGAGTCTTCCCCGAGTCCCTCCCAGTGCGGGCAGCCAGGGAAAAGCGGGGGTTGGGCTGGAAACGCAGGTAGCATCTAGTGCCTCCCCATGGACAGGGGAGGTATTTAGCGGACTTCCCCCTGCCAGGGAACACCTGTGACACCAGGCAGCTGCGTGGCGTGCGGCCCTAAACCTCACCCACACAGTCACACGTGTTCCGGAATTCTGAGTGTGGGGAGGTTCCGTCTTCTATCTGCAGCACCCGGGATCTCCTAGGAGCCCTTCGAGTGTCTTCCCAGAGTCCCTCCCTGTGCGGGCTGCCGAGGAAAGGAGGGGGTTGGGCTGGAAACGCAGTTAGCATCTAGTGCCTCCCCATGGACCGTGGAGGTAATTAGCGGACTTCCACCTGCCAGGGAACACCTGTGACACCAGGCAGCTGCGTGGTGGGCGGCCCCGAACCTTCCCAACACAGTCAGCCGTGTTCCGGAATTCTGAGTGTGGGGAGGTTCCGTCTTATGTCTGCAGCACCCGGGATCTCCTAGGAGCCCTTCGAGTGTCTTCCCAGAGTCCCTCCCAGTGCGGCCAGCCAGGGAAAGGCGGGGGTTGGGCTGGAAACGCAGGTAGCATCTAGTGCCTCCCCATGGACAGGGGAGGTAATTAGCGGACTTCCCCCTGCCAGGGAACACCTGTGACACCAGGCAGCTGCGTGGCGTGCGGCCCTAAACCTCACCCACACAGTCACACGTGTTCCGGAATTCTGAGTGTGGGGAGGTTCAGTCTTCTATCTGCAGCACCCGGGATCTCCTAGGAGCACTTCGAGTGTCTTCCCAGAGTCCCTCCCTGTGCTGGCTGCCGGGGAAAGGAGGGGGTTTGGCTGGAAACTCAGGTAGCATCTAGTGCCTCCCCATGGACAGGGGAGGTAATTAGCGGACTTCCCATTGCCAGGGAACACCTGTGACACCAGGCAGCTGCGTGGAGGGCGGCCCCGAACCTCCCCCACACAGTCATCCGTGTTCCAGAATTCTGAGTGTGCGGAGGTTCCGTCTTCTGTCTGCAGCACCCGGGATCTCCTAGAAGCCCTTCGAGAGTCTTCCCCGAGTCCCTCCCAGTGCGGGCAGCCGAGGAAAGGCGGGGGTTGGGCTGGAAACTCAGGTAGCATCTAGTGCCTCCCCAAGGACAGGGGAGGTAATTAGCGGTCTTTCCCCTGCCAGGGAACACCTGTGACACCAGGCAGCTGCGTGGATGGCGGCCCCGAACCTCCCCCACACAGTCAGCCGTGTTCCGGAATTCTGAGTGTGGGGAGGTTCCGTCTTCTGTCTGCAGCACCCGGGATCTCCTAGGAGCCCTTCGAGTGTCTTCCCCGAATCCCTCCCACTGCAGGCTGCCGGGGAAAGTCGGGGGTTGGGCTGGAAACTCAGGTAGCATCTAGTGCCTCCCCATGGACATGGGATGTAATTAGCGGACTTCTCCCTGCCAGGGAACACCTGGGACACCAGGCAGCTGCGTGGAGGGCGGCCCCGAACCTCCCCCACACAGTCAGCCGTGTTCCGGAATTCTGAGTGTGGGGAGGTTCCGTCTTATGTCTGCAGCACCCCGGTTCACCTAGGAGCACTTCGAGTGTCTTCCCCCAGTCCCTCCCTGTGCGGGCTGCTGGGGAAAGGCGGGGGTTGGGCTGGAAAAGCAGGTAGCATCTAGTGCCTCCCCATGGACATGGGAGGTAATTAGCGGAATTCCCCCTGCTAGGGAACACCTGTGACACCAGGCAGCTGCGTGGATGGCGGCCCCGAACCTTCCCCACACAGTCAGACGTGTTCCGGAATTCTGAGTGTGTGGAGGTTCCGTCTTATGTCTGCAGCACCCGGGATCTCCTAGGAGCCCTTCGAGAGTCTTCCCTGAGTCCCTCCCAGTGCGGGCAGCCAGGGAAAGGCGGGGGTTGTGCTGGAAACGCAGGTAGCATCTAGTGCCTCCCCATGGACAGGGGAGGTAATTAGCGAACTTTCCCCTGCCAAGGAACACCTGTGACACCAAGCAGCTGCGTGGAGGGCGGCCCCGAACCTCAAACCACACAGTCAGCCGTGTTCCGGAATTCTGAGTGTGGGGAGGTTCCGTCTTCTGTCTGCAGCACCCGGGATCTCCTAGGAGCCCTTCGAGTTTCTTCCCAGAGTCCCTCCCTGTGATGGCTGCCGGGGAAAGGAGGGGGTTGTGCTGGAAACGCAGGTAGCATCTAGTGACTCCGCATGGACACGGGAGGTAATTAGCGGACTTCCCCCTGCCAGGGAACACCTGTGACACCAGGCAGCTGCG
The DNA here is from genome assembly GCF_048773025.1 of Camelus bactrianus. Lineage (NCBI taxonomy): Eukaryota > Metazoa > Chordata > Mammalia > Artiodactyla > Camelidae > Camelus > Camelus bactrianus. Next base: position 6,031,230 of record NW_027413957.1, on the reverse strand, counting down.
TGGAGGGCGGCCCCTAACCTCACCCACACAGTCAGCCGTGTTCCGGAATTCTGAGTGTGGGGAGGTTCCGTCTTATGTCTGCAGCACCCGGGATCTCCTAGGAGCCCTTCGAGAGTCTTTCCCGAGTCCCTCCCAGTGCGGGCAGCCAGGGAAAAGCGGGGGTTGGGCTGGAAACGCAGGTAGCATCTAGTGCCTCCCCATGGACAGGGGAGGTTATTAGCGGACTTCTCCCTGCCAGGGAACACCTGTGACACCAGGCTGCTGCGTGGTGGGCGGCCCGAACCTCCCCCACACAGTCATCCGTGTTCCGGAATTCTGAGTGTGGGGAGGTTCCGTCTTATGTCTGCAGCACCCGGGTTCACCTAGGAGCCCTTCGAGTGTCTTCCCCCAGTCCCTCACTGTGCGGGCTGTCGGGGAATTGTGGAGGTTGGGCTGGAGAAGCTGGTAGCATCTTGTGCCTCCCCATGGACAGGGGAGGTAATTAGCGGACTTCCACCTGCCAAGGAACACCTGTGACACAAGGCAGCTCCGTGGAGGGCGGCCCCGAACCTCCCCCACACAGTCATCCGTGTTCCGGAATTATGAGTGCGGGGAGGTTCCGTCTTCTGTCTGCAGCACCCGGGATCTCCTAGGAGCCCTTCGAGAGTCTTCCCCCAGTCCCTCACTGTGCGGTCTGCCGGGGAATGGCGGAGGTTGGGCTGGAAAAGCAGGTAGCATCTTGTGCCTCCCCATGGACAAGGGAGGTAATTAGCGGACTTCCCCCTGCTAGGGAACACCTGTGACACCAGACAGCTGCGTGGAGTGCGGCCCCGAACCTCCCCCACACAGTCAACCGTGTTCCGGAATTCTGAGTGTGGGGAGGTTCCGTCTTCTGTCAGCAGCATACCGGATCTCCTAGGAGCCCTTCGAGTGTCTTCCAAGAGTCCCTCCCTGTGTGGGATGCCGAGGAAAGGAGGGAGTTGGGCTGGAAACGCAGGTAGAATCTAGTGCCTCCCCATGGACAGGGGAGGTAATTAGCGGACTTCCACCTGCCAGGGAACACCTGTGACACCAGGCAGCTGCGTGGAGGGTGGCCCCGAACCTTCCCAACACAGTCAGCCGTGTTCCGGAATTCTGAGTGTGGGGAGGTTCCGTCTTATGTCTGCAGCACCCGGGATCTCCTAGGAGCCCTTCGAGAGTCTTCCCCGAGTCCCTCCCAGTGCGGGCAGCCAGGGAAATGCGGGGGTTGGGCTGGAAACGCAGGTAGCATCTAGTGCCTCCCCATGGACAGGGGAGGTAATTAGCGGACTTCCCCCTGCCAGGGAACACCTGTGACACCAGGCAGCTGCGTGGCGTGCGGCCCTAAACCTCACCCACACAGTCACACGTGTTCCGGAATTCTGAGTGTGGGGAGGTTCCGTCTTCTGTCTGCAGCACCCGGGATCTCCTAGGAGCCCTTCGAGTGTCTTCCCCGAATCCCTCTCACTGCGGGCTGCCGGGGAAAGGCGGGGGTTGGGCTGGAAACTCAGGTAGCATCTAGTGCCTCCCCATGGACAGGGGAGTTAATTAGCGGACTTCCCCCTGCCAGGGAACACCTGTGACACCAGGCAGCTGCGTGGAGGGCGGCCCCGAACCTCCCCTACACAGTCAGCCGTGTTCCGGAATTCTGAGTGTGGGGAGGTTCCGTCTTCTGTCTGCAGCACCCGGGATCTCCTAGGAGCCCTTCGAGAGTCTTCCCCGAGTCCCTCCCAGTGCGGGCAGCCGGGGAAAGGCGGGGGTTGGGCTGGAAACTCAGGTAGCATCTAGTTCCTCCCCATGGACAGGGGAGGTAATTAGCGAAAATCCCCCTGCCAGGGAACACCTGTGACACCAGGCAGCTGCGTGGTGGGCGGCCCCTAACCTCAAAACACACAGTCAGCCGTGTTCCGGAATTCTGAGTGTGGGGAGGTTCCGTCTTCCATCTGCAGCACCCGGGATCTCCTAGGAGCCCTTCGAGTGTCTTCCCAGAGTCCCTCCCTGTGCTGGCTGCCGGGGAAAGGAGGGGGTTGGGCTGGAAACGCAGGTAGCATCTAGTGCCTCCCCATGGACAGGGGAGGTAATTAGCGGACTTCCCCCTGCCAGGGAACACCTGTGACACCAGGCAGCTGCGTGGAGGGCGGCCCCGAACCTCCCCCACACAGTCATCCGTGTTCCAGAATTCTGAGTGTGGGGAGGTTCCGTCTTCTGTCTGCAGCACCCGGGATCTCCTAGGAGCCCTTCGAGAGTCTTCCCCGAGTCCCTCCCAGTGCGGGCAGCCGAGGAAAGGCGGGGGTTGGGCTGGAAACTCAGGTAGCATCTAGTGCCTCCCCATGGACAGGGGAGGTAATTAGCGGTCTTCCCCCTACCAGGGAACACCTGTGACACCAGGAAGCTGTGTGGATGGCGGCCCTTAACCTCACCAACACAGTCACCCGTGTTCCCGAATTCTGAGTGTGGGGAGGTTCCGTCTTATGTCTGCAGCACCCGGGTTCTCCTTGGAGCCCTTCGAGTTTCTTCCCCCAGTCCCTCCCTGTGCGGGCTGCCGGGGAAAGGCGGGGGTTGGGCTGGAAAAGCAGGTAGCATCTTGTGCCTCCCCATGGACAAGGGAGGTATTTAGCGGACTTCCCCCTGCCAGGGAACACCTGTGACACCAGGCAGCTGCGTGGAGGGCGGCCCCGAACCTCCCCCACACAGTCAGCCGTGTTCCGGAATTCTGAGTGTGGGGAGGTTCCGTCTTATGTCTGCAGCACCCCGGTTCATATAGGAGCCCTTCGAGTGTCTTCCCCCAGTCCCTCCCTGTGCGGGCTGCTGGGGAAAGGCGGGGGTTGGGCTGGAAAAGCAGGTAGCATCTAGTGCCTCCCCATGGACATGGGAGGTAATTAGCGGACTTCCACCTGCCAGGGAAGACCTGTGACACCAGGCAGCTGCGTGGAGGGCGGCCCCGAACCTTCCCCACACAGTCAGCCGTGTTCCGGAATTCTGAGTGTGGGGAGGTTCCGTCTTATGTCTGCAGCACCCGGGATCTCCTAGGAGCCCTTCGAGAGTCTTCCCCGATTCCCTCCCAGTGCGGGCAGCCAGGGAATGGCGGGGGTTGTGCTGGAAACGCAGGTAGCATCTAGTGCCTCCCCATGGACAGGGGAGGTAATTAGCGAACTTTCCCCTGCCAAGGAATACCTGTGAAACCAGGCAGCTGCGTGGAGGGCGGCCCCGAACCTCAAACCACACAGTCAGCCGTGTTCCGGAATTCTGAGTGTGGGGAGTTTCCGTCTTCTGTCTGCAGCACCCGGGATCTCCTAGGAGCCCTTCGAGTTTCTTCCCAGAGTCCCTCCCTGTGATGGCTGCCGGGGAAAGGAGGGGGTTGTGCTGGAAACGCAGGTAGCATCTAGTGCCTCCCCATGGACACGGGAGGTAATTAGCGGACTTCCCCCTGCCAGGGAACACCTGTGACACCAGGCAGCTGCGTGGAGGGCGGCCCCTAACCTCACCCACTCAGTCAGCCGTGTTCCGGAATTCTGAGTGTGGGGAGGTTCCGTCTTATGTCTGCAGCACCCGGGATCTCCTAGGAGCCCTTCGAGAGTCTTCCCCGAGTCCCTCCCAGTGCGGGCAGCCAGGGAAAGGCGGGGGTTGGGCTGGAAACGCAGGTAGCATCTAGTGCCTCCCCATGGACAGGGGAGGTAATTAGCGGACTTCCCCCTGCCAGGGAACACCTGTGACGCCAGGCAGCTGCGTGGAGTGCGGCCCCGAACCTCCCCCACACAGTCAATCGTGTTCCGGAATTCTGAGTGTGGTTAGGTTCCGTCGTCTGTCTGCAGCACCCGGGATCTCCTAGGAGCCCTTCGAGTGTCTTCCCAGAGTCCCTCCCTGTGCGGGCTGCCGGGGAAAGGAGGGGGTTGTGCTGGAAACGCAGGTAGCATCTAGTGCCTCCCCATGGACAGGGGATGTAATTAGCGGACTTCCACCTGCCAGGGAACACCTGTGACACCAGGCAGCTGCGTGGAGGGCGGCCCCGAACCTCCCCCACACAGTCAGCCGTGTTCCGGAATTCTGAGTGTGGGGAGGTTCCGTCTTCTGTCTGCAGCACCCAGGATCTCCTAGGAGCCCTTCGAGTGTCTTCCCCGAATCCCTCCCACTGCGGGCTGCCGGGGAAAGGCGGGGGTTGGGCTGGTAACTCAGGTAGCATCTAGTGCCTCCCCATGGACAGGGGAGGTAATTAGCGGACTTCTCCCTGCCAGGGAACACCTGTGACACCAGGCAGCTGCGTGGAGGGCGGCCCCGAACCTCCCAAACACAGTCAGCCCTGTTCCGGAATTCTGAGTGTGGGGAGGTTCCGTCTTATGTCTGCAGAACCCGGGTTCACCTAGGAGCCCTTCGAGTGTCTTCCCCCAGTCCCTCACTTTGCAGGCTGCCTGGGAATGGCGGTGGTTGGGCTGGAAAAGCAGGTAGAATCTAGTGCCTCCCCATGGACAAGGGAGGTAATTAGCGGTCTTCCTCCTACCAGGGAACACCTGTGACACCAGGAAGCTGTGTGGAGTGCGGCCCTAAACCTCACCCACACAGTCAGCCGTGTTCCGCAATTCTGAGTGTGGGGAGGTTCCGTCTTCTGTCTGCAGCACCCGGGATCTCCTAGGAGCCCTTCGAGAGTTTTCCAAGAGTCCCTCCCAGTGCGGGCAGCCGGGGAAAGGCGGGGGTTGGGCTGGAAATTCAGGTAGCATCTAGTTCCTCCCCATGGACAGGGGAGGTAATTAGCGGTCTTCCCCCTACCAGGGAACACCTGTGACACTAGGAAGCTTTGTGGAGGGCGGCCCTTAACCTCACCCACACAGTCACCCGTGTTCCGGAATTCTGAGTGTGGGGAGGTTCCGTCTTCTGTCTGCAGCACCCGGGATCTCCTTGGAGACCTTCAAGAGTCTTCCCCGAGTCCCTCCCAGTGCGGGCAGCCGGGGAAAGGTGGGGGTAGGGCTGGAAACGCAGGTAGCATCTAGTGCCTCCCCATGGACAGGGGAGGTAATTAGCGAAAATCCCCCTGCCAGGGAACACCTGTGACACCACGCAGCTGCGTGGAGGGCGGCCCCGAACCTCAAAACACACAGTCAGCCGTGTTCCGGAATTCTGAGTGTGGGGAGGTTCCGTCTTCTATCTGCAGCACCCGGGATCTCCTAGGAGCCCTTCGAGTGTCTTCCCAGAGTCCCTACCTGTGCTGTCTGCCGGGGAAAGGAGGGGGTTGGGCTGGAAAAGCAGGTAGCATCTAGTGCCTCCCCATGGACAGGGGAGGTAATTAGCGGACTTCCCCCTGCCAGGGAACACCTGTGACACCAGGCAGCTGCGTGGAGGGCGGCCCCGTACCTCCCCCACACAGTCATCCGTGTTCCAGAATTCTCAGTGTGGGGAGGTTTCGTCTTCTGTCTGCAGCACCCGGGATCTCCTAGGAGCCCTTCGAGAGTCTTCCCCGAGTCCCTCCCAGTGCGGGCAGCCGAGGAAAGGCGGGGGTTGGGCTGGAAACTCAGGTAGCATCTAGTGCCTCCCCATGGACAGGGGAGGTAATTAGCGGTCTTCCCCCTACGAGGGAACACCTGTGACACCAGGAAGCTGTGTGGAGGGAGGCCCTTAACCTCACCAACACAGTCACCCGTGTTCCGGAATTCTGAGTGTGGGGAGGTTCCGTCTTATGTCTGCAGCACCCGGGTTCTCCAGGAGCCCTTCGAGTGTCTTCCCCCAGTCCCTCCCTGTGCGGGCTGCTGGGGAAAGGCGGGGGTTGGGCTGGAAAAGCAGGTAGCATCTTGTGCCTCCCCATGGACAAGGGAGGTAATTAGCGGACTTCCCCCTGCCAGGGAACACCTGTGACACCAGGCAGCTGCGTGGAGGGCGGCCCCGAACCTCCCCCACACAGTCAGCCGTGTTCCGGAATTCTGAGTGTGGGGAGGTTCCGTCATATGTCTGCAGCACACGGAATCTCCTAGGAGCCCTTCGAGAGTCTTCCCCGAGTCCCTCCCAGTGCGGGAAGCCAGGGAAAGGCGGGGGTTGTGCTGGAAACGAAGGTAGCCTCTAGTGCCTCCCCATGGACAGGGGAGGTAATTAGCGAACTTTCCCCTGCCACGGAACACCTGTGAAACCAGGCAGCTGCGTGGAGGGCGGCCCCGAACCTCAAACCACACAGTCAGCCGTGTTCCGGAATTCTGAGTGTGGGGAGTTTCCGTCTTCTGTCTGCAGCACCCGGGATCTCCTAGGAGCCCTGCGAGTTTCTTCCCAGAGTCCCTCCCTGTGATGGCTGCCGGGGAAAGGAGGGGGTTGTGCTGGAAACGCAGGTAGCATCTAGTGACTCCGCATGGACACGGGAGGTAATTAGCGGACTTCCCCCTGCCAGGGAACACCTGTGACACCAAGCAGCTGCGTGGAGGGCGGCCCCTAACCTCACCCACACAGTCAGCCGTGTTCCGGAATTCTGAGTGTGGGGAGGTTCCGTCTTCTGTCTGCAGCACCCGGGATCTCCTAGGAGCCCTTCGAGAGTCTTCCCCGAGTCCCTCCCAGTGCGGGCAGCCAGGGAAAGGCGGGGGTTGGGCTGGAAACGCAGGTAGCATCTAGTGCCTCCCCATGGACAGGGGAGGTAATTAGCGGACTTCCCCCTGCCAGGGAACACCTGTGACGCCAGGCAGCTGCGTGGAGTGCGGCCCCGAACCTCCCCCACACAGTCAACCGTGTTCCGGAATTCTGAGTGTGGTTAGGTTCCGTCTTATGTCTGCAGCACCCGGGATCTCCTAGGAGCCCTTCGAGTGTCTTCCCAGAGTCCCTCCCTGTGCGGGCTGCCGGGGAAAGGAGGGGGTTGTGCTGGAAACGCAGGTAGCATCTAGTGCCTCCCCATGGACAGGGGATGTAATTAGCGGACTTCCACCTGCCAGGGAACACCTGTGACACCAGGCAGCTGCGTGGAGGGCGGCCCCGAACCTCCCCCACACAGTCAGCCGTGTTCCGGAATTCTGAGTGTGGGGAGGTTCCGTCTTCTGTCTGCAGCACCCGGGATCTCCTAGGAGCCCTTCGAGTGTCTTCCCTGAATCCCTCCCACTGCGGGCTGCCGGGGAAAGGCGGGGGTTGGGCTGGAAACTCAGATAGCATCTAGTGCCTCCCCATGGACAGGGGAGGTAATTAGCGGACTTCTCCCTGCCAGGGAACACCTGTGACACCAGGCAGCTGCGTGGAGGGCGGCCCCGAACTTCCCAAACACAGTCAGCCGTGTTCCGGAATTCTGAGTGTGGGGAGGTTCCGTCTTATGTCTGCAGCACCCGTTTTCACCTAGGAGCCCTTCGAGTGTCTTCCCCCAGTCCCTCACTTTGCAGGCTGCCTGGGAATGGCGGTGGTTGGGCTGGAAATGCAAGTAGAATCTAGTGCCTCCCCATGGCCAAGGGAGGTAATTAGCGGTCTTCCTCCTACCAGGGAACACCTCTGACACCAGGAAGCTGTGTGGAGTGCGGCCCTAAACCTCACCCACACAGTCAGCCGTGTTCCGGAATTCTGATTGTGGGGAGGTTCCGTCTTATGTCTGCAGCACCCGGGATCTCCTAGGAGCCCTTCGAGAGTCTTCCCCGAGTCCCTCCCAGTGCGGGCAGCCAGGGAAAGGCGGGGGTCGATTTGGAAACGCAGGTAGCATCTAGTGCCTCCCCATGGACAGGGGAGGTAATTAGCGGACTTCCCCCTGCCAGGGAACACCTGTGACACCAGGCAGCTGCGTGGAGGGCGGTCCCGAACCTCCCCCACACAGTCAGCCGTGTTCCGGAATTCTGAGTGTGGGGAGGTTCCGTCTTCTGTCTGCAGCACCCGGGATCTCCTAGGAGCCCTTCGAGTGTCTTCCCAGAGTCCCTCCCTGTGCGGGTTGCCGGGAAAAGAGGGGGATGTGCTGGAAACGCAGGTAGCATCTAGTGCCTCCCCATGGTCAGGGGAGGTAATTAGCGGAATTCCACCTGCCAGGGAACACCTGTGACACAAGGCAGCTGCGTGGAGGGCGGCCCCGAACCTGCCCCACACAGTCATCCATGTTCCGGAATTCTGAGTGTGGGGAGGTTCCGACTTCTGTCTGCAGCACCCGGGATCTCCTAGGAGCCCTTCGAGAGTCTTCCCCGAGTCCCTCCCAGTGCGGGCAGCCGGGGAAAGGCGGGGGTTGGGCTGGAAACTCAGGTAGCATCTAGTGCCTCCCCATGGACAGGGGAGGTAATTAGCGGTCTTCCCTCTACCAGGGTACACCTGTGACACCAGGCAGCTGCGTGGAGGGCGGCCCCGAACCTCCCCAAACACAGTCAGCCGTGTTCCGGAATTCTGAGTGTTGGGAGGTTCCGTCTTAATTCTGCAGCACCCGGGTTCACCTAGGAGCCCTTCGAGTGTCTTCCCCCAGTCCCTCACTGTGCGGGCTGCCGGGGAATGGCGGAGGTTGGGCTGGAAAAGCAGGTAGCATCTTTTGCCTCCCCATGGACAAGGGAGGTAATTAGCGGACTTCCCCCCGCCAGGGAACACCTGTGACACCAGGCAGCTGCGTGGAGGGCGGCCCCGAACCTCCCCCAAGCAGTCAACCGTGTTCCGGAATTCTGAGTGTGGGGAGGTTTCGTCTTCTGTCTGCAGCACCCAGGATCTCCTAGGAGCACTTCGAGTGTCTTCCCAGAGTCCCTCCCTGTGCGGGCTGCCAGGGAAAGGAGGGGGTTGTGCTGAAAACGCAGGTAGCATCTAGTGCCTCCCCATGGACAGGGGAGGTAATTAGCGGACTTCCACCTGCCAGGGAACACCTGTGACACAAGGCAGCTGCGTGGAAGGCGGCCCCGAACCTCCCCCACACAGTCATCCGTGTTCCGGAATTCTGAGTGTGGGGAGGTTCTGTCTTCTGTCTGCAGCACCCGGGATCTCCTAGGAGCCCTTCGAGAGTCTTCCCCGAGTCCCTCCCAGTGCGGGCAGCCGGGGAAAGGCGGGGGTTGGGCTGGAAACTCAGGCAGCATCTAGTGCCTCCCCATGGTCAGGGGAGGTAATTAGCGGTCTTCCCCCTACCAGGGAACACCTGTGACACCAGGAAGCTGTGTGGATGGCGGCCCTAAGCCTCACCCACACAGTCACCCGTGTTCCGGAATTCTGAGTGTGGGGAGGTTCCGTCTTATGTCTGCAGCACCCGAGTTCACCTAGGAGCCCTTCGAGTGTCTTCCCCCAGTCCCTCACTGTGCGGGCTGCCGGGGAATGGTGGAGGTTGGGCTGGAAAAGCAGGTTGCATCTTGTGCCTCCCCATGGACAAGGGAGGTAATTAGCGGACTTCCCCCTGCCAGGGAACACCTGTGACACCAGGCAGCTGCGTGGAGGGCGGCCCCGAACTTCCCCCACATAGTCAAACGTGTTCCGGAATTCTGAATGTGGGGAGGTTCCGTCTTCTGTCTGCAGCACCCGGCATCTCCTAGGAGCCCTTCGAGTGTTTTCCCAGAGTCCCTCACTGTGCGGGCTGCCCGGGAAAGGAGGGGGTTGTGCTGGAAACGCAGGTAGCATCTAGTGCCTCCCCATAGACAGGGGAGGTAATTAGCGGACTTCCACCTGCCAGGGAACACCTGTGACACAAGGCAGCTGCGTGGAGGGCTGCCCCGAACCTCCCCCACACAGTCATCCGTGTTCCGGAATTCTGAGTGTGGGGAGGTTCCGTCTTCTGTCTGCAGCACCCGGGATCTCCTAGGAGCCCTTCGAGTGTCTTCCCCGAGTCCCTCCCGGTGCGGGCAGCCGGGAAAAGGCGGGGGTTGGGCTGGAAACTCAGGTAGCATCAAGTGCCTCCCCATGGACAGGGGAGGTAATTAGCGGTCTTCCCCCTACCAGGGAACACCTGTGACACCAGGAAGCTGTGTGGAGGGCGGCCCTAAACCTCACCCACACAGTCACCCGTGTTCCGGAATTCTGAGTGTGGGGAGGTTCCGTCTTCTGTCTGCAGCACCCGGGTTCTCCTAGGAGCCCTTCGAGTGTCTTCCCCAAGTCCCTCCCTGTGTGGGCTGCTGGGGAAAGGCGGGGGTTGGGCTGGAAAAGCAGGTAGCATCTAGTGCCTCCCCATGGACAGGGGAGGTAATTAGCGGTCTTCCCCCTACCAGGGAACACCTGTGACACCAGGAAGCTGTGTGGAGGGCGGCCCTAAACCTCACCCACACAGTCACCCGTGTTCCGGAGTTCTGAGTGTGGGGAGGTTCCGTCTTATGTCTGCAGCACCCGGGTTCTCCTAGGAGCTCTTCGAGTGTCTTCCCCAAGTCCCTCCCTGTGCGGGCTGCTGGGGAATGGCGGGGGTTGGGCTGGAAAGCAGGTAGCATCTAGTGCCTCCCCATGGACAGCGGAGGTAATTAGCGGACTTCCCCCTGCCAGGGAACACCTGTGACACCAGGCAGCTGCGTGGAGGACGGCCCCGAACATTCCCCACACATTCAGCCGTGTTCCGGAATTCTGAGTGTGGGGAGGTTCCGTCTTATGTCTGCAGCACCCGGGATCTCCTAGGAGCCCTTCGAGAGTCTTCCCCGAGTCCCTCCCACTGCGGGCAGCCAGGGAAATGCGGGGGTTGGGCTGGAAACGCAGGTAGCATTTAGTGCCTCCCCATGGACAGGGGAGGTAATTAGCGGACTTCCCCCTGCCAGGGAACACCTGTGACACCAGGCAGCTGCGTGGAGTGCGGCCCCGAACCTCCCCCACACAGTCAACCGTGTTCCGGATTTCTGAGTGTGGGGAGGTTCCGTCTTCTGTCTGCAGCACCCGGGATCTCCTAGGAGCCCTTCGAGTGTCTTCCCAGAGTCCCTCCCTGTGCGGGCAGCCGGGGAAAGGAGGGGGATGTGCTGGAAAAGCAGGTAGCATCTAGTGCCTCCCCATGGACAGCGGAGGTAATTAGCGGAATTCCACCTGCCAGGGAACACCTGTGAAACCAGGCAGCTGCGTGGAGGGCAGCCCCGAACCTCCCCCACACAGTCAGACGTGTTCCGGAATTCTGAGTGTGGGGAGGTTCCGTCTTCTGTCTGCAGCACCCGGGATCTCCTAGGAGCCCTTCGAGTGTCTTCCCAGAGTCCCTCCCTGTGCGGGTTGCCGGGAAAAGAGGGGGATGTGCTGGAAACGCAGGTAGCATCTAGTGCCTCCCCATGGTCAGGGGAGGTAATTAGCGGAATTCCACCTGCCAGGGAACACCTGTGACACAAGGCAGCTGCGTGGAGGGCGGCCCCGAACCTGCCCCACACAGTCATCCATGTTCCGGAATTCTGAGTGTGGGGAGGTTCCGACTTCTGTCTGCAGCACCCGGGATCTCCTAGGAGCCCTTCGAGAGTCTTCCCCGAGTCCCTCCCAGTGCGGGCAGCCGGGGAAAGGCGGGGGTTGGGCTGGAAACTCAGGTAGCATCTAGTGCCTCCCCATGGACAGGGGAGGTAATTAGCGGTCTTCCCTCTACCAGGGTACACCTGTGACACCAGGCAGCTGCGTGGAGGGCGGCCCCGAACCTCCCCAAACACAGTCAGCCGTGTTCCGGAATTCTGAGTGTTGGGAGGTTCCGTCTTAATTCTGCAGCACCCGGGTTCACCTAGGAGCCCTTCGAGTGTCTTCCCCCAGTCCCTCACTGTGCGGGCTGCCGGGGAATGGCGGAGGTTGGGCTGGAAAAGCAGGTAGCATCTTTTGCCTCCCCATGGACAAGGGAGGTAATTAGCGGACTTCCCCCCGCCAGGGAACACCTGTGACACCAGGCAGCTGCGTGGAGGGCGGCCCCGAACCTCCCCCAAGCAGTCAACCGTGTTCCGGAATTCTGAGTGTGGGGAGGTTTCGTCTTCTGTCTGCAGCACCCAGGATCTCCTAGGAGCACTTCGAGTGTCTTCCCAGAGTCCCTCCCTGTGCGGGCTGCCAGGGAAAGGAGGGGGTTGTGCTGAAAACGCAGGTAGCATCTAGTGCCTCCCCATGGACAGGGGAGGTAATTAGCGGACTTCCACCTGCCAGGGAACACCTGTGACACAAGGCAGCTGCGTGGAGGGCGGCCCCGAACCTCCCCCACACAGTCATCCGTGTTCCGGAATTCTGAGTGTGGGGAGGTTCTGTCTTCTGTCTGCAGCACCCGGGATCTCCTAGGAGCCCTTCGAGAGTCTTCCCCGAGTCCCTCCCAGTGCGGGCAGCCGGGGAAAGGCGGGGGTTGGGCTGGAAACTCAGGCAGCATCTAGTGCCTCCCCATGGTCAGGGGAGGTAATTAGCGGTCTTCCCCCTACCAGGGAACACCTGTGACACCAGGAAGCTGTGTGGATGGCGGCCCTAAGCCTCACCCACACAGTCACCCGTGTTCCGGAATTCTGAGTGTGGGGAGGTTCCGTCTTATGTCTGCAGCACCCGAGTTCACCTAGGAGCCCTTCGAGTGTCTTCCCCCAGTCCCTCACTGTGCGGGCTGCCGGGGAATGGTGGAGGTTGGGCTGGAAAAGCAGGTTGCATCTTGTGCCTCCCCATGGACAAGGGAGGTAATTAGCGGACTTCCCCCTGCCAGGGAACACCTGTGACACCAGGCAGCTGCGTGGAGGGCGGCCCCGAACTTCCCCCACATAGTCAAACGTGTTCCGGAATTCTGAATGTGGGGAGGTTCCGTCTTCTGTCTGCAGCACCCGGCATCTCCTAGGAGCCCTTCGAGTGTTTTCCCAGAGTCCCTCACTGTGCGGGCTGCCCGGGAAAGGAGGGGGTTGTGCTGGAAACGCAGGTAGCATCTAGTGCCTCCCCATAGACAGGGGAGGTAATTAGCGGACTTCCACCTGCCAGGGAACACCTGTGACACAAGGCAGCTGCGTGGAGGGCTGCCCCGAACCTCCCCCACACAGTCATCCGTGTTCCGGAATTCTGAGTGTGGGGAGGTTCCGTCTTCTGTCTGCAGCACCCGGGATCTCCTAGGAGCCCTTCGAGTGTCTTCCCCGAGTCCCTCCCGGTGCGGGCAGCCGGGAAAAGGCGGGGGTTGGGCTGGAAACTCAGGTAGCATCAAGTGCCTCCCCATGGACAGGGGAGGTAATTAGCGGTCTTCCCCCTACCAGGGAACACCTGTGACACCAGGAAGCTGTGTGGAGGGCGGCCCTAAACCTCACCCACACAGTCACCCGTGTTCCGGAATTCTGAGTGTGGGGAGGTTCCGTCTTCTGTCTGCAGCACCCGGGTTCTCCTAGGAGCCCTTCGAGTGTCTTCCCCAAGTCCCTCCCTGTGTGGGCTGCTGGGGAAAGGCGGGGGTTGGGCTGGAAAAGCAGGTAGCATCTAGTGCCTCCCCATGGACAGGGGAGGTAATTAGCGGTCTTCCCCCTACCAGGGAACACCTGTGACACCAGGAAGCTGTGTGGAGGGCGGCCCTAAACCTCACCCACACAGTCACCCGTGTTCCGGAGTTCTGAGTGTGGGGAGGTTCCGTCTTATGTCTGCAGCACCCGGGTTCTCCTAGGAGCTCTTCGAGTGTCTTCCCCAAGTCCCTCCCTGTGCGGGCTGCTGGGGAATGGCGGGGGTTGGGCTGGAAAGCAGGTAGCATCTAGTGCCTCCCCATGGACAGCGGAGGTAATTAGCGGACTTCCCCCTGCCAGGGAACACCTGTGACACCAGGCAGCTGCGTGGAGGACGGCCCCGAACATTCCCCACACATTCAGCCGTGTTCCGGAATTCTGAGTGTGGGGAGGTTCCGTCTTATGTCTGCAGCACCCGGGATCTCCTAGGAGCCCTTCGAGAGTCTTCCCCGAGTCCCTCCCACTGCGGGCAGCCAGGGAAATGCGGGGGTTGGGCTGGAAACGCAGGTAGCATTTAGTGCCTCCCCATGGACAGGGGAGGTAATTAGCGGACTTCCCCCTGCCAGGGAACACCTGTGACACCAGGCAGCTGCGTGGAGTGCGGCCCCGAACCTCCCCCACACAGTCAACCGTGTTCCGGATTTCTGAGTGTGGGGAGGTTCCGTCTTCTGTCTGCAGCACCCGGGATCTCCTAGGAGCCCTTCGAGTGTCTTCCCAGAGTCCCTCCCTGTGCGGGCAGCCGGGGAAAGGAGGGGGATGTGCTGGAAAAGCAGGTAGCATCTAGTGCCTCCCCATGGACAGCGGAGGTAATTAGCGGAATTCCACCTGCCAGGGAACACCTGTGAAACCAGGCAGCTGCGTGGAGGGCAGCCCCGAACCTCCCCCACACAGTCAGACGTGTTCCGGAATTCTGAGTGTGGGGAGGTTCCGTCTTATGTCTGCAGGACCCGGGATCTCCTAGGAGCCTTTCGAGTGTCTTCCCCGAATCCCTCCCACTGCGGGCTGCCGGGGAAAGGCGGAGGTTGGGCTGGAAACTGAGGTAGCATCTAGTGCCTCCCCATGGACAGGGGAGGTAATTAGCGGACTACTCCCTGCCAGGGAACACCTGTGACACCAGGCAGCTGCGTGGAGGGCGTCCCCGAACCTCCCCCACACAGTCAGCCGTGTTCCGGAATTCTGAGTGTGGGGAGGTTCCGTCTTATGTCTGCAGCACCCGGGTTCACCTAGGAGCCCTTCGAGTGTCTTCCCCCAGTCCCTCACTGTGCGGGCTGCCGGGGAATGGCGGAGGTTGGGCTGGAAAAGCAGGTAGCATCTAGTGCCTCCCCATGGACAAGGGAGGTAATTAGCGGACTTCCCCCTGCCAGGGAACACCTGTGACACCAGGCAGCTTCGTGGAGGGCGGCCCCGAACCTCCCCCACACAGTCAACCGTGTTCCGGAATTCTGAGTGTGGGGAGGTTCCGTCTTCTGTCTGCAGCACCCGGGATCTCCTAGGAGCCCTTCGAGTGTCTTCCCAGAGTCCCTCCCTGTGCGGGCTGCCGGGGAAAGGAGGGGGTTGTGCTGGAAACGCAGGTAGCATCTAGTTCCTCCCCATGGTCAGGGGAGGAAATTAGCGGACTTCCACCTGCCAGGGAACACCTGTGACACAAGGCAGCTTCGTGGAGGGCGGCACAGAACCTCCCCCACACAGTCATCCGTGTTCCGGAATTCTGAGTGTGGGGAGGTTCCGTCTTCTGTCTGCAGCACCCGGGATCTCCTAGGAGCCCTTCGAGAGTCTTCCCCGAGTCCCTCCCAGTGCGGGCAGCCGGGGAAAGGCTGGGGTTGGGCTGGAAACTCAGGTAGCATCTAGTGCCTCCCCATGGACAGGGGAAGTAATTAGCGGTCTTCTAACCTACCAGGGAACACCTGTGACACCAGGAAGATGTGTGGAGGGCGGCCCTAAACCTCACCCACACAGTCACCCGTGTTCCGGAATTCTGAGTGTGGGGAGGTTCCGTCTTATGTCTGCAGCACCCGGGTTCTCCAAGGAGCACTTCGAGTGTCTTCCCCAAGTCCCTCCCTGTGCGGGCTGCTGGGGAAAGGCGGGGGTTGTGCTGGAAAAGCAGGTAGCATCTAGTGCCTCCCCATGGACAAGGGAGGTAATTAGCGGACTTCCCCCTGCCAGGGGACACCTGTGACACCAGGCAGCTGCGTGGAGGGCGGCCCCGAACCTTCCAGAGACAGTCAGCTGTGTTCCGGAATTCTGAGTGTGGGGAGGATCCGTCTTATGTCTGCAGCACCCGGGATCTCCTAGGAGCCCTTCGAGAGTCTTCCCCGAGTCCCTCCCAGTGCGGGCATCCAGGGAATAGCGGGGGTTGGGCTGGAAACGCAGGTAGCATCTAGTGCCTCCCCATGGACAGGGGAGGTAATTAGCGGACTTCCCCCTGCCAGGAAACAACTGTGAAACCAGGCAGCTGCGTGGAGTGCGGCCCTAAACCTCACCCACACAGTCACACGTGTTCCGGAATTCTGAGTGTGGGGAGGTTCCGTCTTCTGTCTGCAGCACCCGGGTTCTCCTAGGAGACTTTCGAGTTTCTTACCAGATTCCCTCCCTGTGCGGGCTGCCGGGAAAGGCGGGGGTTGTGCTGGAAAAGCAGGTAGCATCTTGTGCCTCCCCATGGACAAGGGAGGTAATTAGCGGACTACCACCTGCCAGGGAACACCTGTGACACCAGGCAGCTGCGTGGAGGGCGGCCCCGAAACTCCCCCACACAGTCAACCGTGTTCCGGAATTCTGAGTGTGGGGAGGTTCCGTCTTCTGTCTGCAGCACCCGGGATCTCCTAGGAGCCCTTCGAGTGTCTTCCCAGAGTCCCTCCCTGTGCGGGCTGCCGGGGAAAGAGGGGGTTGTGCTGGAAACGCAGGTAGCATCTAGTGCCTCCCCATGGACAGGGGAGGTAATTAGCGGACTTCCACCTGCCAGGGAACACCTGTGACACAAGGCAGCTGCGTGGAGGGCGGCCCCGAACCTGCAACACACAGTCATCCTTGTTCCGGAATTCTGAGTGTGGGGAGGTTCCGTCTTATGTCTGCAGCACCCGGGATCTCCTAGGAGCCCTTTGAGAGTCTTCCCCGAGTCCCTCCCAGTGCGGGCAGCCGGGGAAAGGCGGGGTTTGGGCTGGAAACTCAGGTAGCATCTAGTGCCTCCCCATGGACAGGGGAGGTAATTAGCGGTCTTTCCCCTACCAGGGAACACCTGTGACACCAGGAAGCTGTGTGGAGGGCGGCCCTAAACCTCTCCCACACAGTCACCCGTGTTCCAGAATTCTGAGTGTGGGGAGGTTCCGTCTTATGTCTGCAGCACCCGGGTTCTCCTAGGAGCCCTTCGAGTGTCTTCCCCAAGTCCCTCCCTGTGCGGGCTGCTGGGGAAAGGCGGGGGTTGGGCTGGAAAAGCAGGTAGCATCTATTGCCTCCCCATTGACAAGGGAGGTAATTAGCGGACTTCCCCCTGCCAGGGAACACCTGTGACAGCAGGCAGCTGCGTGGAGGGCGGCCCCGAACCTCCCCCACACAGTCAGCCGTGTTCCGGAATTCTGAGTGTGGGGAGGTTCCGTCTTATGTCTGCAGCACCCGGGTTCACCTAGGAGCCCTTCGAGTGTCTTCCCCCAGTACCTCACTGTGCGGGCTGCCGGGGAATGGCGGAGGTTTGGCTGGAAAACAGGTAGCATCTTGTGCCTCCCCATGGACAAGGGAGGTAATTAGCGGACTTCCACCTGCCAGGGAACACCTGTGACACCAGGCATCTGCGTGGAGGGCGGCCCCGAAACTCCCCCACCCAGTCAACCGTGTTCCGGAATTCTGAGTGTGAGGAGGTTCCGTCTTCTGTCTGCCGCACCCGGGATCTCCTAGGAGCCCTTCGAGTGTCTTCCCAGAGTCCCTACCTGTGCGGGCTGCCGGGGAAAGAGGGGGTTGTGCTGGAAACGCAGGTAGCATCTAGTGCCTCCCCATGGACAGGGGAGGTAATTAGCGGACTTCCACCTGCCAGGGAACACCTGTGACACAAGGCAGCTGCGTGGAGGGCGGCCCCGAACCTGCAACACACAGTCATCCTTGTTCCGGAATTCTGAGTGTGGGGAGGTTCCGTCTTATGTCTGCAGCACCCGGGATCTCCTAGGAGCCCTTCGAGAGTCTTCCCCGAGTCCCTCTCAGTGCGGGCAGCCGGGGAAAGGCGGGGTTTGGGCTGTAAACTCAGGTAGCATCTAGTGCCTCCCCATGTACAGGGGAGGTAATTAGCGGTCTTCCCCCTACCAGGGAACACCTGTGACACCAGGAAGCTGTGTGGAGGGCGGCCCTAAACCTCACCCACACAGTCACCCGTGTTCCGGAATTCTGAGTGTGGGGAGGTTCCGTCTTATGTCTGCAGAACCCGGGTTCTCCTAGGAGCCCTTCGAGTGTCTTCCCCAAGTCCCTCCCTATGCGGGCTGCTGGGGAAATGCGGGGGTTGGGCTGGAAATGCAGGTAGCATCTAGTGCATCCCCATGGACAGGGGAGGTAATTAGCGGTCTTCCCCCTACCAGGGAACACCTGTGACACCAGGAAGCTGTGTGGAGGGCGGCCCTAAACCTCTCCCACACAGTCACCCGTGTTCCAGAATTCTGAGTGTGGGGAGGTTCCGTCTTATGTTTGCAGCACCCGGGATCTCCTAGGAGCCCTTCGAGTGTCTTCCCAGAGTCCCTCCCTGTGCGGGCTGCCGGGGAAAGGAGGGGGTTGTGCTGGAAACGCAGGTACCATCTAGTGCCTCCCCATGGACAGGGGAGGTAATTAGCGGACTTCCACCTGCCAGGGAACAACTGTGACACCAGGAATCTGCGTGGAGTGCGGCCCTAAACCTCACCCACACAGTCACACGTGTTCCGGAATTCTGAGTGTGGGGAGGTTCCGTCTTCTGTGTGCAGCACCCGGGTTCTCCTAGGAGCCTTTCGAGTGTCTTCCCCCAGTCCCTCCCTTTGCGGGCTGACGGGGAAAGGCGGGGGTTGGGCTGGAAAAGCAGGTAGCATCTTGTGCCTCCCCATGGACAAGGGAGGTAATTAGCGGATTTCCCCCTGCCAGGGAACACCTGTGACACCAGGCAGCTGCGTGCAGTGCGGCCCCGAGTCTCCCCCACACAGTCAGCCGTGTTCCGGAATTCTGAGTGTGGGGAGGTTCCGTCTTCTCTCTGCAGCACCCGGGATCTCCTAGGAGCCTTTCGAGTGTCTTCCACGAATCCCTCCCACTGCGGGCAGCCGGGGAAAGCGGAGGTTGGGCTGGAAACTCAGGTAGCATCTAGTGCCTCCCCATGGACAGGGGAGGTAATTAGCGGACTTCTCCCTGCCAGGGAACACCTGTGACACCAGGCAGCTGCGTGGAGGGCGGCCCCGAACCTCCCCCACACAGTCAGACGTGTTCCGGAATTCTGAGTGTGGGGAGGTTCCGTCTTATGTCTGCAGCACACGGGTTCACCTAGGAGCCCTTCGAGTGTCTTCCCCCAGTCCCTCACTGTGCGGGCTGCCGGGAATGGCGGAGGATGGGCTGGAAAAGCAGGTAGCATCTTGTGCCTCCCCATGGACAAGGGAGGTGATTAGCGGACTTCCCCCTGCCAGGGAATACCTGTGACACCAGGCAGCTGCGTGGAGGGCGGCCCCGAACCTCCCCCACACTGTCAACCGTGTTCCGGAATTCTGAGTGTGGGGAGGTTCCGTCTTCTGTCTGCAGCACCCGGGATCTCCTAGGAGCCCTTCGAGTGTCTTCCCAGAGTCCCTCACTGTGCGGGCTGCCGGGGAATGGAGGGGGTTGTGCTGGAAACGCAGGTAGCATCTAGTGCCTCCCCATGGACAGGGGAGGTAATTAGCAGACTTCCACCAGCCAGGGAACACCTGTGACACAAGGCAGTTGCGTGGAGGGCGGCCCCGAACCTCCCCCACACAGTCATCCGAGTTCCGGAATTCTGAGTGTGGGGAGGTTCCGTCTTCTGTCTGCAGCACCCGGGATCTCCTAGGAGCCCTTCGAGAGTCTTCCCCGAGTCCCTCCCAGTGCGCGCAGCCGGGGAAAGGCGGGGGTTGGGCTGGAAACTCAGGTAGCATCTAGTGCCTCCCCATGGACAGTGGAGGTAATTAGCGAACTTTCCCCTGCCACGGAACACCTGTGAAACCAGGCAGCTGCGTGGAGGGCGGCCCCGAACCTCAAACCACACAGTCAGCCGTGTTCCGGAATTCTGAGTGTGGGGAGTTTCCGTCTTCTGTCTGCAGCACCCGGGATCTCCTAGGAGCCCTTCGAGTTTCTTCCCAGAGTCCCTCCCTGTGATGGCTGCCGGGGAAAGGAGGGGGTTGTGCTGGAAACGCAGGTAGCATCTAGTGACTCCGCATGGACACGGGAGGTAATTAGCGGAATTCCCCCTGCCAGGGAACACCTGTGACACCAAGCAGCTGCGTGGAGGGCGGCCCCTAACCTCACCCACACAGTCAGCCGTGTTCCGGAATTCTGAGTGTGGGGAGGTTCCGTCTTATGTCTGCAGCACCCGGGATCTCCTAGGAGCCCTTCGAGAGTCTTCCCCGAGTCCCTCCCAGTGCGGGCAGCCAGGGAAAGGCGGGGGTTGGGCTGGAAACGCAGGTAGCATCTAGTGCCTCCCCATGGACAGGGGAGGTAATTAGCGGACTTCCCCCTGCCAGGGAACACCTGTGACGCCAGGCAGCTGCGTGGAGTGCGGCCCCGAACCTCCCCCACACAGTCAACCGTGTTCCGGAATTCTGAGTGTGGTTAGGTTCCGTCTTATGTCTGCAGCACCCGGGATCTCCTAGGAGCCCTTCGAGTGTCTTCCCAGAGTCCCTCCCTGTGCGGGCTGCCGGGGAAAGGAGGGGGTTGTGCTGGAAACGCAGGTAGCATCTAGTGCCTCCCCATGGACAGGGGATGTAATTAGCGGACTTCCACCTGCCAGGGAACACCTGTGACACCAGGCAGCTGCGTGGAGGGCGGCCCCGAACCTCCCCCACACAGTCAGCCGTGTTCCGGAATTCTGAGTGTGGGGAGGTTCCGTCTTCTGTCTGCAGCACCCGGGATCTCCTAGGAGCCCTTCGAGTGTCTTCCCCGAATCCCTCCCACTGCGGGCTGCCGGGGAAAGGCGGGGGTTGGGCTGGAAACTCAGATAGCATCTAGTGCCTCCCCATGGACAGGGGAGGTAATTAGCGGACTTCTCCCTGCCAGGGAACACCTGTGACACCAGGCAGCTGCGTGGAGGGCGGCCCCGAACTTCCCAAACACAGTCAGCCGTGTTCCGGAATTCTGAGTGTGGGGAGGTTCCGTCTTATGTCTGCAGCACCCGTTTTCACCTAGGAGCCCTTCGAGTGTCTTCCCCCAGTCCCTCACTTTGCAGGCTGCCTGGGAATGGCGGTGGTTGGGCTGGAAATGCAAGTAGAATCTAGTGCCTCCCCATGGCCAAGGGAGGTAATTAGCGGTCTTCCTCCTACCAGGGAACACCTGTGACACCAGGAAGCTGTGTGGAGTGCGGCCCTAAACCTCACCCACACAGTCAGCCGTGTTCCGGAATTCTGATTGTGGGGAGGTTCCGTCTTATGTCTGCAGCACCCGGGATCTCCTAGGAGCCCTTCGAGAGTCTTCCCCGAGTCCCTCCCAGTGCGGGCAGCCAGGGAAAGGCGGGGGTCGGTTTGGAAACGCAGGTAGCATCTAGTGCCTCCCCATGGACAGGGGAGGTAATTAGCGGACTTCCCCCTGCCAGGGAACACCTGTGACACCAGGCAGCTGCGTGGAGGGCGGTCCCGAACCTCCCCCACACAGTCAGCCGTGTTCCGGAATTCTGAGTGTGGGGAGGTTCCGTCTTCTGTCTGCAGCACCCGGGATCTCCTAGGAGCCCTTCGAGTGTCTTCCCAGAGTCCCTCCCTGTGCGGGTTGCCGGGAAAAGAGGGGGATGTGCTGGAAACGCAGGTAGCATCTAGTGCCTCCCCATGGTCAGGGGAGGTAATTAGCGGAATTCCACCTGCCAGGGAACACCTGTGACACAAGGCAGCTGCGTGGAGGGCGGCCCCGAACCTGCCCCACACAGTCATCCATGTTCCGGAATTCTGAGTGTGGGGAGGTTCCGACTTCTGTCTGCAGCACCCGGGATCTCCTAGGAGCCCTTCGAGAGTCTTCCCCGAGTCCCTCCCAGTGCGGGCAGCCGGGGAAAGGCGGGGGTTGGGCTGGAAACTCAGGTAGCATCTAGTGCCTCCCCATGGACAGGGGAGGTAATTAGCGGTCTTCCCTCTACCAGGGTACACCTGTGACACCAGGCAGCTGCGTGGAGGGCGGCCCCGAACCTCCCCAAACACAGTCAGCCGTGTTCCGGAATTCTGAGTGTTGGGAGGTTCCGTCTTAATTCTGCAGCACCCGGGTTCACCTAGGAGCCCTTCGAGTGTCTTCCCCCAGTCCCTCACTGTGCGGGCTGCCGGGGAATGGCGGAGGTTGGGCTGGAAAAGCAGGTAGCATCTTTTGCCTCCCCATGGACAAGGGAGGTAATTAGCGGACTTCCCCCTGCCAGGGAACACCTGTGACACCAGGCAGCTGCGTGGAGGGCGGCCCCGAACCTCCCCCAAGCAGTCAACCGTGTTCCGGAATTCTGAGTGTGGGGAGGTTTCGTCTTCTGTCTGCAGCACCCAGGATCTCCTAGGAGCACTTCGAGTGTCTTCCCAGAGTCCCTCCCTGTGCGGGCTGCCAGGGAAAGGAGGGGGTTGTGCTGAAAACGCAGGTAGCATCTAGTGCCTCCCCATGGACAGGGGAGGTAATTAGCGGACTTCCACCTGCCAGGGAACACCTGTGACACAAGGCAGCTGCGTGGAGGGCGGCCCCGAACCTCCCCCACACAGTCATCCGTGTTCCGGAATTCTGAGTGTGGGGAGGTTCTGTCTTCTGTCTGCAGCACCC
The DNA here is from genome assembly GCF_048773025.1 of Camelus bactrianus. Classification (NCBI taxonomy): domain Eukaryota; kingdom Metazoa; phylum Chordata; class Mammalia; order Artiodactyla; family Camelidae; genus Camelus; species Camelus bactrianus. Next base: position 6,009,067 of record NW_027413957.1, on the reverse strand, counting down.
GGGATCTCCTAGGAGCCCTTCGAGAGTCTTCCCCGAGTCCCTCCCAGTGCGGGCAGCCGGGGAAAGGCGGGGGTTGGGCTGGAAACTCAGGCAGCATCTAGTGCCTCCCCATGGTCAGGGGAGGTAATTAGCGGTCTTCCCCCTACCAGGGAACACCTGTGACACCAGGAAGCTGTGTGGATGGCGGCCCTAAGCCTCACCCACACAGTCACCCGTGTTCCGGAATTCTGAGTGTGGGGAGGTTCCGTCTTATGTCTGCAGCACGCGAGTTCACCTAGGAGCCCTTCGAGTGTCTTCCCCCAGTCCCTCACTGTGCGGGCTGCCGGGGAATGGTGGAGGTTGGGCTGGAAAAGCAGGTTGCATCTTGTGCCTCCCCATGGACAAGGGAGGTAATTAGCGGACTTCCCCCTGCCAGGGAACACCTGTGACACCAGGCAGCTGCGTGGAGGGCGGCCCCGAACTTCCCCCACATAGTCAAACGTGTTCCGGAATTCTGAATGTGGGGAGGTTCCGTCTTCTGTCTGCAGCACCCGGCATCTCCTAGGAGCCCTTCGAGTGTTTTCCCAGAGTCCCTCACTGTGCGGGCTGCCCGGGAAAGGAGGGGGTTGTGCTGGAAACGCAGGTAGCATCTAGTGCCTCCCCATAGACAGGGGAGGTAATTAGCGGACTTCCACCTGCCAGGGAACACCTGTGACACAAGGCAGCTGCGTGGAGGGCTGCCCCGAACCTCCCCCACACAGTCATCCGTGTTCCGGAATTCTGAGTGTGGGGAGGTTCCGTCTTCTGTCTGCAGCACCCGGGATCTCCTAGGAGCCCTTCGAGTGTCTTCCCCGAGTCCCTCCCGGTGCGGGCAGCCGGGAAAAGGCGGGGGTTGGGCTGGAAACTCAGGTAGCATCAAGTGCCTCCCCATGGACAGGGGAGGTAATTAGCGGTCTTCCCCCTACCAGGGAACACCTGTGACACCAGGAAGCTGTGTGGAGGGCGGCCCTAAACCTCACCCACACAGTCACCCGTGTTCCGGAATTCTGAGTGTGGGGAGGTTCCGTCTTCTGTCTGCAGCACCCGGGTTCTCCTAGGAGCCCTTCGAGTGTCTTCCCCAAGTCCCTCCCTGTGTGGGCTGCTGGGGAAAGGCGGGGGTTGGGCTGGAAAAGCAGGTAGCATCTAGTGCCTCCCCATGGACAGGGGAGGTAATTAGCGGTCTTCCCCCTACCAGGGAACACCTGTGACACCAGGAAGCTGTGTGGAGGGCGGCCCTAAACCTCACCCACACAGTCACCCGTGTTCCGGAGTTCTGAGTGTGGGGAGGTTCCGTCTTATGTCTGCAGCACCCGGGTTCTCCTAGGAGCTCTTCGAGTGTCTTCCCCAAGTCCCTCCCTGTGCGGGCTGCTGGGGAATGGCGGGGGTTGGGCTGGAAAGCAGGTAGCATCTAGTGCCTCCCCATGGACAGCGGAGGTAATTAGCGGACTTCCCCCTGCCAGGGAACACCTGTGACACCAGGCAGCTGCGTGGAGGACGGCCCCGAACATTCCCCACACATTCAGCCGTGTTCCGGAATTCTGAGTGTGGGGAGGTTCCGTCTTATGTCTGCAGCACCCGGGATCTCCTAGGAGCCCTTCGAGAGTCTTCCCCGAGTCCCTCCCACTGCGGGCAGCCAGGGAAATGCGGGGGTTGGGCTGGAAACGCAGGTAGCATTTAGTGCCTCCCCATGGACAGGGGAGGTAATTAGCGGACTTCCCCCTGCCAGGGAACACCTGTGACACCAGGCAGCTGCGTGGAGTGCGGCCCCGAACCTCCCCCACACAGTCAACCGTGTTCCGGATTTCTGAGTGTGGGGAGGTTCCGTCTTCTGTCTGCAGCACCCGGGATCTCCTAGGAGCCCTTCGAGTGTCTTCCCAGAGTCCCTCCCTGTGCGGGCAGCCGGGGAAAGGAGGGGGATGTGCTGGAAAAGCAGGTAGCATCTAGTGCTTCCCCATGGACAGCGGAGGTAATTAGCGGAATTCCACCTGCCAGGGAACACCTGTGAAACCAGGCAGCTGCGTGGAGGGCAGCCCCGAACCTCCCCCACACAGTCAGACGTGTTCCGGAATTCTGAGTGTGGGGAGGTTCCGTCTTATGTCTGCAGGACCCGGGATCTCCTAGGAGCCTTTCGAGTGTCTTCCCCGAATCCCTCCCACTGCGGGCTGCCGGGGAAAGGCGGAGGTTGGGCTGGAAACTGAGGTAGCATCTATTGCCTCCCCATGGACAGGGGAGGTAATTAGCGGACTACTCCCTGCCAGGGAACACCTGTGACACCAGGCAGCTGCGTGGAGGGCGTCCCCGAACCTCCCCCACACAGTCAGCCGTGTTCCGGAATTCTGAGTGTGGGGAGGTTCCGTCTTATGTCTGCAGCACCCGGGTTCACCTAGGAGCCCTTCGAGTGTCTTCCCCCAGTCCCTCACTGTGCGGGCTGCCGGGGAATGGCGGAGGTTGGGCTGGAAAAGCAGGTAGCATCTAGTGCCTCCCCATGGACAAGGGAGGTAATTAGCGGACTTCCCCCTGCCAGGGAACACCTGTGACACCAGGCAGCTTCGTGGAGGGCGGCCCCGAACCTCCCCCACACAGTCAACCGTGTTCCGGAATTCTGAGTTTGGGGAGGTTCCGTCTTCTGTCTGCAGCACCCGGGATCTCCTAGGAGCCCTTCGAGTGTCTTCCCAGAGTCCCTCCCTGTGCGGGCTGCCGGGGAAAGGAGGGGGTTGTGCTGGAAACGCAGGTAGCATCTAGTTCCTCCCCATGGTCAGGGGAGGAAATTAGCGGACTTCCACCTGCCAGGGAACACCTGTGACACAAGGCAGCTTCGTGGAGGGCGGCACAGAACCTCCCCCACACAGTCATCCGTGTTCCGGAATTCTGAGTGTGGGGAGGTTCCGTCTTCTGTCTGCAGCACCCGGGATCTCCTAGGAGCCTTTCGAGAGTCTTCCCCGAGTCCCTCCCAGTGCGGGCAGCCGGGGAAAGGCTGGGGTTGGGCTGGAAACTCAGGTAGCATCTAGTGCCTCCCCATGGACAGGGGAAGTAATTAGCGGTCTTCTAACCTACCAGGGAACACCTGTGACACCAGGAAGATGTGTGGAGGGCGGCCCTAAACCTCACCCACACAGTCACCCGTGTTCCGGAATTCTGAGTGTGGGGAGGTTCCGTCTTATGTCTGCAGCACCCGGGTTCTCCAAGGAGCACTTCGAGTGTCTTCCCCAAGTCCCTCCCTGTGCGGGCTGCTGGGGAAAGGCGGGGGTTGTGCTGGAAAAGCAGGTAGCATCTAGTGCCTCCCCATGGACAAGGGAGGTAATTAGCGGACTTCCCCCTGCCAGGGAACACCTGTGACACCAGGCAGCTGCGTGGAGGGCGGCCCCGAACCTTCCAGAGACAGTCAGCTGTGTTCCGGAATTCTGAGTGTGGGGAGGATCCGTCTTATGTCTGCAGCACCCGGGATCTCCTAGGAGCCCTTCGAGAGTCTTCCCCGAGTCCCTCCCAGTGCGGGCATCCAGGGAATAGCGGGGGTTGGGCTGGAAACGCAGGTAGCATCTAGTGCCTCCCCATGGACAGGGGAGGTAATTAGCGGACTTCCCCCTGCCAGGAAACAACTGTGAAACCAGGCAGCTGCGTGGAGTGCGGCCCTAAACCTCACCCACACAGTCACACGTGTTCCGGAATTCTGAGTGTGGGGAGGTTCCGTCTTATGTCTGCAGAACCCGGGTTCTCCTAGGAGCCTTTCGAGTGTCTTCCCCAAGTCCCTCCCTATGCGGGCTGCTGGGGAAATGCGGGGGTTGGGCTGGAAATGCAGGTAGCATCTAGTGCATCCCCATGGACAGGGGAGGTAATTAGCGGTCTTCCCCCTGCCAGGGAACACCTGTGACAGCAGGCAGCTGCGTGGAGTGCGGCCCCGAACCTCCCCCACACAGTCAGCCGTGTTCCGGAATTCTGAGTGTGGGGAGGTTCCGTCTTATGTCTGCAGCACCCGGGTTCACCTAGGAGCCCTTCGAGTGTCTTCCCCCAGTCCCTCACTGTGCGGGCTGCCGGGGAATGGCGGAGGTTTGGCTGGAAAACAGGTAGCATCTTGTGCCTCCCCATGGACAAGGGAGGTAATTAGCGGACTTCCACCTGCCAGGGAACACCTGTGACACCAGGCATCTGCGTGGAGGGCGGCCCCGAAACTCCCCCACCCAGTCAACCGTGTTCCGGAATTCTGAGTGTGAGGAGGTTCCGTCTTCTGTCTGCCGCACCCGGGATCTCCTAGGAGCCCTTCGAGTGTCTTCCCAGAGTCCCTACCTGTGCGGGCTGCCGGGGAAAGAGGGGGTTGTGCTGGAAACGCAGGTAGCATCTAGTGCCTCCCCATGGACAGGGGAGGTAATTAGCGGACTTCCACCTGCCAGGGAACACCTGTGACACAAGGCAGCTGCGTGGAGGGCGGCCCCGAACCTGCAACACACAGTCATCCTTGTTCCGGAATTCTGAGTGTGGGGAGGTTCCGTCTTATGTCTGCAGCACCCGGGATCTCCTAGGAGCCCTTCGAGAGTCTTCCCCGAGTCCCTCTCAGTGCGGGCAGCCGGGGAAAGGCGGGGTTTGGGCTGTAAACTCAGGTAGCATCTAGTGCCTCCCCATGTACAGGGGAGGTAATTAGCGGTCTTCCCCCTACCAGGGAACACCTGTGACACCAGGAAGCTGTGTGGAGGGCGGCCCTAAACCTCACCCACACAGTCACCCGTGTTCCGGAATTCTGAGTGTGGGGAGGTTCCGTCTTATGTCTGCAGAACCCGGGTTCTCCTAGGAGCCCTTCGAGTGTCTTCCCCAAGTCCCTCCCTATGCGGGCTGCCGGGGAAAGGAGGGGGTTGTGCTGGAAACGCAGGTACCATCTAGTGCCTCCCCATGGACAGGGGAGGTAATTAGCGGACTTCCACCTGCCAGGGAACAACTGTGACACCAGGAATCTGCGTGGAGTGCGGCCCTAAACCTCACCCACACAGTCACACGTGTTCCGGAATTCTGAGTGTGGGGAGGTTCCGTCTTCTGTGTGCAGCACCCGGGTTCTCCTAGGAGCCTTTCGAGTGTCTTCCCCCAGTCCCTCCCTTTGCGGGCTGACGGGGAAAGGCGGGGGTTGGGCTGGAAAAGCAGGTAGCATCTTGTGCCTCCCCATGGACAAGGGAGGTAATTAGCGGATTTCCCCCTGCCAGGGAACACCTGTGACACCAGGCAGCTGCGTGCAGGGCGGCCCCGAGTCTCCCCCACACAGTCAGCCGTGTTCCGGAATTCTGAGTGTGGGGAGGTTCCGTCTTCTCTCTGCAGCACCCGGGATCTCCTAGGAGCCTTTCGAGTGTCTTCCACGAATCCCTCCCACTGCGGGCAGCCGGGGAAAGCGGAGGTTGGGCTGGAAACTCAGGTAGCATCTAGTGCCTCCCCATGGACAGGGGAGGTAATTAGCGGACTTCTCCCTGCCAGGGAACACCTGTGACACCAGGCAGCTGCGTGGAGGGGGGCCCCGAACCTCCCCCACACAGTCAGACGTGTTCCGGAATTCTGAGTGTGGGGAGGTTCCGTCTTATGTCTGCAGCACACGGGTTCACCTAGGAGCCCTTCGAGTGTCTTCCCCCAGTCCCTCACTGTGCGGGCTGCCGGGAATGGCGGAGGATGGGCTGGAAAAGCAGGTAGCATCTTGTGCCTCCCCATGGACAAGGGAGGTGATTAGCGGACTTCCCCCTGCCAGGGAATACCTGTGACACCAGGCAGCTGCGTGGAGGGCGGCCCCGAACCTCCCCCACACAGTCAACCGTGTTCCGGAATTCTGAGTGTGGGGAGGTTCCGTCTTCTGTCTGCAGCACCCGGGATCTCCTAGGAGCCCTTCGAGTGTCTTCCCAGAGTCCCTCACTGTGCGGGCTGCCGGGGAATGGAGGGGGTTGTGCTGGAAACGCAGGTAGCATCTAGTGCCTCCCCATGGACAGGGGAGGTAATTAGCAGACTTCCACCAGCCAGGGAACACCTGTGACACAAGGCAGTTGCGTGGAGGGCGGCCCCGAACCTCCCCCACACAGTCATCCGAGTTCCGGAATTCTGAGTGTGGGGAGGTTCCGTCTTCTGTCTGCAGCACCCGGGATCTCCTAGGAGCCCTTCGAGAGTCTTCCCCGAGTCCCTCCCAGTGCGCGCAGCCGGGGAAAGGCGGGGGTTGGGCTGGAAACTCAGGTAGCATCTAGTGCCTCCCCATGGACAGGGGAGGTAATTAGCGGTCTTCCCCCTACCAGGGAACACCTGTGACACCAGGAAGCTGTGTGGAGGGCGGCCCTAAACCTCACCCACACAGTCACCCGTGTTCCGGAATTCTGAGTGTGGGGAGGTTCCGTCTTATGTCTGCAGCACCCGGGTTCTCCTAGGAGCCCTTCGAGTGTATTCCCCAAGTCCCTCCCTGTGCGGGCTGCTGGGGAATGGCGGGGGTTTGGCTGGAAAAGCAGGAAGCATCTAGTGCCTCCCCATGGACAAGGGAGGTAATTAGCGGACTTCCCCCTGCCAGGGAACACCTGTGACAGCAGGCAGCTGCGTGGAGGTCGGCCCCGAACCTTCCCCACACAGTCAGCCGTGTTCCGGAATTCTGAGTGTGGGGAGGTTCCGTCTTACGTCTGCAGCACCCGGGATCTCCTAGGAGCCCTTCGAGAGTCTTCCCCGAGTCCCTCCCAGTGCGGGCAGCCGGGGAAAGGAGGGGGTTGGGCTGGAAACGCAGGTAGCATCTAGTGCCTCCCCATGGACAGGGGAGGTAATTAGCGGACTTCCCCCTGCCAGGGAACACCTGTGACACCAGGCAGCTGCGTGGAGGGCGTCCCCGAACCTCCCCCACACAGTCAACCGTGTTCCGGAATTCTGAATATGGGGAGGTTCCGTCTTCTGTTTGCAGCACCCAGGATCTCCTAGGAGCCCTTCGAGTGTCTTCCTAGATTCCCTCCCTGTGCGGGCTGCCGGGGAAAGGAGGGGGTTGTGCTGGAAACGCAGGTAGCATCAAGTGCCTCCCCATGGACAGGGGAGGTAATTAGCGGACTTCCACCTGCCAGGGAACACCTGTGACACCAGGCAGCTGCTTGGAGGGTGGCCCCGAACCTTCCCCACACAGTCAGCCGTGTTCCAGAATTCTGAGTGTGGGGAGGTTCCGTCTTCTGTCTGCAGCACCAGGGATCTCCTAGGAGCCCTTCGAGAGTCTTCCCCGAGTCCCTCCCAGTGCGGGCAGCCAGGGAAAGGCTGGGTTGGGCTGGAAACGCAGGTAGCATCTAGGGCCTCCCCATGGACAGGGGAGGTAATTAGCGGACATCCCCCTGCCAGGGAACACCTGTGAAACCAGGCAGCTGCGTGGAGGGCGGCCCAGAATCTCCCACACACAGTCAGCCTTGTTCCGGAATTCTGAGTGTGGGGAGGTTCCGTCTTCTGTCTGCAGCACCCGGGATCTTCTAGGAGCCCTTCGAGTGTCTTAACCCGAATCCCTCACACTGCGGGCTGCCGGGGAAAGGCGGGGGATGGGCTGGAAACTCAGGTAGCATCTAGTGCCTCCCCATGGACAGGGGAGGCAATTAGCGGACTTCTCCCTGCCAGGGAACACCTGTGACACCAGGCAGCTGCGTGGAGGGCGGCCCCGAACCTCCCCCACACAGTCAGCCGTGTTCCGGAATTCTGAGTGTGTGGAGGTTCCGTCTTATGTCTGCTGCACCCGGGTTCACCTAGGACCCCTTCGAGTGTCTTCCCACAGTCCCTCACTGTGCGGGCTGCCGGGGAATGGCGGAGGTTGGGCTGGAAAAGCAGGTAGCATCTTGTGCCTCCCCATGGACAAGGGAGGTAATTAGCGGACTTCCACCTGCCAGGGAACACCTGTGACACCAGGCAGCTGCGTGGAGGGCGGCCACGAACCTTCCCAACACAGTCAGCCGTGTTCCGGAATTCTGAGTGTGGGGAGGTTCCGTCTTATGTCTGCAGCACCCGGGATCTCCTAGGAGCCCTTCGAGAGTCTTCCCCGAGTCCCTCCCAGTGCGGGCAGCCAGGGAAAGGCGGGGGTTGGGCTGGAAACGCAGGTAGCATCTAGTGCCTCCCCATGGACAGGGGAGGTAATTAGCGGACTTCCCCCTGCCAGGGAACACCTGTGACACCAGGCAGCTGCGTGGCGTGCGGCCCTAAACCTCACCCACAAGGTCACACGTGTTCCGGAATTCTGAGTGTGGGGAGGTTCCGTCTTCTATCTGCAGCACCCGGGATCTCCTAGGAGCACTTCGAGTGTCTTCCCAGAGTCCCTCCCTGTGCTGGCTGCCGGGGAAAGGAGGGGGTTGGGCTGGAATCTCAGGTAGCATCTAGTGCCTCCCCATGGACAAGGGAGGTAATTAGCGGACTTCCACCTGCCAGGGAACACCTGTGACACCAGGCAGCTGCGTGGAGGGCGGCCCCGAAATTCCCCCACACAGTCAACCGTGTTCCGGACTTCTGAGTGTGGGGAGGTTCCGTCTTCTGTCTGCCGCACCCGGGATCTCCTAGGAGCCCTTCGAGTGTCTTCCCAGAGTCCCTCCCTGTGCGGGCTGCCGGGGAAAGAGGGGGTTGTGCTGGAAACGCAGGTAGCATCTAGTGCCTCCCCATGGACAGGGGAGGTAATTAGCGGACTTCCACCTGCCAGGGAACACCTGTGACACAAGGCAGCTGCGTGGAGGTCGGCCCCGAACCTGCAACACACAGTCATCCTTGTTCCGGAATTCTGAGTGTGGGGAGGTTCCGTCTTATGTCTGCAGCACCCGGGATCTCCTAGGAGCCCTTCGAGAGTCTTCCCCGAGTCCCTCCCAGTGCGGGCAGCCGGGGAAAGGCGGGGTTTGGGCTGTAAAATCAGGTAGCATCTAGTGCCTCCCCATGTACAGGGGAGGTAATTAGCGGTCTTCCCCCTACCAGGGAACACCTGTGACACCAGGAAGCTGTGTGGAGGGCGGCCCTAAACCTCACCCACACAGTCACCCGTGTTCCGGAATTCTGAGTGTGGGGAGGTTCCGTCTTATGTCTGCAGAACCCGGGTTCTCCTAGGAGCCCTTCGAGTGTCTTCCCCAAGTCCCTCCCTATGCGGGCTGCTGGGGAAATGCGGGGGTTGGGCTGGAAATGCAGGTAGCATCTAGTGCATCCCCATGGACAGGGGAGGTAATTAGCGGTCTTCCCCCTACCAGGGAACACCTGTGACACCAGGAAGCTGTGTGGAGGGCGGCCCTAAACCTCACCCACACAGTCACACGTGTTCCGGAATTCTGAGTGTGGGGAGGTTCCGTCTTCTGTGTGCAGCACCCGGGTTCTCCTAGGAGCCTTTCGAGTGTCTTCCCCCAGTCCCTCCCTTTGCGGGCTGACGGGGAAAGGCGGGGGTTGGGCTGGAAAAGCAGGTAGCATCTTGTGCCTCCCCATGGACAAGGGAGGTAATTAGCGGATTTCCCCCTGCCAGGGAACACCTGTGACACCAGGCAGCTGCGTGCAGGGCGGCCCCGAGTCTCCCCCACACAGTCAGCCGTGTTCCGGAATTCTGAGTGTGGGGAGGTTCCGTCTTCTCTCTGCAGCACCCGGGATCTCCTAGGAGCCTTTCGAGTGTCTTCCACGAATCCCTCCCACTGCGGGCAGCCGGGGAAAGCGGAGGTTGTGCTGGAAACTCAGGTAGCATCTAGTGCCTCCCCATGGACAGGGGAGGTAATTAGCGGACTTCTCCCTGCCAGGGAACACCTGTGAAACCAGGCAGCTGCGTGGAGTGCGGCCCTAAACCTCACCCACACAGTCACACGTGTTCCGGAATTCTGAGTGTGGGGAGGTTCCGTCTTCTGTCTGCAGCACCCGGGTTCTCCTAGGAGCCTTTCGAGTGTCTTACCAGAGTCCCTCCCTGTGCGGGCTGCCGGGAAAGGCGGGGGTTGGGCTGGAAAAGCAGGTAGCATCTTGTGCCTCCTCATTGACAAGGGAGGTAATTAGCGGACTTCCACCTGCCAGGGAACACCTGTGACACCAGGCAGCTGCGTGGAGGGCGGCCCCGAACCTCCCCCACACAGTCAGCCGTGTTCCGGAATTCTGAGTGTGGGGAGGTTCCGTCTTCTGTCTGCAGCACCCGGGTTCTCCTAGGAGCCCTTCGAGTGTCTTCCCCAAGTCCCTCACTGTGCGGGATGCTGGGATAAGGCGGGGGTTGTGCTGGAAAAGCAGGTAGCATCTAGTGCCTCCCCATGGACAGGGGAGGTAATTAGCGGTCTTCCCCCTACCAGGGAACACCTGTGACACCAGGAAGCTGTGTGGAGGGCGGCCCTAAAACTCACCCACACAGTCACCCGTGTTCCGGAGTTCTGAGTGTGGGGAGGTTCCGTCTTATGTCTGCAGCACCCGGGTTCTCCTAGGAGCCCTTCGAGTGTCTTCCCCAAGTCCCTCCCTGTGCGGGCTGCTGGGGAAAGGCGGGGGTTGGGCTGGAAAAGCAGGTAGCATCTATTGCCTCCCCATTGACAAGGGAGGTAATTAGCGGACTTCCCCCTGCCAGGGAACACCTGTGACAGCAGGCAGCTGCGTGGAGGGCGGCCCCGAACCTCCCCCACACAGTCAGCCGTGTTCCGGAATTCTGAGTGTGGGGAGGTTCCGTCTTATGTCTGCAGCACCCGGGTTCACCTAGGAGCCCTTCGAGTGTCTTCCCCGAGTCCCTCACTGTGCGGGCTGCCGGGGAATGGCGGAGGTTTGGCTGGAAAACAGGTAGCATCTTGTGCCTCCCCATGGACAAGTGAGGTAATTAGCGGACTTCCACCTGCCAGGGAACACCTGTGACACCAGGCAGCTGCGTGGAGGGCGGCCCCGAAACTCCCCCACACAGTCAACCGTGTTCCGGAATTCTGAGTGTGGGGAGGTTCCGTCTTCTGTCTGCAGCACCCGGGATCTCCTAGGAGCCCTTCGAGTGTCTTCCCAGAGTCCCTCCCTGTGCGGGCTGCCGGGGAAAGGAGGGGGTTGTGCTGGAAACGCAGGTAGCATCTAGTGCCTCCCCATGGACAGGGGAGGTAATTAGCGGACTTCCACCTGCCAGGGAACACCTGTGACACAAGGCAGCTGCGTGGAGGGCGGCCCCGAACCTGCAACACACAGTCATCCTTGTTCCGGAATTCTGAGTGTGGGGAGGTTCCGTCTTATGTCTGCAGCACCCGGGATCTCCTAGGAGCCCTTCGAGAGTCTTCCCCGAGTCCCTCCCAGTGCGGGCAGCCGGGGAAAGGCGGGGTTTGGGCTGGAAACTCAGGTAGCATCTAGTGCCTCCCCATGTACAGGGGAGGTAATTAGCGGTCTTCCCCCTACCAGGGAACACCTGTGACACCAGGAAGCTGTGTGGGGGGCGGCCCTAAACCTCACCCACACAGTCACCCGTGTTCCGGAATTCTGAGTGTGGGGAGGTTCCGTCTTATGTCTGCAGAACCCGGGTTCTCCTAGGAGCCCTTCGAGTGTCTTCCCCAAGTCCCTCACTATGCGGGCTGCTGGGGAAATGCGGGGGTTGGGCTGGAAATGCAGGTAGCATCTAGTGCATCCCCATGGACAGGGGAGGTAATTAGCGGTCTTCCCCCTACCAGGGAACACCTGTGACACCAGGAAGCTGTGTGGAGGGCGGCCCTAAACCTCTCCCACACAGTCACCCGTGTTCCAGAATTCTGAGTGTGGGGAGGTTCCGTCTTATGTCTGCAGCACCCGGGATCTCCTAGGAGCCCTTCGAGTGTCTTCCCAGAGTCCCTCCCTGTGCGGGCTGCCGGGGAAAGGAGGGGGTTGTGCTGGAAACGCAGGTAGCATCTAGTGCCTCCCCATGGACAGGGGAGGTAATTAGCGGACTTCCACCTGCCAGGGAACAACTGTGACACCAGGAATCTGCGTGGAGTGCGGCCCTAAACCTCACCCACACAGTCACACGTGTTCCGGAATTCTGAGTGTGGGGAGGTTCTGTCTTCTGTGTGCAGCACCCGGGTTCTCCTAGGAGCCTTTCGAGTGTCTTCCCCCAGTCCCTCCCTTTGCGGGCTGCCGGGGAAAGGCGGGGGTTGGGCTGGAAAAGCAGGTAGCATCTTGTGCCTCCCCATGGACAAGGGAGGTAATTAGCGGACTTCCCCCTGCCAGGGAACACCTGTGACACCAGGCAGCTGCGTGGAGGGCGGCCCCGAACCTCCCCCACACAGTCAGCCGTGTTCCGGAATTCTGAGTGTGGGGAGGTTCCGTCTTCTGTCTGCAGCACCCGGGTTCTCCTAGGAGCCCTTCGAGTGTCTTCCCCAAGTCCCTCACTGTGCGGGATGCTGGGGAAAGGCGGGGGTTGTGCTGGAAAAGCAGGTAGCATCTAGTGCCTCCCCATGGACAGGGGAGGTAATTAGCGGTCTTCCCCCTACCAGGGAACACCTGTGACACCAGGAAGCTGTGTGGAGGGCGGCCCTAAAACTCACCCACACAGTCACCCGTGTTCCGGAGTTCTGAGTGTGGGGAGGTTCCGTCTTATGTCTGCAGCACCCGGGTTCTCCTAGGAGCCCTTCGAGTGTCTTCCCCAAGTCCCTCCCTGTGCGGGCTGCTGGGGAAAGGCGGGGGTTGGGCTGGAAAAGCAGGTAGCATCTATTGCCTCCCCATTGACAAGGGAGGTAATTAGCGGACTTCCCCCTGCCAGGGAACACCTGTGACAGCAGGCAGCTGCGTGGAGGGCGGCCCCGAACCTCCCCCACACAGTCAGCCGTGTTCCGGAATTCTGAGTGTGGGGAGGTTCCGTCTTATGTCTGCAGCACCCGGGTTCACCTAGGAGCACTTCGAGTGTCTTCCCCCAGTCCCTCACTGTGCGGGCTGCCAATGAATGGCGGAGGTTTGGCTGGAAAACAGGTAGCATCTTGTGCCTCCCCATGGACAAGGGAGGTAATTAGCGGACTTCCACCTGCCAGGGAACACCTGTGACACCAGGCAGCTGCGTGGAGGGCGGCCCCGAAACTCCCCCACACAGTCAACCGTGTTCCGGAATTCTGAGTGTGGGGAGGTTCCGTCTTCTGTCTGCAGCACCCGGGATCTCCTAGGAGCACTTCGAGTGTCTTCCCAGAGTCCCTCCCTGTGCGGGCTGCCGGGGAAAGAGGGGGTTGTGCTGGAAACGCAGGTAGCATCTAGTGCCTCCCCATGGACAGGGGAGGTAATTAGCGGACTTCCACCTGCCAGGGAACACCTGTGACACAAGGCAGCTGCGTGGAGGGCGGCCCCGAACCTGCAACACACAGTCATCCTTGTTCCGGAATTCTGAGTGTGGGGAGGTTCCGTCTTATGTCTGCAGCACCCGGGATCTCCTAGGAGCCCTTCGAGAGTCTTCCCCGAGTCCCTCCCAGTGCGGGCAGCCGGGGAAAGGCGGGGTTTGGGCTGGAAACTCAGGTAGCATCTAGTGCCTCCCCATGTACAGGGGAGGTAATTAGCGGTCTTCCCCCTACCAGGGAACACCTGTGACACCAGGAAGCTGTGTGGAGGGCGGCCCTAAACCTCACCCACACAGTCACCCGTGTTCCGGAATTCTGAGTGTGGGGAGGTTCCGTCTTATGTCTGCAGAACCCGGGTTCTCCTAGGAGCCCTTCGAGTGTCTTCCCCAAGTCCCTCACTATGCGGGCTGCTTTGGAAATGCGGGGGTTGGGCTGGAAATGCAGGTAGCATCTAGTGCATCCCCATGGACAGGGGAGGTAATTAGCGGTCTTCCCCCTACCAGGGAACACCTGTGACACCAGGAAGCTGTGTGGAGGGCGGCCCTAAACCTCTCCCACACAGTCAACTGTGTTCCAGAATTCTGAGTGTGGGGAGGTTCCGTCTTATGTCTGCAGCACCCGGGATCTCCTAGGAGCCCTTCGAGTGTCTTCCCAGAGTCCCTCACTGTGCGGGCTGCCGGGGAAAGGAGGGGGTTGTTCTGGAAACGCAGGTAGCATCTAGTGCCTCCCCATGGACAGGGGAGGTAATTAGCGGACTTCCACCTGCCAGGGAACAACTGTGACACCAGGAATCTGCGTGGAGTGCGGCCCTAAACCTCACCCACACAGTCACACGTGTTCCGGAATTCTGAGTGTGGGGAGGTTCCGTCTTCTGTGTGCAGCACCCGGGTTCTCCTAGGAGCCTTTCGAGTGTTTTCCCCCAGTCCCTCCCTTTGCGGGCTGCCGGGGAAAGGCGGGGGTTGGGCTGGAAAAGCAGGTAGCATCTTGTGCCTCCCCATGGACAAGGGAGGTAATTAGCGGACTTCCCCCTGCCAGGGAACACCTGTGACACCAGGCAGCTGCGTGCAGGGCGGCCCCGAATCTCCCCCACACAGTCAGCCGTGTTCCGGAATTCTGAGTGTGGGGAGGTTCCGTCTTCTCTCTGCAGCACCCGGGATCTCCTAGGAGCCTTTCGAGTGTCTTCCACGAATCCCTCCCACTGCGGGCAGCCGGGGAAAGCGGGGGTTGGGCTGGAAACTCAGGTAGCATCTAGTGCCTCCCCATGGACAGGGGAGGTAATTAGCGGACTTCTCCCTGCCAGGGAACACCTGTGACACCAGGCAGCTGCGTGGAGGGGGGCCCCGAACCTCCCCCACACAGTCAGACGTGTTCCGGAATTCTGAGTGTGGGGAGGTTCCGTCTTCTGTCTGCAGCACCCGGGATCTCCTAGGAGCCCTTCGAGTGTCTTCCCAGAGTCCCTCACTGTGCGGGCTGCCGGGGAATGGAGGGGGTTGTGCTGGAAACACAGGTAGCATCTAGTGCCTCCCCATGGACAGGGGAGGTAATTAGCAGACTTCCACCAGCCAGGGAACACCTGTGACACAAGGCAGCTGCGTGGAGGGCGGCCCCGAACCTCCCCCACACAGTCATCCGAGTTCCGGAATTCTGAGTGTGGGGAGGTTCCGTCTTCTGTCTGCAGCACCCGGGATCTCCTAGGAGCCCTTCGAGAGTCTTCCCCGAGTCCCTCCCAGTGCGCGAAGCCGGGGAAAGGCGGGGGTTTGGCTGGAAACTCAGGTAGCATCTAGTGCCTCCCCATGGACAGGGGAGGTAATTAGCGGTCTTCCCCCTACCAGGGAACACCTGTGACACCAGGAAGCTGTGTGGAGGGCGGCCCTAAACCTCACCCACACAGTCACCCGTGTTCCGGAATTCTGAGTGTGGGGAGGTTCCGTCTTATGTCTGCAGCACCCGGGTTCTCCTAGGAGCCCTTCGAGTGTATTCCCCAAGTCCCTCCCTGTGCGGGCTGCTGGGGAAAGGCGGGGGTTTGGCTGGAAAAGCAGGAAGCATCTAGTGCCTCCCCATGGACAAGGGAGGTAATTAGCGGACTTCCCCCTGCCAGGGAACACCTGTGACAGCAGGCAGCTGCGTGGAGGTCGGCCCCGAACCTTCCCCACACAGTCAGCCGTGTTCCGGAATTCTGAGTTTGGGGAGGTTCCGTCTTATGTCTGAAGCACCCGGGATCTCCTATGAGCCCTTCGAGAGTCTTCCCCGAGTCCCTCCCAGTGCGGGCAGCCGGGGAAAGGAGGGGGTTGGGCTGGAAACGCAGGTAGCATCTAGTGCCTCCCCATGGACAGGGGAGGTAATTAGCGGACTTCCCCCTGCCAGGGAACACCTGTGACACCAGGCAGCTGCGTGGAGGGCGTCCCCGAACCTCCCCCACACAGTCAACCTTGTTCCGGAATTCTGAATGTGGGGAGGTTCCGTCTTCTGTTTGCAGCACCCGGGATCTCCTAGGAGCCCTTCGAGTGTCTTAACCCGAATGCCTCCCACTGCGGGCTGCCGGGGAAAGGCGGGGGTTGGGCTGGAAACTCAGGTAGCATCTAGTGCCTCCCCATGGACAGGGGAGGCAATTAGCGGACTTCTCCCTGCCAGGGAACACCTGTGACACCAGGCAGCTGCGTTGAAGGCGGCCCCGAACCTCCCCCACACAGTCAGCCGTGTTCCGGAATTCTGAGTGTGTGGAGGTTCCGTCTTATGTCTGCTGCACCCGGGTTCACCTAGGAGCCCTTCCAGTGTCTTCCCCCAGTCCCTCACTGTGCGGGCTGCCGGGGAATGGCGGAGGTTGGGCTGGAAACGCAGGTAGCATCTTGTGCCTCCCCATGGACAAGGGAGGTAATTAGCGGACTTCCCCCTGCCAGGGAACACCTGTGACACCAGGCAGCTGCGTGGAGGCGGCCCCGAACCTCCCCCACACAGTCAACCGTGTTCCGGAATTCTGAGTGTGGGGAGGTTCCGTCTTCTGTCTGCAGCACCCGGGATCTCCTAGGAGCCCTTCGAGTGTCTTCCCAGAGTCCCTCCCTGTGCGGGCTGCCTGGGAAAGGAGGGGGTTGTGCTGGAAACGCAGGTAGCATCTAGTGCCTCCCCATGGACAGGTGTGGTAATTAGCGGTCTTCCCCCTACCAGGGAACACCTGTGACACCAGGAAGCTGTGTGGAGGGCGGCCCTAAACCTCACCCACACAGTCACCCGTGTTCCGGAATTCTGAGTGTGGGGAGGTTCCGTCTTATGTCTGCAGCACCCGGGTTCACCTAGGAGCCCTTCGAGTGTCTTCCCCCAGTCCCTCACTGTGCGGGCTGCCGGGGAATGGCGGAGGTTGGGCTGGAAAAGCAGGTAGCATCTTGTGCCTCCCCATGGACAAGGGAGTTAATTAGCGGACTTCCCCCTGCCAGGGAACACCTGTGACACCAGGCAGCTGCGTGGAATTCGGCCCCGAACCTCCCCCACACAGTCAACCGTGTTCCGGAATTCTGAGTGTGGGGAGGTTCCGTCTTCTGTCTGCAGCACCCGGGATCTCCTAGGAGCCCTTCGAGAGTCTTCCCCGAGTCCCTCCCAGTGCGGGCAGCCGGGGAAAGTTGGGGGTTGGGCTGGAAACTCAGGTAGCATCTAGTGCCTCCCCATGGACAGGGGAGGTAATTAGAGGTCTTCCCCCTACCAGGGAACACCTGTGACACCAGGAAGCTGTGTGGAGGGCGGCCCTAAACCTCACCAACACAGTCACCCGTGTTCCGGAATTCTGAGTGTGGGGAGGTTCCGTCTTATGTCTGCAGCACCCGGTTTCTCCTAGGAGCCCTTCGAGTGTCTTCCCCAAGTCCCTCCCTGTGCGGGATGCTGGGGAAAGGCGGGGGTTGGGCTGGAAAAGCAGGTAGCATCTAGTGCCTCCCCATGGACAAGGGAGGTAATTAGCGGACTTCCCCCTGCCAGGGAACACCTGTGACACCAGGCAGCTGCGTGGAGGGCGGCCCCGAACCTCACCCACACAGTCACACGTGTTCCGGAATTCTGAGTGTGGGGAGGTTCCGTCTTCTGTCTGCAGCACCCGGGATCTCCTAGGAGCCCTTCGAGTGTATTCGCCGAATCCCTCCCACTGCGGGCTGCCGGGGAAAGGCGGGGGTTGGGCTGGAAACTCAGGTAGCATCTAGTGCCTTCCCATGGACAGGGGAGGTAATTAGCGGACTTCTCCCTGCCAGGGAACCCCTGTGACCCCAGGCAGCTGCGTGGAGGGCGGCCCCGAACCTCCCCCACACAGTCAGCCGTGTTCCGGAATTCTGAGTGTGGGGAGGTTCCGTCTTATGTCTGCAGCACCCGGGTTCACCTAGGAGCCCTTCGAGTGTCTTCCCCCAGTCCCTCACTGTGCGGGCTGCCGGGGAATGGCGGAGGTTGGGCTGGAAAAGCAGGTAGCATCTTGTGCCTCCCCATGGACAAGGGCGGTAATTAGCGGACTTCCCCCTGCCGGGGAACACCTGTGACACCAGGCAGCTGCGTGAAGGGCGGCCCCGAACCTCCCCCACACAGTCAACCGTGTTCCGGAATTCTGAGTTTGGGGAGGTTCCGTCTTCTGTCTGCAGCACCCGGGATCTCCTAGGAGCCCTTCGAGTGTCTTCCCAGAGTCCCTCACTGTGCGGGCTGCCGGGGAAAGGAGGGGGTTGTGCTGGAAACGCAGGTAGCATCTAGTGCCTCCCCATGGACAGGGGAGGTAATTAGCGGACTTCCACCTGCCAGGGAACACCTGTGACACAAGGCAGCTGCGTGGAGGGCGGCCCCGAACCTCCCCCACACAGTCATCCGTGTTCCGGAATTCTGAGTGTGGGGAGGTTCCGTCTTCTGTCTGCAGCACCCGGGATCTCCTAGGAGCCCTTCGAGAGTCTTCCCCGAGTCCCTCCCAGTGCGGGCAGCCGGGGAAAGGCGGGGGTTGGGCTGGAAAATCAGGTAGCATCTAGTGCCTCCCCATGGACGGGGGAGGTAATTAGCGGTCTTCCCCCTACCAGGGAACACCTGTGACACCAGGAAGCTGTGTGGAGGGCGGCCCTAAACCTCACCCACACAGTCACCCCTGTTCCGGAATTCTGAGTGTGGTTAGGTTCTGTCTTATCTCTGCAGCACCCGGGTTCTCCTAGGAGCCTTTCGAGTGTCTTCCCCAAGTCCCTCCCTATGCGGGCTGCTGGGGAAAGGCGGGGGTTGGGATGGAAAAGCAGGTAGCATCTAGTGCCTCCCCATGGACAGGGGAGGTAATTAGCGGTCTTCCCCCTACCATGGAACACCTGTGACACTAGGAAGCTGTGTGGAGGGCGGCCCTAAACCTCACCCACACAGTCACCCGTGTTCCGGAATTCTGAGGGTGGGGAGGTTCCGTCTTATGTCTGCAGCACCCGGGTTCTCCTAGGAGCCCTTCGAGAGTCTTCCCCAAGTCCCTCCCTGTGCGGGCTGCTGGGGAAAGGCGGGGGTTGGGCTGGAAAAGCAGGTAGCATCTAGTGCCTCCCCATGGACAAGGGAGGTAATTATCGGACTTCCCCCTGCCATGGAACACCTGTGACACCAGGCAGCTGTGTGGAGGGCGGCCCCGAACCTTCCCCACACAGTCAGCCGTGTTCCGGATTTCTGAGTGTGGGGAGGTTCCGTCTTATGTCTGCAGCACCCGGGATCTCCTAGGAGCCCTTCGAGAGTCTTCCCCGAGTCCCTCCCTGTGCGGGC
Source organism: Camelus bactrianus (assembly GCF_048773025.1). Lineage (NCBI taxonomy): Eukaryota > Metazoa > Chordata > Mammalia > Artiodactyla > Camelidae > Camelus > Camelus bactrianus. The sequence goes on along the minus strand of NW_027413957.1, from coordinate 5,990,138 downwards.
AGCCAGGGAAAGGCGGGGGTTGGGCTGGAAACGCAGGTAGCATCTAGTGCCTCCCCATGGACAGGGGAGGTAATTAGCGGACTTCCCCCTGCCAGGGAACACCTGTGACACCAGGCAGCTGCGTGGAGGGCGGCCCCGAACCTCCCCCACACAGTCAGCCGTGTTCCGGAATTCTGAGTGTGGGGAGGTTCCGTCTTCTGTCTGCAGCACCCGGGATCTCCTAGGAGCCCTTCGAGTGTCTTCCCCGAATCCCTCCCACTGCGGGCTGCCGGGGAAAGGCGGGGGTTGGTCTGGAAACTCAGGTAGCATCTAGTGCCTCCCCATGGACAGGGGAGGTAATTAGCGGACTTCTCCCTGCCAGGGAACACCTGTGACACCAGGCAGCTGCGTGGAGGGCGGCCCCGAACCTCCCACATACAGTCGCCGTGTTCCGGAATTCTGAGTGTGGGGAGGTTCCATCTTATGTCTGCAGCACCCTGGTTCACCTAGGAGCCCTTCGAAATTCTTCCCCCAGTCCCTCACTGTGCGGGCTGCCGGGGAATGGGGAGGTTGGGCTGGAAAAGCAGGTAGCATCTTGTGCCCTCCATGGACAAGGGAGGTAATTAGCGGACTTCCCCCTGCCAGGGAACACCTGTGAAACCAGGCAGCTGCGTGGAGGGCGGCTCCGAACCTCCCCCACACAGTCAACCGTGTTCCGGAATTCTGAGTGTGGGGAGGTTCCGTCTTCTGTCTGCAGCACCCGGGATCTCCTAGGAGCCCTTCGAGTGTCTTCCCAGAGTCCCTCCCTGTGCGGGCTACCGGGGAAAGAGGGGGTTGTGCTGGAAACGCAGGTAGCATCTAGTGCCTCCCCATGGACAGGGGAGGTAATTAGCGGACTTCCACCTGCCAGGGAACACCTGTGACACCAGGCAGCTGCGTGGAGCGCGGCCCCGAACCTCCCCCACACAGTCAGCCGTGTTCCGGAATTCTGAGTGTGGGGAGGTTCCGTCTTCTGTCTGCAGCACCCGGGATCTCCTAGGAGCCTTTCGAGAGTCTTCCCTGAGTCCCTCCCAGTGCGCGCAGCCGGGGAAAGTCGGGGGTTGGGCTGGAAAATCAGATAGCATCTAGTGCCTCCCCATGGACGGGGGAGGTAATTAGCGGTCTTCCCCTACCAGGGAACACCTGTGACACCAGGAAGCTGTGTGGAGTGCGGCCCTAAACCTCACCCACACAGTCACCCGTGTTCCGGAATTCTGAGTGTGGGGAGGTTCCGTCTTCTGTCTGCAGCACCCGGGATCTCCTAGGAGCCCTTCGAGTGTCTTCCCAGAGTCCCTCCCTGTGCGGGCTGCCGGGGAAAGGAGGGGGTTGTGCTGGAAAAGCAGGTAGCATCTAGTGCCTCCCCATGGACGGGGGAGGTAATTAGCGGTCTTCCCCCTACCAGGGAACACCTGTGACACCAGGAAGCTTTGTGGAGGGCGGCCCTAAACCTGACCCACACAGTCACCCGTGTTCCGGAATTCTGAGTGTGGGGAGGTTCCGTCTTATGTCTGCAGCAACCGGGTTCTCCTAGGAGCCCTTCGAGTGTCTTCCCCAAGTCCCTCTCTGTGCGGGCTGCTGGGGAAAGGCGGGGGTTGGGCTGGAAAAGCAGGTAGCATCTAGTGCCTCTCCATGGATAGGGAAGGTAATTAGCGGTCTTCCCCCTACCAGGGAACACCTGTGACACCAGGAAGCTGTGTGGAGGGCGGCCCTAAACCTCACCCACACAGTCACCCGTGTTCCGGAATTCTGATTGTGGGGAGGTTCCTTCTTAAGTCTGCAGCACCCGGGATCTCCTAGGAGCCCTTCGAGTGTCTTCCCAGAGTCCCTCCCTGTGCGGGCTACCGGGAAAAGGAGGGGGTTGTGCTGGAAACGCAGGTAGCATCTAGTGCCTCCCCATGGACAGGGGAGGTAATTAGCGGACTTCCACCTGCCATGGAACACCTGTGACACCAGGCAGCTGCGTGGAGGGCGGCCCCGAACCTCCCCCACACAGTCAGCCTTGTTCCGGAATTCTGAGTGTGGGGAGGTTCCGTCTTGTGTCTGCAGAACCCGGGATCTCCTAGGAGCCCTTCGAGAGTCTTCACTGAGTCACTCCCAGTGCGGGCAGCCGGGGAAAGGCGGGGGTTGGGCTGGAAAATCAGGTAGCATCTAGTGCCTCCCCATGGACGGGGGAGGTAATTAGCGGACTTCCCCCTACCAGGGAACACCTGTGACACCAGGAAGCTGTGTGGAGGGCGGCCCTAAACCTCACCCACACAGTCACCCGTGTTCCGGAATTCTGAGTGTGTGGAGGTTCCGTCTTCTGTCTGCAGCACCCGGGATCTCCTAGGAGCCCTTCGAGGGTCTTCCCAGAGTCCCTCCCTGTGCGGGCTGCCGGGGAAAAAGAGGGGGTTGTGCTGGAAACGCAGGTAGCATCTAGTGCCTCCCCATGGACTGGTGAGGTATTTAGCGGTCTTCCCCCTTCCAGGGAACACCTGTGACACCAGGAAGCTGTGTGGAGGGCGGCCCTAAACCTCACCCACACAGTCACCCGTGTTCCGGAATTCTGAGTGTGGGGAGGTTCCGTCTTCTGTCTGCAGCACCCGGGTTCACCTAGGAGCCCTTCGAGTGTCTTCCCCCAGTCCCTCACTGTGCGGGCTGCCGGGGAAAGGAGGGGGTTGTGCTGGAAACGCAGGTAGCATCTAGTGCCTCCCCATGGACAGGGGAGGTAATTAGCAGACTTCCACCTGCCAGGGAACACCTGTGACACAAGGCAGCTGCGTGGAGGGCGGCCCCGAAACTCCCCCACACAGTCATCCGTGTTCCGGAATTCTGAGTGTGGGGAGGTTCCGTCTTCTGTCTGCAGCACCCGGGATCTCCTAGGAGCCCTTCGAGAGTCTTCCCCGAGTCCCTCCCAGTGCGGGCAGCCGGGGAAAGGCGGGGGTTGGGCTGGAAAATCAGGTAGCATCTAGTGCCTCCAAATGGACGGGGGAGGTAATTAGCGGTCTTCCCCCTACCAGGGAACACCTGTGACACCAGGAAGCTGTGTGGAGGGCGGCCCTAAACCTCACCCACACAGTCACCCGTGTTCCGGAATTCTGATTGTGGGGAGGTTCCGTCTTATGTCTGCAGCACCCGGGTTCTCGTAGGAGCCCTTCGAGTGTCTTCCCCAAGTCCCTCCCTGTGCGGGCTGCCGGGGAAAGGCGGGGGTTGGGCTGGAAAAGCAGGTAGCATCTTGTGCCTCCCCATGGACAAGGGAGGTAATTAGCGGACTTCCCCCTGCCAGGGAACACCTGTGACACCAGGCAGCTGCGTGGAGGGCGGCCCCGAACCTCCCCCACACAGTCAGCCGTGTTCCGGAATTCTGAGGGTGGGGAGGTTCCGTCTTCTGTCTGCAGCACCCGGGATCTCCTAGGAGCCTTTCGAGTGTCTTCCCGAATCCCTCCCACTGCAGGCTGCCGGGGAAAGGCGGGGGTTGGGCTGGAAACTCAGGTAGCATCTAGTGCCTCCCCAGGGACAGGGGAGGTAATTAGCGGACTTCTCCCTGCCAGGGAACACCTGTGACACCAGGCAGCTGTGTGGATGGCGGCCCCGAACCTCCCACACACAGTCAGCCGTGTTCCGGAATTCTGAATGTGGGGAGGTTCCGTCTTATGTCTGCAGCACCCGGGTTAACCTAGGAGCCCTTCGAGTGTCTTCCCCCAGTCCCTCACTGTGCGGGCTGCCGGGAAATGGCGGAGGTTGGGCTGGAAAAGCAGGTAGCATCTTGTGCCTCCCCATGGACAAGGGAGGTAATTAGCAGACTTCCCCCTGCCAGGGAACACCTGTGACACCAGGCAGCTGCGTGGAGGGCGGCCCCGAATCTCCCCCACACTGTCAGCCGTGTTCCGGAATTCTGAGTGTGGGGAGGTTCCGTCTTCTGTCTGCAGAACCCGGGACCTCCTAGGAGCCCTTCGAGTGTCTTCCCTGAATCCCTCACACTGCGGGCTGCCGGGGAAAGTCGGGGGTTGGGCTGGAAACTCAGGTAGCATTTAGTGCCTCCCAATGGACAGGGGAGGTAATTAGCGGACTTCTCCCTGCCAGGGAACAATTGTGACACCAGGCATCTGCGTGGAGGGCGGCCCCGAACCTCCCCCATACAGTCAGCCGTGTTCCGGAATTCTGAGTGTGTGGAGGTTCCGTCTTATGTCTGCTGCACCCGGGTTCACCTAGGAGCCCTTCGAGTGTCTTCCCAGAGTCCCTCCCTGTGCGGGCTACCGGGGAAAGGAGGGGGTTGTGCTGGAAACGCAGGTAGCATCTAGTGCCTCCCCATGGACAGGGGAGGTAATTACCAGAATTCCACCTGCCAGGGAACACCTGTGACACCAGGCAGCTGCGTGGAGGGCGGCCCAGAACCTCCCCCACACAGTCAGCCGTGTTCCGGAATTCTGAGTGTGGGGAGGATCCGTCTTCTGTCTGCAGCACCCGGGATCTCCTAGGAGCCCTTCGAGAGTCTTCCCTGAGTCCCTCCCAGTGCGGGCAGCCGGGGAAAGGCGGGGGTTGGGCTGGAAAATCAGGTAGCATCTAGTGCCTCCCCATGGACGGGGAAGGTAATTAGCGGTCTTCCCCCTACCAGGGAACACCTGTGACACCAGGAAGCTGTGTGGAGGGCGGCCCTAAACCTCACCCACACAGTCACCCGTGTTCCGGAATTCTGAGTGTGGGGAGGTTCCGTCTTCTGTCTGCAGCACCCGGGATCTCCTAGGAGCCCTTCGAGTGTCTTCCCAGAGTCCCTCCCTGTGCGGGCTGCCGGGGAAAAAGAGGGGGTTGTGCTGGAAACGCAGGTAGCATCTAGTGCCTCCCCATGGACAGGTGAGGTAATTAGCGGTCTTCCCCCTACCAGGGAACACCTGTGACACCAGGAAGCTGTGTGGAGGGCGGCCCTAAACCTCACCCACACAGTCACACGTGTTCCGGAATTCTGAGTGTGGGGAGGTTCCGTCTTATGTCTGCAGCACCCGGGTTCACCTAGGAGCCTTTCGAGTGTCTTCCCCCAGTCCCTCACTGTGCGGGCTGCCGGGGAAAGGAGGGGGTTGTGCTGGAAACGCAGGTAGCATCTAGTGCCTCCCCATGGACAGGGGAGGTAATTAGCAGACTTCCACCTGCCAGGGAACACCTGTGACACAAGGCAGCTGCGTGGAGGGCGGCCCCGAACCTCCCCCACACAGTCATCCGTGTTCCAGAATTCTGAGTGTGGGGAGGTTCCGTCTTCTGTCTGCAGCACCCGGGATCTCCTAGGAGCCCTTCGAGAGTCTTCCCCGAGTCCCTCACAGTGCGGGAAGCCAGGGAAAGGCGGGGGTTGTGCTGGAAAATCAGGTAGCATCTAGTGCCTCCCCATGGACGGGGGAGGTAATTAGCGGTCTTCCCCCTACCAGGGAACACCTGTGACACCAGGAAGCTGTGTGGAGGGCGGCCATAAACCTCACCCACACAGTCACCCGTGTTCCGGAATTCTGATTGTGGGGAGGTTCCGTCTTATGTCTGCAGCACCCGGGTTCTCCTAGGAGCCCTTCGAGTGTCTTCCCCAAGTCCCTCCTTGTGCGGGCTGCCGGGGAAAGGCGGGGGTTGGGCTGGAAAAGCAGGTAGCATCTTGTGCCTCCCCATGGACAAGGGAGGTAATTAGCGGACTTCCCACTGCCAGGGAACACCTGTGACACCAGGAAGCTGCGTGGAGGGCGGCCACGAAACTCCCCCACACAGTCAGCCGTGTTCCGGAATTCTGAGGGTTGGGAGGTTCCGTCTTCTGTCTGCAGCACCCGGGATCTCCTAGGAGCCCTTCGAGTGTCTTCCCCGAATCCCTCCCACTGCAGGCTGCCGGGGAAAGGCGGGGGTTGGGCTGGAAACTCAGGTAGCATCTAGTGCCTCCCCATGGACAGGGGAGGAAATTAGCGGACTTCTCCCTGCCAGGGAACACCTGTGACACCAGGCAGCTTCGTGGAGGGTTGCCCCGAACCTCCCCCACATAGTCAGCCGTGTTCTGCAATTCTGAATGTGGGGAGGTTCCGTCTTATGTCTGCAGCACCCGGGTTAACCTAGGAGCCCTTCGAGTGTCTTCCCCCAGTCCCTCACTGTGCGGGCTGCCGGGAAATGGCGGAGGTTGGGCTGGAAAAGCAGGTAGCATCTTGTGCCTCCCCATGGACAAGGGAGGTAATTAGCAGACTTCCCCCTGCCAGGGAACACCTGTGACACCAGGCAGCTGCGTGGAAGGCGGCCCCGAATCTCCCCCACACAGTCAGCCGTGTTCTGGAATTCTGAGTGTGGGGAGGTTCCGTCTTCTGTCTGCAGCACCCGGGATCTCCTAGGAGCCCTTCGAGTGTCTTCCCCGAATCCCTCACACTGCGGGCTGCCGGGGAAAGGCGGGGGTTGGGCTGGAAACTCAGGTAGCATCTAGTGCCTCCCCATGGACAGGGGAGGTAATTATCGGACTTCTTCCTGCCAGGGAACACCTGTGACACCAGGCATCTGCGTGGAGGGCGGCCCCGAACCTCCCCCACACAGTCATCCGTGTTCCGGAATTCTGAGTGTGGGGAGGTTCCGTCTTCTGTCTGCAGCACCCGGGATCTCCTAGGATCCCTTCGAGAGTCTTCCCCGAGTCCCTCCCAGTGCGGGCAGCCGGGGAAAGGCGGGGGTTGGGCTGGAAAGTCAGGTAGCATCTAGTGCCTCCCCATGGACGGGGGAGGTAATTAGCGGTCTTCCCCCTACCAGGGAACACCTGTGACACCAGGAAGCTGTGTGGAGTGCGGCCCTAAACCTCACCCACACAGTCACCCGTGTTCCGGAATTCTGATTGTGGGGAGGTTCCGTCTTAAGTCTGCAGCACCCGGGATCTCCTAGGAGCCCTTCGAGTGTCTTCCCAGAGTCCCTCCCTGTGCGGGCTACCGGGGAAAGGCGGGGGTTGGGCTGGAAACTCAGGTAGCATCTAGTGCCTCCCCATGGACAGGGGAGGTAATTATCGGACTTCTTCCTGCCAGGGAACACCTGTGACACCAGGCATCTGCGTGGAGGGCGGCCCCGAACCTCCCCCACACAGTCATCCGTGTTCCGGAATTCTGAGTGTGGGGAGGTTCCGTCTTCTGTCTGCAGCACCCGGGATCTCCTAGGATCCCTTCGAGAGTCTTCCCCGAGTCCCTCCCAGTGCGGGCAGCCGGGGAAAGGCGGGGGTTGGGCTGGAAAGTCAGGTAGCATCTAGTGCCTCCCCATGGACGGGGGAGGTAATTAGCGGTCTTCCCCCTACCAGGGAACACCTGTGACACCAGGAAGCTGTGTGGAGTGCGGCCCTAAACCTCACCCACACAGTCACCCGTGTTCCGGAATTCTGATTGTGGGGAGGTTCCGTCTTAAGTCTGCAGCACCCGGGATCTCCTAGGAGCCCTTCGAGTGTCTTCCCAGAGTCCCTCCCTGTGCGGGCTACCGGGGAAAGGAGGGGGTTGTGCTGGAAACGCAGGTATCATGTAGTGCCTCCCCATGGACAGGGGAGGTAATTAGCGGACTTCCACCTGCCAGGGAACACCTGTGACACAAGGCAGCTTCGTGGAGGGCGGCCCCGAACCTCCCCCACACAGTCATCCGTGTTCCGGAATTCTGAGTGTGGGGAGGTTCCGTCTTCTGTCTGCAGCACCCGGGATCTCCTAGGAGCCCTTCGAGAGTCTTCCCCGAGTCCCTCCCGGTGCGGGCAGCCGGGGAAAGTCGGGGGATGGGCTGGAAAATCAGGTAGCATCTAGTGCCTCCCCATGGACGGGGGAGGTAATTAGCGGTCTTCCCCCTACCAGGGAACACCTGTGACACCAGGAAGCTGTGTGGAGGGCGGCCCTAAACCTCACACACACAGTCACCCGTGTTCCGGAATTCTGAGTGTGGTTAGGTTCCGCCTTATGTCTGCAGCACCCGGGTTCTCCTAGGAGCCCTTCGAGTGTCTTCCCCAAGTCCCTAACTATGCGGGCTGCTGGGGAAAGGCGGGGGTTGGGCTGGAAAAGCAGGTAGCATCTAGTGCCTCCCCATGGACAGGGTAGGTAATTAGCGGTCTTCCCCCTACCAGGGAACACCTGTGACACCAGGAAGCTGTGTGGAAGGCGGCCCTAAACCTCACCCACACAGTCACCCGTGTTCCGGAATTCTGAGTGTGGGGAGGTTCCGTCTTATGTCTGCAGCACCCGGGTTCTCCTAGGAGCCCTTCGAGTGTCTTCCCCAAGTCCCTCCCTGTGCGGGCTGCTGGGGAAAGGCGGGGGTTGGGCTGGAAAAGCAGGTAGCATCTAGTGCCTCCCCAAGGACAGGGCAGGTAATTAGCGGTCTTCCCCCTACCAGGGAACACCTGTGACACCAGGAAGCTGTGTGGAGGGCGGCCTTAAACCTCACCCACACAGTCACCCGTGTTCCGGAATTCTGATTGTGGGGAGGTTCCGCCTTCTGTCTGCAGCACCCGGGATCTCCTAGGAGCCCTTCGAGTGTCTTCCCAGAGTCCCTACCTGTGCGGGCTACCGGGGAAAGGAGGGGGTTGTGCTGGAAACGCAGGTAGCATCTAGTGCTTCCCCATGGACAAGGGAGGTAATTAGCGGACTTCCCCCTGCCAGGGAACACCTGTGACACCAGGCAGCTGCGTGGAGGGCGGCCCCGAACCTTCCCAACACAGTCAGCCGTGTTCCGGAATTCTGAGTGTGGGGAGGTTCCGTCTTATGTCTGCAGCATCCGGGATCTCCTAGGAGCCCTTAGAGAGTCTTCCCCGAGTCCCTCCCAGTGCGGGCAGCCGGGGAAAGAGGGGGTTGGGCTGGAAAAGCAGGTAGCATCTTGTGCCTCCCCATGGACAAGGGAGGTAATTAGCGGACTTCTCCCTGCCAGGGAACACCTGTGACACCAGGCAGCTGCGTGGTGTGCGGCCCCGAACCTCCCCCACACAGTCAGCCGTGTTCCGGAATTCTGAGTGTGGGGAGGTTCCGTCTTATGTCTGCAGCACACGGGTTCAACTAGGAGCCCTTCGAGTGTCTTCCCCCAGTCCCTCACTGTGCGGGCTGCCGGGGAATGGCGGAGGTTGGGCTGGAAAAGCAGGTAGCATCTTGTGCCTCCCCATGGACAAGGGAGGTAATTAGCGGACTTCCCCCTGCCAGGGAACACCTGTGACACCAGGCAGCTGCGTGGAGGGCGGCCACGAACCTCCCCCACACAGTCACCCGTGTTCCGGAATTCTGAGTGTGGGGAGGTTCCGTCTTCTGTCTGCAGCAACCGGGATCTCCTAGGAGCCCTTCGAGTGTCTTCCCCGAGTCCCTCACTGTGCGGGCTGCTGGGGAAAGGCGGGGGTTGGGCTGGAAACGCAGGTATCATCTAGTGCCTCCCCATGGACAGGGGAGGTAATTAGCGGACTTCAACCTGCCAGGGAACACCTGTGACACAAGGCAGCTGCGTGGAGGGCGGCCACGAACCTCCCCCACACAGTCAGCCGTGTTCCGGAATTCTGAGTGTGGGGAGGTTCCGTCTTCTGTCTGCAGCACCCGGGAACACCTAGGAGCCCTTCGAGAGTCTTCCCCGAGTCCCTCCCAGTGCGGGCAGCCGGGGAAAGTCGGGGGTTGGGCTGGAAAATCAGGTAGCATCTAGTGCCTCCCCATGGACGGGGGAGGTAATTAGCGGTCTTCCCCCTACCAGGGAACACCTGTGACACCAGGAAGCTGCGTGGAGGGCGACCCCGAACCTCCCCCACACAGTCAACCGAGTTCCGGAATTCTGAGTGTGGGGAGGTTCCGTCTTCTGTCTGCAGCAACCGGGATCTCCTAGGAGCCCTTCGAGTGTCTTCCCAGAGTCCCTCACTGTGCGGGCTGCCGGGGAAAGGAGGGGGTTGTGCTGGAAACGCAGGTATCATGTAGTGCCTCCCCATGGACAGGGGAGGTAATTAGCGGACTTCCACCTGCCAGGGAACACCTGTGACACAAGGCAGCTGCGTGGAGGGCGGCCCCGAACCTCCCCCACACAGTCATCCGTGTTCCGGAATTCTGAGTGTGGGGAGGTTCCGTCTTCTGTCTGCAGCACCCGGGATCTCCTAGGAGCCCTTCGAGAGTCTTCCCCGAGTCCCTCCCGGTGCGGGCAGCCGGGGAAAGTCGGGGGATGGGCTGGAAAATCAGGTAGCATCTAGTGCCTCCCCATGGACGGGGGAGGTAATTAGCGGTCTTCCCCCTACCAGGGAACACCTGTGACACCAGGAAGCTGTGTGGAGGGCGGCCCTAAACCTCACACACACAGTCACCCGTGTTCCGGAATTCTGAGTGTGGTTAGGTTCCGCCTTATGTCTGCAGCATCCGGGATCTCCTAGGAGCCCTTAGAGAGTCTTCCCCGAGTCCCTCCCAGTGCGGGCAGCCGGGGAAAGAGGGGGTTGGGCTGGAAACGCAGGTAGTATCTAGTGCCTCCCCATGGACAGGGGAGGTAATTAGCAGACTTCCCCCTGCCAGGGAACACCTGTGACACCAGGCAGCTGCGTGGAGGGCGGCCCCGAACCTCCCCCAAACAGTCAACCGTGTTCCGGAATTCTGAGTGTGGGGAGGTTCCGTCTTCTGTTTACAGCACCCAGGATCTCCTAGGAGCCCTTCGAGTGTCTTCCCAGAGTCCCTCCCGGTGCGAGCTGCCGGGGAAAGGAGGGGGTTGTGCTGGAAACGCAGGTAGCATCTAGTGCCTCCCCATGGACAGGGGAGGTAATTAGCGGACTTCCACCTGCCAGGGAACACCTGTGACACCAGGCAGCTGCGTGGAGGTCGGCCCCGAACCTTCCCCACACAGTCAGCCGTGTTCCGGAATTCTGAGTGTGGGGAGGTTCCGTCTTATGTCTGCAGCACCCGGGATCTCCTAGGAGCCGTTCGAGATTCTTCCCCGAGTCCCTCCCAGTGCGGGCATCCAGGGAAAGGCGGGGGTTGGGCTGGAAACGCAGGTAGCATCTAGTGCCTCCCCATGGACTGGGGAGGTAATTAGCGGACTTCCCCCTGCCAGGGAACACATGAGACATCAGGGAGCTGCGTGGAGTGCGGCCCTAAACCTCACCCACACAGTCACACGTGTTCCGGAATTCTGAGTGTGGGGAGGTTCCGTCTTCTGTCTGCAGCACCCGGGATCTCCTAATAGCCCTTCGAGTGTATTCCCCGAATCCCTCCCACTGCGGGCTTCCGGGGAAAGGCGGGGGTTGGGCTGGAAACTCAGGTAGCATCTAGTGGCTCCCCATGGACAGGGGAGGTAATTAGCGGACTTCTCCCTGCCAGGGAACACCTGTGACACCAGGCAGCTGCGTGGAGTGCGGCCCCGAACCTCCCCCACACAGTCAGCCGTGTTCCGGAATTCTGAGTGTGGGGAGGTTCCGTCTTATGTCTGCAGCACACGGGTTCAACTAGGAGCCCTTCGAGTGTCTTCCCCCAGTCCCTCACTGTGCGGGCTGCCGGGGAATGGCGGAGGTTGGGCTGGAAAAGCAGGTAGCATCTTGTGCCTCCCCATGGACAAGGGAGGTAATTAGTGGACTTCCCCCTGCCAGGGAACACCTGTGACACCAGGCAGCTGCGTGGAGGGCGGCCACGAACCTCCCCCACACAGTCACCCGTGTTCCGGAATTCTGAGTGTGGGGAGGTTCCGTCTTCTGTCTGCAGCAACCGGGATCTCCTAGGAGCCCTTCGAGTGTCTTCCCAGAGTCCCTCACTGTGCGGGCTGCCGGGGAAAGGAGGGAGTTGTGCTGGAAACGCAGGTATCATCTAGTGCCTCCCCATGGACAGGGGAGGTAATTAGCGGACTTCCCCCTGCCATGGAACACCTGTGACACCAGGCAGCTGCGTGGAGGGCGGCCCCGAACCTTCCCCACACAGTCAGCCGTGTTCCGGATTTCTGAGTGTGGGGAGGTTCCGTCTTATGTCTGCAGCACCCGGGATCTCCTAGGAGCACTTCGAGAGTCTTCCCCGAGTCCCTCCCAGTGCGGGCAGCCAGGGAAAGGCGTGGGTTGGGCTGGAAACGCAGGTAGCATCTAGTGCCTCCCCATGGACAGGGGAGGTAATTAGCGGACTTCCCCCTGTCAGGGAACACCTGTGACACCAGGCAGCTGCGTGGAGGGCGGCCCCGTACCTCCCCCACACAGTCAGCCGTGTTCCGAAATTCTGAGTCTGGGGAGGTTCCGTCTTCTGTCTGCAGCACCCGGGATCTCCTAGGAGCCCTTCGAGTGTCTTCCCCGAATCCCTCCCACTGCGGGCTGCCGGGGAAAGGCGGGGTTGGTCTGGAAACTCAGGTAGCATCTAGTGCCTCCCCATGGACAGGGGAGGTAATTAGCGGACTTCTTCCTGCCAGGGAACACCTGTGACAAAATGCAGCTGTGTGGAGGGCGGCCCCGAACCTCCCCCACACAGTCAACCGTGTTCCGGAATTCTGAGTGTGGGGAGGTTCCATCTTATGTCTGCAGCACCCGGGTTCACCTAGGACCCTTCGAAATTCTTCCCCCAGTCCCTCACTGTGCGGGCTGCCGGGGAATGGCGGAGGTTGGGCTGGAAAAGCAGGTAGCATCTTGTGCCTCCCCATGGACAAGGGAGGTAATTAGCGGACTTCCCCCTGCCAGGGAACACCTTTGACACCAGGCAGCTGCGTGGAGGGCGGCCCCGAACCTCCCCCACACAGTCAACCGTGTTCCGGAATTCTGAGTGTGGGGAGGTTCCGTCTTCTGTCTGCAGCACCCGGGATCTCCTAGGAGCCCTTCGAGTGTCTTCCCAGAGTCCCTTCCTGTGCGGGCTACCGGGGAAAGGAGGGGGTTGTGCTGGAAACGCAGGTAGCATCTAGTGCCCCCCCATGGACAGGGGAGGTAATTAGCGGACTTCCACCTGCCAGGGAACACCTGTGACACCAGGCAGCTGCGTGGAGGGCGGCCCCGAACCTCCCCCACACAGTCAGCCGTGTTCCGGAATTCTGAGTGTGGGGAGGTTCCGTCTTCTGTCTGCAGCACCCGGAATCTCCTAGGAGCCTTTCGAGTGTCTTCCCCGAGTCCCTCCCAGTGCGGGCAGCCGGGGAAATGCGGGGGTTGGGCTGGAAAATCAGGTAGCATCTAGTGCCTCCCCATGGACAGGGGAGGTAATTAGCGGACTTCCCCCTGCCAGGGAACACCTGTGACACCAGGCAGCTGCGTGGAGGGCGGCTACGAACCTTCCACACACAGTCAGCCGTGTTCCGGATTTCTGAGTGTGGGGAGGTTCCCTCTTATGTCTGCAGCAACCGGGATCTCCTAGGAGCCCTTCGAGAGTCTTCCCCGAGTCCCTCCCAGTGCGGGCAGCCAGGGAAAGGCGGGGGTTGGGCTGGAAACGCAGGTAGCATCTAGTGCCTCCCCATGGACAAGGGAGGTAATTAGCGGACTTCCCTCTGCCAGGGAACAACTGTGACACCAGGAAGCTGCGTGAAGTGCGGCCCTAAACCTCACCCACACAGCCAAACGTGTTCCGGAATTCTGAGTGTGGGGAGGTTCCGTCTTCTGTCTGCAGCACCCGGGTTCTCCTAGGAGCCTTTCGAGTGTCTTCCCCCAGTCCCTCCCTGTGCGGGCTGCCGGGGAAAGGCGGGGGTTGGGCTGGAAAAGCAGGTAGCATCTTGTGCCTCCCCATGGACAAGGGAGGTAATTAGCGGACTTCCCCCTGCCAGAGAACACCTGTGACACCATGCAGCTGCGTGGAGAGCGGCCCCGAACCTCCCCCACACAGTCAGTTGTGTTCCGGAATTCTGAGGGTGGGGAGGTTCCGTCTTCTGTCTGCAGCACCCGGGATCTCCTAGGAGCCCTTCGAGTGTCTTCCCCGAATCCCTCCCACTGCGGGCTGCCGGGGAAAGGCGGGGGTTGGGCTGGAAACTCAGGTAGCATCTAGTGCCTCCCCATGGACAGGGGAGGTAATTAGCGGACTTCTCCCTGCCAGGGAACACCTGTGACACCAGGCAGCTGCGTGGAGGGCGGCCCCGAACCTCCCCCACACAGTCAGCCGTGTTCCGGAATTCTGAGTGTGGGGAGGTTCCGTCTTATGTCTGCAGCACACGGGTTCACCTAGGAGCCCTTCGAGTGTCTTCCCCCAGTCCCTCACTGTGCGGGCTGCCGGGGAATGGCGGAGGTTGGGCTGGAAAAGCAGGTAGAATCTTGTGCCTCCCCATGGACAAGGGAGGTAATTAGCGGACTTCCCCCTGCCAGGGAACACCTGTGACACCAGGCAGCTGCGTGGAGGGCGGCCCCGAACCTCCCCCACACACAGTCAACCGTGTTCCGGAATTCTGAGTGTGGGGAGGTTCCGTCTTATGTCTTCAGCACCCGGGATCTCCTAGGAGCCCTTCGAGAGTCTTCCCCGAGTCCCTCCCAGTGCGGCAGCCAGGGAAATGCGGGGGTTGGGCTGGAAACGCAGGTAGCATCTAGTGCCTCCCCATGGACAGGGGAGGTAATTAGCGGACTTCCCCCTGCCAGGGAACACCTGTGACACCAGGCAGCTGCGTGGAATGCGGCCCCGAACCTCCCCCACACAGTCAACCGTGTTCCGGAATTCTGAGTGTGGGGAGGTTCCGTCTTCTGTTTGCAGCACTCGAGATCTCCTAGGAGCCCTTCTAGTGTCTTCCCAGAGTCCCTCCCTGTGCGGGCTGCCGGGGAAAGGAGGGGGTTGTGCTGGAAACGCAGGTAGCATCTAGTGCCTCCCCATGGACAGGGGAGGTAATTAGCGGATTTCCACCTGCCAGGGAACACCTGTGACACCAGGCAGCTGCGTGGAGGGCGGCCCCGATCCTCCCCCACACAGTCAGCCGTGTTCCGGAATTCTGAGTGTGGGGAGGATCCGTCTTATGTCTGCAGCACCCGGGATCACCTAGGAGCCCTTCGAAATTCTTCCCCCAGTCCCTCACTGTGCGGGCTGCCGGGGAATGGCGGAGGTGGGGCTGGAAAAGCAGGTAGCATCTAGTGCCTCCCCATGGAAAAGGGAGGTAATGGACAAGGGAGGTAAATAGCGGACTTCCCCCTGCCAGGGAACACCTGTGACACCAGGCAGCTGCGTGGAGTGCGGCCCCGAACCTTCCCCACACAGTCAGCCGTGTTCAGGATTTCTGAGTGTGGGGAGGTTCCGTCTTCTGTCTGCAGCACCCGGGATCTCCTAGGAGCCTTTCGAGTGTCTTCCTTGATTCCCTCCCAGTGCGGGCAGCCGGGGAAACGCGGGGGTTGGGCTGGAAAATCAGGTAGCAAATAGTGCCTCCCCATGGACAGGGGAGGTAATTAGCGGACTTCCCCCTGCCAGGGAACACCTGTGACACCAGGCAGCTGCGTGGAGGGCGGCTCCGAACCTTCCACACACAGTCAGCCGTGTTCCGGATTTCTGAGTGTGGGGAGGTTCCGTCTTATGTCTGCAGCAACCGGGATCTCCTAGGAGCCCTTCGAGAGTCTTCCCCGAGTCCCTCCCAGTGCGGGCAGCCAGGGAAAGGCGGGGGTTGGGCTGGAAACGCAGGTAGCATCTAGTGCCTCCCCATGGACAGGGGAGGTAATTAGCGGACTTCCCCCTGCCAGGGAACACCTGTGACACCAGGCAGCTGCGTGGAATGCGGCCCCGAACCTCCCCCACACAGTCAACCGTGTTCCGGAATTCTGAGTGTGGGGAGGTTCCGTCTTATGTCTGCAGCACCCGGGATCACCTAGGAGCCCTTCGAGAGTCTTCCCCGAGTCCCTCCGAGTGCGGGCAGCCAGGGAACAGCGGGGGTTGGGCTGGAAAAGCAGGTAGCATCTAGTGCCTCCCCATGGACAAGGGAGGTAATTAGCGGACTTCCCTCTGCCAGGGAACAACTGTGACACCAGGAAGCTGCGTGAAGTGCGGCCCTAAACCTCACCCACACAGCCAAACGTGTTCCGGAATTATGAGTGTGGGGAGGTTCCGTCTTCTGTCTGCAGCACCCGGGTTCTCCTAGGAGCCTTTCGAGTGTCTTCCCCCAGTACCTCCCTGTGCGGGCTGCCAGGGAAAGGCGGGGGTTGGGCTGGAAAAGCAGGTAGCATCTTGTGCCTCCCCATGGACAAGGGAGGTAATTAGCGGACTTCCTCCTGCCAGGGAACACCTGTGACACCATGCAGCTGCGTGGAGGGCGGCCCCGAACCTCCCCCACACAGTCAGCTGTGTTCCGGAATTCTGAGGGTGGGGAGGTTCCGTCTTCTGTCTGCAGCACCCGGGATCTCCTAGGAGCCCTTCGAGTGTCTTCCCCGAATCCCTCCCACTGCGGGCTGCCGGGGAAAGGCGGGGGTTGGGCTGGAAACTCAGGTAGCAACTAGTGCCTCCCCATGGACAGGGGAGGTAATTAGCGGACTTCTCCCTGCCAGGGAACACCTGTGACACCAGGCAGCTGTGTGGAGGGCGGCCCCGAACCTCCCCCACACAGTCAGCCGTGTTCCGGAATTCTGAGTGTGGGGAGGTTCCGTCTTATGTCTGCAGCACACGGGTTCACCTAGGAGCCCTTCGAGTGTCTTCCCCCAGTCCCTCACTGTGCGGGCTGCCGGGGAATGGCGGAGGTTGGGCTGGAAAAGCAGGTAGAATCTTGTGCCTCCCCATGGACAAGGGAGGTAATTAGCGGACTTCCCCCTGCCAGGGAACACCTGTGACACCAGGCAGCTGCGTGGAGGGCGGCCCCGAACCTCGCCCACACACAGTCAACCGTGTTCCGGAATTCTGAGTGTGGGGAGGTTCCGTCTTCTGTTTGCAGCACTCGGGATCTCCTAGGAGCCCTTCGAGTGTCTTCCCAGAGTCCCTCCCTGTGCGGGCTGCCGGGGAAAGGAGGGGGTTGTGCTGGAAACGCAGGTAGCATCTAGTGCCTCCCCATGGACAGGGGAGGTAATTAGCGGATTTCCACCTGCCAGGGAACACCTGTGACACCAGGCAGCTGCGTGGAGGGCGGCCACGATCCTCCCCCACACAGTCAGCCGTGTTCCGGAATTCTGAGTGTGGGGAGGATCCGTCTTATGTCTGCAGCACCCGGGATCACCTAGGAGCCCTTCGAAATTCTTCCCCCAGTCCCTCACTGTGCGGGCTGCCGGGGAATGGCGGAGGTGGGGCTGGAAAAGCAGGTAGCATCTAGTGCCTCCGCATGGAAAAGGGAGGTAATGGACAAGGGAGGTAATTAGCGGACTTCCCCCTGCCAGGGAACACCTGTGACACCAGGCAGCTGCGTGGAGTGCGGCCCCGAACCTTCCCCACACAGTCAGCCGTGTTCCGGATTTCTGAGTGTGGGGAGGTTCCGTCTTATGTCTGCAGCACCCGGGTTCTCCTAGGAGCCCTTCTAGTGTCTTCCCCAAGTCCCTCCCTGTGCGGGCTGCTGGGGAAAGGCGCGGGTTGGGCTGGAAATGCAGGTAGCATCTAGTGCCTCCCCATGGACAGGGGAGGTAATTAGCGGACTTCCCCCTGCCAGGGAACACCTGTGACACCAGGCAACTGCGTGGAGGGCGGCTCCGAACCTTCCCCACACAGTCAGCCGTGTTCCGGATTTCTGAGTGTGGGGAGGTTCCGTCTTATGTCTGCAGCAACCGGGATCTCCTAGGAGCCCTTCGAGAGTCTTCCCCGAGTCCCTCCCAGTGCGGGCAGCCAGGGAAAGGCGGGGGTTGGGCTGGAAACGCAGGTAGCATCTAGTGCCTCCCCATGGACAGGGGAGGTAATTAGCGGACTTCCCCCTGCCAGGGAACACCTGTGACACCAGGAAGCTGCGTGAAGTGCGGCCCTAAACCTCACCCACACAGCCAAACGTGTTCCGGAATTCTGAGTGTGGGGAGGTTCCGTCTTCTGTCTGCAGCACCCGGGTTCTCCTAGGAGCCTTTCGAGTTTCTTCCCCCAGTCCCTCCCTGTGCTGGCTGCCGGGGAAAGGCGGGGGTTGGGCTGGAAAAGCAGGTAGCATCTTGTGCCTCCCCGTGGACAAGGGAGGTAATTAGCGGACTTCCCCCTGCCAGGGAACACCTGTGACACCAGGCAGCTGCGTGGAGGGCGGCCCCGGGCCTCCCCCACACAGTCAGCCGTGTTCCGGAATTCTGAGGGTGGGGAGGTTCCGTCTTCTGTCTGCAGCACCCGGGATCTGCTAGGAGCCCTTCGAGTGTCTTCCCCGAATCCCTCCCACTGCGGGCTGCAGGGGAAAGGCGGGGGATGGGCTGGAAACTCAGGTAGCATCAAGTGCCTCCCCATGGACAGGGGAGGTAATTAGCGGACTTCTCCCTGCCAGGGAACACCTGTGACACCAGGCAGCTGCGATGAGGGCGGCCCCGCACCTCCCCCACAAAGTCAGCCGTGTTCCTGAATTCTGAGTGTGGGGAGGTTCCGTCTTATGTCTGCAGCACCCGGGTTCACCTAGGAGCCCTTCGAGTGTCTTCCCCCAGTCCCTCACTGTGCGGGCTGCCGGGGAATGGCGGAGGTTGGGCTGGAAAAGCAGGTAGCATCTTGTGCCTCCCCATGGACAAGGGAGGTAATTAGCGGACTTCCCCCTGCCAGGGAACACCTGTGACCCTAGGCAGCTGCGTGGAGGGCGGCCCCGAACCTCCCCCACACACAGTCAACCGTGTTCCGGGATTCTGAGTGTGGGGAGGTTCCGTCTTCTGTCTGCAGCACCCGGGATCTCCTAGGAGCCCTTCGAGAGTCTTCCCCGAGTCCCTCCCAGTGCGGCAGCCAGGGAAATGCGGGGGTTGGGCTGGAAACGCAGGTAGCATCTAGTGCCTCCCCATGGACAGGGGAGGTAATAAGCGGACTTCCCCCTGCAAGGGAATACCTGTGACACCAGGCAGCTGCGTGGAATGCGGCCCCGAAACTCCCCCACACAGTCAACCGTGTTCCGGAATTCTGAGTGTGGGGAGGTTCCGTCTTATGTCTGCAGCACTCGGGATCTCCTAGGAGCCCTTCGAGTGTCTTCCCAGAGTCCCTCCCTGTGCGGGCTGCCGGGGAAAGGAGGGGGTTGTGCTGGAAACGCAGGTAGCATCTAGTGCCTCCTCATGGACAGGGGAGGTAATTAGCGGACTTCCACCTGCCAGGGAACACCTGTGACACCAGGCAGCTGCGTGGAGGGCGGCCCCGAACCTCCCCCACACAGTCAGCCGTGTTCCGGAATTCTGAGTGTGGGGAGGTTCCGTCTTATGTCTGCAGCACCCGGGATCACCTAGGAGCCCTTCGAGAGTCTTCCACGAGTCCCTCCCAGTGCGGGCAGCCGGGGAACGGCGGGGGTTGGCCTGGAAAAGCAGGTAGCATCTAGTGCCTCCCCATGGACAAGGGAGGTAATTTGCGGACTTCCTCCTGCCAGGGAACAACTGTGACACCAGGAAGCTGCGTGGAGTGCGGCCCTAAACCTCACCCACACAGCCACACGTGTTCCGGAATTCTGAGTATGGGGAGGTTCCGTCTTCTGTCTGCAGCACCCGGGTTCTCCTAGGAGCATTTCGAGTGTCTTCCCCCAGTCCCTCCCTGTGCGGGCTGCCCGGGAAAGGCGGGGGTTGGGCTGGAAAAGCAGGTAGCATCTTGTGCCTCCCCATGGACAAGGGAGGTAATCAGCGGAATTCCCCCTGCCAGGGAACACCTGTGACACCAGGCAGCTGCGTGGAGGGCGGCCCCGAACCTTCCCCACACAGTCAGCCGTGTTCCGGAATTCTGAGTGTGGGGAGGTTCCGTCTTATGTCTGCAGCACCCGGGATCTCCTAGGAGCCCTTCGAGAGTCTTCCCCGAGTCCCTCCCAGTGCTGGCAGCCAGGGAAAGGCGGGGGTTGGGCTGGAAACGCAGGTAGCATCTAGTGCCTCCCCATGGACAGGGGATGTAATTAGCGGACTTCCCCCTGCCAGGGAACACCTGTGACACCAGGCAGCTGCGTGGAGTGCGGCCCCGAACCTCCCCCACACAGTCAACCGTGTTCCGGAATTCTGAGTGTGGGGAAGTTCCGTCTTATGTCTGCAGCACCCGGGATCTCCTAGGAGCCCTTCGAGAGTCTTCCCCTAGTCCCTCCCAGTGCGGGCAGCCGGGGAATGGCGGGGGTTGGGCTGGAAAAGCAGGTAGCACCTAGTGCCTCCCCATGGACAAGGGAGGAAATTAGCGGACTTCCCCCTGCCAGGGAACAACTGTGACACCAGGAAGCTGCGTGGAGTGCGGCCCTAAACCTCCCCCACACAGTCACCCGTGTTCCGGAATTCTGAGTGTGGGGAGGTTCCGTCTTCTGTCTGCAGCACCTGGGATCTCCTAGGAGCCCTTCGAGTGTCTTCCCCGAATCCCTCCCACTGTGGGCTGCCGGGGAAAAGCGGGGGTTGGGCTGGAAACTCAGGTAGCATCTAGTGCCACCCCATGGACAGGGGAGGTAATTAGCGGACTTCTCCCTGCCAGGGAACACCTGTGACACCAGGCATTTGCGTGGAGGGCGGCACCGAACCTCCCCCACACAGTCAACCGTGTTCCGGAATTCTGAGTGTGGGGAGGTTCCGTCTTCTGTCTGCAGCACCCGGGTTCACCTAGGAGCCCTTCGAGTGTCTTCCCCCAGTCCCTCCCTGTGCGGGCTGCCTTGGAAATGAGGGGGTTGTGCTGGAAACGCAGGTAGCATCTAGTGCCTCCCCATGGACAGGGGAGGTAATTAGCGGACTTCCACCTGCCAGGGAACACCTGTGACACCAGGCAGCTGCGTGGAGGGCGGAACCGGACCTCCCCCACACAGTCAGCCGTGTTCCGGAATTCTGAGTGTGGTGAGGTTCCGTCTTATGTCTGCAGCACCCGGGATCTCCTAGGAGCCCTTCGAGAGTCTTCCCCGAGTCCCTCCCAGTGTGGGCAGCCAGGGAACGGCGGGGGTTGGGCTGGAAAAGCAGGTAGCATCTAGTGCCTCCCCATGGACAGGGGAGGTAATTAGCGGACTTCCCCCTGCCAGGGAACACCTGTGACACCAGGAAGCTGCGTGAAGTGCGGCCCTAAACCTCACCCACACAGCCAAACGTGTTCCGGAATTCTGAGTGTGGGGAGGTTCCGTCTTCTGTCTGCAGCACCCGGGTTCTCCTAGGAGCCTTTCGAGTTTCTTCCCCCAGTCCCTCCCTGTGCTGGCTGCCGGGGAAAGGCGGGGGTTGGGCTGGAAAAGCAGGTAGCATCTTGTGCCTCCCCGTGGACAAGGGAGGTAATTAGCGGACTTCCCCCTGCCAGGGAACACCTGTGACACCAGGCAGCTGCGTGGAGGGCGGCCCCGGGCCTCCCCCACACAGTCAGCCGTGTTCCGGAATTCTGAGGGTGGGGAGGTTCCGTCTTCTGTCTGCAGCACCCGGGATCTGCTAGGAGCCCTTCGAGTGTCTTCCCCGAATCCCTCCCACTGCGGGCTGCAGGGGAAAGGCGGGGGATGGGCTGGAAACTCAGGTAGCATCAAGTGCCTCCCCATGGACAGGGGAGGTAATTAGCGGACTTCTCCCTGCCAGGGAACACCTGTGACACCAGGCAGCTGCGATGAGGGCGGCCCCGCACCTCCCCCACAAAGTCAGCCGTGTTCCTGAATTCTGAGTGTGGGGAGGTTCCGTCTTATGTCTGCAGCACCCGGGTTCACCTAGGAGCCCTTCGAGTGTCTTCCCCCAGTCCCTCACTGTGCGGGCTGCCGGGGAATGGCGGAGGTTGGGCTGGAAAAGCAGGTAGCATCTTGTGCCTCCCCATGGACAAGGGAGGTAATTAGCGGACTTCCCCCTGCCAGGGAACACCTGTGACCCTAGGCAGCTGCGTGGAGGGCGGCCCCGAACCTCCCCCACACACAGTCAACCGTGTTCCGGGATTCTGAGTGTGGGGAGGTTCCGTCTTCTGTCTGCAGCACCCGGGATCTCCTAGGAGCCCTTCGAGAGTCTTCCCCGAGTCCCTCCCAGTGCGGCAGCCAGGGAAATGCGGGGGTTGGGCTGGAAACGCAGGTAGCATCTAGTGCCTCCCCATGGACAGGGGAGGTAATAAGCGGACTTCCCCCTGCAAGGGAATACCTGTGACACCAGGCAGCTGCGTGGAATGCGGCCCCGAAACTCCCCCACACAGTCAACCGTGTTCCGGAATTCTGAGTGTGGGGAGGTTCCGTCTTATGTCTGCAGCACTCGGGATCTCCTAGGAGCCCTTCGAGTGTCTTCCCAGAGTCCCTCCCTGTGCGGGCTGCCGGGGAAAGGAGGGGGTTGTGCTGGAAACGCAGGTAGCATCTAGTGCCTCCTCATGGACAGGGGAGGTAATTAGCGGACTTCCACCTGCCAGGGAACACCTGTGACACCAGGCAGCTGCGTGGAGGGCGGCCCCGAACCTCCCCCACACAGTCAGCCGTGTTCCGGAATTCTGAGTGTGGGGAGGTTCCGTCTTATGTCTGCAGCACCCGGGATCACCTAGGAGCCCTTCGAGAGTCTTCCACGAGTCCCTCCCAGTGCGGGCAGCCGGGGAACGGCGGGGGTTGGCCTGGAAAAGCAGGTAGCATCTAGTGCCTCCCCATGGACAAGGGAGGTAATTTGCGGACTTCCTCCTGCCAGGGAACAACTGTGACACCAGGAAGCTGCGTGGAGTGCGGCCCTAAACCTCACCCACACAGCCACACGTGTTCCGGAATTCTGAGTATGGGGAGGTTCCGTCTTCTGTCTGCAGCACCCGGGTTCTCCTAGGAGCATTTCGAGTGTCTTCCCCCAGTCCCTCCCTGTGCGGGCTGCCCGGGAAAGGCGGGGGTTGGGCTGGAAAAGCAGGTAGCATCTTGTGCCTCCCCATGGACAAGGGAGGTAATCAGCGGAATTCCCCCTGCCAGGGAACACCTGTGACACCAGGCAGCTGCGTGGAGGGCGGCCCCGAACCTTCCCCACACAGTCAGCCGTGTTCCGGAATTCTGAGTGTGGGGAGGTTCCGTCTTATGTCTGCAGCACCCGGGATCTCCTAGGAGCCCTTCGAGAGTCTTCCCCGAGTCCCTCCCAGTGCTGGCAGCCAGGGAAAGGCGGGGGTTGGGCTGGAAACGCAGGTAGCATCTAGTGCCTCCCCATGGACAGGGGATGTAATTAGCGGACTTCCCCCTGCCAGGGAACACCTGTGACACCAGGCAGCTGCGTGGAGTGCGGCCCCGAACCTCCCCCACACAGTCAACCGTGTTCCGGAATTCTGAGTGTGGGGAAGTTCCGTCTTATGTCTGCAGCACCCGGGATCTCCTAGGAGCCCTTCGAGAGTCTTCCCCTAGTCCCTCCCAGTGCGGGCAGCCGGGGAATGGCGGGGGTTGGGCTGGAAAAGCAGGTAGCACCTAGTGCCTCCCCATGGACAAGGGAGGAAATTAGCGGACTTCCCCCTGCCAGGGAACAACTGTGACACCAGGAAGCTGCGTGGAGTGCGGCCCTAAACCTCCCCCACACAGTCACCCGTGTTCCGGAATTCTGAGTGTGGGGAGGTTCCGTCTTCTGTCTGCAGCACCTGGGATCTCCTAGGAGCCCTTCGAGTGTCTTCCCCGAATCCCTCCCACTGTGGGCTGCCGGGGAAAAGCGGGGGTTGGGCTGGAAACTCAGGTAGCATCTAGTGCCACCCCATGGACAGGGGAGGTAATTAGCGGACTTCTCCCTGCCAGGGAACACCTGGGACACCAGGCATTTGCGTGGAGGGCGGCACCGAACCTCCCCCACACAGTCAACCGTGTTCCGGAATTCTGAGTGTGGGGAGGTTCCGTCTTCTGTCTGCAGCACCCGGGTTCACCTAGGAGCCCTTCGAGTGTCTTCCCCCAGTCCCTCCCTGTGCGGGCTGCCTTGGAAATGAGGGGGTTGTGCTGGAAACGCAGGTAGCATCTAGTGCCTCCCCATGGACAGGGGAGGTAATTAGCGGACTTCCACCTGCCAGGGAACACCTGTGACACCAGGCAGCTGCGTGGAGGGCGGAACCGGACCTCCCCCACACAGTCAGCCGTGTTCCGGAATTCTGAGTGTGGTGAGGTTCCGTCTTATGTCTGCAGCACCCGGGATCTCCTAGGAGCCCTTCGAGAGTCTTCCCCGAGTCCCTCCCAGTGTGGGCAGCCAGGGAACGGCGGGGGTTGGGCTGGAAAAGCAGGTAGCATCTAGTGCCTCCCCATGGACAAGGGAGGTAATTAGCGGACTTGCCCCTGCCAGGGAACAACTGTGAATCCAGGAAGCTGCGTGGAGGGCGGCCCCGAACCTCCCCCACACAGTCACACGTGTTCCGGAATTCTAAGTGTGGGGAGGTTCCGTCTTCTGTCTGCATCACCCGGGTTCTCCTAGGAGCCTTTCGAGTGTCTTCCCCCAGTCCCTCCCTGTGCGGGCTGCCGGGGAAAGGCGGGGGTTGGACTGGAAAAGCAAGTAGCATCTTGTGCCTCCCCATGGACAAGGGAGGTAATTAGCGGACTTCCCCCTGCCAGGGAACACCTGTGACACCAGGCAGCTGCGTGGAGGGCGGCCCCGAACCTCCCCCACACCGTCAGCCGTGTTCCGGAATTCTGAGTGTGGGGAGGTTCCGTCTTCTGTCTGCAGCACCCGGGATCTCCTAGGAGCCCTTCGAGTGTCTTCCCCGAATCCCTCCCACTGCGGGTTGCCGGGGAAAGGCGGGGGTTGGGCTGGAAAATCAGGTAGCATCTAGTGCCTCCCCATGGACAGGGGAGGTAATTAGGGGACTTCTCTCTGCCAGGGAACACCTGTGACACCAGGCAGCTGCGTGGAGGGCGGCCCCGAACCTCCCACACACAGTCAGCCGTGTTCCGGAATTCTGAGTGTGGGGAGGTTCTGTCTTCTGTCTGCAGCACCCGGGATCGCCTAGGAGCCCTTCGAGTGTCTTCCCCGAATCCCTCCCACTGCGGGCTGCCGGGGAAAGGCGGGGGTTGGGCTGGAAACTCAGGTAGCATCTAGTGCCTCCCCATGGACAGGGGAGGTAATTAGCGGACTTCTCCCTGCCAGGGAACACCTGTGACACCAGGCAGCTGCGTGGATGGCGGCCCCGAACCTCCCCCACACAGTCAACCGTGTTCCGGAATTCTGAGTGTGGGGAGGTTCCGTCTTCTGTCTGCAGCACCCGGGTTCACCTAGGAGCCCTTCGAGTGTCTTCCCCAGTCCCTCCCGGTGCGGGCTGCCGGGGAAATGAGGGGGTTGTGCTGGAAACGCAGGTAGCATCTAGTGCCTCCCCATGGACAGGGGAGGTAATTAGCGGTCTTCCACCTGCCAGGGAACACCTGTGACACCAGGCAGCTGCGTGGAGGGCGGCCCCGGACCTCCCGCACACAGTCAGCCGTGTTCCGGAGTTCTGAGTGTGGGGAGGTTCCGTCTTATGTCTGCAGCACCCGGGATCTCCTAGGAGCCCTTCGAGAGTCTTCCCCGAGTCCCTCCCATTGCGGGCAGCCAGGGAACGGCGGGGGTTGGGCTGGAAAAGCAGGTAGCATCTAGTGCCTCCCCATGGACAAGGGAGGTAATTAGCGGACTACCCCCTGCCAGGGAACAACTGTGACACCAGGAAGCTGCGTGGAGTGCGGCCCTAAACCTCACCCACACAGTCACACGTGTTCCGGAATTCTGAGTGTGGGGAGGTTCCGTCTTCTGTCTGCATCACCCGGGTTCTCCTAGGAGCATTTTGAGTGTCTTCCCCCAGTCCCTCACTGTGCGGGCTGCCGGGGAAAGGCGGGGGTTGGACTGGAAAAGCAGGTAGCATCTTGTGCCTCCCCATGGACAAGGGAGGTAATTAGCGGACTTCCCCCTGCCAGGGAACACCTGTGACACCAGGCAGCTGCGTGGAGGGCGGCCCCGAACCTCCCCCACACCGTCAGCCGTGTTCCGTAATTCTGAGTGTGGGGAGGTTCCGTCTTCTGTCTGCAGCACCCGGGATCTCCTAGGAGCCCTTCGAGTGTCTTCCCCGAATCCCTCCCACTGCGGGTTGCCGGGGAAATTCGGGGGTTGTGCTGGAATCTCTGGTAGCATCTAGTGCCTCCCCATGGACAGGGGAGGTAATTAGGGGACTTCTCCCTGCCAGGGAAACCTGTGACACCAGGCAGCTGCGTGGATGGCGGCCCCGAACCTCCCCCACACAGTCAGCCGTGTTCCGGAATTCTGAGTTTGGGGAGGTTCCGTCTTATGTCTGCAGCACCCGGGATCTCCTAGGAGCCCTTCGAGAGTCTTCCCCGGGTCCCTCCCAGTGCGGGCAGCCGGGGAACGGCGGGGGTTGGGCTGGAAAAGCAGGTAGCATCTAGTGCCTCCCCATGGACAGGGGAGGTAATTAGGGGACTTCTCTCTGCCAGGGAACACCTGTGACACCAGGCAGCTGCGTGGAGGGCGGCCCCGAACCTCCCACACACAGTCAGCCGTGTTCCGGAATTCTGAGTGTGGGGAGGTTCTGTCTTCTGTCTGCAGCACCCGGGATCGCCTAGGAGCCCTTCGAGTGTCTTCCCCGAATCCCTCCCACTGCGGGCTGCCGGGGAAAGGCGGGGGTTGGGCTGGAAACTCAGGTAGCATCTAGTGCCTCCCCATGGACAGGGGAGGTAATTAGCGGACTTCTCCCTGCCAGGGAACACCTGTGACACCAGGCAGCTGCGTGGATGGCGGCCCCGAACCTCCCCCACACAGTCAACCGTGTTCCGGAATTCTGAGTGTGGGGAGGTTCCGTCTTCTGTCTGCAGCACCCGGGTTCACCTAGGAGCCCTTCGAGTGTCTTCCCCAGTCCCTCCCGGTGCGGGCTGCCGGGGAAATGAGGGGGTTGTGCTGGAAACGCAGGTAGCATCTAGTGCCTCCCCATGGACAGGGGAGGTAATTAGCGGTCTTCCACCTGCCAGGGAACACCTGTGACACCAGGCAGCTGCGTGGAGGGCGGCCCCGGACCTCCCGCACACAGTCAGCCGTGTTCCGGAGTTCTGAGTGTGGGGAGGTTCCGTCTTATGTCTGCAGCACCCGGGATCTCCTAGGAGCCCTTCGAGAGTCTTCCCCGAGTCCCTCCCATTGCGGGCAGCCAGGGAACGGCGGGGGTTGGGCTGGAAAAGCAGGTAGCATCTAGTGCCTCCCCATGGACAAGGGAGGTAATTAGCGGACTACCCCCTGCCAGGGAACAACTGTGACACCAGGAAGCTGCGTGGAGTGCGGCCCTAAACCTCACCCACACAGTCACACGTGTTCCGGAATTCTGAGTGTGGGGAGGTTCCGTCTTCTGTCTGCATCACCCGGGTTCTCCTAGGAGCATTTTGAGTGTCTTCCCCCAGTCCCTCACTGTGCGGGCTGCCGGGGAAAGGCGGGGGTTGGACTGGAAAAGCAGGTAGCATCTTGTGCCTCCCCATGGACAAGGGAGGTAATTAGCGGACTTCCCCCTGCCAGGGAACACCTGTGACACCAGGCAGCTGCGTGGAGGGCGGCCCCGAACCTCCCCCACACCGTCAGCCGTGTTCCGTAATTCTGAGTGTGGGGAGGTTCCGTCTTCTGTCTGCAGCACCCGGGATCTCCTAGGAGCCCTTCGAGTGTCTTCCCCGAATCCCTCCCACTGCGGGTTGCCGGGGAAATTCGGGGGTTGTGCTGGAATCTCTGGTAGCATCTAGTGCCTCCCCATGGACAGGGGAGGTAATTAGGGGACTTCTCCCTGCCAGGGAAACCTGTGACACCAGGCAGCTGCGTGGATGGCGGCCCCGAACCTCCCCCACACAGTCAGCCGTGTTCCGGAATTCTGAGTTTGGGGAGGTTCCGTCTTATGTCTGCAGCACCCGGGATCTCCTAGGAGCCCTTCGAGAGTCTTCCCCGGGTCCCTCCCAGTGCGGGCAGCCGGGGAACGGCGGGGGTTGGGCTGGAAAAGCAGGTAGCATCTAGTGCCTCCCCATGGACAAGGGAGGTATTTAGCGGACTTCCCCCTGCCAGGGAACAACTGTGACACCAGGAAGCTGCGTGGAGTGCGGCCCTAAACCTCACCCACACAGTCACACGTGTTCCGGAATTCTGAGTGTGGGGAGGTTCCGTCTTCTGTCTGCAGCACCCGGGTTCTCCTTGGAGCCCTTCGAGTGTCTTCCCCCAGTCCCTCCCTGTGCGGGCTGCCAGGGAAAGGCGGGGGTTGGGCTGGAAAAGCAGGTAGCATCTTGTGCCTCCCCATGGACAAGGAGGTAATTAGCGGACTTCCCCCTGCCAGGGAACACCTGTGACACAAGGCAGCTGCGTGGAGGGCGGCCCCGAACCTTCCCCACACAGTCAGCCGTGTTCCGGAATTCTGAGTGTGGGGAGGTTCCGTCTTATGTCTGCAGCACCCGGGATCTCCTAGGAGCCCTTCGAGAGTCTTCCCCGAGTCCCTCCTAGTGCTGGCAGCCAGGGAAAGGCGGGGGTTGGGCTGGAAACGCAGGTAGCATCTAGTGCCTCCCCATGGACAGGGGATGTAATTAGCGGACATCCCCCTGCCAGGGAACACCTGTGACACCAGGCAGCTGCGTGGAGTGCGGCCCCGAACCTCCCCCACACAGTCAACCGTGTTCCGGAATTCTGAGTGTGGGGAAGTTCCGTCTTATGTCTGCAGCACCCGGGATCTCCTACGAGCCCTTCGAGTGTCTTCCCCGAATCCCTCCCACTGCGGGCTGCCGGGGAAAGGCGGGGGTTGGGCTGGAAACTCAGGTAGCATCTAGTGCCTCCCCATGGACAGGGGAGGTAATTAGCGGACTTCTCCCTGCCAGGGAACACCTGTGACACCAGGCAGCTGCGTGGAGTGCGGCCCCTAACCTCCCCCACACAGTCACACGTGTTCCGGAATTCTAAGTGTGGGGAGGTTCCGTCTTCTGTCTGCATTACCCGGTTTCTCCTAGGAGCATTTCGAGTGTCTTCCCCCAGTCCCTCCCTGTGCGGGCTGCCGGGGAAAGGCGGGGGTTGGACTGGAAAAGCAGGTAGCATCTTGTGCCTCCCCATGGACAAGGGAGGTAATTAGCGGACTTCCCCCTGCCAGGGAACACCTGTGACACCAGGCAGCTGCGTGGAGGGCGGCCCCGAACCTCCCCCACACCGTCAGCCGTGTTCCGGAATTCTGAGTGTGGGGAGGTTCCGTCTTCTGTCTGCAGCACCCGGGATCTCCTAGGAGCCCTTCGAGTGTCTTCCCCGAATCCCTCCCACTGCGGGTTGCCGGGGAAAGGCGGGGGTTGGGCTGGAAACTCAGGTAGCATCTAGTGCCTCCCCATGGACAGGGGAGGTAATTAGGGGACTTCTCCCTGCCAGGGAACACCTGTGACACCAGGCAGCTGCGTGGAGGGCGGCCCCGAACCTCCCACACACAGTCAGCCGTGTTCCGGAATTCTGAGTGTATGGAGGTTCCGTCTAATGTCTGCAGCACCCGGGTTCACCTAGGAGCCCTTCGAGTGTCTTCCCCCAGTCCCTCACTGTGCGGGCTGCCGGGGAATGGCGGAGGTTGGGCTGGAAAACAGGTAGCATCTTGTGCCTCCCCATGGACAAGGGAGGTAATTAGCGGACTTCCCCCTGCCAGGGAACACCTGTGACACCAGGCAGCTGCGTGGATGGCGGCCCCGAACCTCCCCCACACAGTCAGCCGTGTTCCGGAATTCTGAGTGTGGGGAGGTTCCGTCTTATGTCTGCAGCACCCGGGATCTCCTAGGAGCCCTTCGAGAGTCTTCCCCGGGTCCCTCCCAGTGCGGGCAGCCGGGGAATGGCGGGGGTTGGGCTGGAAAAGCAGGTAGCATCTAGTGCCTCCCCATGGACAAGGGAGGTATTTAGCGGACTTCCCCCTGCCAGGGAACAACTGTGACACCAGGAAGCTGCGTGGAGTGCGGCCCTAAACCTCCCCCACACAGTCACCCGTGTTCCGGAATTCTGAGTGTGGGGAGGTTCCGTCTTATGTCTGCAGCACCCGGGATCTCCTAGGAGCCCTTCGAGAGTCTTCCCCGAGTCCCTCACTGTGCGGGCAGCCAGGGAAAGGCGGGGGTTGGGCTGGAAACGCAGGTAGCATCTAGAGCCTCCCCATGGACAGGGGAGGTAATTAGCGGACTCCACCTGCCAGGGAACACCTGTGACACAAGGCAGCTGCGTGGAGGGCGGCCCCGAAACTCCCCCACACAGTCATCCGTGTTCCGGATTTCTGAGTGTGGGGAGGTTCCGTCTTATGTCTGCAGCACCCGGGTTCTCCTAGGAGCCTTTCGAGTTTCTTCCCCCAGTCCCTCCCTGTGCTGGCTGCCGGGGAAAGGCGGGGGTTGGGCTGGAAAAGCAGGTAGCATCTTGTGCCTCCCCGTGGACAAGGGAGGTAATTAGCGGACTTCCCCCTGCCAGGGAACACCTGTGACACCAGGCAGCTGCGTGGAGGGCGGCCCCGAACCTCCCCCACACAGTCAGCCGTGTTCCGGAATTCTGAGTGTGGGGAGGTTCCGTCTTCTGTCTGCAGCACCCGGGATCTGCTAGGAGCCCTTCGAGTGTCTTCCCCGAATCCCTCCCACTGCGGGCTGCAGGGGAAAGGCGGGGGTTGGGCTGGAAACTCAGGTAGCATCAAGTGCCTCCCCATGGACAGGGGAGGTAATTAGCGGACTTCTCCCTGCCAGGGAACACCTGTGACACCAGGCAGCTGCGTGGAGGGCGGCCCCGAACCTCCCCCACACAGTCAGCCGTGTTCCGGAATTCTGAGTGTGGGGAGGTTCCGTCTTATGTCTGCAGCACCCGGGTTCACCTAGGAGCCCTTCGAGTGTCTTCCCCCAGTCCCTCACTGTGCGGGCTGCCGGGGAATGGCGGAGGTTGGGCTGGAAAAGCAGGTAGCATCTTGTGCCTCCCCATGGACAAGGGAGGTAATTAGCGGACTTCCCCCTGCCAGGGAACACCTGTGACCCTAGGCAGCTGCGTGGAGGGCGGCCCCGAACCTCCCCCACACACAGTCAACCGTGTTCCGGAATTCTGAGTGTGGGGAGGTTCCGTCTTCTGTCTGCAGCACCCGGGATCTCCTAGGAGCCCTTCGAGAGTCTTCCCCGAGTCCCTCCCAGTGCGGCAGCCAGGGAAATGCGGGGGTTGGGCTGGAAACGCAGGTAGCATCTAGTGCCTCCCCATGGACAGGGGAGGTAATAAGCGGACTTCCCCCTGCAAGGGAATACCTGTGACACCAGGCAGCTGCGTGGAATGCGGCCCCGAAACTCCCCCACACAGTCAACCGTGTTCCGGAATTCTGAGTGTGGGGAGGTTCCGTCTTCTGTCTGCAGCACTCGGGATCTCCTAGGAGCCCTTCGAGTGTCTTCCCAGAGTCCCTCCCTGTGCGGGCTGCCGGGGAAAGGAGGGGGTTGTGCTGGAAACGCAGGTAGCATCTAGTGCCTTCTCATGGACAGGGGAGGTAATTAGCGGACTTCCACCTGCCAGGGAACACCTGTGACACCAGGCAGCTGCGTGGAGGGCGGCCCCGAACCTCCCCCACACAGTCAGCCGTGTTCCGGAATTCTGAGTGTAGGGAGGTTCCGTCTTATGTCTGCAGCACCCGGGATCTCCTAGGAGCCCTTCGAGAGTCTTCCCCTAGTCCCTCCCAGTGCGGGCAGCCGGGGAATGGCGGGGGTTGGGCTGGAAAAGCAGGTAGCACCTAGTGCCTCCCCATGGACAAGGGAGGAAATTAGCGGACTTCCCCCTGCCAGGGAACAACTGTGACACCAGGAAGCTGCGTGGAGTGCGGCCCTAAACCTCACCCACACAGTCACCCGTGTTCCGGAATTCTGAGTGTGGGGAGGTTCCGTCTTCTGTCTGCAGCACCCGGGTTCTCCTAGGAGCCTTTCGAGTGTCTTCCCCCAGTCCCTCCCTGTGCGGGCTGCAGGGGAAAGGCGGGGGTTGGGCTGGAAAAGCAGGTAGCATCTTGTGCCTCCCCATGGACAAGGGAGGTAATTAGCGGACTTCACCCTGCCAGGGAACACCTGTGACACCAGGCAGCTGCGTGGAGGGCGGCCCCGAACCTCCCCCACACAGTCAGCCCTGTTCCGGAATTCTGAGTGTGGGGAGGTTCCGTCTTCTGTCTGCAGCACCTGGGATCTCCTAGGAGCCCTTCGAGTGTCTTCCCCGAATCCCTCCCACTGCGGGCTGCCGGGGAAAAGCGGGGGTTGGGCTGGAAAATCAGGTAGCATCTAGTGCCACCCCATGGACAGGGGAGGTAATTAGCGGACTTCTCCCTGCCAGGGAACACCTGTGACACCAGGCAGCTGCGTGGAGGGCGGCACCGAACCTCCCCCACACAGTCAACCGTGTTCCGGAATTCTGAGTGTGGGGAGGTTCCGTCTTCTGTCTGCAGCACCCGGGTTCACCTAGGAGCCCTTCGAGTGTCTTCCCCCATTCCCTCCCTGTGCGGGCTGCCTTGGAAATGAGGGGGTTGTGCTGGAAACGCAGGTAGCATCTAGTGCCTCCCCATGGACAGGGGAGGTAATTAGCGGACTTCCACCTGCCAGGGAACACCTGTGACACCAGGCAGCTGCGTGGAGGGCGGAACCGGACCTCCCCCACACAGTCAGCCGTGTTCCGGAATTCTGAGTGTGGGGAGGTTCCGTCTTATGTCTGCAGCACCCGGGATCTCCTAGGAGCCCTTCGAGAGTCTTCCCCGAGTCCCTCCCAGTGCGGGCAGCCAGGGAACGGCGGGGGTTGGGCTGGAAAAGCAGGTAGCATCTAGTGCCTCCCCATGGACAGGGGAGGTAATTAGCGGACTTCCACCTGCCAGGGAACACCTGTGACACCAGGCAGCTGCGTGGATGGCGGCCCCGAACCTCCCCCACACAGTCAGCCGTGTTCCGGAATTCTGAGTGTGGGGAGGTTCTGTCTTCTGTCTGCAGCACCCGGGATCGCCTAGGAGCCCTTCGAGTGTCTTCCCCGAATCCCTCCCACTGCGGGCTGCCGGGGAAAGGCGGGGGTTGGGCTGGAAACTCAGGTAGCATCTAGTGCCTCCCCATGGACAGGGGAGGTAATTAGCGGACTTCTCCCTGCCAGGGAACACCTGTGACACCAGGCAGCTGCGTGGATGGCGGCCCCGAACCTCCCCCACACAGTCAACCGTGTTCCGGAATTCTGAGTGTGGGGAGGTTCCGTCTTCTGTCTGCAGCACCCGGGTTCACCTAGGAGCCCTTCGAGTGTCTTCCCCAGTCCCTCCCGGTGCGGGCTGCCGGGGAAATGAGGGGGTTGTGCTGGAAACGCAGGTAGCATCTAGTGCCTCCCCATGGACAGGGGAGGTAATTAGCGGTCTTCCACCTGCCAGGGAACACCTGTGACACCAGGCAGCTGCGTGGAGGGCGACCCCGGACCTCCCGCACACAGTCAGCCGTGTTCCGGAGTTCTGAGTGTGGGGAGGTTCCGTCTTATGTCTGCAGCACCCGGGATCTCCTAGGAGCCCTTCGAGAGTCTTCCCCGAGTCCCTCCCAGTGCGGGCAGCCAGGGAAGGGCGGGGGTTGGGCTGGAAAAGCAGGTAGCATCTAGTGCCTCCCCATGGACAAGGGAGGTAATTAGCGGACTACCCCCTGCCAGGGAACAACTGTGACACCAGGATGCTGCGTGGAGTGCGGCCCTAAACCTCACCCACACAGTCACACGTGTTCCGGAATTCTGAGTGTGGGGAGGTTCCGTCTTCTGTCTGCATCACCCGGGTTCTCCTAGGAGCATTTTGAGTGTCTTCCCCCAGTCCCTCACTGTGCGGGCTGCCGGGGAAAGGCGGGGGTTGGACTGGAAAAGCAGGTAGCATCTTGTGCCTCCCCATGGACAAGGGAGGTAATTAGCGGACTTCCCCCTGCCAGGGAACACCTGTGACACCAGGCAGCTGCGTGGAGGGCGGCCCCGAACCTCCCCCACACCGTCAGCCGTGTTCCGTAATTCTGAGTGTGGGGAGGTTCCGTCTTCTTTCTGCAGCACCCGGGATCTCCTAGGAGCCCTTCGAGTGTCTTCCCCGAATCCCTCCCACTGCGGGTTGCCGGGGAAAGTCGGGGGTTGTGCTGGAATCTCTGGTAGCATCTAGTGCCTCCCCATGGACAGGGGAGGTAATTAGGGGACTTCTCCCTGCCAGGGAAACCTGTGACACCAGGCAGCTGCGTGGATGGCGGCCCCGAACCTCCCCCACACAGTCAGCCGTGTTCCGGAATTCTGAGTGTGGGGAGGTTCCGTCTTATGTCTGCAGAACCCGGGATCTCCTAGGAGCCCTTCGAGAGTCTTCCCCGGGTCCCTCCCACTGCGGGCTGCCGGGGAAAGGCGGGGGTTGGGCTGGAAACTCAGGTAGCATCTAGTGCCTCCCCATGGACAGGGGAGGTAATTAGCGGACTTCTCCCTGCCAGGGAACACCTGTGACACCAGGCAGCTGCGTGGAGTGCGGCCCCTAACCTCTCCCACACAGTCAACCGTGTTCCGGAATTCTGAGTGTGGGGAGGTTCCGTCTTCTGTCTGCAGCACCCGGGTTCACCTAGGAGCCCTTCGAGTGTCTTCCCCCAGTCCCTCCCTGTGCGGGCTGCCTTGGAAATGAGGGGGTTGTGCTGGAAACGCAGGTAGCATCTAGCGCCTCCCCATGGACAGGGGAGGTAATTAGCGGACTTCCACCTGCCAGGGAACACCTGTGACACCAGGCAGCTGCGTGGAGGGCGGAACCGGACCTCCCCCACAGAGTCAGCCGTGTTCCGGAATTCTGAGTGTGGGGAGGTTCCGTCTTATGTCTGCAGCACCCGGGATCTCCTAGGAGCCCTTCGAGAGTCTTCCCCGAGTCCCTCCCAGTGCGGGCAGCCAGGGAACGGCGGGGGTTGGGCTGGAAAAGCAGGTAACATCTAGTGCCTCCCCATGGACAAGGGAGGTAATTAGCGGACTTCCCCCTGCCAGGGAACAACTGTGACACCAGGAAGCTGCGTGGAGGGCGGCCCCGAACCTCCCCCACACAGTCACACGTGTTCCGGAATTCTGAGTGTGGGGAGGTTCCGTCTTCTGTCTGCATCACCCGGGGTCTCCTAGGAGCCTTTCGAGTGTCTTCCCCCAGTCCCTCCCTGTGCGGGCTGCCGGGGAAAGGCGGGGGTTGGGCTGGAAACTCAGGTAGCATCTAGTGCCTCCCCATGGACAGGGGAGGTAATTAGGGGACTTCTCCCTGCCAGGGAACACCTGTGACACCAGGCAGCTGCGTGGAGGGCGGCCCCGAACCTCCCACACACAGTCAGCCGTGTTCCGGAATTCTGAGTGTGGGGAGGTTCCGTCTTATGTCTGCAGCACCCGGGTTCACCTAGGAGCCCTTCGAGTGTCTTCCCCCAGTCCCTCACTGTGCGGGCTGCCGGGGAATGGCGGAGGTTGGGCTGGAAAACAGGTAGCATCTTGTGCCTCCCCATGGACAAGGGAGGTAATTAGCGGACTTCCCCCTGCCAGGGAACACCTGTGACACCAGGCAGCTGCGTGGATGGCGGCCCCGAACCTCCCCCACACAGTCAGCCGTGTTCCGGAATTCTGAGTGTGGGGAGGTTCTGTCTTCTGTCTGCAGCACCCGGGATCGCCTAGGAGCCCTTCGAGTGTCTTCCCCGAATCCCTCCCACTGCGGGCTGCCGGGGAAAGGCGGGGGTTGGGCTGGAAACTCAGGTAGCATCTAGTGCCTCCCCATGGACAGGGGAGGTAATTAGCGGACTTCTCCCTGCCAGGGAACTCCTGTGACACCAGGCAGCTGCGTGGATGGCGGCCCCGAACCTCCCCCACACAGTCAACCGTGTTCCGGAATTCTGAGTGTGGGGAGGTTCCGTCTTCTGTCTGCAGCACCCGGGTTCACCTAGGAGCCCTTCGAGTGTCTTCCCCAGTCCCTCCCGGTGCGGGCTGCCGGGGAAATGAGGGGGTTGTGCTGGAAACGCAGGTAGCATCTAGTGCCTCCCCATGGACAGGGGAGGTAATTAGCGGTCTTCCACCTGCCAGGGAACACCTGTGACACCAGGCA
Source organism: Camelus bactrianus (assembly GCF_048773025.1). NCBI lineage: Eukaryota > Metazoa > Chordata > Mammalia > Artiodactyla > Camelidae > Camelus > Camelus bactrianus. The sequence goes on along the minus strand of NW_027413957.1, from coordinate 5,954,358 downwards.
GCTGCGTGGAGGGCGGCCCCGGACCTCCCGCACACAGTCAGCCGTGTTCCGGAGTTCTGAGTGTGGGGAGGTTCCGTCTTATGTCTGCAGCACCCGGGATCTCCTAGGAGCCCTTCGAGAGTCTTCCCCGAGTCCCTCCCAGTGCGGGCAGCCAGGGAAGGGCGGGGGTTGGGCTGGAAAAGCAGGTAGCATCTAGTGCCTTCCCATGGACAAGGGAGGTAATTAGCGGACTACCCCCTGCCAGGGAACAACTGTGACACCAGGAAGCTGCGTGGAGTGCGGCCCTAAACCTCACCCACACTGTCACACGTGTTCCGGAATTCTGAGTGTGGGGAGGTTCCGTCTTCTGTCTGCATCACCCGGGTTCTCCTAGGAGCATTTTGAGTGTCTTCCCCCAGTCCCTCACTGTGCGGGCTGCCGGGGAAAGGCGGGGGTTGGACTGGAAAAGCAGGTAGCATCTTGTGCCTCCCCATGGACAAGGGAGGTAATTAGCGGACTTCCCCCTGCCAGGGAACACCTGTGACACCAGGCAGCTGCGTGGAGGGCGGCCCCGAACCTCCCCCACACCGTCAGCCGTGTTCCGTAATTCTGAGTGTGGGGAGGTTCCGTCTTCTGTCTGCAGCACCCGGGATCTCCTAGGAGCCCTTCGAGTGTCTTCCCCGAATCCCTCCCACTGCGGGTTGCCGGGGAAAGTCGGGGGTTGTGCTGGAATCTCTGGTAGCATCTAGTGCCTCCCCATGGACAGGGGAGGTAATTAGGGGACTTCTCCCTGCCAGGGAAACCTGTGACACCAGGCAGCTGCGTGGATGGCGGCCCCGAACCTCCCCCACACAGTCAGCCGTGTTCCGGAATTCTGAGTGTGGGGAGGTTCCGTCTTATGTCTGCAGCACCCGGGATCTCCTAGGAGCCCTTCGAGAGTCTTCCCCGGGTCCCTCCCAGTGCGGGCAGCCGGGGAACGGTGGGGGTTGGGCTGGAAAAGCAGGTAGCATCTAGTGCCTCCCCATGGATAAGGGAGGTATTTAGCGGACTTCCCCCTGCCAGGGAACAACTGTGACACCAGGAAGCTGCGTGGAGTGCGGCCCTAAACCTCACCCACACAGTCACACGTGTTCCGGAATTCTGAGTGTGGGGAGGTTCCGTCTTCTGTCTGCAGCACCCGGGTTATCCTAGGAGCCCTTCGAGTGTCTTCCCCCAGTCCCTCCCTGTGCGGGCTGCCGGGGAAAGGCGGGGGTTGGGCTGGAAAAGCAGGTAGCATCTTGTGCCTCCCCATGGACAAGGATTTAATTAGCGGACTTCCCCCTGCCAGGGAACACCTGTGACACAAGGCAGCTGCGTGGAGGGCGGCCCCGAAACTCCCCCACACTGTCATCCGTGTTCCGGATTTCTGAGTGTGGGGAGGTTCCATCTTATGTCTGCAGCAACCGGGATCTCCTAGGAGACCTTCGAGTGTCTTCCCCCAGTCCCTCCCTGTGCGGGCTGCCGGGGAATGTCGGAGGTTGGGCTGGAAAAGCAGGTAGCATCTTGTGCCTCCCCATGGACAAGGGAGGTAATTAGCGGACTTCCCCCTGCCAGGGAACACCTGTGACACCAGGCAGCTGCGTGGAGGGCGGCCCCGAACCTCCCCCACACAGTCAGCCGTGTTCCGGAATTCTGAGTGTGGGGAGGTTCCGTCTTCTGTCTTCAGCACCCGGGATCTCCTAGGAGCCCTTCGAATGTCTTCCCAGAGTCCCTCCCTGTGCGGGCTGCCGGGGAAAGGAGGGGGTTGTGCTGGAAACGCAGGTAGCATCTAGTGCCACCCCATGGACAGGGGAGGTAATTAGCGGACTTCCACCTGCCAGGGAACACCTGTGACACAAGGCAGCTGCGTGGAGTTCGGCCCCGAACCTCCCCCACACAGTCAATCGTGTTCCGGAATTCTGAGTGTGGGGAGGTTCCGTCTTCTGTCTGCAGCACCCGGGATCTCCTAGGAGCCCTTCGAGGGTCTTCCCCGAGTCCCTCACAGTGCGGGCAGCCGGGGAAAGGCGGGGGTTGGGCTGGAAACTCAGGTAGAATCTAGTGCCTCCCCATGGACAGGGGAGGTATTTAGCGGTCTTCCCCCTACGAGGGAACAGCTGTGAAACCAGGAAGCTGTGTGGGGGGCGGCCCTAAACCTCACCCACTCAGTCACCCGTGTTCCGGAATTCTGAGGGTGGGGAGGTTCCGTCTTATGTCTGCAGCACCCGGGTTCTCCTAGGAGCTCTTCGAGTGTCTTCCCCAAGTCCCTCCCTGTGCGGGCTGCTGGGGAAAGGCGGGGTTGGGCTGGAAATGCAGGTAGCATCTAGTGGCTCCCCATGGACAAGGGAGGTAATTAGCGGACTTCCCCCTGCCAGGGAACACCTGTGACACCAGGCAGCTGCGTGGAGGGCGGCCCCGAACCTCCCCCACACAGTCAACCGTGTTCCAGAATTCTGAGTGTGGGGAGGTTCCGTCTTATGTCTGCAGCACCCGGGATCTCCTAGGAGCCCTTCGAGGGTCTTCCCCGAGTCCCTACCAGTGCGGGCAGCCGGGGAACGGCGGGGGTTGGGCTGGAAAAGCAGGTAGCATCTAGTGCCTCCCAATGGACAAGGGAGGTAATTAGCGGACTTCTGCCTGCCAGGGAACACCTGTGACACCAGGCAGCTGCGTGGAGGGCGGCCCCGAACCTCCCCCACACAGTCAACCGTGTTCCGGAATTCTGAGTGTGGGGAGGTTCCGTCTTCTGTCTGCAGCACCCGGGATCTCCTAGGAGCCCTTCGAATGTCTTCCCAGAGTCCCTCCCTGTGCGGGCTGCCGGGGAAAGGAGGGGGTTGTGCTGAAAACGCAGGTAGCATCTAGTGCCTCCCCATGGACAGGGGAGGTAATTAGCGGACTTCCACCTGCCAGGGAACACCTGTGACAGAAGGCAGCTGCGTGGAGGGCGGCCCCGAACCTCCCCCACACAGTCATCCGTGTTCCGGAATTCTGAGTGTGGGGAGGTTCCGTCTTCTGTCTGCAGCACCCGGGATCTCCTAGGAGCCCTTCGAGAGTCTTCCTCGAGTCCCTCCCAGTGCGGGCAGCCAGGGAACGGCGGGGGTTTTGCTGGAATCTCAGGTAGCATCTAGTGCCTCCCCATGGACAGGGGAGGTAATTAGCGTTCTTCCCCCTACCAGGGAACACCTGTGACACCAGGAAGCTGTGTGGAGGGCGGCCCTAAAACTCACCCACACAGTCACCCGTGTTCCGGAATTCTGAGTGTGGGGAGGTTCCGTCTTATGTCTACAGCACCCGGGTTCTCCTAGGAGCCCTTCGAGTGTCTTCCCCAAGTCCCTCCTGTGCGGGCTGCTGGGGAAAGGCGGGGGTTGGGCTGGAAAAGCAGGTAGCATCTAGTGCCTCCCCATGGACAGGGGAGGTAATTAGCGGTCTTCCCTCTACCAGGGAACACCTGTGACACCAGGAACCCGTGTGGAGGGTGGCCCTAAACCTCACCCACACAGTCACCTGTGTTCCGGAATTCTGAGTGTGGGGAGGTTCCGTCATGTCTGCAGCACCCGGGTTCTCCTAGGAGCCCTTCGAGTGTCTTCCCCCAGTCCCTCCCTGTGCGGGCTGCCGGGGAATGGCGGGGGTTGGGCTGGAAACGCAGGTAGCATCTAGTGCCTCCCCATGGACAGGGGAGGTAATTAGCGGACTTCCCCCTGCCAGGGAACACCTGTGACACCAGGCAGCTGCGTGGAGTGCGGTCCCGAACCTCCCCCACACAGTCAACCGTGTTCCGGAATTCTGAGTGTGGGGAGGTTCCGTCTTCTGTCTGCAGCACCCGGGATCTCCTAGGAGCCCTTCGAGTGTCTTCCCAGAGTCCCTCCCTGTGCGGGCTGCCTGGGAATGGCTGGGGTTGGGCTGGAAACTCAGGAAGCATCTAGTGCCTCCCCATGGACAGGGGAGGTAATTTGCGGTCTTCCCCCTACCAGGGAACAACTGTGACACCAGGAAGCTGTGTGGAGGGCGGCCCAAAACCTCACCCACACAGTCACCCGTGTTCCGGAATTCTGAGTGTGGGGAGGTTCCGTCTTATGTCTGCAGCACCCGGGATCTCCTAGGAGCCCTTCGAGGGTCTTCCCCGAGTCCCTCACTGTGCGGGCAGCCAGGGAATGGCGGGGGTTTGGCTGGAAACGCAGGTAGCATCTAGAGCCTCCCCATGGACAGGGGAGGTAATTAGCGGACTCCACCTGCCAGGGAACACCTGTGACACAAGGCAGCTGCGTGGAGGGCGGCCCCGAAACTCCCCAACAGAGTCATCCGTGTTCCGGATTTCTGAGTGTGGGGAGGTTCCGTCTTATGTCTGCAGCACCCGGGTTCACCTAGGAGACCTTCGAGTGTCTTCCCCCAGTCCCTCCCTGTGCGGGATTCCGGGGAATGTCGGAGGTTGGGCTCGAAAAGCAGGTAGCATCTTGTGCCTCCCCATGGACAAGGGAGGTAATTAGCGGACGTCCCCCTGCCAGGGAACACCTGTGACACCAGGCAGCTGCGTGGAGGGCGGCGCCGAACCTCCCCCACACAGTCAACCGTGTTCCGGAATTCTGAGTGTGGGGAGGTTCCGTCTTATGTCTGCAGCACCCGAGTTCACCTAGGAGCCCTTCGAGTGTCTTCCCCCAGTCCCTCACTGTGCGGGCTGCCGGGGAATGGCGGAGGTTGGGCTGGAAAAGCAGGTAGCATCTTGTGCCTCCCCATGGACAAGGGAGGTAATTAGCGGACTTCCCCCTGCCAGGGAACACCTGTGACACCAGGCAGCTGCGTGGAGGGCGGCGCCGAACCTCCCCCACACAGTCAACCGTGTTCCGGAATTCTGAGTGTGGGGAGGTTCCGTCTTCTGTCTGCAGCACCCGGGATCTCCTAGGAGCCCTTCGAGTGTCTTCCCAGAGTCCCTCCCTGTGCAGGCTGCCGGGGAAAGGAGGGGGTTGTGCTGGAAACGCAGGTAGCATCTATTGCCTCCCCATGGACAGGGGAGGTAATTAGCGGACTTCCACCTGCCAGGGAACACCTGTGACACCAGGCATCTGCGTGGAGGGCGGCCCCGAACATTCCCCACTCAGTCAGCCGTGTTCCGGAATTCTGAGTGTGGGGAGGTTCCGTCTTCTGTCTGCAGCACCCGGGATCTCCTAGGAGCCCTTCGAGATTCTTCCCCGAGTCCCTCACTGTGCGGGCAGCCAGGGAAAGGCGGGGGTTGGGCTGGAAACGCAGGTAGCATCTAGAGCCTCCCGATGGACAGGGGAGGTAATTAGCGGACTCTACCTGCCAGGGAACACCTGTGACACAAGGCAGCTGCGTGGAGGGCGGCCCCGAAACTCCCCCACACTGTCATCCGTGTTCCGGATTTCTGAGTGTGGGGAGGTTCCGTCTTATGTCTGCAGCACCCGGGATCTCCTAGGAGCCCTTCGAGAGTCTTCCCCGAGTCCCTGCCAGTGCGGGCAGCCAGGGAAAAGCGGGGGTTGGTCTGGAAACGCAGGTAGCATCTAGTGCCTCCCCATGAACAGGGGAGGTAATTAGCGGAATTCCCCCTGCCAGGGAACACCTGTGACCCCAGGCAGCTGCGTGGAGGGCGGCCACGAACCTCCCCCACACAGTCAACCGTGTTCCAGAATTCTGAGTGTGGGGAGGTTCCGTCTTATGTCTGCAGCACCCGGGATCTCCTAGGAGTCCTTCGAGGGTCTTCCCCGAGTCCCTACCAGTGCGGGCAGCCGGGGAACGGCGGGGGTTGGGCTGGAAATGCAGGTAGCATCTAGTGCCTCCCAATGGACAAGGGAGGTAATTAGCGGACTTCCCCCTGCCAGGGAACACCTGTGACACCAGGCAGCTGCGTGGAGGGCGGCCCCGAACCTCCCCCACACAGTCAACCGTGTTCCGGAATTCTGAGTGTGGGGAGGTTCCGTCTTCTGTCTGCAGCACCCGGGATCTCCTAGGAGCCCTTCGAATGTCTTCCCAGAGTCCCTCCCTGTGCGGGCTGCCGGGGAAAGAGGGGGTTGTGCTGAAAACGCAGGTAGCATCTAGTGCCTCCCCATGGACAGGGGAGGTAATTAGCGGACTTCCACCTGCCAGGGAACACCTGTGACAGAAGGCAGCTGCGTGGAGGGCGGCCCCGAACCTCCCCCACACAGTCATCCGTGTTCCGGAATTCTGAGTGTGGGGAGGTTCCGTCTTCTGTCTGCAGCACCCGGGATCTCCTAGGAGCCCTTCGAGAGTCTTCCTCGAGTCCCTCCCAGTGCGGGCAGCCAGGGAACGGCGGGGGTTTTGCTGGAAACTCAGGTAGCATCTAGTGCTTCCCCATGGACAGGGGAGGTAATTAGCGGTCTTCCCCCTACCAGGGAACACCTGTGACACCAGGAAGCTGTGTGGAGGGCGGCCCTAAAACTCACCCACACATTCACCCGTGTTCCGGAATTCTGAGTGTGGGGAGGTTCCGTCTTATGTCTGCAGCACCCGGGTTCTCCTAGGAGCCCTTCGAGTGTCTTCCCCAAGTCCCTCCTGTGCGGGCTGCTGGGGAAAGGCGGGGGTTGGGCTGGAAAAGCAGGTAGCATCTAGTGCCTCCCCATGGACAGGGGAGGTAATTAGCGGTCTTCCCTCTACCAGGGAACACCTGTGACACCAGGAACCCGTGTGGAGGGTGGCCCTAAACCTCACCCACACAGTCACCCGTGTTCCGGAATTCTGAGTGTGGGGAGGTTCCGTCATGTCTGCAGCACCCGGGTTCTCCTAGGAGCCCTTCGAGTGTCTTCCCCAAGTCCCTCCCTGTGCGGGCTGCTGGGGAAATGCGGGGGTTGGGCTGGAAACGCAGGTAGCATCTAGTGCCTCCCCATGGACAGGGGAGGTAATTAGCGGACTTCCCCCTGCCAGGGAACACCTGTGACATCAGGCAGCTGCGTAGAGTGCGGTCCCGAACCTCCCCCACACAGTCAACCGTGTTCCGGAATTCTGAGTGTGGGGAGGTTCCGTCTTCTGTCTGCAGCACCCGGGATCTCCTAGGAGCCCTTCGAGTGTCTTCCCAGAGTCCCTCCCTGTGCGGGCTGCCTGGGAATGGCGGGGGTTGGGCTGGAAACTCAGGAATCATCTAGTGCCTCCCCATGGACAGGGGAGGTAATTTGCGGTCTTCCCCCTACCAGGGAACAACTGTGACACCAGGAAGCTGTGTGGAGGGCGGCCCTAAACCTCACCCACACAGTCACCCGTGTTCCGGAATTCTGAGTGTGGGGAGGTTCCGTCTTATGTCTGCAGCACCCGGGTTCTCCTAGGAGCCCTTCGAGTGTCTTCCCCAAGTCCCTCACTGTGCGGGCTGCTGGGGAAAGGCGGGGGTTGGGCTGGAAAAGCAGGTAGCATCTAGTGCCTCCCCATGGACAAGGGAGGTAATTAGCGGACTTCCACCTGCCAGGGAACACCTGTGACACCAGGCATCTGCGTGGAGGGCGGCCCCGAACCTTCCCCACTCAGTCAGCCGTGTTCCGTAATTCTGAGTGTGGGGAGGTTCCGTCTTCTGTCTGCAGCACCCGGGATCTCCTAGGAGCCCTTCGAGAGTCTTCCCCGAGTCCCTCACTGTGCGGGCAGCCAGGGAAAGGCGGGGGTTGGGCTGGAAACGCAGGTAGCATTTAGAGCCTCCCCATGGACAGGGGAGGTAATTAGCGGACTCCACCTACCAGGGAACACCTGTGACACAAGGCAGCTGCGTGGAGGGCGGCCCCGAAACTCCCCCACACAGTCATCCGTGTTCCGGATTTCTGAGTGTGGGGAGGTTCCGTCTTATGTCTGCAGCACTCGGGTTCACCTAGGAGACCTTCGAGTGTCTTCCCCCAGTCCCTCCCTGTGCGGGCTGCCGGGGAATGTCGGAGGTTGGGCTCGAAAAGCAGGTAGCATCTTGTGCCTCCCCATGGACAAGGGAGGTAATTAGCGGACTTCCCCCTGCCAGGGAACACCTGTGACACCAGGCAGCTGCGTGGAGGGCGGCGCCGAACCTCCCCCACACAGTCAACCGTGTTCCGGAATTCTGTGTGTGGGGAGGTTCCGTCTTATGTCTGCAGCACCCGGGTTCACCTAGGAGCCCTTCGAGTGTCTTCCCCCAGTCCCTCATTGTGCGGGCTGCCGGGGAATGGCGGAGGTTGGGCTGGAAAAGCAGGTAGCATCTTGTGCCTCCCCATGGACAAGGGAGGTAATTAGCGGACTTCCCCCTGCCAGGGAATACCTGTGACACCAGGCAGCTGCGTGGAGGGCGGCGCCGAACCTCCCCCACACAGTCAACCGTGTTCCGGAATTCTGAGTGTGGGGAGGTTCCGTCTTCTGTCTGCAGCACCCGGGATCTCCTAGGAGCCCTTCGAGTGTCTTCCCAGAGTCCCTCCCTGTGCGGGCTGCCGGGGAAAGGAGGGGGTTGTGCTGGAAACGCAGGTAGCATCTAGTGCCTCCCCATGGACAGGGGAGGTAATTAGCGGACTTCCACCTGCCAGGGAACACCTGTGACACCAGGCATCTGCGTGGAGGGCGGCCCCGAACATTCCCCACTCAGTCAGCCGTGTTCCGGAATTCTGAGTGTGGGGAGGTTCCGTCTTCTGTCTGCAGCACCCGGGATCTCCTAGGAGCCCTTCGAGATTCTTCCCCGAGTCCCTCACTGTGCGGGCAGCCAGGGAAAGGCGGGGGTTGGGCTGGAAACGCAGGTAGCATCTAGAGCCTCCCGATGAACAGGGGAGGTAATTAGCGGACTCCACCTGCCAGGGAACACCTGTGACACAAGGCAGCTGCGTGGAGGGCGGCCCCGAAACTCCCCCACACTGTCATCCGTGTTCCGGATTTCTGAGTGTGGGGAGGTTCCGTCTTATGTCTGCAGCACCCGGGTTCACCTAGGAGACCTTCGACTGTCTTCCCCCAGTCCCTCCCTGTGCGGGCTGCCGGGGAAAGGCGGGGGTTGGGCTGGAAAAGCAGGTAGCATCTTGTGCCTCCCCATGGACAAGGGAGGTAATTAGCGGACTTCCCCCTGCCAGGGAACACCTGTGACACCAGGCAGCTGCGTGGAGGGCGGCCCCGAACCTCCCCAACACAGTCAGCCGTGTTCCGGAATTCTGAGTGTGGGTAGGTTCCGTCTTCTGTCTGCAGCACCCGGGATCTCCTAGGAGCCCTTCGAATGTCTTCCCAGAGTCCCTCCCTGTGCGGGCTGCCGGGGAAAGAGGGGGTTGTGCTGGAAACGCAGGTAGCATCTAGTGCCTCCCCATGGACAGGGGAGGTTATTAGCGGACTTCCACCTGCCAGGGAACACCTGTGACACAAGGCAGCTGCGTGGAGGGCGGCCCCGAACCTCCCCCACACAGTCAATCGTGTTCCGGAATTCTGAGTGTGGGGAGGTTCCGTCTTCTGTCTGCAGCACCCGGTATCTCCTAGGAGCCCTTCGAGAGTCTTCCCCGAGTCCCTCACAGTGCGGGCAGCCGGGGAAAGGCGGGGGTTGGGCTGGAAACTCAGGTAGAATCTAGTGCCTCCCCATGGACAGGGGAGGTAATTAGAGGTCTTCCCCCTACAAGGGAACACCTGTGAAACCAGGAAGCTGTGTGGAGGGCGGCCCTAAACCTCACCCACTCAGTCACCAGTGTTCCGGAATTCTGAGGGTGGGGAGGTTCCGTCTTATGTCTGCAGCACCCGGGTTCTCCTAGGAGCTCTTCGAGTGTCTTCCCCAAGTCCCTCCCTGTGCGGGCTGCTGGGGAAAGGCGGGGTTGGGCTGGAAATGCTGGTAGCATCTAGTGCCTCCCCATGGACAAGGGAGGTAATTAGCGGACTTCCCCCTGCCAGGGAACACCTGTGACACCAGGCAGCTTCGTGGAGGGCGGCCAAGAACCTTCCCCACACAGTCAGGCCTGTTCCGGAATTCTGAGTGTGGGGAGGTTCCGTCTTATGTCTGCAGCACCCGGGATCTCCTAGGAGTCCTTCGAGAGTCTTCCCCGAGTACCTGCCAGTGCGGGCAGCCAGGGAAAAGCGGGAGTTGGTCTGGAAACGCAGGTAGCATCTAGTGCCTCCCCATGGACAGGGGAGGTAATTAGCGGACTTCCCCCTGCCAGGGAACACCTGTGACACCAGGCAGCTGCGTGGAGGGCGGCCCCGAACCTCCCCCACACAGTCACCCGTGTTCCGGAATTCTGAGTGTGGGGAGATTCCGTCTTATGTCTGCAGCACCCGGGATCTCCTAGGAGCCCTTCGAGAGTCTTCCCCGAGTCCCTACCAGTGCGGGAACCCGAGGAACGGCGGGGGTTGGGCTGGAAAAGCAGGTAGCATCTAGTGCCTCCCAATGGACAAGGGAGGTAATTAGCGGACTTCCCCCTGCCAGGGAACACCTGTGACACCAGGCAGCTGCGTGGAGGGCGGCCCCGAACCTCCACCACACAGTCAGCCGTGTTCCGGAATACTGAGTGTGGGGAGGTTCCGTCTTCTGTCTGCAGCACCCGGGATCTCCTAGGAGCCCTTCGAGTGTCTTCCCCGAATCCCTCCCACTGCGGGCAGCCGGGGAAGGGCGGGGGTTGGGCTGGAAACTCAGGTAGCATCTAGTGCCTCCCCATGGACAGGGGAGGTAATTAGCGGACTTCTCCCTGCCAGGGAACACCTGTGACACCAGGCAGCTGCGTGGAGGGCGGCCCCGAACCTCCCTCACACAGTCAGCCGTGTTCCGGAATTCTGAGTGTGGTGAGGTTCCGTCTTATGTCTGCAGCGCCCGGGTTCACCTAGGAGCCCTTCGAGTGTCTTCCCCCAGTCCCTCACTGTGCGGGCTGCCGGGGAATGGCGGAGGTTGGGCTGGAAAAGCAGGTAGCATCTTGTGCCTCCCCATGGACAATGGAAGTATTTAGCGGGCTTCCCCCTGCCAGGGAACACCTGTGACACCAGGCAGCTGCGTGGAGGGCGGCCCCGAACCTCCCCCACACAGTCAACCGTGTTCCGGAATTCTGAGTGTGGGGAGGTTCCGTCTTCTGTCTGCAGCACCCGGGATCTCCTAGGAGCCCTTCGAGTGTATTCCCCCAGTCCCTCACTGTGCGGGCTGCCGGGGAATGGCGGAGGTTGGGCTGGAAAAGCAGGTAGCATCTTGTGCCTCCCCATGGACAAGGGAGGTAATTAGCGGACTTCCCCCTGCCAGGGAACACCTGTGACACCAGGCAGCTGCGTGGAGGGCGGCCCCGAACCTCCCCCACACAGTCAACCGTGTTCCGGAATTCTGAGTGTGGGGAGGTTCCGTCTTATATCTGCAGCACCCGGGATCTCCTAGGAGCCCTTTGAATGTCTTCCCAGAGTCCCTCCCTGTGCGGGCTGCCGGGGAAAGGAGGGGGTTGTGCTGAAAACGCAGGTAGCATCTAGTGCCACCCCATGGACAGGGGAGGTAATTAGCGGACTTCCACCTGCCAGGGAACACCTGTGACACCAGGCAGCTGCGTGGAGGGCGGCCCCGAACCTCCCCCACACAGTCAACCGTGTTCCGGAATTCTGAGTGTGGGGAGGTTCCGTCTTCTGTCTGCAGCACCCGGGTTCACCTAGGAGCCCTTCGAGTGTCTTCCCCCAGTCCCTCCCTGTGCGGGCTGCCTTGGAAATGAGGGGGTTGTGCTGGAAACGCAGGTAGCATCTAGTGCCTCCCCATGGACAGGGGAGGTAATTAGCGGACTTCCACCTGCCAGGGAACACCTGTGACACCAGGCAGCTGCGTGGAGGGCGGAACCGGACCTCCCCCACACAGTCAGCCGTGTTCCGGAATTCTGAGTGTGGGGAGGTTCCGTCTTATGTCTGCAGCACCCGGGATCTCCTAGGAGCCCTTCGAGAGTCTTCCCCGAGTCCCTCCCAGTGCGGGCAGCCAGGGAACTGCGGGGGTTGGGCTGGAAAAGCAGGTAGCATCTAGTGCCTCCCCATGGACAAGGGAGGTAATTAGCGGAATCCACCTGCCAGGGAACAACTGTGACACCAGGAAGCTGCGTGGAGGGCGGCCCCGAACCTCCCCCACACAGTCACACGTGTTCCGGAATTCTGAGTGTGGGGAGGTTCCGTCTTCTGTCTGCATCACCCGGGTTCTCCTAGGAGCCTTTCGAGTGTCTTCCCCCAGTCCCTCCCTGTGTGGGCTGCCGGGGAAAGGCGGGTTTGGACTGGAAAAGCAGGTAGCATCTTGTGCCTCCCCATGGACAAGGAGGTAATTAGCGGACTTCCCCCTGCCAGGGAACACCTGTGACACAAGGCAGCTGCGTGGAGAACGGCCCCGAACCTACCCCACACAGTCAACCGTGTTCCGGAATTCTGAGTGTGGGGAGGTTCCGTCTTCTGTCTGCAGCACCCGGGATCTCCTAGGAGCCCTTCGAGTGTCTTCCCAGTGTCCCTCCCTGTGCGGGCTGCCGGGGAAAGGAGGGGGTTGTGCTGTAAACGCAGGTAGCATCTAGTGCCTCCCCATGGACAGGGGAGGTAATTAGCGGACTCCACCTGCCAGGGAACACCTGTGACACAAGGCAGCTGCGTGGATGGCGGCCCCGAAACTCCCCCACACAGTCATCCGTGTTCCGGATTTCTGAGTGTGGGGAGGTTCCGTCTTATGTCTGCAGCAACCGGGATCTCCTAGGAGACCTTCGAGTGTCTTCCCCCAGTCCCTCCCTGTGCGGGCTGCCGGGGAATGTCGGAGGTTGGGCTCGAAAAGCAGGTAGCATCTAGTGCCTCCCCATGGACAAGGGAGGTAATTAGCGGACTTCCCCCTGCCAGGGAACACCTGTGACACCAGGCAGCTGCGTGGAGGGCGGCCCCGAACCTCTCCCACACATTCAGACGTGTTCTGGGATTCTGAGTGTGGGGAGGTTCCGTCTTCTGTCTGCAGCACCCGGGTTCTCTTAGGAGCCTTTTGATTGTCTTCCCCCAGTCCCTCCCTGTGCGGGCTGCCGGGGAAAGGCGGGGGTTGTGCTGGAAAAGCAGGTAGCATCTTGTGCCTCCCCATGGACAAGGGAGGTAATTAGCGGACTTCCCCCTGCCAGGGAACACCTGTGACACCAGGCAGCTGCGTGGAGTGCGGCCCCGAACCTCCCCCACACAGTCAGCCGTGTTCCGGAATTCTGAGTGTGGGGAGGTTCCGTCTTCTGTCTTCAGCACCCGGGATCTCCTAGGAGCCCTTCGAATGTCTTCCCAGAGTCCCTCCCTGTGCGGGCTGCCGGGGAAAGGAGGGGGTTGTGCTGGAAACGCAGGTAGCATCTAGTGCCACCCCATGGACAGGGGAGGTAATTAGCGGACTTCCACCTGCCAGGGAACACCTGTGACACAAGGCAGCTGCGTGGAAGGCGGCCCCGAACCTCCCCCACACAGTCAATCGTGTTCCGGAATTCTGAGTGTGGGGTGGTTCCGTCTTCTGTCTGCAGCACCCGGGATCTCCTAGGAGCCCTACGAGATTCTTCCGCGAGTCCCTCCCAGTGCGGGCAGCCTGGGAAAGGCGGGGGTTGTGCTGGAAACGCAGGTAGCATCTAGAACCTCCCCATGGACAGGGGAGGTAATTAGAGGACTTCACCCTGCCAGGGAACACCTGTGACACCAGGCAGCTGCGTGGAGGGCGGCCCCGAACTTCCCCCACACAGTCAACCATGTTCCGGAATTCTGAGTGTGGGGAGGTTCCGTCTTCTGTCTGCAGCACCCGGGTTCTCCTAGGAGCCTTTTGATTGTCTTCCCCCAGTCCCTCCCTGTGCGGGCTGCCGGGGAAATGAGGGGGTTGTGCTGGAAACGCAGGTAGCATCTAGTGCCTCCCCATGGACAGGGGAGGTAATTAGTGGACTTCCACCTGCCAGGGAACACCTGTGACACAAGGCAGCTGCGTGGAGTTCGGCCCCGAACCTCCCCCACACAGTCAATCGTGTTCCGGAATTCTGAGTGTGGGGAGGTTCCGTCTTCTGTCTGCAGCACCCGGGATCTCCTAGGAGCCCTTCGAGGGTCTTCCCCGAGTCCCTCACAGTGCGGGCAGCCGGGGAAAGGCGGGGGTTGGGCTGGAAACTCAGGTAGAATCTAGTGCCTCCCCATGGACAGGGGAGGTATTTAGCGGTCTTCCCCCTACCAGGGAACACCTGTGAAACCAGGAAGCTGTGTGGAGGGCGGCCCTAAACCTCACCCACTCAGTCACCCGTGTTCCGGAATTCTGAGGGTGGGGAGGTTCCGTCTTATGTCTGCAGCACCCGGGTTCTCCTAGGAGCTCTTCGAGTGTCTTCCCCAAGTCCCTCCCTGTGCGGGCTGCTGGGGAAAGGCGGGGTTGGGCTGGAAATGCAGGTAGCATCTAGTGGCTCCCCATGGACAAGGGAGGTAATTAGCGGACTTCCCCCTGCCAGGGAACACCTGTGACACCAGGCAGCTGCGTGGAGGGCGGCCCCGAACCTTCCCCACACAGTCAGGCGTGTTCCGGAATTCTGAGTGTGGGGAGGTTCCGTCTTATGTCTGCAGCACCCGGGATCTCCTAGGAGCCCTTCGAGAGTCTTCCCCGAGTCCCTGCCAGTGCGGGCAGCCAGGGAAAAGCGGGGGTTGGTCTGGAAACGCAGGTAGCATCTAGTGCCTCCCCATGAACAGGGGAGGTAATTAGCGGAATTCCCCCTGCCAGGGAACACCTGTGACACCAGGCAGCTGCGTGGAGGGCGGCCCCGAACCTCCCCCACACAGTCAACCGTGTTCCAGAATTCTGAGTGTGTGGAGGTTCCGTCTTATGTCTGCAGCACCCGGGATCTCCTAGGAGCCCTTCGAGGGTCTTCCCCGAGTCCCTACCAGTGCGGGCAGCCGGGGAACGGCGGGGGTTGGGCTCGAAAAGCAGGTAGCATCTAGTGCCTCCCAATGGACAAGGGAGGTAATTAGCGGACTTCCCCCTGCCAGGGAACACCTGTGACACCAGGCAGCTGCGTGGAGGGCGGCCCCGAAACTCCCCCACACAGTCAACCGTGTTCCGGAATTCTGAGTGTGGGGAGGTTCCGTCTTCTGTCTGCAGCACCCGGGATCTCCTAGGAGCCCTTCGAATGTCTTCCCAGAGTCCCTCCCTGTGCGGGCTGCCAGGGAAAGGAGGGGGTTGTGCTGAAAACGCAGGTAGCATCTAGTGCCTCCCCATGGACAGGGGAGGTAATTAGCGGACTTCCACCTGCCAGGGATCACCTGTGACAGAAGGCAGCTGCGTGGAGGGCGGCCCCGAACCTCCCCCACACAGTCATCCGTGTTCCGGAATTCTGAGTGTGGGGAGGTTCCGTCTTCTGTCTGCAGCACCCGGGATCTCCTAGGAGCCCTTCGAGAGTCTTCCTCGAGTCCCTCCCAGTGCGGGCAGCCAGGGAACGGCGGGGGTTTTGCTGGAAACTCAGGTAGCATCTAGTGCCTCCCCATGGACAGGGGAGGTAATTAGCGTTCTTCCCCCTACCAGGGAACACCTGTGACACCAGGAAGCTGTGTGGAGGGCGGCCCTAAACTCACCCACACAGTCACCCGTGTTCCGGAATTCTGAGTGTGGGGAGGTTCCGTCTTATGTCTGCAGCACCCGGGTTCTCCTAGGAGCCCTTCGAGTGTCTTCCCCAAGTCCCTCCTGTGCGGGCTGCTGGGGAAAGGCGGGGGTTGGGCTGGAAAAGCAGGTAGCATCTAGTGCCTCCCCATGGACAGGGGAGGTAATTAGCGGTCTTCCCTCTACCAGGGAACACCTGTGACACCAGGAACCCGTGTGGAGGGTGGCCCTAAACCTCACCCACACAGTCACCCGTGTTCCGGAATTCTGAGTGTGGGGAGGTTCCGTCATGTCTGCAGCACCCGGGTTCTCCTAGGAGCCCTTCGAGTGTCTTCCCCAAGTCCCTCCCTGTGCGGGCTGCTGGGGAAATGCGGGGGTTGGGCTGGAAACGCAGGTAGCATCTAGTGCCTCCCCATGGACAGGGGAGGTAATTAGCGGACTTCCCCCTGCCAGGGAACACCTGTGACACCAGGCAGCTGCGTGGAGTGCGGTCCCGAACCTCCCCCACACAGTCAACCGTGTTCCGGAATTCTGAGTGTGGGGAGGTTCCGTCTTCTGTCTGCAGCACCCGGGATCTCCTAGGAGCCCTTCGAGTGTCTTCCCAGAGTCCCTCCCTGTGCGGGCTGCCTGGGAATGGCGGGGGTTGGGCTGGAAACTCAGGAAGCATCTAGTGCCTCCCCATGGACAGGGGAGGTAATTTGCGGTCTTCCCCCTACCAGGGAACAACTGTGACACCAGGAAGCTGTGTGGAGGGCGGCCCTAAACCTCACCCACACAGTCACCCGTGTTCCGGAATTCTGAGTGTGGGGAGATTCCGTCTTATGTCTGCAGCACCCGGGATCTCCTAGGAGCCCTTCGAGAGTCTTCCCCGAGTCCCTAACTGTGCGGGCAGCCAGGGAAAGGCGGGGGTTGGGCTGGAAACGCAGGTAGCATCTAGAGTCTCCCCATGGACAGGGGAGGTAATTAGCGGACTCCACCTGCCAGGGAACACCTGTGACACAAGGCAGCTGCGTGGAGGGCGGCCCCGAAACTCCCCCACACAGTCATCCGTGTTCCGGATTTCTGAGTGTGGGGAGGTTCCGTCTTATGTCTGCAGCACCCGGGTTCACCTAGGAGACCTTCGAGTGTCTTCCCCCAGTCCCTCCCTGTGCGGGCTTCCGGGGAATGTCGGAGGTTGGGCTCGAAAAGCAGGTAGCATCTTGTGCCTCCCCATGGACAAGGGAGGTAATTAGCGGACTTCCCCCTGCCAGGGAACACCTGTGACACCAGGCAGCTGCGTGGAGGGCGGCGCCGAACCTCCCCCACACAGTCAACCGTGTTCCGGAATTCTGAGTGTGGGGAGGTTCCGTCTTATGTCTGAAGCACCCGGGTTCACCTAGGAGCCCTTCGAGTGTCTTCCCCCAGTCCCTCACTGTGCGGGCTGCCGGGGAATGGCGGAGGTTGGGCTGGAAAAGCAGGTAGCATCTTGTGCCTCCCCATGGACAAGGGAGGTAATTAGCGGACTTCCCCCTGCCAGGGAACACCTGTGACACCAGGCAGCTGCGTGGAGGGCGGCGCCGAACCTCCCCCACACAGTCAACCGTGTTCCGGAATTCTGAGGGTGGGGAGGTTCCGTCTTATGTCTGCAGCACCCGGGTTCTCCTAGGAGCTCTTCGAGTGTCTTCCCCAAGTCCCTCCCTGTGCGGGCTGCTGGGGAAAGGCGGGGTTGGGCTGGAAATGCAGGTAGCATCTAGTGCCTCCCCATGGACAAGGGAGGTAATTAGCGGACTTCCCCCTGCCAGGGAACACCTGTGACACCTGGCAGCTTCGTGGAGGGCGGCCAAGAACCTTCCCCACACAGTCAGGCCTGTTCCGGAATTCTGAGTGTGGGGAGGTTTCGTCTTATGTCTGCAGCACCCGGGATCTCCTAGGAGTCCTTCGAGAGTCTTCCCCGAGTACCTGCCAGTGCGGGCAGCCAGGGAAAAGCGGGAGTTGGTCTGGAAACGCAGGTAGCATCTAGTGCCTCCCCATGGACAGGGGAGGTAATTAGCGGACTTCCCCCTGCCAGGGAAAACCTGTGACACCAGGCAGCTGCGTGGAGGGCGGCCCCGAACCTCCCCCACACAGTCAACCGTGTTCCGGAATTCTGAGTGTGGTGAGGTTCCGTCTTCTGTCTGCAGCACCCGGGATCTCCTAGGAGCCCTTCGAGTGTCTTCCCAGAGTCCCTCCATGTGCGGGCTGCCGGGGAAAGGAGGGGGTTGTGCTGGAAACGCAGGTAGCATCTAGTGCCTCCCCATGGACAGGGGAGGTAATTAGCGGACTTCCACCTGCCAGGGAACACCTGTGACATAAGGCAGCTTCGTGGAGGGCGGCCCCGAACCTCCCCCACACAGTCATCCGTGTTCCGGAATTCTGAGTGTGGGGAGGTTCCGTCTTCTGTCTGCAGCACCCGGGATCTCCTAGGAGCCCTTCGAGAGTCTTCCCCGAGTCCCTCCCAGTGCCGGCAGCCGGGGAATGGCGGGGGTTGGGCTGGAAACTCAGGTAGCATCTAGTGCCTCCCCATGGACAGGGGAGGTAATTTGCGGTCTTCCCTCTACCAGGGAACAACTGTGACACCAGGAAACTTTGTGGAGGGCGGCCCTAAACCTCACCCACACAGTCACCCGTGTTCCGGAATTCTGAGTGTGGGGAGGTTCCGTCTTATGTCTGCAGCACCCGGGTTCTCCTAGGAGCCCTTCGAGTGTCTTCCCCAAGTCCCTCCCTTTGCGGGCTGCTGGGGAAAGGCGGGGGTTGGGCTGGAAAAGCAGGTAGCATCTAGTGCCTCCCCATGGACAAGGGAGGTAATTAGCGGACTTCCACCTGCCAGGGAACACCTGTGACACCAGGCATCTGCGTGGAGGGCGGCCCCGAACTTTCCCCAATCAGTCAGCCGTGTTCCGGAATTCTGAGTGTGGGGAGGTTCCGTCTTATGTCTGCAGCACCCGGGTTCACCTAGGAGACCTTCGAGTGTCTTCCCCCAGTCCCTCCCTGTGCGGGCTGCCGGGGAATGTCAGAGGTTGGGCTCGAAAAGCAGGTAACATCTTGTGCCTCCCCATGGATAAGGGAGGTAATTAGCGGACTTCCCCCTGCCAGGGAACACCTGTGACACCAGGCAGCTGCGTGGAGGGCGGCCCCGAACCTCCCCCACACAGTCAGCCGTGTTCCGGAATTCTGAGTGTGGGGAGGATCCGTCTTATGTCTGCAGCACCCGGGATCTCCTAGGAGCCCTTGGAGAGTCTTCCCCGAGTCCCTCACTGTGCGGGCAGCCAGGGAAAGGCGGGGGTTGGGCTGGAAACGCAGGTAGCATCTAGAGCCTCCCCATGGACAGGGGAGGTAATTAGCGGACTCCACCTGCCAGGGAACACCTGTGACACAAGGCAGCTGCGTGGAGGGCGGCCCCGTAACTCCCCCACACAGTCATCCGTGTTCCGGATTTCTGAGTGTGGGGAGGTTCTGTCTTATGTCTGCAGCACCCGGGTTCACCTAGGAGACCTTCGAGTGTCTTCCCCCAGTCCCTCCCTGTGCGGGCTGCCGGGGAAAGGCGGGGGTTGGGCTGGAAAAGGAGGTAGCATCTTGTGCCTCCCCATGGACAAGGGAGGTAATTAGCGGGCTTCCCCCTGCCAGGGAACACCTGTGACACCAGGCAGCTGCGTGGAGGGCGGCCCCGAACCTCCCCCACACAGTCAACCGTGTTCCGGAATTCTGAGTGTGGGGAGGTTCCGTCTTCTGTCTGCAGCACCCGGGATCTCCTAGGAGCCCTTCGAATGTCTTCCCAGAGTCCCTCACTGTGCGGGCTGCCGGGGAAAGGAGGGGGTTGTGCTGGAAACGCAGGTAGCATCTAGTACCTCCCCATGGCCAGGGGAGGTAATTAGAGGACTTCCCCCTGCCAGGGAACACCTGTGACACCAGGCAGCTGCGTGGAGGGCGGCCCCGAACTTCCCCCACACAGTCAACCATGTTCCGGAATTCTGAGTGTGGGGAGGTTCCGTCTTCTGTCTGCTGCACCCGGGTTCTCCTAGGAGCCTTTTGATTGTCTTCCCCCAGTCCCTCCCTGTGCAGGCTGCCGGGGAAAGGCGGGGGTTGGGCTTGAAAATCAGGTAGCATCTTTTGCCTCCCCATGGACAAGGGAGGTATTTAGCGGACTTCCCCCTGCCAGGGAACACCTGTGAAACCAGGAAGCTCTGTGGAGGGCGGCCCTAAACCTCACCCACTCAGTCACCCGTGTTCCGGAATTCTGAGGGTGGGGAGGTTCCGTCTTATGTCTGCAGCACCCGGGTTCTCCTAGGAGCTCTTCGAGTGTCTTCCCCAAGTCCCTCCCTGTGCGGGCTGCTGGGGAAAGGCGGGGTTGGGCTGGAAATGCAGGTAGCATCTAGTGCCTCCCCATGGACAAGGGAGGTAATTAGCGGACTTCCCCCTGCCAGGGAACACCTGTGACACCAGGCAGCTTCGTGGAGGGCGGCCCCGAACCTTCCCCACACAGTCAGGCGTGTTCCGGAATTCTGAGTGTGGGGAGGTTCCGTCTTATGTCTGCAGCACCCGGGATCTCCTAGGAGCCCTTCGAGAGTCTTCCCCGAGTCCCTGCCAGTGCGGGCAGCCAGGGAAAAGCGGGGGTTGGTCTGGAAACGCAGGTAGCATCTAGTGCCTCCCCATGGACAGGGGAGGAAATTAGCGGACTTCCCCCTGCCAGGGAACACCTGTGACACCAGGCAGCTGCGTGGAGGGCGGCCCCGAACCTTCCCCACACAGTCAGGCGTGTTCCGGAATTCTGAGTGTGGGGAGGTTCCGTCTTATGTCTGCAGCACCCGGGATCTCCTAGGAGCCCTTCGAGAGTCTTCCCCGAGTCCCTGCCAGTGCGGGCAGCCAGGGAAAAGCGGGGGTTGGTCTGGAAACGCAGGTAGCATCTAGTGCCTCCCCATGGACAGGGGAGGAAATTAGCGGACTTCCCCCTGCCAGGGAACACCTGTGACACCAGGCAGCTGCGTGGAGGGCGGCCCCGAACCTCCCCCACACAGTCACCCGTGTTCCGGAATTCTGAGTGTGGGGAGGTTCCGTCTTATGTCTGCAGCACCCGGGATCTCCTAGGAGCCCTTCGAGAGTCTTCCCCGAGTCCCTACCTGTGCTGGCTGCCGGGGAATGGCGGAGGTTGGGCTGGAAAAGCAGGTAGCATCTTGTGCCTCCCCATGGACAAGGGAGGTAATTAGCGGGCTTCCCCCTGCCAGGGAACACCTGTGACACCAGGCAGCTGCGTGGAGGGCGGCCCCGAACCTACCCCACACAGTCAACCGTGTTCCGGAATTCTGAGTGTGGGGAGGTTCCGTCTTCTGTCTGCAGCACCCGGGATCTCCTAGGAGCCCTTCGAATGTCTTCCCAGAGTCCCTCCCTGTGCGGGTTGCCGGGGAAAGGAGGGGGTTGTGCTGGAAACGCAGGTAGCATCTAGTGCCTCCCCATGGACAGGGGAGGTAATTAGCGGACTTCCACCTGCCAGGGAACACCTGTGAGACAAGGCAGCTGCGTGGAGGGCGGCCCCGTACCTCCCCCACACAGTCATTTGTGTTCCGGAATTCTGAGTGTGGGGAGGTTCCGTCTTCTGTCTGCAGCACCCGGGATCTCCAAGGAGCCCTTCGAGTGTCTTCCTCGAGTCCCTCCCAGTGCGGGCAGCCAGGGAACGGCGGGGGTTGTGCTGGAAACTCAGGTAGCATCTAGTGCCTCCCCATGGACAGGGGAGGTAATTAGCGGTCTTCCCCCTACCAGGGAACACCTGTGACACCAGGAAGCTATGTGGAGGGCGGCCCTAAACCTCACCCACACAGTCACCCGTGTTCCGGAATTCTGAGTGTGGGGAGTTTCCGTCTTATGTCTGCAGCACCCGGGTTCTCCTAGGAGCCCTTCGAGTGTCTTCCCCAAGTCCCTCCTCTGCGGGCTGCTGGGGAAAGGCGGGAGTTGGGCTGGAAAAGCAGGTAGCATCTAGTGCCTCCCCATGGACAGGGGAGGTAAATAGCGGTCTTCCCCCTACCAGGGAACACCTGTGACACCAGGAAGCCGTGTGGAGGGCGGCAGTAAACCTCACCCACACAGTCACCCGTGTTCCGGAATTCTGAGTGTGGGGAGGTTCCGTCTTATGTCTGCAGCACCCGGGATCTCCTAGGAGCTCTTCGAGTGTCTTCCCCAAGTCCCTCCCTGTGCGGGCTGCTGGGGAAAGGCGGGGTTGGGCTGGAAATGCAGGTAGCATCTAGTGCCTCCCCATGGACAAGGGAGGTAATTAGCGGACTTCCCCCTGCCAGGGAACACCTGTGACACCAGGCAGCTGCGTGGAGGGCGGCCCCGAACCTTCCCCACACAGTCAGGCGTGTTCCGGAATTCTGAGTGTGGGGAGGTTCCGTCTTATGTCTGCAGCACCCGGGATCTCCTAGGAGCCCTTCGAGAGTCTTCCCCGAGTCCCTGCCAGTGCGGGCAGCCAGGGAAAAGCGGGGGTTGGTCTGGAAACGCAGGTAGCATCTAGTGCCTCCCCATGGACAGGGGAGGAAATTAGCGGACTTCCCCCTGCCAGGGAACACCTGTGACACCAGGCAGCTGCGTGGAGGGCGGCCCCGAACCTCCCCCACACAGTCACCCGTGTTCCGGAATTCTGAGTGTGGGGAGGTTCCGTCTTATGTCTGCAGCACCCGGGATCTCCTAGGAGCCCTTCGAGAGTCTTCCCCGAGTCCCTACCTGTGCTGGCTGCCGGGGAATGGCGGAGGTTGGGCTGGAAAAGCAGGTAGCATCTTGTGCCTCCCCATGGACAAGGGAGGTAATTAGCGGGCTTCCCCCTGCCAGGGAACACCTGTGACACCAGGCAGCTGCGTGGAGGGCGGCCCCGAACCTACCCCACACAGTCAACCGTGTTCCGGAATTCTGAGTGTGGGGAGGTTCCGTCTTCTGTCTGCAGCACCCGGGATCTCCTAGGAGCCCTTCGAATGTCTTCCCAGAGTCCCTCCCTGTGCGGGTTGCCGGGGAAAGGAGGGGGTTGTGCTGGAAACGCAGGTAGCATCTAGTGCCTCCCCATGGACAGGGGAGGTAATTAGCGGACTTCCACCTGCCAGGGAACACCTGTGAGACAAGGCAGCTGCGTGGAGGGCGGCCCCGTACCTCCCCCACACAGTCATTTGTGTTCCGGAATTCTGAGTGTGGGGAGGTTCCGTCTTCTGTCTGCAGCACCCGGGATCTCCAAGGAGCCCTTCGAGTGTCTTCCTCGAGTCCCTCCCAGTGCGGGCAGCCAGGGAACGGCGGGGGTTGTGCTGGAAACTCAGGTAGCATCTAGTGCCTCCCCATGGACAGGGGAGGTAATTAGCGGTCTTCCCCCTACCAGGGAACACCTGTGACACCAGGAAGCTATGTGGAGGGCGGCCCTAAACCTCACCCACACAGTCACCCGTGTTCCGGAATTCTGAGTGTGGGGAGTTTCCGTCTTATGTCTGCAGCACCCGGGTTCTCCTAGGAGCCCTTCGAGTGTCTTCCCCAAGTCCCTCCTCTGCGGGCTGCTGGGGAAAGGCGGGAGTTGGGCTGGAAAAGCAGGTAGCATCTAGTGCCTCCCCATGGACAGGGGAGGTAAATAGCGGTCTTCCCCCTACCAGGGAACACCTGTGACACCAGGAAGCCGTGTGGAGGGCGGCAGTAAACCTCACGCACACAGTCACCCGTGTTCCGGAATTCTGAGTGTGGGGAGGTTCCGTCTTATGTCTGCAGCACCCGGGATCTCCTAGGAGCCCTTCGAGGGTCTTCCCCGAATCCCTCCCACTGCGGGCTGCCGGGGAAAGGCGGGGGTTGGGCTGGAAATTCAGGTAGCATCTAGTGCCTCCCCATGGACAGGGGAGGTAATTAGCGGACTTCTCCCTGCCAGGGAACACCTGTGACACCAGGCAGCTGCGTGGACGGCGGCCCCGAACCTCCCCCACACAGTCAACCGTGTTCCGGAATTCTGTGTGTGGGGAGGTTCCGTCTTATGTCTGCAGCACCCGGGTTCACCTAGGAGCCCTTCGAGTGTCTTCCCACAGTCCGTCACTGTGCGGGCTGCCGGGGAATGGCGGAGGTTGGGCTGGAAAAGCAGGTAGCATCTTGTGCCTCCCCATGGACAAGGGAGGTAATTAGCGGACTTTCCACTGCCAGGGAACACCTGTGACACCAGGCAGCTGCGTGGAGGGCGGCCCCGAAATTCCCCCACACAGTCAACCGTGTTCCGGAATTCTGAGTGTGGGGAGGTTCCGTCTTCTGTCTGCAGCACCCGGGATCTCCTAGGAGCCCTTCGAGTGTCTTCCCAGAGTCCCTCCCTGTGCGGGCTGCCGGGGAAAGGAGTGGGTTGTGCTGGAAACGCAGGTAGCATCTAGTGCCTCCCCATGGCCAGGGGAGGTAATTAGCGGACTTCCACCTGCCAGGGAACACCTGTGACACCAGGCAGCTTCGTGGAGGGCGGCCCCGAACCTCCCCAACACAGTCAACAGTGTTCCGGAATTCTGAGTTTGGGGAGGTTCCGTCTTCTGTCTGCAGCACCCGGGATCTCCTAGGAGCCCTTCGAGTGTCTTCCCAGAGTCCCACCCTGTGCGGGCTGCCGGGGAAAGGAGGGGGTTGTGCTGGAAACGCAGGTAGCATCTAGTGCCCCCCATGGACAGGGGAGGTAATTAGCGGACTTCCACCTGCCAGGGAACACCTGTGACACCAGGCAGCTGCGTGGAGGGCGGCCCCGAACCTCCCCCACACAGTAAATCGTGTTCCGGAATTCTGAGTGTGGGGAGGTTCCGTCTTCTGTCTGCAGCACCCGGGATCTCCTAGGAGCCCTTCGAATGTCTTCCCAGAGTCCCTCCCTGTGCGGGCTCCCGGGGAAAGGAGGGGGTTGTGCTGGAAACGCAGGTAGCATCTAGTGCCTCCCCATGGACAGGGGAGGTAATTAGCGGAGTTCCACCTGCCAGGGAACACCTGTGACACAAGGCAGCTGCGTGGAGGGCGGCCCCGAACCTCCCCCACACAGTCATCCGTGTTCCGGAATTCTGAGTGTGGGGAGGTTCCGTCTTCTGTCTGCAGCATCCGGGATCTCCTAGGAGCCCTTTGAGAGTCTTCCTCGAGTCCCTCCCAGTGCGGGCAGCCAGGGAACGGCGGGGGTTGTGCTGGAAACTCAGGTAGCATCTAGTGCCTCCCCATGTACAGGGGAGGTAATTAGCGGTCTTCCCCCTACCAGGGAACACCTGTGACACCAGGAAGCTGTGTGGAGGGCGGCCCTAAACCTCACCCACACAGTCACCCGTGTTCCGGAATTCTGAGTGTGGGGAGGTTCCGTCTTATGTCTGCAGCACCCGGGTTCTCCTAGGAGCCCTTCGAGTGTCTTCCCCAAGTCCCTCCTGTGCGGGCCGCTGGGGAAAGGCGGGGGTTGGGCTGGAAAGCAGGTAGCATCTAGTGCCTCCCCATGGACAGGGGAGTTAATTAGCGGTCTTCCCCCTACCAGGGAACACCTGTGACACCAGGAAGCCGTGTGCAGGGCGGCCATAAACCTCACCCACACAGTCACCCGTGTTCCGGAATTCTGAGTGTGGGGAGGTTCCGTCTTATGTCTGCAGCACCCGGGTTCTCCTAGGAGCCCTTAGAGTGTCTTCCCCAAGTCCCTCCCTGTGCGGGCTGCTGGTGAAAGGCGGGGGTTGGGCTGGAAACGCAGGTAGCATCTAGTGCCTCCCCATGGACAGGGGAGGTAATTAGCGGACTTCCCCCTGCCAGGGAACACCTGTGACACCAGGCAGCTGCGTGGAGGGCGGCCCCGAACCTCCCCCATACAGTCAGCCGTGTTCCGGAATTCTGAGTGTGGGGAGGTTCCGTCTTATGTCTGCAGCACCCGGGTTCACCTAGGAGCCCTTCGAGTGTCTTCCCCCAGTCCCTCACTGTGCGGGCTGCCGGCGAATGGCGGAGGTTGGGCTGGAAAAGCAGGTAGCATCTTGTGCCTCCCCATGGACAAGGGAGGTAATTAGCGGAATTCCACCTGCCAGGGAACACCTGTGACACAAGGCAGCTGCGTGGAGGGCGGCCCCGAACCTCCCCCACACTGTCATTCGTGTTCCGGAATTCTGAGTGTGGGGAGGTTCCGTCTTCTGTCTGCAGCACCCGGGTTCACCTAGGAGCCCTTCGAGTGTCTTCCCCCAGTCCCTCATTGTGCGGGCTGCCGGGGAATGGCGGAGGTTGGGCTGGAAAAGCAGGTAGCATCTTGTGCCTCCCCATGGACAAGGGAGGTAATTAGCGGACTTCCCCCTGCCAGGGAACACCTGTGACACCAGGCAGCTGCGTGGAGTGCGGCCCCGAACCTCCCCCACACAGTCAACCGTGTTCCGGAATTCTGAGTGTGGGGAGGTTCCGTCTTCTGTCTGCAGCACCCGGGATCTCCTAGGAGCCCTTCGAGTGTCTTCCCAGAGTCCCTCCCTGTGCGGGCTGCCGGGGAAAGGAGGGGGTTTGGCTGGAAACGCAGGTAGAATCTAGTGCCTCCCCATGGACAGGGGAGGTAATTAGCGGACTTCCACCTGCCAGGGAACACCTGTGACACAAGGCAGCTGCGTGGAGGGCGGCCCTGAACCTCCCCCACACAGTCATCCGTGTTCCGGAATTCTGAGTGTGGGGAGGTTCCGTCTTCTGTCTGCAGCACCCGGGATCTCCTAGGAGCCCTTCGAGAGTCTTCCCCGAGTCCCTCCCAGTGCGGGCAGCCGGGGAATGGCGGGGGTTGGGCTGGAAACTCAGGTAGCATCTAGTGCCTCCCCATGGACAGGGGAGGTAATTAGCGGTCTTCCCCCTACCAGGGAACACCTGTGACACCAGGAAGCTGTGTGGAGGGCGGCCCTAAACCTCACCCACACAGTCACCCATGTTCCGGAATTCTGAGTGTGGGGAGGTTCCGTCTTATGTCTGCAGCACCCGGGTTCTCCTAGGAGCCATTCGAGTGTCTTCCCCAAGTCCCTCCCTGTGCGGGCTGCTGGGGAAAGGCGGGGGTTGGGCTGGAAAAGCAGGTAGCATCTAGTGCCTCCCCATGGACAAGGGAGGTAATTAGCGGACTTCCACCTGCCTGGGAACACCTGTGACACCAGGCATCTGCGTGGAGGGCGGCCCCGAACCTTCCCCACTCAGTCAGCCGTGTTCCGGAATTCTGAGTGTGGGGAGGTTCCGTCTTCTGTCTGCAGCACCCGGGATCTCCTAGGAGCCCTTCGAGAGTCTTCCCCGAGTCCCTCACTGTACGGGCAGCCAGGGAAAGGCGGGGGTTGGGCTGGAAACGCAGGTAGCATCTAGTGCCTCCCCATGGACAGGGGAGGTAATTAGCGGACTTCCCCCTGCCAGGGAACAACTGTGACACCAAGAAGCTGCATGGAGTGCGGCCCTAAAACTCACCCACACAGTCACACGTGTTCCGGAATTCTGAGTGTGGGGAGGTTCCGTCTTATGTCTGCAACACCTGGGTTCTCCTAGGAGCCTTTCGAGTGTCTTCCCCCAGTCCCTCCCTGTGCGGGCTGCCGGGGAAAGGCGGGGGTTGGGCTGGAATCGCAGGTAGCATCTAGTGCCTCCCCATGGACAGGGGAGGTAATTAGCGGACTTCCCCCTGCCAGGGAACAACTGTGACACCAGGAAGCTGCGTGGAGTGCGGCCCCGAACCTTCCCCACACAGTCAGCTGTGTTCCGGAATTCTGAGTGTGGGGAGGATCCGTCTTTTGTCTCCAGCAACCGGGATCTCCTAGGAGCCCTTCGAGAGTCTTCCCCGAGTCCCTCCCAGTGCGGGCAGCCGGGGAACGGCGGGGGTTGGGCTGGAAAAGCAGGTAGAATCTCGTGCCTCCCCATGGACAAGGGAGGTAATTAGCGGACTTCCCCCTGCCAGGGAACACCTGTGACACCAGGCAGCTGCGTGGAGGGCGGCCCCGAACCTCCCCCACACAGTCAGCCGTGTTCCAGAATTCTGAGTTTGGGGAGGTTCCGTCTTCTGTTTGCAGCACCCGGGATCTCCTAGGAGCACTTCGAGTGTCTTCCCCGAATCCCTCCCACTGCGGGCTGCCGGGGAAAGGCGGGGGTTGGGCTGGAAACTCAGGTAGCATCTAGTGCCTCCCCATGGACAGGGGAGGAAATTAGCGGACTTCTCCCTGCCAGGGAACACCTGTGACACCAGGCAGCTGCGTGGAGGAGGGCCCGAAACTCTCCCACACAGTCAGACGTGTTCCGGGATTCTGAGTGTGGGGAGGTTCCGTCTTTTGTCTGCAGCACCTGGGATCTCCTAGGAGCCCTTCGAGTGTCTTCCCCCAGTCCCTCCCTGTGCGGGCTGCCGGTGAATGGCGGAGGTTGGGCTGGAAAAGCAGGTAGCATCTTGTGCCTCCCCATGGACAGGGGAGGTAATTAGCGGACTTCCCCCTGCCAGGGAACACCTGTGACACCAGGCAGCTGCGTGGAGGTCGGCCCCGAACCTCTCCCACACAGTCAGACGTGTTCCGGTATTCTGAGTGTGGGGAGGTTCCGTCTTCTGTCTGCAGCACCCGGGATCTCCTAGGAGCCCTTCGAGAGTCTTCCCCGTGTCCCTCCCATTGCGGGCAGCCAGGGAAAGGCGGGGGTTGGGCTGGAAACGCAGGTAGCATCTAGTGCCTCCCCATGGACAGGGGAGGTAATTAGCGGACTTCCCCCTGCCAGGGAACACCTGTGACACCAGGCAGCTGCGTGGAGGGCGGCCCCGAACCACTCCCACACAGTCAGACGTGTTCCGGGATTCTGAGTGTGGGGAGGTTCCGTCTTTTGTCTGCAGCAACCGGAATCTCCGAGGAGCACTTCGAGAGTCTTCACCGAGTAACTCCCAGTGCGGGCTGCCGGGGAATGGCGGGGTTTGGGCTGGAAAAGCAGGTAGCATCTTGTGCCTCCCCATGGACAAGGGAGGTAATTAGCGGACTTCCCCCTGCCAGGGAACACCTGTGACACCAGGCAGCTGCGTGGAGGGCGGCCCCGAACCTCCCCCACACAGTCAGCCGTGTTCCGGAATTTTGAGTGTGGGGAGGTTCCGTCTTCTGTCTGCAGCAACCGGGATCTCCTAGGAGCCCTTCGAGTGTCTTCCCCGAATCCCTCCCACTGCGGGCTGCAGGGGAAAGGCGGGGGTTGGGCTGGAAACACAGGTAGCATCTAGTGCCTCCCCATGGACAAGGGAGGTAATTAGCGGACTTCCACCTGCCAGGGAACACCTGTGACACCAGGCAGCTGCGTGGATGGCGGCCCCGAACCTCTCCCACACAGTCAGACGTGTTCCGGGATTCTGAGTGTGGGGATGTTCCGTCTTTTGTCTGCAGCACCCGGGATCTCCTAATAGCCCTTCGAGAGTCTTCCCCGAGTCACTCCCAGTGCGGGCTGCCGGGGAAAGGCGGGGGTTGTGCTGGAAATGCAGGTAGCATCTAGTGCCTCCCCATGGACAAGGGAGGTAATTAGCGGACTTCCCCCTGCCAGTGAACAACTGTGACACCAGGAAGTTGCGTGGAGTGCGGCCATAAACCTCACCCACACAGTCACACGTGTTCCGGAATTCTGAGTGTGGGGAGGTTCCGTCTTCTGTCTGCAGCACCCGGGTTCTCCTAAAGCCTTTCGAGTGTCTTCCCACAGTCCCTCCCTGTGCGGGCTGCCGGGGATAGGCGGGGGTTGGCTGGAAAAGCAGGTAACATCTTGTGCCTCCCCATGGACAGGGGAGGTAATTAGCGGACTTCCCCCTGCCAGGGAACACCTGTGACACCAGGCAGCTGCGTGGAGGGCGGCCCCGAACCTCCCCCACACAGTCAGCCGTGTTCCGGAATTCTGAGTGTGGGGAGGTTCCGTCTTCTGTCTGCAGCAACCGGGATCACCTAGGAGTCTTTCGAGTGTCTTCCCCGAATCCCTCCCACTGCGGGCTGCCTGGGAAAGGCGGGGGTTGGGCTGGAAACTCAGGTAGCATCTAGTGCCTCCCCATGGACAGGGGAGGTAATTAGCGGACTTCCCCCTGCCAGGGAACACCTGTGACACCAGGCAGCTGCGTGGAGGGCGGCCCCGAACCTCCCCCACACAGTCAGCCGTGTTCCGGAATTCTGAGTGTGGGGAGGTTCCGTCTTCTGTTTGCAGCACCCGGGATCTCCTAGGAGCACTTCGAGTGTCTTCCCCGAATCCCTCCCACTGCGGGCTGCCGGGGAAAGGCGGGGGTTGGGCTGGAAACTCAGGTAGCATCTAGTGCCTCCCCATGGACAGGGGAGGAAATTAGCGGACTTCTCCCTGCCAGGGAACACCTGTGACACCAGGCAGCTGCGTGGAGGAGGGCCCGAAACTCTCCCACACAGTCAGACGTGTTCCGGGATTCTGAGTGTGGGGAGGTTCCGTCTTTTGTCTGCAGCACCTGGGATCTCCTAGGAGCCCTTCGAGTGTCTTCCCCCAGTCCCTCCCTGTGCGGGCTGCCGGGGAATGGCGGAGGTTGGGCTGGAAAAGCAGGTAGCATCTTGTGCCTCCCCATGGACAAGGGAGGTAATTAGCGGACTTCCCCCTGCCAGGGAACACCTGTGACACCAGGCAGCTGCGTGGAGGTCGGCCCCGAACCTCTCCCACACAGTCAGACGTGTTCCGGTATTCTGAGTGTGGGGAGGTTCCGTCTTCTGTCTGCAGCACCCGGGATCTCCTAGGAGCCCTTCGAGAGTCTTCCCCGTGTCCCTCCCATTGCGGGCAGCCAGGGAAAGGCGGGGGTTGGGCTGGAAACGCAGGTAGCATCTAGTGCCTCCCCATGGACAGGGGAGGTAATTAGCGGACTTCCCCCTGCCAGGGAACACCTGTGACACCAGGCAGCTGCGTGGAGGGCGGCCCCGAACCACTCCCACACAGTCAGACGTGTTCCGGGATTCTGAGTGTGGGGAGGTTCCGTCTTCTGTCTGCAGCAACCGGGATCACCTAGGAGTCTTTCGAGTGTCTTCCCCGAATCCCTCCCACTGCGGGCTGCCTGGGAAAGGCGGGGGTTGGGCTGGAAACTCAGGTAGCATCTAGTGCCTCCCCATGGACAGGGGAGGTAATTAGCGGACTTCCCCCTGCCAGGGAACACCTGTGACACCAGGCAGCTGCGTGGAGGGCGGCCCCGAACCTCTCCCACACAGTCAGACGTGTTCCGGGATTCTGAGTGTGGGGAGGTTCCGTCTTCTGTCTGCAGCACCCGGGATCTCCTAGGAGCACTTCGAGAGTCTTCCCCGAGTCCCTCCCAGTGCGGGCAGCCGGGGAACGGCTGGGGTTGTGCTGGAAAAGCAGGTAGCATCTAGTTCCTCCCCATGGACAAGGGAGGTAATTAACGGACTTCCCCCTGCCAGGGAAAATCTGTGACACCAGGAAGCTGCGTGGAGTGCGGCCCTAAACCTCATCCACACAGTCACACGTGTTCCGGAATTCTGAGTGTGGGGAGTTTCCGTCTTTTGTCTGCAGCAACCTGGATCTCCTAGGAGCCCTTCGAGAATCTTCCCCGAGTACCTCCATGTGCGGGCAGCCAGGGAAAGGCGGGGGTTGGGCTGAAAACGCAGGTAGCATCTACTGCATCCCCATGGACAGGGGAGGTAATTAGCGGACTTCCCCCTGCCAGGGAACACCTGTGACACCAGGAAGCTGCGTGGAGGTCGGCCTCGAACCTCCCCCACACAGTCATCCGTGTTCCGGAATTCTGAGTGTGGGGAGGTTCCGTCTTATGTCTGCAGCACCCAGGATCTCCTAGGAGCCCTTCGAGAGTCTTCCCCGAGTCTCTCCCAGTGCGGGCAGCCAGGGAAAGGCGGGGGTTGTGCTGGAAACTCAGGTAGCATCTAGTGCCTCCCCATGGACAGGGGAGGTAATTAGCGGACTTCCCCCTGCCAGGGAACACCTGTGACACCAGGCAGCTGCGTGGAGGGCGGCCCCGAACCTCTCCCACACAGTCAGACGTGTTCCGGGTTTCTGAGTGTGGGGAGGTTCCGTCTTTTGTCTGCAGCACCCGAGATTTCCTAGGAGCCTTTCGAGAGTCTTCCCTGAGTCCCTCTCAGTGCGGGCTGCCGGGGAAAAGCGGGGGTTGGGCTGGAAAAGCAGGTAGCATCTAGTGCCTCCCCATGGACAAGGGAGGTAATTAGCGGACTTCCCCCTGCCAGGGAACAGCTGTGACACCAGGAAGCTGCGTAGAGTGCGGCCCTAAACCTCACCCACACAGTCACACGTGTTCCGGAATTCTGAGTGTGGGGAGGTTCCGTCTTCTGTCTGCAGCACCCGGGTTCTCCTAAAGCCTTTCGAGTGTCTTCCCCCAGTCCCTCCCTGTGCGGGCTGCCGGGGATAGGCGGGGGTTGGCTGGAAAATCAGGTAGAATCTTGTGCCTCCCCATGGACAAGGGAGGTAATTAGCGGACTTCCCCCTGCCAGGGAACACCTGTGACACCAGGCAGCTGCGGGAGGGCGGCCCCGAACCTCCCCCACACAGTCATCCGTGTTCCGGAATTCTGAGTGTGGGGAGGATCCGTCTTCTGTCTGCAGCAACCGGGATCAACTAGGAGCCGTTCGAGTGTCTTCCCCGAATCCCTCCCACTGCGGGCTGCCGGGGAAAGGCGGGGGTTGGGCTGGAAACTCAGGTAGCATCTAATGCATCCCCATGGACAGGGGAGGTAATTAGCGGACTTCTCCCGGCCAGGGAACACTTGTGGCACCAGGCAGCTGCGTGGAGGTCGGCCCCGAACCTCCCCAACTCAGTCAGCCGTGTTCCGGAATTCTGAGTGTGGGGAGGTTCCGTCTTATGTCTGCAGCAACCGGGATCAACTAGGAGCCCTTCGAGTGTCTTCCCCGAATCCCTCCCACTGCGGGCTGCCGGGGAAAGGCGGGGGTTGGGCTGGAAACTCAGGTAGC
Organism: Camelus bactrianus; assembly: GCF_048773025.1. NCBI lineage: Eukaryota > Metazoa > Chordata > Mammalia > Artiodactyla > Camelidae > Camelus > Camelus bactrianus. Next base: position 5,922,024 of record NW_027413957.1, on the reverse strand, counting down.
ATCTAGTGCATCCCCATGGACAGGGGAGGTAATTAGCGGACTTCTCCCGGCCAGGGAACAATTGTGGCACCAGGCAGCTGCGTGGAGGTCGGCCCCGAACCTCCCCCACACAGTCAAACGTGTTCCGGAATTCTGAGTGTGGGGAGGTTCCGTCTTCTGTCTGCAGCACCCGGGATCTCCTAGGAGCCCTTCGAGTGTCTTCCCAGAGTCCCTCACTGTGCGGGCTGCTGGGGAAAGGAGGGGATTGTGCTGGAAACGCAGGTAGCATCTAGTGCCTCCCCATGGACAGGGGAGGTATTTAGCGGACTTCCATCTGCCAGGGAACACCTGTGACACAAGGCAGCTGCGTGGAGGTCGGCCCCGAACCTCCCCCACACAGTCATCTGTGTTCCGGAATTCTGAGTGTGGGGAGGATCCGTCTTCTGTCTGCAGCACCCGGGATCTCCTAGGAGCCCTTCGAGAGTCTTCCCCGAGTCCCTACCAGTGCGGGCATCCGGGGAACGGCGGGGGTTGGGCTGGAAAAGCAGGTAGCATCTACTGCCTCCCCATGGACAAGGGAGGTAATTAGCGGACTTCCCCCTGCCAGGGAACAAGTGTGACACCAGGAAGCTGCGTGGAGTGCGGCCCTAAACCTCACCCACACAGTCACACGTGTTCCGGAATTCTGAGTGTGGGGAGGTTCCGTCTTCTGTCTGCAGCACCCGGGTTCTCCTAGGAGCATTTCGAGTGTCTTCCCCCAGTCCCTCCCTGTGCGGGCTGCCGGGGAAAGGCGGGGGTTGGGCTGGAAAAGCAGGTAGCATCTTGTGCCTCCCCATGGACAAGGGAGGTAATTAGCGGACTTCACCCTGCCAGGGAACACCTGTGACACCAGGCAGCTGCGTGGAGGGCGGCCCCGAACCTCCCCCACACAGTCAGCCTTGTTCCGGGATTCTGAGTGTGGGGAGGTTCCGTCTTCTGTCTGCAGCACCCGGGATCTCCAAGAGCCCTTCGAGTGTCTTCCCCGAATCCCTCCCACTGCGGGCTGCCGGGGAATGGCGGGGGTTGTGCTGGAAACTCAGGTAGCATCTAGTGCATCCCCATGGACAGGGGAGGTAATTAGCGGACTTCTCCCTGCCAGGGTACACCTGTGGCACCAGGCAGCTGCGTGGAGGGCGGCCCCGAACCTCCCCCACACAGTCAGCCGTGTTCCGGAATTCTGAGTGTGGGGAGGTTCCGTCTTCTGTCTGCAGCACCCGGGTTCACCTAAGAGCCCTTCGAGTGTCTTCCCCCAGTCCCTCACACTGCGGGCTGCCGGGGAATGGCGGAGGTTGGGCTGGAAAAGCAGGTAGCATCTTGTGCCTCCCCATGGACAAGGGAGGTAATAAGCGGACTTCCCCCTGCCAGGGAACACCTGTGACACCAGGCAGCTGCGTGGAGCGCGGCCCCGAACCTCCCCCACACAGTCAAACGTGTTCCGGAATTCTGAGTGTGGGGAGGTTCCGTCTTCTGTCTGCAGGACCCGGGATCTCCTAGGAGCCCTTCGAGTGTCTTCCCAGAGTCCCTCCCTGTGCGACCTGCCGGGGAAAGGAGGGGGTTGTGCTGGAAACGCAGGTAGCATCTAGTGCCTCCCCATGGACAAGGGAGGCAATTAGCGGACTTCCCCCTGCCAGGGAACACCTATGACACCAGGCAGCTTCGTGGAGGGCGGCCCCGAACCTTCCCCACACAGTCAGCCGTGTTCCGGAATTCTGAGTGTGGGGAGGTTCCGTCTTATGTCTGCAGCACCCGGGATCTCCTAGGAGCCCTTCGAGAGTCTTCCCCGAGTCCCTCCCATTGCGGGCAGCCAGGGAAATTCGGGGGTTGGGCTGGAAACGCAGGTAGCATCTAGTGCCTCCCCATGGACAGGGGAGGTAATTAGCGGACTTCCCCCTGCCAGCGAACACCTGTGACACCAGGCAGCTGCGTGGAGGGCGGCCCCGAACCTCCCCCACACAGTCAACCGTGTTCCGGAATTCTGAGTGTGGGGAGGTTCCGTCTTCTGTCTGCAGAACCCGGGATCTCCTAGGAGCCCTTCGAGTGTCTTCCCAGAGTCCCTCACTGTGCGGGCTGCCGGGGAAAGTAGGGGGTTGTGCTGGAAACGCAGGTAGCATCTAGTGCCTCCCCATGGACAAGGGAGGTAATTAGCGGTCTTCCACCTGCCAGGGAACACCTGTGACACAATGCAGCTGCGTGGAGGGCGGCCCCGACCCTCCCACACACAGTCATCCGTGTTCCGGAATTCTGAGTGTGGGGAGGTTCCGTCTTATGTCTGCAGCACCCGGGTTCACCTAGGAGCTCTTCGAGTGTCTTCCCCCAGTCCCTCCCTGTGCGGGCTGCCGGGGAATGGCGGAGGTTGGGCTGAAAAATCAGGTAGCATCTTGTGCCTCCCCATGGACTAGGGAGGTAATTAGCTGACTTCCCCCTGCCAGGGAACACCTGTGACACCAGGAAGCTGTGTGGAGTGCGGCCCTATATCTCACCAACACAGTCACACGTGTTCCGGAATTCTGAGTGTGGGGAGGTTTCGTCTTCTGTCTGCAGCACCCGGGTTCTCCTAGGAGTCTTTCGAGTGTCTTCCCCCAGTCCCTCCATGTGCGGGCTGCCGGGGAAAGGCGGGAGTTGGGCTGGAAAAGCAGGTAGCATCTTGTGCCTCCCCACGGACAAAGGAGGTAATTAGCGGACTTCCCCCTGCCAGGGAACACCTGTGACACCAGGCAGCTGCGTTGAGGTCTGCCCCGAACCTCCCCCACACAGTCAGCCCTGTTCCGGAATTCTGAGTGTGGGGAGGTTCCATCTTCTGTCTGCAGCACCCTGGGTATCCTAGGAGCCCTTCGAGTGTCTTCCCCGAATCCCTCCCACTGCGGGCTGCCGGGGAAAGGCGGGGGTTGGGCTGGAAACTCAGGTAGCATCGAGTGCCTCCCCATGGACAGGGGAGGTAATTAGCGGTCTTCCCCCTACCAGGGAACATCTCTGACACCAGGCAGCTGCTTGGAGGGCGGCCCCGAACCTCCCCCACACAGTCAACCGTGTTCCGGAATTCTGAGTGTGGGGTGGTTTCGTCTTCTGTCTGCAGCACCCGGGTTCTCCTAGGAGCCTTTCGAGTGTCTTCCCCCAGTCCCTCACTCTGCGGGCTGCCGGGGAATGGCGGAGGTTGGGCTGGAAAAGCAGGTAGCATCTTGTGCCTCCCCATGGACAAGGGAGGTAATAAGCGGACTTCCCCCTGCCAGGGAACACCTGTGACACCAGGCAGCTGCGTGGAGGGCGGCCCCGAACCTCCCCCACACAATCAGCCGTGTTCCGGGATTCTGAGTGTGGGGAGGTTCCGTCTTCTGTCTGCAGCACCCGGGATCTCCTAGGAGCACTTCGAGTGTCTTCCCCGAATCCCTCCCACTGCGGGCTGCCCGGGAATGGCGGGGGTTGGGCTGGAAACTCAGGTAGCATCTAGTGCATCCCCATGGACAGGGTAGGTAATTAGCGGACTTCTCCCTGCCAGGGAACACCTGTGGCACCAGGCAGCTGCGTGGAGGGCGTCCCCGAACCTCCCCCACACAGTCAGCCGTGTTCCGGAATTCTGAGTGTGGGGAGGTTCCGTCTTCTGTCTGCAGCACCCGGGATCTCCTAGGAGACCTTCGAGTTTCTTCCCAGAGTCCCTCCCTGTGCGGGCTGCCGGGGAAAGGAGGGGGTTGTGCTGGAAACGCAGGTAGCATCTAGTGCGTCCCCATGGACAAGGGAGGTAATTAGCGGACTTCCCCCTGCCAGGGAACACCTATGACACCAGGCAGCTGCGTGGAGGGCGGCCCTGAACCTTCCCCACACAGTCAGCGGTGTTCCGGAATTCTGAGTGTGGGGAGGTTCCGTCTTATGTCTGCAGCACCCGGGATCTCCTTGGAGCCCTTCGAGAGTCTTCCCCGAGTCCCTCCCATTGCGGGCAGCCAGGGAAATGCGGGGGTTGGGCTGGAAACGCAGGTAGCATCTAGTGCCTCCCCATGGACAGGGGAGGTAATTAGCGGACTTCCCCGTGCCAGCGAACACCTGTGACACCAGGCAGCTGCGTGGAGGGCGGCCCCGAACCTCCCCCACACAGTCAGCCTTTTTCCGGAATTCTGAGTGTGGGGAGGTTCCGTCTTCTGTCTGTAGAACCCGGGATCTCCTAGGAGCCCTTCGAGTGTCTTCCCAGAGTCCCTCCCTGTGCGGGCTGACGGGGAAAGGAGGGGGTTGTGCTGGAAACGCAGGTAGCATCTAGTGCCTCCCCATGGACAGGGGAGGTAATTAGCGGTCTTCCCCCTACCAGGGAACATCTGTGACACCAGGAAGCTGTGTGGAGGGCGGCCCTAAACCTCCCCCACACAGTCAGACGTGTTCCGGATTTCTGAGTGTGGGGAGGTTCCGTCTTTTGTCTGCAGCAACCGGGATCTCCTAGGAGCCCTTCGAGAGTCTTCCCCGAGTCCCTCCCAGTGCGGGCAGCCAGGGAAAGGCGGGGGTTGGGCTGGAAACGCAGGTAGCATCTAGTGCATCCCCATGGACAGGGGAGGTAATTAGCGGACTTCCCCCTGCCAGGGAACACCTGTGACACCAGGCAGCTGCGTGGAGGGCGGCCCCGAACCTCCCCAACACAGTCAAACTTGTTCCGGAATTCTGAGTGTGGGGAGGATCCGTCTTCTGTCTGCAGCACCCAGGATCTCCTAGAAGCCCTTCGAGAGCCTTCCCCGAGTCCCTCCCATTGCGGACAGCCAGGGAAAGGCGGGGGTTGGGCTGGTAACGCAGGTAGCATCTAGTGCCTCCCCATGGACAGGGGAGGTAATTAGCGGACTTCCCCCTGCCAGCGAACACCTGTGACACCAGGCAGCTGCGTGGAGTGCGGCCCCGAACCTCCCCCACACAGTCAACCGTGTTCCGGAATTCTGAGTGTGGGGAGGTTCCGTCTTCTGTCTGCAGAACCCGGGATCTCCTAGGAGCCCTTCGTGTGTCTTCCCAGAGTCCCTCCCTGTGCGGGCTGCCGGGGAAAGGCGGGGGTTGGGCTGGAAAAGCAGGTAGCATCTTGTGCCTCCCCATGGACAAGGGAGGTAATTAGCGGACTTCCCCCTGCCAGGGAACACCTGTGACACCAGGCAGCTGCGTTGAGGTCTGCCCCGAACCTCCCCCACACAGTCAGCCTTTTTCCGGAATTCTGAGTGTGGGGAGGTTCCGTCTTCTGTCTGCAGCACCCTGGGTATCCTAGGAGCCCTTCGAGTGTCTTCCCCGATTCCCTCCCACTGCGGGCTGCCGGGGAAAGGCGGGGGTTGGGCTGGAAACTCAGGTAGCATCTAGTGCCTCCCCATGGACAGGGGAGGTAATTAGCGGTCTTCCCCCTACCAGGGAACATCTGTGACACCAGGAAGCTGTGTGGAGGGCGGCCCTAAACCTCCCCCACACAGTCAGACGTGTTCCGGAATTCTGAGTGTGGGGAGGTTCCGTCTTTTGTCTGCAGCAACCGGGATCTCCTAGGAGCCCTTCGAGAGTCTTCCCCGAGTCCCTCCCAGTGCGGGCAGCCAGGGAAAGGCGGGGGTTGGGCTGGAAACGCAGGTAGCATCTAGTGCCTCCCTATGGACAGGGGAGGTATTTAGCGGACTTCCACCTGCCAGGGAACACCTGTGACACCAGGCAGCTGCGTGGAGGTCGGCCCCGAACCTCCCCCACACAGTCATCCGTGTTCCGGAATTCTGAGTGTGTGGAGGTTCCGTCTTCTGTCTGCAGCACCCGGGTTCTCCTAGGAGCCCTTCGAGAGTCTTCCCCGAGTCCCTCCCAGTGCAGGCAGCCGGGGAAGAGCGGGGGTTGGCCTGGAAAAGCAGGTAGCATCTAGTGCCTCCCCATGGACAAGGAAGGTAATTAGCGGACTTCCCCCTGCCAGGGAACAACTGTGACACCAGGAAGCTGCGTGGAGTGCGGCCCTAAACCTCACCAACACAGTCACACGTGTTCCGGAATTCTGAGTGTGGGGAGGTTCCGTCTTCGGTCTGCAGCACCCGGGTTCTCCTAGGAGCCTTTCGAGTGTCTTCCCCCAGTCCCTCCCTGTGCGGGCTGCCGGGGAAATGCGGGGGTAGGGTTGGAAAAGCAGGTAGCATCTTGTGCCTCCCCATGGACAAGGGAGGTAATTAGCGGACTTCTCCCTGCCAGGGAACACCTGTGACACCAGGCAGCTGCGTGGAGGTCGGCCCCGAACCTCCCCCACACAGTCAGCCGTGTTCCGGATTTCTGAGTGTGGGGAGGTTCCGTCTTATGTCTGCAGCACCCGGGTTCACCTAGGAGCCCTTCGAGTGTCTTCCCAGAGTCCCTCACTGTGTGGGCTGCCGGGGAAAGGAGGGGGTTTTGCTGGAAACGCAGGTAGCATCTAGTGCCTCCCCAAGGACAGGGGAGGTAATTAGCGGACTTCCACCTGCCAGGGAACACCTGTGACACAAGGCAGCTGCGTGGAGGGCGGCCCCGAACCTCCCCCACACAGTCATCCGTGTTCCGGAATTCTGAGTGTGGGGAGGTTCCGTCTTCTGTCTGCAGCACCCGGGATCTCCTAGGAGCCTTTCGAGAGTCTTCCCCGAGTCCCTCCCAGTGCGGGCAGCCGGGGAAAGGCGGGGGTTATGCTGGAAACTCAGTTAGCATCTAGTGCCTCCCCATGAGCAGGGGAGGTAATTAGCGGTCTTCCCCCTACCAGGGAACACCTGTGACACCAGGAAGCTGTGTGGAGGGCGGCCCTAATCCTCACCCACACAGTCACCCGTGTTCCGGAATTCTGAATGTGGGGAGGTTCCGTCTTATGTCTGCAGCACCCGGGTTCTCCTAGGAGCCCTTCGAGTGTCTTCCCCAAGTCCCTCCATGTGCGGGCAGCTGGGGAAAGGCGGGGGTTGGGCTGGAAAAGCAGGTAGCATCTAGTGCCTCCCCATGGACAAGGGAGGTAATTAGCGGACTTCCCCCTGCCAGGGAACACCTATGACACCAGGCAGCTGCGTGGAGGGCGGCCCCGAACCTCCCCCACACAGTCAACCGTGTTCCGGAATTCTGAGTGTGGGGTGGTTTCGTCTTCTGTCTGCAGCACCCGGGTTCTCCTAGGAGCCTTTCGAGTGTCTTCCCCCAGTCCCTCCCTGTGCGGGCTGCCGGGGATAGGCGGGGGTTGGGCTGGAAAAGCAGGTAGCATCTTGTGCCTCCCCATGGACAAGGGAGGTAATTAGCGGACTTCCCCCTGCCAGGGAACACCTGTGACACCAGGCAGCTGCGTGGAGGGCGGCCCCGAACCTCCCCCACACAGTCAGCCGTGTTCCGGGTTTCTGAGTGTGGGGAGGTTCCGTCTTCTGTCTGCAGCACCCGGGATCTCCTAGGAGCCCTTCGAGTGTCTTCCCCGAATCCCTCCCACTGCGGGCTGCCGGGGAATGGCGGGGGTTGGGCTGGAAACTCAGGTAGCATCTAGTGCATCCCCATGGACAGGGGAGGTAATTAGCGGACTTCTCCCTGCCAGGGAACACCTGTGGCACCAGGCAGCTGCGTGGAGGGCGGCCCCGAACCTCCCCCACACAGTCAGCCGTGTTCCGGAATTCTGAGTGTGGGGAGGTTCCGTCTTCTGTCTGCAGCACCCTGGGTATCCTAGGAGCCCTTCGAGTGTCTTCCCCGAATCCCTCCCACTGCGGGCTGCCGGGGAAAGGCGGGGGTTGGGCTGGAAACTCAGGTAGCATCTAGTGCCTCCCCATGGACAGGGGAGGTAATTAGCGGTCTTCCCCCTACCAGGGAACATCTGTGACACCAGGAAGCTGTGTGGAGGGCGGCCCTAAACCTCCCCCACACAGTCAGACGTGTTCCGGAATTCTGAGTGTGGGGAGGTTCCGTCTTTTGTCTGCAGCAACCGGGATCTCCTAGGAGCCCTTCGAGAGTCTTCCCCGAGTCCCTCCCAGTGCGGGCAGCCAGGGAAATGCGGGGGTTGGGCTGGAAACGCAGGTAGCATCTAGTGCCTCCCTATGGACAGGGGAGGTATTTAGCGGACTTCCACCTGCCAGGGAACACCTGTGACACCAGGCAGCTGCGTGGAGGTCGGCCCCGAACCTCCCCCACACAGTCATCCGTGTTCCGGAATTCTGAGTGTGTGGAGGTTCCGTCTTCTGTCTGCAGCACCCGGGATCTCCTAGGAGCCCTTCGAGAGTCTTCCCCGAGTCCCTCCCAGTGCAGGCAGCCGGGGAAGAGCGGGGGTTGGCCTGGAAAAGCAGGTAGCATCTAGTGCCTCCCCATGGACAAGGAAGGTAATTAGCGGACTTCCCCCTGCCAGGGAACAACTGTGACACCAGGAAGCTGCGTGGAGTGCGGCCCTAAACCTCACCAACACAGTCACACGTGTTCCGGAATTCTGAGTGTGGGGAGGTTCCGTCTTCTGTCTGCAGCACCCGGGTTCTCCTAGGAGCCTTTCGAGTGTCTTCCCCAAGTCCCTCCCTGTGCGGGCTGCCGGGGAAATGCGGGGGTAGGGCTGGAAAAGCAGGTAGCATCTTGTGCCTCCCCATGGACAAGGGAGGTAATTAGCGGACTTCTCCCTGCCAGGGAACACCTGTGACACCAGGCAGCTGCGTGGAGGGCGGCCCCGAACCTCCCCCACACAGTCAGCCTTGTTCCGGATTTCTGAGTGTGGGGAGGTTCCGTCTTATGTCTGCAGCACCCGGGTTCACCTAGGAGCCCTTCGAGTGTCTTCCCAGAGTCCCTCACTGTGTGGGCTGCCGGGGAAAGGAGGGGGTTTTGCTGGAAACGCAGGTAGCATCTAGTGCCTCCCCAAGGACAGGGGAGGTAATTAGCGGACTTCCACCTGCCAGGGAACACCTGTGACACAAGGCAGCTGCGTGGAGGGCGGCCCCGAACCTCCCCCACACAGTCATCCGTGTTCCGGAATTCTGAGTGTGGGGAGGTTCTGTCTTCTGTCTGCAGCACCCGGGATCTCCTAGGAGCCTTTCGAGAGTCTTCCCCGAGTCCCTCCCAGTGCGGGCAGCCGGGGAAAGGCGGGGGTTATGCTGGAAACTCAGTTAGCATCTAGTGCCTCCCCATGAGCAGGGGAGGTAATTAGCGGTCTTCCCCCTACCAGGGAACACCTGTGACACCAGGAAGCTGTGTGGAGGGCGGCCCTAATCCTCACCCACATAGTCACCCGTGTTCCGGAATTCTGAATGTGGGGAGGTTCCGTCTTATGTCTGCAGCACCCGGGTTCTCCTAGGAGCCCTTCGAGTGTCTTCCCCAAGTCCCTCCATGTGCGGGCAGCTGGGGAAAGGCGGGGGTTGGGCTGGAAAAGCAGGTAGCATCTAGTGCCTCCCCATGGACAAGGGAGGTAATTAGCGGACTTCCCCCTGCCAGGGAACACCTATGACACCAGGCAGCTGCGTGGAGGGCGGCCCCGAACCTTCCCTACACAGTCAGAAGTGTTCCGGAATTCTGAGGGTGGGGAGGTTCCGTCTTATGTCTGCAGCACCCGGGATCTCCTAGGAGCCCTTCGAGAGTCTTCCCCGAGTCCCTCACATTGCGGGCAGCCAGGGAAAGTCGGGGGTTGGGCTGGAAACGCAGGTAGCATCTAGTGCCTCCCCATGGACATGGGAGGTAATTAGCGGACTTCCCCCTGCCAGGGAACACCTGTGACACCAGGCAGCTGCGTGGAGGGCGGCCCCGAACCTCCCCCACACAGTCAACCGTGTTCCGGAATTCTGAGTGTGGGGAGGTTCCGTCTTCTGTCTGCAGAACCCGGGATCTCCTAGGAGCCCTTCGAGTGTCTTCCCAGAGTCCCTCCCAGTGCGGGCTGCCGGGGAAAGGCGGGGGTTGGGCTGGAAACTCAGGTAGCATCTAGTGCCTCCCCATGGACAAGGGATGTAATTAGCCGTCTTCCCCCTACCAGGGAACATCTGTGACACCAGGAAGCTGTGTGGAGGGCGGCCCTAAACCTCCCCCACACAGTCAGACGTGTTCCGGAATTCTGAGTGTGGGGAGGTTCCGTCTTTTGTCTGCAGCAACCGGGATCTCCTAGGAGCCCTTCGAGAGTCTTCCCCGAGTCCCTCCCAGTGCGGGCAGCCAGGGAAAGGCGGGGGTTGGGCTGGAAACGCAGGTAGCATCTAGTGCCTCCCTATGGACAGGGGAGGTATTTAGCGGACTTCCACCTGCCAGGGAACACCTGTGACTCCAGGCAGCTGCGTGGAGGTCGGCCCCGAACCTCCCCCACACAGTCATCCGTGTTCCGGAATTCTGAGTGTGGGGAGGTTCCGTCTTCTGTCTGCAGCACCCGGGATCTCCTAGGAGCCCTTCGAGAGTCTTCCCCGAGTCCCTCCCAGTGCAGGCAGCCGGGGAAGAGCGGGGGTTGGCCTGGAAAAGCAGGTAGCATCTAGTGCCTCCCCATGGACAAGGGAGGTAATTAGCGGACTTCCCCCTGCCAGGGAACAACTGTGACACCAGGAAGCTGCGTGGAGTGCGGCCCTAAACCTCACCAACACAGTCACACGTGTTCCGGAATTCTGAGTGTGGGGAGGTTCCGTCTTCTGTCTGCAGCACCCGGGTTCTCCTAGGAGCATTTCGAGTGTCTTCCCCCAGTCCCTCCCTGTGCGGGCTGCCGGGGAAATGCGGGGGTAGGGCTGGAAAAGCAGGTAGCATCTTGTGCCTCCCCATGGACAAGGGAGGTAATTAGCGGACTTCTCCCTGCCAGGGAACACCTGTGACACCAGGCAGCTGCGTGGAGGGCGGCCCCGAACCTCCCCCACACAGTCAGCCGTGTTCCGGAATTCTGAGTGTGGGGAGGTTCCGTCTTATGTCTGCAGCACCCGGGTTCACCTAGGAGCCCTTCGAGTGTCTTCCCAGAGTCCCTCACTGTGTGGGCTGCCGGGGAAAGGAGGGGGTTGTGCTGGAAACGCAGGTAGCATCTAGTGCCTCCCCAAGGACAGGGGAGGTAATTAGCGGACTTCCACCTGCCAGGGAACACCTGTGACACAAGGCAGCTGCGTGGAGGGCGGCCCCGAACCTCCCCCACACAGTCATCCGTGTTCCGGAATTCTGAGTGTGGGGAGGTTCCGTCTTCTGTCTGCAGCACCCGGGATCTCCTAGGAGCCATTCGAGAGTCTTCCCCGAGTCCCTCCCAGTGCGGGCAGCCGGGGAAAGGCGGGGGTTAGGCTGGAAACTCAGTTAGCATCTAGTGCCTCCCCATGAGCAGGGGAGGTAATTAGCGGTCTTCCCCCTACAAGGGAACACCTGTGACACCAGGAAGCTGTGTGGAGTTCGGCCCTAATCCTCACCCACACAGTCACCCGTGTTCCGGAATTCTGAATGTGGGGAGGTTCCGTCTTATGTCTGCAGCACCCGGGTTCTCCTAGGAGCCCTTCGAGTGTCTTCCCCAAGTCCCTCCATGTGCGGGCAGCTGGGGAAAGGCGGGGGTTGGGCTGGAAAAGCAGGTAGCATCTAGTGCCTCCCCATGGACAAGGGAGGTAATTAGCGGACTTCCCCCTGCAAGGGAACACCTATGACACCAGGCAGCTGCGTGGAGGGCGGCCCCGAACCTTCCCCACACAGTCAGCCGTGTTCCGGAATTCTGAGGGTGGGGAGGTTCCGTCTTATGTCTGCAGCACCCGGGATCTCCTAGGAGCCCTTCGAGAGTCTTCCCCGAGTCCCTCACATTGCGGGCAGCCAGGGAAAGTCGGGGGTTGGGCTGGAAACGCAGGTAGCATCTAGTGCCTCCCCATGGACATGGGAGGTAATTAGCGGACTTCCCCCTGCCAGGGAACACCTGTGACACCAGGCAGCTGCGTGGAGGGCGGCCCCGAACCTCCCCCACACAGTCAACCGTGTTCCGGAATTCTGAGTGTGGGGAGGTTCCGTCTTCTGTCTGCAGAACCCGGGATCTCCTAGGAGCCCTTCGAGTGTCTTCCCAGAGTCCCTCCCTGTGCGGGCTGCCGGGGAAAGGAGGGGGTTGTGCTGGAAACGCAGGTAGCATCTAGTGCCTCCCCATGGACAGGGGAGGTAATTAGCGGACTTCCACCTGCCAGGGAACACCTGTGACAAAATGCAGCTGTGTGGAGGGGGGCCCCGAACCTCCCCCACACAGTCACACGTGTTCCGGAATTCTGAGTGTGGGGAGGTTCCGTCTTCTGTCTGCAGAACCCAGGTTCACCTAGGAGCCCTTCGAGTGTCTTCCCCCAGTCCCTCCCTGTGCGGGCTGCCGGGGAATGGCGGAGGTTGGGCTGAAAAAGCAGGTAGCATCTTGTGCCTCCCCATGGACAAGGGAGGTAATTAGCGGACTTCCCCCTGACAGGGAACACCTGTGACACCAGGAAGCTGTGTGGAGTGCGGCCCTAAACCTCAACCACACTGTCACACGTGTTCCGGAATTCTGAGAGTGGGGAGGTTTCGTCTTCTGTCTGCAGCACCCGGGATCTCCTAGGAGCTCTTCGAGAGTCTTCCCCGAGTACCTCCCAGTGCAGGCAGCCTGGGAACAGCGGGGGTTGGGCTGGAAAAGCAGGTAGCATCTAGTGCCTCCCCATGGACAAGGGAGGTAATTAGCGGACTTCCCCCTGCCAGGGAACAACTGTGACACCAGGAAGCTGCGTGGAGTGCGGCCCTAAACCTCACCAACACAGTCACACGTGTTCCGGAATTCTGAGTGTGGGGAGGTTCCGTCTTCTGTCTGCAGCACCCGGGTTCTCCTAGGAGCCCTTCGAGTGTCTTCACCCAGTCCCTCACTGTGCGGGCTGCCGGGGAATGGCGGAGGTTGGGCTGGAAAAGCAGGTAGCATCTTGTGCCTCCCAATGGACAAGGGAGGTAATTAGCGGTCTTCCCCCTACCAGGGAACATCTGTGACACCAGGAAGCTTTGTGGAGGGGGGCCCTAAACCTCACCCACACAGTCACACGAGTTCCGGAATTCTGAGTGTGGGGAGGTTCCGTCTTTTGTCTGCAGCAACCGGGATCTCCTAGGAGCCCTTCGAGAGTCTTCCCCGAGACCCTCCCAGTGCGGGCAGCCAGGGAAAGGCGGGGGTTGGGCTGGAAACGCAGGTAGCATCTAGTGCATCCCCATGGACAGGGGAGGTAATTAGCGGACTTCCCCCTGCCAGGGAACACCTGTGACACCAGGCAGCTGCGTGGATGGCGGCCCCGAACCTCCCCCACACAGTCAACCGTGTTCCGGAATTCTGAGTGTGGGGAGGTTCCGTCTTCTGTCTGCAGCACCCGGGATCTCCTAGGAGCCCTTCGAGTGTCTTCCCCGAATCCCTCCCACTGCGGGCTGCCGGGGAAAGGCGGGGGTTGGGCTGGAAACTCAGGTAGCATCTAGTGCCTCCCCATGGACAGGGGAGGTAATTAGCGGACTTCTCCCTGCCAGGGAACACCTGTGACACCAGGCAGCTGCGTGGAGGGCGGCCCCGAACCTCCCCCACACAGTCATCCGTGTTCCGGAATTCTGAGTTTGGGGAGGTTCCGTCTTATGTCTGCAGCACCCGGGTTCACCTAGGAGCCCTTCGAGTGTCTTCCCCCAGTCCCTCACTCTGCGGGCTGCCGGGGAATGGCGGAGGTTGGGCTGGAAAAGCAGGTAGCATCTTGTGCCTCCCCATGGACAAGGGAGGTAATTAGCGGATTTACCCCTGCCAGGGAACACCTTTGACACAAGGCAGCTGCGTGGAGGGCGGCCCCGAACCTCCCCTACACAGTCATCCGTGTTCCGGAATTCTGAGTGTGGGGAGGTTCCGTCTTCTGTCTGCAGCACCCGGGATCTCCTAGGAGCCCATCGAGAGTCTTCCCCGAGTCCCTCCCAGTGCGGGCAGCCGGGGAAAAGCGGGGGTTGTGCTGCAAACTCAGATAGCATCTAGGGCCTCCCCATGAACAGGAGAGGTAATTAGCGGTCTTGCCCCTACCAGGGAACACCTGTGACACCAGGAAGCTGTGTGGAGGGCGGCCCTAAACCTCACCCACACAGTCACCCGTGTTCCGGAATTCTGAGTGTTGGGAGGTTCCGTCTTCTGTCTGCAGCACCCGGGATCTCCTAGGAGCCCTTCGAGTGTCTTCCCAGAGTCCCTCCCTGTGCGGGCTGCCGGGGAAAGGAGGGGGTTGTGCTGGAAACGCAGGTAGCATCTAGTGTCTCCCCATGGACAGGGGAGGTAATTAGCGGACTTCCACCTGCCAGGGAACACCTGTGACACAACGCAGCTGCGTGGAGGGCGGCCCCGAAACTCCCCTACACAGTCATCCGTGTTCCGGAATTCTGAGTGTGGGGAGGTTCCGTCTTCTGTCTGCAGCACCCGGGTTCACCTAGGAGCCCTTCGAGTGTCTTCCCCCAGTCCCTCCCTGTGCGGGCTTCCGGGGAATGGCGGAGGTTGGGCTGGAAAAGAAGGTAGCATCTTGTGCCTCCCCATGGACAAGGGAGGTAATTAGCGGACTTCCCCCTGCCAGGGAACACCTGTGACTCCAGGCAGCTGCGTGGAGGGCGGCCCCGAACCTCTCCCACACAGTCAGACGTGTTCCGGGATTCTGAGTGTGGGGAGGTTCCGTCTTCTGTCTGCAGCACCCGGGATCTCCTAGGAGCCCTTCGAGGGTCTTCCCCGAGTCCCTGCCAGTGCGGGCAGCCGGGGAAAGGCGGGGGTTTGGCTGGAAACTCAGGTAGCATCTAGTGCCTCTCCATGGACAGGGGAGGTAATTAGCGGACTTCCCCCTGCCAGGGAACACCTGTGACACCAGGCAGTCTCGTGGAGGGCGGCCCCGAACCTCTCCCACACAGTCAATAGTGTTCCGGGATTCTGAATGTGGGGAGGTTCCGTCTTCTGTCTGCAGCACCCGGGATCTCCTAGGAGCCCTTCGAGTGTCTTCCCAGAGTCCTTCCCTGTGCGGGCTGCCAGGGAAAGGAGGGGATTGTGCTGGAAACGCAGGTAGCATCTAGTGCCTCCCCATGGACAGGGGAGGTATTTAGCGGACTTCCACCTGCCAGGGAACACCTGTGACACAAGGCAGCTGCGTGGAGGGCGGCCCCGAACCTCCCCCACACAGTCATCCGTGTTCCGGAATTCTGAGTGTGGGGAGGTTCCGTCTTATGTCTGCAGCACCCGGGTTCACCTAGAAGCCCTTCGAGTGTCTTCCCCCAATCCCTCCCTGTGCGGGCTGCCGGGGAATGGCGGAGGTTGTTCTTGAAAAGCAGGTAGCATCTTGTGCCTCCCCATGGACAAGGGAGGTAATTAGCGGAGTTCCCCCTGCCAGGGAACACCTGTGACACCAGGCAGCTGCGTGGAGGGCGGCCCCGAACCTCCCCCACACAGTCAACCGTGTTCCGGAATTCTGAGTGTGGGGAGGTTCCGTCTTCTGTCTGCAGAACCCGGGATCTCCTAGGAGCCCTTCGAGTGTCTTCCCAGAGTCCCTCCCTGTGCGGGCTGCCGGGGAAAGGAGGGGGTTGTGCTGGAAACGCAGGTAGCATCTAGTGCCTCCCCATGGACAGGGGAGGTAATTAGCGGACTTCCACCTGCCAGGGAACACCTGTGACAAAATGCAGCTGTGTGGAGTGGGGCCCCGAACCTCCCCCACACAGTCACACGTGTTCCGGAATTCTGAGTGTGGGGAGGTTCCGTCTTCTGTCTGCAGAACCCAGGTTCACCTAGGAGCCCTTCGAGTGTCTTCCCCCAGTCCCTCCCTGTGCGGGCTGCCGGGGAATGGCGGAGGTTGGGCTGAAAAACCAGGTAGCATCTTGTGCCTCCCCATGGACAAGGGAGGTAATTAGCGGACTTCCCCCTGACAGGGAACACCTGTGACACCAGGAAGCTGTGTGGAGTGCGGCCCTAAACCTCACCCACACTGTCACACGTGTTCCGGAATTCTGAGAGTGAGGAGGTTTCGTCTTCTGTCTGCAGCACCCGGGATCTCCTAGGAGCCCTTCGAGAGTCTTCCCCGAGTCCCTCCCAGTGCAGGCAGCCTGGGAATAGCGGGGGTTGGGCTGGAAAAGCAGGTAGCATCTAGTGCCTCCCCATGGACAAGGGAGGTAATTAGCGGACTTCCCCCTGCCAGGGAACAACTGTGACACCAGGAAGCTGCGTGGAGTGCGGCCCTAAACCTCACCAACACAGTCACACGTGTTCCGGAATTCTGAGTGTGGGGAGGTTCCGTCTTCTGTCTGCAGCACCCGGGTTCTCCTAGGAGCCCTTCGAGTGTCTTCACCCAGTCCCTCACTGTGCGGGCTGCCGGGGAATGGCGGAGGTTGGGCTGGAAAAGCAGGTAGCATCTTGTGCCTCCCAATGGACAAGGGAGGTAATTAGCGGTCTTCCCCCTACCAGGGAACATCTGTGACACCAGGAAGCTGTGTGGAGGGGGGCCCTAAACCTCACCCACACAGTCACACGGGTTCCGGAATTCTGAGTGTGGGGAGGTTCCGTCTTTTGTCTGCAGCATCCGGGATCTCCTAGGAGCCCTTCGAGAGTCTTCCCCGAGACCCTCCCAGTGCGGGCAGCCAGGGAAAGGCGGGGGTTGGGCTGGAAACGCAGGTAGCATCTATTGCATCCCCATGGACAGGGGAGGTAATTAGCGGACTTCCCCCTGCCAGGGAACACCTGTGACACCAGGCAGCTGCGTGGAGGGCGGCCCCGAACCTCCCCAACACAGTCAACCGTGTTCCGGAATTCTGAGTGTGGGGAGGTTCCGTCTTCTGTCTGCAGCACCCGGGATCTCCTAGGAGCCCTTCGAGGGTCTTCCCCGAGTCCCTGCCAGTGCGGGCAGCCGGGGAAAGGCGGGGGTTGGCCTGGAAACTCAGGTAGCATCTAGTGCCTCTCCATGGACAGGGGAGGTAATTAGCGGACTTCCCCCTGCCAGGGAACACCTGTGACACCAGGCAGTCTCGTGGAGGGCGGCCCCGAACCTCTCCCACACAGTCAGACGTGTTCCGGGATTCTGAATGTGGGGAGGTTCCGTCTTTTGTCTGCAGCACCCGGGATCTCCTAGGAGCCCTTCGAGAGACTTCCCCCAGTCCCTCCCAGTGCGGGCTGCCGGGGAAAGACGGGGGTTTGGCTGGAAACGCAGGTAGCATCTAGTGCATCCCCATGGACATGGGAGGTAATTAGCGGACTTCCCCCTGCCAGGGAACACCTGTGACACCAGGAAGCTGCGTGGAGGGCGGCCCCGAACCTCCCCCACACAGTCAACCGTGTTCCGGAATTCTGAGTGTGGGGAGGTTCCGTCTTCTGTCTGCAGCACCCGGGATCTCCTAGGAGCCCTTCGAGTGTCTTCCCAGAGTCCTTCCCTGTGCGGGCTGCCAGGGAAAGGAGGGGATTGTGCTGGAAACGCAGGTAGCATCTAGTGCCTCCCCATGGACAGGGGAGGTATTTAGCGGACTTCCACCTGCCAGGGAACACCTGTGACACAAGGCAGCTGCGTGGAGGGCGGCCCCGAACCTCCCCCACACAGTCATCCGTGTTCCGGAATTCTGAGTGTGGGGATGTTCCGTCTTATGTCTGCAGCACCCGGGTTCACCTAGGAGCCCTTCGAGTGTCTTCCCCCAGTCCCTCCCTGTGCGGGCTGCCGGGGAATGGCGGAGGTTGTTCTTGAAAAGCAGGTAGCATCTTGTGCCTCCCCATGGACAAGGGAGGTAATTAGCGGAATTCCCCCTGCCAGGGAACACCTGTGACACCAGGCAGCTGCGTGGAGGGCGGCCCCGAACCTCCCCCACACAGTCAACCGTGTTCCGGAATTCTGAGTGTGGGGAGGTTCCGTCTTCTGTCTGCAGAACCCGGGATCTCCTAGGAGCCCTTCGAGTGTCTTCCCAGAGTCCCTCCCTGTGCGGGCTGCCGGGGAAAGGAGGGGGTTGTGCTGGAAACGCAGGTAGCATCTAGTGCCTCCCCATGGACAGGGGAGGTAATTAGCGGACTTCCACCTGCCAGGGAACACCTGTGACAAAATGCAGCTGTGTGGAGGGGGGCCCCGGACCTCCCCCACACAGTCACACGTGTTCCGGAATTCTGAGTGTGGGGAGGTTCCGTCTTCTGTCTGCAGAACCCAGGTTCACCTAGGAGCCCTTCGAGTGTCTTCCCCCAGTCCCTCCCTGTGCGGGCTGCCGGGGAATGGCGGAGGTTGGGCTGAAAAAGCAGGTAGCATCTTGTGCCTCCCCATGGACAAGGGAGGTAATTAGCGGACTTCCCCCTGACAGGGAACACCTGTGACACCAGGAAGCTGTGTGGAGTGCGGCCCTAAACCTCACCCACACTGTCACACGTGTTCCGGAATTCTGAGAGTGAGGAGGTTTCGTCTTCTGTCTGCAGCACCCGGGATCTCCTAGGAGCCCTTCGAGAGTCTTCCCCGAGTCCCTCCCAGTGCAGGCAGCCTGGGAATAGCGGGGGTTGGGCTGGAAAAGCAGGTAGCATCTAGTGCCTCCCCATGGACAAGGGAGGTAATTAGCGGACTTCCCCCTGCCAGGGAACAACTGTGACACCAGGAAGCTGCGTGGAGTGCGGCCCTAAACCTCACCAACACAGTCACACGTGTTCCGGAATTCTGAGTGTGGGGAGGTTCCGTCTTCTGTCTGCAGCACCCGGGATCTCCTAGGAGCCCTTCGAGTGTCTTCACCCAGTCCCTCACTGTGCGGGCTGCCGGGGAATGGCGGAGGTTGGGCTGGAAAAGCAGGTAGCATCTTGTGCCTCCCAATGGACAAGGGAGGTAATTAGCGGTCTTCCCCCTACCAGGGAACATCTGTGACAACAGGAAGCTGTGTGGAGGGGGGCCCTAAACCTCACCCACACAGTCACACGAGTTCCGGAATTCTGAGTGTGGGGAGGTTCCGTCTTTTGTCTGCAGCAACCGGGATCTCCTAGGAGCCCTTCGAGAGTCTTCCCCGAGACCCTCCCAGTGCGGGCAGCCAGGGAAAGGCGGGGGTTGGGCTGGAAACGCAGGTAGCATCTAGTGCATCCCCATCGACAGGGGAGGTAATTAGCGGACTTCCCCCTGCCAGGGAACACCTGTGACACCAGGCAGCTGCGTGGAGGGCGGCCCCGAACCTCCCCCACACAGTCAACCGTGTTCCGGAATTCTGAGTGTGGGGAGGTTCCGTCTTCTGTCTGCAGCACCCGGGATCTCCTAGGAGCCCTTCGAGGGTCTTCCCCGAGTCCCTGCCAGTGCGGGCAGCCGGGGAAAGGCGGGGGTTGGCCTGGAAACTCAGGTAGCATCTAGTGCCTCTCCATGGACAGGGGAGGTAATTAGCGGACTTCCCCCTGCCAGGGAACACCTGTGACACCAGGCAGTCTCGTGGAGGGCGGCCCCGAACCTCTCCCACACAGTCAGACGTGTTCCGGGATTCTGAATGTGGGGAGGTTCCGTCTTTTGTCTGCAGCACCCGGGATCTCCTAGGAGCCCTTCGAGAGACTTCCCCCAGTCCCTCCCAGTGCGGGCTGCCGGGGAAAGACGGGGGTTTGGCTGGAAAAGCAGGTAGCATCTAGTGCATCCCCATGGACATGGGAGGTAATTAGCGGACTTCCCCCTGCCAGGGAACACCTGTGACACCAGGCAGCTGCGTGGAGGGCGGCCCCGAACCTCCCCCACACAGTCAACCGTGTTCCGGAATTCTGAGTGTGGGGAGGTTCCGTCTTCTGTCTGCAGCACCCGGGATCTCCTAGGAGCCCTTCGAGTGTCTTCCCAGAGTCCTTCCCTGTGCGGGCTGCCAGGGAAAGGAGGGGATTGTGCTGGAAACGCAGGTAGCATCTAGTGCCTCCCCATGGACAGGGGAGGTATTTAGCGGACTTCCACCTGCCAGGGAACACCTGTGACACAAGGCAGCTGCGTGGAGGTCGGCCCCGAACCTCCCCCACACAGTCATCCGTGTTCCGGAATTCTGAGTGTGGGGAGGTTCCGTCTTATGTCTGCAGCACCCGGGTTCACCTAGGAGCCCTTCGAGTGTCTTCCCCCAATCCCTCCCTGTGCGGGCTGCCGGGGAATGGCGGAGGTTGTTCTTGAAAAGCAGGTAGCATCTTGTGCCTCCCCATGGACAAGGGAGGTAATTAGCGGAGTTCCCCCTGCCAGGGAACACCTGTGTCACAAGGCAGCTGCGTGGAGGGCGGCCCCGAACCTCCCCCACACAGTCAACCGTGTTCCGGAATTCTGAGTGTGGGGAGGTTCCGTCTTCTGTCTGCAGAACCCGGGATCTCCTAGGAGCCCTACGAGTGTCTTCCCAGAGTCCCTCCCTGTGCGGGCTGCCGGGGAAAGGAGGGGGTTGTGCTGGAAACGCAGGTAGCATCTAGTGCCTCCCCATGGACAGGGGAGGTATTTAGCGGACTTCCCCCTGCCAGGGAACACCTGTGACAAAATGCAGCTGTGTGGAGGGGGGCCCCGAACCTCCCCCACACAGTCACACGTGTTCCGGAATTCTGAGTGTGGGGAGGTTCCGTCTTCTGTCTGCAGAACCCAGGTTCACCTAGGAGCCCTTCGAGTGTCTTCCCCCAGTCCCTCCCTGTGCGGGCTGCCGGGGAATGGCGGAGGTTGGGCTGAAAAAGCAGGTAGCATCTTGTGCCTCCCCATGGACAAGGGAGGTAATTAGCGGACTTCCCCCTGAAAGGGAACACCTGTGACACCAGGAAGCTGTGTGGAGTGCGGCCCTAAACCTCACCCACACTGTCACACGTGTTCCGGAATTCTGAGAGTGGGGAGGTTTCGTCTTCTGTCTGCAGCACCCGGGATCTCCTAGGAGCCCTTCGAGATTCTTCCCCGAGTCCCTCCCAGTGCAGGCAGCCTGGGAACAGCGGGGGTTGGGCTGGAAAAGCAGGTAGCATCTAGTGCCTCCCCATGGACAAGGGAGGTAATTAGCGGACTTCCCCCTGCCAGGGAACAACTGTGACACCAGGAAGCTGCGTGGAGTGCGGCCCTAAACCTCACCAACACAGTCACACGTGTTCCGGAATTCTGAGTGTGGGGAGGTTCCGTCTTCTGTCTGCAGCACCCGGGTTCTCCTAGGAGCCCTTCGAGTGTCTTCACCCAGTCCCTCACTGTGCGGGCTGCCGGGGAATGGCGGAGGTTGGGCTGGAAAAGCAGGTAGCATCTTGTGCCTCCCAATGGACAAGGGAGGTAATTAGCGGTCTTCCCCCTACAAGGGAACATCTGTGACACCAGGAAGCTGTGTGGAGGGGGGCCCTAAACCTCACCCACACAGTCACACGACTTCCGGAATTCTGAGTGTGGGGAGGTTCCGTCTTTTGTCTGCAGCAACCGGGATCTCCTAGGAGCCCTTCGAGAGTCTTCCCCGAGACCCTCCCAGTGCGGGCAGCCAGGGAAAGGCGGGGGTTGGGCTGGAAACGCAGGTAGCATCTAGTGCATCCCCATGGACAGGGGAGGTAATTAGCGGACTTCCCCCTGCCAGGGAACACCTGTGACACCAGGCAGCTGCGTGGAGGGCGGCCCCGAACCTCCCCCACACAGTCATCCGTGTTCCGGAATTCTGAGTTTGGGGAGGTTCCGTCTTATGTCTGCAGCACCCGGGTTCACCTAGGAGCCCTTCGAGTGTCTTCCCCCAGTCCCTCACTCTGCGGGCTGCCGGGGAATGGCGGAGGTTGGGCTGGAAAAGCAGGTAGCATCTTGTGCCTCCCCATGGACAAGGGAGGTAATTAGCGGACTTCCCCCTGCCAGGGAACACCTGTGACACAAGGCAGCTGCGTGGAGGGCGGCCCCGAACCTCCCCTACACAGTCATCCGTGTTCCGGAATTCTGAGTGTGGGGAGGTTCCGTCTTCTGTCTGCAGCACCCGGGATCTCCTAGGAGCCCATCGAGAGTCTTCCCCGAGTCCCTCCCAGTGCGGGCAGCCGGGGAAAGGCGGGGGTTGTGCTGGAAACTCAGATAGCATCTAGGGCTTCCCCATGAACAGGGGAGGTAATTAGCGGTCTTGCCCCTACCAGGGAACACCTGTGACACCAGGAAGCTGTGTGGAGGGCGGCCCTAAACCTCACCCACACAGTCACCCGTGTTCCGGAATTCTGAGTGTTGGGAGGTTCCGTCTTCTGTCTGCAGCACCCGGGATCTCCTAGGAGCCCTTCGAGTGTCTTCCCAGAGTCCCTCCCTGTGCGGGCTGCCGGGGAAAGGAGGGGGTTGTGCTGGAAACGCAGGTAGCTTCTAGTGTCTCCCCATGGACAGGGGAGGTAATTAGCGGACTTCCACCTGCCAGGGAACACCTGTGACACAACGCAGCTGCGTGGAGGGCGGCCCCGAAACTCCCCTACACAGTCATCCGTGTTCCGGAATTCTGAGTGTGGGGAGGTTCCGTCTTCTGTCTGCAGCACCCGGGTTCACCTAGGAGCCCTTCGAGTGTCTTCCCCCAGTCCCTCCCTGTGCGGGCTTCGGGGGAATGGCGGAGGTTTGGCTGGAAAAGATGGTAGCATCTTGTGCCTCCCCATGGACAAGGGAGGTAATTAGCGGACTTCCCCCTGCAAGGGAACACCTGTGACACCAGGCAGCTGCGTGGAGGGCGGCCCCGAACCTCTCCCACACAGTCAGACGTGTTCCGGGATTCTGAGTGTGGGGAGGTTCCGTCTTCTGTCTGCAGCACCCGGGATCTCCTAGAAGCCCTTCGAGGGTCTTCCCCGAGTCCCTGCCAGTGCGGGCAGCCGGGGAAAGGCGGGGGTTTGGCTGGAAACTCAGGTAGCATCTAGTGCCTCTCCATGGACAGGGGAGGTAATTAGCGGACTTCCCCCTGCCAGGGAACACCTGTGACACCAGGCAGTCTCGTGGAGGGCGGCCCCGAACCTCTCCCACACAGTCAGACGTGTTCCGGGATTCTGAATGTGGGGAGGTTCCGTCTTTTGTCTGCAGCACCCCGGATCTCCTAGGAGCCCTTCGAGAGACTTCCCCCAGTCCCTACCAGTGCGGGCTGCCGGGGAAAGACGGGGGTTTGGCTGGAAACGCAGGTAGCATCTAGTGCATCCCCATGGACATGGGAGGTAATTAGCGGACTTCCCCCTGCCAGGGAACACCTGAGACACCAGGCAGCTGCGTGGAGGGCGGCCCCGAACCTCCCCCACACAGTCAACCGTGTTCCGGAATTCTGAGTGTGGGGAGGTTCCGTCTTCTGTCTGCAGCACCCGGGATCTCCT
This sequence comes from Camelus bactrianus, assembly GCF_048773025.1. NCBI lineage: Eukaryota > Metazoa > Chordata > Mammalia > Artiodactyla > Camelidae > Camelus > Camelus bactrianus. The sequence goes on along the minus strand of NW_027413957.1, from coordinate 5,898,968 downwards.
AGGAGCCCTTCGAGTGTCTTCCCAGAGTCCTTCCCTGTGCGGGCTGCCAGGGAAAGGAGGGGATTGTGCTGGAAACGCAGGTAGCATCTAGTGCCTCCCCATGGACAGGGGAGGTATTTAGCGGACTTCCACCTGCCAGGGAACACCTGTGACACAAGGCAGCTGCGTGGAGGGCGGCCCCGAACCTCCCCCACACAGTCATCCGTGTTCCGGAATTTTGAGTGTGGGGAGGTTCCGTCTTATGTCTGCAGCACCCGGGTTCACCTAGAAGCCCTTCGAGTGTCTTCCCCCAGTCCCTCCCTGTGCGGGCTGCCGGGGAATGGCGGAGGTTGTTCTTGAAAAGCAGGTAGCATCTTGTGCCTCCCCATGGACAAGGGAGGTAATTAGCGGACTTCCCCCTGCCAGGGAACACCTGTGACACAAGGCAGCTGCGTGGAGGGCGGCCCCGAACCTCCCCCACACAGTCATTCGTGTTCCGGAATTTTCAGTGTGGGGAGGTCCCGTCTTATGTCTGCAGCACCCGGGATCTCCTAGGAGCCTTTCGAGAGTCTTCCCCGAGTCCCTCCCATTGCGGGCAGCCAGGGAAAGGCGGGGGTTTGGCTGGAAACGCAGGTAGCGTCTAGTGCATCCCCATGGACAGGGGAGGTAATTAGCGGACTTCCCCCGGCCAGGCAACACCTGTGACACCAGGCAGATGCGTGGAGGGCGGCCCCGAAACTCCCCCACACAGTCAGTCGTGTTCCGGAATTCTGAATGTGGGGAGGTTCCGTCTTCTGTCTGCAGCACCCGGGATCTCCTAGGAGCCCTTCGAGTGTCTTCCTAGAGTCCCTCACTGTGCGGGCTGCCGGGGAAAGGAGGGGGTTGTGCTGGATACGCAGGTAGCATCTAGTGCCTCCCCATGGAGAGGGGAGGTAATTAGCGGACTTCCACCTGCCAGGGAACACCTGTGACACAAGGCAGCTGCGTGGAGTGCGGCCCCGAACCTCCCCTACACAGTCATTCGTGTTCCGGAATTCTGAGTGTGGGGAGGTTCCCTCTTCTGTCTGCAGCACCCGGGTTCACCTAGGAGCCCTTCGAGTGTCTTCCCCCAGTCCCTCACTTTGCGGGCTGCCGGGGAATGGCGGAGGTTGGGCTGGAATAGCAGGTAGCATCTTGTGCCTCCCCATGGACAAGGGAGGTATTTAGCGGACTTCCCCCTGCCAGGGAACACCTGTGACACCAGGCAGCTTCGTGGAGGGCGGCCCCGAACTTCTCCCACACAGTCAGACGTGTTCCGGGATTCTGAGTGTGGGGAGGTTCCGTCTTCTGTCTGCAGCACCCGGGATCTCCTAGGAGCCCTTCTAGAGTCTTCCCCGAGTCCCTCCCAGTGCGGGCAGCCGGGGAAAGGCGGGGGTTGGGCTGGAAACGCAGGTAGCATCTAGTGCATCCCCATGGACAAGGGAGGTATTTAGCTTACTTCCCCCTGCCAGGGAACAACTGTGACACCAGGAAGCTGTGTGGATTGCGGTCCTAAACCTCACCCACACAGTCACACGTGTTCCGGAATTCTGAGTGTGGGGAGGTTCCGTCTTCTGTCTGCAGCACCCGGGTTCTCCTAGGAGCCTTTCGAGTGTCTTCCCCCAGTCCCTCCCTGTGCGGGCTGCCGGGAAAGGCGGGGGTTGGGCTGGAAAAACAGGTAGCATCTTGTGCCTCCCCATGGACAAGGGAGGTAATTAGCGGACTTCCCCCTGCCAGGGAACACCTGTGACACCAATCAGCTGCGTTGAGGGCGGCCCCGAACTTCCCCGACACAGTCAGACGTGTTCCGGAATTCTGAGTGTGGGGAGGTTCCGTCTTCTGTCTGCAGAACCCTGGATCTCCTAGGAGCCCTTCGAGTGTCTTCCCCGAATCCCTCCACTGCGGGCTGCCTGGGAAAGGCCAGGGTTGGGCTGGAAACTCAGGTAGCATCTAGTGCCTCCCCATGGACATGGGAGGTAATTAGCGGTCTTCCCCCTACCAGGGAACACCTGTGACACCAGGAAGCTGTGTGGAGGGCGGCCCTAAACCTCACCCACACAGTCACCCGTGTTCCGGAATTCTGAGTGTGGGGAGGTTCCGTCTTATGTCTGCAGCAACCGGGATCTCCTAGGAGCCCTTCGAGAGTCTTCCCCGAGTCCCTCCCAGTGCGGGCAGCCAGGGAAAGGCGGAGGTTGTTCTGGAAACGCAGGTAGCATCTAGTGCATCCCCATGGACAGGGGAGGTAATTAGCGGACTTCCCCCTGCCAGGGAACACCTGTGACACCAGGCAGCTGCGTAGAGGGCGGCCCCGAACCTCCCCCACACAGTCACCCGTGTTCCGGAATTCTGAGTGTGGGGAGGTTCCGTCTTTTGTCTGCAGCAACCGGGATCTCCTAGGAGCCCTTCGAGAGTCTTCCCCGAGTCCCTCCCAGTGCGGGCAGCCAGGGAAAGGCGGGGGTTGTTCTGGAAACGCAGGTAGCATCTAGTGCATCCCCATGGACAGGGGAGGTAATTAGCGGACTTCCCCCTGCCAGGGAACAACAGTGACACCAGGAAGCTGTGTGGATTGCGGTCCTAAACCTCACCCACCCAGTCACACGTGTTCCGGAATTCTGAGTGTGGGGAGGTTCCGTCTTCTGTCTGCAGCACCCGGGTTCTCCTAGGAGCCTTTCGAGTGTCTTCCCCCAGTCCCTCCCTGTGCGGGCTGCCGGGGAAAGGCGGGGGTTAGGCTGGAAAAGCAGGTAGCATCTTGTGCCTCCCCATGGACAAGGGAGGTAATTAGCGGACTTCTCCCTGCCAGGGAACACCTATGACACCAGGCAGCTGCGTGGAGGGCGGCCACGAACCTCCCCCACACAGTCAGCCGTGTTCCGGAATTCTGAGTGTGGGGAGGTTCCGTCTTATGTCTGCAGCACCCGGGTTCACCTAGGAGCCCTTCGAGTGTCTTCCCCCAGTCCCTCACTGTGCGGGCTGCCGGGGAATGGCGGAGGTTGGCCTGGAAAAGCAGGTAGCATCTTGTGCCTCCTCATGGACAAGGGAGGTAATTAGCGGACTTCCCCCTGCCAGGGAACACCTGTGACACCAGGCAGCTGCGTGGAGGGCGGCCCCGAACCTCCCCCACACAGTCAAACGTGTTCCGGAATTCTGAGTGTGGGGAGGTTCAGTCTTCTGTCTGCAGCACCCGGGATCTCCTAGGAGCCCTTCGAGTGTTTTCCCAGAGTCCCTCACTGTGCGGGCTGCCGGGGAAAGGAGGGGGCTGTGCTGGAAACGCAGGTAGCATCTAGTGCCTCCCCAAGGACAGGGGAGGTAATTAGCGGACTTCCCCCTGCCAGGGAACACCTGTGTCACCAGGCAGCTGCGTGGAGGGCGGCCCCGAACCTCCCCCACACAGTCATCCGTGTTCCGGAATTCTGAGTGTGGGGAGGTTCCGTCTTCTTTCTGCAGCACCCGGGTTCACCTAGGAGCCCTTCGAGTGTCTTCCCCCAGTCCCTCACTTTGCGGGCTGCCGGGGAATGGCGGAGGTTGGGCTGGAAAAGCAGGTAGCATCTTGTGCCTCCCCATGGACAAGGGAGGTAATTAGCGGACTTCCCCCTGCCAGGGAACACCTGTGACACCAGGCAGCTGCGTGGAGGGCGGCCCCGAACCTCCCCCACACAGTCAAACGTGTTCCGGAATTCTGAGTGTGGGGAGGTTCAGTCTTCTGTCTGCAGCACCCGGGATCTCCTAGGAGCCCTTCGAGTGTTTTCCCAGAGTCCCTCACTGTGTGGGATGCCGGGGAAAGGAGGGGGTTGTGCTGGAAAAGCAGGTAGCATCTAGTGCCTCCCCAAGGACAGGGGAGGTAATTAGCGGACTTCCCCCTGCCAGGGAACACCTGTGTCACCAGGCAGCTGCGTGGAGGGCGGCCCCGAACCTCCCCCACACAGTCATCCGTGTTCCGGAATTCTGAGTGTGGGGAGGTTCCGTCTTCTTTCTGCAGCACCCGGGTTCACCTAGGAGCCCTTCGAGTGTCTTCCCCCAGTCCCTCACTGTGCGGGCTGCCGGCGAATGGCGGAGGTTGGGCTGGAAAAGCAGGTAGCATCTTGTGCCTCCCCATGGACAAGGGAGGTATTTAGCGGACTTCCCCCTGCCAGGGAACACCTGTGACACCAGGCAGCTGCGTGGAGTGCGGCCCCGAACCTCTCGCACACAGTCAGACGTGTTCCGGGATTCTGAGTGTGGGGAGGTTCCGTCTTCGGTCTGCAGCACCCGGGATCTCCTAGGAGCCCTTCGAGAGTCTTCCCCAAGTCCCTCCCAGTGCGGGCAGCCGGGGAAAGGCGGGGGTTGGGCTGGAAACTCAGGTAGCATCTAGTGCCTCCCCATGGACAGGGGAGGTATTTAGCGGACTTCCACCTGCCAGATAACACCTGTGACACAAGCCAGCTGCGTGGAGGGCGGCCCCGAACCTCCCCCACACAGTCATCCGTGTTCCGGAATTCTGAGTGTGGGGAGGTTCCGTCTTTTGTCTGCAGCAACCGGGATCTCCTAGGAGCCCTTCGAGAGTCTTCCCCGAGTCCCTCCCAGTGCGGGCAGCCAGGGAAAGGCGGGGGTTGGGCTGGAAACGCAGGTTGCATCTAGTGCATCCCCATGGACAGGGGAGGTAATTAGCGGACTTCCCCCTGCCAGGGAACACCTGTGACACCAGGCAGTCTCGTGGAGGGCGGCCCCGAACCTCTCCCACACAGTCAGACGTGTTCCGGGATTCTGAATGTGGGGAGGTTCCGTTTTTTGTCTGCAGCACCCGGGATCTCCTAGGAGCCCTTCGAGAGTCTTCCCCCAGTCCCTCCCAGTGCGGGCTGCCAGGGAAAGGCGGGGGTTGGGCTGGAAAAGGAGGTAGCATCTAGTGCCTCCCCATGGACAAGGGAGGTATTTAGCGGACTTCCCCCTGCCAGGGAACAACTGTGACACCAGGAAGCTGTGTGGATTGCGGTCCTAAACCTCACCCACACAGTCACACGTGTTCCGGAATTCTGAGTGTGGGGAGGTTCCGTCTTCGGTCTGCAGCACCCGGGTTCTCCTAGGAGCCTTTCGAGTGTCTTCCCCCAGTCCCTCCCTGTGCGGGCTGCCGGGGAATGGCGGAGGTTGGGCTGGAAAAGCAGGTAGCATCTTGTGCCTCCCCATGGACAAGGGAGGTAATTAGCGGACTTCCCCCTGCCAGGGAACACCTGTGACACCAATCAGCTGCGTTGAGGGCGGCCCCGAACCTCCCCGACACAGTCAGCCGTGTTCCGGAATTCTGAGTGTGGGGAGGTTCCGTCTTCTGTCTTCAGAACCCTGGATCTCCTAGGAGCCCTTCGAGTGTCTTCCCCGAATCCCTCCCACTGCGGGCTGCCGGGGAAAGGCCGGGGTTGGGCTGGAAACTCAGGTAGCATCTAGTGCCTCCCCAAGGACAGGGGAGGTAATTAGCGGACTTCCCCCTGCCAGGGAACACCTGTGTCACAAGGCAGCTGCGTGGAGGGCGGCCCCGAACCTCCCCCACACAGTCATCCGTGTTCCGGAATTCTGAGTGTGGGGAGGTTCCGTCTTCTGTCTGCAGCACCCGAGTTCACCTAGGAGCCCTTCGAATGTCTTCCCCCAGTCCCTCACTGTGCGGGCTGCCGGCGAATGGCGGAGGTTGGGCTGGAAAAGCAGGTAGCATCTTGTGCCTCCCCATGGACAAGGGAGGTATTTAGCGGACTTTCCCCTGCCAGGGAACACCTGTGACACCAGGCAGCTTCGTGGAGGGCGGCCCCGAACCTCTCGCACACAGTCAGACGTGTTCCGGGATTCTGAGTGTGGGGAGGTTCCGTCTTCGGTCTGCAGCACCCGGGATCTCCTAGGAGCCCTTCTAGAGTCTTCCCCGAGTCCCTCCCAGTGCGGGCAGCCGGGGAAAGGCGGGGGTTGGGCTGGAAACTCAGGTAGCATCTAGTGCCTCCCCATGGACAGGGGAGGTAATTAGCGGACTTCCCCCTGCCAGGGAACACCTGTGACACCAGGCAGTCTCGTGGAGGGCGGCCCCGAACCTCTCCCACACAGTCAGACGTGTTCCGGGATTCTGAATGTGGGGAGGTTCCGTCATTTGTCTGCAGCACCCGGGATCTCCTAGGAGCCCTTCGAGAGTCTTCCCCCAGTCCCTCCCAGTGTGGGCTGCCGGGGAAAGGCGGGGGTTGGGCTGGAAAAGGAGGTAGCATCTAGTGCCTCCCCATGGACAAGGGAGGTATTTAGCGGACTTCCCCCTGCCTAGGGAACAACTGTGACACCAGGAAGCTGTGTGGATTGCGGTCCTAAACCTCACCCACACAGTCACACGTGTTCCGGAATTCTGAGTGTGGGGAGGTTCCGTCTTCTGTCTGCAGCACCCGGGTTCTCCTAGGAGCCTTTCGAGTGTCTTCCCCCAGTCCCTCCCTGTGCGGGCTGCCGGGGAAAGGCGAGGGTTGGGCTGGAAAAGCAGGTAGCATCTTGTGCCCCCCCATGGACAAGGGAGGTAATTAGCGGACTTCCCCCTGCCAGGGAACACCTGTGACACCAATCAGCTGCGTTGAGGGCGGCCCCGAACCTCCCCCACACAGTCAGCCGTGTTCCGGAATTCTGAGTGTGGGGAGGTTTCGTCTTCTGTCTGCAGCACCCGGGTTCTCCTAGGAGCCTTTCGAGGGTCTTCCCCCAGTCCCTCCCACTGCGGGCTGCCGGGGAAAGGCGGGGGTTGGGCTGGAAACTCAGGTAGCATCTAGTGCCTCCCCATGGACAGGGGAGGTAATTAGCGGTCTTCCCCCTACAAGGGAACATCTGTGACACCAGGAATCTGAGTGGATTGCGGCCCTAAACCTCAAACACACAGTCACCCGATTTCCGGAATTCTGAGTGTGGGGAGGTTCCGTCTTATGTCTGCAGCAACCGGGATCTCCTAGGAGCCCTTCGAGAGTCTTCCCCGAGTCCCTCCCAGTGCGGGCAGCCAGGGAAAGGCGGGGGTTGGGCTGGAAACGCAGGTTGCATCTAGTGCATCCCCATGGACAGGGGAGGTAATTAGCGGACTTCCCACTGCCAGGGAACACCTGTGACACCAGGCAGCTGCGTGGAGGGCGGCCCCGAACCTCCCCCACACAGTCAACCGTGTTCCGGAATTCTGAGTGTGGGGAGGTTCCGTCTTCTGTCTGCAGCACCCGGGATCTCCTGGGAGCCCTTCGAGTGTCTTCCCAGAGTCCTTCCCTGTGCGGGCTGCTGGGGAAAGGAGGGGATTGTGCTGGAAACGCAGGTAGCATCTAGTGTTTCCCATGGACAGGGGAGGTATTTAGCGGACTTCCACCTGCCAGATAACACCTGTGACACAAGCCAGCTGCGTGGAGGGCGGCCCCGAACCTCCCCCACACAGTCATCCGTGTTCCGGAATTCTGAGTGTGGGGAGGTTCCGTCTTCTGTCTGCAGCACCCGGGATCTCCTAGGAGCCCTTCGAGTGTCTTCCCCGAATCCCTCCCACTGCGGGCTGCCGGGGAAAGTCAGGGGTTGGGCTGGAAACTCAGGTAGCATCTAGTGCCTCCCCATGGACAGGGGAGGTAATTAGCGGACTTCTCCCTGCCAGGGAACACCTGTGACACCAGGCAGCTGCGTGGAGGGCGGCCCCGAACCTCCCCCACACAGTCAGCCGTGTTCCGGAATTCTGAGTGTGGGGAGGTTCCGTCTTATGTCTGCAGCACCCGGGTTCACCTAGGAGCCCTTCGAGTGTCTTCCCACAGTCCCTCACTGTGCGGGCTGCCGGGGAATGGCGGAGGTTGGGCTGGAAAAGCAGGTAGCATCTTGTGCCTCCCCATGGACAAGGGAGGTAATTAGCGGACTTCCCCCTGCCAGGGAACACCTGTGACACCAGGCAGCTGCGTGGAGGGCGGCCCCGAACCTCCCCCACACAGTCAACCGTGTTCCGGAATTCTGAGTGTGGGGAGGTTCCGTCTTCTGTCTGCAGCACCGGGGATCTCCTAGGAGCCCTTCGAGTGTCTTCCCAGAGTCCCTCACTGTGCGGGCTGCCGGGGAAATGAGGGGGATGTGCTGGAAACGCAGGTAGCATCTAGTGCCACCCCATGGACAGGGGAGGTATTTAGCGGACTTCCACTTGCCAGGGAACACCTGTGACACAAGGCAGCTGCGTGGAGGTCGCCCCGAACCTCCCCCACACAGTCATACGTGTTCCGGAATTCTGAGTGTGGGGAGGTTCCGTCTTATGTCTGCAGCACCCGGGTTCCATAGGAGCCCTTCGAGTGTCTTCCCCCAGTCCCTCCCTTTGCGGGATGCCGGGGAATGGCGGAGGTTGGGCTTGAAAATCAGGTAGCATCTTGTGCCTCCCCATGGACAAGGGAGGTAATTAGCCGTCTTCCCCCTACCAGGGAACATCTGTGACACCAGGAAGCTGTGTGGAGGGCGGCCCTAAACCTCACCCACACAGTCACCCGATTTCCGGAATTCTGAGTGTGGGGAGGTTCCGTCTTTTGTCTGCAGCAACCGGGATCTCCTAGGAGCCCTTCGAGAGTCTTCCCCGAGTCCCTCTCAGTGCGGGCAGCCAGGGAAAGGCGGGGGTTGGGCTGGAAACGCAGGTTGCATCTAGTGCATCCCCATGGACAGGGGAGGTAATTAGCGGACTTCCCACTGCCAGGGAACACCTGTGACACCAGGCAGCTGCGTGGAGGGCGACCCCGAACCTCCCCCACACAGTCAACCGTGTTCCGGAATTCTGAGTGTGGGGAGGTTCCGTCTTCTGTCTGCAGCACCCGGGATCTCCTAGGAGCCCTTCGAGTGTCTTCCCAGAGTCCTTCCCTGTGCGGGCTGCTGGGGAAAGGAGGGGGTTGTGCTGGAAAGGCAGGTAGCATCTAGTGCCTCCCCATGGACAGGGGAGGTATTTAGCGGACTTCCACCTGCCAGGGAACACCTGTGACACAAGCAAGCTGCGTGGAGGGCGGCCCCGAACCTCCCCCACACAGTCATCCGTGTTCCGGAATTCTGAGTGTGGGGAGGTTCCGTCTTCTGTCTGCAGCACCCGGGATCTCCTAGGAGCCCTTCGAGTGTCTTCCCAGAGTCCCTCCCTTTGCGGGCTGCCGGGGAAATGAGGGGGATGTGCTGGAAACGCAGGTAGCATCTAGTGCCTCCCCATGGACAGGGGAGGTAATTAGCGGACTTCCACCTGCCAGGGAACACCTGTGACACAAGGCAGCTACGTGGAGGGCGGCCCCGAACCTCCCCCACACAGTCATCCGTGTTCCGGAATTCTGAGTGTGGGGAGGTGCCGTCTTCTGTCTGCAGCACCCGGGATCTCCTAGGAGCCCTTCGAGAGTCTTCTCCGAGTCCCTCCCAGTGCGGGCAGCCGGGGAAAGGCGGGGGTTGGGCTGGAAACTCAGTTAGCATCTAGGGCCTCCCCATGAACAGGGGAGGTAATTAGCGGTCTTCCCCCTACCAGGGAACACCTGTGACACCAGGAAGCTGTGTGGAGGGCGGCCCTAAACCTCACCCACACAGTCACCCGTGTTCCGGAATTCTGAGTGTGGGGAGGTTCCGTCTTATGTCTGCAGCACCCGGGATCTCCTATTAACCCTTCGAGAGACTTCCCCGAGTCCCTCCCTGTGCGGGCTGCCGGGGAAATGAGGGGGTTGTGCTGGAAACGCAGGTAGCATCTAGTGCCACCCCATGGACAGGGGAGGTATTTAGCGGACTTCCACCTGCCAGGGAACACCTGTGACACAAGGCAGCTGCGTGGAGGTCGGCCCCGAACCTCCCCCACACAGTCATACGTCTTCCGGAATTCTGAGTGTGGGGAGGTTCCGTCTTATGTCTGCAGCACCCGGGTTCACCTAGGAGCCCTTCGAGTGTCTTCCCCCATTCCCTCCCTTTGCGGGATGCCGGGGAATGGCGGAGGTTGGGCTTGAAATGCAGGTAGCATCTTGTGCCTCCCCATGGACAAGGGAGGTAATTAGCGGACTTCCCCCTGCCAGGGAACACCTGTGACACCAGGCAGCTGCGTGGAGGGCGGCTCCGAACCTCCCCCACACAGTCATCCGTGTTCCGGAATTCTGAGTGTGGGGAGGTTCCGTCTTATGTCTGCAGCACCCGGGATCTCCTAGGAGCCCCTCGAGAGTCTTCCCCGAGTCCCTCCCATTGCGGGCAGCCAGGGAAATGCGGGGGTTGGGCTGGAAACGCAGGTAGCATCTAGTGCATCCCCATGGACAGGGGAGGTAATTAGCGGACTTCCCCCTGCCAGGGAACACCTGTGACACCAGGCAGCTGCGTGGAGGGCGGCCCCGAACCTCCCCCACACAGTCAGACGTGTTCCGGAATTCTGAGTGTGGGGAGGTTCCGTCTTCTGTCTGCAGCACCCGGGATCTCCTAGGAGCCCTTCGAGTGTCTTCCCAGAGTCCCTCAATGTGCGGGCTGCCGGGGAAAGGAGGGGGTTGTGCTGGAAACGCAGGTAGCATCTAGTGCCTCCCCATGGACAGGGAAGGTAGTTAGCGGTCTTCCCCCTACCAGGGAACACCTGTGACACCAGGAAGCTGTGTGGAAGGCGGCACTAAACCTCACCCACACAGTCACCCGTGTTCCAGAATTCTGAGTGTGGGGAGGTTCCGTCTTTTGTCTGCAGCAACCGGGATCTCCTAGGAGCCCTTCGAGAGTCTTCCCCGAGTCCTTCCCAGTGCGGGCAGCCGGGGAAAGGCGGGGGTAGGGCTGGAAACTCAGGTAGCATCTAGTGCCACCCCATGGACAGGGGAGGTAATTAGCGGACTTCCCCCTGCCAGGGAACAGCTGTGAAACCAATCAGCTGCGTTGAGGGCGGCCCCGAACCTCCCCGACACAGTCAGCTGTGTTCCGGAATTCTGAGTGTGGGGAGGTTCCGTCTTCTGTCTGCAGCACCCGGGATCTCCTAGGAGCCCTTCGAGAGTCTTCTCCGAGTCCCTCCCAGTGCGGGCAGCCGGGGAAAGGCGGGGGTTTGGCTGGAATCGCAGTAAGCATCTAGGGCCTCCCCATGAACCGGGGAGGTAATTAGCGGTCTTCCCCCTACCAGGGAACACCTGTGACACCAGGAAGCTGTGTGGAGGGCGGCAATAAACCTCACCCACACAGTCACCCGTGCTCCGGAATTCTGAGTTTGGGGAGGTTCCGTCTTTTGTCTGCAGTAACCGGGATCTCCTAGGAGCACTTCGAGAGTCTTCCCAGAGTCCCTCACTGTGCGAGCAGCCAGGGAAAGGCGGGGGTTGTGCTGGAAAAGCAGGTAGCATCTAGTGCCTCCCCATGGACAGGGGAGGTAATTAGCGGAATTCCACCTGCCAGGGAACACCTGTGACACAAGGCAGCTGCGTGGAGTGCGGCCCTGAACATCCCCCACACAGTCATCCGTGTTCCGGAATTCTGAGTGTGGGGAGGTTCCGTCTTCTGTCTGCAGCACCCGGGATCTCCTAGGAGCCCTTCGAGAGTCTTCTCCGAGTCCCTCCCAGTGCGGGCAGCCGGGGAAAGGCGGGGGTTTGGCTGGAAACTCAGTTAGCATCTAGGGCCTCCCCATGAACAGGGGAGGTAATTAGCGGTCTTCCCCCTACCAGGGAACACCTGTGACACCAGGAAGCTGTGTGGAGGGCGGCCCTAAACCTCACCCACACAGTCACCCGTGTTCCGGAATTCTGAGTGTGGGGAGGTTCCGTCTTATGTCTGCAGCACCCGGGATCTCCTATTAGCCCTTCGAGAGACTTCCCCGAGTCCCTCCCAGTGCGGCCAGCCAGGGAAAGGCTGGGGTTGTGCTGGAAACGCAGGTAGCATCTAGTGCATCCTCATGGACAGGGGATGAAATTAGCGGACTTCCCCCTGCCAGGGAACACCTGTGACACCAGGCAGCTGCGTGGTGGTCGGCCCCGAACCTCCCCCACACAGTCAAACGTGTTCCGGAATTCTGAGTGTGGGGAGGTTCCGTCTTATGTCTGCAGCACCCGGGTTCACCTAGGAGCCCTTCGAGTGTCTTCCCCCAGTCCCTCCCTTTGCGGGATGCCGGGGAATGGCGGAGGTTGGGCTTGAAAAGCAGGTAGCATCTTGTGCCTCCCCATGGAAAAGGGAGGTAATTAGCGGACTTCCCCCTGCCAGGGAACACCTGTGACACCAGGCAGCTGCGTGGAGGGCGGCCCCGAACCTCCCCCACACAGTCATCCATGTTCCGGAATTCTGAGTGTGGGGAGGTTCCGTCTTATGTCTCCAGCACCCGGGATCTCCTAGGAACCCTTCGAGAGTCTTCCCCGAGTCCCTCCCATTGCGGGGAGCCAGGGAAAGGCGGGGGTTGGGCTGGAAACGCAGGTAGCATCTAGTGCATCCCCATGGACGGGGGAGGTAATTAGCGGACTTCCCCATGCCAGGGAACACCTGTGACACCAGGCAGCTGCGTGGAGGGCGGCCCCGAACCTCCCCCACACAGTCAGCCGTGTTCCGGAATTCTGATTGTGGGGAGGTTCCGTCTTCTGTCTGCAGCACCCGGGATCTCCTAGGAGCCCTTCGAGTGTCTTCCCAGAGTCCCTCACTGTGCGGGCTGCCGGGGAAAGGAGGGGGTTGTGCTGGAAACGCAGGTAGCATCTAGTGCCTCCCCATGGACAGGGGAGGTAATTAGCGGACTTCCACCTGCCAGGGAACTCCTGTGACACAAGGCAGCTGCGTGGAGGGCGGCCCCGAACCTCCCCCACACAGTCAGCCGTGTTCCGGATTTCTGATTGTGGGGAGGTTCCATCTTATGTCTGCAGCACCCGGGTTCACCTAGGAGCCCTTCGAGTTTCTTCCCCGAATCCCTCCCACTGCGGGCTGCCGGGGAAAGGCCGGGGTTGGGCTGGAAAATCAGGTAGCATCTAGTGCCTCCCCATGGACAGGGGAGGTAATTAGCGGACTTCCCCCTGCCAGGGAACACCTGTGACACCAGGCAGTCTCGTGGAAGGCGGCCCCGAACCTCTCCCACACAGTCAGACGTGTTCCGGGATTCTGAATTTGGGGAGGTTCCGTCTTTTGTCTGCAGCACCCGGGATCTCCTAGGAGCCCTTCGAGAGTCTTCCCCCAGTCCCTCCCAGTGCGGGCTGCCGGGGAAAGGCGGGGGTTGGGCTGGAAAAGGAGGTAGCATCTAGTGCCTCCCCATGGACAAGGGAGGTATTTAGCGGACTTCCCCCTGCCAGGGAACAACTGTGACACCAGGAATCTGTGTGGATTGCGGTCCTAAACCTCACCCACACAGTCACACGTGTTCCGGAATTCTGAGTGTGGGGAGGTTCCGTCTTCTGTCTGCAGCACCCGGGTTCTCCTAGGAGCCTTTCGAGTGTCTTCCCCCAGTCCCTCCCTGTGCGGGCTGCCGGGGAAAGGCGAGGGTTGGGCTGGAAAAGCAGGTAGCATCTTGTGCCTCCCCATGGACAAGGGAGGTAATTAGCGGACTTCCCCCTGCCAGGGAACACCTGTGACACCAATCAGCTGCGTTGAGGGCGGCCCCGAACCTCCCCGACACAGTCAGCCGTGTTCCGGAATTCTGAGTGTGGGGAGGTTCCGTCTTCTGTCTTCAGAACCCTGGATCTCCTAGGAGCCCTTCGAGTGTCTTCCCCGAATCCCTCCCACTGCGGGCTGCCCGGGAAATGCCGGGGTTGGGCTGGAAACTCAGGTAGCATCTAGTGCCTCCCCATGGACAGGGGAGGTAATTAGCGGTCTTCCCCCTACCAGGGAACACCTGTGACACCAGGAAGCTGTGTGGAGGGCGGCCCTAAACCTCACCCACATAGTCAACCGTGTTCCGGAATTCTGAGTGCGGGGAGGTTCCGTCTTTTGTCTGCAGCAACCGGGATCTCCTAGGAGCCCTTCGAGAGTCTTCCCCGAGTCCCTCCCTGTGCAGGCAGCCAGGGAAAGGCGGGGGTTGTGCTGGAAACGCAGGTAGCATCTAGTGCATCCCCATGGACAGGGGAGGTAATTAGCGGACTTCCCCCTGCCAGGGAACACCTGTGACACCAGGCAGCTGCGTGGAGGGCGGCCCCGAACCTCCCCCACACAGTAACCCTTGTTCCGGAATTCTGAGTGTGGGGAGGTTCCGTCTTTTGTCTGCAGCAACCGGGATCTCCTAGGAGCCCTTCTAGAGTCTTCCCCGAGTCCCTCACAGTGCGGGCAGCCAGGGAAAGGCGGGGGTTGGGCTGGAAACGCAGGTAGCATCTAGTGCATCCCCATGGACAGGGGAGGTAATTAGCGGACTTCCCCCTGCCAGGGAACACCTGTGACACCAGGCAGCTGCGTGGAGGGCGGCCCCGAACCTCCCCCACACAGTCAGCCGTGTTCCGGAATTCTGAGCGTGGGGAGGTTCCGTATTCTGTCTGCAGCACCCGGGATATCCTAGGAGCCTTTCGAGAGTCTTCCCCGAGTCCCTCCCAGTGCGGGCTGCCGGGGAAAGTCGGGGGTTGGGCTGGAAAAGGAGGTAGCATCTAGTGCCTCCCCATGGACAAGGGAGATATTTAGCGGAATTCCCCCTGCCAGGGAACAACTGTGACACGAGGAAGCTGTGTGGATTGCGGTCCTAAACCTCACCCACACAGTCACACGTGTTCCGGAATTCTGAGTGTGGGGAGGTTCCGTCTTCTGTCTGCAGCACCCGGGTTCTCCTAGGAGCCTTTTGAGTGTCTTCCCCCAGTCCCTCCCTGTGCGGCCTGCCGGGGAAAGGCGGGGGTTGGGCTGAAAAAGCAGGTAGCATCTTATGCCTCCCCATGGACAAGGGAGGTAATTAGCGGACTTCCCCCTGCCAGGGAACACCTGTGACACCAATCAGCTGCGTTGAGGGCGGCCCCGAAACTCCCCGACACAGTCAGCCGTGTTCCGGAATTCTGAGTGTGGGGAGGTTCCGTCTTCTGTCTGCAGAACCCTGGATCTCCTAGGAGCCCTTCGAGTGTCTTCCCCGAATCCCTCCCACTGCGGGCTGCCGGGGAAAGGCGGGGGTTGGGCTGGAAAAGCAGGTAGCATCTTGTGCCCCCCATGGACAAGGGAGGTAATTAGCGGACTTCTCCCTGCCAGGGAACACCTATAACACCAGGCAGCTGCGTGGAGGGCGGCCACGAACCTCCCCCACACAGTCAGCCGTGTTCCGGAATTCTGAGTGTGGGGAGGTTCCGTCTTATGTCTGCAGCACCCGGGTTCACCTAGGAGCCCTTCGAGTGTCTTCCCCCAGTCCCTCACTGTGCGGGCTGCCGGGGAATGGCGGAGGTTGGGATGAAAAAGCAGGTAGCTTCTTGTGCCTCCCCATGGACAACGGAGGTAATTAGCGGACTTCCCCCTGCCAGGGAACACCTGTGACACCAGGAAGCTCTGTGGAGTGCGACCCTAAATCTCACCCACACAGTCACACGTGTTCCGGAATTCTGAGTGTGGGGAGGTTTCGTCTTCTGTCTGCAGCACCCGGGTTCTCCTAGGAGCCTTTCGAGGATCTTCCCCCAGTCCCTCCCTGTGCGGGCTGCCGGGGAAAAGCGGGGGTTGGGCTGGAAAAGCAGGTAGCATCTTGTGCCTCCCCATGGACAAGGGAGGTAATTAGCGGACTTCCCCCTGCCAGGGAACACTTGTGACACCAGGCAGCTGCGTTGAGGGCTGCCCCGAACCTCCCCCACACTGTCAGCCGTGTTCCGGAATTCTGAGTGTGGGGAGGTTTCGTCTTCTGTCTGCAGCACCCGGGTTCTCCTAGGAGCCTTTCGAGGGTCTTCCCCCAGTCCCTCCCACTGCGGGCTGCCGGGGAAAGGCGGGGGTTGGGCTGGAAACTCAGGTAGCATCTAGTGCCTCCCCATGGACAGGGGAGGTAATTAGCGGTCTTCCCCCTACAAGGGAACATCTGTGACACCAGGAATCTGTGTGGAGGGCGGCCCTAAACCTCACCCACACAGTCACCCGATTTCCGGAATTCTGAGTGTGGGGAGGTTCCGTCTTTTGTCTGCAGCAACCGGGATCTCCTAGGAGCCCTTCGAGTGTCTTCCCCGAATCCCTCCCACTGCGGGCTGCCGGGGAAAGGCGGGGGTTGGGCTGGAAAAGCAGGTAGCATCTTGTGCCCCCCATGGACAAGGGAGGTAATTAGCGGACTTCTCCCTGCCAGGGAACACCTATAACACCAGGCAGCTGCGTGGAGGGCGGCCACGAACCTCCCCCACACAGTCAGCCGTGTTCCGGAATTCTGAGTGTGGGGAGGTTCCGTCTTATGTCTGCAGCACCCGGGTTCACCTAGGAGCCCTTCGAGTGTCTTCCCCCAGTCCCTCACTGTGCGGGCTGCCGGGGAATGGCGGAGGTTGGGATGAAAAAGCAGGTAGCTTCTTGTGCCTCCCCATGGACAACGGAGGTAATTAGCGGACTTCCCCCTGCCAGGGAACACCTGTGACACCAGGAAGCTCTGTGGAGTGCGACCCTAAATCTCACCCACACAGTCACACGTGTTCCGGAATTCTGAGTGTGGGGAGGTTTCGTCTTCTGTCTGCAGCACCCGGGTTCTCCTAGGAGCCTTTCGAGGATCTTCCCCCAGTCCCTCCCTGTGCGGGCTGCCGGGGAAAAGCGGGGGTTGGGCTGGAAAAGCAGGTAGCATCTTGTGCCTCCCCATGGACAAGGGAGGTAATTAGCGGACTTCCCCCTGCCAGGGAACACTTGTGACACCAGGCAGCTGCGTTGAGGGCTGCCCCGAACCTCCCCCACACTGTCAGCCGTGTTCCGGAATTCTGAGTGTGGGGAGGTTTCGTCTTCTGTCTGCAGCACCCGGGTTCTCCTAGGAGCCTTTCGAGGGTCTTCCCCCAGTCCCTCCCACTGCGGGCTGCCGGGGAAAGGCGGGGGTTGGGCTGGAAACTCAGGTAGCATCTAGTGCCTCCCCATGGACAGGGGAGGTAATTAGCGGTCTTCCCCCTACAAGGGAACATCTGTGACACCAGGAATCTGTGTGGAGGGCGGCCCTAAACCTCACCCACACAGTCACCCGATTTCCGGAATTCTGAGTGTGGGGAGGTTCCGTCTTTTGTCTGCAGCAACCGGGATCTCCTAGGAGCCCTTCGAGAGTCTTCCCCGAGTCCCTCCCTGTGCGGGCAGCCAGGGAAAGGCGGGGGTTGGGCTGGAAACGCAGGTTGCAACTAGTGCATCCCCATTGACAGGGGAGGTAATTAGCGGACTTCCCACTACCAGGGAACACCTGTGACACCAGGCAGCTGCGTGGAGGGCGGCCCCGAACCTCCCCCACACAGTCAGCCGTGTTCCGGAATTCTGAGTGTGGGGAGGTTCCGTCTTATGTCTGCAGCACCCGGGATCTCCTAGGAGCCCTTCGAGTGTCTTCCCAGAGTCCTTCCCTGTGCGGGCTGCTGGGGAAAGGAGGGGGTTGTGCTGGAAACGCAGGTAGCATCTAGTGCATCCCCATGGACAGGGGAGGTATTTAGCGGACTTCCACCTGCCAGATAACACCTGTGACACAAGGCAGCTGCGTGGAGGGCGGCCCCGAACCTCCCCCACACAGTCATCCGTGTTCCGGAATTCTGAGTGTGGGGAGGTTCCGTCTTCTGTCTGCAGCACCCGGGATCTCCTAGGAGCCCTTCGAGAGTCTTCTCCGAGTCCCTCCCAATGCGGGCAGCCGGGGAAAGGCGGGGGTTGGGCTGGAAACTCAGTTAGCATCTAGTGCCTCCCCATGGACAGGGGAGGTATTTAGCGGACTTCCACCTGCCAGATAACACCTGTGACACAAGCCAGCTGCGTGGAGGGCGGCCCCGAACCTCCCCCACACAGTCATCCGTGTTCCGGAAATCTGAGTGTGGGGAGGTTCCGTCTTCTGTCTGCAGCACCCGGGATCTCCTAGGAGCCCTTCGAGTGTCTTCCCCGAATCCCTCCCACTGCGGGCTGCCGGGGAAAGGCAGGGGTTGGGCTGGAAACTCAGGTAGCATCTAGTGCATCCCCATGGACAGGGGAGGTAATTAGCGGACTTCCACCTGCCAGGGAACACCTGTGACACAAGGCAGCTGCGTGGAGGGCGGCCCCGAACCTCCCCCACACAGTCAGCCGTGTTCCGGAATTCTGAGTGTGGGGAGGTTCCGTCTTCTGTCTGCAGCACCCGGGATCTCCTAGGAGCCCTTCGAGAGTTTTCCCCGAGTCCCTCCCAGTGCGGGCAGCCGGGGAAAGGCGGGGGTTGGGCTGGAAACTCAGTTAGCATCTAGGGCCTCCCCATGAACAGGGGAGGTAATTAGCGGTCTTCCCCCTACCAGGGAACACCTGTGACACCAGGAAGCTGTGTGGAGGGCGGCCCTAAACCTCACCCACACAGTCACCCGTGTTCCGGAATTCTGAGTGTGGGGAGGTTCCGTCTTCTGTCTGCAGCAACCGGGATTTCCTAGGAGCCCTTCGAGTGTCTTCCCAGAGTCCCTCCCTGTGCGGGCTGCCGGGGAAATGAGGGGGTTGTGCTGGAAACGCAGGTAGCTTCTAGTGCCACCCCATGGACAGGGGAGGTATTTAGCGGACTTCCACTTGCCAGGGAACACCTGTGACACAAGGCAGCTGCGTGGAGGTCGGCCCCGAACCTCCCCCACACAGTCATACGTGTTCCGGAATTCTGAGTGTGGGGAGGTTCCGTCTTATGTCTGCAGCACCCGGGTTCACATAGGAGCCCTTCGAGTGTCTTCCCCCAGTCCCTCCCTTTGCGGGATGCCGGGGAATGGCGGAGGTTGGGCTTGAAAAGCAGGTAGCATCTTGTGCCTCCCCATGGACAAGGGAGGTAATTAGAGGTCTTCCCCCTACCAGGGAACATCTGTGACACCAGGAAGCTGTGTGGAGGGCGGCCCTAAACCTCACCCACAAAGTCACCCGATTTCCGGAATTCTGAGTGTGTGGAGGTTCCGTCTTTTGTCTGCAGCACCCGGGATCTCCTAGGAGCCCTTCGAGAGTCTTCCCCGAGTCCCTCCCAGTGCGGGCAGCCAGGGAAAGGCGGGGGTTGGGCTGGAAACGCAGGTTGCATTTAGTGCATCCCCATGGACAGGGGAGGTAATTAGCGGAATTCCCACTGCCAGGGAACACCTGTGACACCAGGCAGCTGCGTGGAGGGCGGCCCCGAACCTCCCCCACACAGTCAACCGTGTTTCGGAATTCTGAGTGAGGGGAGGTTCCGTCTTCTGTCTGCAGCACCCGGGATCTCCTAGGAGCCCTTCGAGTGTCTTCCCAGAGTCCTTCCCTGTGCGGGCTGCTGGGGAAAGGAGGGGGTTGTGCTGGAAACGCAGGTAGCATCTAGTGCCTCCCCATGGACAGGGGAGGTAATTAGCGGACTTCCACCTGCCAGGGAACACCTGTGACACAAGCCACCTGCGTGGAGGGCGGCCCCGAACCTCCCCCACACAGTCATCCGTGTTCCGGAATTCTGAGTGTGGGGAGGTTCCGTCTTCTGTCTGCAGCACCCGGGATCTCCTAGGAGCCCTTCGAGTGTCTTCCCCGAATCCCTCCCACTGCGGGCTGCTTGGGAAAGGCAGGGGTTGGGCTGGAAACTCAGGTAGCATCTAGTGCCTCCCCATGGACAGGGGAGGTAATTAGCGGACTTCTCCCTGCCAGGGAACACCTGTGACACCAGGCAGCTGCGTGGAGGGCGGCCCCGAACCTCCCCCACACAGTCAGCCGTGTTCCTGAATTCTGAGTGTGGGGAGGTTCCGTCTTATGTCTGCAGCACCCGGGTTCACCTAGGAGCCCTTCGAGTGTCTTCCCCCAGTCCCTCACTGTGCGGGCTGCCGGGGAATGGCGGAGGTTGGGCTGGAAAAGCAGGTAGCATCTTGTGCCTCCCCATGGACAGGGGAGGTAATTAGCGGACTTCCACCTGCCAGGGAACACCTGTGACACAAGGCAGCTTCGTGGAGGGCGGCCCCGAACCTCCCCCACACAGTCATCCGTGTTCCGGAATTCTGAGTGTGGGGAGGTTCCGTCTTCTGTCTGCAGCACCCGGGATCTCCTAGGAGCCCTTCGAGAGTCTTCTCCGAGTCCCTCCCAGTGCGGGCAGCCGGGGAAAGGCGGGGGTTGGGCTGGAAACTCAGTTAGCATCTAGGGCCTCCCCATGAACAGGGGAGGTAATTAGCGGTCTTCCCCCTACCAGGGAACACCTGTGACACCAGGAAGCTGTGTGGAGGGCGGCCCTAAACCTCACCCACACAGTCACGCGTGTTCCGGAATTCTGAGTGTGGGGAGGTTCCGTCTTATGTCTGCAGCACCCGGGATCTCCTATTAACCCTTCGAGAGACTTCCCCGAGTCCCTCCCAGTGCGGGCATCCAGGGAAAGGCTGGGGTTGTGCTGGAAACGCAGGTAGCATCTAGTGCATCCCCATGGACAGGGGAGGTAATTAGCGGACTTCCCCCTGCCAGGGAACACCTGTGACACCAGGCAGCTGCGTGGAAGGCGGCCCCGAACCTCCCCCACACAGTCAACCGTGTTCCGGAATTCTGAGTGTGGGGAGGTTCCGTCTTATGTCTGCAGCACCCGGGATCTCCTAGGAGCCCCTCGAGAGTCTTCCCCGAGTCCCTCCCATTGCGGGCAGCCAGGGAAATGCGGGGGTTGGGCTGGAAACGCAGGTAGCATCTAGTGCATCCCCATGGACAGGGGAGGTAATTAGCGGACTTCCCCCTGCCAGGGAACACCTGTGACACCAGGCACCTGCGGGGAGGGCGGCCCCGAACCTCCCCCACACAGTCAGACGTGTTCCGGAATTCTGAGTGTGGGGAGGTTCCGTCTTCTGTCTGCAGCACCCGGGATCTCCTAGGAGCCCTTCGATTGTCTTCCCAGAGTCCCTCAATGTGCGGGCTGCCGGGGAAAGGAGGGGGTTGTGCTGGAAACGCAGGTAGCATCTAGTGCCTCCCCATGGACAGGGGAGGTAATTAGCGGACTTCCACTTGCCAGGGAACACCTGTGACACAAGGCAGCTGCGTGGAGGGCGGCCCCGAACCTCCCCCACACAGTCAGCCGTGTTCCGGATTTCTGAGTGTGGAGAGGTTCCGTCTTATGTCTGCAGCACCCGGGTTCACCTAGGAGCCCTTCGAGTGTCTTCCCCGAATCCCTCCCACTGCTGGCTGCCGGGGAAAGGCCGGGGTTGGGCTGGAAACTCAGGTAGCATCTAGTGCCTCCCCATGGACAGGGAAGGTAGTTAGCGGTCTTCACCCTACCAGGGAACACCTGTGACACCAGGAAGCTCTGTGGAGGGCGGCACTAAACCTCACCCACACAGTCACCCGTGTTCCGGAATTCTGAGTGTGGGGAGGTTCCGTCTTTTGTCTGCAGTAACCGGGATCTCCTAGGAGCCCTTCGAGAGTCTTCCCCGAGTCCTTCCCAGTGCGGGCAGCCGGGGAAAGGCGGGGGTTGGGCTGGAAACTCAGGTAGCATCTAGTGCCTCCCCATGGACAGGGGAGGTATTTAGCGGACTTCCCCCTGCCAGGGAACAGCTGTGACACCAATCAGCTGCGTGGAGGGCGGCCCCGAAACTCCCCGACACAGTCAGCCGTGTTCCGGAATTCTGAGTGTGGGGAGGTTCCGTCTTCTGTCTGCAGTACCCTGGATCTCCTAGGAGCCCTTCGAGTGTCTTCCCCGAATCCCTCCCACTGCGGGCTGCCGGGGAAAGGCCGGGGTTGGGCTGGAAACTCAGGTAGCATCTAGTGCCTCCCCATGGACAGGGGAAGTAATTAGCGGTCTTCCCCCTACCAGGGAACATCTGTGACACCAGGAAGCTGTGTGGAGGGCGGCCCTAAACCTCACCCACACAGTCACACGTGCTCCGGAATTCTGAGTGTGGGGAGGTTCCGTCTTTTGTCTGCAGCAACCGGGATCTCCTAGGAGACCTTCGAGAGTCTTCCCAGAGTCCCTCACTGTGCGGGCAGCCAGGGAAAGGCGGGGGTTGTGCTGGAAACGCAGGTAGCATCTAGTGCCTCCCCATGGACAGGGGAGATAATTAGCGGAATTCCACCTGCCAGGGAACACCTCTGACACAAGGCAGCTGCGTGGAGGGCGGCCCTGAACCTCCCCCACACAGTCATCCGTGTTCCGGAATTCTGAGTGTGGGGAGGTTCCGTCTTCTGTCTGCAGCACCCGGGATCTCCTAGGAGCCCTTCGAGAGTCTTCTCCGAGTCCCTCCCAGTGCGGGCAGCCGGGGAAAGGCGGGGGTTTGGCTGGAAACTCAGTTAGCATCTAGGGCCTCCCCATGAACAGGGGAGGTAATTAGCGGTCTTCCCCCTACCAGGGAACACCTGTGACACCAGGAAGCTGTGTGGAGGGCGGCAATAAACCTCACCCACACAGTCACCCGTGCTCCGGAATTCTGAGTTTGGGGAGGTTCCGTCTTTTGTCTGCAGCAACCGGGATCTCCTAGGAGCCCTTCGAGAGTCTTCCCAGAGTCCCTCACTGTGCGGGCAGCCAGGGAAAGGCGGGGGTTGTGCTGGAAACGCAGGTAGCATCTAGTGCCTCCCCATGGACAGGGGAGGTAATTAGCGGAATTCCACCTGCCAGGGAACACCTGTGACACAAGGCAGCTGCGTGGAGTGCGGCCCTGAACCTCCCCCACACAGTCATCCGTGTTCCGGAATTCTGAGTGTGGGGAGGTTCCGTCTTCTGTCTGCAGCACCCGGGATCTCCTAGGAGCCCTTCGAGAGTCTTCTCCGAGTCCCTCCCAGTGCGGGCAGCCGGGGAAAGGCGGAGGTTTGGCTGGAAACTCAGTTAGCATCTAGGGCCTCCCCATGAACAGGGGAGGTAATTAGCGGTCTTCCCCCTACCAGGGAACACCTGTGACACCAGGAAGCTGTGTGGAGGGCGGCCCTACACCTCACCCACACAGTCACCCGTGTTCCGGAATTCTGAGTGTGGGGAGGTTCCGTCTTATGTCTGCAGCACCCGGGATCTCCTATTAGCCCTTCGAGAGACTTCCCCGAGTCCCTCCCATTGCGGCCAGCCAGGGAAAGGCTGGGGTTGGGCTGGAAACGCAGGTAGCATCTAGTGCATCCCCATGGACAGGGGAGGTAATTAGCGGACTTCACCCTGCCAGGGAACACCTGTGACACCAGGCAGCTGCGTGGAGGTCGGCCCAGAACCTCCCCCACACAGTCAACCGTGTTCCGGAATTCTGAGTGTGGGGAGGTTCCGTCTTATGTCTGCAGCACCCGGGTTCACCTAGGAGCCCTTCGAGTTTCTTCCCCGAATCCCTCCCACTGCGGGCTGCCGGGGAAAGGCCGGGGTTGGGCTGGAAACTCAGGTAGCATCTAGTGCCTCCCCATGGAGAGGGGAGGTAATTAGCGGTCTTCCCCATACCAGGGAACACCTGTGACACCAGGAAGCTGTGTGGAGGGCGGCCCTAAACCTCACCCACACAGTCACCCGTGTTCCGGAATTCTGAGTGTGGGGAGGTTCCGTCTTTTTTCTGCAGCAACCGGGATCTCCTAGGACCCTTAGAGAGTCTTCCCCGTGTCCTTCCCAGTGCGGGCAGCCGGGGAAAGGCGGGGGTTGGGCTGGAAACTCAGGTAGCATCTAGTGCCTCCCCATGGACAGGGGAGGTAATTAGCGGACTTCCCCCAGCCAGGGAACACCTGTGACATCAGGCAGTCTCGTGGAGTGCGGCCCCGAACCTCTCCCACACAGTCAGACGTGTTCCGGGATTCTGAATGTTGGGAGGTTCCGTCTTTTGTCTGCAGCACCCGGGATCTCCTAGGAGACCTTCGAGATTCTTCCCCGAGTCCTTCCTTGTGCGGGCTGCCGGGGAAAGGCGGGGGTTGGGCTGGAAAATCAGGTAGCATCTTGTGCCTCCCGATGGACAAGGGAGGTAATTAGCGGACTTCCCCCTGCCAGGGAACACCTGTGACACCAATCAGCTGCGTTCAGGGCGGCCCCGAACCTCCCCGACACAGTCAGCCGTGTTCCGGAATTCTGAGTGTGGGGAGGTTCCGTCTTCTGTCTGCAGAACCCTGGATCTCCTAGGAGCCCTTCGAGTGTCTTCCCCGAATCCCTCCCACTGCGGGCTGCCGGGGAAAGGCCGGGGTTGGGCTGGAAATTCAGGTAGCATCTAGTGCTTCCCCATGGACAGGGGAGGTAATTAGCGGTCTTCCCCCTACCAGGGAACACCTGTGACACCAGGAAGCTGTGTGGAGTGCGGCCCTAAACCGCACCCACACAGTCACCCGTGTTCCGGAATTCTGAGTGTGGGGAGGTTCCTTCTTTTGTCTGCAGCAACCGGGATCTCCTAGGAGCCCTTCGAGAGACTTCCCAGAGTCCCTCACTGTGCGGGCAGCCAGGGAAAGGCGGGGGTTGTGCTGGAAACGCAGGTAGCATCTAGTGCCTCCCCATGGACAGGGGAGGTAATTAGCGGACTTCCCCCTGCCAGGGAACACCTGTGACACCAGGCAGCTGCGTGGAGTGCGGCCCCGAACCTCCCCCACACAGTCATCCGTGTTCCGGAATTCTGAGTGTGGGGAGGTTCCGTCTTCTGTCTGCAGCACCCGGGATCTCCTAGGAGCCCTTCGAGAGTCTTCTCCGAGTACCTCCCAGTGCGTGCAGCCGGGGAAAGTTGGGGGTTGGGCTGTAAACTCAGTTAGCATCTAGTGCATCCCCATGGACAGGGGAGGTAATTAGCGGACTTCCACCTGCCAGGGAACACCTCTGACACCAGGCAGCTGCGTGGAAGGCGGCCCCGAACCTCCCCCACACAGTCAACCGTGTTCCGGAATTCTGAGTGTGGGGAGGTTCCGTCTTATGTCTGCAGCACCCGGGATCTCCTAGGAGCCCTTCGAGTGACTTCCCAGAGTCCCTCCCTGTGCGGGATGCCGGGGAAAGGAGGGAGTTGTGCTGGAAACGCAGGTAGCACCTAGTGCCTCTCCATGGACAGGGGAGGTATTTAGCGGACTTCCACCTGCCAGGGAACACCTGTGACACAAGGCAGCTGCGTGGAGGTCGGCCCCGAACCTCCCCCACACAGTCATCCGTGTTCCGGAATTCTGATTGTGGGGAGGTTCCGTCTTATGTCTGCAGCACCCGTGTTCACCTAGGAGCCGTTCGAGTGTCTTCCCCCACTCCCTCCTTTTGCGGGATGCCGGGGAATGGCGGAGGTTGGGCTTGAAAAGCAGGTAGCATCTTGTCCACCCCATGGACAAGGGAGGTAATTAGCGGACTTCCCCCTGCCAGGGAACACCTGTGACACCAGGCAGCTGCGTGGAGGGCGGCCCCGAACCTCCCCCACACAGTCATCCGTGTTCCGGAATTCTGAGTGTGGGGAGGTTCCGTCTTATGTCTCCAGCACCCGGGATCTCCTAGGAGCCCTTCGAGATTCTTCCCCGGGTCCCTCCCATTGCGGGCAGCCAGGGAAAGGTGGGGGTTGGGCTGGAAACGCAGGTAGCATCTAGTGCATCCCCATGGACAGGGGAGGTAATTAGCGGACTTCCCCCTGCCAGGGAACACCTGTGACACCAGGCAGCTGCGTGGAGGGCGGCCCCGAATCTCCCCCACACAGTCAGACGTGTTCCGGAATTCTGAGTGTGGGGAGGATCCCTCTTCTGTCTGCAGCACCCGGGATCTCCTAGGAGCCCTTCGAGTGTCTTCCCAGAGTCCCTCACTGTGCGGGCTGCCGGGGAATGGAGGGGGTTGTGCTGGAAACGCAGGTAGCATCTAGTGCCTCCCCATGGACAAGGGAGGTAATTAGCGGACTTCCACTTGCCAGGGAACACCTGTGACACAAGGCAGCTGCGTGGAGGGCGGCCCCGAACCTCCCCCACACAGTCAGCCATGTTCCGGATTTCTGAGTGTGGGGAGGTTCCGTCTTATGTCTGCAGCACCCGGGTTCACCTAGGAGCCCTTCGAGTGTCTTCCCCGAATCCCTCCCACTGCGGGCTGCCGGGGAAAGGCCGGGGTTGGGCTGGAATCTCAGGTAGCATCTAGTGCCTCCCCATGGAATGGGGAGGTAATTAGCGGTCTTCCCCCTACCAGGGAACACGTGTGACACCAGGAAGCTGTGTGGAGGGCGGCCCAAATCCTCACCCACACAGTCACCCGTGTTCCGGAATTCTGAGTGTGGGGAGGTTCCGTCTTTTGTCTGCAGCAACGGGGATCTCCTAGGAGCCCTTCGAGAGTCTTCCCCGAGTCCTTCCCAGTGCGGGCAGCCGGGGAAAGGCGGGGGTTGGGCTGGAAACTCAGGTAGCATCTAGTGCCACCCCATGGACAGGGGAGGTAATTAGCGGACTTCCCCCTGCCAGGGAACACCTGTGACACCAGGCAGTCTCGTGGAGGGCGGCCCCGAACCTCTCCCACACAGTCAGACGTGTTCCGGAATTCTGAGTGTGGGGAGGTTCCGTCTTCTGTCTGCAGCACCCGGGATCTCCTAGGAGCCCTTCGAGAGTCTTCCCCGAGTCCCTCCCAGTGCGGGCTGCCGGGGAAAAGCGGGGGTTGGGCTGGAAAAGGAGGTAGCATCTAGTGCCTCCCCATGGACAAGGGAGGTATTTAGCGGACTTCCCCCTGCCAGGGAACAACTGTGACACCAGGAAGCTGTGTGGATTGCGGTCCTAAACCTCACCCACACAGTCACACGTGTTCCGGAATTATGAGTGTTTGGAGGTTCCGTCTTCTGTCTGCAGCACCCGGGTTCTCCTAGGAGCCTTTCGAGTGTCTTCCCCCAGTCCCTCCCTGTGCGGGCTGCCGGGGAAAGGCGGGGGTTGGGCTGGAAAAGCAGGTAGCATCTTGTGCCTCCCCATGGACAAGGGAGGTAATTAGCGGACTTCCCCCTGCCAGGGAACACCTGTGACAACAATCAGCTGCGTTGAGGGCGGCCCCGAACCTCCCCGACACAGTCAGCCGTGTTCAGGAATTCTGAGTGTGGGGAGGTTCCGTCTTCTGTCTGCAGCACCCGGGTTCTCCTAGGAGCCTTTCGAGTGTCTTCCCCCAGTCCCTCCCTGTGCGGGCTCCCGGGGAATGACGGGGGTTGGGCTGGAAAAGCAGGTAGCATCTTGTGCCTCCCCATGGACAGGGGAGGTAATTAGCGGACTTCCCCCTCCCAGGGAACACCTGTGACACCAGGCAGCTGCGTGGATGGCGGCCCCGAACCTCCCCCACACAGTCAGCCGTGTTCCGGAATTCTGAGTGTGGGGAGGTTCCGTCTTCTGTCTGCAGCACCCGGGATCTCCTAGGAGCCCTTCGAGTGTCTTCCCCGAATCCCTCCCACTGCGGGCTGCCAGGGAAAGTCGGGGGTTGGGCTGGAAACTCAGGTAGCATCTAGTGCCTCCCCATGGACAGGGGAGGTATTTAGCGGTCTTCCCCCTACCAGGGAACACCTGTGACACCAGGCAGCTGCGTGGAGGGCGGCCCCGAACCTCCCCCACACAGTCACCCGTGTTCCGGAATTCTGAGTGTGGGGAGGTTCCGTCTTTTGTCTACAGCAACCGGGATCTCCTAGGAGCCATTCGAGAGTCTTCCCCGAGTCCCTCACTGTGCGGGCTCCCTGGGAAAGGCGGGGGATGGGCTGGAAAAGCAGGTAGCATCTAGTGCCTCCCCATGGACAAGGGAGGTAATTAGCGGACTTCCCCCTGCCAGGGAACAACTGTGACACCAGAAAGCTGCGTGGATTGCGGCCCTAATCCTCACCCACACAGTCACACGTATTCCGGAATTCTGAGTGTGGGGAGGTTCCGTCTTCTGTCTGCAGCACCCGTGTTCTCCTAGGAGCCTTTCGAGTGTCTTCCCCCAGTCCCTCCCTGTGCGGGCTGCCGGGGAATGGCGGGGGTTGGGCTGGAAAAGCAGGTAGCATCTTGTGCCTCCCCATGGACAGGGGAGGTAATTAGCGGACTTCCCTCTGCCAGGGAACACCTGTGACACCAGGCAGCTGCGTGGAGGGCGGCCCCGAACCTCTCCCACACAGTCAGACTTGTTCCGGAATTCTGAGTGTGGGGAGGTTCCGTCTTCTGTCTGCAGCACCCGGGTTTTCCTAGGAGCCTTTCGAGTGTCTTCCCCCTGTCCCTCCCTGTGCGTTCTGCCAGGGAAAGGCGGGGTTGGGCTGGAAAAGCACGTAGCATCTTGTGCCTCCCCATGGACAGGGGAGGTAATTAGCGGACTTCCCCCTGCCAGGGAACACCTGTGACACCAGGCAGCTGCGTGGATGGCGGCCCCGAACCTCCCCCACACAGTCAGCCGTGTTCCGGAATTCTGAGTGTGGGGAGGTTCCGTCTTCTGTCTGCAGCACCCAGGATCACCTAGGAGCCCTTCGAGTTTCTTCCCCGAATCCCTCCCACTGCGGGCTGCCGGGGAATGGCGGAGGTTGGGCTGGAAAAGCAGGTAGCATGTTGTGCCTCCTCATGGAAAAGGGAGGTAATTAGCGGACTTCCCCCTGCCAGGGAACACCTGTGACACCAGGCAGCTGCGTGGATGGCGGCCCGGAACCTCTCCCACACAGTCAGACTTGTTCCGGGATTCTGAGTGTGGGGAGGTACCGTCTTCTGTCTGCAGCACCCGGGATCTCCTAGGAGCCCTTCGAGAGTCTTCCCCGAGTCCCTCACAGTGCGGGCAGCCGGGGAAAGGCGGGGGTTGGGCTGGAAACCCAGGTAGCATCTAGTGCCTCCCCATGGACAGGGGAGGTAATTAGCGGACATCCCCCTGCCAGGGAACACCTGTGACACCAGGCAGCTTCGTGGAGGGCGGCCCCGAATCTCTTCCACACAGTCAGACGTGTTCCGGGATTCTGAGTGTGGGGAGGTTCCGTCTTTTGTCTGCAGCACCCGGGATCTCCTAGGAGCCCTTCGAGAGTCTTCCCCGAGTCCCTCCCAGTGCGGGCTGCCGGGGAAAGGCGGGGGTTGGGCTGGAAAAGCAGGTAGCATCTAGTGCCTCCCCATGGACAAGGGAGGTAATTAGCGGAATTCCCCCTGCCAGGGAACAGCAGTGACCCCAGGCAGCTGCGTGGAGTGCGGCCCTAAACCTCACCCACTCAGTCACACGCGTTCTGGAATACTGAGTGTGTGGAGGTTCCGTCTTCTTTCTGCAGCACCCGGGTTCTCCTAGGAGCCTTTCGAGTGTCTTCCCCCAGTCCCTCACTGTGCGGGCTCCCCGGGAAAGGCGGGTGTTGGACTGGAAAAGCAGGTAGCATCTAGTGCATCCCCATGGACAGGGGAGGTAATTAGCGGAATTCCCCCTTCCAGGGAACACCTGTGACACCAGGCAGATGCGTGGAGGTCAGCCCCGAAACTCCCCTACACAGTCAGCCGTGTTCCGGAATTGTGAGTGTGGGGAGGTTCCGTCTTATGTCTGCAGCACCCGGGAACTCCTAGGAACCCTTCGAGAGTCTTCCCCGAGTCCCTCTCATTGCGGGCTGCCGGGGAAAGGCGGGGGTTGGGCTGGAAAAGCATGTAGCATCTAGTGCCACCCCATGGACAAGGGAGGTAATTACAGGACTTCCCATTGCCAGGGAACACCTGTGACACCAGGAAGCTGCGTGGAGTTCGGCCCTAAACCTCACCCACACAGTCACACGTGTTCCGGAATTCTGAGTGTGGGGAGGTTCCTTCTTCTGTCTGCAGCACCCGGGTTCTCCTAGGAGCCTTTGGAGTGTCTTCCCCCAGTCCCTCCCTGTGCGGGCTGCAGGGGAAAGGCGGGGGTTGGGCTGGAAAAGCAGGTATCATCTTGTGCCTCCCCATGGACAAGGGAGGTAATTTGCGGACTTCCCCCTGCCAGGGAACACTTGTGACACCAGGAAGCTGCGTGGAGGGCGGCCCCGAACCTCCCCCACACAGTCAAACGTGTTCCGGAAATCTGAGTGTGGGGAGGTTCCGTCTTCTGTCTGCAGCACCCGGGATCTCCTAGGAGCCCTTCGAGTGTCTTCCCCGAATCCCTCCCACTGCGGGCTGCCTGCTAAAGGCGGGGGATGGGCTGGAAACTCAGGTAGCATCTAGTGCCTCCCCATGGGCAGGGGAGGTAATTAGCGGTCTTCCCCCTGCCATGGAACACCTGTGACACCAGGCAGCTGCGTGGAGGTCGGCCCTAAACTTCACCTACACAGTCACCCGTGTTCTGGAATTCTGAGTGTGGGGAGGTTCCGTCTTATGTCTGCAGCACCCGGGATCTCCTAGGAGCCCTTCGAGTGTCTTCCCAGAGTCCCTCCCTGTGCGGGCTGCCGGGGAAAGGAGGGGGTTGTGCTGGAAACGCAGGTAGCATCTAGTGCCTCCCCATGGACAGGGGAGGTAATTAGCGGACTTCCACCTGCCAGGGAACACCTGTGACACAAGGCAGCTGCGTGGAGGGCGGCCCCGAACCTCCTCCACACAGTCATCCTTGTTCCGGAATTCTGAGTGTGGGGAGGTTCCGTCTTATATCTGCAGCACCCGGGATCTACTAGTAGCCCTTCGAGAGTCTTCCCAAAGTCCCTCCCAGTGCGGGCAGCCAGGGAAATGCGGGGGTTCGGCTGGAAACGCAGGTAGCATCTAGTGCATCCCTATAGACAGGGGAGGTAATTATCGGACTTCCCCCTGCCAGGGAACACCTGTGAAACCAGGCAGCTGCGTGGAGGGCGGCCCCGAAACTCTCCCACAAAGTCAGACGTGTTCCGGGATTCTGAGTGTGGGGAGGTTCCGTCTTCTGTCTGCAGCACCCGGGATCTCCTAGGAGCCCTTCGAGAGTCTTCCCCGAGTCCCTCTCAGTGCGGGCTGCCAGGGAAAGGCGGGGGTTGGGCTGGAAACTCAGGTAGCATCTAGTGCCTCCCCATGGACAGGGGAGGTATTAAGCGGTCTTCCCCCTACCAGGGAACACCTGTGACACCAGGAAGCTGTGTGGAGTGCGGCCCTAAACCTCACCCACACAGTCACCCGTGTTCCGGAATTCTGAGTGTGGGGAGGTTCCGTCTTCTGTCTGCAGCACCCGGGTTTTCCTAGGAGCCTTTCGAGTGTCTTCCCCCTGTCCCTCCCTGTGCGGGCTGCCGGGGAAAGGCGGGGGTTGGGCTGGAAAAGCAGGTAGCATCTTGTGCCTCCCCATGGACTGGGGAGGTAATTAGCGGACTTCCCCCTGCCAGGGAACACCCGTGACACCAGGCAGCTGCGTGGACGGCGGCCCAGAACCTCCCCCACACAGTCAGCCGTGATCCGGAATTCTGAGTGTGGGGAGGTTCCGTCTTCTGTCTGCATCACCCGGGATCTCCTAGGAGCCCTTCGAGTGTCTTCCCCGAATCCCTCCCACTGCGGGCTGCCGGGGAAAGGCGGGGGTTGGGCTGGAAACTCAGGTAGCATCTAGTGCCTCTCCATGGACAGGGGAGGTAATTAGCGGTCTTCCCGCTACCAGGGAACACCTGTGACACCAGGAAGCTGTGTGGAGGGCGGCCCTAAACCTCACCCACACAGTCACACGTGTTCCGGAATTCTGAGTGTGGGGAGGTTCCGTCTTTTGTCTGCAGCACCAGGGTTCACCTAGGAGCCCTTTTAGTGTCTTCCCCCAGTCCCTCCCTGTGCGGGCTGCCGGGGAATGGCGGAGGTTGGGCTGGAAAAGCAGGTAGCATGTTGTGCCTCCCCATGGACAAGGGAGGTAATTAGCGGACTTCCCCCTGCCAGGGAACACCTGTGACACCAGGCAGCTGCGTGGATGGCGGCCCCGAACCTCTCCCACACAATCAGACGTGTTCGGGGATTCTGAGTGTGGGGAGGTTCCGTCTTCTGTCTGCAGCACCCGGGATCTCCTAGGAGCCCTTCGAGAGTCTTCCCCGAGTCCCTCCCAGTGCGGGCTGCCGGGGAAAGGCGGGGGTTGTTCTGGAAAAGCAGGTAGCATCTAGTGCCTCCCCATGGACAAGGGATGTAATTAGCGTACATCCCCCTGCCAGGGAACACCAGTGACACCAGGCAGCTGCGTGGAGTGCGGCCCTAAACCTCACCCACTCAGTCACACGCGTTCCGGAATACTGAGTGTGTGGAGGTTCCGTCTTCTGTCTGCAGCACCCGGGTTCTCCTAGGAGCCTTTCGAGTGTCTTCCCCCAGTCCCTCACTTTGCGTGCTCCCCGGGAAAGGCGGGTGTTGGACTGGAAAAGCAGGTAGCATCTAGTGCATCCCCATGGACAGGGGAGGTAATTAGCGGACTTCCCCCTTCCAGGGAACACCTGTGACACCAGGCAGATGCGTGGAGGTCGGCCCCGAACCTCCCCTACACAGTCAGCCGTGTTCCGGAATTCTGAGCGTGGGGAGGTTCCGTCTTATGTCTGCAGCACCCGGGATCTCCTAGGAACCCTTCGAGAGTCTTCCCCGAGTCCCTCCCAGTGCGGGCACTCAGGGAAATGCGGGGGTTGGGTTGGAAACGCAGGTAGCATCTAGTGCATCCCCATGGACAGGGAAGGTAATTAGCGGAATTCCCCCTGCCAGGGAACACCTGTGACACAAGGCAGCTTCGTGGTGGGCGGCCCCGAACCTCCCCCACACAGTCAACCGTGTTCCGGAATTCTGAGTGTGGGGAGGTTCCGTCTTCTGTATGCAGCACCCGGGATCTCCTAGGAGCCCTTCGAGTGTCTTCCCAGAGTCCATCCCTGTGCGGGCTGCCGGGGAAAGCAGGGGGTTGTGGTGGAAACGCAGGTAGCATCCAGTGCCTCCCTATAGACAGGGGAGGTAATTAGCGGACTTCCACCTGCCAGGGAACACCTGTGACACCAGGCAGCTGCGTGGAGGGGGGCCCCGAACCTCTCCCACACAGTCAGCCGTGTTCCGGGATTCTGAGTGTGGGGAGGTTCCGTCTTTTGTCTGCAGCAACCGGGATCTCCTAGGAGCCCTTCGAGAGTCTTCCCCGAGTCCCTCTCAGTGCGGGCTGACGGGGAAAGGCGGGGGTTGGGCTGGAAAAGCAAGTAGCATCTAGTGCATCCCCATGGACAGGGGAGGTAATTAGCGGACTTCCCCCTGCCAGGGAACACCTGTGACACAAGGCAGCTTCGTGGAGGGCGGCCCCGAACCTCCCCCACACAGTCAACCGTGTTCCGGAATTCTGAGTGTGGGGAGGTTCCGTCTTCTGTCTGCAGCACCCGGGATCTCCTAGGAGCCCTTCGAGTGTCTTCCCAGAGTCCATCCCTGTGCGGGCTGCCGGGGAAAGCAGGGGGTTGTGCTGGAAACGCTGGTAGCATCCAGTGCCTCCCTATTGACAGGGGAGGTAATTAGCGGACTTCCACCTGCCAGGGAACACCTGTGACACCAGGCAGCTGCGTGGAGTTCGGCCCCGAACATCCCCCACACAGTCAGCCGTGTTCTGGAATTCTGAGTGTGGGGAGGTTCCGTCTTCTGTCTGCAGCACCCAGGAACTCCTAGGAGCCCTTCGAGTGTCTTCCCAGTGTCCCTCCCTGAGCGGGCTGCCGGGGAAAGGATTGGGTTGGGCTGGAAACGCAGGTAGCATCTAGTGCATCCCCATGGACAGGGGAGGTAATTAGCGGTCTTCCCCCTGCCAGGGAAGACCTGTGACACCAGGCAGCTGCGTGGAGGGCGGCCCCGAACCTCCCCCACGCAGTCACCCGTGTTCCGGAATTCTGAGTATGGGGAGGTTTCGTCTTTTGTTTGCAGCAACCGGGATCTCCTAGGAGCCCTTCGAGAGTCTTCCCCGAGTCCCTCCCAGTGCGGGCTCCCGGGGAAAGGCGGGGGTTGGGCTGGAAAAGCAGGTAGCATCTTGTGCCTCCCCATGGACAGGGGAGGTAATTAGCGGACTACCCCCTGCCAGGGAACACCTGTGACACCAGGCAGCTGCGTGGACGGCGGCCACGAACCTCCCCCACACAGTCAGCCGTGTTCCGGAATTCTGAGTGTGGGGAGGTTCCGTCTTCTGTCTGCAGCACCCGGGATCTCCTAGGAGCCCTTCGAGTGTCTTCCCCGAATCCCTCCCAGTGCGGGCTCCCAGGGAAAGGCGGGGGTTGGGCAGGAAACTCAGGTAGCATCTAGTGCCTCCCCATGGACAGGGGAGGTATTTAGCGGTCTTCCCCCTACCAGGGAACACCTGTGACACCAGGAAGCTGTGTGGAGTGCGGCCCTAAACCTCACCCACACAGTCACACTTGTTCCGGAATTCTGAGTGTGGGGAGGTTTCGTCTTCTGTCTGCAGCAACCGGGTTTTCCTAGGAGCCTTTCGAGTGTCTTCCCCATGTCCCTCCCTGTGCGGGCTGCCGGGGAATGGCGGAGGTTGGGTTGGAAAAGCAGGTAGCATGTTGTGCCTCCCCATGGACAAGGGAGGTAATTAGCGGACTTCCCCCTGCCAGGGAACACCTGTGACACCAGGCAGCTGCGTGGATGGCGGCCCCGAACCTCTCCCACACAGTCAGACGTGTTCCGGGATTCTGAGTGTGGGGAGGTTCCGTCTTCTGTCTGCAGCACCCGGGATCTCCTAGGAGCCCTTCGAGAGTCTTCCCCGAGTCCCTCCCAGTGCGGGCAGCCGGGGAAAAGCGGGGGTTGCGCTGGAAACCCAGGTAGCATCTAGTGCCTCCCCATGGACAGGGGAGGTAATTAGCGGACATCCCCCTGCCAGGGAACACCTGTGACACCAGGCAGGTTCGTGGAGGGCGGCACCGAATCTCTCCCACACAGTCAGACGTGTTCCGGGATTCTGAGTGTGGGGAGGTTCCGTCTTTTGTCTGCAGCACCCGGGATCTCCTAGGAGCCCTTCGAGAGTCTTCCCCGAGTCCCTCCCAGTGCGTTCTGCCGGGGAAAGGCGGAGGTTGGGCTGGAAAAGCAGGTAGCATCTAGTGCCTCCCCATGGACAAGGGAGGTAATTAGCGGACTTCCCCCTGCCAGGGAACACCAGTGACACCAGGCAGCTGCGTGGAGTGCGGCCCTAAACATCACCCACTCAGTCACACGCGTTCCGGAATACTGAGTGTGTGGATGTTCCGTCTTCTGTCTGCAGCACCCGGGTTCTCCTAGGAGCCTTTCGAGTGTCTTCCCCCAGTCCCTCACTGTGCGGGCTCCCCGGGAAATGCGGGTGTTGGACTGGAAAAGCAGGTAGCATCTAGTGCATCCCCATGGACAGGGGAGGTAATTAGCGGAATTCCCCCTTCCAGGGAACACCTGTGACACCAGGCAGATGCGTGGAGGTCGGCCCCGATCCTCCCCTACACAGTCAGCCGTGTTCCGGAATTCTGAGTGTGGGGAGGTTCCGTCTTATGTCTGCAGCACCCGGGATCTCCTAGGAACCCTTCGAGAGTCTTCCCCGAGTCCCTCCCAGTGCGGGCACTCAGGGAAAGGCGGGGGTTGGGTTGGAAACGCAGGTAGCATCTAGTGCATCCCCATGGACAGGGGAGGTAATTAGCGGACTTCCCCCTGCCAGGGAACACCTGTGACACAAGGCAGCTTCGTGGAGGGCGGCCCCGAACCTCCCCCACACAGTCAACCGTGTTCCGGAATTCTGAGTGTGGGGAGGTTCCGTCTTCTGTCTGCAGCACCCGGGATCTCCTAGGAGCCGTTCGAGTGTCTTCCCAGAGTCCATCCCTGTGCGGGCTGCCGGGGAAAGCAGGGGGTTGTGCTGGAAACGCAGGTAGCATCCAGTGCCTCCCTATTGACAGGGGAGGTAATTAGCGGACTTCCACCTGCCAGGGAACACCTGTGACACCAGGCAGCTGCGTGGAGTTCGGCCCCGAACATCCCCCACACAGTCAGCCGTGTTCTGGAATTCTGAGTGTGGGGAGGTTCCGTCTTCTGTCTGCAGCACCCAGGAACTCCTAGGAGCCCTTCGAGTGTCTTCCCAGTGTCCCTCCCTGAGCGGGCTGCCGGGGAAAGGATTGGGTTGGGCTGGAAACGCAGGTAGCATCTAGTGCATCCCCATGGACAGGGGAGGTAATTAGCGGTCTTCCCCCTGCCA
This sequence comes from Camelus bactrianus, assembly GCF_048773025.1. Taxonomy (NCBI): domain Eukaryota; kingdom Metazoa; phylum Chordata; class Mammalia; order Artiodactyla; family Camelidae; genus Camelus; species Camelus bactrianus. Next base: position 5,863,195 of record NW_027413957.1, on the reverse strand, counting down.
GGGAAGACCTGTGACACCAGGCAGCTGCGTGGAGGGCGGCCCCGAACCTCCCCCACACAGTCACCCGTGTTCCGGAATTCTGAGTATGGGGAGGTTCCGTCTTTTGTCTGCAGCAACCGGGATCTCCTAGGAGCCCTTCGAGAGTCTTCCCCGAGTCCCTCCCAGTGCGGGCTCCCGGGGAAAGGCGGGGGTTGGGCTGGAAAAGCAGGTAGCATCTTGTGCCTCCCCATGGACAGGGGAGGTAATTAGCGGACTACCCCCTGCCAGGGAACACCTGTGACACCAGGCAGCTGCGTGGACGGCGGCCACGAACCTCCCCCACACAGTCAGCCGTGTTCCGGAATTCTGAGTGTGGGGAGGTTCCGTCTTCTGTCTGCAGCACCCGGGATCTCCTAGGAGCCCTTCGAGTGTCTTCCCCGAATCCCTCCCAGTGCGGGCTCCCAGGGAAAGGCGGGGGTTGGGCAGGAAACTCAGGTAGCATCTAGTGCCTCCCCATGGACAGGGGAGGTATTTAGCGGTCTTCCCCCTACCAGGGAACACCTGTGACACCAGGAAGCTGTGTGGAGTGCGGCCCTAAACCTCACCCACACAGTCACACTTGTTCCGGAATTCTGAGTGTGGGGAGGTTTCGTCTTCTGTCTGCAGCAACCGGGTTTTCCTAGGAGCCTTTCGAGTGTCTTCCCCATGTCCCTCCCTGTGCGGGCTGCCGGGGAATGGCGGAGGTTGGGTTGGAAAAGCAGGTAGCATGTTGTGCCTCCCCATGGACAAGGGAGGTAATTAGCGGACTTCCCCCTGCCAGGGAACACCTGTGACACCAGGCAGCTGCGTGGATGGCGGCCCCGAACCTCTCCCACACAGTCAGACGTGTTCCGGGATTCTGAGTGTGGGGAGGTTCCGTCTTCTGTCTGCAGCACCCGGGATCTCCTAGGAGCCCTTCGAGAGTCTTCCCCGAGTCCCTCCCAGTGCGGGCAGCCGGGGAAAAGCGGGGGTTGCGCTGGAAACCCAGGTAGCATCTAGTGCCTCCCCATGGACAGGGGAGGTAATTAGCGGACATCCCCCTGCGAGGGAACACCTGTGACACCAGGCAGCTTCGTGGAGGGCGGCACCGAATCTCTCCCACACAGTCAGACGTGTTCCGGGATTCTGAGTGTGGGGAGGTTCCGTCTTTTGTCTGCAGCACCCGGGATCTCCTAGGAGCCCTTCGAGAGTCTTCCCCGAGTCCCTCCCAGTGCGTTCTGCCGGGGAAAGGCGGAGGTTGGGCTGGAAAAGCAGGTAGCATCTAGTGCCTCCCCATGGACAAGGGAGGTAATTAGCGGACTTCCCCCTGCCAGGGAACACCAGTGACACCAGGCAGCTGCGTGGAGTGCGGCCCTAAACATCACCCACTCAGTCACACGCGTTCCGGAATACTGAGTGTGTGGATGTTCCGTCTTCTGTCTGCAGCACCCGGGTTCTCCTAGGAGCCTTTCGAGTGTCTTCCCCCAGTCCCTCACTGTGCGGGCTCCCCGGGAAATGCGGGTGTTGGACTGGAAAAGAAGGTAGCATCTAGGGCATCCCCATGGACAGGGGAGGTAATTAGCGGAATTCCCCCTTCCAGGGAACACCTGTGACACCAGGCAGATGCGTGGAGTTCGGCCCCGATCCTCCCCTACACAGTCAGCCGTGTTCCGGAATTCTGAGTGTGGGGAGGTTCCGTCTTATGTCTGCAGCACCCGGGATCTCCTAGGAACCCTTCGAGAGTCTTCCCCGAGTCCCTCCCAGTGCGGGCACTCAGGGAAAGGCGGGGGTTGGGTTGGAAAAGCAGGTAGCATCTAGTGCATCCCCATGGACAGGGGAGGTAATTAGCGGACTTCCCCCTGCCAGGGAACACCTGTGACACAAGGCAGCTTCGTGGAGGGCGGCCCCGAACCTCCCCCACACAGTCAACCGTGTTCCGGAATTCTGAGTGTGGGGAGGTTCCGTCTTCTGTCTGCAGCACCCGGGATCTCCTAGGAGCCGTTCGAGTGTCTTCCCAGAGTCCATCCCTGTGCGGGCTGCCGGGGAAAGCAGGGGGTTGTGCTGGAAACGCAGGTAGCATCCAGTGCCTCCCTATTGACAGGGGAGGTAATTAGCGGACTTCCACCTGCCAGGGAACACCTGTGACACCAGGCAGCTGCGTGGAGTTCGGCCCCGAACATCCCCCACACAGTCAGCCGTGTTCTGGAATTCTGAGTGTGGGGAGGTTCCGTCTTCTGTCTGCAGCACCCAGGAACTCCTAGGAGCCCTTCGAGTTTCTTCCCAGTGTCCCTCCCTGAGCGGGCTGCCGGGGAAAGGATTGGGTTGGGCTGGAAACGCAGGTAGCATCTAGTGCATCCCCATGGACAGGGGAGGTAATTAGCGGTCTTCCCCCTGCCAGGGAAGACCTGTGACACCAGGCAGCTGCGTGGAGGGCGGCCCCGAACTTCCCCCACACAGTCACCCGTGTTCCGGAATTCTGAGTATGGGGAGGTTCCGTCTTTTGTCTGCAGCAACCGGGATCTCCTAGGAGCCCTTCGAGAGTCTTCCCCGAGTCCCTCCCAGTGCGGGCTCCCGGGGAAAGGCGGGGGTTGGGCTGGAAAAGCAGGTAGCATCTTGTGCCTCCCCATGGACAGGGGAGGTAATTAGCGGACTACCCCCTGCCAGGGAACACCTGTGACACCAGGCAGCTGCGTGGACGGCGGCCACGAACCTCCCCCACACAGTCAGCCGTGTTCCGGAATTCTGAGTGTGGGGAGGTTCCGTCTTCTGTCTGCAGCACCCGGGATCTCCTAGGAGCCCTTCGAGTGTCTTCCCCGAATCCCTCCCAGTGCGGGCTCCCAGGGAAAGGCGGGGGTTGGGCAGGAAACTCAGGTAGCATCTAGTGCCTCCCCATGGACAGGGGAGGTATTTAGCGGTCTTCCCCCTACCAGGGAACACCTGTGACACCAGGAAGCTGTGTGGAGTGCGGCCCTAAACCTCACCCACACAGTCACACTTGTTCCGGAATTCTGAGTGTGGGGAGTTTTCGTCTTCTGTCTGCAGCAACCGGGTTTTCCTAGGAGCCTTTCGAGTGTCTTCCCCATGTCCCTCCCTGTGCGGGCTGCCGGGGAATGGCGGAGGTTGGGTTGGAAAAGCAGGTAGCATGTTGTGCCTCCCCATGGACAAGGGAGGTAATTAGCGGACTTCCCCCTGCCAGGGAACACCTGTGACACCAGGCAGCTGCGTGGATGGCGGCCCCGAACCTCTCCCACACAGTCAGACGTGTTCCGGGATTCTGAGTGTGGGGAGGTTCCGTCTTCTGTCTGCAGCACCCGGGATCTCCTAGGAGCCCTTCGAGAGTCTTCCCCGAGTCCCTCCCAGTGCGGGCAGCCGGGGAAAAGCGGGGGTTGCGCTGGAAACCCAGGTAGCATCTAGTGCCTCCCCATGGACAGGGGAGGTAATTAGCGGACATTCCCCTGCCAGGGAACACCTGTGACACCAGGCAGCTTCGTGGAGGGCGGCACCGAATCTCTCCCACACAGTCAGACGTGTTCCGGGATTCTGAGTGTGGGGAGGTTCCGTCTTTTGTCTGCAGCACCCGGGATCTCCTAGGAGCCCTTCGAGAGTCTTCCCCGAGTCCCTCCCAGTGCGTTCTGCCGGGGAAAGGCGGAGGTTGGGCTGGAAAAGCAGGTAGCATCTAGTGCCTCCCCATGGACAAGGGAGGTAATTAGCGGACTTCCCCCTGCCAGGGAACACCAGTGACACCAGGCAGCTGCGTGGAGTGCGGCCCTAAACATCACCCACTCAGTCACACGCGTTCCGGAATACTGAGTGTGTGGATGTTCCGTCTTCTGTCTGCAGCACCCGGGTTCTCCTAGGAGCCTTTCGAGTGTCTTCCCCCAGTCCCTCACTGTGCGGGCTCCCCGGGAAATGCGGGTGTTGGACTGGAAAAGCAGGTAGCATCTAGTGCATCCCCATGGACAGGGGAGGTAATTAGCGGAATTCCCCCTTCCAGGGAACACCTGTGACACCAGGCAGATGCGTGGAGGTCGGCCCCGATCCTCCCCTACACAGTCAGCCGTGTTCCGGAATTCTGAGTGTGGGGAGGTTCCGTCTTATGTCTGCAGCACCCGGGATCTCCTAGGAACCCTTCGAGAGTCTTCCCCGAGTCCCTCCCAGTGCGGGCACTCAGGGAAAGGCGGGGGTTGGGTTGGAAAAGCAGGTAGCATCTAGTGCATCCCCATGGACAGGGGAGGTAATTAGCGGACTTCCCCCTGCCAGGGAACACCTGTGACACAAGGCAGCTTCGTGGAGGGCGGCCCCGAACCTCCCCCACACAGTCAACCGTGTTCCGGAATTCTGAGTGTGGGGAGGTTCCGTCTTCTGTCTGCAGCACCCGGGATCTCCTAGGAGCCCTTCGAGTGTCTTCGCAGAGTCCATCCCTGTGCGGGCTGCCGGGGAAAGCAGGGGGTTGTGCTGGAAACGCAGGTAGCATCCAGTGCCTCCCTATTGACAGGGGAGGTATTTAGCGGACTTCCCCCTACCAGGGAACACCTGTGACACCAGGCAGCTGCGTGGAGGGCGGCACCGAACCTCTCCCACACAGTCAGCCGTGTTCCGGGATTCTGAGTGTGGGGAGGTTCCGTCTTCTGTCTGCAGCAACCGGGATCTCCTAGGAGCCCTTCGAGAGTCTTCCCCGAGTCCCTCTCAGTGCGGGCTGCCGGGGAATGGCGGGGGTTGGGCTGGAAATTCAGGTAGCATCTAGTGCCTCCCCATGGACAAGGGAGGTAATTACCGGACTTCCCCCTGCCAGGGAACACCTGTGACACCAGGAAGCTGCGTGGAGTGCTGCCCTAAACCTCACCCACACAGTCACACGTGTTCCGGAATTCTGAGTGTGGGGAGGTTCCTTCTTCTGTCTGCAGCACCCGGGATCTCCTAGGAGCCTTTCGAGTGTCTTCCCCCAGTCCCTCCCTGTGCGGGCTGCAGGGGAAAGGCGGGGGTTGGGCTGGAAAAGCAGGTAGCATCTTGTGCCTCCCCATGGACAAGGGAGGTAATTTGCGGACTTCCCCCTGCCAGGGAACACCTGTGACACCAGGTAGCTGCGTGGAGGGCGGCCCCGAAACTCCCCCACACAGTCAACCGTGTTCCGGTATTCTGAGTGTGGGGAGGTTCCGTCTTCTGTCTGCAGCACCCGGGATCTCCTAGGAGCCCTTCGAGTGTCTTCCCAGAATCCCTCCCACTGCGGGCTGCCGGGGAAAGGCGGGCGTTGGGCTGGAAACTCAGGTAGCATCTAGTGCCTCCCCATGGACAGGGGAGGTAATTAGCGGACTTCTCCCTGCCAGGGAACACCTGTGACACCAAGCAGCTGCGTGGAGGGCTGCCCCGAACCTCCACCACACAGTCAGCCGTGTTCCGGAATTCTGAGTGTGGGGAGGTTCCGTCTTATGTCTGCAGCACCCGGGTTCACCTAGGAGCCCTTCGAGTGTCTTCCCCCAGTCCCTCCCTGTGCGGGCTGCCGGGGAATGGCGGAGGTTGGGCTGGAAAAGCAGGTAGCATCTTGTGCCTCCCCATGGACAAGGGAGGTAATTAGCGGACTTCCCCCTGCCAGGGAACACCTGTGACACCAGGCAGCTGCGTGGAGGGCGGCCCCGAACCTCTCCCACACAGTCAGACGTATTCCGGAATTCTGAGTGTGGGGAGGTTCCGTCTTCTGTCTGCAGCACCCGGGGACACCTAGGAGCCCTTCGAGAGTCTTCCCAAAGTCCCTCCCAGTGCGGGCAGCCAGGGAAAGGCGGGGGTTGGGCTGGAAACGCAGGTAGCATCTAGTGCATCCCCATAGACAGGGGAGGTAATTAGCGGACTTCCCCCTTCCAGGGAACACCTGTGAAACCAGGCAGCTGCGTGGAGGGCGGCCCCGAAACTCTCCCACACAGTCAGACGTGTTCCGGGATTCTGAGTGTGGGGAGGTTCCGTCTTATGTCTGCAGCACCCGGGACCTCCTAGGAGCCCTTCGAGAGTCTTCCCCGAGTCCCTCTCAGTGCGGGCTGCCGGGGAATGTCGGGGGTTGGGCTGGAAAAGCAGGTAGCATCTAGTGCCTCCCCATGGACAAGGGAGGTAATTAGCGTACTTCCCCCTGCCAGGGAACAACTGTGACACCAGGAAGCTGCGTGGAGTTCGGCCCTAAACCTCACCCACACGGTCACCCGTGTTCCGGAATTCTGAGTGTGGGGAGGTTCCGTCTTTTGTCTGCAGCACCCGGGATCTCCTAGGAGCCCTTCGAGATTCTTCCCCGAGTCCCTCCCAGTGCGGGCAGCCAGGGAAAGGCGGGGGTTGGGCTGGAAACGCAGGTAGCATCTAGTGCATCCCCATGGACAGGGGAGGTAATTAACGTATTTCCCCCTGCCAGGGAACACCTGTGACACCAGGCAGCTGCGTGGAGGGCGGCCCCGAACCTCCCCCACACAGTCAGACGTGTTCCGGAATTCTGAGTGTGGGGAGGTTCCGTCTTCTGTCTGCAGCACCCGGGATCTCCTAGGAGCCCTTCGAGAGTCTTCCCCGAGTCCCTCCCAGTGCGGGCAGCCGGGGAAAGGCGGGGGTTGGGCTGGAAACGCAGGTAGCATCTAGTGCCTCCTCATGGACAGGGGAGGTAATTAGCGGACTTCCCCCTGCCAGGGAACACCTGTGTCACCAGGCAGCAGCGTGGAGGGCGGCCCCGAACCTCCCCCACACAGTCATCCGTGTTCCGGAATTCTGAGTGTGGGGTGGTTCCGTCTTATGTCTGCAGCACCCGGGTTCACATAGGAGCCCTTCGAGTGTCTTCCCCGAGTCCCTCCCTGTGCGGGCTGCCGGGGAATGGCGGAGGTTGGGCTGGAAAAGCAGGTAGCATCTTGTGCCTCCCCATGGACAGGGGAGGTAATTAGCGGACGTCCCCCTGCCAGGGAACCCCTGTGACACCAGGCAGCTGCGTGGAGGGCGGCACCGAACCTCTCCCACACAGTCAGACGTGTTCCGGGATTCTGAGTGTGGGGAGGTTCCGTCTTCTGTCTGCAGCACCCGGGATCTCCTAGGAGCCTTTCGAGAGTTTTCCCCGAGTCCCTCCCAGTGCGGGCAGCCGGGGTAAGGCGGGAGTTGTGCTGGAAACGCAGCTAGCTTCTAGTGCCTCCCCATGGACCGGGGAGGTAATTAGCGGACTTCACCCTGCCAGGGAACACCTGTGACACCAGGCAGCTGCGTGGAAGGCGGCCCCGAACCTCCCCCACACAGTCAGCCGTGTTCAGTATTTCTGAGTTTTGGGAGGTTCCGTCTTCTGTCTGCAGCACCCGGGATCTCCTAGGAGCCCTTCGAGTTTCTTCCCAGAGTCCCTTCCTGTGCGGGCTGCCAGGGAAAGGAGGGGGTTGTGCTGGAAACCCAGGTAGCATCTAGTGCCTCCCCATGGATAGGGGAGGTAATTAGCGGAATTTCACCTGCCAGGGAACACCTGTGACACCAGGCAGCTGCGTGGAGGGCGGCCCCGAACCTCCCCCACACAGTCATACGTGTTCCGGAATTCTGAGTGTGGGGAGGTTCCGTCTTATGTCTGCAGCACCCGGGTTCATCTAGGAGCCCTTCGAGTGTCTTCCCCCAGTCCCTCCCTGTGCGGGCTGCCGGGGAATGGCGGAGGTTGGGCTGGAAAAGCGGGTAGCATCTAGTGCCTCCCCATGGACAGGGGAGGTAATTAGCGGTCTTCCCCCTACCAGGGAACACCTGTGACACCAGGAAGCTGTGTGGAGGGCGGCCCTAAACCTCACCCACACAGTCACCCGTGACCGGAATTCTGAGTGTGGGGAGGTTCCGTCTTTTGTCTGCAGCAACCGGGATCTCCTAGGAGCCCTTCGAGAGTCTTCCCAGAGTCCCTCCCAGTGCGGGCAGCCAGGGAAAGGAGGGGGTTGGGCTGGAAACGCAGGTAGCATCTAGTGCATCGCCATGGACAGGGGAGGTAATTAGCGGACTTCCCCCTGCCAGGGAACACCTGTGACACCAGGCAGCTGCGTGGAGGTCGGCCCCGAACCTCCCCCACACAGTTAGCCGTCTTCCGGAATTCTGAGTGTGGGGAGGTTGCGTCTTCTGTCTGCAGCACCCGGGATCTCCTAGGAGCCTTTCGAGTGTCTTCCCAGAGTCCCTCCCTGCGCGGGCTGCCAGGGAAAGGAGGGTGTTGTGCTGGAAACGCAGGTAGCATCTAGTGCCTCCCCATGGACAGGGTAGGTAATTAGCGGACTTCCACCTGCCAGGGAACACCTGTGACACAAGGCAGCTGCGTGGAGGGCGGCCCCGAACCTCCCCCACACAGTCAACCGTGTTCCGGAATTCTGAGTGTGGGGAGGTTCCGTCTTCTGTCTGCAGCACCCGGGATCTCCTAGGAGCCCTTCGAGTGTCTTCCCAGAGTCCCTCCCTTTGCGGGCTGCCGGGGAAAGGAGGGGGTTTTGCTGGAAACGCAGGTAGCATCTAGTGCCTCCCCATGGACAGGGGAGGTAATTAGCGGACTTCCACCTGCCAGGGAACACCTGTGACACAAGGCAGCTGCGTGGAGGGCGGCCCCGAACCTCCCCCACACAGTCTGCCTTGTTCCGGAATTCTGAGTGTGGGGAGGTTCCGTCTTATGTCTACAGCAACCGGGTTCACCTAGGAGCCATTCGAGTGGCTTCCCAGAGTCCCACACTTTGCGGGCTGCCGGGGAAAGGCGGGGGTTGGGCAGGAAGAGCAGGTAGAATCTAGTGCCTCCCCATGGACAAGGGAGATAATTAGCGGACTTCCCCCTGCCAGGGAACAACTGTGACACCAGGAATCTGCGTGGAGTGCGGCCCTAAACCTCACCCACACAGTCACACGTGTTCCGGAATTCTGAGTGTGGGGAGGTTCCGTCTTTTGTCTGCAGCAACCGGGATCTCCTAGGAGCCCTTCGAGAGTCTTCCCCGAGTCCCTCCCAGTGCGGGCAGCCAGGGAAAGGCGGGGGTTGGGCTGGAAACGCAGGTAGCATCTAGTGCATCCCCATGGACAGGGGAGGTAATTAGCGGACTTCCCCCTGCCAGGGAACACCTGTGACACCAGGAAGCTGCGTGGAGGTCGGCACCGAACCTCCCCCAAACAGTCAGCCGTGTTCCGGAATTCTGAATGTGGGGAGGTTCCGTCTTCTGTCTGCAACACCCAGGATCTCCTAGGAGCCCTTCGAGTGTCTTCCCAGAGTCCCTAACTGTTCGGGCTGCCGGGGAAAGAGGGGGTTGTGCTGGAAACGCAGGTAGCATCTAGTGCCTCCCCATGGACAGGGGAGGTAATTAGCGGACTTCCCCCTGCCAGGGAACACCTGTGACACCAGGCAGCTGCGTGGATGGCGGCCCCGAACCTCCCCCACACAGTCAGCCGTGTTCCGGAATTCTGAGTGTGGGGAGGTTCCGTCTTCTGTCTGCAGCACCCGGGATCTCCTAGGAGCCCTTCGATTGTCTTCCCCGAATCCCTCCCACTGCGGGCTGCCGGGGAAGGCGGTTGTTGGCCTGGAAACTCAGGTAGCATCTAGTGCCTCCCCATGGACATGGGAGGTAATTAGCGGACTTCTCCCTGCAAGTGAACACCTGTGACACCAGGCAGCTGCGTGGAGGTCGGCCCCGAACCTCCCCCACACAGTCAGCCGTGTTCCGGAATTCTGAGTGTGGGGAGGTTCCTTCTTCTGTCTGCAGCACCCGGGATCTCCTAGGAGCCATTCGAGTGTCTTCCCAGAGTCCCTCCCTGTGCGGGCTGCCGGGGAAAGTAGGGGGTTGTGCTGGAAACGCAGGTAGCATCTAGTGCCTTCCCATGGACAGGGGAGGTAATTAACGTATTTCCCCCTGCCAGGGAACACCTGTGACACCAGGCAGCTGCGTGGAGGGCGGCCCCGAACCTCCCCCACACAGTCAGACGTGTTCCGGAATTCTGAGTGTGGGGAGGTTCCGTCTTCTGTCTGCAGCACCCGGGATCTCCTAGGAGCCCTTCGAGAGTCTTCCCCGAGTCCCTCCCAGTGCGGGCAACCGGGGAAAGGCGGGGGTTGGGCTGGAAACGCAGGTAGCATCTAGTGCCTCCTCATGGACAGGGGAGGTAATTAGCGGACTTCCCCCTGCCAGGGAACACCTGTGTCACCAGGCAGCAGCGTGGAGGGCGGCCCCGAACCTCCCCCACACAGTCATCCGTGTTCCGGAATTCTGAGTGTGGGGTGGTTCCGTCTTATGTCTGCAGCACCCGGGTTCACATAGGAGCCCTTCGAGTGTCTTCCCCGAGTCCCTCCCTATGCGGGCTGCCGGGGAATGGCGGAGGTTGGGCTGGAAAAGCAGGTAGCATCTTGTGCTTCCCCATGGACAGGGGAGGTAATTAGCGGACGTCCCCCTGCCAGGGAACCCCTGTGACACCAGGCAGCTGCGTGGAGGGCGGCACCGAACCTCTCCCACACAGTCAGACGTGTTCCGGGATTCTGAGTGTGGGGAGGTTCCGTCTTCTGTCTGCAGCACCCGGGATCTCCTAGGAGCCTTTCGAGAGTTTTCCCCGAGTCCCTCCCAGTGCGGGCAGCCGGGGTAAGGCGGGAGTTGTGCTGGAAACGCAGCTAGCTTCTAGTGCCTCCCCATGGACCGGGGAGGTAATTAGCGGACTTCACCCTGCCAGGGAACACCTGTGACACCAGGCAGCTGCGTGGAAGGCGGCCCCGAACCTCCCCCACACAGTCAGCCGTGTTCCGGAATTCTGAGTGTGGAGAGGTTCCGTCTTCTGTCTGCAGCATCCGGGATCTCCTAGGAGCCCTTCGAATTTCTTCCCCCAGTCCGTCCCATTGCGGGTTGCCGAGGAAAGGAGGGGGTTGGGCTGGAAACTCAGGTAGCATCTAGTGAATCCCCATGGAAAGGGAAGGTTATTAGCGGACATCTCCCTGCCAGGGAACACCTGTGACACCAGGCAGCGGCGTGGAGGGCGGCCCCGAACCTCCCCCACACAGTCAGCCGTCTTCCGGAATTCTGATTGTGGGGAGGTTTCGTCTTCTGTCTGCAGCACCCGGGTTCTCCTAGGAGCCTTTCGATTGTCTTCCCCCAGTCCCTCCCTGTGCGGGCTGCCAGGGAACGGCGGAGGTAGGGCTGGAAAAGCAGGTAGCATCTAGTGCCTCCACATGGACAAGGGAGGTAATTAGCGGACTTTCCCCTGCCAGGGAACACCTGTGACACCAGGCAGCTGCGTGGAGGGCGGCCCCGAATCTCCCCCACACAGTCAGCCGTGTTCCGGGATTCTGAGTGTGGGGAGGTTCCGTCTTCTGTCTGCAGCACCCGGGATCTCCTAGGAGCACTTCGAGAGTCTTCCTCGAGTCCCTCACAGTGCGGACAGCCAGGGAATGCGGGGGTTGGGCTGGAAACGCAGGTAGCATCTAGTGCATCCCCATGTACAGGGGAGGAAATTAGCGGACTTCCCCCTGCCAGGGAACACCTGTGACACCAGGAATCTGCGTGGAGTGCGGCCCTAAACTTCACCCACACAGTCACCCGTGTTCCGGAATTCTGAGTGTGGGGAGGTTCCGTCTTTTGTCTGCAGCAACCGGGATCTCCTAGGAGACCTTCGAGAGTCTTCCCCCAGTCCCTCCCTGTGCGGCCTGCCGTGGAATGGCGGAGGTTGGGCTGGAAAAGCAGGTAGCATCTTGTGCCTCCCCATGGACAGGGGAGGTAATTAGCGGACTTCCCCCTGCCAGGGAACACCTGTGACACCAGGAAGCTGCGTGGAGTGCGGCCCTAAACCTCACCCACACAGTGACACGTGTTCCGGAATTCTGAGTGTGGGGAGGTTCCGTCTTCTGTCTGCAACACCCGGGTTCTCCTAGGAGCCTTTCGAGTGTCTTCCCCGAGTCCCTCCCTGTGCGGGCTGCCGGGGAAAGGTGGGGGTTGGGCTGGAATCTCTGGTAGCATCTAATGCCTCCCCATGGACAGGGGAGGTAATTAGCGGACTTCCCCCTGCCAGGGAACACCTGTGACACCAGGCAGCTGTGTGGAGGGCGGCCCTAATCCTCACCAACACAGTCACCCGTGTTCCGGAATTCTGAGTGTGGGGAGGTTCCGTCTTATGTCTGCAGCACCCGGGTTCTCCTAGGAGCCCTTCGAGTGTCTTCCCCAAATCCCTCCCTGTTCGGGCTGCTGGGGAAAGGCGGGGGTTGGGCTGGAAAAGCAGGTAGCATCTAGTGCCTCCCCATGGACAAGGGAGGTAATTAGCGGAATTCCCCCTGCCAGGGAACACCTGTAACACCAGGCAGCTTCGTGGAGGTCGGCCCCGAACCTCTCCCACACAGTCAGACGTGTTCCGGGTTTCTGAGTGTGGGGAGGTTCCGTCTTCTGTCTGCAGCACCCGGGATCTCCTAGGAGCCCTTCGAGTGTCTTCCCCCAGTCCCTCCCTGTGCGGGCTGCCGGGGAAAGGAGGGGGTTGTGCTGGAAACGCAGGTAGCATCTAGTGCCTCCCCATGGACAAGGGAGGTAATTAGCGGAATTCCCCCTGCCAGGGAACAACTGTGACACCAGGAAGCTGCGTGGAGTGCGGCCCTAAACATCACCCACCCAGTCACACGTGTTCCGGAATTCTGAGTGTGGGGAGGTTCCGTCATCTGTCTGCAGTACCCGGGTTCTCCTAGAGCCTTTCGAGTGTCTTCCCCCAGTCCCTCCCTTTGCGTTCTGCCGGGGAAAGGCGGGGGTTGTGCTGGAAACGCAGATAGCATCTACTACATCCCCATGGACAGGGGAGGTAATTAGCGGACTTCCCCCTGCCAGGGAACACCTGTGACACCAGGCAGCTGCGTGGAGGGCGGCCCCGAACCTCTCCCACACAGTCAGACGTGTTCCGGGATTCTGAGTGTGGGGAGGTTCCGTCTTCTGTCTGCAGCACCCGGGATCTCCTAGGAGACCTACCAGAGTCTTCCCCGAGTCCCTCCCAGTGCGGGCAGCCGGGGAAAGGCGGGGGTTGGGCTGGAAACGCAGGTAGCATCTAGTGCCTCCCCATGGACAGGGGAGGTAATTAGCGGACTTCCCCCTACAAGGGAACACCTGTGACACCAGGCAGCTGCGTGGAGAGCGGCCCCGAACCTCCCCCACACAGTCATCCGTGTTCCGGCATTCTGAGTGTGGGGAGGTTCCGTCTTCTGTCTGCAGCACCCGGGATTTCCTAGGAGCCCTTCGAGAGTCTTCCCCGAGTCCCTCCCAGCGCGGGCAGCCGGGGAAAGGCGGGGGTTGGGCTGGAAACGCAGGTAGCATCTAGTGCCTCCCCATGGACAGGGGAGGTAATTAGCGGACTTCCCCCTACAAGGGAACACCTGTGACACCAGGCAGCTGCGTGGAGAGCGGCCCCGAACCTCTCCCACACAGTCAGACGTGTTCCGGGATTCTGAGTGTGGGGAGGTTCCGTCTTTTGTCTGCAGCACCCGGGATCTCCTAGGAGCCCTTCGAGAGTCTTCCCCGAGTACCTCCCAGTGCGGGCAGCCGGGGAAAGGCGGGGGTTGGGCTGGAAACGCAGGTAGCATCTAGTGCCTCCCCATGGACAGGGGAGGTAATTAGCGGACTTCCCCCTACAAGGGAACACCTGTGACACCAGGCAGCTGCGTGGAGAGCGGCCCCGAACCTCCCCCACACAGTCATCCGTGTTCCGGCATTCTGAGTGTGGGGAGGTTCCGTCTTCTGTCTGCAGCACCCGGGATTTCCTAGGAGCCCTTCGAGAGTCTTCCCCGAGTCCCTCACAGTGCGGGCAGCCGGGGAAAGGCGGGGGTTGGGCTGGAAACGCAGGTAGCATCTAGTGCCTCCCCATGGACAGGGGAGGTAATTAGCGGACTTCCCCCTGCAAGGGAACACCTGTGACACCAGGCAGCTGCGTGGAGGTCGGCCCCGAACCTCCCCCACACAGTCAGCCTTGTTCCGGAATTCTGAGTGTGGGGAGGTTCCGTCTTATGTCTGCAGCACCCGGGTTCACCTAGGAGCCCTTCGAGGGTCTTCCCCCAGTCCCTCACTGTGCGGGCTGCCGGGGAATGGCGGAGGTTGGGCTGGAAATGCAGGTAGCATCTTGTGCCTCCCCATGGACAAGGAAGGTAATTAGCGGACTTCCCCCTGCCAGGGAACACCTGTGACACCAGGCAGCTGCGTGGAGGGCGGCCCCGAACCTCTCCCACACAGTCAGACGTGTTCCGGAATTCTGAGTGTGGGGAGGTTCCGTCTTCTGTCTGCAGCACCCGGGATCTCCTAGGAGCCCTTCGAGAGTCTTCCCCGAGTCCCTCCCAGTGCGGGCAGCCGGGGAAAGACGGGGGTTGGGCTGGAAACGCAGGTAGCATCTAGTGCCTCCCCATGGACAGGGGAGGTAATTAGCGGACTTCCACCTGCCAGGGAACACCTGTGACACAAGGCAGCTGCGTGGAGGGCGGCCCCGAACCTCACCCACACAGTCATCCGTGTTCCGGAATTCTGAGTGTGGGGAGGTTCCGTCTTATGTGTGCAGCACCCGGGTTGACCTAGGAGCCCTTCGAGTGTTTTCCCAGAGTCCCTCTCTGTGCGGGTTGCCGGGGAATGGCGGAGGTTGGGCTGGAAAAGCAGGTAGCATCTTGTGCCTCCCCATGGACAAGGGAGGTAATTAGCGGACTTCCCCCTGCCAGGGAACACCTGTGACACCAGGCAGCTGCGTGGAGGGCGGCCCCGAACCTCTCCCACACAGTCAGACGTGTTCCGGGATTCTGAGTGTGGGGAGGTTCCGTCTTCTGTCTGCAGCACCCGGGATCTCCTAGGAGACCTACGAGATTCTTCCCCGAGTCCCTCCCAGGGCGGGCAGCCGGGGAAAGGCGGGGGTTGGGCTGGAAACGCAGGTAGCATCTAGTGCCTCCCCATGGACAGGGGAGGTAATTAGCGGACTTCCCCCTGCCAGGGAACACCTGTGACACAAGGCAGCTGCGTGGAGGGCGGCCCCGAACCTCCCCCACACAGACATCCGTGTTCCGGGATTCTGAGTGTGGGGAGGTTCCGTCTTCTGTCTGCAGCACCCGGGATCTCCTAGGAGCCATTCGAGAGTCTTCCCCGAGTCCCTCCCAGTGCGGGCAGCCGGGGAAAGGCGGGGGTTGGGCTGGAAACGCAGGTAGCATCTAGTGCCTCCCCATGGACAGGGGAGGTAATTAGCGGACTTCCCCCTGCCAGGGAACACCTGTGACACTAGGCAGCTGCGTGGAGGGCGGCCCCGAACCTCCCCCACACAGTCACCCGTGTTCCGGAATTCTGAGTGTGGGGAGGTTCCGTCTTTTGTCTGCAGCAACCGGGATCTCCTAGGAGCCCTTCGAGAGTCTTCCCCGAGTCCCTCCCAGTGCGGGCAGCCAGGGAAAGGCGGGGGTTGGGCTGGAAACGCAGGTAGCATCTAGTGCATCCCCAGGGACAGGGGAGGTAATTAGCCGACTTCCCCCTGCCAGGGAACACCTGTGACACCAGGCAGCTGCGTGGAGGTCGGCCCCGAACCTCCCCCACACAGTCAGACGTGTTCCGGAATTCTGAGTGTGGGGAGGTTCCGTCTTATGTCTGCAGCACCCGGGTTCACCTAGGAGCCCTTCGAGGGTCTTCCCCCAGTCCCTCACTGTGCGGGCTGCCGGGGAATGGCGGAGGTTGGGCTGGAAAAGCAGGTAGCATCTTGTGCCTATCCCATGGACACGGGAGGTAATTAGCGGACTTCCCCCTGCCAGGGAACACCTGTGACACCAGGCAGCTGCGTGGAGGGCGGCCCCGAACCTCTCCCACACAGTCAGACGTGTTCCGGGATTCTGAGTGTGGGGAGGTTCCGTCTTTTGTCTGCAGCACCCGGGATCTCCTAGGAGCCCTTCGAGAGTCTTCCCCGAGTCCCTCCCAGTGCGGGCAGCCGGGGAATGGCGGGGGTTGGGCTGGAAACGCAGGTAGCATCTAGTGCCTCCCCATGGACAGGGGAGGTAATTAGCGGACTTCCCCCTACAAGGGAACACCTGTGACACCAGGCAGCTGCGTGGAGAGCGGCCCCGAACCTCCCCCACACAGTCATCCGTGTTCCGGCATTCTGAGTGTGGGGAGGTTCCGTCTTCTGTCTGCAGCACCCGGGATTTCCTAGGAGCCCTTCGAGAGTCTTCCCCGAGTCCCTCCCAGTGCGGGCAGCCGGGGAAAGGCGGGGGTTGGGCTGGAAACGCAGGTAGCATCTAGTGCCTCCCCATGGACAGGGGAGGTAATTAGCGGACTTCCCCCTGCAAGGGAACACCTGTGACACCAGGCAGCTGCGTGGAGGTCGGCCCCGAACCTCCCCCACACAGTCAGCCGTGTTCCGGAATTCTGAGTGTGGGGAGGTTCCGTCTTATGTCTGCAGCACCCGGGTTCACCTAGGAGCCCTTCGAGGGTCTTCCCCCAGTCCCTCACTGTGCGGGCTGCCGGGGAATGGCGGAGGTTGGGCTGGAAATGCAGGTAGCATCTTGTGCCTCCCCATGGACAAGGAAGGTAATTAGCGGACTTCCCCCTGCCAGGGAACACCTGTGACACCAGGCAGCTGCGTGGAGGGCGGCCCCGAACCTCTCCCACACAGTCAGACGTGTTCCGGAATTCTGAGTGTGGGGAGGTTCCGTTTTCTGTCTGCAGCACCCGGGATCTCCTAGGAGCCCTTCGAGAGTCTTCCCCGAGTCCCTCCCAGTGCGGGCAGCCGGGGAAAGGCGGGGGTTGGGCTGGAAACGCAGGTAGCATCTAGTGCCTCCCCATGGAGAGGGGAGGTAATTAGCGGACTTCCACCTGCCAGGGAACACCTGTGACACAAGGCAGCTGCGTGGAGGGCGGCCCCGAACCTCCCCCACACAGTCATCCGTGTTCCGGAATTCTGAGTGTGGGGAGGTTCCGTCTTATGTGTGCAGCACCCGGGTTGACCTAGGAGCCCTTCGAGTGTTTTCCCAGAGTCCCTCTCTGTGCGGGTTGCCGGGGAATGGCGGAGGTTGGGCTGGAAAAGCAGGTAGCATCTTGTGCCTCCCCATGGACAAGGGAGGTAATTAGCGGACTTCCCCCTGCCAGGGAACACCTGTGACACCAGGCAGCTGCGTGGAGGGCGGCCCCGAACCTCTCCCACACAGTCAGACGTGTTCCGGGATTCTGAGTGTGGGGAGGTTCCGTCTTCTGTCTGCAGCACCCGGGATCTCCTAGGAGACCTACGAGAGTCTTCCCCGAGTCCCTCCCAGGGCAGGCAGCCGGGGAAAGGCGGGGGTTGGGCTGGAAACGCAGGTAGCATCTAGTGCCTCCCCATGGACAGGGGAGGTAATTAGCGGACTTCCCCCTGCCAGGGAACACCTGTGACACAAGGCAGCTGCGTGGAGGGCGGCCCCGAACCTCCCCCACACAGACATCCGTGTTCCGGGATTCTGAGTGTGGGGAGGTTCCGTCTTCTGTCTGCAGCACCCGGGATCTCCTAGGAGCCCTTCGAGAGTCTTCCCCGAGTCCCTCCCAGTGCGGGCAGCCGGGGAAATGCGGGGGTTGGGCTGGAAACGCAGGTAGCATCTAGTGCCTCCCCATGGACAGGGGAGGTAATTAGCGGACTTCCCCCTGCCAGGGAACACCTGTGACACTAGGCAGCTGCGTGGAGGGCGGCCCCGAACCTCCCCCACACAGTCACCCGTGTTCCTGAATTCTGAGTGTGGGGAGGTTCCGTCTTTTGTCTGCAGCAACCGGGATCTCCTAGGAGCCCTTCGAGAGTCTTCCCCGAGTCCCTCCCAGTGCGGGCAGCCAGGGAAAGGCGGGGGTTGGGCTGGAAACGCAGGTAGCATCTAGTGCATCCCCAGGGACAGGGGAGGTAATTAGCCGACTTCCCCCTGCCAGGGAACACCTGTGACTCCAGGCAGCTGCGTGGAGGTCGGCCCCGAACCTCCCCCACACAGTCAGACGTGTTCCGGAATTCTGAGTGTGGGGAGGTTCCGTCTTATGTCTGCAGCACCCAGGTTCACCTAGGAGCCCTTCGAGGGTCTTCCCCCAGTCCCTCACTGTGCGGGCTGCCGGGGAATGGCGGAGGTTGGGCTGGAAAAGCAGGTAGCATCTTGTGCCTCCCCATGGACACGGGAGGTAATTAGCGGACTTCCCCCTGCCAGGGAACACCTGTGACACCAGGCAGCTGCGTGGAGGGCGGCCCCGAACCTCTCCCACACAGTCAGACGTGTTCCGGAATTCTGAGTGTGGGGAGGTTCCGTCTTCTGTCTGCAGCACCCGGGATCTCCTAGGAGCACTTCGAGAGTTTTCCCCGAGTCCCTCCCAGTGCGAGCAGCCGGGGAAAGGCGGGGGTTGGGCTGGAAATGCAGGTAGCATCTTGTGCCTCCCCATGGACAAGGGAGGTAATTAGCGGACTTCCCCCTGCCAGGGAACACCTGTGACAACAGGCAGCTACGTGGAGGGCGGCCCCGAACCTCTCCCACACAGTCAGACGTGTTCCGGGATTCTGAGTGTGGGGAGGTTCCGTCTTCTCTCTGCAGCACCCGGGATCTCCTAGGAGCCCTTCGAGAGTTTTCCCCGAGTCCCTCCCAGTGCGGGCAGCCGGGGAAAGGCGGGGGTTGGGCTGGAAACGCAGGTAGCATCTAGTGCCTTCCCATAGACAGGGGAGGTAATTAGCGGAATTCCCCCTGCCAGGGAACACCTGTGACACCAGGCAGCTGCGTGGAGGGCGGCCCCGAATCTCCCCCACACAGTCAGCCGTGTTCCGGAATTCTGAGTGTGGGGAGGTTCCGTCTTCTGTCTGCAGCACCCGGGATCTCCTAGAAGCCCTTCGAGTGTCTTCCCCCAGTCCGTCCCAATGCGGGCTCCCGGGGAAAGGAGGGGGTTGTGCTGGAAACGCAGGTAGCATCTAGTGCCTCCCCATGGACAGGGGAGGTAATTAGTGGACTTCCACCTGCCAGGGAACACCTGTGACACAAGGCAGCTGCGTGGAGGGGGGCCCCGAACCTCCCCCACACAGTCATCCGTGTTCCGGAATTCTGAGTGTGGGGAGGTTCCGTCTTATGTCTGCAGCACCCGGGTTCACCTAGGAGCCCTTCGAGTGTCTTCCCCCATTCCCTACCTGTGCGGGTTGCAGGGGAATGGCGGAGGTTGGGCTGGAAAAATCAGGTAGCATCTTGTGCCACCCCATGGACAAGGGAGGTAATTAGCGGACTTCCCCCTGCCAGGGAACACCTGTGACACAAGGCAGCTGCGTGGAGGGCGGCCCCGAACCTCTCCCACACAGTCAGACCTGTTCCGGGATTCTGAGTGTGGGGAGGTTCCGTCTTCTGTCTGCAGCACCTGGGATCTCCTAGGAGCCTATCGAGAGTCTTCCCCGAGTCCCTCCCAGTGCGGGCAGCCGGGGAACGGCGGGG
The DNA here is from genome assembly GCF_048773025.1 of Camelus bactrianus. NCBI lineage: Eukaryota > Metazoa > Chordata > Mammalia > Artiodactyla > Camelidae > Camelus > Camelus bactrianus. Next base: position 5,843,856 of record NW_027413957.1, on the reverse strand, counting down.
GTTGGGCTGGAAAAGCAGATAGCATCTAGTGCTTCCCCATGGACAAGGGAGGTAATTAGCGGACTTCCCCCTGCCAGAGAACAACTGTGACACCAGGAAGCTGCGTGGAGTGCGGCCCTAAACCTCACCCACACAGTAACACTTGTTCCGGAATTCTGAGTGTGGGGAGGTTCCGTCTTCTGTCTGCAGCACCCGGGTTCTCCTAGGAGCCTTTCGAGTGTCTTCCCCCAGTCCCTCCGTGTGCGGGCTGCAGGGGAAAGGCGGGGGATGGGCTGGAAAAGCAGGTAGCATCTTGTGCCTCCCCATGGACAAGGGAGGTAATTAGCGGAATTCCCCCTGCCAGGGAACACCTGTGACACCAGGCAGCTGCGTGGAGTGCGGCCCCGAACCTCCCCCACACAGTCAGCCGTGTTCCGGAATTCTGATTGTGGGGAGGTTCCGTCTTCTGTCTGCAGCACCCGGGATCTCCTAGGAGCCCTTCGAGTGTCTTCCCAGAGTCCATCCCTGTGCGGGCTGCCGGGTAAAGGAGGGGGTTGTGCTGGAAACGCAGGTAGCATCTAGTGCCTCCCCATGGACAGGGGAGGTAATTAGCGGAGTTCCACCTTCCAGGGAACACCTGTGACACAAGGCAGCTGCGTGGGGGGCGGCCCCGAACCTCCCCTACACTGTCATCCGTGTTCCGGAATTCTGAGTGTGGGGAGGTTCCGTCTTATGTCTGCAGCACCCGGGTTCACCTAGGAGCCCTTCGAGAGTCTTCCCCCAGTCCCTCACTTTGCGGGCTGCCGGGGAATGGCGGAGGTTGGGCTGGAAAAGCAGGTTGAATCTTGTGCCTCCCCATGGACAAGGGAGGTAATTAGCGGACTTCCCCCTGCCAGGGAACACCTGTGACACCAGGCAGCTGCGTGGAGGGCGGCCCCGAACCTCTCCCACACAGTCAGACGTGTTCCGGGATTCTGAGTGTGGGGAGGTTCCGTCTTCTGTCTGCAGCACCCGGGATCTCCTAGGAGCCCTTCGAGAGTTTTCCCCGAGTCCCTCCCAGTGCGGGCAGCCGGGGAAAGGCGGGGGTTGGGCTGGAAACGCAGGTAGCATCTAGTGCCTTCCCATGGACAGGGGAGGTAATTAGCGGACTTCCCCCTGCCAGGGAACACCTGTGACACCAGGCAGCTGCGTGGAGGGCGGCCCCGAACGTCCCCCACACAGTCAGCCGTGTTCCGGAATTCTGAGTGTGGGGAGGTTCCGTCTTCTGTCTGCAGCACCCGGGATCTCCTAGGAGCCCTTCGAGTGTCTTCCCCCAGTCCGTCCCAATGCGGGCTCCAGGGGAAAGGAGGGGGTTGTGCTGGAAACGCAGGTAGCATCTAGTGCCACCCCATGGACAGGGGAGGTAATTAGCGGAGTTCCACCTGCCAGGGAACACCTGTGACACAAGGCAGCTGCGTGGTTGCGGCCCCGAACCTCCCCCACACTGTCATCCGTGTTCCGGAATTCTGAGTGTGGTGAGGTTCCGTCTTATGTCTGCAGCACCCGGGTTCACCTAGGAGCCCTTCGAATGTCTTCCCCCAGTCCATCCCTTTGCGGGCTGCCGGGGAATGGCAGAGGTTGGGCTGGAAAAGCAGGTAGCATCTTGTGCCTCCCCATGGACAAGGGAGGTAATTAGCGGACATCCCCCTGCCAGGGAACACCTGTGACACCAGGCAGCTGCGTGGAGGTCGGCCCCGAACCTCCCCCACACAGTCAGACGTGTTCCGGAATTCTGAGTGTGGGGAGGTTCCGTCTTATGTCTGCAGCACCCGGGTTCACCTAGGAGCCCTTCGAGGGTCTTCCCCCAGTCCCTCACTGTGCGGGCTGCCGGGGAATGGCGGAGGTTGGGCTGGAAAAGCAGGTAGCATCTTGTGCCTATCCCATGGACACGGGAGGTAATTAGCGGACTTCCCCCTGCCAGGGAACACCTGTGACACCAGGCAGCTGCGTGGAGGGCGGCCCCGAACCTCTCCCACACAGTCAGACGTGTTCCGGGATTCTGAGTGTGGGGAGGTTCCGTCTTTTGTCTGCAGCACCCGGGATCTCCTAGGAGCCCTTCGAGAGTCTTCCCCGAGTCCCTCCCAGTGCGGGCAGCCGGGGAATGGCGGGGGTTGGGCTGGAAACGCAGGTAGCATCTAGTGCCTCCCCATGGACAGGGGAGGTAATTAGCGGACTTCCCCCTACAAGGGAACACCTGTGACACCAGGCAGCTGCGTGGAGAGCGGCCCCGAACCTCCCCCACACAGTCATCCGTGTTCCGGCATTCTGAGTGTGGGGAGGTTCCGTCTTCTGTCTGCAGCACCAGGGATTTCCTAGGAGCCCTTCGAGAGTCTTCCCCGAGTCCCTCCCAGTGCGGGCAGCCGGGGAAAGGCGGGGGTTGGGCTGGAAACGCAGGTAGCATCTAGTGCCTCCCCATGGACAGGGGAGGTAATTAGCGGACTTCCCCCTGCAAGGGAACACCTGTGACACCAGGCAGCTGCGTGGAGGTCGGCCCCGAACCTCCCCCACACAGTCAGCCGTGTTCCGGAATTCTGAGTGTGGGGAGGTTCCGTCTTATGTCTGCAGCACCCGGGTTCACCTAGGAGCCCTTCGAGGGTCTTCCCCCAGTCCCTCACTGTGCGGGCTGCCGGGGAATGGCGGAGGTTGGGCTGGAAATGCAGGTAGCATCTTGTGCCTCCCCATGGACAAGGAAGGTAATTAGCGGACTTCCCCCTGCCAGGGAACACCTGTGACACCAGGCAGCTGCGTGGAGGGCGGCCCCGAACCTCTCCCACACAGTCAGACGTGTTCCGGAATTCTGAGTGTGGGGAGGTTCCGTTTTCTGTCTGCAGCACCCGGGATCTCCTAGGAGCCCTTCGAGAGTCTTCCCCGAGTCCCTCCCAGTGCGGGCAGCCGGGGAAAGGCGGGGGTTGGGCTGGAAACGCAGGTAGCATCTAGTGCCTCCCCATGGAGAGGGGAGGTAATTAGCGGACTTCCACCTGCCAGGGAACACCTGTGACACAAGGCAGCTGCGTGGAGGGCGGCCCCGAACCTCCCCCACACAGTCATCCGTGTTCCGGAATTCTGAGTGTGGGGAGGTTCCGTCTTATGTGTGCAGCACCCGGGTTGACCTAGGAGCCCTTCGAGTGTTTTCCCAGAGTCCCTCTCTGTGCGGGTTGCCGGGGAATGGCGGAGGTTGGGCTGGAAAAGCAGGTAGCATCTTGTGCCTCCCCATGGACAAGGGAGGTAATTAGCGGACTTCCCCCTGCCAGGGAACACCTGTGACACCAGGCAGCTGCGTGGAGGGCGGCCCCGAACCTCTCCCACACAGTCAGACGTGTTCCGGGATTCTGAGTGTGGGGAGGTTCCGTCTTCTGTCTGCAGCACCCGGGATCTCCTAGGAGACCTACGAGAGTCTTCCCCGAGTCCCTCCCAGGGCAGGCAGCCGGGGAAAGGCGGGGGTTGGGCTGGAAACGCAGGTAGCATCTAGTGCCTCCCCATGGACAGGGGAGGTAATTAGCGGACTTCCCCCTGCCAGGGAACACCTGTGACACAAGGCAGCTGCGTGGAGGGCGGCCCCGAACCTCCCCCACACAGACATCCGTGTTCCGGGATTCTGAGTGTGGGGAGGTTCCGTCTTCTGTCTGCAGCACCCGGGATCTCCTAGGAGCCCTTCGAGAGTCTTCCCCGAGTCCCTCCCAGTGCGGGCAGCCGGGGAAATGCGGGGGTTGGGCTGGAAACGCAGGTAGCATCTAGTGCCTCCCCATGGACAGGGGAGGTAATTAGCGGACTTCCCCCTGCCAGGGAACACCTGTGACACTAGGCAGCTGCGTGGAGGGCGGCCCCGAACCTCCCCCACACAGTCATCCGTGTTCCTGAATTCTGAGTGTGGGGAGGTTCCGTCTTTTGTCTGCAGCAACCGGGATCTCCTAGGAGCCCTTCGAGAGTCTTCCCCGAGTCCCTCCCAGTGCGGGCAGCCAGGGAAAGGCGGGGGTTGGGCTGGAAACGCAGGTAGCATCTAGTGCATCCCCAGGGACAGGGGAGGTAATTAGCCGACTTCCCCCTGCCAGGGAACACCTGTGACACCAGGCAGCTGCGTGGAGGTCGGCCCCGAACCTCCCCCACACAGTCAGACGTGTTCCGGAATTCTGAGTGTGGGGAGGTTCCGTCTTATGTCTGCAGCACCCAGGTTCACCTAGGAGCCCTTCGAGGGTCTTCCCCCAGTCCCTCACTGTGCGGGCTGCCGGGGAATGGCGGAGGTTGGGCTGGAAAAGCAGGTAGCATCTTGTGCCTCCCCATGGACACGGGAGGTAATTAGCGGACTTCCCCCTGCCAGGGAACACCTGTGACACCAGGCAGCTGCGTGGAGGGCGGCACCGAACCTCTCCCACACAGTCAGACGTGTTCCGGAATTCTGAGTGTGGGGAGGTTCCGTCTTCTGTCTGCAGCACCCGGGATCTCCTAGGAGCACTTCGAGAGTTTTCCCCGAGTCCCTCCCAGTGCGAGCAGCCGGGGAAAGGCGGGGGTTGGGCTGGAAATGCAGGTAGCATCTAGTGCCTCCCCATGGAGGGGGGAGGTATTTAGCGGACTTCCACCTGCCAGGGAACACCTGTGACACAAGGCAGCTGCGTGGAGGGCGGTCCCCAACCTCCCCCACACAGTCATCCGTGTTCCGGAATTCTGAGTGTGGGGAGGTTCCGTCTTATGTGTGCAGCACCCGGGTTCATCTAGGAGCCCTTCGAGTATCTTCCCGCAGTCCCTCCCTGTGCGGGTTGCTGGGGAATGGCGGAGGTTGGGCTGGAAAAGCAGGTAGCATCTTGTGCCTCCCCATGGACAAGGGAGGTAATTAGCGGACTTCCCCCTGCCAGGGAACACCTGTGACAACAGGCAGCTACGTGGAGGGCGGCCCCGAACCTCTCCCACACAGTCAGACGTGTTCCGGGATTCTGAGTGTGGGGAGGTTCCGTCTTCTCTCTGCAGCACCCGGGATCTCCTAGGAGCCCTTCGAGAGTTTTCCCCGAGTCCCTCCCAGTGCGGGCAGCCGGGGAAAGGCGGGGGTTGGGCTGGAAACGCAGGTAGCATCTAGTGCCTTCCCATAGACAGGGGAGGTAATTAGCGGAATTCCCCCTGCCAGGGAACACCTGTGACACCAGGCAGCTGCGTGGAGGGCGGCCCCGAATCTCCCCCACACAGTCAGCCGTGTTCCGGAATTCTGAGTGTGGGGAGGTTCCGTCTTCTGTCTGCAGCACCCGGGATCTCCTAGAAGCCCTTCGAGTGTCTTCCCCCAGTCCGTCCCAATGCGGGCTCCCGGGGAAAGGAGGGGGTTGTGCTGGAAACGCAGGTAGCATCTAGTGCCTCCCCATGGACAGGGGAGGTAATTAGTGGACTTCCACCTGCCAGGGAACACCTGTGACACAAGGCAGCTGCGTGGAGGGGGGCCCCGAACCTCCCCCACACAGTCATCCGTGTTCCGGAATTCTGAGTGTGGGGAGGTTCCGTCTTATGTCTGCAGCACCCGGGTTCACCTAGGAGCCCTTCGAGTGTCTTCCCCCATTCCCTACCTGTGCGGGTTGCAGGGGAATGGCGGAGGTTGGGCTGGAAAAATCAGGTAGCATCTTGTGCCACCCCATGGACAAGGGAGGTAATTAGCGGACTTCCCCCTGCCAGGGAACACCTGTGACACAAGGCAGCTTCGTGGAGGGCGGCCCCGAACCTCTCCCACACAGTCAGACCTGTTCCGGGATTCTGAGTGTGGGGAGGTTCCGTCTTCTGTCTGCAGCACCTGGGATCTCCTAGGAGCCTATCGAGAGTCTTCCCCGAGTCCCTCCCAGTGCGGGCAGCCGGGGAACGGCGGGGGTTGGGCTGGAAAAGCAGATAGCATCTAGTGCTTCCCCATGGACAAGGGAGGTAATTAGCGGACTTCCCCCTGCCAGAGAACAACTGTGACACCAGGAAGCTGCGTGGAGTGCGGCCCTAAACCTCACCCACACAGTAACACTTGTTCCGGAATTCTGAGTGTGGGGAGGTTCCGTCTTCTGTCTGCAGCACCCGGGTTCTCCTAGGAGCCTTTCGAGTGTCTTCCCCCAGTCCCTCCGTGTGCGGGCTGCAGGGGAAAGGCGGGGGATGGGCTGGAAAAGCAGGTAGCATCTTGTGCCTCCCCATGGACAAGGGAGGTAATTAGCGGAATTCCCCCTGCCAGGGAACACCTGTGACACCAGGCAGCTGCGTGGAGGGCGGCCCCGAACCTCCCCCACACAGTCAGCCGTGTTCCGGAATTCTGATTGTGGGGAGGTTCCGTCTTCTGTCTGCAGCACCCGGGATCTCCTAGGAGCCCTTCGAGTGTCTTCCCAGAGTCCATCCCTGTGCGGGCTGCCGGGGAAAGGAGGGGGTTGTGCTGGAAACGCAGGTAGCATCTAGTGCCTCCCCATGGACAGGGGAGGTAATTAGCGGAGTTCCACCTTCCAGGGAACACCTGTGACACAAGGCAGCTGCGTGGGGGGCGGCCCCGAACCTCCCCTACACTGTCATCCGTGTTCCGGAATTCTGAGTGTGGGGAGGTTCCGTCTTATGTCTGCAGCACCCGGGTTCACCTAGGAGCCCTTCGAGAGTCTTCCCCCAGTCCCTCACTTTGCGGGCTGCCGGGGAATGGCGGAGGTTGGGCTGGAAAAGCAGGTTGAATCTTGTGCCTCCCCATGGACAAGGGAGGTAATTAGCGGACTTCCCCCTGCCAGGGAACACCTGTGACACCAGGCAGCTGCGTGGAGGGCGGCCCCGAACCTCTCCCACACAGTCAGACGTGTTCCGGGATTCTGAGTGTGGGGAGGTTCCGTCTTCTGTCTGCAGCACCCGGGATCTCCTAGGAGCCCTTCGAGAGTTTTCCCCGAGTCCCTCCCAGTGCGGGCAGCCGGGGAAAGGCGGGGGTTGGGCTGGAAACGCAGGTAGCATCTAGTGCCTTCCCATGGACAGGGGAGGTAATTAGCGGACTTCCCCCTGCCAGGGAACACCTGTGACACCAGGCAGCTGCGTGGAGGGCGGCCCCGAACGTCCCCCACACAGTCAGCCGTGTTCCGGAATTCTGAGTGTGGGGAGGTTCCGTCTTCTGTCTGCAGCACCCGGGATCTCCTAGGAGCCCTTCGAGTGTCTTCCCCCAGTCCGTCCCAATGCGGGCTCCAGGGGAAAGGAGGGGGTTGTGCTGGAAACGCAGGTAGCATCTAGTGCCACCCCATGGACAGGGGAGGTAATTAGCGGAGTTCCACCTGCCAGGGAACACCTGTGACACAAGGCAGCTGCGTGGTTGCGGCCCCGAACCTCCCCCACACTGTCATCCGTGTTCCGGAATTCTGAGTGTGGTGAGGTTCCGTCTTATGTCTGCAGCACCCGGGTTCACCTAGGAGCCCTTCGAATGTCTTCCCCCAGTCCATCCCTTTGCGGGCTGCCGGGGAATGGCAGAGGTTGGGCTGGAAAAGCAGGTAGCATCTTGTGCCTCCCCATGGACAAGGGAGGTAATTAGCGGACATCCCCCTGCCAGGGAACACCTGTGACACCAGGCAGCTGCGTGGAGGGCGGCCCCGAACCTCTCCCACACAGTCAGACGTGTTCCGGGATTCTGAGTGTGGGGAGGTTCCGTCTTCTGTCTGCAGCACCCGGGATCTCCTAGGAGCCCTTCGAGAGATTTCCCCGAGTCCCTCCCAGTGCGGGCAGCCGGGGAAAGGCGGGGGTTGGGCTGGAAAAGCAGGTAGCATCTAGTGCCTCCCCATGGACAAGGGAGGTAATTAACGGACTTCCCCCTGCCAGGGAACACCTGTGACACCAGGAAGCTACGTGGAGTGCGGCCCTAAACCTCACCCACACAGTCACACGTTTTCCGGAATTCTGAGTGTGGGGAGGTTCCGTCTTCTGTCTGCAGCACCCGGGTTCTCCTAGGAGCCCTTCGAGTGTCTTCCCCAAATCCCTCCCTGTTCGGGCTGCTGGGGAAAGGCGGGGGTTGGGCTGGAAAAGCAGGTAGCATCTAGTGCCTCCCCATGGACAAGGGAGGTAATTAGCGGAATTCCCCCTGCCAGGGAACACCTGTAACACCAGGCAGCTGCGTGGAGGTCGGCCCCGAACCTCTCCCACACAGTCAGACGTGTTCCGGGTTTCTGAGTGTGGGGAGGTTCCGTCTTCGGTCTGCAGCACCCGGGATCTCCTAGGAGCCCTTCGAGTGTCTTCCCCCAGTCCCTCCCTGTGCGGGCTGCCGGGGAAAGGAGGGGGTTTGGCTGGAAACGCAGGTAGAATCTAGTGCCTCCCCATGGACAAGGGAGGTAATTAGCGGAATTCCCCCTGCCAGGGAACAACTGTGACACCAGGAAGCTGCGTGGAGTGCGGCCCTAAACCTCACCAACCCAGTCACACGTGTTCCGGAATTCTGAGTGTGGGGAGGTTCCGTCTTCTGTCTGCAGCACCCGGGATCTCCTAGGAGCCCTTCGAGTGTCTTCCCAGAGTCCCTCCCTTTGCGGGCTGCCGGGGAAAGGAGGGGGTTGTGCTGGAAACGCAGGTAGCATCTAGTGCCTTCCCATGGACAGGGGAGGTAATTAGCGGACTTCCACCTGCCAGGGAACACCTGTGACACAAGGCAGCTGCGTGGAGGGCGGCCCCGAACCTCCCCCACACAGTCAACCGTGTTCCGGAATTCTGAGTGTGGGGAGGTTCCGTCTTTTGTCTGCAGCACCCGGGATCTCCTAGGAGCCATTCGAGAGTCTTCCCCGAGTCCCTCCCAGTGCGGGCTGCCGGGGAAAGGCGGGGGTTGGGCTGGAAAAGCAGGTAGCATCTAGTGCCTCCCCATGGACAAGGGAGGTAATTAGCGGACTTCCCCCTGCCAGGGAACAACTGTGACACCAGGAAGCTGCGTGGAGTGCGGCCCTAAACCTCACCCACACAGTCACCCGTGTTCCGGAATTCTGAGTGTGGGGAGGTTCCGTCTTTTGTCTGCAGCAACCGGGATCTCCTAGGAGCCCTTCGAGAGTCTTCCCCGAGTCCCTCCCAGTGCGGGCAGCCAGGGAAAGGCGGGGGTTGGGCTGGAAACGCAGGTAGCATCTAGTGCATCCCCATGGAAAAGGGAGGTAATTAGCGGACTTCCCCCTGCCAGGGAACACCTGTGACACCAGGCAGCTGCGTGGAGGGCGGCCCCGAACCTCTCCCACACAGTCAGACGTGTTCCGGGATTCTGAGTGTGGGGAGGTTCCGTCTTCTGTCTGCAGCACCCGGGATCTCCTAGGAGACCTACCAGAGTCTTCCCCGAGTCCCTCCCAGTGCGGGCAGCCGGGGAAAGGCGGGGGTTGGGCTGGAAAACAGGTAGCATCTAGTGCCTCCCCATGGACAGGGGAGGTAATTAGCGGACTTCCCCCTACAAGGGAACACCTGTGACACCAGGAAGCTGCGTGGAGAGCGGCCCCGAACCTCTCCCACACAGTCAGACGTTTTCCGGGATTCTGAGTGTGGGGAGGTTCCGTCTTTTGTCTGCAGCACCCGGGATCTCCTAGGAGCCCTTCGAGAGTCTTCCCCGAGTCCCTCCCAGTGCGGGCTGCCGGGGAAAGACGGGGGTTCAGCTGGAAAAGCAGGTAGCATCTAGTGCCTCCCCATGGACAAGGGAGGTAATTAGCGGACTTCCCCCTGCCAGGGAACACCTGTGACACCAGGCAGCTGCGTGGAGGTCGGCCCCGAACCTCCCCCACACAGTCAGCCGTGTTCCGGAATTCTGAGTGTGGGGAGGTTCCGTCTTATGTCTGCAGCACCCGGGTTCACCTAGGAGCCCTTCGAGGGTCTTCCCCCAGTCCCTCACTGTGCAGGCGGCCGGGGAATGGCGGAGGTTGGGCTGGAAAAGCAGGTAGCATCTTGTGCCTCCCCATGGACAAGGAAGGTAATTAGCGGACTTCCCCCTGCCAGGGAACACCTGTGACACCAGGCAGCTGAGTGGAGGGCGGCCCCGAACCTCTCCCACACAGTCAGACGTGTTCCGGAATTCTGAGTGTGGGGAGGTTCCGTCTTCTGTCTGCAGCACCCGGGATCTCCTAGGAGCCCTTCGAGAGTCTTCCCCGAGTCCCTCCCAGTGCGGGCAGCCGGGGAAAGGCGGGGGTTGGGCTGGAAACGCAGGTAGCATCTAGTGCCTCCCCATGGAGAGGGGAGGTAATTAGCGGACTTCCACCTGCCAGGGAACACCTGTGACACAAGGCAGCTGCGTGGAGGGCGGCCCCGAACCTCCCCCACACAGTCATCCGTGTTCCGGAATTCTGAGTGTGGGGAGGTTCCGTCTTATGTGTGCAGCACCCGGGTTCTCCTAGGAGCCCTTCGAGTGTCTTCCCAGAGTCCCTCTCTGTGCGGGTTGCCGGGGAATGGCGGAGGTTGGGCTGGAAAAGCAGGTAGCATCTTGTGCCTCCCCATGGACAAGGGAGGTAATTAGCGGACTTCCCCCTGCCAGGGAACACCTGTGACACCAGGCAGCTGCGTGGAGGGCGGCCCCGAACCTCTCCCACACAGTCAGACGTGTTCCGGGATTCTGAGTGTGGGGAGGATCCGTCTTCTGTCTGCAGCACCCGGGATCTCCTAGGAGACCTACGAGAGTCTTCCCCGAGTCCCTCCCAGGGCTGGCAGCCGGGGAAAGGCGGGGGTTGGGCTGGAAACGCAGGTAGCATCTACTGCCTCCCCATGGACAGGGGAGGTAATTAGCGGACTTCCCCCTGCCAGGGAACACCTGTGACACCAGGCAGCTGCGTGGAGGGCGGCCCCGAACCTCCCCCACACAGACATCCGTGTTCCGGGATTCTGAGTGTGGGGAGGTTCCGTCTTCTGTCTGCAGCACCCGGGATCTCCTAGGAGCCCTTCGAGAGTCTTCCCCGAGTCCCTCCCAGTGCGGGCAGCCGGGGAAAGGCGGGGGTTGGGCTGGAAACGCAGGTAGCTTCTAGTGCCTCCCCATGGACAGGGGAGGTAATTAGCGGAATTCCCCCTACCAGGGAACACCTGTGACACCAGGCAGCTGCGTGGAGGGCGGCCCCGAACCTCTCCGACACAGTCAGACGTGTTCCGGGATTCTGAGTGTGGGGAGGTTCCGTCTTTTGTCTGCAGCACCCGGGATCTCCTAGGAGCCCTTCGAGAGTCTTCCCCGAGTCCCTCCCAGTGCGGGCTACCGGGGAAATGTGGGGGTTGAGCTGGAAAAGCAGGTAGCATCTAGTGCCTCCCCATGGACAAGGGAGGTAATTAGCGGACTTCCCCCTGCCAGGGAACAACTGTGACACCAGGAAGCTGCGTGGAGTGCGGCCCTAAACCTCACCCACACAGTCACCCGTGTTCCGGAATTCTGAGTGTGGGGAGGTTCCGTCTTCTGTCTGCAGCACCCGGGATCTCCTAGGAGACCTAAGAGAGTCTTCCCCGAGTCCCTCCCAGTGCGGGCAGCCGGGGAAAGGCGGGGGTTGGGCTGGAAACGCAGGTAGCATCTAGTACCTCCCCATGGACAGGGGAGGTAATTAGCGGACTTCCCCCTGCCAGGGAACACCTGTGACACTAGGCAGCTGCGTGGAGGGCGGCCCCGAACCTCCCCCACACAGTCATCCATGTTCCGGCATTCTGAGTGTGGGGAGGTTCCGTCTTCTGTCTGCAGCACCCGGGATTTCCTAGGAGCCCTTCGAGTGTCTTCCCCGAGTCCCTCCCAGTGCGGGCAGCCGGGGAAAGGCGGGGGTTGGGCTGGAAACGCAGGTAGCATCTAGTGCCTCCCCATGGACAGGGGAGGTAATTAGCGGACTTCCCCCTACAAGGGAACACCTGTCACACCAGGCAGCTGCGTGGAGGGCGGCCCCGAACCTCTCCCACACAGTCAGACGTGTTCCGGGATTCTGAGTGTGGGGAGGTTCCGTCTTTTGTCTGCAGCACCCGGGATCTCCTAGGAGCCCTTCGAGAGTCTACCCCGAGTCCCTCCCAGTGTGGGCTGCCGGGGAAAGGCGGGGGTTCAGCTGGAAATGCAGGTAGCATCTAGTGCCTCCCCATGGACAAGGGAGGTAATTAGCGGACTTCCCCCTGCCAGGGAACACCTGTGACACCAGGCAGCTGCTTGGAGGGCGGCCCCGAACCTCTCCCACACAGTCAGACGTGTTCCGGGATTCTGAGTGTGGGGAGGTTCCGTCTTCTGTCTGCAGCACCCGGGATCTCCTAGGAGCCCTTCGAGAGTCTTCCCCGAGTCCCTCCCAGTGCGGGCAGCCGGGGAAAGGCGGGGGTTGGGCTGGAAACGCAGGTAGCATCTAGTGCCTCCCCATGGACAGGGGAGGTAAATAGCGGACTTCCCCCTACCAGGGAACACCTGTGACACCAGGCAGCTGCGTGGAGGGCGGCCCCGAACCTCTCCCACACAGTCAGACGTGTTCCGGGATTCTGAGTGTGGGGAGGTTCCGTCTTTTGTCTGCAGCACCCGGGATCTCCTAGGAGCCCTTCGAGAGTCTTCCCCGAGTCCCTCCCAGTGCGGGCTGCCGGGGAAATGCGGGGGTTGAGCTGGAAAAGCAGGTAGCATCTAGTGCCTCCCCATGGACAAGGGAGGTAATTAGCGGACTTCCCCCTGCCAGGGAACAACTGTGACACCAGGAAGCTGCGTGGAGTGTGGCCCTAAACCTCATCCACACAGTCACCCGTGTTCCGGAATTCTGAGTGTGGGGAGGTTACGTCTTTTGTCTACAGCAACCGGGATCTCCTAGGAGCCCTTCGAGAGTCTTCCCCGAGTCCCTCCCAGTGCGGGCAGCCAGGGAAAGGCGGGGGTTGGGCTGGAAACGCAGGTAGCATCTAGTGCATCCCCATGGACAGGGGAGGTAATTAGCGGAATTCCACCTGCCATGGAACACCTGTGACACCAGGCAGCTGCGTGGAGGGCGGCCCCGAACCTCCCCCACACAGTCAGGCGTGTTCCGGAATTCTGAGTGTGGGGAGGTTCCGTCTTTTGTCTGCAGCACCCGGGATCTCCTAGGAGTCCTTCGAGTGTCTTCCCCCAGTCCGTCCCAGTGCGGGCTGCCGAGGAAAGGAGGGGGTTGGGCTGGAAACGCAGGTAGCATCTAGTGCCTCCCCATGGACAGGGGAGGTAATTAGCGGACTTCTCCCTGCCAGGGAACACCTGTGACACCAGGCAGCTGCGTGGAGTGCGGACCCGAACCTCCCCCACACAGTCAGCCGTGTTCCGGAATTCTGATTGTGGGGAGGTTCCGTCTTCTGTCTGCAGCACCCGGGTCCTCCTAGGAGCCGTTCGAGTGTCTTCCCCCAGTCCCTCCCTGTGCGGGCTGCCGGGGAACGGCGGGGGTTGGGCTGGAAAAGCAGGTAGCATCTAGTGCCTCCCCATGGACAGGGGAGGTAATTAGCGGTCTTCCCCCTACCAGGGAACAACTGTGACACCAGGAAGCTGCGTGGAGTGCGGCCCTAAACCTCACCCACACAGTCACCCTTGTTCTGGAATTCTGAGTGTGGGGAGGTTCCGTCTTCTGTCTGCAGCACCCGGGATCTCCTAGGAGCCCTTCGAGTGTCTTCCCAGAGTCCCTCCCTGTGCGGGCAGCCAGGGAAAGCGCGGGTTGGGCTGGAAACTCAGGTAGCATCTAGTGCCTCCCCATGGAGAGGGGAGGTAATTAGCGGACTTCCACCTGCCAGGGAACACCTGTGACACAAGGCAGCTGCGTGGAGGGCGGCCCCGAACCTCCCCCACACAGTCATCCGTGTTCCGGAATTCTGAGTGTGGGGAGGTTCCGTCTTATGTGTGCAGCACCTGGGTTCACCTAGGAGCCCTTCGAATGTCTTCCCCCAGTCCCTCCCTGTGCGGGTTGCCGGGGAATGGCGGAGGTTGGGCTGGAAAAGCAGGTAGCATCTTCTGCCTCCCCATGGACAAGGGAGGTAATTAGCGGACTTCCCCCTGCCAGGGAACACCTGTGACTCCAGGCAGCTGCGTGGTGGGCGGCCCCGAACCTCTCCCACACAGTCAGACGTGTTCCGGGATTCTGAGTGTGGGGAGGTTCCGTCTTCTGTCTGCAGCACCCGGGATCTCCTAGGAGACCAACGAGAGTCTTCCCCGAGTCCCTCACAGTGCGGGCAGCAGGGGAAAGGCGGGGGTTGGTCTGGAAACGCAGGCAGCATCTAGTGCCTCCCCATGGACAGGGGAGGTAATTAGCGGAGTTCCCCCTGCCAGGCAACACCTGTGACACCAGGCAGCTGCGTGGAGGGCGGCCCCGAACCTCCCCCACACAGTCAGACGTGTTCCGGGATTCTGAGTGTGGGGAGGTTCCGTCTTTTGTCTGCAGCACCCGGGATCTCCTAGGAGCCCTTCGAGAGTCTTCCCCGAGTCCCTCCCAGTGCGGGCTGCCGGGGAAAGGCGGGGGTTGGGCTGGAAACGCAGGTAGCATCTAGTGCCTCCCCATGGACAGGGGAGGTAATTAGCGGACTTCCCCCTGCCAGGGAACACCTGTGACACCAGGCAGCTACGTGGAGGTCGGCCCCGAACCTTCCCCACACAGTCACCCGTGTTCCGGAATTCTGAGTGTGGGGAGGTTCCGTCTTCTTTCTGCAGCACCCGGGATCTCCTAGGAGCCCTTCAAGTGTCTTCCCAGAGTCCCTCCCTGTGCGGGCTGCCGGGGAAAGGACGGGGTTGTGCTGGAAACGCAGGTAGCATCTAGAGCCTCCCCATGGACAGGGGAGGTAATTATCGGACTTCCACCTGCCAGGGAACACCTGTGACACAAAGCAGCTGCGTGGAGGGCGGCCCCGAACCTCCCCCACACAGTCATCCGTGTTCCGGAATTCTGAGTGTGGGGAGGTTCCGTCTTCTGTCTGCAGCACCCGGGATCTCCTAGGAGCCCTTCGAGAGTCTTCCCCGAGTCCCTCCCTGTGCGGGCAGCCGGGGAAAGGCGGGGGTTGGGCTGGAAACGCAGGTAGCATCTAGTGCCTCCCCAATGACAGGGGAGGTAATTAGCGGACTTCCCCCTGCCAGGGAACACCTGTGACACCAGGCAGCTGCGTGGAGGGCGGCCCAGAACCTCCCACACACAGTCAGCCGTGTTCCGGAATTCTGAGTGTGGGGAGGTTCCGTCTTCTGTCTGCAGCACCCGGGATCTCCTAGGAGCCCTTCGAGAGTCTTCCCCGAGTCCCTCCCAGTGCGGGCTGCCGGGGAAAGGCGGGTGTTGGGCTGGAAGCGCAGGTAGCATCTAGTGCCTCCCCATGGACAGGGGAGGTAATTAGCGGACTTCCCCCTACCAGGGAACACCTGTGACACCAGGCAGCTGCGTGGAGGGCGGCCCCGAACATCTCCCACACAGTCAGACGTGTTACGGGATTCTGAGTGTGGGGAGGTTCCGTCTTTTGTCTGCAGCACCCGGGATCTCCTAGGAGCCCTTCGAGAGTCTTCCCCGAGTCCCTCCCATTGCGGGCTGCCGGGGAAAGGCGGGGGTTGAGCTGGAAAAGCAGGTAGCATCTAGTGCCTCCCCATGGACAAGGGAGGTAATTAGCGGACTTCCCCCTGCCAGGGAACAACTGTGACACCAGGAAGCTTCGTGGAGTGCGGCCCTAAACCTCACCCACACAGTCACCCGTGTTCCGGAATTCTGAGTGTGGGGAGGTTCCTTCTTATGTCTGCAGCACCCGGGTTCTCCTAGGAGCCCTTCGAGTGTCTTCCCCAAGTCCCACCCTGTGCGGGCTGCTGGGGAAAAGCGGGGGTTGGGCTGGAAAAGCAGGTAGCATCTAGTGCCTCCCCATGGACAAGGGAGGTAATTAGCGGACTTCCCCATGCCAGGGAACACCTGTGACACCAGGCAGCTGCGTGGATGTCGGCCCCGAACCTTCCCCACACAGTCAGCCGTGTTCCGGAATTCTGAGTGTGGGGAGGTTCGGTCTTTTGTCTGCAGCACCCGGGATCTCCTAGGAGCCCTTCGAATGTCTTCCCAGAGTCCCTCCTTGTGCGGGCTGCCGGGGAAAGGAGGGGGTTTTGCAGGAAACGCAGGTAGCATCTAGTGCCTCCCCATGGACAGGGGAGGTAATTAGCGGACTTCCACCTGCCAGGGAACACCTGTGACACAAGGTAGCTGCGTGGAGGGCGGCCCCGAACCTCCCCCACACAGTCAGAGGTGTTCCGGATTTCTGAGTGTGGGGAGGTTCCGTCTTATGTCTGCAGCACCCGGGATCTCCTAGGAGCCCTTCGAGAGTCTTCCCCGAGTCCCTCCCAGTGTGGGCAGCCAGGGAAAGGCGGGGGTTGGGCTGGAAACGCAGGTAGCATCCAGTGCATCCCCATGGACAGGGGAGGTATTTAGCGGACTTCCACCTGCCAGGGAACACCTGTGAGACAAGGCAGCTGCGTGGAGGGCGGCCCCAAACCTCCCCCACACATTCATACGTGTTCCGGAATTCTCAGTGTGGGGAGGTTCCGTCTTATGTCTGCAGAACCGGGTTCACCTAGGAGCCCTTCGAGTGTCTTCCCCCAGTCCCTCCCTGTGCGGGCTGCCGGGGAATGGCGGAGGTTGGGCTGGAAAAGCAGGTAGCATCTTGTGCCTCCCCATGGACAAGGGAGGTAATTAGCGGACTTCCCCCTGCCAGGGAACACCTGTGACACCAGGCAGCTGCGTGGAGGGCGGCCCCGAACCTCTCCCACACAGTCAGACGTGTTCCGGGATTCTGAGTGTGGGGAGGTTCCGTCTTCTGTCTGCAGCACCCGGGATTTCCTAGGAGCCATTCGAGAGTCTTCCCCGAGTCCCCCCCAGTGCGGGCAGCCAGGGAAAGGCGGGGGTTGGGCTGGAAACGCAGGTAGCATCTAGTGCATCCCCATGGACAGGGGAGGTAATTAGCGGACTTCCCCCTGCCAGGGAACACCTGTGACACCAGGCAGCTGCGTGGAGGGCGGCCCCGAACCTCCCCCACACAGTCAACCGTGTTCCGGAATTCTGAGTGTGGGGAGGTTCCGTCTTCTGTCTGCAGCACCCGGGATCTCCTAGGAGCCCTTCGAGTGTCTTCCCAGAGTCCCTCCCTGTGCGGGCTGCCGGGGAAAGGAGGGGGTTGTGCTGGAAACGCAGGTAGCATCTAGTGCCTCCCCATGGACAGTGGAGGTAATTAGCGGACTTCCACCTGCCAGGGAACACCTGTGACACAAGGCAGCTGCGTGGAGGGCGGCCCCGAACCTCCCCCTCACAGTCATCCGTGTTCCGGAATTCTGAGTGTGGGGAGGTTCCGTCTTATGTCTGCAGCACCCGGGATCTACTAGGAGCCCTTCGAGAGTCTTCCCCGAGTCCCTCCCAGTGCGGGCAGCCGGGGAAAGGCGGGGGTTGGGCTGGAAACGCAGGTAGCATCTAGTGCCTCCCCATGGACAGGGGAGGTAATTAGCGGACTTCCCCCTGCCAGTGAACACCTGTGACACAAGGCAGCTGCTTGGAGGGCGGCCCCGAATCTCCCACATTCTGTCAGCCGTGTTCCGGAATTCTGAGTGTGGGGAGGTTCCGTCTTCTGTCTGCAGCACCCGGGATCTCCTAGGAGCCCTTCGAGTGTCTTCCCAGAGTCCCTCACTGTGCGGGCTGCCGGGGAATGGAGGGGGTTGTGCTGGAAACGCAGGTAGCATCTAGTGCCTCTCCATGGACAGGGGAGGTAATTAGCGGACTTCCACCTACCAGGGAACACCTGTGACACAAGGCAGCTGCGTGGAGGGCGGCCCCGAACCTCCCCCACACAGTCATCCGTGTTCCGGGATTCTGAGTGTGGGGAGGTTCCGTCTTATGTCTGCAGCACCCGGGATCTCCTAGGAGCCCTTCGAGAGTCTTCCCCGAGTCCCTCCCAGTGCGGGCAGCCGGGGAAAGGCGGGGGTTGGGCTGGAAACGCAGGTAGCATCTAGTGCCTCCCCATGGACAGGGGAGGTAATTAGCGGACTTCCCCCTGCCAGTGAACACCTGTGACACAAGGCAGCTGCTTGGAGGGCGGCCCCGAATCTCCCACATTCTGTCAGCCGTGTTCCGGAATTCTGAGTGTGGGGAGGTTCCGTCTTCTGTCTGCAGCACCCGGGATCTCCTAGGAGCCCTTCGATTGTCTTCCCGCAGTCCGTCCCAGTGCGGGCTGCCGAGGAAAGGAGGGGGTTGGGCTGGAAACGAGGTAGCATCTAGTGCCTCCCCATGGACAGGGGAGGTAATTAGCGGACTTCTCCCTGCCTGGGAACACCTGTGACACCAGGCAGCTGCGTGGAGGGCGGCCCCGAACCTCCCCCACACAGTCAGCCGTGTTCCGGAATTCTGAGTGTGGGGAGGTTCCGTCTTCTGTCTGCAGCACCCGGGATCTCCTAGGAGCCATTCGAGTGTCTTCCCAGAGTCCCTCCCTCTGCGGGCTGCCGGGGAAAGGAGGGGGTTGTGCTGGAAACGCAGGTAGCATCTAGTGCCTCCCCATGGACTGGGGAGGTATTTAGCGGACTTCCACCTGCCAGGGAACACCTGTGACACAAGGCAGCTGCGTGGAGGGCGGCCCCGAACCTCCCCCACACAGTCATCCGTGTTCCGGAATTCTGAGTGTGGGGAGGTTCCGTCTTATGTCTGCAGCACCCGGGATCTTCTAGGAGCCCTTCGAGAGTCTTCCCCGAGTCCCTCACAGTGCGGGCAGCCAGGGAAAGGCGGGGGTTGGGCTGGAAACGCAGGTAGCATCTAGTGCATCCCCATGGACAGGGGAGGTAATTAGCGGACTTCCCCCTGCCAGGGAACACCTGTGACACCAGGCAGCTGCGTGGAGGGCGGCCCCGAACCTCCCCCACACAGCCAACCCTGTTCCGGAATTCTGAGTGTGGGGAGGTTCTGTCTTCTGTCTGCAGCACCCGGGATCTCCTAGGAGCCCTTCGAATGTCTTCCTAGAGTCCCTCCCTGTGCGGGCTGCCGGGGAAAGGAGGGGGTTTGCTGGAAAGGCAGGTAGCATCTAGTGCCTCCCCATGGACGGGGGAGGTAATTAGCGGACTTCCACCTGCCAGGGAACACCTGTGACACAAGGCAGCTGCGTGGAGGGCGGCCCCGAACCTCCCCCACACTGTCATTCGTGTTCCGGAATTCTGAGTGTGGGGAGGTTCCGTCTTATGTCTGCAGCACCCGGGTTCACCTAGGAGCCCTTCGAGTGTCTTCCCAGAGTCCCTCCCTATGCGGGCTGCCGGAGAATGGCGGAGGTTGGGCTGGAAAAGCAGGTAGAATCTTGTGCCTCCCCATGGACAAGGGAGGTAATTAGCGGACTTCCCCCTGCCAGGGAACACCTGTGAGACAAGTCAGCTGCGTGGAGGGCGGCCCCGAACCTCCCCCACACATTCATCCGTGTTCCGGAATTCTGAGTGTGGGGAGGTTCCGTCTTATGTCTGCAGCACCCGGGTTCACCTAGGAGCCCTTCAATTGTCTTCTCCCAGTCCCTCCCTGTGCGGGCTGCCGGGGAATGGCGGAGGTTGGGCTGGAAAAGCAGGTAGCATCTTGTGCCTCCCCATGGACAAGGGAGGTAATTAGCGGACTTCCCCCTGCCAGGGAACACCTGTGACACAAGGCAGCTGCGTGGAGGGCGGCCCCGAACCTCTCCCACACAGTCAGACGTGTTCCGGAATTCTGAGTGTGGGGAGGTTCCGTCTTCTGTCTGCAGCACCCGGGATCTCCTAGGAGCCCTTCGAGTTTCTTCCCAGAGTCCCTCACTGTGCGGGCTGCCGGGGAATGGAGGGGGTTGTGCTGGAAACGCAGGTAGCATCTAGTGCCTCTCCATGGACAGGGGAGGTAATTAGCGGACTTCCACCTACCAGGGAACACCTGTGACACAAGGCAGCTGCGTGGAGGGCGGCCCCGAACCTCCCCCACACAGTCATCCGTGTTCCGGGATTCTGAGTGTGGGGAGGTTCCGTCTTATGTCTGCAGCACCCGGGATCTCCTAGGAGCCCTTCGAGAGTCTTCCCCGAGTCCCTCCTAGTGCGGGCAGCCGGGGAAAGGCGGGGGTTGGGCTGGAAACGCAGGTAGCATCTAGTGCCTCCCCATGGACAGGGGAGGTAATTAGCGGACTTCCCCCTGCCAGTGAACACCTGTGACACAAGGCAGCTGCTTGGAGGGCGGCCCCGAATCTCCCACATTCTGTCAGCCGTGTTCCGGAATTCTGAGTGTGGGGAGGTTCCGTCTTCTGTCTGCAGCACCCGGGATCTCCTAGGAGCCCTTCGATTGTCTTCCCGCAGTCCGTCCCAGTGCGGGCTGCCGAGGAAAGGAGGGGGTTGGGCTGGAAACGAGGTAGCATCTAGTGCCTCCCCATGGACAGGGGAGGTAATTAGCGGACTTCTCCCTGCCTGGGAACACCTGTGACACCAGGCAGCTGCGTGGAGGGCGGCCCCGAACCTCCCCCACACAGTCAGCCGTGTTCCGGAATTCTGAGTGTGGGGAGGTTCCGTCTTCTGTCTGCAGCACCCGGGATCTCCTAGGAGCCATTCGAGTGTCTTCCCAGAGTCCCTCCCTCTGCGGGCTGCCGGGGAAAGGAGGGGGTTGTGCTGGAAACGCAGGTAGCATCTAGTGCCTCCCCATGGACTGGGGAGGTATTTAGCGGACTTCCACCTGCCAGGGAACACCTGTGACACAAGGCAGCTGCGTGGAGGGCGGCCCCGAACCTCCCCCACACAGTCATCCGTGTTCCGGAATTCTGAGTGTGGGGAGGTTCCGTCTTATGTCTGCAGCACCCGGGATCTTCTAGGAGCCCTTCGAGAGTCTTCCCCGAGTCCCTCACAGTGCGGGCAGCCAGGGAAAGGCGGGGGTTGGGCTGGAAACGCAGGTAGCATCTAGTGCATCCCCATGGACAGGGGAGGTAATTAGCGGACTTCCCCCTGCCAGGGAACACCTGTGACACCAGGCAGCTGCGTGGAGGGCGGCCCCGAACCTCCCCCACACAGCCAACCCTGTTCCGGAATTCTGAGTGTGGGGAGGTTCTGTCTTCTGTCTGCAGCACCCGGGATCTCCTAGGAGCCCTTCGAATGTCTTCCTAGAGTCCCTCCCTGTGCGGGCTGCCGGGGAAAGGAGGGGGTTTGCTGGAAAGGCAGGTAGCATCTAGTGCCTCCCCATGGACGGGGGAGGTAATTAGCGGACTTCCACCTGCCAGGGAACACCTGTGACACAAGGCAGCTGCGTGGAGGGCGGCCCCGAACCTCCCCCACACTGTGATTCGTGTTCCGGAATTCTGAGTGTGGGGAGGTTCCGTCTTATGTCTGCAGCACCCGGGTTCACCTAGGAGCCCTTCGAGTGTCTTCCCAGAGTCCCTCCCTATGCGGGCTGCCGGAGAATGGCGGAGGTTGGGCTGGAAAAGCAGGTAGAATCTTGTGCCTCCCCATGGACAAGGGAGGTAATTAGCGGACTTCCCCCTGCCAGGGAACACCTGTGACACAAGGCAGCTGCGTGGAGGGCGGCCCCGAACCTCTCTCACACAGTCAGACGTGTTCCGGGATTCTGAGTGTGGGGAGGTTCCGTCTTTTGTCTGCAGCACCCGGGACCTCCTAGGAGCCCTTCGAGTGTCTTCCCCGAATCCCTCCCACTGCCGGCTGCCGGGGAAAGGCGGGGGTTGCGCTGGAAACTCAGGTAGCATCTAGTGCCTCTCCATGGACAGGGGAGGTAATTAACGGTCTTCCCGCTACCAGGGAACACCTGTGACACCAGGAAGCTGTGTGGAAGTCGGCCCTAAACCTCACCCACACAGTCACCCGTGTTCCGGAATTCTGAGTGTGGGGAGGTTCCGTCTTTTGTCTGCAGCACCCGGGTTCACCTAGGAGCCCTTTTAGTGTCTTCCCCCAGTCCCTCCCTGTGCGGGCTGCCGGGGAATGGCGGAGGTTGGGTTGGAAAAGCAGGTAGCATGTTGTGCCTCCCCATGGACAAGGGAGGTAATTAGCGGACTTCCCCCTGCCAGGGAACACCTGTGACACCAGGCAGCTGCGTGGATGACGGCCCCGAACCTCTCACACACAGTCAGACGTGTTCCGGGATTCTGAGTGTGGGGAGGTTCCGTCTTTTGTCTGCAGCACTCGGGATCTTCTAGGAGCCCTTCGAGAGTCTTCCCCGAGTCCCTCCCAGTGCGGGCTGCAGGGGAAAGGCGGCGGTTGGGCTGGAAAAGCAGGTAGCATCTAGTGCCTCCCCATGGACAAGGGAGGTAATTAGCGGACTTCCCCCTGCAAGGGAACACCAGTGACACCAGGCAGCTGCGTGGAGTGCGGCCATAAACATCACCCACTCAGTCACACGCGTTCCGGAATACTGAGTGTGTGGAGGTTCCGTCTTCTGTCTGCAGCACCCGGGTTCTCCTAGGAGCCTTTCGAGTGTCTTCCCCCAGTCCCTCACTGTGCGGGCACCCCGGGAAAGGCGGGTGTTGGACTGGAAAAGCAGGGAGCATCTAGTGCATCCCCATGGACAGGGGAGGTAATTAGCGGACTTCCCCCTTCCAGGGAACACCTGTGACACCAGGCAGATGCGTGGAGGTCGGCCCCGAACCTCCCCTACACAGTCAGCCGTGTTCCGGAATTCTGAGTGTGGGGAGGTTCCGTCTTATGTCTGAAGCACCCGGGATCTCCTAGGAACCCTTCGAGAGTCTTCCCCGAGTCCCTCCCAGTGCGGGCACTCAGGGAAAGGCGGGGGTTGGGTTGGAAACGCAGGTAGCATCTAGTGCATCCCCATGCACAGGGGAGGTAATTAGCGGACTTCCCCCTGCCAGGAAACACCTGTGACACAAGGCAGCTTCGTGGAGGGCGGCCCCGAACCTCCCCCACACAGTCAACCGTGTTCCGGAATTCTGAGTGTGGGGAGGTTCCGTCTTCTGTCTGCAGCACCCGGGATCTCCTACGAGCCGTTCGAGTGTCTTCCCAGAGTCCATCCCTGTGCGGGCTGCCGGGGAAAGCAGGGGGTTGTGCTGGAAACGCAGGTAGCATCCAGTGCCTCCCTATTGACAGGGGAGGTAATTAGCGGACTTCCACCTGCCAGGGAACACCTGTGACACCAGGCAGCTGCGTGGAGTTCGGCCCCGAACATCCCCCACACAGTCAGCCGTGTTCTGGAATTCTGAGTGTGGGGAGGTTCCGTCTTCTGTCTGCAGCACCCAGGAACTCCTAGGAGCCCTTCGAGTGTCTTCCCAGAGTCCCTCCCTGAGCGGGCTGCCGGGGAAAGGCGGGGGTTGGGCTGGAAACTCAGGTAGCATCTAGTGCCTCCCCATGGACAGGGGAGGTATTTAGCGGTCTTCCCCCTACCAGGGAACACCTGTGACACCAGGAAGCTGTGTGGAGTGCGGCCCTAAACCTCACCCACACAGTCACACTTGTTCCGGAATTCTGAGTGTGGGGAGGTTTCGTCTTCTGTCTGCAGCAACCGGGTTTTCCTAGGAGCATTTCGAGTGTCTTCCCCATGTCCCTCCCTGTGCGGGCTGCCGGGGAATGGCGGAGGTTGGGTTGGAAAAGCAGGTAGCATGTTGTGCCTCCCCATGGACAAGGGAGGTAATTAGCGGACTTCCCCCTGCCAGGGAACACCTGTGACACCAGGCAGCTGCGTGGATGGCGGCCCCGAACCTCTCCCACACAGTCAGACGTGTTCCGGGATTCTGAGTGTGGGGAGGTTCCGTCTTCTGTCTGCAGCACCCGGGATCTCCTAGGAGCCCTTCGAGAGTCTTCCCCGAGTCCCTCCCAGTGCGGGCAGCCGGGGAAAAGCGGGGGTTGCGCTGGAAACCCAGGTAGCATCTAGTGCCTCCCCATGGACAGGGGAGGTAATTAGCGGACATCCCCCTGCCAGGGAACACCTGTGACACAAGGCAGCTTCGTGGAGGGCGGCCCCGAACCTCCCCCACACAGTCAACCGTGTTCCGGAATTCTGAGTGTGGGGAGGTTCCGTCTTCTGTCTGCAGCACCCGGGATCTCCTAGGAGCCCTTCGAGTGTCTTCGCAGAGTCCATCCCTGTGCGGGCTGCCGGGGAAAGCAGGGGGTTGTGCTGGAAACGCAGGTAGCATCCAGTGCCTCCCTATTGACAGGGGAGGTAATTAGCGGACTTCCACCTGACAGGGAATACCTGTGACACCAGGCAGCTGCGTGGAGGGCGGCCCCGAACCTCTCCCACACAGTCAGCCGTGTTCCGGGATTCTGAGTGTGGGGAGGTTCCGTCTTCTGTCTGCAGCAACCGGGATCTCCTAGGAGCCCTTCGAGAGTCTTCCCCGAGTCCCTCTCAGTGCGGGCTGCCGGGGAATGGCGGGGGTTGGGCTGGAAATTCAGGTAGCATCTAGTGCCTCCCCATGGACAAGGGAGGTAATTACCGGACTTCCCCCTGCCAGGGAACACCTGTGACACCAGGAAGCTGCGTGGAGTGCTGCCCTAAACCTCACCCACACAGTCACACGTGTTCCGGAATTCTGAGTGTGGGGAGGTTCCTTCTTCTGTCTGCAGCACCCGGGTTCTCCTAGGAGCCTTTCGAGTGTCTTCCCCCAGTCCCTCCCTGTGCCGGCTGCAGGGGAAAGGCGGGGGTTGGGCTGGAAAAGCAGGTAGCATCTTGTGCCTCCCCATGGACAAGGGAGGTAATTTGCGGACTTCCCCCTGCCAGGGAACACCTGTGACACCAGGAAGCTGCGTGGAGGGCGGCCCCGAACCTCCCCCACACAGTCAACCGTGTTCCGGTATTCTGAGTGTGGGGAGGTTCCGTCTTCTCTCTGCAGCACCCGGGATCTCCTAGGAGCCCTTCGAGTGTCTTCCCAGAATCCCTCCCACTGCGGGCTGCCGGGGAAAGGCGGGCGTTGGGCTGGAAACTCAGGTAGCATCTAGTGCCTCCCCATGGACAGGGGAGGTAATTAGCGGACTTCTCCCTGCCAGGGAACACCTGTGACACCAAGCAGCTGCGTGGAGGGCTGCCCCGAACCTCCACCACACAGTCAGCCGTGTTCCGGAATTCTGAGTGTGGGGAGGTTCCGTCTTATGTCTGCAGCACCCGGGTTCACCTAGGAGCCCTTCGAGTGTCTTCCCCCAGTCCCTCCCTGTGCGGGCTGCCGGGGAATGGCGGAGGTTGGGCTGGAAAAGCAGGTAGCATCTTGTGCCTCCCCATGGACAAGGGAGGTAATTAGCGGACTTCCCCCTGCCAGGGAACACCTGTGACACCAGGCAGCTGCGTGGAGGGCGGCCCCGAACCTCTCCCACACAGTCAGACGTATTCCGGAATTCTGAGTGTGGGGAGGTTCCGTCTTCTGTCTGCAGCACCCGGGGACTCCTAGGAGCCCTTCGAGAGTCTTCCCAAAGTCCCTCCCAGTGCGGGCAGCCAGGGAAAGGCGGGGGTTGGGCTGGAAACGCAGGTAGCATCTAGTGCCTCCCCATGGACAGGGGAGGTAATTAGCGGACTTCCCCCTTCCAGGGAACACCTGTGAAACCAGGCAGCTGCGTGGAGGGCGGCCCCGAAACTCTCCCACACAGTCAGACGTGTTCCGGGATTCTGAGTGTGGGGAGGTTCCGTCTTATGTCTGCAGCACCCGGGACCTCCTAGGAGCCCTTCGAGAGTCTTCCCCGAGTCCCTCCCAGTGCGGGCTGCCGGGGAAAGTCGGGGGTTGTGCTGGAAACGCAGGTAGCATCTAGTGCCTCCCCATGGACAAGGGAGGTAATTAGCGTACTTCCCCCTGCCAGGGAACAACTGTGACACCAGGAAGCTGCGTGGAGTTCGGCCCTAAACCTCACCCACACAGTCACCCGTGTTCCGGAATTCTGAGTGTGGGGAGGTTCCGTCTTTTGTCTGCAGCACCCGGGATCTCCTAGGAGCCCTTCGAGAGTCTTCCCCGAGTCCCTCCCAGTGCGGGCAGCCAGGGAAAGGCGGGGGTTGGGCTGGAAACGCAGGTAGCATCTAGTGCATCCCCATGGACAGGGGAGGTAATTAGCGGACTTCCCCCTGCCAGGGAACACCTGTGACACCAGGCAGCTGCGTGGATGTCGGCCCCGAACTTTCCCCACACAGTCAGCCGTGTTCAGTATTTCTGAGTTTTGGGAGGTTCCGTCTTCTGTCTGCAGCACCCGGGATCTCCTAGGAGCCCTTCGAGTTTCTTCCCAGAGTCCCTTCCTGTGCGGGCTGCCAGGGAAAGGAGGGGGTTGTGCTGGAAACCCAGGTAGCATCTAGTGCCTCCCCATGGATAGGGGAGGTAATTAGCGGAATTTCACCTGCCAGGGAACACCTGTGACACCAGGCAGCTGCGTGGAGGGCGGCCCCGAACCTCCCCCACACAGTCATACGTGTTCCGGAATTCTGAGTGTGGGGAGGTTCCGTCTTATGTCTGCAGCACCCGGGATCTCCTAGGAGCCCTTCGAGAGTCTTCCCCGAGTCCCTCCCAGTGCGGGCAGCCAGGGAAAGGCGGGGTTTGGGCTGGAAACGCAGTTAGCATCTAGTGCAACCCCATGGACAGGGGAGGTAATTAGCGGACTTCCACCTGCCAGGGAACACCTGTGACTGAAGGCAGCTGCGTGGAGGGCGGCCACGAACCTCCGCCACACAGTCATCCGTGTTCCGGAATTCTGATTGTGGGGAGGTTCCGTCATATGTCTGCAGCACCCGGGTTCATCTAGGAGCCCTTCGAGTGTCTTCCCCCAGTCCCTCCCTGTGCGGGCTGCCGGGGAATGGCGGAGGTTGGGCTGGAAAAGCGGGTAGCATCTAGTGCCTCCCCATGGACAGGGGAGGTAATTAGCGGTCTTCCCCCTACCAGGGAACACCTGTGACACCAGGAAGCTGTGTGGAGGGCGGCCCTAAACCTCACCCACACAGTCACCCGTGACCGGAATTCTGAGTGTGGGGAGGTTCCGTCTTTTGTCTGCAGCAACCGGGATCTCCTAGGAGCCCTTCGAGAGTCTTCCCAGAGTCCCTCCCAGTGCGGGCAGCCAGGGAAAGGAGGGGGCTGGGCTGGAAACGCAGGTAGCATCTAGTGCATCGCCATGGACAGGGGAGGTAATTAGCGGACATCCCCCTGCCAGGGAACACCTGTGACACCAGGCAGCTGCGTGGAGGTCGGCCCCGAACCTCCCCCACACAGTTAGCCGTGTTCCGGAATTCTGAGTGTGGGGAGGTTGCGTCTTCTGTCTGCAGCACCCGGGATCTCCTAGGAGCCTTTCGAGTGTCTTCCCAGAGTCCCTCCCTGCGCGGGCTGCCAGGGAAAGGAGGGTGTTGTGCTGGAAACGCAGGTAGCATCTAGTGCCTCCCCATGGACAGGGTAGGTAATTAGCGGACTTCCACCTGCCAGGGAACACCTGTGACACAAGGCAGCTGCGTGGAGGGCGGCCCCGAACCTCCCCCACACAGTCAACCGTGTTCCGGAATTCTGAGTGTGGGGAGGATCCGTCTTCTGTCTGCAGCACCCGGGATCTCCTAGGAGCCCTTCGAGTGTCTTCCCAGAGTCCCTCACTGTGCGGGCTGCCGGGGAAAGGAGGGGGTTTTGCTGGAAACGCAGGTAGCATCTAGTGCCTCCCCATGGACAGGGGAGGTAATTAGCGGACTTCCACCTGCCAGGGAACACCTGTGACACAAGGCAGCTGCGTGGAGGGCGGCCCGGAACCTCCCCCACACAGTCTGCCTTGTTCCGGAATTCTGAGTGTGGGGAGGTTCCGTCTTATGTCTACAGCAACCGGGTTCACCTAGGAGCCATTCGAGTGTCTTCCCAGAGTCCCACACTTTGCTGGCTGCCGGGGAAAGGCGGGGGTTGGGCAGGAAGAGCAGGTAGAATCTAGTGCCTCCCCATGGACAAGGGAGATAATTAGCGGACTTCCCCCTGCCAGGGAACAACTGTGACACCAGGAATCTGCGTGGAGTGCGGCCCTAAACCTCACCCACACAGTCACACGTGTTCCGGAATTCTGAGTGTGGGGAGGTTCCGTCTTTTGTCTGCAGCAACCGGGATCTCCTAGGAGCCCTTCGAGAGTCTTCCCCGAGTCCCTCCCAGTGCGGGCAGACAGGGAAAGGCGGGGTTTGGGCTGGAAACGCAGGTAGCATCTAGTGCATCCCCATGGACAGGGGAGGTAATTAGCGGACTTCCCCCTGCCAGGGAACACCTGTGACACCAGGAACCTGCGTGGAGGTCGGCACCGAACCTCCCCCAAACAGTCAGCCGTGTTCCGGAATTCTGAATGTGGGGAGGTTCCGTCTTCTGTCTGCAACACCCGGGATCTCCTAGGAGCCCTTCGAGTGTCTTCCCAGAGTCCCTAACTGTTCGGGCTGCCGGGGAAAGAGGGGGTTGTGCTGGAAACGCAGGTAGCATCTAGTGCCTCCCCATGGACAGGGGAGGTAATTAGCGGACTTCCCCCTGCCAGGGAACACCTGTGACACCAGGCAGCTGCGTGGATGACGGCCCCGAACCTCCCCCACACAGTCAGCCGTGTTCCGGAATTCTGAGTGTGGGGAGGTTCCGTCTTCTGTCTGCAGCACCCGGGATCTCCTAGGAGCCCTTCGAGTGTCTTCCCCGAATCCCTCCCACTGCGGGCTGCCGGGGAAGGCGTTTGTTGGGCTGGAAACTCAGGTAGCATCTAGTGCCTCCCCATGGACATGGGAGGTAATTAGCGGACTTCTCCCTGCAAGGGAACACCTGTGACACCAGGCAGCTGCGTGAGGGCGGCCCCGAACCTCCCCCACACAGTCAGCCGTGTTCCGGAATTCTGAGTGTGTGGAGGTTCCGTCTTATGTCTGCAGCACCCGGGTTCACCTAGGAGCCCTTCGAGTGTCTTCCCCCAGTCCCTACCTGTGCGGGCTGCCGGGGAATGGCGGAGGTTGGGCTGAAAAGCAGGTAGCATCTTGTGCCTCCCCATGGACAAGGGAGGTAATTAGCGGACATCCCCCTGCCAGGGAACACCTGTGAAACCAGGCAGCTTCGTGGAGTGCGGCCCCGAACATCTCCCACACAGTCAGACGTATTCCGGAATTCTGAGTGTGGGGAGGTTCCGTCTTCTGTCTGCAGCAACCGGGATCTCCTAGGAGCCCTTCGAGTGTCTTCCCCGAATCCCTCCCACTGCGGGGTGCCGGGGAAAGGCGGGGTTTGCGCTGGAAACTCAAGTAACATCTAGTGCCTCCCCATGGAAAGGGGAGGTAATTAGCGGTCTTCCCCCTACCAGGGAACAACTGTGACACCAGCAAGCTGTGTGGAGGGCGGCCCTAAACCTCACCCACCGTCACCCGTGTTCCGGAATTCTGAGTGTGGAGAGGTTCCGTCTTTTGTCTGCAGCAAACCGGATCTCCTAGGAGCCCTTCCAGAGTCTTCCCCGAGTCCCTCCCAGTGCGGGAAGCCAGGGAAAGCCGGGGGTTGGGCTGGAAACGCAGGTAGCATCTAGTGCCTCCCCATGGACAGGGGAGGTAATTAGCGGACTTCCCCCTGCCACGGAACACCTGTGACACCAGGCAGCTGCGTGGAGGTCGGCCCCGAACTTCCCCACACAGTCAGCCGTGTTCCGGAATTCTGAGTGTGGGGAGGTTCCGTCTTCTGTCTGCAGCACCCAGGAACTCCTAGGAGCCCTTCGAGTGTCTTCCCAGAGTCCCTCCCTGAGCGGGCTGCCGGGGAATGTATTGGGTTGGGCTGGAAACGCAGGTAGCATCTAGTGCCGCCCCATGGACAGGAGAGGTAATTAGCGGAATTCCACCTGCCAGGGAACACCTGTGACACTAGGCAGCTGCGTGGAGGGCGGCCCCGAACCTCCCCCACACAGTCATCCGTGTTCCGGAATTCTGAGTGTGGGGAGGTTCCGTCTTATGTCTGCAGCACCCGGGTTCACCTAGGAGCCCTTCGATTTTCTCACTCCAGTCCCTCCCTTTGCGGGCTGCCGGGGAATGGCGGAGGTTGGGCTGGAAAAGCAGGTAGCATCTTGTGCCTCCCCATGGACAAGGGAGGTAATTAGCGGACTTCCCCCTGCCAGGGAACACCTGTGACACCAGGAAGGTGCGTGGAGGGCGGCCCCGAACCTCTCCCACACAGTCAGACGTGTTCCGGGATTCTGAGTGTGGGGAGGTTCCGTCTTCTGTCTGCAGCACCCGGGATCTCCTAGGAGCCCTTCGAGTGTCTTCCCCGAATCCCTCCCACTGCGGGGTGCCGGGGAAAGGCGGGGATTGGGCTGGAAACGCAGTTAGCATCTAGTGCCTCCCCATGGACAGGGGAGGTAATTAGCGGAATTCCCACTGCCAGGGAACACCTGTGTCACCAGGCAGCAGCGTGGAGGGCGGCCCCGAACCTCCCCCACACAGTCAGCCGTGTTCCGGAATTCTGAGTGTGGGGAGGTTCCGTCTTCTGTCTGCAGCACCCGGGATCTCCTAGGAGCCCTTCGAGTTTCTTCCCCCAGTCCGTCCCAGTGCGGGCTGCCGAGGAAAGGAGGGGGTTGAGCTGGAAAAGCAGGTAGCATCTAGTGCCTCCCCATGTACAAGGGAGGTAATTAGCGGACTTCCCCCTGACAGGGAACACCTGTGACACCAGGAAGCTGCGTGGATTGCGGCCCAAAACCTCACCCACACAGTGACACGTGTTCCGGAATTCTGAGTGTGGGGAGGTTCCGTCTTCTGTCTGCAACACCCGGGTTCTCCTAGGAGCCTTTCGAGTGTCTTCCCCCAGTCCTTCCCTGTGCGGGCTGCCGAGGAAAGGTGGGGGTTGGGCTGGAATCTCTGGTAGCATCTAATGCCTCCCCATGGACAGGGGAGGTAATTAGCGGTCATAACCCTACCAGGGAACACCTGTGACACCAGGAAGCTGTGTGGAGGGCGGCCCTAATCCTCACCCACACAGTCATCCGTGTTCCGGAATTCTGAGTGTGGGGAGGTTCCGTCTTATGTCTGCAGCACCCGGGTTCTCCTAGGAGCCCTTCGAGTGTCTTCCCAGAGTCCCACACAGTGCGGGCTGCCGGGGAAATGCGGGGGATGGGCTGGAAAAGCAGGTAGCATCTAGTGCCTCCCCATGGACAAGGGAGGTAATTAGCGGACTTCCCCCTGCCAGGGAACAACTGTGACACCAGGAAGCTGCGTGGAGTGCGGCCCTAAACCTCACCCACACAGTCACCCGTGTTCCGGAATTCTGAGTGTGGGGAGGTTCCGTCTTTTGTCTGCAGCATCCGGGATCTCCTAGGAGCCCTTCGATAGTCTTCCCCGAGTCCCTCCCATTGCGGGCAGCCAGGGAAAGGCGGGGGTTGGGCTGGAAACGCAGGTAGCATCTAGTGCATCCCCATGGACAGGGGAGGTAATTAGCGGACTTCCCCCTGCCAGGGAACACCTGTGACACCAGGCAGCTGCGTGGAGGTCGGCCCCGAACCTCCCCCACACAGTCAGCCGTGTTCCGGAATTCTGAGTGTGGGGAGGTTCCTTCTTCTGTCTGCAGCACCCGGGATCTCCTAGGAGCCATTCGAGTGTCTTCCCAGAGTCCCTCCCTGTGCGGGCTGCCGGGGAAATTAGGGGGTTGTGCTGGAAACGCAGGTAGCATCTAGTGCCTCCCCATGGACAGGGGAGGTAATTAACGTATTTCCCCCTGCCAGGGAACACCTGTGACACCAGGCAGCTGCGTGGAGGGCGGCCCCGAACCTCCCCCACACAGTCAGACGTGTTCCGGAATTCTGAGTGTGGGGAGGTTCCGTCTTCTGTCTGCAGCACCCGGGATCTCCTAGGAGCCCTTCGAGAGTCTTCCCCGAGTCCCTCCCAGTGCGGGCAGCCGGGGAAAGGCGGGGGTTGGGCTGGAAACGCAGGTAGCATCTAGTGCCTCCCCATGGACAGGGGAGGTAATTAGCGGACTTCCCCCTGCCAGGGAACACCTGTGTCACCAGGCAGCAGCGTGGAGGGCGGCCCCGAACCTCCCCCACACAGTCAGCCGTGTTCCGAAATTCTGAGTGTGGGGAGGTTCCGTCATCTGTCTGCAGCACCCGGGATCTCCTAGGAGCCATTCGAGTGCCTTCCCCCAGTCCGTCCCATTGCGGGCTGCCGGGGAATGGCGGAGGTTGGGCTGGAAAAGCAGGTAGCATCTTGTGCAACCCCATGGACAAGGGAGGTAATTAGCGGACTTCCCCCTGCCAGGGAACACCTGTGACACCAGGAAGCTGCGTGGAGGGCGGCCCCGAACCTCTCCCACACAGCCAGACGTGTTCCGGGATTCTGAGTGTGGGGAGGTTCCGTCTTCTGTCTGCAGCACCCGGGATCACCTAGGAGCCCTTCGAGAGTCTTCCCCGAGTCCCTCACAGTGCGGGCAGCCGGGGAAAGGCGGGGGTTGGGCTGGAAACGCAGGTAGCATCTAGTGCCTCCCCGTGGACAAGGGAGGTAATTAGCGGACTTCCCCCTGCCAGGGAACACCTGTGTCACCAGGCAGCAGCGTGGAGAGCGGCCCCGAACCTCCCCCAAACAGTCAGCCGTGTTCCGGAATTCTGAGTGTGGGGAGGTTCCGTCATCTGTCTGCAGCACCTGGGATCTCCTAGGAGCCCTTCGAGTGTCTTCCCCCAGTCCGTCCCAGTGCGGGCTGCCGGGGAAAGGAGGGGGTTGTGCTGGAAACGCAGGTAGCATCTAGTGCCTCCCCATGGACAGGGGAGGTAATTAGCGGATTTCCACCTGCCAGGGAACACCTGTGACACAAGGCAGCTGCGTGGAGTGCGGCCCCGAACCTCCCCCACACAGTCATCCGTGTTCCGGAATTCTGAGTGTGGGGAGGTTCCGTCTTATGTCTGCAGCACCCGGGTTCACATAGGAGCCCTTCGAGTGTCTTCCCCGAGTCCCTCCCTGTGCGGGCTGCCGGGGAATGGCGGAGGTTGGGCTGGAAAAGCAGGTAGCATCTTGTGCCTCCCCATGGACAGGGGAGGTAATTAGCGGACGTCCCCCTGCCAGGGAACCCCTGTGACACCAGGCAGCTGCGTGGAGGGCGGCACCGAACCTCTCCCACACAGTCAGACGTGTTCCGGGATTCTGAGAGTGGGGAGGTTCCGTCTTCTGTCTGCAGCACCCGGGATCTCCTAGGAGCCTTTCGAGAGTTTTCCCCGAGTCCCTCCCAGTGCGGGCAGCCGGGGTAAGGCGGGAGTTGTGCTGGAAACGCAGGTAGCTTCTAGTGCCTCCCCATGGACCGGGGAGGTAATTAGCGGACTTCCCCCTGCCAGGGAACACCTGTGACACCAGGCAGCTGCGTGGAAGGCGGCCCCGAACCTTCCCCCACACAGTCAGCCGTGTTCCGGAATTCTGAGTGTGGAGAGGTTCCGTCTTCTGTCTGCAGCATCCGGGATCTCCTAGGAGCCCTTCGAATTTCTTCCCCCAGTCCGTCCCATTGCGGGTTGCCGAGGAAAGGATGGGGTTGGGCTGGAAACTCAGGTAGCATCTAGTGAATCCCCATGGAAAGGGAAGGTTATTAGCGGACATCTCCCTGCCAGGGAACACCTGTGACACCAGGCAGCGGCGTGGAGGGCGGCCCCGAACCTCCCCCACACAGTCAGCCGTCTTCCGGAATTCTGATTGTGGGGAGGTTTCGTCTTCTGTCTGCAGCACCCGGGTTCTCCTAGGAGCCTTTCGATTGTCTTCCCCCAGTCCCTCCCTGTGCGGGCTGCCAGGGAACAGCGGAGGTAGGGCTGGAAAAGCAGGTAGCATCTAGTGCCTCCACATGGACAAGGGAGGTAATTAGCGGACTTTCCCCTGCCAGGGAACACCTGTGACACCAGGCAGCTGCGTGGAGGGCGGCCCCGAATCTCCCCCACACAGTCAGCCGTGTTCCGGGATTCTGAGTGTGGGGAGGTTCCGTCTTCTGTCTGCAGCACCCGGGATCTCCTAGGAGCACTTCGAGAGTCTTCCTCGAGTCCCTCACAGTGCGGACAGCCAGGGAATGCGGGGGTTGGGCTGGAAACGCAGGTAGCATCTAGTGCATCCCCATGTACAGGGGAGGAAATTAGCGGACTTCCCCCTGCCAGGGAACACCTGTGACACCAGGAAGCTGCGTGGAGTGCGGCCCTAAACTTCACCCACACAGTCACCCGTGTTCCGGAATTCTGAGTGTGGGGAGGTTCCGTCTTTTGTCTGCAGCAACCGGGATCTCCTAGGAGCCCTTCGAGAGTCTTCCCCCAGTCCCTCCCTGTGCGGCCTGCCGTGGAATGGCGGAGGTTGGGCTGGAAAAGCAGGTAGCATCTTGTGCCTCCCCATGGACAAGGGAGGTAATTAGCGGACTTCCCATTGCCAGGGAACACCTGTGACACCAGGAAGCTGCGTGGAGGTCGGCCCCGAACCTCTCCCACACAGTCAGACGTGTTCCGGGATTCTGAGTGTGGGGAGGATCCGTCTTCTGTCTGCAGCACCCGGGATCTCCTAGGAGCCATTCGAGAGTCTTCCCCGAGTCCCTCCCAGTGCGGGCAGCCGGGGAAAGGCGGGGGTTGGGCTGGAAACGCAGGTAGCATCTAGTGCCTCCCCATGGACAGGGGAGGTAATTAGCGGACTTCCCCCTGCCAGGGAACACCTGTGTCACCAGGCAGCAGCGTGGAGGGCGGCCCCGAACCTCCCCCACACAGTCAGCCGTGTTCCGAAATTCTGAGTGTGGGGAGGTTCCGTCATCTGTCTGCAGCACCCGGGATCTCCTAGGAGCCCTTCGAGTGTCTTCCCCCAGTCCGTCCCATTGCGGGCTGCCGGGGAATGGCGGAGGTTGAGCTGGAAAAGCAGGTAGCATCTTGTGCCTCCCCATGGACAAGGGAGGTAATTAGCGGACTTCCCATTGCCAGGGAACACCTGTGACACCAGGAAGCTGCGTGGAGGGCGGCCCCGAACCTCTCCCACACAGTCAGACGTGTTCCGGGATTCTGAGTGTGGGGAGGTTCCGTCTTCTGTCTGCAGCACCCGGGATCTCCTAGGAGCCCTTCGAGAGTCTTCCCCGAGTCCCTCCCAGTGCGGACAGCCGGGGAAATGCGGGGGTTGGGCTGGAAACGCAGGTAGCATCTAGTGCCTCCCCATGGACAAGGGAGGTAATTAGCGGACTTCCCCCTGCCAGGGAACACCTGTGTCACCAGGCAGCAGCGTGCAGAGCGGCCCCGAACCTCCCCCAAACAGTCAGCCGTGTTCCGGAATTCTGAGTGTGGGGAGGTTCCGTCATCTGTCTGCAGCACCCGGGATCTCCTAGGAGCCCTTCGAGTGTCTTCCCCGAGTCCCTCCCTGTGCGGGCTGCCGGGGAATGGCGGAGGTTGGGCTGGAAAAGCAGGTAGCATCTTGTGCCTCCCCATGGACAGGGGAGGTAATTAGCGGACGTCCCCCTGCCAGGGAACCCCTGTGACACCAGGCAGCTGCGTGGAGGGCGGCACCGAACCTCTCCCACACAGTCAGACGTGTTCCGGTATTCTGAGTGTGGGGAGGTTCCGTCTTCTGTCTGTAGCACCCGGGATCTCCTAGGAGCCTTTCGAGAGTTTTCCCCGAGTCCCTCCCAGTGCGGGCAGCCGGGGTAAGGCGGGAGTTGGGCTGGAAACGCAGGTAGCTTCTAGTGCCTCCCCATGGACCGGGGAGGTAATTAGCGGACTTCCCCCTGCCAGGGAACACCTGTGACACCAGGCAGCTGCGTGGAGGGCGGCCCCGAACCTCCCCCACACAGTCAGCCGTGTTCCGGAATTCTGAGTGTGGAGAGGTTCCGTCTTCTGTCTGCAGCATCCGGGATCTCCTAGGAGCCCTTCGAATTTCTTCCCCCAGTCCGTCCCATTGCGGGTTGCCGAGGAAAGGAGGGGGTTGGGCTGGAAACGCAGGTAGCATCTAGTGAATCCCCATGGAAAGGGAAGGTAATTAGCGGACATCTCCCTGCCAGGGAACACCTGTGACACCAGGCAGCGGCGTGGAGGGCGGCCCCGAACCTCCCCCACACAGTCAGCCGTCTTCCGGAATTCTGATTGTGGGGAGGTTCCGTCTTCTGTCTGCAGCACCCGGGTTCTCCTAGGAGCCTTTCGATTGTCTTCCCCCAGTCCCTCCCTGTGCGGGCTGCCAGGGAACGGCGGAGGTAGGGCTGGAAAAGCAGGTAGCATCTAGTGCCTCCACATGGACAAGGGAGGTAATTAGCGGACTTTCCACTGCCAGGGAACACCTGTGACACCAGGCAGCTGCGTGGAGGGCGGCCCCGAATCTCCCCCACACAGTCAGCCGTGTTCCGGGATTCTGAGTGTGGGGAGGTTCCGTCTTCTGTCTGCAGCACCCGGGATCTCCTAGGAGCACTTCGAGAGTCTTCACCGAGTCCCTCACAGTGCGGACAGCCAGGGAATGCGGGGGTTGGGCTGGAAACGCAGGTAGCATCTAGTGCATCCCCATGTACAGGGGAGGAAATTAGCGGACTTCCCCCTGCCAGGGAACACCTGTGACACCAGGAAGCTGCGTGGAGTGCGGCCCTAAACTTCACACACACAGTCACCCGGGTTCCGGAATTCTGAGTGTGGGGAGGTTCCGTCTTTTGTCTGCAGCACCCGGGATCTCCTAGGAGCCCTTCGAGAGTCTTCCCGGAGTCCCTCACAGTGCGGGCAGCCGGGGAAACGCGGGGGTTGGGCTGGAAACGCAGGTAGCATCTAGTGCCTCCCCATGGACAGGGGAGGTAATTAGCGGACTTCCCCCTGCCAGGGAACACCTGTGTCACCAGGCAGCAGCGTGGAGGGCGGCCCCGAACCTCCCCCACACAGTCAGCCGTGTTCCGGAATTCTGAGTGTGGGGAGGTTCCGTCATCTGTCTGCAGCACCCGGGATCTCCTAGGAGCCCTTCGAGTGTCTTCCCACAGTCCGTCCCAGTGCGGGCTGCCGGGGAATGTCGGAGGTTGGGCTGGAAATGCAGGTAGCATCTTGTGCCTCCCCATGGACAAGGGAGGTAATTAGCGGACTTCCCCCTGCCATGGAACACCTGTGACACCAGGAAGCTGCGTGGAAAGCGGCCCCGAATCTCTCCCACACAGTCAGACGTGTTCCGGGATTCTGAGTGTGGGGAGGTTTCGTCTTCTGTCTGCAGCACCCGGGATCTCCTAGGAGACCTTCGAGAATCTTCCCCGAGTCCCTCCCATTGCGGGCAGCCGGGGAAAGTCTGGGGTTGGGCTGGAAACGCAGGTAGCATCTAGTGCCTCCACATGGACAGGGGAGGTAATTAGCCGACTTCCACCTGCCAGGGAACACCTGTGACACAAGGCAGCTGCGTGGAGGGCGGCCACGAACCTCCCCCACACAGTCATCCGTGTTCCGGAATTCTGAGTGTGGGGAGGTTCCGTCTTATGTCTGCAGCACCCGGGTTCACCTAGGAGCCCTTCGAGTGTCTTCCCCGAGTCCCTCCCTGTGCGGGCTGCCGGGGAATGTCGGAGGTTGGGCTGGAAAATCAGGTAGCATCTTGTGCCTCCCCATGGACAGGGGAGGTAATTAGCGGACTTCCCCCTGCCAGGGAACACCTGTGACACCAGGCAGCTGCGTGGAGGGCGGCCCGGAATCTCCCCCACACAGTCAGCCGTGTTCCGGAATTCTGAGTGTGGGGAGGTTCCGTCTTCTGTCTGCAGCATCCGGGATCACCTAGGAGCCCTTCGAATTTCTTCCCCCAGTCCGTCCCAGTGCGGGTTGCCGAGGAAAGGAGGGGGTTGGGCTGGAAACGCAGGTAGCATCTAGTGAATCCCCATGGACAGGGAAGGTAATTAGCGGACATCTCCCTGCCAGGGAACACCTGTGACACCAGGCAGCGGCGTGGAGGGCGGCCCCGAACCTCCCCCACACAGTCAGCCGTGTTCCGGAATTCTGAGTGTGGGGAGGTTCCGTCTTCTGTCTGCAGCACCCGGGATCTCCTAGGAGCCCTTCGAGTGTCTTCCCAGAGTCCCTCCCTGTGCGGGCTGCCGGGGAAAGGAGGGGGTTTTGCTGGAAACGCAGGTAGCATCTAGTGCCTCCCCATGGACAGGGGAGTTAATTAACGTACTTCCCCCTGCCAGGGAACACCTGTGACACCAGGCAGCTGCGTGGAGGGCGGCCCCGAACCTCCCCCACAGAGTCAGCCGTGTTCCGGAATTCTGAGTGTGGGGAGGTTCCGTATTATGTCTGCAGCACCCGGGTTCACCTAGGAGCCCTTCGAGTGTCTTCCCAGAGTCCCACACAGTGCGGGATGCCGGGAAAAGGCGGGGGTTGGGCTGGAAAAGCAGGTAGCATCTAGTGCCTCCCCATGGACAAGGGAGGTAATTAGCGGACTTCCCCATGCCAGGGAACAACTGTGACACCAGGAAGCTGCGTGGAGTGCGGCCCTAAATCTCACCCACACAGTCACACGTGTTCCGGAATTCTGAGTGTGGGGAGGTTCCGTCTTCTGTCTGCAGCACCCGGGATCTCCTAGGAGCCCTTCGAGTGCCTTCCCCCAGTCCGTCCCAGTGCGGTCTGCCGAGGAAAGGAGGGGGTTGGGCTGGAAACCCAGGTAGCATCTAGTGCCCCCCCATGGACAGGGGACGTAATTAGCGAAATTCTCCCTGCCAGGGAACACCTGTGTCACCAGGCAGCTGCGTGGAGGGCGGCCCCGAACCTCCCCCACACAGTC
Organism: Camelus bactrianus; assembly: GCF_048773025.1. NCBI lineage: Eukaryota > Metazoa > Chordata > Mammalia > Artiodactyla > Camelidae > Camelus > Camelus bactrianus. Next base: position 5,805,430 of record NW_027413957.1, on the reverse strand, counting down.
AGCCGTGTTCCGGAATTCTGATTGTAGGGAAGTTCCGTCTTCTGTCTGCAGCACCCGGGTTCTCCTAGGAGCCCTTCGAGTGTCTTCCCCGTGTCCCTCCCAGTGCGGGCTGCCAGGGAAAGGCGGGGGTTGGGCTGGAAAAGCAGGTAGCATCTAGTGCCTCCCCATGGACAAAGGAGGTAATTAGCGGACTTCCCCATGCCAGGGAACAACTGTGACACCAGGAAGCTGCGTTGAGTGCGGCCCTAAACCTCACCCACACAGTCAACCGTGTTCCGGAATTCTGAGTGTGTGGAGGTTCCGTCTTCTGTCTGCAGCACCCTGGATCTCCTAGGAGCCCTTCGAGTGTCTTCCCCCAGTCCGTCCCAGTGCGGGCTGCCGAGGAAAGGAGGGGGTTGGGCTGGAAACGCAGGTAGCATCTAGTGCCTCCCCATGGACAGGGGAGGTAATTAGCGGACTTCTCCCTGTTAGGGAACACCTGTTACACCAGGCAGCTGCGTGGAGGTCGGCCCCGAACCTCCCCCACACAGTCAACCGTGTTCTGGAATTCTTATTGTGGGGAAGATCCGTCTTCTGTCTGCAGCACCCGGGTTCTCCTAGGAGCCTTTCGAGTGTCTTCCCCAGTCCCTCCCTGTGCGGACTGCCGGGGAACGGCGGGTGTTGGGCTGGAAAAGCAGGTAGCATCTAGTGCCTCCCCATGGACAAGGTAGGTAATTAGCGGACTTCCCCCTGCCAGGGAACACCTGTGACTCCAGGAAGCTGCGTGGAGGGCGGCCCCGAACCTCTCCCACACAGTCAGACGTGTTCCGGAATTCTGAGTGTGGGGAGGTTCCGTCTTCTGTCTGCAGCACCCGGGATATCCTAGGAGCACTTCGAGAGTCTTCCCCGAGTCCCTCACAGTGCGGACAGCCAGGGAATGCGGGGGTTGGGCTGGAAACGCAGGTAGCATCTAGTGCATCCCCATGTACAGGGGAGGAAATTAGCGGACTTCCCCCTGCCAGGGAACACCTGTGACACCAGGAAGCTGCGTGGAGTGCGGCCCTAAACTTCACCCACACAGTCACCCGTGTTCCGGAATTCTGAGTGTGGGAAGGTTCCGTCTTTTGTCTGCAGCAACCGGGATCTCTTAGGAGCCCTTCGAGAGTCTTCCCCCAGTCCCTCCCTGTGCGGCCTGCCGTGGAATGGCGGAGGTTGGGCTGGAAAAGCAGGTAGCATCTTGTGCCTCCCCATGGACAAGGGAGGTAATTAGCGGACTTCCCATTGCCAGGGAACACCTGTGATACCAGGAAGCTGCGTGGAGGTCGGCCCCGAACCTCTCCCACACAGTCAGACGTGTTCCGGGATTCTGAGTTTGGGGAGGATCCGTCTTCTGTCTGCAGCACCCGGGATCTCCTAGGAGCCCTTCGAGAGACTTCCCCGAGTCCCTCCCAGTGCAGGCAGCCGGGGAAAGGCGGGGGTTGGGCTGGAAACGCAGGTAGCATCTAGTGCCTCCCCATGGACAGGGGAGGTAATTAGCGGACTTCCCCCTGCCAGGGAACACCTGTGACACCAGGAAGCTGTGTGGAGGGCGGCCCTAATCCTCACCCACACAGTCAACCGTGTTCCGGAATTCTGAGTGTGGGGAGGTTCCGTCTTATGTCTGCAGCACCCGGGTTCTCCTAGGAGCCCTTCGAGTGTCTTCCCCAAGTACCTCCCTGTGCGGGCTGCTGGGGAAAGGCGGGGGTTGGGCTGGAAAAGCAGGTAGCATCTTGTGCCTCCCCATGGACAAGGGAGGTAATTAGCGGACTTCCCCCTGCCAGGGAACCCCTGTGACACCAGGCAGCTGCGTGGAGGGCGGCACCGAACCTCTCCCACACAGTCAGACGTGTTCCGGGATTCTGAGTGTGGGGAGGTTCCGTCTTCTGTCTGCATCACCCGGGATCTCCTAGGAGCCTTTCGAGAGTTTTCCCCGAGTCCCTCCCAGTGCGGGCACCCGGGGTAAGGCGGGAGTTGGGCTGGAAACGCAGGTAGCTTCTAGTGCCTCCCCATGGACCGGGGAGGTAATTAGCGGACTTCCCCCTGCCAGGGAACACCTGTGACACCAGGCAGCTGCGTGGAGGGCGGCCCCGAACCTCCCCCACACAGTCAGCCGTGTTCCGGAATTCTGAGTGTGGAGAGGTTCCGTCTTCTGTCTGCAGCATCCGGGATCTCCTAGGAGCCCTTCGAATTTCTTCCCCCAGTCCGTCCCATTGCGGGTTGCCGAGGAAAGGAGGGGGTTGGGCTGGAAACGCAGGTAGCATCTAGTGAATCCCCATGGAAAGGGAAGGTAATTAGCGGACATCTCCCTGCCAGGGAACACCTGTGACACCAGGCAGCGGCGTGGAGGGCGGCCCCGAACCTCCCCCACACAGTCAGCCGTCTTCCGGAATTCTGATTGTGGGGAGGTTCCGTCTTCTGTCTGCAGCACCCGGGTTCTCCTAGGAGCCTTTCGATTGTCTTCCCCCAGTCCCTCCCTGTGCGGGCTGCCAGGGAAAGGAGGGTGTTGTGCTGGAAACGCAGGTAGCATCTAGTGCCTCCACATGGACAAGGGAGGTAATTAGCGGACTTTCCCCTGCCAGGGAACACCTGTGACACCAGGCAGCTGCGTGGAGGGCGGCCCCGAATCTCCCCCACACAGTCAGCCGTGTTCCGGGATTCTGAGTGTGGGGAGGTTCCGTCTTCTGTCTGCAGCACCCGGGATCTCCTAGGAGCACTTCGAGAGTCTTCGCCGAGTCCCTCACAGTGCGGACAGCCAGGGAATGCGGGGGTTGGGCTGGAAACGCAGGTAGCATCTAGTGCATCCCCATGTACAGGGGAGGAAATTAGCGGACTTCCCCCTGCCAGGGAACACCTGTGACACCAGGAAGCTGCGTGGAGTGCGGCCCTAAACTTCACCCACACAGTCACCCGTGTTCCGGAATTCTGAGTGTGGGGAGGTTCCGTCTTTTGTCTGCAGCAACCGGGATCTCCTAGGAGCCCTTCGAGGGTCTTCCCCCAGTCCCTCACTGTGCGGCCTGCCGTGGAATGGCGGAGGTTGGGCTGGAAAAGCAGGTAGCATCTTGTGCCTCCCCATGGACAAGGGAGGTAATTAGCGGACTTCCCATTGCCAGGGAACACCTGTGACACCAGGAAGCTGCGTGGAGGTCGGCCCCGAACCTCTCCCACACAGTCAGACGTGTTCCGGGATTCTGAGTGTGGGGAGGATCCGTCTTCTGTCTGCAGCACCCGGGATCTCCTAGGAGCCCTTCGAGAGTCTTCCCCGAGTCCCTCCCAGTGCGGGCAGCCGGGGAAACGCGGGAGTTGGGCTGGAAACGCAGGTAGCATCTAGTGCCTCCCCATGGACAGGGGAGGTAATTAGCGGACTTCCCCCTGCCAGGGAACACCTGTGACACCAGGAAGCTGCGTGGAGTGCGGCCCTAAACCTCACCCACACAGTGACACGTGTTCCGGAATTCTGAGTGTGGGGAGGTTCCGTCTTCTGTCTGCAACACCCGGGTTCTCCTAGGAGCCTTTCGAGTGTCTTCCCCCAGTCCCTCCCTGTGCGGGCTGCCGGGGAAAGGTGGGGGTTGGGCTGGAATCTCTGGTAGCATCTAATGCCTCCCCATGGAGAGGGGAGGTAATTAGCGGTCATACCCCTACCAGGGAACACCTGTGACACCAGGAAGCTGTGTGGAGGGCGGCCCTAATCCTCACCCACACAGTCAACCGTATTCCGGAATTCTGAGTGTGGGGAGGTTCCGTCTTATGTCTGCAGCACCCGGGTTCTCCTAGGAGCCCTTCGAGTGTCTTCCCCAAGTACCTCCCTGTGCGGGCTGCTGGGGAAAGGCGGGGGTTGGGCTGGAAAAGCAGGTAGCATCTAGTGCCTCCCCATGGACAAGGGAGGTAATTAGCGGACTTCCCCCTGCCAGGGAACACCTGTGACACCAGGCAGCTTCGTGGAGGGCGGCCCCGAACCTCCCCCACACAGTCAGCCGTGTTCCGGGATTCTGAGTGTGGGGAGGTTCCGTCTTCTGTCTACAGCACCCGGGATCTCCTAGGAGCCCTTCGAGAGTCTTCCCCGAGTCCCTCACAGTGCGGGCAGCCAGGGAAATGCGGGGGTTGGGCTGGAAACGCAGGTAGCATCTAGTGCATCCCCATGGACAGGGGAGGTAATTAGCGGTCTTCCCCCTGCCAGGGAACAACTGTGACACCAGGAAGCTGCGTGGAGTGCGGCCCTAAACCTCACCCACACAGTCACCCGTGTTCCGGAATTCTGAGTGTGGGGAGGTTCCGTCTTTTGTCTGCAGCAACCGGGATCTCCTAGGAGCCCTTCGATAGTCTTCCTCGAGTCCCTCCCATTGCGGGCAGCCAGGGAAAGGCGGGGGTTGGGCTGGAAACGCAGGTAGCATCTAGTGCATCCCCATGGACAGGGGAGGTAATTAGCGGACTTCCCCCTGCCAGGGAACACCTGTGTCACCAGGCAGCAGCGTGGAGAGCGGCCCCGAACCTCCCCCAAACAGTCAGCCGTGTTCCGGAATTCTGAGTGTGGGGAGGTTCCGTCATCTGTCTGCAGCACCCGGGATCTCCTAGGAGCCCTTCGAGTGTCTTCCCCGAGTCCCTCCCTGTGCGGGCTGCCGGGGAATGGCGGAGGTTGGGCTGGAAAAGCAGGTAGCATCTTGTGCCTCCCCATGGACAGGGGAGGTAATTAGCGGACGTCCCCCTGCCAGGGAACCCCTGTGACACCAGGCAGCTGCGTGGAGGGCGGCACCGAACCTCTCCCACACAGTCAGACGTGTTCCGGGATTCTGAGTGTGGGGAGGTTCCGTCTTCTGTCTGCAGCACCCGGGATCTCCTAGGAGCCTTTCGAGAGTTTTCCCCGAGTCCCTCCCAGTGCGGGCAGCCGGGGTAAGGCGGGAGTTGGGCTGGAAACGCAGGTAGCTTCTAGTGCCTCCCCATGGACCGGGGAGGTAATTAGCGGACTTCCCCCTGCCAGGGAACACCTGTGACACCAGGCAGCTGCGTGGAGGGCGGCCCCGAACCTCCCCCACACAGTCAGCCGTGTTCCGGAATTCTGAGTGTGGAGAGGTTCCGTCTTCTGTCTGCAGCATCCGGGATCTCCTAGGAGCCCTTCGAATTTCTTCCCCCAGTCCGTCCCATTGCGGGTTGCCGAGGATAGGAGGGGGTTGGGCTGGAAAAGCAGGTAGCATCTAGTGAATCCCCATGGAAAGGGAAGGTAATTAGCGGACATCTCCCTGCCAGGGAACACCTGTGACACCAGGCAGCGGCGTGGAGGGCGGCCCCGAACCTCCCCCACACAGTCAGCCGTCTTCCGGAATTCTGATTGTGGGGAGGTTCCGTCTTCTGTCTGCAGCACCCGGGTTCTCCTAGGAGCCTTTCGATTGTCTTCCCACAGTCCCTCCCTGTGCGGGCTGCCAGGGAAAGGAGGGTGTTGTGCTGGAAACGCAGGTAGCATCTAGTGCCTCCACATGGACAAGGGAGGTAATTAGCGGAATTTCCCCTGCCAGGGAACACCTGTGACACCAGGCAGCTGCGTGGAGGGCGGCCCCGAATCTCCCCCACACAGTCAGCCGTGTTCCGGGATTCTGAGTGTGGGGAGGTTCCGTCTTCTGTCTGCAGCACCCGGGATCTCCTAGGAGCACTTCGAGAGTCTTCGCCGAGTCCCTCACAGTGCGGACAGCCAGGGAATGCGGTGGTTGGGCTGGAAACGCAGGTAGCATCTAGTGCATCCCCATGTACAGGGGAGGAAATTAGCGGACTTCCCCCTGCCAGGGAACACCTGTGACACCAGGAAGCTGCGTGGAGTGCGGCCCTAAACTTCACCCACACAGTCACCCGTGTTCCGGAATTCTGAGTGTGGGGAGGTTCCGTCTTTTGTCTGCAGCAACCGGGATCTCCTAGGAGCCCTTCGAGGGTCTTCCCCCAGTCCCTCACTGTGCGGCCTGCCGTGGAATGGCGGAGGTTGGGCTGGAAAAGCAGGTAGCATCTTGTGCCTCCCCATGGACAAGGGAGGTAATTAGCGGACTTCCCATTGCCAGGGAACACCTGTGACACCAGGAAGCTGCGTGGAGGTCGGCCCCGAACCTCTCCCACACAGTCAGACGTGTTCCGGGATTCTGAGTGTGGGGAGGATCCGTCTTCTGTCTGCAGCACCCGGGATCTCCTAGGAGCCCTTCGAGAGTCTTCCCCGAGTCCCTCCCAGTGCGGGCAGCCGGGGAAACGCGGGAGTTGGGCTGGAAACGCAGGTAGCATCTAGTGCCTCCCCATGGACAGGGGAGGTAATTAGCGGACTTCCCCCTGCCAGGGAACACCTGTGACACCAGGAAGCTGCGTGGAGTGCGGCCCTAAACCTCACCCACACAGTGACACGTGTTCCGGAATTCTGAGTGTGGGGAGGTTCCGTCTTCTGTCTGCAACACCCGGGTTCTCCTAGGAGCCTTTCGAGTGTCTTCCCCCAGTCCCTCCCTGTGCGGGCTGCCGGGGAAAGGTGGGGGTTGGGCTGGAATCTCTGGTAGCATCTAATGCCTCCCCATGGAGAGGGGAGGTAATTAGCGGTCATACCCCTACCAGGGAACACCTGTGACACCAGGAAGCTGTGTGGAGGGCGGCCCTAATCCTCACCCACACAGTCAACCGTATTCCGGAATTCTGAGTGTGGGGAGGTTCCGTCTTATGTCTGCAGCACCCGGGTTCTCCTAGGAGCCCTTCGAGTGTCTTCCCCAAGTACCTCCCTGTGCGGGCTGCTGGGGAAAGGCGGGGGTTGGGCTGGAAAAGCAGGTAGCATCTAGTGCCTCCCCATGGACAAGGGAGGTAATTAGCGGACTTCCCCCTGCCAGGGAACACCTGTGACACCAGGCAGCTTCGTGGAGGGCGGCCCCGAACCTCCCCCACACAGTCAGCCGTGTTCCGGGATTCTGAGTGTGGGGAGGTTCCGTCTTCTGTCTACAGCACCCGGGATCTCCTAGGAGCCCTTCGAGAGTCTTCCCCGAGTCCCTCACAGTGCGGGCAGCCAGGGAAATGCGGGGGTTGGGCTGGAAACGCAGGTAGCATCTAGTGCATCCCCATGGACAGGGGAGGTAATTAGCGGTCTTCCCCCTGCCAGGGAACAACTGTGACACCAGGAAGCTGCGTGGAGTGCGGCCCTAAACCTCACCCACACAGTCACCCGTGTTCCGGAATTCTGAGTGTGGGGAGGTTCCGTCTTTTGTCTGCAGCAACCGGGATCTCCTAGGAGCCCTTCGATAGTCTTCCTCGAGTCCCTCCCATTGCGGGCAGCCAGGGAAAGGCGGGGGTTGGGCTGGAAACGCAGGTAGCATCTAGTGCATCCCCATGGACAGGGGAGGTAATTAGCGGACTTCCCCCTGCCAGGGAACACCTGTGTCACCAGGCAGCAGCGTGGAGAGCGGCCCCGAACCTCCCCCAAACAGTCAGCCGTGTTCCGGAATTCTGAGTGTGGGGAGGTTCCGTCATCTGTCTGCAGCACCCGGGATCTCCTAGGAGCCCTTCGAGTGTCTTCCCCGAGTCCCTCCCTTTGCGGGCTGCCGGGGAATGGCGGAGGTTGGGCTGGAAAAGCAGGTAGCATCTTGTGCCTCCCCATGGACAGGGGAGGTAATTAGCGGACGTCCCCCTGCCAGGGAACCCCTGTGACACCAGGCAGCTGCGTGGAGGGCGGCACCGAACCTCTCCCACACAGTCAGACGTGTTCCGGGATTCTGAGTGTGGGGAGGTTCCGTCTTCTGTCTGCAGCACCCGGGATCTCCTAGGAGCCTTTCGAGAGTTTTCCCCGAGTCCCTCCCAGTGCGGGCAGCCGGGGTAAGGCGGGAGTTGGGCTGGAAACGCAGGTAGCTTCTAGTGCCTCCCCATGGACCGGGGAGGTAATTAGCGGACTTCCCCCTGCCAGGGAACACCTGTGACACCAGGCAGCTGCGTGGAGGGCGGCCCCGAACCTCCCCCACACAGTCAGCCGTGTTCCGGAATTCTGAGTGTGGAGAGGTTCCGTCTTCTGTCTGCAGCATCCGGGATCTCCTAGGAGCCCTTCGAATTTCTTCCCCCAGTCCGTCCCATTGCGGGTTGCCGAGGATAGGAGGGGGTTGGGCTGGAAAAGCAGGTAGCATCTAGTGAATCCCCATGGAAAGGGAAGGTAATTAGCGGACATCTCCCTGCCAGGGAACACCTGTGACACCAGGCAGCGGCGTGGAGGGCGGCCCCGAACCTCCCCCACACAGTCAGCCGTCTTCCGGAATTCTGATTGTGGGGAGGTTCCGTCTTCTGTCTGCAGCACCCGGGTTCTCCTAGGAGCCTTTCGATTGTCTTCCCACAGTCCCTCCCTGTGCGGGCTGCCAGGGAAAGGAGGGTGTTGTGCTGGAAACGCAGGTAGCATCTAGTGCCTCCACATGGACAAGGGAGGTAATTAGCGGAATTTCCCCTGCCAGGGAACACCTGTGACACCAGGCAGCTGCGTGGAGGGCGGCCCCGAATCTCCCCCACACAGTCAGCCGTGTTCCGGGATTCTGAGTGTGGGGAGGTTCCGTCTTCTGTCTGCAGCACCCGGGATCTCCTAGGAGCACTTCGAGAGTCTTCGCCGAGTCCCTCACAGTGCGGACAGCCAGGGAATGCGGGGGTTGGGCTGGAAACGCAGGTAGCATCTAGTGCATCCCCATGTACAGGGGAGGAAATTAGCGGACTTCCCCCTGCCAGGGAACACCTGTGACACCAGGAAGCTGCGTGGAGTGCGGCCCTAAACTTCACCCACACAGTCACCCGTGTTCCGGAATTCTGAGTGTGGGGAGGTTCCGTCTTTTGTCTGCAGCAACCGGGATCTCCTAGGAGCCCTTCGAGAGTCTTCCTCCAGTCCCTCACTGTGCGGCCTGCCGTGGAATGGCGGAGGTTGGGCTGGAAAAGCAGGTAGCATCTTGTGCCTCCCCATGGACAAGGGAGGTAATTAGCGGACTTCCCATTGCCAGGGAACACCTGTGACACCAGGAAGCTGCGTGGAGGTCGGCCCCGAACCTCTCCCACACAGTCAGACGTGTTCCGGGATTCTGAGTGTGGGGAGGATCCGTCTTCTTTCTGCAGCACCCGGGATCTCCTAGGAGCCCTTCGAGAGTCTTCCCCGAGTCCCTCCCAGTGCGGGCAGCCGGGGAAACGCGGGGGTTGGGCTGGAAACGCAGGTAGCATCTAGTGCCTCCCCATGGACAGGGGAGGTAATTAGCGGACTTCCCCCTGCCAGGGAACACCTGTGTCACCAGGCAGTAGCGTGGAGGGCGGCCCAGAACCTCCCCCACACAGTCAGCCGTGTTCCGGAATTCTGAGTGTGGGGAGGTTCCGTCTTTTGTCTGCAGCACCCGGGATGTCCTAGGAGCCCTTCGAGTGTCTTCCCCCAGTCCGTCCCAGTGCGGGCTGCCGGGGAATGGTGGAGGTTGGGCTGGAAATGCAGGTAGCATCTTGTGCCTCCCCATGGACAAGGGAGGTAATTAGCGGACTTCCTCCTGCCATGGAACACCTGTGACACCAGGAAGCTGCGTGGAAGGCGGCCCCGAATCTCTCCCACACAGTCAGACGTGTTCCGGAATTCTGAGTGTGGGGAGGTTTCGTCTTCTGTCTGCAGCACCCGGGATCTCCTAGGAGCCCTTCGAGAGTCTTCCCCGAGTCCCTCCCATTGCGGGCAGCCGGGGAAAGGCGGTGGTTGGGCAGGAAACGCAGGTAGCATCTAGTGCCTCCACATGGACAGGGGAGGTAATTAGCGGACTTCCACCTGCCAGGGAACACCTGTGACACAAGGCAGCTTCGTGGAGGGTGGCCCCGAACCTCCCCCACACAGTCATCCGTGTTCCGGAATTCTGAGTGTGGGGAGGTTCCGTCTTCTGTCTGCAGCACCCGGGATCTCCTAGGAGCCCTTCGAGTGTCTTCCCCCAGTCCGTCCCAGTGCGGGCTGCCGAGGAAAGGAGGGGGTTGGGCTGGAAACGCAGGTAGCATCTACTGCCTCCCCATGGACAGGGGACGTAATTAGCGAACTTCCCCCTGCCAGGGAACACCTGTGTCACCAGGCAGCTGCGTGGAGGGCGGCCCCGAACCTCCCCCACACAGTCAGCCGTGTTCCGGAATTCTGATTGTAGGGAAGTTCCGTCTTCTGTCTGCAGCACCCGGGTTCTCCTAGGAGCCCTTCGAGTGTCTTCCCCGTGTCCCTCCCAGTGCGGGCTGCCGGGGAATGGCGGAGGTTGGGCTGGAAATGCAGGTAGCATCTTGTGCCTCCCCATGGACAAGGGAGTTAATTAGCGGACTTCCCCCTGCCATGGAACACCTGTGACACCAGGAAGCTGCGTGGAAGGCGGCCCCGAACCTCTCCCACACAGTCAGACGTGTTCCGGGATTCTGAGTGTGGGGAGGTTTCGTCTTCTGTCTGCAGCACCCGGGATCTCCTAGGAGCCCTTCGAGAGTCTTCCCCGAGTCCCTCCCATTGCGGGCAGCCGGGGAAAGGCGGGGGTTGGGCTGGAAACGCAGCTAGCATCTAGTGCCTCCACATGGACAGGGGAGGTAATTAGCGGACTTCCACCTGCCAGGGAACACCTGTGACACAAGGCAGCTGCGTGGAGGGCGGCCCCGAACCTCCCCCACACAGTCATCCGTGTTGCGGAATTCTGAGTGTGGAGAGGTTCCGTCTTATGTCTGCAGCACCCGGGTTCACCTAGGAGCCCTTCGAGTGTCTTCCCCGAGTCCCTCCCTGTGCGGGCTGCCGGGGAATAGCGGAGGTTGGGCTGGAAAATCAGGTAGCATCTTGTGCCTCCCCATGGACAGGGGAGGTAATTAGCGGACTTCCCCCTGCCAGGGAACACCTGTGACACCAGGCAGCTGCGTGGAGGGCGGCCCCGAACCTCCCCCACACAGTCAGCCGTGTTCCGGAATTCTGAGTGTGGGGAGGTTCCGTCTTCTGTCTGCAGCATCCGGGATCTCCTAGGAGCCCTTCGAATTTCTTCCCCCAGTCCGTCCCAGTGCGGGTTGCCGAGGAAAGGAGGGGGTTGGACTGGAAACGCAGGTAGCATCTAGTGAATCCCCATGGACAGAGAAGGTAATTAGCGGACATCTCCCTGCCAGGGAACACCTGTGACACCAGGCAGCGGCGTGTAGGGCGGCCCCGAACCTCCCCCACACAGTCAGCCGTGTTCCGGGATTCTGAGTGTGGGGAGGTTCCGTCTTCTGTCTGCAGCACCCGGGATCTCCTAGGAGCACTTCGAGAGTCTTCCCCGAGTCCCTCACAGTGCGGACAGCCAGGGAATGCGGGGGTTGGGTTGGAAATGCAGGTAGCATCTAGTGCATCCCCATGGACAGGGGAGGAAATTAGCGGACTTCCCCCTGCCAGGGAACACCTGTGACACCAGGCAGCTGCGTGGAGGGCGGCCCCGAACCTCCCCCACACAGTCAGCCGTGTTCCGGAATTCTGAGTGTGGGGAGGTTCCGTCTTCTGTCTGCAGCACCCTGGATCTCCTAGGAGCCCTTCGAGTGTCTTCCCAGTGTCCCTCCCTGTGCGGGCTGCCGGGGAAAGGAGGGGGTTTTGCTGGAAACGCAGGTAGCATCTAGTGCCTCCCCATGGACTGGGGAGGTAATTAACGTACTTCCCCCTGCCAGGGAACACCTGTGACACCAGGCAGCTGCTTGGAGGGCGGCCCCGAACCTCCCTCACAGAGTCAGCCGTGTTCCGGAATTCTGAGTGTGGGGAGGTTCCGTCTTCTGTCTGCAGCACCCGGGATCTCCTAGGAGCCCTTCGAGTGTCTTCCCCCAGTCCGACCCAGTGCGGGCTGCCGAGGAAAGGAGGGGGTTGGGCTGGAAACGCAGGTAGCATCTAGTGCCTCCCCATGGACAGGGGACGTAATTAGCGAACTTCTCCCTGCCAGGGAACACCTGTGTCACCAGGCAGCTGCGTGGAGGGCGGCCCCGAATCTCCCCCACACAGTCAGCCGTGTTCCGGAATTCTGATTGTAGGGAAGTTCCGTCTTCTGTCTGCAGCACCCGGGTTCTCCTAGGAGCCCTTCGAGTGTCTTCCCCGTGTCCCTCCCAGTGCGGGCTGCCAGGGAAAGGCGTGGGTTGGGCTGGAAAAGCAGGTAGCATCTAGTGCCTCCCCATGGACAAAGGAGGTAATTAGCGGACTTCCCCCTGCCAGGGAACATCTGTGACACCAGGAAGCTGCGTTGAGTGCGGCCCTAAACCTCACCCACACAGTCAACCGGGTTCCGGAATTCTGAGTGTGGGGAGGTTCCGTCTTCTGTCTGCAGCACCCGGGATCTCCTAGGAGCCCTTCGAGTGTCTTCCCCCAGTCCGTCCCAGTGCAGGCTGCCGAGGAAAGGAGGGGGTTGGGCTGGAAACGCAGGTAGCATCTAGTGCCTCCCCATGGACAAGGTAGGTAATTAGCGGACTTCCCCCTGCCAGGGAACACCTGTGACACCAGGAAGCTGCGTGGAGGGCGGCCCAGAACCTCCCCCACACAGTCAACCGTGTTCCGGAATTCTGAGTGTGGGGAGGTTCCGTCTTCTGTCTGCAGCACCCGGGATCTCCTAGGAGCCCTTCGAGTGTCTTCCCCGAATCCCTCCCACTGCGGGCTGCCTGGGAAAGGCGGGGGTTGGGCTGGAAACTCACGTAGCATCTAGTGCCTCCCCATGGACAGGGGAGGTAATTAGCGGACTTCCCCCTGCCAGGGAACACCTGTGTCACCAGGCAGTAGCGTGGAGGGCGGCCCAGAACCTCCCCCACACAGTCAGCCGTGTTCCGGAATTCTGAGTGTGGGGAGGTTCCGTCTTTTGTCTGCAGCACCCGGGATGTCCTAGGAGCCCTTCGAGTGTCTTCCCCCAGTCCGTCCCAGTGCGGGCTGCCGGGGAATGGCGGAGGTTGGGCTGGAAATGCAGGTAGCATCTTGTGCCTCCCCATGGACAAGGGAGGTAATTAGCGGACTTCCTCCTGCCATGGAACACCTGTGACACCAGGACGCTGCGTGGAAGGCGGCCCCGAATCTCTCCCACACAGTCAGACGTGTTCCGGGATTCTGAGTGTGGGGAGGTTTCGTCTTCTGTCTGCAGCACCCGGGATCTCCTAGGAGCCCTTCGAGAGTCTTCCCCGAGTCCCTGCCATTGCGGGCAGCCGGGGAAAGGCGGTGGTTGGGCTGGAAACGCAGGTAGCATCTAGTGCCTCCACATGGACAGGGGAGGTAATTAGCGGACTTCCACCTGCCAGGGAACACCTGTGACACAAGGCAGCTTCGTGGAGGGTGGCCCAGAACCTCCCCCACACAGTCATCCGTGTTCCGGAATTCTGAGTGTGGGGAGGTTCCGTCTTCTGTCTGCAGCACCCGGGATCTCCTAGGAGCCCTTCGAGTGTCTTCCCCCAGTCCGTCCCAGTGCGGGCTGCCGAGGAAAGGAGGGGGTTGGGCTGGAAACGCAGGTAGCATCTAGTGCCTCCCCATGGACAGGGGACGTAATTAGCGAACTTCCCCCTGCCAGGGAACACCTGTGTCACCAGGCAGCTGCGTGGTGGGCGGCCCCGAACCTCCCCCACACAGTCAGCCGTGTTCCGGAATGCTGATTGTAGGGAAGTTCCGTCTTCTGTCTGCAGCACCCGGGTTCTCCTAGGAGCCCTTCGAGTGTCTTCCCCGTGTCCCTCCCAGTGCGGGCTGCCGGGGAATGGCGGAGGTTGGGCTGGAAATGCAGGTAGCATCTTGTTCCTCCCCATGGACAAGGGAGTTAATTAGCGGACTTCCCCCTGCCATGGAACACCTGTGACACCAGGAAGCTGCGTGGAAGGCGGCCCCGAACCTCTCCCACACAGTCAGACGTGTTCCGGGATTCTGAGTGTGGGGAGGTTTCGTCTTCTGTCTGCAGCACCCGGGATCTCCTAGGAGCCCTTCGAGAGTCTTCCCCGAGTCCCTCCCATTGCGGGCAGCCGGGGAAAGGCGGGGGTTGGGCTGGAAACGCAGCTAGCATCTAGTGCCTCCACATGGACAGGGGAGGTAATTAGCGGACTTCCACCTGCCAGGGAACACCTGTGACACAAGGCAGCTGCGTGGAGGGCGGCCCCGAACTTCCCCCACACAGTCAACCGTGTTCCGGAATTCTGAGTGTGGGGAGGTTCCGTCTTCTGTCTGCAGCACCCGGGATCTCCTAGGAGCCCTTCGAGTGTCTTCCCCGAATCCCTCCCACTGCGGGCTGCCTGGGAAAGGCGGGGGTTGGGCTGGAAACTCACGTAGCATCTAGTGCCTCCCCATGGACAGGGGAGGTAATTAGCGGACTTCTCCCTGCCAGGGAACACCTGTGACACCAGGCAGCTGCGTGGAGGTCGGCCCTAAACTTCACCCACACAGTCACCCGTGTTCTGGAATTCTGAGTGTGGGGAGGTTCCGTCTTATGTCTGCAGCACCCGGGATCTCCTAGGAGCCCTTCGAGTGTCTTCCCAGAGTCCCTCCCTGTGCGGGCTGCCGGGGAAAGGAGGGTGTTGTGCTGGAAACCCAGGTAGCATCTAGTGCCTCCCCATGGACAGGGGAGATAATTAGCGGACTTCCACCTGCCAGGGAACACCTGTGACACAAGGCAGCTGCGTGGAGTGCGGCCCCGAACCTCCTCCACACAGTCATCCGTGTTCCGGAATTCTGAGTGTGGGGAGGTTCCGTCTTATGTCTGCAGCACCCGGGTTCACCTAGGAACCCTTCGAGAGCCTTCCCCGAGTCCCTCCCATTGCGGGCAGCCGGGGAAAGGCGGGGGTTGGGCTGGAAACGCAGGTAGCATCTAGTGCATCCCCATAGACCGGGGAAGTAATTAGCGGACTTCCCCCTGCCAGGGAACACCTGTGACACAAGGCAGCTGCGTGGAGGGCGGCCCCGAACCTCCCCCACACAGTCATTCGTGTTCCGGAATTCTGAGTGTGGGGAGGTTCCGTCATCTGTCTGCAGCACCCGGGTTCACCTAGGAGCCCTTCGAGTGTCTTCCCCCAGTCCCTACCTGTGCGGGCTACCGGGGAATGGTGGAGGTTGGGCTGGAAAAGCAGGTAGCATCTTGTGACTCCCCATGGTCAAGGGAGGTAATTAGCGGACTTCCCCCTGCCAGGGAATACCTGTGACACCAGGAAGCTGCGTGGAGGGCGGCCCCTAACCTCTCCCACACAGTCTGACGTGTTCCGGGATTCTGAGTGTGGGGAGGTTCCGTCTTCTGTCTGCAGCACCCGGGATCTTCTAGGAGCCCTTCGACAGTCTTCCCCGAGTCCCTCCCAGTGCGGGCAGCCGGGGAACGGCGGGGGTTGGGCTGGAAAAGGAGGTAGCATCTATTACCTCGCCATGGACAAGGGAGGTAATTAGCGGACTTCCCCCTGCCAGGGAACACCTGTGACAACAGGAAGCTGCGTGGAGGGCGGCACCGAACCTTCCCCACAGAGTCAGCCGTGTTCCGGAATTCTGAGTGTGGGAGGTTCCGTCTTCTGTCTGCAGCACCCGGGATCTCCTAGGAGCCCTTCGAGTGTCTTCCCTAATCCCTCCCACTGCGGGCTGCCGGGGAAATGCGGGGGTAGGGCTGGAAATTCAGGTAGCATCTGGTGCCTCCCCTTGGACAGGGGAGGTAATTAGCGGTCTTCCCCCTACCAGGGAACAACTGTGACACCAGGAAGCTGTGTGGCGTGCGGCCATAAACCTCACCCACACAGTCACCCATGTTCCGGAATTCTGAGTGTGGGGAGGTTCCGTCTTATGTCTGCAGCACCCGGGATCTCCTAGGAGCCCTTCGAGAGACTTCCCCGAGTCCCTCCCAGTGCGGGCAGCCAGGGAAAGGCGGGGGTTGGGCTGGAAACGCAGGTAGCATCTAGTGCATCCCCATGGACAGGGGAGGTAATTAGCGGACTTCCCCCTGCCAGGGAACACCTGTGACACCAGGCAGCTGCGTGGAGGGCGGCCCAGAACCTCTCCCACACAGTCAGATGTGTTCCGGGATTCTGAGTGTGGGTAGGTTCCGTCTTCTGTCTGCAGAACCCGGGATCTCCTAGTAGCCCTTCGAGAGTCTTCCCCGAGTCCCTCCCAGTGCGGGCAGCCGGGGAAACGCGGGGGTTGGGCTGGAAACGCAGGTAGCATCTAGTGCCTCCCCATGGACAGGGGAGGTAATTAGCGGACTTCCCCCTGCCAGGGAAAACCTGTGACACCAGGCAGCTGCGTGGAGAGCGGCCCCGAACCTCCCCCACACAGTCATCCGTGTTCCGGAATTCTGAGTGTAGGGAGGTTCCTTCTTTTGTCTGCAGCACCCGGGATCTCCTAGGAGCCCTTCGAGTGTCTTCCCAGAGTCCCTCCCTGTGCGGCCTCCCGGGGAAAGGAGGTTGTTGTGCTGGATACGCAGGTAGCATCTAGTGACTCCCCATGGACAGGGGAGGTAATTAGCGGACTTCCACCTGCCAGGGAACACCTGTGACACAAGGCAGTTGCGTGAAGAGCGGCCCCGAACCTCCCCCACACAGTTATCCGTGTTCCGGAATTCTGAGTGTGGGGAGGTTCCGTCTTATGTCTGCAGCACCCGGGTTCACCTAGGAGCCCTTCGAGTGTCTTCCCCCAGTCCCTCCCTGTGCGGGCTGCCGGGGAATGGCGGAGGTTGGGCTGGAAAAGCAGGTAGCATCTTGTGCCTCCCCATGGACAAGGGAGATAATTAGCGGACTTCCCCCTGCCAGGGAACACCTGTGACACCAGGCAGCTGCGTGGAGGGCGGCCCCGAACCTCTCCCACACATTCAGACGTGTTCCGGGATTCTGAGTGTGGGGAGGTTCCGTCTTCAGTCTGCAGCACCCGGGATCTCCTAGGAGCCCTTCGAGAGTCTTCCCCGAGTCCCTCCCTGTGCGGGCTGCCGGGGAAAGGCGGGGGTTGGGCTGGAAAAGCAGGTAGCATCTAGTGCCTCCCCATGGACAAGGGAGGTAATTAGCGGACTTCCCCCTGCCAGGGAACAACTGTGACACCAGGAAGCTGCGTGAAGTGCGGCCCTAAACCTCACCCACACAGTCACACGTGTTCCGGAATTCTGAGTGTGGGGAGGTTCCGTCTGTTGTCTGCAGCACCCGGGATCTCCTAGGAGCCATTCGAGAGCCTTCCCCGAGTCCCTCCCAGTGCGGGCAGCCAGGGAAAGGCGGGGGTTGGGCTGGAAACGCAGGTAGCATCTAGTGCATCCCCATGGACAGGGGAGGTAATTAGCGGAATTCCCCCTGCCAGGGAACACCTGTGACACCAGGCAGCTGCGTGGAGGTCTTGTCCGAACCTTCCCCACACAGTCAGCCGTGTTCCGGAATTCTGAGTTTGGGGAGGTTCCGTCTTATGTCTGCAGCACCCGGGATCTCCTAGGAGCCCTTCGAGTGTCTTCCCCGAGTCCCTCCCTGTGCGGGCTGCCGGGGAAAGGAGGGGGTTGTGCTGGAAACGCAGGTAGCATCTAGTGCTTCCCCATGGACAGGGGAGGTATTTAGCGGACTTCCACCTGCCAGGGAACACCTGTGACACAAGGCAGCTGCGTGGAGGGCGGCCCCGAACCTCCCCCACACAGTCATCCGTGTTCCGGAATTCTGAGTGTGGGGAGGTTCCGTCTTATGTCTGCAGCACCCGGGATCTCCTAGGAGCCCTTCGAGAGTCTTCCCCGAGTCCCTAACAGTGCGGGCAGCCAGGGAAAGGCGGGGGTTGGGCTGGAAACGCAGGTAGCATCTAGTGCATCCCCATGGACAGGGGAGGTAATTAGCGGACTTCCACCTGCCAGGGAACACCTGTGACAGATGGCAGCTGCGTGGGGGGCGGCCCCGAACCTCCCCCACACAGTCATCCGTGTTCCGGAATTCTGAGTGTGGGGAGGTTCCTTCTTATGTCTGCAGCACCCGGGTTCACCTAGGAGCCCTTCGAGTGTCTTCCCCCAGTCCCTCCCTGTGGGGGCTGCCGGGGAATGGCGGAGGTTGGGCTGCAAAAGCAGGTAGCATCTTGTGCCTCCCCATGGACAAGGGAGGTAATTAGCGGACTTCCCCCTGCCAGGGAACACCTGTGACACCAGGCAGCTGCATGGAGGGCGGCCCCGAACCTCTCCCACACAGTCAGACGTGTTCCGGGATTCTGAGTGTGGGGAGGTTCCGTCTTCTGTCTGCAGCACCCGGGTTCACCTAGGAGCCCTTCGAGTGTCTTCCCCGAGTCCCTCCCAGTGCGGGCAGCCTGGGAAAGGCGGGGGTTGTGCTGGAAACGCAGGTAGAATCTAGTGCCTCCCCATGGACAGGGGAGGTAATTAGCGGACTTCCCCCTGCCAGGGAACACCTGTGACACCAGGCAGCTGCGTGGAGGGCGGCCCCGAACCTCTCCCACACAGTCAGACGTGTTCCGGGATTCTGAGTGTGGGGAGGTTCCGTCTTCTGTCTGCAGCACCCGGGATCTCCTAGGAGCCCTTCGAGTGTCTTCCCCAAGTCCGTCCCAGTGCGGGCTGCCGGGGAAAGGAGGGGGTTGTGCTGGAAAAGCAGGTAGCATCTAGTGCCTCCCCATGGACAGGGGAGGTAATTATCGGACTTCCACCTGCCAGGGAAAACCTGTGACACAAGGCAACTGCGTGGAGGGCGGCCCCGAACCTCCCCCACTCAGTCATCCGTGTTCAGGAATTCTGAGTGTGGGGAGGTTCCGACTTAAGTCTGCAGCACCCGGGTTCACCTAGGAGCCCTTCGAGTGTCTTCCCCCAGTCCCTCCCTGTGCGGGCTGCCAGGGAAAGGCGGGGGTTGGGCTGGAAAAGCAGGTAGCATCTAGTGCATCCCCATGGACAGGGGAGGTAATTAGCGGACTTCCCCCTGCCAGGGAACACCTGAGACACCAGGCAGCTGCGTGGAGGTCGACCCCGAACCTTCCCCACACAGTCAGCCGTGTTCCGGAATTCTGAGTGTGGGGAGGTTCCGTCTTATGTCTGCAGCACCCGGGTTCACCTAGGAACCCTTGGAGTGTCTTCCCCCAGTCCCTCCCTGTGCGGGCTGCCGGGGAAAGGAGGAGGTTGGGCTGGAAAAGCAGGTAGCATCTTGTGCCTCCCCATGGACAAGGGAGGTTATTAGCGGACTTCCCCCTGCCAGGGAACACCTGTGACACCAGGCAGCTGCGTGGAGGGCGGCCCCGAACCTCTCCCACACAGTCAGACGTGTTACGGGATTCTGAGTGTGGGGAGGTTCCGTCTTCTGTCTGCAGCACCCGGGATCTCCTAGGAGCCCTTCGAGTGTCTTCCCCGAGTCCCTCCCAGTGCGGGCAGCCAGGGAAAGGCGGGGGTTGGGCTGGAAACGCAGGTAGCATCTAGTGCTTCCCCATGGACAGGGGAGGTATTTAGCGGACTTCCCCCTGCCAGGGAACAACTGTGACACCAGGCAGCTGCGTGGAGGTCGGCCCCGAACCTTCCCCACACAGTCAGCCGTGTTCCGGAATTCTGAGTGTGGGGAGGTTCCGTCTTCTGTCTGCAGCACCCGGGATCTCCTAGGAGCCCTTCGAGTGTCTTCCCAGAGTCCCTCCCTGTGCGGGCTGCCGAGGAAAGGAGGGGGTTGTGCTGGAAACGCAGGTAGCATCCAGTGCCTCTCCATGGACAGGGGAGGTAATTAGCGGACTTCCCCCTGCCAGGGAATACCTGTGACACCAGGCAGATGCGTGGAGGGCGGCCCCGAACCTCCCCCACACAGTCAGCCGTGTTCCGGAATTCTGAGTGTGGGTAGTTCCGTCTTCTGTCTGCAGCACCCGGGATCTACTAGGAGCCCTTCGAGTGTCTTCCCCCAGTACGTCCCAGTGCGGGCTGCCGGGGAAAGGAGGGGGTTGTGCTCGAAACGCAGGTAGCATCTAGTGCCTCCCCATGGACAGGGGAGGTAATTAGCGAAATTCCACCTGACAGGGAACACCTGTGACACAAGGCAGCTGCGTGGAGGGCTGCCCCGAACCTCCCCCACACAGTCATCCGTGTTCCGGGATTCTGAGTGTGGGGAGGTTCCGTCTTTTGTCTGCAGCACCCAGGTTCACCTAGGAGCCCTTCGAGTGTCTTCCCCCAGTCCCTCACTGTGCGGGCTGCAGGGGAATGCGGAGGTTGGGCTGGAAATTCAGGTAGCATCTTGTGCCTCCCCATGGACAAGGGAGGTAATTAGCGGACTTCCCCCTGCCAGGGAACACCTGTGACACCAGGCAGCTACGTGGAGGGCGACCCCGAAGCTCTCCCAGACAGTCAGACGTGTTCCGGGATTCTGAGTGTGGGAAGTTTCCGTCTTCTGTCTGCAGCACCCGGGATCTACTAGGAGCCCTTCGAGAGTCTTCCCCGAGTCCCTCCCACTGCGGGCTGCCGGGGAAAGACGGGGGTTGTGCTGGAAACTCAGGTAGCATCTTGTGCCTTCCCATGGACAAGGGAGGTAATTAGCGGTCTTCCCCCTACCAGGGAACACCTGTGACACCAGGAAACTGTGTGAAGGGCGGCCCTAAAACTCACCCACTCAGTCACCCGTGTTCCGGAATTCTGAGTGTGGGGAGGTTCCGTCTTATGTCTGCAGCACCCGGGATCACCTAGGAGCCCTTCGAGTGTCTTCCCCGAGTCCCTCCCTGTGCGGGCTGCCGGGGAATGGCGGAGGTTGGGCTGGAAAAGCAGGTAGCATCATGTGCCTCCCCATGGACAAGGGAGGTAATTAGCGGACTTCCCCCTGCCAGGGAAAACCTGTGACACCATGCAGCTGCGTGGAGGGCGGCCCCGAACCTCTCCCACACAGTCAGACGTGTTCCGGGATTCTGAGTGTGGGGAGGTTCCGTCTTCTGTCTGCATCACCCGGGATCTCCTAGGAGCCCTTCGAGAGTCTTCCCCGAGTCCCTCCCAGTGCGGGCATCCAGGGAAAGGCGGGGGTTGGGCTGGAAACGCAGGTAGCATCTAGTGCTTCCCCATGGACAGGGGAGGTAATTAGCGGACTTCCCCCTGCCAGGGAACACCTGTGACAACTGGCAGCTGCGTGGAGGTCGGCCCCGAAACTTCCCCACAAAGTCAGCCGTGTTTCGGAATTCTGAGTGTGGGGAGGTTCCGTCTTCTGTCTGCAGCACCCGGGATCTCCTAGGAGCCCTTCGAGTGTCTTCCCAGAGTCCCTTACTTTGCGGGCTGCCAGGGAAATTAGGGGGTTGTGCTGGAAACGCAGGTAGCATCTAGTGCTTCCCCATGGACAGGGGAGGTAATTAGCGGAATTCAACCTGCCAGGGAACACCTGTGACACAAGGCAGCTGCGTGGAGGGCGGCCCCGATCCTCCCCCACACAGTCATCCGTGTTCCGGAATTCTGAGTGTGGGGAGGTTCCGTCTTATGTCTGCAGCACCCGGGTTCACCTAGGAGCACTTCGAGTGTCTTCCCCCAGTCCCTCCCTGTGCGGGCTGCCCGGTAATGGCGGAGGTTGGGCTGGAAAAGCAGGTAGCATCTTGTGCCTCCCCATGGACAAGTTAGGTAATTAGCGGACTTCCACCTGCCAGGGAACACCTGTGACACCAGGCAGCTGCGTGGAGGGCGGCCCCGAACCTCTCCCACACAGTCAGACGTGTTCCGGGATTCTGAGTGTGGGGAGGTTCCGTCTTCTGTCTGCAGCACCCGGGATCTCCTAGGAGCCCTTCGAGTGTCTTCCCAGAGTCCCACCCATTGCGGGCTGCCGGGAAAATGCGGGTGTTGGGCTGGAAAAGCAGGTAGAATCTAGTGCCTCCCCATGGACAAGGGAAGTAATTAGTGGACTTCCCCCTGCCAGGGAACAACTGTGACACCAGGAAGCTGCGTGGAGTGCGGCCCTAAACCTCACCCACACAGTCACCCGTGTTCCGGAATTCTGAGTGTGGGGAGGTTCCATCTTCTGTCTGCAGCACCCGGGATCTCCTAGGAGCCCTTCGAGTGTCTTCCCCCAGTCCGTCCCAGTGCGGGCTGCCGAGGAATGGAGGGGGTTGGGCTGGAAACGCAGGTAGCATCTAGTGCCTCTCCATGGACAGGGGAGGTAATTAGCGGAATTCTCCCTGCCAGGGAACACCTGTGACACCAGGCAGCTGCGTGCAGGGCGGCCCCGAAACTCCCCCACACAGTCAGCCGTGTTCCGGAATTCTGATTGTGGGGAAGTTCCGTCTTCTGTCTGCAGCACCCGGGTTCTCCTAGGAGCCCTTCGATTGTCTTCCCCGATTCCCTACCAGTGCGGGCTGCCGGGGAAAGGCGGGGGTTGGGCTGGAAAAGCAGGTAGCATCTAGTGCCTCCCCATGGACAAGGGAGGTAATTAGCGGACTTCCCCCTACCAGGGAACAACTGTGACACCAGGAAGCTGCGTGGAGGGCGGCCACGAACCTCCCCAACACAGTCAGCCGTGTTCCGGAATTCTGAGTTTGGGGAGGTTCCGTCTTCTGTCTGCAGCACCCGGGATCTCCTAGGAGCCCTTCGAGTGTCTTCCCCCAGTCCGTCCCTGTGCGGGCTGCCAGGGAAAGGAGGGGGATGTGCTGGAAACGCAGGTAGCATCTACTGCCTCCCCATGGACAGGGGAGGTAATTAGCGGACTTCCACCTGCCAGGGAACACCTGTGACACAAGGCAGCTGCGTGGAGGGCGGCACTAACCCTCACCCACACAGTCATCCGTGTTCCGGAATTCTGAGTGTGGGGAGGTTCCGTCTTATGTCTGCAGCAACCGGGATCTCCTAGGAGCCCTTCGAGTGTCTTCCCAGAGTCCCACCCATTGCGGGCTGCCGGGAAAATGCGGGTGTTGGGCTGGAAAAGCAGGTAGCATCTAGTGCCTCCCCATGGACAAGGGAAGTAATTAGCGGACTTCCCCCTGCCAGGGAACAACTGTGACACCAGGAAGCTGGGTGGAGTGCGGCCCTAAACCTCACCCACACAGTCACCCGTGTTCCGGAATTCTGAGTGTGGGGAGGTTCCGTCTTCTGTCTGCAGCACCCGGGATCTCCTAGGAGCCCTTCGAGTGTCTTCCCCTAGTCCGTCCCAGTGCGGGCTGCCGAGGAAAGGAGGGGGTTGGGCTGGAAACGCAGGTAGCATCTAGTGCCTCCCCATGGACAGGGGAGGTAATTAGCGGAATTCTCCCTGCCAGGGAACACCTGTGACACCAGGCAGCTGCGTGCAGGGCGGCCCCGAACCTCCCCCACACAGTCAGCCGTGTTCCGGAATTCTGATTGTGGGGAAGTTCCGTCTTCTGTCTGCAGCACCCGGGTTCTCCTAGGAGCCCTTCGAGTGTCTTCCCCCAGTCCGTCCCTGTGCGGGCTGCCAGGGAAAGGAGGGGGATGTGCTGGAAACGCAGGTAGCATCTACAGCCTCCCCATGGACAGGGGAGGTAATTAGCGGATTTCCACCTGCCAGGGAACAACTGTGACACCAGGCAGCTGCGTGGAGGGCGGCCCCGAACCTCCTCCACACAATCAGCCGTGTTCCGGAATTCTGACTGTGGGGAGGTTCCGTCTTATGTCTGCAGCACCCGGGTTCACCTAGGAGCCCTTCGAGTGTCTTCCCAGAGTCCCACCCAGTGCGGGCAGCCGGGGAAAGGCGGGGGATGGGCTGGAAACGCAGGTAGCATCTAGTGCCTCCCCATGGACAGGGGAGGTAATTAGCGGACTTCCACCTGCCAGGGAACACCTGTGACACAAGGCAACAGCGTGGAGGGCGGCCCCGAACCTCCCCCACACAGTCATCCGTGTTCAGGAATTCTGAGTGTGGGGAGGTTCCGACTTATGTCTGCAGCACCCGGGTTCACCTAGGAGCCCTTGGAGTGTCTTCCCCCAGTCCCTCCCTGTGCGGGCTGCCAGGGAAAGGCGGGGGTTGGGCTGGAAAAGCAGGTAGCATCTAGTGCATCCCCATGGACAGGGGAGGTAATTAGCGGACTTCCCCCTGCCAGGGAACACCTGTGACACCAGGCAGCTGCGTGGAGTTCGACCCCGAACCTTCCCCACACAGTCAGCCGTGTTCCGGAATTCTGAGTGTGGGGAGGTTCCGTCTTATGTCTGCAGCACCCGGGTTCACCTAGGAACCCTTGGAGTTTCTTCCCCCAGTCCCTCCCTGTGCGGGCTGCCGGGGAAAGGCGGAGGTTGGGCTGGAAAAGCAGGTAGCATCTTGTGCCTCCCCATGGACAAGGGAGGTTATTAGCGGACTTCCCCCTGCCAGGGAACACCTGTGACACCAGGCAGCTGCGTGGAGGGCGGCCCCGAACCTCTCCCACACAGTCAGTCTTGTTCCCGGATTCTGAGTGTGGGGAGGTTCCGTCTTCTGTCTGCAGCACCCGGGATCTCCTAGGAGCCCTTCGAGAGTCTTCCCCGAGTCCCTCCCAGTGCGGGCAGCCAGGGAAAGGCGGGGGTTGGGCTGGAAACGCAGGTAGCATCTAGTGCATCCCCATGGACACGGGAGGTAATTAGCGGACTTCCCCCTGCCAGGGAACACCTGTGACCCCAGGCAGCTGCGTGGAGGGCGGCCCCGAACCTCCTCCACACAGTCAGCCGTGTTCCGGAATTCTGACTGTGGGGAGGTTCCGTCTTATGTCTGCAGCACCCGGGTTCACCTAGGAGCCCTTCGAGTGTCTTCCCAGAGTCCCACCCAGTGCGGGCTGCCGGGGAAAGCGGGTGTTGGGCTGGAAAATCAGGTAGCATCTAGTGCCTCCCCTTGGACAGGGGAGGTAATTAGCGGTCTTCCCCCTGCCAGGGAACACCTGTGACACAAGGCAGCTGCGTGGAGGGCGGCACTAACCCTCACCCACACAGTCACACGTGTTCCGGAATTCTGAGTGTGGGTAGGTTCCGTCCTCTATCTGCAGCACCCGGGTTCTCCTAGGAGCCTTTCGAGTGTCTTCCCCCAGTCTCTCCCTCTGCGGGCTGCCGAAGAAAGGCGGGGGTTGGGCTGGAAAAGCAGGTAGCATCTTGTAACTCCCCATGGACAAGGGAGGTAATTACCGGACTTCCCCCTGCCAGGGAACACCTGTGACACAAGGCAGCTGCGTGGAGGGCGGCACTAACCCTCACCCACACAGTCATCCGTGTTCCGGAATTCTGAGTGTGGGGAGGTTCCGTCTTATGTCTGCAGCAACCGGGATCTCCTAGGAGCCCTTCGAGTGTCTTCCCAGAGTCCCACCCATTGCGGGCTGCCGGGAAATTGCGGGTGTTGGGCTGGAAAAGCAGGTAGCATCTAGTGCCTCCCCATGGACAAGGGAAGTAAATAGCGGACTTCCCCCTGCCAGGGAACAACTGTGACACCAGGAAGCTGGGTGGAGTGCGGCCCTAAACCTCACCCACACAGTCACCCGTGTTCCGGAATTCTGAGTGTGGGGAGGTTCCGTCTTCTGTCTGCAGCACCCGGGATCTCCTAGGAGCCCTTCGAGTGTCTTCCCCCAGTCCGTCCCAGTGCGGGCTGCCGAGGAAAGGAGGGGGTTGGGCTGGAAACGCAGGTAGCATCTAGTGCCTCCCCATGGACAGGGGAGGTAATTAGCGGAATTCTCCCTGCCAGGGAACACCTGTGACACCAGGCAGCTGCGTGCAGGGCGGCCCCGAACCTCCCCCACACAGTCAGCCGTGTTCCGGAATTCTGATTGTGGGGAAGTTCCGTCTTCTGTCTGCAGCACCCGGGTTCTCCTAGGAGCCCTTCGAGTGTCTTCCCCCAGTCCGTCCCTGTGCGGGCTGCCAGGGAAAGGAGGGGGATGTGCTGGAAACGCAGGTAGCATCTACAGCCTCCCCATGGACAGGGGAGGTAATTAGCGGATTTCCACCGGCCAGGGAACACCTGTGACACCAGGCAGCTGCGTGGAGGGCGGCCCCGAACCTCCTCCACACAATCAGCCGTGTTCCGGAATTCTGACTGTGGGGAGGTTCCGTCTTATGTCTGCAGCACCCGGGTTCACCTAGGAGCCCTTCGAGTGTCTTCCCAGAGTCCCACCCAGTGCGGGCAGTCGGGGAAAGGCGGGGGATGGGCTGGAAACGCAGGTAGCATCTAGTGCCTCCCCATGGACAGGGGAGGTAATTAGCGGACTTCCACCTGCCAGGGAAAACCTGTGACACAAGGCAACAGCGTGGAGGGCGGCCCCGAACCTCCCCCACACAGTCATCCGTGTTCAGGAATTCTGAGTGTGGGGAGGTTCCGACTTATGATTGCAGCACCCGGGTTCACCTAGGAGCCCTTCGAGTGTCTTCCCCCAGTCCCTCCCTGTGCGGGCTGCCAGGGAAAGGCGGGGGTTGGGCTGGAAAAGCAGGTAGCATCTAGTGCATCCCCATGGACAGGGGAGGTAATTAGCGGACTTCCCCCTGCCAGGGAACACCTGTGACACCAGGCAGCTGCGTGGAGGTCGACCCCGAACCTTCCCCACACAGTCAGCCGTGTTCCGGAATTCTGAGTGTGGGGAGGTTCCGTCTTATGTCTGCAGCACCCGGGTTCACCTAGGAACCCTTGGAGTGTCTTCCCCCAGTCCCTCCCTGTGCGGGCTGCCGGGGAAAGGCGGAGGTTGGGCTGGAAAAGCAGGTAGCATCTTGTGCCTCCCCATGGACAAGGGAGGTTATTAGCGGACTTCCCCCTGCCAGGGAACACCTGTGACACCAGGCAGCTGCGTGGAGGGCGGCCCCGAACCTCTCCCACACAGTCAGACTTGTTCCCGGATTCTGAGTGTGGGGAGGTTCCGTCTTCTGTCTGCAGCACCCGGGATCTCCTAGGAGCCCTTCGAGAGTCTTCCCCGAGTCCCTCCCAGTGCGGGCAGCCAGGGAAAGGCGGGGGTTGGGCTGGAAACGCAGGTAGCATCTAGTGCATCCCCATGGACACGGGAGGTAATTAGCGGAATTCCCCCTGCCAGGGAACACCTGTGACACCAGGCAGCTGCGTGGAGGGCGGCCCCGAACCTCCTCCACACAGTCAGCCGTGTTCCGGAATTCTGACTATGGGGAGGTTCCGTCTTATGTCTGCAGCACCCGGGTTCACCTAGGAGCCCTTCGAGTGTCTTCCCAGAGTCCCACCCAGTGCGGGCTGCCGGGGAAAGCGGGTGTTGCGCTGGAAAATCAGGTAGCATCTAGTGCCTCCCCTTGGACAGGGGAGGTAATTAGCGGACTTCTCCCTGCCAGGGATCACCTGTGACACCAGGCAGCTGCGTGATGGGCGGCACCGAACCTCCCCCACACAGTTAGCCGTGTTCCGGAATTCTGATTGTGGGGAGGTTCCGTCTTCTGTCTGCAGCACCCGGGTTATCCTAGGAGCCTTTCGAGTGTCTTTCCCCATTCCCTCCCTGTGCGGGCTGCCGGGGAACGGCGTGGGTTGTGCTGGAAAAGCAGGTAGCATCTAGTGCCTCCCCATGGACAAGGGAGTTAATTAGCGGACTTCTCCCTGCCAGGGAACACCTGTGACACCAGGAAGATGCGTGGAGTGCGGCCCTAAACTTCACCCACACAGTCACACGTGTTCCGGAATTCTGAGTGTGGGTAGGTTCCATCCTCTGTCTGCAGCACCCGGGTTCTCCTAGGAGCCTTTCGAGTGTCTTCCCCCAGTCTCTCCCTCTGCGGGCTGCCGAAGAAAGGCGGGGGTTGGGCTGGAAAAGCAGGTAGCATCTTGTAACTCCCCATGGACAAGGGAGGTAATTAGCGGACTTCCCCCTGCCAGGGAACACCTGTGACACAAGGCAGCTACGTGGAGGGCGGCACTAACCCTCACCCACACAGTCATCCGTGTTCCGGAATTCTGAGTGTGGGGAGGTTCCGTCTTATGTCTGCAGCAACCGGGATCCCCTAGGAGCCCTTCGAGTGTCTTCCCAGAGTCCCACCCATTGCGGGCTGCCGGGAAAATGCGGGTGTTGGGCTGGAAAAGCAGGTAGCATCTAGTGCCTCCCCATGGACAAGGGAAGTAATTAGCGGACTTCCCCCTGCCAGGGAACAACTGTGACACCAGGAAGCTGGGTGGAGTGCGGCCCTAAACCTCACCCACACAGTCACCCGTGTTCCGGAATTCTGAGTGTGGGGAGGTTCCGTCTTCTGTCTGCAGCACCCGGGATCTCCTAGGAGCCCTTCGAGTGTCTTCCCCCAGTCCGTCCCAGTGCGGGCTGCCGAGGAAAGGAGGGGGTTGGGCTGGAAACGCAGGTAGCATGTAGTGCCTCCCCATGGACAGGGGAGGTAATTAGCGGAATTCTCCCTGCCAGGGAACACCTGTGACACCAGGCAGCTGCGTGGAGGGCGGCCCCGAACCTCCTCCACACAATCAGCCGTGTTCCGGAATTCTGACTGTGGGGAGGTTCCGTCTTATGTCTGCAGCACCCGGGTTCACCTAGGAACCCTTGGAGTGTCTTCCCCCAGTCCCTCCCTGTGCGGGCTGCCGGGGAAAGGCGGAGGTTGGGCTGGAAAAGCAGGTAGCATCTTGTGCCTCCCCATGGACAAGGGAGGTTATTAGCGGACTTCCCCCTGCCAGGGAACACCTGTGACACCAGGCAGCTGCGTGGAGGGCGGCCCCGAACCTCTCCCACACAGTCAGACTTGTTCCCGGATTCTGAGTGTGGGGAGGTTCCGTCTTCTGTCTGCAGCACCCGGGATCTCCTAGGAGCCCTTCGAGAGTCTTCCCCGAGTCCCTACCAGTGCGGGCAGCCAGGGAAAGGCGGGGGTTGGGCTGGAAACGCAGGTAGCATCTAGTGCATCCCCATGGACACGGGAGGTAATTAGCGGACTTCCCCCTGCCAGGGAACACCTGTGACACCAGGCAGCTGCGTGGAGGGCGGCCCCGAACCTCCTCGACACAGTCAGCCGTGTTCCGGAATTCTGACTGTGGGGAGGTTCCGTCTTATGTCTGCAGCACCCGGGTTCACCTAGGAGCCCTTCGAGTGTCTTCCCAGAGTCCCACCCAGTGCGGGCTGCCGGGGAAAGCGGGTGTTGGGCTGGAAAATCAGGTAGCATCTAGTGCCTCCCCTTGGACAGGGGAGGTAATTAGCGGACTTCTCCCTGCCAGGGATCACCTGTGACACCAGGCAGCTGCGTGATGGGCGGCCCCGAACGTCCCCCACACAGTTAGCCGTGTTCCGGAATTCTGATTGTGGGGAGGTTCCGTCTTCTGTCTGCAGCACCCGGGTTATCCTAGGAGCCTTTCGAGTGTCTTTCCCCATTCCCTCCCTGTGCGGGCTGCCGGGGAACGGCGGGGGTTGTGCTGGAAAAGCAGGTAGCATCTAGTGCCTCCCCATGGACAAGGGAGTTAATTAGCGGACTTCTCCCTGCCAGGGAACACCTGTGACACCAGGAAGATGCGTGGAGTGCGGCCCTAAACTTCACCCACACAGTCACACGTGTTCCGGAATTCTGAGTGTGGGTAGGTTCCGTCCTCTGTCTGCAGCACCCGGGATCTCCTAGGAGCCCTTCGATTGTCTTCCCCGAGTCCCTAAATGTGCGGGCAGCCAGGGAAAGGGGGGGTTGTCTGGAATCGCAGGTAGCATCTAGTGCATCCCCATATACAGGGGAGGTATTTAGCGGACTTCCCCCTGCCAGGGAACACCTGTGACACCAGGCAGCTGCGTGGAGGGCGGCCCAGAACCTCCCCCACACAGTCATCCGTGTTCCAGAATTCTGAGTGTGGGGAGGTTCCGTCTTCTGTCTGCAGCACCCGGGATCTCCTAGGAGCCCTTCGAGTGTCTTCTCAGAGTCCCACCCATTGCGGGCTGCCGGGAAAATGCGGGTGTTGGGCTGGAAAAGCAGGTAGCATCTAGTGCCTCCCCATGGACAAGGGAAGTAATTAGTGGACTTCCCCCTGCCAGGGAACAACTGTGACACCAGGAAGCTGCGTGGAGTGCGGCCCTAAACCTCACCCACACAGTCACCCGTGTTCCGGAATTCTGAGTGTGGGGAGGTTCCGTCTTCTGTCTGCAGCACCCGGGATCTCCTAGGAGCCCTTCGAGTGTCTTCCCCGAATCCCTCCCACTGCGGGCTGCCGGGGAAAGGCGGGGGTTGGGCTGGAAACTCAGGTAGCATCTAGTGCCTCCCCATGGACAGGGGATTTAATTAGCGGTCTTCCCCCTACCAGGGAACACCTGTGATACCAGGAAGCTGTGTGGAGGGCGGCCCTAAACCTCACCCACACTGTCACCCGTGTTCCGGAATTCTGAGTGTGGGGAGGTTCCGTCTTATGTCTGCAGCACCCGTGTTCTCCTAGGAGCCCTTCGAGTGTCTTCCCCAAGTCCCTCCCTGTGCGGGCTGCTGGGGAATGGCGGAGGTTGGGCTGGAAAAGCAGGAAGCATCTAGTGCCTCCCCATGGACAAGGGAGGTAATTAGCGGACTTCCCCCTGCCAGGGAACACCTGTGACACCAGGCAGCTGCGTGGAGGGGGGCCCCGAACCTCCCCCACACAGTTAGCCGTGTTCCGGGATTCTGAGTGTGGGGAGGTTCCGTCTTATGTCTGCAGCACCCGGGTTTACCTAGGAGCCGTTCGAGTGTCTTCCCAGAGTCCCACCCAGTGCGGGATTCCGGGGAAAGCGGGTGTTGTGCTGGAAAATCAGGTAGCATCTAGTGCCTCCCCTTGGACAGGGGAAGTAACTAGCGGACTTCTCCCTGCCAGGGAACACCTGTGACACCAGGCAGCTGCGTGGAGGGCGGCCCCGACCCCCCCCACACAGTTAGCCTTGTTCCGGAATTCTGATTGTGGGGAGGTTCCGTCTTCTGTCTGCAGCACCCGGGTTATCCTAGGAGCCCTTCGAGTGTCTTCCCCGAATCCCTCCCACTGCGGTCTCCCGGGGAAAGGCGGGGGCTGGGCTGGAAACTCAGGTAGCATCTAGTGCCTCCCCAAGGACAGGGGAGGTAATTAGCGGACTTCAACCTGCCAGGGAACACCTGTGACACAAGGCAGCTGCGTGGAGGGCGGCCACGAACCTCCCGCACACAGTCATCCGTGTTCCGGAATTCTGAGTGTGGGGAGGTTCCGTCTTATGTCTGCAGCACCCGGTATCTCCTAGGAGCCATTCGAGAGTCTTCCCCGAGTCCCTCACAGTGCGGGCAGCCAGGGAAAGGCGGGGGTGGTGCTGGAAACGCAGGTAGCATCTAGTGCATCCCCATGGACAGGGGAGGTAATTAGCGGACTTCCCCCTGCCAGGGAACACCTGTGACACCAGGCAGCTGCAGGAGTGCGGCCCCAAACCTCCCCCACACAGTCAACCGTGTTCCGGAATTCTGAGTGTGGGGAGGTTCCGTCTTCTGTCTGCAGCACCCGGGATCTCCTAGGAGCCCTTCGAGTGTCTTCCCAGAGTCCCTCCCTGTGCGGGCTGCCAGGGAAAGGAGGGGGATTTGCTGGAAACGCAGGTAGCATCTAGTGCCTCCCCATGGACTTTGGAGTTAATTAGCGGACTTCCACCTTCCAGGGAACACCTCTGACACAAGGCAGCTGCGTGGAGGGCGGCCCTAAACTCACCCACACAGTCATCCGTGTTCCGGAATTCTGAGTGTGGGGAGGTTCCGTCTTATGTCTGCAGCAACCGGGATCTCCTAGGATCCCTTCGAGTGTCTTCCCCGAGTCCCTAAAAGTGCGTGCAGCCAGGGAAAGGGGGGGTTGTCTGGAATCGCAGGTAGCATCTAGTGCATCCCCATATACAGGGGAGGTATTTAGCGGACTTCCCCCTGCCAGGGAACACCTGTGACACCAGGCAGCTGCGTGGAGGGCGGCCCAGAACCTCCCCCACACAGTCATCCGTGTTCCAGAATTCTGAGTGTGGGGAGGTTCCGTCTTCTGTCTGCAGCACCCGGGATCTCCTAGGAGCCCTTCGAGTGTCTTCTCAGAGTCCCACTCATTGCGGGCTGCCGGGAAAATGCGGGTGTTGGGCTGGAAAAGCAGGTAGCATCTAGTGCCTCCCCATGGACAAGGGAAGTAATTAGTGGACTTCCCCCTGCCAGGGAACAACTGTGACACCAGGAAGCTGCGTGGAGTGCGGCCCTAAACCTCACCCACACAGTCACCCGTGTTCCGGAATTCTGAGTGTGGGGAGGTTCCGTCTTCTGTCTGCAGCACCCGGGATCTCCTAGGAGCCCTTCGAGTGTCTTCCCCCAGTCCGTCCCAGTGCGGGCTGCCGAGGAAAGGAGGGGGTTGGGCTGGAAACGCAGGTAGCATCTAGTGCCTCCCCATGGACAGGGGATGTAATTAGCGGAATTCTCCCTGCCAGGGAACACCTGTTACACCAGGCAGCTGCGTGCAGGGCGGCCCCGAACCTCCCCCACACAGTCAGCCGTGTTCCGGAATTCTGATTGTGGGGAAGTTCCGTCTTCTGTCTGCAGCACCCGGGTTCTCCTAGGAGCCCTTCGATTGTCTTCCCCGATTCCCTACCAGTGCGGGCTGCCGGGGAAAGGCGGGGGTTGGGCTGGAAAAGCAGGTAGCATCTAGTGCCTCCCCATGGACAAGGGAGGTAATTAGCGGACTTCCCCCTACCAGGGAACAACTGTGACACCAGGAAGCTTCGTGGAGGGCGGCCCCGAACCTCCCCAACACAGTCAGCCGTGTTCCGGAATTCTGAGTTTGGGGAGGTTCCGTCTTCTGTCTGCAGCACCCGGGATCTCCTAGGAGCCCTTCGAGTGTCTTCCCCCAGTGCGTCCCTGTGCGGGCTGCCAGGGAAAGGAGGGGGATGTGCTGGAAACGCAGGTAGCATCTACTGCCTCCCCATGGACAGGGGAGGTAATTAGCGGACTTCCACCTGCCAGGGAACACCTGTGACACAAGGCAGCTGCGTGGAGGGCGGCACTAACCCTCACCCACACAGTCATCCGTGTTCCGGAATTCTGAGTGTGGGGAGGTTCCGTCTTATGTCTGCAGAAACCGGGATCTCCTAGGAGCCCTTCGAGAGTCTTCCCCGAGTCCCTCCCAGTGCGGGCAGCCAGGAAAATGGGGGGTTGGGCTGGAAACGCAGGTAGCATCTAGTGCATCCCCATGGACAGGGGAGGTAATTAGCGGACTTCCCCCTGCCAGGGAACACCTGTGACACCAGGCAGCTGCGTGGAGGGCGGCCCCGAACCTCCCCCACACAGTCAGCCGTGTTCCGGGATTCTGACTGTGGGGAGGTTCCGTCTTCAGTCTGCAGCAACCGGGATCTCCTAGGAGCCCTTCGAGAGTCTTCCCAGAGTCCCACCCAGTGCGGGCTGCGGGGGAATGGCGGGGGTTGGGGTGGAAAAACAGGTAGCATCTTGTGCCTCCCCATGGACAAGGGAGGTAATTAGCGGACTTCCCACTGCCAGGGAACAACTGTGACACCAGGAAGCTGCGTGGAGTGCGGCCCTAATCCTCACCCACACAGTCACCTGTGTTCCGGAATTCTGAGTGTGGGGAGGTTCCGTCTTTTGTCTGCAGCAACCGGGATCTCCTAGGAGCCCTTCGAGAGTCTTCCCCGAGTCCCTCCCAGTGCAGGCAGACAGGGAAAGGCGGGGGTTGTCCTGGAAACGCAGGCAGCATCTAGTGACTCCCCATGGACAGGGGAGGTAATTAGCGGACTTCCCCCTGCCAGGGAACACCTGTGACACCAGGCAGCTGCGTGGAGGGCGGCCCCGAACCTCCCCCACACAGTCAGCCGTGTTCCGGGATTCTGAGTGTGGGGAGGTTCCGTCTTCTGTCTGCAGCACCCGGGATCTCCCAGGAGCCCTTCGAGAGTCTTCCCCGAGTCCCTCCCAGTGCGGGCAGCCAGGGAAAGGCGGGGGTTGGGCTGGAAACGCAGGTAGCATCTAGTGCATCCCCATGGACAGGGGAGGTAATTAGCGGACTTCCCTCTGCCAGGGAACACCTGTGACACCAGGCAGCTGCGTGGAGGGCGGCCCCGAACCTCCTCAACACAGTCAGCCGTGTTCCGGAATTCTGACTGTGGGGAGGTTCCGTCTTATGTCTGCAGCACCCGGGTTCACCTAGGAGCACTTCGAGTGTCTTCCCAGAGTCCCACCCAGTGCGGGCTGCCGGGGAAAGCGGGTGTTGTGCTGGAAAATCAGGTAGCATCTAGTGCCTCCCCTTGGACAGGGGAGGTAATTAGCGGACTTCTCCCTGCCAGGGATCACCTGTGACACCAGGCAGCTGCGTGATGGGCGGCACCGAACCTCCCCCACACAGTTAGCCGTGTTCCGGAATTCTGATTGTGGGGAGGTTTCGTCTTCTGTCTGCAGCACCCGGGTTATCCTAGGAGCCTTTCGAGTGTCTTCCCCCAGTCCCTCCCTGTGCGGGCTGCCGAGGAAAGGCGGGGGTCGGGCTGGAAAAGCAGGTAGCATCTAGTGCCTCCCCTTGGACAGGGGAGGTAATTAGCGGACTTCTCCCTGCCAGGGACCACCTGTGACACCAGGCAGCTGCGTGATGGGCGGCCCCGAACCTCCCCCACACAGTTAGCCGTGTTCCGGAATTCTGATTGTGGGGAGGTTTCGTCTTCTGTCTGCAGCACCCGGGTTATCCTAGGAGCCTTTCGAGAGTCTTCCCCGAGTCCCTCCCCGTGCGGGTAGCCAGGAAAATGGGGGGTTGCGCAGGAAACGCAGGTAGCATCTAGTGCATCCCCATGGACAGGGGAGGTAATTAGCGGACTTCTACCTGCCAGGGAACACCTGTGACACAAGGCAGCTGCGTGGAGGGCGGCCCCGAACCTCCCCAACACAGTCAGCCGTGTTCCGGAATTCTGAGTGTGGGGAGGTTCCGTCTTCTGTCTGCAGCACCCGGGATCTCCTAGGAGCCCTTCGAGTGTCTTCCCCGAATCCCTCCCACTGCGGTCTGCCGGGGAAAGGCGGGGGCTGTGCTGGAAACTCAGGTAGCATCAGGTGCCTCCCCAAGGACAGGGGAGGTAATTAGCGGACTTCAACCTGCCAGGGAACACCTGTGACACAAGGCAGCTGCGTGGAGGGCGGCCACGAACCTCCCGCACACAGTCATCCGTGTTCCGGAATTCTGAGTGTGGGGAGGTTCCGTCTTATGTCTGCAGCACCCGGAATCTCCTAGGAGCCCTTCGAGAGTCTTCCCCGCGTCCCTCACAGTGCGGGCAGCCAGGGAAAGGCGGGGGTGGGGCTGGAAACGCAGGTAGCATATAGTGCATCCCCATGGACAGGGGAGGTAATTAGCGGACTTCCCCCTGCCAGGGAACACCTGTGACACCAGGCAGCTGCGTGGAGTGCAGCCCCAAACCTCCCCCACACAGTCAACCGTGTTCCGGAATTCTGAGTGTGGGGAGGTTCCGTCTTCTGTCTGCAGCACCCGGGATCTCCTAGGAGCCCTTCGAGTGTCTTCCCCGAATCCCTCCCACTGCGGGCTGCCGGGGAAAGGCGGGGGTTGGGCTGGAATTTCAGGTTGCATCTAGTGCCTCCTCATGGACAGGGGAGGTAATTAGCGGTCTTCCCCCTACTAGGGAACACCTGTGACTCCAGGAAGCTGTGTGGAGGGCGGCCCTAAACCTCACCCACACAGTCACCCGTGTTCCGGAATTCTGAGTGTGGGGAGGATCCGTCTTTTGTCTGCAGCAACCGGGATCTCCTAGGAGCCCTTCGAGAGTATTCCCCGAGTCCCTCCCAGTGCGGGCAGCCGGGAAAGGCGGGGGTTGGGCTGGAAACGCAGGTAGCATCTAGTGCCTCCCCATGGACAAGGGAGGTAATTAGCGGACTTCCCCCTGCCAGGGAACACCTGTGACACCAGTCAGCTGCGTGGAGGTCGGCCCCGAACCTCCCCCACACAGTCAGCCGTGTTCCGGAATTCTGAGTGTGGGGAGGTTCCGTCTTCTGTCTGCAGCATCCGGGATCTCCTAGGAGCCCTTCGAGTGTCTTCCCAGAGTCCCTCCCTGTGCGGGCTGCCAGGGAAAGGAGGGGGATGTGCTGGAAACGCAGGTAGCATCTAGTGCCTCACCATGGACAGGGGAGTTAATTAGCGGACTTCCACCTGCCAGGGAACACCTGTGACACAAGGCAGCTGCGTGGAGGGCGGCCCTAAACCTCACCCACACAGTCATCCGTGTTCCGGAATTCTGAGTGTGGGGAGGTTCCATCTTATGTCTGCAGCAACCGGGATCTCCTAGGAGCCCTTCGAGAGTCTTCCCCGAGTCCCTCCCAGTGCGGGCAGCCAGGGAAATGGGGGGTTGTCTGGAATCGCAGGTAGCATCTAGTGCATCCCCATGGACAGGGGAGGTAATTAGCGGACTTCCCCCTGCCAGGGAACACCTGTGACACCAGGCAGCTGCGTGGAGGGCGGCCCCGAACCTCCCCTACACAGTCAACCGTGTTCCAGAATTCTGAGTGTGGGGAGGTTCCGTCTTCTGTCTGCAGCACCCGGGATCTCCTAGGAGCCCTTCGAGTGTCTTCCCCGAGTCCGTCCCTGTGCGGGCTGCCAGGGAAAGGAGGGGGATGTGCTGGAAACGCAGGTAGCATCTACTGCCTCCCCATGGACAGGGGAGGTAATTAGCGGAATTCCCCCTGCCAGGGAACACCTGTGACACCAGTAAGCTGGGTGGAGTGCGGCCCTAAACCTCACCCACACAGTCACCCGTGTTCCGGAATTCTGAGTGTGGGGAGGTTCCGTCTTATGTCTGCAGCACCCGTGTTCTCCTAGGAGCCCTTCGAGTGTCTTCCCCAAGTCCCTCCCTGTGCGGGCTGCTGGGGAATGGCGGAGGTTGGGCTGGAAAAGCAGGAAGCATCTAGTGCCTCCCCATGGACAAGGGAGGTAATTAGCGGACTTCCCCCTGCCAGGGAACACCTGTGACACCAGGCAGCTGCGTGGAGGGGGGCCCCGAACCTCCCCCACACAGTTAGCCGTGTTCCGGGATTCTGAGTGTGGGGAGGTTCCGTCTTATGTCTGCAGCACCCGGGTTTACCTAGGAGCCGTTCGAGTGTCTTCCCAGAGTCCCACCCAGTGCGGGCTTCCGGGGAAAGCGGGTGTTGTGCTGGAAAATCAGGTAGCATCTAGTGCCTCCCCTTGGACAGGGGAAGTAACTAGCGGACTTCTCCCTGCCAGGGAACACCTGTGACACCAGGCAGCTGCGTGGAGGGCGGCCCCGACCCCCCCCACACAGTTAGCCTTGTTCCGGAATTCTGATTGTGGGGAGGTTCCGTCTTCTGTCTGCAGCACCCGGGTTATCCTAGGAGCCCTTCGAGTGTCTTCCCCGAATCCCTCCCACTGCGGTCTCCCGGGGAAAGGCGGGGGCTGGGCTGGAAACTCAGGTAGCATCTAGTGCCTCCCCAAGGACAGGGGAGGTAATTAGCGGACTTCAACCTGCCAGGGAACACCTGTGACACAAGGCAGCTGCGTGGAGGGCGGCCACGAACCTCCCGCACACAGTCATCCGTGTTCCGGAATTCTGAGTGTGGGGAGGTTCCGTCTTATGTCTGCAGCACCCGGTATCTCCTAGGAGCCCTTCGAGAGTCTTCCCCGAGTCCCTCACAGTGCGGGCAGCCAGGGAAAGGCGGGGGTGGTGCTGGAAACGCAGGTAGCATCTAGTGCATCCCCATGGACAGGGGAGGTAATTAGCGGACTTCCCCCTGCCAGGGAACACCTGTGACACCAGGCAGCTGCAGGAGTGCGGCCCCAAACCTCCCCCACACAGTCAACCGTGTTCCGGAATTCTGAGTGTGGGGAGGTTCCGTCTTCTGTCTGCAGCACCCGGGATCTCCTAGGAGCCCTTCGAGTGTCTTCCCAGAGTCCCTCCCTGTGCGGGCTGCCAGGGAAAGGAGGGGGATTTGCTGGAAACGCAGGTAGCATCTAGTGCCTCCCCATGGACTTTGGAGTTAATTAGCGGACTTCCACCTTCCAGGGAACACCTCTGACACAAGGCAGCTGCGTGGAGGGCGGCCCTAAACTCACCCACACAGTCATCCGTGTTCCGGAATTCTGAGTGTGGGGAGGTTCCGTCTTATGTCTGCAGCAACCGGGATCTCCTAGGATCCCTTCGAGTGTCTTCCCCGAGTCCCTAAAAGTGCGTGCAGCCAGGGAAAGGGGGGGTTGTCTGGAATCGCAGGTAGCATCTAGTGCATCCCCATATACAGGGGAGGTATTTAGCGGACTTCCCCCTGCCAGGGAACACCTGTGACACCAGGCAGCTGCGTGGAGGGCGGCCCAGAACCTCCCCCACACAGTCATCCGTGTTCCAGAATTCTGAGTGTGGGGAGGTTCCGTCTTCTGTCTGCAGCACCCGGGATCTCCTAGGAGCCCTTCGAGTGTCTTCTCAGAGTCCCACCCATTGCGGGCTGCCGGTAAAATGCGGGTGTTGGGCTGGAAAAGCAGGTAGCATCTAGTGCCTCCCCATGGACAAGGGAAGTAATTAGTGGACTTCCCCCTGCCAGGGAACAACTGTGACACCAGGAAGCTGCGTGGAGTGCGGCCCTAAACCTCACCCACACAGTCACCCGTGTTCCGGAATTCTGAGTGTGGGGAGGTTCCGTCTTCTGTCTGCAGCACCCGGGATCTCCTAGGAGCCCTTCGAGTGTCTTCCCCCAGTCCGTCCCAGTGCGGGCTGCCGAGGAAAGGAGGGGGTTGGGCTGGAAACGCAGGTAGCATCTAGTGCCTCCCCATGGACAGGGGATGTAATTAGCGGAATTCTCCCTGCCAGGGAACACCTGTGACACCAGGCAGCTGCGTGCAGGGCGGCCCCGAACCTCCCCCACACAGTCAGCCGTGTTCCGGAATTCTGATTGTGGGGAAGTTCCGTCTTCTGTCTGCAGCACCCGGGTTCTCCTAGGAGCCCTTCGATTGTCTTCCCCGATTCCCTACCAGTGCGGGCTGCCGGGGAAAGGCGGGGGTTGGGCTGGAAAAGCAGGTAGCATCTAGTGCCTCCCCATGGACAAGGGAGGTAATTAGCGGACTTCCCCCTACCAGGGAACAACTGTGACACCAGGAAGCTTCGTGGAGGGCGGCCCCGAACCTCCCCAACACAGTCAGCCGTGTTCCGGAATTCTGAGTTTGGGGAGGTTCCGTCTTCTGTCTGCAGCACCCGGGATCTCCTAGGAGCCCTTCGAGTGTCTTCCCCCAGTGCGTCCCTGTGCGGGCTGCCAGGGAAAGGAGGGGGATGTGCTGGAAACGCAGGTAGCGCTACTGCCTCCCCATGGACAGGGGAGGTAATTAGCGGACTTCCACCTGCCAGGGAACACCTGTGACACAAGGCAGCTGCGTGGAGGGCGGCACTAACCCTCACCCACACAGTCATCCGTGTTCCGGAATTCTGAGTGTGGGGAGGTTCCGTCTTATGTCTGCAGAAACCGGGATCTCCTAGGAGCCCTTCGAGAGTCTTCCCCGAGTCCCTCCCAGTGCGGGCAGCCAGGAAAATGGGGGGTTGGGCTGGAAACGCAGGTAGCATCTAGTGCATCCCCATGGACAGGGGAGGTAATTAGCGGACTTCCCCCTGCCAGGGAACACCTGTGACACCAGGCAGCTGCGTGGAGGGCGGCCCCGAACCTCCCCCACACAGTCAGCCGTGTTCCGGGATTCTGACTGTGGGGAGGTTCCGTCTTCAGTCTGCAGCAACCGGGATCTCCTAGGAGCCCTTCGAGAGTCTTCCCAGAGTCCCACCCAGTGCGGGCTGCGGGGGAATGGCGGGGGTTGGGGTGGAAAAACAGGTAGCATCTTGTGCCTCCCCATGGACAAGGGAGGTAATTAGCGGAATTCCCACTGCCAGGGAACAACTGTGACACCAGGAAGCTGCGTGGAGTGCGGCCCTAATCCTCACCCACACAGTCACCTGTGTTCCGGAATTCTGAGTGTGGGGAGGTTCCGTCTTTTGTCTGCAGCAACCGGGATCTCCTAGGAGCCCTTCGAGAGTCTTCCCCGAGTCCCTCCCAGTGCAGGCAGACAGGGAAAGGCGGGGGTTGTCCTGGAAACGCAGGCAGCATCTAGTGACTCCCCATGGACAGGGGAGGTAATTAGCGGACTTCCCCCTGCCAGGGAACACCTGTGACACCAGGCAGCTGCGTGGAGGGCGGCCCCGAACCTCCCCCACACAGTCAGCCGTGTTCCGGGATTCTGAGTGTGGGGAGGTTCCGTCTTCTGTCTGCAGCACCCGGGATCTCCCAGGAGCCCTTCGAGAGTCTTCCCCGAGTCCCTCCCAGTGCGGGCAGCCAGGGAAAGGCGGGGGTTGGGCAGGAAACGCAGGTAGCATCTAGTGCATCCCCATGGACAGGGGAGGTAATTAGCGGACTTCCCTCTGCCAGGGAACACCTGTGACACCAGGCAGCTGCGTGGAGGGCGGCCCCGAACCTCCTCAACACAGTCAGCCGTGTTCCGGAATTCTGACTGTGGGGAGGTTCCGTCTTATGTCTGCAGCACCCGGGTTCACCTAGGAGCACTTCGAGTGTCTTCCCAGAGTCCCACCCAGTGCGGGCTGCCGGGGAAAGCGGGTGTTGTGCTGGAAAATCAGGTAGCATCTAGTGCCTCCCCTTGGACAGGGGAGGTAATTAGCGGACTTCTCCCTGCCAGGGATCACCTGTGACACCAGGCAGCTGCGTGATGGGCGGCACCGAACCTCCCCCACACAGTTAGCCGTGTTCCGGAATTCTGATTGTGGGGAGGTTTCGTCTTCTGTCTGCAGCACCCGGGTTATCCTAGGAGCCTTTCGAGTGTCTTCCCCCAGTCCCTCCCTGTGCGGGCTGCCGAGGAAAGGCGGGGGTCGGGCTGGAAACGCAGGTAGCATCTAGTGCCTCCCCTTGGACAGGGGAGGTAATTAGCGGACTTCTCCCTGCCAGGGACCACCTGTGACACCAGGCAGCTGCGTGATGGGCGGCCCCGAACCTCCCCCACACAGTTAGCCGTGTTCCGGAATTCTGATTGTGGGGAGGTTTCGTCTTCTGTCTGCAGCACCCGGGTTATCCTAGGAGCCTTTCGAGAGTCTTCCCCGAGTCCCTCCCCGTGCGGGTAGCCAGGAAAATGGGGGGTTGCGCAGGAAACGCAGGTAGCATCTAGTGCATCCCCATGGAAAGGGGAGGTAATTAGCGGACTTCTACCTGCCAGGGAACACCTGTGACACAAGGCAGCTGCGTGGAGGGCGGCCCCGAACCTCCCCAACACAGTCAGCCGTGTTCCGGAATTCTGAGTGTGGGGAGGTTCCGTCTTCTGTCTGCAGCACCCGGGATCTCCTAGGAGCCCTTAGAGTGTCTTCCCCGAATCCCTCCCACTGCGGTCTGCCGGGGAAAGGCGGGGGCTGTGCTGGAAACTCAGGTAGCATCAGGTGCCTCCCCAAGGACAGGGGAGGTAATTAGCGGACTTCAACCTGCCAGGGAACACCTGTGACACAAGGCAGCTGCGTGGAGGGCGGCCACGAACCTCCCGCACACAGTCATCCGTGTTCCGGAATTCTGAGTGTGGGGAGGTTCCGTCTTATGTCTGCAGCACCCGGGATCTCCTAGGAGCCCTTCGAGAGTCTTCCCCGCGTCCCTCACAGTGCGGGCAGCCAGGGAAAGGCGGGGGTGGGGCTGGAAACGCAGGTAGCATATAGTGCATCCCCATGGACAGGGGAGGTAATTAGCGGACTTCCCCCTGCCAGGGAACACCTGTGACACCAGGCAGCTGCGTGGAGTGCAGCCCCAAACCTCCCCCACACAGTCAACCGTGTTCCGGAATTCTGAGTGTGGGGAGGTTCCGTCTTCTGTCTGCAGCACCCGGGATCTCCTAGGAGCCCTTCGA
Organism: Camelus bactrianus; assembly: GCF_048773025.1. Classification (NCBI taxonomy): domain Eukaryota; kingdom Metazoa; phylum Chordata; class Mammalia; order Artiodactyla; family Camelidae; genus Camelus; species Camelus bactrianus. The sequence continues at coordinate 5,763,892 of NW_027413957.1, read as the reverse complement.
GTGTCTTCCCCGAATCCCTCCCACTGCGGGCTGCCGGGGAAAGGCGGGGGTTGGGCTGGAATTTCAGGTTGCATCTAGTGCCTCCTCATGGACAGGGGAGGTAATTAGCGGTCTTCCCCCTACTAGGGAACACCTGTGACTCCAGGAAGCTGTGTGGAGGGCGGCCCTAAACCTCACCCACACAGTCACCCGTGTTCCGGAATTCTGAGTGTGGGGAGGATCCGTCTTTTGTCTGCAGCAACCGGGATCTCCTAGGAGCCCTTCGAGAGTATTCCCCGAGTCCCTCCCAGTGCGGGCAGCCGGGAAAGGCGGGGGTTGGGCTGGAAACGCAGGTAGCATCTAGTGCCTCCCCATGGACAAGGGAGGTAATTAGCGGACTTCCCCCTGCCAGGGAACACCTGTGACACCAGTCAGCTGCGTGGAGGTCGGCCCCGAACCTCCCCCACACAGTCAGCCGTGTTCCGGAATTCTGAGTGTGGGGAGGTTCCGTCTTCTGTCTGCAGCATCCGGGATCTCCTAGGAGCCCTTCGAGTGTCTTCCCAGAGTCCCTCCCTGTGCGGGCTGCCAGGGAAAGGAGGGGGATGTGCTGGAAACGCAGGTAGCATCTAGTGCCTCACCATGGACAGGGGAGTTAATTAGCGGACTTCCACCTGCCAGGGAACACCTGTGACACAAGGCAGCTGCGTGGAGGGCGGCCCTAAACCTCACCCACACAGTCATCCGTGTTCCGGAATTCTGAGTGTGGGGAGGTTCCATCTTATGTCTGCAGCAACCGGGATCTCCTAGGAGCCCTTCGAGAGTCTTCCCCGAGTCCCTCCCAGTGCGGGCAGCCAGGGAAATGGGGGGTTGTCTGGAATCGCAGGTAGCATCTAGTGCATCCCCATGGACAGGGGAGGTAATTAGCGGACTTCCCCCTGCCAGGGAACACCTGTGACACCAGGCAGCTGCGTGGAGGGCGGCCCCGAACCTCCCCTACACAGTCAACCGTGTTCCAGAATTCTGAGTGTGGGGAGGTTCCGTCTTCTGTCTGCAGCACCCGGGATCTCCTAGGAGCCCTTCGAGTGTCTTCCCCGAGTCCGTCCCTGTGCGGGCTGCCAGGGAAAGGAGGGGGATGTGCTGGAAACGCAGGTAGCATCTACTGCCTCCCCATGGACAGGGGAGGTAATTAGCGGACTTCCACCTGCCAGGGAACACCTGTGACACAAGGCAGCTGCGTGGAGGGCGGCCCAAACCCTCACCCACACAGTCATCCGTGTTCCGGAATTCTGAGTGTGCGGAGGTTCCGTCTTATGTCTGCAGCAACCGGGATCTCCTAGGAGCCCTTCGAGTGTCTTCCCAGAGACCCACCCATTGCGGGCTGCCGGGAAAGTGCGGGTGTTGGGCTGGAAAAGCAGGTAGCATCTAGTGCCTCCCCATGAACAAGGGAAGTAATTAGCGGAATTCCCCCTGCCAGGGAACACCTGTGACACCAGTAAGCTGGGTGGAGTGCGGCCCTAAACCTCACCCACACAGTCACCCGTGTTCCGGAATTCTGAGTGTGGGGAGGTTCCGTCTTCTGTCTGCAGCACCCGGGATCTCCTAGGAGCCCTTCGAGTGTCTTCCCCCAGTCCGTCCCAGTGCGGGCTGCCGAGGAAAGGAGGGGGTTGGGCTGGAAACGCAGGTAGCATCTAGTGCCTCCCCATGGACAGGGGAGGTAATTAGCGGAATTCTCCCTGCCAGGGAACACCTGTGACACCAGGCAGCTGCGTGCAGGGCGGCCCCGAACCTCCCCCACACAGTCAGCCGTGTTCCGGAATTCTGATTGTGGGGAAGTTCCGTCTTCTGTCTGCAGCACCCGGGTTCTCCTAGGAGCCCTTCGATTGTCTTCCCCGATTCCCTACCAGTGCGGGCTGCCGGGGAAAGGCGGGGGTTGGGCTGGAAACTCAGGTAGCATCTAGTGCCTCCCCATGGACAGGGGAGGTAATTAGCGGTCTTCCCCCTACCAGGGAACACCTGTGACACTAGGAAGCTGTGTGGAGGGCGGCCCTAAACCTCACCCACACAGTCACGCGTGTTCCGGAATTCTGAGTGTGGGGAGGTTCCGTCTTTTGTCTGCAGCAACCGGGATCTCCTAGGAGCTTTTCGAGAGTCTTCCCCGAGTCCCTCCCTGTGCGGCCAGCCGGGGAAACGCGGGGGTTGGGCTGGAAACGCAGGTAGAATCTAGTGCATCCCCATGGACAAGGGAGGTAATTAGCGGACTTCCCCCTGCCAGGGAACACCTGTGACACCAGGCAGCTGCGTGGAGTTCGGCCCCGAACCTCCCCCCACAGTCAGACGTGTTCCGGAATTCTGAGTGTGGGGAGGTTCCGTCTTCTGTCTGCAGCACCCGGGATCTCCTAGGAGCCCTTCGAGTGTCTTCCCAGAGTCCCTCCCTTTGCGGGCTGCCGGGGAAAGGAGGGGGATGTGCTGGAAACGCAGGTAGCATCTAGTGCCTCCCCATGGACAGGGGAGGTAATTAGCGGAATTCCACCTGCCAGGGAACACCTGTGACACAAGGCAGCTGCTTGGAGGGCGGCCCTAAACCTAACCCACACAGTCATTCGTGTTCCGGAATTCTGAGTGTGGGGAGGTTCCGTCTTATGTCTGCAGCAACCGGGATCTCCTAGGAGCCCTTCGAGAGTCTTCCCCGAGTCCCTCCCAGTGCGGGCAGCCAGGGAAAGGCGGGGGTTGGGCTGGAAACGCAGGTAGCATCTAGTGCATCCCAATGGACAGGGGAGGTAATTAGCGGACTTCCCCCTGCCAGGGAACACCTGTGACACCAGGCAGCTGCTTGGAGGGCGGCCCCGAACCTCCCCCACACAGTCAACCGTGTTCCGGAATTCTGAGTGTGCGGAGGTTCCCTCTTCTGTCTGCAGCACCCGGGATCTCCTAGGAGCCCTTCGAGTGTCTTCCCAGAGTCCCTCCCTGTGCGGGCTTCCAGGGAAAGGAGGGGGATATGCTGGAAACGCAGGTAGCATCTAGTGCCTCCCCATGGACAGGGGAGGTATTTAGCGGACTTCCACCTACCAGGGAACACCTGTGACACAAGGTAGCTTCGTGGAGAGCGGCCCTAAACCTCACTCACTCAGTCATCCGTGTTCCGGAATTCTCAGTGTTGGGAGGTACCGTCTTATGTCTGCAGCAACCGGGATCTCCTAGGAGCCCTTCGAGAGTCTTCCCCGAGTCCCTCCCAGTGCGGGAAGCCAGGGAAAGGCGGGGGTTGGGCTGGAAACTCAGGTAGCATCTAGTGCCTCCCCATGGACAGGGGAGGTAATTAGCGGACTTGTCCCTGCCAGGGAACACCTGTGACGCCAGGCAGCTGCGTGGAGGGCGGCCCCGAACCTCACCCACACAGTCACCCGTGTTCCGGAATACTGAGTGTGGGGAAGTTCTGTCTTCTGTCTGCAGCACCCGGGTTCTCCTAGGAGTCTTTCGAGTGTCTTCACCCAGTCCCTCCGTGTGCGGGCTGCCGGGGAAGTGCGGGGGTTGGGCTGGAAAAGCAGGTAGCATCTAGTGCCTCCTCATGGACAAGGGAGGTAATTAGCGGACTTACCCCTGCCAGGGTACAACTGTGACACCAGGAAGCTGCGTGGAGTGCGGCCCTAAACCTCACCCACACAGTCACACGTGTTATGGAATTCTGAGTTTGGGGAGGTTCCGTCTTCTGTCTGCAGCTCCCGGGTTCTCCTAGGAGCCTTTCGAGTGTCTTCCCCCAGTCCCTCCCTGTGCGGGCTGCCGGGGAATGGCGGTGGTTGGGCTGGAAAAGCAGGTAGCATCTTGTGCCTCCCCATGGACAAGGGAGGTAATTAGCGGACTTCACCCTGCCAGGGAACACCTGTGACACCAGGCAGCTGCGTGGATGGCGGCCCCGAACCTCCCCCACACAGTCAACCGTGTTCCGGAATCCTGAGTGTGGGGAGGTTCCGTCTTCTGTCTGCAGCACCCGGGATCTCCTAGGAGCCCTTCGAGTGTCTTCCCAGAGTCCCTCCCTGTGCGGGCTGCCGGGGAATGGAGGGGGTTGTGCTGGAAACGCAGGTAGCATCTAGTGCCTCCCCATGGACAGCGGAGGTAATTAGCGGTCTTCCCCCTACCAGGGAACACATGTGACACCAGGAAGCTGTGTGGAGGGCGGCCCTAAACCTCACTCACACAGTCACCCGTGTTCCGGAATTCTGAGTGTGGGGAGGTTCCGTCTTATGTCTGCAGCACCCGGGTTCTCCTAGGAGCCCATGGAGTGTCTTCCCCAAGTTCCTCACTGTGCGGGCTGCTGGGGAAATGCGGGGGTTGGGCTGGAAAACAGGTAGCATCTAGTGCCTCCCCATGGACAAGGGAGGTAATTAGCGGACTTCCCCCTGCCAGGGAACACCTGTGACACCAGGCAGCTGCGTGGATGGCGGCCCCGAACCTCCCCCACACAGTCAGCCGTGTCCCTGTATTCTGAGTGTGGGGAGGTTCCGTCTTCTGTCTGCAGCACCCGGGATCTCGTAGGAGCCCTTCGAGAGACTTCCCCGAGTCCCTCCCTGTGCGGGCAGCCAGGGAAAGGCGGGGGTTGGGCTGGAAACGCAGGTAGCATCTAGTGCATCCCCATGGACAGGGGAGGTAATTAGCGGACTTCCCCCTGCCAGGGAACTCCTGTGACACCAGGCAGCTGCGTGGAGGGCTGCCCCGAACCTCCCCCACACAGTCAGCCGTGTTCCGGAATTCTGAGTGTGGGGAGGTTCCGTCTTCTGTCTGCAGCACCCGGGATCTCCTATGAGCCCTTCGAGTGTCTTCCCCCAGTCCGTCCCAGTGCGGGCTGCCGAGGAAAGGAGGGGGTTGGGCTGGAAACGCAGGTAGCATCTAGTGCCTCCCCAAGGACAGGGGAGGTAATTAGCGGACTTCAACCTGCCACGGAACACCTGTGACACAAGGCAGCTGCGTGGAGGGCGGCCACGAACCTCCCCCACACAGTCATCCGTGTTCCGGAATTCTGAGTGTGGGGAGGTTCCGTCTTATGTCTGCAGCAACCGGGATCTCCTAGGAGCCCTTCGAGAGTCTTCCCCGCGTCCCTCACAGTGCGGGAAGCCAGGGAAAGGCGGGGGTGGGGCTGGAAACGCAGGTAGCATCTAGTGCATCCCCATGGACAGGGGAGGTAATTAGCGGACTTCCCCCTGCCAGGGAACACCTGTGACACCAGGCAGCTGCGTGGAGGGCGGCCCCGAATCTCCCCCACACAGTCAGCCGTGTTCCGGAATTCTGAGTGTGGGGAGGTTCCGTCTTCTGTCTGCAGCACCCGGGATCTCCTAGGAGCCTTTCGATTGTCTTCCCCCAGTCTGTCTCAGTGCGGGCTGTGGAGGAAAGGAGGGGGTTGGGCTGGATACCCAGGTAGCATCTAGTGCCTCCCCATGGACAGGGGAGGTAATTAGCGGACTTCCCCCTGCCAGGGAACACCTGTGACACCAGGCAGCTGCGTGGAGGGCGGCCCCGAACCTCCCCCACACAGTCAGCCGTGTTCCGGAATTCTGAGTGTGGGGAGGTTCCGTCTTATGTCTGCAGCAACCGGGATATCCTAGGAGCCCTTCGAGTGTCTTCCCCGAGTCCCTCCCTATGCGGGCTGCCAGGGAATGGCGGAGGTTGGGCTGGAAAAGCAGGTAGAATCTTGTGCCTCCCCATGGACAAGGGAGGTAATTAGCGGACTTCCCCCTGCCAGGGAACTCCTGTGACACCAGGCAGCTGCGTGGAGGGCGGCCCCGAACCTCTCCCACACAGTCAGCCGTGTTCCGGAATTCTGAGTGTGGGGAGGTTCCGTCTTCTGTCTGCAGCACCCGGGATCTCCTAGGAGCCCTTCGAGTGTCTTCCCAGAGTCCCTCCCTGTGCGGGCTCCGGGAAAGGAGGGGGTTTTGCTGGAAACGCAGGTAGCATCTAGTGCCTCCCCATGGACAGGGGAGGTAATTAGCATACTTCAACCTGCCAGGGAACACCTGTGACACAAGGCAGCTGCGTGGAGAGCGGCCCCGAACCTCCCCCACACAGTCATCCGTGTTCCGGAATTCTGAGTGTGGGGAGGTTCCGTCTTATGTCTGCAGCACCCGGGATCTCCTAGGAGCCCTTCGAGTGTCTTCCCCGAATCCCTCCCACTGCGGGCTGCCGGGGAAAGGCGGGGGTTGGGCTGGAAACTCAGGTAGCATCTAGTGCCTCCCCAAGGACAGGGGAGGTAATTAGCGGACTTCAACCAGCCAGGGAACACCTGTGACACAAGGCAGCTGCTTGGAGGGCGGCCCCGAACCTCCCCCACACAGTCATCCGTGTTCCGGAATTCTGAGTGTGGGGAGGTTCCGTCTTATGTCTGCAGCACCCGGGATCTCCTAGGAGCCATTCGAGAGTCTTCCCCGAGTCCCTCCCAGTGCGGGCAGCCAGGGAAAGGCGGGGGTGTGGCTGGAAACGCAGGTAGCATCTAGTGCATCCCCATGGACAGGGGAGGTAATTAGCGGACTTCCCCCTGCCAGGGAACACCTGTGACACCAGGCAGCTGCGTGGAGGGCGGCCCCGAACCTCCCCCACACAGTCAACCGTGTTCCGGAATTCTGAGTGTGGGGAGGTTCCGTCTTCTGTCTGCAGCACCCGGGATCTCCTAGGAGCCCTTCGAGTGTCTTCCCCGAATCCCTCCCACTGTGGGCTGCCGGGGAATGGCGGGGGTTGGGCTGGAAACTCAGGTAGCATCTAGTGCCTCCCCAAGGACAGGGGAGGTAATTAGCGGACTTCAACCTGCCAGGGAACACCTGTGACACAAGGCATCTGCGTGGAGGGCGGCCACGAACCTCCCCCACACAGTCATCCGTGTTCCGGAATTCTGAGTGTGGGGAGGTTCCGTCTTATTTCTGCAGCACCCGGGATCTCCTAGGAGCCCTTCGAGAGTCTTCCCCGAGTCCCTCCCAGTGCGGGCAGCCAGGGAAAGGCGGGGGTTGGGCTGGAAACGCAGGTAGCATCTAGTGCATCCCCATGGACATGGGAGGTAATTAGCGGACTTCAACCTGCCAGGGAACACCTGTGACACCAGGCAGCTGCGTGGAGGGCGGCCCCGAACCTCCCCCACACAGTCAACCGTGTTCCGGAATTCTGAGTGTGGGGAGGTTCCGTCTTCTGTCTGCAGCACCCGGGATCTCCTAGGAGCCCTTCGAGTGTCTTCCCCGAATCCCTCCCACTGTGGGCTGCCGGGGAAAGGCGGGGGTTGGGCTGGAAACTCAGGTAGCATCTAGTGCCTCCCCAAGGACAGGGGAGGTAATTAGCGGACTTCAACCTGCCAGGGAACACCTGTGACACAAGGCAGCTGCGTGGAGGGCGGCCACGAACCTCCCCCACACAGTCATCCGTGTTCCGGAATTCTGAGTGAGGGGAGGTTCCGTCTTATGTCTGCAGCACCCGGGATCTCCTAGGAGCCCTTCGAGAGTCTTCCCCGAGTCCCTCCCAGTGCGGGCAGCCAGGGAAAGGCGGGGGTGGGGCTGGAAACGCAGGTAGCATCTAGTGCATCCCCATGGACAGGGGAGGTTATTAGCGGACTTCCCCCTGCCAGGGAACAACTGTGACACCAGGCAGCTGCGTGGAGGGCGGCCCCGAACCTCCCCCACACAGTCACCCGTGTTCCGGAATTCTGAGTGTGGGGAGGTTCCGTCTTCTGTCTGCAGCACCCGGGATCTCCTATGAGCCCTTCGAGTGTCTTCCCAGAGTCCCTCACTGTGCGGGCTGCCGGGGAAAGGAGGGGGTTTTGCTGGAAACGCAGGTAGCATCTAGTGCCTCCAAATGGACAGGGGAGGTAATTAGCGGACTTCCACCTGCCAGGGAACACCTGTGACACAAGGCAGCTCCGTGGAGGGCGGCCCCGAACCTCCCCCACACAGTCTTCCGTGTTCCGGAATTCTGAGTGTGGGGAGGTTCCGTCTTATGTCTGCAGCATCCGGGTTGACCTAGGAGCCCTTCGAGTGTCTTCCCCCAGTCCCTCCGTGTGCGGGCTGCCGGGGAATGGCAGAGGTTGGGCTGGAAAAGCAGGTAGCATCTTGTGCCTCCCCATGGACAAGGGAGGTAATTAGCGGACTTCCCCCTGCCAGGGAACACCTGTGACACCAGGCAGCTGCGTGGAGGGCGGCCCCGAACCTCTCCCACACAGTCAGACGTGTTCCGGGATTCTGAGTGTGGGGAGGTTCCGTCTTCTGTCTGCAGCACCCGGGATCTCCTATGAGCCCTTTGAGAGTCTTCCCCGAGTATCTCCCAGTGCGGGCACCCGGGGAAAGTCGGGGGTTGGTCTGGAAACGCAGGTAGCTTCTAGTGCCTCCCCATGGACAGGGGAGGTAATTAGCGGACTTCCACCTGTCAGGGAACACCTGTGAAACCAGGCAGCTGAGTGGAGGGCGGCCCCGAACCACCCCCACACAGTCAGCCGTGTTCCGGAATTCTGAGAGTGGGGAGGTTCCGTCTTCTGTCTGCAGCACCCGGGATCTCCTAGGAGCCCTTCGAGTGTCTTCCCCGAATCCCTCCCACTGCGGGCTGCCGGGGAAAGGCTGGGGTTGGGATGGAAAATCAGGTAGCATCTAATGCCTCCCCATGGACAGGGGAGGTAATTAGCGGCCTTCCCCCTACCAGGGAACACCTGTGACACCAGGAAGCTGTGTGGAGGGCGGCCCTAAACTTCACCCACACAGTCACCCGTGTTCCGGAATTCTGAGTGTGGGGAGGTTCCGTCTTATGTCTGCAGCACCCGGGTTCTCCTAGGAGCCCTTCGAGTGTCTTCCCCCAGTCCCTCCCTGTGCGGGCTGCCGGGGAATGGCAGAGGTTGGGCTGGAAAAGCAGGTAGCATCTTGTGCCTCCCCATGGACAAGGGAGGTAATTAGCGGACTTCCCCCTGCCAGGGAACACCTGTGACACCAGGCAGCTGCGTGGAGGGCGGTCCCGAACCTCTCCCACACAGTCAGACGTGTTCCGGGATTCTGAGTGTGGGGAGGTTCCGTCTTCTATCTGCAGCACCCGGGATCTCCTATGAGCCCTTCGAGAGTCTTCCCCGAGTATCTCCCAGTGCGGGCAGCCGAGGAAAGGCGGGGGTTGGTCTGGAAACGCAGGTAGCTTCTAGTGCCTCCCCATGGACAGGGGAGGTAATTAGCGGACTTCCACCTGTCAGGGAACACCTGTGAAACCAGGCAGCTGCGTGGAGGGCGGCCACGAACCTCCCCCACACAGTCAGCCGAGTTCCGGAATTCTGAGTGTGGGGAGGTTCCGTCTTCTGTCTGCAGCACCCGGGATCTCCTAGGAGCCCTTCGAGTGTCTTCCCCGAATCCCTCCCACTGCGGGCTGCCGGGGAAAGGCGGGGGTTGGGATGGAAAATCAGGTAGCATCTAGTGCCTCCCCATGGACAGGGGAGGTAATTAGCGGTCTTCCCCCTACCAGGGAACACCTGTGACACCAGGAAGCTGTGTGGAGGGCGGCCCTAAACCTCACCCACACAGTCAGCCGTGTTCCGGAATTCTGAGTGTGGGGAGGTTCCGTCTTATGTCTGCAGCATCCGGGTTCACCTAGGAGTCCTTCGAGTGTCTTCCCCCAGTCCATTCCTGTGCGGGCTGCCGGGGAATGGCGGGGGTTGGGCTGGAAAAGCAGGTAGCATCTAGTGCCTCCCCATGGACAAGGGAGGTAATTAGCGGACTTCCCCCTGCCAGGGAACACCTGTGACACCAGGCAGCTGCGTGGAGGGCGGCCCTAAACCTAACCCACACAGTAATCCGTGTTCCGGAATTCTGAGTGTGGGGAGGTTCCGTCTTCTGTCTGCAGCACCCGGGATCTCCTAGGAGCCCTTCGAGTGTCTTCCCCGAATCCCTCCCACTGCGGGCTGCCGGGGAAAGGCGGGGGTTGGGCTGGAAACTCAGGTAGCATCTAGTGCCTCCCCATGGACAGGGGAGGTAATTAGCGGTCTCCCCCCTAATAGGGAACACCTGTGACACCAGGAATCTGTGTGGAGGGCGGCCCTAAACCTAACCCACACAGTCACCCGTGTTCTGGATTTCTGAGTGTGGGGAGGTTCCGTCTTTTGTCTGCAGCAACCGGGATCTCCTAGGAGCCCTTCGAGTGTCTTCCCCGAGTCCCTCCCTGTGCGGGCAGCCGGGGAAAGGCGGGGGTTGGGCTGGAAAAGCAGGTAGCATCTAGTGCATCCCCATGGACAAGGGAGGTAATTAGCGGACTTCCCCCTGCCAGGGAACACCTGTGACACCAGGCAGCTGCGTGGAGTTCGGCCCCGAACCTCCCCCACACAGTCAGCCGTATTCCGGAATTCTGAGTGTGGGGAGGATCCGTCTTATGTCTGCAGCACCCGGGATCTCCTAGGAGCCCTTCGAGTGTCTTCCCAGAGTCCCTCCCTGTGCGGGCTGCCGGGGAAAGGAGGGGGTTGTGCTCGAAACGCAGATAGCATCTAGTGCCTCCCCATGGACAGGGGAGGTAATTAGCGGACTTCCACCTGCCAGGGAACACCTGTGACAGAAGGCAGATGCGTGGAGGGCGGCCCTAAACCTAACCCACACACTAATCCGTGTTCCGGAATTCTGAGTGTGGGGAGGTTCCTTCTTATGTCTGCAGCAACCGGGATCTACTAGGAGCCCTTCGAGAGTCTTCCCCGAGTCCCTCCCAGTGCGGGCAGCCAGGGAAAGGGGGGGTTGGGCTGGAAACGCAGGTAGCATCTAGTGCTTCCCCATGGACAGGGGAGGTAGTTAGCGGACTTCTCCCTGCCAGGGAACACTTGTGACACCAGGCAGCTGCGTGGAGGGCGGCCCCGAACCTCCCCCACACTGTCAGCCGTGTTCCGGAATTCTGAGTGTGGGGAGGTTCCGTCTTCTGTCTGCAGCACCCGGGATCTCCTAGGAGCCCTTCGAGTGTCTTCCCCGAATCCCTCCCACTGCGGGCTGCCAGGGAAAGGCGGGGGTTGGGCTGGAAACTCAGGTAGCATCTAGTGCCTCCCCATGGACATGGGAGGTAATTAGCGGTCTTCCCCCTACCAGGGAACACCTGTGACACAAGGAAGCTGTGTGGAGGGCGGCCCTAAACCTCACCCACACAGTCACCCGTGTTCCGGAATTCTGAGTGTGGGGAGGTTCCGTCTTATGTCTGCAGCACCCGGGTTCACCTAGGAGCCCTTCGAGTGTCTTCCCCAAGTCCCTCCCTTTGCGGGCTCCTGGGGAAAGGCAGGGGTTGGGCTGGAAAAGCAGGTAGCATCTAGTGCCTCCCCATGGACAAGGGAGGTAATTAGCGGACTTCCCCCTGTCAGGGAACACCTGTGACACCAGGCAGCTGCGTGGAGGGCGGCCCCGAAACTCCCCCACACAGTCAGCCGTGTTCCGGGATTCTGAGTGTGGGGAGGTTCCGTCTTCTGTCTGCAGCACCCGGGATCTCCTAGGAGCCCTTCGAGAGTCTTCCCCGAGTCCCTCCCAGTGCGGGCAGCCAGGGAAAGGCGTGGGTTGGGCTGGAAACGCAGGTAGCATCTAGTGCATCCCCATGGACAGGGGAGGTAATTAGCGGACTTCCCCCTGCCAGGGAACACCTGTGACACCAGGCAGCTGCGTGGAGGGCGGCCCCGAACCTCTCCCACAGAGTTAGACGTGTTCCGGAATTCTGAGTGTGGGGAGGTTCCGTCTTCTGTCTGCAGCACCCGGGATCTCCTAAGAGCCCTTCGAATATCTTCCCCGAATCCCTCCCACTGCGGGCTGCCGGGGAAAGGCGGGGGTTGGGCTGGAAACTCAGGTAGCATCTAGTGCCTCCCCATGGACAGGGGAGGTAAATAGCGGTCTTCCCCCTACCAGGGAACACCTGTGACACCAGGAAGCTGTGTGGAGGGCGGCCCAAAACCTCACCCACACAGTCACCCGTGTTCCGGAATTCTGAGTGTGGGGAGGTTCCGTCTTATGTCTGCAGCACCCGGGATCTCCTAGGAGCCCTTCGAGAGTCTTCCCCGAGTCCCTCCCAGTGCGGGCAGCCAGGGAAAGGCGGGGGTTGGGCTGGAAACGCAGGTAGCATCTAGTGCATCCCCATGGACACGGGAGGTAATTAGCGGACTTCAACCTGCCAGGGAACACCTGTGACACCAGGCAGCTGCGTGGAGGGCGGCCCCGAACCTCCCCCACACAGTCAACCGTGTTCCGGAATTCTGAGTGTGGGGAGGTTCCGTCTTCTGTCTGCAGCACCCGGGATCTCCTAGGAGCCCTTCGAGTCTCTTCCCCGAATCCCTCCCACTGTGGGCTGCCGGGGAAAGGCGGGGGTTGGGCTGGAAACTCAGGTAGCATCTAGTGCCTCCCCAAGGACAGGGGAGGTAATTAGCGGACTTCAACCTACCAGGGAACACCTGTGACACAAGGCAGCTGCGTGGAGGGCGGCTCCGAACCTCCCCCACACAGTCTTCCGTGTTCCGGAATTCTGAGTGTGGGGAGGTTCCGTCTTATGTCGCAGCATCCGGGTTGACCTAGGAGCCCTTCGAGTGTCTTCCCCCAGTCCCTCCCTGTGCGGGCTGCCGGGGAATGGCAGAGGTTGGGCTAGAAAAGCAGGTAGCATCTTGTGCCTCCCCATGGACAAGGGAGGTAATTAGCGGACTTCCCCCTGCCAGGGAACACCTGTGACACCAGGCAGCTGCGTGGAGGGCGGCCCCGAACCTCTCCCACACAGTCAGACGTGTTCCGGGATTCTGAGTGTGGGGAGGTTCCGTCTTCTGTCTGCAGCACCCGGGATCTCCTATGAGCCCTTTGAGAGTCTTCCCCGAGTATCTCCCAGTGCGGGCAGCCGGGGAAAGGCGGGGGTTGGTCTGGAAACGCAGGTAGTTTCTAGTGCCTCCCCATGGACAGGGGAGGTAATTAGCGGACTTCCACCTGTCAGGGAACACCTGTGAAACCAGGCAGCTGAGTGGAGGGCGGCCCCGAACCTCCCCCACACAGTCAGCCGTGTTCCGGAATTCTGAGTGTGGGGAGGTTCCGTCTTCTGTCTGCAGCACCCGGGATCTCCTAGGAGCCCTTCGAGTGTCTTCCCCGAATCCCTCCCACTGCGGGCTGCCGGGGAAAGGCTGGGGTTGGGATGGAAAATCAGGTAGCATCTAGTGCCTCCCCATGGACAGGGGAGGTAATTAGCGGCCTTCCCCCTACCAGGGAACACCTGTGACACCAGGAAGCTGTGTGGAGGGCGGCCCTAAACCTCACCCACACAGTCACCCGTGTTCCGGAATTCCGATTGTGGGGAGGTTCCGTCTTATGTCTGCAGCACCCGGGTTCTCCTAGGAGCCCTTCGAGTGTCTTCCCCCAGTCCCTCCCTGTGCGGGCTGCCGGGGAATGGCAGAGGTTGGGCTGGAAAAGCAGGTAGCATCTTGTGCCTCCCCATGGACAAGGGAGGTAATTAGCGGACTTCCCCCTGCCAGGGAACACCTGTGACACCAGGCAGCTGCGTGGAGGGCGGTCCCGAACCTCTCCCACACAGTCAGACTTGTTCCGGGATTCTGAGTGTGGGGAGGTTCCGTCTTCTGTCTGCAGCACCCGGGATCTCCTATGAGCCCTTCGAGAGTCTTCCCCGAGTATCTCCCAGTGCGGGCAGCCGAGGAAAGTCGGGGGTTGGTCTGGAAACGCAGGTAGCTTCTAGTGCCTCCCCATGGACAGGGGAGGTAATTAGCGGACTTCCACCTGTCAGGGAACACCTGTGAAACCAGGCAGCTGCGTGGAGGGCGGCCACGAACCTCCCCAACACAGTCAGCCGTGTTCCGGAATTCTGAGTGTGGGGAGGGTCCGTCTTCTGTCTGCAGCACCCGGGATCTCCTAGGAGCCCTTCGAGTGTCTTCCCCGAATCCCTCCCACTGCGGGCTGCCGGGGAAAGGCGGGGGTTGGGATGGAAAATCAGGTAGCATCTAGTGCCTCCCCATGGACAGGGGAGGTAATTAGCGGTATTCCCCCTACCAGGGAACACCTGTGACACCAGGAAGCTGTGTGGAGGGCGGCCCTAAACCTCACCCACACAGTCAGCCGTGTTCCGGAATTCTGAGTGTGGGGAGGTTCCGTCATATGTCTGCAGCATCCGGGTTCACCTAGGAGTCCTTCGAGTGTCTTCCCCAAGTCCATCCCTGTGCGGGCTGCCGGGGAATGGCGGGGGTTGGGATGGAAAAACAGGTAGCATCTAGTGCCTCCCCATGGACAGGGGAGGTAATTAGCGGTCTTCCCCCTACTAGGGAACACCTGTGACAGCAGGAAGCTGTGTGGAGGGCGGCCCTAAACCTCACCCAGACAGTCACCCGTGTTCTGGAATTCTGAGTGTGGGGAGGTTCCGTCTTTTGTCTGCAGCAACCGGGATCTCCTAGGAGCCCTTCGAGAGCCTTCCCCGAGTCCCTACATCTGCGGGCAGCCGGGTAAAGGCGGGGGTTGGGCTGGAAACGCAGGTAGCATCTAGTGCATCCCCATGGACAAGGGAGGTAATTAGCGGACTTCCCCCTGCCAGGGAAAACCTGTGACACCAGGCAGCTGCGTGGAGGTCGGCCCCGAACCTCCCCCACACAGTCAGCCGTGTTCCGGAATTCTGAGTGTGGGGAGGTTCCGTCTTATGTCTGCAGCAACCGGGATCTCCTAGGAGCCCTTCGAGAGTCATCCCCGAGTCCCTCCCAGTGCGGGCAGCCAGGGAAAGGGGGGGTTGGGCTGGAAATGCAGGTAGCATCTAGTGCATCCCCATGGACAGGGGAGGTAATTAGCGGACTTCCCCCTGCCAGGGAACACCTGTGACACCAGGCAGCTGCGTGGAGGCCGGCCCCGAACCACCCCTACACACTGTCAACCGTGTTCCGGAATTCTGAGTGTGGGGAGGTTCCGTCTTCTGTCTGCAGCACCCGGGATCTCCTAGGAACCCTTCGAGTGTCTTCCCAGAGTCCCTCCCTGTGCGGGCTGCCGGGGAAAGGAGGGGGTTTTGCTCGAAACGCAGATAGCATCTAGTGCCACCCCATGGACAGGGGAGGTATTTAGCGGACTTCCACCTGCCAGGGAACACCTGTGACACAAGGTAGCTGCGTGGAGGGCGGCCCTAAACCTAACCCACACACTAATCCGTGTTCCGGAATTCTGAGTGTGGGGAGGTTCCTTCTTATGTGTGCAGCAACCGGGATCTACTAGGAGCCCTTCGAGAGTCTTCCCCGAGTCCCTCCCAGTGCGGGCAGCCAGGGAAAGGGGGGGTTGGGCTGGAAACGCAGGTAGCATCTAGTGCTTCCCCATGGACAGGGGAGGTAATTAGCGGACTTCCCCCTGCCAGGGAACACTTGTGACACCAGGCAGCTGCGTGGAGGGCGGCCCCGAACCTCCCCCACACTGTCAGCCGTGTTCCGGAATTCTGAGTGTGGGGAGGTTCCGTCTTCTGTCTGCAGCACCCGGGATCTCCTAGGAGCCCTTCGAGTGTCTTCCCCGAATCCCTCCCACTGCGGGCTGCCAGGGAAAGGCGGGGGTTGTGCTGGAAACTCAGGTAGCATCTAGTGCCTCCCCATGGACATGGGAGGTAATTAGCGGTCTTCCCCCTACCAGGGAACACCTGTGACACAAGGAAGCTGTGAGGAGTGCGGCCCTAAACCTCACCCACACAGTCACCCGTGTTCCGGAATTCTGAGTGTGGGGTGGTTCCGTCTTATGTCTGCAGCACCCGGGTTCACCTAGGAGCCCTTCGAGTGTCTTCCCCAAGTCCCTCACTTTGCGGGCTCCTGGGGAAAGGCAGGGGTTGGGCTGGAAAAGCAGGTAGCATCTAGTGCCTCCCCATGGACAAGGGAGGTAATTAGCGGACTTCCCCCTGTCAGGGAACACCTGTGACACCAGGCAGCTGCGTGGAGGGCGGCCCCGAAACTCCCCCACACAGTCAGCCGTGTTCCGGGATTCTGAGTGTGGGGAGGTTCCGTCTTCTGTCTGCAGCACCCGGGATCTCCTAGGAGCCCTTCGAGAGTCTTCCCCGAGTCCCTCCCAGTGCGGGCAGCCAGGGAAAGGCGTGGGTTGGGCTGGAAACGCAGGTAGTATCTAGTGCATCCCCATGGACAGGGGAGGTAATTAGCGGACTTCCCCCTGCCAGGGAACACCTGTGACACCAGGCAGCTGCGTGGAGGGCGGCCCCGAACCTCTCCCACAGAGTTAGACGTGTTCCGGAATTCTGAGTGTGGGGAGGTTCCGTCTTCTGTCTGCAGCACCCGGGATCTCCTAAGAGCCCTTCGAATATCTTCCCCGAATCCCTCCCACTGCGGGCTGCCGGGGAAAGGCGGGGGTTGGGCTGGAAACTCAGGTAGCATCTAGTGCCTCCCCATGGACAGGGGAGGTAAATAGCGGTCTTCCCCCTACCAGGGAACACCTGTGACACCAGGAAGCTGTGTGGAGGGCGGCCCTAAACCTCACCCACACAGTCACCCGTGTTCCGGAATTCTGAGTGTGGGGAGGTTCCGTCTTATGTCTGCAGCAACCGGGATCTCCTAGGAGCCCTTCGAGCGTCTTCCCCGAGTCCCTCCCATTGCGGGCAGCCAGGGAAAGGCGGGGGTTGGGCTGGAAACGCAGGTAGCATCTAGTGCATCCCCATGGACAGGGGAGGTAATTAGCGGACTTCCCCCTGCCAGGGAACACCTGTGAAACCAGGCAGCTGCGTGGTGGGCGGCCCAGAACCTCTCCCACACAGTCAGACGTGTTCCGGAATTCTGAGTGTGGGGAGGTTCCGTCTTCTGTCTGCAGCACCCGGGATCTCCTAGGAGCCCTTTGAGTGTCTTCCCAGAGTCCCTGACTGTGCGGGCTGCCGGGGAAAGGAGGGGGATGTGCTGGAAACGCAGGTAGCATCTTGTGCCTCCCCATGGACAGGGGAGGTAATTAGCGGAATTCCACCTGCCAGGGAACACCTGTGACACAAGGCAGCTGCTTGGAGGGCGGCCCCGAACCTCCCCCACACAGTCATCCGTGTTCCGGAATTCTGAGTGTCGGGAGGTTCCGTCTTATGTCTGCATCACCCGGGATCTCCTAGGAGCCCTTCGAGAGTCTTCCCCGAGTCCCTCCCAGTGCGGGCAGCCAGGGAAATGCGGTGGTTGGGCTGGAAACGCAGGTAGCATCTAGTGTATCCCCATGGACAGGGGAGGTAATTAGCGGACTTCCACCTGCAAGGGAACACCTGTGACACAAGGCAGCTGCTTGGAGGGCGGCCGCGAACCTCCCCCACACAGTCATCCGTGTTCCGGAATTCTGAGTGTGGGGAGGTTCCGTCTTATGTCTGCATCACCCGGGATCTCCTAGGAGCCCTTCGAGAGTCTTCCCCGAGTCCCTCCCATTGCAGGCAACCAGGGAAATGCGGGGGTTGGGCTGGAAACGCAGGTAGCATCTAGTGCATCCCCATGGACAGGGGAGGTAATTAGCGGAATTCCCCCTGTCAGGGAACACCTGTGACACAAGGCAGCTGCGTGGAGGGCGGCCCCGAACCTCCCCCACACAGTCGTCCGTGTTCCGGAATTCTGAGTGTGGGGAGGTTCCGTCTTATGTCTGCAACACCCGGGTTCACCTAGGAGCCCTTCGAGTGTCTTCCCCCAGTCCCTCCCTGTGCGGGCTGCCGGGGAATGGCGGAGGTTGGGCTGGAAAAGCAGGTAGCATCTTGTGCCTCCCCATGGACAAGGGAGGAATTTAGCGGGCTTCCCCCTGCCAGGGAACACCTGTGACACCAGGCAGCTGCGTGGAGGGCGGCCCCGAACCTCTCCCACAATGTCAGCCGTGTTCCGGGATTCTGAGTGTGGGGAGGTTCCGTCTTCTGTCTGCAGCACCCGGGATCTCCTAGGAGCCCTTCGAGAGTCTTCCCCGAGTCCCTCCCAGTGCGGGCAGCCAGGGAAATGCGGGGGTTGGGCTGGAAACGCAGGTAGCATCTAGTGCATCCCCATGGACAGGGGAGGAAATTAGCGGACTTCCCCCTGCCTGGGAACACCTGTGACACCAGGCAGCTGCATGGAGGGCGGCCCCGAACCTCCCCCACACAGTCAGCCGTGTTCCGGAATTCTGAGTGTGGGGAGGTTCCGTCTTCTGTCTGCAGCACCCGGGATCTCCTAGGAGACCTTCGAGTGTCTTCCCAGAGTCCCTCCCTGTGCGGGCTGCCGGGGAAAGGAGGGGGATGTGCTGGAAACGCAGGTAGCATCTAGTGCCTCCCCATGGACAGGGGAGGTAATTAGCGGACTTCCACCTGCCAGGGAACACCTGTGACACAAGGCAGCTGCGTGGAGGGCAGCCCCGAACCTCCCCCACACAGTCATTCGTGTTCCGGAATTCTGAGTGTGTGGAGGTTCCGTCTTATGTCTGCATCACCCGGGATCTCCTAGGAGCCCTTCGAGAGTCTTCCCCGAGTCCCTCCCAGTGCGGGCAGCCAGGGAAATGCGGGGGTTGGGCTGGAAACGCAGGTAGCATCTAGTGCATCCCCATGGACAGGGGAGGTAATTAGCGGACTTCCCCCTGCCAGGGAACACCTGTGACACAAGGCAGCTGCGTGGAGGGCGGCCCCGAACCTCCCCCACACAGTCGTCCGTGTTCCGGAATTCTGAGTGTGGGGAGGTTCCGTCTTATGTCTGCAGCACCCGGGTTCACCTAGGAGCCCTTCAAGTGTCTTCCCCCAGTCCCTCCCTGTGCGGGCTGCCGGGGAATGGCGGAGGTTGGCCTGGAAAAGCAAGTAGCATCTTGTGCATCCACATGGACAAGGGAGGTAATTAGCGGACTTCCCCCTGCCAGGGAACACCTGTGACACCAGGCAGCTGCGTGGAGTGCGGCCCCGAACCTCTCCCACACAGTCAGACGTGTTCCGGGATTCTGAGTGTGGGGAGGTTCCGTCTTCTGTCTGCAGCACCCGGGATCTCCTAGGAGCCCTTCGAGAGTCTTCCCCGAGTCCCTAACTGTGCGGGCAGCCGGGGAAAAGTGGGGGTTGGGCTGGAAACGCAGGTAGCGTCTAGTGCCTCCCCATGGACAGGGGATGTAATTAGCGGACTTCCCCCTGCCAGGGAACACCTGTGACACCAGGCAGCTGCGTGGAGGGCGGCCCCGAACCTCCCCCACACAGTCATCCGTGTTCCGGAATTCTGAGTGTGGGGAGGTTCCGTCTTATGTCTGCAGCACCCGGGATCTCCTTGGAGCCCTTCGAGAGTCTTCCCCGAGTCCCTCACAGTGCGGGCAGCCAGGGAAATGCGGGAGTTGGGCTGGAAACGCAGGTAGAATCTAGTGCATCCCCATGGACAGGGGAGGTAATTAGCGGACTTCCCCCTAACAGGGAACACCTGTGACACCAGGCAGCTGCGTGGAGGGCGGCCCCGAACCTCCCCCACACAGTCGTCCGTGTTCCGGAATTGTGAGTGTGGGGAGGTTCCGTCTTATGTCTGCAGCACCCGGGTTCACCTAGGAGCCATTCGAGTGTCTTCCCCCAGTCCCTCTTGTTCGGGCTGCCGGGGAATGGCGGAGGTTGGGTTGGAAAAGCAGGTAGCATGTTGTGCCTCCCCATGGACAAGGGAGGTAATTAGCGGACTTCCCCCTGCCAGGGAACACCTGTGACACCAGGCAGCTGCGTGGAGGGCGGCCCTGAACCTCCCCCACACTGTCATCCGTGTTCCGGAATTCTGAGTGTTGGGAGGTTCCGTCTTATGTCTGCAGCACCCGGGATCTCCTAGGAGCCCTTCGAGAGTCTTCCCCGAGTCCCTCCCATTGCGGGCAGCCAGGGAAATATGGGGGTTGGGCTGGAAACGCAGGTTGCATCTAGTGCATCCCCATGGACAGGGGAGGTAATTAGCGGACTTCCCCCTGCCAGGGAACACCTGTGACACCAGGCAGCTGCGTGGAGGGCGGCCCCGAACCTCCCCCACACAGTCAACCGTGTTCCGAAATTCTGAGTGTGGGGAGGTTCCGTCTTCTGTCTGCAGCACCCGGGATCTCCTAGGAGCCCTTCGAGTGTCTTCCCAGAGTCCCTCACTGTGCGGGCTGCCGGGGAAAGGAGGGGGTTGTGCTGGAAACGCAGGTAGCATCTAGTGCCTCCCCATGGACAGGGGAGGTAATTAGCGGACTTCCACCTGCCAGGGAACACCTGTGACACAAGGCAGCTGCGTGGAGGGCGGCCCCGAACCTCCCCCACACAGTCAGCCGTGTTCCGTAATTATGAGTGTGGGGAGGTTCCGTCTTATTTCTGCAGCACCCGGGTTCACCTAGGAGCCCTTCTAGTGTCTTGCCCCAGTCCCTCCCTGTGCGGGCTCCCGGGGAATGGCGGAGGTTGTGCTGGAAAAGCAGGTAGCATCTTGTGCCTCCCCATGGACAAGGGAGGTAATTAGCGGACTTCCCCCTGACAGGGAACACCTGTGACACCAGGCAGCTGCGTGGAGGGCGGCCCCGAACCTTCCCCACACAGTCAGACGTGTTCCGGGATTCTGAGTGTGGGGAGGTTCCGTCTTCTGTCTGCAGCACCCGGGATCTCCTAGGAGCCCTTCGAGCGACTTCCCGAGTCCCTCCCAGTGCGGGCAGCCGGGGAAAGGCGGGGGTTGGGCTGGAAACGCAGGTAGCATCTAGTGCCTCCCCATGGACAGGGGAGGTAATTAGCGGACTTCCCCCTGCCACGGAACACCTGTGAAACCAGGCAGCTGCGTGGAGGGCGGCCCCGAACCTCCCCCACACAGTCAACCGTGTTCCGGAATTCTGAGTGTGGGGAGGTTCCGTCTTCTGTCTGCAGCACCCGGGATCTCCTAGGAGCCCTTCGAGTGTCTTCCCAGAGTCCCTCCCTGTGCGGGCTGCCGGGGAAAGGAGGGGGTTGTGCTGGAAACGCAGGTAGCATCTAGTGACTCCCCATGGACAGGGGAGGTAATTAGCGGACTTCCACCTGCCAGGGAACACCTGTGACACAAGGCAGCTGCGTGGAGGACGGCCCCGAACCTCCCCCACCCAGTCAGCCGTGTTCCGGAATACTGAGTGTGGGGAGGTTCCGTCTTATGTCTGCAGCACCCGGGATCTCCTAGGAATCCCTTCGAGAGTCTTCCCCGAGTCCCTCCCAGTGCGGGCAGCCAGGGAAAGGCGGGGGTTGGGCTGGAAACGCAGGTAGCATGTAGTGCATCCCCATGGACAGCGGAGGTAATTAGCGGACTTCCCCCTGCCAGGGAACACCTGTGACACCAGGCAGCTGCGTGGAGGTCGGCCCCGAAACTTTCCCACACAGTCAGCCGTGTTCCGGAATTCTGAGTGTGTGGAGGTTCCGTCTTATGTCTGCAGCACCCGGGTTCACCTAGGAGCCCTTCGAGTGTCTTCCCCCAGTCCCTCCCTTTGCGGGCTGCCGGGGAATGGCGGAGGTTGGGCTGGAAAAGCAGGTAGCATCTTGTGCCTCCCCATGGACAAGGGAGGTAATTAGCGGACTTCCCCCTGCCAGGGAACACCTGTGACACCAGGCACCTGCGTGGAGGGCGGCCCCGAACCTCTCCCACACAGTCAGACGTGTTCCGGGATTCTGAGTGTGGGGAGGTTCCGTCTTCTGTCTGCAGCACCCGGGATCTCCTAGGAGCCCTTCGAGAGTCTTCCCCGAGTCCCTCACTGTGCGGGCAGCCTGGGAAAGGCGGGGGTTGGGCTGGAAACGCAGGTAGCATCTAGTGCCTCCACATAGACAGGGGAGGTAATTAGCGGACTTCCCCCTGCCAGGGAACACCTGTGACACCAGGCAGCTGCGTGGAGGGCGGCCCCGAAACTCCCCCACTCAGTCAGCCGTGTTCCGGAATTCTGAGTGTGGGGAGGTTCCGTCTTCTGTCTGCAGCACCCGGGATCTCCTAGGAGCCCTTCGAGAGTCTTCCCCGAGTCTCTACCAGTGCGGGCAGCCGGGGAAATGTGGGGGTTGGGCTGGAAACGCAGGTAGCGTCTAGTGCCTCCCCATGGACAGGGGATGTAATTAGCGGACTTCCCCCTGCCAGGGAACACCTGTGACACCAGGCAGCTGCGTGGAGGGCGGCCCCGAACCTCCCCCACACAGTCATCCGTGTTCAGGAATTCTGAGTGTGGGGAGGTTACGTCTTATGTCTGCAGCAACCGGGATCTCCTAGGAGCCCTTCGAGAGTCTTCCCCGAGTCCCTCACAGTGCGGGCAGCCAGGGAAATGCGGGGGTTGGACTGGAAACGCAGGTAGCATCTAGTGCATCCCCATGGACAGGGGAGGTAATTAGCGGAATTCCCCCTGCCAGGGAACACCTGTGACACCAGGCAGCTGCATGGAGGGCGGCCCCGGACCTCCCCCACACAGTTATACGTGTTCCGGAATTCTGAGTGTGGGGAGGTTCCGTCTTATGTCTGCATCACCCGGGATCTCCTAGGAGCACTTCGAGAGTCTTCCCCGAGTCCCTCCCTGTGCGGGCAGCCAGGGAAATGCGGGGTTTGGCCGGAAACGCAGGTAGAATCTAGTGCATCCCCATGGACAGGGGAGGTAATTAGCGGACTTCCCCCTGACAGGGAACACCTGTGACACCAGGCAGCTGCGTGGAGGTCGGCCCCGAAACTCCCCCACACAGTCGTCCGTGTTCCGGAATTCTGAGTGTGGGGAGGTTCCGTCTTCTGTCTGCAGCACCCGGGATCTCCTAGGAGCCCTTCGAGTGTCTTCCCAGAGTCCCTCCCTGTGCGGGCTGCCGGGGAAAGGAGGGGGTTGTGCTGGAAACGCAGGTAGCATCTAGTGACTCCCCATGGACAGGGGAGGTAATTAGCGGACTTCCACCTGCCAGGGAACACCTGTGACACAAGGCAGCTGCGTGGAGGACGGCCCCGAACCTCCCCCACCCAGTCAGCCGTGTTCCGGAATACTGAGTGTGGGGAGGTTCCGTCTTATGTCTGCAGCACCCGGGATCTCCTAGGAATCCCTTCGAGAGTCTTCCCCGAGTCCCTCCCAGTGCGGGCAGCC
This sequence comes from Camelus bactrianus, assembly GCF_048773025.1. Classification (NCBI taxonomy): domain Eukaryota; kingdom Metazoa; phylum Chordata; class Mammalia; order Artiodactyla; family Camelidae; genus Camelus; species Camelus bactrianus. Next base: position 5,740,991 of record NW_027413957.1, on the reverse strand, counting down.
AGGGAAAGGCGGGGGTTGGGCTGGAAACGCAGGTAGCATGTAGTGCATCCCCATGGACAGCGGAGGTAATTAGCGGACTTCCCCCTGCCAGGGAACACCTGTGACACCAGGCAGCTGCGTGGAGGTCGGCCCCGAAACTTCCCCACACAGTCAGCCGTGTTCCGGAATTCTGAGTGTGGGGAGGTTCCGTCTTCTGTCTGCAGGACCCGGGATCTCCTAGGAGCCCTTCGAGAGTCTTCCCCGAGTCCCTCCCTTTGCGGGCTGCCGGGGAATGGCGGAGGTTGGGCTGGAAAAGCAGGTAGCATCTTGTGCCTCCCCATGGACAAGGGAGGTAATTAGCGGACTTCCCCCTGCCAGGGAACACCTGTGACACCAGGCACCTGCGTGGAGGGCGGCCCCGAACCTCTCCCACACAGTCAGACGTGTTCCGGGATTCTGAGTGTGGGGAGGTTCCGTCTTCTGTCTGCAGCACCCGGGATCTCCTAGGAGCCCTTCGAGAGTCTTCCCCGAGTCCCTCACTGTGCGGGCAGCCTGGGAAAGGCGGGGGTTGGGCTGGAAACGCAGGTAGCATCTAGTGCCTCCACATAGACAGGGGAGGTAATTAGCGGACTTCCCCCTGCCAGGGAACACCTGTGACACCAGGCAGCTGCGTGGAGGGCGGCCCCGAAACTCCCCCACTCAGTCAGCCGTGTTCCGGAATTCTGAGTGTGGGGAGGTTCCGTCTTCTGTCTGCAGCACCCGGGATCTCCTAGGAGCCCTTCGAGAGTCTTCCCCGAGTCTCTACCAGTGCGGGCAGCCGGGGAAATGTGGGGGTTGGGCTGGAAACGCAGGTAGCGTCTAGTGCCTCCCCATGGACAGGGGATGTAATTAGCGGACTTCCCCCTGCCAGGGAACACCTGTGACACCAGGCAGCTGCGTGGAGGGCGGCCCCGAACCTCCCCCACACAGTCATCCGTGTTCCGGAATTCTGAGTGTGGGGAGGTTACGTCTTATGTCTGCAGCAACCGGGATCTCCTAGGAGCCCTTCGAGAGTCTTCCCCGAGTCCCTCCCAGTGCGGGCAGCCAGGGAAATGCGGGGGTTGGACTGGAAACGCAGGTAGCATCTAGTGCATCCCCATGGACAGGGGAGGTAATTAGCGGAATTCCCCCTGCCAGGGAACACCTGTGACACCAGGCAGCTGCATGGAGGGCGGCCCCGGACCTCCCCCACACAGTTATACGTGTTCCGGAATTCTGATTGTGGGGAGGTTCCGTCTTATGTCTGCATCACCCGGGATCTCCTAGGAGCACTTCGAGAGTCTTCCCCGAGTCCCTCCCTGTGCGGGCAGCCAGGGAATTGCGGGGTTTGGCCGGAAACGCAGGTAGAATCTAGTGCATCCCCATGGACAGGGGAGGTAATTAGCGGACTTCCCCCTGACAGGGAACACCTGTGACACCAGGCAGCTGCGTGGAGGTCGGCCCCGAAACTCCCCCACACAGTCGTCCGTGTTCCGGAATTCTGAGTGTGGGGAGGTTCCGTCTTCTGTCTGCAGCACCCGGGATCTCCTAGGAGCCCTTCGAGTGTCTTCCCAGAGTCCCTCCCTGTGTGGGCTGCCGGGGAAAGGAGGGTGTTGTGCTGGAAACCCAGGTAGCATCTAGTGCCTCCCCATGGACAGGGGAGGTAATTAGCGGACTTCCACCTGCCAGGGAACACCTGTGACACAAGGCAGCTGCTTGGAGGACGGCCCCGTACTTCTCCCACACAGTCACCCGTGTTCCGGAATTCTGAGTGTGGGGAGGTTCCGTCTTTTGTCTGCAGCACCCGGGATCTCCTAGGAATCCCTTCGAGAGTCTTCCCCGAGTCCCTCCCAATGCGGGCAGACAGGGAAAGGCGGGGGTTGGGCTGGAAACGCAGGTAGCATGCAGTGCATCCCCATGGACAGCGGAGGTATTTAGCGGAATTCCCCCTGCCAGGGAACACCTGTGACACCAGGCAGCTGCGTGGAGGTCGGCCCCGAAACTTCCCCACACAGTCAGCCGTGTTCCGGAATTCTGAGTGTGGGGAGGTTCCGTCTTATGTCTGCAGCACCCGGGATCTCCTAGGAGCCCTTCAAGAGTCTTCCCCGAGTCCCTCCCAGTGCGGGCTGCCGGGGAAAGGCGGGGGTTGGGCTGGAAACGCAGGTAGCATCTAGTGCCTCCCCATGGACAGGGGAGGTAATTAGCGGACTTCCACCTGCCAGGGAACACCTGTGACACCAGGCAGCTGCGTGGATGGCGGCCCCGAAACTCTCCCACACAGTCACCCGTGTTCCGGAATTCTGAGTGTGTGGAGGTTCCGTCTTTTGTCTGCAGCACCCGGGATCTCCTAGGAATCCCTTCGAGAGTCTTCCCCGAGTCCCTCCCAGTGCGGGCAGCCAGGGAAAGGCGGGGGTTGGGCTGGAAACGCAGGTAGCATCTAGTGTCTCCCCATGGACAGGGGAGGTAATTAGCGGACTTCAACCTGCCAGGGAACACCTGTGACACCAGGCAGCTGCGTGGAGGGCGGCCCCGAAACTCTCCCACACAGTCAGACGTGTTCCGGGATTCTGAGTGTGGGGAGGTTTCGTCTTCTGTCTCCAGCACCCGGGATCTCCTAGGAGCCCTTCGAGAGTCTTCCCCGAGTCCCTCCCATTGCGAGCAGCCGGGGAAAGGCGGGGGTTGGGCTGGAAACGCAGGTAGCATCTAGTGCCTCCCCATGGACAGGGGAGGTAATTAGCGGACTTCCCCCTGCCAGGGAACACCTGTGACACCAGGCAGCTGCGTGGAGGGCGGCCACGAACCTCCCTCACACAGTCAGCCGTGTTCCGGAATTCTGAGTGTGGGGAGGTTCCGTCTTCTGTCTGCAGCACCCAGGATCTCCTAGGAGCCCTTCGAGTGTCTTCCCAGAGTCCCTCACTGTGCGGGCTGCCGGGGAAAGTAGGGGGTTTTGCTGGAAACGCAGGTAGCATCTAGTGCCTCCCCATGGACAGGGGAGGTAATTAGCGGACTTCCCCCTGCCAGGGAACCCCAGTGACACCAGGCAGCTGCGTGGAGTGCGGCCCCGAACCTCCCCAACACAGTCAACCGTGTTCCGGAATTCTGAGTGTGGGGAGGATCCGTCTTCGGTCTGCAGCACCCGGGATCTCCTAGGAGCCCTTCGAGTGTCTTCCCAGAGTCCCTCCCTGTGCGGGCTGCCGGGGAAAGGAGGGGGTTGTGCTGGAAACGCAAGTAGCATCTAGTGCCTCCCCATGGAGAGGGGAGGAAATTAGCGGACTTCCACCTGCCAGGGAACACCTGTGACACAAGGCAGCTGCGTGGAGGGCGGCCCCGAACCTCCCCCACACAGTCATCCGTGTTCCGGATTCTGAGTGTGGGGAGGTTCCGTCTTATGTCTGCAGCACCCGGGTTCACCTAGGAGCCCTTCGAGTGTCTTCCCCCAGTCCCTCCCTTTGCGGGCTGCCGGGGAATGGCGGAGGTTGGGCTGGAAAAGCAGGTAGCATCTTGTGCCTCCCCATGGACAAGGGAGGTAATTAGCGGACTTCCCCCTGCCAGGGAACACCTGTGACACCAGGCACCTGCGTGGAGGGCGGCCCCGAACCTCTCCCACACAGTCAGACGTGTTCCGGGATTCTGAGTGTGGGGAGGTTCCGTCTTCTGTCTGCAGCACCCGGGATCTCCTAGGAGCCCTTCGAGAGTCTTCCCCGAGTCCCTCACTGTGCGGACAGCCTGGGAAAGGCGGGGGTTGTGCTGGAAACGCAGGTAGCATCTAGTGCCTCCACATAGACAGGGGAGGTAATTAGCGGACTTCCCCCTGCCAGGGAACACCTGTGACACCAGGCAGCTGCGTGGAGGGCGGCCCCGAAACTCCCCCACTCAGTCAGCCGTGTTCCGGAATTCTGAGTGTGGGGAGGTTCCGTCTTCTGTCTGCAGCACCCGGGATCTCCTAGGAGCCCTTCGAGAGTCTTCCCCGAGTCTCTACCAGTGCGGGCAGCCGGGGAAATGTGGGGGTTGGGCTGGAAACGCAGGTAGCGTCTAGTGCCTCCCCATGGACAGGGGATGTAATTAGCGGACTTCCCCCTGCCAGGGAACACCTGTGACACCAGGCAGCTGCGTGGAGGGCGGCCCCGAACCTCCCCCACACAGTCATCCGTGTTCCGGAATTCTGAGTGTGGGGAGGTTACGTCTTATGTCTGCAGCAACCGGGATCTCCTAGGAGCCCTTCGAGAGTCTTCCCCGAGTCCCTCCCAGTGCGGGCAGCCAGGGAAATGCGGGGGTTGGACTGGAAACGCAGGTAGCATCTAGTGCATCCCCATGGACAGGGGAGGTAATTAGCGGAATTCCCCCTGCCAGGGAACACCTGTGACACCAGGCAGCTGCATGGAGGGCGGCCCCGGACCTCCCCCACACAGTTATACGTGTTCCGGAATTCTGAGTGTGGGGAGGTTCCGTCTTATGTCTGCATCACCCGGGATCTCCTAGGAGCACTTCGAGAGTCTTCCCCGAGTCCCTCCCTGTGCGGGCAGCCAGGGAAATGCGGGGTTTGGCCGGAAACGCAGGTAGAATCTAGTGCATCCCCATGGACAGGGGAGGTAATTAGCGGACTTCCCCCTGACAGGGAACACCTGTGACACCAGGCAGCTGCGTGGAGGTCGGCCCCGAAACTCCCCCACACAGTCGTCCGTGTTCCGGAATTCTGAGTGTGGGGAGGTTCCGTCTTCTGTCTGCAGCACCCGGGATCTCCTAGGAGCCCTTCGAGTGTCTTCCCAGAGTCCCTCCCTGTGCGGGCTGCCGGGGAAAGGAGGGTGTTGTGCTGGAAACCCAGGTAGCATCTAGTGCCTCCCCATGGACAGGGGAGGTAATTAGCGGACTTCCACCTGCCAGGGAACACCTGTGACACAAGGCAGCTGCTTGGAGGACGGCCCCGTACCTCTCCCACACAGTCACCCGTGTTCCGGAATTCTGAGTGTGGGGAGGTTCCGTCTTTTGTCTGCAGCACCCGGGATCTCCTAGGAATCCCTTCGAGAGTCTTCCCCGAGTCCCTCCCAATGCGGGCAGCCAGGGAAAGGCGGGGGTTGGGCTGGAAACGCAGGTAGCATGTAGTGCATCCCCATGGACAGCGGAGGTATTTAGCGGAATTCCCCCTGCCAGGGAACACCTGTGACACCAGGCAGCTGCGTGGAGTTCGGCCCCGAAACTTCCCCACACAGTCAGCCGTGTTCCGGAATTCTGAGTGTGGGGAGGTTCCGTCTTATGTCTGCAGCACCCGGGATCTCCTAGGAGCCCTTCAAGAGTCTTCCCCGAGTCCCTCCCAGTGCGGGCTGCCTGGGAAAGGCGGGGGTTGGGCTGGAAACGCAGGTAGCATCTAGTGCCTCCCCATGGACAGGGGAGGTAATTAGCGGACTTCCACCTGCCAGGGAACACCTGTGACACCAGGCAGCTGCGTGGATGGCGGCCCCGAACCTCTCCCACACAGTCACCCGTGTTCCGGAATTCTGAGTGTGTGGAGGTTCCGTCTTTTGTCTGCAGCACCCGGGATCTCCTAGGAATCCCTTCGAGAGTCTTCCCCGAGTCCCTCCCAGTGCGGGCAGCCAGGGAAAGGCGGGGGTTGGGCTGGAAACGCAGGTAGCATCTAGTGTCTCCCCATGGACAGGGGAGGTTATTAGCGGACTTCAACCTGCCAGGGAACACCTGTGACACCAGGCAGCTGCGTGGAGGGCGGCCCCGAAACTCTCCCACACAGTCAGACGTGTTCCGGGATTCTCAGTGTGGGGAGGTTTCGTCTTCTGTCTCCAGCACCCGGGATCTCCTAGGAGCCCTTCGAGAGTCTTCCCCGAGTCCCTCCCATTGCGAGCAGCCGGGGAAAGGCGGGGGTTGGGCTGGAAACGCAGGTAGCATCTAGTGCCTCCCCATGGACAGGGGAGGTAATTAGCGGACTTCACCCTGCCAGGGAACACCTGTGACACCAGGCAGCTGCGTGGAGGGCGGCCACGAACCTCCCTCACACAGTCAGCCGTGTTCCGGAATTCTGAGTGTGGGGAGGTTCCGTCTTCTGTCTGCAGCACCCAGGATCTCCTAGGAGCCCTTCGAGTGTCTTCCCAGAGTCCCTCACTGTGCGGGCTGCCGGGGAAAGTAGGGGGTTTTGCTGGAAACGCAGGTAGCATCTAGTGCCTCCCCATGGACAGGGGAGGTAATTAGCGGACTTCCCCCTGCCAGGGAACCCCAGTGACACCAGGCAGCTGCGTGGAGTGCGGCCCCGAACCTCCCCAACACAGTCAACCGTGTTCCGGAATTCTGAGTGTGGGGAGGATCCGTCTTCGGTCTGCAGCACCCGGGATCTCCTAGGAGCCCTTCGAGTGTCTTCCCAGAGTCCCTCCCTGTGCGGGCTGCCGGGGAAAGGAGGGGGTTGTGCTGGAAACGCAAGTAGCATCTAGTGCCTCCCCATGGAGAGGGGAGGTAATTAGCGGACTTCCACCTGCCAGGGAACACCTGTGACACAAGGCAGCTGCGTGGAGGGCGGCCCCGAACCTCCCCCACACAGTCATCCGTGTTCCGGATTCTGAGTGTGGGGAGGTTCCGTCTTATGTCTGCAGCACCCGGGTTCACCTAGGAGCCCTTCGAGTGTCTTCCCCCAGTCCCTCCCTTTGCGGGCTGCCGGGGAATGGCGGAGGTTGGGCTGGAAAAGCAGGTAGCATCTTGTGCCTCCCCATGTACAAGGAAGGTAATTAGCGGACTTCCCCCTGCCAGGGAACACCTGTGACACCAGGCAGCTGCGTGGAGGTCGGCCCCGAACCTCCCCCACACAGTCAGCCGTGTTCCGGAATTCTGAGTGTGGGGAGGTTCCGTCTTATGTCTGCAGCACCCGGGTTCTCCTAGGAGCCTTTCGAGTTTCTTCCCCCAGTCCCTCCGTGTGCGGGCTGCAGGGGAAAGGCGGGGGTTGGGCTGGAAAAGCAGGTAGCATCTTGTGCCTCCCCATGGACAAGGGAGGCAATTAGCGGACTTCTCCCTGCCAGGGAACACCTGTGACACCAGGCAGCTGCGTGGAGGGCGGCCCCGAACCTCCCCCACACAGTCAGCCGTGTTCCGGAATTCTGAGTGTGGGGAGGTTCCGTCTTATGTCTGCAGCACCCGGGTTCACCTAGGAGCCCTTTGAGTGTCTTCCCCCAGTCCCTCCCTGTGCGGGCTGCCGGGGAGTGGCGGAGGTTGGGCTGGAAAAGCAGGTAGCATCTAGTGCCTCCCCATGGACAGGGGAGGTAATTAGCGGTCTTCCCCCTACCAGGGAACACCTGTGACACCAGGAAGCTGCTTGGAGTGCGGCCCCGAACCTCCCCCACACAGTCAACCGTGTTCCGGAATTCTGAGTGTGGGGAGGTTCCGTCTTCTGTCTGCAGCACCCGGGATCTCCTAGGAGCCCTTCGAGTGTCTTCCCAGAGTCCCTCCCTGTGCGGGCTGCCGGGGAAATTAGGGGGTTGTGTTGGAAACGCAGGTAGCATCTAGTGCCTCGCCATGGAGAGGGGAGATAATTAGCGGACTTCTACCTGCCAGGGAACACCTGTGACACAAGGCAGCTGCGTGGAGGGCGGCCCCGCACCTCCCCCACAGTCAGCCGTGTTCCGGAATTCTGAGTGTGGGGAGGTTCCGTCTTCTGTCTGCAGCACCCGGGATCTCCTAGGAGCCCTTCGAGAGTCTTCCCAGAGTCCCTCACTGTGCGGGCTGCCGGGGAAAGGAGGGGGTTGTGCTGGAAACGCAGGTAGCATCTAGTGCCTCCCCATGGACAGGGGAGGTAATTAGCGGACTTCCCCCTGCCAGGGAACACCAGTGACACCAGGCAGCTGCGTGGAGTGCGTCCCCGAACCTCCCCCACACAGTCAACCGTGTTCCGGAATTCTGAGTGTGGGGAGGTTCCGTCTTCGGTCTGCAGCACCCGGGATCACCTAGGAGCCCTTCGAGTGTCTTCCCAGAGTCCCTCACTGTGCGGGCTGCCGGGGAAAGGAGGGGGTTGTGCTGGAAACGCGGGTAGCATCTACTGCCTCCCCATGGAGAGGGGAGGTAATTAGCGGACTTCCACCTGCCAGGGAACACCTGTGACACAAGGCAGCTGCGTGGAGGGCGGCCCCGAACCTCCCCCACACAGTCATCCGTGTTCCGGAATTCTGAGTGTGGGGAGGTTCCGTCTTATGTCTGCAGCACCCGGGTTCACCTAGGAGCCCTTCGAGTGTCTTCCCCCAGTCCCTCCCTTTGCGGGCTGCCGGGGAATGGCGGAGGTTGGGCTGGAAAAGCAGGTAGCATCTTGTGCCTCCCCGTGGACAAGGGAGGTATTTAGCGGACTTCCCCCTGCCAGGGAACACCTGTGACACCAGGCAGCTGCGTGGAGGGCGGCCCCGAACCTCTCCCACACAGTCAGACGTGTTCCGGGATTCTGAGTGTGGGGAGGTTCCGTCTTCTGTCTGCAGCACCCGGGATCTCCTAGGAGCCCTTCGAGAGTCTTCCCCGAGTCCCTCCCAGTGCGGGCAGCCGGGGAAATGCGGGGGTTGGGCTGGAGACGCAGGTAGCATCTAGTGCCTCCCCATGGACCAGGGAGGTAATTAGCGGACTTCCCCCTGCCAGGGAACACCTGTGACACCAGGAAGCTGCGTGGAGGGCGGCCCCGAACCTCCCCCACTCAGTCAGCCGTGTTCCGGAATTCTGAGTGTGGGGAGGTTCCGTCTTCTGTCTGCAGCACCCGGGATCTCCTAGGAGCCCTTCGAGTGTCTTCCCCCAGTCCGTCCCAATGCGGGCTGCCGGGCAAAAGAGGGGGTTGTGCTGGAAACGCAGGTAGCATCTAGTGCCTCCCCATGGACAGGGGAGGTAATTAGCGGACTTCCACCTGCCAGGGAACACCTGTGACACAAGGCAGCTGCGTGGAGGGCTGCCCCGAACCTCCCCCACACAGTCATCCGTGTTCCGGAATTCTGAGTGTGGGGAGGTTCCGTCTGATGTCTGCAGCACCCGGGTTCACCTAGGAGCCCTTCGAGTGTCTTCCCCCATTCCCTCCCTGTGCGGGCTGCCGGGGAATGGCGGAGGTTGGGCTGGAAAAGTAGGTAGCATCTTGTGCCACCCCATGGACAAGGGAGGTAATTAGCGGACTTCCCCCTGCCAGGGAACACCTGTGACACAAGGCAGCTGCGTGGAGGGCGGCCCCGAACCTCTCCCACACAGTCAGACGTGTTCCGGGATTCTGAGTGTGGGGAGGTTCCCTCTTCTGTCTGCAGCACCCGGGATCTCCTAGGAGCCATTCGAGAGTCTTCCCCGAGTCCCTCCCAGTGCGGGCAGCCGGGGAACGGCGGGGATTGGGCTGGAAAAGCAGATAGCATCTAGTGCCTCCCCATTGACAAGAGAGGTAATTAGCGGACTTCCTCCTGCCAGGGAACAACTGTGACTCCAGGAAGCTGCGTGGATTGCGGCCCTAAACCTCACCCACAGAGTCACACGTGTTCCGGAATTCTGAGTGTGGGGAAGTTCCGTCTTCTGTCTGCAGCACCCGGGTTCTCCTAGGAGCCTTTCGAGTTTCTTCCCCCAGTCCCTCCGTGTGCGGGCTGCAGGGGAAATGCGGGGGTTGGGCTGGAAAAGCAGGTAGCATCTTGTGCCTCCCCATGGACGAAGGGAGGCAATTAGCGGAATTCTCCCTGCCAGGGAACACCTGTGACACCAGGCAGCTGCGTGGAGGGCGGCCCCGAACCTCCCCCACACAGTCAGCCGTGTTCCGGAATTCTGAGTGTGGGGAGGTTCCGTCTTATGTCTGCAGCACCCGGGTTCACCTAGGAGCCCTTCGAGTGTCTTCCCCCAGTCCCTCCCTGTGCGGGCTGCCGGGGAATGGCGGAGGTTGGGCTGGAAAAGCAGGTAGCATCTAGTGCCTCCCCATGGACAGGGGAGGTAATTAGCGGTCTTCCCCCTACCAGGGAACACCTGTGACACCAGGAAGCTGCTTGGAGTGCGGCCCCGAACCTCCCCCACACAGTCAACCGTGTTCCGGAATTCTGAGTGTGGGGAGGTTCCGTCTTCTGTCTGCAGCACCCGGGATCTCCTAGGAGCCCTTCGAGTGTCTTCCCAGAGTCCCTCCCTGTGCGGGCTGCCGGGGAAATTAGGGGGTTGTGTTGGAAACGCAGGTAGCATCTAATGCCTCGCCATGGAGAGGGGAGATAATTAGCGGACTTCTACCTGCCAGGGAACACCTGTGACACAAGGCAGCTGCGTGGAGGGCGGCCCCGCACCTCCCCCACAGTCAGCCGTGTTCCGGAATTCTGAGTGTGGGGAGGTTCCGTCTTCTGTCTGCAGCACCCGGGATCTCCTAGGAGCCCTTCGAGAGTCTTCCCAGAGTCCCTCACTGTGCGGGCTGCCGGGGAAAGGAGGGGGTTGTGCTGGAAACGCAGGTAGCATCTAGTGCCTCCCCATGGACAGGGGAGGTAATTAGCGGACTTCCCCCTGCCAGGGAACACCAGTGACACCAGGCAGCTGCGTGGAGTGCGTCCCCGAACCTCCCCCACACAGTCAACCGTGTTCCGGAATTCTGAGTGTGGGGAGGTTCCGTCTTCTGTCTGCAGCACCCGGGATCTCCTAGGAGCCCTTCGAGAGTCTTCCCCGAGTCCCTCCCAGTGCGGGCAGCCGGGGAAATGCGGGGGTTGGGCTGGAGACGCAGGTAGCATCTAGTGCCTCCCCATGGACCAGGGAGGTAATTAGCGGACTTCCCCCTGCCAGGGAACACCTGTGACACCAGGAAGCTGCGTGGAGGGCGGCCCCGAACCTCCCCCACTCAGTCAGCCGTGTTCCGGAATTCTGAGTGTGGGGAGGTTCCGTCTTCTGTCTGCAGCACCCGGGATCTCCTAGGAGCCCTTCGAGAGTCTTCCCCGAGTCCCTCCCAGTGCGGGCAGCCGGGGAAATGCGGGGGTTGGGCTGGAGACGCAGGTAGCATCTAGTGCCTCCCCATGGACCAGGGAGGTAATTAGCGGACTTCCCCCTGCCAGGGAACACCTGTGACACCAGGAAGCTGCGTGGAGGGCGGCCCCGAACCTCCCCCACTCAGTCAGCCGTGTTCCGGAATTCTGAGTGTGGGGAGGTTCCGTCTTCTGTCTGCAGCACCCGGGATCTCCTAGGAGCCCTTCGAGTGTCTTCCCCCAGTCCGTCCCAATGCGGGCTGCCGGGCAAAAGAGGGGGTTGTGCTGGAAACGCAGGTAGCATCTAGTGCCTCCCCATGGACAGGGGAGGTAATTAGCGGACTTCCACCTGCCAGGGAACACCTGTGACACAAGGCAGCTGCGTGGAGGGCTGCCCCGAACCTCCCCCACACAGTCATCCGTGTTCCGGAATTCTGAGTGTGGGGAGGTTCCGTCTGATGTCTGCAGCACCCGGGTTCACCTAGGAGCCCTTCGAGTGTCTTCCCCCATTCCCTCCCTGTGCGGGCTGCCGGGGAATGGCGGAGGTTGGGCTGGAAAAGTAGGTAGCATCTTGTGCCACCCCATGGACAAGGGAGGTAATTAGCGGACTTCCCCCTGCCAGGGAACACCTGTGACACAAGGCAGCTGCGTGGAGGGCGGCCCCGAACCTCTCCCACACAGTCAGACGTGTTCCGGGATTCTGAGTGTGGGGAGGTTCCCTCTTCTGTCTGCAGCACCCGGGATCTCCTAGGAGCCCTTCGAGAGTCTTCCCCGAGTCCCTCCCAGTGCGGGCAGCCGGGGAACGGCGGGGATTGGGCTGGAAAAGCAGATAGCATCTAGTGCCTCCCCATTGACAAGAGAGGTAATTAGCGGACTTCCTCCTGCCAGGGAACAACTGTGACTCCAGGAAGCTGCGTGGATTGCGGCCCTAAACCTCACCCACAGAGTCACACGTGTTCCGGAATTCTGAGTGTGGGGAAGTTCCGTCTTCTGTCTGCAGCACCCGGGTTCTCCTAGGAGCCTTTCGAGTTTCTTCCCCCAGTCCCTCCGTGTGCGGGCTGCAGGGGAAATGCGGGGGTTGGGCTGGAAAAGCAGGTAGCATCTTGTGCCTCCCCATGGACGAAGGGAGGCAATTAGCGGAATTCTCCCTGCCAGGGAACACCTGTGACACCAGGCAGCTGCGTGGAGGGCGGCCCCGAACCTCCCCCACACAGTCAGCCGTGTTCCGGAATTCTGAGTGTGGGGAGGTTCCGTCTTATGTCTGCAGCACCCGGGTTCACCTAGGAGCCCTTCGAGTGTCTTCCCCCAGTCCCTCTCTGTGCGGGCTGCCGGGGAATGGCGGAGGTTGGGCTGGAAAAGCAGGTAGCATCTAGTGCCTCCCCATGGACAGGGGAGGTAATTAGCGGTCTTCCCCCTACCAGGGAACACCTGTGACACCAGGAAGCTGCTTGGAGTGCGGCCCCGAACCTCCCCCACACAGTCAACCGTGTTCCGGAATTCTGAGTGTGGGGAGGTTCCGTCTTCTGTCTGCAGCACCCGGGATCTCCTAGGAGCCCTTCTTGTGTCTTCCCAGAATCCCTCCCTGTGCGGGCTGCCGGGGAAATTAGGGGGTTGTGTTGGAAACGCAGGTAGCATCTAGTGCCTCCCCATGGAGAGGGTAGGTAATTAGCGGACTTCCACCTGCCAGGGAACACCTGTGACACAAGGCAGCTGCGTGGAGGGCGGCCCCGAACCTCCCCCACACAGTCGTCCGTGTTCCGGAATTCTGAGTGTGGGGAGGTTCCGTCTTATGTCTGCAGCACCCGGGTTCACCTAGGAGCCCTTCGAGTGTCTTCCCCCAGTCCGTCGCAATGCGGGCTGCCAGGGAAAGTAGGGGGTTGTGCTGGAAACGCAGGTAGCATCTAGTGCCTCCCCATGGACAGTGGAGGTAATTAGCGGACTTCCCCCTGCCAGGGAACACCTGTGACACCATGCAGCTGCGTGGAGTGCGGCCCCGAACCTCCCCCACACAGTCAACCGTGTTCCGGAATTCTGAGTGTGGGGAGGTTCCGTCTTATGTCTGCAGCACCCGGGTTCACCTAGGAGCCCTTCGAGTGTCTTCCCCCAGTCCCTCCCTGTGCGGGCTGCCGGGGAATGGCGGAGGTTGGGCTGGAAAAACAGGTAGCATCTTGTGCCACCCCATGGACAAGGGAGGTAATTAGCGGACTTCCCCCTGCCAGGGAACACCTGTGACACAAGGCAGCTGCGTGGAGGGCGGCCCCGAACCTCTCCCACACAGTCAGACGTGTTCCAGGATTCTGAGTGTGGGGAGGTTCCGTCTTCTGTCTGCAGCACCCGGGTTCACCTAGGAGCCCTTCGAGAGTCCTCCCCGAGTCCCTCCCATTGCGGGCAGCCAGGGAAATGCGGGGGTTGGGCTGGAAACGCAGGTAGCATCTAGTGCATCCCCATTGACAGGGGAGGAAATTAGCGGACTTCCCCATGCCAGGGAACACCTGTGACACCAGGCATCTGCGTGGAGGTCGTCCCCGAACCTCCCCCACACAGTTATCCGTGTTCTGGAATTCTGAGTGTGGGGAGGTTCCGTCTTCTGTCTGCAGCACCTGGGATCTCCTTGGAGCCCTTCGAGTGTCTTCCCAGAGTCCCTCCCTGTGCGGGCTGCCGGGGAAAGGAGGGGGTTGTGCTGGAAACGCAGGTAGCATCTAGTGCCTCCCCATGGACAGGGGAGGTAATTAGCGGACTTCCACCTGCCAGGGAACACCTGTGACACAAGGCAGGTGCGTGGAGGGCGGCCCCGAACCTCTCCCAGACAGTCATCCGTGTTCCGGAATTCTGAGAGTGGGGAGGTTCCGTCTTATGTCTGCAGCACCTGGGATCTCCTAGGAGCCCTTCGAGAGTCTTCCCCCAGTCCCTCACTTTGCGGGCTGCCGGGGAATGGCGGAGGTTGGGCTGGAAAATCAGGTAGCATCTTGTGCCTCCCCATTGACAAGGGAGGTATTTAGCGGACTTCCCCCTGCCAGGGAACACCTGTGACACCAGGCAGCTGCGTGGAGGGCGGCCCCGAACCTCTCCCACACAGTCAGACGTGTTCCGGGATTCTGAATGTGGGGAGGTTCCGTCTTCTGTCTGCAGCACCCCGGATCTCCTAGGAGCCCTTCGAGAGTCTTCCCCGAGTCCCTCCCAGTGCGGGCAGCCGGGGAAAGGCGGGGGTTGGGCTGGAAAAGCAGATAGCATCTAGTGCCTCCCCATGGACAAGAGAGGTAATTAGCGGACTTCCCCCTGCCAGGGAACAACTGTGACACCAGGAAGCTGCGTGGAGTGCGGCCCTAAACATCACCCACACAGTCACACGTGTTCCGGAATTCTGAGTGTGGGGAGGTTCCGTCTTCTGTCTGCAGCACCCGGGTTCTCCTAGGAGCCTTTCGAGTTTCTTCCCCCAGTCCCTCCGTGTGCGGGCTGCAGGGGAAAGGCGGGGGTTGGGCTGGAAAAGCAGGTACATCTTGTGCCTCCCCATGGACAAGGGAGGTAATTAGTGGACTTCTCCCTGCCAGGGAACACCTGTGACACCAGGCAATTGCGTGGAGTGCGGCCCCGTACCTCCCCCACACAGTCAGCCGTGTTCCGGAATTCTGAGTGTGGGGAGGTTCCGTCTTATGTCTGCAGCACCCGGGTTCACCTAGGAGCCCTTCGAGTGTCTTCCCCCAGTCCCTCCCTGTGCGGGCTGCCGGGGAATGGCGGAGGTTGGGCTGGAAACTCAGGTAGCATCTAGTGCCTCCCCATGGACAGGGGAGGTAATTAGCGGTCTCCCCCTACCAGGGAACACCTTTGACACCAGGAAGCTCTGTGGAGGGCGGCCCTAAACCTCACCCACAGTCAGCCGTGTTCCGGAATTCTGAGTGTGGGGAGGTTCCGTCTTCTGTCTGCAGCACCCGGGATCTCCTAGGAGCCCTTCGAGTGTCTTCCCAGAGTCCCTCCCTGTGCGGGCTGCCGGGGAAAGGAGGGGGTAGTGCTGGAAACGCAGGTAGCATCTATTGCCTCCCTATGGACAGGGGAGGTAATTAGCGGACTTCCCCCTGCCAGGGAACACCTGTGACACCAGGCAGCTGCGTGGAGGGCGGCCGCGAACCTCTCCCACACAGTCAGACGTGTTCCGGGATTCTGAGTGTGGGGAGGTTCCGTCTTCTGTCTGCAGCACCCGGGATCTCCTAGGAGCACTTCGAGAGTCTTCCCCGAGTCCCTCCCAGTGCTGGCAGCCGGGGAAATGCGGGGGTTGGGCTGAAAACGCAGGTAGCATCTAGTGCCCCCCCATGGACAGGGGAGGTAATTAGCGGACTTCCCCCTGCCAGGGAACACCTGTGACACCATGCAGCTGCGTGGAGGGCGGCCCCGAAACTCCCCCACACAGTCAGCCGTGTTCCGGAATTCTGAGTGTGGGGAGGTTCCGTCTTCTGTCTTCAGCACCCGGGATCTCCTAGGAGCCCTTCGAGTGTCTTCCCCCAGTCCGTCCCAATGCGGGCTGCCGCGGAAAGGAGGGGGTTGTGCTGGAAACGCAGGTAGCATCTAGTGCCTCCCCATGGACAGAGGAGGTAATTAGCGGACTTACCCCTGCCAGGGAACACCTGTGACACCAGGCAGCTGCTTGGAGTGCGGCCCCGAAACTCCCCCACACAGTCAACCGTGTTCCGGAATTCTGAGTGTGGGGAGGTTCCGTCTTCTGTCTGCAGCACCCGGGATCTCCTAGGAGCCCTTCGAGTGTCTTCCCAGAGTCCCTCCCTGTGCGGGCTGCCGGGGAAAGGAGGGGGTTGTGCTGGAAACGCAGGCAGCATCTAGTGCCTCCCCATGGAGGGGGGAGGTAATTAGCGGAATTCCACCTGCCAGGGAACACCTGTGACACAAGGCAGCTGCGTGGAGGGCGGCCACGAACCTCCCCCACACAGTCATGCGTGTTCCGGAATTCTGAGTGTGGGGAGGTTCCGTCTTATGTCTGCAGGACCCGGGTTCACCTAGGAGCCCTTCGAGTGTCTTCCCCCAGTCCCTCCCTTTGCGGGCTGCCGGGGAATGGCGGAGGTTGGGCTGGAAAAGCAGGTAGCATCTTGTGCCTCCCCATGGACAAGGGAGGTAATTAGCGGACTTCCCCCTGCCAGGGAACACCTGTGAAAACAGGCAGCTGCGTGGAGGCGGCCCCGATCCTCCCCCACACAGTCAGCCGTGTTCCGGAATTCTGAGTGTGGGGAGGTTCCGTCTTCTGTCTGCAGCACCCGGGATCTCCTAGGAGCCCTTCGAGTGTCTTCCCCGAATCCCTCCCACTGCGGGCTGCCGGGGAGAGGCGGGGGTTGGGCTGGAAACTCTGGTAGCATCTAGTGCCTCCCCATGGACAGGGGAGGTAATTTGCGGACTTCTCCCTGCCAGGGAACACCTGTGACACCAGGCAGCTGCGTTGAGGGCGGCCCCGAACCTCCCCCACACAGTCAGCCGTGTTCCGGAATTCTGAGTGTGGGGAGGTTCCGTCTTCTGTCTGCAGCACTCGGGTTCTCCTAGGAGCCTTTCGAGTTTCTTCCCCCAGTCCCTCGGTGTGCGGGCTGCAGGGGAAAGGCGGGGGTTGGGCTGGAAAAGCAGGTACATCTTGTGCTTCCCCATGGACAAGGGAGGTAATTAGTGGACTTCTCCCTGCCAGGGAACACCTGTGACACCAGGCAATTGCGTGGAGTGCGGCCCCGAACCTCCCCCACACAGTCAGCCGTGTTCCGGAATTCTGAGTGTGGGGAGGTTCCGTCTTATGTCTGCAGCACCCGGGTTCACCTAGGAGCCCTTCGAGTGTCTTCCCCCAGTCCCTCCCTGTGCGGGCTGCCGGGGAATGGCGGAGGTTGGGCTGGAAACTCAGATAGCATCTAGTGCCTCCCCATGGACAGGGGAGGTAATTAGCGGTCTTCCCCCTACCAGGGAACACCTTTGACACCAGGAAGCTTTGTGGAGGGCCGCCCTAAACCTCACCCACACAGTCAGCCGTGTTCCAGAATTCTGAGTGTGGGGAGGTTCCGTCTTCTGTCTGCAGCACCCGGGATCTCGTAGGAGCCCTTCGAGTGTCTTCCCAGAGTGCCTCCCTGTGCGGGCTGCCGGGGAAAGGAGGGGGTTGTGCTGGAAACGCAGGTAGCATCTATTGCCTCCCCATGGACAGGGGAGGTAATTAGCGGACTTCCCCCTGCCAGGGAACACCTGTGACACCAGGCAGCTGCGTGGAGGGCGGCCGCGAAACTCTCCCACACAGTCAGACGTGTTCCGGGATTCTGAGTGTGGGGAGGTTCCGTCTTCTGTCTGCAGCACCCGGGATCTCCTAGGAGCCCTTCGAGAGTCTTCCCCGAGTCCCTCCCAGTGCTGGCAGCCGGGGAATTGCGGGGGTTGGGCTGAAAACGCAGGTAGCATCTAGTGCCCCCCCATGGACAGGGGAGGTAATTAGCGGACTTCCCCCTGCCAGGGAACACCTGTGACACCATGCAGCTGCGTGGAGGGCGGCCCCGAAACTCCCCCACACAGTCAGCCGTGTTCCGGAATTCTGAGTGTGGGGAGGTTCCGTCTTCTGTCTGCAGCACCCGGGATCTCCTAGGAGCCCTTCGAGTGTCTTCCCAGAGTCCCTCCCTGTGCGGGCTGCCGGGGAAAGGAGGGGGTTGTGCTGGAAACGCAGGTAGCATCTAGTGCCTCCCCATGGAGAGGGGAGGTAATTAGCGGACTTCCACCTGCCAGGGAACACCTGTGACAGAAGGCAGCTGCGTGGAGGGCGGCCCCGAACCTCCCCCACACAGTCATGCGTGTTCCGGAATTCTGAGTGTGGGGAGGTTCCGTCTTATGTCTGCAGGACCCGGGTTCACCTAGGAGCCCTTCGAGTGTCTTCCCCCAATCCCTCCCTTTGCGGGCTGCCGGGGAATGGCGGAGGATGGGCTGGAAAAGCAGGTAGCATTTTGTGCCTCCCCATGGACAAGGGAGGTAATTAGCGGACTTCCCCCTGCCATGGAACACCTGTGAAAACAGGCAGCTGCGTGGAGGGCGGCCCCGAACCTCTCCCACACAGTCAGACCTGTTCCGGGATTCTGAGTGTGGGGAGGTTCCGTCTTCTGTCTGCAGCACCCGGGATCTCCTAGGAGCCTTTCGAGAGTCTTCCCACAGTCCCTCCCAGTGCGGGCAGCCGGGGAACGGCGGGGGTTGGGCTGGAAAAGCAGATAGCATCTAGTGCTTCCCCATGGACAAGGGAGGTAATTAGCGGACTTCCCCCTGCCAGGGAACAACTGTGACACCAGGAAGCTGCGTGGAGTGCGGCCCTAAACCTCACCCACACAGTAACACTTGTTCCGGAATTCTGAGTGTGGGGAGGTTCCGTCTTCTGTCTGCAGCACCCGGGTTCTCCTAGGAGCCTTTCGAGTGTCTTCCCCCAGTCCCTCCGTGTGCGGGCTTCAGGGGAAAGGCGGGGGTTGGGCTGGAAAAGCAGGTAGCATCTTGTGCCTCCCCATGGACAAGGGAGGTAATTAGCGGAATTCCCCCTGCCAGGGAACACCTGTGACACCAGGCAGCTGCGTGGAGGGCGGCCCCGAACCTCCCCCACACAGTCAGCCGTGTTCCGGAATTCTGAGTGTGGGGAGGTTCCGTCTTCTGTCTGCAGCACCCGGGATCTCCTAGGAGCCCTTCGAGTGTCTTCCCATAGTCCCTCCCTGTGCGGGCTGCCGGGGAAAGGAGGGGGTTGTGCTGGAAACGCAGGTAGCATCTAGTGCCTCCCCATGGACAGGGGAGGTAATTAGCGGAGTTCCACCTTCCAGGGAACACCTGTGACACAAGGCAGCTGCGTGGGGGGCGGCCCCGAACCTCCCCCACACTGTCATTCGTGTTCCGGAATTCTGAGTGTGGGGAGGTTCAGTCTTATGTCTGCAGCACCCGGGTTCACCTAGGAGCCCTTCGAGAGTCTTCCCCCAGTCCCTCACTTTGCGGGCTGCCGGGGAATGGCGGAGGTTGGGCTGGAAAAGCAGGTTGAATCTTGTGCCTCCCCATGGACAAGGGAGGTAATTAGCGGACTTCCCCCTGCCAGGGAACACCTGTGACACCAGGCAGCTGCGTGGAGGGCGGCCCCGAACCTCTCCCACATAGTCAGACGTGTTCCGGGATTCTGAGTGTGGGGAGGTTCCGTCTTCTGTCTGCAGCACCCGGGATCTCCTAGGAGCCCTTCGAGTGTCTTCCCCCAGTCCCTCCCTGTGTGGGCTGCCGGGGAAAGGAGGGGGTTGTGCTGGAAACGCAGGTAGCATCTAGTGCCTCCCCATGGACAAGGGAGGTAATTAGCGGACTTCCCCCTGCCAGGGAACAACTGTGACACCAGGAAGCTGCGTGGAGTGCGGCCCTAAACCTCACCCACCCAGTCACACGTGATCCGGAATTCTGAGTGTGGGGAGGTTCCGTCATCTGTCTGCAGTACCCGGGTTCACCTAGGAGCACTTCGAGTGTCTTCCCCCAGTCCCTCCCTGTGCGGGCTGCCGGGGAATGGCGGAGGTTGGGCTGGAAACTCAGATAGCATCTAGTGCCTCCCCATGGACAGGGGAGGTAATTAGCGGTCTTCCCCCTACCAGGGAACACCTTTGACACCAGGAAGCTTTGTGGAGGGCCGCCCTAAACCTCACCCACACAGTCAGCCGTGTTCCGGAATTCTGAGTGTGGGGAGGTTCCGTCTTCTGTCTGCAGCACCCGGGATCTCGTAGGAGCCCTTCGAGTTTCTTCCCAGAGTCCCTCCCTGTGCGGGCTGCCGGGGAAAGGAGGGGGTTGTGCTGGAAACGCAGGTAGCATCTATTGCCTCCCCATGGACAGGGGAGGTAATTAGCGGACTTCCCCCTGCCAGGGAACACCTGTGACACCAGGCAGCTGCGTGGAGGGCGGCCGCGAACCTCTCCCACACAGTCAGACGTGTTCCGGGATTCTGAGTGTGGGGAGGTTCCGTCTTCTGTCTAAAGCACCCGGGATCTCCTAGGAGCCCTTCGAGAGTCTTCCCCGAGTCCCTCCCAGTGCTGGCAGCCGGGGAATTGCGGGGGTTGGGCTGAAAAGGCAGGTAGCATCTAGTGCCCCCCCATGGACAGGGGAGGTAATTAGCGGACTTCCCCCTGCCAGGGAACACCTGTGACATCATGCAGCTGCGTGGAGGGCGGCCCCGAAACTCCCCCACACAGTCAGCCGTGTTCCGGAATTCTGAGTGTGGGGAGGTTCCGTCTTCTGTCTGCAGCACCCGGGATCTCCTAGGAGCCCTTCGAGTGTCTTCCCAGAGTCCCTCCCTGTGCGGGCTGCCGGGGAAAGGAGGGGGTTGTGCTGGAAACGCAGGTAGCATCTAGTGCCTCCCCATGGAGAGGGGAGGTAATTAGCGGACTTCCACCTGCCAGGGAACACCTGTGACAGAAGGCAGCTGCGTGGAGGGCGGCCCCGAACCTCCCCCACACAGTCATGCGTGTTCCGGATTTCTGAGTGTGGGGAGGTTCCGTCTTATGTCTGCAGGACCCGGGTTCACCTAGGAGCCCTTCGAGTGTCTTCCCCCAATCCCTCCCTTTGCGGGCTGCCGGGGAATGGCGGAGGATGGGCTGGAAAAGCAGGTAGCATCTTGTGCCTCCCCATGGACAAGGGAGGTAATTAGCGGACTTCCCCCTGCCAGGGAACACCTGTGAAAACAGGCAGCTGCGTGGAGGGCGGCCCCGAACCTCTCCCACACAGTCAGACCTGTTCCGGGATTCTGAGTGTGGGGAGGTTCCGTCTTCTGTCTGCAGCACCCGGGATCTCCTAGGAGCCTTTCGAGAGTCTTCCCCGAGTCCCTCCCAGTGCGGGCAGCCGGGGAACGGCGGGGGTTGGGCTGGAAAAGCAGATAGCATCTAGTGCTTCCCCATGGACAAGGGAGGTAATTAGCGGACTTCCCCCTGCCAGGGAACAACTGTGACACCAGGAAGCTGCGTGGAGTGCGGCCCTAAACCTCACCCACACAGTAACACTTGTTCCGGAATTCTGAGTGTGGGGAGGTTCCGTCTTCTGTCTGCAGCACCCGGGTTCTCCTAGGAGCCTTTCGAGTGTCTTCCCCCAGTCCCTCCGTGTGCGGGCTTCAGGGGAAAGGCGGGGGTTGGGCTGGAAAAGCAGGTAGCATCTTGTGCCTCCCCATGGACAAGGGAGGTAATTAGCGGAATTCCCCCTGCCAGGGAACACCTGTGACACCAGGCAGCTGCGTGGAGGGCGGCCCCGAACCTCCCCCACACAGTCAGCCGTGTTCCGGAATTCTGAGTGTGGGGAGGTTCCGTCTTCTGTCTGCAGCACCCGGGATCTCCTAGGAGCCCTTCGAGTGTCTTCCCATAGTCCCTCCCTGTGCGGGCTGCCGGGGAAAGGAGGGGGTTGTGCTGGAAACGCAGGTAGCATCTAGTGCCTCCCCATGGACAGGGGAGGTAATTAGCGGAGTTCCACCTTCCAGGGAACACCTGTGACACAAGGCAGCTGCGTGGGGGGCGGCCCCGAACCTCCCCCACACTGTCATTCGTGTTCCGGAATTCTGAGTGTGGGGAGGTTCCGTCTTATGTCTGCAGCACCCGGGTTCACCTAGGAGCCCTTCGAGAGTCTTCCCCCAGTCCCTCACTTTGCGGGCTGCCGGGGAATGGCGGAGGTTGGGCTGGAAAAGCAGGTTGAATCTTGTGCCCCCCCATGGACAAGGGAGGTAATTAGCGGACTTCCCCCTGCCAGGGAACACCTGTGACACCAGGCAGCTGCGTGGAGGGCGGCCACGAACCTCCCCCACACAGTCAACCGTGTTCCGGAATTCTGAGTGTGGGGAGGTTCCGTCTTCTGTCTGCAGCACCCGGGATCTCCTAGGAGCCCTTCGAGTGTCTTCCCAGAGTCCCTCCCTGTGCGGGCTGCCGGGGAAAGGAGGGGGTTTGCTGGAAACGCAGGTAGCATTTAGTGCCTCCCCATGGACAGGGGAGGTAATTAGCGGTCTTCCCCCTACCAGGGAACAACTGTGACACCAGGAAGCTGCGTGGAGTGCTTCCCTAAACCTCACCCACACAGTCACCCTTGTTCTGGAATTCTGAGTGTGGGGAGGTTCCGTCTTCTGTCTGCAGCACCCGGGATCTCCAGGAGCCCTTCGAGTGTCTTCCCAGAGTCCCTCCCTGTGCGGGCTGCCGGGGAAAGGAGGGGGTTTTGCTGGAAACGCAGGTAGCATCTAGTGCCTTCCCATGGACAGGGGAGGTAATTAGCGGACTTCCACCTGCCAGGGAACACCTGTGACACAAGGCAGCGGCGTGGGGGGCGGCCCCGATCCTCCCCCACACAGTCAACCGTGTTCCGGAATTCTGAGTGTGGGGAGGTTCCGTCTTTTGTCTGCAGCACCCGGGATCTCCTAGGAGCCATTCGAGAGTCTTCCCCGAGTCCCTCCCAGTGCGGGCTGCCGGGGAAAGGCGGGGGTTGGGCTGGAAAAGCAGGTAGCATCTAGTGCCTCCCCATGGACAAGGGAGGTAATTAGCGGACTTCCCCCTGCCAGGGAACAACTGTGACACCAGGAAGCTGCGTGGAGTGCGGCCCTAAACCTCACCCACACAGTCACCCGTGTTCCGGAATTCTGAGTGTGGGGAGGTTCCGTCTTTTGTCTGCAGCAACCGGGATCTCCTAGGAGCCCTTCGAGAGTCTTCCCCGAGTCCCTCCCAGTGCGGGCAGCCAGGGAAAGGCGGGGGTTGGGCTGGAAACGCAGGTAGCATCTAGTGCATCCCCAGGGACAGGGGAGGTAATTAGCGGACTTCCCCCTGCCAGGGAACACCTGTGACACCAGGCAGCTGCGTGGAGGTCGGCCCCGAACCTCCCCACACAGTCAGACGTGTTCCGGAATTCTGAGTGTGGGGAGGTTCCGTCTTATGTCTGCAGCACCCGGGTTCACCTAGGAGCCCTTCGAGGGTCTTCCCCCAGTCCCTCACTGTGCGGGCTGCCGGGGAATGGCGGAGGTTGGGCTGGAAATGCAGGTAGCATCTTGTGCCTCCCCATGGACAAGGGAGGTAATTAGCGGACTTCCCCCTGCCAGGGAACACCTGTGACACCAGGCAGCTGCGTGGAGGGCGGCCCCGAACCTCTCCCACACAGTCAGACGTGTTCCGGGATTCTGAGTGTGGGGAGGTTCCGTCTTCTGTCTGCAGCACCCGGGATCTCCTAGGAGCCCTTCGAGAGTCTTCCCCGAGTCCCTCCCAGTGCGGGCAGCCGGGGAACGGCGGGGGTTGGGCTGGAAAAGCAGATAGCATCTAGTGCCTCCCCATGGACAATAGAGGTAATTAGCGGACTTCCCCCTGCCAGGGAACAACTGTGACACCAGGAAGCTGCGTGGAGTGCGGCCCTAAACATCACCCACACAGTCACACGTGTTCCGGAATTCTGAGTGTGGGGAGGTTCCGTCTTCTGTCTGCAGCACCCAGGTTCTTCTAGGAGCCTTTCGAGTTTCTTCCCCCAGTCCCTCCGTGTGCGGGCTGCAGGGGAAAGGCGGGGGTTGGGCTGGAAAAGCAGGTACATCTTGTGCCTCCCCATGGACAAGGGAGGTAATTAGCGGACTTCCCCCTGCCATGGAACACCTGTGAAAACAGGCAGCTGCGTGGAGGGCGGCCCCGAACCTCTCCCACACAGTCAGACCTGTTCCGGGATTCTGAGTGTGGGGAGGTTCCGTCTTCTGTCTGCAGCACCCGGGATCTCCTAGGAGCCTTTCGAGAGTCTTCCCCGAGTCCCTCCCAGTGCGGGCAGCCGGGGAACGGCGGGGGTTGGGCTGGAAAAGCAGATAGCATCTAGTGCTTCCCCATGGACAAGGGAGGTAATTAGCGGACTTCCCCCTGCCAGGGAACAACTGTGACACCAGGAAGCTGCGTGGAGTGCGGCCCTAAACCTCACCCACACAGTAACACTTGTTCCGGAATTCTGAGTGTGGGGAGGTTCCGTCTTCTGTCTGCAGCACCCGGGTTCTCCTAGGAGCCTTTCGAGTGTCTTCCCCCAGTCCCTCCGTGTGCGGGCTTCAGGGGAAAGGCGGGGGTTGGGCTGGAAAAGCAGGTAGCATCTTGTGCCTCCCCATGG
Source organism: Camelus bactrianus (assembly GCF_048773025.1). Taxonomy (NCBI): domain Eukaryota; kingdom Metazoa; phylum Chordata; class Mammalia; order Artiodactyla; family Camelidae; genus Camelus; species Camelus bactrianus. The sequence continues at coordinate 5,717,007 of NW_027413957.1, read as the reverse complement.
ACAAGGGAGGTAATTAGCGGAATTCCCCCTGCCAGGGAACACCTGTGACACCAGGCAGCTGCGTGGAGGGCGGCCCCGAACCTCCCCCACACAGTCAGCCGTGTTCCGGAATTCTGAGTGTGGGGAGGTTCCGTCTTCTGTCTGCAGCACCCGGGATCTCCTAGGAGCCCTTCGAGTGTCTTCCCATAGTCCCTCCCTGTGCGGGCTGCCGGGGAAAGGAGGGGGTTGTGCTGGAAACGCAGGTAGCATCTAGTGCCTCCCCATGGACAGGGGAGGTAATTAGCGGAGTTCCACCTTCCAGGGAACACCTGTGACACAAGGCAGCTGCGTGGGGGGCGGCCCCGAACCTCCCCCACACTGTCATTCGTGTTCCGGAATTCTGAGTGTGGGGAGGTTCCGTCTTATGTCTGCAGCACCCGGGTTCACCTAGGAGCCCTTCGAGAGTCTTCCCCCAGTCCCTCACTTTGCGGGCTGCCGGGGAATGGCGGAGGTTGGGCTGGAAAAGCAGGTTGAATCTTGTGCCTCCCCATGGACAAGGGAGGTAATTAGCGGACTTCCCCCTGCCAGGGAACACCTGTGACACCAGGCAGCTGCGTGGAGGGCGGCCCCGAACCTCTCCCACATAGTCAGACGTGTTCCGGGATTCTGAGTGTGGGGAGGTTCCGTCTTCTGTCTGCAGCACCCGGGATCTCCTAGGAGCCCTTCGAGTGTCTTCCCCCAGTCCCTCCCTGTGTGGGCTGCCGGGGAAAGGAGGGGGTTGTGCTGGAAACGCAGGTAGCATCTAGTGCCTCCCCATGGACAAGGGAGGTAATTAGCGGACTTCCCCCTGCCAGGGAACAACTGTGACACCAGGAAGCTGCGTGGAGTGCGGCCCTAAACCTCACCCACCCAGTCACACGTGATCCGGAATTCTGAGTGTGGGGAGGTTCCGTCATCTGTCTGCAGTACCCGGGTTCACCTAGGAGCACTTCGAGGGTCTTCCCCCAGTCCCTCCCTGTGCGGGCTGCCGGGGAATGGCGGAGGTTGGGCTGGAAACTCAGATAGCATCTAGTGCCTCCCCATGGACAGGGGAGGTAATTAGCGGTCTTCCCCCTACCAGGGAACACCTTTGACACCAGGAAGCTTTGTGGAGGGCCGCCCTAAACCTCACCCACACAGTCAGCCGTGTTCCGGAATTCTGAGTGTGGGGAGGTTCCGTCTTCTGTCTGCAGCACCCGGGATCTCGTAGGAGCCCTTCGAGTTTCTTCCCAGAGTCCCTCCCTGTGCGGGCTGCCGGGGAAAGGAGGGGGTTGTGCTGGAAACGCAGGTAGCATCTATTGCCTCCCCATGGACAGGGGAGGTAATTAGCGGACTTCCCCCTGCCAGGGAACACCTGTGACACCAGGCAGCTGCGTGGAGGGCGGCCGCGAACCTCTCCCACACAGTCAGACGTGTTCCGGGATTCTGAGTGTGGGGAGGTTCCGTCTTCTGTCTAAAGCACCCGGGATCTCCTAGGAGCCCTTCGAGAGTCTTCCCCGAGTCCCTCCCAGTGCTGGCAGCCGGGGAATTGCGGGGGTTGGGCTGAAAACGCAGGTAGCATCTAGTGCCCCCCCATGGACAGGGGAGGTAATTAGCGGACTTCCCCCTGCCAGGGAACACCTGTGACACCATGCAGCTGCGTGGAGGGCGGCCCCGAAACTCCCCCACACAGTCAGCCGTGTTCCGGAATTCTGAGTGTGGGGAGGTTCCGTCTTCTGTCTGCAGCACCCGGGATCTCCTAGGAGCCCTTCGAGTGTCTTCCCAGAGTCCCTCCCTGTGCGGGCTGCCGGGGAAAGGAGGGGGTTGTGCTGGAAACGCAGGTAGCATCTAGTGCCTCCCCATGGAGAGGGGAGGTAATTAGCGGACTTCCACCTGCCAGGGAACACCTGTGACAGAAGGCAGCTGCGTGGAGGGCGGCCCCGAACCTCCCCCACACAGTCATGCGTGTTCCGGATTTCTGAGTGTGGGGAGGTTCCGTCTTATGTCTGCAGGACCCGGGTTCACCTAGGAGCCCTTCGAGTGTCTTCCCCCAATCCCTCCCTTTGCGGGCTGCCGGGGAATGGCGGAGGATGGGCTGGAAAAGCAGGTAGCATCTTGTGCCTCCCCATGGACAAGGGAGGTAATTAGCGGACTTCCCCCTGCCAGGGAACACCTGTGAAAACAGGCAGCTGCGTGGAGGGCGGCCCCGAACCTCTCCCACACAGTCAGACCTGTTCCGGGATTCTGAGTGTGGGGAGGTTCCGTCTTCTGTCTGCAGCACCCGGGATCTCCTAGGAGCCTTTCGAGAGTCTTCCCCGAGTCCCTCCCAGTGCGGGCAGCCGGGGAACGGCGGGGGTTGGGCTGGAAAAGCAGATAGCATCTAGTGCTTCCCCATGGACAAGGGAGGTAATTAGCGGACTTCCCCCTGCCAGGGAACAACTGTGACACCAGGAAGCTGCGTGGAGTGCGGCCCTAAACCTCACCCACACAGTAACACTTGTTCCGGAATTCTGAGTGTGGGGAGGTTCCGTCTTCTGTCTGCAGCACCCGGGTTCTCCTAGGAGCCTTTCGAGTGTCTTCCCCCAGTCCCTCCGTGTGCGGGCTTCAGGGGAAAGGCGGGGGTTGGGCTGGAAAAGCAGGTAGCATCTTGTGCCTCCCCATGGACAAGGGAGGTAATTAGCGGAATTCCCCCTGCCAGGGAACACCTGTGACACCAGGCAGCTGCGTGGAGGGCGGCCCCGAACCTCCCCCACACAGTCAGCCGTGTTCCGGAATTCTGAGTGTGGGGAGGTTCCGTCTTCTGTCTGCAGCACCCGGGATCTCCTAGGAGCCCTTCGAGTGTCTTCCCATAGTCCCTCCCTGTGCGGGCTGCCGGGGAAAGGAGGGGGTTGTGCTGGAAACGCAGGTAGCATCTAGTGCCTCCCCATGGACAGGGGAGGTAATTAGCGGAGTTCCACCTTCCAGGGAACACCTGTGACACAAGGCAGCTGCTTGGGGGGCGGCCCCGAACCTCCCCCACACTGTCATTCGTGTTCCGGAATTCTGAGTGTGGGGAGGTTCCGTCTTATGTCTGCAGCACCCGGGTTCACCTAGGAGCCCTTCGAGAGTCTTCCCCCAGTCCCTCACTTTGCGGGCTGCCGGGGAATGGCGGAGGTTGGGCTGGAAAAGCAGGTTGAATCTTGTGCCCCCCCATGGACAAGGGAGGTAATTAGCGGACTTCCCCCTGCCAGGGAACACCTGTGACACCAGGCAGCTGCGTGGAGGGCGGCCCCGAACCTCTCCCACACAGTCAGACGTGTTCCGGGATTCTGAGTGTGGGGAGGTTCCGTCTTCTGTCTGCAGCACCCGGGATCTCCTAGGAGCCCTTCGAGTGTCTTCCCCCAGTCCCTCCCTGTGTGGGCTGCCGGGGAAAGGAGGGGGTTGTGCTGGAAACGCAGGTAGCATCTAGTGCCTCCCCATGGACAAGGGAGGTAATTAGCGGACTTCCCCCTGCCAGGGAACAACTGTGACACCAGGAAGCTGCGTGGAGTGCGGCCCTAAACCTCACCCACCCAGTCACACGTGATCCGGAATTCTGAGTGTGGGGAGGTTCCGTCATCTGTCTGCAGTACCCGGGTTCTCCTAGAGCCTTTCGAGTGTCTTCCCCCAGTCCCTCCCTTTGCGTTCTGCCGGGGAAAGGCGGGGGTTGTGCTGGAAACGCAGGTAGCATCTACTACATCCCCATGGACAGGGGAGGTAATTAGCGGTCTTCCCCCTACCAGGGAACAACTGTGACACCAGGAAGCTGCGTGGAGTGCTTCCCTAAACCTCACCCACACAGTCACCCTTGTTCTGGAATTCTGAGTGTGGGGAGGTTCCGTCTTCTGTCTGCAGCACCCGGGATCTCCAGGAGCCCTTCGAGTGTCTTCCCAGAGTCCCTCACTGTGCGGGCTGCCGGGGAAAGGAGGGGGTTTTGCTGGAAACGCAGGTAGCATCTAGTGCCTTCCCATGGACAGGGGAGGTAATTAGCGGACTTCCCCCTGCCAGGGAACACCTGTGACACCAGGCAGCTGCGTGGAGGGCGGCCACGAACCTCCCCCACACAGTCAACCTTGTTCCGGAATTCTGAGTGTGGGGAGGTTCCGTCTTCTGTCTGCAGCACCCGGGATCTCCTAGGAGCCCTTCGAGTGTCTTCCCAGAGTCCCTCCCTGTGCGGGCTGCCGGGGAAAGGAGGGGGTTTGCTGGAAACGCAGGTAGCATTTAGTGCCTCCCCATGGACAGGGGAGGTAATTAGCGGTCTTCCCCCTACCAGGGAACAACTGTGACACCAGGAAGCTGCGTGGAGTGCTTCCCTAAACCTCACCCACACAGTCACCCTTGTTCTGGAATTCTGAGTGTGGGGAGGTTCCGTCTTCTGTCTGCAGCACCCGGGATCTCCAGGAGCCCTTCGAGTGTCTTCCCAGAGTCCCTCCCTGTGCGGGCTGCCGGGGAAAGGAGGGGGTTTTGCTGGAAACGCAGGTAGCATCTAGTGCCTTCCCATGGACAGGGGAGGTAATTAGCGGACTTCCACCTGCCAGGGAACACCTGTGACACAAGGCAGCGGCGTGGGGGGCGGCCCCGATCCTCCCCCACACAGTCAACCGTGTTCCGGAATTCTGAGTGTGGGGAGGTTCCGTCTTTTGTCTGCAGCACCCGGGATCTCCTAGGAGCCATTCGAGAGTCTTCCCCGAGTCCCTCCCAGTGCGGGCTGCCGGGGAAAGGCGGGGGTTGGGCTGGAAAAGCAGGTAGCATCTAGTGCCTCCCCATGGACAAGGGAGGTAATTAGCGGACTTCCCCCTGCCAGGGAACAACTGTGACACCAGGAAGCTGCGTGGAGTGCGGCCCTAAACCTCACCCACACAGTCACCCGTGTTCCGGAATTCTGAGTGTGGGGAGGTTCCGTCTTTTGTCTGCAGCAACCGGGATCTCCTAGGAGCCCTTCGAGGGTCTTCCCCGAGTCCCTCCCAGTGCGGGCAGCCAGGGAAAGGCGGGGGTTGGGCTGGAAACGCAGGTAGCATCTAGTGCATCCCCAGGGACAGGGGAGGTAATTAGCGGACTTCCCCCTGCCAGGGAACACCTGTGACACCAGGCAGCTGCGTGGAGGTCGGCCCCGAACCTCCCCACACAGTCAGACGTGTTCCGGAATTCTGAGTGTGGGGAGGTTCCGTCTTATGTCTGCAGCACCCGGGTTCACCTAGGAGCCCTTCGAGGGTCTTCCCCCAGTCCCTCCCTGTGCGGGCTGCCGGGGAATGGCGGAGGTTGGGCTGGAAACTCAGGTAGCATCTAGTGCCTCCACATGGACAGGGGAGGTAATTAGCGGTCTTCCCCCTACCAGGGAACACCTTTGACACCAGGAATCTCTGTGGAGGGCGGCCCTAAACCTCACCCACAGTCAGCCGTGTTCCGGAATTCTGAGTGTGGGGAGGTTCCGTCTTCTGTCTGCAGCACCCGGGATTTCCTAGGAGCCCTTCGAGTGTCTTCCCAGAGTCCCTCCCTGTGCGGGCTGCCGGGGAAAGGAGGGGGTTGTGCTGGAAACGCAGGTAGCATCTATTGCCTCCCTATGGACAGGGGAGGTAATTACCGGACTTCCCCCTGCCAGGGAACACCTGTGACACCAGGCAGCTGCGTGGAGGGCGGCCGCGAACCTCTCCCACACAGTCAGACGTGTTCCGGGATTCTGAGTGTGGGGAGGTTCCGTCTTCTGTCTAAAGCACCCGGGATCTCCTAGGAGCCCTTCGAGAGTCTTCCCCGAGTCCCTCCCAGTGCTGGCAGCCGGGGAAATGCGGGGGTTGGGCTGAAAACGCAGGTAGCATCTAGTGCCCCCCCATGGACAGGGGAGGTAATTAGCGGACTTCCCCCTGCCAGGGAACACCTGTGACACCATGCAGCTGCGTGGAGGGCGGCCCCGAATCTCCCCCACACAGTCAGCCGTGTTCCGGAATTCTGAGTGTGGGGAGGTTCCGTCTTCTGTCTGCAGCACCCGGGATCTCCTAGGAGCCCTTCGAGTGTCTTCCCCCAGTCCGTCCCAATGCGGGCTGCCGCGGAAAGGAGGGGGTTGTGCTGGAAACGCAGGTAGCATCTAGTGCCTCCCCATGGACAGGGGAGGTAATTAGCGGACTTACCCCTGCCAGGGAACACCTGGGACAACAGGCAGCTGCTTGGAGTGCGGCCCCGAACCTCCCCCACACAGTCAACCGTGTTCCGGAATTCTGAGTGTGGGGAGGTTCCGTCTTCTGTCTGCAGCACCCGGGATCTCCTAGGAGCCCTTCGAGTGTCTTCCCAGAGTCCCTCCCTGTGCGGGCTGCCGGGGAAAGGAGGGGGTTTTGCTGGAAACGCAGGCAGCATCTAGTGCCTCCCCATGGAGGGGGGAGGTAATTAGCGGACTTCCACCTGCCAGGGAACACCTGTGACACAAGGCAGCTGCGTGGAGGGCGGCCACGAACCTCCCCCACACAGTCATGCGTGTTCCGGAATTCTGAGTGTGGGGAGGTTCCGTCTTATGTCTGCAGGACCCGGGTTCACCTAGGAGCCCTTCGAGTGTCTTCCCCCAGTCCCTCACTTTGCGGGCTGCCGGGGAATGGCGGAGGTTGGGCTGGAAAAGCAGGTAGCATCTTGTGCCTCCCCATGGACAAGGGAGGTATTTAGCGGACTTCCCCCTGCCAGGGAACACCTGTGACAACAGGCAGCTGCGTGGAGGGCGGCCCCGATCCTCCCCCACACAGTCAGCCGTGTTCCGGAATTCTGAGTGTGGGGAGGTTCCGTCTTCTGTCTGCAGAACCCGGGATCTCCTAGGAGCCCTTCGAGTGTCTTCCCCGAATCCCTCCCACTGCGGGCTGCCGGGGAGAGGCGGGGGTTGGGCTGGAAACTCTGGTAGCATCTAGTGCCTCCCCATGGACAGGGGAGGTAATTTTCGGACTTCTCCCTGCCAGGGAACACCTGTGACACCAGGCAGCTGCGTTGAGGGCGGCCCCGAACCTCCCCCACACAGTCAGCCGTGTTCCGGAATTCTGAGTGTGGGGAGGTTCCGTCTTCTGTCTGCAGCACCCGGGTTCTCCTAGGAGCCTTTCGAGTTTCTTCCCCCAGTCCCTCCGTGTGCGGGCTGCAGGGGAAAGGCGGGGGTTGGGCTGGAAAAGCAGGTACATCTTGTGCCTCCCCATGGACAAGGGAGGTAATTAGTGGACTTCTCCCTGCCAGGGAACACCTGTGACACCAGGCAATTGCGTGGAGTGCGGCCCCGAACCTCCCCCACACAGTCAGCCGTGTTCCGGAATTCTGAGTGTGGGGAGGTTCCGTCTTATGTCTGCAGCACCCGGGTTCACCTCGGAGCCCTTCGAGTGTCTTCCCCCAGTCCCTCCCTGTGCGGGCTGCCGGGGAATGGCGGAGGTTGGGCTGGAAACTCAGATAGCATCTAGTGCCTCCCCATGGACAGGGGAGGTAATTAGCGGTCTTCCCCCTACCAGGGAACACCTTTGACACCAGGAAGCTTTGTGGAGGGCCGCCCTAAACCTCACCCACACAGTCAGCCGTGTTCCGGAATTCTGAGTGTGGGGAGGTTCCGTCTTCTGTCTGCAGCACCCGGGATCTCGTAGGAGCCCTTCGAGTGTCTTCCCAGAGTCCCTCCCTGTGCGGGCTGCCGGGGAAAGGAGGGGGTTGTGCTGGAAACGCAGGTAGCATCTATTGCCTCCCCATGGACAGGGGAGGTAATTAGCGGACTTCCCCCTGCCAGGGAACACCTGTGACACCAGGCAGCTGCGTGGAGGGCGGCCGCGAACCTCTCCCACACAGTCAGATGTGTTCCGGGATTCTGAGTGTGGGGAGGTTCCGTCTTCTGTCTGCAGCACCCGGGTTCACCTCGGAGCCCTTCGAGTGTCTTCCCCCAGTCCCTCCCTGTGCGGGCTGCCGGGGAATGGCGGAGGTTGGGCTGGAAAAGCAGGTAGCATCTAGTGCCTCCCCATGGACAGGGGAGGTATTTAGCGGTATTCCCCCTACCAGGGAACACCTGTGACACCAGGAAGCTGTGTGGAGGGCGGCCCTAAACCTCACCCACACAGTCAGCCGTGTTCCGGAATTCTGAGTGTGGGGAGGTTCCGTCTTTTGTCTGCAGCAACCGGGATCCCCTAGGAGCCCTTCGAGAGTCTTCCCCGAGTCCCTCCCATTGCGGGCAGCCAGGGAAAGGCGGGGGTTGGGCAGGAAACGCAGGTAGCATCTAGTGCATCCCCATTGACAGGGGAGGAAATTAGCGGACTTCCCCATGCCAGGGAACACCTGTGACACCAGGCATCTTCGTGGAGGTCGGCCCCGAACCTCCCCCACACAGTCATCCGTGTTCTGGAATTCTGAGTGTGGGGAGGTTCCGTCTTCTGTCTGCAGCACCTGGGATCTCCTTGGAGCCCTTCGAGTGTCTTCCCAGAGTCCCTCCCTGTGCGGGTTGCCGGGGAAAGGAGGGGGTTGTGCTGGAAACGCAGGTAGCATCTAGTGCCTCCCCATGGACAGGGGAGGTAATTAGCGGACTTCCACCTGCCAGGGAACACCTGTGACACAAGGCAGGTGCGAGGAGGGCGGCCCCGAACCTCTCCCAGACAGTCATCCGTGTTCCGGAATTCTGAGATTGGGGAGGTTCCGTCTTATGTCTGCAGCACCTGGGATCTCCTAGGAGCCCTTCGAGAGTCTTCCCCCAGTCCCTCACTTTGCGGGCTGCCGGGGAATGGCGGAGGTTGGGCTGGAAAATCAGGTAGCATCTTGTGCCTCCCCATGGACAAGGGAGGTATTTAGCGGACTTCCCCCTGCCAGGGAACACCTGTGACACCAGGCAGCTGCGTGGAGGGCGGCCCCGAACCTCTCCCACACAGTCAGACGTGTTCCGGGATTCTGAATGTGGGGAGGTTCCGTCTTCTGTCTGCAGCACCCCGGATCACCGAGGAGCCCTTCGAGAGTCTTCCCCGAGTCCCTCCCAGTGCGGGCAGCCGGGGAACGGCGGGGGTTGGGCTGGAAAAGCAGATAGCATCTAGTGCCTCCCCATGGACAAGAGAGGTAATTAGCGGACTTCCCCCTGCCAGGGAACAACTGTGACACCAGGAAGCTGCGTGGAGTGCGGCCCTAAACATCACCCACACAGTCACACGTGTTCCGGAATTCTGAGTGTGGGGAGGTTCCGTCTTCTGTCTGCAGCACCCGGGTTCTCCTAGGAGCCTTTCGTGTTTCTTCCCCCAGTCCCTCCGTGTGCGGGCTGCAGGGGAAAGGCGGGGGTTGGGCTGGAAAAGCAGGTACATCTTGTGCCTCCCCATGGACAAGGGAGGTAATTAGTGGACTTCTCCCTGCCAGGGAACACCTGTGACACCAGGCAATTGCGTGGAGTGCTGCCCCGAACCTCCCCCACACAGTCAGCCGTGTTCCGGAATTCTGAGTGTGGGGAGGTTCCGTCTTATGTCTGCAGCACCCGGGTTCACCTAGGAGCCCTTCGAGTGTCTTCCCCCAGTCCCTCCCTGTGCGGGCTGCCGGGGAATGGCGGAGGTTGGGCTGGAAACTCAGGTAGCATCTAGTGCCTCCCCATGGACAGGGGAGGTAATTAGCGGTCTTCCCCCTACCAGGGAACACCTTTGACACCAGGAAGCTCTGTGGAGGGCGGCCCTAAACCTCACCCACAGTCAGCCGTGTTCCGGAATTCTGAGTGTGGGGAGGTTCCGTCTTCTGTCTGCAGCACCCGGGATCTCCTAGGAGCCCTTCGAGTGTCTTCCCAGAGTCCCTCCCTGTGCGGGCTGCCGGGGAAAGGAGGGGGTTGTGCTGGAAACGCAGGTAGCATCTATTGCCTCCCTATGGACAGGGGAGGTAATTAGCGGACTTCCCCCTGCCAGGGAACACCTGTGACACCAGGCAGCTGCGTGGAGGGCGGCCGCGAACCTCTCCCACACAGTCAGACGTGTTCCGGGATTCTGAGTGTGGGGAGGTTCCGTCTTCTGTCTGCAGCACCCGGGATCTCCTAGGAGCCCTTCGAGAGTCTTCCCCGAGTCCCTCCCAGTGCTGGCAGCCGGGGAATTGCGGGGGTTGGGCTGAAAACGCAGGTAGCATCTAGTGCCCCCCCATGGACAGGGGAGGTAATTAGCGGACTTCCCCCTGCCAGGGAACACCTGTGACACCATGCAGCTGCGTGGAGGGCGGCCCCGAAACTCCCCCACACAGTCAGCCGTGTTCCGGTATTCTGAGTGTGGGGAGGTTCCGTCTTCTGTCTGCAGCACCCGGGATCTCCTAGGAGCCCTTCGAGTGTCTTCCCCCAGTCCGTCCCAATGCGGGCAGCCGGGGAAAGGAGGGGGTTGTGCTGGAAACGCAGGTAGCATCTAGTGCCTCCCCATGGACAGGGGAGGTAATTAGCGGACTTACCCCTGCCAGGGAACACCTGTGACACCAGGCAGCTGCTTGGAGTGAGGCCCCGAACCTCCCCCACTCAGTCAACCGTGTTCCGGAATTCTGAGTGTGGGGAGGTTCCGTCTTCTGTCTGCAGCACCCGGGATCTCCTAGGAGCCCTTCGAGTGTCTTCCCAGAGTCCCTCCCTGTGCGGGCTGCCGGGGAAAGGAGGGGGTTGTGCTGGAAACGCAGGTAGCATCTAGTGCCTCCCCATGGAGAGGGGAGGTAATTAGCGGACTTCCACCTGCCAGGGAACACCTGTGACAGAAGGCAGCTGCGTGGAGGGCGGCCCCGAACCTCCCCCACACAGTCATGCGTGTTCCGGAATTCTGAGTGTGGGGAGGTTCCGTCTTATGTCTGCAGGACCCGGGTTCACCTAGGAGCCCTTCGAGTGTCTTCCCCCAATCCCTCCCTTTGCGGGCTGCCGGGGAATGGCGGAGGTTGGGCTGGAAAAGCAGGTAGCATCTTGTGCCTCCCCATGGATAAGGGAGGTAATTAGCGGACTTCCCCCTGCCAGGGAACACCTGTGAAAACAGGCAGCTGCGTGGAGGGCGGCCCCGAACCTCTCCCACACTGTCAGACCTGTTCCGGGATTCTGAGTGTGGGGAGGTTCCGTCTTCTGTCTGCAGCACCCGGGATCTCCTAGGAGCCTTTCGAGAGTCTTCCCCGAATCCCTCCCAGTGCGGGCAGCCGGGGAACGGCGGGGGTTGGGCTGGAAAAGCAGATAGCATCTAGTGCTTCCCCATGGACAAGGGAGGTAATTAGCGGACTTCCCCCTGCCAGGGAACAACTGTGACACCAGGAAGCTGCGTGGAGTGCGGCCCTAAACCTCACCCACACAGTAACACTTGTTCCGGAATTCTGAGTGTGGGGAGGTTCCGTCTTCTGTCTGCAGCACCCGGGTTCTCCTAGGAGCCTTTCGAGTGTCTTCCCCCAGTCCCTCCGTGTGCGGGCTTCAGGGGAAAGGCGGGGGTTGGGCTGGAAAAGCAGGTAGCATCTTGTGCCTCCCCATGGACAAGGGAGGTAATTAGCGGAATTCCCCCTGCCAGGGAACACCTGTGACACCAGGCAGCTGCGTGGAGGGCGGCCCCGAACCTCCCCCACACAGTCAGCCGTGTTCCGGAATTCTGAGTGTGGGGAGGTTCCGTCTTCTTTCTGCAGCACCCGGGATCTCCTAGGAGCCCTTCGAGTGTCTTCCCATAGTCCCTCCCTGTGCGGGCTGCCGGGGAAAGGAGGGGGTTGTGCTGGAAACGCAGGTAGCATCTAGTGCCTCCCCATGGACAGGGGAGGTAATTAGCGGAGTTCCACCTTCCAGGGAACACCTGTGACACAAGGCAGCTGCGTGGGGGGCGGCCCCGAACCTCCCCCACACTGTCATTCGTGTTCCGGAATTCTGAGTGTGGGGAGGTTCCGTCTTATGTCTGCAGCACCCGGGTTCACCTAGGAGCCCTTCGAGAGTCTTCCCCCAGTCCCTCACTTTGCGGGCTGCCGGGGAATGGCGGAGGTTGGGCTGGAAAAGCAGGTTGAATCTTGTGCCTCCCCATGGACAAGGGAGGTAATTAGCGGACTTCCCCCTGCCAGGGAACACCTGTGACACCAGGCAGCTGCGTGGAGGGCGGCCCCGAACCTCTCCCACACAGTTAGACGTGTTCCGGGATTCTGAATGTGGGGAGGTTCCGTCTTCTGTCTGCAGCACCCCGGATCTCCTAGGAGCCCTTCGAGAGTCTTCCCCCAGTCCCTCACTTTGCGGGCTGCCGGGGAATGGCGGAGGTTGGGCTGGAAAATCAGGTAGCATCTTGTGCCTCCCCATGGACAAGGGAGGTATTTAGCGGACTTCCCCCTGCCAGGGAACACCTGTGACACCAGGCAGCTGCGTGGAGGGCGGCCCCGAACCTCTCCCACACAGTCAGACGTGTTCCGGGATTCTGAATGTGGGGAGGTTCCGTCTTCTGTCTGCAGCACCCCGGATCTCCTAGGAGCCCTTCGAGAGCCTGCCCCGAGTCCCCCCCAGTGCGGGCAGCCGGGGAACGGCGGGGGTTGGGCTGGAAAAGCAGATAGCATCTAGTGCCTCCCCATGGACAAGAGAGGTAATTAGCGGACTTCCCCCTGCCAGGGAACAACTGTGACACCAGGAAGCTGCGTGGAGTGCGGCCCTAAACCTCACCCACACAGTCACACGTGTTCCGGAATTCTGAGTGTGGGGAGGTTCCGTCTTCTGTCTGCAGCACCCGGGTTCTCCTAGGAGCCTTTCGAGTGTCTTCCCCCAGTCCCTCCGTGTGCGGGCTTCAGGGGAAAGGCGGGGGTTTGGCTGGAAAAGCAGGTAGCATCTTGTGCCTCCCCATGGACAAGGGAGGTAATTAGCGGAATTCCCCCTGCCAGGGAACACCTGTGACACCAGGCAGCTGCGTGGAGGGCGGCCCCGAACCTCCCCCACACAGTCAGCCGTGTTCCGGAATTCTGAGTGTGGGGAGGTTCCGTCTTCTGTCTGCAGCACCCGGGATCTCCTAGGAGCCCTTCGAGTGTCTTCCCATAGTCCCTCCCTGTGCGGGCTGCCGGGGAAAGGAGGGGGTTGTGCTGGAAACGCAGGTAGCATCTAGTGCCTCCCCATGGACAGGGGAGGTAATTAGCGGAGTTCCACCTTCCAGGGAACACCTGTGACACAAGGCAGCTGCGTGGGGGGCGGCCCCGAACCTCCCCCACACTGTCATTCGTGTTCCGGAATTCTGAGTGTGGGGAGGTTCCGTCTTATGTCTGCAGCACCCGGGTTCACCTAGGAGCCCTTCGAGAGTCTTCCCCCAGTCCCTCACTTTGCGGGCTGCCGGGGAATGGCGGAGGTTGGGCTGGAAAAGCAGGTTGAATCTTGTGCCTCCCCATGGACAAGGGAGGTAATTAGCGGACTTCCCCCTGCCAGGGAACACCTGTGACACCAGGCAGCTGCGTGGAGGGCGGCCCCGAACCTCTCCCACACAGTCAGACGTGTTCCGGGATTCTGAGTGTGGGGAGGTTCCGTCTTCTGTCTGCAGCACCCGGGATCTCCTAGGAGCCCTTCGAGTGTCTTCCCCCAGTCCCTCCCTGTGTGGGCTTCCGGGGAAAGGAGGGGGTTGTGCTGGAAACGCAGGTAGCATCTAGTGCCTCCCCATGGACAAGGGAGGTAATTAGCGGACTTCCCCCTGCCAGGGAACAACTGTGACACCAGGAAGCTGCGTGGAGTGCGGCCCTAAACCTCACCCACCCAGTCACACGTGTTCTGGTATTCTGAGTGTGGGGAGGTTCCGTCATCTGTCTGCAGTACCCGGGTTCTCCTAGAGCCTTTCGAGTGTCTTCCCCCAGTCCCTCCCTTTGCGTTCTGCCGGGGAAAGGCGGGGGTTGGGCTGGAAACGCAGGTAGCATCTACTACATCCCCATGGACAGGGGAGGTAATTAGCGGACTTCCCCCTGCCAGGGAACACCTGTGACACCAGGCAGCTGCGTGGAGGGCGGCCACGAACCTCCCCCACACAGTCAACCGTGTTCCGGAATTCTGAGTGTGGGGAGGTTCCGTCTTCTGTCTGCAGCACCCGGGATCTCCTAGGAGCCCTTCGAGTGTCTTCCCAGAGTCCCTCCCTGTGCGGGCTGCCGGGGAAAGGAGGGGGTTTGCTGGAAACGCAGGTAGCATTTAGTGCCTCCCCATGGACAGGGGAGGTAATTAGCGGTCTTCCCCCTACCAGGGAACAACTGTGACACCAGGAAGCTGCGTGGAGTGCTTCCCTAAACCTCACCCACACAGTCACCCTTGTTCTGGAATTCTGAGTGTGGGGAGGTTCCGTCTTCTGTCTGCAGCACCCGGGATCTCCAGGAGCCCTTCGAGTGTCTTCCCAGAGTCCCTCCCTGTGCGGGCTGCCGGGGAAAGGAGGGGGTTTTGCTGGAAACGCAGGTAGCATCTAGTGCCTTCCCATGGACAGGGGAGGTAATTAGCGGACTTCCACCTGCCAGGGAACACCTGTGACACAAGGCAGCGGCGTGGAGGGCGGCCCCGAACCTCCCCAACACAGTCAACCGTGTTCCGGAATTCTGAGTGTGGGGAGGTTCCGTCTTTTGTCTGCAGCACCCGGGATCTCCTAGGAGCCATTCGAGAGTCTTCCCCGAGTCCCTCCCAGTGCGGGCTGCCGGGGAAAGGCGGGGGTTGGGCTGGAAAAGCAGGTAGCATTAGTGCCTCCCCATGGAAAAGGGAGGTAATTAGCGGACTTCCCCCTGCCAGGGAACAACTGTGACACCAGGAAGCTGCGTGGAGTGCGGCCCTAAACCTCACACACACAGTCACCCGTGTTCCGGAATTCTGAGTGTGGGGAGGTTCCGTCTTTTGTCTGCAGCAACCGGGATCTCCTAGGAGCCCTTCGAGAGTCTTCCCCGAGTCCCTCCCAGTGCGGGCAGCCAGGGAAAGGCGGGGGTTGGGCTGGAAACGCAGGTAGCATCTAGTGCATCCCCAGGGACAGGGGAGGTAATTAGCGGACTTCCCCCTGCCAGGGAACACCTGTGACACCAGGCAGCTGCGTGGAGGTCGGCCCCGAACCTCCCCACACAGTCAGACGTGTTCCGGAATTCTGAGTGTGGGGAGGTTCCGTCTTATGTCTGCAGCACCCGGGTTCACCTAGGAGCCCTTCGAGTGTCTTCCCCCAGTCCCTCACTGTGCGGGCTGCCGGGGAATGGCGGAGGTTGGGCTGGAAAAGCAGGTAGCATCTTGTGCCTCCCCATGGACAAGGGAGGTAATTAGCGGACTTCCCCCTGCCAGGGAACACCTGTGACACCAGGCAGCTGCGTGGAGGGCGGCCCCGAACCTCTCCCACACAGTCAGACGTGTTCCGGGATTCTGAGTGTGGGGAGGTTCCGTCTTCTGTCTGCAGCACCCGGGATCTCCTAGGAGCCCTTCGAGAGACTTCCCCGAGTCCCTCCCAGTGCGGGCAGCCGGGGAAAGGCGGGGGTTGGGCTGGAAAAGCAGGTAGCATCTAGTGCCTCCCCATGGAGAGGGGAGGTAATTAGCGGACTTCCCCCTGCCAGGGAACAACTGTGACACCAGGAAGCTGCGTGGAGTGCGGCCCTAAACCTCACCCACCCAGTCACACGTGTTCTGGTATTCTGAGTGTGGGGAGGTTCCGTCATCTGTCTGCAGTACCCGGGTTCTCCTAGAGCCTTTCGAGTGTCTTCCCCCAGTCCCTCCCTTTGCGTTCTGCCGGGGAAAGGCGGGGGTTGGGCTGGAAACGCAGGTAGCATCTACTACATCCCCATGGACAGGGGAGGTAATTAGCGGACTTCCCCCTGCCAGGGAACACCTGTGACACCAGGCAGCTGCGTGGAGGGCGGCCACGAACCTCCCCCACACAGTCAACCGTGTTCCGGAATTCTGAGTGTGGGGAGGTTCCGTCTTCTGTCTGCAGCACCCGGGATCTCCTAGGAGCCCTTCGAGTGTCTTCCCAGAGTCCCTCCCTGTGCGGGCTGCCGGGGAAAGGAGGGGGTTTGCTGGAAACGCAGGTAGCATTTAGTGCCTCCCCATGGACAGGGGAGGTAATTAGCGGTCTTCCCCCTACCAGGGAACAACTGTGACACCAGGAAGCTGCGTGGAGTGCTTCCCTAAACCTCACCCACACAGTCACCCTTGTTCTGGAATTCTGAGTGTGGGGAGGTTCCGTCTTCTGTCTGCAGCACCCGGGATCTCCAGGAGCCCTTCGAGTGTCTTCCCAGAGTCCCTCCCTGTGCGGGCTGCCGGGGAAAGGAGGGGGTTTTGCTGGAAACGCAGGTAGCATCTAGTGCCTTCCCATGGACAGGGGAGGTAATTAGCGGACTTCCACCTGCCAGGGAACACCTGTGACACAAGGCAGCGGCGTGGAGGGCGGCCCCGAACCTCCCCAACACAGTCAACCGTGTTCCGGAATTGTGAGTGTGGGGAGGTTCCGTCTTTTGTCTGCAGCACCCGGGATCTCCTAGGAGCCATTCGAGAGTCTTCCCCGAGTCCCTCCCAGTGCGGGCTGCCGGGGAAAGGCGGGGGTTGGGCTGGAAAAGCAGGTAGCATTAGTGCCTCCCCATGGAAAAGGGAGGTAATTAGCGGACTTCCCCCTGCCAGGGAACAACTGTGACACCAGGAAGCTGCGTGGAGTGCGGCCCTAAACCTCACACACACAGTCACCCGTGTTCCGGAATTCTGAGTGTGGGGAGGTTCCGTCTTTTGTCTGCAGCAACCGGGATCTCCTAGGAGCCCTTCGAGAGTCTTCCCCGAGTCCCTCCCAGTGCGGGCAGCCAGGGAAAGGCGGGGGTTGGGCTGGAAACGCAGGTAGCATCTAGTGCATCCCCAGGGACAGGGGAGGTAATTAGCGGACTTCCCCCTGCCAGGGAACACCTGTGACACCAGGCAGCTGCGTGGAGGTCGGCCCCGAACCTCCCCACACAGTCAGACGTGTTCCGGAATTCTGAGTGTGGGGAGGTTCCGTCTTATGTCTGCAGCACCCGGGTTCACCTAGGAGCCCTTCGAGTGTCTTCCCCCAGTCCCTCACTGTGCGGGCTGCCGGGGAATGGCGGAGGTTGGGCTGGAAAAGCAGGTAGCATCTTGTGCCTCCCCATGGACAAGGGAGGTAATTAGCGGACTTCCCCCTGCCAGGGAACACCTGTGACACCAGGCAGCTGCGTGGAGGGCGGCCCCGAACCTCTCCCACACAGTCAGACGTGTTCCGGGATTCTGAGTGTGGGGAGGTTCCGTCTTCTGTCTGCAGCACCCGGGATCTCCTAGGAGCCCTTCGAGAGTCTTCCCCGAGTCCCTCCCAGTGCGGGCAGCCGGGGAAAGGCGGGGGTTGGGCTGGAAAAGCAGGTAGCATCTAGTGCCTCCCCATGGAGAGGGGAGGTAATTAGCGGACTTCCACCTGCCAGGGAACACCTGTGACACAAGGCAGCTGCGTGGAGTGCGGCCCGCAACCTCCCCCACACAGTCATCCGTGTTCCGGAATTCTGAGTGTGGGGAGGTTCCGTCTTATGTCTGCAGCACCCGGGTTCACCTAGGAGCCCTTCGAGTGTCTTCCCGCAGTCCCTCCCTGTGCGGGTTGCCGGGGAATGGCGGAGGTTGGGCTGGAAAAGCAGGTAGCATCTTGTGCCTCCCCATGGACAAGGGAGGTAATTAGCGGACTTCCCCCTGCCAGGGAACACCTGTGACACCAGGCATCTGCGTGGAGGTCGGCCCCGAACTTCCCCCACACAGTCATCCGTGTTCTGGAATTCTGAGTGTGGGGAGGTTCCGTCTTCTGTCTGCAGCACCTGGGATCTCCTTGGAGCCCTTCGAGTGTCTTCCCAGAGTCCCTCCCTGTGCGGGCTGCCGGGGAAAGGAATGGGTTGTGCTGGAAACGCAGGTAGCATCTAGTGCCTCCCCATGGACAGGGGAGGTAATTAGCGGACTTCCACCTGCCAGGGAACACCTGTGACACAAGGCAGGTGCGTGGAGGGCGGCCCCGAACCTCTCCCAGACAGTCATCCGTGTTCCGGAATTCTGAGAGTGGGGAGGTTCCGTCTTATGTCTGCAGGACCCGGGTTCACCTAGGAGCCCTTCGAGTGTCTTCCCCCAGTCCCTACCTTTGCGGGCTGCCGGGGAATGGCGGAGGTTTGGCTGGAAAAGCAGGTAGCATCTTGTGCCTCCCCATGGACAAGGGAGGTAATTAGCGGACTTCCCCCTGCCAGGGAACACCTGTGACAACAGGCAGCTGCGTGGAGGGCGGCCCCGATCCTCCCCCACACAGTCAGCCGTGTTCCGGAATTCTGAGTGTGGGGAGGTTCCGTCTTCTGTCTGCAGCACCCGGGATCTCCTAGGAGCCCTTCGAGTGTCTTCCCCGAATCCCTCCCACTGCGGGCTGCCGGGGAATGGCGGAGGTTGGGCTGGAAACTCAGGTAGCATCTAGTGCCTCCCCATGGACAGGGGAGGTAATTTGCGGACTTCTCCCTGCCAGGGAACACCTGTGACACCAGGCAGCTGCGTTGAGGGCGGCCCCGAACCTCCCCCACACAGTCAGCCGTGTTCCGGAATTCTGAGTGTGGGGAGGTTCCGTCTTCTGTCTGCAGCACCCGGGTTCTCCTAGGAGCCTTTCGAGTTTCTTCCCCCAGTCCCTCCGTGTGCGGGCTGCAGGGGAAAGGCGGGGGTTGGGCTGGAAAAGCAGGTACATCTTGTGCCTCCCCATGGACAAGGGAGGTAATTAGTGGACTTCTCCCTGCCAGGGAACACCTGTGACACCAGGCAATTGCGTGGAGTGGGCCCCGAACCTCCCCCACACAGTCAGCCGTGTTCCGGAATTCTGAGTGTGGGGAGGTTCCGTCTTATGTCTGCAGCACCCGGGTTCACCTAGGAGCCCTTCGAGTGTCTTCCCCCAGTCCCTTCCTGTGCGGGCTGCCGGGGAATGGCGGAGGTTGGGCTGGAAACTCAGGTAGCATCTAGTGCCTCCCCATGGACAGGGGAGGTAATTAGCGGTCTTCCCCCTACCAGGGAACACCTTTGACACCAGGAAGCTTTGTGGAGGGCCGCCCTAAACCTCACCCACACAGTCAGCCGTGTTCCGGAATTCTGAGTGTGGGGAGGTTCCGTCTTCTGTCTGCAGCACCCGGGATCTCGTAGGAGCCATTCGAGTGTCTTCCCAGAGTCCCTCCCTGTGCGGGCTGCCTGGGAAAGGAGGGGGTTGTGCTGGAAACGCAGGTAGCATCTATTGCCTCCCCATGGACAGGGGAGGTAATTAGCGGACTTCCCCCTGCCAGGGAACACCTGTGACACCAGGCAGCTGCGTGGAGGGCGGCCGCGAACCTCTCCCACACAGTCAGACGTGTTCCGGGATTCTGAGTGTGGGGAGGTTCCGTCTTCTGTCTGCAGCACCCGGGATCTCCTAGGAGCCCTTCGAGAGTCTTCCCCGAGTCCCTCCCAGTGCTGGCAGCCGGGGAATTGCGGGGGTTGGGCTGAAAACGCAGGTAGCATCTAGTGCCCCCCCATGGACAGGGGAGGTAATTAGCGGACTTCCCCCTGCCTGGGAACACCTGTGACACCATGCAGATGCGTGGAGGGCGGCCCCGAAACTCCCCCACACAGTCAGCCGTGTTCCGGAATTCTGAGTGTGGGGAGGTTCCGTCTTCTGTCTGCAGCACCCGGGATCTTCTACGAGCCCTTCGAGTGTCTTCCCCCAGTCCGTCCCAATGCGGGCTGCCGGGAAAGAGGGGGTTGTGCTGGAAACGCCGGTAGCATCTAGTGCCTCCCCATGGACAGGGGAGGTAATTAGCGGACTTACCCCTGCCAGGGAACACCTGTGACACCAGGCAGCTGCTTGGAGTGCGGCCCCGAACCTCCCCCACACAGTCAACCGTGTTCCGGAATTCTGAGTGTGGGGAGGTTCCGTCTTCTGTCTGCAGCACCCGGGATCTCCTAGGAGCCCTTCGAGTGTCTTCCCAGAGTCCCTCCCTTTGCGGGCTGCCGGGGAAATGAGGGGGTTGTGCTGGAAACGCAGGTAGCATCTAGTGCCTCCCCATGGAGAGGGGAGGTAATTAGCGGACTTCCACCTGCCAGGGAACACCTGTGACAGAAGGCAGCTACGTGGAGGGCGGCCCCGAACCTCCCCCACACAGTCATGCGTGTTCCGGAATTCTGAGTGTGGGGAGGTTCCGTCTTATGTCTGCAGGACCCGGGTTCACCTAGGAGCCGTTCGAGTGTCTTCCCCCAGTCCCTCCCTTTGCGGGCTGCCGGGGAATGGCGGAGGTTGGGCTGGAAAAGCAGGTAGCATCTTCTGCCTCCCCATGGACAAGGGAGGTAATTAGCGGACTTCCCCCTGCCAGGGAACACCTGTGACAACAGGCAGCTGCGTGGAGGGCGGCCCCGAACCTCTCCCACACAGTCAGACGTGTTCCGGGATTCTGAGTGTGGGGAGGTTCCGTCTTCTGTCTGCAGCACCCGGGATCTCCTAGGAGCCCTTCAAGAGTTTTCCCCGAGTCCCTCCCAGTGCGGGCAGCCGGGGAAAGGCGGGGGTTGGGCTGGAAACGCAGGTAGCATCTAGTGCCTTCCCATAGACAGGGGAGGTAATTAGCGGACTTCCCCCTGCCAGGGAACACCTGTGACACCAGGCAGCTGCGTGGAGGGCGGCCCCGAACCTCCCCCACACAGTCAGCCGTGTTCAGGAATTCTGAGTGTGGGGAGGTTCCGTCTTCTGTCTTCAGCACCCGGGATCTCCTAGGAGCCCTTCGAGTGTCTTCCCCCAGTCCGTCCCAATGCGGGCTCCCGGGGAAAGTAGGGGGTTGTGCTGGAAACGCAGGTAGCATCTAGTGCCTCCCCATGGACAGGGGAGGTAATTAGCGGACTTCCACCTGCCAGGGAACACCTGTGACAGAAGGCAGCTGCGTGGAGGGCGGCCACGAACCTCCCCCTCACAGTCATGCGTGTTCCGGAATTCTGAGTGTGGGGAGGTTCCGTCTTATGTCTGCAGGACCCGGGTTCACCTAGGAGCCGTTCGATTGTCTTCCCCCAGTCCCTCCCTTTGCGGGCTGCCGGGGAATGGCGGAGGTTGGGCTGGAAAAGCAGGTAGCATCTTCTGCCTCCCCATGGACAAGGGAGGTAATTAGCGGACTTCCCCCTGCCAGGGAACACCTGTGACAACAGGCAGCTGCGTGGAGGGCGGCCCCGAACCTCTCCCACACAGTCAGACGTGTTCCGGGATTCTGAGTGTGGGGAGGTTCCGTCTTCTGTCTGCAGCACCCGGGATCTCCTAGGAGCCCTTCAAGAGTTTTCCCCGAGTCCCTCCCAGTGCGGGCAGCCGGGGAAAGGCGGGGGTTGGGCTGGAAACGCAGGTAGCATCTAGTGCCTTCCCATAGACAGGGGAGGTAATTAGCGGACTTCCCCCTGCCAGGGAACACCTGTGACACCAGGCAGCTGCGTGGAGGGCGGCCCCGAACCTCCCCCACACAGTCAGCCGTGTTCAGGAATTCTGAGTGTGGGGAGGTTCCGTCTTCTGTCTTCAGCACCCGGGATCTCCTAGGAGCCCTTCGAGTGTCTTCCCCCAGTCCGTCCCAATGCGGGCTCCCGGGGAAAGTAGGGGGTTGTGCTGGAAACGCAGGTAGCATCTAGTGCCTCCCCATGGACAGGGGAGGTAATTAGCGGACTTCCACCTGCCAGGGAACACCTGTGACACAAGGCAGCTGCGTGGAGGGCGGCCCCGAACCTCCCCCACACAGTCATCCGTGTTCCGGAATTCTGAGTGTGGGGAGGTTCCGTCTTCTGTCTGCAGCACCCGGGTTCACCTAGGAGCCCTTCGAGTGTCTTCCCCCAGTCCCTCCCTGTGCGGGTTGCCGGGGAATGGCGGAGGTTGGGCTGGAAAAATCAGGTAGCATCTTGTGCCACCCCATGGACAAGGGAGGTAATTAGCGGACTTCCCCCTGACAGGGAACACCTGTGACACAAGGCAGCTGCGTGGAGGGCGGCCCCGAAACTCTCCCACACAGTCAGACCTGTTCCGGGATTCTGAGTGTGGGGAGGTTCCGTCTTCTGTCTGCAGCACCCGGGATCTCCTAGGAGCCTTTCCAGAGTCTTCCCCGAGTCCCTCCCAGTGCGGGCAGCCGGGGAACGGCGGGGGTTGGGCTGGAAAAGCAGATAGCATCTAGTGCTTCCCCATGGACAAGGGAGGTAATTAGCGGACTTCCCCCTGCCAGGGAACAACTGTGACACCAGGAAGCTGCGTGGAGTGCGGCCCTAAACCTCACCCACACAGTAACACTTGTTCCGGAATTCTGAGTGTGGGGAGGTTCCGTCTTCTGTCTGCAGCACCCTGGTTCTCCTAGGAGCCTTTCGAGTGTCTTCCCCCAGTCCCTCCGTGTGCGGGCTTCAGGGGAAAGGCGGGGGTTGGGCTGGAAAAGCAGGTAGCATCTTGTGCCTCCCCATGGACAAGGGAGGTAATTAGCGGAATTCCCCCTGCCAGGGAACACCTGTGACACCAGGCAGCTGCGTGGAGGGCGGCCCCGAACCTCCCCCACACAGTCAGCCGTGTTCCGGAATTCTGAGTGTGGGGAGGTTCCGTCTTCTGTCTGCAGCACCCGGGATCTCCTAGAAGCCCTTCGAGTGTCTTCCCAGAGTCCCTCCCTGTGCGGGCTGCCGGGGAAAGGAGGGGGTTGTGCTGGAAACGCAGGTAGCATCTAGTGCCTCCCCATGGACAGGGGAGGTAATTAGCGGAGTTCCACCTTCCAGGGAGCACCTGTGACACAAGGCAGCTGCGTGGGGGGCGGCCCCGAACCTCCCCCACACTGTCATTCGTGTCCGGAATTCTGAGTGTGGGGAGGTTCCGTCTTATGTCTGCAGCACCCGGGTTCACCTAGGAGCCCTTCGAGAGTCTTCCACCAGTCCCTCACTTTGCGGGCTGCCGGGGAATGGCGGAGGTTGGGCTGGAAAAGCAGGTAGCATCTTGTGCCTCCCCATGGACAAGGGAGGTAATTAGCGGACTTCCCCCTGCCAGGGAACACCTGTGACACCAGGCAGCTGCGTGGAGGGCGGCCCCGAACCTCTCCCACACAGTCAGACGTGTTCCGGGATTCTGAGTGTGGGGAGGTTCCGTCTTCTGTCTGCAGCACCCGGGATCTCCTAGGAGCCCTTCGAGAGTCTTCCCCGAGTCCCTCCCATTGCGGGCAGCCGGGGAAAGGCGGGGGTTGGGCTGGAAACGCAGGTAGCATCTAGTGCCTCCCCATGGAGAGGGGAGGTAATTAGCGGACTTCCACCTGCCAGGGAACACCTGTGACACAAGGCAGCTGCGTGGAGGGCGGCCCCCAACCTCCCCCACACAGTCATCCGTGTTCCGGAATTCTGAGTGTGGGGAGGTTCCGTCTTATGTGTGCAGCACCCGGGTTCATCTAGGAGCCCTTCGAGTGTCTTCCCGCAGTCCCTCCCTGTGCGAGTTGCCGGGGAATGGCGGAGGTTGGGCTGGAAAAGCAGGTAGCATCTTGTGCCTCCCCATGGACAAGGGAGGTAATTAGCGGACTTCCCCCTGCCAGGGAACACCTGTGACACAAGGCAGCTGCGTGGAGGGCGGCCCCGAAACTCTCCCACACAGTCAGACCTGTTCCGGGATTCTGAGTGTGGGGAGGTTCCGTCTTCTGTCTGCAGCACCCGGGATCTCCTAGGAGCCTTTCGAGAGTCTTCCCCGAGTCCCTCCCAGTGCGGGCAGCCGGGGAACGGCGGGGGTTGGGCTGGAAAAGCAGATAGCATCTAGTGCTTCCCCATGGACAAGGGAGGTAATTAGCGGACTTCCCCCTGCCAGGGAACAACTGTGACACCAGGAAGCAGCGTGGAGTGCGGCCCAAAACCTCACCCACACAGTAACACTTGTTCCGGAATTCTGAGTGTGGGGAGGTTCCGTCTTCTGTCTGCAGCACCCTGGTTCTCCTAGGAGCCTTTCGAGTGTCTTCCCCCAGTCCCTCCGTGTGCGGGCTTCAGGGGAAAGGCGGGGGTTGGGCTGGAAAAGCAGGTAGCATCTTGTGCCTCCCCATGGACAAGGGAGGTAATTAGCGGAATTCCCCCTGCCAGGGAACACCTGTGACACCAGGCAGCTGCGTGGAGGGCGGCCCCGAACCTCCCCCACACAGTCAGCCGTGTTCCGGAATTCTGAGTGTGGGGAGGTTCCGTCTTCTGTCTGCAGCACCCGGGATCTCCTAGAAGCCCTTCGAGTGTCTTCCCAGAGTCCCTCCCTGTGCGGGCTGCCGGGGAAAGGAGGGGGTTGTGCTGGAAACGCAGGTAGCATCTAGTGCCTCCCCATGGACAGGGGAGGTAATTAGCGGAGTTCCACCTTCCAGGGAACACCTGTGACACAAGGCAGCTGCGTGGGGGGCGGCCCCGAACCTCCCCCACACTGTCATTCGTGTTCCGGAATTCTGAGTGTGGGGAGGTTCCGTCTTATGTCTGCAGCACCCGGGTTCACCTAGGAGCCCTTCGAGAGTCTTCCACCAGTCCCTCACTTTGCGGGCTGCCGGGGAATGGCGGAGGTTGGGCTGGAAAAGCAGGTTGAATCTTGTGCCTCCCCATGGACAAGGGAGGTAATTAGCGGACTTCCCCCTGCCAGGGAACACCTGTGACACCAGGCAGCTGCGTGGAGGGCGGCCCCGAACCTCCCCCACACAGTCAGACGTGTTCCGGGATTCTGAGTGTGGGGAGGTTCCGTCTTCTGTCTGCAGCACCCGGGATCTCCTAGGAGCCCTTCGAGTGTCTTCCCCCAGTCCCTCACTGTGTGGGCTGCCGGGGAAATGAGGGGGTTGTGCTGGAAACGCAGGTAGCATCTAGTGCCTCCCCATGGACAAGGGAGGTAATTAGCGGACTTCCCCCTGCCAGGGAACAACTGTGACACCAGGAAGCTGCGTGGAGTGCGGCCCTAAACCTCACCCACCCAGTCACACGTGTTCCGGAATTCTGAGTGTGGGGAGGTTCCGTCATCTGTCTGCAGTACCCGGGTTCTCCTAGAGCCTTTCGAGTGTCTTCCCCCAGTCCCTCCATTTGCGTTCTGCCGGGGAAAGGCGGGGGATGTGCTGGAAACGCAGGTAGCATCTACTACATCCCCATGGACAGGGGAGGTAATTAGCGGACTTCCCCCTGCCAGGGAACACCTGTGACACCAGGCAGCTGCGTGGAGGGCGGCCACGAACCTCCCCCACACAGTCAACCGTGTTCCGGAATTCTGAGTGTGGGGAGGTTCCGTCTTCTGCCTGCAGCACCCGGGATCTCCTAGGAGCCCTTCGAGTGTCTTCCCAGAGTCCCTCCCTGTGCGGGCTGCCGGGGAAAGGAGGGGGTTGGGCTGGAAAAGCAGGTAGCATCTTGTGCCTCCCCATGGACAAGGGAGGTAATTAGCGGACTTCCTCCTGCCAGGGAACACCTGTGACACCAGGCAGCTGCGTGGAGGGCGGCCCCGAACCTCTCCCACACAGTCAGACGTGTTCCGGGATTCTGAGTGTGGGGAGGTTCCGTCTTCTGTCTGCAGCACCCGGGATCTCCTAGGAGCCCTTCGAGAGTCTTCCCCGAGTCCCTCCCAGTGCGGGCAGCCGGGGAAAGGCGGGGGTTGGGCTGGAAACGCAGGTAGCATCTAGTGCCTCCCCATGGAGAGGGGAGGTAATTAGCGGACTTCCACCTGCCAGGGAACACCTGTGACACAAGGCAGCTGCGTGGAGGGCGGCCCCCAACCTCCCCCACACAGTCATCCGTGTTCCGGAATTCTGAGTGTGGGGAGGTTCCGTCTTATGTGTGCAGCACCCGGGTTCATCTAGGAGCCCTTCGAGTGTCTTCCCGCAGTCCCTCCCTGTGCGAGTTGCCGGGGAATGGCGGAGGTTGGGCTGGAAAAGCAGGTAGCATCTTGTGCCTCCCCATGGACAAGGGAGGGAATTAGCGGACTTCCCCCTGCCAGGGAACACCTGTGACAACAGGCAGCTGCGTGGAGGGCGGCCCCGAACCTCTCCCACACAGTCAGACGTGTTCCGGGATTCTGAGTGTGGGGAGGTTCCGTCTTCTCTCTGCAGCACCCGGGATCTCCTAGGAGCCCTTCGAGAGTTTTCCCCGAGTCCCTCCCAGTGCGGGCAGCCGGGGAAAGGCGGGGGTTGGGCTGGAAACGCAGGTAGCATCTAGTGCCTTCCCATAGACAGGGGAGGTATTTAGCGGACTTCCCCCTGCCAGGGAACACCTGTGACACCAGGCAGCTGCGTGGAGGGCGGCCCCGAACCTCCCCCACACAGTCAGCCGTGTTCCGGAATTCTGAGTGTGGGGAGGTTCCGTCTTCTGTCTGCAGCACCCGGGATCTCCTAGGAGCCCTTCGAGTGTCTTCCCAGAGTCCCTCCCTCTGCGGGCTGCCAGGGAAAGGAGGGGATTGTGCTGGAAACGCAGGTAGCATCTAGTGCCACCCCATGGACAGGGGAGGTAATTAGCGGAGTTCCACCTGCCAGGGAACACCTGTGACACAAGGCAGCTGTTTGGTTGCGGCCCCGAACCTCCCCCACACTGTCATCCGTGTTCCGGAATTCTGAGTGTGGTGAGGTTCCGTCATATGTCTGCAGCACCCGGGTTCACCTAGGAGCCCTTCGAGTGTCTTCCCCCAGTCCCTCCCTTTGCGGGCTGCCGGGGAATGGCGGAGGTTGGGCTGGAAAAGCAGGTAGCATCTTGTGCCTCCCCATGGACAAGGGAGGTAATTAGCGGACTTCCTCCTGCCAGGGAACACCTGTGACACCAGGCAGCTGCGTGGAGGGCGGCCCCGAACCTCTCCCACACAGTCAGACGTGTTCCGGGATTCTGAGTGTGGGGAGGTTCCGTCTTCTGTCTGCAGCACCCGGGGTCTCCTAGGAGCCCTTCGAGAGTTTTCCCCGAGTCCCTCCCAGTGCGGGCAGCCGGGGAAAGGCGGGGGTTGTGCTGGAAACGCAGGTAGCATCTAGTGCCTCCCCATGGACAGGGGAGGTAATTAGCGGAGTTCCACCTTCCAGGGAACACCTGTGACACAAGGCAGCTGCGTGGGGGGCGGCCACGAACCTCCCCCACACTGTCATCCGTGTTCCGGAATTCTGAGTGTGGGGAGGTTCCGTCTTATGTCTGCAGCACCCGGGTTCACCTAGGAGCCCTTCGAGAGTCTTCCCCCAGTCCCTCACTTTGCGGGCTGCCGGGGAATGGCGGAGGTTGGGCTGGAAAAGCAGGTTGAATCTTGTGCCTCCCCATGGACAAGGGAGGTAATTAGCGGACTTCCCCCTGCCAGGGAACACCTGTGACACCAGGCAGCTGCGTGGAGGGCGGCCCCGAACCTCTCCCACACAGTCAGACGTGTTCCGGGATTCTGAGTGTGGGGAGGTTCCGTCTTCTGTCTGCAGCAACCGGGATCTCCTAGGAGCCTTTCGAGAGTCTTCCCCGAGTCCCTCACAGTGCGGGCAGCCAGGGAAATGCCGGGGTTGGGCTGGAAACGCAGGTAGGATCTAGTGCATTCCCATGGACAGGGGAGGTAATTAGCGGACTTCCCCATGCCAGGGAACACCTGTGACACCAGGCAGCTTCGTGGAGGGCGGCCCCGTACCTCCCCCACACAGTCAACCGTGTTCCGGAATTCTGAGTGTGGGGAGGTTCCGTCTTCTGTCTGCAGCACCCGGGATCTCCTAGGAGCCCTTCGAGTGTCTTCCCAGAGTCCCTCCCTCTGCGGGCTGCCAGGGAAAGGAGGGGATTGTGCTGGAAACGCAGGTAGCATCTAGTGCCACCCCATGGACAGGGGAGGTAATTAGCGGAGTTCCACCTGCCAGGGAACACCTGTGACACAAGGCAGCTGTGTGGTTGCGGCCCCGAACCTCCCCCACACTGTCATCCGTGTTCCGGAATTCTGAGTGTGGTGAGGTTCCGTCTTATGTCTGCAGCACCCGGGTTCACCTAGGAGCCCTTCGAGTGTCTTCCCCCAGTCCCTCCCTTTGCGGGCTGCCGGGGAATGGCGGAGGTTGGGCTGGAAAAGCAGGTAGCATCTTGTGCCTCCCCATGGACAAGGGAGGTAATTAGCGGACTTCCTCCTGCCAGGGAACAACTGTGACACCAGGCAGCTGCGTGGAGGGCGGCCCCGAACCTCTCCCACACAGTCAGACGTGTTCCGGGATTCTGAGTGTGGGGAGGTTCCGTCTTCTGTCTGCAGCACCCGGGATCTCCTAGGAGCCCTTCGAGAGTTTTCCCCGAGTCCCTCCCAGTGCGGGCAGCCGGGGAAAGGCGGGGGTTGGGCTGGAAACGCAGGTAGCATCTAGTGCCTTCCCATGGACAGGGGAGGTAATTAGCGGACTTACCCCTGCCAGGGAACACCTGTGACACCAGGCAGCTGCGTGGAGGGCGGCCCCGAACGTCCCCCACACAGTCAGCCGTGTTCCGGAATTCTGAGTGTGGGGAGGTTCCGTCTTCTGTCTGCAGCACCCGGGATCTCCTAGGAGCCCTTCGAGTGTCTTCCCCCAGTCCGTCCCAATGCGGGCTCCCGGGGAAAGGAGGGGGTTGTGCTGGAAACGCAGGTAGCATCTAGTGCCACCCCATGGACAGGGGAGGTATTTAGCGGAGTTCCACCTGCCAGGGAACACCTGTGACACAAGGCAGCTGCGTGATTGCGGCCCCGAACCTCCCCCACACTGTCATCCGTGTTCCGGAATTCTGAGTGTGGTGAGGTTCCGTCTTATGTCTGCAGCACCCGGGTTCACCTAGGAGCCCTTCGAATGTCTTCCCCCAGTCCCTCCCTTTGCGGGCTGCCGGGGAATGGCGGAGGTTGGGCTGGAAAAGCAGGTAGCATCTTGTGCCTCCCCATGGACAAGGGAGGTAATTAGCGGACTTCCCCCTGCCAGGGAACACCTGTGACACCAGGCAGCTGCGTGGAGGGCGGCCCCGAACCTCTCCCACACAGTCAGACGTGTTCCGGGATTCTGAGTGTGGGGAGGTTCCGTCTTCTGTCTGCAGCACCCGGGATCTCCTAGGAGCCCTTCGAGAGTTTTCCCCGAGTCCCTCCCAGTGCGGGCAGCCGGGGAAATGCGGGGGTTGGGCTGGAAAAGCAGGTAGCATCTAGTGCCTCCCCATGGACAAGGGAGGTAATTAACGGACTTCCCCCTGCCAGGGAACACCTGTGACACCAGGAAGCTGCGTGGAGTGCGGCCCTAAACCTCACCCACACAGTCACACGTTTTCCGGAATTCTGAGTGTGGGGAGGTTCCGTCTTCTGTCTGCAGCACCCGGGTTCTCCTAGGAGCCCTTCGAGTGTCTTCCCCAAATCCCTCCCTGTTCGGGCTGCTGGGGAAAGGCGGGGGTTGGGCTGGAAAATCAGGTAGCATCTAGTGCCTCCCCATGGACAAGGGAGGTAATTAGCGGAATTCCCCCTGCCAGGGAACACCTGTAACACCAGGCAGCTGCGTGGAGGTCGGCCCCGAACCTCTCCCACACAGTCAGACGTGTTCCGGGTTTCTGAGTGTGGGGAGGTTCCGTCTTCTGTCTGCAGCACCCGGGATCTCCTAGGAGCCCTTCGAGTGTCTTCCCCCAGTCCCTCCCTGTGCGGGCTGCCGGGGAAAGGAGGGGGTTGTGCTGGAAACGCAGGTAGCATCTAGTGCCTCCCCATGGACAAGGGAGGTAATTAGCGGAATTCCCCCTGCCAGGGAACAACTGTGACACCAGGAAGCTGCGTGGAGTGCGGCCCTAAACCTCACCCACCCAGTCACACGTGTTCCGGAATTCTGAGTGTGGGGAGGTTCCGTCATCTGTCTGCAGTACCCGGGTTCTCCTAGAGCCTTTCGAGTGTCTTCCCCCAGTCCCTCCCTTTGCGTTCTGCCGGGGAAAGGAGGGGGTTGTGCTGGAAACGCAGATAGCATCTACTACATCCCCATGGACAGGGGAGGTAATTAGCGGACTTCCCCCTGCCAGGGAACACCTGTGACACCAGGCAGCTGCGTGGAGGGCGGCCCCGAACGTCCCCCACACAGTCAGCCGTGTTCCGGAATTCTGAGTGTGGGGAGGTTCCGTCTTCTGTCTGCAGCACCCGGGATCTCCTAGGAGCCCTTCGAGTGTCTTCCCAGAGTCCCTCCCTGTGCGGGCTGCCGGGGAAAGGAGGGGGTTTGCTGGAAACGCAGGTAGCATTTAGTGCCTCCCCATGGACAGGGGAGGTAATTAGCGGTCTTCCCCCTACCAGGGAACAACTGTGACACCAGGAAGCTGCGTGGAGTTCTTCCCTAAACCTCACCCACACAGTCACCCTTGTTCTGGAATTCTGAGTGTGGGGAGGTTCCGTCTTCTGTCTGCAGCACCCGGGATCTCCTAGGAGCCATTCGAGAGTCTTCCCCGAGTCCCTCCCAGTGCGGGCTGCCGGGGAAAGGCGGGGGTTTGGCTGGAAAAGCAGGTAGCATCTAGTGCCTCCCCATGGACAAGGGAGGTAATTAGCGGACTTCCCCCTGCCAGGGAACAACTGTGACACCAGGAAGCTGCGTGGAGTGCGGCCCTAAACCTCACCCACACAGTCACCCGTGTTCCGGAATTCTGAGTGTGGGGAGGTTCCGTCTTTTGTCTGCAGCAACCGGGATCTCCTAGGAGCCCTTCGAGAGTCTTCCCCGAGTCCCTCCCAGTGCGGGCAGCCAGGGAAAGGCGGGGGTTGGGCTGGAAACTCAGGTAGCATCTAGTGCATCCCCAGGGACAGGGGAGGTAATTAGCGGACTTCCCCCTGCCAGGGAACACCTGTGACACCAGGCAGCTGCGTGGAGGGCGGCCCCGAACCTCTCCCACACAGTCAGACGTGTTCCGGGATTCTGAGTGTGGGGAGGTTCCGTCTTCTGTCTGCAGCACCCGGGATCTCCTAGGAGACCTACCAGAGTCTTCCCCGAGTCCCTCCCAGTGCGGGCAGCCGGGGAAAGGCGGGGGTTGGGCTGGAAACGCAGGTAGCATCTAGTGCCTCCCCATGGACAGGGGAGGTAATTAGCGGACTTCCCCCTGCCAGGGAACACCTGTGACACTAGGCAGCTGCGTGGAGGGCGGCCCCGAACCTCCCCCACACAGTCATCCGTGTTCCGGCATTCTGAGTGTGGGGAGGTTCCGTCTTCTGTCTGCAGCACCCGGGATTTCCTAGGAGCCCTTCGAGAGTCTTCCCCGAGTCCCTCCCAGTGCGGGCAGCCGGGGAAAGGCGGGGGTTGGGCTGGAAACGCAGGTAGCATCTAGTGCCTCCCCATGGACAGGGGAGGTAATTAGCGGACTTCCCCCTACAAGGGAACACCTGTGACACCAGGCAGCTGCGTGGAGAGCGGCCCCGAACCTCTCCCCCACAGTCAGACGTGTTCCGGGATTCTGAGTGTGGGGAGGTTCCGTCTTTTGTCTGCAGCACCCGGGATCTCCTAGGAGCCTTTCGAGAGTCTTCCCCGAGTCCCTCCCATTGCGGGCTGCCGGGGAAAGGCGGGGGTTCAGCTGGAAAAGCAGGTAGCATCTAGTGCCTCCCCATGGACAAGGGAGGTAATTAGCGGACTTCCCCCTACAAGGGAACACCTGTGACACCAGGCAGCTGCGTGGAGGTCGGCCCCGAACCTCCCCCACACAGTCAGCCGTGTTCCGGAATTCTGAGTGTGGGGAGGTTCCGTCTTATGTCTGCAGCACCCGGGTTCACCTAGGAGCCCTTCGAGGGTCTTCCCCCAGTCCCTCACTGTGCGGGCTGCCGGGGAATGGTGGAGGTTGGGCTGGAAATGCAGGTAGCATCTTGTGCCTCCCCATGAACAAGGAAGGTAATTAGCGGACTTCCCCCTGCCAGGGAACACCTGTGACACCAGGCAGCTGCGTGGAGGGCGGCCCCGAACCTCTCCCACACAGTCAGACGTGTTCCGGAATTCTGAGTGTGGGGAGGTTCCGTCTTCTGTCTGCAGCAACCGGGATCTCCTAGGAGCCCTTCGAGAGTCTTCCCCGAGTCCCTCCCAGTGCGGGCAGCCGGGGAAAGGCGGGGGTTGGGCTGGAAACGCAGGTAGCATCTAGTGCCTCCCCATGGAGAGGGGAGGTAATTAGCGGACTTCCACCTGCCAGGGAACACCTGTGACACAAGGCAGCTGCGTGGAGGGCGGCCCCGAACCTCCCCCACACAGTCATCCGTGTTCCGGAATTCTGAGTGTGGGGAGGTTCCGTCTTATGTGTGCAGCACCCGGGTTGACCTAGGAGCCCTTCGAGTGTCTTCCCAGAGTCCCTCTCTGTGCGGGTTGCCGGGGAATGGCGGAGGTTGGGCTGGAAAAGCAGGTAGCATCTTGTGCCTCCCCATGGACAAGGGAGGTAATTAGCGGACTTCCCCCTGCCAGGGAACACCTGTGACACCAGGCAGCTGCGTGGAGGGCGGCCCCGAATATCTCCCACACAGTCAGACGTGTTCCGGGATTCTGAGTGTGGGGAGGTTCCGTCTTCTGTCTGCAGCACCCGGGATCTCCTAGGAGACCTAAGAGAGTCTTCCCCGAGTCCCTCCCAGGGCGGGCAGCCGGGGAAAGGCGGGGGTTGGGCTGGAAACGCAGGTAGCATCTAGTGCCTCCCCATGGACAGGGGAGGTAATTAGCGGACTTCCCCCTGCCAGGGAACACCTGTGACACTAGGCAGCTGCGTGGAGGGCGGCCCCGAACCTCCCCCACACAGTCACCCGTGTTCCGGAATTCTGAGTGTGGGGAGGTTCCGTCTTTTGTCTGCAGCAACCGGGATCTCCTAGGAGCCCTTCGAGAGTCTTCCCCGAGTCCCTCCCAGTGCGGGCAGCCAGAGAAAGGCGGGGGTTGGGCTGGAAACGCAGGTAGCATCTAGTGCATCCCCAGGGACAGGAGAGGTAATTAGCGGACTTCCCCCTGCCAGGGAACACCTGTGACACCAGGCAGCTGCGTGGAGGTCGGCCCCGAACCTCCCCCACACAGTCAGAAGTGTTCCGGAATTCTGAGTGTGGGGAGGTTCCGTCTTATGTCTGCAGCACCCGGGTTCACCTAGGAGCCCTTCGAGGGTCTTCCCCCAGTCCCTCACTGTGCGGGCTGCCGGGGAATGGTGGAGGTTGGGCTGGAAATGCAGGTAGCATCTTGTGCCTCCCCATGAACAAGGAAGGTAATTAGCGGACTTCCCCCTGCCAGGGAACACCTGTGACACCAGGCAGCTGCGTGGAGGGCGGCCCCGAACCTCTCCCACACAGTCAGACGTGTTCCGGAATTCTGAGTGTGGGGAGGTTCCGTCTTCTGTCTGCAGCAACCGGGATCTCCTAGGAGCCCTTCGAGAGTCTTCCCCGAGTCCCTCCCAGTGCGGGCAGCCGGGGAAAGGCGGGGGTTGGGCTGGAAACGCAGGTAGCATCTAGTGCCTCCCCATGGAGAGGGGAGGTAATTAGCGGACTTCCACCTGCCAGGGAACACCTGTGACACAAGGCAGCTGCGTGGAGGGCGGCCCCGAACCTCCCCCACACAGTCATCCGTGTTCCGGAATTCTGAGTGTGGGGAGGTTCCGTCTTATGTGTGCAGCACCCGGGTTGACCTAGGAGCCCTTCGAGTGTCTTCCCAGAGTCCCTCTCTGTGCGGGTTGCCGGGGAATGGCGGAGGTTGGGCTGGAAAAGCAGGTAGCATCTTGTGCCTCCCCATGGACAAGGGAGGTAATTAGCGGACTTCCCCCTGCCAGGGAACACCTGTGACACCAGGCAGCTGCGTGGAGGGCGGCCCCGAATATCTCCCACACAGTCAGACGTGTTCCGGGATTCTGAGTGTGGGGAGGTTCCGTCTTCTGTCTGCAGCACCCGGGATCTCCTAGGAGACCTAAGAGAGTCTTCCCCGAGTCCCTCCCAGGGCGGGCAGCCGGGGAAAGGCGGGGGTTGGGCTGGAAACGCAGGTAGCATCTAGTGCCTCCCCATGGACAGGGGAGGTAATTAGCGGACTTCCCCCTGCCAGGGAACACCTGTGACACTAGGCAGCTGCGTGGAGGGCGGCCCCGAACCTCCCCCACACAGTCACCCGTGTTCCGGAATTCTGAGTGTGGGGAGGTTCCGTCTTTTGTCTGCAGCAACCGGGATCTCCTAGGAGCCCTTCGAGAGTCTTCCCCGAGTCCCTCCCAGTGCGGGCAGCCAGAGAAAGGCGGGGGTTGGGCTGGAAACGCAGGTAGCATCTAGTGCATCCCCAGGGACAGGAGAGGTAATTAGCGGACTTCCCCCTGCCAGGGAACACCTGTGACACCAGGCAGCTGCGTGGAGGTCGGCCCCGAACCTCCCCCACACAGTCAGAAGTGTTCCGGAATTCTGAGTGTGGGGAGGTTCCGTCTTATGTCTGCAGCACCCGGGTTCACCTAGGAGCCCTTCGAGGGTCTTCCCCCAGTCCCTCACTGTGCGGGCTGCCGGGGAATGGCGGAGGTTGGGCTGGAAAAGCAGGTAGTATCTTGTGCCTCCCCATGGACACGGGAGGTAATTAGCGGACTTCCCCCTGCCAGGGAACACCTGTGACACCAGGCAGCTGCGTGGAGGGCGGCCCCGAACCTCTCCCACACAGTCAGACGTGTTCCGGAATTCTGAGTGTGGGGAGGTTCCGTCTTCTGTCTGCAGCACCCGGGATCTCCTAGGAGCCCTTCGAGAGTTTTCCCCGAGTCCCTCCCAGTGCGGGCAGCCGGGGAAAGGCGGGGGTTGGGCTGGAAACGCAGGTAGCATCCTTGCCTCCCCATGGAGAGGGGAGGTAATTAGCGGACTTCCACCTGCCAGGGAACACCTGTGACACAAGGCAGCTGCGTGGAGGGCGGCCCCCAACCTCCCCCACACAGTCATCCGTGTTCCGGAATTCTGAGTGTGGGGAGGTTCCGTCTTATGTGTGCAGCACCCGGGTTCATCTAGGAGCCCTTCGAGTGTCTTCCCGCAGTCCCTCCCTGTGCGGGCTGCCGGGGAATGGCGGAGGTTGGGCTGGAAAAGCAGGTAGCATCTTGTGCCTCCCCATGGACAAGGGAGGTAATTAGCGGACTTCCCCCTGCCAGGGAACACCTGTGACACCAGGCAGCTGCGTGGAGGGCGGCCCCGAACCTCTCCCACACAGTCAGACGTGTTCCGGGATTCTGAGTGTGGGGAGGTTCCGTCTTCTGTCTGCAGCACCCGGGATCTCCTAGGAGCCCTTCGAGAGTTTTCCCCGAGTCCCTCCCAGTGCGGGCAGCCGGGGAAAGGTTGGGGTTGGGCTGGAAAAACAGGTAGCATCTAGTGCCTCCCCATGGACAAGGGAGGTAATTAACGGACTTCCCCCTGCCAGGGAACACCTGTGAAACCAGGAAGCTGCGTGGAGTGCGGCCCTAAACCTCACCCACACAGTAACACTTGTTCCGGAATTCTGAGTGTGGGGAGGTTCCGTCTTCTGTCTGCAGCACCCGGGTTCTCCTAGGAGCCTTTCGAGTGTCTTCCCCCAGTCCCTCCGTGTGCGGGCTGCAGGGGAAAGGCTGGGGTTGGGCTGGAAAAGCAGGTAGCATCTTGTGCCTCCCCATGGACAAGGGAGGTAATTAGCGGAATTCCCCCTGCCAGGGAACACCTGTGACACCAGGCAGCTGCGTGGAGGGCGGCCCCGAACCTCCCCCACACAGTCAGCCGTGTTCCGGAATTCTGATTGTGGGGAGGTTCCGTCTTCTGTCTGCAGCACCCGGGATCTCCTAGGAGCCCTTCGAGTGTCTTCCCAGAGTCCCTCCCTGTGCGGGCTGCCGGGGAAAGGAGGGGGTTTTGCTGGAAACGCAGGTAGCATCTAGTGCCTCCCCATGGACAGGGGAGGTAATTAGCGGAGTTCCACCTTCCAGGGAACACCTGTGACACAAGGCAGCTGCGTGAGGGGCGGCCACGAACCTCCCCCACACTGTCATCCGTGTTCCGGAATTCTGAGTGTGGGGAGGTTCCGTCTTATGTCTGCAGCACCCGGGTTCACCTAGGAGCCCTTCGAGAGTCTTCCCCCAGTCCCTCACTTTGCGGGCTGCCGGGGAATGGCGGAGGTTGGGCTGGAAAAGCAGGTTGAATCTTGTGCCTCCCCATGGACAAGGGAGGTAATTAGCGGACTTCCCCCTGCCAGGGAACACCTGTGACACCAGGCAGCTGCGTGGAGGGCGGCCCCGAACCTCTCCCACACAGTCAGACGTGTTCCGGGATTCTGAGTGTGGGGAGGTTCCGTCTTCTGTCTGCAGCACCCGGGATCTCCTAGGAGCCTTTCGAGAGTCTTCCCCGAGTCCCTCACAGTGCGGGCAGCCAGGGAAATGCCGGGGTTGGGCTGGAAACGCAGGTAGGATCTAGTGCATTCCCATGGACAGGGGAGGTAATTAGCGGACTTCCCCATGCCAGGGAACACCTGTGACACCAGGCAGCTTCGTGGAGGGCGGCCCCGTACCTCCCCCACACAGTCAACCGTGTTCCGGAATTCTGAGTGTGGGGAGGTTCCGTCTTCTGTCTGCAGCACCCGGGATCTCCTAGGAGCCCTTCGAGTGTCTTCCCAGAGTCCCTCCCTCTGCGGGCTGCCAGGGAAAGGAGGGGATTGTGCTGGAAACGCAGGTAGCATCTAGTGCCACCCCATGGACAGGGGAGGTAATTAGCGGAGTTCCACCTGCCAGGGAACACCTGTGACACAAGGCAGCTGTGTGGTTGCGGCCCCGAACCTCCCCCACACTGTCATCCGTGTTCCGGAATTCTGAGTGTGGTGAGGTTCCGTCTTATGTCTGCAGCACCCGGGTTCACCTAGGAGCCCTTCGAGTGTCTTCCCCCAGTCCCTCCCTTTGCGGGCTGCCGGGGAATGGCGGAGGTTGGGCTGGAAAAGCAGGTAGCATCTTGTGCCTCCCCATGGACAAGGGAGGTAATTAGCGGACTTCCTCCTGCCAGGGAACAACTGTGACACCAGGCAGCTGCGTGGAGGGCGGCCCCGAACCTCTCCCACACAGTCAGACGTGTTCCGGGATTCTGAGTGTGGGGAGGTTCCGTCTTCTGTCTGTAGCACCCGGGATCTCCTAGGAG
This sequence comes from Camelus bactrianus, assembly GCF_048773025.1. Taxonomy (NCBI): domain Eukaryota; kingdom Metazoa; phylum Chordata; class Mammalia; order Artiodactyla; family Camelidae; genus Camelus; species Camelus bactrianus. The sequence goes on along the minus strand of NW_027413957.1, from coordinate 5,680,165 downwards.
CCCTTCGAGAGTTTTCCCCGAGTCCCTCCCAGTGCGGGCAGCCGGGGAAAGGCGGGGGTTGGGCTGGAAACGCAGGTAGCATCTAGTGCCTTCCCATGGACAGGGGAGGTAATTAGCGGACTTACCCCTGCCAGGGAACACCTGTGACACCAGGCAGCTGCGTGGAGGGCGGCCCCGAACGTCCCCCACACAGTCAGCCGTGTTCCGGAATTCTGAGTGTGGGGAGGTTCCGTCTTCTGTCTGCAGCACCCGGGATCTCCTAGGAGCCCTTCGAGTGTCTTCCCCCAGTCCGTCCCAATGCGGGCTCCCGGGGAAAGGAGGGGGTTGTGCTGGAAACGCAGGTAGCATCTAGTGCCACCCCATGGACAGGGGAGGTATTTAGCGGAGTTCCACCTGCCAGGGAACACCTGTGACACAAGGCAGCTGCGTGATTGCGGCCCCGAACCTCCCCCACACTGTCATCCGTGTTCCGGAATTCTGAGTGTGGTGAGGTTCCGTCTTATGTCTGCAGCACCCGGGTTCACCTAGGAGCCCTTCGAATGTCTTCCCCCAGTCCCTCCCTTTGCGGGCTGCCGGGGAATGGCGGAGGTTGGGCTGGAAAAGCAGGTAGCATCTTGTGCCTCCCCATCGACAAGGGAGGTAATTAGCGGACTTCCCCCTGCCAGGGAACACCTGTGACACCAGGCAGCTGCGTGGAGGGCGGCCCCGAACCTCTCCCACACAGTCAGACGTGTTCCGGGATTCTGAGTGTGGGGAGGTTCCGTCTTCTGTCTGCAGCACCCGGGATCTCCTAGGAGCCCTTCGAGAGTTTTCCCCGAGTCCCTCCCAGTGCGGGCAGCCGGGGAAAGGCGGGGGTTGGGCTGGAAAAGCAGGTAGCATCTAGTGCCTCCCCATGGACAAGGGAGGTAATTAACGGACTTCCCCCTGCCAGGGAACACCTGTGACACCAGGAAGCTGCGTGGAGTGCGGCCCTAAACCTCACCCACACAGTCACACGTTTTCCGGAATTCTGAGTGTGGGGAGGTTCCGTCTTCTGTCTGCAGCACCCGGGTTCTCCTAGGAGCCCTTCGAGTGTCTTCCCCAAATCCCTCCCTGTTCGGGCTGCTGGGGAAAGGCGGGGGTTGGGCTGGAAAATCAGGTAGCATCTAGTGCCTCCCCATGGACAAGGGAGGTAATTAGCGGAATTCCCCCTGCCAGGGAACACCTGTAACACCAGGCAGCTGCGTGGAGGTCGGCCCCGAACCTCTCCCACACAGTCAGACGTGTTCCGGGTTTCTGAGTGTGGGGAGGTTCCGTCTTCTGTCTGCAGCACCCGGGATCTCCTAGGAGCCCTTCGAGTGTCTTCCCCCAGTCCCTCCCTGTGCGGGCTGCCGGGGAAAGGAGGGGGTTGTGCTGGAAACGCAGGTAGCATCTAGTGCCTCCCCATGGACAAGGGAGGTAATTAGCGGAATTCCCCCTGCCAGGGAACAACTGTGACACCAGGAAGCTGCGTGGAGTGCGGCCCTAAACCTCACCCACCCAGTCACACGTGTTCCGGAATTCTGAGTGTGGGGAGGTTCCGTCATCTGTCTGCAGTACCCGGGTTCTCCTAGAGCCTTTCGAGTGTCTTCCCCCAGTCCCTCCCTTTGCGTTCTGCCGGGGAAAGGCGGGGGTTGTGCTGGAAACGCAGATAGCATCTACTACATCCCCATGGACAGGGGAGGTAATTAGCGGACTTCCCCCTGCCAGGGAACACCTGTGACACCAGGCAGCTGCGTGGAGGGCGGCCCCGAACGTCCCCCACACAGTCAGCCGTGTTCCGGAATTCTGAGTGTGGGGAGGTTCCGTCTTCTGTCTGCAGCACCCGGGATCTCCTAGGAGCCCTTCGAGTGTCTTCCCAGAGTCCCTCCCTGTGCGGGCTGCCGGGGAAAGGAGGGGGTTTGCTGGAAACGCAGGTAGCATTTAGTGCCTCCCCATGGACAGGGGAGGTAATTAGCGGTCTTCCCCCTACCAGGGAACAACTGTGACACCAGGAAGCTGCGTGGAGTTCTTCCCTAAACCTCACCCACACAGTCACCCTTGTTCTGGAATTCTGAGTGTGGGGAGGTTCCGTCTTCTGTCTGCAGCACCCGGGATCTCCTAGGAGCCATTCGAGAGTCTTCCCCGAGTCCCTCCCAGTGCGGGCTGCCGGGGAAAGGCGGGGGTTTGGCTGGAAAAGCAGGTAGCATCTAGTGCCTCCCCATGGACAAGGGAGGTAATTAGCGGACTTCCCCCTGCCAGGGAACAACTGTGACACCAGGAAGCTGCGTGGAGTGCGGCCCTAAACCTCACCCACACAGTCACCCGTGTTCCGGAATTCTGAGTGTGGGGAGGTTCCGTCTTTTGTCTGCAGCAACCGGGATCTCCTAGGAGCCCTTCGAGAGTCTTCCCCGAGTCCCTCCCAGTGCGGGCAGCCAGGGAAAGGCGGGGGTTGGGCTGGAAACTCAGGTAGCATCTAGTGCATCCCCAGGGACAGGGGAGGTAATTAGCGGACTTCCCCCTGCCAGGGAACACCTGTGACACCAGGCAGCTGCGTGGAGGGCGGCCCCGAACCTCTCCCACACAGTCAGACGTGTTCCGGGATTCTGAGTGTGGGGAGGTTCCGTCTTCTGTCTGCAGCACCCGGGATCTCCTAGGAGACCTACCAGAGTCTTCCCCGAGTCCCTCCCAGTGCGGGCAGCCGGGGAAAGGCGGGGGTTGGGCTGGAAACGCAGGTAGCATCTAGTGCCTCCCCATGGACAGGGGAGGTAATTAGCGGACTTCCCCCTGCCAGGGAACACCTGTGACACTAGGCAGCTGCGTGGAGGGCGGCCCCGAACCTCCCCCACACAGTCATCCGTGTTCCGGCATTCTGAGTGTGGGGAGGTTCCGTCTTCTGTCTGCAGCACCCGGGATTTCCTAGGAGCCCTTCGAGAGTCTTCCCCGAGTCCCTCCCAGTGCGGGCAGCCGGGGAAAGGCGGGGGTTGGGCTGGAAACGCAGGTAGCATCTAGTGCCTCCCCATGGACAGGGGAGGTAATTAGCGGACTTCCCCCTACAAGGGAACACCTGTGACACCAGGCAGCTGCGTGGAGAGCGGCCCCGAACCTCTCCCCCACAGTCAGACGTGTTCCGGGATTCTGAGTGTGGGGAGGTTCCGTCTTTTGTCTGCAGCACCCGGGATCTCCTAGGAGCCTTTCGAGAGTCTTCCCCGAGTCCCTCCCATTGCGGGCTGCCGGGGAAAGGCGGGGGTTCAGCTGGAAAAGCAGGTAGCATCTAGTGCCTCCCCATGGACAAGGGAGGTAATTAGCGGACTTCCCCCTACAAGGGAACACCTGTGACACCAGGCAGCTGCGTGGAGGTCGGCCCCGAACCTCCCCCACACAGTCAGCCGTGTTCCGGAATTCTGAGTGTGGGGAGGTTCCGTCTTATGTCTGCAGCACCCGGGTTCACCTAGGAGCCCTTCGAGGGTCTTCCCCCAGTCCCTCACTGTGCGGGCTGCCGGGGAATGGTGGAGGTTGGGCTGGAAATGCAGGTAGCATCTTGTGCCTCCCCATGAACAAGGAAGGTAATTAGCGGACTTCCCCCTGCCAGGGAACACCTGTGACACCAGGCAGCTGCGTGGAGGGCGGCCCCGAACCTCTCCCACACAGTCAGACGTGTTCCGGAATTCTGAGTGTGGGGAGGTTCCGTCTTCTGTCTGCAGCAACCGGGATCTCCTAGGAGCCCTTCGAGAGTCTTCCCCGAGTCCCTCCCAGTACGGGCAGCCGGGGAAAGGCGGGGGTTGGGCTGGAAACGCAGGTAGCATCTAGTGCCTCCCCATGGAGAGGGGAGGTAATTAGCGGACTTCCACCTGCCAGGGAACACCTGTGACACAAGGCAGCTGCGTGGAGGGCGGCCCCGAACCTCCCCCACACAGTCATCCGTGTTCCGGAATTCTGAGTGTGGGGAGGTTCCGTCTTATGTGTGCAGCACCCGGGTTGACCTAGGAGCCCTTCGAGTGTCTTCCCAGAGTCCCTCTCTGTGCGGGTTGCCGGGGAATGGCGGAGGTTGGGCTGGAAAAGCAGGTAGCATCTTGTGCCTCCCCATGGACAAGGGAGGTAATTAGCGGACTTCCCCCTGCCAGGGAACACCTGTGACACCAGGCAGCTGCGTGGAGGGCGGCCCCGAATATCTCCCACACAGTCAGACGTGTTCCGGGATTCTGAGTGTGGGGAGGTTCCGTCTTCTGTCTGCAGCACCCGGGATCTCCTAGGAGACCTACGAGAGTCTTCCCCGAGTCCCTCCCAGGGCGGGCAGCCGGGGAAAGGCGGGGGTTGGGCTGGAAACGCAGGTAGCATCTAGTGCCTCCCCATGGACAGGGGAGGTAATTAGCGGACTTCCCCCTGCCAGGGAACACCTGTGACACTAGGCAGCTGCGTGGAGGGCGGCCCCGAACCTCCCCCACACAGTCACCCGTGTTCCGGAATTCTGAGTGTGGGGAGGTTCCGTCTTTTGTCTGCAGCAACCGGGATCTCCTAGGAGCCCTTCGAGAGTCTTCCCCGAGTCCCTCCCAGTGCGGGCAGCCAGAGAAAGGCGGGGGTTGGGCTGGAAACGCAGGTAGCATCTAGTGCATCCCCAGGGACAGGGGAGGTAATTAGCGGACTTCCCCCTGCCAGGGAACACCTGTGACACCAGGCAGCTGCGTGGAGGTCGGCCCCGAACCTCCCCCACACAGTCAGAAGTGTTCCGGAATTCTGAGTGTGGGGAGGTTCCGTCTTATGTCTGCAGCACCCGGGTTCACCTAGGAGCCCTTCGAGGGTCTTCCCCCAGTCCCTCACTGTGCGGGCTGCCGGGGAATGGCGGAGGTTGGGCTGGAAAAGCAGGTAGCATCTTGTGCCTCCCCATGGACACGGGAGGTAATTAGCGGACTTCCCCCTGCCAGGGAACACCTGTGACACCAGGCAGCTGCGTGGAGGGCGGCCCCGAACCTCTCCCACACAGTCAGACGTGTTCCGGAATTCTGAGTGTGGGGAGGTTCCGTCTTCTGTCTGCAGCACCCGGGATCTCCTAGGAGCCCTTCGAGAGTTTTCCCCGAGTCCCTCCCAGTGCGGGCAGCCGGGGAAAGGCGGGGGTTGGGCTGGAAACGCAGGTAGCATCCTTGCCTCCCCATGGAGAGGGGAGGTAATTAGCGGACTTCCACCTGCCAGGGAACACCTGTGACACAAGGCAGCTGCGTGGAGGGCGGCCCCCAACCTCCCCCACACAGTCATCCGTGTTCCGGAATTCTGAGTGTGGGGAGGTTCCGTCTTATGTGTGCAGCACCCGGGTTCATCTAGGAGCCCTTCGAGTGTCTTCCCGCAGTCCCTCCCTGTGCGGGTTGCTGGGGAATGGCGGAGGTTGGGCTGGAAAAGCAGGTAGCATCTTGTGCCTCCCCATGGACAAGGGAGGTAATTAGCGGACTTCCCCCTGCCAGTGAACACCTGTGACAACAGGCAGCTGCGTGGAGGGCGGCCCCGAACCTCTCCCACACAGTCAGACGTGTTCCGGGATTCTGAGTGTGGGGAGGTTCCGTCTTCTCTCTGCAGCACCCGGGATCTCCTAGGAGCCCTTCGAGAGTTTTCCCCGAGTCCCTCCCAGTGCGGGCAGCCGGGGAAAGGCGGGGGTTGGGCTGGAAACGCAGGTAGCATCTAGTGCCTCCCCATGGACAGGGGAGGTAATTAGCGGACTTCCACCTGCCAGGGAACACCTGTGACACAAGGCAGCTGCGTGGAGGGGGGCCCCGAACCTCCCCCACACAGTCATCCGTGTTCCGGAATTCTGAGTGTGGGGAGGTTCCGTCTTCTGTCTGCAGCACCCGGGATCTCCTAGGAGCCTTTCGAGAGTCTTCCCCGAGTCCCTCCCAGTGCGGGCAGCCGGGGAACGGCGGGGGTTGGGCTGGAAAAGCAGATAGCATCTAGTGCTTCCCCATGGACAAGGGAGGTAATTAGCGGACTTCCCCCTGCCAGAGAACAACTGTGACACCAGGAAGCTGCGTGGAGTGCGGCCCTAAACCTCACCCACACAGTAACACTTGTTCCGGAATTCTGAGTGTGGGGAGGTTCCGTCTTCTGTCTGCAGCACCCGGGTTCTCCTAGGAGCCTTTCGAGTGTCTTCCCCCAGTCCCTCCGTGTGCGGGCTGCAGGGGAAAGGCGGGGGATGGGCTGGAAAAGCAGGTAGCATCTTGTGCCTCCCCATGGACAAGGGAGGTAATTAGCGGAATTCCCCCTGCCAGGGAACACCTGTGACACCAGGCAGCTGCGTGGAGGGCGGCCCCGAAGCTCCCCCACACAGCCAGCCGTGTTCCGGAATTCTGATTGTGGGGAGGTTCCGTCTTCTGTCTGCAGCACCCGGGATCTCCTAGGAGCCCTTCGAGTGTCTTCCCAGAGTCCCTCACTGTGCGGGCTGCCGGGGAAAGGAGGGGGTTGTGCTGGAAACGCAGGTAGCATCTAGTGCCTCCCCATGGACAGGGGAGGTAATTAGCGGAGTTCCACCTTCCAGGGAACACCTGTGACACCAGGCAGCTGCGTGGAGGGCGGCCCCGTACCTCTCCCACACAGTCAGACGTGTTCCGGGATTCTGAGTGTGGGGAGGTTCCGTCTTCTGTCTGCAGCACCCGGGATCTCCTAGGAGCCTTTCGAGAGTCTTCCCCGAGTCCCTCACAGTGCGGGCAGCCAGGGAAATGCCGGGGTTAGGCTGGAAACGCAGGTAGGATCTAGTGCATTCCCATGGACAGGGGAGGTAATTAGCGGACTTCCCCATGCCAGGGAACACCTGTGACACCAGGAAGCTGCGTGGAGGGCGGCCCCGTACCTCCCCCACACAGTCAACCGTGTTCCGGAATTCTGAGTGTGGGGAGGTTCCGTCTTCTGTCTGCAGCACCCGGGATCTCCTAGGAGCCCTTCGAGTGTCTTCCCAGAGTCCCTCCCTCTGCGGGCTGCCAGGGAAAGGAGGGGATTGTGCTGGAAACGCAGGTAGCATCTAGTGCCTCCCCATGGACAGGGGAGGTAATTAGCGGAGTTCCACCTTCCAGGGAACACCTGTGACACAAGGCAGCTGTGTGGTTGCGGCCCCGAACCTCCCCCACACTGTCATCCGTGTTCCGGAATTCTGAGTGTGGTGAGGTTCCGTCTTATGTCTGCAGCACCCGGGTTCACCTAGGAGCCCTTCGAGTGTCTTCCCCCAGTCCCTCCCTTTGCGGGCTGCCGGGGAATGGCGGAGGTTGGACTGGAAAAGCAGGTAGCATCTTGTGCCTCCCCATGGACAAGGGAGGTAATTAGCGGACTTCCTCCTGCCAGGGAACACCTGTGACACCAGGCAGCTGCGTGGAGGGCGGCCCCGAACCTCTCCCACACAGTCAGACTTGTTCCGGGATTCTGAGTGTGGGGAGGTTCCGTCTTCTCTCTGCAGCACCCGGGATCTCCTAGGAGCCCTTCGAGAGTTTTCCCCGAGTCCCTCCCAGTGCGGGCAGCCGGGGAAAGGCGGGGGTTGGGCTGGAAACGCAGGTAGCATCTAGTGCCTTCCCATGGACAGGGGAGGTAATTAGCGGACTTCCCCCTGCCAGGGAACACCTGTGACACCAGGCAGCTGCGTGGAGGGCGGCCCCGAACGTCCCCCACACAGTCAGCCGTGTTCCGGAATTCTGAGTGTGGGGAGGTTCCCTCTTCTGTCTGCAGCACCCGGGATCTCCTAGGAGCCCTTCGAGTGTCTTCCCCCAGTCCGTCCCAATGCGGGCTCCAGGGGAAAGGAGGGGGTTGTGCTGGAAACGCAGGTAGCATCTAGTGCCACCCCATGGACAGGGGAGGTAATTAGCGGAGTTCCACCTGCCAGGGAACACATGTGACACAAGGCAGCTGCGTGGTTGCGGCCCCGAACCTCCCCCACACTGTCATCCGTGTTCCGGAATTCTGAGTGTGGTGAGGTTCCGTCTTATGTCTGCAGCACCCGGGTTCACCTAGGAGCCCTTCGAATGTCTTCCCCCAGTCCCTCCCTTTGCGGGCTGCCGGGGAATGGCGGAGGTTGGGCTGGAAAAGCAGGTAGCATCTTGTGCCTCCCCATGGACAAGGGAGGTAATTAGCGGACTTCCCCCTGCCAGGGAACACCTGTGACACCAGGCAGCTGCGTGGAGGGCGGCCCCGAACCTCTCCCACACAGTCAGACGTGTTCCGGTATTCTGAGTGTGGGGAGGTTCCGTCTTCTGTCTGCAGCACCCGGGATCTCCTAGGAGCCCTTCGAGAGATTTCCCCGAGTCCCTCCCAGTGCGGGCAGCCGGGGAAAGGCGTGGGTTGGGCTGGAAAAGCAGGTAGCATCTAGTGCCTCCCCATGGACAAGGGAGGTAATTAACGGACTTCCCCCTGCCAGGGAACACCTGTGACACCAGGAAGCTACGTGGAGTGCGGCCCTAAACCTCACCCACACAGTCACACGTTTTCCGGAATTCTGAGTGTGGGGAGGTTCCGTCTTCTGTCTGCAGCACCCGGGTTCTCCTAGGAGCCCTTCGAGTGTCTTCCCCAAATCCCTCCTGTTCGGGCTGCTGGGGAAAGGCGGGGGTTGGGCTGGAAAAGCAGGTAGCATCTAGTGCCTCCCCATGGACAAGGGAGGTAATTAGCGGAATTCCCCCTGCCAGGGAACACCTGTAACACCAGGCAGCTGCGTGGAGGTCGGCCCCGAACCTCTCCCACACAGTCAGACGTGTTCCGGGTTTCTGAGTGTGGGGAGGTTCCGTCTTCTGTTTGCAGCACCCGGGATCTCCTAGGAGCCCTTCGAGTGTCTTCCCCCAGTCCCTCCCTGTGCGGGCTGCCGGGGAAAGGAGGGGGTTGTGCTGGAAAAGCAGGTAGAATCTAGTGCCTCCCCATGGACAAGGGAGGTAATTAGCGGAATTCCCCCTGCCAGGGAACAACTGTGACACCAGGAAGCTGCGTGGAGTGCGGCCCTAAACCTCACCAACCCAGTCACACATGTTCCGGAATTCTGAGTGTGGGGAGGTTCCGTCATCTGTCTGCAGTACCCGGGTTCTCCTAGAGCCTTTCGAGTGTCTTCCCCCAGTCCCTCCCTTTGCGTTCTGCCGGGGAAAGGCGGGGGTTGTGCTGGAAACGCAGGTAGCATCTACTACATCCCCATGGACAGGGGAGGTAATTAGCGGACTTCCCCCTGCCAGGGAACACCTGTGACACCAGGCAGCTGCGTGGAGGGCGGCCACGAACCTCCCCCACACAGTCAACCGTGTTCCGGAATTCTGAGTGTGGGGAGGTTCCGTCTTCTGTCTGCAGCACCCGGGATCTCCTAGGAGCCCTTCGAGTGTCTTCCCAGAGTCCCTCCCTGTGCGGGCTGCCGGGGAAAGGAGGGGGTTTGCTGGAAACGCAGGTAGCATTTAGTGCCTCCCCATGGACAGGGGAGGTAATTAGCGGTCTTCCCCCTACCAGGGAACAACTGTGACACCAGGAAGCTGCGAGGAGTTCTTCCATAAACCTCACCCACACAGTCACCCTTGTTCTGGAATTCTGAGTGTGGGGAGGTTCAGTCTTCTGTCTGCAGCACCCGGAATCTCCTAGGAGCCCTTCGAGTGTCTTCCCAGAGTCCCTCCCTTTGCGGGCTGCCGGGGAAAGGAGGGGGTTGTGCTGGAAACGCAGGTAGCATCTAGTGCCTTCCCATGGACAGGGGAGGTAATTAGCGGACTTCCACCTGCCAGGGAACACCTGTGACACAAGGCAGCTGCGTGGAGGGCGGCCCCGAACCTCCCCCACACAGTCAACCGTGTTCCGGAATTCTGAGTGTGGGGAGGTTCCGTCTTTTGTCTGCAGCACCCGGGATCTCCTAGGAGCCATTCGAGAGTCTTCCCCGAGTCCCTCCCAGTGCGGGCTGCCGGGGAAAGGCGGGGGTTGGGCTGGAAAAGCAGGTAGCATCTAGTGCCTCCCCATGGACAAGGGAGGTAATTAGCGGACTTCCCCCTGCCAGGGAACAACTGTGACACCAGGAAGCTGCGTGGAGTGCGGCCCTAAACCTCACCCACACAGTCACCCGTGTTCCGGAATTCTGAGTGTGGGGAGGTTCCGTCTTTTGTCTGCAGCAACCGGGATCTCCTAGGAGCCCTTCGAGAGTCTTCCCCGAGTCCCTCCCAGTGCGGGCAGCCAGGGAAAGGCGGGGGTTGGGCTGGAAACGCAGGTAGCATCTAGTGCATCCCCATGGACAAGGGAGGTAATTAGCGGACTTCCCCCTGCCAGGGAACACTTGTGACACCAGGCAGCTGCGTGGAGGGCGGCCCCGAACCTCTCCCACACAGTCAGACGTGTTCCGGGATTCTGAGTGTGGGGAGGTTCCGTCTTCTGTCTGCAGCACCCGGGATCTCCTAGGAGACCTACCAGAGTCTTCCCCGAGTCCCTCCCAGTGCGGGCAGCCGGGGAAAGGCGATGGTTGGGCTGGAAACGCAGGTAGCATCTAGTGCCTCCCCATGGACAGGGGAGGTAATTAGCGGACTTCCCCCTGCCAGGGAACACCTGTGACACTAGGCAGCTGCGTGGAGGGCGGCCCCGAACCTCCCCCACACAGTCATCCGTGTTCCGGCATTCTGAGTGTGGGGAGGTTCCATCTTCTGTCTGCAGCACCCGGGATTTCCTAGGAGCCCTTCGAGAGTCTTCCCCGAGTCCCTCCCAGTGCGGGCAGCCGGGGAAAGGCGGGGGTTGGGCTGGAAACGCAGGTAGCATCTAGTGCCTCCCCATGGACAGGGGAGGTAATTAGCGGACTTCCCCCTACAAGGGAACACTTGTGACACCAGGAAGCTGCGTGGAGAGCGGCCCCGAACCTCTCCCACACAGTCAGACGTTTTCCGGGATTCTGAGTGTGGGGAGGTTCCGTCTTTTGTCTGCAGCACCCGTGATCTCCTAGGAGCCCTTCGAGAGTCTTCCCCGAGTCCCTCCCAGTGCGGGCTGCCGGGGAAAGACGGGGGTTCAGCTGGAAAAGCAGGTAGCATCTAGTGCCTCCCCATGGACAAGGGAGGTAATTAGCGGACTTCCCCCTGCCAGGGAACACCTGTGACACCAGGCAGCTGCGTGGAGGTCGGCCCCGAACCTCCCCCACACAGTCAGCCGTGTTCCGGAATTCTGAGTGTGCGGAGGTTCCGTCTTATGTCTGCAGCACCCGGGTTCACCTAGGAGCCCTTCGATGGTCTTCCCCCAGTCCCTCCCAGTGCGGGCGGCCGGGGAATGGCGGAGGTTGGGCTGGAAAAGCAGGTAGCATCTTGTGCCTCCCCATGGACAAGGAAGGTAATTAGCGGACTTCCCCCTGCCAGGGAAAACCTGTGACACCAGGCAGCTGCGTGGAGGGCGGCCCCGAACCTCTCCCACACAGTCAGACGTGTTCCGGAATTGTGAGTGTGGGGAGGTTCCGTCTTCTGTCTGCAGCACCCGGGATCTCCTAGGAGCCCTTCGAGAGTCTTCCCCGAGTCCCTCCCAGTTCGGGCAGCCGGGGAAAGGCGGGGGTTGGGCTGGAAACGCAGGTAGCATCTAGTGCCTCCCCATGGAGAGGGGAGGTAATTAGCGGAATTCCCCCTGCCAGGGAACACCTGTGACACAAGGCAGCTGCGTGGAGGGCGGCCCCGAACCTCCCCCACACAGTCATCCGTGTTCCGGAATTCTGAGTGTGGGGAGGTTCCGTCTTATGTGTGCAGCACCCGGGTTCACCTAGGAGCCTTTCGAGTGTCTTCCCAGAGTCCCTCTCTGTGCGGGTTGCCGGGGAATGGCGGAGGTTGGGCTGGAAAAGCAGGTAGCATCTTGTGCCTCCCCATGGACAAGGGAGGTAATTAGCGGACTTCCCGCTGCCAGGGAACACCTGTGACACCAGGCAGCTGCGTGGAGGGCGGCCCCGAAACTCTCCCACACAGTCAGACGTGTTCCGGGATTCTGAGTGTGGGGAGGTTCCGTCTTCTGTCTGCAGCACCCGGGATCTCCTAGGAGACCTACGAGAGTCTTCCCCGAGTCCCTCCCAGGGCGGGCAGCCGGGGAAAGGCGGGGGTTGGGCTGGAAACGCAGGTAGCATCTAGTGCCTCCCCATGGACAGGGGAGGTAATTAGCGGACTTCCCCCTGCCAGGGAACACCTGTGACACCAGGCAGCTGCGTGGAGGGCGGCCCCGAACCTCTCCCACACAGTCAGACGTGTTCCGGGATTCTGAGTGTGGGGAGGTTCCGTCTTTTGTCTGCAGCACCCGGGATCTCCTAGGAGCCCTTCGAGAGTCTTCCCCGAGTCCCTCCCAGTGCGGGCTGCCGGGGAAATGCGGGGGTTGAGCTGGAAAAGCAGGTAGCATCTAGTGCCTCCCCATGGACAAGGGAGGTAATTAGCGGACTTCCCCCTGCCAGGGAACAACTGTGACACCAGGAAGCTGCGTGGAGTGCGGCCCTAAACCTCACCCACACAGTCACCCGTGTACCGGAATTCTGAGTGTGGGGAGGTTCCGTCTTTTGTCTGCAGCAACCGGGATCTCCTAGGAGCCCTTCGAGAGTCTTACCCGAGTCCCTCCCAGTGCGGGCAGCCAGGGAAAGGCGGGGGTTGGGCTGGAAACGCAGGTAGCATCTAGTGCATCCCCAGGGACAGGGGAGGTAATTAGCGGACTTCCCCCTGCCAGGGAACACCTGTGACACCAGGCAGCTGCGTGGAGGGCGGCCCCGAACCTCTCCCACACAGTCAGACGTGTTCCGGGATTCTGAGTGTGGGGAGGTTCCGTCTTCTGTCTGCAGCACCCGGGAACTCCTAGGAGACATAAGAGAGTCTTCCCCGAGTCCCTCCCAGTGCGGGCAGCCGGGGAAAGGCGGGGGTTGGGCTGGAAACGCAGGTAGCATCTAGTACCTCCCCATGGACAGGGGAGGTAATTAGCGGACTTCCCCCTGCCAGGGAACACCTGTGACACTAGGCAGCTGCGTGGAGGGCGGCCCCGAACCTCCCCCACACAGTCATCCATGTTCCGGCATTCTGAGTGTGGGGAGGTTCCGTCTTCTGTCTGCAGCACCCGGGATTTCCTAGGAGCCCTTCGAGTGTCTTAACCGAGTCCCTCCCAGTGCGGGCAGCCGGGGAAAGGCGGGGGTTGGGCTGGAAACGCAGGTAGCATCTAGTGCCTCCCCATGGACAGTGGAGGTAATTAGCGGACATCCCCCTACAAGGGAACACCTGTCACACCAGGCAGCTGCGTGGAGGGCGGCCCCGAACCTCTCCCACACAGTCAGACGTGTTCCGGGATTCTGAGTGTGGGGAGGTTCCGTCTTTTGTCTGCAGCACCCGGGTTCACCTAGGAGCCCTTCGAGGGTCTTCCCCCAGTCCCTCACTGTGCGGGCTGCCGGGGGATGGCGGAGGTTGGGCTGGAAAAGCAGGTAGCATCTTGTGCCTCCCCATGGACAAGGGAGGTAATTAGCGGACTTCCCCCTGCCAGGGAACACCTGTGACACCAGGCATCTGCGTGGAGGGCGGCCCCGAACCTCCCCCACACAGTCATCCGTGTTCCGGGATTCTGAGTGTGGGGAGGTTCCGTCTTATGTGTGCAGCACCCGGGTTCACCTAGGAGCCCTTCGAATGTCTTCCCCCAGTCCCTCCCTGTGCGGGTTGCCGGGGAATGGCGGAGGTTGGGCTGGAAAAGCAGGTAGCATCTTCTGCCTCCCCATGGACAAGGGAGGTAATTAGCGGACTTCCCCCTGCCAGGGAACACCTGTGACTCCAGGCAGCTGCCTGGAGGGCGGCCCCGAACCTCTCCCACACAGTCAGACGTGTTCCGGGATTCTGAGTGTGGGGAGGTTCCGTCTTCTGTCTGCAGCACCCGGGATCTCCTAGGAGACCAACGAGAGTCTTCCCCGAGTCCCTCCCAGTGCGGGCAGCAGGGGAAAGGCGGGGGTTGGTCTGGAAACGCAGGCAGCATCTAGTGCCTCCCCATGGACAGGGGAGGTAATTAGCGGAGTTCCCCCTGCCAGGCAACACCTGTGACACCAGGCAGCTGCGTGGAGGGCGGCCCCGAACCTCCCCCACACAGTCAGACGTGTTCCGGGATTCTGAGTGTGGGGAGGTTCCGTCTTTTGTCTGCAGCACCCGGGATCTCCTAGGAGCCCTTCGAGAGTCTTCCCCGAGTCCCTCCCAGTGCGGGCTGCCGGGGAAAGGCGGGGGTTGGGCTGGAAACGCAGGTAGCATCTAGTGCCTCCCCATGGACAGGGGAGGTAATTAGCGGACTTCCCCCTGCCAGGGAACACCTGTGACACCAGGCAGCTACGTGGAGGTCGGCCCCGAACCTTCCCCACACAGTCACCCGTGTTCCGGAATTCTGAGTGTGGGGAGGTTCCGTCTTCTTTCTGCAGCACCCGGGATCTCCTAGGAGCCCTTCAAGTGTCTTCCCAGAGTCCCTCCCTGTGCGGGCTGCCGGGGAAAGGACGGGGTTGTGCTGGAAAAGCAGGTAGCATCTAGTGCCTCCCCATGGACAGGGGAGGTAATTATCGGACTTCCACCTGCCAGGGAACACCTGTGACACAAGGCAGCTGCGTGGAGGGCGGCCCCGAACCTCCCCCACACAGTCATCCGTGTTCCGGAATTCTGAGTGTGGGGAGGTTCCGTCTTCTGTCTGCAGCACCCGGGATCTCCTAGGAGCCCTTCGAGCGTCTTCCCCGAGTCCCTCCCTGTGCGGGCAGCCGGGGAAAGGCGGGGGTTGGGCTGGAAACGCAGGTAGCATCTAGTGCCTCCCCAATGACAGGGGAGGTAATTAGCGGACTTCCCCCTGCCAGGGAACACCTGTGACACCAGGCAGCTGCGTGGAGGGCGGCCCAGAACTTCCCACACACAGTCAGACGTGTTCCGGGATTCTGAGTGTGGGGAGGTTCCGTCTTTTGTCTGCAGAACCCGGGATCTCCTAGGAGCCCTTCGAGAGTCTTCCCCGAGTCCCTCCCATTGCGGGCTGCCGGGGAAAGGCGGGGGTTGAGCTGGAAAAGCAGGTAGCATCTAGTGCCTCCCCATGGACAAGGGAGGTAATTAGCGGACTTCCCCCTGCCAGGGAACAACTGTGACACCAGGAAGCTTCGTGGAGTGCGGCCCTAAACCTCACCCACACAGTCACCCGTGTTCCGGAATTCTGAGTGTGGGGAGGTTCCGTCTTTTGTCTGCAGCACCCGGGATCTCCTAGGAGCCCTTCGAATGTCTTCCCAGAGTCCCTCCTTGTGCGGGCTGCCGGGGAAAGGAGGGGGTTGTGCAGGAAACGCAGGTAGCATCTAGTGCCTCCCCATGGACAGGGGAGGTAATTAGCGGACTTCCACCTGCCAGGGAACACCTGTGACACAAGGCAGCTGCGTGGAGGGCGGCCCCGAACCTCCCCCACACAGTCAGAGGTGTTCCGGTTTTCTGAGTGTGGGGAGGTTCCGTCTTATGTCTGCAGCACCCGGGATCTCCTAGGAGCCCTTCGAGAGTCTTCCCCGAGTCCCTCCCAGTGTGGGCAGCCAGGGAAAGGCGGGGGTTGGGCTGGAAACGCAGGTAGCATCCAGTGCATCCCCATGGACAGGGGAGGTATTTAGCGAACTTCCACCTGCCAGGGAACACCTGTGAGACAAGGCAGCTGCGTGGAGGGCGGCCCCGAACCTCCCCCACACATTCATACGTGTTCCGGAATTCTCAGTGTGGGGAGGTTCCGTCTTATGTCTGCAGAACCGGGTTCACCTAGGAGCCCTTCGAGTGTCTTCCCCCAGTCCCTCCCTGTGCGGGCTGCCGGGGAATGGCGGAGGTTGGGCTGGAAAAGCAGGTAGCATCTTGTGCCTCCCCATGGACAAGGGAGTTAATTAGCGGACTTCCCCCTGCCAGGGAACACCTGTGACACCAGGCAGCTGCGTGGAGGGCGGCCCCGAACCTCTCCCACACAGTCAGACGTGTTCCGGGATTCTGAGTGTGGGGAGGTTCCGTCTTCTGTCTGCAGCACCCGGGATTTCCTAGGAGCCATTCGAGAGTCTTCCCCGAGTCCCCCCCAGTGCGGGCAGCCAGGGAAAGGCGGGGGTTGGGCTGGAAACGCAGGTAGCATCTAGTGCATCCCCATGGACAGGGGAGGTAATTAGCGGACTTCCCCCTGCCAGGGAACACCTGTGACACCAGGCAGCTGCGTGGAGGGCGGCCCCGAACCTCCCCCACACAGTCAACCGTGTTCCGGAATTCTGAGTGTGGGGAGGTTCCGTCTTCTGTCTGCAGCACCCGGGATCTCCTAGGAGCCCTTCGAGTGTCTTCCCAGAGTCCCTCCCTGTGCGGGCTGCCGGGGAAAGGAGGGGGTTGTGCTGGAAACGCAGGTAGCATCTAGTGCCTCCCCATGGACAGTGGAGGAAATTAGCGGACTTCCACCTGCCAGGGAACACCTGTGACACAAGGCAGCTGCGTGGAGGGCGGCCCCGAACCTCCCCCACACAGTCATCCGTGTTCCGGAATTCTGAGTGTGGGGAGGTTCCGTCTTATGTCTGCAGCACCCGGGATCTACTAGGAGCCCTTCGAGAGTCTTCCCCGAGTCCCTCCCAGTGCGGGCAGCCAGGGAAAGGCTGGGGTTGGGCTGGAAACGCAGGTAGCATCTAGTGCCTCCCCATGGACAGGGGAGGTAATTAGCGGACTTCCCCCTGCCAGTGAACACCTGTGACACAAGGCAGCTGCGTGGAGGGCGGCCCCGAACCTCCCACACACTGTCAGCCGTGTTCCGGAATTCTGAGTGTGGGGAGGTTCCGTCTTCTGTCTGCAGCACCCGGGTTCTCTAAGGAGCCCTTCGAGTGTCTTCCCCAAGTCCCTCCCTGTGCGGGCTGCTGGGGAAAAGCGGGGGTTTTGCTGGAATAGCAGGTAGCATCTACTGCCTCCCCATGGACAAGGGAGGTAATTAGCGGACTTCCCCCTGCCAGGGAACACCTGTGACACCAGGCAGCTGCGTGGATGTCGGCCCCGAACCTTCCCCACACATTCAGCCGTGTTCCGGAATTCTGAGTGTGGGGAGGTTCCGTCTTTTGTCTGCAGCACCCTGGATCTCCTAGGAGCCCTTCGAGTGTCTTCCCAGAGTCCCTCCCTGTGCGGGCTGCCGGGGAATGGAGGGGGTTGTGCTGGAAACGCAGGTAGCATCTAGTGCATCCCCATGGACAGGGGAGGTAATTAGCGGACTTCCACTTGCCAGGGAACACCTGTGAGACAAGGCAGCTGCGTGGAGGGCGGCCCCGAACCTCCCCCACACATTCATCCGTGTTCCGGAATTCTGAGTGTGGGGAGGTTCCGTCTTATGTCTGCAGCACCCGGGTTCACCTAGGAGCCCTTCAATTGTCTTCTCCCAGTCCCTCCCTGTGCGGGCTGCCGGGGAATGGCGGAGGTTGGGCTGGAAAAGCAGGTAGCATCTTGTGCCTCCCCATGGACAAGGGAGGTAATTAGCGGACTTCCCCCTGCCAGGGAACACCTGTGACACAAGGCAGCTGCGTGGAGGGCGGCCCCGAACCTCTCCCACACAGTCAGACGTGTTCCGGGATTCTGAGTGTGGGGAGGTTCCTTCTTATGTCTGCAACACCCGGGATCTTCTAGGAGCACTTCGAGAGTCTTCCCTGAGTCCCTCCCAGGGCGGGCAGCCGGGGAAAGGTGGGGGTTGGCCTGGAAAAGCAGGTAGCATCTAGTGCCTCCCCATGGACAGGGGAGGTAATTAGCGGACTTCCCCCTGCCAGGGAACACCTGTGACACCATGCAGCTGCGTGGAGGGCGGCCCCGAACCTCTCTCACACAGTCAGACGTGTTCCGGGATTCTGAGTGTGGGGAGGTTCCGTCTTTTGTCTGCAGCACCCGGGATCTCCTAGGAGCCATTCGAGAGTCGTCCCCGAGTCCCTCCCATTGCGGGCACCCAGGGAAAGGCGGGGGTTAGGCTGGAAACGCAGGTAGCATCTAGTGCCTCCCCATGGACAAGGGAGGTAACTAGCGGACTTCCCCCTGCCAGGGAACAACTGTGACACCAGGAAGCTGCGTGGAGTGCGGCCCTAAACCTCACCCACACAGTCACCCGTGATCCGGAATTCTGAGTGTGGGGAGGTTCCGTCTTTTGTCTGCAGCAACCGGGATCTCCTAGGAGCCCTTCGAGTGTCTTCCCAGAGTCCCTCCCTGTGCGGGCTGCCGGGGAAAGGAGGGGGTTGTGCAGGAAACGCAGGTAGCATCTAGTCCCTCCCCATGGACAGGGGAGGTAATTAGCGGACTTCCACCTGCCAGGGAACACCTGTGACACAAGGCAGCTGCGTGGAGGGCGGCCCCGAACCTCCCCCACACAGTCACCCGTGTTCCGGAATTCTGAGTGTGGGGCGGTTCCGTCTTTTGTCTGCAGCAACCGGGATCTCCTAGGAGCCATTCGAGAGTCTTCCCCGAGTCCCTCCCATTGCGGGCACCCAGGGAAAGGCGGGGGTTATGCTGGAAACGCAGGTAGCATCTAGTGCATCCCCATGGACAGGGGAGATAATTAGCGGACTTCCCCCTCCCAGGGAACACCTTTGACACCAGGCAACTGCGTGGAGGTCGGCCCCGAACCTTCCCCACACAGTCAGCCGTGTTCCGGAATTCTGAGTGTGGGGAGGTTCCGTCTTCTGTCTGCAGCACCCGGGATCTCCTAGGAGCCCTTCGAGTTTCTTCCCAGAATCCCTCACTGTGCGGGCTGCCGGGGAATGGAGGGGGTTGTGCTGGAAACGCATGTAGCATCTAGTGCCTCTCCATGGACAGGGGAGGTAATTAGCGGACTTCCACCTGCCAGGGAACACCTGTGACACAAGGCAGCTGCGTGGAGGGCGGCCCCGAACCTCCCCCACACAGTCATCCGTGTTCCGGAATTCTGAGTGTGGGGAGGTTCCGTCTAATGTCTGCAGCACCCGGGATCTCCTAGGAGCCCTTCGAGAGTCTTCCCCGAGTCCCTCCCAGGTCGGGAAGCCGGGGAAAGGCGGGGGTTGGGCTGGAAACGCACGTAGCATCTAGTGCCTCCCCATGGACAGGGGAGGTAATTAGGGGACTTCCCCCTGCCAGTGAACACCTGTGACACAAGGCAGCTGCGTGGAGGGCGGCCCCGAACCTCCCACACTCTGTCAGCCGTGTTCCGGAATTCTGAGTGTGGGGAGGTTCCGTCTTCTGTCTGCAGCACCCGGGATCTCCTAGGAGCCCTTCGATTGTCTTCCCCCAGTCCGTCCCAGTGCGGGATGCCGAGGAAAGGAGGGGGTTGGGCTGGAAACGCAGGTAGCATCTAGTGCCTCCCCATGGACAGGGGAGGTAATTAGCGGACTTCTCCCTGCCAGGGAACACCTGTGACACCAGGCAGCTGCGTGGAGGGCGGCCCCGAACCTCCCCCACACAGTCAGCCGTGTTCCGGAATTCTGAGTGTGGGGAGGTTCCGTCTTCTGTCTGCAGCACCCGGGATCTCCTAGGAGCCCTTCGAGTGTCTTCCCAGAGTCCCTCCCTGTGCGGGCTGCCGGGGAAAGGATGGGGTTGTGCTGGAAACGCAGGTAGCATCTAGTGCCTCCCCATGGACTGGGGAGGTAATTAGCGGACTTCCACCTGCCAGGGAACACCTGTGACACAAGGCAGCTGCGTGGAGGGCGGCCCCGAACCTCCCCCACACAGTCATCCGTGTTCCGGAATTCTGAGTGTCGGGAGGTTCCGTCATATATCTGCAGCACCCGGGATCTCCTAGGAGCCCTTCGAGAGTCTTCCCCGAGTCCCTCCCAGTGCGGGCAGCCAGGGAAAGGCGGGGGTTGGGCTGGAAACGCAGGTAGCATCTAGTGCATCCCCATGGACAGGGGAGGTAATTAGCGGACTTCCCCCTGCCAGGGAACACCTGTGACACCAGGCAGCTGCGTGGAGGGCGGCCCCGAACCTCTCTCAAACAGTCAGACGTGTTCCGGGATTCTGAGTGTGGGGAGGTTCCGTCTTTTGTCTGCAGCACCCGGGATCTCCTAGGAGCCCTTCGAGAGTCTTCCCCGAGTCCCTCCCAGTGCGGGCTGCCGGGGAAAGGCGGGGGTTGGGCTGGAAAAGCAGGTAGCATCTAGTGCCTCCCCATGGACAAGGGAGGTAATTAGCGGACTTCCACCTACCAGGGAACACCTGTGACACAAGGCAGCTGCGTGGAGGGCGGCCCCGAACCTCCCCCACACAGTCATCCGTGTTCCGGAATTCTGAGTGTGGGGAGGTTCCGTCTTATGTCTGCAGCACCCGGGATCTCCTAGGAGCCCTTTGAGAGTCTTCCCCGAGTCCCTCCCAGTGCGGGCAGCCAGGGAAATGCGGGGGTTGGGCTGGAAACGCAGGTAGCATCCAGTGCATCCCCATGGACAGGGGAGGTATTTAGCGGAATTCCACCTGCCAGGGAACACCTGTGAGACAAGGCAGCTGCGTGGAGGGCGGCCCGAAACCTCTCCCACACATTCATCCGTGTTCCGGAATTCTCAGTGTGGGGAGGTTCCGTCTTATGTCTGCAGCACCCGGGTTCACCTAGGAGCCCTTCGAGTGTCTACCCCCAGTCCCTCCCTTTGCGGGCTGCCGGGGAAAGGAGGGGGTTGTGCTGGAAACGCAGGTAGCATCTAGTGCCTCCCCATGGACTGGGGAGGTAATTAGCGGACTTCCACCTGCCAGGGAAAACCTGTGACACAAGGCAGCTGCGTGGAGGGCGGCCCCGAACCTCCCCCACACAGTCATCCGTGTTCCGGTGTTCTGAGTGTGGGGAGGTTCCGTCTTCTGTCTGCAGCACCCGGGATCTCCTAGGAGCACTTCGAGAGTCTTCCCTGAGTCCCTCCCAGTGCAGGCAGCCGGGGAAAGGCGGTGGTTGGGCTGGAAAAGCAGGTAGCATCTAGTGCTTCCCCATGGACAGGGGAGGTAATTAGCGGACTTCCCCCTGCCAGGGAACACCTGTGACACCAGGCAGCTGCGTGGAGGGCGGCCCCGAACCTCTCTCACACAGTCAGACGTGTTCCGGGATTCTGAGTGTGGGGAGGTTCCGTCTTTTGTCTGCAGCAACCGGGATCTCCTAGGAGCCCTTTGAGAGTCTTCCCCGAGTCCCTCCAATTGCGGGCTGCCGGGGAAAGGCGGGGGTTGGGCTGGAAAAGCAGGTAGCATCTAGTGCCTCCCCATGGACAAGGGAGGTAATTAGCGGACTTCCCCCTGCCAGGGAACAACTGTGACACCAGGAAGCTGCGTGGAGTGCGGCCCTAAACCTCACCCACACAATCACCCGTGTTACGGAATTCTGAGTGTGGGGAGGTTCCGTCTTTTGTCTGCAGCACCCTGGATCTCCTAGGAGCCCTTCGAGTGTCTTCCCAGAGTCCCTCCCTGTGCGGGCTGCCGCGGAAAGGAGGGGGTTGTGCAGGAAACGCAGGTAGCATCTAGTGCCTCCCCATGGACAGGGGAGGTAATTAGCGGACTTCCACCTGCCAGGGAACACCTGTGACACAAGACAGCTGCGTGGAGGGCGGCCCCGAACCTCCCCCACACAGTCAGCCGTGTTCCGGAATTCTGAGTGTGGGGAGGTTCCGTCTTATGTCTGCAGCACCCGGGATCTCCTAGGAGCCCTTCGAGAGTCTTCCCCGAGTCCCTCCCAGTGCGGGCAGCCAGGGAAAAGCGGGGGTTGGGCTGGAAACGCAGGTAGCATCTAGTGCATCCCCATGGACAGGGGAGGTAATTAGCGGACTTCCACTTGCCAGGGAACACCTTTGAGACAAGGCAGCTGCGTGGAGGGCGGCCCCGAACCTCCCCCACACATTCATCCGTGTTCCGGAATTCTGAGTGTGGGGAGGTTCCGTCTTATGTCTGCAGCACCCGGGTTCACCTAGGAGCCCTTCAAGTGTCTTCTCCCAGTCCCTCCCTGTGCGGGCTGCCGGGGAATGGCGGAGGTTGGGCTGGAAAAGCAGGTAGCATCTTGTGCCTCCCCATGGACAAGGGAGGTAATTAGCGGACTTCCCCCTGCCAGGGAACACCTGTGACACAAGGCAGCTGCGTGGAGGGCGGCCCCGAACCTCTCCCACACAGTCAGACGTGTTCCGGGATTCTGAGTGTGGGGAGGTTCCTTCTTATGTCTGCAACACCCGGGATCTCCTAGGAGCACTTCGAGAGTCTTCCCTGAGTCCCTCCCAGGGCGGGCAGCCGGGGAAAGGCGGGGGTTGGGCTGGAAACGCAGGTAGCATCTAGTGCCTCCCCATGGACAGGGGAGGTAATTAGCGGACTTCCCCCTGCCAGGGAACACCTGAGACACCAGGTAGCTGCGTGGAGGGCGGCCCCGAACCTCTCTCACTCAGTCAGACGTGTTCCGGGATTCTGAGTGTGGGGAGGTTCCGTCTTTTGTCTGCAGCACCCGAGATCTCCTAGGAGCCATTCGAGAGTCGTCCCTGAGTCCCTCCCATTGCGGGCACCCAGGGAAAGGCGGGGGTTAGGCTGGAAACGCAGGTAGCATCTAGTGCATCCCCATGTACAGGGGAGATAATTAGCGGACTTCCCCCTGCCAGGGAACACCTGTGACACCAGGCAGCTGCGTGGAGGTCGGCCCCGAACGTTCCCCACACAGTCAGCCGTGTTCCGGAATTCTGAGTGTGGGGAGGTTCCGTCTTCTGTCTGCAGCACCCGGGATCTCCTAGGAGCCCTTCGATTGTCTTCCCGCAGTCCGTCCCAGTGCGGGCTGCCGAGGAAAGGAGGGGGTTGGGCTGGAAACGAGGTAGCATCTAGTGCCTCCCCATGGACAGGGGAGGTAATTAGCGGACTTCCCCCTGCCAGGGAACACCTGTGACACCAGGCAGCTGCGTGGAGGGCGGCCCCGAACCTCCCCCACACAGTCAACCCTGTTCCGGAATTCTGAGTGTGGGGAGGTTCTGTCTTCTGTCTGCAGCACCCGGGATCACCTAGGAGCCCTTCGAATGTCTTCCCAGATTCCCTCCCTATGCGGGCTGCCGGAGAATGGCGGAGGTTGGGCTGGAAAAGCAGGTAGAATCTTGTGCCTCCCCATGGACAAGGGAGGTAATTAGCGGACTTCCCCCTGCCAGGGAACACCTGTGACACCAGGCAGCTGCGTGGAGGGCGGCCCCGAACCTCTCTCACACAGTCAGACGTCTTCCGGGATTCTGAGTGTGGGGAGGTTCCGTCTTTTGTCTGCAGCACCCGGGATCTCCTAGGAGCCCTTCGAGAGTCTTCCCCGAGTCCCTCCCAGTGCGGGCTGCCGGGGAAAGGCGGGGGTTGGGCTGGAAAAGCAGGTAGCATCTAGTGCCTCCCCATGGACAAGGGAGGTAATTAGCGGACTTCCTCCTGCCAGGGAACAACTGTGACACCAGGAAGCTTCGTGGAGTGCGGCCCTAAACCTCACCCACACAGTCACCCGTGATCCGGAATTCTGAGTGTGGGGCGGTTCCGTCTTTTGTCTGCAGCAACCGGGATCTCCTAGGAGCCATTCGAGAGTCTTCCCCGAGTCCCTACCATTGCGGGCACCCAGGGAAAGGCGGGGGTTAGGCTGGAAACGCAGGTAGCATCTAGTGCATCCCCATGTACAGGGGAGATAATTATCGGACTTCCCCCTGCCAGGGAACACCTGTGACACCAGGCAGCTGCGTGGAGGTCGGCCCCGAACGTTCCCCACACAGTCAGCCGTGTTCCGGAATTCTGAGTGTGGGGAGGTTCCGTCTTCTGTCTGCAGCACCCGGGATCTCCTAGGAGCCCTTCGAGTGTCTTCCCAGAGTCCCTCACTGTGCGGGCTGCCGGGGAATGGAGGGGGTTGTGCTGGAAACGCAGGTAGCATCTAGTGCCTCTCCATGGACAGGGGAGGTAATTAGCGGACTTCCACCTACCAGGGAACACCTGTGACACAAGACAGCTGCGTGGAGGGCGGCCCCGAACCTCCCCCACACAGTCATCCGAGTTCCGGAATTCTGAGTGTGGGGAGGTTCCATCTTATGTCTGCAGCACCCGGGATCTCCTAGGAGCCCTTCGAGAGTCTTCCCCGAGTCCCTCCCAGTGCGGGCAGCCGGGGAAAGGCGGGGGTTGGGCTGGAAACGCAGGTAGCATCTAGTGCCTCCCCATGGACAGGGGAGGTAATTAGCGGACTTCCCCCTGCCAGTGAACACCTGTGACACAAGGCAGCTGCGTGGAGGGCGGCCCCGAACCTCCCACACTCTGTCAGCCGTGTTCCGGAATTCTGAGTGTGGGGAGGTTCCGTGTTCTGTCTGCAGCACCCGGGATCTCCTAGGAGCCCTTCGATTGTCTTCCCGCAGTCCGTCCCAGTGCGGGCTGCCGAGGAAAGGAGGGGGTTTGGCTGGAAACGCAGGTAGCATCTAGTGCCTCCCCATGGACATGGGAGGTAATTAGCGGACTTCCACCTGCCAGGGAACACCTGTGACACAAGGCAGCTGCGTGGAGGGCGGCCCCGAACCTCCCCCACACAGTCATCCGTGTTCCGGTATTCTGAGTGTGGGGAGGTTCCGTCTTATGTCTGTAGCACCCGGGATCTCCTAGGAGCCCTTCGAGAGTCTTCCCCGAGTCCCTCCCAGTGCGGGCAGCCAGGGAAAGGCGGGGGTTGGGCTGGAAACGCAGGTAGCATCTAGTGCATCCCCATGGACAGGGGAGGTAATTAGCGGACTTCCCCCTGCCAGGGAACACCTGTGACACCAGGCAGCTGCGTGGAGGGCGGCCCCGAACCTCCCCCACACAGTCAACCCTGTTCCGGAATTCTGAGTGTGGGGAGGTTCTGTCTTCTGTCTGCAGCACCCGGGATCTCCTAAGAGCCCTTCGAATGTCTTCCTAGAGTCCCACCCTGTGCGGGCTGCCGGGGAAAGGAGGGGGTTTGCTGGAAACGCAGGTAGCATCTAGTGCCTCCCCATGGACGGGGGAGGTAATTAGCGGACTTCCACCTGCCAGGGAACACCTGTGACACAAGGCAGCTTCGTGGAGGGCGGCCACGAACCTCCCCCACACAGTCATTCGTGTTCCGGAATTCTGAGTGTGGGGAGGTTCCGTCTTATGTCTGCAGCACACGGGATCTCCTAGGAGCCCTTCGAGAGTCTTCCCAGAGCCCCTCCCATTGCGGGCTGCTGGGGAAAGGCGGGGGTTGGGCTGGAAAAGCAGGTAGCATCTAGTGCCTCCCCATGGACAAGGGAGGTATTTAGCGGACTTCCCCCTGCCAGGGAACAACTGTGACACCAGGAACCTGCGTGGAGTGCGGCCTTAAACCTCACCCACACAGTCACACGTGTTCCGGAATTCTGAGTGTGGGGAGGTTCCGTCTTTTGTTGCAGCACCCGGGATCTCCTAGGAGCCCTTCGAGTGTCTTCCCAGAGTCCCTCCCTGTGCGGGCTGCCGGGGAAAGGAGGGGGTTGTGCAGGAAACGCAGGTAGCATCTAGTCCATCCCCATGGACAGGGGAGGTAATTAGCGGACTTCCACCTGCCAGGGAACACCTGTGACACAAGGCAGCTGCGTGGAGGGCGGCCCCGAACCTCCCCCACACAGTCAGCCGTGTTCCGGATTTCTGAGTGTGGGGAGGTTCCGTCTTATGTCTGCAGCACCCGGGATCTCCTAGGAGCCCTTCGAGAGTCTTCCCCGAGTCCCTCCCAGTGCGGGCAGCCAGGGAAAGGCGGGGGTTGGGCTGGAAACTCAGGTAGCATCTAGTGCATCCCCATGGACAGGGGAGGTAATTAGCGGACTTCCCCCTGCCAGGGAACACCTGTGACACCAGGCAGCTGCGTGGAGGGCGGCCCCGAACTTCCCCCACACAGTCAAACCTGTTCCGGAATTCTGAGTGTGGGGAGGTTCTGTCTTCTGTCTGCAGCACCCGGGATCTCCTAGGAGCCCTTCGAATGTCTTCCTAGAGTCCCTCCCTGTGCGGGCTGCCGGGGAAAGGAGGGGGTTTGCTGGAAACGCAGGTAGCATCTAGTGCCTCCCCATGGACGGGGGAGGTAATTAGCGGACTTCCACCTGCCAGGGAACACCTGTGACACAAGGCAGCTGCGTGGAGGGCGGCCCCGAACCTCCCCCACACAGTCATTCGTGTTCCGGAATTCTGAGTGTGGGGAGGTTCCGTCTTATGTCTGCAGCACCCGGGTTCACCTAGGAGCCCTTCGAGTGTCTTCCCAGAGTCCCTCCCTATGCGGGCTGCCGGAGAATGGCGGAGGTTGGGCTGGAAAAGCAGGTAGAATCTTGTGCCTCCCCATGGACAAGGGAGGTAATTAGCGGACTTCCCCCTGCCAGGGAACACCTGTGACACAAGGCAGCTGCGTGGAGGGCGGCCCCGAACCTCCCCCACACAGTCATCCGTGTTCCAGTATTCTGAGTGTGGGGAGGTTCCGTCTTCTGTCTGCAGCACCCGGGATCTCCTAGGAGCACTTCGAGAGTCTTCCCTGAGTCCCTCCCAGTGCGGGCAGCCGGGGAAAGGCGTGGGTTGGGCTGGAAAAGCTGGTAGCATCTAGTGCTTCCCCATGGACAGGGGAGGTAATTAGCGGACTTCCCCCTGCCAGGGAACACCTGTGACACCAGGCAGCTGCGTGGAGGGCGGCCCCGAACCTCTCTCACACAGTCAGACGTGTTCCGGGATTCTGATGGTGGGGAGGTTCCGTCTTTTGTCTGCAGCACCCGGGATCTCCTAGGAGCCTTTTGAGAGTCTTCCCCGAGTCCCACCCATTGCGGGCTGCCGGGGAAAGGCAGGGGTTGGGCTGGAAAAGCAGGTAGAATCTAGTGCCTCCCCATGGACAAGGGAGGTAATTAGCGGACTTCCCCCTGCCAGGGAACAACTGTGACACCAGGAAGCTGCGTGGAGTGCGGCCCTAAACCTCACCCACACAGTCAAACGTGTTCCGGAATTCTGAGTGTGGGGAGGTTCCGTCTTTTGTCTGCAGCACCCGGGATCTCCTAGGAGCCCTTCGAGTGTCTTCCCAGAGTCCCTCCCTGTGCGGGCTGCCAGGGAAAGGTGGGGGTTGTGCAGGAAACGCAGGTAGCATCTAGTACCTCCCCATGGACAGGGGAGTTAATTAGCGGACTTCCACCTGCCAGGGAAAACCTGTGACACAAGGCAGCTGCGTGGAGGTCGGCCCCGAACCTCCCCCACACAGTCAACCCTGTTCCGGAATTCTGAGTGTGGGGAGGTTCTGTCTTCTGTCTGCAGCACCCGGGATCTCCTAGGAGCCCTTCGAATGTCTTCCTAGAGTCCCTCCCTGTGCGGGCTGCCGGGGAAAGGAGGGGGTTTGCTGGAAACGCAGGTAGCATCTAGTGCCTCCCCATGGACGGGGGAGGTAATTAGCGGACTTCCACCTGCCAGGGAACACCTGTGACACAAGGCAGCTGCGTGGAGGGCGGCCCCGAACCTCCCCCACACAGTCATTCGTGTTCCGGAATTCTGAGTGTGGGGAGGTTCCGTCTTATGTCTGCAGCACCCGGGTTCACCTAGGAGCCCTTCGAGTGTCTTCCCAGAGTCCCTCCCTATGCGGGCTGCCGGAGAATGGCGGAGGTTGGGCTGGAAAAGCAGGTAGAATCTTGTGCCTCCCCATGGACAAGGGAGGTAATTAGCGGACTTCCCCCTGCCAGGGAACACCTGTGACACAAGGCAGCTGCGTGGAGGGCGGCCCCGAACCTCCCCCACACAGTCATCCGTGTTCCGGTATTCTGAGTGTGGGGAGGTTCCGTCTTCTGTCTGCAGCACCCGGGATCTCCTAGGAGCACTTCGAGAGTCTTCCCTGAGTCCCTCCCAGTGCGGGCAGCCGGGGAAAGGCGGGGGTTGGGCTGGAAAAGCAGGTAGCATCTAGTGCCTCCCCATGGACGGGGGAGGTAATTAGCGGACTTCCACCTGCCAGGGAACACCTGTGACACAAGGCAGCTTCGTGGAGGGCGGCCACGAACCTCCCCCACACAGTCATTCGTGTTCCGGAATTCTGAGTGTGGGGAGGTTCCGTCTTATGTCTGCAGCACCCGGGATCTCCTAGGAGCCCTTCGAGAGTCTTCCCCGAGCCCCTCCCATTGCGGGCTGCTGGGGAAAGGCGGGGGTTGGGCTGGAAAAGCAGGTAGCATCTAGTGCCTCCCCATGGACAAGGGAGGTATTTAGCGGACTTCCCCCTGCCAGGGAACAACTGTGACACCAGGAACCTGCGTGGAGTGCGGCCTTAAACCTCACCCACACAGTCACACGTGTTCCGGAATTCTGAGTGTGGGGAGGTTCCGTCTTTTGTTGCAGCACCCGGGATCTCCTAGGAGCCCTTCGAGTGTCTTCCCAGAGTCCCTCCCTGTGCGGGCTGCCGGGGAAAGGAGGGGGTTGTGCAGGAAACGCAGGTAGCATCTAGTCCATCCCCATGGACAGGGGAGGTAATTAGCGGACTTCCACCTGCCAGGGAACACCTGTGACACAAGGCAGCTGCGTGGAGGGCGGCCCCGAACCTCCCCCACACAGTCAGACGTGTTCCGGATTTCTGAGTGTGGGGAGGTTCCGTCTTATGTCTGCAGCACCCGGGATCTCCTAGGAGCCCTTCGAGAGTCTTCCCCGAGTCCCTCCCAGTGCGGGCAGCCAGGGAAAGGCGGGGGTTGGGCTGGAAACTCAGGTAGCATCTAGTGCATCCCCATGGACAGGGGAGGTAATTAGCGGACTTCCCCCTGCCAGGGAACACCTGTGACACCAGGCAGCTGCGTGGAGGGCGGCCCCGAACTTCCCCCACACAGTCAAACCTGTTCCGGAATTCTGAGTGTGGGGAGGTTCTGTCTTCTGTCTGCAGCACCCGGGATCTCCTAGGAGCCCTTCGAATGTCTTCCTAGAGTCCCTCCCTGTGCGGGCTGCCGGGGAAAGGAGGGGGTTTGCTGGAAACGCAGGTAGCATCTAGTGCCTCCCCATGGACGGGGGAGGTAATTAGCGGACTTCCACCTGCCAGGGAACACCTGTGACACAAGGCAGCTGCGTGGAGGGCGGCCCCGAACCTCCCCCACACAGTCATTCGTGTTCCGGAATTCTGAGTGTGGGGAGGTTCCGTCTTATGTCTGCAGCACCCGGGTTCACCTAGGAGCCCTTCGAGTGTCTTCCCAGAGTCCCTCCCTATGCGGGCTGCCGGAGAATGGCGGAGGTTGGGCTGGAAAAGCAGGTAGAATCTTGTGCCTCCCCATGGACAAGGGAGGTAATTAGCGGACTTCCCCCTGCCAGGGAACACCTGTGACACAAGGCAGCTGCGTGGAGGGCGGCCCCGAACCTCCCCCACACAGTCATCCGTGTTCCAGTATTCTGAGTGTGGGGAGGTTCCGTCTTCTGTCTGCAGCACCCGGGATCTCCTAGGAGCACTTCGAGAGTCTTCCCTGAGTCCCTCCCAGTGCGGGCAGCCGGGGAAAGGCGTGGGTTGGGCTGGAAAAGCTGGTAGCATCTAGTGCTTCCCCATGGACAGGGGAGGTAATTAGCGGACTTCCCCCTGCCAGGGAACACCTGTGACACCAGGCAGCTGCGTGGAGGGCGGCCCCGAACCTCTCTCACACAGTCAGACGTGTTCCGGGATTCTGATGGTGGGGAGGTTCCGTCTTTTGTCTGCAGCACCCGGGATCTCCTAGGAGCCTTTTGAGAGTCTTCCCCGAGTCCCACCCATTGCGGGCTGCCGGGGAAAGGCAGGGGTTGGGCTGGAAAAGCAGGTAGAATCTAGTGCCTCCCCATGGACAAGGGAGGTAATTAGCGGACTTCCCCCTGCCAGGGAACAACTGTGACACCAGGAAGCTGCGTGGAGTGCGGCCCTAAACCTCACCCACACAGTCAAACGTGTTCCGGAATTCTGAGTGTGGGGAGGTTCCGTCTTTTGTCTGCAGCACCCGGGATCTCCTAGGAGCCCTTCGAGTGTCTTCCCAGAGTCCCTCCCTGTGCGGGCTGCCAGGGAAAGGTGGGGGTTGTGCAGGAAACGCAGGTAGCATCTAGTACCTCCCCATGGACAGGGGAGTTAATTAGCGGACTTCCACCTGCCAGGGAAAACCTGTGACACAAGGCAGCTGCGTGGAGGTCGGCCCCGAACCTCCCCCACACAGTCAACCCTGTTCCGGAATTCTGAGTGTGGGGAGGTTCTGTCTTCTGTCTGCAGCACCCGGGATCTCCTAGGAGCCCTTCGAATGTCTTCCTAGAGTCCCTCCCTGTGCGGGCTGCCGGGGAAAGGAGGGGGTTTGCTGGAAACGCAGGTAGCATCTAGTGCCTCCCCATGGACGGGGGAGGTAATTAGCGGACTTCCACCTGCCAGGGAACACCTGTGACACAAGGCAGCTGCGTGGAGGGCGGCCCCGAACCTCCCCCACACAGTCATTCGTGTTCCGGAATTCTGAGTGTGGGGAGGTTCCGTCTTATGTCTGCAGCACCCGGGTTCACCTAGGAGCCCTTCGAGTGTCTTCCCAGAGTCCCTCCCTATGCGGGCTGCCGGAGAATGGCGGAGGTTGGGCTGGAAAAGCAGGTAGAATCTTGTGCCTCCCCATGGACAAGGGAGGTAATTAGCGGACTTCCCCCTGCCAGGGAACACCTGTGACACAAGGCAGCTGCGTGGAGGGCGGCCCCGAACCTCCCCCACACAGTCATCCGTGTTCCGGTATTCTGAGTGTGGGGAGGTTCCGTCTTCTGTCTGCAGCACCCGGGATCTCCTAGGAGCACTTCGAGAGTCTTCCCTGAGTCCCTCCCAGTGCGGGCAGCCGGGGAAAGGCGGGGGTTGGGCTGGAAAAGCAGGTAGCATCTAGTGCTTCCCCATGGACAGGGGAGGTAATTAGCGGACTTCCCCCTGCCAGGGAACACCTGTGACACCAGGCAGCTGCGTGGAGGGCGGCCCCGAACCTCTCTCACACAGTCAGACGTGTTCCGGGATTCTGAGGGTGGGGAGGTTCCGTCTTTTGTCTGCAGCACCCGGGATCTCCTAGGAGCCCTTCGAGAGTCTTCCCCGAGTCCCTCCCATTGCGGGCTGCCGGGGAAAGGCGGGGGTTGGGCTTTAAAAGCAGGTAGCATCTAGTGCCTCCCCATGGACAAGGGAGGTAATTAGCGGACTTCCACCTGCCAGGGAACAACTGTGACACCAGGAAGCTGCGTGGAGTGCGGCCCTAAACCTCACCCACACAGTCACACGTGTTCCGGAATTCTGAGTGTGGGGAGGTTCCGTCTTTTGTCTGCAGCACCCGGGATCTCCTAGGAGCCCTTCGAGTGTCTTCCCAGAGTCCCTCCCTTTGCGGGCTGCCGGGGAAAGGAGGGGGTTGTGCAGGAAACGCAGGTAGCATCTAGTCCCTCCCCATGGACAGGGGAGGTAATTAGCGAACTTCCACCTGCCAGGGAACACCTGTGACACAAGGCAGCTGCGTGGAGGGCGGCCCCGAACCTCCCCCACACAGTCAGCCGTGTTCCGGAATTCTGAGTGTGGGGAGGTTCCGTCTTATGTCTGCAGCACCCGGGATCTCCTAGGAGCCCTTCGAGAGACTTCCCCGAGTCCCTCCCAGTGCGGGCTGCCGGGGAAAGGCGGGGGTTGGGCTGGAAACGCAGGTAGCATCTAGTGCATCCCCATGGACAGGGGAGATAATTAGCGGACTTCCCCCTGCCAGGGAACACCTGTGACACCAGGCAGCTGCGTGGAGGTCGGCCCCGAACCTTCCCCACACAGTCAGCCGTGTTCCGGAATTCTGAGTGTGGGGAGGTTCCGTCTTCTGTCTGCAGCACCCGGGATCTCCTAGGAGCCCTTCGAGTGTCTTCCCAGAGTCCCTCACTGTGCGGGCTGCCGGGGAATGGAGGGGGTTGTGCTGGAAACGCAGGTAGCATCTAGTGCCTCTCCATGGACAGGGGAGGTAATTAGCGGACTTCCACCTGCCAGGGAACACCTGTGACACAAGGCAGCTGCGTGGAGGGCGGCCCCGAACCTCCCCCACACAGTCATCCGTGTTCCGGAATTCTGAGTGTGGGGAGGTTCCGTCTTATGTCTGCAGCACCCGGGATCTCCTAGCAGCCCTTCGAGAGTCTTCCCCGAGTCCCTCCCAGTGCGGGCAGCCGGGGAAAGGCGTGGGTTGGGCTGGAAACGCACGTAGCATCTAGTGCCTCCCCATGGACAGGGGAGGTATTTAGCGGACTTCCCCCTGCCAGGGAACACCTGTGACACCAGGCAGCTGCGTGGAAGGCGGCCCCGAACCTCCCCCACACAGTCAGCCGTGTTCCGGAATTCTGAGTGTGGGGAGGTTCCGTCTTCTGTCTGCAGCACCCGGGATCTCCTAGGAGCCCTTCGAGTGTCTTCCCAGAGTCCCTCCCTGTGCGGGCTGCCGGGGAAAGGAGTGGGTTGTGCTGGAAACGCAGGTAGCATCTAGTGCCTCCCCATGGACTGGGGAGGTAATTAGCGGACTTCCACCTGCCAGGGAACACCTGTGACACAAGGCAGCTGCGTGGAGGGCGGCCCCGAACCTCCCCCACACAGTCATCCGTGTTCCGGAATTCTGAGTGTGGGGAGGTTCCGTCATATATCTGCAGCACCCGGGATCTCCTAGGAGCACTTCGAGAGTCTTCCCCGAGTCCCTCCCAGTGCGGGCAGCCAGGGAAAGGCGGGGGTTGGGCTGGAAACGCAGGTAGCATCTAGTGCATCCCCATGGACAGGGGAGGTAATTAGCGGACTTCCCCCTGCCAGGGAACACCTGTGACACCAGGCAGCTGCGTGGAGGGCGGCCCCGAACCTCCCCCACACAGTCAACACTGTTCCGGAATTCTGAGTGTGGGGAGGTTCTGTCTTCTGTCTGCAGCACCCGGGATCTCCTAGGAGCCCTTCGAGTGTCTTCCCAGAGTCCCTCCCTGTGCGGGCTGCCGGGGAAAGGAGGGGGTTTGCTGGAAACGCAGGTAGCATCTAGTGCCTCCCCATGGACTGGGGAGGTAATTAGCGGACTTCCACCTGCCAGGGAACACCTGTGACACAAGGCAGCTGCGTGGAGGGCGGCCCCGAACCTCCCCCACACAGTCATCCGTGTTCCGGAATTCTGAGTGTGGGGAGGTTCCGTCATATATCTGCAGCACCCGGGATCTCCTAGGAGCCCTTCGAGAGTCTTCCCCGAGTCCCTCCCAGTGCGGGCAGCCAGGGAAAGGCGGGGGTTGGGCTGGAAACGCAGGTAGCATCTAGTGCATCCCCATGGACAGGGGAGGTAATTAGCGGACTTCCCCCTGCCAGGGAACACCTGTGACACCAGGCAGCTGCATGGAGGGCGGCCCCGAACCTTCCCCACACAGTCAGCCGTCTTCCGGAATTCTGAGTGTGGGGAGGTTCCGTCATCTGTCTGCAGCACCCGGGATCTCCTAGGAGCCCTTCGAGTGTCTTCCCAGAGTCCCTCACTGTGCGGGCTGCCGGGGAAAGAGGGGGTTGTGCTGGAAACGCAGGTAGCATCTAGTGCCTCCCCATGGACAGGGGAGGTAATTAGCGGACTTCCACCTGCCAGGGAACACCTGTGACACAAGGCAGCTGCGTGGAGGGCGGCCCCGAACCTCCCCCACACAGTCATCCGTGTTCCGGAATTCTGAGTGTGGGGAGGTTCCGTCTTCTGTCTGCAGAACCCGGGATCTCCTAGGAGCCCTTCGAGTCTCTTTCCAGAGTCCCTCACTGTGCGGGCTGCCGGGTAAAGAGGGGGTTGTGCTGGAAACGCAGGTAGCATCTAGTGCCTCCCCATGGACAGGGGAGGTAATTAGCGGACTTCCACCTGCCAGCTAACACCTGTGACACAAGGCAGCTGCGTGGAGGGCGGCCCCGAACCTCTCCCACACAGTCAGACGTGTTCCGGGATTCTGAGTGTGGGGAGGTTCTGTCTTCTGTCTGCAGCACCCGGGATCTCCTAGGAGCCATTCGAGAGTCTTCCCCGAGTCCCTCCCAGTGCGGGCAGCCGGGGAAAGTCAGGGGTTGGGCTGGAAACGCAGGTAGCATCTAGTGCCTCCCCATGGACAGGGGAGGTAATTAGCGGACTTCCCCCTGCCAGGGAACACCTGTGACACCAGGCAGCTGCGTGGAGGGCGGCCCCGAACCTCTCCCACACAGTCAGACGTGTTCCGGTAATCTGAGTGTTGGGAGGTTCCGTCTTCTGTCTGCAGCACCCGGGATCTCCTAGGAGCCCTTCGAGTGTCTTCCCAGAGTCCCTCACTCTGCGGGCTGCCGGGGAAAGAGGGGGTTGTGCTGGAAACGCAGGTAGCATCTAGTGCCTCCCCATGGACAGGGGAGGTAATTAGCGGACTTCCACCTGCCAGGGAACACCTGTGACACAAGGCAGCTGCGTGGAGGGCGGCCCCGAACCTCCCCGACACAGTCATCCGTGTTCCGGAATTCTGAGAGTGGGGAGGTTCCGTCTTATGTCTGCAGCACCCGGGATCTCCTAGGAGCCCTCCGAGAGTCTTCCCCGAGTCCCTCCCTGTGCGGGCTGCCGGGGAATGGCGGAGGTTGGGCTGGAAATGCAGGTAGCATCTTGTGCCTCCCCATGGAAAAGGGAGATAATTAGCGGACTTCCCCCTGCCAGGGAACACCTGTGACACCAGGCAGCTGCGTGGAGGGCGGCCCCGAACCTCTCCCACACTGTCAGACGTGTTCCGGGATTCTGAGTGTGGGGAGGTTCCGTCATATATCTGCAGCACCCGGGATCTCCTAGGAGCCCTTCGAGAGTCTTCCCCGAGTCCCTCCCAGTGCGGGCAGCCAGGGAAAGGCGGGGGTTGGGCTGGAAACGCAGGTAGCATCTAGTGCATCCCCATGGACATGGGAGGTAATTAGCGGACTTCCCCCTGCCAGGGAACACCTGTGACACCAGGCAGCTGCGTGGAGTGCGGCCCCGAACCTCCCCCACACAGTCAACCCTGTTCCGGAATTCTGAGTGTGGGGAGGTTCTGTCTTCTGTCTGCAGCACCCGGGATCTCCTAGGAGCCCTTCGAGTGTCTTCCCAGAGTCCCTCCCTGTGCGGGCTGCCGGGGAAAGGAGGGGGTTTGCTGGAAACGCAGGTAGCATCTAGTGCCTCCCCATGGACTGGGGAGGTAATTAGCGGACTTCCACCTGCCAGGGAACACCTGTGACACAAGGCAGCTGCGTGGAGGGCGGCCCCGAACCTCCCCCACACAGTCATCCGTGTTCCGGAATTCTGAGTGTGGGGAGGTTCCGTCATATATCTGCAGCACCCGGGATCTCCTAGGAGCCCTTCGAGAGTCTTCCCCGAGTCCCTCCCAGTGCGGGCAGCCAGGGAAAGGCGGGGGTTGGGCTGGAAACGCAGGTAGCATCTAGTGCATCCCCATGGACAGGGGAGGTAATTAGCGGACTTCCCCCTGCCAGGGAACACCTGTGACACCAGGCAGCTGCGTGGAGGGCGTCGCCGAACCTTCCCCACACAGTCAGCCGTCTTCCGGAATTCTGAGTGTGGGGAGGTTCCGTCTTCTGTCTGCAGCACCCGGGATCTCCTAGGAGCCCTTCGAGTGTCTTCCCAGAGTCCCTCACTGTGCGGGCTGCCGGGGAAAGAGGGGGTTGTGCTGGAAACGCAGGTAGCATCTAGTGCCTCCCCATGGACAGGGGAGGTAATTAGCGGACTTCCACCTGCCAGGGAACACCTGTGACACAAGGCAGCTGCGTGGAGGGCGGCCCCGAACCTCCCCCACACAGTCATCCGTGTTCCGGAATTCTGAGTGTGGGGAGGTTCCGTCTTATGTCTGCAGAACCCGGGATCTCCTAGGAGCCCTTCGAGTGTCTTTCCAGATTCCCTCACTGTGCGGGCTGCCGGGAAAAGAGGGGGTTGTGCTGGAAAAGCAGGTAGCATCTAGTGCCTCCCCATGGACAGGGGAGGTAATTAGCGGACTTCCACCTGCCAGGGAACACCTGTGACACAAGGCAGCTGCGTGGAGGGCGGCCCCGAACCTCTCCCACACAGTCAGACGTGTTCCGGGATTCTGAGTGTGGGGAGGTTCCGTCTTCTGTCTGCAGCACCCGGGATCTCCTAGGAGCCATTCGAGAGTCTTCCCCGAGTCCCTCCCAGTGCGGGCAGCCGGGGAAAGTCAGGGGTTGGGCTGGAAACGCAGGTAGCATCTAGTGCCTCCCCATGGACAGGGGAGGTAATTAGCGGACTTCCCCCTGCCAGGGAACACCTGTGACACCAGGCAGCTGCGTGGAGGGCGGCCCCGAACCTCTCCCACACAGTCAGACGTGTTCCGGTAATCTGAGTGTTGGGAGGTTCCGTCTTTTGTCTGCAGCACCCGGGATCTCCTAGGAGCCCTTCGAGTGTCTTCCCAGAGTCCCTCACTGTGCGGGCTGCCGGGGAAAGAGGGGGTTGTGCTGGAAACGCAGGTAGCATCTAGTGCCTCCCCATGGACAGGGGAGGTAATTAGCGGACTTCCACCTGCCAGGGAACACCTGTGACACAAGGCAGCTGCGTGGAGGGCGGCCCCGAACCTCCCCCACACAGTCATCCGTGTTCCGGAATTCTGAGTGTGGGGAGGTTCCGTCTTATGTCTGCAGCACCCGGGATCTCCTAGGAGCCCTTCGAGTGTCTTCCCAGAGTCCCTCACTGTGCGGGCTGCCGGGGAAAGAGGGGGTTGTGCTGGAAACGCAGGTAGCATCTAGTGCCTCCCCATGGACAGGGGAGGTAATTAGCGGACTTCCACCTGCCAGGGAACACCTGTGACAAAAGGCAGCTGCGTGGAGGGCGGCCCCGAACCTCCCCGACACAGTCATCCGTGTTCCGGAATTCTGAGAGTGGGGAGGTTCCGTCTTATGTCTGCAGCACCCGGGATCTCCTAGGAGCCCTTCGAGAGTCTTCCCCGAGTCCCTCCCTGTGCGGGCTGCCGCGGAATGGCGGAGGTTGGGCTGGAAAAGCAGGTAGCATCTTGTGCCTCCCCATGGACAAGGGAGGTAATTAGCGGACTTCCCCCTGCCAGGGAACACCTGTGACACCAGGCAGCTGCGTGGAGGGCGGCCCCGAACCTCTCCCACACTGTCAGACGTGTTCCGGGATTCTGAGTGTGGGGAGGTTCCGTCTTCTGTCTGCAGCACCCGGGATCTCCTAGGAGCCCTTCGAGAGTCTTCCCCGAGTCCCTCCCAGTGCGGGCACCCAGGGAAAGGCGGGGGTTAGGCTGGAAACGCAGGTAGCATCTAGTGCATCCCCATGGACAGGGGAGGTAATTAGCGGAATTCCCCCCGCCAGGGAACACCTGTGACACCAGGCAGCTGCGTGGAGGTCGGCCCCGAACCTTCCCCACACAGTCAGCCGTCTTCCGGAATTCTGAGTGTGGGGAGGTTCCGTCTTCTGTCTGCAGCACCCGGGATCTCCTAGGAGCCCTTCGAGTGTCTTCCCAGAGTCCCTCACTGTGCGGGCTGCCGGGGAAAGGGGGGGTTGTGCTGGAAACGCAGGTAGCATCTAGTGCCTCCCCATGGACAGGGGAGGTAATTAGTGGACTTCCACCTGCCAGGGAACACCTGTGACACAAGGCAGCTGCGTGGAAGGCGGCCCCGAACCTCCCCCACACAGTCATCCGTGTTCCGGAATTCTGAGTGTGGGGAGGTTCCGTCTTATGTCTGCAGAACCCGGGATCTCCTAGGAGCCCTTCGAGTATCTTTCCAGAGTCCCTCACTGTGCGGGCTGCCGGGTAAAGAGGGGGTTGTGCTGGAAACGCAGGTAGCATCTAGTGCCTCCCCATGGACAGGGGAGGTAATTAGCGGACTTCCACCTGCCAGGGAACACCTGTGACACAAGGCAGCTGCGTGGAGGGCGGCCCCGAACCTCTCCCACACAGTCAGACGTGTTCCGGGATTCTGAGTGTGGGGAGGTTCCGTCTTCTGTCTGCAGCACCCGGGATCTCCTAGGAGCCATTCGAGAGTCTTCCCCGAGTCCCTCCCAGTGCGGGCAGCCGGGGAAAGTCAGGGGTTTGGCTGGAAACGCAGGTAGCATCTAGTGCCTCCCCATGGACAGGGGAGGTAATAAGCGGACTTCCCCCTGCCAGGGAACACCTGTGACACCAGGCAGCTGCGTGGAGGGCGGCCCCGAACCTCTCCCACACAGTCAGACGTGTTCCGGTAATCTGAGTGTGGGGAGGTTCCGTCTTTTGTCTGCAGCACCCGGGATCTCCTAGGAGCCCTTCGAGAGTCTTCCCCGAGTCTCTCCCGGTGCGGGCAACCAGGGAAAGGCGGGCGTTAGGCTGGAAACGCAGGTAGCATCTAGTGCATCCCCATGGACAGGGGAGGTAATTAGCGGACTTCCACCTGCCAGGGAACACCTGTGACCCAAGGCAGCTGCGTGGAGGGCGGCCCCGAACCTCCCCCACACAGTCATCCGTGTTCCGGAATTCTGAGTGTGGGGAGGTTCCGTCTTATGTCTGCAGCACCCGGGTTCACCTAGGAGCCCTTCGAGTGTCTTCCCAGAGTCCCTCCCTATGCGGGCTGCCGGAGAATGGCTGAGGTTGGGCTGGAAAAGCAGGTAGAATCTTGTGCCTCCCCATGGACAAGGGAGGTAATTAGTGGACTTCCCCCTGCCAGGGAACACCTGTGACACCAGGCAGCTGCGTGGAGGGCGGCCCCGTACCTCTCCCACACAGTCAGACGTGTTCCGGGATTCTGAGGGTGGGGAGGTTCCGTCTTTTGTCTGCAGCACCCGGGATCTCCTAGGAGCCCTTCGAGAGTCTTCCCCGAGTCCCTCCCAGTGCGGACTGCCGGGGAAAGGCGGGGATTGGGCTGGAAAAGCAGGTAGCATCTAGTGCCTCCCCATGGACAAGGGAGGTAATTAGCGGACTTCCCCCTGCCAGTTAACAACTGTGAAACCAGAAAGCTGCGTGGAGTGCGGCCCAAAAAACCTCACCCACACAGTCAACCGTGTTCCGGAATTCTGAGTGTGGGGAGGTTCCGTCTTATGTCTGCAGCACCCGGGTTCACCTAGGAGCCCTTCGAGTGTCTTCCCCCAGTCCCTCCCTGTGCGGGCTGCCGGGGAATGGCGGAGGTTGGGCTGGAAAAGCAGGTAGCATCTTGTGCTTCCCCATGGACAAGGGAGGTAATTAGCGGACTTCCCCCTGCCAGGGAACACCTGTGAAACCAGGCAGCTGCGTGGAGGGCGGCCCCGAAACTCTCCCACACAGTCAGACGTGTTCCGGGATTCTGAGTGTGGGGAGGTTCCGTCTTCTGTCTGCAGCACCCGGGATCTCCTAGGAGCCCTTCGAGAGTCTTCCCCGAGTCCCTCCCAGTGCGGGCAGCCAGGGAAAGGCGGGGGTTGGGCTGGAAACGCAGGTAGCATCTAGTGCATCCCCATGGACGGGGGAGGTAATTAGCGGACTTCCCCCTGCCAGGGATCACCTGTGACACCAGGCAGCTGCGTGGAGGGCGGCCCCGAAACTCCCCCACACAGTCAACAGTGTTCCGGAATTCTGAGTTTGGGGAGGTTCCGTCTTCCGTCTGCAGCACCCGGGATCTCCTAGGAGCCCTTCGAGAGACTTCCCCGAGTCCCTCACAGTGCGGGCTGCCAGGGAAAGGCGGGGGTTGGGCTGGAAAAGCAGGTAGCATCTAGTGCCTCCCCATGGACAGGGTAGGTAATTAGCGGACTTCCCCTGCCAGGGAACACCTGTGACACCAGGCAGCTGCGTGGAGGGCGGCCCCGAACCTCTCCCACACAGTCAGACATGTTCCGGTAATCTGAGTGTGGGGAGGTTCCGTCTTTTGTCTGCAGCACCCGGGATCTCCTAGGAGCCCTTCGAGAGTCTTCCCCGAGTCCCTCCCAGTGCGGGCACCCAGGGAAAGGCGGGCGTTAGGCTGGAAACGCAGGTAGCATCTAGTGCATCCCCATGGACAGGGGAGGTAATTAGCGGACTTCCCCCTGCCAGGGAACACCTGTGACACCAGGCAGCTGCGTGGAGGTCGGCCCCGAAACTTCCCCACACAGTCAGCCGTGTTCCGGAATTCTGAGTGTGGGGAGGTTCCGTCTTCTGTCTGCAGCACCCGGGATCTCCTAGGAGCCCTTCGAGTGTCTTCCCAGAGTCCCTCACTGTGCGGGCTGCCGGGTAAAGAGGGGGTTGTGCTGGAAACGCAGGTAGCATCTAGTGCCTCCCCATGGACAGGGGAGGTAATTAGCGGACTTCCACCTGCCAGGGAACACCTGTGACACAAGGCAGCTGCGTGGAGGGCGGCCCCGAACCTCCCCCACACAGTCATCCGTGTTCCGGAATTCTGAGTGTGGGGAGGTTCCGTCTTATGTCTGCAGCACCCGGGATCTCCTAGGAGCCCTTCGAGTGTCTTCCCAGAGTCCCTCACTGTGCGGGCTGCCGGGGAAAGAGGGGGTTGTGCTGGAAACGCAGGTAGCATCTAGTGCCTCCCCATGGACAGGGGAGGTAATTAGCGGACTTCCACCTGCCAGGGAACACCTGTGACAAAAGGCAGCTGCGTGGAGGGCGGCCCCGAATCTCCCCGACACAGTCATCCGTGTTCCGGAATTCTGAGAGTGGGGAGGTTCCGTCTTATGTCTGCAGCACCCGGGATCTCCTAGGAGCCATTCGAGAGTCTTCCCCGAGTCCCTCCCTGTGCGGGCTGCCGGGGAATGGCGGAGGTTGGGCTGGAAAAGCAGGTAGCATCTTGTGCCTCCCCATGGACAAGGGAGATAATTAGCGGACTTCCCCCTGCCAGGGAACACCTGTGACACCAGGCAGCTGAGTGGAGGGCGGCCCCGAACCTCTCCCACACTGTCAGACGTGTTCCGGGATTCTGAGTGTGGGGAGGTTCCGTCTTCTGTCTGCAGCACCCGGGATCTCCTAGGAGCCCTTCGAGAGTCTTCCCCGTGTCCCTCCCAGTGCGGGCACCCAGGGAAAGGCGGGGGTTAGGCTGGAAACGCAGGTAGCATCTAGTGCATCCCCATGGACAGGGGAGGTAATTAGCGGAATTCCCCCCGCCAGGGAACACCTGTGACACCAGGCAGCTGCGTGGAGGTCGGCCCCGAACCTTCCCCACACAGTCAGCCGTCTTCCGGAATTCTGAGTGTGGGGAGGTTCCGTCTTCTGTCTGCAGCACCCGGGATCTCCTAGGAGCCCTTCGAGTGTCTTCCCAGAGTCCCTCACTGTGCGGGCTGCCGGGGAAAGAGGGGGTTGTGCTGGAAACGCAGGTAGCATCTAGTGCCTCCCCATGGACAGGGGAGGTAATTAGCGGACTTCCACCTGCCAGGGAACACCTGTGACACAAGGCAGCTGCGTGGAGGGCGGCCCCGAACCTCCCCCACACAGTCATCCGTGTTCCGGAATTCTGAGTGTGGGGAGGTTCCGTCTTATGTCTGCAGAACCCGGGATCTCCTAGGAGGCCTTCGAGTGTCTTTCCAGAGTCCCTCACTGTGCGGGCTGCCGGGTAAAGAGGGGGTTGTGCTGGAAACGCAGGTAGCATCTAGTGCCTCCCCATGGACAGGGGAAGTAATTAGCGGACTTCCACCTGCCAGGGAACACCTGTGACACAAGGCAGCTGCGTGGAGGGCGGCCCCGAACCTCTCCCACACAGTCAGACGTGTTCCGGGATTCTGAGTGTGGGGAGGTTCCGTCTTTTGTCTGCAGCACCCGGGATCTCCTAGGAGCCATTCGAGAGTCTTCCCCGAGTCCCTCCCAGTGCGGGCAGCCGGGGAAAGTCAGGGGTTGGGCTGGAAACGCAGGTAGCATCTAGTGCCTCCCCATGGACAGGGGAGGTAATTAGCGGACTTCCCCCTGCCAGGGAACACCTGTGACACCAGGCAGCTGCGTGGGGGGCGGCCCCGAACCTCTCCCACACAGTCAGACGTGTTCCGGTAATCTGAGTGTGGGGAGGTTCCGTCTTTTGTCTGCAGCACCCGGGATCTCCTAGGAGCCTTTCGAGAGTCTTCCCCGAGTCCCTCCCAGTGCGGGCACCCAGGGAAAGGCGGGCGTTAGGCTGGAAACGCAGGTAGCATCTAGTGCATCCCCATGGACAGGGGAGGTAATTAGCGGACTTCCCCCTGCCAGGGAACACCTGTGACACCAGGCAGCTGCGTGGAGGTCGGCCACGAACCTTCCCCACACAGTCAGCCGTGTTCCGGAATTCTGAGTGTGGGGAGGTTCCGTCTTCTGTCTGCAGCACCCGGGATCTCCTAGGAGCCCTTCGAGTGTCTTCCCAGAGTCCCTCACTGTGCGGGCTGCCGGGGAAAGAGGGGGTTGTGCTGGAAACGCAGGTAGCATCTAGTGCCTCCCCATGGACAGGGGAGGTAATTAGCGGACTTCCACCTGCCAGGGAACACCTGTGACACAAGGCAGCTGCGTGGAGGGCGGCCCCGAACCTCCCCCACACAGTCATCCGTGTTCCGGAATTCTGAGTGTGGGGAGGTTCCGTCTTATGTCTGCAGCACCCGGGATCTCCTAGGAGCCCTTCGAGTGTCTTCCCAGAGTCCCTCACTGTGCGGGCTGCCGGGGAAAGAGGGGGTTGTGCTGGAAACGCAGGTAGCATCTAGTGCCTCCCCATGGACAGGGGAGGTAATTAGCGGACTTCCACCTGCCAGGGAACACCTGTGACAAAAGGCAGCTGCGTGGAGGGCGGCACCGAACCTCCCCGACACAGTCATCCGTGTTCCGGAATTCTGAGAGTGGGGAGGTTCCGTCTTATGTCTGCAGCACCCGGGATCTCCTAGGAGCCCTTCGAGAGTCTTCCCCGAGTCCCTCCCTGTGCGGGCTGCCGGGGAATGGCGGAGGTTGGGCTGGAAAAGCA
Organism: Camelus bactrianus; assembly: GCF_048773025.1. Lineage (NCBI taxonomy): Eukaryota > Metazoa > Chordata > Mammalia > Artiodactyla > Camelidae > Camelus > Camelus bactrianus. Next base: position 5,637,565 of record NW_027413957.1, on the reverse strand, counting down.
GGTAGCATCTTGTGCCTCCCCATGGACAAGGGAGATAATTAGCGGACTTCCCCCTGCCAGGGAACACCTGTGACACCAGGCAGCTGAGTGGAGGGCGGCCCCGAACCTCTCCCACACTGTCAGACGTGTTCCGGGATTCTGAGTGTGGGGAGGTTCCGTCTTCTGTCTGCAGAACCCGGGATTTCCTAGGAGCCCTTCGAGAGTCTTCCCCGTGTCCCTCCCAGTGCGGGCACCCAGGGAAAGGCGGGGGTTAGGCTGGAAACGCAGGTAGCATCTAGTGCATCCCCATGGACAGGGGAGGTAATTAGCGGAATTCCCCCCGCCAGGGAACACCTGTGACACCAGGCAGCTGCGTGGAGGTCGGCCCCGAACCTTCCCCACACAGTCAGCCGTCTTCCGGAATTCTGAGTGTGGGGAGGTTCCGTCTTCTGTCTGCAGCACCCGGGATCTCCTAGGAGCCCTTCGAGTGTCTTCCCAGAGTCCCACACTGTGCGGGCTGCCGGGGAAAGAGGGGGTTGTGCTGGAAACGCAGGTAGAATCTAGTGCCTCCCCATGGACAGGGGAGGTAATTAGCGGACTTCCACCTGCCAGGGAACACCTGTGACACAAGGCAGCTGCGTGGAGGGCGGCCCCGAACCTCCCCCACACAGTCATCCGTGTTCCGGAATTCTGAGTGTGGGGAGGTTCCGTCTTATGTCTGCAGAACCCGGGATCTCCTAGGAGCCCTTCGAGTGTCTTTCCAGAGTCCCTCACTGTGCGGGCTGCCGGGTAAAGAGGGGGTTGTGCTGGAAACGCAGGTAGCATCTAGTGCCTCCCCATGGACAGGGGAGGTAATTAGCGGACTTCCACCTGCCAGGGAACACCTGTGACACAAGGCAGCTGCGTGGAGGGCGGCCCCGAACCTCTCCCACACAGTCAGACGTGTTCCGGGATTCTGAGTGTGGGGAGGTTCCGTCTTCTGTCTGCAGCACCCGGGATCTCCTAGGAGCCATTCGAGAGTCTTCCCCGAGTCCCTCCCAGTGCGGGCAGCCGGGGAAAGTCAGGGGTTGGGCTGGAAACGCAGGTAGCATCTAGTGCCTCCCCATGGACAGGGGAGGTAATTAGCGGACTTCCCCCTGCCAGGGAACACCTGTGACACCAGGCAGCTGCGTGGAGGGCGGCCCCGAACCTCTCCCACACAGTCAGACGTGTTCCGGTAATCTGAGTGTGGGGAGGTTCCGTCTTTTGTCTGCAGCACCCGGGATCTCCTAGGAGCCCTTCGAGAGTCTTCCCCGAGTCCCTCCCAGTGCGGGCAACCAGGGAAAGGCGGGCATTAGGCTGGAAACGCAGGTAGCATCTAGTGCATCCCCATGGACAGGGGAGGTAATTAGCGGACTTCCCCCTGCCAGGGAACACCTGTGACACCAGGCAGCTGCGTGGAGGTCGGCCACGAACCTTCCCCACACAGTCAGCCGTGTTCCGGAATTCTGAGTGTGGGGAGGTTCCGTCTTCTGTCTGCAGCACCCGGGATCTCCTAGGAGCCCTTCGAGTGTCTTCCCAGAGTCCCTCACTGTGCGGGCTGCCGGGGAAAGAGGGGGTTGTGCTGGAAACGCAGGTAGCATCTAGTGCCTCCCCATGGACAGGGGAGGTAATTAGCGGAGTTCCACCTGCCAGGGAACACCTGTGACACAAGGCAGCTGCGTGGAGGGCGGCCCCGAACCTCCCCCACACAGTCATCCGTGTTCCGGAATTCTGAGTGTGGGGAGGTTCCGTCTTATGTCTGCAGCACCCGGGATCTCCTAGGAGCCCTTCGAGTGTCTTCCCAGAGTCCCTCACTGTGCGGGCTGCCGGGGAAAGAGGGGGTTGTGCTGGAAACGCAGGTAGCATCTAGTGCCTCCCCATGGACAGGGGAGGTAATTAGCGGACTTCCACCTGCCAGGGAACACCTGTGACAAAAGGCAGCTGCGTGGAGGGCGGCCCCGAACCTCCCCGACACAGTCATCCGTGTTCCGGAATTCTGAGAGTGGGGAGGTTCCGTCTTATGTCTGCAGCACCCGGGATCTCCTAGGAGCCCTTCGAGAGTCTTCCCCGAGTCCCTCCCTGTGCGGGCTGCCGGGGAATGGCGGAGGTTGGGCTGGAAAAGCAGGTAGCATCTTGTGCCTCCCCATGGACAAGGGAGATAATTAGCGGACTTCCCCCTGCCAGGGAACACCTGTGACACCAGGCAGCTGCGTGGAGGGCGGCCCCGAACCTCTCCCACACTGTCAGACGTGTTCCGGGATTCTGAGTGTGGGGAGGTTCCGTCTTCTGTCTGCAGCACCCGGGATCTCCTAGGAGCCCTTCGAGAGTCTTCCCCGAGTCCCTCCCAGTGCGGGCACCCAGGGAAAGGCGGGGGTTAGGCTGGAAACGCAGGTAGCATCTAGTGCATCCCCATGGACAGGGGAGGTAATTAGCGGAATTCCCCCCGCCAGGGAACACCTGTGTCACCAGGCAGCTGCGTGGAGGTCGGCCCCGAACCTTCCCCACACAGTCAGCCGTCTTCCGGAATTCTGAGTGTGCGGAGGTTCCGTCTTCGGTCTGCAGCAGCCGGGATCTCCTAGGAGCCCTTCGAGTGTCTTCCCAGAGTCCCTCCCTCTGCGGGCTGCCAGGGAAAAGAGGGGGTTGTGCTGGAAACGCAGGTAGCATCTAGTGCCTCCCCATGGACAGGGGAGGTAATTAGCGGACTTCCACCTGCCAGGGAACACCTGTGACACAAGGCAGCTTCGTGGAGGGCGGCCCCGAAACTCCCCCACACTGTCAGCCGTGTTCCGGAATTCTGAGTGTGGGGAGGTTCCGTCTTCTGTCTGCAGCACCCGGGATCTCCTAGGAGCCCTTCGAGAGTCTTCCCTGAGTCCCTCCCTGTGCGGGCAGCCGGGGAACAGCGGGGGTTGGGCTGGAAAAGCAGGTAGCATCTAGTGCCTCCCCATGGACAAGGGAGGTAATTAGCGGACATCCCCCTGCCAGGGAACACCTGTGACACCAGGAAGCTGTGTGGAGGGCGGCCATACACCTCACCCACACAGTCACCCGTGTTCCGGAATTCTGAGTGTGTGGAGGTTCTGTCTTCTGTCTGCAGCACCCGGGATCTCCTAGGAGCCCTTCGAGAGTCTTCCCCGAGTCCCTCACTGTGCGGGCAGCCGGGGAACAGCGGGGGTTGGGCTGGAAAAGCAGGTAGCATCTAGTGCCTCCCCATGGACAAGGGAGGTAATTAGCGGACATCCCCCTGCCAGGGAACACCTGTGACACCAGGCAGCTGCGTGGAGTGCGGCTCTAAACCTCACCCACACAGTCAACCGTGTTCCGGAATTCTGAGAGTGGGGAGGTTCCGTCTTTTGTCTGCAGCACCCGGGATCCCCTAGGAGCCCTTCGAGAGCCTTCCCCGAGTCCCTCCCTGTGCGGGCTGCCAGGGAAAGGCGGGGTTGGGCTGGAAAAGCAGGTAGCATCTAGTGCCTCCCCATTGACAAGGGAGGTAATTAGCGGACTTCCCCCTGCCAGGGAACAACTGTTAAACCAGGAAGCTGCGTGGAGTGGGGCCCTAAACCTCACCCAAACTGTCACCCGTGTTCCGGAATTCTGAGTGTGGGGAGGTTGCGTCTTTTGTCTGCAGCAACCGGGATCTCCTAGGAGCCCTTCGAGAGACTTCCCCGAGTCCCTCCCAGTGCGGGTAGCCAGGGAAAGACGGGGGTTGGGCTGGAAACGCTGGTAGCATCTAGTGCATCCCCATGGACAGGATGGTAATTAGTGGACTTCCCCCTGCCAGGGAAAACCTGTGACACCAGGCAGCTGCATGCAGGTCGGCCCCGAACCTTCCCTAAACAGTCAGTCGTGTTCCGGAATTCTGAGTGTGGGGAGGTTCCGTCTTCTGTCTGCAGCACCCGGGATCTCCTAGGAGCCCTTCGAGTGTCTTCCCAGAGTCCCTCCCTGTGCGGGCTGCAGGGGAAAGGAGGGGATTGTGCAGGAAACGCAGGTAGCATCTAGTGCCTCCCCATGGACAGGGGAGGTAATTAGCGGACTTCCACCTGCCAGGGAACACCTGTGACACAAAGCAGCTGCGTGGAGGGCGGCCCCGAACCTCCCCCACACAGTCATCCGTGTTCCGGAATTCTGAGTGTGGGGAGGTTCCGTCTTATGTCTGCAGCACCCGGTATCTCCTAGGAGCCCTTCGAGAGTCTTCCCCGAGTCCCTCACTGTGCGGGCAGCCGGGGAAAGGCGGGGGTTGGGCTGGAAAAGCAGGTAGCATCTAGTGCCTGCTCATGGACAGGGGAGGTAATTAGCGGACTTCCCCCTGCCAGGGAACACCTGTGACCCCAGGCAGCTGCGTGGAAGGCGGCCCCGAACCTCCCACACACAGTCAGCCGTGTTCCGGGATTCTGAGTGTGGGGAGGTTCCGTCTTCTGTCTGCAGCACCCGGGATCTCCTAGGAGCCCTTCGAGTGTCTTCCCCCAGTCCGTCCCAGTGCGGGCTGCCGAGGAAAGGAGGGGGTTGGGCTGGAAAAGCAGGTAGCATCTAGTGCCTCCCCATGGACAAGGGAGGTAATTAGCGGACTTCCCCCTGCCAGGGAACACCTGTGACACCAGGCACCTGCGTGGAGGTCGGCCCCGAACATTCCCCACACAGTCAGCCGTGTTCCGGAATTCTGAGTGTGGGGAGGTTCCGTCTTCTGTCTGCAGCACCCGGGATCTACTAGGAGCCCTTCGAGTGTCTTCCCAGAGTCCCTCCCTGTGCGGGCTGCCGGGGAAAGGAGGGGGTTGTGCTGGAAACGCAGGTAGCATCTAGTGCCACCCAATGGAGAGGGGAGGTAATTAGCGGACTTCCACCTGCCAGGGAACACCTGTGACACAAGGCAGCTGCGTGGAGGGCGGCCCCGAACCTCCCCCACACAGTCATCCGTGTTCCGGAATTCTGAGTGTGGGGAGGTTCCGTCTTATGTCTGCAGCACCCGGGATCTCCTAGGAGCCCTTCGAGAGTCTTCCCCGACTCCATCCCTGTGCGGGCAGCCGGGGAAAGGCGGGGGTGGGGCTGGAAACGCAGGTAGCATCTAGTGCCTCCCCATGGACAGGGGAGGTAATTAGCGGACTTCCCCCTGCCAGGGAACACCTGTGACACCAGGCAGCTGCGTGGAGGGCGGCCCCGAACCTCCCACACACAGTCAGCCGTGTTCCGGAATTCTGAGTGTGGGGAGGTTCCGTCTTCTGTCTGCAGCACCCGGGATCTCCTAGGAGCCCTTCGAGTGTCTTCCCCCATTCCGTCCCAGTGCGGGCTGCCGAGGAATGGAGGGGGTTGGGCTGGAAACGCAGGTAGCATCTAGTGCCTCCCCATGGACAGGGGCGGTAATTAGCGGAATTCTCCCTGCCAGGGAACACCTGTGACACCAGGCACCTGCGTGGAGGGCGGCCCCGAACCTCCCCCACACAGTCAGCCGTGTTCCGGAATTCTGATTGTGGGGAGGTTCCGTTTTCTGTCTGCAGCACCCGGGATCTCCTAGGAGCCCTTCGAGTGTCTTCCCCGAGTCCCTCCCTGTGCGGGCTGCCGGGGAATGGCGGAGGTTGGGCTGGAAAAGCAGGTAGCATCTTGTGCCTCCCCATGGACAAGGGAGATAATTAGCGGACTTCCCCCTGCCAGGGAACACCTGTGACACCAGGCAGCTGAGTGGAGGGCGGCCCCGAACCTCTCCCACACTGTCAGACGTGTTCCGGGATTCTGAGTGTGGGGAGGTTCCGTCTTCTGTCTGCAGCACCCGGGATCTCCTAGGAGCCCTTCGAGAGTCTTCCCCGTGTCCCTCCCAGTGCGGGCACCCAGGGAAAGGCGGGGGTTAGGCTGGAAACGCAGGTAGCATCTAGTGCATCCCCATGGACAGGGGAGGTAATTAGCGGAATTCCCCCCGCCAGGGAACACCTGTGACACCAGGCAGCTGCGTGGAGGTCGGCCCCGAACCTTCCCCACACAGTCAGCCGTCTTCCGGAATTCTGAGTGTGGGGAGGTTCCGTCTTCTGTCTGCAGCACCCGGGATCTCCTAGGAGCCCTTCGAGTGTCTTCCCAGAGTCCCTCACTGTGCGGGCTGCCGGGGAAAGAGGGGGTTGTGCTGGAAACGCAGGTAGCATCTAGTGCCTCCCCATGGACAGGGGAGGTAATTAGCGGACTTCCACCTGCCAGGGAACACCTGTCACACAAGGCAGCTGCGTGGAGGGCGGCCCCCAACCTCCCCCACACAGTCATCCGTGTTCCGGAATTCTGAGTGTGGGGAGGTTCCGTCTTCTGTCTGCAGCACCCGGGATCTCCTAGGAGCCCTTCGAGAGTCTTCCCCGAGTCCCTCCCTGTGCGGGCTGCCGGGGAATGGCGGAGGTTGGGCTGGAAAAGCAGGTAGCATCTTGTGCCTCCCCATGGACAAGGGAGATAATTAGCGGACTTCCCCCTGCCAGGGAACACCTGTGACACCAGGCAGCTGCGTGGAGGGCGGCCCCGAACCTCTCCCACACTGTCAGACGTGTTCCGGGATTCTGAGTGTGGGGAGGTTCCGTCTTCTGTCTGCAGCACCCGGGATCTCCTAGGAGCCCTTCGAGAGTCTTCCCCGAGTCCCTCCCAGTGCGGGCACCCAGGGAAAGGCGGGGGTTAGGCTGGAAACGCAGGTAGCATCTAGTGCATCCCCATGGACAGGGGAGGTAATTAGCGGAATTCCCCCCGGCAGGGAACACCTGTGTCACCAGGCAGCTGCGTGGAGGTCGGCCCCGAACCTTCCCCACACAGTCAGCCGTCTTCCGGAATTCTGAGTGTGCGGAGGTTCCGTCTTCTGTCTGCAGCAGCCGGGATCTCCTAGGAGCCCTTCGAGTGTCTTCCCAGAGTCCCTCCCTCTGCGGGCTGCCAGGGAAAGGAGGGGGTTGTGCTGGAAACGCAGGTAGCATCTAGTGCCTCCCCATGGACAGGGGAGGTAATTAGCGGACTTCCACCTGCCAGGGAACACCTGTGACACAAGGCAGCTTCGTGGAGGGCGGCCCCGAAACTCCCCCACACTGTCAGCCGTGTTCCGGAATTCTGAGTGTGGGGAGGTTCCGTCTTCTGTCTGCAGCACCCGGGATCTCCTAGGAGCCCTTCGAGAGTCCTCCCCGAGTCTTTCCCTGTGCGGGCAGCCAGGGAACAGCGGGGGTTGGGCTGGAAAAGCAGGTAGCATCTAGTGCCTCCCCATGGACAAGGGAGGTAATTAGCGGACATCCCCCTGCCAGGGAACACCTCTGACACCAGGAAGCTGTGTGGAGTGCGGCCATACACCTCACCCACACAGTCACCCGTGTTCCGGAATTCTGAGTGTGTGGAGGTTCTGTCTTCTGTCTGCAGCACCCGGGATCTCCTAGGAGCCCTTCGAGTGTCTTCCCAGATTCCCTCCCTGTGCGGGCTGCCGGGGAAAGGAGGGGGTTTGCTGGAAACGCAGGTAGCATATAGTGCCTCCCCATGGACAGGGGAGGTAATTAGCGGACTTCCACCTGCCAGGGAACACCTGTGACACAAGGCAGCTGCGTGGAGGGCGGCCCCGAACCTCCCCCACACAGTCATCCGTGTTCCGGAATTCTGAGTGTGGGGAAGTTCCGTCTTATGTCTCCAGCACCCGGGTTAACCTAGGAGTCCTTCCAGTGTCTTCCACCAGTCCCTCACTGTGCGGGCTGCCGGGGAATGGCGGAGGTTGGGCTGGAAAAGCAGGTAGCATCTTGTGCCTCCCCATGGACAAGGGAGTTAATTAGCGGACTTCCCCCTGCCAGGGAACACCTGTGACACCAGGCAGATGCGTGGAGGGCGGCCCCGAACCTCCCCAACACCGTCAACCGTGTTCCGGGATTCTGAGTGTGGGGAGGTTCCGTCTTCTGTCTGCAGCACCCGGGATCTCCTAGGAGCCCTTCGAGAGTCTTCCCCGAGTCCCTCCCAGTGCGGGCAGCCGGGGAAAGGTGGGGGTTGGGCTGGAAACGCAGGTAGCATCTAGTGCCTCCCCATGGACAGGGGAGGTAATTAGCGGACTTCCCCCTGCCAGGGAACACCTGTGACACCAGGCAGCTGCGTGGAGTGCGGCTATAAACCTCACCCACACAGTCAACCGTGTTCCGGAATTCTGAGTGTGGGGAGGTTCCGTCTTTTGTCTGCAGCACCCGGGATCCCCTAGGAGCCCTTCGAGAGCCTTCCCCGAGTCCCTCCCTGTGCGGGCTGCCAGGGAAAGGCGGGGTTGGGCTGGAAAAGCAGGTAGCATCTAGTGCCTCCCCATTGACAAGGGAGGTAATTAGCGGACTTCCCCCTGCCAGGGAACAACTGTTAAACCAGGAAGCTGCGTGGAGTGGGGCCCTAAACCTCACCCAAACTGTCACCCGTGTTCCGGAATTCTGAGTGTGGGGAGGTTGCGTCTTTTGTCTGCAGCAACCGGGATCTCCTAGGAGCCCTTCGAGAGTCTTCCCCGAGTCCATCCCAGTGCGGGTAGCCAGGGAAAGGCGGGGGTTGGGCTGGAAACGCTGGTAGCATCTAGTGCATCCCCATGGACAGGATGGTAATTAGCGGACTTCCCCCTGCCAGGGAACACCTGTGACACCAGGCAGCTGCATGCAGGTCGGCCCCGAACCTTCCCTAAACAGTCAGTCGTGTTCCGGAATTCTGAGTGTGGGGAGGTTCCGTCTTCTGTCTGCAGCACCCGGGATCTCCTAGGAGCCCTTCGAGTGTCTTCCCAGAGTCCCTCCCTGTGCGGGCTGCAGGGGAAAGGAGGGGATTGTGCTGGAAACGCAGGTAGCATCTAGTGCCTCCCCATGGACAGGGGAGGTAATTAGCGGACTTCCACCTGCCAGGGAACACCTGTGACACAAAGCAGCTGCGTGGAGGGCGGCCCCGAACCTCCCCCACACAGTCATCCGTGTTCCGGAATTCTGTGTGTGGGGAGGTTCCGTCTTATGTCTGCAGCACCCGGTATCTCCTAGGAGCCCTTCGAGAGTCTTCCCCGAGTCCCTCACTGTGCGGGCAGCCGGGGAAAGGCGGGGGTTGGGCTGGAAAAGCAGGTAGCATCTAGTGCCTGCTCATGGACAGGGGAGGTAATTAGCGGACTTCCCCCTGCCAGGGAACACCTGTGACACCAGGCAGCTGCGTGGAAGGCGGCCCCGAACCTCCCACACACAGTCAGCCGTGTTCCGGGATTCTGAGTGTGGGGAGGTTCCGTCTTCTGTCTGCAGCACCCGGGATCCCCTAGGAGCCCTTCGAGTGTCTTCCCCCAGTCCGTCCCAGTGCGGGCTGCCGAGGAAAGGAGGGGGTTGGGCTGGAAAAGCAGGTAGCATCTAGTGCCTCCCCATGGACAAGGGAGGTAATTAGCGGACTTCCCCCTGCCAGGGAACACCTGTGACACCAGGCACCTGCGTGGAGGTCGGCCCCGAACATTCCCCACACAGTCAGCCGTGTTCCGGAATTCTGAGTGTGGGGAGGTTCCGTCTTCTGTCTGCAGCACCCGGGATCTACTAGGAGCCCTTCGAGTGTCTTCCCAGAGTCCCTCCCTGTGCGGGCTGCCGGGGAAAGGAGGGGGTTGTGCTGGAAACGCAGGTAGCATCTAGTGCCTCCCCATGGAGAGGGGAGGTAATTAGCGGACTTCCACCTGCCAGGGAACACCTGTGACACAAGGCAGCTGCGTGGAGGGCGGCCCCGAACCTCCCCCACACAGTCATCCGTGTTCCGGAATTCTGAGTGTGGGGAGGTTCCGTCTTATTTCTGCAGCACCCGGGATCTCCTAGGAGCCCTTCGAGAGTCTTCCCCGACTCCATCCCTGTGCGGGCAGCCGGGGAAAGGCGGGGGTGGGGCTGGAAACGCAGGTAGCATCTAGTGCCTCCCCATGGACAGGGGAGGTAATTAGCGGACTTCCCCCTGCCAGGGAACACCTGTGACACCAGGCAGCTGCGTGGAGGGCGGCCCCGAACCTCCCACACACAGTCAGCCGTGTTCCGGAATTCTGAGTGTGGGGAGGTTCCGTCTTCTGTCTGCAGCACCCGGGATCTCCTAGGAGCCCTTCGAGTGTCTTCCCTCATTCCGTCCCAGTGCGGGCTGCCGAGGAATGGAGGGGGATGGGCTGGAAACGCAGGTAGCATCTAGTGCCTCCCCATGGACAGGGGCGGTAATTAGCGGAATTCTCCCTGCCAGGGAACACCTGTGACACCAGGCAGCTGCGTGGAGGGCGGCCCCGAACCTCCCCCACACAGTCATCCGTGTTCCGGAATTCTGAGTGTGGGGAGGTTCCGTCTTATGTCTGCAGCATCCGGGTTCACCTAGGAGCCATTCGAGAGTCTTCCCCGAGTCCCTCCCAGTGCGGGCAGCCGGGGAAAGGTGGGGGTTGGGCTGGAAACGCAGGTAGCAGCTAGTGCCTCCCCATGGACAGGGGAGGTAATTAGCGGACTTCCCCCTGCCAGGGAACACCTGTGACACCAGGCAGCTGCGTGGAGTGCGGCTCTAAACCTCACCCACACAGTCAACCGTGTTCCGGAATTCTGAGTGTGGGGAGGTTCCGTCTTTTGTCTGCAGCACCCGGGATCCCATAGGAGCCCTTCGAGAGCCTTCCCCGAGTCCCTCCCAGTGCGGGCTGCCAGGGAAAGGCGGGGTTGGGCTGGAAAAGCAGGTAGCATCTAGTGCCTCCCCATGGACAAGGGAGGTAATTAGCGGACTTCCCCCTGCCAGGGAACAACTGTGACACCAGGAAGCTGCGTGGAGTGCGGCTCTAAACCTCACCCACACAGTCAACCGTGTTCGGGAATTCTGAGTGTGGGGAGGTTCCGTCTTTTGTCTGCAGCAACCGGGATCTCCTAGGAGCCCTTCGAGAGTCTTCCCCGAGTCCCTCCCAGTGCGGGCAGCCAGGGAAAGGCGAGGGGTTGGTCTGGAAACACAGGTAGCATCTAGTGCATCCCCATGGACAGGGGAAGTAATTAGCGGACTTCCCCCTACCAGGGAACACCTGTGACACCAGGAAGCTGCGTGGAGTTAGGCCCTAAACCTCACCCACACAGTCACACGTGTTCCGGAATTCTGAGTGTGGGGAGGTTCCGTCTTCTGTCTGCAGCACCCGGGTTCTCCTAGGAGCCCTTCGAGTGCCTTCCCCAAGTCCCTCACTTTGCGGGCTGCTGGGGAAAGGCGGGTGATGGGCTGGAAAAGCAGGTAGCATCTTGTGCCTCCCCATGGACAAGGGAGGTAATTAGCGGACTTCCCCCTGCCAGGGAACAGCTGTGACACCAGGAAGCTGCGTGGAGTGCGGCTCTAAACCTCACCCACACAGTCAACCGTGTTCCGGAATTCTGAGTGTGGGGAGGTTCCGTCTTTTGTCTGCAGCAACCGGGATCTCCTAGGAGCCCTTCGAGAGTCTTCCGCGAGTCCCTCCCAGTGCGGGCAGCCAGGGAAAGGCGGGTGTTGGTCTGGATACGCAGGTAGCATCTAGTGCATCCCCATGGACAGGGGAGGTAATTAGCGGACTTCCCCATGCCAGGGAACACCTGTGACACCAGGCAGCTGCGTGGAGGTCGGCCCCGAAACTTCCCCACACAGTCAGCCGTGTTCCGGAATTCTGAGTGTGGGGAGGTTCCGTCTTCTGTCTGCAGCACCCGGGATCTCCTAGGAGCCCTTCGAGTGTCTTCCCAGAGTCCCTTCCTGTGCGGGCTCCCGGGGAAAGGAGGGGATTGTGCTGGAAACGCAGGTAGCATCTAGTGCCTCCCCATGGACAGTGGAGGTAATTAGCGGACTTCCACCTGCCAGGGAACACCTGTGACACAAGGCAGCTGCGTGGAGGGCGGCCCCGTACCTCCCCCACACAGTCATCCGTGTTCCGGAGTTCTGAGTGTGGGGAGGTTCCGTCTTATGTCTGCAGCACCCGGGATCTCCTAGGAGCCCTTCGAGAGTCTTCCCCGAGTCCCTCCCAGTGCGGGCAGCTGGGGAAAGGCGGGGGTTGGGCTGGAAACGCAGGCAGCATCTAGTGCCTCCCAATGGACAGGGGAGGTAATTAGCGGACTTCCCCCTGCCAGGGAACACCCCTGACACCAGGCAGCTGCGTGGAGGGCGGCCCCGAACCTCCACGACACAGTCAGCCGTGTTCCGGAATTCTGAGTGTGGGGAGGTTCCTACATCTGTCTGCAGCACCCGGGATCTCCTAGGAGCCCTTCGAGTGTCTTCCCCCATTCCGTCACAGTGCGGGCTGCCGAGGAAATGAGGGGATTGGGATGAAAACGCAGGTAGCATCTAGTGCCTCCCCATGGACAGGGGAGGTAATTAGCGGACTTCTCCCTGCCAGGGAAAACCTGTGACACCAGGCAGCTGCGTAGAGGGCGGCCCCGAACCTCCCACACACAGTCAGACGTGTTCCGGGATTCTGAGTGTGGGGAGGTTCCGTCTTCTGTCTGCAGCACCCTGGATCTCCTAGGAGCCCTTCGAGAGTCTTCCCCGAGTCCCTCCCAGTGCGGGCAGCCGGGGAAAGGTGGGGGTTGGGCTGGAAACGCAGGTAGCATCTAGTGCCTCCCCATGGACAGGGGAGGTAATTAGCGGACTTCTCCCTGCCAGGGAACACCTGTGACACCAGGCAACTGCGTGGAGTGCGGCTCTAAACCTCACCCACACAGTCAACCGTGTTCCGGAATTCTGAGTGTGGGGAGGTTCCGTCTTTTGTCTGCAGCACCTGGGATCCCCTAGGAGCCCTTCGAGAGCCTTCCCCGAGTCCCTCCCAGTGCGGGCAGCCAGGGAAAGGCGAGGGGTTGGTCTGGAAACACAGGTAGAATCTAGTGCATCCCCATGGACAGGGGAGGTAAATAGCGGACTTCCCCCTACCAGGGAACACCTGTGACACCAGGAAGCTGCGTGGAGTTCGGCCCTAAACCTCACCCACACAGTCACACGTGTTCCGGAATTCTGAGTGTGGGGAGGTTCCGTCTTCTGTCTGCAGCACCCGGGTTCTCCTAGGAGCCCTTCGAGTGTCTTCCCCAAGACCCTCCCTGTGCGGGCTGCTGGGGAAAGGTGGGTGTTGGGCTGGAAAAGCAGGTAGCATCTAGTGCCTCCCCATGGACAAGGGAGGTAATTAGCGGACTTCCCCCTGCCAGGGAACACCTGTGACACCAGGCAGCTGCGTGGAGGTCGGCCCCGAAACTTCCCCACACAGTCAGCCGTGTTCCGGAATTCTGAGTGTGGGGAGGTTCCGTCTTCTGTCTGCAGCACCCGGGATCTCCTAGGAGCCCTTCGAGTGTCTTCCCAGAGTCCCTCCCTGTGCGGGCTGCCAGGGAAAGGAGTGGGTTGTGCTGGAAACGCAGGTAGCTTCTAGTGCCTCCGCATGGACAGGGGATGTAATTAGCGGACTTCCACCTGCCAGGGAACACCTGTGACACAAGGAAGCTGCGTGGAGGGCGGCCCCGAACCTCCCCCACACAGTCATCCGTGTTCTGGAATATTGAGTGTGGGGAGGTTCCGTCTTATGTCTGCAGCACCCGGGTTCACCTAGGAGTCCTTGGAGTGTCTTCCCCCAGTCCCTCCCTGTGCGGGCTGCCGGGGAATGGCGGAGGTTGGGCTGGAAAAGCAGGTAGCATCTTGTGCCTCCCCATGGACAAGGGAGGTAATTAGCGGACTTCCCCCTGCCAGGGAACAACTGTGACATCAGGAAGCTGCGTGGAGTGCGGCTCTAATCCTCACCCACACAGTCAACCGTGTTCCGGAATTCTGAGTGTGGGGAGGTTCCGTCTTTTGTCTGCAGCAACCGGGATCTCCTAGGAGCCCTTCGAGAGTCTTCCGCGAGTCCCTCCCATTGCGGGCAGCCAGGGAAAGGCGGGTGTTGGTCTGGATACGCAGGTAGCATGTAGTGCATCCCCATGGACAGGGGAGGTAATTAGCGGAATTCCCCCTGCCAGGGAACACCTGTGACACCAGGCAGCTGCGTGGAGGTCGGCCCCGAAACTTCCCCACACAGTCAGCCGTCTTCCGGAATTCTGAGTGTGGGGAGGTTCCGTCTTCTGTCTGCAGAAACCGGGATCTCCTAGGAGCCCTTCGAGTGTCTTCCCAGAGTCCCTTCCTGTGCGGGCTGCCGGGGAAAGGAGGGGGTTGTGCTGGAAACGCAGGTAGCATCTAGTGCCTCCCCATGGACAGGGGAGGTAATTAGCGGACTTCCACCTGCCAGGGAACACCTGTGACACAAGGCAGCTGCGTGGAGGGCGGCCCCGTACCTCCCCCACACAGTCATCCGTGTTCCGGAATTCTGAGTGTGGGGAGGTTCCGTCTTATGTCTGCAGCACCCGGGATCTCCTAGGAGCCCTTCGAGAGTCTTCCCCGAGTCCCTCCCAGTGCGGGCAGCTGGGGAAAGGCGGGGGTTGGGCTGGAAACGCAGGCAGCATCTAGGGTCTCCCAATGGACAGGGGAGGTAATTAGCGGAATTCCCCCTGCCAGGGAACACCTCTGACACCAGGCAGCTGCGTGGAGGGCGGCCCCGAACCTCCCCGACACAGTCAGCCGTGTTCCGGAATTCTGAGTGTGGGGAGGTTCCGTCTTCTGTCTGCAGCACCCGGGATCTCCTAGGAGCCCTTCGAGAGTCTTCCCCGAGTCCCTCCCAGTGCGGGCAGCCGGGCAAAGGCGGGGGTTGTGCTGGAAACGCAGGTAGCATCTAGTGCATCCCCATGGACAGGGGAGGTAATTAGCGGACTTCCACCTGCCAGGGAACACCAGTGACACAAGGCAGCTGCGTGGAGGGCGGCCCCGTACCTTCCCCACACAGTCAGCCGTGTTCCGGAATTCTGAGTGTGGGGAGGTTCCGTCTTCTGTCTGCAGCACCCGGGATCTCCTAGGAGCCCTTCGAGAGTCTTCCCCGAGTCCCTCCCAGTGCGGGCAGCCGGGTAAAGGCGGGGGTTGTGCTGGAAACGCAGGTAGCATCTAGTGCCTCCCCATGGACAGGGGAGGTAATTAGCGGAATTCCCCCTGCCAGGGAACAACTGTGACACCAGGAAGCTGCGTGGAGTGCGGCCCTAAACCTCACCCACACAGTCACACGTGTTCCGGAATTCTGAGTGTGGGGAGGTTCCGTCTTCTGTCTGCAGCACCCGGGATCTCCTAGGAGCCCTTCGAGTGTCTTCCCAGAGTCCCTCCCTGTGCGGGCTGCAGGGGAAAGGAGGGGGTTGTGCTGGAAACGCAGGTAGCATATAGTGCCTCCCCATGGACAGGGGAGGAAATTAGCGGACTTCCACCTGCCAGGGAACACCTGTGACACAAGGCAGCTGCGTGGAGGGCGGCCCCGATCCTCCCCCACACAGTCATCCGTGTTCCGGAATTCTGAGTGTGGGGAGGTTCCGTCTTATGTCTGCAGCACCCGGGATCTCCTAGGAGCCCTTCGAGAGTCTTCCCCGAGTCCCTCCCAGTGTGGGCAGCCAGGGAAAGGCGGGGGTTGGGCTGGAAACGCAGGCAGCTTCTAGTGCATCCCCATGGACAGGGGAGATAATTAGCGGACTTCCCCCTGCCAGGGAACACCTGTGACACCAGGCAGCTGCGTGGAGGGCGGCCCCGAACCTCCCCCACACAGTCAGCCGTCTTCTGGAATTCTGAGTGTGGGTAGGTTCCGTCTTATGTCTGCAGCACCCGGGTTCACCTAGGAGCCCTTCGAGTGTCTTCCCAGAGTCCCACCCAGTGCGAGCTGACGGGGAAAGGCGGGGGTTGGGCTGGAAAAGCAGGTAGTATCTAGTGCCTCCACATGGACAAGGGAGGTAATTAGCGGACTTCCCCCTGCCAGGGAACAACTGTGACACCAGGAAGCTGCGGGGAGTGCGGCCCTAAACCTCACCCACACAGTCACCCGTGTTCCGGAATTCTGAGTGTGGGGAGGTTCCGTCTTCTGTCTGCAGCACCCGGGATCTCCTAGGAGCCCTTCGAGTGTCTTCCCCCAGTCCCTCAAGTGCGGGCTGCCTAGGAAAGGAGGGGGTTGGGCTGGAAACGCAGGTAGCATCTAGTGCCACCCCATGGACAGGGGAGGTAATTAGCGGACTTCTCCCTGCCAGGGAACACCTGTGACACCAGGCAGCTGCGTGGAGGGCGGCCCCGAACCTCCCCCCCACACAGTCAGCCGTGTTCCGGAATTCTGATAGTGGGGAATTTCCGTCTTCTGTCTGCAGCACCCGGGTTCTCCTAGGAGCCCTTCGAGTGTCTTCCCCGAGTCCCTCACAGTGCGGGCTGCCGGGTAAATGCGGGGGTTAGGCTGGAAAAGCAGGTAGCATCTAGTGCCTCCCCATGGACAAGGGAGATATTTAGCGGACTTCCCCCTGCCAGGGAACAACTGTGACACCAGGAAGCTTCGTGGAGTGCGGCCCTAAACCTCACCCACACAGTCACCCGTGTTCCGGAATTCTGAGTGTGGGGAGGTTCCGTCTTCTGTCTGCAGCACCCGGGTTCTCCTAGGAGCCCTTCGAGTGTCTTCCCCTAGTCCCTCTCTGTGCGGGCTGCCGGGGAACGGCGGGGGTTGGGCTGGAAAAGCAGGTAGCATCTAGTGCCTCCCCATGGACAAGGGAGGTAATTAGCGGACTTCCCCCTGCCAGGGAACAACTGTGACACCAGGAAGCTGCGTGGAGTGCGGCCCTAAACCTCACCCACACAGTCACACGTATTCCGGAATTCTGAGTGTGGGGAGGTTCCGTCTTCTGTCTGCAGCACCCGGGTTCTCCTAGGAGCCTTTCGAGTGTCTTCCCCAAGTCCCTCCAAGTGCGGGCTGCCGGGGAAAGGCGGGGGTTGGGCTGGAAAAGCAGGTTGCATCTTGTGCCTCCCCATGGACCAGGGAGGTAATTAGCGGACTTCCCCCTGCCAGGGAACACCTGTGACACCAGGCAGCTGCGTGGTGTTCGGCCACGAACGTCCCCAACACAGTCAGCCGTGTTCCGGAATTCTGAGTGTGTGGAGGTTCCGTCTTCTGTCTGCAGCACCCGGGTTCTCCTAGGAGCCCTTCGAGTGTCTTCCCCAAGTCCCTCCCTGTGCGGGCTGCTGGGGAAGTGCGGGGGTTGTTCTTGAAAAGCAGGTAGCATCTAGTGCCTCCCCATGGACAAGGGAGGTAATTAGCGGACTTCCTCCTGCCAGGGAACACCTGTGACACCAGGCAGCTGCGTGGAGGGCGGCCCTGATCCTCCCCCACACAGTCAGCCGTGTTCCGGGATTCTGAGTGTGGGGAGGTTCCGTCTTCTGTCTGCAGCACCCGGGATCTCCTAGGAGCCCTTCGAGAGTCTTCCCAGAGTCCCACCCAGTGCGGGCTGACGGGGAAAGGCGGGGGTTGGGCTGGAAAAGCAGGTAGCATCTAGTGCTACCCCATGGACAAGGGAGGTAATTAGCAGACTTCCCCCTGCCAGGGAACAACTGTGACACCAGGAAGCTGCGTGGAGTGCGGCCCTAAACCTCACCCACACAGTCACCCGTGTTCCGGAATTCTGAGTGTGGGGAGGTTCCGTCTTCTGTCTGCAGCACCCGGGATCTCCTAGGAGCCCTTCGAGTGTCTTCCCCCAGTCCTTCCCAGTGCGGGCTGCCGAGGAAAGAGGGGGTTGGGCTGGAAACGCAGGTAGCATCTAGTGCCACCCCATGGACAGGGGAGGTAATTAGCGGACTTCTCCCTGCCAGGGAACACCTGTGACACCAGGCAGCTGCGTGGAAGGCGGCCCCGAACCTCCCCCACACAGTCAGCCGTGTTCCGGAATTCTGATAGTGAGGAAGTTCCGTGTTCTGTCTGCAGCACCCGGGTTCTCCTAGGAGCCCTTCGAGTGTCTTCCCCGAGTCCCTCACAGTGCGGGCTGCCGGGTAAATGCGGGGGTTAGCCTGGAAAAGCAGGTAGCATCTAGTGCCTCCCCATGGACAAGGGAGGTAATTAGCGGACTTCCCCCTGCCAGGGAACAACTGTGACACCAGGAAGCTGCGTGGAGTGCGGCCCTAAACCTCACCCACACAGTCACCCGTGCTCCGGAATTCTGAGTGTGGGGAGGTTCCGTCTTCTGTCTGCAGCACCCGGGATCTCCTAGGAGCCCTTCGAGTGTCTTCCCCCAGTCCGTCCCAGTGCGGGCTGCCGAGGAAAGGAGGGGGTTGGGCTGGAAAAGCAGGTAGCATCTTGTGCCTCCCCATGGACCAGGGAGGTAATTAGCGGACTTCCCCCTGCCAGGGAACACCTGTGACACCAGGCAGCTGCGTGGAGGTCGGCCCCGAACGTCCCCAAAACAGTCAGCCGTGTTCCGGAATTCTGAGTGTGTGGAGGTTCCGTCTTCTGTCTTTAGCACCCGGGATCTCCTAGGAGCCCTTCGAGTGTCTTCCCAGAGTCCCTCCCTGTGCGGGCTGCCGGGGAAAGGAGGGGGTTGTGCTGGAAACGCAGGTAGCATCTAGTGCCTCCCCATGGACAGGGGAGGTAATTAGCGGACTTCCCCCTGCCAGGGAACACCTGTGACACAAGGCAGCTGCGTGGAGGGCGGCCCCGAACCTCTCCCAGACAGTCAGACGTGTTCCGGGATTCTGAGTGTGGGGAGGTTCCGTCTTCTGTCTACAGCACCCGGGATCTCCTAGGAGCGTTTCGAGAGTCTTCCCCGAGTCCCTCCCATTGCGGGCAGCTGGGGAAAGGCGGGGGTTGGCCTGGAAACGCAGGTAGCATCTAGTGCCTCCCCATGGACAGGGGAGGTAATCAGCGGACTTCCCCCTGCCAGGGAACACCTGTGACACCAGGCAGCTGCGTGGAGGGCGGCCCCGAACCTCCCCCACACAGTCAGCCGTGTTCCGGAATTCTGAGTGTGGGGAGGTTCCGTCTTCTGTCTGCAGCACCCGGGTTCTCCTAGGAGCCCTTCGAGTGTCTTCCCCGAGTCCCTCACTGTGCGGGCTGCCGGGTAAAGGCGGGGGTTGGGCTGGAAAAGCAGGTAGCATCTAGTGCCTCCCCATGGACAAGGGAGGTAATTAGCGGACTTCCCCCTGCCTGGGAACAACTGTGACACCAGGAAGCTGCGTGGAGTGCGGCCCTAAACCTCACCCACACAGTCACCCGTGTTCCGGAATTCTGATTGTGGGGAAGTTCCGTCTTCTGTCTGCATCACCCGGGTTCACCTAGGAGCCCTTCGAGTGTCTTCCCCCAGTCCCTCCCTGTGCGGGCTTCCGGGGAATGGCGGAGGTTGGGCTGTAAAAGCAGGTAGCATCTTGTGCCTCCCCATGGACAAGGGAGGTAATTAGCGGACTTCCCCCTGCCAGGGAACACCTGTGACACCAGGCAGCTGCGTGGAGGGCTGCCCCGAAACACTCCCACACAGTCAGACGTGTTCCGGAATTCTGAGTGTGGGGAGGTTCCGTCTTTTGTCTGCAGTACCCGTGATCTCCTAGGAGCCCTTCGAGTGTCTTCCCCGAATCCCTCCCACTGCGGGCTACCGGGGAAAGCCGGGGGTTTGGCTGGAAACTCAGGTAGCATTTAGTGCCTCCCCAAGGACAGGGGAGTTAATTAGCGGTCTTCCCCCTGCCAGGGAACACCTGTGACACCAGGCAGCTGCGTGGAGGTCGGCCCCGAACCTCCTCCACACAGTCAGCCGTGTTCCGGAATTCTGAGTGTGGGGAGGTTCCGTCTTCTGTCTGCAGCACCCGGGATCTCCTAGGAGCCCTTCGAGTGTCTTCCCCCAGTCCGTCACAGTGCGGGCTGCCGAGGAAAGTAGCGGGTTGGGCTGGAAAGGTAGGTAGCATCTAGTGCCTCCCCATGGACAGGGGAGGTAATTAGCGGACTTCCCCCTGCCAGGGAACACCTGTGACACCAGGCAGCTGCCTGGAGGGCGGCCCCGAACCTCCCCCACACAGTCAGCCGTGTTCCGGAATTCTGAGTGTGGGGAGGTTCCGTCTTCTGTCTGCAGCACCCGGGATCTCCTAGGAGCCCTTCGAGTTTCTTCCCCCAGTCCGTCACAATGCGGGCTGCCGAGGAAAGTAGCGGGATGGGCTGGAAAGGTAGGTAGCATCTAGTGCCTCCCCATGGACAGGGGAGGTAATTAGCGGACTTCTCCCTGCCAGGAAACACCTGTGACACCAGGTAGCTGCGTGGAGGGCGGCCCCGAACCTCCCCCACACAGTCAGCCGTGTTCCGGAATTCTGAGTGTGGGGAGGTACCGTCTTCTGTCTGCAGCACCCGGGATCTCCTAGGAGCCCTTCGAGTGTCTTCCCCGAGTCCCTCCCTGTGCGGGCTGCCGGGGAAAGGCGGGGGTTGGGCTGGAAAAGCAGGTAGCATCTAGTGCCTCCCCATGGACAAGGGAGGTAATTAGCGGAATTCCCCCTGCCAGGGAACAACTGTGACACCAGGAAGCTGCGTGGAGTGCGGCCATAAACCTCACCCACACAGTCACCCGTGTTCCGGAATTCTGAGTGTGGGGAGGTTCCGTCTTCTGTCTGCAGCACCCGGGATCTCCTAGGAGCCCTTCGAGTGTTTTCCCAGAGTCCCTCTTTGTGCGGGCTGCCGGGGAAATGAGGGGGTTTTGCTGGAAACTCAGGTAGCATCTAGTGCCTCCCCATGGACAGGGGAGGTAATTAGCGGTCTTCCTCCTGCAAGGGAACACCTGTGACACCAGGCAGCTGCGTGGAGGGCGGCCCCGAAAATCACCCACACAGTCAGCCGTGTTCCGGAATTCTGAGTGTGGGGAGGTTCCGTCTTATGTCTGCAGAACCCGGGTTCACCTAGGAGCCCTTCGAGTGTCTTCCCAGATTCCCACACAGTGCGGGCTGCCGGGGAAAGTCGGGGGTTGGGCTGGAAAAGCAGGTAGCATCTAGTGCCTCCCCATGGACAAGGGAGGTAATTAACGGACTTCACCCTGCCAGGGAACACCTGTGACACCAGGCAGCTGCGTGGAGGGCGGCCCCGAACCTCCCCCACACAGTCAGCCGTGTTCCGGAATTCTGAGTGTGGGGAGGTTCCGTCTTATATTTGCAGCACCCGGGATCTCCTAGGAGCCCTTCGAGTGTCTTCCCAGAGTCCCTCCCTGTGCGGGCTGCCGGGGAAAGGAGGGGGTTGTGCTGGAAACGCAGGTAGCACCTAGTGCCTCCCCATGGACAGGGGAGGTAATTTGCGGACTTCCCCCTGCCAGGGAACACCTGTGACACCAGGCAGCTGCGTGGAGGGCGGCCCCGGCCTCTCCCACACAGTCAGACGTGTTCCGGGATTCTGAGTGTGGGGAGGTTCCGTCTTCTCTCTGCAGCACCCGGGATCTCCTAGGAGCCCTTCGAGAGTCTTCCCCGAGTCCCTCCCAGTGCGGGCAGCCGGGGAAAGGCGGGGGTTGGGCTGGAAACTCAGGTGGCATCTAGTGCCTCCCCATGGACAGGGGAGGTAATTAGCGGACTTCCCCCTGCCAGGGAACACCTGTGACACCAGGCAGCTGCCTGGAGGGCGGCCCCGAACCTCCCCCACACAGTCAGCCGTGTTCCGGAATTCTGAGTGTGGGGAGGTTCCGTCTTCTGTCTGCAGCACCCGGGATCTCCTAGGAGCCCTTCGAGTGTCTTCCCCGAATTCCTCCCACTGCGGGCTGCCAGGGAAAGGCGGGGGTTGGGCTGGAAAAGCAGGTAGCATCTAGTGCCTCCCCATGGACAAGGGAGGTAATTAGCGGAATTCCCCCTGCCAGGGAACAACTGTGACACCAGGAAGCTGCGTGGAGTGCGGCCATAAACCTCACCCACACAGTCACCCGTGTTCCGGAATTCTGAGTGTGGGGAGGTTCCGTCTTCTGTCTGCAGCACCCGGGATCTCCTAGGAGCCCTTCGAGTGTTTTCCCAGAGTCCCTCTTTGTGCGGGCTGCCGGGGAACTGAGGGGGTTTTGCTGGAAACTCAGGTAGCATCTAGTGCCTCCCCATGGACAGGGTAGGTAATTAGCGGTCTTCCTCCTGCCAGGGAACACCTGTGACACCAGGCAGCTGCGTGGAGGGCGGCCCCGAAAGTCACCCACACAGTCAGCCGTGTTCCGGAATTCTGAGTGTGGGGAGGTTCCGTCTTATGTCTGCAGAACCCGGGTTCACCTAGGAGCCCTTCGAGTGTCTTCCCAGATTCCCACACAGTGCGGGCTGCCGGGGAAAGTCGGGGGTTGGGCTGGAAAAGCAGGTAGCATCTAGTGCCTCCCCATGGACAAGGGAGGTATTTAACGGACTTCACCCTACCAGGGAACAACTGTGACACCAGGAAGCTGCGTGGAGTGCGGCCCTAAACCTCACTCACACAGTCACCCGTGTTTCAGAATTCTGAGTGTGGGGAGGTTCCGCTTCTGTCTGCAGCACCCGGGATCTCCTAGGAGCCCTTCGAGTGTCTTCCCCCAGTCGGTCTTAGTGCGGGCTGCCGAGGAAAGGAGGGAGTTTGGCTGGAAACGCAGGTAGCATCTAGTGCCTCCCCATGGACAGGGGAGGTAATTAGCGGACTTCTCCCTGCCAGGGAACACCTGTGACACCAGGCAGCTGCGTGGAGGGCGGCCCCGAACCTCCCCCACACAGTCAGCCGTGTTCCGGAATTCTGAGTGTGGGGAGGTTCCGTCTTATGTTTGCAGCACCCGGGATCTCCTAGGAGCCCTTCGAGTGTCTTCCCTGAGTCCCTCCCTTTGCGGGCTGCCGGGGAAAGGAGGGGGTTGTGCTGGAAACGCAGGTAGCACCTAGTGCCTCCCCATGGACAGGGGAGGTAATTTGCGGACTTCCCCCTGCCAGGGAACACCTGTGACACCAGGCAGCTGCGTGGAGGGCGGCCCCGGCCTCTCCCACACAGTCAGACGTGTTCCGGGATTCTGAGTGTGGGGAGGTTCCGTCTTCTCTCTGCAGCACCCGGGATCTCCTAGGAGCCCTTCGAGAGTCTTCCCCGAGTCCCTCCCAGTGCGGGCAGCCGGGGAAAGGCGGGGGTTGGGCTGGAAACTCAGGTGGCATCTAGTGCCTCCCCATGGACAGGGGAGGTAATTAGCGGACTTCCCCCTGTTAGGGAACACCTGTGACACCAGGCAGCTGCCTGGAGGGCGGCCCCGAACCTCCCCCACACAGTCAGCCGTGTTCCGGAATTCTGAGTGTGGGGAGGTTCCGTCTTCTGTCTGCAGCACCCGGGATCTCCTAGGAGCCCTTCGAGTTTCTTCCCCCAGTCCGTCACAGTGCGGGCTGCCGAGGAAAGTAGCGGGATGGGCTGGAAAGGTAGGTAGCATCTAGTGCCTCCCCATGGACAGGGGAGGTAATTAGCGGACTTCTCCCTGCCAGGAAACACCTGTGACACCAGGCAGCTGCGTGGAGGGCGGCCCCGAACCTCCCCCACACAGTCAGCCGTGTTCCGGAATTCTGAGTATGGGGAGGTACCGTCTTCTGTCTGCAGCACCCGGGATCTCCTAGGAGCCCTTCGAGTGTCTTCCCCGAGTCCCTCCCAGTGCGGGCTGCCGGGGAAATGCGGGGGTTGGGCTGGAAAAGCAGGTAGCATCTAGTGCCTCCCCATGGACAAGGGAGGTAATTAACGGAATTCCCCCTGCCAGGGGAAAACTGTGATACCAGGAAGCTGCGTGGAGTGCGGCCATAAACCTCACCCACACAGTCACCCGTGTTCCGGAATTCTGAGTGTGGGGAGGTTCCGTCATCTGTCTGCAGCACCCGGGTTCTCCTAGGAGCCCTTCGAGTGTCTTCCCCTAGTCCCTCCCAGTGCGGGCTGCCGGGAAAAGGCGGGGGTTGGGCTGGAAAAGCAGGTAGCATCTAGTGCCTCCCCATGGACAAGGGAGGTAATTAGCGGACTTCCCCCTGCCAGGGAACAACTGTGACACCAGGAAGCTTCGTGGAGTGCGGCCCTAAACCTCACCCACACAGTCACCCGTGTTCGGAAATTCTGAGTGTGGGGAGGATCCGTCTTCTGTCTGCAGCACTCGGGATCTCCTAGGAGCCCTTCCAGTGTCTTCCCCCAGTCCGTCTCAGTGCGGGCTGCCGAGGAAAGGAGGGGGTTGGGCTGGAAACGCAGGTAGCATCTACTGCCTCCCCATGGACAGGGGAGGTAATTAGCGGACTTCTCCCTGCCAGGGAACACCTGTGACACCAGGCAGCTGCGTGGAGGGCGGCCCCGAACCTCCCCCACACAGTCAGCCGTGTTCCGGAATTCTGAGTGTGGGGAGGTTCCGTCTTATGTCTGCAGCACCCGGGTTCACCTAGGAGCCCTTCGAGTGTCTTCCCAGAGTCCCACCCAGTGCGGGCTGCCGGGGAAAGGCGGGGGTTGGGCTGGAAAAGCAGGTAGCATCTAGTGCCTCCCCATGGACAAGGGAGGTAATTAGCGGACTTCCCCCTGCCAGGGAACAACTGTGACACCAGGAAGCTGCGTGGAGTGCGGCCCTAAACCTCCCCCACACAGTCAGCCGTGTTCCTAAATTCTGCTTGTGGGGAAGTTCCGTCTTATGTCTGCAGCACCCGGGTTCACCTAGGAGCCCTTCGAGTGTCTTCCCCGAGTCCCTCTCATTGCGGGCTGCCGGGGAAATGCGGGGGTTAGGCTGGAAAAGCAGGTAGCATCCAGTGCCTCCCCATGGACAGGGGAGGTAATTAGCGGACTTCCCCCTGACAGGGAACACCTGTGACACAAGGCAGCTGCGTGGATGGCGGCCCCGAACCTCCCCCACACAGTCATCCGTGTTCCGGAATTCTGAGCGTGGGGAGGTTCCGTCTTCTGTCTGCAGCACCCGGGATCTCGTAGGAGCCCTTCGAATGTCTTCCCAGAGTCCCTCACTGTGCGGGATGCCGGGGAAAGGACGGGGTTGTGCTGGAAACGCAGGTAGCATCTAGTGCATCCCCATGGACAGGGGAGGTAATTAGCGAAATTCCACCTGCCAGGGAACACCTGTGACACAAGGCAGCTGCGTGGAGGTCGGCCCCGAACCTCCCCCACACAGTCAAACGTGTTCCGGAATTCTGAGTGTGGGGAGGTTCCGTCTTATGTCTGCAGCACCCGGGTTCACCTAGGCGCCCTTCGAGTGTCTTCCACCAGTCCCTCACTGTGCGGTCTGCCGGGGAATGGCGGAGGTTGGGCTGGAAAAGCAGGTAGCATCTTGTGCCTCCCCATGGACAAGGGAGGTAATTAGCGGACTTCCCCCTGCCAGGGAACAACTGTGACACCAGGCAGCTGCGTGGAGGGCGGCCCCGAACTTCCCCCACACAGTCAACCGTGTTCCGGTATTCTGAGAGTGGGGAGGTTCCGTCTTCTGTCTGCAGCACCCGGGATCTCCTAGGAGCCCTTCGAGTGTCTTCCCCCAGTCCCTCCCAGTGCGGGCTGCCGGGGAATGGCGGGGGTTGGGCTGGAAACGCAGGTAGCATCTAGTGCATCCCCATGGACAGGGGAGGTAATTAGCGGACTTCCCCCTGCCAGGGAACAACTGTGACACCAGGCAGCTGCGTGGAGGTCGGCCCCGAACCTCACCCACACAGTCAGCCGTGTTCCGGAATTCTGAGTGTGGGGAGGTTCCGTCTTCTGTCTGCAGCACCCGGGATCTCCTAGGAGCCCTTCGAGTGTCTTCCCAGAGTCCCTCCCTGTGCGGGCTGCCAGGGAAAGGAGGGGGTTGTGCTGGAAACGCAGTTAGCATCTAGTGTCTCCCCATGGACAGGGGAGGTAATTAGCGGACTTCCACCTGCCAGGGAACACCTGTGACACAAGGCAGCTGCGTGGAGGGCGGCCCCGAACCTCCCCCACACAGTCATCCGTGTTCCGGAATTCTGAGTGTGGGGAGGTTCCGTCTTATGTCTGCAGCACCCGGGATGTCCTAGGAGCCCTTCGAGAGTCTTCCCAGAGTCCCTCCCATTGCGGGCAGCCAGGGAAAGGCGGGGGTTGGGCTGGAAACGCAGGTAGCATCTAGTGCATCCCCATGGACGGGGGAGGTAATTAGCGGACTTCCCCTGCCAGGGAACACCTGTGAAACCAGGCAGCTGCGTGGAGGGCGGCCCAGAACATCCCCTACACAGTCAACCGTGTTCCGGAATTCTGAGTGTGGGGAGGTTCCGTCTTCTGTCTGCAGCACCCGGGATCTCCTAGGAGCCCTTCGAGTGTCTTCCCAGAGTCCCTCCCTGTGCGGGCTGCCGGGGAAAGGCGGGGGTTGTGCTGGAAACGCAGGTAGCATCTAGTGCCTCCCCATGGACAGGGGAGGTAATTAGCGGACTTCCTCCTGCCAAGAAACACCTGTGACACCAGGCAGCTGCGTGGAGGGCGGCCCCGAACCTCCCCGACACAGTCAGCCGTGTTCCGGAATTCTGAGTGTGGGGAGGTTCCGTCTTCTGTCTGCAGCACCCGGGATCTCCTAGGAGCCTTTCGAGTGTCTTCCCCCAGTCCGTCCCTGTGCGGGCTGCCGAGGAAATGAGGGGGTTGTGCTGGAAACGCAGGTAGCATCTAGTGCCTCCCCATGGACAGGGGAGGTAATTAGCGGACTTCTCCCTGCCAGGGAACACCTGTGACACCAGGCAGCTGCGTGGAGGGCGGCCCCGAACCTCCCCCACACAGTCAGCCGTGTTCCGGAATTCTGATTGTGGGGAGGTTTCGTCTTCTGTCTGCAGCACCCGGGTTCTCCTAGGAGCCTTTCGAGTGTCTTCCCCCAGTCCCTCCCTATGCGGGCTGCCTGGGAACGGCGGGGGTTGGGCTGGAAAAGCAGGTAGCATCTAGTTCCTCCCCATGGACAGGGGAGGTAATTAGCGGACTTCCCCCTGCCAGGGAACACCTGTGACACCAGGAAGCTGCGTGGAGTGCGGCTCTAAACCTCACCCACACAGTCACACGTGTTCCGGAATTCTGAGTGTGGGGAGGTTCCGTCTTCTGTCTGCAGCACCCGGGTTCTCCTAGGAGCCTTTCGAGTGTCTTCCCCCAGTCCGTCCCTGTGCGGGCTGCCGAGGAAAGGAGGGGGTTGGGCTGGAAACGCAGGTAGCATCTAGTGCCTCCCCATGGACAGGGGAGGTAATTAGCGGACTTCTCCCTGCCAGGGAACACCTGTGACACCAGGCAGCTGCGTGGAGGGCGGCCCCGAACCTCCCCCACACAGTCAGCCGTGTTCCGGAATTCTGATTGTGGGGAGGTTTCGTCTTCTGTCTGCAGCACCCGGGTTCTCCTAGGAGCCTTTCGAGTGTCTTCCCCCAGTCCCTCCCTATGCGGGCTGCCTGGGAACGGCGGGGGTTGGGCTGGAAAAGCAGGTAGCATCTAGTGCCTCCCCATGGACAGGGGAGGTTATTAGCGGACTTCCCCCTGCCAGGGAACACCTGTGACACCAGGAAGCTGCGTGGAGTGCGGCTCTAAACCTCACCCACACAGTCACACGTGTTCCGGAATTCTGAGTGTGGGGAGGTTCCGTCTTCTGTCTGCAGCACCCGGGTTCTCCTAGGAGCCTTTCGACTGTCTTCCCCCAGTCCCTGCCTTTGCGGGCTGCCGGGGAAAGGCGGGGGTTGGGCTGGAAATGCAGGTAGCATCTTCTGCCTCCCCATGGACAAGGGAGGTAATTAGCGGACTTCCCCCTGCCAGGGAACACCTGTGACACCAGGCAGCTGCGTGGAGGGCGGCCCAAAACCTCCCCCACACAGTCAGCCGTGTTCCGGAATTCTGAGTGTGGGGAGGTTCCGTCTTCTGTCTGCAGCACCCGGGATCTCCTAGGAGCCCTTCGAGTGTCTTCCCCGAATCCCTCCCACTGCGGGCTGCCGTGGAAAGGCGGGGGTTGGGCTGGAAACTCAGGTAGCATCTAGTGCCTCCCCATGGACATGGGAGGTAATTAGCGGTCTTCCCCCTACCAGGGAACACCTGTGACACCAGGAAGCTGTGTGGAGGGCGGCCCTAAACCTCACCCACACAGTCACCAGTGTTCCGGAATTCTGAGTGTGGGGAGGTTCCGTCTTCTGTCTGCAGCACCCTGGTTCTCCTAGGAGCCCTTCGAGTGTCTTCCCCAAGTCCCTCCCTGTGCGGGCTGCTGGGGAAAGACGGTGGTTGGCCTGGAAAATCAGGTAGCATCTAGTGCCTCCCCATGGACAAGGGAGTTAATTAGCGAAATTCCCCCTGCCAGGGAACACCTGTGACACCAGGCAGCTGCGTGGAGGGCGGCCCCGAACCTCTCCCATACAGTCAGACGTGTTCCGGGATTCTGAGTGTGGGGAGGTTCCGTCTTATGTTTGCAGCACCCGGGATTTCCTAGGAGCCTTTCGAGAGTCTTCACCGAGTCCCTCCCAGTGCGGGCAGCCGTGGAAAGGCGGGGGTTGGGCTGGAAAAGCAGGTAGCATCTAGTGCCTCCCCATGGACTAGGGAGGTAATTAGCGGACTTCCCCCTGCCAGGGAACAACTGTGACACCAGGAAGCTGCGTGGAGTGCGGCCCTAAACCTCACCCACACAGTCACACGTGCTCCGGAATTCTGAGTGTGGGGAGGTTCCGTCTTCTGTCTGCAGCACCCGGGTTCTCCTAGGAGCCTTTCGAGTGTCTTCCCCCAGTCCCACCCTGTGCGGGCTGCCGGGGAAAGGCGGGGGTTGGGCTGGAAAATCAGGTAGCATCTTGTGCCTCCGCATGGACAAGGGAGGTAAAAAGAGGAATTCCCCCTGCCAGGGAACACCTATGTCACCAGGAAGCTGCGTGGAGGGCGGCCCCAAACCTCCCCCACACAGTCAGCCGTGTTCCGGAATTCTGAGTGTGGGGAGGTTCCGTCTTCTGTCTGCAGCACCCGGGATCTCCTAGGAGCCCTTCAAGTGTCTTCCCCGAATTCCTCCCACTGCGGGCTGCCAGGGAAAGGCGGGGGTTGGGCTGGAAAAGCAGGTAGCATCTAGTGCCTCCCCATGGACAAGGGAGGTAATTAGCGGAATTCCCCCTGCCAGGGAACAACTGTGACACCAGGAAGCTGCGTGGAGTGCGGCCATAAACCTCACCCACACAGTCACCCGTGTTCCGGAATTCTGAGTGTGGGGAGGTTCCGTCTTCTGTCTGCAGCACCCGGGATCTCCTAGGAGCCCTTCGAGTGTTTTCCCAGAGTCCCTCTTTGTGCGGGCTGCCGGGGAACTGAGGGGGTTTTGCTGGAAACTCAGGTAGCATCTAGTGCCTCCCCATGGACAGGGTAGGTAATTAGCGGTCTTCCTCCTGCCAGGGAACACCTGTGACACCAGGCAGCTGCGTGGAGGGCGGCCCCGAAAATCACCCACACAGTCAGCCGTGTTCCGGAATTCTGAGTGTGGGGAGGTTCCGTCTTATGTCTGCAGAACCCGGGTTCACCTAGGAGCCCTTCGAGTGTCTTCCCAGATTCCCACACAGTGCGGGCTGCCGGGGAAAGTCGGGGGTTGGGCTGGAAAAGCAGGTAGCATCTAGTGCCTCCCCATGGACAAGGGAGGTATTTAACGGACTTCACCCTGCCAGGGAACAACTGTGACACCAGGAAGCTGCGTGGAGTGCGGCCCTAAACCTCACTCACACAGTCACCCGTGTTTCAGAATTCTGAGTGTGGGGAGGTTCCGCTTCTGTCTGCAGCACCCGGGATCTCCTAGGAGCCCTTCGAGTGTCTTCCCCCAGTCCGTCTTAGTGCGGGCTGCCGAGGAAAGGAGGGAGTTTGGCTGGAAACGCAGGTAGCATCTAGTGCCTCCCCATGGACAGGGGAGGTAATTAGCGGACTTCTCCCTGCCAGGGAACACCTGTGACACCAGGCAGCTGCGTGGAGGGCGGCCCCGAACCTCCCCCACACAGTCAGCCGTGTTCCGGAATTCTGAGTGTGGGGAGGTTCCGTCTTATGTTTGCAGCACCCGGGATCTCCTAGGAGCCCTTCGAGTGTCTTCCCAGAGTCCCTCCCTGTGCGGGCTGCCGGGGAAAGGAGGGGGTTGTGCTGGAAACGCAGGTAGCACCTAGTGCCTCCCCATGGACAGGGGAGGTAATTTGCGGACTTCCCCCTGCCAGGGAACACCTGTGACACCAGGCAGCTGCGTGGAGGGCGGCCCCGGCCTCTCCCACACAGTCAGACGTGTTCCGGGATTCTGAGTGTGGGGAGGTTCCGTCTTCTCTCTGCAGCACCCGGGATCTCCTAGGAGCCCTTCGAGAGTCTTCCCCGAGTCCCTCCCAGTGCGGGCAGCCGGGGAAAGGCGGGGGTTGGGCTGGAAACTCAGGTGGCATCTAGTGCCTCCCCATGGACAGGGGAGGTAATTAGCGGACTTCCCCCTGCCAGGGAACACCTGTGACACCAGGCAGCTGCCTGGAGGGCGGCCCCGAACCTCCCCCACACAGTCAGCCGTGTACCGGAATTCTGAGTGTGGGGAGGTTCCGACTTCTGTCTGCAGCACCCGGGATCTCCTAGGAGCCCTTCGATTGTCTTCCCCCAGTCCGTCACAGTGCGGGCTGCCGAGGAAAGTAGCGGGTTGGGCTGGAAAGGTAGGTAGCATCTAGTGCCTCCCCATGGACAGGGGAGGTAATTAGCGGACTTCCCCCTGCCAGGGAACACCTGTGACACCAGGCAGCTGCCTGGAGGGCGGCCCCGAACCTCCCCCACACAGTCAGCCGTGTTCCGGAATTCTGAGTGTGGGGAGGTACCGTCTTCGGTCTGCAGCACCCGGGATCTCCTAGGAGCCCTTCGAGTGTCTTCCCCGAGTCCCTCCCAGTGCGGGCTGCCGGGGAAATGCGGGGGTTGGGCTGGAAAAGCAGGTAGCATCTAGTGCCTCCCCATGGACAAGGGAGGTAATTAACGGAATTCCCCCTGCCAGGGAACAACTGTGACACCAGGAAGCTGCGTGGAGTGCGGCCATAAACCTCACCCACACAGTCACCCGTGTTCCGGAATTCTGAGTGTGGGGAGGTTCCGTCTTCTGTCTGCAGCACCCGGGATCTCCTAGGAGCCCTTCGAGTGTTTTCCCAGAGTCCCTCTTTGTGCGGGCTGCCGGGGAAAGGAGGGGGTTTTGCTGGAAACTCAGGTAGCATCTAGTGCCTCCCCATGGACAGGGGAGGTAATTAGCGGACTTCTCCCTGCCAGGGAACACCTGTGACACCAGGCAGCTGCGTGGAGGGCGGCCCCGAACCTCCCCCACACAGTCAGCCGTGTTCCGGAATTCTGAGTGTGGGGAGGTTCCGTCTTATGTTTGCAGCACCCGGGTTCACCTAGGAGCCCTTCGAGTGTCTTCACAGAGTCCCACCCAGTGCGGGCTTCCGGGGAAAGCGGGGGTTGGGCTGGAAAAGCAGATAGCATCTAGTGCCTCCCCATGGACAAGGGAGGTAATTAGCGGACTTCCCCCTGCCAGGGAACAACTGTGACACCAGGCAGCTGCGTGGGGTGCGGCCCAAAACCTCCCCCACACAGTCAGCCGTGTTCCTTAATTCTGATTGTGGGGAAGTTCCGTCATCTGTCTGCAGCACCCGGGTTCTCCTAGGAGCCCTTCGAGTGTCTTCCCCGAGTCCCTCCCAGTGCGGGCTGCCGGGAAAAGGCGGGGGTTGGGCTGGAAAAGCAGGTAGCATCTAGTGCCTCCCCATGGACAAGGGAGGTAATTAGCGGACTTCCCCCTGCCAGGGAACAACTGTGACACCAGGAAGCTGCGTGGAGTGCGGCCCTAAACCTCACCCACACAGTCACCCGTGTTCGGAAATTCTGAGTGTGGGGAGGATCCGTCTTCTGTCTGCAGCACTCGGGATCTCCTAGGAGCCCTTCCAGTGTCTTCCCCCAGTCCGTCTCAGTGCGGGCTGCCGAGGAAAGGAGGGGGTTGGGCTGGAAACGCAGGTAGAATCTACTGCCTCCCCATGGACAGGGGAGGTAATTAGCGGACTTCTCCCTGCCAGGGAACACCTGTGACACCAGGCAGCTTCGTGGAGGGCGGCCCCGAACCTCCCCCACACAGTCAGCCGTGTTCCGGAATTCTGAGTGTGGGGAGGTTCCGTCTTATGTCTGCAGCACCCGGGTTCACCTAGGAGCCCTTCGAGTGTCTTCCCAGAGTCCCACCCAGTGCGGGCTGCCGGGGAAAGGCGGGGGTTGGGCTGGAAAAGCAGGTAGCATCTAGTGCCTCCCCATGGACAAGGGAGGTAATTAGCGGACTTCCCCCTGCCAGGGAACAACTGTGACACCAGGAAGCTGCGTGGAGTGCGGCCCTAAACTTCCCCACACAGTCAGCCGTGTTCCTAAATTCTGCTTGTGGGGAAGTTCCGTCTTATGTCTGCAGCACCCGAGTTCTCCTAGGAGCCCTTCGAGTGTCTTCCCCGAGTCCCTCTCATTGCGGGCTGCCGGGGAAATGCGGGGGTTAGGCTGGAAAAGCAGGTAGCATCCAGTGCCTCCCCATGGACAGGGGAGGTAATTAGCGGTCTTCCCCCTGCCAGGGAACACCTGTGACACAAGGCAGCTGCGTGGATGGCGGCCCCGAACCTCCCCCACACAGTCATCCGTGTTCCGGAATTCTGAGCGTGGGGAGGTTCCGTCTTCTGTCTGCAGCACCCGGGATCTCGTAGGAGCCCTTCGAATGTCTTCCCAGAGTCCCTCACTGTGCGGGATGCCGGGGAAAGGACGGGGTTGTGCTGGAAACGCAGGTAGCATCTAGTGCCTCCCCATGGACAGGGGAGGTAATTAGCGAAATTCCACCTGCCAGGGAACACCTGTGACACAAGGCAGCTGCGTGGAGGGCGGCCCCGAACCTCCCCCACACAGTCATCCGTGTTCCGGAATTCTGAGTGTGGGGAGGTTCCGTCTTATGTCTGCAGCACCCGGGATCTCCTAGGAGCCCTTCGAGAGTCTTCCCCGAGTCCCTCCCAGTGCGGGCAGCCAGGGAAAGACGGGGGTTGTGCTGGAAACGCAGGTAGCATCTAGTGCATCCCCATGGACAGGGGAGGTAATTAGCGGACTTCCCCCTGCCAGGGAACACCTGTGACACCAGGCAGCTGCGTGGAGGTCGGCCCCGAACCTCCCCCACACAGTCAAACGTGTTCCGGAATTCTGAGTGTGGGGAGGTTCCGTCTTATGTCTGCAGCACCCGGGTTCACCTAGGCGCCCTTCGAGTGTCTTCCCCCAGTCCCTCCCTGTGCGGGCTGCCGGGGAATGGCGGGGGTTGGGCTGGAAACGCAGGTAGCATCTAGTGCATCCCCATGGACAGGGGAGGTAATTAGCGGACTTCCCCCTGCCAGGGAACAACTGTGACACCAGGCAGCTGCGTGGAGGTCGGCCCCGAACCTCCCCCACACAGTCAGCCGTGTTCCGGAATTCTGAGTGTGGGGAGGTTCCGTCTTCTGTCTGCAGCACCCGGGATCTCCTAGGAGCCCTTCGAGTGTCTTCCCAGAGTCCCTCCCTGTGCGGGCTGCCAGGGAAAGGAGGGGGGTGTGCTGGAAACGCAGTTAGCATCTAGTGTCTCCCCATGGACAGGGGAGGTAATTAGCGGACTTCCACCTGCCAGGGAACACCTGTGACACAAGGCAGCTGCGTGGAGGGCGGCCCCGAACCTCCCCCACACAGTCATTCGTGTTCCGGAATTCTGAGTGTGGGGAGGTTCCGTCTTATGTCTGCAGCACCCGGGATCTCCTAGGAGCCCTTCGAGAGTCTTCCCCGAGTCCCTCCCATTGCGGGCAGCCAGGGAAAGGCGGGGGTTGGGCTGGAAACGCAGGTAGCATCTAGTGCATCCCCATGGACGGGGGAGGTAATTAGCGGACTTCCCCTGCCAGGGAACACCTGTGAAACCAGGCAGCTGCGTGGAGGGCGGCCCAGAACATCCCCTACACAGTCAACCGTGTTCCGGAATTCTGAGTGTGGGGAGGTTCCGTCTTCTGTCTGCAGCACCCGGGATCTCCTAGGAGCCCTTCGAGTGTCTTCCCAGAGTCCCTCCCTGTGCGGGCTGCCGGGGAAAGGCTGGGGTTGTGCTGGAAACGCAGGTAGCATCTAGTGCCTCCCCATGGACAGGGGAGGTAATTAGCGGACTTCCTCCTGCCAAGAAACACCTGTGACACCAGGCAGCTGCGTGGAGGGCGGCCCCGAACCTCCCCGACACAGTCAGCCGTGTTCCGGAATTCTGAGTGTGGGGAGGTTCCGTCTTCTGTCTGCAGCACCCGGGATCTCCTAGGAGCCTTTCGAGTGTCTTCCCCCAGTCCGTCCCTGTGCGGGCTGCTGAGGAAAGGAGGGGGTTGGGCTGGAAACGCAGGTAGCATCTAGTGCCTCCCCATGGACAGGGGAGGTAATTAGCGGACTTCTCCCTGCCAGGGAACACCTGTGACACCAGGCAGCTGCGTGGAGGGCGGCCCCGAACCTCCCCCACACAGTCAGCCGTGTTCCGGAATTCTGATTGTGGGGAGGTTTCGTCTTCTGTCTGCAGCACCCGGGTTCTCCTAGGAGCCTTTCGAGTGTCTTCCCCCAGTCCCTCCCTATGCGGGCTGCCTGGGAACGGCGGGGGTTGGGCTGGAAAAGCAGGTAGCATCTAGTGCCTCCCCATGGACAGGGGAGGTAATTAGCGGACTTCTCCCTGCCAGGGAACACCTGTGACACCAGGAAGCTGCGTGGAGTGCGGCTCTAAACCTCACCCACACAGTCACACGTGTTCCGGAATTCTGAGTGTGGGGAGGTTCCGTCTTCTGTCTGCAGCACCCGGGTTCTCCTAGGAGCCTTTCGAATGTCTTCCCCCAGTCCCTGCCTTTGCGGGCTGCCGGGGAAAGGCGGGGGTTGGGCTGGAAATGCAGGTAGCATCTTCTGCCTCCCCATGGACAAGGGAGGTAATTAGCGGACTTCCCCCTGC
Source organism: Camelus bactrianus (assembly GCF_048773025.1). Lineage (NCBI taxonomy): Eukaryota > Metazoa > Chordata > Mammalia > Artiodactyla > Camelidae > Camelus > Camelus bactrianus. The sequence goes on along the minus strand of NW_027413957.1, from coordinate 5,602,946 downwards.
CAGGGAACACCTGTGACACCAGGCAGCTGCGTGGAGGGCGGCCCCGAACCTCCCCCACACAGTCAGCCGTGTTCCGGAATTCTGAGTGTGGGGAGGTTCCGTCTTCTGTCTGCAGCACCCGGGATCCCCTAGGAGCCCTTCGAGTGTCTTCCCCGAATCCCTCCCACTGCGGGCTGCCGGGGAAAGGCGGGGGTTGGGCTGGAAACTCAGGTAGCATCTAGTGCCTCCCCATGGACATGGGAGGTAATTAGCGGTTTTCCCCCTACCAGGGAACACCTGTGACACCAGGAAGCTGTGTGGAGGGCGGCCCTAAACCTCACCCACACAGTCACCAGTGTTCCGGAATTCTGAGTGTGGGGAGGTTCCGTCTTCTGTCTGCAGCACCCTGGTTCTCCTAGGAGCCCTTCGAGTGTCTTCCCCAAGTCCCTCCCTGTGCGGGCTGCTGGGGAAAGACGGTGGTTGGCCTGGAAAATCAGGTAGCATCTAGTGCCTCCCCATGGACAAGGGAGTTAATTAGCGAAATTCCCCCTGCCAGGGAACACCTGTGACACAAGGCAGCTGCTTGGAGGGCGGCCCCGAACCTCCCGCACACAGTCAGCCGTGTTCCGGAATTCTGAGTGTGGGGAGGTTCCGTCTTATGTCTGCAGCACCCGGGATCTCCTAGGAGCACTTCGAGAGTCTTCCCCGAGTCCCTCCCAGTGCGGGCAGCCAGGGAAAGGCGGGGGTTAGTCTGGAAACGCAGGTAGCATCTAGTGCATACCCATGGACAGGGGAGGTAATTAGCGGACTTCCACGTGCCAGGGAACACCTGTGACACAAGGCAGCTGCGTGGAGGGCGGCCCCGAACCTCCCCCACACAGTCATCCGTGTTCCGGAATTCTGAGTGTGGGAAGGTTCCGTCTTATGTCTGCAGCACCCGGGTTCACCTAGGAGCCCTTCGAGTGTCTTCCCCCAGTCCCTCCCTGTGCGGGCTGCCGGGGAATGGCGGAGGTTGGGCTGGAAAAGCAGGTAGCATCTTGTGCCTCCCCATGGACAAGGGAGGTAATTAGCGGACTTCCTCCTGCCAGGGAACACCTGTGACACCAGGCAGCTGCGTGGAGGGCGGCCCCGAACCTCTCCCACACAGTCATCCGTGTTCCGGAATTCTGAGTGTGGGGAGGTTCCGTCTTCTGTCTGCAGCACCCGGGATCTCCTAGGAGCCCTTCGAGAGTCTTCCCCGAGTCCCTCCCAGTGCGGGCAGCCAGGGAAAGGCGGGGGTTGTGCTGGAAACGCAGGTAGAATCTCGTGCCTCCCCATGGACAGGGGAGGTAATTAGCGGACTTTCCCCTGCCAGGGAACACCTGTGACACCAGGCAGCTGCGTGGAGGGCGGCCCCGAACCTCCCCCACACAGTCAGCCGTGTTCCGTAATTCTGACTTTGGGGAGGTTCCGTCTTCTGTATGCAGCACCCGGGATCTCCTAGGAGCCATTTGAGTGTCTTCCCCCAGTCCGTCACAGTGCGGGCTGCCTGGGAAAGGAGGGGGTTGTGCTGGAAACGCAGGTAGCATCTAGTGCCTCCCCATGGACAGGGGAGGTAATTAGCGGACTTCCACGTGCCAGGGAACACCTGTGACACCAGGCAGCTGCGTGGAGGGCGGCCCCGAACCTCCCCCACACAGTCATCCGTGTTCCGGAATTTTGAGTGTGGGGAGGTTCCGTCTTATGTCTGCAGCACCCGGGTTCACCTAGGAGCCCTTCGAGTGTCTTCCCCCAGACCCTCTCTGTGCGGGCTGCCGGGGAATGGCGGAGGTTGGGCTGGAAAAGCAGGTAGCATCTTGTGCCTCCCCATGGACAAGGGAGGTAATTAGCGGACTTCCCCATGCCAGGGAACACCTGTGACACCAGGCAGCTGCGTGGACGGCGGCCCCGAACCTCTCCCACACAGTCATCCGTGTTCCGGAATTCTGAGTGTGGGGAGGTTCCGTCTTATGTCTGCAGCACCCGGGTTCACCTAGGAGCCCTTCGAGTGTCTTCCCCCAGTCCCTCCCTGTGCGGGCTGCTGGGGAATGGCGGAGGTTGGGCTGGAAAAGCAGGTAGATTCTTGTGCCACCACATGGACAAGGGAGGTAATTAGCGGACTTCCCCCTGCGAGGGAACACCTGTGACACCAGGCAGCTGCGTGGAGTGCGGCCCCGAACCTCTCCCACACAGTCAGACCTGTTCCGGGATTCTGAGTGTGGGGAGGTTCCGTCTTCCCTCTGCAGCACCCGGGAACTCCTAGGAGCCCTTCGAGAGTCTTCCCCGAGTCCCTCCCAGTGCGGGCAGCCAGGGAAATGCGGGGGTGGGCTGGAAACGCAGGTAGCATCTAGTGCATCCCCATGGACAGGGGATGTAATTAGCGGACTTCCACCTGCCTGGGAACACCTGTGACACAAGGCAGCTGCGTGGAGGGCGGCCCCGAAACTCCCCCACACAGTCATCCGTGTTCCGGAATTCTGAGTGTGGGGAGGTTCCGTCTTATGTCTGCAGCATCCGGGATCTCCTAGGAGCCCTTGGAGAGACTTCCCCGAGTCCCACCCAGTGCGGGCAGCAAGGGAAAGGCGGGGGTTGGGCTGGAAACGCAGGTAGCATCTAGTGCCTCCCCATGGACAGGGGAGGTAATTAGCGGACTTCCCCCTGCCAGGGAACACCTGTGACACCAGGCAGCTGCGTGGAGGTCGGCCCCGAACCTCCCACACACAGTCAGCCGTGTTCCGGATTCTGAGTGTGGGGACTTTCCGTCTTCTGTCTGCAGCACCCGGGATCTCCTAGAAGCCCTTCGACAGTCTTCCCCGAGTCCCTCACATTGCGGGCAGCCGGGGAAAGGCGGGGGTTGGGCTGGAAACGCAGGTAGCATCTAGTGCCTCCCTATGGACAGGGGAGGTAATTAGCGGACTTCCCCCTGCCAGGGAACACCTGTGACACCAGGCAGCTGCGTGGAGGGCGGCCCAGAACCTCCCCCACACCGTCAGCCGTGTTCCGGAATTCTGAGTGTGTGGAGGTTCCGTCTTCTGTCTGCAGCACCCGGGATCTCCTAGGAGCCCTTCGAGTGTCTTCCCCCAGTCCGTCACAGTGCGGGCTGCCGGGGAAAGGATGGGGTTGTGCTGGAAACGCAGGTAGCATCTAGTGCCTCCCCATGGACAGGGGAGGTAATTAGCGGACTTCCACCTGCCAGGAAACACCTGTGACACAATGCAGCTGCGTGGAGGGCGGCCCCGAACCTCCCCAACACAGTCATCCGTGTTCCGGAATTCTGAGTGTGGGGAGGTTCCGTCTTATGTCTGCAGCACCCGGGTTCACATTGGAGCACTTCGAGTGTCTTCCCCCAGTCCCTCCCTGTGCGGGCTGCCGGGGAATGGCGGAGGTTGGGCTGGAAAAGCAGGTAGCATCTTGTTCCTCCCCATGGACAAGGGAGGTAATTAGCGGACTTCCCCCTGCCAGGGAACACCTGTGACACCAGGCAGGTGCGTGGAGGGCGGCCCCGAACCTCTCCCACACAGTCAGACGTGTTCCGGGATTCTGAGTGTGGGGAGGTTCCGTCTTCTGTCTGCAGCACCCGGGATCTCCTAGGAGCCTTTCGAGAGCCTTCCCCGAGTCCCTCCCAGTGCGGGCAGCCGGGGAACGGCGGGGGTTGGGCTGGAAAAGCAAGTAGCATCTAGTGCCTCCCCATGGACAAGGGAGGTAATTAGCGGACTTCCCCCTGCCAGGGAACAACTGTGACACGAGGAAGCTGCGTGGAGTGCGGCCCTAAACCTCACCCACACAGTCACACGTGTTCCGGAATTCTGAGTGTGGGGAGGTTCCGTCTTCTGTCTGCATCACCCGGGTACTCCTAGGAGCCTTTCGAGTGTCTTCCCCCAGTCCCTCCCTGTGCGGGCTGCCGGGGAAAGGCGGGGGTTGGGCTGGATAATCAGGTAGCATCTTGTGCCTCCCCATGGACAAGGGAGGTAATTAGCGGACTTCCCCCTGCCAGGGAACACCTATGACACCAGGAAGCTGCGTGGAGGGCGGCCCAAATCCTCACACACAGTCAGCCGTGTTACGGAATTCTGAGTGTGGGGAGGTTCCGTCTTATGTCTGCAGCATCCGGGATCTCCTAGGAGCCCTTCGAGTGTCTTCCCCGAATCCCTTCCACTGCGGGCAGCCGGGGAAAGGCGGGGGTTGGGCTGGAAACTCAGGTAGCATCTAGAGCCTCCCCATGGACAGTGGAAGTAATTAGCGGTCTTCCCCCTACCAGGGAACACCTTTGACACCAGGAAGCTGTGTGGAGGGCGGCCCTAAACCTCACCCACACAGTCACCCGTGTTCCGGAATTCTGAGTGTGGGGAGGTTCCGTCTTTGGTCTGCAGCAACCGGGATCTCCTAGGAGCCCTTCGAGAGTCTTCCACGAGTCCCTCCCAGTGCGGGCTGCCAGGGAAAGGCGGGGGTTGGACTGGAAACGCAGGTAGCATCTACTGCATCCCCATGGACAGGGGAGGTAATTAGCGGACTTCCCCCTGCCAGGGTACACCTGTGACACCAGGCAGCTGCGTGGAGGTCGGCCCCGAACCTCCCCCACACAGTCAGCCTTGTTTCGGAATTCTGAGTGTGGGGAGGTTCCGTCTTCTGTCTGCAGCACCCGGGATCTCCTAGGAGCCCTTCGAGTGTCTTCCCAGAGTCCCTCCCTGTGCGGGCTGCCGGGGAAAGGAGGGGGTTGTGCTGGAAACGCAGGTAGCATCTAGTGCCTCCCCATGGACAGGGGAGGTAATTAGTGGACTTCCACATGCCAGGGAACACCTGTGACACCAGGCAGCTGCGTGGAGGGCGGCCCCGAACCTCCCCAACACAGTCATCCGTGTTCCGGAATTCTGAGTGTGGGGAGGTTCCGTCTTCTGTCTGCAGCACCCGGGATCTCCTAGGAGCCCTTCGAGTGTCTTCCCCCAGTCCGTCCCAGTGCGGTCTGCCGAGGAAAGGAGGGGGTTGGGCTGGAAACGCAGGTAGCATCTAGTGCCTCCCCAAGGACAAGGGAGGTAATTAGCGGACTTCCCCCTGCCAGGGAACACCTGTGACACCAGGCAGCTGCGTGGAGTGCGGCCCCGAACCTCTCCCACACAGTCAGACGTGTTCCGGGATTCTGAGTGTGGGGAGGTTCCGTCTTCTGTCTGCAGCATCCGGGATTTCCTAGGAGCCCTTCGAGTGTCTTCCCCGAATCCCTTCCACTGCGGGCAGCCGGGGAAAGGCGGGGGTTGGGCTGGAAATTCAGGTAGCATCTAGTGCCTCCCCATGGACAGTGGAGGTAATTAGCGGTCTTCCCCCTACCAGGGAACACCTTTGACACCAGGAAGCTGTGTGGAGGGCGGCCCTAAACCTCACCCACACAGTCAACCGTGTTCCGGAATTCTGAGTGTGGGGAGGTTCCGTCTTTTGTCTGCAGCAACCGGGATCTCCTAGGAGCCCTTCGAGAGTCTTCCACGAGTCCCTCCCAGTGCGGGCAGCCAGGGAAAGGCGGGGGTTGTACTGGAAACGCAGGTAGCATCTACTGCATCCCCATGGACAGGGGAGGTAATTAGCGGACTTCCCCCTGCCAGGGAACACCTGTGACACCAGGCAGCTGCGTGGAGGGCGGCCCCGAACCTCCCCCACACAGTCAGCCTTGTTTCGGAATTCTGAGTGTGGGGAGGTTCCGTCTTCTGTCTGCAGCACCCGGGATCTCCTAGGAGCCCTTCGAGTGTCTTCCCAGAGTCCCTCCCTGTGCGGGATTCCGGGGAAAGGAGGGGGTTGTGCTGGAAACGCAGGTAGCATCTAGTGCCTCCCCATGGACAGGGGAGGTAATTAGCGACCTTCCACCTGCCAGGGAACTCCTGTGACACAAGGCAGCTGCGTGGAGGGCGGCCCCGAACATCCCCCACACAGTCATCCGTGTTCCGGAATTCTGAGTGTGAGGAGGTTCCGTCTTATGTCTGCAGCACCCGGGATCTCCTAGGAGCCTTCGAGAATCTTCCCCGAGTCCCTCCCAGTGCGGGCAGCCAGGGAAAGGCGGGGGTTGGGCTGGAAACGCAGGTAGCATCTAGTGCCTCCCCATGGACAAGGGAGGTATTTAGCGGACTTCCCCCTGCCAGGGAACACCTGTGACACCAGGCAGCTGCGTGGAGTGCGGCCCCGAACCTCTCCCACACAGTCACACGTGTTCCGGGATTCTGAGTGTGGGGAGGTTCCGTCTTCTGTCTGCAGCACCCGGGATCTCCTAGGAGCCCTTCGAGTGTCTTCCCAGAGTCCCTACCTGTGCGGGCTGCCTGGGAAAGGAGGGGGTTGTGCTGGAAACGCAGGTAGCATCTTGTGCCTCCCCTTGGTTAGGGGAGGTAATTAGCGGACTTCCCCCTGCCAGGGAACACCTGTGACACCAGGCAGCTGCGTGGAGGGCGGCTCCGAACCTCTCCCACACAGTCAGACGTGTTCCGGGATTCTGAGTGTGGGGAGGTTCCGTCTTCTGTCTGCAGCACCCGGGATCTCCTAGGAGCCCTTCGAGTGTCTTCCCAGAGTCCCTCACTGTGCGGTCTGCCGGGTAAAGGAGGGGGTTGTGCTGGAAACGCAGGTAGCATCTAGTGCCTCCCCATGGACAGGGGAGGTAATTAGCGGACTTCCACCTGCCAGGGAACACCTGTGACACAAGGCAGCTTCGTGGAGGGCGGCCCCGAACCTCCCCCACACAGTCATCCGTGTTCCGGGATTCTGAGTGTGGGGAGGTTCCGTCTTATGTCTGCAGCACACGGGATCTCCTAGGAGCACTTCGAGAGTCTTCCCCGAGTTCCTCCCAGTGCGGGCAGCCAGGGATAGGCGGGGGTTGTGCTGGAAACGCAGGTAGCATCTAGTGCCTCCCCATGGACAGGGGAAGTAATTAGCGGACTTCCACCTGCCAGGGAACACCTGTGACACAAGGCATCTGGGTGGAGGGCGGCCCCGAACCTCCCCCACTCTGTCATCCGTGTTCCGGAATTCTGAGTGTGGGGAGGTTCCGTCTTTTGTCTGCAGCACCCGGGTTCACCTAGGAGCCCTTCGAGTGTCTTCCCCCAGTCCCTCACTGTGCGGGCTGCCGGGTAATGGCGGAGGTTGGGCGAGAAAAGCAGGTAGCATCTTGTGCCTCCCCATGGACAAGGGAGGTAATTAGCGGACTTCCCCCTGCCAGGGAACACCTGTGACACCAGGCAGCTGCGTGGAGGGCGGCCCCGAACCTCTCCCACACAGTCAGACGTGTTCCGGGATTCTGAGTGTGGGGAGGTTCCGTCTTCTGTCTGCAGCACCCGGGATCTCCTAGGAGCCCTTCGAGTGTCTTCCCCGAATCCCTCACACTGCGGGCTGCGGGGGAAAGGCGGGGGTTGGGCTGGAAACTCAGGTAGCATCTAGTGCCTCCCCATTGACAGGGGAGGTAATTAGCGGAATTCCCCCTACCAGGGAACACCTGTGACACCAGGAATCTGTGTGGAGGGCGGCTCTAAACCTCACCCACACAGTCACCCGTGTTCCGGAATTCTGATTGTGGGGAGGTTCCGTCTTTCGTCTGAAGCAACCGGGATCTCCTAGGAGCCCTTCGAGAGTCTTCCCCGAGTCCCTCCCAGTGCGGGCAGCCAGGGAAAGGCGGGGGTTGGGCTTGAAACGCAGGTAGCATCTAGTGCATCCCCATGGACAGGGGAGGTAATTAGCGGACTTCCCCCTACCAGGGAACACCTGTGACACCAGGCAGCTGCGTGGAGGTCGGCCCCGAATCTCCCGCACACAGTCAGCCGTGTTCCGGAATTCTGAGTTTGGGGAGGTTCCGTCTTCTATCTGCAGCACCCGGGATCTCCTAGGAGCCCTTCGAGTGTCTTCCCAGAGTCCCTCCCTGTGCGGGCTGCCAGGGAAAGGAGGGGGTTGTGCTGGAAACGCAGGTAGCATCAAGTGCCTCCCCATGGACAGGGGAGGTAATTAGCGGACTTCCACCTGCCAGGGAACACCTGTGACACAAGGCAGCTGCGTGGAGGGCGGCCCCGAACCTCTCCCACACAGTCAGACGTGTTCCGGGATTCTGAGTGTGGGGAGGTTCCGTCTTCTGTCTGCAGCCCCCGGGATCTCCTAGGAGCCCTTCGAGAGTCTTCCCCGAGTCCCTCCCAGTGCGGGCAGCCAGGGAAAGGCGGGGGTTGGGCTGGAAACGCAGGTAGCATCTAGTGCATCCTCATGGACAGGGGAGGTAATTAGCGGACTTCCCCCTGCCAGGGAACACCTGTGACACCAGGCAGCTGCGTGGAGGGCGGCCCCGAACCTCCCCTACACAGTCAGCCGTGTTCCGGAATTCTGAGTGTGGGGAGGTTCCGTCTTCTCTCTGCAGCACCCGGGATCTCCTAGGAGCCCTTCGAGTGTCTTCCCAGAGTCCCTCCCTGTGCGGGCTGCCCGGTAAAGGAGGGGGTTGTGCTGGAAACGCAGGTAGCATCTAGTGCCTCCCCATGGACAAGGGAGGTAATTAGCGGACTTCCCCCTGCCAGGGAACACCTGTGACACCAGGAAGCTGTGTGGAGTGCGGCCCTAAACCTCACCCACACAGTCACACGTGTTCCGGAATTCTGAGTGTGGGGAGGTTCTGTCTTCTGTCTGCAGCACCCGGGTTCTCCTAGGAGCCTTTCGAGTGTCTTCCCCCAGTCCCTCACTGTGCGGGCTGCCGGGGAATGGCGGGTGTTGGGCTGGAAAAGCAGGTAGCATCTTGTGCCTCCCCATGGACAAGGGAGGTAATTAGCGGACTTCCCCCTGCCAGGGAACACCTGTGACACCAGGCAGCTTCGTGGACGGCGGCCCCGAACCTCTCCCACACAGTCAGACGTGTTCCGGGATTCTGAGTGTGGGGAGGTTCCGTCTTCTGTCTGTAGCACCCGGGATCTCCTAGGAGCCTTTCGAGAGTCTTCCCCGAGTCCCTCCCAGTGCGGGCAGCCGGGGAACGGCGGGGGTTGGGCTGGAAAAGCAGGTAGCATCTAGTGCCTCCCCATGGACAAGGGAGGTAATTAGCGGACTTCCCACTGCCAGGGAACACATGTGACACCAGGAAGCTGCGTGGAGTGCGGCCCTAAACCTCACCCACACAGTCACACGTGTTCCGGAATTCTGAGTGTGGGGAGGTTCCGTCTTCTGTCTGCATCACCCGGGTTCTACTAGGAGCCTTTCGAGTGTCTTCCCAAGGTCCCTCCCTTTGCGTGCTGCTGGGGAAAGGCTGGGGTTGGGCTGGAAAATCAGGTAGCATCTTGTGCCTCCCCATGGACAAGGGAGGTAATTAGCGGACTTCCCCCTGCCAGGGAACACCTATGACACCAGGAAGCTGCGTGGAGGGCGGCCCCAAACCTCCCCCACAGTCAGCCGTGTTCCGGAATTCTGAGTGTGGGGAGGTTCCGTCTTCTGTCTGCAGCACCCGGGATCTCCTAGGAGCCCTTCGAGAGTCTTCCCCGAGTCCCTCCCAGTGCGGGCAGCCAGGAAAAGGCGGGGTTTGGACTGGAAACGCAGGTAGCATCTAGTGCATCCCCATGGACAGGGGAGGTAATTAGCGGACTTCCCCCTGCCAGGGAACACCTGTGACACCAGGCGGCTGTATGGAGGTCGGCCCCGAACCTCCCCACACAGTCATCCGTTTTCGGGAATTCTGAGTGTGGGGAGGTTCCGTCTTATGTCTGCAGCACCCGGGTTCACCTAGGAGCCTTTCGAGTGTCTTCCCCCAGTCCCTCCCTGTGCGGGCTCTCGGGGAATGGCGGAGGTTGGGCTGGAAAAGCAGGTAGCATCTTGTGCCTCCCCATGGACAAGGGAGGTAATTAGCGGACTTCCCCCTGCCAGGGAACACCTGTGACACCAGGCAGCTGCGTGGAGGGCGGCCCCGAACCTCATCCACACAGTCAGCCGTGTTCCGGAATTCTGAGTGTGGGGAGGTTCCGTCTTCTGTCTGCAGCACCCGGGATCTCCTAGGAGCACTTCGAGTGTCTTCCCCCATTCCGTCTCAGTGCGGGCTGCCGGGGAAAGGAGGTGGTTGTGCTGGAAACGCAGGTAGCATCTAGTGCCTCCCCATGGACAGGGGAGGTAATTAGCGGACTTCCACCTGCCAGGGAACAACTGTGACACAAGGCAGCTCCGTGGAGGGCGGCCCCGAACCTCCCCCACACAGTCAACCGTGTTCCGGAATTCTGAGTGTGGGGAGGTTCCGTCTTCTGTCTGCAGCACCCGGGATCTCCTAAAGCCCTTCGAGTGTCTTCCCAGAGTCCCTCCCTGTGCGGGCTGCCGGGGAAAGGAGGGGGTTGTGCTGGAAACGCAGGTAGCATCTAGTGCATTCCCATGGACAGGGGAGGTAATTAGCGGACTTCCACCTGCCAGGGAACACCTGTGACACAAGGCAGCTGAGTGGAGGGCGGCCGCGAACCTCCCCCACACAGTCAGCCGTGTTCCGCAATTCTGATTGTGGGGAGGTTCCGTCTTCTGTCTGCAGCACCCGGGTTCTCCTAGGAGCCTTTCGAGTGTCTTCCCCCAGTCCCTACCTGTGCGGGCTGCCGGGGAAATGCGGGGGTTGGGCTGGAAAAGCAGGTAGCATCTAGTGCCACCCCATGGACAGGGGAGGAAATTAGCGGACTTCCACCTGCCAGGGAACACCTGTGACACAAGGCAGCTGCGTGGATGGCGGCCCCGAACCTCCCCCACACAGTCATCCGTGTTCCGGAATTCTGAGTGTGGGGTGGTTCCGTCTTATGTCTGCAGCACCCGGGATCTCCTAGGAGCCCTTCGAGAGTCTTCCCAGAGTCCCTCCATGTGCGGGCAGCCAGGGAAATGCGGGGGTTGGGCTGGAAACGCAGGTAGCATCTAGTGCATCCCCATGGACAGGGGAGGTAATTAGCGGACTTCCCCCTGCCAGGGAACACCTGTGACACCAGGCAGCTACGTGGAGGGCGGCCCCGAACCTCCCCCAAACAGTCAACCGTGTTCCGGAATTCTGAGTGTGGGGAGGTTCCGTCTTCTGTCTGCAGCACCCGGGATCTCCTAGGAGCCCTTCGAGTGTCTTCCCCCAGTCCCTACCTGTGCGAGCTGCCGGGGTATGGCGGAGGTTGGGCTGGAAAAGCAGGTAGCATCTTGTGCCTCCCCATGGACAAGGGAGGTAATTAGCGGACTTCCCCCTGCCAGGGAACACCTGTGACACCAGGCAGCTGCGTGGAGTGCGGCCCCAAATCTCTCACACACAATCAGACGTGTTCCGGGATTCTGAGTGTGGGGAGGTTCCGTCTTATGTCTGCAGCACCCGGGATCTCCTAGGAGCCCTTCGAGTGTCTTCCCAGAGTCCCTCCCTGTGCAGGGTGCCGGGGAAAGGAGGGGGTTGTGCTGGAAACGCAGGTAGCATCTAGTGCCTCCCCATGGACAGGGGAGGTAATTAGCGGACTTCAACCTGCCAGGGAACACCTGTGACAAAAGGCAGCTGCGTGGAGGGCGGCCCAGAACCTCCCCCACACAGTCACCCGTTTTCCGGAATTCTGAGTGTGGGGAGGTTCCGTCTTATGTCTGCAGCACCCGGGTTCACCTAGGAGCCCTTCGATTGTCTTCCCCCAGTCCCTCCCTGTGCGGGCTGTCGGGGAATGGCGGAGGTTGGGCTGGAAAAGCAGGTAGCATCTTGTGCCTCCCCATGGACAAGGGAGGTAATTAGCGGACTTCCCCTTGCCAGGGAACACCTGTGACACCAGGCAGCTGCGTGGAGGGCGACTCCGAACCTCCCCCACACAGTCATCCGTTTTCCGGAATTCTGAGTGTGGGGAGGTTCCGTCTTATGTCTGCAGCACCCGGGTTCACCTAGGAGCCCTTCGAGTGTCTTCCCCCAGTCCCTCCCTGTGCGGGCTGTCGGGGAATGGCGGAGGTTGGGCTGGAAAAGCAGGTAGCATCTTGTGCCTCCCCATGAACAAGGGAGGTAATTAGCGGACTTCCCCCTGCCAGGGAACACCTGTGACACCAGGCAGCTGCCTGGAGGGCGGCCCCGAACCTCATCCACACAGTCAGCCGTGTTCCGGAATTCTGAGTGTGGGGAGGTTCCGTCTTCTGTCTGCAGCACCCGGGATCTCCTAGGAGCACTTCGAGTGTCTTCCCCCATTCCGTTTCAGTGCGGGCTGCCGGGGAAAGGAGGTGGTTGTGCTGGAAACGCAGGTAGCATCTAGTGCCTCCCCATGGACAGGGGAGGTAATTAGCGGACTTCCACCTACCAGGGAACAACTGTGACACAAGGCAGCTCCGTGGAGGGCGGCCCCGAACCTCCCCCACACAGTCATCCGTGTTCCGGAATTCTGAGTGTGGGGAGGTTCCGTCTTCTGTCTGCAGCACCCGGGTTCACCTAGGAGCCATTCGAGTGTCTTCCCCCAGTCCCTCCTTGTGCGGGCTGCCGGGGAATGGCGGAGGTTGGGCTGGAAAAGCAGGTAGCATCTTGTGCCTCCCCATGGACAAGGGAGGTAATTAGCGGACTTCCCCCTGCCAGGGAACACCTGTGACTCCAGGCAGCTGCGTGGAGGGCGGCCGCGTACCTCCCCCACACAGCCATCCGTGTTCCGGAATTCTGAGTGTGGGGAGGTTCCGTCTTCTGCCTGCAGCACCCGGGATCTCCTAGGAGCCCTTCGAGTGTCTTCCCAGAGTCCCTCCCTGTGCGGGCTGCCGGGGAAAGGAGGGGGTTGTGCTGGAAACGCAGGTAGCATCTAGTGCCTTCCCATGGACAGGGGAGGTAATTAGCGGACTTCCACCTGCCAGGGAACACCTGTGACACAAGGCAGCTGAGTGGAGGGCGGCCCCCAACCTCCCCCACACAGTCAGCCGTGTTCCGCAATTCTGATTGTGGGGAGGTTCCGTCTTCTGTCTGCAGCACCCGGGTTCTCCTAGGAGCCTTTCGAGTGTCTTCCCCCAGTCCCTACCTGTGCGGGCTGCCGGGGAAATGCGGGGGTTGGGCTGGAAAAGCAGGTAGCATCTAGTGCCTCCCCATGGACAAGGGAGGTAATTAGCGGAATTCCCCCTGCAAGGGAACACCTGCGACACCAGGAAGCTGCGTGGAGTGCGGCCCTAAACCTCACCCACACAGTCAGCCGTGTTCCGGAATTCTGAGTGTGGGGAGGTTCCGTCTTCTGTCTGCAGAACCCGGGATCTCCTAGGAGCCCTTCGAGTGTCTTCCCCGAATCCCTCCCACTGCGTGCTGCCAGGGAAAGGCGGGGGTTGGGCTGGAAACTCAGGTAGCATCTAGTGCCTCCACATGGACAGGGGAGGTAATTAGCGGTCTTCCCCCTACCAAGGAACACCTTTGACACCAGGAAGCTGTGTGAAGGGCGGCCCTAAACCTCACCCACACAGTCACCCGTGTTCCGGAATTCTGAGTGTGGGGAGGTTCCGTCTTATGTCTGCAGCACCCGGGATCTCCTAGGAGCCCTTCGAGTGTCTTCCCAGAGTCCCTCCCTGTGCGGGCTGCCGGGGAAAAGAGGGGGTTGTGCTGGAAACGCAGGTAGCATCTAGTGCCACCCCATGGACAGGGGAGGAAATTAGCGGACTTCCACCTGCCAGGGAACACCTGTGACACAAGGCAGCTGCGTGGAGGGCGGCCCCGAAACTCCCCCACACAGTCAGACGTGTTCCGGAATTCTGAGTGTGGGGAGGTTCCGTCTTCTGTCTGCAGCACCCGGGATCTCCTAGGAGCCCTTCGAGAGTCTTCCCAGAGTCCCTCCCAGTGCGGGCAGCCAGGGAAATGCGGGGGTTGGGCTGGAAACGCAGTTAGCATCTAGTGCCTCCCCATGGACAAGGGAGGTAATTAGCGGACTTCCCCCTGCCAGGGAACACCTGTGACACCAGGCAGCTGCGTGGAGGGCGGCCCCGAACCTCCCCCAAACAGTCACACGTGTTCCGGAATTCTGAGTGTGGGGAGGTTCCGTCTTCTGTCTGCAGCACCCGGGATCTCCTAGGAGCCCTTCGAGTGTCTTCCCAGAGTCCCTCCCTGTGCGGGCTGCCGGGGAAAGGAGGGGGTTGTGCTGGAAACGCAGGTAGCATCTAGTGCCTTCCCATGGACAGGGGAGGTAATTAGCGGACTTCCACCTGCCAGGGAACACCTGTGACACAAGGCAGCTGAGTGGAGGGCGGCCCCGAACCTCCCCCACACAGTCAGCCGTGTTCCGCAATTCTGATTGTGGGGAGGTTCCGTCTTCTGTCTGCAGCACCCGGGTTCTCCTAGGAGCCTTTCGAGTGTCTTCCCCCAGTCCCTACCTGTGCGGGCTGCCGGGGAAATGCGGGGGTTGGGCTGGAAAAGCAGGTAGCATCTAGTGCCTCCCCATGGACAAGGGAGGTAATTAGCGGACTTCCCCCTACCAGGGAACACCTTTGACACCAGGAAGCTGTGTGGAGGGCGGCCCTAAACCTCACCCACACAGTCACCCGTGTTCCGGAATTCTGAGTGTGGGGAGGTTCCGTCTTATGTCTGCAGCACCCGGGATCTCCTAGGAGCCCTTCGAGTGTCTTCCCAGAGTCCCTCCCTGTGCGGGCTGCCGGGGAAAGGAGGGGGTTGTGCTGGAAACGCAGGTAGCATCTAGTGCCACCCCATGGACAGGGGAGGAAATTAGCGAACTTCCACCAGCCAGGGAACACCTGTGACACAAGGCAGCTGCGTGGAGTGCGGCCCCGAACCTCCCCCACACAGTCATCCGTGTTCCGGGATTCTGAGTGTGGGGAGGTTCCGTTTTATGTCTGCAGCACCCGGGATCTCCTAGGAGCCATTCGAGAGTCTTCCCAGAGTCCCTCCCAGTGCAGGCAGCCAGGGAAATGCGGGGGTTGGGCTGGATACGCAGGTAGCATCTAGTGCATCCCCATGGACAGGGGAGGTAATTAGCGGACTTCCCCCTGCCAGGGAACACCTGTGACACCAGGCAGCTGCGTGGAGGGCGGGCCCGAACCTCCCCCAAACAGTCAACCGTGTTCCGGAATTCTGAGTGTGGGGAGGTTCCGTCTTCTGTCTGCAGCACCCGGGTTCTCCTAGGAGCCTTTCGAGTGTCTTCCCCCAGTCCCTACCTGTGCGGGCTGCCGGGGAAAGGAGGGGGTTGTGCTGGAAACGCAGGTAGCATCTAGTGCCTTCCCATGGACAGGGGAGGTAATTAGCGGACTTCCACCTGCCAGGGAACACCTGTGACAAAAGGCAGCTGCGTGGAGGGCGGCCCCGAACCTCCCCCACACAGTCAGCCGTGTTCCGCAATTCTGATTGTGGGGAGGTTCCGTCTTCTGTCTGCAGCACCCGGGTTCTCCTAGGAGCCTTTCGAGTGTCTTCCCCCAGTCCCTACCTGTGCGGGCTGCCGGGGAAATGCGGGGGTTGGGCTGGAAAAGCAGGTAGCATCTAGTGCCACCCCATGGACAGGGGAGGAAATTAGCGGACTTCCACCTGCCAGGGAACACCTGTGACACAAGGCAGCTGCGTGGATGGCGGCCCCGAACCTCCCCCACACAGTCATCCGTGTTCCGGAATTCTGAGTGTGGGGAGGTTCCGTCTTATGTCTTCAGCACCCGGGATCTCCTAGGAGCCCTTCGAGAGTCTTCCCAGAGTCCCTCCCAGTGCCGGCAGCCAGGGAAATGCGGGGGTTGGGCTGGAAACGCAGGTAGCATCTAGTGCATCCCCATGGACAGGGGAGGTAATTAGCGGACTTCCCCCTGCCAGGGAACACCTGTGACACCAGGCAGCTGCGTGGAGGGCGGCCCCGAACCTCCCCCAAACAGTCAACCGTGTTCCGGAATTCTGAGTGTGGGGAGGTTCCGTCTTCTGTCTGCAGAACCCGGGATCTCCTAGGAGCCCTTCGAGTGTCTTCCCAGAGTCCCTCCCTGTGCGGGCTGCCGGGGAAAGGAGGGGGTTGTGCTGGAAACGCAGGTAGCATCTAGTGCCTTCCCATGGACAGGGGAGGTAATTAGCGGACTTCCACCTGCCAGGGAACACCTGTGACAAAAGGCAGCTGAGTGGAGGGCGGCCCCGAACCTCCCCCACACAGTCAGCCGTGTTCCGCAATTCTGATTGTGGGGAGGTTCCGTCTTCTGTCTGCAGCACCCGGGTTCTCCTAGGAGCCTTTCGAGTGTCTTCCCCCAGTCCCTACCTGTGCGGGCTGCCGGGGAAATGCGGGGGTTGGGCTGGAAAAGCAGGTAGCATCTAGTGCCTCCCCATGGACAAGGGAGGTAATTAGCGGACTTCCCCCTACCAGGGAACACCTTTGACACCAGGAAGCTGTGTGGAGGGCGGCCCTAAACCTCACCCACACAGTCACCCGTGTTCCGGAATTCTGAGTGTGGGGAGGTTCCGTCTTATGTCTGCAGCACCCGGGATCTCCTAGGAGCCCTTCGAGTGTCTTCCCAGAGTCCCTCCCTGTGCGGGCTCCGGGGAAAGGAGGGGGTTGTGCTGGAAACGCAGGTAGCATCTAGTGCCACCCCATGGACAGGGGAGGAAATTAGCGGACTTCCACCTGCCAGGGAACACCTGTGACACAAGGCAGCTGCGTGGATGGCGGCCCCGAACCTCCCCCACACAGTCATCCGTGTTCCGGAATTCTGAGTGTGGGGAGGTTCCGTCTTATGTCTGCAGCACCCGGGATCTCCTAGGAGCCCTTCGAGAGTCTTCCCAGAGTCCCTCCCAGTGCGGGCAGCCAGGGAAATGCGGGGGTTGGGCTGGAAACGCAGGTAGCATCTAGTGCATCCCCATGGACAGGGGAGGTAATTAGCGGACTTCCCCCTGCCAGGGAACACCTGTGACACCAGGCAGCTGCGTGGAGGGCGGCCCCGAACCTCCCCCAAACAGTCAACCGTGTTCCGGAATTCTGAGTGTGGGGAGGTTCCGTCTTCTGTCTGCAGCACCCGGGATCTCCTAGGAGCCCTTCGAGTGTCTTCCCAGAGTCCCTCCCTGTACGGGCTGCCGGGGAAAGGAGGGGGTTGTGCTGGAAACGCAGGTAGCATCTAGTGCCTCCCCATGGATAGGGGAGGTAATTAGCGGACTTCCCCCTGCCAGGGAACACCTGTGACACCAGGCAGCTGCCTGGAGGGCGGCCCCGAACCTCTCACACACAGTCAGACGTGTTCCGGGATTCTGAGTGTGGGGAGGTTCCGTCTTCTGTCTGCAGCACCCGGGATCTCCTAGGAGCCTTTCGAGAGTCTTCCCCGAGTCCCTCCCAGTTCGGGCAGCCGGGGAAAGGCGGGGGTTGGGCTGGAAAAGCAGGTAGCATCTTGTGCCTCCCCATGGACAAGGGAGGTAATTAGCGGACTTCCCCCTGCCAGGGAACACCTGTGACACAAGGCAGCTGAGTGGAGGGCGGCCCCGAACCTCCCCCACACAGTCAGCCGAATTCCGCAATTCTGATTGTGGGGAGGTTCCGTCTTCTGTCTGCAGCACCCGGGTTCTCCTAGGAGCCTTTCGAGTGTCTTCCCCCAGTCCCTACCTGTGCGGGCTGCCGGGGAAATGCGGGGGTTGGGCTGGAAAAGCAGGTAGCATCTAGTGCCTCCCCATGGACAAGGGAGGTAATTAGCGGACTTCCCCCTGCAAAGGAACACCTGCGACACCAGGAAGCTGTGTGCAGTGCGGCCCTAAACCTCACCCACACAGTCAGCCGTGTTCCGGAATTCTGAGTGTGGGGAGGTTCCGTCTTCTGTCTGCAGCACCCGGGATCTCCTAGGAGCCCTTCGAGTGTCTTCCCCGAATCCCTCCCACTGCGTGCTGCCAGGGAAAGGCGGGGGTTGGGCTGGAAACTCAGGTAGCATCTAGTGCCTCCACATGGACAGGGGAGGTAATTAGCGGTCTTCCCCCTACCAGGGAACACCTTTGACACCAGGAAGCTGTGTGGAGGGCGGCCCTAAACCTCACCCACACAGTCAGCCGTGTTCCGGAATTCTGAGTGTGGGGAGGTTCCGTCTTATGTCTGCAGCACCCGGGATCTCCTAGGAGCCCTTCGAGTGTCTTCCCAGAGTCCCTCACTGTGCGGGCTGCCGGGGAAAGGCGGGGGTTGTGCTGGAAAATCAGGTAGCATCTAGTGCCTCCCCATGGACATGGGAGGTAATTAGCGGTCTTCCCCCTACCAGGGAACACCTGTGACACCAGGAAGCTGTGTGGAGGGCGGCCCTAAACCTCACCCACACAGTAACCCGTGTTCCGGAATTCTGAGTGTGGGGAGGTTCCGTCTTATGTCTGAAGCACTCGGGTTCTCCTAGGAGCCCTTCGAGTGTCTTTCCCAATTCCCTCCCTGTGCGGGCTGCTGGGGAAAGGCGGGGGTTTGCCTGGAAAAGCAGGTAGCATCTAGTGCCTCCCCATGGACAAGGGAGGTAATTAGCGGAATTCCCCCTGCCAGGGAACACCTGTGACACCAGGCAGCTGCGTGGAAGGCGGCCCCGAACCTCCCGCACACAGTCAGCCGTGTTCCGGGATTCTGAGTGTGGGGAGGTTCCGTCTTCTGTCTGCAGCACCCGGGATCTCCTAGGAGCACTTCGAGAGTCTTCCCCGAGTCCCTCACAGTGCGGGCAGCCAGGGAAATGCGGGGGTTGGGCTGGAAACGCAGGTAGCATCTAGTGCATCCCCATGGACAGGGGAGGTAATTAGCGGACTTCCCCCTGCCAGGGAACACCTGTGACACCAGGCAGCTGCGTGGAGGGCGGCCCCGAACCTCCCCCAAACAGTCAACCGTGTTCCGGAATTCTGAGTGTGGGGAGGTTCCGTCTTCTGTCTGCAGAACCCGGGATCTCCTAGGAGCCCTTCGAGTGTCTTCCCAGAGTCCCTCCCTGTGCGGGCTGCCGGGGAAACCCGGGGGTTGTGCTGGAAACGCAGGTAGCATCTAGTGCCTTCCCATGGACAGGGGAGGTAATTAGCGGACTTCCTCCTGCCAGGGAACACCTGTGTCACAAGGCAGCTGAGTGGAGGGCGGCCCCGAACCTCCCCCACACAGTCAGCCGTGTTCCGGAATTCTGAGTGTTGGGAGGTTCCGTCTTCTGTCTGCAGCACCCGGGATCTCCTAGGAGCCCTTCGAGTGTCTTCCCCCAGTCCGTCCCAGTGCGGGCTGCCGAGAAAAGGAGGGGGTCGGGCTGGAAACGCAGGTAGCATCTAGTGCCTCCCCATGGACTGGGGAGGTAATTAGCGGACTTCTCCCTGCCAGGGAACACCTGTGACACCAGCCAGCTGCGTGGAGGGTGGCCCCGAACCTCCCCCACACAGTCATCCGTGTTCCGGAATTCTGATTGTGGGGAAGTTCCGTCTTCTGTCTGCAGCACCCGGGTTCTCCTAGGAGCCCTTCGAGTGTCTTCCCCGAGTCCCTTACAGTGCGGCCTGCCGGGGAAAGGCGGGGATTGGGCTGGAAAAGCAGGTAGTATCTAGTGCCTCCCCATGGACAAGGGAAGTAATTAGCGGACTTCCCCCTGCCAGGGAACAACTGTGACACCAGGAAGCTGCGTGGAGGGCGGCCCCGAACCTCCCCCACAGAGTCTTCCGTGTTCCGGAATTCTGAGAGTGGGGAGGTTCCTTCTTATGCCTGCAGCACCCGGGATCACCTAGGAGCCCTTCGAGTGTCTTCCCAGAGTCCCACCCAGTGCGGGTTGCCGGGGAAATGCGGGGGTTGGACTGGAAAAGCAGGTAGCATCTAGTGCCTCCCCATGGACAAGGGAGGTAATTAGCGGACTTCCCCCTACCAGGGAACACCTTTGACACCAGGAAGCTGTGTGGAGGGCGGCCCTAAACCTCACCCACACAGTCACCCGTTTTCCGGAATTCTGAGTGTGGGGAGGTTCCGTCTTATGTCTGCAGCACCCGGGATCTCCTAGGAGCCCTTCGAGTGTCTTCCCAGAGTCCCTCCCTGTGCGGGCTGCCGGGGAAAGGAGGGGGTTGTGCTGGAAACGCAGGTAGCATCTAGTGCCACCCCATGGACAGGGGAGGAAATTAGCGGACTTCCACCTGCCAGGGAACACCTGTGACACAAGGAAGCTGCGTGGATGGCGGCCCCGAACCTCCCCCACACAGTCATCCGTGTTCCGGAATTCTGAGTGTGGGGAGGTTCCGTCTTATGTCTGCAGCACCCGGGATCTCCTAGGAGCCCTTCGAGAGTCTTCCCAGAGTCCCTCCCAGTGCCGGCAGCCAGGGAAATGCGGGGGTTGGGCTGGAAACGCAGGTAGCATCTAGTGCATCCCCATGGACAGGGGAGGTAATTAGCGGACTTCCCCCTGCCAGGGAACACCTGTGACACCAGGCAGCTGCGTGGAGGGCGGCCCCGAACCTCCCCCAAACAGTCAACCGTGTTCCGGAATTCTGAGTGTGGGGAGGTTCCGTCTTCTGTCTGCAGAACCCGGGATCTCCTAGGAGCCCTTCGAGTGTCTTCCCAGATTCCCTCCCTGTGCGGGCTGCCGGGGAAAGGAGGGGGTTGTGCTGGAAACGCAGGTAGCATCTAGTGCCTTCCCATGGACAGGGGAGGTAATTAGCGGACTTCCACCTGCCAGGGAACACCTGTGACAAAAGGCAGCTGCGTGGAGGGCGGCCCCGAACCTCCCCCACACAGTCAGCCGTGTTCCGCAATTCTGATTGTGGGGAGGTTCCGTCTTCTGTCTGCAGCACCCGGGTTCTCCTAGGAGCCTTTCGAGTGTCTTCCCCCAGTCCCTACCTGTGCGGGCTGCCGGGGAAATGCGGGGGTTGGGCTGGAAAAGCAGGTAGCATCTAGTGCCACCCCATGGACAGGGGAGGAAATTAGCGGACTTCCACCTGCCAGGGAACACCTGTGACACAAGGCAGCTGCGTGGATGGCGGCCCCGAACCTCCCCCACACAGTCATCCGTGTTCCGGAATTCTGAGTGTGGGGAGGTTCCGTCTTATGTCTTCAGCACCCGGGATCTCCTAGGAGCCCTTCGAGAGTCTTCCCAGAGTCCCTCCCAGTGCCGGCAGCCAGGGAAATGCGGGGGTTGGGCTGGAAACGCAGGTAGCATCTAGTGCATCCCCATGGACAGGGGAGGTAATTAGCGGACTTCCCCCTGCCAGGGAACACCTGTGACACCAGGCAGCTGCGTGGAGGGCGGCCCCGAACCTCCCCCAAACAGTCAACCGTGTTCCGGAATTCTGAGTGTGGGGAGGTTCCGTCTTCTGTCTGCAGAACCCGGGATCTCCTAGGAGCCCTTCGAGTGTCTTCCCAGAGTCCCTCCCTGTGCGGGCTGCCGGGGAAAGGAGGGGGTTGTGCTGGAAACGCAGGTAGCATCTAGTGCCTTCCCATGGACAGGGGAGGTAATTAGCGGACTTCAACCTGCCAGGGAACACCTGTGACAAAATGCAGCTGAGTGGAGGGCGGCCCCGAACCTCCCCCACACAGTCAGCCGTGTTCCGCAATTCTGATTGTGGGGAGGTTCCGTCTTCTGTCTGCAGCACCCGGGTTCTCCTAGGAGCCTTTCGAGTGTCTTCCCCCAGTCCCTACCTGTGCGGGCTGCCGGGGAAATGCGGGGGTTGGGCTGGAAAAGCAGGTAGCATCTAGTGCCTCCCCATGGACAAGGGAGGTAATTAGCGGACTTCCCCCTACCAGGGAACACCTTTGACACCAGGAAGCTGTGTGGAGGGCGGCCCTAAACCTCACCCACACAGTCACCCGTGTTCCGGAATTCTGAGTGTGGGGAGGTTCCGTCTTATGTCTGCAGCACCCGGGATCTCCTAGGAGCCCTTCGAGAGTCTTCCCAGAGTCCCTCCCAGTGCGGGCAGCCAGGGAAATGCGGGGGTTGGGCTGGAAACGCAGGTAGCATCTAGTGCATCCCCATGGACAGGGGAGGTAATTAGCGGACTTCCCCCTGCCAGGGAACACCTGTGACACCAGGCAGCTGCGTGGAGGGCGGCCCCGAAACTCCCCCAAACAGTCAACCGTGTTCCGGAATTCTGAGTGTGGGGAGGTTCCGTCTTCTGTCTGCAGCACCCGGGATCTCCTAGGAGCCCTTCGAGTGTCTTCCCAGAGTCCCTCCCTGTACGGGCTGCCGGGGAAAGGAGGGGGTTGTGCTGGAAACGCAGGTAGCATCTAGTGCCTCCCCATGGATAGGGGAGGTAATTAGCGGACTTCCCCCTGCCAGGGAACACCTGTGACACCAGGCAGCTGCCTGGAGGGCGGCCCCGAACCTCTCACACACAGTCAGACGTGTTCCGGGATTCTGAGTGTGGGGAGGTTCCGTCTTCTGTCTGCAGCACCCGGGATCTCCTAGGAGCCTTTCGAGAGTCTTCCCCGAGTCCCTCCCAGTTCGGGCAGCCGGGGAAAGGCGGGGGTTGGGCTGGAAAAGCAGGTAGCATCTTGTGCCTCCCCATGGACAAGGGAGGTAATTAGCGGACTTCCCCCTGCCAGGGAACACCTGTGACACCAGGCAGCTGCGTGGAGGGCGGCCCCGAACCTCCCCCAAACAGTCAACCGTGTTCCGGAATTCTGAGTGTGGGGAGGTTCCGTCTTCTGTCTGCAGAACCCGGGATCTCCTAGGAGCCCTTCGAGTGTCTTCCCAGAGTCCCTCCCTGTGCGGGCTGCCGGGGAAACCCGGGGGTTGTGCTGGAAACGCAGGTAGCATCTAGTGCCTTCCCATGGACAGGGGAGGTAATTAGCGGACTTCCTCCTGCCAGGGAACACCTGTGACACAAGGCAGCTGAGTGGAGGGCGGCCCCGAACCTCCCCCACACAGTCAGCCGTGTTCCGGAATTCTGAGTGTTGGGAGGTTCCGTCTTCTGTCTGCAGCACCCGGGTTCACCTAGGAGCCCTTCGAGTGTCTTCCCCCAGTCCCTCCCTGTGCGGGCTGTCGGGGAATGGCGGAGGTTGGGCTGGAAAAGCAGGTAGCATCTTGTGCCTCCCCATGAACAAGGGAGGTAATTAGCGGACTTCCCCCTGCCAGGGAACACCTGTGACACCAGGCAGCTGCGTGGAGGGCGGCCCCGAACCTCATCCACACAGTCAGCCGTGTTCCGGAATTCTGAGTGTGGGGAGGTTCCGTCTTCTGTCTGCAGCACCCGGGATCTCCTAGGAGCACTTCGAGTGTCTTCCCCCATTCCGTTTCAGTGCGGGCTGCCGGGGAAAGGAGGTGGTTGTGCTGGAAACGCAGGTAGCATCTAGTGCCTCCCCATGGACAGGGGAGGTAATTAGCGGACTTCCACCTACCAGGGAACAACTGTGACACAAGGCAGCTCCGTGGAGGGCGGCCCCGAACCTCCCCCACACAGTCATCCGTGTTCCGGAATTCTGAGTGTGGGGAGGTTCCGTCTTCTGTCTGCAGCACCCGGGTTCACCTAGGAGCCATTCGAGTGTCTTCCCCCAGTCCCTCCTTGTGCGGGCTGCCGGGGAATGGCGGAGGTTGGGCTGGAAAAGCAGGTAGCATCTTGTGCCTCCCCATGGACAAGGGAGGTAATTAGCGGACTTCCCCCTGCCAGGGAACACCTGTGACTCCAGGCAGCTGCGTGGAGGGCGGCCGCGTACCTCCCCCACACAGCCATCCGTGTTCCGGAATTCTGAGTGTGGGGAGGTTCCGTCTTCTGCCTGCAGCACCCGGGATCTCCTAGGAGCCCTTCGAGTGTCTTCCCAGAGTCCCTCCCTGTGCGGGCTGCCGGGGAAAGGAGGGGGTAGTGCTGGAAACGCAGGTAGCATCTAGTGCCTTCCCATGGACAGGGGAGGTAATTAGCGGACTTCCACCTGCCAGGGAACACCTGTGACACAAGGCAGCTGAGTGGAGGGCGGCCCCCAACCTCCCCCACACAGTCAGCCGTGTTCCGCAATTCTGATTGTGGGGAGGTTCCGTCTTCTGTCTGCAGCACCCGGGTTCTCCTAGGAGCCTTTCGAGTGTCTTCCCCCAGTCCCTAACTTTGCGGGCTGCCGGGGAAATGCGGGGGTTGGGCTGGAAAAGCAGGTAGCATCTAGTGCCTCCCCATGGACAAGGGAGGTAATTAGCGGAATTCCCCCTGCAAGGGAACACCTGCGACACCAGGAAGCTGCGTGGAGTGCGGCCCTAAACCTCACCCACACAGTCAGCCGTGTTCCGGAATTCTGAGTGTGGGGAGGTTCCGTCTTCTGTCTGCAGAACCCGGGATCTCCTAGGAGCCCTTCGAGTGTCTTCCCCGAATCCCTCCCACTGCGTGCTGCCAGGGAAAGGCGGGGGTTGGGCTGGAAACTCAGGTAGCATCTAGTGCCTCCACATGGACAGGGGAGGTAATTAGCGGTCTTCCCCCTACCAAGGAACACCTTTGACACCAGGAAGCTGTGTGAAGGGCGGCCCTAAACCTCACCCACACAGTCACCCGTGTTCCGGAATTCTGAGTGTGGGGAGGTTCCGTCTTATGTCTGCAGCACCCGGGATCTCCTAGGAGCCCTTCGAGTGTCTTCCCAGAGTCCCTCCCTGTGCGGGCTGCCGGGGAAAAGAGGGGGTTGTGCTGGAAACGCAGGTAGCATCTAGTGCCACCCCATGGACGGGGGAGGAAATTAGCGGACTTCCACCTGCCAGGGAACACCTGTGACACAAGGCAGCTGCGTGGAGGGCGGCCCCGAAACTCCCCCACACAGTCAGACGTGTTCCGGAATTCTGAGTGTGGGGAGGTTCCGTCTTCTGTCTGCAGCACCCGGGATCTCCTAGGAGCCCTTCGAGAGTCTTCCCAGAGTCCCTCCCAGTGCGGGCAGCCAGGGAAATGCGGGGGTTGGGCTGGAAACGCAGTTAGCATCTAGTGCCTCCCCATGGACAAGGGAGGTAATTAGCGGACTTCCCCCTGCCAGGGAACACCTGTGACACCAGGCAGCTGCGTGGAGGGCGGCCCCGAACCTCCCCCAAACAGTCACACGTGTTCCGGAATTCTGAGTGTGGGGAGGTTCCGTCTTCTGTCTGCAGCACCCGGGATCTCCTAGGAGCCCTTCGAGTGTCTTCCCAGAGTCCCTCCCTGTGCGGGCTGCCGGGGAAAGGAGGGGGTTGTGCTGGAAACGCAGGTAGCATCTAGTGCCTTCCCATGGACAGGGGAGGTAATTAGCGGACTTCCACCTGCCAGGGAACACCTGTGACACAAGGCAGCTGAGTGGAGGGCGGCCCCGAACCTCCCCCACACAGTCAGCCGTGTTCCGCAATTCTGATTGTGGGGAGGTTCCGTCTTCTGTCTGCAGCACCCGGGTTCTCCTAGGAGCCTTTCGAGTGTCTTCCCCCAGTCCCTACCTGTGCGGGCTGCCGGGGAAATGCGGGGGTTGGGCTGGAAAAGCAGGTAGCATCTAGTGCCTCCCCATGGACAAGGGAGGTAATTAGCGGACTTCCCCCTACCAGGGAACACCTTTGACACCAGGAAGCTGTGTGGAGGGCGGCCCTAAACCTCACCCACACAGTCACCCGTGTTCCGGAATTCTGAGTGTGGGGAGGTTCCGTCTTATGTCTGCAGCACCCGGGATCTCCTAGGAGCCCTTCGAGTGTCTTCCCAGAGTCCCTCCCTGTGCGGGCTGCCGGGGAAAGGAGGGGGTTGTGCTGGAAACGCAGGTAGCATCTAGTGCCACCCCATGGACAGGGGAGGAAATTAGCGGACTTCCACCTGCCAGGGAACACCTGTGACACAAGGCAGCTGCGTGGATGGCGGCCCCGAACCTCCCCCACACAGTCATCCGTGTTCCGGAATTCTGAGTGTGGGGAGGTTCCGTCTTATGTCTGCAGCACCCGGGATCTCCTAGGAGCCCTTCGAGAGTCTTCCCAGAGTCCCTCCCAGTGCGGGCAGCCAGGGAAATGCGGGGGTTGGGCTGGAAACGCAGGTAGCATCTAGTGCATCCCCATGGACAGGGGAGGTAATTAGCGGACTTCCCCCTGCCAGGGAACACCTGTGACACCAGGCAGCTGCGTGGAGGGCGGCCCCGAAACTCCCCCAAACAGTCAACCGTGTTCCGGAATTCTGAGTGTGGGGAGGTTCCGTCTTCTGTCTGCAGCACCCGGGATCTCCTAGGAGCCCTTCGAGTGTCTTCCCAGAGTCCCTCCCTGTACGGGCTGCCGGGGAAAGGAGGGGGTTGTGCTGGAAACGCAGGTAGCATCTAGTGCCTCCCCATGGATAGGGGAGGTAATTAGCGGACTTCCCCCTGCCAGGGAACACCTGTGACACCAGGCAGCTGCCTGGAGGGCGGCCCCGAACCTCTCACACACAGTCAGACGTGTTCCGGGATTCTGAGTGTGGGGAGGTTCCGTCTTCTGTCTGCAGCACCCGGGATCTCCTAGGAGCCTTTCGAGAGTCTTCCCCGAGTCCCTCCCAGTTCGGGCAGCCGGGGAAAGGCGGGGGTTGGGCTGGAAAAGCAGGTAGCATCTTGTGCCTCCCCATGGACAAGGGAGGTAATTAGCGGACTTCCCCCTGCCAGGGAACACCTGTGACACCAGGCAGCTGCGTGGAGGGCGGCCCCGAACCTCCCCCAAACAGTCAACCGTGTTCCGGAATTCTGAGTGTGGGGAGGTTCCGTCTTCTGTCTGCAGAACCCGGGATCTCCTAGGAGCCCTTCGAGTGTCTTCCCAGAGTCCCTCCCTGTGCGGGCTGCCGGGGAAACCCGGGGGTTGTGCTGGAAACGCAGGTAGCATCTAGTGCCTTCCCATGGACAGGGGAGGTAATTAGCGGACTTCCTCCTGCCAGGGAACACCTGTGACACAAGGCAGCTGAGTGGAGGGCGGCCCCGAACCTCCCCCACACAGTCAGCCGTGTTCCGGAATTCTGAGTGTTGGGAGGTTCCGTCTTCTGTCTGCAGCACCCGGGTTCACCTAGGAGCCCTTCGAGTGTCTTCCCCCAGTCCCTCCCTGTGCGGGCTGTCGGGGAATGGCGGAGGTTGGGCTGGAAAAGCAGGTAGCATCTTGTGCCTCCCCATGAACAAGGGAGGTAATTAGCGGACTTCCCCCTGCCAGGGAACACCTGTGACACCAGGCAGCTGCGTGGAGGGCGGCCCCGAACCTCATCCACACAGTCAGCCGTGTTCCGGAATTCTGAGTGTGGGGAGGTTCCGTCTTCTGTCTGCAGCACCCGGGATCTCCTAGGAGCACTTCGAGTGTCTTCCCCCATTCCGTTTCAGTGCGGGCTGCCGGGGAAAGGAGGTGGTTGTGCTGGAAACGCAGGTAGCATCTAGTGCCTCCCCATGGACAGGGGAGGTAATTAGCGGACTTCCACCTACCAGGGAACAACTGTGACACAAGGCAGCTCCGTGGAGGGCGGCCCCGAACCTCCCCCACACAGTCATCCGTGTTCCGGAATTCTGAGTGTGGGGAGGTTCCGTCTTCTGTCTGCAGCACCCGGGTTCACCTAGGAGCCATTCGAGTGTCTTCCCCCAGTCCCTCCTTGTGCGGGCTGCCGGGGAATGGCGGAGGTTGGGCTGGAAAAGCAGGTAGCATCTTGTGCCTCCCCATGGACAAGGGAGGTAATTAGCGGACTTCCCCCTGCCAGGGAACACCTGTGACTCCAGGCAGCTGCGTGGAGGGCGGCCGCGTACCTCCCCCACACAGCCATCCGTGTTCCGGAATTCTGAGTGTGGGGAGGTTCCGTCTTCTGCCTGCAGCACCCGGGATCTCCTAGGAGCCCTTCGAGTGTCTTCCCAGAGTCCCTCCCTGTGCGGGCTGCCGGGGAAAGGAGGGGGTAGTGCTGGAAACGCAGGTAGCATCTAGTGCCTTCCCATGGACAGGGGAGGTAATTAGCGGACTTCCACCTGCCAGGGAACACCTGTGACACAAGGCAGCTGAGTGGAGGGCGGCCCCCAACCTCCCCCACACAGTCAGCCGTGTTCCGCAATTCTGATTGTGGGGAGGTTCCGTCTTCTGTCTGCAGCACCCGGGTTCTCCTAGGAGCCTTTCGAGTGTCTTCCCCCAGTCCCTAACTTTGCGGGCTGCCGGGGAAATGCGGGGGTTGGGCTGGAAAAGCAGGTAGCATCTAGTGCCTCCCCATGGACAAGGGAGGTAATTAGCGGAATTCCCCCTGCAAGGGAACACCTGCGACACCAGGAAGCTGCGTGGAGTGCGGCCCTAAACCTCACCCACACAGTCAGCCGTGTTCCGGAATTCTGAGTGTGGGGAGGTTCCGTCTTCTGTCTGCAGAACCCGGGATCTCCTAGGAGCCCTTCGAGTGTCTTCCCCGAATCCCTCCCACTGCGTGCTGCCAGGGAAAGGCGGGGGTTGGGCTGGAAACTCAGGTAGCATCTAGTGCCTCCACATGGACAGGGGAGGTAATTAGCGGTCTTCCCCCTACCAAGGAACACCTTTGACACCAGGAAGCTGTGTGAAGGGCGGCCCTAAACCTCACCCACACAGTCACCCGTGTTCCGGAATTCTGAGTGTGGGGAGGTTCCGTCTTATGTCTGCAGCACCCGGGATCTCCTAGGAGCCCTTCGAGTGTCTTCCCAGAGTCCCTCCCTGTGCGGGCTGCCGGGGAAAAGAGGGGGTTGTGCTGGAAACGCAGGTAGCATCTAGTGCCACCCCATGGACGGGGGAGGAAATTAGCGGACTTCCACCTGCCAGGGAACACCTGTGACACAAGGCAGCTGCGTGGAGGGCGGCCCCGAAACTCCCCCACACAGTCAGACGTGTTCCGGAATTCTGAGTGTGGGGAGGTTCCGTCTTCTGTCTGCAGCACCCGGGATCTCCTAGGAGCCCTTCGAGAGTCTTCCCAGAGTCCCTCCCAGTGCGGGCAGCCAGGGAAATGCGGGGGTTGGGCTGGAAACGCAGTTAGCATCTAGTGCCTCCCCATGGACAAGGGAGGTAATTAGCGGACTTCCCCCTGCCAGGGAACACCTGTGACACCAGGCAGCTGCGTGGAGGGCGGCCCCGAACCTCCCCCAAACAGTCACACGTGTTCCGGAATTCTGAGTGTGGGGAGGTTCCGTCTTCTGTCTGCAGCACCCGGGATCTCCTAGGAGCCCTTCGAGTGTCTTCCCAGAGTCCCTCCCTGTGCGGGCTGCCGGGGAAAGGAGGGGGTTGTGCTGGAAACGCAGGTAGCATCTAGTGCCTTCCCATGGACAGGGGAGGTAATTAGCGGACTTCCACCTGCCAGGGAACACCTGTGACACAAGGCAGCTGAGTGGAGGGCGGCCCCGAACCTCCCCCACACAGTCAGCCGTGTTCCGCAATTCTGATTGTGGGGAGGTTCCGTCTTCTGTCTGCAGCACCCGGGTTCTCCTAGGAGCCTTTCGAGTGTCTTCCCCCAGTCCCTACCTGTGCGGGCTGCCGGGGAAATGCGGGGGTTGGGCTGGAAAAGCAGGTAGCATCTAGTGCCTCCCCATGGACAAGGGAGGTAATTAGCGGACTTCCCCCTACCAGGGAACACCTTTGACACCAGGAAGCTGTGTGGAGGGCGGCCCTAAACCTCACCCACACAGTCACCCGTGTTCCGGAATTCTGAGTGTGGGGAGGTTCCGTCTTATGTCTGCAGCACCCGGGATCTCCTAGGAGCCCTTCGAGTGTCTTCCCAGAGTCCCTCCCTGTGCGGGCTGCCGGGGAAAGGAGGGGGTTGTGCTGGAAACGCAGGTAGCATCTAGTGCCACCCCATGGACAGGGGAGGAAATTAGCGAACTTCCACCAGCCAGGGAACACCTGTGACACAAGGCAGCTGCGTGGAGTGCGGCCCCGAACCTCCCCCACACAGTCATCCGTGTTCCGGGATTCTGAGTGTGGGGAGGTTCCGTTTTATGTCTGCAGCACCCGGGATCTCCTAGGAGCCATTCGAGAGTCTTCCCAGAGTCCCTCCCAGTGCAGGCAGCCAGGGAAATGCGGGGGTTGGGCTGGATACGCAGGTAGCATCTAGTGCATCCCCATGGACAGGGGAGGTAATTAGCGGACTTCCCCCTGCCAGGGAACACCTGTGACACCAGGCAGCTGCGTGGAGGGCGGGCCCGAACCTCCCCCAAACAGTCAACCGTGTTCCGGAATTCTGAGTGTGGGGAGGTTCCGTCTTCTGTCTGCAGCACCCGGGTTCTCCTAGGAGCCTTTCGAGTGTCTTCCCCCAGTCCCTACCTGTGCGGGCTGCCGGGGAAAGGAGGGGGTTGTGCTGGAAACGCAGGTAGCATCTAGTGCCTTCCCATGGACAGGGGAGGTAATTAGCGGACTTCCACCTGCCAGGGAACACCTGTGACAAAAGGCAGCTGCGTGGAGGGCGGCCCCGAACCTCCCCCACACAGTCAGCCGTGTTCCGCAATTCTGATTGTGGGGAGGTTCCGTCTTCTGTCTGCAGCACCCGGGTTCTCCTAGGAGCCTTTCGAGTGTCTTCCCCCAGTCCCTACCTGTGCGGGCTGCCGGGGAAATGCGGGGGTTGGGCTGGAAAAGCAGGTAGCATCTAGTGCCACCCCATGGACAGGGGAGGAAATTAGCGGACTTCCACCTGCCAGGGAACACCTGTGACACAAGGCAGCTGCGTGGATGGCGGCCCCGAACCTCCCCCACACAGTCATCCGTGTTCCGGAATTCTGAGTGTGGGGAGGTTCCGTCTTATGTCTTCAGCACCCGGGATCTCCTAGGAGCCCTTCGAGAGTCTTCCCAGAGTCCCTCCCAGTGCCGGCAGCCAGGGAAATGCGGGGGTTGGGCTGGAAACGCAGGTAGCATCTAGTGCATCCCCATGGACAGGGGAGGTAATTAGCGGACTTCCCCCTGCCAGGGAACACCTGTGACACCAGGCAGCTGCGTGGAGGGCGGCCCCGAACCTCCCCCAAACAGTCAACCGTGTTCCGGAATTCTGAGTGTGGGGAGGTTCCGTCTTCTGTCTGCAGAACCCGGGATCTCCTAGGAGCCCTTCGAGTGTCTTCCCAGAGTCCCTCCCTGTGCGGGCTGCCGGGGAAAGGAGGGGGTTGTGCTGGAAACGCAGGTAGCATCTAGTGCCTTCCCATGGACAGGGGAGGTAATTAGCGGACTTCCACCTGCCAGGGAACACCTGTGACAAAAGGCAGCTGAGTGGAGGGCGGCCCCGAACCTCCCCCACACAGTCAGCCGTGTTCCGCAATTCTGATTGTGGGGAGGTTCCGTCTTCTGTCTGCAGCACCCGGGTTCTCCTAGGAGCCTTTCGAGTGTCTTCCCCCAGTCCCTACCTGTGCGGGCTGCCGGGGAAATGCGGGGGTTGGGCTGGAAAAGCAGGTAGCATCTAGTGCCTCCCCATGGACAAGGGAGGTAATTAGCGGAATTCCCCCTGCAAGGGAACACCTGCGACACCAGGAAGCTGCGTGGAGTGCGGCCCTAAACCTCACCCACACAGTCAGCCGTGTTCCGGAATTCTGAGTGTGGGGAGGTTCCGTCTTCTGTCTGCAGAACCCGGGATCTCCTAGGAGCCCTTCGAGTGTCTTCCCCGAATCCCTCCCACTGCGTGCTGCCAGGGAAAGGCGGGGGTTGGGCTGGAAACTCAGGTAGCATCTAGTGCCTCCACATGGACAGGGGAGGTAATTAGCGGTCTTCCCCCTACCAAGGAACACCTTTGACACCAGGAAGCTGTGTGAAGGGCGGCCCTAAACCTCACCCACACAGTCACCCGTGTTCCGGAATTCTGAGTGTGGGGAGGTTCCGTCTTATGTCTGCAGCACCCGGGATCTCCTAGGAGCCCTTCGAGTGTCTTCCCAGAGTCCCTCCCTGTGCGGGCTGCCGGGGAAAAGAGGGGGTTGTGCTGGAAACGCAGGTAGCATCTAGTGCCACCCCATGGACGGGGGAGGAAATTAGCGGACTTCCACCTGCCAGGGAACACCTGTGACACAAGGCAGCTGCGTGGAGGGCGGCCCCGAAACTCCCCCACACAGTCAGACGTGTTCCGGAATTCTGAGTGTGGGGAGGTTCCGTCTTCTGTCTGCAGCACCCGGGATCTCCTAGGAGCCCTTCGAGAGTCTTCCCAGAGTCCCTCCCAGTGCGGGCAGCCAGGGAAATGCGGGGGTTGGGCTGGAAACGCAGTTAGCATCTAGTGCCTCCCCATGGACAAGGGAGGTAATTAGCGGACTTCCCCCTGCCAGGGAACACCTGTGACACCAGGCAGCTGCGTGGAGGGCGGCCCCGAACCTCCCCCAAACAGTCACACGTGTTCCGGAATTCTGAGTGTGGGGAGGTTCCGTCTTCTGTCTGCAGCACCCGGGATCTCCTAGGAGCCCTTCGAGTGTCTTCCCAGAGTCCCTCCCTGTGCGGGCTGCCGGGGAAAGGAGGGGGTTGTGCTGGAAACGCAGGTAGCATCTAGTGCCTTCCCATGGACAGGGGAGGTAATTAGCGGACTTCCACCTGCCAGGGAACACCTGTGACACAAGGCAGCTGAGTGGAGGGCGGCCCCGAACCTCCCCCACACAGTCAGCCGTGTTCCGCAATTCTGATTGTGGGGAGGTTCCGTCTTCTGTCTGCAGCACCCGGGTTCTCCTAGGAGCCTTTCGAGTGTCTTCCCCCAGTCCCTACCTGTGCGGGCTGCCGGGGAAATGCGGGGGTTGGGCTGGAAAAGCAGGTAGCATCTAGTGCCTCCCCATGGACAAGGGAGGTAATTAGCGGACTTCCCCCTACCAGGGAACACCTTTGACACCAGGAAGCTGTGTGGAGGGCGGCCCTAAACCTCACCCACACAGTCACCCGTGTTCCGGAATTCTGAGTGTGGGGAGGTTCCGTCTTATGTCTGCAGCACCCGGGATCTCCTAGGAGCCCTTCGAGTGTCTTCCCAGAGTCCCTCCCTGTGCGGGCTGCCGGGGAAAGGAGGGGGTTGTGCTGGAAACGCAGGTAGCATCTAGTGCCACCCCATGGACAGGGGAGGAAATTAGCGAACTTCCACCAGCCAGGGAACACCTGTGACACAAGGCAGCTGCGTGGAGTGCGGCCCCGAACCTCCCCCACACAGTCATCCGTGTTCCGGGATTCTGAGTGTGGGGAGGTTCCGTTTTATGTCTGCAGCACCCGGGATCTCCTAGGAGCCATTCGAGAGTCTTCCCAGAGTCCCTCCCAGTGCAGGCAGCCAGGGAAATGCGGGGGTTGGGCTGGATACGCAGGTAGCATCTAGTGCATCCCCATGGACAGGGGAGGTAATTAGCGGACTTCCCCCTGCCAGGGAACACCTGTGACACCAGGCAGCTGCGTGGAGGGCGGGCCCGAACCTCCCCCAAACAGTCAACCGTGTTCCGGAATTCTGAGTGTGGGGAGGTTCCGTCTTCTGTCTGCAGCACCCGGGTTCTCCTAGGAGCCTTTCGAGTGTCTTCCCCCAGTCCCTACCTGTGCGGGCTGCCGGGGAAAGGAGGGGGTTGTGCTGGAAACGCAGGTAGCATCTAGTGCCTTCCCATGGACAGGGGAGGTAATTAGCGGACTTCCACCTGCCAGGGAACACCTGTGACAAAAGGCAGCTGCGTGGAGGGCGGCCCCGAACCTCCCCCACACAGTCAGCCGTGTTCCGCAATTCTGATTGTGGGGAGGTTCCGTCTTCTGTCTGCAGCACCCGGGTTCTCCTAGGAGCCTTTCGAGTGTCTTCCCCCAGTCCCTACCTGTGCGGGCTGCCGGGGAAATGCGGGGGTTGGGCTGGAAAAGCAGGTAGCATCTAGTGCCACCCCATGGACAGGGGAGGAAATTAGCGGACTTCCACCTGCCAGGGAACACCTGTGACACAAGGCAGCTGCGTGGATGGCGGCCCCGAACCTCCCCCACACAGTCATCCGTGTTCCGGAATTCTGAGTGTGGGGAGGTTCCGTCTTATGTCTTCAGCACCCGGGATCTCCTAGGAGCCCTTCGAGAGTCTTCCCAGAGTCCCTCCCAGTGCCGGCAGCCAGGGAAATGCGGGGGTTGGGCTGGAAACGCAGGTAGCATCTAGTGCATCCCCATGGACAGGGGAGGTAATTAGCGGACTTCCCCCTGCCAGGGAACACCTGTGACACCAGGCAGCTGCGTGGAGGGCGGCCCCGAACCTCCCCCAAACAGTCAACCGTGTTCCGGAATTCTGAGTGTGGGGAGGTTCCGTCTTCTGTCTGCAGAACCCGGGATCTCCTAGGAGCCCTTCGAGTGTCTTCCCAGAGTCCCTCCCTGTGCGGGCTGCCGGGGAAAGGAGGGGGTTGTGCTGGAAACGCAGGTAGCATCTAGTGCCTTCCCATGGACAGGGGAGGTAATTAGCGGACTTCCACCTGCCAGGGAACACCTGTGACAAAAGGCAGCTGAGTGGAGGGCGGCCCCGAACCTCCCCCACACAGTCAGCCGTGTTCCGCAATTCTGATTGTGGGGAGGTTCCGTCTTCTGTCTGCAGCACCCGGGTTCTCCTAGGAGCCTTTCGAGTGTCTTCCCCCAGTCCCTACCTGTGCGGGCTGCCGGGGAAATGCGGGGGTTGGGCTGGAAAAGCAGGTAGCATCTAGTGCCTCCCCATGGACAAGGGAGGTAATTAGCGGACTTCCCCCTACCAGGGAACACCTTTGACACCAGGAAGCTGTGTGGAGGGCGGCCCTAAACCTCACCCACACAGTCACCCGTGTTCC
This sequence comes from Camelus bactrianus, assembly GCF_048773025.1. NCBI lineage: Eukaryota > Metazoa > Chordata > Mammalia > Artiodactyla > Camelidae > Camelus > Camelus bactrianus. Next base: position 5,568,567 of record NW_027413957.1, on the reverse strand, counting down.
GGAATTCTGAGTGTGGGGAGGTTCCGTCTTATGTCTGCAGCACCCGGGATCTCCTAGGAGCCCTTCGAGTGTCTTCCCAGAGTCCCTCCCTGTGCGGGCTCCGGGGAAAGGAGGGGGTTGTGCTGGAAACGCAGGTAGCATCTAGTGCCACCCCATGGACAGGGGAGGAAATTAGCGGACTTCCACCTGCCAGGGAACACCTGTGACACAAGGCAGCTGCGTGGATGGCGGCCCCGAACCTCCCCCACACAGTCATCCGTGTTCCGGAATTCTGAGTGTGGGGAGGTTCCGTCTTATGTCTGCAGCACCCGGGATCTCCTAGGAGCCCTTCGAGAGTCTTCCCAGAGTCCCTCCCAGTGCGGGCAGCCAGGGAAATGCGGGGGTTGGGCTGGAAACGCAGGTAGCATCTAGTGCATCCCCATGGACAGGGGAGGTAATTAGCGGACTTCCCCCTGCCAGGGAACACCTGTGACACCAGGCAGCTGCGTGGAGGGCGGCCCCGAACCTCCCCCAAACAGTCAACCGTGTTCCGGAATTCTGAGTGTGGGGAGGTTCCGTCTTCTGTCTGCAGCACCCGGGATCTCCTAGGAGCCCTTCGAGTGTCTTCCCAGAGTCCCTCCCTGTACGGGCTGCCGGGGAAAGGAGGGGGTTGTGCTGGAAACGCAGGTAGCATCTAGTGCCTCCCCATGGATAGGGGAGGTAATTAGCGGACTTCCCCCTGCCAGGGAACACCTGTGACACCAGGCAGCTGCCTGGAGGGCGGCCCCGAACCTCTCACACACAGTCAGACGTGTTCCGGGATTCTGAGTGTGGGGAGGTTCCGTCTTCTGTCTGCAGCACCCGGGATCTCCTAGGAGCCTTTCGAGAGTCTTCCCCGAGTCCCTCCCAGTTCGTGCAGCCGGGGAAAGGCGGGGGTTGGGCTGGAAAAGCAGGTAGCATCTTGTGCCTCCCCATGGACAAGGGAGGTAATTAGCGGACTTCCCCCTGCCAGGGAACACCTGTGACACAAGGCAGCTGAGTGGAGGGCGGCCCCGAACCTCCCCCACACAGTCAGCCGAATTCCGCAATTCTGATTGTGGGGAGGTTCCGTCTTCTGTCTGCAGCACCCGGGTTCTCCTAGGAGCCTTTCGAGTGTCTTCCCCCAGTCCCTACCTGTGCGGGCTGCCGGGGAAATGCGGGGGTTGGGCTGGAAAAGCAGGTAGCATCTAGTGCCTCCCCATGGACAAGGGAGGTAATTAGCGGACTTCCCCCTGCAAAGGAACACCTGCGACACCAGGAAGCTGTGTGCAGTGCGGCCCTAAACCTCACCCACACAGTCAGCCGTGTTCCGGAATTCTGAGTGTGGGGAGGTTCCGTCTTCTGTCTGCAGCACCCGGGATCTCCTAGGAGCCCTTCGAGTGTCTTCCCCGAATCCCTCCCACTGCGTGCTGCCAGGGAAAGGCGGGGGTTGGGCTGGAAACTCAGGTAGCATCTAGTGCCTCCACATGGACAGGGGAGGTAATTAGCGGTCTTCCCCCTACCAGGGAACACCTTTGACACCAGGAAGCTGTGTGGAGGGCGGCCCTAAACCTCACCCACACAGTCAGCCGTGTTCCGGAATTCTGAGTGTGGGGAGGTTCCGTCTTATGTCTGCAGCACCCGGGATCTCCTAGGAGCCCTTCGAGTGTCTTCCCAGAGTCCCTCCCTGTGCGGGCTGCCGGGGAAAAGAGGGGGTTGTGCTGGAAACGCAGGTAGCATCTAGTGCCACCCCATGGACGGGGGAGGAAATTAGCGGACTTCCACCTGCCAGGGAACACCTGTGACACAAGGCAGCTGCGTGGAGGGCGGCCCCGAAACTCCCCCACACAGTCAGACGTGTTCCGGAATTCTGAGTGTGGGGAGGTTCCGTCTTCTGTCTGCAGCACCCGGGATCTCCTAGGAGCCCTTCGAGAGTCTTCCCAGAGTCCCTCTCAGTGCGGGCAGCCAGGGAAATGCGGGGGTTGGGCTGGAAACGCAGTTAGCATCTAGTGCCTCCCCATGGACAAGGGAGGTAATTAGCGGACTTCCCCCTGCCAGGGAACACCTGTGACACCAGGCAGCTGCGTGGAGGGCGGCCCCGAACCTCCCCCAAACAGTCACACGTGTTCCGGAATTCTGAGTGTGGGGAGGTTCCGTCTTCTGTCTGCAGCACCCGGGATCTCCTAGGAGCCCTTCGAGTGTCTTCCCAGAGTCCCTCCCTGTGCGGGCTGCCGGGGAAAGGAGGGGGTTGTGCTGGAAACGCAGGTAGCATCTAGTGCCTTCCCATGGACAGGGGAGGTAATTAGCGGACTTCCACCTGCCAGGGAACACCTGTGACACAAGGCAGCTGAGTGGAGGGCGGCCCCGAACCTCCCCCACACAGTCAGCCGTGTTCCGCAATTCTGATTGTGGGGAGGTTCCGTCTTCTGTCTGCAGCACCCGGGTTCTCCTAGGAGCCTTTCGAGTGTCTTCCCCCAGTCCCTACCTGTGCGGGCTGCCGGGGAAATGCGGGGGTTGGGCTGGAAAAGCAGGTAGCATCTAGTGCCTCCCCATGGACAAGGGAGGTAATTAGCGGACTTCCCCCTACCAGGGAACACCTTTGACACCAGGAAGCTGTGTGGAGGGCGGCCCTAAACCTCACCCACACAGTCACCCGTGTTCCGGAATTCTGAGTGTGGGGAGGTTCCGTCTTATGTCTGCAGCACCCGGGATCTCCTAGGAGCCCTTCGAGTGTCTTCCCAGAGTCCCTCCCTGTGCGGGCTGCCGGGGAAAGGAGGGGGTTGTGCTGGAAACGCAGGTAGCATCTAGTGCCACCCCATGGACAGGGGAGGAAATTAGCGAACTTCCACCAGCCAGGGAACACCTGTGACACAAGGCAGCTGCGTGGAGTGCGGCCCCGAACCTCCCCAACACAGTCATCCGTGTTCCGGGATTCTGAGTGTGGGGAGGTTCCGTTTTATGTCTGCAGCACCCGGGATCTCCTAGGAGCCATTCGAGAGTCTTCCCAGAGTCCCTCCCAGTGCAGGCAGCCAGGGAAATGCGGGGGTTGGGCTGGATACGCAGGTAGCATCTAGTGCATCCCCATGGACAGGGGAGGTAATTAGCGGACTTCCCCCTGCCAGGGAACACCTGTGACACCAGGCAGCTGCGTGGAGGGCGGGCCCGAACCTCCCCCAAACAGTCAACCGTGTTCCGGAATTCTGAGTGTGGGGAGGTTCCGTCTTCTGTCTGCAGCACCCGGGTTCTCCTAGGAGCCTTTCGAGTGTCTTCCCCCAGTCCCTACCTGTGCGGGCTGCCGGGGAAAGGAGGGGGTTGTGCTGGAAACGCAGGTAGCATCTAGTGCCTTCCCATGGACAGGGGAGGTAATTAGCGGACTTCCACCTGCCAGGGAACACCTGTGACAAAAGGCAGCTGCGTGGAGGGCGGCCCCGAACCTCCCCCACACAGTCAGCCGTGTTCCGCAATTCTGATTGTGGGGAGGTTCCGTCTTCTGTCTGCAGCACCCGGGTTCTCCTAGGAGCCTTTCGAGTGTCTTCCCCCAGTCCCTACCTGTGCGGGCTGCCGGGGAAATGCGGGGGTTGGGCTGGAAAAGCAGGTAGCATCTAGTGCCACCCCATGGACAGGGGAGGAAATTAGCGGACTTCCACCTGCCAGGGAACACCTGTGACACAAGGCAGCTGCGTGGATGGCGGCCCCGAACCTCCCCCACACAGTCATCCGTGTTCCGGAATTCTGAGTGTGGGGAGGTTCCGTCTTATGTCTTCAGCACCCGGGATCTCCTAGGAGCCCTTCGAGAGTCTTCCCAGAGTCCCTCCCAGTGCCGGCAGCCAGGGAAATGCGGGGGTTGGGCTGGAAACGCAGGTAGCATCTAGTGCATCCCCATGGACAGGGGAGGTAATTAGCGGACTTCCCCCTGCCAGGGAACACCTGTGACACCAGGCAGCTGCGTGGAGGGCGGCCCCGAACCTCCCCCAAACAGTCAACCGTGTTCCGGAATTCTGAGTGTGGGGAGGTTCCGTCTTCTGTCTGCAGAACCCGGGATCTCCTAGGAGCCCTTCGAGTGTCTTCCCAGAGTCCCTCCCTGTGCGGGCTGCCGGGGAAAGGAGGGGGTTGTGCTGGAAACGCAGGTAGCATCTAGTGCCTTCCCATGGACAGGGGAGGTAATTAGCGGACTTCCACCTGCCAGGGAACACCTGTGACAAAAGGCAGCTGAGTGGAGGGCGGCCCCGAACCTCCCCCACACAGTCAGCCGTGTTCCGCAATTCTGATTGTGGGGAGGTTCCGTCTTCTGTCTGCAGCACCCGGGTTCTCCTAGGAGCCTTTCGAGTGTCTTCCCCCAGTCCCTACCTGTGCGGGCTGCCGGGGAAATGCGGGGGTTGGGCTGGAAAAGCAGGTAGCATCTAGTGCCTCCCCATGGACAAGGGAGGTAATTAGCGGACTTCCCCCTACCAGGGAACACCTTTGACACCAGGAAGCTGTGTGGAGGGCGGCCCTAAACCTCACCCACACAGTCACCCGTGTTCCGGAATTCTGAGTGTGGGGAGGTTCCGTCTTATGTCTGCAGCACCCGGGATCTCCTAGGAGCCCTTCGAGTGTCTTCCCAGAGTCCCTCCCTGTGCGGGCTCCGGGGAAAGGAGGGGGTTGTGCTGGAAACGCAGGTAGCATCTAGTGCCACCCCATGGACAGGGGAGGAAATTAGCGGACTTCCACCTGCCAGGGAACACCTGTGACACAAGGCAGCTGCGTGGATGGCGGCCCCGAACCTCCCCCACACAGTCATCCGTGTTCCGGAATTCTGAGTGTGGGGAGGTTCCGTCTTATGTCTGCAGCACCCGGGATCTCCTAGGAGCCCTTCGAGAGTCTTCCCAGAGTCCCTCCCAGTGCGGGCAGCCAGGGAAATGCGGGGGTTGGGCTGGAAACGCAGGTAGCATCTAGTGCATCCCCATGGACAGGGGAGGTAATTAGCGGACTTCCCCCTGCCAGGGAACACCTGTGACACCAGGCAGCTGCGTGGAGGGCGGCCCCGAACCTCCCCCAAACAGTCAACCGTGTTCCGGAATTCTGAGTGTGGGGAGGTTCCGTCTTCTGTCTGCAGCACCCGGGATCTCCTAGGAGCCCTTCGAGTGTCTTCCCAGAGTCCCTCCCTGTACGGGCTGCCGGGGAAAGGAGGGGGTTGTGCTGGAAACGCAGGTAGCATCTAGTGCCTCCCCATGGATAGGGGAGGTAATTAGCGGACTTCCCCCTGCCAGGGAACACCTGTGACACCAGGCAGCTGCCTGGAGGGCGGCCCCGAACCTCTCACACACAGTCAGACGTGTTCCGGGATTCTGAGTGTGGGGAGGTTCCGTCTTCTGTCTGCAGCACCCGGGATCTCCTAGGAGCCTTTCGAGAGTCTTCCCCGAGTCCCTCCCAGTTCGGGCAGCCGGGGAAAGGCGGGGGTTGGGCTGGAAAAGCAGGTAGCATCTTGTGCCTCCCCATGGACAAGGGAGGTAATTAGCGGACTTCCCCCTGCCAGGGAACACCTGTGACACAAGGCAGCTGAGTGGAGGGCGGCCCCGAACCTCCCCCACACAGTCAGCCGAATTCCGCAATTCTGATTGTGGGGAGGTTCCGTCTTCTGTCTGCAGCACCCGGGTTCTCCTAGGAGCCTTTCGAGTGTCTTCCCCCAGTCCCTACCTGTGCGGGCTGCCGGGGAAATGCGGGGGTTGGGCTGGAAAAGCAGGTAGCATCTAGTGCCTCCCCATGGACAAGGGAGGTAATTAGCGGACTTCCCCCTGCAAAGGAACACCTGCGACACCAGGAAGCTGTGTGCAGTGCGGCCCTAAACCTCACCCACACAGTCAGCCGTGTTCCGGAATTCTGAGTGTGGGGAGGTTCCGTCTTCTGTCTGCAGCACCCGGGATCTCCTAGGAGCCCTTCGAGTGTCTTCCCCGAATCCCTCCCACTGCGTGCTGCCAGGGAAAGGCGGGGGTTGGGCTGGAAACTCAGGTAGCATCTAGTGCCTCCACATGGACAGGGGAGGTAATTAGCGGTCTTCCCCCTACCAGGGAACACCTTTGACACCAGGAAGCTGTGTGGAGGGCGGCCCTAAACCTCACCCACACAGTCAGCCGTGTTCCGGAATTCTGAGTGTGGGGAGGTTCCGTCTTATGTCTGCAGCACCCGGGATCTCCTAGGAGCCCTTCGAGTGTCTTCCCAGAGTCCCTCACTGTGCGGGCTGCCGGGGAAAGGCGGGGGTTGTGCTGGAAAATCAGGTAGCATCTAGTGCCTCCCCATGGACATGGGAGGTAATTAGCGGTCTTCCCCCTACCAGGGAACACCTGTGACACCAGGAAGCTGTGTGGAGGGCGGCCCTAAACCTCACCCACACAGTAACCCGTGTTCCGGAATTCTGAGTGTGGGGAGGTTCCGTCTTATGTCTGAAGCACTCGGGTTCTCCTAGGAGCCCTTCGAGTGTCTTTCCCAATTCCCTCCCTGTGCGGGCTGCTGGGGAAAGGCGGGGGTTTGCCTGGAAAAGCAGGTAGCATCTAGTGCCTCCCCATGGACAAGGGAGGTAATTAGCGGAATTCCCCCTGCCAGGGAACACCTGTGACACCAGGCAGCTGCGTGGAAGGCGGCCCCGAACCTCCCGCACACAGTCAGCCGTGTTCCGGGATTCTGAGTGTGGGGAGGTTCCGTCTTCTGTCTGCAGCACCCGGGATCTCCTAGGAGCACTTCGAGAGTCTTCCCCGAGTCCCTCACAGTGCGGGCAGCCAGGGAAATGCGGGGGTTGGGCTGGAAACGCAGGTAGCATCTAGTGCATCCCCATGGACAGGGGAGGTAATTAGCGGACTTCCCCCTGCCAGGGAACACCTGTGACACCAGGCAGCTGCGTGGAGGGCGGCCCCGAACCTCCCCCACAGAGTCTTCCGTGTTCCGGAATTCTGAGAGTGGGGAGGTTCCTTCTTATGCCTGCAGCACCCGGGATCACCTAGGAGCCCTTCGAGTGTCTTCCCAGAGTCCCACCCAGTGCGGGTTGCCGGGGAAATGCGGGGGTTGGACTGGAAAAGCAGGTAGCATCTAGTGCCTCCCCATGGACAAGGGAGGTAATTAGCGGACTTCCCCCTACCAGGGAACACCTTTGACACCAGGAAGCTGTGTGGAGGGCGGCCCTAAACCTCACCCACACAGTCACCCGTTTTCCGGAATTCTGAGTGTGGGGAGGTTCCGTCTTATGTCTGCAGCACCCGGGATCTCCTAGGAGCCCTTCGAGTGTCTTCCCAGAGTCCCTCCCTGTGCGGGCTGCCGGGGAAAGGAGGGTGTTGTGCTGGAAACGCAGGTAGCATCTAGTGCCACCCCATGGACAGGGGAGGAAATTAGCGGACTTCCACCTGCCAGGGAACACCTGTGACACAAGGAAGCTGCGTGGATGGCGGCCCCGAACCTCCCCCACACAGTCATCCGTGTTCCGGAATTCTGAGTGTGGGGAGGTTCCGTCTTATGTCTGCAGCACCCGGGATCTCCTAGGAGCCCTTCGAGAGTCTTCCCAGAGTCCCTCCCAGTGCCGGCAGCCAGGGAAATGCGGGGGTTGGGCTGGAAACGCAGGTAGCATCTAGTGCATCCCCATGGACAGGGGAGGTAATTAGCGGACTTCCCCCTGCCAGGGAACACCTGTGACACCAGGCAGCTGCGTGGAGGGCGGCCCCGAACCTCCCCCAAACAGTCAACCGTGTTCCGGAATTCTGAGTGTGGGGAGGTTCCGTCTTCTGTCTGCAGAACCCGGGATCTCCTAGGAGCCCTTCGAGTGTCTTCCCAGATTCCCTCCCTGTGCGGGCTGCCGGGGAAAGGAGGGGGTTGTGCTGGAAACGCAGGTAGCATCTAGTGCCTTCCCATGGACAGGGGAGGTAATTAGCGGACTTCCACCTGCCAGGGAACACCTGTGACAAAAGGCAGCTGCGTGGAGGGCGGCCCCGAACCTCCCCCACACAGTCAGCCGTGTTCCGCAATTCTGATTGTGGGGAGGTTCCGTCTTCTGTCTGCAGCACCCGGGTTCTCCTAGGAGCCTTTCGAGTGTCTTCCCCCAGTCCCTACCTGTGCGGGCTGCCGGGGAAATGCGGGGGTTGGGCTGGAAAAGCAGGTAGCATCTAGTGCCACCCCATGGACAGGGGAGGAAATTAGCGGACTTCCACCTGCCAGGGAACACCTGTGACACAAGGCAGCTGCGTGGATGGCGGCCCCGAACCTCCCCCACACAGTCATCCGTGTTCCGGAATTCTGAGTGTGGGGAGGTTCCGTCTTATGTCTTCAGCACCCGGGATCTCCTAGGAGCCCTTCGAGAGTCTTCCCAGAGTCCCTCCCAGTGCCGGCAGCCAGGGAAATGCGGGGGTTGGGCTGGAAACGCAGGTAGCATCTAGTGCATCCCCATGGACAGGGGAGGTAATTAGCGGACTTCCCCCTGCCAGGGAACACCTGTGACACCAGGCAGCTGCGTGGAGGGCGGCCCCGAACCTCCCCCAAACAGTCAACCGTGTTCCGGAATTCTGAGTGTGGGGAGGTTCCGTCTTCTGTCTGCAGAACCCGGGATCTCCTAGGAGCCCTTCGAGTGTCTTCCCAGAGTCCCTCCCTGTGCGGGCTGCCGGGGAAAGGAGGGGGTTGTGCTGGAAACGCAGGTAGCATCTAGTGCCTTCCCATGGACAGGGGAGGTAATTAGCGGACTTCAACCTGCCAGGGAACACCTGTGACAAAAGGCAGCTGAGTGGAGGGCGGCCCCGAACCTCCCCCACACAGTCAGCCGTGTTCCGCAATTCTGATTGTGGGGAGGTTCCGTCTTCTGTCTGCAGCACCCGGGTTCTCCTAGGAGCCTTTCGAGTGTCTTCCCCCAGTCCCTACCTGTGCGGGCTGCCGGGGAAATGCGGGGGTTGGGCTGGAAAAGCAGGTAGCATCTAGTGCCTCCCCATGGACAAGGGAGGTAATTAGCGGACTTCCCCCTACCAGGGAACACCTTTGACACCAGGTAGCTGTGTGGAGGGCGGCCCTAAACCTCACCCACACAGTCACCCGTGTTCCGGAATTCTGAGTGTGGGGAGGTTCCGTCTTATGTCTGCAGCACCCGGGATCTCCTAGGAGCCCTTCGAGTGTCTTCCCAGAGTCCCTCCCTGTGCGGGCTCCGGGGAAAGGAGGGGGTTGTGCTGGAAACGCAGGTAGCATCTAGTGCCACCCCATGGACAGGGGAGGAAATTAGCGGACTTCCACCTGCCAGGGAACACCTGTGACACAAGGCAGCTGCGTGGATGGCGGCCCCGAACCTCCCCCACACAGTCATCCGTGTTCCGGAATTCTGAGTGTGGGGAGGTTCCGTCTTATGTCTGCAGCACCCGGGATCTCCTAGGAGCCCTTCGAGAGTCTTCCCAGAGTCCCTCCCAGTGCGGGCAGCCAGGGAAATGCGGGGGTTGGGCTGGAAACGCAGGTAGCATCTAGTGCATCCCCATGGACAGGGGAGGTAATTAGCGGACTTCCCCCTGCCAGGGAACACCTGTGACACCAGGCAGCTGCGTGGAGGGCGGCCCCGAAACTCCCCCAAACAGTCAACCGTGTTCCGGAATTCTGAGTGTGGGGAGGTTCCGTCTTCTGTCTGCAGCACCCGGGATCTCCTAGGAGCCCTTCGAGTGTCTTCCCAGAGTCCCTCCCTGTACGGGCTGCCGGGGAAAGGAGGGGGTTTTGCTGGAAACGCAGGTAGCATCTAGTGCCTCCCCATGGATAGGGGAGGTAATTAGCGGACTTCCCCCTGCCAGGGAACACCTGTGACACCAGGCAGCTGCCTGGAGGGCGGCCCCGAACCTCTCACACACAGTCAGACGTGTTCCGGGATTCTGAGTGTGGGGAGGTTCCGTCTTCTGTCTGCAGCACCCGGGATCTCCTAGGAGCCTTTCGAGAGTCTTCCCCGAGTCCCTCCCAGTTCGGGCAGCCGGGGAAAGGCGGGGGTTGGGCTGGAAAAGCAGGTAGCATCTTGTGCCTCCCCATGGACAAGGGAGGTAATTAGCGGACTTCCCCCTGCCAGGGAACACCTGTGACAGCAGGCAGCTGCGTGGAGGGCGGCCCCGAACCTCCCCCAAACAGTCAACCGTGTTCCGGAATTCTGAGTGTGGGGAGGTTCCGTCTTCTGTCTGCAGAACCCGGGATCTCCTAGGAGCCCTTCGAGTGTCTTCCCAGAGTCCCTCCCTGTGCGGGCTGCCGGGGAAACCCGGGGGTTGTGCTGGAAACGCAGGTAGCATCTAGTGCCTTCCCATGGACAGGGGAGGTAATTAGCGGTCTTCCCCCTACCAGGGAACACCTTTGACACCAGGAAGCTGTGTGGAGGGCGGCCCTAAACCTCACCCACACAGTCAGCCGTGTTCCGGAATTCTGAGTGTGGGGAGGTTCCGTCTTATGTCTGCAGCACCCGGGATCTCCTAGGAGCCCTTCGAGTGTCTTCCCAGAGTCCCTCACTGTGCGGGCTGCCGGGGAAAGGCGGGGGTTGTGCTGGAAAATCAGGTAGCATCTAGTGCCTCCCCATGGACATGGGAGGTAATTAGCGGTCTTCCCCCTACCAGGGAACACCTGTGACACCAGGAAGCTGTGTGGAGGGCGGCCCTAAACCTCACCCACACAGTAACCCGTGTTCCGGAATTCTGAGTGTGGGGAGGTTCCGTCTTATGTCTGAAGCACTCGGGTTCTCCTAGGAGCCCTTCGAGTGTCTTTCCCAATTCCCTCCCTGTGCGGGCTGCTGGGGAAAGGCGGGGGTTTGCCTGGAAAAGCAGGTAGCATCTAGTGCCTCCCCATGGACAAGGGAGGTAATTAGCGGAATTCCCCCTGCCAGGGAACACCTGTGACACCAGGCAGCTGCGTGGAAGGCGGCCCCGAACCTCCCGCACACAGTCAGCCGTGTTCCGGGATTCTGAGTGTGGGGAGGTTCCGTCTTCTGTCTGCAGCACCCGGGATCTCCTAGGAGCACTTCGAGAGTCTTCCCCGAGTCCCTCACAGTGCGGGCAGCCAGGGAAATGCGGGGGTTGGGCTGGAAACGCAGGTAGCATCTAGTGCATCCCCATGGACAGGGGAGGTAATTAGCGGACTTCCCCCTGCCAGGGAACACCTGTGACACCAGGCAGCTGCGTGGAGGGCGGCCCCGAACCTCCCCCACAGAGTCTTCCGTGTTCCGGAATTCTGAGAGTGGGGAGGTTCCTTCTTATGCCTGCAGCACCCGGGATCACCTAGGAGCCCTTCGAGTGTCTTCCCAGAGTCCCACCCAGTGCGGGTTGCCGGGGAAATGCGGGGGTTGGACTGGAAAAGCAGGTAGCATCTAGTGCCTCCCCATGGACAAGGGAGGTAATTAGCGGACTTCCCCCTACCAGGGAACACCTTTGACACCAGGAAGCTGTGTGGAGGGCGGCCCTAAACCTCACCCACACAGTCACCCGTTTTCCGGAATTCTGAGTGTGGGGAGGTTCCGTCTTATGTCTGCAGCACCCGGGATCTCCTAGGAGCCCTTCGAGTGTCTTCCCAGAGTCCCTCCCTGTGCGGGCTGCCGGGGAAAGGAGGGTGTTGTGCTGGAAACGCAGGTAGCATCTAGTGCCACCCCATGGACAGGGGAGGAAATTAGCGGACTTCCACCTGCCAGGGAACACCTGTGACACAAGGAAGCTGCGTGGATGGCGGCCCCGAACCTCCCCCACACAGTCATCCGTGTTCCGGAATTCTGAGTGTGGGGAGGTTCCGTCTTATGTCTGCAGCACCCGGGATCTCCTAGGAGCCCTTCGAGAGTCTTCCCAGAGTCCCTCCCAGTGCCGGCAGCCAGGGAAATGCGGGGGTTGGGCTGGAAACGCAGGTAGCATCTAGTGCATCCCCATGGACAGGGGAGGTAATTAGCGGACTTCCCCCTGCCAGGGAACACCTGTGACACCAGGCAGCTGCGTGGAGGGCGGCCCCGAACCTCCCCCAAACAGTCAACCGTGTTCCGGAATTCTGAGTGTGGGGAGGTTCCGTCTTCTGTCTGCAGAACCCGGGATCTCCTAGGAGCCCTTCGAGTGTCTTCCCAGATTCCCTCCCTGTGCGGGCTGCCGGGGAAAGGAGGGGGTTGTGCTGGAAACGCAGGTAGCATCTAGTGCCTTCCCATGGACAGGGGAGGTAATTAGCGGACTTCCACCTGCCAGGGAACACCTGTGACAAAAGGCAGCTGCGTGGAGGGCGGCCCCGAACCTCCCCCACACAGTCAGCCGTGTTCCGCAATTCTGATTGTGGGGAGGTTCCGTCTTCTGTCTGCAGCACCCGGGTTCTCCTAGGAGCCTTTCGAGTGTCTTCCCCCAGTCCCTACCTGTGCGGGCTGCCGGGGAAATGCGGGGGTTGGGCTGGAAAAGCAGGTAGCATCTAGTGCCACCCCATGGACAGGGGAGGAAATTAGCGGACTTCCACCTGCCAGGGAACACCTGTGACACAAGGCAGCTGCGTGGATGGCGGCCCCGAACCTCCCCCACACAGTCATCCGTGTTCCGGAATTCTGAGTGTGGGGAGGTTCCGTCTTATGTCTTCAGCACCCGGGATCTCCTAGGAGCCCTTCGAGAGTCTTCCCAGAGTCCCTCCCAGTGCCGGCAGCCAGGGAAATGCGGGGGTTGGGCTGGAAACGCAGGTAGCATCTAGTGCATCCCCATGGACAGGGGAGGTAATTAGCGGACTTCCCCCTGCCAGGGAACACCTGTGACACCAGGCAGCTGCGTGGAGGGCGGCCCCGAACCTCCCCCAAACAGTCAACCGTGTTCCGGAATTCTGAGTGTGGGGAGGTTCCGTCTTCTGTCTGCAGAACCCGGGATCTCCTAGGAGCCCTTCGAGTGTCTTCCCAGAGTCCCTCCCTGTGCGGGCTGCCGGGGAAAGGAGGGGGTTGTGCTGGAAACGCAGGTAGCATCTAGTGCCTTCCCATGGACAGGGGAGGTAATTAGCGGACTTCAACCTGCCAGGGAACACCTGTGACAAAAGGCAGCTGAGTGGAGGGCGGCCCCGAACCTCCCCCACACAGTCAGCCGTGTTCCGCAATTCTGATTGTGGGGAGGTTCCGTCTTCTGTCTGCAGCACCCGGGTTCTCCTAGGAGCCTTTCGAGTGTCTTCCCCCAGTCCCTACCTGTGCGGGCTGCCGGGGAAATGCGGGGGTTGGGCTGGAAAAGCAGGTAGCATCTAGTGCCTCCCCATGGACAAGGGAGGTAATTAGCGGACTTCCCCCTACCAGGGAACACCTTTGACACCAGGTAGCTGTGTGGAGGGCGGCCCTAAACCTCACCCACACAGTCACCCGTGTTCCGGAATTCTGAGTGTGGGGAGGTTCCGTCTTATGTCTGCAGCACCCGGGATCTCCTAGGAGCCCTTCGAGTGTCTTCCCAGAGTCCCTCCCTGTGCGGGCTCCGGGGAAAGGAGGGGGTTGTGCTGGAAACGCAGGTAGCATCTAGTGCCACCCCATGGACAGGGGAGGAAATTAGCGGACTTCCACCTGCCAGGGAACACCTGTGACACAAGGCAGCTGCGTGGATGGCGGCCCCGAACCTCCCCCACACAGTCATCCGTGTTCCGGAATTCTGAGTGTGGGGAGGTTCCGTCTTATGTCTGCAGCACCCGGGATCTCCTAGGAGCCCTTCGAGAGTCTTCCCAGAGTCCCTCCCAGTGCGGGCAGCCAGGGAAATGCGGGGGTTGGGCTGGAAACGCAGGTAGCATCTAGTGCATCCCCATGGACAGGGGAGGTAATTAGCGGACTTCCCCCTGCCAGGGAACACCTGTGACACCAGGCAGCTGCGTGGAGGGCGGCCCCGAAACTCCCCCAAACAGTCAACCGTGTTCCGGAATTCTGAGTGTGGGGAGGTTCCGTCTTCTGTCTGCAGCACCCGGGATCTCCTAGGAGCCCTTCGAGTGTCTTCCCAGAGTCCCTCCCTGTACGGGCTGCCGGGGAAAGGAGGGGGTTTTGCTGGAAACGCAGGTAGCATCTAGTGCCTCCCCATGGATAGGGGAGGTAATTAGCGGACTTCCCCCTGCCAGGGAACACCTGTGACACCAGGCAGCTGCCTGGAGGGCGGCCCCGAACCTCTCACACACAGTCAGACGTGTTCCGGGATTCTGAGTGTGGGGAGGTTCCGTCTTCTGTCTGCAGCACCCGGGATCTCCTAGGAGCCTTTCGAGAGTCTTCCCCGAGTCCCTCCCAGTTCGGGCAGCCGGGGAAAGGCGGGGGTTGGGCTGGAAAAGCAGGTAGCATCTTGTGCCTCCCCATGGACAAGGGAGGTAATTAGCGGACTTCCCCCTGCCAGGGAACACCTGTGACAGCAGGCAGCTGCGTGGAGGGCGGCCCCGAACCTCCCCCAAACAGTCAACCGTGTTCCGGAATTCTGAGTGTGGGGAGGTTCCGTCTTCTGTCTGCAGAACCCGGGATCTCCTAGGAGCCCTTCGAGTGTCTTCCCAGAGTCCCTCCCTGTGCGGGCTGCCGGGGAAACCCGGGGGTTGTGCTGGAAACGCAGGTAGCATCTAGTGCCTTCCCATGGACAGGGGAGGTAATTAGCGGACTTCCTCCTGCCAGGGAACACCTGTGACACAAGGCAGCTGAGTGGAGGGCGGCCCCGAACCTCCCCCACACAGTCAGCCGTGTTCCGGAATTCTGAGTGTTGGGAGGTTCCGTCTTCTGTCTGCAGCACCCGGGATCTCCTAGGAGCCCTTCGAGTGTCTTCCCCCAGTCCGTCCCAGTGCGGGCTGCCGAGAAAAGGAGGGGGTCGGGCTGGAAACGCAGGTAGCATCTAGTGCCTCCCCATGGACAGGGGAGGTAATTAGCGGACTTCTCCCTGCCAGGGAACACCTGTGACACCAGCCAGCTGCGTGGAGGGTGGCCCCGAACCTCCCCCACACAGTCATCCGTGTTCCGGAATTCTGATTGTGGGGAAGTTCCGTCTTCTGTCTGCAGCACCCGGGTTCTCCTAGGAGCCCTTCGAGTGTCTTCCCCGAGTCCCTTACAGTGCGGCCTGCCGGGGAAAGGCGGGGATTGGGCTGGAAAAGCAGGTAGTATCTAGTGCCTCCCCATGGACAAGGGAAGTAATTAGCGGACTTCCCCCTGCCAGGGAACAACTGTGACACCAGGAAGCTGCGTGGAGGGCGGCCCCGAACCTCCCCCACAGAGTCTTCCGTGTTCCGGAATTCTGAGAGTGGGGAGGTTCCTTCTTATGCCTGCAGCACCCGGGATCACCTAGGAGCCCTTCGAGTGTCTTCCCAGAGTCCCACCCAGTGCGGGTTGCCGGGGAAATGCGGGGGTTGGACTGGAAAAGCAGGTAGCATCTAGTGCCTCCCCATGGACAAGGGAGGTAATTAGCGGACTTCCCCCTACCAGGGAACACCTTTGACACCAGGAAGCTGTGTGGAGGGCGGCCCTAAACCTCACCCACACAGTCACCCGTTTTCCGGAATTCTGAGTGTGGGGAGGTTCCGTCTTATGTCTGCAGCACCCGGGATCTCCTAGGAGCCCTTCGAGTGTCTTCCCAGAGTCCCTCCCTGTGCGGGCTGCCGGGGAAAGGAGGGGGTTGTGCTGGAAACGCAGGTAGCATCTAGTGCCACCCCATGGACAGGGGAGGAAATTAGCGGACTTCCACCTGCCAGGGAACACCTGTGACACAAGGCAGCTGCGTGGATGGCGGCCCCGAACCTCCCCCACACAGTCATCCGTGTTCCGGAATTCTGAGTGTGGGGAGGTTCCGTCTTATGTCTGCAGCACCCGGGATCTCCTAGGAGCCCTTCGAGAGTCTTCCCAGAGTCCCTCCCAGTGCCGGCAGCCAGGGAAATGCGGGGGTTGGGCTGGAAACGCAGGTAGCATCTAGTGCATCCCCATGGACAGGGGAGGTAATTAGCGGACTTCCCCCTGCCAGGGAACACCTGTGACACCAGGCAGCTGCGTGGAGGGCGGCCCCGAACCTCCCCCAAACAGTCAACCGTGTTCCGGAATTCTGAGTGTGGGGAGGTTCCGTCTTCTGTCTGCAGAACCCGGGATCTCCTAGGAGCCCTTCGAGTGTCTTCCCAGAGTCCCTCCCTCTGCGGGCTGCCGGGGAATGGAGGGGGTTGTGCTGGAAACGCAGGTAGCATCTAGTGCCTTCCCATGGACAGGGGAGGTAATTAGCGGACTTCCACCTTCCAGGGAACACCTGTGACAAAAGGCAGCTGCGTGGAGGGCGGCCCCGAACCTCCCCCACACAGTCAGCCGTGTTCCGCAATTCTGATTGTGGGGAGGTTCCGTCTTCTGTCTGCAGCACCCGGGTTCTCCTAGGAGCCTTTCGAGTGTCTTCCCCCAGTCCCTACCTGTGCGGGCTGCCGGGGAAATGCGGGGGTTGGGCTGGAAAAGCAGGTAGCATCTAGTGCCACCCCATGGACAGGGGAGGAAATTAGCGGACTTCCACCTGCCAGGGAACACCTGTGACACAAGGCAGCTGCGTGGATGGCGGCCCCGAACCTCCCCCACACAGTCATCCGTGTTCCGGAATTCTGAGTGTGGGGAGGTTCCGTCTTATGTCTTCAGCACCCGGGATCTCCTAGGAGCCCTTCGAGAGTCTTCCCAGAGTCCCTCCCAGTGCCGGCAGCCAGGGAAATGCGGGGGTTGGGCTGGAAACGCAGGTAGCATCTAGTGCATCCCCATGGACAGGGGAGGTAATTAGCGGACTTCCCCCTGCCAGGGAACACCTGTGACACCAGGCAGCTGCGTGGAGGGCGGCCCCGAACCTCCCCCAAACAGTCAACCGTGTTCCGGAATTCTGAGTGTGGGGAGGTTCCGTCTTCTGTCTGCAGAACCCGGGATCTCCTAGGAGCCCTTCGAGTGTCTTCCCAGAGTCCCTCCCTGTGCGGGCTGCCGGGGAAAGGAGGGGGTTGTGCTGGAAACGCAGGTAGCATCTAGTGCCTTCCCATGGACAGGGGAGGTAATTAGCGGACTTCCACCTGCCAGGGAACACCTGTGACAAAAGGCAGCTGAGTGGAGGGCGGCCCCGAACCTCCCCCACACAGTCAGCCGTGTTCCGCAATTCTGATTGTGGGGAGGTTCCGTCTTCTGTCTGCAGCACCCGGGTTCTCCTAGGAGCCTTTCGAGTGTCTTCCCCCAGTCCCTACCTGTGCGGGCTGCCGGGGAAATGCGGGGGTTGGGCTGGAAAAGCAGGTAGCATCTAGTGCCTCCCCATGGACAAGGGAGGTAATTAGCGGACTTCCCCCTACCAGGGAACACCTTTGACACCAGGAAGCTGTGTGGAGGGCGGCCCTAAACCTCACCCACACAGTCAGCCGTGTTCCGGAATTCTGAGTGTGGGGAGGTTCCGTCTTCTGTCTGCAGCACCCGGGATCTCCTAGTAGCCCTTCGAGTGTCTTCCCAGAGTCCCTCCCTGTGCGGGCTCCGGGGAAAGGAGGGGGTTGTGCTGGAAACGCAGGTAGCATCTAGTGCCACCCCATGGACAGGGGAGGAAATTAGCGGACTTCCACCTGCCAGGGAACACCTGTGACACAAGGCAGCTGCGTGGATGGCGGCACCGAACCTCCCCCACACAGTCATCCGTGTTCCGGAATTCTGAGTGTGGGGAGGTTCCGTCTTATGTCTGCAGCACCCGGGATCTCCTAGGAGCCCTTCGAGAGTCTTCCCAGAGTCCCTCCCAGTGCGGGCAGCCAGGGAAATGCGGGGGTTGGGCTGGAAACGCAGGTAGCATCTAGTGCATCCCCATGGACAGGGGAGGTAATTAGCGGACTTCCCCCTGCCAGGGAACACCTGTGACACCAGGCAGCTGCGTGGAGGGCGGCCCCGAACCTCCCCCAAACAGTCAACCGTGTTCCGGAATTCTGAGTGTGGGGAGGTTCCGTCTTCTGTCTGCAGCACCCGGGATCTCCTAGGAGCCCTTCGAGTGTCTTCCCAGAGTCCCTCCCTGTACGGGCTGCCGGGGAAAGGAGGGGGTTGTGCTGGAAACGCAGGTAGCATCTAGTGCCTCCCCATGGATAGGGGAGGTAATTAGCGGACTTCCCCCTGCCAGGGAACACCTGTGACACCAGGCAGCTGCCTGGAGGGCGGCCCCGAACCTCTCACACACAGTCAGACGTGTTCCGGGATTCTGAGTGTGGGGAGGTTCCGTCTTCTGTCTGCAGCACCCGGGATCTCCTAGGAGCCTTTCGAGAGTCTTCCCCGAGTCCCTCCCAGTTCGGGCAGCCGGGGAAAGGCGGGGGTTGGGCTGGAAAAGCAGGTAGCATCTTGTGCCTCCCCATGGACAAGGGAGGTAATTAGCGGACTTCCCCCTGCCAGGGAACACCTGTGACACCAGGCAGCTGCGTGGAGGGCGGCCCCGAACCTCTCCCACACAGTCAGACGTGTTCCGGGATTCTGAGTGTGGGGAGGTTCCGTCTTCTGCCTGCAGCACCCGGGATCTCCTAGGAGCCCTTCGAGTGTCTTCCCAGAGTCCTTCCCTGTGCGGGCTGCCGGGGAAAGGAGGGGGTTGTGCTGGAAACGCAGGTAGCATCTAGTGCCTCCCCATGGACAGGGGAGGTATTTAGCGGACTTCCACCTGCCAGGGAACACCTGTGACACAAGGCAGCTGAGTGGAGGGCGGCCCCGAACCTCCCCCACACAGTCAGCCGAATTCCGCAATTCTGATTGTGGGGAGGTTCCGTCTTCTGTCTGCAGCACCCGGGTTCTCCTAGGAGCCTTTCGAGTGTCTTCCCCCAGTCCCTACCTGTGCGGGCTGCCGGGGAAATGCGGGGGTTGGGCTGGAAAAGCAGGTAGCATCTAGTGCCTCCCCATGGACAAGGGAGGTAATTAGCGGACTTCCCCCTGCAAAGGAACACCTGCGACACCAGGAAGCTGTGTGCAGTGCGGCCCTAAACCTCACCCACACAGTCAGCCGTGTTCCGGAATTCTGAGTGTGGGGAGGTTCCGTCTTCTGTCTGCAGCACCCGGGATCTCCTAGGAGCCCTTCGAGTGTCTTCCCCGAATCCCTCCCACTGCGTGCTGCCAGGGAAAGGCGGGGGTTGGGCTGGAAACTCAGGTAGCATCTAGTGCCTCCACATGGACAGGGGAGGTATTTAGCGGTCTTCCCCCTACCAGGGAACACCTTTGACACCAGGAAGCTGTGTGGAGGGCGGCCCTAAACCTCACCCACACAGTCAGCCGTGTTCCGGAATTCTGAGTGTGGGGAGGTTCCGTCTTATGTCTGCAGCACCCGGGATCTCCTAGGAGCCCTTCGAGTGTCTTCCCAGAGTCCCTCCCTGTGCGGGCTGCCGGGGAAAGGCGGGGGTTGTGCTGGAAACTCAGGTAGCATCTAGTGCCTCCCCATGGACATGGGAGGTAATTAGCGGTCTTCCCCCTACCAGGGAACACCTGTGACACCAGGAAGCTGTGTGGAGGGCGGCCCTAAACCTCACCCACACAGTAACCCGTGTTCCGGAATTCTGAGTGTGGGGAGGTTCCGTCTAATGTCTGAAGCACTCGGGTTCTCCTAGGAGCCCTTCGAGTGTCTTTCCCAATTCCCTCCCTGTGCGGGCTGCTGGGGAAAGGCGGGGGTTTGCCTGGAAAAGCAGGTAGCATCTAGTGCCTCCCCATGGACAAGGGAGGTAATTAGCGGAATTCCCCCTGCCAGGGAACACCTGTGACACCAGGCAGCTTCGTGGAAGGCGGCCCCGAACCTCCCGCACACAGTCAGCCGTGTTCCGGAATTCTGAGTGTGGGGAGGTTCCGTCTTCTGTCTGCAGCACCCGGGATCTCCTAGGAGCACTTCGAGATTCTTCCCCGAGTCCCTCACAGTGCGGGCAGCCAGGGAAATGCGGGGGTTGGGCTGGAAACGCAGGTAGCATCTAGTGCATCCCCATGGACAGGGGAGGTAATTAGCGGACTTCCCCCTGCCAGGGAACACCTGTGACACCAGGCAGCTGCGTGGAGGGCGGCCCCGAACCTCCCCCAAACAGTCAACCGTGTTCCGGAATTCTGAGTGTGGGGAGGTTCCGTCTTCTGTCTGCAGAACCCGGGATCTCCTAGGAGCCCTTCGAGTGTCTTACCAGAGTCCCTCCCTGTGCGGGCTGCCGGGGAAACCCGGGGGTTGTGCTGGAAACGCAGGTAGCATCTAGTGCCTTCCCATGGACAGGGGAGGTAATTAGCGGACTTCCTCCTGCCAGGGAACACCTGTGACACAAGGCAGCTGAGTGGAGGGCGGCCCCGAACCTCCCCCACACAGTCAGCCGTGTTCCGGAATTCTGAGTGTTGGGAGGTTCCGTCTTCTGTCTGCAGCACCCGGGATCTCCTAGGAGCCCTTCGAGTGTCTTCCCCCAGTCCGTCCCAGTGCGGGCTGCCGAGAAAAGGAGGGGGTCGGGCTGGAAACGCAGGTAGCATCTAGTGCCTCCCCATGGACAGGGGAGGTAATTAGCGGACTTCTCCCTGCCAGGGAACACCTGTGACACCAGCCAGCTGCGTGGAGGGTGGCCCCGAACCTCCCCCACACAGTCATCCGTGTTCCGGAATTCTGATTGTGGGGAAGTTCCGTCTTCTGTCTGCAGCACCCGGGTTCTCCTAGGAGCCCTTCGAGTGTCTTCCCCGAGTCCCTTACAGTGCGGCCTGCCGGGGAAAGGCGGGGATTGGGCTGGAAAAGCAGGTAGTATCTAGTGCCTCCCCATGGACAAGGGAAGTAATTAGCGGACTTCCCCCTGCCAGGGAACAACTGTGACACCAGGAAGCTGCGTGGAGTGCGGCCCCGAACCTCCCCCACAGAGTCTTCCGTGTTCCGGAATTCTGAGAGTGGGGAGGTTCCTTCTTATGCCTGCAGCACCCGGGATCACCTAGGAGCCCTTCGAGTGTCTTCCCAGAGTCCCACCCAGTGCGGGTTGCCGGGGAAATGCGGGGGTTGGACTGGAAAAGCAGGTAGCATCTAGTGCCTCCCCATGGACAAGGGAGGTAATTAGCGGAATTCACCCTGCCAGGGAACAACTGTGACACCAGGAAGCTGCGTGGAGTGCGGCCCTAAATCTCCCCCACACAGTCACACTTGTTCCGGAATTCTGAGTGAGGGGAGGTTCCGTCTTCTGTCTGCAGCACCCGGGTTCTCCTAGGAGCGTTTCGATTGTCTTCCCCCAGTCCCTCCCTGTGCGGGCTGCCGGGGAACGTCGGGGGTTGGGCTGGAAAAACAGGTAGCATCTTGTCCCTCCCCATGGACAAGGGAGGTAATTAGCGGACTTCACCCTGCCAGGGAACACCTGTGACACCAGGCAGCTGCGTGGAGGGCGGCCCCGAACCTCCCCCACACAGTCAGCCGTGTTCCGGAATTCTGAGTGTGGGGAGGTTCCGTCTTCTGTCTGCATCACCCGGGATCTCCTAGGAGCCTTTCGAGTGTCTTCCCCGAATCCCTCTCACTGCGGGCTGCCGGGGAAAGGCGCGGGTTGGCCTGGAAACTCAGGTAGCATCTAGTGCCACCCCATGGACAGGGGAGGAAATTAGCGGACTTCTCCCTGCCAGGGAACACCTGTGACAACAGACAGCTGCGTGGAGGGCGGCCCCGAACCTCCCCCACACAGTCAGCCGTGTTCCGGGATTCTGAGTGTGGGGAGGTTCTGTCTTATGTCTGCAGCACCCGGGATCTCCTAGGAGCCCTTCGAGTGTCTTCCCAGAGTCCCTCACTGTGCGGGCTGCCGGGGAAAGGAGGGGGTTGTGCTGGAAACGCAGGTAGCATCTAGTGCCTCCCCATGGACAGGGGAGGTATTTAGCGGACTTCCACCTGCCAGGGAACACCTGTGACACAAGGCAGCTGCGTGGAGGGTGGCCCCGAACCTCCCCCACACAGTCAGACGTGTTCCGGGATTCTGAGTGTGGGGAGGTTCCGTCTTCTGTCTGCAGCACCCGGGATCTCCTAGGAGCCCTTCGAGAGTCTTCCCCGAGTCCCTCCCAGTGCGGGCAGCCAGGGAAAGGCGGGGGTTGGGCTGGAAACGCAGGTAGCATCTAGTGCCTCCCCATGGACAGGGGAGGTAATTAGCGGTCTTCCCCCTGCCAGGGAACACCTGTGACACTAGGCAGCTGCGTGGAGGGCGGCCCCGAACCTCCCCCACACAGTCAGCCGTGTTCCGGAATTCTGAGTGTGGGGAGGTTCCGTCTTCTGTCTGCAGCACCCGGGATCTCCTAGGAGCCCTTCGAGTGTCTTCCCCCAGTCCGTCCGAGTGCGGGCTGCCGAGGAAAGGAGGGGGTTGGGCTGGAAACGCAGGTAGCATCTAGTGCCCCCCCATGGACAGGGGAGGTAATTAGCGGAATTCTCCCTGCCAGGGAACACCTGTGACTCCAGGCAGCTTCGTGGTTGGCGGCCCCGAACCTCCCCCACACAGTCAGCCGTGTTCCGGTATTCTGATTGTGGGGAGGTTCCGTCTTCTGTCTGCAGCACCCGGGTTCTCCTAGGAGCCTTTCGAGTGTCTTCCCCCTGTCCCTCCCTGTGCGGGCTGCCGGGGAAAGGAGGGGGTTGTGCTGGAAACGCAGGTAGCATCTAGTGCCTCCCCATGGACAGGGGAGGTATTTAGCGGACTTCTCCCTGCCAGGGAACACCTGTGAAACCAGGCAGCTGCGTGTTGGGCGGCCTCAAACCTCCCCCACACACTCGGCCGCGTTCCGGAATTCTGAGGGTGGCGAGGTTCCTTCCTCTCTATGCAGCGCCTGGGATCTCCTAGGAGCCTTTCGCGTGTCTTCCCCGAGTGTCTCCTAAAGCGAGATGCCGGGAAAGGGCGGGGGTTGGGCTGGATATGCTGGTAGCATCTAGTGCCTCCCCCTGGACAAATGAGGTAATTAGCGGAATTCCCCCTGCCAGGGAACACCTGTGACACCAGGCAGCTGCTTGAATGGCGGCCCCAAACCTCCACCACCCACTCGGCCACGGTCCGGAATTCTGTGTGTGGCGAGGTTCTGTCCTCTGCCTGCAGTGCCTTGAATCTCCTAGGAGCAATCCCCGTTTCTTCCCCGAGTGTCTCCTAGTGCGGGCTGCCGGGGAATGGCTGGGTTGGTCTGGAAATTCAGGTAGCATCTAGTGCCTCCCCCTGGACAGATGAGGTAATTAGATGAATTCCCACTGCCAGGGAACACCTGTGACATCAGGCAGCTGCGTGGAGGGCGGCTCGAATATTCCCCGACCCACTCGGCCACGTTCCGGAATTCTGAGTGTGGCGAGGTTCCGTCCTCAGTCTGCAGCGCCTGGGATATCCTAGGAGCCCTCCGCGTGACTTCCCCGAGTGACTCCTAGTGCGGGCTGCCTGGGAAAGGCGGGGGAAAGGCTTGAAATGCAGGTAGCATCTAGTGCCTCCCCCTGGACAGATGATTTATTTAGCGGAATTCCCCCTGAAAGGGAACACCTGTGTCACCAGGCAGCTGCGTGGAAGTCTGCCCCAAACCTCCCCAACACACTAGGCCACGTTCCATAATTCTGAGTGTGGCGAGGTTCCGTTCTCTGTCTGCAGCGCCTGGGATCTCCTAGGAGCCATCCGCGTGTCTTCCCCGAGTGACTCTTATGCGGGCTGCAGGGGAAAGGTGGTGGTTGGGCTGGAAATGCAAGTAGCATCTATTGCCTACCACAGGACAGATGAGGTATTTAGCGGAATTCCCCCTGCCAACGAACACCTGTGACACCAGGCAGCTTCGTGGATGGCGGCCCCAAACCTCCTGCACCCACTCAGACAGTTCCAGAATTCTGAATGTGGCGAAGTTCCGTCCTCTGTCTGCACCGCCTGGGATCTCCTAGGAGCACTCCGCCTGTCTTCCCCGAATGTATCATAGAGCGGGATGCCGGGGAAAGTCGGGGGTTGGGCTGGAAATGCAGGTAGCATCTAGTGCTTCCCCCTGGACAGATGAGGTAATTAGCAGACTTCCCCCTTCCAGGGAACACATGTGACACCATGCAGCTGCGTGGAGGGCGACCGAAAACTCCCCCACCCACTCGGCCGCGGTCCAGAATTCTGAGTGTGGCGAGGTTCTTTCCTCTGTCTGCAGTGCCTTGAATCTCCTAGGAGCAATCCCCGTGTCTTCCCCGAGTGTTACCTAGTGCCGGCAGGCTGGAAATGCGGGTGTTATGCTGGAAATGCAGGTAGCATCTAGTGCCTCCCCCTGGAGTGATGAGGTAATTATCTAAATTCCCCTTGCCAGGGAACACCTGTGACACCAGGCAGCTGCGTGGAGTTCGGCCCGAAATCTCCCCCACCCACTCGGCCGCGTTCCGGAATTCTGAGTGTGGCGAAGTTCCGTCCTCTGTCTGCAGCACCTGGGATTACCTAGGACCCATCCACGTGTCTTCCCTGAGTGTCTCTTAGTGCATGCTGCCGGGGAAAGGCGGGGGTTGGGATGGAAATGCAGGAAGCATCTAGTGCCTCCCCCAGGACAGATGAGTTAATTAGCGGACTTCCCTCTGCCAGGGAACACCTGTGACACCAGGCAGCTGTGTGGAGGGCGGCCCCAAAGCTCCCCCACCCATCGGTCGGGTTCCGGGATTCTAAGTGTGGAGAGGACCCGTCCTCTGTCTGCAGCGCCTGGGATCTCCTAGGAGCCCCCCGCGTGACTTCCCCGAGTGTCTCCTAGTGCGGGATTCCGGGGAAAGCCGGGGATTGGGCTGGAAATGCAGGTAGCATCTAGTGCCTCCCCCTGGACTGATCAGGTAATTAGCGGAATTCCCCCTGCCAGGGAACACCTGTGACTCCAGGCAGCTGCGTGGATGGCTGCCCCAAACCTCCCCTACCCACTCGGCCGCGTTCTGGAATTCTGAGTGTGGCGAGGTTCCGTCCTCGGTCTGCAGCGACTGGGATCTCCTAGGAGCCCTCCGCCTGTCTTCCCCGTTTGTATCCTAGAACGGGCTTCCGGGGAAATACGGGGGTTGGACTGGAAATGCAGGTAGCATCTAGTACATCCCTTTGGACAGATGAGGTAATTAGCGGAATTCCCCCAGCCAGGGAACACCTGGGACACCAGGCATCTTCGTGCAGGGCGGCCCCAAACCCTCACAAGCCACTCGGACGCGTTTCGGAATTCTGAATTTGGCGAGGTTCCGTCCTCTGTCTGCAGCACCTGGGATCTCCTAGGAGCCATCCGCGTGTCTTCCCTGAGTGTCTCCTAGTGCAGTCTGCCGGGGAAAGGCGGGGTTTGGGCTGGAAATGCTAGTAGCATCTAGTGCCTCCCCCTGGAAAGATGAGGAAATTAGCGGACTTCCCTCAGCCAGGGAACACCTGTGACACCAGGCAGCTGCGTGGAGGGCGGCCCCAAACCTCCTGCACCCACTCAGACAGTTCCAGAATTCTGAGTGTGGTGAAGATCCATCCTCTGTCTGCAGCGCCTGGGATCTCCTAGGAGCACTCCGCCTGTCTTCCCCGAATGTATCATAGAGCGGGATGCCGGGGAAAGGTGGGGGTTGGGCTGGAAATGCAGGTAGCATTTAGTGCCTCCCCCTGGACAGATGAGGTAATTAGCGGAATTACCCCTGCCAGGGAACATCTGTGACACCAGGCAGCTGCGTGGAGGGCGGCCACAAACCTCCCCCACACACTCGGCCGCATTCCGGAATTCTGAGTGTGGCGAGGATCCGTCCTCTGTCTGCAGCGCCTTGGATGCCCTAGGAGCTCTCCGCGTGTCTTCCCCGAGTGTTACCAAGCGCCGGCTGACTGGAATGGCGGGGGTTATGCTGGAAATGCAGGTAGGATCTAGTACATCCCCATGGAGAAATGAGGTAATTATTTAAATTCCCCCTGCCATGTAACACCTGTGACACCAGGCAGCTGCGTGGAGTTCGGCCCGAAATCTGCCCCACCCACTCGGCCGCGTTCCGGAATTCTGAGTGTGGCGAAGTTCCGTCCTCTGTCTGCAGCGCCTGGGATTACCTAGGACCCCTCCACGTGTCTTCCCTGAGTGTCTCTTAGTGCATGCTGCCGGGGAAAGGCGGGGGTTGGGCTGGAAATGCAGGAAGCATCTAGTGCCTCCCCCAGGACAGATTAGGTAATTAGCGGATCTCCCCCTGCCAGGGAACACCATTGACAGCAGGCAGCTGCGTGGAGGGCGGCAAAAAATTTCCCCACACACTCGGCCGCCTTCCGGAATTCTGAGTGTGGGGAGGTTCGGTCCTCTGTCTGCAGCGCCTGGGATCTCCTAGGAGCCCTCCGCCTGTCTTCCCCGTTTGTATCCTAGAGCGGGCTTCCGGGGAAATATGGGGGTTGGGCTGGAAATGCAGGTAGCATCTAGTGCATCCCTTTGGACAGATGAGGTAATTAGCGGAATTCCCCCAGCCAGGGAACACCTGGGACACCAGGCAACTTCGTGCAGGGCGGCCCCAAACCCTCACCAACCACTCGGACGCGTTCCGGAATTCTGAATTTGGCTAGGTTCCGTCCTCTGTCTGCAGCACCTGGGATCACCTAGGAGCCCTCCGCGTGTCTTCCCTGAGTGTCTCATAGTGCGGGCTGCCGGGGAAAGGCGGGGTTTGGGTTGGAAATGCTAGTAGCATCTAGTGCCTCCCCCTGGACAGATGAGGAATTTAGCGGACTTCCCTCAGCCAGGGAACACCTGTGACACCAGGCAGCTGCGTTGGAGGCTGCCCCTAAACTCCACAACACACTAGGCCACGTTCCGGAATTCTGAGTGTGGCGAGGTTCCGTTCTCTGTCTGCAGCACCTGGGATCTCCTAGGAGCCATCCGAGTGTCTTCCCCGAGTGACTCTTATGCGGGCTGCAGGGGAAAGGCAGTGGTTGGGCTGGAAATGCAGGTAGCATGTAGTGCCTACACCAGGACAGATGAGGTTATTAGCGGAATTCCCCCTGCCAACTAACACATGTGACACCAGGCAGCTGCTTGGTTGGCGACCCCAAAACTCCTCCACCCACTCAGACAGTTACAGAATTCTGAGTGTGGCGAAGTTCCGTCCTCTGTCTGTAGCGCCTGGGATCTCCTAGGAGCATTCCGCCTGTCTTCCCCGAATGTATCCTAGAGCGGGCTGCCGGGGAAAGGTGGGGGTTAGGCTGGAAATGCAGGAAGCATTTAGTGCCTCCCCCTGGACAGATGAGGTAATTAGCGGAATTACCCCTGCCAGGGAACTCCTGTGACACCAGGCAGCTGCGTGGAGGGCGGCCACAAACCTCCCACACTCACTCGGCCGCGTTCCGGATTTCTGAGTTTGGCGAGGTTCCATCCTCTGTCTGCAGCTCCTGGGATGTCCTAGGAGCCCTCCGCGTGTCTTCCCCGATTGTTACCTAGTGCCGGCTGCCTGGAAAGGCGGCGGTTATGCTGGAAATGCAGGTAGCCTCTAGTGCCTCCACGTGGACAGATCAGGTAATTAGCGGACTTCCCCCTGAGAGGGAACACCTGTGACACCAGGCAGCTTCGAGGAGGTTGGCCCCAAACCTCCCCAACACACTCGGCCGCGTTCCGGAATTCTTAGGGTTGCGAGGTTCGGTTCTCTGTCTGCAGCGCCTGGGATCTCCTAGGAGCCCTCCGCGTGTCTTCCCCGAGTTACTCTTATGTGGGCTTCTGGGGAAAGGCGGCGGTTGGGCA
The DNA here is from genome assembly GCF_048773025.1 of Camelus bactrianus. Lineage (NCBI taxonomy): Eukaryota > Metazoa > Chordata > Mammalia > Artiodactyla > Camelidae > Camelus > Camelus bactrianus. The sequence continues at coordinate 5,541,062 of NW_027413957.1, read as the reverse complement.
GGAAACGCAGGTAGCATCAAGTGCCACCCACTAGACAGATGAGGTAATTAGCGGACTTCCCCCTGCCAGGGAACACCATTGACACCAGGCAGCTGCGTGGATTGTTGCCCCAAACCTCCCCCAACCAGTCGGCCGCGTTTCGGAATTCTGAGTGTGGCGAGGTTTCGTCCTATGTCTGCAGCGCCTGGGATCTCCTAGGAGCCCTCCGCCTGTCTTCCCCATTTGTATCCTTGAGCGGACCTCCGGGGAAAGGCGGGGATTGGGCTGGGAATGCAGGTAGCATCTAGTGCATCCCTTTGGAAAGATGAGGTAATTAGCGGAATTCCCTCTGCCATGGAACAACTGGGACACCAGGTAGCTGCGTGCAGGGCGGCCCCAAAACCTCACCAAACACTCGGCCGCGTTCCGAAATTCTGAATTTGGCGAGGTTCCGTCCTCTGTCTGCAGCGCCTGGGGAATCCTAGGAGCCCTCCACGTGACTTCCCCGAGTGTCTCCTAGTGCGGGCTGCATGGGAAAGGCGGGGGATAGGCTAGAAATGCAGGTAGCATCTAGTGCCTCCCCCTGGACAGATGATTTATTTAGAGGAATTCCCCCTGCCAGGGAACACCTGTGACACCAGGCAGCTGCGTGGAGGGCGGCCACAAACCTCCCACACCCACTCGGCCGCGTTCCGGATTTCTGAGTTTGGCGAGTTTCCATCCTCTGTCTGCAGCTCCTGGGATGTCCTAGGAGCCCTCCGCGTGTCTTCCCCGATTGTTACCTAGTGCCCGCTGCCTGGAAAGGCGGGGGTTATGCTGGAAATGCAGGTAGCATCTAGTGCGTCCCTTTGGACAGATGAGGTAATTAGCGGAATTCCCCCAGCCAGGGAACACCTGGGACACCAGGCATCTTCGTGCAGGGCGGCCCCAAACCCTCACAAACCACTCGGACGCGTTCCGGAATTCTGAAATTGGCGAGGTTCCGTCCTCTGTCTGCAGCACCTGGGATCTCCTAGGAGCCCTCCGCGTGTCTTCCCTGAGTGTCTCCTAGTGCAGGCTGCCGGGGAAAGGCGGGGTTTGGGCTGGAAATGCTAGTAGCATCTAGTGCCTCCCCCTGGAAAAATGAGGAAATTAGCGGACTTCCCTCAGCCAGGGAACACCTGTGACACCAGGCAGCTGCGTGGAGGGCGGCCCCAAACCTCCTGCACCCACTCAGACAGTTCCAGAATTCTGAGTGTGGCGAAGTTCCGTCCTCTGTCTGCAGCGCCTGGGATCTCCTAGGAGCACTCCGCCTGTCTTCCCCGAATGTATCATAGAGCGGGATGCCGGGGAAAGGTGGGGGTTGGGCTGGAAATGCAGGTAGCATTTAGTGCCTCCCCCTGGACAGATGAGGTAATTAGCGGACTTCCCCTTACAGGGAACACATGTGACACCAGGCAGCTGCGTGTAGGGCGACCGAAAACTCCCCCACCCACTCGGCCGCGGTCCAGAATTCTGAGTGTGGCGAGGTTCTTTCCTCTGTCTGCAGTGCCTTGAATCTCCTAGGAGCAATCCCCGTGTCTTCCCCGAGTGTTACCTAGTGCCGGCAGCCTGGAAAGCCGGGTGTTATGCTGGAAATGCAGGTAGCATCTAGTGCCTCCCCCTGGAGTGATGAGGTAATTATCTAAATTCCCCTTGCCAGGGAACACCTGTGACACCAGGCAGCTGCGTGGAGTTCGGCCCGAAATCTCCCCCACCCACTCGGCCGCGTTCCGGAATTCTGAGTGTGGCGAAGTTTCGTCCTCTGTCTGCAGCACCTGGGATTAACTAGGACCCATCCACGTGTCTTCCCTGAGTGTCTCTTAGTGCATGCTGCCGGGGAAATGCGGGGGTTGGGCTGGAAATGCAGGAAGCATCTAGTGCCTCCCCCAGGACAGATGAGTTAATTAGCGGACTTCCCTCTGCCAGGGAACACCTGTGACACCAGGCAGCTGTGTGGAGGGCGGCCCCAAAGCTCCCCCACCCATCGGTCGGGTTCCGGGATTCTAAGTGTGGAGAGGACCCGTCCTCTGTCTGCAGCGCCTGGGATCTCCTAGGAGCCCCCCGCGTGACTTCCCCGAGTGTCTCCTAGTGCGGGATTGCGGGGAAAGCCGGGGATTGGGCTGGAAATGCAGGTAGCATCTAGTGCCTCCCCCTGGACTGATCAGGTAATTAGCGGAATTCCCCCTACCAGGGAACACCTGTGAATCCAGGCAGCTGCGTGGAGGGCTGCCCCAAACCTCCCCTACCCACTCGGCCGCGTTCTGGAATTCTGAGTGTGGCGAGGTTCCGTCCTCGGTCTGCAGCGACTGGGATCTCCTAGGAGCCCTCCGCCTGTCTTCCCCGTTTGTATCCTAGAGCGGGCTTCCGGGGAAATACGGGGGTTGGACTGGAAATGCAGGTAGCATCTAGTGCATCCCTTTGGACAGATGAAGTAATTAGCGGAATTCCCCCAGCCAGGGAACACCTGGGACACCAGGCATCTTCGTGCAGGGCGGCCCCAAACCCTCACAAACCACTCGGACGCGTTCCGGAATTCTGAAATTGGCGAGGTTCCGTCCTCTGTCTGCAGCACCTGGGATCTCCTAGGAGCCCTCCGCGTGTCTTCCCTGAGTGTCTCCTAGTGCAGGCTGCCGGGGAAAGGCGGGGTTTGGGCTGGAAATGCTAGTAGCATCTAGTGCCTCCCCCTGGAAAAATGAGGAAATTAGCGGACTTCCCTCAGCCAGGGAACACCTGTGACACCAGGCAGGTGCGTGGAGGGCGGCCCCAAACCTCCTGCACCCACTCAGACAGTTCCAGAATTCTGAGTGTGGCGAAGTTCCGTCCTCTGTCTGCAGCGCCTGGGATCTCCTAGGAGCACTCCGCCTGTCTTCCCCGAATGTATCATAGAGCGGGATGCCGGGGAAAGGTGGGGGTTGGGCTGGAAATGCAGGTAGCATTTAGTGCCTCCCCCTGGACAGATGAGGTAATTAGCGGAATTACCCCTGCCAGGGAACACCTGTGACACCAGGCAGCTGCGTGGAGGGCGGCCACAAACCTCCCCCACACACTCGGCCGCATTCCGGAATTCTGAGTGTGGCGAGGATCCGTCCTCTGTCTGCAGCGCCTTGGAAGCCCTAGGAGCCCTCCGCGTGTCTTCCCCGAGTGTTACCTAGTGCCGGCTGACTGGAATGGCGGGGTTTATTCTGGAAATGCAGGTAGGATCTAGTACATCCCCATGGAGAAATGAGGTAATTATTTAAATTCCCCCTGTCAAGTAACACCTGTGACACCAGGCAGCTGCGTGGAGTTCGGCCCGAAATCTGCCCCACCCACTCGGCCGCGTTCCGGAATTCTGAGTGTGGCGAAGTTCCGTCCTCTGTCTGCAGCGCCTGGGATTACCTAGGACCCCTCCAAGTGTCTTCCCTGAGTGTCTCTTAGTGCATGCAGCCGGGTAAAGGTGGGGGTTGGGCTGGAAATGCAGGAAGCATCTAGTGCCTCCCCCAGGACAGATTAGGTAATTAGCGGATCTCCCCCTGCCAGGGAACACCATTGACAGCAGGCAGCTCCGTGGAGGGCGGCCAAAAATTTCCCCACCCACTCGGCCGCCTTCCGGAATTCTGAGTGTGGGGAGGTTCCGTCCTCTGTCTGCAGCGCCTGGGATCTCCTAGGAGCCCTCCGCCTGTCTTCCCCATTTGTATCCTAGAGCGGGCTTCCGGGGAAATATGGGGGTTGGGCTGGAAATGCAGGTAGCATCTAGTGCATCCCTTTGGACAGATGAGGTAATTAGCGGAATTCCCCCAGCCAGGGAACACCTGGGACACCAGGCAACTTCGTGCAGGGCGGCCCCAAACCCTCACCAACCACTCGGCCGCGTTCCGGAATTCTGAATTTGGCGAGGTTCCGTCCTCTGTCTGCAGCACCTGGGATCTCCTAGGAGCCCTCCACGTGTCTTCCCTGAGTGTCTCATAGTGCGGGCTGCCGGGGAAGGCGGGGTATGGGCTGGAAATGCTAGTAGCATCTAGTGCCTCCCCCTGGACAGATGAGGAATTTAGCGGACTTCTCTCAGCCAGGGAACACCTGTGACACCAGGCAGATGCGTGGAAGGCTGCCACTAAACTCCACAACACACTAGGCCACGTTCCGGAATTCTGAGTGTGGCGAGGTTCCGTTCTCTGTCTGCAGCACCTGGGATCTCCTAGGAGCCATCCGAGTGTCTTCCCCGAGTGACTCTTATGCGGGCTGCAGGGGAAAGGCAGTGGTTGGGCTGGAAATGCAGGTAGCATCTAGTGCCTACACCAGGACAGATGAGGTTATTAGCGGAATTCCCCCTGCCAACTCACACATGTGACAACAGGCAGCTGCTTGGTTGGCGACCCCAAAACTCCTCCACCTACTCAGACAGTTACAGAATTCTAAGTGTGGCGAAGTTCCGTCCTCTGTCTGTAGCACCTGGGATCTCCTAGGAGCATTCCGCCTGTCTTCCCCGAATGTATCCTAGAGCGGGCTGCCGGGGAAAGGTGGGGGTTGGGCTGGAAATGCAGGAAGTATTTAGTGCCTCCCCCTGGACAGATGAGGTAATTAGCGGAATTACCCCTGCCAGGGAACTCCTGTGACACCAGGCAGCTGCGTGGAGGGCGGCCACAAACCTCCCACACCCACTCGGCCGCGTTCCGGATTTCTGAGTTTGGCGAGGTTCCATCCTCTGTCTGCAGCTCCTGGGATGTCCTAGGAGCCCTCCGCGTGTCTTCCCCGATTGTTACCTAGTGCCGGCTGCCTGGAAAGGCGGGGGTTATGCTGGAAATGCAGGTAGCATCTAGTGCGTCCCTTTGGACAGATGAGGTAATTAGCGGAATTCCCCCAGCCAGGGAACACCTGGGACACCAGGCATCTTCGTGCAGGGCGGCCCCAAACCCTCACAAACCACTCGGACGCGTTCCGGAATTCTGAAATTGGCGAGGTTCCGTCCTCTGTCTGCAGCACCTGGGATCTCCTAGGAGCCCTCCGCATGTCTTCCCTGAGTGTCTCCTAGTGCAGCCTGCCGGGGAAAGGCGGGGTTTGGGCTGGAAATGCTAGTAGCATCTAGTGCCTCCCCCTGGAAAAATGAGGAAATTAGCGGACTTCCCTCAGCCAGGGAACACCTGTGACACCAGGCAGCTGCGTGGAGGGCGGCCCCAAAACTCCTCCACCTACTCAGACAGTTACAGAATTCTAAGTGTGGCGAAGTTCCGTCCTCTGTCTGCAGCGCCTGGGATCTCCTAGGAGCACTCCGCCTGTCTTCCCCGAATGTATCATAGAGCGGGATGCCGGGGAAAGGTGGGGGTTGGGCTGGAAATGCAGGTAGCATTTAGTGCCTCCCCCTGGACAGATGAGGTAATTAGCGGACTTCTCCCTGGCAGGGAACACCTGTGACATCAGGAAGCTGCGTAGTGGGCGGCCCCAAATATCCCCTAGCCACTTGGGCTCGTTCCGGAATTCTGAGTGTCGCGAGGTTCCGTCCTCTCTCTGCAGTTCCTTGGACCTTCTAGGAGCCCTCCATGTTTATTCCCCGGGTGTCTCCTAGTGCGGGCTGCCGGGGAAAGCTGGGGGTTGGGCTGGAAATGCAGGTAGCATCTAGTGCCTCCCCCTGGACAGATCAGGTAATTAGCGGACTTCCCCGTGCCAGAGAACATCTGTAACACCAGGCAGCTGAGTGGAGAGCGGCCCCAAACATCTCGCACCCACTCGGCCACGTTCCAGTTTTCTGAGTGTGGCGAGGTTCCGTCCTCTGTCTGCAGCACCTGGGATCTCCTAGGAGCCCTCCGCATGTCTTACAAAGTGTCTCCTATTGCGGGCTGCCGGGTAAATTCGGGGTTTGGGCTGGAAATGCAGGTAGCGTCTAGTGCCTCCCCCTGGACAGATGAGGTAATTAGCGGACTTCCCCCTGCCACGGAACATTTGTTACACCAGGCAGCTGCGTGGAGGGCAGCCCCAAACCTCCCCTACCCTCTCGGCCTCGTTCCGGAATTCTGAGTGTGGCGAGTATCCGTCCTCTTTCTGCAGTGCCTGTTAACTCCTAGGAGCATTCCGCGTGTCTTCCCCGAGTGTCTGCTAGTGCGGGCTGCCAGGGAAAGCCGGGGGTTGGTCTGGAAATGCAGGTAACATCTAGTGCCTCCCCCTGGACAGATGAGGTAATTTGCGGACTTCCCTCTGCCAGGGAACACCTGTGACAGCAGGCAGCTGCGTGCAGGGCGGCCCAAAACCCCCAACACCCACTCGGCCGCGTTCCGGATTTCTGAGTGTGGAGAGGATCCGTCTTCTGTCTGCAGCGCCTGGGATCTCCTAGGAGCCCTCAGCGTGACTTCCCCGAGTGTCTCCTACTGCGGGCTCCCGTGGAAAGCCGGGGGTTGTGCTGGAAATGCAGGTAGCATCTAGTGCCTACCACAGGACAGATGAGGTATTTAGCGGAATTCCCCCTGCCAACAAACACCTGTGACACCAGGCAGCTGCGTGGAATGCGGCCCCAAACCTCCTCCACCCACGCAGACAGTTCCAGAATTCTGAGTGTGGCGAAGTTCCGTCCTCTGTCTTCAGTGCCTGGGATCTCCTAAGAGCACTCCGCCTGTCTTCCCCGAATGTATCCTAGAGCGGGCTTCAGGGGAAAGATGGGGGTTGGGCTGGAAATGCAGGTAGCATCTAGTGCCTCCCCCAGGACAGATGAGGTAATTTGCGGACTTCCCTCTGCCAGGGAACATCTGTGACACCAGGCAGCTGCATGGAGGTCAGCCCCAAACCTCCCCTACCCTCTCGGCCACGTTCCGGAATTCTGAGTGTGGCGAGTTTCCGTCCTCTTTCGGCAGTGCCTGTTAACTCCTAGGAGCCTTCCGCGTGTCTTCCCCGAGTGTCTCCTAGTGCGGGCTGCCGGGGGAAGCTGGGGGTAGGGCTGGAAATGCAGGTAGCATCTAGTGCCTCCCCCTGGACAGATGAGGTAATTAGCGGACTTCCCCCTGCCAGGGAATACCTGTGACACCAGGCAGCTGCATGGAGTGCGGCCCCAAAACTCCTCACCCACTGGGTCGCGTTACGGAATTCTGAGTGTGGCGAGGTTCCGTCCTCTCTGCAGCGCCTGGGATCTCCTAGGAGCTCTCCGCGTGTCTTCCCCGAGTGACTATTATGGGGGCTGCAGGGGAAAGGTGGGGGTTGGGCTGGAAATGCAGGAAGTATTTAGTGCCTCCCCCTGGACAGATGAGGTAATTAGCGGAATTACCCCTGCCAGGGAACTCCTGTGACACCAGGCAGCTGCGTGGTGGGCGGCCACAAACCTCCCACACCCACTCGGCCGCGTTCCGGATTTCTGAGTTTGGCGAGGTTCCATCCTCTGTCTGCAGCTCCTGGGATGTCCTAGGAGCCCTCCGCGTGTCTTCCCCGATTGTTACCTAGTGCCGGCTGCCTGGAAAGGCGGGGGTTATGCTGGAAATGCAGGTAGCATCTAGTGCGTCCCTTTGGACAGATGAGGTAATTAGCGGAATTCCCCCAGCCAGGGAACACCTGGGACACCAGGCATCTTCGTGCAGGGCGGCCCCAAACCCTCACAAACCACTCGGACGCGTTCCGGAATTCTGAAATTGGCGAGGTTCCGTCCTCTGTCTGCAGCACCTGGGATCTCCTAGGAGCCCTCCGCATGTCTTCCCTGAGTGTCTCCTAGTGCATGCTGCCGGGGAAAGGCGGGGTTTGGGCTGGAAATGCTAGTAGCATCTAGTGCCTCCCCCTGGAAAAATGAGGAAATTAGCGGACTTCCCTCAGCCAGGGAACACCTGAGACACCAGGCAGCTGCGTGGAGGGCGGCCCCAAAACTCCTCCACCTACTCAGACAGTTACAGAATTCTAAGTGTGGCGAAGTTCCGTCCTCTGTCTGCAGCGCCTGGGATCTCCTAGGAGCACTCCGCCTGTCTTCCCCGAATGTATCATAGAGCGGGATGCCGGGGAAAGGTGGGGGTTGGGCTGGAAATGCAGGTAGCATTTAGTGCCTCCCCCTGGACAGATGAGGTAATTAGCGGACTTCTCCCTGGCAGGGAACACCTGTGACATCAGGAAGCTGCGTAGTGGGCGGCCCCAAATATCCCCTAGCCACTCGGGCTCGTTCCGGAATTCTGAGTGTCGCGAGGTTCCGTCCTCTCTCTGCAGTTCCTTGGACCTTCTAGGAGCCCTCCATGTTTATTCCCCGGGTGTCTCCTAGTGCGGGCTGCCGGGGAAAGCTGGGGGTTGGGCTGGAAATGCAGGTAGCATCTAGTGCCTCCCCCTGGACAGATCAGGTAATTAGCGGACTTCCCCCTGCCAGAGAACATCTGTAACACCAGGCAGCTGAGTGGAGAGCGGCCCCAAACATCTCGCACCCACTCGGCCACGTTCCAGTTTTCTGAGTGTGGCGAGGTTCCGTCCTCTGTCTGCAGCACCTGGGATCTCCTAGGAGCCCTCCGCATGTCTTACAAAGTGTCTCCTATTGCGGGCTGCCGGGTAAATTCGGGGTTTGGGCTGGAAATGCAGGTAGCGTCTAGTGCCTCCCCCTGGACAGATGAGGTAATTAGCGGACTTCCCCCTGCCACGGAACATTTGTTACACCAGGCAGCTGCGTGGAGGGCAGCCCCAAACCTCCCCTACCCTCTCGGCCTCGTTCCGGAATTCTGAGTGTGGCGAGTATCCGTCCTCTTTCTGCAGTGCCTGTTAACTCCTAGGAGCATTCCGCGTGTCTTCCCCGAGTGTCTCCTAGTGCGGGCTGCCAGGGAAAGCCGGGGGTTGGTCTGGAAATGCAGGTAACATCTAGTGCCTCCCCCTGGACAGATGAGGTAATTTGCGGACTTCCCTCTGCCAGGGAACACCTGTGACAGCAGGCAGCCTCGTGCAGGGCGGCCCAAAACCCCCAACACCCACTCGGCCGCGTTCCGGATTTCTGAGTGTGGAGAGGATCCGTCTTCTGTCTGCAGCGCCTGGGATCTCCTAGGAGCCCTCAGCGTGACTTCCCCGAGTGTCTCCTACTGCGGGCTCCCGTGGAAAGCCGGGGGTTGTGCTGGAAATGCAGGTAGCATCTAGTGCCTACCACAGGACAGATGAGGTATTTAGCGGAATTCCCCCTGCCAACAAACACCTGTGACACCAGGCAGCTGCGTGGAATGCGGCCCCAAACCTCCTCCACCCACGCAGACAGTTCCAGAATTCTGAGTGTGGCGAAGTTCCGTCCTCTGTCTTCAGTGCCTGGGATCTCCTAAGAGCACTCCGCCTGTCTTCCCCGAATGTATCCTAGAGCGGGCTTCAGGGGAAAGATGGGGGTTGGGCTGGAAATGCAGGTAGCATCTAGTGCCTCCCCCAGGACAGATGAGGTAATTAGCGGATTTCCCCTGCCACGGAACATCTGTGACACCAGGCAGCTGCATGGAGGTCAGCCCCAAACCTCCCCTACCCTCTCGGCCACGTTCTGGAATTCTGAGTGTGGCGAGTTTCCGTCCTCTTTCGGCAGTGCCTGTTAACTCCTAGGAGCCTTCCGCGTGTCTTCCCCGAGTGTCTCCTAGTGCGGGCTGCCGGGGGAAGCTGGGGGTAGGGCTGGAAATGCAGGTAGCATCTAGTGCCTCCCCCTGGACAGATGAGGTAATTAGCGGACTTCCCCCTGCCAGGGAATACCTGTGACACCAGGCAGCTGCATGGAGTGCGGCCCCAAAACTCCTCACCCACTGGGTCGCGTTACGGAATTCTGAGTGTGGCGAGGTTCCGTCCTCTCTGCAGCGCCTGGGATCTCCTAGGAGCTCTCCGCGTGTCTTCCCCGAGTGACTATTATGGGGGCTGCAGGGGAAAGTCGGGGGTTGGGCTGGAAACGCAGGTAGCATCTAGTGCCTCCCCCTGGACAGATGAAGTAATTAGCGGAATAAAACCCCTTCCAGGGAACACCTGTGCGACCAGGCAGCTGCGTGGATGGCGGCCCCAAAACTCCCCCACCATCTCGGCCGCGTTCCGGAATTCTGAGTGTGGCGAGGTTCCGTTGTCTGTCTGCAGCGCCTGGGATCTCCTAGGAGCCCTCCGCGTGTCTTCCCCGAGTGTCTCCTTGTGCGGGCTGACGGGAAAAAGCGGGGGAAAGGCTAGAAATGCAAGTAGCATCTAGTGCCTTCCCTGGACAGATGAGGTAATTAGCGGAATTCCCCCTGCCAGGGAACACCTGTGAAACCAGGCAGCTGCGTGTTGGGCGGCCTCAAACCTCCCCCACACACTCGGCCGCGTTCCGGAATTCTGAGTGTGGCGATGTTCCGTCCTCCCTATGCAGCGCCTGGGATCTCCTAGGAGCCTTTCGCGTGTCTTCCCTGAGTGTCTCCTAGTGCGGGCTGCCGGGAAAGGGCGGGGGTTGGGCTGGATATGCTGGTAGCATCTAGTGCCTCCCCCTGGACAAATGAGGTAATTAGCGGAGTTCCCCCTGCCAGGGAACACCTGTGACACCAGGCAGCTACGTGGATGGCGGCCCCAAACCTCCACCACCCACTCGGCCGCGGTCCGGAATTCTGAGTGTGGCGAGGTTCTGTCCTCTGCCTGCAGTGCCTTGAATCTCCTAGGAGCAATCCCCGTTTCTTCCCCTAGTGTCTCCTAGTGAGGGCTGCCGGGGAATGGCGGGGTTGGTCTGGAAATGCAGGTAGCATCTAGTGCCTCCCCCTGGACAGATGAGGTAATTAGATGAATTCCCACTGCCAGGGAACACCTGTGACATCAGGCAGCTGAGTGGAGGGCGGCTCGAATATTCCCCGACCCACTCGGCCACGTTCCGGAATTCTGAGTGTGGCGAGGTTCCGTCCTCTGTCTGCAGCGCCTGGGATATCCTAGGAGCCCTCCGCGTGACTTCCCATAGTGACTCCCAGTGCGGGCTGCCTGGGAATGGCGGGGGAAAGACTTGAAATGCAGGTAGCATCTAGTGCCTCCCCCTGGACAGATGATTTATTTAGCGGAATTCCCCCTGAAAGGGAACACCTGTGTCACCAGGCAGCTGCGTGGAAGTCTGCCCCAAACCTCCCCAACACACTAGGCCACGTTCCATAATTCTGAGTGTGGCGAGGTTCCGTTCTCTGTCTGCAGCGCCTGGGATCTCCTAGGAGCCATCCGCGTGTCTTCCCCGAGTGACTCTTATGCGGGCTGCAGGGGAAAGGTGGTGGTTGGGCTGGAAATGCAAGTAGCATCTATTGCCTACCACAGGACAGATGAGGTATTTAGCGGAATTCCCCCTGCCAACGAACACCTGTGACACCAGGCAGCTTCGTGGATGGCGGCCCCAAACCTCCTGCACCCACTCAGACAGTTCCAGAATTCTGAATGTGGCGAAGTTCCGTCCTCAGTCTGCACCGCCTGGGATCTCCTAGGAGCACTCCGCCTGTCTTCCCCGAATGTATCATAGAGCGGGATGCCGGGGAAAGTCGGGGGTTGGGCTGGAAATGCAGGTAGTATCTAGTGCTTCCCCCTGGACAGATGAGGTAATTAGCGGACTTCCCCCTTCCAGGGAACACATGTGACACCAGGCAGCTGCATGGAGGGCGACCGAAAACTCCCCCACCCACTCGGCCGCGGTCCAGAATTCTGAGTGTGGCGAGGTTCTTTCCTCTGTCTGCAGTGCCTTGAATCTCCTAGGAGCAATCCCCGTGTCTTCCCCGAGTGTTACCTAGTGCCGGCAGGCCGGAAAGGCGGGTGTTATGCTGGAAATGCAGGTAGCATCTAGTGCCTCCCCCTGGAGTGATGAGGTAATTATCTAAATTCCCCTTGCCAGGGAACACCTGTGACACCAGGCAGCTGCGTGGAGTTCGGCCAGAAATCTCCCCCACCCACTCGGCCGCGTTCCGGAATTCTGAGTGTGGCGAAGTTCCGTCCTCTCTCTGCAGCGCCTGGGATTACCTAGGACCCATCCACGTGTCTTCCCTGAGTGTCTCTTAGTGCATGCTGCCGGGGAAAGGCGGGGGTTGGGCTGGAAATGCAGGAAGCATCTAGTGCCTCCCCCAGGACAGATGAGTTAATTAGCGGACTTCCCTCTGCCAGAGAACACCTGTGACACCAGGCAGCTGTGTGGAGGGCGGCCCCAAAGCTCCCCCACCCATCGGTCGGTTTCCGGGATTCTAAGTGTGGAGAGGACCCGTCCTCTGTCTGCAGCGCCTGGGATCTCCTAGGAGACCCCCGCGTGACTTCCCCGAGTGTCTCCTAGTGCGGGATTGCGGGGAAAGCCGGGGATTGGGCTGGAAATGCAGGTAGCATCTAGTGCCTCCCCCTGGACTGATCAGGTAATTAGCGGAATTCCCCCTGCCAGGGAACACCTGTGACTCCAGGCAGCTGCGTGGAGGGCTGCCCCAAACCTCCCCTAACCACTCGGCCTCGTTCTGGAATTCTGAGTGTGGCGAGGTTCCGTCCTCGGTCTGCAGCGACTGGGATCTCCTAGGAGCCCTCCGCCTGTCTTCCCCGTTTGTATCCTAGAGCGGGCTTCCGGGGAAATACGGGGGTTGGACTGGAAATGCAGGTAACATCTAGTGCATCCCTTTGGACAGATGAGGTAATTAGCGGAATTCCCCCAGCCAGGGAACACCTGGGACACCAGGCATCTTCGTGCAGGGCGGCCCCAAACCCTCACAAACCACTCGGTCGCTTCCGGAATTCTGAAATTGGCGAGGTTCCGTCCTCTGTCTGCAGCACCTGGGATCTCCTAGGAGCCCTCCACGTGTCTTCCCTGAGTGTCTCCTAGTGCGGGATTTGGGGAAAGGCGGGTGTTGGGCTGGATACGCAGGTAGCATCTAGTGCCTCCTCCTGGACAGATGAGGTAATTAGCGGAATTCCCCGTGCCAGGGAACACCTGTGACACCAGGCATCTGCGTGGAGGGCGGCCCCAAACTCCCCCACCCACTCGGCCACGTTCCGGAATTCTGAGTGTGGCGATGATCCGTCCTCGGTCTGCAGCACCTGGGATCTCCTAGGAGCCTTCGGCCTGTCTTCCCCGAGTGGATCCTTGAGCGGCCTGCCGGGGAAAGGCTAGGGTTGTGCTGGAAATGCAGGTAGCATCTAGTGCCTCCCAATGGACAGATGAGGTAATTAGCGGACTTCCCCCTGGCAGGGAACATATGTGACACTAGGCAGCTGCGTGGATGGCGGCCCCAAACTTCCCCATCCACTCGACCCCGTTCCGGAATTCTGAGTATGGTGAGGTTCCGTCCTCTGTCTGCAGCGCCTGGGATCTCCTAGGAGTCCACCGCGTGTCTTCCCCGAATGGCTCTTTGTGCGGTCTGCCGGGGAAAGGCGGTGGTTTGGCTGGAAATGCAGGTAGCATGTAGTGCCTCCCCCTGGAAAGATGAGGTAATTAGCGGACTACCCACTGCCAGGGAACACCTGTGACACCAGGCAAATGCGTGGATTGCGGCCCCAAACCTCCCCCACCCACTCGACCCCGTTCCGGAATTCTTAGTGTGGCGAGTTTCCGTCCTCTCTCTGCAGTGCCTGGAATCTCCTAGGAGTCATCCACGTGTCTTTCCCGAGTGTGTCCTTTTGCCGGCTGCCTGGGATAGGTGGGGGTTGGGCTGGAAATGTAGGTAGCATCTAGTGCCTCCCCCTGGACAGATGAGGTAATTAGTGGAATTCCCCCTGTAAGGGAACACCTTGACACCAGGCATCTGCGTGGGAGGCTGCCCCAAACCTCCCCCACCCACTCGACCGTGTTCCGGAATTCTGAGTGTGTGGAGGTTCCGTCCTCGGTCTGCAGCACCTGGGATCTACTAGGAGCCTTCCGCGTGTCGTCCACGTGTGTCTCCTTGTGCGGGCTGCCGGGGAAATCCGGGGGGGGATGGAAATGCAGGTAGCATCTAGTGCCTCCCCCTGGACAGATGAGGTAATTACCGGACTTCCCCCTGCCAGGGAACACCTGTGACACACAGGCAGCTGCGTGGGGGGCGGCCACAAACCTCCCCCACCCACTCGGCCGCGTTCCGTAATTCTGAGTGTGGCGAGGTTCCGTCCTCTGTCTGCAGTGCCTGGAATCTCCTAGGAGCCCTCCCCGTGTCTCCCCCGATTGTCTCCTAGTGCGGGATGCCGGGTAAAGGCGGGGGTAGGTCTGGTAATGCAGGAAGAATCTACTGCCTCCCCCTGGACACATCAGGTTATTAGCAGAATTCCCCCTGCCAGGTAACACTTGTGACACCAGGCAGCTACGTGGAAGGCGGCCCCAAACCTCCCCCACACACTAGGCCGCGTTCCGGAATTCTGAGTGTGGCGAGGTTCCGTCCTATGTCTGCAGCGCCTGGGATATCCTAGGAGCCCTCCGCATGTCTTCCCCGAGTGTCTCCTAGAGCGGGCTTCCCGGTAAAGGCAGGGGTTGGGCTTGAAATGCAGGTAGCATCTAGTGCCACCCCCTGGACTGATGAGGTAATTAGCGGACTTCCCCCTGCCAGGGAACACCTGTGACACCAGGCAGCTGCGTGGAGGGCGGTCCCAAACGTCCCCCACACACTAGGCCGCGTTCCGGAATTCTGAGTGTGGGGAGGTTCCGTCCTCTGTCTGCAGCGCCTGGAATCTCCTAGGAGCCTTTCGCATGTCTTCCCCGAGTGGATACTTGAGGGGCTGCCTGTGAAAGGCGGGGGTTGTGCTGGAAATACAGGTAGCATCTAGTGCCTACTACTGGACAGATGAGGTAATTAGCGGACTTCCCCCTGGCAGGGAACAGATGTGACACTAGGCAGCTGCGTGGATGGCGGCCCCTAACCTCCCCCATCCACTCGACCCCGTTCCGGAATTCTGAGTATGGCGAGGTTCCGTCCTCTGTCTGCAGCGCCTGGGATCTCCTAGGAGTCCACCACGTGTCTTCACCGAATGGCTCTTAGTGCGGTCTGCCGGGGAAAGGCGGTGGTTTGGCTGGAAATGCAGGTAGCATCTAGTGCCTCCCCCTGGAAAGATGAGGTAATTAGCGGACTTCCCACTGCCAGGGAACACCTGTGACACCAGACAGCTGCGTGGAGGTCGGCCCCAAACTTCCCAACCCACTCGGCCGCGTTCCAGAATTCTGAGTATGGCGAGGTTCCGTCCTCTGTCTGCAGCGCCTGGTATCTCCTAGAAGTCATGCGCGTGTCTTTCCCGAGTGTGTCCTATTGCCGGCTACCTGTGATAGGCGGGGGTTGGGCTGAAAATGTAGGTAGAATCTAGTGCCTCCCCCTGGACAGATGAGGTAATTAGTGGAATTCCCCCTGCCAGGGAACACCTGTGACACCAGGCATCTGCGTGGAAGGCCGCCCCAAACCTCCCCAACCCACTCGACCGTGTTCCGGAATTCTGAGTGTGGGGAGGTTCCGTCCTCTGTCTGCAGCACCTGGGATCTCCTAGGAGCCTTCCGCGTGTCTTCCACGTGTGTCTCCTAGTGCGGGCTGCCGGGGAAATCCGGGGGGGATGGAAATGCAGGTAGCATCTAGTGCCTTCCCCTGGAAAGATGAGGTAATTAGCGGAATTCCCCCTGCCAGGGAACACCTGTGACACCAGGCAGCTGCGTGGGGGTCGGCCCCAATCCTCCCCTACCCACTCGGCCGCGTTCCGTAATTCTGAGTGTGGCGAGGTTCCGTCCTCTGTCTGCAGTGCCTGGAATCTCCTAGGAGGCCTCCCCGTGTCTCCCCCGATTGTCTCCTAGTGCGGGATGCAGGGTAAATGCGGGGGTAGGTCTGGAAATGCAGGTAGAATCTAGTGCCTCCCCCTGGACACATCAGGTTATTAGCGGACTTCCCCCTGCCAGGTAACACTTGTGACACTAGGCAGCTACGTGGAAGGCGGCCCCAAACCTCCCCCACACACTAGGCCGCGTTCCGGAATTCTCAGTGTGGGTAGTTTCCGTCCTCTAACTGCAGCCCCTGTGATCTCCAAGGAGCTCTCCGCGTGTCTTACCCGAATGTCTCTTAGTGCGGGCTGCAGGGGAAAGGCGGTGGTTGGGCTGGAAATGCAGGTAGCATCTAGTGCTTCCCCCTGGACACAAAGGTAATTAGCGGACTTCCCCATGCCAGGGAACACCTGTGACACCAGGCAGCCGCGTGGAGGGTGGCCCCAAAACTCACCCACACACTCGGCCGCGTTCCAGAATTCTGAGTGTGGCGAGGTTCAGTCCTCGGTCTGCAGCGCCTGGGATCTCCTAGGAGTCCTCCGCGTGTCTTCCCCGAGTGTCTCCTAGTGCGGGCTGCCGGGAAAACGCGGGGGATAGGCTAGAAATGCAGATAGCATCTAGTGCCTCCCCCTGGAAACATGAGGTAATTAGCGGACTTCCCCCTGGCAGGGAACAATGTGACACCAGGCAAATGCATGTATGGCGGCCCCAAACCGCCCCCACCCACTCGACCCCGTTCCGGAATTCTGAGAATGGCGAGGTTCCGTTCTCTGTCTGCAGCGCCTGGGATCTCCTAGGAGTCCACCGCGTGTCTTCCCCGAGTGTCTCCTATTGTAGGCTGCCGGGGAAAGGCGGGGGTTGGTCAGGAAATGTAGGTAGTATCTAGTGCCTCCCCTTGGACAGATGAGGTTATTAGCGGAATTCCTCCTGCCAGGGAACACCTGTGACAATAGGCAGCTGCGTGGAGGGCGGCCACAAACCTCCCCCCAACTCAACCGCGTTCCGGAATTCTGAGTTTGGGGAGGTTCCGTCATCTGTCTGCAGCGCGTGGGATCTAATAGGAGCCTTCGCTAGTCTTCCACGAGTGTCTCCTAGTGCGGGCTGCCGGGAAGACGCGGGGGATAGGCTAGAAATGCAGGTAGCATCTAGTGCCTCCCCCTGGACTGATGAGGTAATTAGCGGACTTCCCCCTGCCAGGGAACACCTGTGAAACCAGGCAGCTGCGTGGAGGGCGGCCCCAAACCTCCCCCACCCACTCGGCCGCATTCCGGAATTCAGAGTGTGGTGAGGTTCCGTCCTCTGTCTGCAGCACCTGGGATCTCCTATGAGCCCTCCGCGTGTGTTCCCCGAGTGACTATTATGCGGGATGCAGGGGAAAGTCGGTGGTTGGGCTGGAAACGCAGGTAGCATCTAGTGCCTCCCCCTGGACAAATGATGTAATTAGCGGAATTACACCCCTGCCAGGGAACACCTGTGACACCAGGCAGCTGCGTGGAGGGCAGCCCCAAACCTCCCCGACCCACTCGGCTGCGTTCTGGAATTCTGAGTGTGGCGAGGTTCCATCTTCTGTCTGCAGCACCTGGGATCTCCTAGGAGACCTCCGCCTGTCTTCCCCGAGTGTCTCCTAGTGCGGGCTGCCGGGGAAAGGCGGGGGTTGGGCTGGAAACGCAGGTAGCATCTAGTGCTTCCCCCTGGACAGATGAGGTAATTAGCGGACTTCCCACTGCCAGGGAACCCCTGTGAGAACAGGCAGCTGCGTGGAGGGCGACCCCAAACATCTCCCACCTTCTCGGCCGTGTTCCGGAATTCTGCTTGTGGCGAGGTTCCGTCCTCTGTCTGCAGGGCCTGGGATCTCCTAGGAGCCCACCTCGTGTCTTCCCCGAGTGTCTCCTAGTGCGGGCTGCCGGGAAAATGCGGGGGATGTGCTGGAAATGCAGGTAACATCTAGTGCCTCACTCTGGACAGATGAGGTAATTAGCGGAATTCCCCCTGCCAGGGAAAACCTGTGACACCTGGAAGCTGCGTGGAGGGCGGCCCCAAACATCCCCCACCCACTCGGTCACGTTCCTGAATTCTGAGTTTGGCGAGGTTCCTTCTTCAGTCTGCAGAGCCTGGGATCTCCTAGGAGCCCTCTGCCTCTCTTCCCCGAGTGTATCCTAGAGCGGGCTGCTGGGGAAATGCGGGGGTTGGGCTGGAAATGCAGGTAGCCTCTAGTGCCTCCCCCTGGACAGATGAGGTAATTAGCGGACTTCTCCCTGCAAGGGAAAACATGTGACACCAGGCAGTTGCGTGGATGGCGGCCCCAAACCTCCCCCACCCACTCGACCTCGTTCCGGAATTCTGAGTGTGGCGAGGTTCCGTCCTCGGTCTGCAGTGCTGGGATCTCTTAGGAGACCTACGCGTGTCTTCCCCGAATGTCTCCTAGTGCGGGATTCCGGGGAATGGCGGGAGTTGTGGTAGAAACGCAGGTAGCATCTAGTGCCTCCCTCTGGACAGATGAGGTAATTAGCGAACTTCCCCCTGCCAGTGAACACATGTGACATCAGGCAGCTGTGTAGAGGGCGGCCCCAAACCTCCCCCACGCATTCGACCCCGTTCCGGAATTCTGACTGTGGGGAGGTTCCGTCCACTGTCTGCAGCGCCTGGGATCTCCTAGGAGCCGTCCGCGTGACTTCCACGAGTGTCTCCTAGTGCGGGCTGCCGGGAAAACGCGGGGGATAGGCTAGAAATGCAGGTAGCATCTAGTGCCTCCCCCTGGACACATGAGGTAATTAGCGGACTTCCCACTGCCAGTGAACACATGTGACACCAGGCAGCTTTGTGGAGGGCGGCCCCAAACCTCCCCCACGCACTCGACCCCGTTCCGGAATTCTGAGTGTGGCGAGGTTCCGTCCTCTGTCTGCAGCGCCTGGATCTCCTAGAAGCCCTCCCCGTGTCTTCCCCGAGTTTCTCCTAGTGCGGGCTGCTTGGGAAATGCTGGGGTTGCGCTGGAAATGCAGGTAGAATCTAGTGCCTCCCCCTGGATAGATGAGGTAATTAGCGGAATTCCCCCTGCCATGGAACACCTGTGACACCATTCAGCTGCGTGGAGGTTGGCCCAATCCTCCCCAACCACTCGGCCGCGTTCCAGAATTCTGAGTGTGGCGATGTTCCGTCCTATGTCTGCAGCGCCTGGGATATCCTAGGAGCCCTCCGCATGTCTTCCCCGAGTGTCTCCTAGAGCGGGCTTCCCGGTAAAGGCAGGGGTTGGGCTTGAAATGCAGGTAGCATCTAGTGCCACCCCCTGGACTGATGAGGTAATTAGCGGACTTCCCCCTGCCAGGGAACACCTGTGACACCAGGCAGCTGCGTGGAGGGCGGTCCCAAACGTCCCCCACACACTCGGCCACGTTCCGGCATTCTGAGTGTGGCGAGGTTCCGTCCTCTGTCTGAAGCGCCTCGGATCTCCTAGGAGTCCTCCGTGTGTCTTCCCTGAGTGTCTCCTATTCCGGGCTGCCTGGGAAAGGCGGGGGTCTGGCTGGAATTGCAGGTAGCATCTAGTGCCTCCCCCTGGACTGATGAGGTAATTAGCGGAATCCCCCCGCCAGGGAACACCTGTGAAACCAGGCAGCCTCGTGGAGTGCGGCCCCAATCCTCCCCCACCCACTCGACCGCGTTCCGGTTTTCTGAGTGTGGGGACGTTCCGTCCTATGTCTGCAGCGCCTGGGATCTCCTAGGAGCACTCCGCGTGTTTTCCCCGAGTGACTCTTATGCGGGCTGAAGGGGAAAGTCGGGGGTTGATCTGGAAACGCAGGTAGCATCTAGTGCCTTCCCCTGGACAGATGAGTTTATTAGCGGAATTCCTCCTGCCAGGGAACACCTGTGACAATAGGCAGCTGCGTGGAGGGCGGCCCCAAACCTCCCCCACCCACTCGACCGCGTTCCGGAATTCTGAGTGTGAGGAGGTTCCGTCATCTGTCTGCAGCGCCTGGGAATCCCTAGGAGCCTTCCGCGTGTCTTCCACGAGTTTCTCCTAGTGCGGACTGCCGGGAAAACGTGGGGGATAGGCTAGAAATGCAGGTAGCATCTAGTGCCACCCCCTGGACAAATGAGGTAATTAGCGGACTTCCGCCTGCCAGGGAACACCTGTGACACCAGGCAGCTGCTTGGAGGGCGGCCCCAAACCTCCCCCACACAATAGGCCGCGTTCCGGAATTCTGAGCGTAGCGAGGTTCCGTCCTCTCTATGCAGAGCCTGAGATCTCCTAGGAGTCCACCGTGTGTCTTCCCTGATTGTCTCCTAGTGCGGGCTTTGGGGAAAGTCGGGGGTTGGGCTGGAAACGCAGGTAGCATCTAGTGCATCCCCCTGGACAGATGAGGTAATTAGTGGAATTACACCCCTGCAAGGGAACACCTGTGACAAAATGCAGCTGCGTGAATGTCGGCCTCAAACCTCCCCCATCCCCTCGGCCGCGTTCCGGAATTCAGACAGTGGCGAGGTTCCGTCCTCGGTCTGCAGCGCCTGGGATCTCCTAGGATCCCTCCGCCTGACTTCTCCGATTGTATCTTAGAGCGGTCTGCCGGGGAACGGCGGGGGTTGTGCTGGAAATGCAGGTAGCATCTAGTGCCTCCCCCTGGAATGATGAGGTAATTAGCGAACTTCCCCCTGCCAGGGAACACATGTGACACCAGGCAGCTGTGTGGAGGGCGGCCCCAAACCTCCCCCACGCACTCGACCCCGTTCCGGAATTCTGAGTGTGGCGAGGTTCCGTCCTCTGTCTACAGCGCCTGGATCTCCTAGGAGCCCTTCCCGTGTCTTCCCTGAGTGTCTCCTAGTGCGGTCTGCCGGGGAAAGACTGGGGTTGCGCTGGAAATGCAGGTAGAATCTAGTGCCTCCCCCTGGACTGATGAGGTAATTAGCGGAATTCCCCCTGCCAGGGAACACCTGTGACATCAGGCAGCTGCGTGGAGTGCGGCCCCAATCCTCCCCCAACCACTCGACCGCTTTCCGGAATTCTGAGTGTGGGGAGGTTCCGTCCTCTGTCTGCAGCGCCTGGGATCTCCTAGGAGCCCTCGGCTTGTCTTCCACGAGTGTCTCCTAGTGCGGGCTGCCGGGAAAACGCGGGGGATAGGCTAGAATTTAAGGTAGCATCTAGTGCCTCCCCCTGGACTGATGAGGTATTTAGCGGAATTCCCCCTGCCAGGGAACACCTGTGACACCAGGCAGCTGCGGGGTAGTTGGCCCCAATCCTCCCCCACCCACTAGGCCGCGTTCCGGAATTCTGAGTGTGGCGAGGTTCCGTCCTATGTCTGCAGCGCATGGGATATATTAGGAGCCCTCCGCGTGTCTTCCCCGAGTGTCACCTAGTGTGGGCTTCAAGGAAAATGCAGGGGTTGGGCTGGAAATGCAGGTAGAATCTAGTGCCTCCCCCTGGATAGATGAGGTAATTATCGGAATTCCCCCTGACAGGGAACAGATGTGACACCTGGAAGCTGTGTGGAGGGCGGCCCCAAACATCCCCCACCCACTAGGCCGCGTTCCAGAATTCTGAGTGTGGCGAGGTTCCGTCCTCGGTCTGCAGCGCCTGGGATCTCCTAGGAGCCATCCGCGGGTCTTCCCGGAGTGACTCCTAGTGCGGATTGCCGGGGAAACCCGGGGGTTTGGCTGGAAATGCAGGTAGCATCTAGTGCCTCCCCCTGGACAGATGAGGTAATTAGCGGACTTGGGCCTGCCAGGGAACACCTGTGACACCAGGCATCTGCGTGGAGGGAGGCCCCAAACCTCCCCCACACACTAGGCCGCGTTCCGGAATTCTGAGTGTAACGAGGTTCCGTCCTCCGTCTGCAGCACTTGGGATCTCCTAGGAGCCTTCCGCGTGTCTTCCACGAGTGTCTCCTAGTGCGGGCTGCAGGGAAAACGCGGGGGATAGGCTAGAAATGCAGGTAGAATCTAGTGCCTCCCCCTGGACAGATGAGGTAATTAGCGGAATTCCGCCTGCCAGGGAACACCTGTGACACCAGGCAGCTGCGTGGAGGGCGGCCCCAAACCTCCCCCACACACTAGGCCGCGTTCCGGAATTCTGAGAGTAGCGAGGTTCCGTCCTCTGTATGCAGAGCCTGGGATCTCCTAGGAGCCCTCCGTGTGTCTTCCCTGAGTGTCTCCTAGTGCGGGCTTTGGGGAAAGTCGGGGGTTGGGCTGGAAACGCAGGTAGCATCTAGTGCATCCCCCTGGACAGATGAGGTAATTACTGGAATTACACCCCTGCAATGGAACACCTGTGACACCAGGCAGCTGCGTGAATGGCGGCCTCAAACCTCCCCCATCCCTTTGGCCGCGTTCCGGAATTCAGAGTGTGGCGAGGTTCCGTCCTCGGTCTGCAGCGCCTGGGATCTCCTAGGAGCGTTCCGCCTGTCTTCCCCGAGTGTCTCCTAGTGCGGTCGGCCGGGGAAAGACGGGGGTTTGGCTGGAAATGCAGGTAGCATCTAGTGCCTCCCCCTGGACACGTGAGGTAATTAGTGGACTTTCCACTGCCTGGGAACACCTGTGAAACCTGGCAGCTGCATGGAGGGCGGCCCCAAACTTCCCCCACCCACTTGGCCGCGTTCCGGAATTATGAGTGTGGCGAGGTACCGTCCTCGGTTTGCAGCGCCTGGGATTTCCTAGGAGCCCTCCGCCTGTCTTCCCGAGTGTATTCTAGAGCGGGCTGCCGGGGAAAGCCTGGGGTTGGGCTGGAAATGCAGGTAGCATCTGGTGACTCCCCCTAGACTGATGAGATAATAAGCGGGTTTCCCCCTGCGAGGGAACACCTGTGACAAAAGGCAACTGCGTGGAAGGCGGCCCCAAACCTCCCCCACCCACTCGACCCCGTTCCGGAATTCTTAGTGTGGCGAGTTTCCGTCCTCTGTCTGCAGAGCCTGGGATCTCCTAGGAGTCATCCGCGTGTCTTTCCCGAGTGTCTCCTATAGCCGGCTGCCTGGGATAGGCGGGGGTTGGGCTGGAAATGTAGGTAGCAACTAGTGCCTCACCCTGGACAGATGAGGTAATTAGCGGAATTCCCCCTGCAAGGGAACACCTGTGACACAGCCATCTGCGTGGAATGCGGCCCCAAACCTCCCCCACCCACTCGACCGTGTTCCGGAATTATGAGTGTGGCGAGGTACCGTCCTCGGTTTGCAGCGCCTGGGATTTCCTAGGAGCCTTCCGCGTGTCTTCCACGAGTGTCTCCTAGTACGGGCTGCCGGGGAAAGACGGGGGGAGCTGGAAATGCAGGTAGCATCTAATGCCTCCCCCTGGAAAGATGAGGTAATTAGCGGACTTCCCCCGGCCAGGGAACACCTGTGACACCAGGCAGCTGCATGGGGGGCGGCCCCAAACCTCCCCCACGCACTCGGCCGCGTTCCGTAATTCTGAGTGTGGCGAGGTTCCGTCCTCTGTCTGCAGTGCCTGGAATCTCCTAGGAGCCCTCCCCGTGTCTCCCCAGAGTGTCTCCTAGTGCGGGCTGCCGGGTAAATGCGGGGGTAGGTCTGGAAATGCAGGTAGAATCTAGTGCCTCCCCCTGGACACATCAGGTAATTAGCGGAATTCCCCCTGCCAGGGAACACTTGTGACACCAGGCAGATTCGTGGAAGGCGTCCCAAACCTCCCCCACCCACTAGGTCGTGTTCCGGAATTCTGAGTGTGGGGAGGTTCCGTCCTCTGTCTGCAGCGCCTGGGATCTCCTAGGAGCCTTTCGCGTGTCTTCCACGAGTGTCTCCTAGTGCGGGCTGCCGGGAAAACGCGGAGGATAGGCTAGAATTTCAGGTAGCATCTAGTGCCTCCCCCTGGAATGATGAGGTATTTAGCGGAATTCCCCCTGCCAGGGAACACCTGTGACACCAGGCAACTGCGTGGCGGGCGGCCCCAAACCTCCCCCACACACTCGGCCGCGTTCCGGAATTCTGAGTGTGAGGAGGTTCCGTCCTCTGTCTGCAGCACCTGGGATATTCTAGGAGCCCTCCGCATGTATTCCCTGAGTTTCTCCTAGTGCGGTCTGCCGGGGAAAGGCTGGGGTTGCGCTGGAAATGCAGGTAGAATCTAGTGCCTCCCCCTGGATAGATGAGGTATTTAGCGGAATTCCCCCTGCCAGGGAACACCTATGACACCAGGCAGCTGCGGGGTAGTTGGCCCCAATCCTCCCCCACCCACTAGGCCGCGTTCCGGAATTCTGAGTGTGGCGATGTTCCGTCCTATGTCTGCAGCGCCTGGGATATATTAGGAACCCTCCGCGTGTCTTCCCCGAGTGTCTCCTATTGCGGGCTTCCCGGAAAAGGCAGGGGTTGGGCTGGAAATGCAGGTAGAATCTAGTGCCTCCCCCTGAAATTATGAGGAAATTAGCGGACATACCCCTGCCAGGGAACACATGTGACACCAGGCAGCTACGTGGAGGGTGGTCCCAAACCTCCAACACCCACTCGGCCGTGTTCCGGAATTCTGAGTGTGGCGAGGTTCCGTCCTCTGTCTGCAGCGCCTGGGATCTCCTAAGAGCCCTCCGCGTGTCTTCCCCGAGTGACTCTTATGTGGGCTGAAGGGGAAAGGCGGGTGTTGAGCTGGAAACGCAGGTAGCATCTAGTGCCTCCCACTGGAAAGATGAGGTAATTAGCGGACTTCCCACTGCCAGGGAACACCTGTGAAACCAGGCAGCTGCGTGGAGGTCGGCAACAAACTTCCCCAAACACTCGGCCGCGTTCCAGAATTCTGAGAGTGGCGAGGTTCCGTCCTCGGTCTGCAGCGCCTGGGATCTCCTAGGAGCCCTCCGACTGCCTTCCCCGAGTGTATCCTAGAGCGGGATGCCGGGGAAAGGCGGGGGTTGGGCTGGAAATGCAGGTAGCATCTAGTGCCTCACCCTGGACAGATGAGGTAATTAGCGGACTTCCACCTGCCAGGGAACACCTGTGACACCAGGCAGCTGGGTGGGGGACGGCCCCAAACCTCCCCCACCCACTCGGCCGCGTTCCGGAATTCTGAGTGTGGCGAGGTTCCGTCCTCTCTCTACAGCACCTGGGATCTCCTAGGAGCCATCCGCGTGTCTTCCCCGAGTGTCTCCTATTGTGGGCTGCCGGGGAAATGCGGGAGTTGTGCTGGAAATGCAGGTAGCATCTAGTGCCTCCCCCTGGACAGATGAGGTATTTAGCGGACTTCCCCCTGCCAGGGAACCCCAGTGACACCAGGCAGCTGCGTGGAGGGCGGACCCAAACTTCCCCCACCCACTCGGCCGGGTTCCGGTATTCTGAGTGTGGGGAGGTTCCGTCCTATGTCTGCAGCGCCTTGGATCAACTAGGAGCCCTCAGCGTGCCTTCACCGTGTGTCTCCTAGTGCGGGCTGCCGGGGAAAGGCGGGGGTTTGGCTAGAAATGCAGGTAGCATCAACTGCCTCCCCCCGGACAGATGAGGTAATTAGCGGAATTCCCCCTGCCAGGGAAGACCTGTGACACCAGGCAGCTCTGTGGATGGCGGCCCCAAACCTCCCCTACCCACTCGGCCTCGTTCCGGAATTCTGAGTTTGGCGAGGTTCCGTCCTCTCTCTGCAGCAACTGGGATCTCCTACGAGCACTCCGACTGTCTTCCCCGAGTGTATCCTAGAGCGGGCTGCCGGGGAAAGGCGGGGGTTTGGCTGGAAATGCAGGTAGCATCTAGTGACTCCCCCAGGACAGATGAGGTAATTAGCGTACTTCCCTATGCCAGGGAACACATGTGACACCAGGCAAATGCGTGGATTTCGGCCCCAAACCTCCCACACCCACTCGACCCCGTTCCGGAATTCTTAGTGTAGCGAGGTTCCGTCCTCTGTCTGCAGCGCCTGGGATCTCCTAGGAGTACACCGCGTGTCTTCCCCGAGAGTATCCTAGAGCGGGCTGCCGGGGAAAGGCGGGGGTTGGGCTGGAAATGCAGGTAGCATCTAGTGCCTCCCCCTGGACAGGTGAGGAAATTAGCGGACTTACCCATGCCAGGGAACACATGTGACACCAGGCAACTGCGTGGATGTCGGCCCCAAATTTCCCACACCCACTCAACCCCGTTCCGGAATTTTTAGTGTGGCGAGGTTCCGTCCTCTGTCTGCAGCGCCTGGGATCTCCTAGGAGTCCACCGCGTGTCTTCCCCGAGTGTTTCTTATTGCAGGCACCCTGGGAAAGACGGTGGTTGGGCTGGAAATGTAGGTAGTATCTAGTGCCTCCCCCTGGACAGATGAGGAAATTAGCGGAATTCCCCCTGCCAGGGAACACCTGTGACACCAAGCAGCTGCGTGGAGGGCTGCCCCAAATCTCCCCCACACACTAGGACGCGTTCCAGATTTCTGAGTGTGGCGAGGTTCCGTCCTCTGTATTCAGCGCCTGGGATCTCCTAGGAGCCCTCCGCGTGTCTTCCCTGAGTTTCTCCTAGTGCGGGCTTTGGGGAAATGCGGTGGTTGAGCTGGATACGCAGGTAGCATCTAGTGCCTCCCCCTGGACAGATGAGGTAATTAGCGGAAATCCCCCTGCCAGGGAACACCTGAGACACCAGGCAGATGCGTGGAGGGCGGCCCCAACCTCCCCCACCCACTCGGCCGCGTTCCGGAATTGTGAGTGTGGCGATGTTCCGTCCCCGGTCTGCAGAACCTGGTATCTCCTAGGAGCTCTCCGGCTGTCTTCCCCGTGTGTATCCTAGTGCGGGCTGTTGGGGAAATGCGGGGGTTTTGCTGGAAATGCAGGTAGCATCTATTGCCTCCCCCTGGACAAAAGAGGTAATTAGCGGACTTCCCCCTGCCAGGGAACACCTCTGACACCAGGCAGCTGCGTGGAAGGCGGCCCGAAACCTCCCACAACCACTCGGCCGCGTCCCTGAATTCTGAGTGTGGCGAGTTTCCGTCCTCTGTCTGCAGAGCCTGGGATCTCCTAGGAGCCATCCGCGTGTCTTCCCCGAGTGTCTCCTAGTGCGGGCTGCCGGGGTAAGGCGGGGGTTGGTCTGGAAATACAGGTAGCATCTAGTGCCTCCCCCTGGAGAGATGAGGTAATTAGCGGACTTCCCTCTGCCAGGGAACACATGTGACACCAGGCAGCTGCGTGGAGGGCGGCCCCAAACCTCCCACACCCATAGGTCGGGATCCGGATTTCTAAGTGTGGCGAGGACCCGTCCTCTGTCTGCAGCGCCTGGGTTCTCCTAGGAGCCCTCCCCGTGTCTTCCCCGATTGTCTCCTAGTGCGTGCTTTCGGGGAAAGGCGGGGGTTGGGCTGGAAATGCAGATAGCATCTAGTGCCTCCCACTGGAAAGATGAGGTAATTAGCGGACTTCCCACTGCCAGGGAACACCTGAGACACCAGGCAGATGCGTGGAGGGCGGCCCCAAACCTCCCCCACCATCTCGGCCGCGTTCCGGAATTCTGAGTGTGGCGAGGTTCCGTCCTCTGTCTGCAGCGCCTGGGATCTCCTAAGAGCCCTCCGCGTGTCTTCCCTGAGTTTCTCCTAGTGCGGGCTGAAGGGGAAAGGCGGGTGTTGAGCTGGAAACGCAGGTAGCATCTAGTGCCTCCCACTGGAAAGATGAGGTAATTAGCGGACTTCCCACTGCCAGGGAACACCTGAGACACCAGGCAGATGCGTGGAGGGCGGCCCCAACCTCCCCCACCCACTCGGCCGCGTTCCGGAATTGTGAGTGTGGCGATGTTCCGTCCCCGGTCTGCAGAACCTGGTATCTCCTAGGAGCTCTCCGGCTGTCTTCCCCGTGTGTATCCTAGTGCGGGCTGTTGGGGAAATGCGGGGGTTTTGCTGGAAATGCAGGTAGCATCTATTGCCTCCCCCTGGACAAAAGAGGTAATTAGCGGACTTCCCCCTGCCAGGGAACACCTCTGACACCAGGCAGCTGCGTGGAAGGCGGCCCGAAACCTCCCACAACCACTCGGCCGCGTCCCTGAATTCTGAGTGTGGCGAGTTTCCGTCCTCTGTCTGCAGAGCCTGGGATCTCCTAGGAGCCATCCGCGTGTCTTCCCCGAGTGTCTCCTAGTGCGGGCTGCCGGGGAAAGGCGGGGGTTGGTCTGGAAATACAGGTAGCATCTAGTGCCTCCCCCTGGAGAGATGAGGTAATTAGCGGACTTCCCTCTGCCAGGGAACACATGTGACACCAGGCAGCTGCGTGGAGGGCGGCCCCAAACCTCCCACACCCATAGGTCGGGATCCGGATTTCTAAGTGTGGCGAGGACCCGTCCTCTGTCTGCAGCGCCTGGGTTCTCCTAGGAGCCCTCCCCGTGTCTTCCCCGATTGTCTCCTAGTGCGTGCTTTCGGGGAAAGGCGGGGGTTGGGCTGGAAATGCAGATAGCATCTAGTGCCTCCCCCTGGACAGATGAGGTAATTAGCGGACTTCCCCCTGCCAGGGAACACCTGTGACACCAGGCAGCTGCGTGGAGAGCGGCCCCAAACCTCCCCCACCATCTCGGCCGCGTTCCGGAATTCTGAGTGTGGCGAGGTTCCGTTGTCTGTCTGCAGCGCCTGGGATCTCCTAGGAGCCCTCCGCGTGTCTTCCCCGAGTGTCTCCTTGTGCGTGCTGACGGGAAAAACCGGGGGATAGGCTAGAAATGCAAGTAGCATCTAGTGCCTCTCCCTGGACAGATGAGGTAATTAGCTGAATTCCCCCTGCCAGGGAACACCTGTGAAACCAGGCAGCTGCGTGTTGGGCGGCCTCAAACCTCCCCCACACACTCGGCCGCGTTCCGGAATTCTGAGTGTGGCGATGTTCCGTCCTCTCTATGCAGCGCCTGGGATCTCCTAGGAGCCTTTCGCGTGTCTTCCCTGAGTGTCTCCTAGTGCGGGTTGCCGGGAAAGGGCGGGGGTTGGGCTGGATATGCTGGTAGCATCTAGTGCCTCCCCCTGGACAAATGAGGTAATTAGCGGAATTCCCCCTGCCAGGGAACACCTGTGACACCAAGCAGCTGCGTGGAGGGCTGCCCCAAATCTCCCCCACACACTAGGACGCGTTCCAGATTTCTGAGTGTGGCGAGGTTCCGTCCTCTGTATTCAGCGCCTGGGATCTCCTAGGAGCCCTCCGCGTGTCTTCCCTGAGTTTCTCCTAGTGCGGGCTTTGGGGAAATGCGGTGGTTGAGCTGGATACGCAGGTAGCATCTAGTGCCTCCCCCTGGACAGATGAGGTAATTAGCGGAAATCCCCCTGCCAGGGAACACCTGAGACACCAGGCAGATGCGTGGAGGGCGGCCCCAACCTCCCCCACCCACTCGGCCGCGTTCCGGAATTGTGAGTGTGGCGATGTTCCGTCCCCGGTCTGCAGAACCTGGTATCTCCTAGGAGCTCTCCGGCTGTCTTCCCCGTGTGTATCCTAGTGCGGGCTGTTGGGGAAATGCGGGGGTTTTGCTGGAAATGCAGGTAGCATCTATTGCCTCCCCCTGGACAAAAGAGGTAATTAGCGGACTTCCCCCTGCCAGGGAACACCTCTGACACCAGGCAGCTGCGTGGAAGGCGGCCCGAAACCTCCCACAACCACTCGGCCGCGTCCCTGAATTCTGAGTGTGGCGAGTTTCCGTCCTCTGTCTGCAGAGCCTGGGATCTCCTAGGAGCCATCCGCGTGTCTTCCCCGAGTGTCTCCTAGTGCGGGCTGCCGGGGTAAGGCGGGGGTTGGTCTGGAAATACAGGTAGCATCTAGTGCCTCCCCCTGGAGAGATGAGGTAATTAGCGGACTTCCCTCTGCCAGGGAACACATGTGACACCAGGCAGCTGCGTGGAGGGCGGCCCCAAACCTCCCACACCCATAGGTCGGGATCCGGATTTCTAAGTGTGGCGAGGACCCGTCCTCTGTCTGCAGCGCCTGGGTTCTCCTAGGAGCCCTCCCCGTGTCTTCCCCGATTGTCTCCTAGTGCGTGCTTTCGGGGAAAGGCGGGGGTTGGGCTGGAAATGCAGATAGCATCTAGTGCCTCCCACTGGAAAGATGAGGTAATTAGCGGACTTCCCACTGCCAGGGAACACCTGAGACACCAGGCAGATGCGTGGAGGGCGGCCCCAAACCTCCCCCACCATCTCGGCCGCGTTCCGGAATTCTGAGTGTGGCGAGGTTCCGTCCTCTGTCTGCAGCGCCTGGGATCTCCTAAGAGCCCTCCGCGTGTCTTCCCTGAGTTTCTCCTAGTGCGGGCTGAAGGGGAAAGGCGGGTGTTGAGCTGGAAACGCAGGTAGCATCTAGTGCCTCCCACTGGAAATATGAGGTAATTAGCGGACTTCCCACTGCCAGGGAACACCTGAGACACCAGGCAGATGCGTGGAGGGCGGCCCCAACCTCCCCCACCCACTCGGCCGCGTTCCGGAATTGTGAGTGTGGCGATGTTCCGTCCCCGGTCTGCAGAACCTGGTATCTCCTAGGAGCTCTCCGGCTGTCTTCCCCGTGTGTATCCTAGTGCGGGCTGTTGGGGAAATGCGGGGGTTTTGCTGGAAATGCAGGTAGCATCTATTGCCTCCCCCTGGACAAAAGAGGTAATTAGCGGACTTCCCCCTGCCAGGGAACACCTCTGACACCAGGCAGCTGCGTGGAAGGCGGCCCGAAACCTCCCACAACCACTCGGCCGCGTCCCTGAATTCTGAGTGTGGCGAGTTTCCGTCCTCTGTCTGCAGAGCCTGGGATCTCCTAGGAGCCATCCGCGTGTCTTCCCCGAGTGTCTCCTAGTGCGGGCTGCCGGGGTAAGGCGGGGGTTGGTCTGGAAATACAGGTAGCATCTAGTGCCTCCCCCTGGAGAGATGAGGTAATTAGCGGACTTCCCTCTGCCAGGGAACACATGTGACACCAGGCAGCTGCGTGGAGGGCGGCCCCAAACCTCCCACACCCATAGGTCGGGATCCGGATTTCTAAGTGTGGCGAGGACCCGTCCTCTGTCTGCAGCGCCTGGGTTCTCCTAGGAGCCCTCCCCGTGTCTTCCCCGATTGTCTCCTAGTGCGTGCTTTCGGGGAAAGGCGGGGGTTGGGCTGGAAATGCAGATAGCATCTAGTGCCTCCCCCTGGACAGATGAGGTAATTAGCGGACTTCCCCCTGCCAGGGAACACCTGTGACACCAGGCAGCTGCGTGGAGAGCGGCCCCAAACCTCCCCCACCATCTCGGCCGCGTTCCGGAATTCTGAGTGTGGCGAGGTTCCGTTGTCTGTCTGCAGCGCCTGGGATCTCCTAGGAGCCCTCCGCGTGTCTTCCCCGAGTGTCTCCTTGTGCGTGCTGACGGGAAAAACCGGGGGATAGGCTAGAAATGCAAGTAGCATCTAGTGCCTCTCCCTGGACAGATGAGGTAATTAGCTGAATTCCCCCTGCCAGGGAACACCTGTGAAACCAGGCAGCTGCGTGTTGGGCGGCCTCAAACCTCCCCCACACACTCGGCCGCGTTCCGGAATTCTGAGTGTGGCGATGTTCCGTCCTCTCTATGCAGCGCCTGGGATCTCCTAGGAGCCTTTCGCGTGTCTTCCCTGAGTGTCTCCTAGTGCGGGTTGCCGGGAAAGGGCGGGGGTTGGGCTGGATATGCTGGTAGCATCTAGTGCCTCCCCCTGGACAAATGAGGTAATTAGCGGAATTCCCCCTGCCAGGGAACACCTGTGACACCAGGCAACTGCGTGGCGGGCGGCCCCAAACCTCCCCCACACACTCGGCCGCGTTCCGGAATTCTGAGTGTGAGGAGGTTCCGTCCTCTGTCTGCAGCACCTGGGATATTCTAGGAGCCCTCCGCATGTATTCCCTGAGTTTCTCCTAGTGCGGTCTGCCGGGGAAAGGCTGGGGTTGCGCTGGAAATGCAGGTAGAATCTAGTGCCTCCCCCTGGATTGATGAGGTATTTAGCGGAATTCCCCCTGCCAGGGAACACCTGTGACACCAGGCAGCTGCGGGGTAGTTGGCCCCAATCCTCCCCCACACACTAGGCCGCGTTCCGGAATTCTGAGTGTGGCGATGTTCCGTCCTATGTCTGCAGCGCCTGGGATAAATTAGGAACCCTCCGCGTGTCTTCCCCGAGTGTCTCCTATTGCGGTCTTCCCGGAAAAGGCAGGGGTTGGGCTGGAAATGCAGGTAGAATCTAGTGCCTCCCCCTGAAATTATGAGGAAATTAGCGGACATACCCCTGCCAGGGAACACATGTGACACCAGGCAGCTACGTGGAGGGTGGTCCCAAACCTCCAACACCCACTCGGCCGCGTTCCGGAATTCTGAGTGTGGCGAGGTTCCGTCCTCTGTCTGCAGCGCCTGGGATCTCCTAAGAGCCCTCCGCGTGTCTTCCCTGAGTTTCTCCTAGTGCGGGCTGAAGGGGAAAGGCGGGTGTTGAGCTGGAAACGCAGGTAGCATCTAGTGCCTCCCACTGGAAAGATGAGGTAATTAGCGGACTTCCCACTGCCAGGGAACACCTGTGAAACCAGGAAGCTGCGTGGAGGTCGGCAACAAACTTCCCCAAACACTCGGCCGCGTTCCAGAATTCTGAGTGTGGCGAGGTTCCGTCCTCGGTCTGCAGCGCCTGGGATCTCCTAGGAGCCCTCCGCCTGTCTTCCCCGAGTGTATCCTAGAGCGGGATGCCGGGGAAAGGCGGGGGTTGGGCTGGAAATGCAGGTAGCATCTAGTGCCTCCCCCTGGACAGATGAGGTAATTAGCGGACTTCCACCTGCCAGGGAACACCTGTGACACCAGGCAGCTGCGTGGAGAGCGGCCCCAAACCTCCCCCACCATCTCGGCCGCGTTCCGGAATTCTGAGTGTGGCGAGGTTCCGTTGTCTGTCTGCAGCGCCTGGGATCTCCTAGGAGCCCTCCGCGTGTCTTCCCCGAGTGTCTCCTTGTGCGGGCTGACGGGAAAAACCGGGGGATAGGCTAGAAATGCAAGTAGCATCTAGTGCCTCTCCCTGGACAGATGAGGTAATTAGCTGAATTCCCCCTGCCAGGGAACACCTGTGAAACCAGGCAGCTGCGTGTTGGGCGGCCTCAAACCTCCCCCACACACTCTGCCGCGTTCCGGAATTCTGAGTGTGGCGATGTTCCGTCCTCTCTATGCAGCGCCTGGGATCTCCTAGGAGCCTTTCGCGTGTCTTCCCTGAGTGTCTCCTAGTGCGGGTTGCCGGGAAAGGGCGGGGGTTGGGCTGGATATGCTGGTAGCATCTAGTGCCTCCCCCTGGACAAATGAGGTAATTAGCGGAATTCCCCCTGCCAGGGAACACCTGTGACACCAGGCAGCTGCGTGGATGGCGGCCCCAAACCTCCACCACCCACTCGGCCGCGGTCCGGAATTCTGAGTGTGGCGAGGTTCTGTCCTCTGCCTGCAGTGCCTTGAATCTCCTAGGAGCAATCCCCGTTTCTTCCCCTAGTGTCTCCTAGTGAGGGCTGCCGGGGAATGGCGGGGTTGGTCTGGAAATGCAGGTAGCATCTTGTGCCACCCCCTGGACAGATGAGGTAATTAGATGAATTCCCACTGCCAGGGAACACCTGTGACATCAGGCAGCTGCGTGGAGGGCGGCTCGAATATTCCCCGACCCACTCGGACACGTTCCGGAATTCTGAGTGTGGCGAGGTTCCGTCCTCTGTCTGCAGCGCCTGGGATATCCTAGGAGCCCTCCGCGTGACTTCCCCGAGTGACTCCCAGTGCGGGCTGCCTGGGAAAGGCGGGGGAAAGGCTTGAAATGCAGGTAGCATCTAGTGCCTCCCCCTGGACAGATGATTTATTTAGCGGAATTCCCCCTGAAAGGGAACACCTGTGTCACCAGGCAGCTGCGTGGAAGTCTGCCCCAAACCTCCCCAACACACTAGGCCACGTTCCATATCTCTGAGTGTGGCGAGGTTCCGTTCTCTGTCTGCAGCGCCTGGGATCTCCTAGGAGCCATCCGCGTGTCTTCCCCGAGTGACTCTTATGCGGGCTGCAGGGGAAAGGTGGTGGTTGGACTGGAAATGCAAGTAGCATCTATTGCCTACCACAGGACAGATGAGGTATTTAGCGGATTTCCCCCTGCCAACGAAAACCTGTGACACCAGGCAGCTTCGTGGATGGCGGCCCCAAACCTCCTGCACCCACTCAGACAGTTCCAGAATTCTGAATGTGGCGAAGTTCCGTCCTCAGTCTGCACCGCCTGGGATCTCCTAGGAGCACTCCGCCTGTCTTCCCCGAATGTATCATAGAGCGGGATGCCGGGGAAAGTCGGGGGTTGGGCTGGAAATGCAGGTAGCATCTAGTGCTTCCCCCTGGACAGATGAGGTAATTAGCGGACTTCCCCCTTCCAGGGAACACATGTGACACCAGGCAGCTGCATGGAGGGCTGCCCCAAACCTCCCCTACCCACTCGGCCGCGTTCTGGAATTCTGAGTGTGGCGAGGTTCCGTCCTCGGTCTGCAGCGACTGGGATCTCCTAGGAGCCCTCCGCCTGTCTTCCCCGTTTGTATCCTAGAGCGGGCTTCCGGGGAAATACGGGGGTTGGACTGGAAATGCAGGTAACATCTAGTGCATCCCTTTGGACAGATTAGGTAATTAGCGGAATTCCCCCAGCCAGGGAACACCTGGGACACCAGGCATCTTCGTGCAGGGCGGCCCCAAACCCTCACAAACCACTCGGTCGCGTTCAGGAATTCTGAAATTGGCGAGGTTCCGTCCTCTGTCTGCAGCACCTGGGATCTCCTAGGAGCCCTCCGCGTGTCTTCCCTGAGTGTCTCCTAGTGCGGGATTTGGGGAAAGGCGGGTGTTGGGCTGGATACGCAGGTAGCATCTAGTGCCTCCTCCTGGACAGATGAGGTAATTAGCGGAATTCCCCGTGCCAGGGAACACCTGTGACACCAGGCAGCTGCGTGGAGGGCGGCCCCAAAACTCCCCCACCCACTCGGCCACGTTCCGGAATTCTGAGTGTGGCGATGTTTCGTCCTCGGTCTGCAGCACCTGGGATCTCCTAGGAGCCTTCGGCCTGTCTTCCCCGAGTGGATTCTTGAGCGGGCTGCCGGGGAAAAGCTAGGGTTGTGCTGGAAATGTAGGTAGCATCTAGTGCCTCCCAATGGACAGATGAGGTAATTTACGGACTTCCCCCTGGCACGGAACATATGTGACACTAGGCAGCTGCGTGGATGGCGGCCCCAAACTTCCCCACCCAGTCGACCCCGTTCCGGAATTCTGAGTATGGCGAGGTTCCGTCCTCTGTATGCAGAGCCTGGGATCTCCTAGGAGTCCACCGCGTGTCTTCCCCGAATGGCTCTTTGTGCGGTATGCCGGAGAAAGGCGGTGGTTTGGCTGGAAATGCAGGTAGCATGTAGTGCCTCCCCCTGGAAAGATGAGGTAATTAGCGGACTTCCCACTGCCAGGGAACACCTGTGACACCAGGCAACTGCGTGGATTGCGGCCCCAAACCTCCCCCACCCACTCGACCCCGTTCCGGAATTCTTAGTGTGGCGAGGTTCCGTCCTCTGTCTGCAGTGCCTGGAATCTCCTAGGAGTCATCCACGTGTCTTTCCCGAGTGTGTCCTTTTGCCGGCTGCCTGAGATAGGCGGGGGTTGGGCTGGAAATGTAGGTAGCATCTAGTGCCTCCCCCTGGACAGATGAGGTAATTAGTGGAATTCCCCCTGCAAGGGAACACCTGTGACACCAGGCATCTGCGTGGAAGGCGGCCCCAAACCTCCCTCACCCACTCGACCCCGTTCCGGAATTCTGAGGGTGGGGAGGTTCCGTCCTCTCTCTGCAGGACCTGGGATCTCCTAGGAGCCTTCCGCGTGTCTTCCACGTGTGTCTCCTAGTGCGGGCTGCCGGGGAAATCCGGGGGGGGATGGAAATGCAGGTAGCATCTAGTGCCTTCCCCTGGAAAGATGAGGTAATTAGCGGAATTCCCCCTGCCAGGGAACACCTGTGACACCAGGCAGCTGCGTGGGGGTCGGCCCCAATCCTCCCCTACCCACTCGGACGCGTTCCGTAATTCTGAGTGTGGCGAGGTCCGTCCTCTGTCTGCAGTGCCTGGAATCTCCTTGGAGCCCTCCCCGTGTCTCCCCCGATTGTCTCCTAGTGCGGGATGCAGGGTAAATGCGGGGGTAGGTCTGGAAATGCAGGTAGAATCTAGTGCCTCCCCCTGGACACATCAGGTTATTAGCGGACTTCCCCCTGCCAAGTAACACTTGTGACACTAGGCAGCTACGTGGAAGGCGGCCCCATACCTCCCCCACACACTAGGCCGCATTCCGGAATTCTCAGTGTGGGTAGTTTCCGTCCTCTAACTGCAGCCCCTGTGATCTCCAAGGAGCTCTCCGCGTGTCTTACCCGAATGTCTCTTAGTGCGGGCTGCAGGAGAAAGGCGGTGGTTGGGCTGGAAATGCAGGTAGCATCTAGTGCTTCCCCCTGGACACATGAGGTAATTAGCGGACTTCCCCATGCCAGGGAACACCTGTGACACCAGGCAGCTGCGGGGTAGTTGGCCCCAATCCTCCCCCACCCACTAGGCCGCGTTCCGGAATTCTGAGTGTGGCGAAGTTCCGTCCTATGTCTGCAGCGCATGGGATATATTAGGAGCCCTCCGCGTGTCTTCCCCGAGTGTTTCCTAGTGCGGGCTTCCCGGAAAATGCAGGGGTTGGGCTGGAAATGCAGGTAGAATCTAGTGCCTCACCCTGGATAGATGAGGTAATTAGCGGAATTCCCCCTGCCGGGGAACAGATATGACACCTGGAAGCTGCGTGGAGGGCGGCCCCAAACATTCCCCACCCACTAGGCCGTGTTCCTGAATTCTGAGTGTAGCGAGGTTCCGTCCTCTTTATGCAGCGTCTGGGATCTCCTAGGAGCCATCCGCGGGTCTTCCCGGAGTGACTCCTAGTGCGGGCTTTGGGGAAAGGCGGGGGTTGTGCTGGAAACGCAGGTAGCATCTAGTGCATCCCCCTGGACAGATGAGGTAATTAGTGGAATTACACCAATGCAAGGGAACACCTGTGACACCAGGCAGCTGCGTGAATGGCGGCCTCAAACCTCCCCCATCCCATCGACCGCGTTCCGGAATTCAGAGTGTGGCGAGGTTCCGTC
This sequence comes from Camelus bactrianus, assembly GCF_048773025.1. Taxonomy (NCBI): domain Eukaryota; kingdom Metazoa; phylum Chordata; class Mammalia; order Artiodactyla; family Camelidae; genus Camelus; species Camelus bactrianus. The sequence goes on along the minus strand of NW_027413957.1, from coordinate 5,504,530 downwards.
CTCTGTATGCAGAGCCTGGGATCTCCTAGGAGCCCTCCGTGTGTCTTCCCTGAGTGTCTCTTAGTGCGGGCTTTGGGGAAAGTCGGGGGTTGGGCTGGAAACGCAGGTAGCATCTAGTGCATCCCCCTGGACAGATGAGGTAATTACTGGAATTACACCCCTGCAATGGAACACCTGTGACACCAGGCAGCTGCGTGAATGGCGGCCTCAAACCTCCCCCATCCCTTTGGCCGCGTTCCGGAATTCAGAGTGTGGCGAGGTTCCGTCCTCTGTCTGCAGCGCCTGGGATCTCCTAGGAGCCCTTCGCCTGTCTTCCCCGAGTGTCTCCTAGTGCGGTCGGCCGGGGAAAGACGGGGGTTTGGCTGGAAATGCAGGTAGCATCTAGTGCCTCCCCCTGGACACGTGAGGTAATTAGTGGACTTTCCCCTGCCTGGGAACACCTGTGACAACAGGCAGCTGCGTGGAAGGCGGCCCCAAACCTCCCCCACCCACTCGACCCCGTTCCGGAATTCTTAGTGTGGCGAGTTTCCGTCCTCTGTCTGCAGAGCCTGGGATCTCCTAGGAGTCATCCGCGTGTCTTTCCCGAGTGTTTCCTATAGCCGGCTGCCTGGGATAGGCGGGGGTTGGGCTGGAAATGTAGGAAGCAACTAGTGCCTCACCCTGGACAGATGAGGTAATTAGCGGAATTCCCTCTGCCAGGGAACACCTGTGACACAGCCATCTGCGTGGAATGCGGCCCCAAACCTCCCCCACCCACTCGACCGTGTTCCGGAATTCTGAGTGTGGGGAGGTTCCGTCCTCTGTCTGCAGAGCCTGGGATCTCCTAGGAGCCTTCCGCGTGTCTTCCTCGAGTGTCTCCTAGTACGGGCTGCCAGGGAAAGACGGGGGGAGCTGGAAATGCAGGTAGCATCTAAAGCCTCCCCCTGGAAAGATGAGGTAATTAGCGGACTTCCCAATGCCAGGGAACACCTGTGACACCAGGCAGCTGCGTGGAGGTCGACCCCAAACTTCCCCACCCACTCGGCCGCGTTCCAGAATTCTGAGTGTGGCGAGGTTCCGTCCTCGGTTTGCAGCGCCTGGGATCTCCTAGGAGCCCTCCGCAAGTCTTCCCCGAGTGTATCCTAGAGCGGGATGCCGGGGAAAGGCGTGGGTTGGGATGGAAATGCAGGTAGCATCTAGTGCCTCCCCCTGGACAGATGAGGTAATTAGCGGACTTCCCCCGGCCAGTGAACACCTGTGACACCAGGCAGCGGCATGGGGGGCGGCCCCAAACCTCCCCCACGCACTCGGCCTCGTTCCGTAATTCTGAGTGTGGCGAGGTTCCGTCCTCTGTCTGCAGTGCCTGGAATCTCCTAGGAGCCCTCCCCGTGTCTCCCCAGAGTGTCTCCTAGTGCGGGCTTCCGGGTAAATGCGGGGGTAGGTCTGGAAATGCAGGTAGAATCTAGTGCCTCCCCCTGGACACATCAGGTAATTAGCGGACTTCCCCCTGCCAGGGAACACTTGTGACACCAGGCAGATTCGTGGAAGGCGTCCCAAACCTCCCCCACCCACTAGGCCGCGTTCCGGAATTCTGAGTGTGGGGAGGTTCCGTCCTCTGTCTGCAGCGCCTGGGATCTCCTAGGAGCCTTCCTCGTGTCTTCCACGAGTGTCTCCTAGTGCGGGCTGCCGGGAAAACGCGGAGGATAGGCTAGAATTTCAGGTAGCATCTAGTGCCTCCCCCTGGAATGATGAGGTATTTAGCGGAATTCCCCCTGCCAGGGAACACCTGTGACACCAGGCAACTGCGTGTCGGGTGGCCCCAAACCTCCCCCACACACTCGGCCGCGTTCCGGAATTCTGAGTGTGAGGAGGTTCCGTCCTCTGTCTGCAGCACCTGGGATATTCTAGGAGCCCTCCGCATGTATTCCCTGAGTGTCTCCTAGTGCGGTCTGCCGGGGAAAGCCGGGGTTGCGCTGGAAATGCAGGTAGGATCTAGTGCCTCCCCCTGGATAGATGAGGTAATTAGCGGAATTCCCCCTGCCAGGGAACACCTGTGACACCAGGCAGCTGCGGGGTAGTTGGCCCCAATCCTCCCCCACCCACTAGGCCGCGTTCCGGAATTCTGAGTGTGGCGAGGTTCCGTCCTCTGTCTGCATCGCCTGGGATCTCCTAAGAGCCCTCCGCGTGTCTTCCCCGAGTGACTCTTATGTGGGCTGAAGGGGAAAGGCGGGTGTTGAGCTGGAATCGCAGGTAGCATCTAGTGCCTTCCCCTGGACAGATGAGGTTATTAGAGGAATTCCTCATGCCAGGGAACACCTGTGACAATAGGCAGCTGCGTGGAGGGCGGCCCCAAACCTCCCCCACCCACTCGACGCTGTTCCGGAATTCTGAGTATGGCGAGTTTCCGTCCTCTGTCTGCAGCGTCTGGGTACTCCTAGGAGACTTCCGCGTGTCTTCCACGAGTGTCTCCTAGTGCGGGCTGCCTGTAAAACGCGGGGTATAGGCTAGAAATGCAGGTAGCATCTAGTGCCTTCCCTGGACAGATGAGGTAATTAGCGGAATTCCGCCTGCCAGGGAACACTTGTGACACCAGGCAGCTGCGTGGAGTGCGGCCCCAAACATCCCCCACACACTAGGCTGCGTTCCGGAATTCTGAGTGTAGCGAGGTTCCGTCCTCTGTATGCAGAGCCAGGGATCTCCTAGGAGCCCTCCGTGTGTCTTCCCTGAGTGTCTCCTAGTGCGGTATTTGGGGAAAGACGGGGGTTGGTCTGGAAACGCAAGTAGCATCTAGTGCCTCCCCCTGGACAGATGAGGTAATTAGCGGAATTCCCCCTGCCAGGGAACACCTGTGACACCAGGCAGCTGCGTGGAGGGCGGCCCCAAACCTCCCCCACACACTAGGCCGCGTTCCGGAATTCTGAGCGTGGCGAGGTTCTGTCCTCGGTCTGCAGCGCCTGGGATCTCCTAGGAGCCTTCCGCCTGTCTTCCCCGAGTGGATCCTTGAGCGGGCTCCCGGGGAAAGTCGGGGGATGTGCTGGAAATGCAGGTAGCATCTAGTGCCTCCCCCTGGACACATGAGGTAATTAGCGGACTTCCCCCTGGCAGGGAACACATGTGACACTAGGCAGCTGCGTGGATGGCGGCCCGAAACCTCCCCCACCCACTCGACCCTGTTCCGGAATTCTGAGTATGGCGAGTTTCCGTCCTCTGTCTGCAGCGTCTGGGTACTCCTAGGAATCCACCGCATGTCTTCCCCGAATGGCTCTTAGTGCGGTCTGCCGGGGAAAGGCGGTGGTTGGGCTGGAAATGGAGGTAGCATCTAGTGCCTCCCACTGGAAAGATGAGGTAATTAGCGGACTTCCCACTGCCAGGGAACACCTGTGAAACCAGGCAGGTGCGTGGAGGTCGGCCACAAACTTACCCAAACACTCGGCCGCGTTTCAGAATTCTGAGTGTGGCGAGGTTCCGTCCTCGGTCTGCAGCGCCTGGGATCTCCTAGGAGCCCTCCGCCTGTCTTCCCCGAGTGTATCCTAGAGCGGGATGCCGGGGAAAGGCGGGGGTTGGGCTGGAAATGCAGGTAGCATCTAGTGCCTCCCCCTGGACAGATGAGGTAATTAGCGGACTTCCACCTGCCAGGGAACACCTGTGACACCAGGCAGCTGGGTGGGGGACGGCCCCAAACCTCCCCCACCCACTCGGCCGCGTTCCGGAATTCTGAGAGTGGCGAGGTTCCGTCCTCTCTCTACAGCACCTGGGATCTCCTAGGAGCCATCCGCGTGTCTTCCCCGAGTGTCTCCTATTGCGGGCTGCCGGGGAAATCCGGGTGGTGGGCTGGAAATGCAGGTAGCATCTAGTGCCTCCCCCTGGAAAGATGAGGTAATTAGCGGACTTCCCACTGCCAGGGAACACCTGTGACACCAGGCAGCTGCGTGGAGGTCGGCCCCAAACATCCCCCACCCACTCGGCCGCGTTCCGGAATTCTGAGTGTGGGGAGGTTCCGTCCTCTGTCTGCAGCGCCTGGGATCTCCTAGGAGCCTTCCGCGTGTCTTCCACGAGTGTCTCCTAGTGCGGGCTGCCGGGAAAACGCGGAGGATAGGCTAGAATTTCAGGTAGCATCTAGTGCCTCCCCCTGGAATGATGAGGTATTTAGCGGAATTCCCCCTTCCAGGGAACACCTGTGACACCAGGCAACTGCGTGTCGGGTGGCCCCAAACCTCCCCCACACACTCGGCCGCGTTCCGGAATTCTGAGTGTGAGGAGGTTCCGTCCTCTGTCTGCAGCACCTGGGATATTCTAGGAGCCCTCCGCATGTATTCCCTGAGTGTCTCCTAGTGCGGTCTGCCGGGGAAAGCCGGGGTTGCGCTGGAAATGCAGGTAGGATCTAGTGCCTCCCCCTGGATAGATGAGGTAATTAGCGGAATTCCCCCTGCCAGGGAACACCTGTGACACCAGGCAGCTGCGGGGTAGTTGGCCCCAATCCTCCCCCACCCACTAGGCCGCGTTCCGGAATTCTGAGTGTGGCGAGGTTCCGTCCTCTGTCTGCATCGCCTGGGATCTCCTAAGAGCCCTCCGCGTGTCTTCCCCGAGTGACTCTTATGTGGGCTGAAGGGGAAAGGCGGGTGTTGAGCTGGAATCGCAGGTAGCATCTAGTGCCTTCCCCTGGACAGATGAGGTTATTAGAGGAATTCCTCATGCCAGGGAACACCTGTGACAATAGGCAGCTGCGTGGAGGGCGGCCCCAAACCTCCCCCACCCACTCGACGCTGTTCCGGATTTCTGAGTATGGCGAGTTTCCGTCCTCTGTCTGCAGCGTCTGGGTACTCCTAGGAGACTTCCGCGTGTCTTCCACGAGTGTCTCCTAGTGCGGGCTGCCTGTAAAACGCGGGGTATAGGCTAGAAATGCAGGTAGCAACTAGTGCCTCACCCTGGACAGATGAGGTAATTAGCGGAATTCCCCCTGCCAGGGAACACCTGTGACACAGCCATCTGCGTGGAATGCGGCCCCAAACCACCCCCACCCACTCGACCGTGTTCCGGAATTCTGAGTGTGGGGAGGTTCCGTCCTCTGTCTGCAGAGCCTGGGATCTCCTAGGAGCCTTCCGCGTGTCTTCCTCGAGTGTCTCCTAGTACGGGCTGCCAGGGAAAGACGGGGGGAGCTGGAAATGCAGGTAGCATCTAATGCCTCCCCCTGGAAAAATGAGGTAATTAGCGGACTTCCCAATGCCAGGGAACACCTGTGACACCAGGCAGCTGCGTGGAGGTCGGCCCCAAACTTCCCCACCCACTCGGCCGCGTTCCAGAATTCTGAGTGTGGCGAGGTTCCGTCCTCGGTTTGCAGCGCCTGGGATCTCCTAGGAGCCCTCCGCCTGCCTTCCCCGAGTGTATCTTAGAGCGGGATGCCGGGGAAAGGCGCGGGTTGGGCTGGAAATGCAGGTAGCATCTAGTGCCTCCCCCTGGACAGATGAGGTAATTAGCGGACTTCCCCCGGCCAGGGAACACCTGTGACACCAGGCAGCGGCATGGGGGGCGGCCCCAAACCTCCCCCACGCACTCGGCCTCGTTCCGTAATTCTGAGTGTGGCGAGGTTCCGTCCTCTGTCTGCAGTGCCTGGAATCTCCTAGGAGCCCTCCCCGTGTCTCCCCAGAGTGTCTCCTAGTGCGGGCTGCCGGGTAAATGCGGGGGTAGGTCTGGAAATGCAGGTAGAATCTAGTGCCTCCCCCTGGACACATCAGGTAATTAGCGGACTTCCCCCGGCCAGGGAACACCTGTGACACCAGGCAGCGGCATGGGGGGCGGCCCCAAACCTCCCCCACGCACTCGGCCGCGTTCCGGAATTCTGAGTGTGGGGAGGTTCCGTCCTCTGTCTGCAGCGCCTGGGATCTCCTAGGAGCCTTCCGCGTGTCTTCCACTAGTGTCTCCTAGTGCGGGCTGCCGGGAAAACGCGGAGGATAGGCTAGAATTTCAGGTAGCATCTAGTGCCTCCCCCTGGAATGATGAGGTATTTAGCGGAATTCCCCCTGCCAGGGAACACCTGTGACACCAGGCATCTGCGTGTCGGGCGGCCCCAAACCTCCCCCACACACTCGGCCACGTTCCGGAATTCTGAGTGTGAGGAGGTTCCGTCCTCTGTCTGCAGCACCTGGGATATTCTAGGAGCCCTCCGCATGTATTCCCTGAGTGCCTCCTAGTGCGGTCTGCCGGGGAAAGCCTGGGGTTGCGCTGGAAATGCAGGTAGGATCTAGTGCCTCCCCCTGGATAGATGAGGTAATTAGCGGAATTCCCCCTGCCAGGGAACACCTGTGACACCAGGCAGCTGCGGGGTAGTTGGCCCCAATCCTCCCCCACCCACTAGGCCGCGTTCCGGAATTCTGAGTGTGGCGAGGTTCCGTCCTCTGTCTGCATCGCCTGGGATCTCCTAAGAGCCCTCCGCGTGTCTTCCCCGAGTGACTCTTATGTGGGCTGAAGGGGAAAGGCGGGTGTTGAGCTGGAAAAGCAGGTAGCATCTAGTGCCTTCCCCTGGACAGATGAGGTTATTAGAGGAATTCCTCATGCCAGGGAACACCTGTGACAATAGGCAGCTGCGTGGAGGGCGGCCCCAAACCTCCCCCACCCACTCGACCCTGTTCCGGAATTCTGAGTATGGCGAGTTTCCGTCCTCTGTCTGCAGCGTCTGGGTACTCCTAGGAGACTTCTGCGTGTCTTCCACGAGTGTCTCCTAGTGCGGGCTGCCTGTAAAACGCGGGGTATAGGCTAGAAATGCAGGTAGCATCTAGTGCCTTCCCTGGACAGATGAGGTAATTAGCGGAATTCCGCCTGCCAGGGAACACCTGTGACACCAGGCAGCTGCGTGGAGGGCGGCCCAAAACATCCCCCACACACTAGGCTGCGTTCCGGAATTCTGAGTGTAGCGAGGTTCCGTCCTCTGTATGCAGAGCCAGGGATCTCCTAGGAGCCCTCCGTGTGTCTTCCCTGAGTGTCTCCTAGTGCGGTATTTGGGGAAAGACGGGGGTTGGTCTGGAAACGCAAGTAGCATCTAGTGCCTCCCCCTGGACAGATGAGGTAATTAGCGGAATTCCCCCTGCCAGGGAACACCTGTGACACCAGGCAGCTGCGTGGAGGGCGGCCCCAAACCTCCCCCACACACTAGGCCGCGTTCCGGAATTCTGAGTGTGGCGAGGTTCTGTCCTCGGTCTGCAGCGCCTGGGATCTCCTAGGAGCCTTCCGCCTGTCTTCCCCGAGTGGATCCTTGAGCGGGCTGCCGGGGAAAGTCGGGGGTTGTGCTGGAAATGCAGGTAGCATGTAGTTCCTCCCACTGGACAGATGAGGTAATTAGCGGACTTCCCCCTGGCAGGGAACACATGTGACACTAGGCAGCTGCGTGGATGGCGGCCCGAAACCTCCCCCACCCACTCGACCCTGTTCCGGAATTCTGAGTATGGCGAGTTTCCGTCCTCTGTCTGCAGCGTCTGGGTACTCCTAGGAATCCACCGCATGTCTTCCCCGAATGGCTCTTAGTGCGGTCTGCCGGGTAAAGGCGGTGGTTGGGCTGGAAATGGAGAGAGCATCTAGTGCCTCCCACTGGAAATATGAGGTAATTGGCGGACTTCCCACTGCCAGGGAACACCTGTGAAACCAGGCAGCTGCGTGGAGGTCGGCCACAAACTTCCCCAAACACTCGGCCGCGTTCCAGAATTCTGAGTGTGGCGAGGTTCCGTCCTCGGTCTGCAGCGCCCGGGATCTCCTAGGAGCCCTCCGCCTGTCTTCCCCGAGTGTATCCTAGAGCGGGCTGCCGGGGAAAGCCTGGGGTTGGGCTGGAAATGCAGGTAGCATCTAGTGACTCCCCCTAGACTGATGAGGTAATAAGCGGATTTCCCCCTGCGAGGGAACACCTGTGACAACAGGCAGCTGCGTGGAAGGCGGCCCCAAACCTCCCCCACCCACTCGACCCCGTTCCGGAATTCTTAGTGTGGCGAGGTTCCGTCCTCTGTCTGCAGAGACTGGGATCTCCTAGGAGTCATCCGCGTGTCTTTCCCGAGTGTCTCCTATAGCCGGCTGCCTGGGATAGGCGGGGGTTGGGCTGGAAATGTAGGTAGCAACTAGTGCCTCACCCTGGACAGATGAGGTAATTAGCGGAATTCCCCCTGCCAGGGAACACCTGTGACACAGCCATCTGCGTGGAATGCGGCCCCAAACCACCCCCACCCACTCGACCGTGTTCCGGAATTCTGAGTGTGGGGAGGTTCCGTCCTCTGTCTGCAGAGCCTGGGATCTCCTAGGAGCCTTCCGCGTGTCTTCCTCGAGTGTCTCCTAGTACGGGCTGCCAGGGAAAGACGGGGGGAGCTGGAAATGCAGGTAGCATCTAATGCCTCCCCCTGGAAAGATGAGGTAATTAGCGGACTTCCCAATGCCAGGGAACACCTGTGACACCAGGCAGCTGCGTGGAGTTCGGCCCCAAACTTCCCCACCCACTCGGCCGCGTTCCAGAATTCTGAGTGTGGCGAGGTTCCGTCCTCGGTTTGCAGCGCCTGGGATCTCCTAGGAGCCCTCCGCCTGTCTTCCCCGAGTGTATCCTAGAGCGGGATGCCGGGGAAAGGCGCGGGTTGGGCTGGAAATGCAGGTAGCATATAGTGCCTCCCCCTGGACAGATGAGGTAATTAGCGGATTTCCCCGGCCAGGGAACACCTGTGAAACCAGGCAGCGGCATGGGGGGCGGCCCCAAACCTCCCCCACGCACTCGGCCTCGTTCCGTAATTCTGAGTGTGGCGAGGTTCCGTCCTCTGTATGCAGAGCCAGGGATCTCCTAGGAGCCCTCCGTGTGTCTTCCCTGAGTGTCTCCTAGTGCGGTATTTGGGGAAAGACGGGGGTTGGTCTGGAAACGCAAGTAGCATCTAGTGCCTCCCCCTGGACAGATGAGGTAATTAGCGGAATTCCCCCTGCCAGGGAACACCTGTGACACCAGGCAGCTGCGTGGAGGGCGGCCCCAAACCTCCCCCACACACTAGGCCGCGTTCCGGAATTCTGAGTGTGGCGAGGTTCTGTCCTCGGTCTGCAGCGCCTGGGATCTCCTAGGAGCCTTCCGCCTGTCTTCCCCGAGTGGATCCTTGAGCGGGCTGCCGGGGAAAGTCGGGGGTTGTGCTGGAAATGCAGGTAGCATGTAGTTCCTCCCACTGGACAGATGAGGTAATTAGCGGACTTCCCCCTGGCAGGGAACACATGTGACACTAGGCAGCTGCGTGGATGGCGGCCCGAAACCTCCCCCACCCACTCGACCCTGTTCCGGAATTCTGAGTATGGCGAGTTTCCGTCCTCTGTCTGCAGCGTCTGGGTACTCCTAGGAATCCACCGCATGTCTTCCCCGAATGGCTCTTAGTGCGGTCTGCCGGGGAAAGGCGGTGGTTGGGCTGGAAATGGAGGTAGCATCTAGTGCCTCCCACTGGAAAGATGAGGTAATTAGCGGACTTCCCACTGCCAGGGAACACCTGTGACACCAGGCAGCTGCGTGGAGGTCGGCCCAAAACATCCCCCACCCACTCGGCTGCGTCCAGAATTCTGAGTGTGGCGATGTTCCGTCCTCGGTCTGCAGAACCTGGGATCTCCTAGGAGCCCTCCCCCTGTCTTCCCCGTGTGTACCCTAGTGCGGGCTGTTGGGGAAATGCGGGGGTTGTGCTAGAAATGCAAGTAACATCTATTGCCTCCCCCTGGACTAAAGAGGTAATTAGCGGACTTTCCCCTGCCAGGGAACACATGTGACAACAGGCAGCTGCGTGGAGGGCGGCACCAAACCTCCCCCATCCACTCGGCCGCGTTCCGGAATTCTGAGTGTGGCGAGGTTCCGTCCTCTGTCTGCAGTGCCTGGGAACTCCTAGGAGTCCACCGCAAGACTTCCCCGAGTGTCTCCTAGTGCGGGCTGCCGGGGAAAGGTGGGGGTTTGGCTAGAAATGCAGGTAGCATCAAGTGCCTCCCCCTGGACAGATGAGGTAATTAGCGTACTTCCCTATGCCAGGGAACACATGTGACACCAGGCAAATGCGTGGATTTCGGCCCCAAACCTCAAACACCCACTCGACCCCGTTCCGGAATTCTTAGTGTAACGAGGTTCCGTCCTCTGTCTGCAGCGCCTGGGATCTCCTAGGAGTCCACCGCGTGTCTTCCCCGAGTGTCTCCTATTGCAGGCTGCCTGGGAAATACGGTGGTTGGGCTGGAAATGTAGGTAGCATCTAGTGCCTCCCCCTGGACAGATTATGTAATTAGCGGAATTCCCCCTGCCAGGGAACACCTGTGACACCAGGCATCTGCGTGGAAGGCGGCCCCAAACCTCCCCCACCCACTCGACCGTGTTCCGGAATTCTGAGTGTGGGGAGGTTCCGTCCTCTGTCTGCAGCGCCTGGGATCTCCTAGGAGCCCTCCGACTGTCTTCCCCGAGAGTATTCTAGAGCGGGCTGCCGGGGAAAGGCGGGGGTTGGTCTGGAAATGCAGGTAGCATCTAGTGACTCCCCCTGGACCGGTGAGGAAATTAGCGGACTTACCCATGCCAGGGAACACATGTGACACCAGGCAACTGCGTGGATGTCGGCCCCAAATTTCCCACACCCACTCGACCCCGTTCCGGAATTCTTAGTGTGGCGAGGTTCCGTCCTCTGTCTGCAGCGCCTGGGATCTCCTAGGAGTCCACCGCGTGTCTTCCCCGAGTGTTTCTTATTGCAGGCACCCTGGGAAAGACGGTGGTTGGGCTGGTAATGTAGGTAGTATCTAGTGCCTCCCCCTGGACAGATGAGGAAATTAGCGGAATTCCCCCTGACAGGGAACACCTGTGACACCAAGCAGCTGCGTGGAGGGCTGCCCCAAACCTCCCCCACACACTAGGACGCGTTCCAGAATTCTGAATGTGGCGAGGTTCCGTCCTCTGTATTCAACGCCTGGGATCTTCTAGGAGCCCTCCGCGTGTCTTCCCTGAGTGTCTCCTAGTGCGGGCTTTGGGGAAATACGGTGGTTGAGCTGGATACGCAGGTAGCATCTAGTGCCTCCCCCTGGACAGATGAGGTAATTAGCGGAAATCCCCCTGCCAGGGAACACCTGAGACACCAGGCAGATGCGTGGAGGGCGGCCCCAACCTCCCCCACCCACTCGGCCGCGTTCCGGAATTGTGAGTGTGGCGATGTTCCGTCCCCGGTCTGCAGAACCTGGTATCTCCTAGGAGCTCTCCGGCTGTCTTCCCCGTGTGTATCCTAGTGCGAACTGTTGGGAAAATGCGCGGGTTTTGCTGGAAATGCAGGTAGCATCTATTGCCTCCCCCTGGACAAAAGAGGTAATTAGCGGACTTCCTCCTGCCAGGGAACACATGTGACACCAGGCAGCTTCGTGGATGGCGGCCCCAAACCTCCCCTACCCACTCGGCCGCTTTCCGGAATTCTGAGTTTGGCGAGGTTCCGTCCTCTCTCTGCAGCAACTGGGATCTCCTAGGAACCATCCGCGTGTCTTCCCCGAGTGTCTCCTTGTGCGGGCTGCCGGGGAAATGCGGGGGTTGGTCTGGAAATGCAGGTAGCATCTAGTACCTCCCCCTGGACAGATGAGATATCTAGCGGACTTCCCCCTGCCAGGGAACACCTGTGACACCAGGCAGCTCCATGGAGTGCGGCCCCAAGCCACCCAACCCACTAGGCCGCGTTCCGGAATTCTGAGTGTGGGGAGGTTCCGTTCTCTGTCTGCAGCGCCTGGCATCTCCTAGGATCCCTCCGCGTTTCATCCCCGAGTGTATCCTACTGCGGTGTGCCGGGGAAATGCGGGGGTTGGGCTGGAAATACAGGTAGTATATAGTGCCTCCCCCTGGACAGGGGAGGTAATTAGCAGACCTCCCCCTTGTAGGGAACACCTGTGACACGAGGCAGGTGCGTGGAGGGCGGCCACAAACCTCTCCCACCCACTGTGCCGCGTTCCTGAATTCTGAGTGTGGGGAGGTCCGTACACATTCTGCAGCGCCTGGGATTTCCTAGGAGCCCTCCATGTGTCTTCCCCGAGTGTCTCTTATTGCGGGCTGCCTGGGATATGCGGGGGTTGGGCTGGAAATGCAGGTAGCATCTAGTGCCTCCCCCTGGACAGATGAGGTAATTAGCGTAATTCCCTATGCCAGGGAACACATGTGACACCAGGCAAATGCGTGGATGTCGGCCCCAAACTTCCCACACCCACTCGAAACCGTTCCGGAATTCTTAGTGTAGCGAGGTTCCGTCCTCTGTCTGCGGCGCCTGAGATCTCCTAGGAGTCCACCGCGTGTCTTCCCCGAGTTTCTCCTATTGCAGGCTGCCTGGGAAAGACGGTGGTTGGGCTGGAAATGTAGGTAGCATCTAGTGCCTCCCCCTGGATAGATGAGGTACTTAGCGGAATTCCCCCTGCCAGGGAACACCTGTGACACCAGGCATCTTCGTGGAAGGCGGCCCCAAACCTCCCCCACCCACTCGACCGTGTTCCGGAATTCTGAGTGTGGGGAGGTTCCGTCCTCTGTCTGCAGCGCCTGGGATCTACTAAGAGCCCTCCGACTGCCTTCCCCGAGTGTATCTTAGAGCGGGCTGCCGGGGAAAGGCGTTGGTTGGGCTCGAAATGCAGGTAGCTTCTAGTGCCTCCCCCTGGACAGGTGAGGAAATTAGCGGACTTACCCATGCCAGGGAACACATGTGACACCAGGCAGCTGCGTGGATGTCGGCCCCAAACTTCCCACACCCACTCGACCCCGTTCCGGAATTCTTAGTGTGGCGAGGTTCCGTCCTTTGTCTGCAGCGCCTGGGATCTCCTAGGAGTCCACCGCGTGTCTTCCCCGAGTGTATCCTAGTCCGGGGTGCCGGAGAAATGTGGGGGTTGGGCTGGAAATACAGGTAGTATATAGTGCCTCCCCCTGGACAGGGGAGGTAATTAGTGGACCTCCCCCTTGTAGGGAACACCTGTGACACGAGGCAGCTGCGTGGAGGGCGGCCACAAACCTCTCCCACCCACTGTGCCGCGTTCCTGAATTCTGAGTGTGGGGAGGTCCGTACACATTCTGCAGCGCCTGGGATTTCCTAGGAGCCCTCCATGTGTCTTCCCTTAGTGTCTCCTAGTGCGGGCTGCCGGGGAAATTTGGGGATTGGGCTGGAAATGCAGGTAGCATGTAGTGCCTCCCTCTGTACAGGGGCGGTAATTAGCGGTTTTCCCATCGAGGGAACACATGTGACACCACGCAGCTGCGTGAAGTGCGGTCCCAAACCTCCCACACACATTCAGACTCGTTCCGGAATTCTGAGTGTGGGGAAGTCAAGTCTTCGGTCTGAAGCGCCTGGTATCACCTAGGGGTCCTCCACGTGTCTTCCCGAGTGTCTCCTAGTGTGGGCTGCCGGTGAAAAACGGTGGTTGGGCTGGAAAATCAGGTAGCATGTAGTGCCTCCCCCTGGATAGTGGAGGTAATTAGCGGATTTACCCTGCAAGGGAACACATGTGACATCAGGCAGCTGCGTGGAGGGCGGCCCCAAACCTCTCCCAACAACTTGGCCGCGTTCCAGATTTCTGAGTGTGGGGAGATTCCGTACTCTGTCTGCAGAACCTAGGATCTCCTAGTAGCCCTCCGGGTGTCTTCCCCGAGTGTCTCCTAGTGCGGGATGCCGGGGAAAGGCGGAGGTAGGGCTGGAAATGCAGGTAGCATGTAGTGCCTCCCCCTGGACAGGGGAGGTAATTAGCGGAATTGCCCCTGCCAGGGAACACATGTGACACCAGGTATCTGTTTGGAGGGTGGTCCTAATCATCCCCCACCCACTCGGCCGCGTTCCGGAGTTCTGAGTGTGGGGAAGTTCCGTAATCTGTCTGCAGTGCCTTGGATCCCCTAGGATCCCTCCGCGAGCCTTCCCCGTTTGTATCCAAGTGCGGGGTGCTGAGGAAATGCGGGGGTTGTGCTGGAAATACAGGTAGTATATAGTACCACCCCCTGGACAGGGGAGGTAATTAGCGGACCTCCCCCTTGTAGAGAACACCTGTGACACGAGGCAGCTGCGTGGAGGGCGGCCACAAACCTCTCCCACCCACTCTGCCGCGTTCCTGAATTCTGAGTGTGGGGAGGTCCGTACACATTCTGCAGCGCCTGGGATTTCCTAGGAGCCCTCCATGTGTCTTCCCCGAGTGTCTCTTATTGCGGGCTGCCTGGGATATCCGGGGGTTGGGCTGGAAATGTAGGTAGCATCTAGTGCCTCCCCCTGGACAGATGAGGTAATTAGCGGAATTCCCCCTGCCATGGAACACCTGTGACACCAGGCATCTGCGTGGAAGGCAGCCCCAAACCTCCCCCACCCACTCGAACGTGTTCCGGAATTCTGAGTGTGGGGAGGTTCCGTCCTCTGTCTGCAGCGCCTGGGATCTCCTAGGAGTCTTCCGCGTGACTTCCACGAGTGTCTCCTAGTGCGGGTGGCCGGGAAAACGCGGGGGATAGGCTAGAAATGCAGTTAGCATCTAGTGCCTCCCCATGGACAGATGAGGTAATAAGCGGAATTCCCCCTGCCAGGGAACACCTGTGACACCAGGCAGCTCTGTGGATGGCGGCCCAAACCTCCCCCACACACTCGGCCGCGTTCCGGAATTCTGAGTGTGGCGAGGTTCCGTCCTCTGTCTGCAGTGCCTGGGATCTCCTAGGAGACCACCGCGTGTCTTCCCCGAGTGTCTCCTATTGCGGGCTGCCTGAGAAAGACGGTGGTTGGGCCGGAAACGTAGGAAGCATCCGGTGCCACCCCCTGGACTGATGATGTAATTAGCGGAATTCCCCCTGCCAGGGAACACCTGTGACACCAGGCATCTGCGTGGAAGGCGGCCCAAAACCTCCCCCACCCACTCGAACGTGTTCCGGAATTCTGAGTGTGGGGAGGTTCCGTCCTCTGTCTGCAGCGTCTGGAATCTCCTAGGAGCCTTCCACATGTCTTCCACGAGTGTCTCCTAGTGCGTGCTGCCGGGAAAACGAGGGGGATAGGCTAGAAATGCAGGTAGCATCTAGTGCCTCCCCGTGGACAGATGAGGTAATAAGCGGAATTCCCCCTTCCAGGGAACACCTGTGAAAACCGGCAGCTGCGTGGAGGGCTGCCCGAAACCTCCCCCACACACGAGGACGCGTTCCAGAATTCTGAGTGTGGCGAGGTTCCGTCCTCTGTATTCAGCGCCTGGGATCTCCTAGGAGCCCTCCGCGTGTCTTCCCTGAGTGTCTCCTAGTGCGGGATTTGGGGAAATGCGGGGGTTGAGCTGGAATTGCAGGTAGCATCTAGTGCCTCCCCCTGGACATATGAGGTAATTAGCGGAATTCCCCCTGCCAGGGAACACCTGAGACACCAGGCAGCTGCGTGGAGGGCGGCTCCAAACCTCCCCCACCCACTCGGCCGAGTTCCGGAATTCTGAGTGTGGCGAGGTTCCGTCCTCTGTCTGCAGTGCCTGGGATCTCCTAGGAGTCCACCACGTGTCTTCCCCGAATGGCTCTTAGTGCGGTCTCCCGGGGAAAGGCGGTGGTTGAGCTGGAATTGCAGGTAGCATCTAGTGCCTCCCCCTGGAAAGATGAGGTAATTAGCGGACTTCCCACTGAAAAAGAAAACCTGTGACACCAGAGAGCTGCGTGGAGGTCGGCCCCAAACTTCCCCACCCACTCGGCCGCGTTCCAGAATTCTGAGTGTGGCGAGGTTCCGTCCTCGGTCTGCAGTGCCTGGGATCTCCTAGGATTCCTCAGCGTGTCTTCCCCAAGTGTCTCCTAGTGCGGGCTGCCAGGGAAAGGCGGGGGTTGGGCTGCAAATGCAGGTAGCATCTAGTGCCTCCCCCTGGAGAGATGAGGTAATTAGCGGACTTCCCCCTGCCAAGGAACACATGTGACACCAGGCAACTTCGTGGATGGCGGCCCCAAACCTCCCCCACTCACTCGAACCCGTTCCGGAATTCTTAGTGTGGCGAGGTTCCGTCCTCTGTCTGCAGCGCCTGGGATCTCCTAGGACTCATCAGCGTTTCTTTCCCGAGTGTGTCCTATTGCCGGCTCCCTGGGATAGGCGGGGGTTGGGCTGGAAATGTAGGTAGCATCTAGTGCCTCCACCTGGACAGATGAGGTAATTAGCGGAATTCCCCCTGCCAGGGAACACCTGTGACACCAGGCAGCTGCGTGGAATGCGGCCCCAAATCTCCCCCACCCACTCGACAGTGTTGCGGAATTCTGAGTGTGGCGAGGTTCCGTCCTCGGTCTGCAGCGCCTGGGATCTCCTAGGAGCCATCCGCCTGTCTTCCCCGAGTGTATCCTAGAGCGGGCTTCCGGGGAAAGGCGGGGGTTGGGCTGGAAATGCAGGTAGCATCTAGTTCCTCCCCCTGGACAGATGAGGTAATTAGCGGAATTCCCCCTGCCAGGGAACACCTGTGACACCAGGCAGCTGCGTGGGGGGCGGCCCCAAACCTACCCAACCCACTCGGCCGCGTTCCGTAATTCTGAGTGTGGCGAGGTTCCGTCCTCTGTCTGCAGTGCCTGGAATCTACTAGGAGCCCTCCCAGTTTCTCCCCCGAGTGTTTCCTAGTGCGGGCTACCGGGTAAGGGCGGGAGTAGGTCTGGAAATGCAGGTAGCATCTAGTGCCTCCCCCTGGACACATCAGGAATTAGCGACCTTCCTCCTGCCAGGGAACACTTGTGACACCTGGCAGCTACTTGGAAGGCGGCCCCAAACCTCCCCCACCCACTAGGCCGCGTTTCGGAATTCTGAGTGTGGGTAGTTTCCGTCATCAGTCTGCAGCGCCTGGGATCTCCTAGGAGCCTTCCGCGTGTCTTCCACGGGTGTCTCCTAGTCAGGGCTGCCGGGAAAACGCGGGGGATAGGCTAGAAATACAGGTAGCATCTAGTGCCTCCCCCTGGACAGATGAGGTAATAAGCAGACTTCCCCCTGCCAGGGAACACTTATGACACCAGGCAGCTGTGTGGATGGCGGCCCAAAATTCCCCCACCCACTCGGCCGCGTTCCGGAATTCTGAGAGTGGCGAGGTTCCATCCTCTCTCTACAGCAACTGGGATCTCCTAGGAGCCATCCGCGTGTCTTCCCCGAGTGTCTCCTAGTGCGGGCTGCCGGGGAAACCCGGGGGGGGGGCTGGAAATGCAAGTAGCATCTAGTGCCTCCCCCTGGACAGATGAGGATATTAGCGGAATTCCTCCTGCCAGGGAACACCTGTGACAATACGCAGCTGCGTGGGGGGCTGCCCCAAACCTCCCCCACCCACTCGACCGCGTTCCTGAATTCTGAGTGTGGGGAGGTTTCGTCATCTGTTTGCAGCGCCTGGGATCTCCTAGGAGCCTTCCGCGTGTCTTCCACGAGTGTCTCCTAGTGCGGGATGCCGGGGAAAGCCGGGGGGGGCTGGAAATGCAGGTAGCATCTAGTGCCTCCCCCTGGAAAGATGAGGTAATTAGCAGAATTCCCAATGCCAGGGAACACCTGTTACACCAGGCAGCTGCGTGGAGGTCGGCCCCAAACCTCCCCCACCCACTCGGCCGCGTTCCAGAATTCTGAGTGTGGCGAGGTTCCGTCATCGTTCTGCAGCACCTGGGATGTCCTAGGAGCCCTCCGCCTGTCTTCCCCGAGTGTATCAACGAGTGGGCTGACGGGGAAATGCGGGGGTTGGGCTGGAAATGCAGGTAGCATCTAGTGCCTCCCCCTGGACAGATGAGGTAATTAGCGGACTTCCCCATGCCAGGGAACACATGTGACACCAGGCAACTGCGTGGATGGCGGCCCCAAACTTTCCACACCTACTTGACCCCGTTCTGGAATTCTGAGTGTGGGGAGGTTCCGTCATCTGTCTGCAGCGCCTGGGATCTCCTAAGAGCCTTCCGCGTGTCTTCAACGAGTGTCTCCTAGTGCGGGCTGCCGGGAAGACGCGGGGGATAGCCTAGAAATGCAGATAGCATCTAGTGCCTCCCCATGGACAGATGAGGTAATTAGCGGAATTCCGCCTGCCAGGGAACACATGTGACACCAGGTAGCTGCGTGGAGGGCGGCCCCAAATCTCACCCACACACTAGGCCGCGTTCCGGAATTCTGAGTGTAGCGAGGTTCCGTCATCTGTATGCAGCGCCTGGGATATCCTAGGAGCCCTCCGTATGTCTTCCCTGAGTGTCTCCTAGTGCGGGCATTGGGGAAAGTCGGGGGTTGGGCTGGATACGCAGGTAGCATCTAGTGCCTCCCCCTGGACAGATGAGGTAATTAGCGGACTTCCCCATGCCAGGAAACACATGTGACACAAGGCAACTGCGTGGATGTCGGCCCCAAAACTCCCACACACACTCGACCCTGTTCCGGAATTCTTAGTGTGGCGAGGTTCCGTCCTCTGTCTGCAGCGCCTGGGATCTCCTAGGAGCCTTCCACGTGTCTTCCACGAGTGTCTCCTAGTGCGGGCTGCCGGGAAAACGCGGGGGATAGGCTCGAAATGCAGGTAGCATCTAGTGCCTCCCCCTTGACAGATGAGGTAGTAAGCGGAATTCCCCCTGTCAGGGAACACCTGTGACACCAGTCAGCTGCGTGGGGGGCTGCCCCAAATTTCCCCCACACACTAGGACGCGTTCCAGAATTCTCAGTGTGGCGAGGTTCCGTCCTCTTTATTCAGCACCTGGGATCTCCTGGAGCCCTCCGCGTGTCTTCCCTGAGTGTCTCCTTGTGCGTGCTTTGGGGAAATGCGGGGGATGAGCTGGATACGCTGGTATCATCTATTGCCTCCCCCTGGACAGATGAGGTAATTAGCGGAATTCCCCCTGCCAGGGAACACCTGATACACCAGGCAGCTGCGTGGAGGGCGGCCCCAAAACATCCCCTCTCACTCGGCCGAGTTCCGGAATTCTGAGTGTGGCGAGGTTCCGTCCTCGGTCTGCAGCGCCTGGGATCTGCTAGGAGCCTTCCGCCTGTCTTCCCCGAGTGTCTCTTAGTGCGGGCAGCCGTGGAAAGGCTGGGGTTGGGATGGAAATGTAGGTAGCATCTAGTGCTTCCCCCTGGACAGATGAGGTAATTAGCGGAATTCCCCCTGCCAGGGAACACCTGTGACACCAGGCATCTGCGTGGAAGTCGGCCCCAAACCTCCCCCACCCACTCGACCGTGTTCTGGAATTCTGAGTGTGGGGAGGTTCCGTCCTCGGTCTGCAGCGCCTGGGATCTCCTAGGAGCCTTCCGCGTGTCTATCACGAATGTCTCCTAGTGCGGGTTGCCGAGAAAACGCGGGGGATAGGCTAGAAACACAGGTAGCATCTAGTGCCTCCCCCTGGACAGATGAGGTAATAAGCGGACTTCCCCCTGCCAGGGAACACCTGTGACATCAGGCAGCTGTGTGGATGGCGGTCCAAAAACTCCCCCACCCACTCGGACGCGTTCCGGGGTTCTGAGTGTGGCGAGGTTCTGTCCTCTCTCTACAGCACCTGGGATCTCCTAGGAGCCATCCGCGTGTCTTCCCCGATTGTCTCCTAGTGCGGGCTGCGGGGGAAACCCGGGGGGGGGGCTGGAAATGCTGGTAGCATCTAGTGCCTCCCCCTGGACAGATGAGGTTATTAGCGGAATTCCTCCTGCCAGTGGACACCTGTGACAATAGGCAGCTGCGTGGTGGGCTGCCCAAAAACTCCCCTACCCACTCGACCGCGTTCCGGAATTCTGAGTGTGGGGAGTTTCCGTCATCTGTCTGCAGTGCCTGGGATCTCCTAGGAGCCATCCGCGTGTCTTCCACGAGTGTCTCCTAGTGCGGGCTGCCGGGAAGACGCGGGGGATAGGCTAGAAATGCAGGTAGCATCTAGTGCCTCCACATGGACAGATGAGGTAGTTAGCGGACTTCCGTCTGCCAGGGAACACCTGTGACACCAGGCAGCTGCGAGGACGGCGGCCCAAATCCTCCCCCACCCACTCGGGCACGTTCCGGAATTCTGAGTGTGGCGAGGTTCCGTCCTCGGTCTGCAGCGCCTGTGATCTCCAAGGAGCTCTCCGCGTGTCTTACCCGAATATCTCTTAGTGCGGGCTGCAGGGAAAATGCGGTGGTTGGGCTGGAAATGCAGGTAGTATCTAGTGCCTCCCCCTGGACACATGAGGTAATTAGCGGACTTCCCACTGCCAGGGAACACCTGTGACACCAGGCAGCTGCGTGGAGGTCGGCCCCAAACCTCCCCAACCCACTCGGCCGCGTTCCAGAATTCTGAGTGTGGCGATGTTCCGTCCTCGTTCTGCAGCGCCTGGGAACTCCTAGGAGCCCTCCGCCTGTCTTCCCCGAGTGTATCCTTGAGCGGGCTGCCAGGGAAAGTCGGGGGTTGGGCTGGAAATGCAGGTAGCATCTAGTGCGTCCCCCTGGACAGATGAGGTAATTAGTGGACTTCCTCATGCCAGGGAACACATGTGACACCAGGCAACTGCGTGGATGGCGGCCCCAAAACTCCCAGACCCACTCGACCCCGTTCCGGAATTATTAGTGTGGCAAGGTTTCGTCCTCTGTCTGCAGCGCCTGGGATCTCCCAGGAGTCCACCGCGTTTCTTCCCCGAGTGTCTCCTATTGCAGGTTGCCTGGGAAAGACGGTGGTTGGGCTGGAAATATAGGTAGCATCTAGTGCCTCCCCCTGGACAGATGAGGTAATTAGCGGAATTCCCCCTGCCAGGGAACACCTGTGACACCAGGCATCTGCGTGGAAGGCGGCCCCAAACCTCCCCCACCCACTCGACCGTGTTCCGGAATTCTGAGTGTGGGGAGGTTCCGTCCTCTGTCTGCAGCGACTGGGATCTCCTAGGAGCCTTCCGCGTGTCTTCCAAGAGTGTCTCCTACTGTGGTGTGCCGGGGAAATGCGGGGGTAGGGCTGGAAATACAGGTAGTATATAGTGCCTCCCCCTGGACAGGGGAGGTAATTAGCGGACTTCCCCCTTGTAGGGAACACCTGTGACACGAGGCAGCTGCGTGGAGGGCGGCCACAAACCGCTCCCACCCACTCTGCCTCGTTCCTGAATTCTGAGTGTGGGGAGGTCCGTACACTTTCTGCAGCGCCTGGGATTTCCTAGGAGCCCTCCATGTTTCTTCCCCTAGTGTCACATAGTGCGGGCTGCCGGGGAAATTTGGGGATTGGGCTGGAAATGCAGGTAGCATGTAGTGCCTCCCTCTGTACAGGGGCGGTAATTAGCGGATTTCCCATCAAGGGAACACATGTGACACCACGCAGCTGCGTGAAGGGCGGCCCCAAACCTCCCACACACATTCGGACTCGTTCCGGAATTCTGACTGTTGGGAGGTTCCGTAATCTGACTGCAGCGCCTTTGATCACCTAGGAGCCCTCCGCGTGTATTCGCCGAGTGTCTACTTGTGGGGGTGGCAGGGAAATCCTGGTGTTGTCCTGGAATTTCAGGTAGCATCTAGGGACTCCCCCTGGGCAGGAGAGGTAAAAGCGGAATTCCCCCTGACATGGAACACCTTTGACACCAGGCAGCTGATTGGAGGGCGGCCCCAAACCTCCCCCACCCACTCGGACGCGTTCCGGAAATCTGAGTGTGGGGAGGTTCCGTCCTCTGTCTGCAGCGCCTGGGATCTTCTAGGAGCACTCCGCGTGTCTTCCCGGAGTGTCTACTTGTGCGGGCTACAATGAAAATGCGGGGGTTATGCTGGAATAGCTGGTAGCATGTAGTGCCTCCCCCTGAACAGGGAAGGTAATTAGCGGAAGTCACCCTGCCAGGGAACACCTGTGACAAGAGGCAACTGCGTGGCGGGTGGCCCCATACCTCCCACACCCACTCGGGCTTGTTCTGGAATTCTGAGTGTGGGGAGGTCCCGTCTTCGGTCTAAAGCGCCTGGTACCACCTATGAGCCCTCCACGTGTCTTCCCGAGTGTCTCCTAGTGCGGGATGCCGGGGAAATTTGGGGGTTTGGCTGGAAATGCAGGTAGAATGTAGTGCCTCCCTCAGGACCAGGGAGGTTATTAGCGGATTTCCCCTGCCAGGGAACACCTGTGACACCAGGCAGCTGCGTGGAATCCGGGCCCAAACATTTCCCACCCAATCGGCCACGTTCCGGAATTCTGAGTGTGGGGAGGTTTCGTCCTCTGTCTGCAGTGCCTGGGATCTCCTAGGAGCCCTCTGCGTGTCTTCCACAGTGTACCTTTTTGCGGGGTGCCGGGTAAATGCGGGGCTTGGGCTGGAAATGCAGGTAGCATCTAGTGCCTCCCCCTGGACAGGGGAGGTAATTAGCGGCTTCCCCCTGCCAGGGAACACATGTGATACCAGGCAGCTTCGTGGAGGGTGGCCCCAAATCTCCCACACCCACTCGGCCGTGTTCCGGAATTTTGAGTGTGGGGAGGTCCGTACACTGTCTGCAGAAATTGGGATCTTCTAGGAGCCCTCCGCGTTACTTCCCCGAGTGTCTCCTATTGCGGGCTGCCCGGAAATAAGGGGGTTGTGCTGGAAAATAAGGTAAAATGTAGTGTCTCCCCCTGGACAGATGAGTTTATTAGCGGAATTCCCCCTGCCAGGGAACACATGTGATACCAGGCAGCTTCGTGGAGGGTGGCCCCAAACCTCCCCCACCCACTCGACCGCGTTCCGGAATTCTGAGTGTGGGGAGGTTCCGTCATCAGTCTGCAGCGCCTGGGATCTCCTAGGAGCATTCCGCGTGTCTTCCACGAGTGTCTCCTAGTGCGGGCTGCCGGGAAGACGCGGGGGATAGGCTAGAAATACAGGTAGCATCTAGTGCCTCCCCCTGGACAGATGAGGTAATAAGCAGACTTCCCCCTGCCAGGGAACACTTATGACACCAGGCAGCTGTGTGGATGGCGGCCCAAAACTCCCCCACCCACTCGGCCGCGTTCCGGAATTCTGAGAGTGGCGAGGTTCCATCCTCTCTCTACAGCAACTGGGATCTCCTAGGAGCCATCCGCGTGTCTTCCCCGAGTGTCTCCTAGTGCGGGCTGCCGGGGAAACCCGGGGGGGGGGGCTGGAAATGCAAGTAGCATCTAGTGCCTCCCCCTGGACAGATGAGGATATTAGCGGAATTCCTCCTGCCAGGGAACACCTGTGACAATACGCAGCTGCGTGGAGGGCTGCCCCAAACCTCCCCCACCCACTTGACCGCGTTCCTGAATTCTGAGTGTGGGGAGGTTTCGTCATCTGTTTGCAGCGCCTGGGATCTCCTAGGAGCCTTCCGCGTGTCTTCCACGAGTGTCTCCTAGTGCGGGATGCCGGGGAAAGCGGGGGGGGGGCTGGAAATGCAGGTAGCATCTAGTGCCTCCCCCTGGAAAGATGAGGTAATTAGCAGAATTCCCACTGCCAGGGAACACCTGTTACACCAGGCAGCTGCGTGGAGGTCGGCCCCAAACCTCCCCCACCCACTCGGCCGCGTTCCAAAATTCTGAGTGTGGCGAGGTTCCGTCATCGTTCTGCAGCACCTGGGATCTCCTAGGAGCCCTCCGCCTGCCTTCCCCGAGTGTATCAATGAGTGGACTGACGGGGAAAGGCGGGGGTTGGGCTGGAAATGCAGGTAGCATCTAGTGCCTCCCCCTGGACAGATGAGGTAATTAGCGGACTTCCCCATGCCAGGGAACACATGTGACACAAGGCAACTGCGTGGATGGCGGCCCCAAACTTCCCACACCTACTTGACCCCGTTCCGGAATTCTGAGTGTGGGGAGGTTCCGTCATCTGTCTGCAGCGCCTGGGATCTCCTAAGAGCCTTCCGCGAGTCTTCAACGAGTGTCTCCTAGTGCGGGCTGCCGGGAAAACGCGGGGGATAGGCTCGAAATGCAGGTAGTATCTAGTGCCTCCCCCTTGACAGATGAGGTAGTAAGCGGAATTCCCCCTGTCAGGGAACACCTGTGACACCAGTCAGCTGCGTGGGGGGCTGCCCCAAATCTCCCCCACACACTAGGACGCGTTCCAGAATTCTGAGTGTGGCGAGGTTCCGTCCTCTTTATTCAGCACCTGGGATCTCCTAGGAGCCCTCCGCGTGTCTTCCCTGAGTGTCTCCTTGTGCGTGCTTTGGGGAAATGCGGGGGTTGAGCTGGATACGCTGGTATCATCTAGTGCCTCCCCCTGGACAGATGAGGTAATTAGCGGAATTCCCCCTGCCAGGGAACACCTGATACACCAGGCAGCTGCGTGGAGGGCGGCCCAAAACATCCCCTCTCACTCGGCCGAGTTCCGGAATTCTGAGTGTGGCGAGGTTCCGTCCTCGGTCTGCAGCGCCTGGGATCTGCTAGGAGCCTTCCGCCTGTCTTCCCCGAGTGTCTCCTAGTGCGGGCTGCCGTGGAAAGGCTGGGGTTGGGATGGAAATATAGGTAGCATCTAGTGCTTCCCCCTGGACAGATGAGTTAATTAGCGGAATTCCCCCTGCCATGGAACACCTGTGACAACAGGCATCTGCGTGGAAGGCGGCCCCAAACCTCCCCCACCCACTCGACCGTGTTCTGGAATTCTGAGTGTGGGGAGGTTCCGTCCTCGGTCTGCAGCGCCTGGGATCTCCTAGGAGCCTTCCGCGAGTCTATCACGAATGTCTCCTAGTGCGGGTTGCCGAGAAAACGCGGGGGATAAGCTAGAAACACAGGTAGCATCTAGTGCCTCCCCCTGGACAGATGAGGTTATTAGCGGAATTCCTCCTGCCAGTGTACACCTGTGACAATAGGCAGCTGCGTGGTGGGCTGCCCAAAAACTCCCCCACCCACTCGACCGCGTTCCGGAATTCTGAGTGTGGGGAGGTTCCGTCATCTGTCTGCAGCGCCTGGGATCTCCTAGGAGCCTTCCGCGTGTCTTCCACGAGTGTCTCCTAGTGCGGGCTGCCGGGAAGACGCGGGGGATAGGCTAGAAATGCAGGTAGCATCTAGTGCCTCGACATGGACAGATGAGGTAATTAGCGGACTTCCGCCTGCCAGGAAACACCTGTGACACCAGGCAGCTGCGAGGACGGCGGCCCAAATCCTCCCCCACCCACTCGGGCACGTTCCGGAATTCTGAGTGTGGCGAGGTTCCGTCCTTGGTCTGCAGCGCCTGTGATCTCCAAGGAGCTCTCCGCGTGTCTTACCCGAATATCTCTTAGTGCAGGCTGCAGGGAAAAGGCGGTGGTTGGGCTGGAAATGCAGGTAGCATCTAGTGCCTCCACATGGACAGATGAGGTAATTAGCGGACTTCCCAATGCCAGGGAACACCTGTGACACCAGGCAGCTGCGTGGACTGCGGCCCCAAAACTCACCCACACACTCGGCCGCGTTCCGGAATTCTGAGTGTGGCGAGGTTCAGTCCTCGGTCTGCAGCGCCTGGGAACTCCTAGGAGCCCTCCGCCTGTCTTCCCCGAGTGTATCCTTGAGCGGGCTGCCAGGGAAAGTCGGGGGTTGGGCTGGAAATGCAGGTAGCATCTAGTGCGTCCCCCTGGACAGATGAGGTAATTAGTGGACTTCCTCATGCCAGGGAACACATGTGACACCAGGCAACTGCGTGGATGGCGGCCCCAAAACTCCCAGACCCACTCGACCCCGTTCCGGAATTATTAGTGTGGCAAGGTTTCGTCCTCTGTCTGCAGCGCCTGGGATCTCCCAGGAGTCCACCGCGTTTCTTCCCCGAGTGTCTCCTATTGCAGGTTGCCTGGGAAAGACGGTGGTTGGGCTGGAAATATAGGTAGCATCTAGTGCCTCCCCCTGGACAGATGAGGTAATTAGCGGAATTCCCCCTGCCAGGGAACACCTGTGACACCAGGCATCTGCGTGGAAGGCGGCCCCAAACCTCCCCCACCCACTCGACCGTGTTCCGGAATTCTGAGTGTGGGGAGGTTCCGTCCTCTGTCTGCAGCGACTGGGATCTCCTAGGAGCCTTCCGCGTGTCTTCCAAGAGTGTCTCCTACTGTGGTGTGCCGGGGAAATGCGGGGGTAGGGCTGGAAATACAGGTAGTATATAGTGCCTCCCCCTGGACAGGGGAGGTAATTAGCGGACTTCCCCCTTGTAGGGAACACCTGTGACACGAGGCAGCTGCGTGGAGGGCGGCCACAAACCGCTCCCACCCACTCTGCCTCGTTCCTGAATTCTGAGTGTGGGGAGGTCCGTACACTTTCTGCAGCGCCTGGGATTTCCTAGGAGCCCTCCATGTTTCTTCCCCTAGTGTCACATAGTGCGGGCTGCCGGGGAAATTTGGGGATTGGGCTGGAAATGCAGGTAGCATGTAGTGCCTCCCTCTGTACAGGGGCGGTAATTAGCGGATTTCCCATCAAGGGAACACATGTGACACCACGCAGCTGCGTGAAGGGCGGCCCCAAACCTCCCACACACATTCGGACTCGTTCCGGAATTCTGACTGTTGGGAGGTTCCGTAATCTGACTGCAGCGCCTTTGATCACCTAGGAGCCCTCCGCGTGTATTCGCCGAGTGTCTACTTGTGGGGGTGGCAGGGAAATCCTGGTGTTGTCCTGGAATTTCAGGTAGCATCTAGGGACTCCCCCTGGGCAGGAGAGGTAAAAGCGGAATTCCCCCTGACATGGAAAACCTTTGACACCAGGCAGCTGATTGGAGGGCGGCCCCAAACCTCCCCCACCCACTCGGACGCGTTCCGGAAATCTGAGTGTGGGGAGGTTCCGTCCTCTGTCTGCAGCGCCTGGGATCTTCTAGGAGCACTCCGCGTGTCTTCCCGGAGTGTCTACTTGTGCGGGCTACAATGAAAATGCGGGGGTTATGCTGGAATAGCTGGTAGCATGTAGTGCCTCCCCCTGAACAGGGAAGGTAATTAGCGGAAGTCACCCTGCCAGGGAACACCTGTGACAAGAGGCAACTGCGTGGCGGGTGGCCCCATACCTCCCACACCCACTCGGGCTTGTTCTGGAATTCTGAGTGTGGGGAGGTCCCGTCTTCGGTCTAAAGCGCCTGGTACAACCTATGAGCCCTCCACGTGTCTTTCCGAGTGTCTCCTAGTGCGGGATGCCGGGGAAATTTGGGGGTTTGGCTGGAAATGCAGGTAGAATGTAGTGCCTCCCTCAGGACCAGGGAGGTTATTAGCGGATTTCCCCTGCCAGGGAACACCTGTGACACCAGGCAGCTGCGTGGAATCCGGGCCCAAACATTTCCCACCCAATCGGCCACGTTCCGGAATTCTGAGTGTGGGGAGGTTTCGTCCTCTGTCTGCAGTGCCTGGGATCTCCTAGGAGCCCTCTGCGTGTCTTCCACAGTGTACCTTTTTGCGGGGTGCCGGGTAAATGCGGGGCTTGGGCTGGAAATGCAGGTAGAATCTAGTGCCTCCCCCTGGACAGGGGAGGTAATTAGCGGCTTCCCCCTGCCAGGGAACACATGTGATACCAGGCAGCTTCGTGGAGGGTGGCCCCAAATCTCCCACACCCACTCGGCCGTGTTCCGGAATTTTGAGTGTGGGGAGGTCCGTACACTGTCTGCAGAAATTGGGATCTGCTAGGAGCCCTCCGCGTTCCTTCCCCGAGTGTCTCCTATTGCGGGCTGCCCGGAAATAAGGGGGTTGTGCTGGAAAATAAGGTAACATGTAGTGTCTCCCCCTGGACAGATGAGTTTATTAGCGGAATTCCCCCTGCCAGGGAACACCTGTGACAGTATGCAGCTGCGTGGAGGGCGGCCCCAAACCTCCCCCACCCACTCGACCGCGTTCCGGAATTCTGAGTGTGGGGAGGTTCCGTCATCTGTCTGCAGCGCCTGGGATCTCCTAGGAGCCTTCCGCGTGTCTTCCACGAGTGTCTCCTAGTGCGGGCTGCCGGGAAGACGCGGGGGATAGGCTAGAAATGCAGGTAGCATCTGGTGCTTCCCCATGGACAGATGAGGTAATTAGCGGACTTCCGCCTGCCAGGGAACACCTGTGACACCAGGCAGCTGCGTGGAGTGTGGCCCCAAACCTCACCCACGCACTAGGCCGTGTTCCGGAATTCTGAGTGTAGCGAGGTTCCGTCCTCTGTATGCAGCGCCTGGGATCTCCTAGGAGCCCTCCGCGTGTCTTCCCTGAGTGTCTCCTAGTGCGGGCTTTGGGGAAATGCGGGGGGTGAGCTGGATACGCAGGTAGCATCTAGTGCCTCCCACTGGACAGGTGAGGAAATTAGCGGAATTCCCCCTGCCAGGGAACACCTGAGACACCAGGCAGCTGCGTGGAGGGCGACCCAAAACTCCCCAACCCACTCGGCCGCGTTCCAGAATTCTGAGTGTGGCGAGGTTCCGTCCTCGTTCTGCAGCGCCTGGGAACTCCTTGGAGCCCTCCGCCTGTCTTCCCCGAGTGTATCCTAAAGCGGGCTGCCGGGGAAAGTCGGGGGTTGGGCTGGAAATGCAGGTAGCATCTAGTGCCTTCCCCTGGACAGATGAGGTAATTAGCGGACTTCCTCATGCCAGGAAACACATGTGACACCAGGCAACTGCGTGGATGGCGGCCCCAAAACTCCCACACCCACTCGACCCCGTTCCGGAATTATTAGTGTGGCGAGGTACCGTCCTCTGTCTGCAGCGCCTGGGATCTCCTAGGATTCCACCGCGTTTCTTCCCCGAGTGTCTCCTATTGCAGGCTGCTTGGGAAAGAAGGTGGTTGGGCTGGAAATGTAGGTAGCATCTAGTGCCTCCCCCTGGACAGATGAGGTAATTAGCGGACTTCCCCCTGCCAGGGAACACCTGTGACACCAGGCATCTGCGTGGAAGGCGGCCCCAATCCTCCCCACCCACTCGTCCGTGTTCCGGAATTCTAAGTGTGGTGAGGTTCCGTCCTCTGTATTCAGCACCTGGGATCTCCTAGGATCCCTCCGCGTTACTTCCCCGAGTGTATCCTACTGTGGTGTGCCGGGGAAATGCGGAGGTTGGGCTGGAAATACAGGTAGTATATAGTGCCTCCCCCTGGACAGGGGAGGTAATTAGCGGACTTCCCCCTTGTAGTGAACACCTGTGACACGAGGCAGCTGCGTGGAGGGCGGCCACAAACCTCTCCCACCCACTCTGCCTCGTTCCTGAATTCTGAGTGTGGGGAGGTCCGTACACTTTCTGCAGCGCCTGGGATTTCCTAGGAGCCCTAAATGTGTCTTCCCCTAGTGTATCCTAGTGTGGGCTGCCGGGGAAATTTGGGGATTGGGCTGGAAATGCAGGTAGCATATAGTGCCTCCCTCTGTACAGGGGCGGTAATTAGCGGTTTTCCCCTCAAAGGAACACATGTGACACCACGCAGCTGCGTGAAGGGCGGCCCCAAACCTCCCACACACATTCGGACTCGTTCCGGAATTCTGAGTGTGGGGAAGTCTAGTCTTCGGTCTGAAGCGCCTGGTATTATCTAGGAGCCCACCACGTGTCTTCCCGAGTGTCTCCTAGTGCGGGATCCCGGTGAAAAACGGTCGTTGGGCTGGAAAAGCAGGTAGCATGTAGTGCCTCCCCCTGGATAGTGGAGGTAATTAGCGGATTTCCCCTGCAAGGGAACACATGTGACACCAGTCAGCTGTGTGGAGGGCGGCCCAAAACCTCCCCCACCCACTCGGCCGCGTTCCGGAATTCTGAGTGTGGGGAGGTTCCGTACTCTGACTGCAGCGCCTTTGATCACCTAGGAGCCCTCCGCGTGTATTCGCCGAGTGTCTACTTGTGGGGGTGGCAGGGAAATCCTGGTGTTGTCCTGGAATTTCAGGTAGCATCTAGGGACTCCCCCTGGGCAGGAGAGGTAAAAGCGGAATTCCCCCTGACATGGAACACCTTTGACACCAGGCAGCTGATTGGAGGGCGGCCCCAAACCTCCCCCACCCACTCGGACGCGTTCCGGAAATCTGAGCGTGGGGACGTTCCGTCCTCTGTCTGCAGCGCCTGGGATCTTCTAGGAGCACTCCGCGTGTCTTCCTGGAGTGTCTACTTTTGCGGGCTACAATGAAAATGCGGGGGTTGTGCTGGAATAGCTGGTAACATGTAGTGCCTCCCCCTGAACAGGGAAGGTAATTAGCGGAAGTCACCCTGCCAGGGAACACCTGTGACAAGAGGCAACTGCGTGGCGGGTGGCCCCATACCTCCCACACCCACTCGGGCTTGTTCTGGAATTCTGAGTGTGGGGAGGTCCCGTCTTCGGTCTAAAGCGCCTGGTACCACCTATGAGCCCTCCACGTGTCTTCCCGAGTGTCTCCTAGTGCGGGATGCCGGGGAAATTTGGGGGTTTGGCTGGAAATGCAGGTAGAGTGTAGTGCGTCCCTCAGTACCAGGGAGGTTATTAGCGGATTTCCCCTGCCAGGGAACACCTGTGACACCAGGCAGCTGTGTGGAATCCGGGCCCAAACATTTCCCACCCAATCGGCCACGTTCCGGAATTCTGAGTGTGGGGAGGTTTCGTCTTCTGTCTGCAGTGCTTAGGATCTCCTAGGAGCCCTCCGCGTGTCTTCCACAGTGTACCTTTTTGCGGGGTGCCGGGGAAATGCGGGGGTTGGGCTGGAAATACAGGTAGTATATAGTGCCTCCCCCTGGACAGGGGAGGTAATTAGCGGACCTCCCCCTTGTAGGGAACACCTGTGACACGAGGCAGCTGCGTGGAGGGCGGCCACAAACCTCTCCCACCCACTCTGCCGCGTTCCTGAATTCTGAGTGTGGGGAGGTCCGTACACTTTCTGCAGTGCCTGGGTTTTCCTAGGAGCCCTCCATGTGTCTTCCCCTAGTGTATCCTAGTGTGGGCTGCCGGGGAAATTTGGGGATTGGTCTGGAAATGCAGGTAGCATGTAGTGCCTCCCTCTGTACAGGGGCGGTAATTAGCGGTTTTCCCATCGAGGGAACACATGTGACACCACGCAGCTGCGTGAAGTGCGGCCCCAAACCTCCCACACACATTCAGACTCGTTCCGGAATTCTGAGTGTGGGGAAGTCAAGTCTTCGGTCTGAAGCACCTGGTATCACCTAGGGGCCCTCCACGTGTCTTCCCGAGTGTCTCCTAGTGCGGGCTGCCAGTGAAAAACGGTGGTTGGGCTGGAAAATCAGGTAGCATGAAGTGCCTCCCCCTGGATAGTGGAGGTAATTAGCGGATTTACCCTGCAAGGGAACACATGTGACACCAGGCAGCTGCGTGGAGGGCGGCCACAAACCTCTCCCACCAACTTGGCCGCGTTCCAGATTTCTGAGTGTGGGGAGATTCCGTACTCTGTCTGCAGAACCTAGGATCTCCTGGTAGCCCTCCGGGGGTCTTTCCCGAGTGTCTCCTAGTGCGGGATGCCGGGGAAAGGCGGAGGTTGGGCTGGAAATGCAGGTAGCATGTAGTGCCTCCCCCTGGACAGGGGAGGTAATTAGCGGAATTCCCCCTGCCAGGGAACACATGTGACACCAGGCATCTGTGTGGAGGGTGGTCCTAATCATCCCCCACCGACACGGCCGCGTTCCGGAATTCTGAGTGTGGGGAAGTTCCGTAATCTGTCTGCAGTGCCTGGGATCTCCTAGGATCACTCCGCGTGTCTTCCCCGAGTGTATCCTAGTGCGGGGTGCCGGGGAAATGCGGGGGTTTTGTTGGAAATACAGGTAGTATATAGTGCCTCCCCCTGGGGAGGGGAGGTAATTAGCGGACCTCCCCCATGTAGGGAACACCTGTGACACCAGGCAGCTGCGTGGAGGGCTGCCCCAAACCTCCCCCACCCACTCGGCCCCGTTCCGGAATTCTGAGTGTGGCGAGGTTCCGTCCTCGGTCTGCAGCGCCTGGGATCTCCTAGGAGCCTTCCGCATGTCTTCCCCGAGTGGATCCTTGAGCGGGCTGCCGGGGAAAGTCGGGGGTTGTGCTGGAAATGCAGGTAGCATCTAGTGCCTCCCACTGGACAGATGAGGTAATTAGCGGACTTCCCCCTGGCAGGGAACACATGTGACAGTAGGCAGCTTCGTGGATGGCGGCCCCAAATTTCCCCCACCCACTCGAACCCATTCCGGAATTCTGAGTATGGCGATATTCCGTCCTCTGTCTGCAGCGCCTGGGATCTCCTAGTAGTCCACCGCGTGTCTTCCCTGAATGGTTCTTAGTGCGGTCTGCCGGGGAAAGGCGGTGGTTGGGCTGGAAATGCAGGTAGCATCTAGTGTCTCCCCCTGGACAGATGAGGTATTTAGCGGACTTCCTTCTGCCAGGGAACACCTGTGACACCAGACGGCTGCGTGGAGGGCTGCCCAAAACCTCCCCCACCCACTCGGCCACGTTCCGGAATTCTGAGTGTGGCGAGGTTCCGTCCTCTGTCTGCAGCGCCTGGGATCTCCTAGGAGCCCTCCGCGTGTCTTCCCTGAGTGTCTCCTAGTGCGGGATTTGGGGAAATGCGGGGGTTGAGCTGGATACGCAGGTAGCATCTAGTGCCTCCCACTGGACAGATGAGGAAATTAGCGGAATTCCCCCTGCCAGGGAACACCTGAGACACCAGGCAGCTGCGTGGAGGGCGACCCAAAACTCCCCCACCCACTCGGCCGCGTTCCAGAATTCTGAGTTTGGCGAGGTTCCGTCCTCGGCCTGCAGCGCCTGGGATCTCCTAGGAGCCTTCCGCATGTCTTCCCCGAGTGGATCCTTGAGCGGGCTGCCGGGGAAATGCGGGGGTTGTGCTGGAAATGCAGGTAGCCTCTAGTGCCTCCCACTGGACAGATGAGGTAATTAGCGGACTTCCCTCTGGCAGGGAACACATGTGACACCAGGCAGCTGCGTGGATGGCGGCCCCAAACTTCCCCCACTCACTCGAACCCGTTCCGTAATTCTGAGTATGGCGAGGTTCCGTCCTCTGTCTGCAGCGCCTGGGATCTCCTAGGAGTCCACCTCGTGTCTTCTACGAGTGTCTCCTAGTGCGGGCTGCCGGGAAGACGCGGGGGATAGGCTAGAAATGCAGGTAGCTTCTAGTGCTTCCCCATGGACAGATGAGGTAATTAGCGGATTTCCGCCTTCCAGGGAACACCTGTGACACCAGGCAGCTGCGTGGAGGGCGGCCCCAAAACTCACCCACACACTAGGCCACGTTCCAGAATTCTGAGTGTAGCGAGGTTCTGTCCTCTGTATGCAGCGCCTGGGATATCCTAGGAGCCCTCCGTAAGTCTTCCCTGAGTGTCTCCTATTGCGGGCATTGGGGAAAGTCGGGGGTTTGGCTGGATACGCAGGTAGCATCTAGTGCCTCCCCCTGGACAGATGAGGTATTTAGCGGACTTCCCCCTGGCAGGGAACACTTGTGACACCAGGCAGTTGCGTGTAGGGCGGCCCCAAACCTCCCTCACACACTCGGCCGGGTTCTGGTATTCTGAGTGTGGGGAGGTTCCATCCTATGTCTGCAGCGCCTTGGATCTCCTAGGAGCCCTCAGCGTGTCTTCCCCGAGTGTCTCCTACTGCGGGCTGCCGGGGAAAGCCGGGGGGGGCTGGAAATGCAGGTAGAATCTAGTGCCTCCCCCAGGAAAGATGAGGTAATTAGCGGAATTACCACTGCCAGGGAACACCTGTGACACCAGGCAGCTGCGTGGAGGTCGGCCCCAAACCTCCCCAACCCACTCGGCCGCATTCCAGAATTCTGAGTGTGGCGATGTTCCGTCCTCGTTCTGCAGCGCCTGGGAACTCCTAGGAGCCATCCGCCTATCTTCCCCGAGTGTATCCTAGAGCGGGATGCCGGGGAAAGTCGGGTGTTGGGCTGGAAATGCAGGTAGCATCTAGTGCCTCCCCCTGGACAGATGAGGTAATTAGCGGAATTCCCCCTGCCAGGGAACACCTGTGACACCAGGCATCTGCGTGGAAGTCGGCCCCAATCCTCCCCCACCCACTCGACCGTGTTCCGGAATTCTGAGTGTGGGGAGGTTCCGTCCTCTGTCTGCAGCGCCTGGGATCTCCTAGGAGACTTCCGCGTGTCTTCCACGAGTGTATCCTAGTGCGGGCTGCCGGGAAAACGCGGGGGATAGTCTAGAAATGCAGGTAGCATCTAGTGCCTCCCCCTGGACAGATGAGGTAATAAGCGGAATTCCCCCTGCCAGGGAACACCTGTGACACCAGGCAGCTGCGTGGAGGGCTGCCCCAAACCTCCCCCACACACTAGGACGCGTTCCAGAATTCTGAGTGTGGCGAGGTTCCGTCCTCTGTATTCAGCGCCTGGGATCTCCTAGGATCCCTCCGCGTTACTTCCCCCAGTGTATCCTACTGAGGTGTGCCGGGGAAATGCGGGGGTTGGGCTGGAAATACAGGTAGTATATAGTGCCTCCCCCTGGACAGGGGAGGTAATTAGCGGACTTCCCCCTTGTAGGGAACACCTGTGACACGAGGCAGCTGCGTGGAGGGCGGCCACAAACCTCTCCCACCCACTCTGCCTCGTTCCTGAATTCTGAGTGTGGGAAGGTCCCTACACTTTCTGCAGGGCCTGGGATTTCCTAGGAGCCCTCCATGTGTCTTCCCCTAGTGTATCCTAGTGCGGGCTGCCGGGGAAATTTGGGGATTGGGCTGGAAATGCAGGTAGCATGTAGTGCCTCCCTCTGTACAGGGGCGGTAATTAGCGGTTTTCCCATCAAGGGAACACATGTGACACCACGCAGCTGCGTGAAGTGCGGCCCCAAACCTCCCACAAACATTCGGACTCGTTCCGGAATTCTGAGTGTGGGGAAGTCAAGTTTTCGGTCTGAAGCACCTGGTATTATCTAGGAGCCCACCACGTGTCTTCCCGAGTGTCTCCTAGTGCGGGATGCCGGTGAAAAACGGTCGTTGGGCTGGAAAAGCAGGTAGCATGTAGTGCCTCCCCCTGGATAGTGGAGGTAATTAGCGGATTTCCCCTGCAAGGGAACACCTGTGACACCAGGCAGCTGCGTACACGGTGGTCCCAAACATCCCACACCCACTCGGCCGCGTTCCGGAATTCTGAGAGAGGGGAAGTTCCGTACTCTGTCTGCAGCGCCTGGGATCTCCTAGGATTCCTCCGCGTGTCTTCCCCGAGTGTATCCTAGTGCGGTGTGCCGGGGTAATGCGGGGGTTGTGCTGGAAACACAGGTAGTATATAGTGCCTCCCCCTGGACAGGGGAGGTAATTAGCGGACCTCCCCCTTGTAGGGAACACCTGTGACACGAGGCAGCTGCGTGGAGGGCGGCCACAAACCTCTCCCACCTACTATGCCGCATTCCTGAATTCTGAGTATGGGGAGGTCCGTACACTTTCTGCAGCGCCTGGGATTTCCTAGGAGCCCTCCGCCTGTCTTCCCCGAGTGTATCCTAGAGCGGGCTGCCGGGGAAAGTCGGGGGTTGGGCTCAAAATGCAGGTAGCATCTAGTGCCTCCCCCTGGACATATGAGGTAATTAGCGGACTTCCTCATGCCAGGGAACACATGTGACACCAGGCAACTGCGTGGATGGCGGCCCCAAAACTCCCACAACCACTCGACCCCGTTCCGGAATTATTAGTGTGGCGAGGTTCCGTCCTCTGTCTGCAGCGCCTGGGATCTCCTAGGAGTCCACCGAATTTCTTTATCGAGTGTCTCCTATTGCAGGCTGCCTGGGAAAGACGGTGGTTGGGATGGAAAAGTAGGTAGCATCTAGTGCCTCCCCCTGGACAGATGAGGTAATTAGCGGAATTCCCCCTGCCAGGGAACACCTGTGACACCAGGCATCTGCGTGGAAGTCGGCCCCAATCCTCCCCCACCCACTCGACCGTGTTCCGGAATTCTGAGTGTGGGGAGGTTCCGTCCTCTGTCTGCAGCGCCTGGGATCTCCTAGGAGACTTCCGCGTGTCTTCCACGAGTGTATCCTAGTGCGGGCTGCCGGGAAAACGCGGGGGATAGTCTAGAAATGCAGGTAGCATCTAGTGCCTCCCCCTGGACAGATGAGGTAATAAGCGGAATTCCCCCTGCCAGGGAACACCTGTGACACCAGGCAGCTGCGTGGAGGGCTGCCCCAAACCTCCCCCACACACTAGGACGCGTTCCAGAATTCTGAGTGTGGCGAGGTTCCGTCCTCTGTATTCAGCGCCTGGGATCTCCTAGGATCCCTCCGCGTTACTTCCCCCAGTGTATCCTACTGAGGTGTGCCGGGGAAATGCGGGGGTTGGGCTGGAAATACAGGTAGTATATAGTGCCTCCCCCTGGACAGGGGAGGTAATTAGCGGACTTCCCCCTTGTAGGGAACACCTGTGACACGAGGCAGCTGCGTGGAGGGCGGCCACAAACCTCTCCCACCCACTCTGCCTCGTTCCTGAATTCTGAGTGTGGGAAGGTCCCTACACTTTCTGCAGGGCCTGGGATTTCCTAGGAGCCCTCCATGTGTCTTCCCCTAGTGTATCCTAGTGCGGGCTGCCGGGGAAATTTGGGGATTGGGCTGGAAATGCAGGTAGCATGTAGTGCCTCCCTCTGTACAGGGGCGGTAATTAGCGGTTTTCCCATCAAGGGAACACATGTGACACCACGCAGCTGCGTGAAGTGCGGCCCCAAACCTCCCACACACATTCGGACTCGTTCCGGAATTCTGAGTGTGGGGAAGTCAAGTTTTCGGTCTGAAGCACCTGGTATTATCTAGGAGCCCACCACGTGTCTTCCCGAGTGTCTCCTAGTGCGGGATGCCGGTGAAAAACGGTCGTTGGGCTGGAAAAGCAGGTAGCATGTAGTGCCTCCCCCTGGATAGTGGAGGTAATTAGCGGATTTCCCCTGCAAGGGAACACCTGTGACACCAGGCAGCTGCGTACACGGTGGTCCCAAACATCCCACACCCACTCGGCCGCGTTCCGGAATTCTGAGAGAGGGGAAGTTCCGTACTCTGTCTGCAGCGCCTGGGATCTCCTAGGATTCCTCCGCGTGTCTTCCCCGAGTGTATCCTAGTGCGGTGTGCCGGGGAAATGCGGGGGTTGTGCTGGAAACACAGGTAGTATATAGTGCCTCCCCCTGGACAGGGGAGGTAATTAGCGGACCTCCCCCTTGTAGGGAACACCTGTGACACGAGGCAGCTGCGTGGAGGGCGGCCACAAACCTCTCCCACCTACTATGCCGCATTCCTGAATTCTGAGTATGGGGAGGTCCGTACACTTTCTGCAGCGCCTGGGATTTCCTAGGAGCCCTCCGCCTGTCTTCCCCGAGTGTATCCTAGAGCGGGCTGCCGGGGAAAGTCGGGGGTTGGGCTCAAAATGCAGGTAGCATCTAGTGCCTCCCCCTGGACATATGAGGTAATTAGCGGACTTCCTCATGCCAGGGAACACATGTGACACCAGGCAACTGCGTGGATGGCGGCCCCAAAACTCCCACAACCACTCGACCCCGTTCCGGAATTATTAGTGTGGCGAGGTTCCGTCCTCTGTCTGCAGCGCCTGGGATCTCCTAGGAGTCCACCGAATTTCTTTATCGAGTGTCTCCTATTGCAGGCTGCCTGGGAAAGACGGTGGTTGGGATGGAAAAGTAGGTAGCATCTAGTGCCTCCCCCTGGACAGATGAGGTAATTAGCGGAATTCCCCCTGCCAGGGAACACCTGTGACACCAGGCATATTCTTGGAAGACGGCCCCAACCTCCCCCACCCACTCGAACCCATTCCGGAATTCTGAGTATGGCGATATTCCGTCCTCTGTCTGCAGCGCCTGGGATCTCCTAGGGGTCCACCGCGTGTCTTCCCTGAATGGTTCTTAGTGCGGTCTGCCGGGGAAAGGCGGTGGTTGGGCTGGAAATGCAGGTAGCATCTAGTGTCTCCCCCTGGACAGATGAGGTAATTAGCGGACTTCCCTCTGCCAGGGAACACCTGTGACACCAGACGGCTGCGTGGAGGGCTGCCCAAAACCTCCCCCACCCACTCGGCCACGTTCCGGAATTCTGAGTGTGGCGAGGTTCCGTCCTCTGTCTGCAGCACCTGTGATATCCTAGGAGCCCTCCGCGTGTCTACCCTGAGTGTCTCCTAGTGCGGGCTTTGGGGAAATGCGGGGGTTGAGCTGGATACGCAGGTAGCATCTAGTGCCTCCCACTGGACAGATGAGGAAATTAGCAGAATTAACCCTGCCAGGGAACACCTGAGACACCAGGCAGCTGCGTGGAGGGCGACCCAAAACTCCCCAACCCACTCGGCCGCGTTCCAGAATTCTGAGAGTTGCGAGGTTCCGTCCTCGTTCTGCAGCGCCTGGGAACTCCTAGGAGCCCTCCGCCTGTCTTCCCCGAGTGTATCCTAGAGCGGGCTGCCTGGGAAATTCGGGGGTTGGGCTGGAAATGCAGGTAGCATCTAGTGCCTCCCCCTGGAGAGATGAGGTATTTAGCGGACTTCCTCATGCCAGGGAACACATGTGACACCAGGCAACTGCGTGTATGGCGGCCCCAAAACTCCCACACCCACTCGACCCCGTTCCGGAATTATTAGTGTGGCGAGGTACCGTCCTCTGTCTGCAGCGCCTGGGATCTCCTAGGAGTCCACCGCGTTTCTCACCCGAGTGTCTCTTATTGCAGGCTGCTTGGGAAAGACGGTGGTTGGGCTGGAAATGTAGGTAGCATCTAGTGCCTCCCCCTGGACAGATGAGGTAATTAGCGGACTTCCCCCTGCCAGGGAACACCTGTGACACCAGGCATCTGCGTGGAAGGCGGCCCCAATCCTCCCCACCCACTCGACCGTGTTCCGGAATTCTAAGTGTGGTGAGGTTCCGTCCTCTGTATTCAGCGCCTGGTATCTCCTAGGATCCCTCCGCGTTACTTCCCCGAGTGTATCCTACTGTGGTGTGCCGGGGAAATGCGGAGGTTGGGCTGGAAATATAGGTAGTATATAGTGCCTCCCCCTGGACAGGGGAGGTAATTAGCGGACTTCCCCCTTGTAGGGAACACCTGTGACACGAGGCAGCTGCGTGGAGGGCGGCCAAAAACCTCTCCCACCCACTCTGCCTCGTTCCTGAATTCTGAGTGTGGGGAGGTCCGTACACTTTCTGCAGCGCCTGGGATTTCCTAGGAGCCCTAAATGTGTCTTCCCCTAGTGTATCCTAGTGTGGGCTGCCGGGGAAATTTGGGGATTGGGCTGGAAATGCAGGTAGCATATAGTGCCTCCCTCTGTACAGGGGCCGTAATTAGCGGTTTTCCCATCAAGGGAACACATGTGACACCACGCAGCTGCGTGAAGTGCGGCCCCAAACCTCCCACACACATTCGGACTCGTTCTGGAATTCTGAGTGTGGGGAAGTCAAGTCTTCGGTCTGAAGCGCCTGGTATTATCTAGGAGCCCACCACGTGTCTTCCCGAGTGTCTCCTAGTGCGGGATCCCGGTGAAAAACGGTCGTTGGGCTGGAAAAGCAGGTAGCATGTAGTGCCTCCCCCTGGATAGTGGAGGTAATTAGCGGATTTCCCCTGCAAGGGAACACATGTGACACCAGTCAGCTGTGTGTAGGGCGGCCCAAAACCTCCCCCACCCACTCGGCCGCGTTCCGGAATTCTGAGTGTGGGGAGGTTCCGTACTCTGACTGCAGCGCCTTTGATCACCTAGGAGCCCTCCGCGTGTATTCGCCGAGTGTCTACTTGTGGGGGTGGCAGGGAAATCCTGGTGTTGTCCTGGAATTTCAGGTAGCATCTAGGGACTCCCCCTGGGCAGGAGAGGTAAAAGCGGAATTCCCCCTGACATGGAACACCTTTGACACCAGGCAGCTGATTGGAGGGCGGCCCCAAACCTCCCCCACCCACTCGGACGCGTTCCGGAAATCTGAGCGTGGGGACGTTCCGTCCTCTGTCTGCAGCGCCTGGGATCTTCTAGGAGCACTCCGCGTGTCTTCCTGGAGTGTCTACTTTTGCGGGCTACAATGAAAATGCGGGGGTTGTGCTGGAATAGCTGGTAGCATGTAGTGCCTCCCCCTGAACAGGGAAGGTAATTAGCGGAAGTCACCCTGCCAGGGAACACCTGTGACAAGAGGCAACTGCGTGGCGGGTGGCCCCATACCTCCCACACCCACTCGGGCTTGTTCTGGAATTCTGAGTGTGGGGAGGTCCCGTCTTCGGTCTAAAGCGCCTGGTACCACCTATGAGCCCTCCACGGGTCTTCCCGAGTGTCTCCTAGTGCGGGATGCCGGGGAAATTTGGGGGTTTGGCTGGAAATGCAGGTAGAATGTAGTGCGTCCCTCAGGACCAGGGAGGTTATTAGCGGATTTCCCCTGCCAGGGAACACCTGTGACACCAGGCAGCTGCGTGGAATCCGGGCCCAAACATTTCCCACCCAATCGGCCACGTTCCGGAATTCTGAGTGTGGGGAGGTTTCGTCTTCTGTCTGCAGTGCTTAGGATCTCCTAGGAGCCCTCCGCGTGTCTTCCACAGTGTACCTTTTTGCGGGGTGCCGGGGAAATGCGGGGCTTGGGCTGGAAATGCAGGTAGCATCTAGTGCCTCCCCTTGGACAGGGGAGGTAATTAGCGGCTTCCCCCTGCCAGGGAACACATGTGATACCAGGCAGCTTCGTGGAGGGTGGCCCCAAATCTCCCACACCCACTCGGCCGTGTTCCGGAATTTTGAGTGTGGGGAGGTCCGTACACTGTCTGCAGAAAGTGGGATCCTCTAGGAGCCCTCCGCGTTCCTTCCCCGAGTGTCTCATATTGCGGGCTGCCCGGAAATACGGGGGTTGTGCTGGAAAAGAAGGTAACATGTAGTGTCTCCCCCTGGACAGGGGAGGAAATTAGCGGAATTCACCCTGCCAGGAAACACCTGTGACACCAGGCAGCTGCGTACAGGGTGGTCCCAAACATCCCCCACCCACTCGGCCGCGTTCCGGAATTCTGAGAGTGGGGAAGTTCCGTACTCTGTCTGCAGCGCCTGGGATCTCCTAGGATCCCTCCGCGTGTCTTCCCCGAGTGTATCCTAGTGCGGGGTGCCGGGGAAATGCGGGGGTTGGGCTGGAAATACAGGTAGTATATAGTGCCTCCCCCTGGACAGGGGAGGTAATTAGCGGACCTCCCCCTTGTAGGGAACACCTGTGACACGAGGCAGCTGCGTGGAGGGCGGCCACAAACCTCTCCCACCCACTCTGCCGCGTTCCTGAATTCTGAGTGTGGGGAGGTCCGTACACTTTCTGCAGTGCCTGGGTTTTCCTAGGAGCCCTCCATGTGTCTTCCCCTAGTGTATCCTAGTGCGGGCTGCCGGGGAAATTTGGGGATTGGTCTGGAAATGCAGGTAGCATGTAGTGCCTCCCTCTGTACAGGGGCGGTAATTAGCGGTTTTCCCATCGAGGGAACACATGTGACACCACGCAGCTGCGTGAAGTGCGGCCCCAAACCTCCCACACACATTCAGACTCGTTCCGGAATTCTGAGTGTGGGGAAGTCAAGTCTTCGGTCTGAAGCACCTGGTATCACCTAGGGCCCTCCACGTGTCTTCCCGAGTGTCTCCTAGTGCGGGCTGCCGGTGAAAAACGGTGGTTGGGCTGGAAAATCAGGTAGCATGTAGTGCCTCCCCCTGGATAGTGGAGGTAATTAGCGGATTTACCCTGCAAGGGAACACATGTGACACCAGGCAGCTGCGTGGAGGGCGGCCCCAAACCTCTCCCACCAACTTGGCCGCGTTCCAGATTTCTGAGTGTGGGGAGATTCCGTACTCTGTCTGCAGAACCTAGGATCACCTAGTAGCCCTCCGGGGGTCTTTCCCGAGTGTCTCCTAGTGCGGGATGCCGGGGAAAGGCGGAGGTTGGGCTGGAAATGCAGGTAGCATGTAGTGCCTCCCCCTGGACAGGGGAGGTAATTAGCGGAATTCCCCCTGCCAGGGAACACATGTGACACCAGGCATCTGTGTGGAGGGTGGTCCTAATCATCCCCCACCGACACGGCCGCGTTCCGGAATTCTGAGTGTGGGGAAGTTCCGTAATCTGTCTGCAGTGCCTGGGATCTCCTAGGATCCCTCCGCGTGTCTTCCCCGAGTGTATCCTAGTGCGGGGTGCCGGGGAAATGCAGGGGTTTTGTTGGAAATACAGGTAGTATATAGTGCCTCCCCCTGGGGAGGGGAGGTAATTAGCGGACCTCCCCCATGTAGGGAACACCTGTGACCCCAGGCAGCTGCGTGGAGGGCTGCCCCAAACCTCCCCCACCCACTCGGCCGCGTTCCGGAATTCTGAGTGTTGCGAGGTTCCGTCCTCGGTCTGCAGCGCCTGGGATCTCCTAGGAGCATTCCGCATGTCTTCCCCGAGTGGATCCTTAAGCGGGCTGCCGGGGAAAGGCGGGGGTTGGCTGGAAATGCAGGTAGCATCTAGTGCCTCCCACTGGACAGATGAGGTAATTAGCGGACTTCCCCCTGGCAGGGAACACATGTGACAGTAGGCAGATTCGTGGATGGCGGCCACAAATTTCCCCCACCCACTCAAACCCATTCCGGAATTCTGAGTATGGCGATATTCCGTCCTCTGTCTGCAGCGCCTGGGATCTCCTAGTAGTCCACCGCGTGTCTTCCCTGAATGGTTCTTAGTGCGGTCTGCCGGGGAAAGGCGGTGGTTGGGCTGGAAATGCAGGTAGCATCTAGTGTCTCCCCCTGGACAGATGAGGTAATTAGCGGACTTCCCTCTGCCAGGGAACACCTGTGACACCAGACGGCTGCGTGGAGGGCTGCCCAAAACCTCCCCCACCCACTCGGCCACGTTCCGGTATTCTGAGTGTGGCGAGGTTCCGTCCTCTGTCTGCAGCGCCTGGGATCTCCTAGGAGCCCTCCGCGTGTCTTCCCTGAGTGTCTCCTAGTGCGGGCTTTGGGGAAATGCGGGGGTTGAGCTGGATACGCAGGTAGCATCTAGTGCCTCCCACTGGACAGATGAGGAAATTAGCGGAATTCCCCCTGCCAGGGAACACCTGAGACACCAGGCAGCTGCGTGGAGGGCGACCCAAACCTCCCCCACCCACTCGGCCGCGTTCCAGAATTCTGAGTTTGGCGAGGTTCCGTCCTCGGCCTGCAGCGCCTGGGATCTCCTAGGAGCCTTCCGCATGTCTTCCCCGAGTGGATCCTTGAGCAGGCTGCCGGGGAAATGCGGGGGTTGTGCTGGAAATGCAGGTAGCCTCTAGTGCCTCCCACTGGACAGATGAGGTAATTAGCGGACTTCCCACTGGCAGGGAACACATGTGACACCAGGCAGCTGCGTGGATGGCGGCCCCAAACTTCCCCCACCCACTCGACCCCGTTCCGTAATTCTGAGTATGGCGAGGTTCCGTCCTCTCTGCAGCGCCTGGGATCTCCTAGGAGTCCACCGCGTGTCTTCTACGAGTGTCTCCTAGTGCGGGCTGCCGGGAAGACGCGGGGGATAGGCTAGAAATGCAGGTAGCTTCTAGTGCTTCCCCATGGACAGATGAGGTAATTAGCGGATTTCCGCCTTCCAGGGAACACCTGTGACACCAGGCAGCTGCGTGGAGGGCGGCCCCAAACCTCACCCACACACTAGGCCGCGTTCCAGAATTCTGAGTGTAGCGAGGTTCTGTCCTCTGTATGCAGCGCCTGGGATATCCTAGGAGCCCTCCATATGTCTTCCCTGAGTGTCTCCTAGTGCGGGCATTGGGGAAAGTCGGGGATTTGGCTGGATACGCAGGTAGCATCTAGTGCCTCCCCCTGGACAGATGAGGTATTTAGCGGACTTCCCCCTGGCAGGGAACACTTGTGACACCAGGCAGTTGCGTGTAGGGCGGCCCCAAACCTCCCTCACACACTCGGCCGGGTTCCGGTATTCTGAGTGTGGGGAGGTTCCATCCTATGTCTGCAGCGCCTTGGATCTCCTAGGAGCCCTCAGCGTGTCTTCCCCGAGTGTCTCCTAGTGCGGGCTGCCGGGGAAAGCCGGGGGGGCTGGAAATGCAGGTAGAATCTAGTGCCTCCCCCTGGAAAGATGAGGTAATTAGCAGAATTCCCACGGCCAGGGAACACCTGTGACACCAGGCAGGTGCGTGGATGTCGGCCCCAAACCTACCCAACCCACTCGGCCGCGTTCCAGAATTCTGAGTGTGGCGAGGTTCCGTCCTCGTTCTGCAGCGCCTGGGAACTCCCAGGAGCCCTCCGCCTGTCTTCCCCGAGTGTATCCTAGAGCGGGCTGCCGGGGAAAGTCGGTGGTTGGGCTGGAAATGCAGGTAGCATCTAGTGCCTTCCCCTGGACAGATGAGGTAATTAGCGGAATTCCCCCTGCCAGGGAACACCTGTGACACCAGGCATCTGCGTGGAAGGCGGCCCCAATCCTCCCCCACCCACTCGACCGTGTACCGGAATTCTGAGTGTGGGGAGGTTCCGTCCTCTGTCTGCAGCGCCTGGGATCTCCTAGGAGACTTCCGCGTGTCTTCCACGAGTGTCTCCTAGTGCGGGCTGCCGGGAAAACGCAGGGGATAGTCTAGAAATGCAGGTAGCATCTAGTGCCTCCCCCTGGACAGATGAGGTAATAAGCGGACTTCCCCCTGCCAGGGAACACCTGTGACACCAGGCAGCTGCGCCGA
The DNA here is from genome assembly GCF_048773025.1 of Camelus bactrianus. NCBI lineage: Eukaryota > Metazoa > Chordata > Mammalia > Artiodactyla > Camelidae > Camelus > Camelus bactrianus. The sequence continues at coordinate 5,460,314 of NW_027413957.1, read as the reverse complement.
GGGCTGCCACAATCCTCCCCCACACACTAGGACGCGTTCCAGAATTCTGAGTGTGGCGAGGTTCCGTCCTCTGTATTCAGCGCCTGGGATCTCCTAGGATCCCTCCGCGTTACTTCCCCCAGTGTATTATACTGAGGTGTGCCGGGGAAATGCGGGGGTTGGGCTGGAAATACAGGTAGTATATAGTGCCTCCCCCTGGACAGGGGAGGTAATTAGCGGACTTCCCCCTTGTAGGGAACACCTGTGACACGAGGCAGCTGCGTGGAGGGCGGCCACAAACCTCTCCCACCCACTCTGCCTCGTTCCTGAATTCTGAGTTTGGGAAGGTCCGTACACTTTCTGCAGCGCCTGGGATTTCCTAGGAGCCCTCCATGTGTATTCCCTAGTGCGGGATGCCGGGGAAATTTGGGGGTTTGGCTGGAAATGCAGGTAGAATGTAGTGCGTCCCTCAGGACCAGGGAGGTTATTAGCGGATTTCCCCTGCCAGGGAACACCTGTGACACCAGGCAGCTGTGTGGAATCCGGGCCCAAACATTTCCCACCCAATCGGCCACGTTCCGGAATTCTGAGTGTGGGGAGGTTTCGTCTTCTGTCTGCAGTGCTTAGGATCTCCTAGGAGCCCTCCGCGTGTCTTCCACAGTGTACCTTTTTGCGGGGTGCCGGGGAAATGCGGGGCTTGGGCTGGAAATGCAGGTAGCATCTAGTGCCTCCCCTTGGACAGGGGAGGTAATTAGCGGCTTCCCCCTGCCAGGGAACACATGTGATACCAGGCAGCTTCGTGGAGGGTGGCCCCAAATCTCCCACACCCACTCGGCCGTGTTCCGGAATTTTGAGTGTGGGGAGGTCCGTACACTGTCTGCAGAAAGTGGGATCCTCTAGGAGCCCTCCGCGTTCCTTCCCCGAGTGTCTCATATTGCGGGCTGCCCGGAAATACGGGGGTTGTGCTGGAAAAGAAGGTAACATGTAGTGTCTCCCCCTGGACAGGGGAGGAAATTAGCGGAATTCACCCTGCCAGGAAACACCTGTGACACCAGGCAGCTGCGTACAGGGTGGTCCCAAACATCCCCCACCCACTCGGCCGCGTTCCGGAATTCTGAGAGTGGGGAAGTTCCGTACTCTGTCTGCAGCGCCTGGGATCTCCTAGGATCCCTCCGCGTGTCTTCCCCGAGTGTATCCTAGTGCGGGGTGCCGGGGAAATGCGGGGGTTGGGCTGGAAATACAGGTAGTATATAGTGCCTCCCCCTGGACAGGGGAGGTAATTAGCGGACCTCCCCCTTGTAGGGAACACCTGTGACACGAGGCAGCTGCGTGGAGGGCGGCCACAAACCTCTCCCAACCACTCTGCCGCGTTCCTGAATTCTGAGTGTGGGGAGGTCCGTACACTTTCTGCAGTGCCTGGGTTTTCCTAGGAGCCCTCCATGTGTCTTCCCCTAGTGTATCCTAGTGCGGGCTGCCGGGGAAATTTGGGGATTGGTCTGGAAATGCAGGTAGCATGTAGTGCCTCCCTCTGTACAGGGGCGGTAATTAGCGGTTTTCCCATCGAGGGAACACATGTGACACCACGCAGCTGCGTGAAGTGCGGCCCCAAACCTCCCACACACATTCAGACTCGTTCCGGAATTCTGAGTGTGGGGAAGTCAAGTCTTCGGTCTGAAGCACCTGGTATCACCTAGGGGCCCTCCACGTGTCTTCCCGAGTGTCTCCTAGTGCGGGCTGCCGGTGAAAAACGGTGGTTGGGCTGGAAAATCAGGTAGCATGTAGTGCCTCCCCCTGGAAAGTGGAGGTAATTAGCGGATTTACCCTGCAAGTGAACACATGTGACACCAGGCAGCTGCGTGGAGGGCGGCCCAAAACCTCTCCCACCAACTTGGCCGCGTTCCAGATTTCTGAGTGTGGGGAGATTCCGTACTCTGTCTGCAGAACCTAGGATCTCCTAGTAGCCCTCCGGGGGTCTTTCCCGAGTGTCTCCTAGTGCGTGATGCCGGGGAAAGGCGGAGGTTGGGCTGGAAATGCAGGTAGCATGTAGTGCCTCCCCCTGGACAGGGGAGGTAATTAGCGGAATTCCCCCTGCCAGGGAACAAATGTGACACCAGGCATCTGTGTGGAGGGTGGTCCTAATCATCCCCCACCGACACGGCCGCGTTCCGGAATTCTGAGTGTGGGGAAGTTCCGTAATCTGTCTGCAGTGCCTGGGATCTCCTAGGATCCCTCCGCGTGTCTTCCCCGAGTGTATCCTAGTGCGGGGTGCCGGGGAAATGCGGGGGTTTTGTTGGAAATACAGGTAGTATATAGTGCCTCCCCCTGGACAGAGGAGGTAATTAGCGGACCTCCCCCATGTAGGGAACACCTGTGACACCAGGCAGCTGCGTGGAGGGCTGCCCCAAACCTCCCCCACCCACTCGGCCGCGTTCCGGAATTCTGAGTGTTGCGAGGTTCCGTCCTCGGTCTGCAGCGCCTGGGATCTCCTAGGAGCCTTCCGCATGTCTTCCCCGAGTGGATCCTTGAGCGGGCTGCCGGGGAAAGGCGGGGGTTGTGCTGGAAATGCAGGTAGCATCTAGTGCCTCCCACTGGACAGATGAGGTAATTAGCGGACTTCCCCCTGGCAGGGAACACATGTGACAGTAGGCAGCTTCGTGGATGGCGGCCCCAAATTTTCCCCACCCACTCAAACCCATTCCGGAATTCTGAGTATGGCGATATTCCGTCCTCTGTCTGCAGCGCCTGGGATCTCCTAGTAGTCCACCGCGTGTCTTCACTGAATGGTTCTTAGTGCGGTCTGCCGGGAAAAGGCGGTGGTTGGGCTGGAAATGCAGGTAGCATCTAGTGTCTCCCCCTGGACAGATGAGGTAATTAGCGGACTTCCCTCTGCCAGGGAACACCTGTGACACCAGACGGCTGCGTGGAGGGCTGCCCAAAACCTCCCCCACCCACTCGGCCACGTTCCGGAATTCTGAGTGTGGCGAGGTTCCGTCCTCTGTCTGCAGCGCCTGGGATCTCCTAGGAGCCCTCCGCGTGTCTTCCCTGAGTGTCTCCTAGTGCGGGCTTTGGGGAAATGCGGGGGTTGAGCTGGATACGCAGGTAGCATCTAGTGCCTCCCACGGGACAGATGAGGAAATTAGCGGAATTCCCCCTGCCAGGGAACACCTGAGACACCAGGCAGCTGCGTGGAGGGCGACCCAAACCTCCCCCACCCACTCGGCCGCGTTCCAGAATTCTGAGTTTGGCGAGGTTCCGTCCTCGGCCTGCAGCGCCTGGGATCTCCTAGGAGCCTTCCGCATGTCTTCCCCGAGTGGATCCTTGAGCAGGCTGCCGGGGAAAGGCGGGGGTTGTGCTGGAAATGCAGGTAGCCTCTAGTGCCTCCCACTGGACAGATGAGGTAATTAGCGGACTTCCCACTGGCAGGGAACACATGTGACACCAGGCAGCTGCGTGGATGGCGGCCCCAAACTTCCCCCACCCACTCGACCCCGTTCCGTAATTCTGAGTATGGCGAGGTTCCGTCCTCTCTGCAGCGCCTGGGATCTCCTAGGAGTCCACCGCGTGTCTTCTACGAGTGTCTCCTAGTGCGGGCTGCCGGGAAGACGCGGGGGATAGGCTAGAAATGCAGGTAGCTTCTAGTGCTTCCCCATGGACAGATGAGGTAATTAGCGGATTTCCGCCTTCCAGGGAACACCTGTGACACCAGGCAGCTGCGTGGAGGGCGGCCCCAAACCTCACCCACACACTAGGCCGCGTTCCAGAATTCTGAGTGTAGCGAGGTTCTGTCCTCTGTATGCAGCGCCTGGGATATCCTAGGAGCCCTCCGTATGTCTTCCCTGAGTGTCTCCTAGTGCGGGCATTGGGGAAAGTCGGGGATTTGGCTGGATACGCAGGTAGCATCTAGTGCCTCCCCCTGGACAGATGAGGTATTTAGCGGACTTCCCCCTGGCAGGGAACACTTGTGACACCAGGCAGTTGCGTGTAGGGCGGCCCCAAACCTCCCTCACACACTCGGCCGGGTTCCGGTATTCTGAGTGTGGGGAGGTTCCATCCTATGTCTGCAGCGCCTTGGATCTCCTAGGAGCCCTCAGCGTGTCTTCCCCGAGTGTCTCCTAGTGCGGGCTGCCGGGGAAAGCCGGGGGGGCTGGAAATGCAGGTAGAATCTAGTGCCTCCCCCTGGAAAGATGAGGTAATTAGCAGAATTCCCACGGCCAGGGAACACCTGTGACACCAGGCAGGTGCGTGGATGTCGGCCCCAAACCTCCCCAACCCACTCGGCCGCGTTCCAGAATTCTGATTGTGGCGAGGATCCGTCCTCGTTCTGCAGCGCCTGGGAACTCCCAGGAGCCATCCGCCTGTCTTCCCCGAGTGTATCCTAGAGCGGGCTGCCGGGGAAAGTCGGTGGTTGGGCTGGAAATGCAGGTAGCATCTAGTGCCTTCCCCTGGACAGATGAGGTAATTAGCGGAATTCCCCCTGCCAGGGAACACCTGTGACACCAGGCATTTGCGTGGAAGGCGGCCCCAATCCTCCCCCACCCACTCGACCGTGTACCGGAATTCTGAGTGTGGGGAGGTTCCGTCCTCTGTCTGCAGCGCCTGGGAACACCTAGGAGACTTCCGCGTGTCTTCCACGAGTGTCTCCTAGTGCGGGCTGCCGGGAAAACGCAGGGGATAGTCTAGAAATGCAGGTAGCATCTAGTGCCTCCCCCTGGACAGATGAGGTAATAAGCGGACTTCCCCCTGCCAGGGAACACCTGTGACACCAGGCAGCTGCGCGGAGGGCTGCCACAAACCTCCCCCACACACTAGGACGCGTTCCAGAATTCTGAGTGTGGCGAGGTTCCGTCCTCTGTATTCAGCGCCTGGGATCTCCTAGGATCCCTCCGCGTTACTTCCCCCAGTGTATTATACTGAGGTGTGCCGGGGAAATGCGGGGGTTGGGCTGGAATTACAGGTAGTATATAGTGCCTCCCCCTGGACAGGGGAGGTAATTAGCGGACTTCCCCCTTGTAGGGAACACCTGTGACACGAGGCAGCTGCGTGGAGGGCGGCCACAAACCTCTCCCTCCCACTCTGCCTCGTTCCTGAATTCTGAGTTTGGGAAGGTCTGTACACTTTCTGCAGCGCCTGGGATTTCCTAGGAGCCCTCCATGTGTCTTCCCCTAGTGTATCCTAGTGCGGGCTGCCGGGGAAATTTGGGGATTGGGCTGGAAATGCAGGTAGAATGTAGTGCCTCCCTCTGTACAGGGGCGGTAATTAGCGGTTTTCCCATCAAGGGAACACATGTGACACCACGCAGCTGCGTGAAGTGCGGCCCCAAACCTCCCACACACATTCGGACTCGTTCCGGAATTCTGAGTGTGTGGAAGTCAAGTCTTCGGTCTGAAGCACCTGGTATTATCTAGGAGCCCACCACGTGTCTTCCCGAGTGTCTCCTAGTGTGGGATGCCGGTGAAAAACGGTCGTTGGGCTGGAAAAGCAGGTAGCATGTAGTGCCTCCCCCTGGATAGTGGAGGTAATTAGCGGATTTCCCCTGCAAGGGAACACATGTGACACCAGTCAGCTGTGTGGAGGGCGGCCCAAAACCTCCCCCACCAACTCGGCCGCGTTCCGGAATTCTGAGTGTTGGGAGGTTCTGTACTCTGACTGCAGCGCCTTTGATCACCTAGGAGCCCTCCGCGTGTATTCGCCGAGTGTCTACTTGTGGGGGTGGCAGGGAAATCCTGGTGTTGTCCTGGAATTTCAGGTAGCATCTAGGGACTCTCCCTGGGCAGGAGAGGTAAAAGCGGAATTCCCCCTGACATGGAACACCTTTGACACCAGGCAGCTGTTTGGAGGGCGGCCCCAAACCTCCCCCACCCACTCGGACGCGTTCCAGAAATCTGAGTGTGGGGAGGTTCCGTCCTCTGTCTGCAGCGCCTGGGATCTCCTAGGAGCCTTCCGCGTGTCCTCCACGAGTGTCTCCTAGTGCGGGCTGCCGGGAAAACGCGGGGGATAGGCTAGAAATGAAGGTAGCATCTAGTGCCTCCCCCTGTACAGATGAGGAAATAAGCGGACTTCCCCCTTCCAGGGAACACCTGTGACACCAGGCAGCTTCGAGGAGGGCTGCCCCAAAACTCCCCCACCCACTCGGCCGCGTTCCAGAATTCTGAGTGTGGCGAGGTTCCGTCCTCTGTCTGCAGCGCCTGGGATCTCCTAGGAGTCCACCGCGTGTCTTCCCTGAATGGTTCTTAGTGCGGTCTGCCGGGGAAAGGCGGTGGTTGGGCTGGAAATGCAGGTAGCATCTAGTGTCTCCCCCTGGACAGATGAGGTAATTAGCGGACTTCCCTCTGCCAGGGAACATCTGTGATACCAGACGGCTGCGTGGAGGGCACCCAAAACCTCCCCCACCCACTCGGCCACGTTCCGCAATTCTGAGTGTGGCGAGGTTCCGTCCTCTGTCTGCAGCGCCTGGGATATCCTAGGAGTACTCCGCGTGTCTTCCCCGAGTGTCTCCTAGTGCGGGCTGCCGGGGAAAGGCGGGGGTTGTGCTGGAAATGCAGGTAGCATCTAGTGCCTCCCCCTGGACAGATGAGGTAATTAGCGGACTTCCCACTGCCAGGGAACACCTGTGACACCAGGCAGCTGCGTGGAGGTCGGCCCCAAACTTCCCCACCCACTCGGCCGCGTTCCAGAATTCTGAGTGTGGCGAGGTCCGTCCTCGGTCTGCAGTGCCTGGAATCTCCTAGGAGCCCTCCCCGTCTCTCCCCCGAGTGTCTCATAGTGCGGGCTGCCGGGTAAAAGCGGGGGTAGGTCTGGAAATGCAGGTAGAATCTAGTGCCTCCCCCTGGACACTTCAGGTAATTAGCGGACTTCCCCCTGCCAGGGAACACTTGTGACACCAGGCAGCTACGTGAAAGGCGGCCCCAAAACTCCCCCACCCACTAGGCCGCGTTCCGGAATTCTGAGTGTGGGTAGTTTCCGTCCTCTGTCTGCAGCGCCTGTGATCTCCAAGGAGCTCTCCGTGTGTCTTCCCCGAGTGTCTCCTAGTGCGGGATGCCGGGGAAAGGCGGAGGTTGGGCTGGAAATGCAGGTAGAATGTAGTGCCTCCCCCTGGACAGGCGAGGTAATTAGCGGAATTCCCCCTGCTAGGGAACACATGTGACACCAGGCATCTGTGTGGAGGGTGGTCCTAATCATCCCCCACCCACTCGGATGCGTTCCGGAATTCTGAGTGTGGGGAAGTTCCGTAATCTGTCTGCAGTGCCTGGGATCTCCTAGGATCCCTCTGCGTGTCTTCCCCGAGTGTATCCTATTGCGGGGTGCCGGGGAAATGCGGGGGTTGTGCTGGAAATACAGGTAGTATATAGTGCCTCCCCCTGGACAGAGGAGGTAATTAGCGGACTTCCCCCATGTAGGGAACACCTGTGACACGAGGAAGCTGCGTGGAGGGCGGCCACAAACCTCTCCCACCCACTCTGCCGCGTACCTGAATTCTGAGTTTGGGGAGGTCCGTACACATTCTGCAGCGCCTGGGATTTCCTAGGATCCCACCATGTGTCTTCCCCTAGTGTTCCCTAGTGCGGGATGCCGGGGAAAGCTGGGGGTTGGGCTGGAAATGTAGGTAGCATCTAGTGCCTCCCCCTGGACAGATGAAATAATTAGCGGAATACCCCCTACCAGGGAACACCTGTAACACCAGGCATCCTCGTGGAAGGCGGCCCCAAACCTCCCCAACCCACTCGACCGTGTTCCGGAATTCTGAGTGTGGGGAGGTTCCGTCCTCTGTCTGCAGCGCCTGGGATCTCCTAGGAGCCTTCCGCGTGTCCTCCACGAGTGTCTCCTAGTGCGGGCTGCCGGGAAAACGCGGGGGATAGGCTAGAAATGAAGGTAGCATCTAGTGCCTCCCCCTGTACAGATGAGGAAATAAGCGGACTTCCCCCTTCCAGGGAACACCTGTGACACCAGGCAGCTTCGTGGAGGGCTGCCCCAAAACTCCCCCACCCACTCGGCCGCGTTCCGGAATTCTGAGTGTGGCGAGGTTCCGTCCTCTGTCTGCAGCGCCTGGGATCTCCTAGGAGTCCACCGCGTGTCTTCCCTGAATGGTTCTTAGTGCGGTCTGCCGGGGAAAGGCGGTGGTTGGGCTGGAAATGCAGGTAGCATCTAGTGTCTCCCCCTGGACAGATGAGGTAATTAGCGGACTTCCCTCTGCCAGGGAACATCTGTGACACCAGACGGCTGCGTGGAGGGCACCCAAAACCTCCCCCACCCACTCGGCCACGTTCCGCAATTCTGAGTGTGGCGAGGTTCCGTCCTCTGTCTGCAGCGCCTGGGATCTCCTAGGAGTCCACCGCGTGTCTTCCCTGAATGGTTCTTAGTGCGGTCTGCCGGGGAAAGGCGGGGGTTGTGCTGGAAATGCAGGTAGCATCTAGTGCCTCCCCCTGGACAGATGAGGTAATTAGCGGACTTCCCACTGCCAGGGAACACCTGTGACACCAGGCAGCTGCGTGGAGGTCGGCCCCAAACTTCCCCACCCACTCGGCCGCGTTCCAGAATTCTGAGTGTGGCGAGGTCCGTCCTCGGTCTGCAGTGCCTGGAATCTCCTAGGAGCCCTCCCCGTGTCTCCCCCGAGTGTCTCATAGTGCGGGCTGCCGGGTAAAAGCGGGGGTAGGTCTGGAAATGCAGGTAGAATCTAGTGCCTCCCCCTGGACACTTCAGGTAATTAGCGGACTTCCCCCTGCCAGGGAACACTTGTGACACCAGGCAGCTACGTGAAAGGCGGCCCCAAAACTCCCCCACCCACTAGGCCGCGTTCCGGAATTCTGAGTGTGGGTAGTTTCCGTCCTCTGTCTGCAGCGCCTGTGATCTCCAAGGAGCTCTCCGTGTGTCTTCCCCGAGTGTCTCCTAGTGCGGGATGCCGGGGAAAGGCGGAGGTTGGGCTGGAAATGCAGGTAGAATGTAGTGCCTCCCCCTGGACAGGCGAGGTAATTAGCGGAATTCCCCCTGCTAGGGAACACATGTGACACCAGGCATCTGTGTGGAGGGTGGTCCTAATCATCCCCCACCCACTCGGATGCGTTCCGGAATTCTGAGTGTGGGGAAGTTCCGTAATCTGTCTGCAGTGCCTGGGATCTCCTAGGATCCCTCTGCGTGTCTTCCCCGAGTGTATCCTATTGCGGGGTGCCGGGGAAATGCGGGGGTTGTGCTGGAAATACAGGTAGTATATAGTGCCTCCCCCTGGACAGAGGAGGTAATTAGCGGACTTCCCCCATGTAGGGAACACCTGTGACACGAGGAAGCTGCGTGGAGGGCGGCCACAAACCTCTCCCACCCACTCTGCCGCGTACCTGAATTCTGAGTGTGGGGAGGTCCGTACACATTCTGCAGCGCCTGGGATTTCCTAGGATCCCACCATGTGTCTTCCCCTAGTGTTCCCTAGTGCGGGATGCCGGGGAAAGCTGGGGGTTGGGCTGGAAATGTAGGTAGCATCTAGTGCCTCCCCCTGGACAGATGAAATAATTAGCGGAATACCCCCTACCAGGGAACACCTGTAACACCAGGCATCCTCGTGGAAGGCGGCCCCAAACCTCCCCAACCCACTCGACCGTGTTCCGGAATTCTGAGTGTGGGGAGGTTCCGTCCTCTGTCTGCAGCGCCTGGGATCTCCTAGGAGCCTTCCGCGTGTCCTCCACGAGTGTCTCCTAGTGCGGGCTGCCGGGAAAACGCGGGGGATAGGCTAGAAATGAAGGTAGCATCTAGTGCCTCCCCCTGTACAGATGAGGAAATAAGCGGACTTCCCCCTTCCAGGGAACACCTGTGACACCAGGCAGCTTCGTGGAGGGCTGCCCCAAAACTCCCCCACCCACTCGGCCGCGTTCCGGAATTCTGAGTGTGGCGAGGTTCCGTCCTCTGTCTGCAGCGCCTGGGATCTCCTAGGAGTCCACCGCGTGTCTTCCCTGAATGGTTCTTAGTGCGGTCTGCCGGGGAAAGGCGGTGGTTGGGCTGGAAATGCAGGTAGCATCTAGTGTCTCCCCCTGGACAGATGAGGTAATTAGCGGACTTCCCTCTGCCAGGGAACATCTGTGACACCAGACGGCTGCGTGGAGGGCACCCAAAACCTCCCCCACCCACTCGGCCACGTTCCGCAATTCTGAGTGTGGCGAGGTTCCGTCCTCTGTCTGCAGCGCCTGGGATCTCCTAGGAGTCCACCGCGTGTCTTCCCTGAATGGTTCTTAGTGCGGTCTGCCGGGGAAAGGCGGGGGTTGTGCTGGAAATGCAGGTAGCATCTAGTGCCTCCCCCTGGACAGATGAGGTAATTAGCGGACTTCCCACTGCCAGGGAACACCTGTGACACCAGGCAGCTGCGTGGAGGTCGGCCCCAAACTTCCCCACCCACTCGGCCGCGTTCCAGAATTCTGAGTGTGGCGAGGTCCGTCCTCGGTCTGCAGTGCCTGGAATCTCCTAGGAGCCCTCCCCGTGTCTCCCCCGAGTGTCTCATAGTGCGGGCTGCCGGGTAAAAGCGGGGGTAGGTCTGGAAATGCAGGTAGAATCTAGTGCCTCCCCCTGGACACTTCAGGTAATTAGCGGACTTCCCCCTGCCAGGGAACACTTGTGACACCAGGCAGCTACGTGAAAGGCGGCCCCAAAACTCCCCCACCCACTAGGCCGCGTTCCGGAATTCTGAGTGTGGGTAGTTTCCGTCCTCTGTCTGCAGCGCCTGTGATCTCCAAGGAGCTCCCCTTGTGTCTTCCCCGAGTGTCTCCTAGTGCGGGATGCCGGGGAAAGGCGGAGGTTGGGCTGGAAATGCAGGTAGCATGTAGAGCCTCCCCCTGGACAGGGGAGGTAATTAGCGGAATTCCCCCTGCCAGGGAACACATGTGACACCAGGCATCTGTGTGGAGGGTGGTCCTAATCATCCCCCACCCACTCGGCCGCGTTCCGGAATTCTGAGTGTGGGGAGATTCCGTACTCTGTCTGCAGAACCTACGATCTCCTAGTAGCCCTCCGGGTGTCTTCCCCGAGTGTCTCTTAGTGCGGGATGCCGGGGAAAGGCGGAGGTTGGGCTGGAAATGCAGGTAGCATGTAGAGCCTCCCCCTGGACAGGGGAGGTAATTAGCGGAATTGCCCCTGCCAGGGAACACATGTGACACCAGGCATCTGTGTGGAGGGTGGTCCTAATCATCCCCCACCCACTCGGCCGCGTTCCGGAATTCTGAGTGTGGGGAAGTTCCGTAATCTGTCTGCAGTGCCTGGGATCTCCTAGGATCCCTCCGCGTGTCTTCCCGAGTGTATCCTAGTGCGGGGTGCCGGGGAAATGTGGGGGTTGTGCTGGAAATACAGGTAGTATATAGTGCCTCCCCCTGGACAGGGGAGGTAATTAGCGGACCTCCCCCTTGTAGGGAACACCTGTGACACGAGGCAGCTGCGTGGAGGGCGGCCACAAACCTCTCCCACCCACTCTGCCGCGTTCCTGAATTCTGAGTGTGGGGAGGCCCGTACACATTCTGCAGCGCCTGGGATTTACTAGGAGCCTTCCATGTGTCTTCCCCTAGTGTCCCCTAGTGCGGGCTGCCGGGGAAATTTGGGGATTGGGCTGGAAATGCAGGTAGCATGTAGTGCCTCCCTCTGTACAGGGGCGGTATTTAGCGGTTTTCCCATCGAGGGAACACATGTGACACCACGCAGCTGCGTGTAGTGCGGCCCCAAATCTCCCACACACATTCAGACTCGTTCCGGAATTCTGAGTGTGGCGAGGTTCAGTCCTCGGTCTGCAGCACCTGGGATATCCTAGGAGCCCTCCGCCTGTCTTCCCCGAGTGTCTCCTAGTGCGGGCTGCCGTGGAAAGGCGGGGATTGGGCTGGAAATGCAGGTAGCATCTAGTGCCTCCCACTGGACAGATGAGGTAATTAGAGGACTTACCACTGCCAGGGAACACCTGTGACACCAGACAGCTGCGTGGAGGTCGGCCCCAAACTTCCCCACCCACTCGGCCGCGTTCCAGAATTCTGAGTGTGGCGAGGTTCCGTCCTCTGTCTGCAGCGCCTGGGATCTCCTAGGAGTCCTCAGCGTGTCTTCCCCGAGTGTCTCCTAGTGCGGGCTGCCGGGGAAAGGCGGGCATTGTGCTGGAAATGCAGGTAGCATCTAGTGCCTCCCCCTGGACAGATGAGGTAATTAGCGGACTTCCCCCTGCCAGGGAACACCTGTGACACCAGGAAGCTGCGTGGAGGTCGGCCCCAAACTTCCCCACCCTCTCGGCCGCATTCCAGAATTCTGAGTGTGGCGAGGTTCCGTCCTCGGTCTGCAGCGCCTGGGATCTCATAGGAGCCCTCCGCCTGTCTTCCCCGAATGTATCCTAGAGCGTGCTGCCGGGGAAAGTCGGGGGTTGGAATGGAAATGCAGGTAGCATCTAGTGCCTCCCCCTGGACATATGAGGTAATTAGCGGACTTCCCCCTGCCAGGGAACACCTGTGACAACAGGCAGCTGCGTGGGGGGCGGCCACAAAACTCCCCCACCCACTCGGCCGCGTTCCGTATTTCTGAGTGTAGCGAGGTTCCGTCCTCTGTCTGCAGTGCCTGGAATCTCCTAGGAGCCCTCCCAGTGTCTCCCCCGAGTGTCTCCTAATGCGGGCTACCGGGTAAGGGCGGGAGTAGGTCTGGAAATGTAGGTAGCATCTAGTGCCTCCCCCTGGACACATGAGGTAATTAGCGGACTCCGCCTGCCAGGGAACACCTGTGACACCAGGCAGCTGCGTGGAGGTCGGCCCCAAACCTCCCCCACCCACTTGGCCGCGTTCCGGAATTCTGAGTGTAGCGAGGTTCCGTACTCTGTATGCAGCGCCTGGGATCTCCTAGGATCCCTCCGTGTGTCTTCCCCGAGTGTATCCTAGTGCGGGGTGCCGGGGAAATGCGGGGGTTGTCCTGGAAATACAGGTAGCATTTAGTGCCTCCCTCTGGACAGGGGAGGAATTTAGCGGATTTCCCATCAAGGGAACACATGTGACACCACGTAGCTGAGTGAAGGTCGGCCCCAAACCTCCCAAACACATTCGGACTCGTTACAGAATTCTGAGTGTGGTGAGGTCCCGTGTTCAGTCTGAAGCTCCTGGTATCACCTAGGAGCCCTCCAAGTGTCTTCCCGAGTGTCTCCTAGTGCGGGAAGACAGGGAAAATCGGGCGTTGGGCAGGAAAAGCAGGTAGCATGTAGTTCCTCCTCCTGGATAGTGGAGGTAATTAGCGGACTTTCTCCTGCCAGGGATCACCTGTGACACTACGCAGGTTCGTGGACTGCGGCCCCAAACCTCCCCGACCCACTCGGCCACGTTCCGTATTTCTGAGTGTGTGGAGGTCCGTCCTCTGTCTGCAGCGACTGGGATCACCTAGGCGCCCTCCGCGTGTCTTCCCCGAGTGTCTCCTATTGCGGGCTGCTGGGAAATCCTGGTGTTGTGCTGGAATTGCAGGTAGCATCTAGGGCATCCCCCTGGACAGGAGAGGTAAAAGCGGAATTCCCCCTGCCATGGAACACCTGTGACAAAAGGCAGCTTCGTGGAGGGCAGCCCCAAACCTCCCCCAAACACTCGGCCGCGTTCCGTAATTCTTAGGGTGGGGAAGTTCCGTACTCTGTCTGCAGCTCCTGGGATCTCCTAGGAGCACTTCGCATGTCTTCCCCGAGTGTCTCCTCTTGCTGGATGCCGGGGAACGGCGGGGTAGGGCTGGAAATGCAGGTAGCGTGTAGTGCCTCCCCCTGGACAGGGAAGGTATTTAGCGGAATTCCCCCTGCCAGGGAACACCTGTGACACCAGGCAGCTGCGTGGAGAGTGGCCCCAAAACTCTCCCATCCACTCGGCCGCGTTCCGGAATTCTGATTTTGGGGAGATTCCGCACTCTGTCTGCACAGCCTGGGATCACATAGGAGCCTTCCGCGTGTCTTCCCCGAGTGTATCCTAGTGCGGGGTGCCGGGGAAATGCGGGGGTTGTGCTGGAAATACAGGTAGCATATAGTGCCTCCCTCTGGACAGGGGAGGTAATTAGCGGATTTCTCATCAAGGGAACACATGTGACACCACGCAGCTTAGTGAAGGGCGGCCCCAAAACTCCCACACACATTCGGAGTCGTTCCAGAATTCTGAGTGTGGGGAGGTCCCGTCTTCGTTCTGAAGCACCTGGTATCACCTAGGAGCCCTCCAAGTGACTTCCCGAGTGTCTCCTAGTGCGGGATGCCGGGGAAAAGCGGGCTTGGTTGGGAAAAGCGGGCGTTGTTCAGGAAAAGCAGGAAGCATCAAGTGCCTCCCCAAGGACAGGGGAGGTAATTAACGGACTTTCCCCTTCCCAGGAACACCTGTGACACTAGGCATGTTCGTGGAGGGCGGCCCCAAACCTCCCCGACCCACTCGGTCGCGTTCCGTATTTCTGAGTGTGTGGAGGTCCGTCCTCTGTCTGCAGCGACTGGGATCATCTAGGCGCCCTCCCCGTGTCTTCCCAGAGTGTCTACTAGTGCGGGATGCCGGGGAAAGTTGGGGGTTGGGCTGGAAATGCAGGTAGCATGTAGTGCCTCCCTCTGGACAGGGGAGGTAATTAGCGGATTTCCCATCAAGGGAACACATGTAAAACCACGCAGCTGCTGAAGGTCGGCCCCAAACCTCCCACACACATTCAGACTCGTTCCAGAATTCTGAGTGTGGGGAGGTCCCGTCTTCGGTCTGAAGCGTCTGGTATCACCTAGGAGCCCTCCACGTGTATTCCCGAGTGTCTCCTAGTGTGCGCTACCGGGGAAAGGCCGAGGTTGGGCTGGAAATGTAGGTAGCATCTAGTGCCTCCCCCTTTACAGGGGAGTAATTAGCGGAATTCCCCTTGCCAGGGAACAGCTGTGACACCAGGCAGCTGCGTGGAGGGTGGCCCCAAACTTCCCTAACCCACTCGGCCGCGTTCCGGAATTCTGAGTGTGGGGAAGATCCGTCCTATGTCTGCAGCTCCTGGGACCTCCTAAGAGAACTCCGTGTGTCTACCCGAGTGTAACACAGTGTGAGGTGCCGGGGAAATGCGGGGGTTGGGCTGGAAATGCAGGTAGCATCTAGTGCCTCCCCCTGGACAGAGGAGGTAATTAGCGGACTTCCCCCTGCCAGGGAACAGCTGTGACACCAGGCAGCTGCGTGGAGTGTGGCCCCAAACTTCCCTAACCCACTCGGCCGCGTTCCGGAATTCTGAGTGTGGGGATGTTCCGTAATCTGTCTGCAGCGCCTGGGATCTCCTAGGATCCCTCCGCGTGTCTTCCCAGAGTGTATCCTTGTGCGGGGTGCCGGGGAAATGCGGTGGTTGTGCTGGAAATACAGGTAGCATACAGTGCCTCCCTCTGGACAGGGGAGGTAATTAGCGGATTTCCCATCATGGGAACACATGTGATACCACGCAGCTGAGTGAAGGGCGTCACAAAATCTCTCACACACATTCCGACTCGTTCCAGAATTCTGAGTGTGGGGAGGTCCCGTCTTCGTTCTGAAGCGCCTAGTATCAACTAGGAGCACTCCAAGTGTCTTCCCGAGTGTCTCGTAGGGCGGGATGTCGGGGAAAACAGGGCGTTGGTCAGGAAAATCAGGTAGCATGTAGTGCCTCCTCATGGTTGGTGGAGGTAATTAGCGGATTTCCCCTGCAAGAGAACACATGTGACACCAGGCAGCTGCGTGGAGGGCGGCCCCAAACATCCCCCACAAACTCGGCCGCGTTCCGGACTTCTGAGTGTGGGGAGGTTCGGTCCTCTGTCTGCAGCGCCTGGGACGTCCTCGGAACCCTTCGCGTGTCTTCCCCGAGTGTCTCCTTGTGCGGGCTTCCGGGGAAATTTGGGGGTTGTTCTGGAAACGCAGGTTGCATCTAGTGCCTCCCCCAAGACATTGGAGGTAATTAGCGGACTTTCCCCTGCCAGGGATCACCTGTGACACTACGCAGGTTCGTGGAGGGCGGCCCCAAACCTCCCCGACCCACTCGGCCGCGTTCCGTATTTCTGAGTGTGTGGAGGTCCGTCCTCTGTCTGCAGCGACTGGGATCACCTAGGCGCCCTCTGCGTGTCTACCCCGAGTGTCTACTATTGCGGGCTGCAGGGAAATCCTGGTGTTGTGCTGGAATTGCAGGTAGCATCTAGGGAATCCCCCTGGACAGGAGAGGTAAAAGCGGAATTCCCCCTGCCATGGAACACCTGTGACAAAAGGCAGCTGCGTAGAGGGCGGCCCCAAACCTCCCTCAAACACTCGGCCACGTTCCGTTATTCTGAGGGTGGGGAAGTTCCGTACTCTGCAGCTCCTGGGATCTCTTAGGAGCTCTCCGCATGTCTTCACCGAGTGTCTCCTCTTGCTGGATGCCGGGGAACGGCGGGGGTAGCTCTGGAAATGCAGGTAGCGTGTAGTGCCTCCCCCTGGACAGGGAAGGTATTTAGCGGAATTCCCCCTGCCAGGGAACACCTGTGACACCAGGCAGCTGCGTGGAGAGCGGCCCCAAACCTCTCCCAACCACTCGCCCGCGTTCCGGAATTCTGATTGTGGGTAGATTCCGTACTCTGTCTGCACCGCCTGGGATCTCCTAGGAGCCCTACGCGTGTCTTCCCTGAGTGTCTCCTATTGCGGGGTGCCGGGGAAATTCGGCGGTTGGCCTGGAAATGCAGGTAGCATGTAGTTTCTCCCCCTGGACATGGGAGGTAATTAGCGGTCTTCCCCCTGCCAGGGAACACCTGTGACAACAGGCAGCTGCGTGGAGGGCGGCCCCAAACCTCCCCCACCCACTCGGCCGCGTTACGGAATTCTGAGTGTGGGGAGGTTACGTATTCTGTCTCCAGCGCCTTGGATCACCTATGAGCCCTCCGCGTGTATTCCCCGAGTGTCCCGTTTTGCGGGCTGCAGGGAAATTCTGATGTTGTGCTGGAATTGCAGGTAGCATCTAGGGAATCCCCCTGGACAGGAGAGGTAAAAGCGGAATTCCCCCTGCCATGGAACACCTGTGACAAATGGCAGCTGCCTGGAGGCCGGCCCCAAACCTCCCCCACCCACTCGGCCGCGTTCCAGAATTCTGAATGTTGGGAGGTTCGGTCTCCTCTCTGCAGCGCGTGGGATCTCCTAGGAGCCCTCCGCGTGTCTTCCCCAAGTGTCTCCTAGTACGGGCTGCCGGGGAAAGGCCGTTTTTGTGCTGGAAAATCAGGTAGCATGTAGTGCCTCCCCCTGGACAGGGGAGGTAATTAGCGGAATTCCCCCTGCTAGGGAACACCTGTGACAAGAGGCAGCTGCGTGGAGGCCGGCCCCACACCTCCCCCACCCACTCGGCCGCGTTCCGGATTTCTGAGTGTGGGGAGGTTTCGTCTTCGGTCTCCAGTGCCTGGGATCTCCTAGGAGCCATCCAAGTGCCTTCCCATAGTCCCTCCTATTTCGGGGAGCCGGGGAAAGGGGGGGGTTTGGCTGGAAATGCAGGTTGCATCTAGTAACTCCTAGTGGACAGGGGAGGTATTTAGCGGTCTTCCCCCTGCCAGGGAACACCTGCGACCACAGGCAGCTGCGTGGAGGGCGGCCCCAAACCTCCCCCACCCACTCGGCAGCGTTACGGAATTCTGAGTGTGGAGAGGTTCCGTATTCTGTCTGCAGCACCTGGGATCACCTAGGAGCCCTCCGCGTGTCTTCCCCGAGTGTCTATTTGTGCGGACTTCCGGGGAAATGCTTGGGTTGGGCTGGAAATGCAGGTAGCATGTAGTGCCTCCCCCTGAACAGGGGAGGTAATTAGCGGACTTCCCCATGCCAGGGAACACCTGTGACATCAGGCAGCTGCGTGGAAGGCGGCCCCACACCTCCTCCAACCACTCGGCCGCGTTCCGGATTTCTGAGTGTGGGGAGGTTTCGTCTTCGGTCTCCAGTGCCTGGGATCTCCTAGGAGCCATCCAAGTGCCTTCCCATAGTCCCTCCAATTTCGGAGAGCCGGGGAAAGGGGGGGGTTTGGCTGGAAATGCAGGTAGCATGTAGTGCCTCCCCCTGAACAGGGGAGGTAATTAGCGGACTTCCCCATGCCAGGGAACACCTGTGACCTCAGGCAGCTGCGTGGAAGGCGGCCCCAAATCTCCCCCACCCACTCTGCCGTGTTCCAGAATTCTGAGTGTGGGGAGGTTC
Organism: Camelus bactrianus; assembly: GCF_048773025.1. NCBI lineage: Eukaryota > Metazoa > Chordata > Mammalia > Artiodactyla > Camelidae > Camelus > Camelus bactrianus. Next base: position 5,442,228 of record NW_027413957.1, on the reverse strand, counting down.
CGTCCTCTGTCTGCAGCGCCTGGGATCTCATAGGAACCCTACGCTTGTCTTCCCCGAGTGTATCCTAGTGCGGGTTGCCGGGGAAATGCGGTGGTTGTGCTGGAAATACAGGTAGCATATAGTGCCTCCCTCTGGACAGGGGAACTAATTAGCGGATTTCAAATCAAGGGAACACATGTGACACCACGCAGCTGAGTGAAGGGCGTCCCCAAAACTCCCACACACATTCGGACTCGTTCCAGAATTCTGAGTGTGGGGAGGTCCCGTCTTCGTTCTGAAGCACCTGGTATCACCTAGGAGCACTCCAAGTGTCTTCCCGAGTGTCTCATAGTACGGGCTGCCGGGGAAAGGCGGGTTTTGTGCTGGAAAAGCAGGTAGAATGTAGTGCCTCACCCTGGACAGGGGAGGTAATTAGCGGAAATCCCCCTGCCAGGGAACACCTGTGAAACCAGGCAGCTGCGTGGATGGCGTGCCCAAACCTTTCCCATCCACTCGGCCGCGTTCCGGAATTCTGAGTGTGGGGAGGTTCTGTCCTTTGTCTGCATCGCCTGGGACGTCCTCGGAACCCTTCGCGTGTCTTCCCCGAGTGTCTCCTTGAGCGGGCTTCCCGGGAAATTCGGGGGTTGTTCTGGAAACGCAGGTAGCATCTAGTGCCTCCCCCAGGACAGGGGAGGTAATTAGCGGACTTTCCCCTGCCAGGGAAAACCTGTGACACTAGGCAGGTTCGTGGAGGGCAGCCCCAAACCTCCCCGACAAACTCGGCCGCGTTCCGTATTTCTGAGTGTGTGGAGGTCTGTCCTCTGTCTGCAGAGACTGGGATCCCCTAGGCGCCCTCCGCGTGTCTTCCCCGAGTGTCTCCTAGTGCGCGCTGCAGGTGAAAGGCGGGTTTTGGGCTGGAAATGCAGGTAGCATCTAATGCCTCCCCCTGGACATGGGAGGTAATTAGCGGACTTCCCCCGCCAGGGAACACCTGTGACACGAGGCAGCTGCGTGGAGTCCGGCCCCAAACCTCCCCCACCCACTCGGCCGCGTTCCAGAATTCTGAATGTTGGGAGGTTCGGTCTCCTCTCTGCAGCGCGTGGGATCTCCTAGGAGCCCTCCGCGTGTCTTCCCCAAGTGTCTCCTAGTACGGGCTGCCGGGGAAAGGCCGTTTTTGTGCTGGAAAATCAGGTAGCATGTAGTGCCTCCCCCTGGACAGGGGAGGAAATTAGCGGAATTCCCCCTGCTAGGGAACACCTGTGACAAGAGGCAGTTGCGTGGAGGCCGGCCCCACACCTCCCCCACCCACTCGGCCGCGTTCCGGATTTCTGAGGGTGGGGAGGTTCCGTCCTTTGTCTGCAGCGCCTGGGATTTCATAGGAGCCCTACGCGTGTCTTCCCTGATTGTCTCCTATTGCGGGGAGCCGGGGAAATTCGGCGGTTGGCCTGGAAATGCAGGTAGCATGTAGTTTCTCCCCCTGGACAGGGGAGGTAATTAGCGGTCTTCCCCTGCCAGGGAACACCTGTGACCACAGGCAGCTGCGTGGAGGGCGGCCCCAAACCTCCCCCACCCACTCGGCCGCGTTACGGAATTCTGAGTGTGGGGAGGTTCCGTATTCTGTCTGCAGCTCCTGGGATCACCTAGGAGCCCTCCGCGTGTCTTCCCCTAGTGTCTCCTTGTGCGGACTTCTGGGGAAATGCGGGGGTTGGGCTGGAAATGCAGGTAGCATGTAGTGCCTCCCCATGGACAGGGGAGGTAATTAGCGGACTTACCCATGCCAGGGAACACCTGTGACATCAGGCAGCTGCGTGGAAGGCGGCCCCAAATCTCCCCCACCCACTCTGCCATGTTCCAGAATTCTGAGTGTGGGGAGGTTCCGTCCTCTGTCTGCAGCGCCTGGGATCTCATAGGAGCCCTACGCGTGTCTTCCCTGAGTGTCTCCTATTGCGGGATGCCGGGGAAATTCGGCAGTTGGCCTGGAAATGCAGGTAGCATGAAGTTTCTCTCCCTGGACAGGGGAGGTAATTAGCGGTCTTCCCCCTGCCAGGGAACACCTGTGACAACAGGCAGCTGCGTGGAGGGCGGCCCCAAACCTCCCCCACCCACTCGGCTTCGTTACGGAATTCTGAATGTGGGGAGGTTACGTATTCTGTCTGCAGTGCCTTGGATCACCTAGGAGCCCTCCGCGTGTATTCCCCGAGTGTCTCGTATTGCGGGCTGCAGGGAAATCCTGGTGTTGTGCTGGAATTGCAGGTAGCATCTAGGGAATCCCCCTGGACAGGAGAGGTAAAAGCGGAATTCCCCCTGCCATGGAACACCTGTGACAAATGGCAGCTGCGTGGAGGCCGGCCCGAAACCTCCCCCAAACACTCGGCCGCGTTCCGTTATTCTATGGGTGTGGAAGTTCTGTACTCTGTCTGAAGCTCCTGGGAACACCTAGGAGCACTCCGCATGCCTTCCCCGAGTGTCTCCTCTTGCTGGATGCCGGCGAACGGCGGGGGTAGGGCTGGAAATGCAGGTAGCTTGTAGTGCTTCCCCCTGGACAGGGAAGGTATTTAGCGGAATTCCCCCTGCCAGGGAAAAACTGTGACACGAGGCAGCTGCGTGGTGGTTGGCCCCAAACTTCCCTAACCCACACGGCCGCGTTCCGGAATTCTGAGTGTGGGGAAGATCCGTCCTCTGTCTGCAGCTCCTGGGATCTCCTAAGAGAACTCCGTGTGTCTACCCGAGTGTAACTCAGTGCGGGGTGCCGGGGAAATGCGGGGGTTCGGCTGGAAATGCAGGAAGCATCTAGTGCCTCTCCCTGGACAGGGGAGGTAATTAGCGGACTTCCCCCTGCCAGGGAACACATGTGACACCAGGCATCTGCGTGGAGGATGGTCCCAATCATCCCCCACCCACTCGGCCGCGTTCCGGAATTCTGAGTGTGGGGAAGTTCCGTAATCTGTCTGCAGCGCCTGGGATCTCCTAGGATCTCTCCGCGTGTCTTCCCCGAGTGTATCCTAGTGCGGGGTGCTTTGGAAATGCGGTGGTTGTGCTGGAAATACAGGTAGCATATAGTGCCTCCCTCTGGACAGGGGAGGTAATTAGCGGATTTCCCATCAAGGGAACACATGTGACACCACGCAGCTGAGTGAAGGGCGTCCCAAAAACTCCCACACACATTTGGACTCGTTCCAGAATTCTGAGTGTGGGGAGGTCCCGTCTTCTTTCTGAAGCGCCTGGTATAACCTAGGAGCACTCCAAGTGTCTTCCCGAGTGTCTCCTAGGGCGGGATGCCGGGGAAATGCGGGCATTGGTCAGGAAAAGCTTCTTGCATATAGTGCCTCCTCCTGGTTCGTGAAGGTAATTAGCGGATTTCCCCTGAAAGGGAACACATTTGACACCAGGCAGCTGCGTGGAGGGCGGCCCCAAACCTCTCCCATCTACTCGGCCGCGCTCCTGATTTCTGATTGTGGGGAGATTCCGTAATCTGTTTGCAGCACCTGGGATCTCCTAGCAGCACTCCGGGAGTCTTCCCCAAGTGTCTTTTGTGCGGGCCGCCGGTGTAAGGCGAGGGTTAGGCTGGAAATGCAGGTAGCATGTAGTGCCTCCCCCTGGACAGGGGAGGTAATTAGCGGAGTTCACCCTGCCAGGGAATACCTGTGACCCCAGGCAGCTTCGTGGAGGGCGGCCCCAAACCTCCCCCACAAACTCGGCCGCGTTCCGGACTTCTGAGTGTGGGGAGGTTCGGTCTTCTGCCTGCAGCGCCTGGGATCTCCTAGGAGCCCTTCGCGTGTCTTCCCCGAGGGTCTCATAATACGGGCTGCCGGGGAAAGGCGGGTTTTGTCCTGGAAAAGCAGGTAGCATGTAGTGCCTCACCCTGGACAGGGGAGGTAATTAGCGGAAATCCCCCTGCCAGGGAACACCTGTGAAACCAGGCAGCTGCGTGCATGGCGTGCCCAAACCTTTCCCATCCACTCGGCCGCGTTCGGGAATTCTGAGTGTGGGGAGGTTCTGTCCTCTGTCTGCAGTGCCTGGGACGTCCTCAGAACCCTTCGCGTGTCTTCCCCGAGTGTCTCCTTGTGCGGGCTTCCGGGGAAATTCGGGGGTTTTTCGGGAAACGCAGGTAGCATCTAGTGCCTCCCCCAGGACAGGGGAGGTAATTAGCGGACTTTCCCCTGCCAGGGAACACCTGTGACACTAGGCAGATTCGTGGAGTGCGGCCCAAAACCTCCCCGACCCACTCGGCCGCGTTCCGTATTTCTGAGTGTGTGGAGGTCCGTCCTCTGTCTGCAGAGACTGGGATCACCTAGGCGCCCTCCGCGTGTCTTCCCCGAGTGTCCTCTATTGCGGGCTGCAGGGAAATCCTGGTGTTGTGCTGGAATTGCAGGTTGCATCTAGGGAATCCCCCTGGACAGGAGAGGTAAAAGCGGAATTCCCCCTGCCATGGAACACCTGTGACAAATGGCAGCTGCGTGGAGGCCGGCCCCAAACCTCCCCCAAACACTCGGCCTCGTTCCGTTATTCTGAGGGTGGGGAAGTTCCGTACTCTGTCTGCAGCTCCTGGGATCTCCTAGGAGCAATCCGCATGTCTTCCCCGAGTGTCTCCTCTTGCTGGATGCCGGGGAACGGCGGGGGTAGGGCTGGAAATGCAGGTAGCGTGTAGTGCCTACCCCTGGACAGGGAAGGTATTTAGCGGAATTCCCCCTGCCAGGGAACACCTGTGACACCAGGCAGCTGCGTGGAGAGCGGCCCCAAACTTCTCGCACCCACTCGGCCGCGTTCCGGAATTCTGATTGTGGGTAGATTCCGTACCCTGTCTGCACCGCCTGGGATTACCTAGTAGCCCTCCGCGTGTCTTCCCCGAGTGTCTCCTAGTGCGCGCTGCAGGTGAAAGGCGGGTTTTGGGCTGGAAATGCAGGTAGCATCTAATGCTTCCCCCTGGACATGGGAGGTAATTAGCGGACTTCCCCCGCCAGGGAACACCTGTGACACGAGGCAGCTGCGTGGAATCCGGCCCCAAACCTCCCCCACCCACTCGGCCGCGTTCCAGAATTCTGAATGTTGGGAGGTTCGGTCTCCCCTCTGCAGCGCGTGGGATCTCCTAGGAGCCCTCCGCGTGTCTTCCCCGAGTGTCTCCTATTACGGGCTGCCGGGGAAAGGCCTTTTTTGTGCTGGAAAATCAGGTAGCATGTAGTGCCTCCCCCTGGACAGGGGAGGTAATTAGCGGAATTCCCCCTGCTAGGGAACACCTGTGACAAGAGGCAGCTGCGTGGAGGCCGGCCCCACACCTCCCCCACCCACTCGGCCGCGTTCCGGATTTCTGAGTGTGGGGAGGTTTCGTCTTCGGTCTCCAGTGCCTGGGATCTCCTAGGAGCCATCCAAGTGCCTTCCCATAGTCCCTCCTATTTCGGGGAGCCGGGGAAAGGGGGGGGTTTGGCTGGAAATGCAGGTTGCATCTAGTAACTCCTAGTGGACAGGGGAGGTATTTAGCGGTCTTCCCCCTGCCAGGGAACACCTGTGACCACAGGCAGCTGCGTGGAGGGCGGCCCCAAACCTCCCCCACCCACTCGGCAGCGTTACGGAATTCTGAGTGTGGAGAGGTTCCGTATTCTGTCTGCAGCACCTGGGATCACCTAGGAGCCCTCCGCGTGTCTTCCCCGAGTGTCTCTTTGTGCGGACTTCCGGGGAAATGCTTGGGTTGGGCTGGAAATGCAGGTAGCATGTAGTGCCTCCCCCTGAACAGGGGAGGTAATTAGCGGACTTCCCCATGCCAGGGAACACCTGTGACCTCAGGCAGCTGCGTGGAAGGCGGCCCCAAATCTCCCCCACCCACTCTGCCGTGTTCCAGAATTCTGAGTGTGGGGAGGTTCCGTCCTCTGTCTGCAGCGCCTGGGATCTCATAGGAACCCTACGCTTGTCTTCCCCGAGTGTATCCTAGTGCGGGTTGCCGGGGAAATGCGGTGGTTGTGCTGGAAATACAGGTAGCATATAGTGCCTCCCTCTGGACAGGGGAACTAATTAGCGGATTTCAAATCAAGGGAACACATGTGACACCACGCAGCTGAGTGAAGGGCGTCCCCAAAACTCCCACACACATTCGGACTCGTTCCAGAATTCTGAGTGTGGGGAGGTCCCGTCTTCGTTCTGAAGCACCTGGTATCACCTAGGAGCACTCCAAGTGTCTTCCCGAGTGTCTCATAGTACGGGCTGCCGGGGAAAGGCGGGTTTTGTGCTGGAAAAGCAGGTAGAATGTAGTGCCTCACCCTGGACAGGGGAGGTAATTAGCGGAAATCCCCCTGCCAGGGAACACCTGTGAAACCAGGCAGCTGCGTGGATGGCGTGCCCAAACCTTTCCCATCCACTCGGCCGCGTTCCGGAATTCTGAGTGTGGGGAGGTTCTGTCCTTTGTCTGCATCGCCTGGGACGTCCTCGGAACCCTTCGCGTGTCTTCCCCGAGTGTCTCCTTGAGCGGGCTTCCCGGGAAATTCGGGGGTTGTTCTGGAAACGCAGGTAGCATCTAGTGCCTCCCCCAGGACAGGGGAGGTAATTAGCGGACTTTCCCCTGCCAGGGAAAACCTGTGACACTAGGCAGGTTCGTGGAGGGCAGCCCCAAACCTCCCCGACAAACTCGGCCGCGTTCCGTATTTCTGAGTGTGTGGAGGTCTGTCCTCTGTCTGCAGAGACTGGGATCCCCTAGGCGCCCTCCGCGTGTCTTCCCCGAGTGTCTCCTAGTGCGCGCTGCAGGTGAAAGGCGGGTTTTGGGCTGGAAATGCAGGTAGCATCTAATGCCTCCCCCTGGACATGGGAGGTAATTAGCGGACTTCCCCCGCCAGGGAACACCTGTGACACGAGGCAGCTGCGTGGAGTCCGGCCCCAAACCTCCCCCACCCACTCGGCCGCGTTCCAGAATTCTGAATGTTGGGAGGTTCGGTCTCCTCTCTGCAGCGCGTGGGATCTCCTAGGAGCCCTCCGCGTGTCTTCCCCAAGTGTCTCCTAGTACGGGCTGCCGGGGAAAGGCCGTTTTTGTGCTGGAAAATCAGGTAGCATGTAGTGCCTCCCCCTGGACAGGGGAGGAAATTAGCGGAATTCCCCCTGCTAGGGAACACCTGTGACAAGAGGCAGTTGCGTGGAGGCCGGCCCCACACCTCCCCCACCCACTCGGCCGCGTTCCGGATTTCTGAGGGTGGGGAGGTTCCGTCCTTTGTCTGCAGCGCCTGGGATTTCATAGGAGCCCTACGCGTGTCTTCCCTGATTGTCTCCTATTGCGGGGAGCCGGGGAAATTCGGCGGTTGGCCTGGAAATGCAGGTAGCATGTAGTTTCTCCCCCTGGACAGGGGAGGTAATTAGCGGTCTTCCCCTGCCAGGGAACACCTGTGACCACAGGCAGCTGCGTGGAGGGCGGCCCCAAACCTCCCCCACCCACTCGGCCGCGTTACGGAATTCTGAGTGTGGGGAGGTTCCGTATTCTGTCTGCAGCTCCTGGGATCACCTAGGAGCCCTCCGCGTGTCTTCCCCTAGTGTCTCCTTGTGCGGACTTCTGGGGAAATGCGGGGGTTGGGCTGGAAATGCAGGTAGCATGTAGTGCCTCCCCATGGACAGGGGAGGTAATTAGCGGACTTACCCATGCCAGGGAACACCTGTGACATCAGGCAGCTGCGTGGAAGGCGGCCCCAAATCTCCCCCACCCACTCTGCCATGTTCCAGAATTCTGAGTGTGGGGAGGTTCCGTCCTCTGTCTGCAGCGCCTGGGATCTCATAGGAGCCCTACGCGTGTCTTCCCTGAGTGTCTCCTATTGCGGGATGCCGGGGAAATTCGGCAGTTGGCCTGGAAATGCAGGTAGCATGAAGTTTCTCTCCCTGGACAGGGGAGGTAATTAGCGGTCTTCCCCCTGCCAGGGAACACCTGTGACAACAGGCAGCTGCGTGGAGGGCGGCCCCAAACCTCCCCCACCCACTCGGCTTCGTTACGGAATTCTGAATGTGGGGAGGTTACGTATTCTGTCTGCAGTGCCTTGGATCACCTAGGAGCCCTCCGCGTGTATTCCCCGAGTGTCTCGTATTGCGGGCTGCAGGGAAATCCTGGTGTTGTGCTGGAATTGCAGGTAGCATCTAGGGAATCCCCCTGGACAGGAGAGGTAAAAGCGGAATTCCCCCTGCCATGGAACACCTGTGACAAATGGCAGCTGCGTGGAGGCCGGCCCGAAACCTCCCCCAAACACTCGGCCGCGTTCCGTTATTCTATGGGTGTGGAAGTTCTGTACTCTGTCTGAAGCTCCTGGGAACACCTAGGAGCACTCCGCATGCCTTCCCCGAGTGTCTCCTCTTGCTGGATGCCGGCGAACGGCGGGGGTAGGGCTGGAAATGCAGGTAGCTTGTAGTGCTTCCCCCTGGACAGGGAAGGTATTTAGCGGAATTCCCCCTGCCAGGGAAAAACTGTGACACGAGGCAGCTGCGTGGTGGTTGGCCCCAAACTTCCCTAACCCACACGGCCGCGTTCCGGAATTCTGAGTGTGGGGAAGATCCGTCCTCTGTCTGCAGCTCCTGGGATCTCCTAAGAGAACTCCGTGTGTCTACCCGAGTGTAACTCAGTGCGGGGTGCCGGGGAAATGCGGGGGTTCGGCTGGAAATGCAGGAAGCATCTAGTGCCTCTCCCTGGACAGGGGAGGTAATTAGCGGACTTCCCCCTGCCAGGGAACACATGTGACACCAGGCATCTGCGTGGAGGATGGTCCCAATCATCCCCCACCCACTCGGCCGCGTTCCGGAATTCTGAGTGTGGGGAAGTTCCGTAATCTGTCTGCAGCGCCTGGGATCTCCTAGGATCTCTCCGCGTGTCTTCCCCGAGTGTATCCTAGTGCGGGGTGCTTTGGAAATGCGGTGGTTGTGCTGGAAATACAGGTAGCATATAGTGCCTCCCTCTGGACAGGGGAGGTAATTAGCGGATTTCCCATCAAGGGAACACATGTGACACCACGCAGCTGAGTGAAGGGCGTCCCAAAAACTCCCACACACATTTGGACTCGTTCCAGAATTCTGAGTGTGGGGAGGTCCCGTCTTCTTTCTGAAGCGCCTGGTATAACCTAGGAGCACTCCAAGTGTCTTCCCGAGTGTCTCCTAGGGCGGGATGCCGGGGAAATGCGGGCATTGGTCAGGAAAAGCTTCTTGCATATAGTGCCTCCTCCTGGTTCGTGAAGGTAATTAGCGGATTTCCCCTGAAAGGGAACACATTTGACACCAGGCAGCTGCGTGGAGGGCGGCCCCAAACCTCTCCCATCTACTCGGCCGCGCTCCTGATTTCTGATTGTGGGGAGATTCCGTAATCTGTTTGCAGCACCTGGGATCTCCTAGCAGCACTCCGGGAGTCTTCCCCAAGTGTCTTTTGTGCGGGCCGCCGGTGTAAGGCGAGGGTTAGGCTGGAAATGCAGGTAGCATGTAGTGCCTCCCCCTGGACAGGGGAGGTAATTAGCGGAGTTCACCCTGCCAGGGAATACCTGTGACCCCAGGCAGCTTCGTGGAGGGCGGCCCCAAACCTCCCCCACAAACTCGGCCGCGTTCCGGACTTCTGAGTGTGGGGAGGTTCGGTCTTCTGCCTGCAGCGCCTGGGATCTCCTAGGAGCCCTTCGCGTGTCTTCCCCGAGGGTCTCATAATACGGGCTGCCGGGGAAAGGCGGGTTTTGTCCTGGAAAAGCAGGTAGCATGTAGTGCCTCACCCTGGACAGGGGAGGTAATTAGCGGAAATCCCCCTGCCAGGGAACACCTGTGAAACCAGGCAGCTGCGTGCATGGCGTGCCCAAACCTTTCCCATCCACTCGGCCGCGTTCGGGAATTCTGAGTGTGGGGAGGTTCTGTCCTCTGTCTGCAGTGCCTGGGACGTCCTCAGAACCCTTCGCGTGTCTTCCCCGAGTGTCTCCTTGTGCGGGCTTCCGGGGAAATTCGGGGGTTTTTCGGGAAACGCAGGTAGCATCTAGTGCCTCCCCCAGGACAGGGGAGGTAATTAGCGGACTTTCCCCTGCCAGGGAACACCTGTGACACTAGGCAGATTCGTGGAGTGCGGCCCAAAACCTCCCCGACCCACTCGGCCGCGTTCCGTATTTCTGAGTGTGTGGAGGTCCGTCCTCTGTCTGCAGAGACTGGGATCACCTAGGCGCCCTCCGCGTGTCTTCCCCGAGTGTCCTCTATTGCGGGCTGCAGGGAAATCCTGGTGTTGTGCTGGAATTGCAGGTTGCATCTAGGGAATCCCCCTGGACAGGAGAGGTAAAAGCGGAATTCCCCCTGCCATGGAACACCTGTGACAAATGGCAGCTGCGTGGAGGCCGGCCCCAAACCTCCCCCAAACACTCGGCCTCGTTCCGTTATTCTGAGGGTGGGGAAGTTCCGTACTCTGTCTGCAGCTCCTGGGATCTCCTAGGAGCAATCCGCATGTCTTCCCCGAGTGTCTCCTCTTGCTGGATGCCGGGGAACGGCGGGGGTAGGGCTGGAAATGCAGGTAGCGTGTAGTGCCTACCCCTGGACAGGGAAGGTATTTAGCGGAATTCCCCCTGCCAGGGAACACCTGTGACACCAGGCAGCTGCGTGGAGAGCGGCCCCAAACTTCTCGCACCCACTCGGCCGCGTTCCGGAATTCTGATTGTGGGTAGATTCCGTACCCTGTCTGCACCGCCTGGGATTACCTAGTAGCCCTCCGCGTGTCTTCCCCGAGTGTCTCCTAGTGCGCGCTGCAGGTGAAAGGCGGGTTTTGGGCTGGAAATGCAGGTAGCATCTAATGCTTCCCCCTGGACATGGGAGGTAATTAGCGGACTTCCCCCGCCAGGGAACACCTGTGACACGAGGCAGCTGCGTGGAGTCCGGCCCCAAACCTCCCCCACCCACTCGGCCGCGTTCCAGAATTCTGAATGTTGGGAGGTTCGGTCTCCCCTCTGCAGCGCGTGGGATCTCCTAGGAGCCCTCCGCGTGTCTTCCCCGAGTGTCTCCTATTACGGGCTGCCGGGGAAAGGCCTTTTTTGTGCTGGAAAATCAGGTAGCATGTAGTGCCTCCCCCTGGACAGGGGAGGTAATTAGCGGAATTCCCCCTGCTAGGGAACACCTGTGACAAGAGGCAGCTGCGTGGAGGCCGGCCCCACACCTCCCCCACCCACTCGGCCGCGTTCCGGATTTCTGAGTGTGGGGAGGTTTCGTCTTCGGTCTCCAGTGCCTGGGATCTCCTAGGAGCCATCCAAGTGCCTTCCCATAGTCCCTCCTATTTCGGGGAGCCGGGGAAAGGGGGGGGTTTGGCTGGAAATGCAGGTTGCATCTAGTAACTCCTAGTGGACAGGGGAGGTATTTAGCGGTCTTCCCCCTGCCAGGGAACACCTGTGACCACAGGCAGCTGCGTGGAGGGCGGCCCCAAACCTCCCCCACCCACTCGGCAGCGTTACGGAATTCTGAGTGTGGAGAGGTTCCGTATTCTGTCTGCAGCACCTGGGATCACCTAGGAGCCCTCCGCGTGTCTTCCCCGAGTGTCTCTTTGTGCGGACTTCCGGGGAAATGCTTGGGTTGGGCTGGAAATGCAGGTAGCATGTAGTGCCTCCCCCTGAACAGGGGAGGTAATTAGCGGACTTCCCCATGCCAGGGAACACCTGTGACCTCAGGCAGCTGCGTGGAAGGCGGCCCCAAATCTCCCCCACCCACTCTGCCGTGTTCCAGAATTCTGAGTGTGGGGAGGTTCCGTCCTCTGTCTGCAGCGCCTGGGATCTCATAGGAACCCTACGCTTGTCTTCCCCGAGTGTATCCTAGTGCGGGTTGCCGGGGAAATGCGGTGGTTGTGCTGGAAATACAGGTAGCATATAGTGCCTCCCTCTGGACAGGGGAACTAATTAGCGGATTTCAAATCAAGGGAACACATGTGACACCACGCAGCTGAGTGAAGGGCGTCCCCAAAACTCCCACACACATTCGGACTCGTTCCAGAATTCTGAGTGTGGGGAGGTCCCGTCTTCGTTCTGAAGCACCTGGTATCACCTAGGAGCACTCCAAGTGTCTTCCCGAGTGTCTCATAGTACGGGCTGCCGGGGAAAGGCGGGTTTTGTGCTGGGAAAAGCAGGTAGAATGTAGTGCCTCACCTGGACAGGGGAGGTAATTAGCGGAAATCCCCCTGCCAGGGAACACCTGTGAAACCAGGCAGCTGCGTGGATGGCGTGCCAAACCTTTCCCATCCACTCGGCCGCGTTCCGGAATTCTGAGTGTGGGGAGGTTCTGTCCTTTGTCTGCATCGCCTGGGACGTCCCTCGGAACCCTTCGCGTGTCTTCCCCGAGTGTCTCCTTGAGCGGGCTTCCCGGGAAATTCGGGGGTTGTTCTGGAAACGCAGGTAGCATCTAGTGCCTCCCCCAGGACAGGGGAGGTAATTAGCGGACTTTCCCCTGCCAGGGAAAACCTGTGACACTAGGCAGGTTCGTGGAGGGCAGCCCCAAACCTCCCCGACAAACTCGGCCGCGTTCCGTATTTCTGAGTGTGTGGAGGTCTGTCCTCTGTCTGCAGAGACTGGGATCCCCTAGGCGCCCTCCGCGTGTCTTCCCCGAGTGTCTCCTAGTGCGCGCTGCAGGTGAAAGGCGGGTTTTGGGCTGGAAATGCAGGTAGCATCTAATGCCTCCCCCTGGACATGGGAGGTAATTAGCGGACTTCCCCCGCCAGGGAACACCTGTGACACGAGGCAGCTGCGTGGAGTCCGGCCCCAAACCTCCCCCACCCACTCGGCCGCGTTCCAGAATTCTGAATGTTGGGAGGTTCGGTCTCCTCTCTGCAGCGCGTGGGATCTCCTAGGAGCCCTCCGCGTGTCTTCCCCAAGTGTCTCCTAGTACGGGCTGCCGGGGAAAGGCCGTTTTTGTGCTGGAAAATCAGGTAGCATGTAGTGCCTCCCCCTGGACAGGGGAGGAAATTAGCGGAATTCCCCCTGCTAGGGAACACCTGTGACAAGAGGCAGTTGCGTGGAGGCCGGCCCCACACCTCCCCCACCCACTCGGCCGCGTTCCGGATTTCTGAGGGTGGGGAGGTTCCGTCCTTTGTCTGCAGCGCCTGGGATTTCATAGGAGCCCTACGCGTGTCTTCCCTGATTGTCTCCTATTGCGGGGAGCCGGGGAAATTCGGCGGTTGGCCTGGAAATGCAGGTAGCATGTAGTTTCTCCCCCTGGACAGGGGAGGTAATTAGCGGTCTTCCCCTGCCAGGGAACACCTGTGACCACAGGCAGCTGCGTGGAGGGCGGCCCCAAACCTCCCCCACCCACTCGGCCGCGTTACGGAATTCTGAGTGTGGGGAGGTTCCGTATTCTGTCTGCAGCTCCTGGGATCACCTAGGAGCCCTCCGCGTGTCTTCCCCTAGTGTCTCCTTGTGCGGACTTCTGGGGAAATGCGGGGGTTGGGCTGGAAATGCAGGTAGCATGTAGTGCCTCCCCATGGACAGGGGAGGTAATTAGCGGACTTACCCATGCCAGGGAACACCTGTGACATCAGGCAGCTGCGTGGAAGGCGGCCCCAAATCTCCCCCACCCACTCTGCCATGTTCCAGAATTCTGAGTGTGGGGAGGTTCCGTCCTCTGTCTGCAGCGCCTGGGATCTCATAGGAGCCCTACGCGTGTCTTCCCTGAGTGTCTCCTATTGCGGGATGCCGGGGAAATTCGGCAGTTGGCCTGGAAATGCAGGTAGCATGAAGTTTCTCTCCCTGGACAGGGGAGGTAATTAGCGGTCTTCCCCCTGCCAGGGAACACCTGTGACAACAGGCAGCTGCGTGGAGGGCGGCCCCAAACCTCCCCCACCCACTCGGCTTCGTTACGGAATTCTGAATGTGGGGAGGTTACGTATTCTGTCTGCAGTGCCTTGGATCACCTAGGAGCCCTCCGCGTGTATTCCCCGAGTGTCTCGTATTGCGGGCTGCAGGGAAATCCTGGTGTTGTGCTGGAATTGCAGGTAGCATCTAGGGAATCCCCCTGGACAGGAGAGGTAAAAGCGGAATTCCCCCTGCCATGGAACACCTGTGACAAATGGCAGCTGCGTGGAGGCCGGCCCGAAACCTCCCCCAAACACTCGGCCGCGTTCCGTTATTCTATGGGTGTGGAAGTTCTGTACTCTGTCTGAAGCTCCTGGGAACACCTAGGAGCACTCCGCATGCCTTCCCCGAGTGTCTCCTCTTGCTGGATGCCGGCGAACGGCGGGGGTAGGGCTGGAAATGCAGGTAGCTTGTAGTGCTTCCCCCTGGACAGGGAAGGTATTTAGCGGAATTCCCCCTGCCAGGGAAAAACTGTGACACGAGGCAGCTGCGTGGTGGTTGGCCCCAAACTTCCCTAACCCACACGGCCGCGTTCCGGAATTCTGAGTGTGGGGAAGATCCGTCCTCTGTCTGCAGCTCCTGGGATCTCCTAAGAGAACTCCGTGTGTCTACCCGAGTGTAACTCAGTGCGGGGTGCCGGGGAAATGCGGGGGTTCGGCTGGAAATGCAGGAAGCATCTAGTGCCTCTCCCTGGACAGGGGAGGTAATTAGCGGACTTCCCCCTGCCAGGGAACACATGTGACACCAGGCATCTGCGTGGAGGATGGTCCCAATCATCCCCCACCCACTCGGCCGCGTTCCGGAATTCTGAGTGTGGGGAAGTTCCGTAATCTGTCTGCAGCGCCTGGGATCTCCTAGGATCTCTCCGCGTGTCTTCCCCGAGTGTATCCTAGTGCGGGGTGCTTTGGAAATGCGGTGGTTGTGCTGGAAATACAGGTAGCATATAGTGCCTCCCTCTGGACAGGGGAGGTAATTAGCGGATTTCCCATCAAGGGAACACATGTGACACCACGCAGCTGAGTGAAGGGCGTCCCAAAAACTCCCACACACATTTGGACTCGTTCCAGAATTCTGAGTGTGGGGAGGTCCCGTCTTCTTTCTGAAGCGCCTGGTATAACCTAGGAGCACTCCAAGTGTCTTCCCGAGTGTCTCCTAGGGCGGGATGCCGGGGAAATGCGGGCATTGGTCAGGAAAAGCTTCTTGCATATAGTGCCTCCTCCTGGTTCGTGAAGGTAATTAGCGGATTTCCCCTGAAAGGGAACACATTTGACACCAGGCAGCTGCGTGGAGGGCGGCCCCAAACCTCTCCCATCTACTCGGCCGCGCTCCTGATTTCTGATTGTGGGGAGATTCCGTAATCTGTTTGCAGCACCTGGGATCTCCTAGCAGCACTCCGGGAGTCTTCCCCAAGTGTCTTTTGTGCGGGCCGCCGGTGTAAGGCGAGGGTTAGGCTGGAAATGCAGGTAGCATGTAGTGCCTCCCCCTGGACAGGGGAGGTAATTAGCGGAGTTCACCCTGCCAGGGAATACCTGTGACCCCAGGCAGCTTCGTGGAGGGCGGCCCCAAACCTCCCCCACAAACTCGGCCGCGTTCCGGACTTCTGAGTGTGGGGAGGTTCGGTCTTCTGCCTGCAGCGCCTGGGATCTCCTAGGAGCCCTTCGCGTGTCTTCCCCGAGGGTCTCATAATACGGGCTGCCGGGGAAAGGCGGGTTTTGTCCTGGAAAAGCAGGTAGCATGTAGTGCCTCACCCTGGACAGGGGAGGTAATTAGCGGAAATCCCCCTGCCAGGGAACACCTGTGAAACCAGGCAGCTGCGTGCATGGCGTGCCCAAACCTTTCCCATCCACTCGGCCGCGTTCGGGAATTCTGAGTGTGGGGAGGTTCTGTCCTCTGTCTGCAGTGCCTGGGACGTCCTCAGAACCCTTCGCGTGTCTTCCCCGAGTGTCTCCTTGTGCGGGCTTCCGGGGAAATTCGGGGGTTTTTCGGGAAACGCAGGTAGCATCTAGTGCCTCCCCCAGGACAGGGGAGGTAATTAGCGGACTTTCCCCTGCCAGGGAACACCTGTGACACTAGGCAGATTCGTGGAGTGCGGCCCAAAACCTCCCCGACCCACTCGGCCGCGTTCCGTATTTCTGAGTGTGTGGAGGTCCGTCCTCTGTCTGCAGAGACTGGGATCACCTAGGCGCCCTCCGCGTGTCTTCCCCGAGTGTCCTCTATTGCGGGCTGCAGGGAAATCCTGGTGTTGTGCTGGAATTGCAGGTTGCATCTAGGGAATCCCCCTGGACAGGAGAGGTAAAAGCGGAATTCCCCCTGCCATGGAACACCTGTGACAAATGGCAGCTGCGTGGAGGCCGGCCCCAAACCTCCCCCAAACACTCGGCCTCGTTCCGTTATTCTGAGGGTGGGGAAGTTCCGTACTCTGTCTGCAGCTCCTGGGATCTCCTAGGAGCAATCCGCATGTCTTCCCCGAGTGTCTCCTCTTGCTGGATGCCGGGGAACGGCGGGGGTAGGGCTGGAAATGCAGGTAGCGTGTAGTGCCTACCCCTGGACAGGGAAGGTATTTAGCGGAATTCCCCCTGCCAGGGAACACCTGTGACACCAGGCAGCTGCGTGGAGAGCGGCCCCAAACTTCTCGCACCCACTCGGCCGCGTTCCGGAATTCTGATTGTGGGTAGATTCCGTACCCTGTCTGCACCGCCTGGGATTACCTAGTAGCCCTCCGCGTGTCTTCCCCGAGTGTCTCCTAGTGCGCGCTGCAGGTGAAAGGCGGGTTTTGGGCTGGAAATGCAGGTAGCATCTAATGCTTCCCCCTGGACATGGGAGGTAATTAGCGGACTTCCCCCGCCAGGGAACACCTGTGACACGAGGCAGCTGCGTGGAGTCCGGCCCCAAACCTCCCCCACCCACTCGGCCGCGTTCCAGAATTCTGAATGTTGGGAGGTTCGGTCTCCCCTCTGCAGCGCGTGGGATCTCCTAGGAGCCCTCCGCGTGTCTTCCCCGAGTGTCTCCTATTACGGGCTGCCGGGGAAAGGCCTTTTTTGTGCTGGAAAATCAGGTAGCATGTAGTGCCTCCCCCTGGACAGGGGAGGTAATTAGCGGAATTCCCCCTGCTAGGGAACACCTGTGACAAGAGGCAGCTGCGTGGAGGCCGGCCCCACACCTCCCCCACCCACTCGGCCGCGTTCCGGATTTCTGAGTGTGGGGAGGTTTCGTCTTCGGTCTCCAGTGCCTGGGATCTCCTAGGAGCCATCCAAGTGCCTTCCCATAGTCCCTCCTATTTCGGGGAGCCGGGGAAAGGGGGGGGTTTGGCTGGAAATGCAGGTTGCATCTAGTAACTCCTAGTGGACAGGGGAGGTATTTAGCGGTCTTCCCCCTGCCAGGGAACACCTGTGACCACAGGCAGCTGCGTGGAGGGCGGCCCCAAACCTCCCCCACCCACTCGGCAGCGTTACGGAATTCTGAGTGTGGAGAGGTTCCGTATTCTGTCTGCAGCACCTGGGATCACCTAGGAGCCCTCCGCGTGTCTTCCCCGAGTGTCTCTTTGTGCGGACTTCCGGGGAAATGCTTGGGTTGGGCTGGAAATGCAGGTAGCATGTAGTGCCTCCCCCTGAACAGGGGAGGTAATTAGCGGACTTCCCCATGCCAGGGAACACCTGTGACATCAGGCAGCTGCGTGGAAGGCGGCCCCAAATCTCCCCCACCCACTCTGCCGTGTTCCAGAATTCTGAGTGTGGGGAGGTTCCGTCCTCTGTCTGCAGCGCCTGGGATCTCATAGGAGCCCTACGCTTGTCTTCCCTGAGTGTCTCTTATTGCTGGGTGCCGGGGAAATTCGGCGGTTGGCCTGGAAATGCAGGTAGCATGTAGTTTCTCCCCCTGGACAGGGGAGGTAATTAGCGGATTTCCCATCAAGGGAACACATGTGACACCACGCAGCTTAGTGAAGTGCGGCCCCAAACCTCCCACACACATTCGGACTCGTTCCAGAATTCTGAGTGTGGGGAGGTCCCGTCTTCGGTCTGAAGCACCTGGTATCACCTAGGAGCCCTCCAAGTGTCTTCCCGAGTGTCTCCTAGTGCGGGATGCCGGGGAAAAGTGGGCGTTGTTCAGGAAAGCAGGTAGCATGTAGTGTCTCCTCCTGGATAGTGGAGGTAATTAGCGGATTTCCCCTGAAAGGGAACACATGTGACACCAGGCAGCTGCGTGGAGGGCGGCCCCAAACCTCTCCCACCTACTCGGCCGCGTTCCGGATTTCTGAGTTCGGGGAGATTCCGTAATCTGTTTGCAGCACCTGGGATCTCCTAGCAGCCCTCCGCATGTCTTCCCCAAGTGTCTTTTTTGCGGGCCGCCGGGGAAAGGCGAGGGTTAGGCTGGAAAAGCAGGTAGCATGTAGTACCTCCCACTGGACAGGGGAGGTAATTAGCGGAGTTCACCCTGCCAGGGAACACCTGTGACCCCAGGCAGCTTCGTGGAGGGCGGCCCCAAACCTCCCCCACAAACTCGGCCGCGTTCTGGACTTCTGAGTGTGGGGAGGTTCGGTCTTCTCCCTGCAGCGCCTGGGATCTCCTAGGAGCCCTCCGCGTGTCTTCCCCGAGTGTCTCCTAGTACTGGTTACCGGGGAAATGCGGGTTTTGTGCTGGAAATACAGGTAGCATATACTGCCTCCCTCTGGACAGGGGAGGTAATTAGCGGATTTCCCATCAAGGGAACACATGTGACACCACGCAGCTTAGTGAAGTGCGGCCCCAAACCTCCCACACACATTCGGACTCGTTCCAGAATCCTGAGTGTGGGGAGTTCCCGTCTTCGTTCTGAAGCGCCTGCTATCACCTAGGAGCACTCCAAGTGTCTTCCCGAGTGTCTCCTAGGGCGGGATGCCGGGTAAAAGCGGGCGTTGGTCAGGAAAAGCAGGTAGCATGTAGTGCCTCCTCCTGGTTGGTGGAGGTAATTAGCGGATTTCCCCTGCAAGGGAACACATATGACACCAGGCAGCTGCGTGGAGGGCGGCCCAAAACCTCTCCAATCTACTCGGCCTCGCTCCGAATTTCTGATTGTGGGGAGATTCCGTAATCTGTTTGCAGCACCTGGGATCTCCTAGCAGCACTCTGGGTTTCTTCCCCAAGTGTCTTTTTTGCGGGCCGCCGGGGTAAGGCGAGAGTTAGGCTGGAAATGCAGGTAGCATGTAGTGCCTCCCCCTGGACAGGGGAGGTATTTAGCGGAGTTCACCCTGCCAGGGAACACCTGTGACACCAGGCAGCTGCGTGGAAGGTGGCCCAAACTTCCCTAACCCACTCGGCCGAGTTCCGGAATTCTGAGTGTGGGGAGGTTCCGTCCTCTGTCTGCAGCACCTGGGATCTCATAGGAGCCCTACGCTTGTCTTCCCTGAGTGTCTCTTATTGCTGGGTGCCGGGGAAATTCGGCGGTTGGCCTGGAAATGCAGGTAGCATGTAGTTTCTCCCCCTGGACAGGAGAGGTAAAAGGGGAATTCCCCCTGCCATGGAACACCTGTGACACCAGGCAGCTGCGTGTAGGGCGGCCCCAATCCTCCCCCACCCACTCTGCCTCGTTCCGGATTTCTGAGTTTGGGGAGGTTCAGTCTTCTTTCTGCAGCGCCTGGGATTTCCTAGGAGCCCTTCTCGTGTCTTCCCCGTGTATCCTTGTTCGGGGAGCCGGGTACAGGCGGGGGTTTGGCTGGAAATGCCGGTAGCATATAGTGTATCCCCCTGGAGAGGGGAGGTATTTAGCCGAATTACCCCTTCCAGGGAACACCTGTGACACCAGGCAGCTGCGTGGAGGTTCGTCCCAAACCTCCCACACCCACTCGGCCTTGTTTCGGAATTCTTAGTTTGGGGAGGTTCCATAATGTGTCTGCAGCGCCTGGGATCACCTAGGAGCCCTCCGCGTGTATTCCCCTATTGTCTACTTGTGGGGGCTGCAGGGAAATCCTGGTGTTGTCCTGGAATTGCAGGTAGCATCTAGGGACTCCACCACGACAGGAGAGATAAAAGCGGAATTCTCCCTGACATGGAACACCTGTGACAAGAGGCAGCTGCGTGGATGGCGGCCCCAAATCTCCCACACCCACTCGGCCTTGTTTTGGAATTCTGAGTGTGGGGAGGTTCCGTCCTCTGTCTGCAGCACCTGGGATCTACTAGGAGCCATCCGCTTGTCTTCCCCGTGTGTCTCCTTGTGCGGACTTCCGGGTAAATGCGGGGGTTGGGCTGGAAATGCAGGTAGCATGTAGTGCCTCCCCCTGAACAGGGGAGGAAATTAGCGGACTTCCCCATGCCAGGGAACACCTGTGACCTCAGGCAGCTCCGTGGAGTGCAGCCCGATACCTCCCCAACCCAATCGGCAGTGTCCCGTAATTTGAGTGTGTGGAGGTTCGGTCTTTTGTCTGCAGCGCCTGGGATCTCCTTGGAGAACGCCGCCTGTCTTCCCCGAGTTTCTCCTAGTGCGGGCTGCCGGGGAAATGCGGGGGTTGTAATTGCTACTTTTTTGTTTTTAGTTGAAATGCGGGGGTTGGGATTACCATAGTTTTATCCACCATAAAAGGCATAGTGGCGTTTAAAAAATTTTCTCATTTTTTGAAAGTTTTTCGTAACTCCAGTTTCGAAAATGACGCAGTTTTCACCCAAATATGCTCTTGCAGATAGTTCTACACAATAGACATTTAATTTACATAGATTCTCCCACCGTCAAATTCTGTGTTCCGAGAAAGCTGCATGCATAACAGTTTCGACAAATATTCACTACAGAATTTTTTAGCATGTGGATTACTGAACTTTCAAACACCATACAATTCATATTGACATTTAGAAGCATTTTCTCAAAATTCGAATTTATTCCTAATGCCAGTTTGGAAAATGAGGCAGATTCACAGAAAAATGCTTTTGGAGCAAGTTCTACCAAGTGGACATGTAATTTAAATGCTTTCACTCACCGTGACATTGCATGTTCCGAACACGCTACATGCATCACTGATTCGACAAACATTCTTTATTGAGTGGTGAACATGTGTATTACCAAACTTTCACCCACCATACAATGTGTATTTACACATAAAAACATTTATTTTTATTTAGTAGATTTCTCCTTATGTCAGTTTCTAAAATCATGCAGTTTGCTCAGAAAAATCCTCTTGGAGCGAGTACTACCCAATAGACATGTAATTTACATTTTCCCCTCACTGTGACATTCCATGTTCTGAACATGCTACATGCATCACAGATTCAGAAAGCATTCATTACTGTGTTAAGAGCATGTGCATTACAAACTTTCATCCACCACACAAGACATATTAGCACCTAGAAACATTAACTCTGAGTTCGCAGCAATTTCTTAATAGCAGTTTTGAAAATTAGGTATTTTTCTAAGGAAAAAACTGTTGGAGCGATTTCTACCCACTAGGCATGTAATTTACACAGATTCCATTGCTGTGAAATTACGTCTTTCGAACACGCTACATGCATAACGGATTCGACATATATTCACTACAAATGTGTTTGCATGTGGATTACCGAACTTTCAGCATAATAAAAGGCATAATGATACTTAGAAGCATTTTCTCTGATTTCACAGAGGGTTCCAAACGCCAGTTTTGAAAATGCAGCAGATTTCACAGCAAAAAGCTCTTGGAGCGAGTTTTACCCAAGAGATTTGAATTTACAAAGATTCGCTCACCGTGAAATTCCATTTTCTGAACACGCTACATGCATCTCGGTTTCCACAAATATTCACTACAGAGTTGTTAGCATGTGGATTACAATAGTTTTATCCACCATACAAGCCATAATGGCGCTTACAAGCATTTTCTCATTTTTTGAAAGTTTTTCCTAACGCCAGTTTCGAAAATGATGCAGTTTTCACCGAAAAATGCTCTTGGAGAGAGTTCTACACAATAGACATTTAATTTACATAGGTTCACTCACCGTCAAATTCTGTGTTCCGAGAAAGCTGCATGCATAACAGTTTCGACAAATATTCACTACAGAATTTTTTAGCATGTGGATTACTGAACTTTCATCCACCATACAATTCATATTGACACTTAGAATCTTTTTCTCAGATTTCGAAATGTTTTTCTAATGCCAGTTTTGAAAATGAGGCAGATTTCGCAGATAAATGCTTTTGGAGCGAGTTCTACCTAATAAATGTGTAATTTGCAAGGTTTCTATTACCGTGATATTCTGTGTTCCGAATATGTTACATGGATCACGGATTCGACAAACATATATTAATGAGTTGGGAACGTGTGGATTACCGAACATTCATCCAACAAACACGGCATATTTACACCTAGAAATTTTTGTCAGTGTTTGCAGATTTGTCCGAATGCCACTTGCAAAAAACAGGCAGTTTTCACAGAAAAATTCTCTTCGAGCGTGTTCTATCAGACAGACATGAAATTTACAATGTTTCACTTACCATGACATTCCTTGTTCAGAACACTCTACATGCATACTGGATTTATAAAACATTCATTACTGATTCGAGAGCATGTGGATTTCCGAAATTTAATCCACCATACAAGGCATATTTACACCTAGAAATATTTACTCTGCTTTCACAGCTTTTTCCTAAATTCAGGTTTTAAAATCATGAAGTTTTCTCAGGAAAAAACCTCTTCAAGCGAGTTCTATCCAGAGGAATTGTAATTTATGCAGTTTCCATGAAACTGACTTTCCGTTTTCTGAACATGCTACGTGCATCACGGATTTGACAAACGTTAATTACTCAGTTGTGTTCATGTATTTTACAGAATTTTCATCCACCATATAAGGCATATATACACCTAGAAATATTTACTCTGATTTCACTTTTTCCTACTGTCTGTTTTGAAAATCATGATGTTTTTGCAGAAGTAATCTCTGGAAGCGAGTTCGACCCAATAAAACTGTAAATTCAATAGTTTCCCACAAAGTGACTTTCCATGGTCCAAAGATGATAAATTCATCACGGATTTGACAAACATTCATTACTCAGTTGTGTGCATGAAGATTACAGAATTTTCATCCACCATATAAGGCAAATATAAAGCTAGAAAACATTATTCTGAGTTCACAGCTTTTTCCTAATGGCAGTTTAGAAAATCAGGCAACTATAGCAGGATTAATCTCTTGTAGCATGTTCTACACGTTGGATATATAATTTACATAGTGTCCCTCGCCGTGAATTTCCGTGATTTTAACTTGTTTCTTGCACCGCAGGTTCGACAAATTATCACTGCTGAGTTGTTAGCATGTGGATTACTGAACTTTCATCTACCATAAACTGTATATATACAGCTAGAAACGTGTACAAAGTATATGCAGATTTTTCCTAACTTCAGTTTCAGAAATCAGGCAGTTTTCAAAGAAATATACTCTTGGAACTTATTCCACCCAATAGTCATGTAATTTACATAGATTCGCTCATCGTCAAATTCTGTGTTCTGAAAAAACTGCATGCATCACGGTTTCGAAAATATTCACTACAGATTTGTTAGCATGTGTATTTCTGAACTTTCATCACCATACAAGTCATATTGACACTTAGAAACATTTTCTCAAAATTCGGATTTTTTCCTAATGCCAGTTTGGTAAATTAGGCAGATTTCACAGAAAAATGCTCTTGGAGCAACTTCTACCAAGTGGACATGTAATTTAAAAGCTTTCACTCACCGCGACATTGCATGTTCTGAACACGCTACATGCATCACTGATTCGACAAACATTCTTTTTTGAGGGGTGAACATGTGTATTACCGAACTATCACCCACCATCCAATGTGTATTTACACATAGAAACATTTATTTTTATTTAGTAGATTTCTCCTTACGTCAGTTTCTAAATCATGCAGTTTTCGCAGAAAAATACTCTTGGAGCGAGTACTACCCAATAGACATGTAATTTACATTTTTCCCCACACTGTGACATTCCATGTTCTGAACATGATACATGCATCACAGATTAAGAAACCATTCATTACTGTGTTACGTGCATGTGCATTACAAACTTCCATCCACCACACAAGACATATTAGCACCTAGAAATATTAACTCTGAGTTCGCAGCAATTTCCTAATAGCAGTTTTGAAAATTAGGCATTTTTCTAAGGAAAAAACTGCTGGAGCGATTTCTACCCACTAGGCATGTAATTTACACAGATTCCACTGCTGTGAAATTACGTCTTTCGAACACACTACATGCATAACGGATTTGACAAATATTCACTACAAATGTGTTTGCATGTGGATTACCGAACTTTCAACACAATAAAAGGCATAGTGACACTTTGAAGCATTTTCTCTGATTTCACAGAATTTTCCAATCGCCAGATTCCAAAATGCAGCAGATTTCACAGCAAAAAGCTCTTGGAGCGGGTTCTACCCAAGAGACTTGTAATTTACATCGATTAAATCACCGTGAAACTCCGGGTTTGAACACAATAAATGCATCTCTGATTCCACAAATATTCACTACAGAGTTATTAGCATATGGTTTACCGTACCTTCATCCACCATAAAAGGCATATTGACACTTACAAGCATTTTCTCATTTTTTGAAAGTTTTACCTAAAGCCAGTTTCGAAAATGAGGCAGTTTTCACAGAAAAATATTCTTGGAGAGAGTTCTACACAATAGACATGTAATTTACATAGATTCGCTCACCGTCAAAATCTGTGTTCTGACAAAGATGCATGCATCAAGGTTTCGACAAGAATTCACTACAGATTTGTTAGCATGTGGTTTTCTGATCTTTCACCCACATAAAAGTCATATTCACACTTAGAAGCATTTTCTCAGATTTCGAATATATTTCCTACTGCCAGTTTTGAAAGTGAGGCAGATTTTGCAGAAAAATGCTTTTGGGGCGAGTTCTACCCAATGGACATGAAATTTAAATGCTTCCACTCATCGAGAAATTCCGTGTTCCAAACATGCTACGTGCATCACGGATTCGACAAACACTCTTTAATGAGTTGTGAACATTAGTATTACCGAATTTTCATCCACCAAACAAAGCATATTTACACGTAAAAAGACTTTTTCAGATTTAGTAGATATCTCCTAATGTCAGTTTCTAAAATCATGCAGTTTATGCAAAAGAATCCTTTTGGAGCGAGTTCTACTCAATAGACATGTAATTTATATTTTTTCACTCAGTATGACATTCCGTGTTCTGAACAAGCAACATGCATCACTGATTCGAAAAATATCCTTTAATGAGTTGTGAGCATGAGGATTACCAAACTGTCATCTGCCATAAAAGGCATATTTACACCTAGAAACCATTACTCTGAGTTCGCAGTGTTTTCAAAATGTCAGTTTTGAATGTGAGGTAGTTTTTGCCGAAAAATGCTCTTGGAGTGAGTTCTACACAATAGACATGTAATTTACATAGATTGGCTCACCGTGAAATTCCGTGTCCCGAGAAAGCTGCATGCATCACAGAATCGACACAAATTCACTACAGAGTTGTTAGCATGTGGATTACTGATCTTTCATCCACCATTAAAGTCATATTGCACTTAGAAACATTTTCTCAGATTTCGAACACTTCTCCTTATGCCAGTTTTTAAAATGAGGCAGATTTCACAGAAAAATACTTTTGGAGTTAGTTCTACCCAATAAATATGTAATTTACAAAGTTTCTTTCACCATGATATTCTGTGTTCTGAATATGATACGTGCATCACGGATTCGAGAAACATTTTTTAATGAGTTGTGAACATGTGGATTACCAAACTTTCATCCACCAAACACGGCAGATTTACACCTAGAAATGTTTCCCCTCGTTTGCAGATTTGTCCTAATGCCCGTTGCAAAAAAAAGGCAGATTTCACAGGAAAAATCCCTTCGATCGTGTTCTATCCAATAGACATGAAATTTACAATGTTTCACTTACCATGACATTCCGTGTTCATAACACACTACATGCATATTGGATTTAGAAATCATTCATTACTGAGTTGTGAGCATGTGGATTTCTGAACTTTCAACCACCATAAAAGGTATATTTTCACCTAGATATATTGACTATACTTTCACAGCTTTTTCCTAATTTCAGTTTCAAAAATCATGAAGTTTGGACAGAAAAAAACTCTTCATGCGAGTTCTACCCAGTAGAATTGTAATTTAAATAGTTTCCAACAAAGTGACTTTCCATTTTCTGAACAAGCTACATGCATCACGGATTTGTCAAACATTCATTACTCAGTTGTGTGCATGTGGATTACAGAACTTTCATCCACCATACAAGGCATAAATACACCTAGAAATATTTACTCTGATTTCACAGATTTTTCCTAACGTCAGTCTCGAAAATCATAAAATTTTCCCAGAAAAAATCTCTGCATGTGAGTTCTACCCACTAGAATTGCAATTTCAATTGTTTCCCACAAAGTGACTTTCCGTGGTCTGAACACGCTGCATTCATCACGGATTTGACAAACATTCATTAGTCAGTTGTGTGCCTGTGAATTACAGAACTTTCATCCACCATATAATGCATATATACACCTTGAAAATATTATTCTGATTTTGCAGCTTTTTCCTAACTGCAGTTTAGAATATCAGGCAACTTTGGCAGGATAATTCTTTTGTAGAGTGTTCTACACAATAGACATGTAATTTAAATTGTTCTCCTCGCCGTGACATACCATGCTACGAAAATGCTACATGCACCGCAGTTCGACAATATTAAGTGCTGAGTTGTTAGCATGTGGATTAATGTACTTTCATCTACCATACCATGTATATATACAGCTAGAAGCATGTACTCAGTATTTGCAGATATTTCTTAATGCCAGTTTCGAAAATGCGACAATTTTCACAGAAAAATCCTCTTGGAGTGAGTTCTATCCAATACATTTGTAATTTACATAGTTTCAGTTACCATGACATTCCGTGTTCCGAATACATTACATGCATCACAGATTCTACAACATTCTTTATTGAGTGTAAGCATGTGCATTACAAACTTTCATCCACCAAACAAGACATATTTGCACGTAGAAACATTAACTCTGAGTTTGCAGCAATTTCCTAATAGCAGTTTTGAAAATTAGGCATTTTCCTAAGGAAAAAACTTTTGGAGCGATTTCTACCCACTAAGCATGTAATTTACATAGATTCCATTGCTGTGTAATTACGTCTTTCGAACACGCTACCTGTATAACGGATTCGACATATATTCACTACAAATGTGTTTGCATGTGGATTACCGAACTTTCAGCATAATAAAAGGCATATTGATACTTAGAAGCATTTTCTCTGATTTCACAGAGTGTTCCAAACGCCAGTTTTGAAAATGCGGTAGATTTCGCAGCAAAAAGCTCTTGGAGTGATTTCTACCCAAGAGATTGGAATTTACAAGATTCGCTCACCGTGAAATTCCGTGTTCTGAACACACTACATGCATCTCGGATTCCACAAATATTCACTACCGAGTTGTTAGCATGTGGATTACAGTAGTTTTATCCACCATACAAGCCATAATGGCGCTTACAAGCATTTTCTCATTTTTTGAAAGTTTTTCCTAACGCCAGTTTCGAAAATGAGGCAGTTTTAACCGAAAAATGCTCCTGGAGAGTGTTCTACACAATAGACATTTAATTTACATAGGTTCGCTCACAGTCAAATTCTGTGTTCCGAGAAAGCTGCATGCATAACAGTTTCGACAAATATTCACTACAGAATTTTTTAGCATGTGGATTACTGTACTTTCATCCACCATACAATTCATATTGACACTTAGAATCTTTTTCTCAGATTTCGAAGTGATTTTCTAATGCCAGTTATGAAAATGAGGCAGATTTCGCAGATAAATGCTTTTGGAGCGAGTTTACCTAATACATGTGTAATTTGCAAGGTTTCTATTACCGTGATATTCTGTGTTCCGAATATGTTACATGGATCACGGATTCGACAAACATATATTAATGAGTTGGGAACGTGTGGATTACCGAACATTCATCCAACAAACACGGCATATTTACACCTAGAAATTTTTGTCAGTGTTTGCAGATTTGTCCGAATGCCACTTGCAAAAAACAGGCAGTTTTCACAGAAAAATTCTCTTCGAGCGTGTTCTATCAGACAGACATAAAATTTACAATGTTTCACTTACCATGACATTCCTTGTTCAGAACACTCTACATGCATACTGGATTTATAAAACATTCATTACTGATTCGAGAGCATGTAGATTTCCGAAATTTAATCCACCATACAAGGCATATTTACACCTACAAATATTTACTCTGCTTTCACAGCTTTTTCCTAACTTCAGGTTTTAAAATCATGAAGTTTTCTCAGGAAAAAACCTCTTCAAGCGAGTTCTATCCAGAGGAATTGTAATTTAAGCAGTTTCCCTGAAAGTGACTTTCCGTTTTCTGAACATGCTACGTGCATCACGGATTTGACAAAGGTTAATTATTCAGTTGTGTGCATGTAGTTTACAGAATTTTCATCCACCATATAAGGCATATATACACCTAGAAATATTTATTCTGATTTCACTTTTTCCTACTGTCTGTTTTGAAAATCATGATGTTTTTGCAGAAGTAAACTCTGCAAGCGAGTTCGACCCAATAGAATTGTAATTTCAATAGTTTCCCACAAAGTGACTTTCCATGGTCCAAAGATGATAAATTCATCACGGATTTGACAAACATTCATTACTCAGTTATGTGCATGAAGATTACAGAATTTTCATCCACCATATAAGGCATATATAAAGCTAGAAAACATTATTCTGAGTTCACAGCTTTTTCCTAATGGCAGTTTAGAAAATCAGGCAACTATAGCAGGATTAATCTCTTGTAGCATGTTCTACACGTTGGATATATAATTTATATAGAGTCCCTCGCCGTGAATTTCCGTGCTTTAAACTTGCTTCTTGCACCGCAGGTTAGACAAATTATCACTGCTGAGATGTTAGCATGTGGATTACTGAACTTTCATCTACCATAAAATGTATATATACAGCTAGAAACATGTACAAAGTATATGCAGATTTTTCCTAACTTCAGTTTCAGAAATCAAGGCAGTTTTCAAAGAAATATACCCTTGGAACTTGTTCCACCCAATAGTCATGTAATTTACATAGATTCGCTCATCGTCAAATTCTGTGTTCTGAAAAAACTGCATGCATCACGGTTTCGAAAATATTCACTACAGATTTGTTAGCATGTGTATTTCTGAACTTTCATCACCATACAAGTCATATTGACACTTAGAAGCATTTTCTCAAAATTCGGATTTTTTCCTAATGCCAGTTTGGTAAATGAGGCAATTTTCACAGAAAAATGCTCTTGGAGCAACTTCTACCAAGTGGACATGTAATTTAAATGCTTTCAATCACCGTGACTTTGCATGTTCTGAACACGCTACATGAATCACTGATATGACAAACATCATTTATTGAGTGGTGAACATGTGTATTACCGAACTTTCACCCACCATCCAATGTGTATTTACACATAGAAACATTTATTTTTATTTACTAGATTTCTCCTTACGTCAGTTTCTAAATCATGCAGTTTTCGCAGAAAAATCCTCTTGGAGCGAGTACTACCCAATAGACATGTAATTTACATTTTTCCCCTCACTGTGACATTCCATGTTCTGAATATACTACATGCATCACAGATTCACAAAGCATTCATTACTGTGTTACGAGCATGTGCATTACAAACTTTCATCCACCACACAAGACATATTAGCACCTAGAAACATTAAATCTGAGTTCGCAGCAATTTCCTAATAGCAGTTTTAAAAATTATGCATTTTTCTAAGGAAAAAACTGTTGGAGCGATTTCTACACACTAGGCATGTAATTTACATAGATTCCACTGCTGTGAAATTACTTCTTTCGAACACGCTACATGCATAACGGATTTGACAAATATTCACTACAAATGTGTTTGCATGTGGATTACGGAACTTTCAACACAATAAAAGGCATAGTGACACTTAGAAGCATTTTCTCTGATTTCACAGAGATTTCCAATCGCCAGATTCCAAAATGCAGCAGATTTCACAGCAAAAAGCTCTTGGAGCAAGTTCTACCCAAGAGACATGTAATTTACATAGATTCACTCAATGTGAAACTCCGTGTTCTGAACACGCTACATGCATTTCAGATTTAACAAATATTCACTACAGAGTTATTAGCATATGTTTTACCGTACTTTCATCCACCATAGAAGGCATACTGACACTTACAAGCATTTTCTCATTTTTTGAAAGTTTTACCTAAAGCCAGTTTCAAAAATGAGGCAGTTTTCAAAGAAAAATATACTTGGAGAGAGTTCTACACAAATAGACATGTAAATTACATAGATTCACTCACCGTCAAAATCTGTGTTCTGACAAATTTGCATGCATCAAGTTTTCGACAAGTATTCACTACAGATTTGTTAGCATGTGCATTTCTGATCTTTCATCCACATACAAGTCATATTGACACTTAGAAGCATTTTCTCAGATTTCGAATATATTTCCTACTGCCAGTTTTAAAAGTGAGGCAGATTTTGCAGAAAAATGCTTTTGGAGCGAGTTCTACCCAATGGATATGAAATTTAAATGCTTCCGCTCATCGAGAAATTCCGTGTTCCAAACATGCTACGTGCATCTCGGATTCGACAAACACTGTTTAATGAGTTGTGAACATTAGTATTACCGAATTTTCATCCACCAAACAAGGCATATTTACACGTAGAAAGACGTTTTCAAATTTAGTAGATATCTCCTAATGTCAGTTTCTAAAATCATGCAGTTTATGCAAAAAAATTCTCTTGGAGCGAGTTCTACTCAATAGACATGTAATTTACATTTTTTCCCTCACTATGACATTCCGTGTTCTGAACACGCAACATGCATCACTGATTCGAAAAATAATCTTTAAGGAGTTGTGTGCATGAGGATTATCAAACTTTAATCTGCCATAAAAGGCATATTTACACCTAGAAAACAATACTCTGAGTTCGCAGTGTTTTCCAAATGTCAGTTTTGAATGTGAGGTAGTTTTTGCAGAAAAATGCTCTTGGAGTGAGTTCTAAACAATAGACATGTAATTTACATAGATTGGCTCACCGTGAAATTCCGTGTCCCGAGAAAGCTGCATGCATCACAGAATCGACACAAATTCACTACAGATTTGTTAGCATGTGGATTACTGATCTTTCATCCACCATTAAAGTCATATTGCACTTAGAAATATTTTCTCAGATTTCGAAATCTTTTCCTTATGCCAGTTTTGAAAATGGGGCAGATTTCACAGAAAAATACTTTTGGAGTGAGTTCTACCCAATAAATATGTAATTTACAATTTTCTTTCACCATGATATTCTGTGTTCTGAATATGATACGTGCATCAAGGATTCAACAAACATTTTTTAATGAGTTGAGAACATGTGGATTACCAAACTTTCATCCACCAAACATGGCATATTTACACCTAGAAATGTTTCTCCTCGTTTGCAGATTTGTCCTAATGCCCGTTGCAAATAACAGGCAGATTTCACATGAAAATTCTCTTCGATCGTGTTCTATCCAATAGAAATGAAATTTACAATCTTTCACTTACCATGACATTCCGTGTTCATAACACGCTACATGCATATTGGATTTAGAAATCATTCATGACTGAGTTGTGAGCATGTGGATTTCTGAACTTTCAACCACCATACAAGGTATATTTACACCTGGAAATATTGACTCTGCTTTCACAGCTTTTTCCTAAATTCAGTTTCAAAAATCATGAAGTTTTCGCAGAAAAAAACTCTTCATGCGAGTTCTACTCAGTAGAATTGTAATTTAAATAGTTTCCCTCAAAGTGACTTTCCATTTTCTGAACATGCTAAATGCATCACGGATTTGACAAACATTCATTACTCAGTTGTGTGCATGTGGATTACGGAACTTTCATCCACCATACAAGGCATAAATACACCTAGAAATATTTACTCTGATTTCACAGATTTTTCCTAACGTCAGTCTCGAAAATCGTAAAGATTTCCCAGAAAAAATCTCTGCATTTGAGTTCTACCCATTAGAATTGCAATTTCAATTGTTTCAAACAAAGTGACTTTCCGTGGTCCGAACACACTGCATTCATCACGGATTTGACAAACATTCATTAGTCAGTTGTGTGCCTGTGATTTGCAGAACTTTCAACCACCGTAAAATGCATATATACACCTTGAAAATATTATTATGATTTTGCAGCTTTTTCCTAACTGCAGTTTAGAATATCAGGCAACTTTTGCAGGATAATTCTCTTGTAGAGTGTTCTACACAATAGACATGTAATTTACATAGATCCCCTCGCCGTGACATAACGTGCTCCGAACATGCTACATGCACCGCAGTTCGACAAATATTAACTGCTGAGTTGTTAGCATGTGGATTAACGTACTTTCATCTACCATACAATGTATATATACAGCTAGAAGCATGTACTCAGTATTTGCAGATATTTCTTAATGTCAGTTTCGAAAATAAGACAGTTTTCACAGAAAAATTCTCTTGGAGTGAGTTCTATCCAATAGACTTGTAATTTACATAGTTTCAGTTACCATGATATTCCGAGTTCCGAATACATTACATGCATCACAGATTCTACAACATTCTTTATTGAGTGTAAGCATGTGCATTACAAACTTTCATCCACCACACAAGACATATTAGCACCTAGAAACTTTAACTCTGAGTTCGCAGCAATTTTCTAATAGCAGTTTTGAAAATTAGGCATTTTTCTAAGGAAAAAACTGTTGCAGCGATTTCTACCCACTAGGCATGTAATTTACATAGATTCCATTGCTGTGAAATTACGTTTTTCGAAAACGCTACATGCATAATGGATTTGACAAATATTCACTACAAATGTGTTTGCATGTGGATTACCGAACTTTCAACACAATAAAGGGCATAGTGACACTTAGAAGCATTTTCTCGGATTTCACAGAATTTTCCAAACGCCGGTTTTGAAAATGTGGCAGATTTTGCAGCAAAAAATTTTTGGAGCGGGTTCTAACCTAAAGACTTGTAATTTACATAGATTCTCTCACCGTGAAATTTCGTGTTATGAACACGCTACATGCATCTCAGATTCCACAAATATTCACTACAGAGTTGTTAGAATGTGGATTACCATAGTTTTATACACCATACAAGGCATAATGGCGCTTACAAGCATTTTCTCTTTTTTTGAAATTTTTCCTAATGCCAGTTTCGAAAATGAGGCAGGTTTCACCGAAAAATTCTCTTGGTGATTGTTCTACACAATAGACCTTTAACTTACATAGGTTCGCTCACCGACAAATTCTGTGTTCCGAGAAAGCTGCATGCATAACAGTTTCGACAAATATTCACTACAGAATTTTTAGCATGTGGATTACTGAACTTTCATCCACCATATAATTCATATTGACACTTAGAATCATTTTCTCAGGTTTCGATGTGTTTTTTCAAATGCCAGTTTTGAAAATGAGGCAGATTTCGCAGATAAATGCTTTTGGAGCGAGTTCTACCTAATACATGTGTAATTTGCAAGGTTCCTATTACCGTGATAGTCTGTTTTCCGAACACGTTACATGGATCACGGATTCGACAAACATTTCTTAATGAGTTGGGAACATGTTGATTACCGAAAATTCATCCAACAAACACGGCATATTTACACCTAGAAATTTTTCTCTGTTTTTGCAGGTTTGTCCGAATGCCAGTTGCAAAAAACAGGCAGTTTCCACAGAAAAATACACTTTGAGATTGTTCTATCAGACAGACGTGTAATTTACAATGTTTCACTTTCCATGACATTCCTTGTTCAGAACACGCTAAATGAATACTGAATTTATAAAACATTCATTACTGATTCGAGAGCATGTGGGTTTCCGAAATTTAATCCACCATACAAGGCAGATTTACACCTAGAAATATTTACTCTGCTTTCACAGCTTTTTCCTAAATTCAGGTTTTAAAATCATGAAGTTTTCTCAGGAAAAATCCTCTTCAAGTGAGTTCTATCCAGAGGAATTTTAATTTAAGCAGTTACCCTCAAAGTGACTTTCCGTTTTCTGAACATGCTACATGCATCACGGATTAGACAGATTTTAATTACTCAGCTGTGTGCATGTGGATTACAGATCTTTCATCCACCATATAAGGCATATATACACCTAGAAATATTTACTCTGATTTCACTACTTTTTTCTACCGTCTGATTTGAAAATCATGATGTTTTTCAGAAGTAATCTCTGCAAGCGAGTTCGACCCAGTAGAATTGTAATTTCAATAGTTTCCCACAATGTGACTTTCCATGGTCCAAACATGATAAATTCTTCACGGATTTGACAAACATTCGTTACTTAGTTGTGTGCATGTAGATTACAGAATATTCATCCTCCATGTAAGGCATATATAAATCTAGAATACATTATTCTGAGTTCGCAGCTTTTTCCTAATGGCAGTTTAGAAAATCAGGCATCTATAGCAGGATAAATCTCTTGTAGCATGTTCTACACGTTGGACATATAATTTACATAGAGTCCCTCGCCATGAATTTCCGAGCTTCAAACTTGTTTCTTTCACCGCAGGTTCGAAAAATATTCACTGCTGAGTTGTTAGCATGTGGATTATTGAACTTTCATCTACCATAAAATGTATATATACAGCTAGAAACATGTACAAACTATATGCAGATTTTTCCTAACTTCAGTTTCAGAAATCAGGCAGTTTTCAAAGAAATATACTCTTGGAAATTATTCCACCCAATAGTCATGTAATTTACATAGATTCACTCATCGTCAAATTCTGTGTTCTGAAAAAACTGCATGCATCACGGTTTTGAAAAATATTCACTACAGATTTGTTAGCATGTGTATTTCTGAACTTTCATCACCATAAAAGTCATATTGACACTTAGAAGCATTTTCTCAAATTTCGAATTTTTTCCTAATGCCAGTTTGGAAATTGAGGCAGATTTCACAGAAAAATGCTTTTGGAGCAAGTTCTAACAAGTGGAAATGTAATTTAAATGCTTTCACTCACCGCGACATTGCATGTTCCGAACATGCTACATGCATCACTGATTCGACAAACATTCTTTATTGAGTGGTGAACATGTGTATTACCGAACTTTCACCCACCAAACAATGTGTATTTACACATAGAAATATTTATTCTTATTTAGTAGATTTCTCCTTACGTCAGTTTCTAAATTCATGCAGTTTTTGCAGAAAAATCCTCTTGGAGCGAGTTCTACTCAATAGATATGTAATTTACATTTTTTCCCTCACTATGACATTCCGTGTACTGAACACGCAACATGCATCACTGATTCGAAAAATATTATTTAAGGAGTTGTGAGCATGAGGATTACCAAATTTTCAACTGCCATAAAAGGCATATTTACACCTAGAAACCATTACTCTGAGTTCGCAGTGTTTTCCAAATGTCAGTTTTGAAAGTGACGTAGTTTTTCAGAAAAATGCTCTTGGAGTGAGTTCTACACAATAGACATGTAATTTACATAGATTCGTTCACCGTCAAAATCTGTGTTCTGACAAAGATGCATGCATCAAGGTTTCGACAATTATTCACTACAGATTTGTTAGCATGTGGATTTCAGATCTTTCATCCACATACAAGTCATATTGACACTTAGAAGCAATTTCTCAGATTTCGAATATATTTCCAACTGCCAGTTTTGAAAGTGAGGCAGATTTTGAAGAAAAATGCTTTTGGAGCGAGTTCTACCCAATGGACATGAAATTTAAATGCTTCCGCTCATCGAGAAATTCCATGTTCCAAAAATGCTATGTGCATCACGGATTCGACAAACACACTTTAATGAGTTGTGCACATAAGTATTACCGAATTTTCATCCAACAAACAAGGCATATTTACATGTACAAAAATTTTATTTTTAGATTTAGTAGATATCTCCTAATGTCAGTTTCTAAAATAATGCAGTTTATGCAAAAAAATTCTCTTGGAACGAGTTCTACTCAATAGACATGTAATTTATATTTTTTCCCTCACTATGACATTTCGTGTTCTGAACACGCAACATGCATCACTGATTCGAAAAATATTCTTCAAGGAGTTGTGAACATGTGGATTACCAAACTTTCATCTGCCATAAAAGACATATTTACACCTAGAAAATATTACTCTGATTTCGCAGTGTTTTCCAAATGTCAGTTTTGAAAGTGAGGTAGTTTTTGCAGAAAAATGCTCTTGGTGTGAGTTCTACACAATAGATATGTAATTTACATAGATTGGCTCACCGTGAAATTCCGTGTTCCGAGAAAGCTGCATGCATCACAGAATCGATAAAAATTCACTACAGAATTGTTAGCATGTGGATTATTGAACTTTCATCCACCATTAAAGTCACATTGCACTTAGAAACATTTTCTCAGATTTCGAACTCTTTTCCTTATGCCAGTTTTGAAAATGAGGCAGATTTCACAGAAAAATACTTTTGGAGTGAGTTCTACCCAATAAATATATAATTTACAAAGTTTCTTTCACCATGATATTCTGTGTTCTGAATATGATACATGCATCACGGATTCGACAAACATTTTTTAATGAGTTGTGAACATGTGGATTACTAAACTTTCATCCACCAAACATGGCATATTTACACCTAGAAATGTTTCTCCTCGTTTGCAGATTTGTCCTAATGCCCGTTGCAAATAACAGGCAGATTTCACAGGAAAATTCTCTTCGATCGTGTTCTATCCAATAGAAATGAAATTTACAATGTTTCACTTACCATGACATCCCGTGTTCATAACACGCTACATGCATATTGGATTAAAAATCATTCATGACTGAGTTGTGAGCATGTGGATTTCTGAACTTTCAACCACCATACAAGGTATATTTACACCTGGAAATATTGACTCTGCTTTCACAGCTTTTTCCTAAATTCAGTTTCAAAAATCATGAAGTTTTCGCAGAAAAAACCTCTTCATGCGAGTTCTACTCAGTAGAATTGTAATTTAAATAGTTTCCCTCAAAGTGACTTTCCATTTTCTGAACATGCTAAATGCATCACGGATTTGACAAACATTCATTACTCAGTTGTGTGCATGTGGATTACGGAACTTTCATCCACCATACAAGGCATAAATACACCTAGAAATATTTACTCTGATTTCACAGATTTTT
This sequence comes from Camelus bactrianus, assembly GCF_048773025.1. Taxonomy (NCBI): domain Eukaryota; kingdom Metazoa; phylum Chordata; class Mammalia; order Artiodactyla; family Camelidae; genus Camelus; species Camelus bactrianus. The sequence continues at coordinate 5,405,302 of NW_027413957.1, read as the reverse complement.
CCTAACGTCAGTCTCGAAAATCGTAAAGATTTCCCAGAAAAAATCTCTGCATATGAGTTCTACCCATTAGAATTGCAATTTCAATTGTTTCAAACAAAGTGACTTTCCGTGGTCCGAACACACTGCATTCATCACGGATTTGACAAACATTCATTAGTCAGTTGTGTGCCTGTGATTTGCAGAACTTTCAACCACCGTAAAATGCATATATACACCTTGAAAATATTATTATGATTTTGCAGCTTTTTCCTAACTGCAGTTTAGAATATCAGGCAACTTTTGCAGGATAATTCTCTTGTAGAGTGTTCTACACAATAGACATGTAATTTACATAGATCCCCTCGCCGTGACATAACGTGCTCCGAACATGCTACATGCACCGCAGTTCGACAAATATTAACTGCTGAGTTGTTAGCATGTGGATTAACGTACTTTCATCTACCATACAATGTATATATACAGCTAGAAGCATGTACTCAGTATTTGCAGATATTTCTTAATGTCAGTTTCGAAAATAAGACAGTTTTCACAGAAAAATTCTCTTGGAGTGAGTTCTATCCAATAGACTTGTAATTTACATAGTTTCAGTTACCATGATATTCCGAGTTCCGAATACATTACATGCATCACAGATTCTACAACATTCTTTATTGAGTGTAAGCATGTGCATTACAAACTTTCATCCACCACACAAGACATATTAGCACCTAGAAACTTTAACTCTGAGTTCGCAGCAATTTTCTAATAGCAGTTTTGAAAATTAGGCATTTTTCTAAGGAAAAAACTGTTGCAGCGATTTCTACCCACTAGGCATGTAATTTACATAGATTCCATTGCTGTGAAATTACGTTTTTCGAAAACGCTACATGCATAATGGATTTGACAAATATTCACTACAAATGTGTTTGCATGTGGATTACCGAACTTTCAACACAATAAAGGGCATAGTGACACTTAGAAGCATTTTCTCGGATTTCACAGAATTTTCCAAACGCCGGTTTTGAAAATGTGGCAGATTTTGCAGCAAAAAATTTTTGGAGCGGGTTCTAACCTAAAGACTTGTAATTTACATAGATTCTCTCACCGTGAAATTTCGTGTTCTGAACACGCTACATGCATCTCAGATTCCACAAATATTCACTACAGAGTTGTTAGAATGTGGATTACCATAGTTTTATACACCATACAAGGCATAATGGCGCTTACAAGCATTTTCTCTTTTTTTGAAATTTTTCCTAATGCCAGTTTCGAAAATGAGGCAGGTTTCACCGAAAAATTCTCTTGGTGATTGTTCTACACAATAGACCTTTAACTTACATAGGTTCGCTCACCGACAAATTCTGTGTTCCGAGAAAGCTGCATGCATAACAGTTTCGACAAATATTCACTACAGAATTTTTAGCATGTGGATTACTGAACTTTCATCCACCATATAATTCATATTGACACTTAGAATCATTTTCTCAGGTTTCGATGTGTTTTTTCAAATGCCAGTTTTGAAAATGAGGCAGATTTCGCAGATAAATGCTTTTGGAGCGAGTTCTACCTAATACATGTGTAATTTGCAAGGTTCCTATTACCGTGATAGTCTGTTTTCCGAACACGTTACATGGATCACGGATTCGACAAACATTTCTTAATGAGTTGGGAACATGTTGATTACCGAAAATTCATCCAACAAACACGGCATATTTACACCTAGAAATTTTTCTCTGTTTTTGCAGGTTTGTCCGAATGCCAGTTGCAAAAAACAGGCAGTTTCCACAGAAAAATACACTTTGAGATTGTTCTATCAGACAGACGTGTAATTTACAATGTTTCACTTTCCATGACATTCCTTGTTCAGAACACGCTAAATGAATACTGAATTTATAAAACATTCATTACTGATTCGAGAGCATGTGGGTTTCCGAAATTTAATCCACCATACAAGGCAGATTTACACCTAGAAATATTTACTCTGCTTTCACAGCTTTTTCCTAAATTCAGGTTTTAAAATCATGAAGTTTTCTCAGGAAAAATCCTCTTCAAGTGAGTTCTATCCAGAGGAATTTTAATTTAAGCAGTTACCCTCAAAGTGACTTTCCGTTTTCTGAACATGCTACATGCATCACGGATTAGACAGATTTTAATTACTCAGCTGTGTGCATGTGGATTACAGATCTTTCATCCACCATATAAGGCATATATACACCTAGAAATATTTACTCTGATTTCACTACTTTTTTCTACCGTCTGATTTGAAAATCATGATGTTTTTCAGAAGTAATCTCTGCAAGCGAGTTCGACCCAGTAGAATTGTAATTTCAATAGTTTCCCACAATGTGACTTTCCATGGTCCAAACATGATAAATTCTTCACGGATTTGACAAACATTCGTTACTTAGTTGTGTGCATGTAGATTACAGAATATTCATCCTCCATGTAAGGCATATATAAATCTAGAATACATTATTCTGAGTTCGCAGCTTTTTCCTAATGGCAGTTTAGAAAATCAGGCATCTATAGCAGGATAAATCTCTTGTAGCATGTTCTACACGTTGGACATATAATTTACATAGAGTCCCTCGCCATGAATTTCCGAGCTTCAAACTTGTTTCTTTCACCGCAGGTTCGAAAAATATTCACTGCTGAGTTGTTAGCATGTGGATTATTGAACTTTCATCTACCATAAAATGTATATATACAGCTAGAAACATGTACAAACTATATGCAGATTTTTCCTAACTTCAGTTTCAGAAATCAGGCAGTTTTCAAAGAAATATACTCTTGGAAATTATTCCACCCAATAGTCATGTAATTTACATAGATTCGCTCATCGTCAAATTCTGTGTTCTGAAAAAACTGCATGCATCACGGTTTTGAAAAATATTCACTACAGATTTGTTAGCATGTGTATTTCTGAACTTTCATCACCATAAAAGTCATATTGACACTTAGAAGCATTTTCTCAAATTTCGAATTTTTTCCTAATGCCAGTTTGGAAATTGAGGCAGATTTCACAGAAAAATGCTTTTGGAGCAAGTTCTAACAAGTGGAAATGTAATTTAAATGCTTTCACTCACCGCGACATTGCATGTTCCGAACATGCTACATGCATCACTGATTCGACAAACATTCTTTATTGAGTGGTGAACATGTGTATTACCGAACTTTCACCCACCAAACAATGTGTATTTACACATAGAAATATTTATTCTTATTTAGTAGATTTCTCCTTACGTCAGTTTCTAAATTCATGCAGTTTTTGCAGAAAAATCCTCTTGGAGCGAGTTCTACTCAATAGATATGTAATTTACATTTTTTCCCTCACTATGACATTCCGTGTACTGAACACGCAACATGCATCACTGATTCGAAAAATATTATTTAAGGAGTTGTGAGCATGAGGATTACCAAATTTTCAACTGCCATAAAAGGCATATTTACACCTAGAAACCATTACTCTGAGTTCGCAGTGTTTTCCAAATGTCAGTTTTGAAAGTGACGTAGTTTTTCAGAAAAATGCTCTTGGAGTGAGTTCTACACAATAGACATGTAATTTACATAGATTCGTTCACCGTCAAAATCTGTGTTCTGACAAAGATGCATGCATCAAGGTTTCGACAATTATTCACTACAGATTTGTTAGCATGTGGATTTCAGATCTTTCATCCACATACAAGTCATATTGACACTTAGAAGCAATTTCTCAGATTTCGAATATATTTCCAACTGCCAGTTTTGAAAGTGAGGCAGATTTTGAAGAAAAATGCTTTTGGAGCGAGTTCTACCCAATGGACATGAAATTTAAATGCTTCCGCTCATCGAGAAATTCCATGTTCCAAAAATGCTATGTGCATCACGGATTCGACAAACACACTTTAATGAGTTGTGCACATAAGTATTACCGAATTTTCATCCAACAAACAAGGCATATTTACATGTACAAAAATTTTATTTTTAGATTTAGTAGATATCTCCTAATGTCAGTTTCTAAAATAATGCAGTTTATGCAAAAAAATTCTCTTGGAACGAGTTCTACTCAATAGACATGTAATTTATATTTTTTCCCTCACTATGACATTTCGTGTTCTGAACACGCAACATGCATCACTGATTCGAAAAATATTCTTCAAGGAGTTGTGAACATGTGGATTACCAAACTTTCATCTGCCATAAAAGACATATTTACACCTAGAAAATATTACTCTGATTTCGCAGTGTTTTCCAAATGTCAGTTTTGAAAGTGAGGTAGTTTTTGCAGAAAAATGCTCTTGGTGTGAGTTCTACACAATAGATATGTAATTTACATAGATTGGCTCACCGTGAAATTCCGTGTTCCGAGAAAGCTGCATGCATCACAGAATCGATAAAAATTCACTACAGAATTGTTAGCATGTGGATTATTGAACTTTCATCCACCATTAAAGTCACATTGCACTTAGAAACATTTTCTCAGATTTCGAACTCTTTTCCTTATGCCAGTTTTGAAAATGAGGCAGATTTCACAGAAAAATACTTTTGGAGTGATTTCTACCCAATAAATATATAATTTACAAAGTTTCTTTCACCATGATATTCTGTGTTCTGAATATGATACATGCATCACGGATTCGACAAACATTTTTTAATGAGTTGTGAACATGTGGATTACTAAACTTTCATCCACCAAACATGGCATATTTACACCTAGAAATGTTTCTCCTCGTTTGCAGATTTGTCCTAATGCCCGTTGCAAATAACAGGCAGATTTCACAGGAAAATTCTCTTCAATCGTGTTCTATCCAATAGAAATGAAATTTACAATGTTTCACTTACCATGACATCCCGTGTTCATAACACGCTACATGCATATTGGATTAAAAATCATTCATGACTGAGTTGTGAGCATGTGGATTTCTGAACTTTCAACCACCATACAAGGTATATTTACACCTGGAAATATTGACTCTGCTTTCACAGCTTTTTCCTAAATTCAGTTTCAAAAATCATGAAGTTTTCGCAGAAAAAACCTCTTCATGCGAGTTCTACTCAGTAGAATTGTAATTTAAATAGTTTCCCTCAAAGTGACTTTCCATTTTCTGAACATGCTAAATGCATCACGGATTTGACAAACATTCATTACTCAGTTGTGTGCATGTGGATTACGGAACTTTCATCCACCATACAAGGCATAAATACACCTAGAAATATTTACTCTGATTTCACAGATTTTTCCTAACGTCAGTCTCGAAAATCGTAAAGATTTCCCAGAAAAAATCTCTGCATTTGAGTTCTACCCATTAGAATTGCAATTTCAATTGTTTCAAACAAAGTGACTTTCCGTGGTCCGAACACACTGCATTCATCACGGATTTGACAAACATTCATTAGTCAGTTGTGTGCCTGTGATTTGCAGAACTTTCAACCACCGTAAAATGCATATATACACCTTGAAAATATTATTATGATTTTGCAGCTTTTTCCTAACTGCAGTTTAGAATATCAGGCAACTTTTGCAGGATAATTCTCTTGTAGAGTGTTCTACACAATAGACATGTAATTTACATAGATCCCCTCGCCGTGACATAACGTGCTCCGAACATGCTACATGCACCGCAGTTCGACAAATATTAACTGCTGAGTTGTTAGCATGTGGATTAACGTACTTTCATCTACCATACAATGTATATATACAGCTAGAAGCATGTACTCAGTATTTGCAGATATTTCTTAATGTCAGTTTCGAAAATAAGACAGTTTTCACAGAAAAATTCTCTTGGAGTGAGTTCTATCCAATAGACTTGTAATTTACATAGTTTCAGTTACCATGATATTCCGAGTTCCGAATACATTACATGCATCACAGATTCTACAACATTCTTTATTGAGTGTAAGCATGTGCATTACAAACTTTCATCCACCACACAAGACATATTAGCACCTAGAAACATTAACTCTGAGTTCGCAGCAATTTTCTAATAGCAGTTTTGAAAATTAGGCATTTTTCTAAGGAAAAAACTGTTGCAGCGATTTCTACCCACTAGGCATGTAATTTACATAGATTCCATTGCTGTGAAATTACGTTTTTCGAAAACGCTACATGCATAATGGATTTGACAAATATTCACTACAAATGTGTTTGCATGTGGATTACCGAACTTTCAACACAATAAAGGGCATAGTGACACTTAGAAGCATTTTCTCGGATTTCACAGAATTTTCCAAACGCCGGTTTTGAAAATGTGGCAGATTTTGCAGCAAAAAATTTTTGGAGCGGGTTCTAACCTAAAGACTTGTAATTTACATAGATTCTCTCACCGTGAAATTTCGTGTTCTGAACACGCTACATGCATCTCAGATTCCACAAATATTCACTACAGAGTTGTTAGAATGTGGATTACCATAGTTTTATACACCATACAAGGCATAATGGCGCTTACAAGCATTTTCTCTTTTTTTGAAATTTTTCCTAATGCCAGTTTCGAAAATGAGGCAGGTTTCACCGAAAAATTCTCTTGGTGATTGTTCTACACAATAGACCTTTAATTTACATAGGTTCGCTCACCGACAAATTCTGTGTTCCGAGAAAGCTGCATGCATAACAGTTTCGACAAATATTCACTACAGAATTTTTAGCATGTGGATTACTGAACTTTCATCCACCATATAATTCATATTGACACTTAGAATCATTTTCTCAGGTTTCGATGTGTTTTTTCAAATGCCAGTTTTGAAAATGAGGCAGATTTCGCAGATAAATGCTTTTGGAGCGAGTTCTACCTAATACATGTGTAATTTGCAAGGTTCCTATTACCGTGATAGTCTGTTTTCCGAACACGTTACATGGATCACGGATTCGACAAACATTTCTTAATGAGTTGGGAACATGTTGATTACCGAAAATTCATCCAACAAACACGGCATATTTACACCTAGAAATTTTTCTCTGTTTTTGCAGGTTTGTCCGAATGCCAGTTGCAAAAAACAGGCAGTTTCCACAGAAAAATACACTTTGAGATTGTTCTATCAGACAGACGTGTAATTTACAATGTTTCACTTTCCATGACATTCCTTGTTCAGAACACGCTAAATGAATACTGAATTTATAAAACATTCATTACTGATTCGAGAGCATGTGGGTTTCCGAAATTTAATCCACCATACAAGGCAGATTTACACCTAGAAATATTTACTCTGCTTTCACAGCTTTTTCCTAAATTCAGGTTTTAAAATCATGAAGTTTTCTCAGGAAAAATCCTCTTCAAGTGAGTTCTATCCAGAGGAATTTTAATTTAAGCAGTTACCCTCAAAGTGACTTTCCGTTTTCTGAACATGCTACATGCATCACGGATTAGACAGATTTTAATTACTCAGCTGTGTGCATGTGGATTACAGATCTTTCATCCACCATATAAGGCATATATACACCTAGAAATATTTACTCTGATTTCACTACTTTTTTCTACCGTCTGATTTGAAAATCATGATGTTTTTCAGAAGTAATCTCTGCAAGCGAGTTCGACCCAGTAGAATTGTAATTTCAATAGTTTCCCACAATGTGACTTTCCATGGTCCAAACATGATAAATTCTTCACGGATTTGACAAACATTCGTTACTTAGTTGTGTGCATGTAGATTACAGAATATTCATCCTCCATGTAAGGCATATATAAATCTAGAATACATTATTCTGAGTTCGCAGCTTTTTCCTAATGGCAGTTTAGAAAATCAGGCATCTATAGCAGGATAAATCTCTTGTAGCATGTTCTACACGTTGGACATATAATTTACATAGAGTCCCTCGCCATGAATTTCCGAGCTTCAAACTTGTTTCTTTCACCGCAGGTTCGAAAAATATTCACTGCTGAGTTGTTAGCATGTGGATTATTGAACTTTCATCTACCATAAAATGTATATATACAGCTAGAAACATGTACAAACTATATGCAGATTTTTCCTAACTTCAGTTTCAGAAATCAGGCAGTTTTCAAAGAAATATACTCTTGGAAATTATTCCACCCAATAGTCATGTAATTTACATAGATTCGCTCATCGTCAAATTCTGTGTTCTGAAAAAACTGCATGCATCACGGTTTTGAAAAATATTCACTACAGATTTGTTAGCATGTGTATTTCTGAACTTTCATCACCATAAAAGTCATATTGACACTTAGAAGCATTTTCTCAAATTTCGAATTTTTTCCTAATGCCAGTTTGGAAATTGAGGCAGATTTCACAGAAAAATGCTTTTGGAGCAAGTTCTAACAAGTGGAAATGTAATTTAAATGCTTTCACTCACCGCGACATTGCATGTTCCGAACATGCTACATGCATCACTGATTCGACAAACATTCTTTATTGAGTGGTGAACATGTGTATTACCGAACTTTCACCCACCAAACAATGTGTATTTACACATAGAAATATTTATTCTTATTTAGTAGATTTCTCCTTACGTCAGTTTCTAAATTCATGCAGTTTTTGCAGAAAAATCCTCTTGGAGCGAGTTCTACTCAATAGATATGTAATTTACATTTTTTCCCTCACTATGACATTCCGTGTACTGAACACGCAACATGCATCACTGATTCGAAAAATATTATTTAAGGAGTTGTGAGCATGAGGATTACCAAATTTTCAACTGCCATAAAAGGCATATTTACACCTAGAAACCATTACTCTGAGTTCGCAGTGTTTTCCAAATGTCAGTTTTGAAAGTGACGTAGTTTTTCAGAAAAATGCTCTTGGAGTGAGTTCTACACAATAGACATGTAATTTACATAGATTCGTTCACCGTCAAAATCTGTGTTCTGACAAAGATGCATGCATCAAGGTTTCGACAATTATTCACTACAGATTTGTTAGCATGTGGATTTCAGATCTTTCATCCACATACAAGTCATATTGACACTTAGAAGCAATTTCTCAGATTTCGAATATATTTCCAACTGCCAGTTTTGAAAGTGAGGCAGATTTTGAAGAAAAATGCTTTTGGAGCGAGTTCTACCCAATGGACATGAAATTTAAATGCTTCCGCTCATCGAGAAATTCCATGTTCCAAAAATGCTATGTGCATCACGGATTCGACAAACACACTTTAATGAGTTGTGCACATAAGTATTACCGAATTTTCATCCAACAAACAAGGCATATTTACATGTACAAAAATTTTATTTTTAGATTTAGTAGATATCTCCTAATGTCAGTTTCTAAAATAATGCAGTTTATGCAAAAAAATTCTCTTGGAACGAGTTCTACTCAATAGACATGTAATTTATATTTTTTCCCTCACTATGACATTTCGTGTTCTGAACACGCAACATGCATCACTGATTCGAAAAATATTCTTCAAGGAGTTGTGAACATGTGGATTACCAAACTTTCATCTGCCATAAAAGACATATTTACACCTAGAAAATATTACTCTGATTTCGCAGTGTTTTCCAAATGTCAGTTTTGAAAGTGAGGTAGTTTTTGCAGAAAAATGCTCTTGGTGTGAGTTCTACACAATAGATATGTAATTTACATAGATTGGCTCACCGTGAAATTCCGTGTTCCGAGAAAGCTGCATGCATCACAGAATCGATAAAAATTCACTACAGAATTGTTAGCATGTGGATTATTGAACTTTCATCCACCATTAAAGTCACATTGCACTTAGAAACATTTTCTCAGATTTCGAACTCTTTTCCTTATGCCAGTTTTGAAAATGAGGCAGATTTCACAGAAAAATACTTTTGGAGTGATTTCTACCCAATAAATATATAATTTACAAAGTTTCTTTCACCATGATATTCTGTGTTCTGAATATGATACATGCATCACGGATTCGACAAACATTTTTTAATGAGTTGTGAACATGTGGATTACTAAACTTTCATCCACCAAACATGGCATATTTACACCTAGAAATGTTTCTCCTCGTTTGCAGATTTGTCCTAATGCCCGTTGCAAATAACAGGCAGATTTCACAGGAAAATTCTCTTCGATCGTGTTCTATCCAATAGAAATGAAATTTACAATGTTTCACTTACCATGACATCCCGTGTTCATAACACGCTACATGCATATTGGATTAAAAATCATTCATGACTGAGTTGTGAGCATGTGGATTTCTGAACTTTCAACCACCATACAAGGTATATTTACACCTGGAAATATTGACTCTGCTTTCACAGCTTTTTCCTAAATTCAGTTTCAAAAATCATGAAGTTTTCGCAGAAAAAACCTCTTCATGCGAGTTCTACTCAGTAGAATTGTAATTTAAATAGTTTCCCTCAAAGTGACTTTCCATTTTCTGAACATGCTAAATGCATCACGGATTTGACAAACATTCATTACTCAGTTGTGTGCATGTGGATTACGGAACTTTCATCCACCATACAAGGCATAAATACACCTAGAAATATTTACTCTGATTTCACAGATTTTTCCTAACGTCAGTCTCGAAAATCGTAAAGATTTCCCAGAAAAAATCTCTGCATATGAGTTCTACCCATTAGAATTGCAATTTCAATTGTTTCCCACAAAGTGACTTTCCGTGGTCCGAACACACTGCATTCATCACGGATTTGACAAACATTCATTAGTCAGTTGTGTGCCTGTGATATACGGAACTTTCATCCACCATATAATGCATATATACACCTTGAAAATATTATTCTGATTTTGCAGCTTTTTCCTAACTGCAGTTTAGAATATCAGGCAACTTTTGCAGGATAATTCTCTTGTAGATTGTTCTACACAATAGACATATAATTTACATAGGTCCCCTCGCCATTACATACCGTGTTCCAAACATGCTACATGCACCGCAGTTCGACAAATATTAACTGCTGAGTTGTTAGCATGTGGATTAATGTACTTTCATCTACCATACAATGTATATATACAGCTAGAAGCATGTACTTAGTATTTGCAGATATTTCTTAATGCCAGTTTCGAAAATAAGACCGTTTTCACAGAAAAATCCTCTTGGAGTGAGTTCTATCCAATAGACTTGTAATTTACATAGTTTCAGTTACCATGACATTCCGTGTTCCGAATACATTACATGCAACACAGATTCTACAACATTCTTTATTGAGTGTAAGCATGTTCATTACAAACTTTCATCCACCACACAAGACATATTAGCACCTAGAAACATTAACTCTGAGTTCGCAGCAATTTTGTGATAGCAGTTTTGAAAATTAGGCATTTTTCTAAGGAAAAAACTGTTGGAGCGATTTCTACCCACTAGGCATGTAATTTACATAGATTCCATTACTGTGAAATTACGTCTTTCGAACACGCTACATGCATAACGGATTTGACAAATATTCACTACAAATGTGTTTGCATGTGGATTACCGAACTTTCAACACAATAAAAGGCATAGTGACACTTTGAAGCATTTTCTCTGATTTCACAGAGATTTCCAATCGCCAGATTCCAAAATGCAGCAGATTTCACAGCAAAAACTCTTGGATCGAGTTCTACCCAAGAGACATGTAATTAACATAGATTCACTCACCATGAAACTCCGTGTTCTGAACACGCTACATGCATCTCAGATTCCACAAATATTCACCTCAGAGTTATTAGTATATGTTTTACCGTACTTTCATCCACCATAGAAGGCATACTGACACTTACAAGCATTTTCTCATTTTTTGAATATTTTACCTAAAGCCAGTTTCAAAAATGAGGCAGTTTTCACAGAAAAATATTCTTGGGGAGAGTTCTACACAATAGAAATGTAATTTACATAGATTCACTCACCGTCAAAATCTGTGTTCTGACAAAGAAGCATGCATCAAGGTTTCGAAAAGTATTCACTACAGATTTGTTAGCATGTGCATTTCTGATCTTTCATCCACATACAAGTCATATTGACACTTAGAAGCATTTTCTCAGATTTCGAATATATTTCCTACTGCCAGTTTTGAAAGTGAGGCAGATTTTGCAGAAAAATGCTTTTGGGGCGAGTTCTACCCAATGGACATGAAATTTAAATGCTTCCACTCATCGAGAAATTCCGTGTTCCAAACATGCTATGTGCATCACGGATTCGACAAACTCTGTTTAATGAGTTGTGAACATTAGTATTACCGAATTTTCATCCACCAAACAAGGCATATTTAAACGTAGAAAGACTTTATCAGATTTAGTAGATATCTCCTAATATCAGTTTCTAAAATCATGCAGTTTATGCAAAAAAAATTCTCTTGGAACGAGTTCTACTCAATAGACATGTAATTTACATTTTTTCCGTCAGTATGATATTCCGTGATCTGAACACGCAACATGCATCACTGATTCGAAAAATAATCTTTAAGGAGTTGTGAGCATGAGGATTACCAAACTGTCATCTGTCATAAAAGGCATATTTACACCTAGAAACCATTACTCTGAGTTCGCAGTGTTTTCCAAATGTCAGTTTTGAAAGTGACGTAGTTTTTCAGAAAAATGCTCTTGGAGTGAGTTCTACACAATAGACATGTAATTTACATAGATTCGTTCACCGTCAAAATCTGTGTTCTGACAAAGATGCATGCATCAAGGTTTCGACAATTATTCACTACAGATTTGTTAGCATGTGGATTTCAGATCTTTCATCCACATACAAGTCATATTGACACTTAGAAGCAATTTCTCAGATTTCGAATATATTTCCAACTGCCAGTTTTGAAAGTGAGGCAGATTTTGAAGAAAAATGCTTTTGGAGCGAGTTCTACCCAATGGACATGAAATTTAAATGCTTCCGCTCATCGAGAAATTCCATGTTCCAAAAATGCTATGTGCATCACGGATTCGACAAACACACTTTAATGAGTTGTGCACATAAGTATTACCGAATTTTCATCCAACAAACAAGGCATATTTACATGTACAAAAATTTTATTTTTAGATTTAGTAGATATCTCCTAATGTCAGTTTCTAAAATAATGCAGTTTATGCAAAAAAATTCTCTTGGAACGAGTTCTACTCAATAGACATGTAATTTATATTTTTTCCCTCACTATGACATTTCGTGTTCTGAACACGCAACATGCATCACTGATTCGAAAAATATTCTTCAAGGAGTTGTGAACATGTGGATTACCAAACTTTCATCTGCCATAAAAGACATATTTACACCTAGAAAATATTACTCTGATTTCGCAGTGTTTTCCAAATGTCAGTTTTGAAAGTGAGGTAGTTTTTGCAGAAAAATGCTCTTGGTGTGAGTTCTACACAATAGACATGTAATTTACATAGATTGGCTCACCGTGAAATTCCGTGTTCCGAGAAAGCTGCATGCATCACAGAATCGATAAAAATTCACTACAGAATTGTTAGCATGTGGATTATTGAACTTTCATCCACCATTAAAGTCACATTGCACTTAGAAACATTTTCTCAGATTTCGAACTCTTTTCCTTATGCCAGTTTTGAAAATGAGGCAGATTTCACAGAAAAATACTTTTGGAGTGATTTCTACCCAATAAATATATAATTTACAAAGTTTCTTTCACCATGATATTCTGTGTTCTGAATATGATACATGCATCACGGATTCGACAAACATTTTTTAATGAGTTGTGAACATGTGGATTACTAAACTTTCATCCACCAAACATGGCATATTTACACCTAGAAATGTTTCTCCTCGTTTGCAGATTTGTCCTAATGCCCGTTGCAAATAACAGGCAGATTTCACAGGAAAATTCTCTTCGATCGTGTTCTATCCAATAGAAATGAAATTTACAATGTTTCACTTACCATGACATCCCGTGTTCATAACACGCTACATGCATATTGGATTAAAAATCATTCATGACTGAGTTGTGAGTATGTGGATTTCTGAACTTTCAACCACCATACAAGGTATATTTACACCTGGAAATATTGACTCTGCTTTCACAGCTTTTTCCTAAATTCAGTTTCAAAAATCATGAAGTTTTCGCAGAAAAAACCTCTTCATGCGAGTTCTACTCAGTAGAATTGTAATTTAAATAGTTTCCCTCAAAGTGACTTTCCATTTTCTGAACATGCTAAATGCATCACGGATTTGACAAACATTCATTACTCAGTTGTGTGCATGTGGATTACGGAACTTTCATCCACCATACAAGGCATAAATACACCTAGAAATATTTACTCTGATTTCACAGATTTTTCCTAACGTCAGTCTCGAAAATCGTAAAGATTTCCCAGAAAAAATCTCTGCATATGAGTTCTACCCATTAGAATTGCAATTTCAATTGTTTCCCACAAAGTGACTTTCCGTGGTCCGAACACACTGCATTCATCACGGATTTGACAAACATTCATTAGTCAGTTGTGTGCCTGTGATATACGGAACTTTCATCCACCATATAATGCATATATACACCTTGAAAATATTATTCTGATTTTGCAGCTTTTTCCTAACTGCAGTTTAGAATATCAGGCAACTTTTGCAGGATAATTCTCTTGTAGATTGTTCTACACAATAGACATATAATTTACATAGGTCCCCTCGCCATTACATACCGTGTTCCAAACATGCTACATGCACCGCAGTTCGACAAATATTAACTGCTGAGTTGTTAGCATGTGGATTAATGTACTTTCATCTACCATACAATGTATATATACAGCTAGAAGCATGTACTTAGTATTTGCAGATATTTCTTAATGCCAGTTTCGAAAATAAGACCGTTTTCACAGAAAAATCCTCTTGGAGTGAGTTCTATCCAATAGACTTGTAATTTACATAGTTTCAGTTACCATGACATTCCGTGTTCCGAATACATTACATGCAACACAGATTCTACAACATTCTTTATTGAGTGTAAGCATGTTCATTACAAACTTTCATCCACCACACAAGACATATTAGCACCTAGAAACATTAACTCTGAGTTCGCAGCAATTTTGTGATAGCAGTTTTGAAAATTAGGCATTTTTCTAAGGAAAAAACTGTTGGAGCGATTTCTACCCACTAGGCATGTAATTTACATAGATTCCATTACTGTGAAATTACGTCTTTCGAACACGCTACATGCATAACGGATTTGACAAATATTCACTACAAATGTGTTTGCATGTGGATTACCGAACTTTCAACACAATAAAAGGCATAGTGACACTTTGAAGCATTTTCTCTGATTTCACAGAGATTTCCAATCGCCAGATTCCAAAATGCAGCAGATTTCACAGCAAAAACTCTTGGATCGAGTTCTACCCAAGAGACATGTAATTAACATAGATTCACTCACCATGAAACTCCGTGTTCTGAACACGCTACATGCATCTCAGATTCCACAAATATTCACCTCAGAGTTATTAGTATATGTTTTACCGTACTTTCATCCACCATAGAAGGCATACTGACACTTACAAGCATTTTCTCATTTTTTGAATATTTTACCTAAAGCCAGTTTCAAAAATGAGGCAGTTTTCACAGAAAAATATTCTTGGGGAGAGTTCTACACAATAGAAATGTAATTTACATAGATTCACTCACCGTCAAAATCTGTGTTCTGACAAAGAAGCATGCATCAAGGTTTCGAAAAGTATTCACTACAGATTTGTTAGCATGTGCATTTCTGATCTTTCATCCACATACAAGTCATATTGACACTTAGAAGCATTTTCTCAGATTTCGAATATATTTCCTACTGCCAGTTTTGAAAGTGAGGCAGATTTTGCAGAAAAATGCTTTTGGGGCGAGTTCTACCCAATGGACATGAAATTTAAATGCTTCCACTCATCGAGAAATTCCGTGTTCCAAACATGCTATGTGCATCACGGATTCGACAAACTCTGTTTAATGAGTTGTGAACATTAGTATTACCGAATTTTCATCCACCAAACAAGGCATATTTAAACGTAGAAAGACTTTATCAGATTTAGTAGATATCTCCTAATATCAGTTTCTAAAATCATGCAGTTTATGCAAAAAAAATTCTCTTGGAACGAGTTCTACTCAATAGACATGTAATTTACATTTTTTCCGTCAGTATGATATTCCGTGATCTGAACACGCAACATGCATCACTGATTCGAAAAATAATCTTTAAGGAGTTGTGAGCATGAGGATTACCAAACTGTCATCTGTCATAAAAGGCATATTTACACCTAGAAACCATTACTCTGAGTTCGCAGTGTTTTCCAAATATCAGTTTTGAATGTGAGGTAGTTTTTGCAGAAAAATGCTCTTGGAGTGACTTCTACACAATAGACATGTAATTTACATAGATTGACTGACCGTGAAATTCCGTGTTCCGAGAAAGCTGCATGCATAAAAGAATCGACACAAATTCAATACAGATTTGTTAGCATGTGGATTACTGATCTTTCATACACCATTAAAGTCATATTGCACTTAGAAACATATTCTCAGATTTCGAACTATTTTCCTTATGCCAGTTTTGAAAATGAGGCAGATTTCACACAAAAATACTTTTCGAGTAGTTCTACCCAATAAATATGTAATTTACAATTTTCTTTCACCATGATATTCTGTGTTCTGAATATGATACGTGCATCACGGATTCGACAAACATTTTTAATGAGTTGTGAACATGTGGATTACCAAACTTTCATCCACCAAACATGGCATATTTACACCTAGAAATGTTTCTCCTCGTTTGCAGATTTGTCCTAATGCCCGTTGCAAATAACAGGCAGATTTCACAGGAAAATTCTCTTCGATCGTGTTCTATCCAATAGAAATGAAATTTACAATGTTTCACTTACCATGACATCCCGTGTTCATAACACGCTACATGTATATTGGATTAAAAATCATTCATGACTGAGTTGTGAGCATGTGGATTTCTGAACTTTCAACCACCATACAAGGTATATTTACACCTAGAAATATTGACTCTGCTTTCACAGCTTTTTCCTAAATTCAGTTTCAAAAATCATGACGTTTTCGCAGAAAAAACATCTTCATGCGAGTTCTACTCAGTAGAATTGTAATTTAAATAGTTTCCCTCAAAGTGACTTTCCATTTTCTGAACACGCTACATGCATCACGGATTTGACAAACATTCATTACTCAGTTGTGTGCATGTGGATTACAGAACTTTCATCCACCATACAAGGCATAAATACACCTAGAAATATTTACTCTGATTTCACAGATTTTTCCTAACGTCAGTCTCGAAAATCATAAAGATTTCTCAGAAAAAATCTCTGCATGTGAGTTCTACCCATTAGAATTGCAATTTCAATTGTTTCCCACAAAGTGACTTTCCGTGGTCCGAACACACTGCATTCATCACGGATTTGACAAACATTCATTAGTCAGTTGTGTGCCTGTGATTTACGGAACTTTCATCCACCATATAATGCATATATACACCTTGAAAATATTATTCTGATTTTGAAGCTTTTTCCTAACTGCAGTTTAGAATATCAGGCAACTTTTGCAGGATAATTCTCTTGTAGAGTGTTCTACACAATAGACATGTAATTTACATAGATCCCCTCGCCGTGACATACAGTGCTCCAAACATGCTACATGCACCGCAGTTCGACAAATATTAACTGCTGAGTTGTTAGCATGTGGATTAATGTACTTTCATCTACCATACAATGTATATATACAGCTAGAAGCATGTACTCAGTATTTGCAGATATTTCTTAATGCCAGTTTCGAAAATAAGACCGTTTTCACAGAAAAATCCTCTTGGAGTGAGTTCTATCCAATAGACTTGTAATTTACATAGTTTCAGTTACCATGACATTCCGTGTTCCGAATACATTACATGCATCACAGATTCTACAACATTCTTTATTGAGTGTAAGCATGTGCTTTACAAACTTTCATCCACCACACAAGACATATTAGCACCTAGAAACATTAACTCTGAGTTCGCAGCAATTTCCTAATAGCAGTTTTGAAAATTAAGCATTTTTCTAAGGAAAAAAGTGTTGGAGCGATTTCTACCCACTAGGCATGTAATTTACATAGATTCCATTGCTGTGAAATTACGTCTTTCGAACACGCTACATGCATAACGGATTTGACAAATATTCACTACAAATGTGTTTGCATGTGGATTACCGATCTTTCAACAGAATAAAAGGCATAGTGACACTTAGAATCATTTTCTCTGATTTCACAGAGTTTTCCAATCGCCAGATTCCAAAATGCAGCAGATTTCACAGCAAAAAGCTCTTGGAGCAAGTTCTACCCAAGAGACATGTAATTTACATAGATTCACTCACCGTGAAACTCCGTGTTCTGAACACGCTACATGCATCTCAGATTCCACAAATATTCACTACAGAGTTATGAGCATATATTTTACCGTACTTTCATCCACCATAGAAGGCATACTGACACTTACAAGCATTTTCTAATTTTTTGAAAGTTTTACCTAAAGCCAGTTTCAAAAATGAGGCAGTTTTCACAGAAAAATATTCTTGGAGAGAGTTCTTCACAATAGACATGTAATTTACATAGATTCTCTCACCATCAAAATCTGTGTTCTGACAAATTTACATGCATCAATGTTTCGACAAGTATTCACTACAGATTTGTTAGCATGTGCATTTCTGATCTTTCATCCACATACAAGTCATATGGACACTTAGAAGCATTTTCTCAGATTTCGAATATATTTCCTACTGCCAGTTTTGAAAGTGAAGAAGATTTTGCAGAAAAATGCTTTTGGGGCGAGTTCTACCCAATGGACATGAAATTTAAATGCTTCCACTCATCGAGAAATTCCGTGTTCCAAACATGCTATGTGCATCACGGATTCGACAAACACTCTTTAATGAGTTGTGAACATTAGTATTACCGAATTTTCATCCACCAAACAAGGCATATTTACACGTAGAAAGACTTTTTCAGATTTAGTAGATATCTCCTAATGTCAGTTTCTGAAATCATGCAGTTTATGCAAAAGAATTCTCTTGGAGCGAGTTCTACTCAATAGACATGTAATTTACATTTTTTCCCTCAGTATGATATTCCGTGATCTGAACACGCAACATGCATCACTGATTCGAAAAATAATCTTTAAGGAGTTGTGAGCATGAGGATTACCAAACTGTCATCTGCCATAAAAGGCATATTTACACCTAGAAACCATTACTCTGAGTTCGCAGTGTTTTCCAAATGTCAGTTTTGAATATGAGGTAGTTTTTGCAGAAAAATGCTCTTGGAGTGAGTTCTACACAATAGACATGTAATTTACATAGATTGGCTCACCGTGAAATTCCGTGTTCCGAGAAAGCTGCATGCATCACAGAATCGACACAAATTCACTACAGATTTGTTAGCATGTGGATTACCGTACTTTCATCCACCATACAAGGCATAATGGCGCTTACAAGCATTTTCTCATTTTTTGAAAGTTTTTCCTAACGCCAGTTTCGAAAATGAGGCAGTTTTCACCGAAAAATTCTCTTGCAGAGAGTTCTACACAGTGGACATTTGATTTACATAGGTTCGATCACCGTCAAATTCTGTGTTCCGAGAAAGTTGCATGCATAACAGTTTCGACAAATATTCACTACAGAATTTTTTAGCATGTGGATTACTGTACTTTCATCCACCATTAAAGTCATATTTGCCTTAGAAACATTTTCTCAGATTTCGAACTCTTTTCCTTATGCCAGTTTTGAAAATGAGGCAGATTTCACAGAAAAATACTTTTGGAGTGAGTTCTACCCAATAAATATGTAATTTACAAAGTTTCTTTCACCATGATATTCTGTGTTCTGAATATGATACGTGCATCACGGTTTCGACAAACATTTTTAATGAGTTGTGTACATGTGGATTACCAAACTTTCATCCACCAAACATGGCATATTTACACCTAGAAATGTTTCTCCTCTTTTGCAGATTTGTCCTAATGCCCGTTGCAAATAACAGGCAGATTTCACAGGAAAATCCTCTTCGATCGTGTTCTATCCAATAGACATGAAATTTACAATGTTTCACTTACCATGACATTCCGTGTTCATAACACGCTACATGCATACTGGATTTATAAAACATTCATTACTGATTCGAGAGCATGTGGATTTCCGAAATTTAATCCACCATACAAGGCATGTTTACACCTAGAAATATTTACTCGGCTTTCACAGCTTTTTCCTAAATTCAGGTTTTAAAATCATGAAGTTTTCTCAGGAAAAAACCTCTTCAAGCGAGTTCTATCCAGAGGAATTGTAATTTAAGCAGTTTCCCTCAAAGTGACTTTCCGTTTTCTGAACATGCTTCATGCATCACGGATTTGACAAACGTTAATTACTCAGTTGTGTGCATGTGGATGACAGAACTTTCATCCACCATATAAGTCATATATACACCTAGAAATATTTACTCTGATTTCACTACTTTTTCCTACCGTCTGTTTTGAAAATCATGATGTTTTTGCAGAAGTAATCTTTGCAAGCGTGTTCGACCCAGTAGAATTGTAATTTCAATAGTTACCCACAAAGTGACTTTCCATGGTCCGAACATGCTAAATTCATCACGGATTTGACAAACATTCATTACTCAGTTGTGTGCATGTGGATTACAGAATTTTCATCCACCATATAAGGCATATATAAACCTAGAAAACATTATTCTGAGTTCGCAGCTTTTTCCTAAAGGCAGTTTAGAAAATCAGGCATCTATAGCAGGATAAATCTCTGGTAGCATGTTCTACACATTGGACTTATAATTTACATACAGTCCCTCGCCGTGACATTCCGTGATTCAAACTTTCTACTTGCACCACAGGTTCGACAAATATTCACTGCTGAGTTGTTAGCATGTAGATTACTGAACTTTCATCTACCATAAAATGTATATATACAGCTAGAAACATGTACAAAGTATATGCAGATTTTTCCTAACGTCAGTTTCTGAAATCAGGCAGTTTTTAAAGAAATATACTCTTGGAACTTGTTCCACCCAAAAGTCATGTAATTTATATAGATTCGCTCATCGTCAAATTCTGTGTTCTGAAAAAAACTGCATGCATTACGGTTTTGGAAAATATTCACTACAGATTTGTTAGCATGTGTATTTCTGAACTTTCATCACCATACAAGTCATATTGACACTTAGAAGCATTTTCTCAAAATTCGAATTTTTTCCTAATGCCAGTTTGGAAAATGAGGCAGATTTCACAGGAAAATGCTTTTGGAGCAAGTTCTACCAAGTGGACATGTAATTTAAATGCTTTCACTCACCGTGACATTTCATGTTCCGAACACGCTAAATGCATCACTGATTCGACAAACATTCTTTATTGAGTGGTGAACATGTGTATTACCAAACTTTCACCCACCATACAATGTGTATTTACACATAGAAACATTTATTCTTATTGAGTAGATTTCTCCTTACGTCAGTTTCTAAAATCATGCAGTTTTCGCGGAAAAATCCTCTTGGAGCGAGTACTCCCAAAAGACATGTAATTTATATTTTTCCCCTCACTGAGACATTCCATGTTCTGAACATGCTTCATGCATCACAGATTCAGAAAGCATTCATTACTGTGTTACGAGCATGTGCATTACAAACTTTCATCCACCACACAAGACATATTAGCACCTAGAAACATTAACTCTGAGTTTGCAGCAATTTCCTAATAGCAGTTTTGAAAATTAGGCATTTTTCTAAGGAAAAAACTGTTGGAGCGATTTCTACCCACTAGGCATGTAATTTACATAGATTCCATTGCTGTGAAATTACGTCTTTCGTACACGCTACATGCATAAAGGATTCGACAAATATTCACTACAAATGTGTTTGCATGTGGATTACCGAACTTTCAACACAATAAAAGGCATAGTGACACTTAGAAGCATTTTCTCTGATTTCACAGTGTTTTCCAAACGCCAGTTATGAAAATGCGGCAGATTTCGCAGCAAAAAGCTCTTGGAGCGAATTCTAACCAAGAGACTTGTAATTTACATAGATTCGCTCACCGGGAAATTCCGTGTTCTGAACACACTACGTGCATCTCGGATTCCACAAATATTCACTACAGAGTTATTAGCATATGTTTTACCGTACTTTCATCCACCATAGAAGGCATACTGACACTTACAAGCATTTTCTCATTTTTTGAAAGTTTTACCTAAAGCCAGTTTCAAAAATGAGGCAGTTTTCACAGAAAAATATTCTTGGAGAGAGTTCTTCACAATAGACATGTAATTTACATAGATTCTCTCACCGTCAAAATCTGTGTTCTGACAAAGATGCATGCATCAAGGTTTCGACAAGTATTCACTACAGATTTGTTAGCATGTGCATTTCTGATCTTTCATTCACATACAAGTCATATTGACACTTAGAAGCATTTTCTCAGATTTCGAATATATTTCCTACTGCCAGTTTTGAAAGTGAGGCAGATTTTGCAGAAAAATGCATTTGGGGCGAGTTCTACCCAATGGACATGAAATTTAAATGCTTCCGCTCATCGAGAAATTCCGTGTTCCAAACATGCTATGTGCTTCACGGATTCGACAAACACTCTTTAATGAGTTGTGAACATTAGTATTACCGAATTTTCATCCACCAAACAAGGCATATTTACACGTAGAAAGACTTTTTCAGATTTAGTAGATATCTCCTAATGTCAGTTTCTGAAATCATGCAGTTTATGCAAAAGAATTCTCTTGGAGCGAGTTCTACTCAATAGACATGTAATTTACATTTTTTCCCTCAGTATGATATTCCGTGATCTGAACACGCAACATGCATCACTGATTCGAAAAATAATCTTTAAGGAGTTGTGAGCATGAGGATTACCAAACTGTCATCTGCCATAAAAGGCATATTTACACCTAGAAACCATTACTCTGAGTTCGCAGTGTTTTCCAAATGTCAGTTTTGAATGTGAGGTAGTTTTTGCAGAAAAATGCTCTTGGAGTGAGTTCTACACAATAGACATGTAATTTACATAGATTGGCTCACCGTGAAATTCCGTGTTCCGAGAAAGCTGCATGCATCACAGAATCGACACAAATTCACTACAGATTTGTTAGCATGTGGATTACCGTACTTTCATCCACCATACAAGGCATAATGGCGCTTACAAGCATTTTCTCATTTTTTGAAAGTTTTTCCTAACGCCAGTTTCGAAAATGAGGCAGTTTTCACCGAAAAATTCTCTTGCAGAGAGTTCTACACAGTAGACATTTGATTTACATAGGTTCGATCACCGTCAAATTCTGTGTTCCGAGAAAGTTGCATGCATAACAGTTTCGACAAATATTCACTACAGAATTTTTTAGCATGTGGATTACTGTACTTTCATCCACCATTAAAGTCATATTTGCCTTAGAAACATTTTCTCAGATTTCGAACTCTTTTCCTTATGCCAGTTTTGAAAATGAGGCAGATTTCACAGAAAAATACTTTTGGAGTGAGTTCTACCCAATAAATATGTAATTTACAAAGTTTCTTTCACCATGATATTCTGTGTTCTGAATATGATACGTGCATCACGGATTCGACAAACATTTTTAATGAGTTGTGTACATGTGGATTACCAAACTTTCATCCACCAAACATGGCATATTTACACCTAGAAATGTTTCTCCTCTTTTGCAGATTTGTCCTAATGCCCGTTGCAAATAACAGGCAGATTTCACAGGAAAATCCTCTTCGATCGTGTTCTATCCAATAGACATGAAATTTACAATGTTTCACTTACCATGACATTCCGTGTTCATAACACGCTACATGCATACTGGATTCATAAAACATTCATTACTGATTCGAGAGCATGTGGATTTCCGAAATTTAATCCACCATACAAGGCATATTTACACCTAGAAATATTTACTCGGCTTTCACAGCTTTTTCCTAATTTCAGGTTTTAAAATCATGAAGTTTTCTCAGGAAAAAACCTCTTCAAGCGAGTTCTATCCAGAGGAATTGTAATTTAAGCAGTTTCCCTCAAAGTGACTTTCCGTTTTCTGAACATGCTTCATGCATCACGGATTTGACAAACGTTAATTACTCAGTTGTGTGCATGTGGATGACAGAACTTTCATCCACCATATAGGTCATATATACACCTAGAAATATTTACTCTGATTTCACTACTTTTTCCTACCGTCTGTTTTGAAAATCATGATGTTTTTGCAGAAGTAATCTCTGCAAGCGAGTTCGACCCAGTAGAATTGTAATTTCAATAGTTACCCACAAAGTGACTTTCCATGGTCCGAACATGCTAAATTCATCACGGATTTGACAAACATTCATTACTCAGTTGTGTGCATGTGGATTACAGAATTTTCATCCACCATATAAGGCATATATAAACCTAGAAAACATTATTCTGAGTTCGCAGCTTTTTCCTAAAGGCAGTTTAGAAAATCAGGCATCTATAGCAGGATAAATCTCTGGTAGCATGTTCTACACATTGGACTTATAATTTACATACAGTCCCTCGCCGTGACATTCCGTGATTCAAACTTTCTACTTGCACCACAGGTTCGACAAATATTCACTGCTGAGTTGTTAGCATGTAGATTACTGAACTTTCATCTACCATAAAATGTATATATACAGCTAGAAACATGTACAAAGTATATGCAGATTTTTCCTAACGTCAGTTTCTGAAATCAGGCAGTTTTTAAAGAAATATACTCTTGGAACTTGTTCCACCCAAAAGTCATGTAATTTATATAGATTCGCTCATCGTCAAATTCTGTGTTCTGAAAAAAACTGCATGCATTACGGTTTTGGAAAATATTCACTACAGATTTGTTAGCATGTGTATTTCTGAACTTTCATCACCATACAAGTCATATTGACACTTAGAAGCATTTTCTCAAAATTCGAATTTTTTCCTAATGCCAGTTTGGAAAATGAGGCAGATTTCACAGGAAAATGCTTTTGGAGCAAGTTCTACCAAGTGGACATGTAATTTAAATGCTTTCACTCACCGTGACATTTCATGTCCCGAACACGCTAAATGCATCACTGATTCGACAAACATTCTTTATTGAGTGGTGAACATGTGTATTACCAAACTTTCACCCACCATACAATGTGTATTTACACATAGAAACATTTATTCTTATTGAGTAGATTTCTCCTTACGTCAGTTTCTAAAATCATGCAGTTTTCGCGGAAAAATCCTCTTGGAGCGAGTACTCCCAAAAGACATGTAATTTACATTTTTTCCCTTACTGAGACATTCCATGTTCTGAACATGCTACATGCATCACAGATTCAGAAAGCATTCATTACTGTGTTACGAGCATGTGCATTACAAACTTTCATCCACCACACAAGACATATTAGCACCTAGAAACATTAACTCTGAGTTTGCAGCAATTTCCTAATAGCAGTTTTGAAAATTAGGCATTTTTCTAAGGAAAAAACTGTTGGAGCGATTTCTACCCACTAGGCATGTAATTTACATAGATTCCATTGCTGTGAAATTACGTCTTTCGTACACGCTACATGCATAAAGGATTCGACAAATATTCACTACAAATGTGTTTGCATGTGGATTACCGAACTTTCAACACAATAAAAGGCATAGTGACACTTAGAAGCATTTTCTCTGATTTCACAGTGTTTTCCAAACGCCAGTTATGAAAATGCGGCAGATTTCGCAGCAAAAAGCTCTTGGAGCGAATTCTAACCAAGAGACTTGTAATTTACATAGATTCGCTCACCGGGAAATTCCGTGTTCTGAACACACTACGTGCATCTCGGATTCCACAAATATTCACTACAGAGTTATTAGCATATGTTTTACCGTACTTTCATCCACCATAGAAGGCATACTGACACTTACAAGCATTTTCTCATTTTTTGAAAGTTTTACCTAAAGCCAGTTTCAAAAATGAGGCAGTTTTCACAGAAAAATATTCTTGGAGAGAGTTCTTCACAATAGACATGTAATTTACATAGATTCTCTCACCGTCAAAATCTGTGTTCTGACAAAGATGCATGCATCAAGGTTTCGACAAGTATTCACTACAGATTTGTTAGCATGTGCATTTCTGATCTTTCATTCACATACAAGTCATATTGACACTTAGAAGCATTTTCTCAGATTTCGAATATATTTCCTACTGCCAGTTTTGAAAGTGAGGCAGATTTTGCAGAAAAATGCATTTGGGGCGAGTTCTACCCAATGGACATGAAATTTAAATGCTTCCGCTCATCGAGAAATTCTGTGTTCCAAACATGCTATGTGCTTCACGGATTCGACAAACACTCTTTAATGAGTTGTGAACATTAGTATTACCGAATTTTCATCCACCAAACAAGGCATATTTTTCACGTAGAAAGACATTTTCAGATTTAGTAGATATCTCCTAATGTCAGTTTCTAAAATCATGCAGTTTATGCAAAAAAATTCTCTTGGAGCGAGTTCTACTCAATAGACATGTAATTTACATTTTTTCCCTCAGTATGATATTCCGTGATCTGAACACGCAACATGCATCACTGATTCGAAAAATAATCTTTAAGGAGTTGTGAGCATGAGGATTACCAAACTGTCATCTGCCATAAAAGGCATATTTACACCTAGAAACCATTACTCTGAGTTCGCAGTGTTTTCCAAATGTCAGTTTTGAATGTGAGGTAGTTTTTGCAGAAAAATGCTCTTGGAGTGAGTTCTACACAATAGACATGTAATTTACATAGATTGGCTCACCGTGAAATTCCGTGTTCCGAGAAAGCTGCATGCATCACAGAATCGACACAAATTCACTACAGATTTGTTAGCATGTGGATTACCGTACTTTCATCCACCATACAAGGCATAATGGCGCTTACAAGCATTTTCTCATTTTTTGAAAGTTTTTCCTAACGCCAGTTTCGAAAATGAGGCAGTTTTCACTGAAAAATTCTCTTGCAGAGAGTTCTACACAGTAGACATTTGATTTACATAGGTTCGATCACCGTCAAATTCTGTGTTCCGAGAAAGTTGCATGCATAACAGTTTCGACAAATATTCACTACAGAATTTTTTAGCATGTGGATTACTGTACTTTCATCCACCATTAAAGTCATATTTGCCTTAGAAACATTTTCTCAGATTTCGAACTCTTTTCCTTATGCCAGTTTTGAAAATGAGGCAGATTTCACAGAAAAATACTTTTGGAGTGAGTTCTACCCAATAAATATGTAATTTACAAAGTTTCTTTCACCATGATATTCTGTGTTCTGAATATGATACGTGCATCACGGATTCGACAAACATTTTTAATGAGTTGTGTACATGTGGATTACCAAACTTTCATCCACCAAACATGGCATATTTACACCTAGAAATGTTTCTCCTCTTTTGCAGATTTGTCCTAATGCCCGTTGCAAATAACAGGCAGATTTCACAGGAAAATCCTCTTCGATCGTGTTCTATCCAATAGACATGAAATTTACAATGTTTCACTTACCATGACATTCCGTGTTCATAACACGCTACATGCATACTGGATTTATAAAACATTCATTACTGATTTGAGAGCATGTGGATTTCCGAAATTTAATCCACCATACAAGGCATATTTACACCTAGAAATATTTACTCTGCTTTCACAGCTTTTTCCTAATTTCAGGTTTTAAAATCATGAAGTTTTCTCAGGAAAAAACCTCTTCAAGCGAGTTCTATCCAGAGGAATTGTAATTTAAGCAGTTTCCCTCAAAGTGACTTTCTGTTTTCTGAACATGCTTCATGCATCACGGATTTGACAAACGTTAATTACTCAGTTGTGTGCATGTGGATGACAGAACTTTCATCCACCATATAAGTCATATATACACCTAGAAATATTTACTCTGATTTCACTACTTTTTCCTACCGTCTGTTTTGAAAATCATGATGTTTTTGCAGAAGTAATCTCTGCAAGCGAGTTCGACCCAGTAGAATTGTAATTTCAATAGTTACCCACAAAGTGACTTTCCATGGTCCGAACATGCTAAATTCATCACGGATTTGACAAACATTCATTACTCAGTTGTGTGCATGTGGATTACAGAACTTTCATCCACCATACAAGGCATAAATACACCTAGAAATATTTACTCTGATTTCACAGATTTTTCCTAACGTCAGTCTCGAAAATCATAAAGATTTCTCAGAAAAAATCTCTGCATGTGAGTTCTACCCATTAGAATTGCAATTTCAATTGTTTCCCACAAAGTGACTTTCCGTGGTCCGAACACACTGCATTCATCACGGATTTGACAAACATTCATTAGTCAGTTGTGTGCCTGTGATTTACGGAACTTTCATCCACCATATAATGCATATATACACCTTGAAAATATTATTCTGATTTTGAAGCTTTTTCCTAACTGCAGTTTAGAATATCAGGCAACTTTTGCAGGATAATTCTCTTGTAGAGTGTTCTACACAATAGACATGTAATTTACATAGATCCCCTCGCCGTGACATACCGTGCTCCAAACATGCTACATGCACCGCAGTTCGACAAATATTAACTGCTGAGTTGTTAGCATGTGGATTAATGTACTTTCATCTACCATACAATGTATATATATACAGCTAGAAGCATGTACTCAGTATTTGCAGATATTTCTTAATGCCAGTTTCGAAAATAAGACCGTTTTCACAGAAAAATCCTCTTGGAGTGAGTTCTATCCAATAGACTTGTAATTTACATAGTTTCAGTTACCATGACATTCCGTGTTCCGAATACATTACATGCATCACAGATTCTACAACATTCTTTATTGAGTGTAAGCATGTGCTTTACAAACTTTCATCCACCACACAAGACATATTAGCACCTAGAAACATTAACTCTGAGTTCGCAGCAATTTCCTAATAGCAGTTTTGAAAATTAAGCATTTTTCTAAGGAGAAAAGTGTTGGAGCGATTTCTACCCACTAGGCATGTAATTTACATAGATTCCATTGCTGTGAAATTACGTCTTCCGAACACGCTACATGCATAACGGATTTGACAAATATTCACTACAAATGTGTTTGCATGTGGATTACCGAACTTTCAACACAATAAAAGGCATAGTGACACTTAGAATCATTTTCTCTGATTTCACAGAGATTTCCAATCGCCAGATTCCAAAATGCAGCAGATTTCACAGCAAAAAGCTCTTGGAGCAAGTTCTACCCAAGAGACATGTAATTTACATAGATTCACTCACCGTGAAACTCCGTGTTCTGAACACGCTACATGCATCTCAGATTCCACAAATATTCACTACAGAGTTATTAGCATATGTTTTACCGTACTTTCATCCACCATAGAAGGCATACTGACACTTACAAGCATTTTCTCATTTTTTGAAAGTTTTACCTAAAGCCAGTTTCAAAAATGAGGCAGTTTTCACAGAAAAATATTCTTGGAGAGAGTTCTTCACAATAGACATGTAATTTACATAGATTTTCTCACCGTCAAAATCTGTGTTCTGACAAATTTGCATGCATCAAGGTTTTGACAAATATTCACTACAGATTTGTTAGCATGTGCATTTCTGATCTTTCATCCACATACAAGTCATATTGACACTTAGAAGCATTTTCTCAGATTTCGAATATATTTCCTACTGCCAGTTTTGAAAGTGAGGCAGATTTTGCAGAAAAATGCTTTTGGAGTGAGTTCTACCCAATGGACATGAAATTTAAATGCTTCCACTCATCGAGAAATTCCGTGTTCCAAACATGCTATGTGCTTCACGGATTCGACAAACACTCTTTAATGAGTTGTGAACATTAGTATTACCGAATTTTCATCCACCAAACAAGGCATATTTACACGTAGAAAGACTTTTTCAGATTTAGTAGATATCTCCTAATGTCAGTTTCTGAAATCATGCAGTTTATGCGAAAGAATTCTCTTGGAGCGAGTTCTACTCAATAGACATGTAATTTACATTTTTTCCCTCAGTATGATATTCCGTGATCTGAACACGCAACATGCATCACTGATTCGAAAAATAATCTTTAAGGAGTTGTGAGCATGAGGATTACCAAACTGTCATCTGCCATAAAAGGCATATTTACACCTAGAAACCATTACTCTGAGTTCGCAGTGTTTTCCAAATGTCAGTTTTGAATGTGAGGTAGTTTTTGCAGAAAAATGCTCTTGGAGTGAGTTCTACACAATAGACATGTAATTTACATAGATTGGCTCACCGTGAAATTCCGTGTTCCGAGAAAGCTGCATGCATCACAGAATCGACACAAATTCACTACAGATTTGTTAGCATGTGGATTACCGTACTTTCATCCACCATACAAGGCATAATGGCGCTTACAAGCATTTTCTCATTTTTTGAAAGTTTTTCCTAATGCCAGTTTCGAAAATGAGGCAGTTTTCACCGAAAAATTCTCTTGCAGAGAGTTCTACACAGTAGACATTTGATTTACATAGGTTCGATCACCGTCAAATTCTGTGTTCCGAGAAAGTTGCATGCATAACAGTTTCGACAAATATTCACTACAGAATTTTTTAGCATGTGGATTACTGTACTTTCATCCACCATTAAAGTCATATTTGCCTTAGAAACATTTTCTCAGATTTCGAACTCTTTTCCTTATGCCAGTTTTGAAAATGAGGCAGATTTCACAGAAAAATACTTTTGGAGTGAGTTCTACCCAATAAATATGTAATTTACAAAGTTTCTTTCACCATGATATTCTGTGTTCTGAATATGATACGTGCATCACGGATTCGACAAACATTTTTAATGAGTTGTGTACATGTGGATTACCAAACTTTCATCCACCAAACATGGCATATTTACACCTAGAAATGTTTCTCCTCTTTTGCAGATTTGTCCTAATGCCCGTTGCAAATAACAGGCAGATTTCACAGGAAAATCCTCTTCGATCGTGTTCTATCCAATAGACATGAAATTTACAATGTTTCACTTACCATGACATTCCGTGTTCATAACACGCTACATGCATACTGGAATTATAAAACATTCATTACTGATTCGAGAGCATGTGGATTTCCGAAATTTAATCCACCATACAAGGCATATTTACACCTAGAAATATTTACTCGGCTTTCACAGCTTTTTCCTAAATTCAGGTTTTAAAATCATGAAGTTTTCTCAGGAAAAAACCTCTTCAAGCGAGTTCTATCCAGAGGAATTGTAATTTAAGCAGTTTCCCTCAAAGTGACTTTCCGTTTTCTGAACATGCTTCATGCATCACGGATTTGACAAACGTTAATTACTCAGTTGTGTGCATGTGGATGACAGAACTTTCATCCACCATATAAGTCATATATACACCTAGAAATATTTACTCTGATTTCACTACTTTTTCCTACCGTCTGTTTTGAAAATCATGATGTTTTTGCAGAAGTAATCTCTGCAAGCGAGTTCGACCCAGTAGAATTGTAATTTCAATAGTTACCCACAAAGTGACTTTCCATGGTCCGAACATGCTAAATTCATCACGGATTTGACAAACATTCATTACTCAGTTGTGTGCATGTGAATTACAGAACTTTCATCCACCATACAAGGCATAAATACACCTAGAAATATTTACTCTGATTTCACAGATTTTTCCTAACGTCAGTCTCGAAAATCATAAAGATTTCTCAGAAAAAATCTCTGCATGTGAGTTCTACCCATTAGAATTGCAATTTCAATTGTTTCCCACAAAGTGACTTTCCGTGGTCCGAACACACTGCATTCATCACGGATTTGACAAACATTCATTAGTCAGTTGTGTGCCTGTGATTTACGGAACTTTCATCCACCATATAATGCATATATACACCTTGAAAATATTATTCTGATTTTGAAGCTTTTTCCTAACTGCAGTTTAGAATATCAGGCAACTTTTGCAGGATAATTCTCTTGTAGAGTGTTCTACACAATAGACATGTAATTTACATAGATCCCCTCGCCGTGACATACCGTGCTCCAAACATGCTACATGCACCGCAGTTCGACAAATATTAACTGCTGAGTTGTTAGCATGTGGATTAATGTACTTTCATCTACCATACAATGTATATATATACAGCTAGAAGCATGTACTCAGTATTTGCAGATATTTCTTAATGCCAGTTTCGAAAATAAGACCGTTTTCACAGAAAAATCCTCTTGGAGTGAGTTCTATCCAATAGACTTGTAATTTACATAGTTTCAGTTACCATGACATTCCGTGTTCCGAATACATTACATGCATCACAGATTCTACAACATTCTTTATTGAGTGTAAGCATGTGCTTTACAAACTTTCATCCACCACACAAGACATATTAGCACCTAGAAACATTAACTCTGAGTTCGCAGCAATTTCCTAATAGCAGTTTTGAAAATTAAGCATTTTTCTAAGGAGAAAAGTGTTGGAGCGATTTCTACCCACTAGGCATGTAATTTACATAGATTCCATTGCTGTGAAATTACGTCTTCCGAACACGCTACATGCATAACGGATTTGACAAATATTCACTACAAATGTGTTTGCATGTGGATTACCGAACTTTCAACACAATAAAAGGCATAGTGACACTTAGAATCATTTTCTCTGATTTCACAGAGATTTCCAATTGCCAGATTCCAAAATGCAGCAGATTTCACAGCAAAAAGCTCTTGGAGCAAGTTCTACCCAAGAGACATGTAATTTACATAGATTCACTCACCGTGAAACTCCGTGTTCTGAACACGCTACATGCATCTCAGATTCCACAAATATTCACTACAGAGTTATTAGCATATGTTTTACCGTACTTTCATCCACCATAGAAGGCATACTGACACTTACAAGCATTTTCTCATTTTTTGAAAGTTTTACCTAAAGCCAGTTTCAAAAATGAGGCAGTTTTCACAGAAAAATATTCTTGGAGAGAGTTCTTCACAATAGACATGTAATTTACATAGATTCTCTCACCGTCAAAATCTGTGTTCTGACAAATTTGCATGCATCAAGGTTTCGACAAGTATTCACTACAGATTTGTTAGCATGTGCATTTCTGATCTTTCATCCACATACAAGTCATATTGACACTTAGAAGCATTTTCTCAGATTTCGAATATATTTCCTACTGCCAGTTTTGAAAGTGAGGCAGATTTTGCAGAAAAATGCTTTTGGTGTGAGTTCTACCCAATGGACATGAAATTTAAATGCTTCCACTCATCGAGAAATTCCGTGTTCCAAACATGCTATGTGCTTCACGGATTCGACAAACACTCTTTAATGAGTTGTGAACATTAGTATTACCGAATTTTCATCCACCAAACAAGGCATATTTACACGTAGAAAGACTTTTTCAGATTTAGTAGATATCTCCTAATGTCAGTTTCTGAAATCATGCAGTTTATGCGAAAGAATTCTCTTGGAGCGAGTTCTACTCAATAGACATGTAATTTACATTTTTCCCTCAGTATGATATTCCGTGATCTGAACACGCAACATGCATCACTGATTCGAAAAATAATCTTTAAGGAGTTGTGAGCATGATGATTACCAAACTGTCATCTGCCATAAAAGGCATATTTACACCTAGAAACCATTACTCTGAGTTCGCAGTGTTTTCCAAATGTCAGTTTTGAATGTGAGGTAGTTTTTGCAGAAAAATGCTCTTGGAGTGAGTTCTACACAATAGACATGTAATTTACATAGATTGGCTCACCGTGAAATTCCGTGTTCCGAGAAAGCTGCATGCATCACAGAATCGACACAAATTCACTACAGATTTGTTAGCATGTGGATTACCGTACTTTCATCCACCATACAAGGCATAATGGCGCTTACAAGCATTTTCTCATTTTTTGAAAGTTTTTCCTAACGCCAGTTTCGAAAATGAGGCAGTTTTCACCGAAAAATTCTCTTGCAGAGAGTTCTACACAGTAGACATTTGATTTACATAGGTTCGATCACCGTCAAATTCTGTGTTCCGAGAAAGTTGCATGCATAACAGTTTCGACAAATATTCACTACAGAATTTTTTAGCATGTAGATTACTGTACTTTCATCCACCATTAAAGTCATATTTGCCTTAGAAACATTTTCTCAGATTTCGAACTCTTTTCCTTATGCCAGTTTTGAAAATGAGGCAGATTTCACAGAAAAATACTTTTGGAGTGAGTTCTACCCAATAAATATGTAATTTACAAAGTTTCTTTCACCATGATATTCTGTGTTCTGAATATGATACGTGCATCACGGTTTCGACAAACATTTTTAATGAGTTGTGTACATGTGGATTACCAAACTTTCATCCACCAAACATGGCATATTTACACCTAGAAATGTTTCTCCTCTTTTGCAGATTTGTCCTAATGCCCGTTGCAAATAACAGGCAGATTTCACAGGAAAATCCTCTTCAATCGTGTTCTATCCAATAGACATGAAATTTACAATGTTTCACTTACCATGACATTCCGTGTTCATAACACGCTACATGCATACTGGATTTATAAAACATTCATTACTGATTCGAGAGCATGTGGATTTCCGAAATTTAATCCACCATACAAGGCATATTTACACCTAGAAATATTTACTCGGCTTTCACAGCTTTTTCCTAATTTCAGGTTTTAAAATCATGAAGTTTTCTCAGGAAAAAACCTCTTCAAGCGAGTTCTATCCAGAGGAATTGTAATTTAAGCAGTTTCCCTCAAAGTGACTTTCCGTTTTCTGAACATGCTTCATGCATCACGGATTTGACAAACGTTAATTACTCAGTTGTGTGCATGTGGATGACAGAACTTTCATCCACCATATAAGTCATATATACACCTAGAAATATTTACTCTGATTTCACTACTTTTTCCTACCGTCTGTTTTGAAAATCATGATGTTTTTGCAGAAGTAATCTCTGCAAGCGAGTTCGACCCAGTAGAATTGTAATTTCAATAGTTACCCACAAAGTGACTTTCCATGGTCCGAACATGCTAAATTCATCACGGATTTGACAAACATTCATTACTCAGTTGTGTGCATGTGGATTACAGAACTTTCATCCACCATACAAGGCATAAATACACCTAGAAATATTTACTCTGATTTCACAGATTTTTCCTAACGTCAGTCTCGAAAATCATAAAGATTTCTCAGAAAAAATCTCTGCATGTGAGTTCTACCCATTAGAATTGCAATTTCAATTGTTTCCCACAAAGTGACTTTCCGTGGTCCGAACACACTGCATTCATCACGGATTTGACAAACATTCATTAGTCAGTTGTGTGCCTGTGATTTACGGAACTTTCATCCACCATATAATGCATATATACACCTTGAAAATATTATTCTGATTTTGAAGCTTTTTCCTAACTGCAGTTTAGAATATCAGGCAACTTTTGCAGGATAATTCTCTTGTAGAGTGTTCTACACAATAGACATGTAATTTACATAGATCCCCTCGCCGTGACATACCGTGCTCCAAACATGCTACATGCACCGCAGTTCGACAAATATTAACTGCTGAGTTGTTAGCATGTGGATTAATGTACTTTCATCTACCATACAATGTATATATATACAGCTAGAAGCATGTACTCAGTATTTGCAGATATTTCTTAATGCCAGTTTCGAAAATAAGACCGTTTTCACAGAAAAATCCTCTTGGAGTGAGTTCTATCCAATAGACTTGTAATTTACATAGTTTCAGTTACCATGACATTCCGTGTTCCGAATACATTACATGCATCACAGATTCTACAACATTCTTTATTGAGTGTAAGCATGTGCTTTACAAACTTTCATCCACCACACAAGACATATTAGCACCTAGAAACATTAACTCTGAGTTCGCAGCAATTTCCTAATAGCAGTTTTGAAAATTAAGCATTTTTCTAAGGAGAAAAGTGTTGGAGCGATTTCTACCCACTAGGCATGTAATTTACATAGATTCCATTGCTGTGAAATTACGTCTTCCGAACACGCTACATGCATAACGGATTTGACAAATATTCACTACAAATGTGTTTGCATGTGGATTACCGAACTTTCAACACAATAAAAGGCATAGTGACACTTAGAATCATTTTCTCTAATTTCACAGAGATTTCCAATCGCCAGATTCCAAAATGCAGCAGATTTCACAGCAAAAAGCTCTTGGAGCAAGTTCTACCCAAGAGACATGTAATTTACATAGATTCACTCACCGTGAAACTCCGTGTTCTGAACACGCTACATGCATCTCAGATTCCACAAATATTCACTACAGAGTTATTAGCATATGTTTTACCGTACTTTCATCCACCATAGAAGGCATACTGACACTTACAAGCATTTTCTCATTTTTTGAAAGTTTTACCTAAAGCCAGTTTCAAAAATGAGGCAGTTTTCACAGAAAAATATTCTTGGGGAGAGTTCTTCACAATAGACATGTAATTTACATAGATTCTCTCACCGTCAAAATCTGTGTTCTGACAAATTTGCATGCATCAAGGTTTCGACAAGTATTCACTACAGATTTGTTAGCATGTGCATTTCTGATCTTTCATCCACATACAAGTCATATTGACACTTAGAAGCATTTTCTCAGATTTCGAATATATTTCCTACTGCCAGTTTTGAAAGTGAGGCAGATTTTGCAGAAAAATGCTTTTGGAGTGAGTTCTACCCAATGGACATGAAATTTAAATGCTTCCACTCATCGAGAAATTCCGTGTTCCAAACATGCTATGTGCTTCACGGATTCGACAAACACTCTTTAATGAGTTGTGAACATTATATTACCGAATTTTCATCCACCAAACAAGGCATATTTACACGTAGAAAGACTTTTTCAGATTTAGTAGATATCTCCTAATGTCAGTTTCTGAAATCATGCAGTTTATGCAAAAGAATTCTCTTGGAGCGAGTTCTACTCAATAGACATGTAATTTACATTTTTTCCCTCAGTATGATATTCCGTGATCTGAACACGCAACATGCATCACTGATTCGAAAAATAATCTTTAAGGAGTTGTGAGCATGAGGATTACCAAACTGTCATCTGCCATAAAAGGCATATTTACACCTAGAAACCATTACTCTGAGTTCGCAGTGTTTTCCAAATGTCAGTTTTGAATGTGAGGTAGTTTTTGCAGAAAAATGCTCTTGGAGTGAGTTCTACACAATAGACATGTAATTTACATAGATTGGCTCACCGTGAAATTCCGTGTTCCGAGAAAGCTGCATGCATCACAGAATCGACACAAATTCACTACAGATTTGTTAGCATGTGGATTACCGTACTTTCATCCACCATACAAGGCATAATGGCGCTTACAAGCATTTTCTCATTTTTTGAAAGTTTTTCCTAATGCCAGTTTCGAAAATGAGGCAGTTTTCACCGAAAAATTCTCTTGCAGAGAGTTCTACACAGTAGACATTTGATTTACATAGGTTCGATCACCGTCAAATTCTGTGTTCCGAGAAAGTTGCATGCATAACAGTTTCGACAAATATTCACTACAGAATTTTTTAGCATGTGGATTACTGTACTTTCATCCACCATTAAAGTCATATTTGCCTTAGAAACATTTTCTCAGATTTCGAACTCTTTTCCTTATGCCAGTTTTGAAAATGAGGCAGATTTCACAGAAAAATACTTTTGGAGTGAGTTCTACCCAATAAATATGTAATTTACAAAGTTTCTTTCACCATGATATTCTGTGTTCTGAATATGATACGTGCATCACGGATTCGACAAACATTTTTAATGAGTTGTGTACATGTGGATTACCAAACTTTCATCCACCAAACATGGCATATTTACACCTAGAAATGTTTCTCCTCTTTTGCAGATTTGTCCTAATGCCCGTTGCAAATAACAGGCAGATTTCACAGGAAAATCCTCTTCGATCGTGTTCTATCCAATAGACATGAAATTTACAATGTTTCACTTACCATGACATTCCGTGTTCATAACACGCTACATGCATACTGGATTTATAAAACATTCATTACTGATTCGAGAGCATGTGGATTTCCGAAATTTAATCCACCATACAAGGCATATTTACACCTAGAAATATTTACTCGGCTTTCACAGCTTTTTCCTAATTTCAGGTTTTAAAATCATGAAGTTTTCTCAGGAAAAAACCTCTTCAAGCGAGTTCTATCCAGAGGAATTGTAATTTAAGCAGTTTCCCTCAAAGTGACTTTCCGTTTTCTGAACATGCTTCATGCATCACGGATTTGACAAACGTTAATTACTCAGTTGTGTGCATGTGGATGACAGAACTTTCATCCACCATATAAGTCATATATACACCTAGAAATATTTACTCTGATTTCACTACTTTTTCCTACCGTCTGTTTTGAAAATCATGATGTTTTTGCAGAAGTAATCTCTGCAAGCGAGTTCGACCCAGTAGAATTGTAATTTCAATAGTTACCCACAAAGTGACTTTCCATGGTCCGAACATGCTAAATTCATCACGGATTTGACAAACATTCATTACTCAGTTGTGTGCATGTGGATTACAGAACTTTCATCCACCATACAAGGCATAAATACACCTAGAAATATTTACTCTGATTTCACAGATTTTTCCTAACGTCAGTCTCGAAAATCATAAAGATTTCTCAGAAAAAATCTCTGCATGTGAGTTCTACCCATTAGAATTGCAATTTCAATTGTTTCCCACAAAGTGACTTTCCGTGGTCCGAACACACTGCATTCATCACGGATTTGACAAACATTCATTAGTCAGTTGTGTGCCTGTGATTTACGGAACTTTCATCCACCATATAATGCATATATACACCTTGAAAATATTATTCTGATTTTGAAGCTTTTTCCTAACTGCAGTTTAGAATATCAGGCAACTTTTGCAGGATAATTCTCTTGTAGAGTGTTCTACACAATAGACATGTAATTTACATAGATCCCCTCGCCGTGACATACCGTGCTCCAAACATGCTACATGCACCGCAGTTCGACAAATATTAACTGCTGAGTTGTTAGCATGTGGATTAATGTACTTTCATCTACCATACAATGTATATATATACAGCTAGAAGCATGTACTCAGTATTTGCAGATATTTCTTAATGCCAGTTTCGAAAATAAGACCGTTTTCACAGAAAAATCCTCTTGGAGTGAGTTCTATCCAATAGACTTGTAATTTACATAGTTTCAGTTACCATGACATTCCGTGTTCCGAATACATTACATGCATCACAGATTCTACAACATTCTTTATTGAGTGTAAGCATGTGCTTTACAAACTTTCATCCACCACACAAGACATATTAGCACCTAGAAACATTAACTCTGAGTTCGCAGCAATTTCCTAATAGCAGTTTTGAAAATTAAGCATTTTTCTAAGGAAAAAAGTGTTGGAGCGATTTCTACCCACTAGGCATGTAATTTACATAGATTCCATTGCTGTGAAATTACGTCTTCCGAACACGCTACATGCATAACGGATTTGACAAATATTCACTACAAATGTGTTTGCATGTGGATTACCGAACTTTCAACACAATAAAAGGCATAGTGACACTTAGAATCATTTTCTCTGATTTCACAGAGATTTCCAATTGCCAGATTCCAAAATGCAGCAGATTTCACAGCAAAAAGCTCTTGGAGCAAGTTCTACCCAAGAGACATGTAATTTACATAGATTCACTCACCGTGAAACTCCGTGTTCTGAACACGCTACATGCATCTCAGATTCCACAAATATTCACTACAGAGTTATTAGCATATGTTTTACCGTACTTTCATCCACCATAGAAGGCATACTGACACTTACAAGCATTTTCTCATTTTTTGAAAGTTTTACCTAAAGCCAGTTTCAAAAATGAGGCAGTTTTCACAGAAAAATATTCTTGGAGAGAGTTCTTCACAATAGACATGTAATTTACATAGATTCTCTCACCGTCAAAATCTGTGTTCTGACAAATTTGCATGCATCAAGGTTTCGACAAGTATTCACTACAGATTTGTTAGCATGTGCATTTCTGATCTTTCATCCACATACAAGTCATATTGACACTTAGAAGCATTTTCTCAGATTTCGAATATATTTCCTACTGCCAGTTTTGAAAGTGAGGCAGATTTTGCAGAAAAATGCTTTTGGAGTGAGTTCTACCCAATGGACATGAAATTTAAATGCTTCCACTCATCGAGAAATTCCGTGTTCCAAACATGCTATGTGCTTCACGGATTCGACAAACACTCTTTAATGAGTTGTGAACATTATATTACCGAATTTTCATCCACAAAACAAGGCATATTTACACGTAGAAAGACTTTTTCAGATTTAGTAGATATCTCCTAATGTCAGTTTCTGAAATCATGCAGTTTATGCAAAAGAATTCTCTTGGAGCGAGTTCTACTCAATAGACATGTAATTTACATTTTTTCCCTCAGTATGATATTCCGTGATCTGAACACGCAACATGCATCACTGATTCGAAAAATAATCTTTAAGGAGTTGTGAGCATGAGGATTACCAAACTGTCATCTGCCATAAAAGGCATATTTACACCTAGAAACCATTACTCTGAGTTCGCAGTGTTTTCCAAATGTCAGTTTTGAATGTGAGGTAGTTTTTGCAGAAAAATGCTCTTGGAGTGAGTTCTACACAATAGACATGTAATTTACATAGATTGGCTCACCGTGAAATTCCGTGTTCCGAGAAAGCTGCATGCATCACAGAATCGACACAAATTCACTACAGATTTGTTAGCATGTGGATTACCGTACTTTCATCCACCATACAAGGCATAATGGCGCTTACAAGCATTTTCTCATTTTTTGAAAGTTTTTCCTAATGCCAGTTTCGAAAATGAGGCAGTTTTCACCGAAAAATTCTCTTGCAGAGAGTTCTACACAGTAGACATTTGATTTACATAGGTTCGATCACCGTCAAATTCTGTGTTCCGAGAAAGTTGCATGCATAACAGTTTCGACAAATATTCACTACAGAATTTTTTAGCATGTGGATTACTGTACTTTCATCCACCATTAAAGTCATATTTGCCTTAGAAACATTTTCTCAGATTTCGAACTCTTTTCCTTATGCCAGTTTTGAAAATGAGGCAGATTTCACAGAAAAATACTTTTGGAGTGAGTTCTACCCAATAAATATGTAATTTACAAAGTTTCTTTCACCATGATATTCTGTGTTCTGAATATGATACGTGCATCACGGATTCGACAAACATTTTTAATGAGTTGTGTACATGTGGATTACCAAACTTTCATCCACCAAACATGGCATATTTACACCTAGAAATGTTTCTCCTCTTTTGCAGATTTGTCCTAATGCCCGTTGCAAATAACAGGCAGATTTCACAGGAAAATCCTCTTCGATCGTGTTCTATCCAATAGACATGAAATTTACAATGTTTCACTTACCATGACATTCCGTGTTCATAACACGCTACATGCATACTGGATTTATAAAACATTCATTACTGATTCGAGAGCATGTGGATTTCCGAAATTTAATCCACCATACAAGGCATATTTACACCTAGAAATATTTACTCGGCTTTCACAGCTTTTTCCTAATTTCAGGTTTTAAAATCATGAAGTTTTCTCAGGAAAAAACCTCTTCAAGCGAGTTCTATCCAGAGGAATTGTAATTTAAGCAGTTTCCCTCAAAGTGACTTTCCGTTTTCTGAACATGCTTCATGCATCACGGATTTGACAAACGTTAATTACTCAGTTGTGTGCATGTGGATGACAGAACTTTCATCCACCATATAAGTCATATATACACCTAGAAATATTTACTCTGATTTCACTACTTTTTCCTACCGTCTGTTTTGAAAATCATGATGTTTTTGCAGAAGTAATCTCTGCAAGCGAGTTCGACCCAGTAGAATTGTAATTTCAATAGTTACCCACAAAGTGACTTTCCATGGTCCGAACATGCTAAATTCATCACGGATTTGACAAACATTCATTACTCAGTTGTGTGCATGTGGATTACAGAACTTTCATCCACCATACAAGGCATAAATACACCTAGAAATATTTACTCTGATTTCACAGATTTTTCCTAACGTCAGTCTCGAAAATCATAAAGATTTCTCAGAAAAAATCTCTGCATGTGAGTTCTACCCATTAGAATTGCAATTTCAATTGTTTCCCACAAAGTGACTTTCCGTGGTCCGAACACACTGCATTCATCACGGATTTGACAAACATTCATTAGTCAGTTGTGTGCCTGTGATTTACGGAACTTTCATCCACCATATAATGCATATATACACCTTGAAAATATTATTCTGATTTTGAAGCTTTTTCCTAACTGCAGTTTAGAATATCAGGCAACTTTTGCAGGATAATTCTCTTGTAGAGTGTTCTACACAATAGACATGTAATTTACATAGATCCCCTCGCCGTGACATACCGTGCTCCAAACATGCTACATGCACCGCAGTTCGACAAATATTAACTGCTGAGTTGTTAGCATGTGGATTAATGTACTTTCATCTACCATACAATGTATATATATACAGCTAGAAGCATGTACTCAGTATTTGCAGATATTTCTTAATGCCAGTTTCGAAAATAAGACCGTTTTCACAGAAAAATCCTCTTGGAGTGAGTTCTATCCAATAGACTTGTAATTTACATAGTTTCAGTTACCATGACATTCCGTGTTCCGAATACATTACATGCATCACAGATTCTACAACATTCTTTATTGAGTGTAAGCATGTGCTTTACAAACTTTCATCCACCACACAAGACATATTAGCACCTAGAAACATTAACTCTGAGTTCGCAGCAATTTCCTAATAGCAGTTTTGAAAATTAAGCATTTTTCTAAGGAGAAAAGTGTTGGAGCGATTTCTACCCACTAGGCATGTAATTTACATAGATTCCATTGCTGTGAAATTACGTCTTCCGAACACGCTACATGCATAACGGATTTGACAAATATTCACTACAAATGTGTTTGCATGTGGATTACCGAACTTTCAACACAATAAAAGGCATAGTGACACTTAGAATCATTTTCTCTGATTTCACAGAGATTTCCAATTGCCAGATTCCAAAATGCAGCAGATTTCACAGCAAAAAGCTCTTGGAGCAAGTTCTACCCAAGAGACATGTAATTTACATAGATTCACTCACCGTGAAACTCCGTGTTCTGAACACGCTACATGCATCTCAGATTCCACAAATATTCACTACAGAGTTATTAGCATATGTTTTACCGTACTTTCATCCACCATAGAAGGCATACTGACACTTACAAGCATTTTCTCATTTTTTGAAAGTTTTACCTAAAGCCAGTTTCAAAAATGAGGCAGTTTTCACAGAAAAATATTCTTGGAGAGAGTTCTTCACAATAGACATGTAATTTACATAGATTCTCTCACCGTCAAAATCTGTGTTCTGACAAATTTGCATGCATCAAGGTTTCGACAAGTATTCACTACAGATTTGTTAGCATGTGCATTTCTGATCTTTCATCCACATACAAGTCATATTGACACTTAGAAGCATTTTCTCAGATTTCGAATATATTTCCTACTGCCAGTTTTGAAAGTGAGGCAGATTTTGCAGAAAAATGCTTTTGGAGTGAGTTCTACCCAATGGACAT
Organism: Camelus bactrianus; assembly: GCF_048773025.1. Lineage (NCBI taxonomy): Eukaryota > Metazoa > Chordata > Mammalia > Artiodactyla > Camelidae > Camelus > Camelus bactrianus. Next base: position 5,361,913 of record NW_027413957.1, on the reverse strand, counting down.
GAAATTTAAATGCTTCCACTCATCGAGAAATTCCGTGTTCCAAACATGCTATGTGCTTCACGGATTCGACAAACACTCTTTAATGAGTTGTGAACATTAGTATTACCGAATTTTCATCCACCAAACAAGGCATATTTACACGTAGAAAGACTTTTTCAGATTTAGTAGATATCTCCTAATGTCAGTTTCTGAAATCATGCAGTTTATGCGAAAGAATTCTCTTGGAGCGAGTTCTACTCAATAGACATGTAATTTACATTTTTTCCCTCAGTATGATATTCCGTGATCTGAACACGCAACATGCATCACTGATTCGAAAAATAATCTTTAAGGAGTTGTGAGCATGAGGATTACCAAACTGTCATCTGCCATAAAAGGCATATTTACACCTAGAAACCATTACTCTGAGTTCGCAGTGTTTTCCAAATGTCAGTTTTGAATGTGAGGTAGTTTTTGCAGAAAAATGCTCTTGGAGTGAGTTCTACACAATAGACATGTAATTTACATAGATTGGCTCACCGTGAAATTCCGTGTTCCGAGAAAGCTGCATGCATCACAGAATCGACACAAATTCACTACAGATTTGTTAGCATGTGGATTACCGTACTTTCATCCACCATACAAGGCATAATGGCGCTTACAAGCATTTTCTCATTTTTTGAAAGTTTTTCCTAACGCCAGTTTCGAAAATGAGGCAGTTTTCACTGAAAAATTCTCTTGCAGAGAGTTCTACACAGTAGACATTTGATTTACATAGGTTCGATCACCGTCAAATTCTGTGTTCCGAGAAAGTTGCATGCATAACAGTTTCGACAAATATTCACTACAGAATTTTTTAGCATGTGGATTACTGTACTTTCATCCACCATTAAAGTCATATTTGCCTTAGAAACATTTTCTCAGATTTCGAACTCTTTTCCTTATGCCAGTTTTGAAAATGAGGCAGATTTCACAGAAAAATACTTTTGGAGTGAGTTCTACCCAATAAATATGTAATTTACAAAGTTTCTTTCACCATGATATTCTGTGTTCTGAATATGATACGTGCATCATGGATTCGACAAACATTTTTAATGAGTTGTGTACATGTGGATTACCAAACTTTCATCCACCAAACATGGCATATTTACACCTAGAAATGTTTCTCCTCTTTTGCAGATTTGTCCTAATGCCCGTTGCAAATAACAGGCAGATTTCACAGGAAAATCCTCTTCGATCGTGTTCTATCCAATAGACATGAAATTTACAATGTTTCACTTACCATGACATTCCGTGTTCATAACACGCTACATGCATACTGGATTTATAAAACATTCATTACTGATTCGAGAGCATGTGGATTTCCGAAATTTAATCCACCATACAAGGCATATTTACACCTAGAAATATTTACTCGGCTTTCACAGCTTTTTCCTAATTTCAGGTTTTAAAATCATGAAGTTTTCTCAGGAAAAAACCTCTTCAAGCGAGTTCTATCCAGAGGAATTGTAATTTAAGCAGTTTCCCTCAAAGTGACTTTCCGTTTTCTGAACATGCTTCATGCATCACGGATTTGACAAACGTTAATTACTCAGTTGTGTGCATGTGGATGACAGAACTTTCATCCACCATATAAGTCATATATACACCTAGAAATATTTACTCTGATTTCACTACTTTTTCCTACCGTCTGTTTTGAAAATCATGATGTTTTTGCAGAAGTAATCTCTGCAAGCGAGTTCGACCCAGTAGAATTGTAATTTCAATAGTTACCCACAAAGTGACTTTCCATGGTCCGAACATGCTAAATTCATCACGGATTTGACAAACATTCATTACTCAGTTGTGTGCATGTGGATTACAGAACTTTCATCCACCATACAAGGCATAAATACACCTAGAAATATTTACTCTGATTTCACAGATTTTTCCTAACGTCAGTCTCGAAAATCATAAAGATTTCTCAGAAAAAATCTCTGCATGTGAGTTCTACCCATTAGAATTGCAATTTCAATTGTTTCCCACAAAGTGACTTTCCGTGGTCCGAACACACTGCATTCATCACGGATTTGACAAACATTCATTAGTCAGTTGTGTGCCTGTGATTTACGGAACTTTCATCCACCATATAATGCATATATACACCTTGAAAATATTATTCTGATTTTGAAGCTTTTTCCTAACTGCAGTTTAGAATATCAGGCAACTTTTGCAGGATAATTCTCTTGTAGAGTGTTCTACACAATAGACATGTAATTTACATAGATCCCCTCGCCGTGACATACCGTGCTCCAAACATGCTACATGCACCGCAGTTCGACAAATATTAACTGCTGAGTTGTTAGCATGTGGATTAATGTACTTTCATCTACCATACAATGTATATATATACAGCTAGAAGCATGTACTCAGTATTTGCAGATATTTCTTAATGCCAGTTTCGAAAATAAGACCGTTTTCACAGAAAAATCCTCTTGGAGTGAGTTCTATCCAATAGACTTGTAATTTACATAGTTTCAGTTACCATGACATTCCGTGTTCCGAATACATTACATGCATCACAGATTCTACAACATTCTTTATTGAGTGTAAGCATGTGCTTTACAAACTTTCATCCACCACACAAGACATATTAGCACCTAGAAACATTAACTCTGAGTTCGCAGCAATTTCCTAATAGCAGTTTTGAAAATTAAGCATTTTTCTAAGGAGAAAAGTGTTGGAGCGATTTCTACCCACTAGGCATGTAATTTACATAGATTCCATTGCTGTGAAATTACGTCTTCCGAACACGCTACATGCATAACGGATTTGACAAATATTCACTACAAATGTGTTTGCATGTGGATTACCGAACTTTCAACACAATAAAAGGCATAGTGACACTTAGAATCATTTTCTCTGATTTCACAGAGATTTCCAATTGCCAGATTCCAAAATGCAGCAGATTTCACAGCAAAAAGCTCTTGGAGCAAGTTCTACCCAAGAGACATGTAATTTACATAGATTCACTCACCGTGAAACTCCGTGTTCTGAACACGCTACATGCATCTCAGATTCCACAAATATTCACTACAGAGTTATTAGCATATGTTTTACCGTACTTTCATCCACCATAGAAGGCATACTGACACTTACAAGCATTTTCTCATTTTTTGAAAGTTTTACCTAAAGCCAGTTTCAAAAATGAGGCAGTTTTCACAGAAAAATATTCTTGGAGAGAGTTCTTCACAATAGACATGTAATTTACATAGATTCTCTCACCGTCAAAATCTGTGTTCTGACAAATTTGCATGCATCAAGGTTTCGACAAGTATTCACTACAGATTTGTTAGCATGTGCATTTCTGATCTTTCATCCACATACAAGTCATATTGACACTTAGAAGCATTTTCTCAGATTTCGAATATATTTCCTACTGCCAGTTTTGAAAGTGAGGCAGATTTTGCAGAAAAATGCTTTTGGAGTGAGTTCTACCCAATGGACATGAAATTTAAATGCTTCCACTCATCGAGAAATTCCGTGTTCCAAACATGCTATGTGCTTCACGGATTCGACAAACACTCTTTAATGAGTTGTGAACATTAGTATTACCGAATTTTCATCCACCAAACAAGGCATATTTACACGTAGAAAGACTTTTTCAGATTTAGTAGATATCTCCTAATGTCAGTTTCTGAAATCATGCAGTTTATGCGAAAGAATTCTCTTGGAGCGAGTTCTACTCAATAGACATGTAATTTACATTTTTTCCCTCAGTATGATATTCCGTGATCTGAACACGCAACATGCATCACTGATTCGAAAAATAATCTTTAAGGAGTTGTGAGCATGAGGATTACCAAACTGTCATCTGCCATAAAAGGCATATTTACACCTAGAAACCATTACTCTGAGTTCGCAGTGTTTTCCAAATGTCAGTTTTGAATGTGAGGTAGTTTTTGCAGAAAAATGCTCTTGGAGTGAGTTCTACACAATAGACATGTAATTTACATAGATTGGCTCACCGTGAAATTCCGTGTTCCGAGAAAGCTGCATGCATCACAGAATCGACACAAATTCACTACAGATTTGTTAGCATGTGGATTACCGTACTTTCATCCACCATACAAGGCATAATGGCGCTTACAAGCATTTTCTCATTTTTTGAAAGTTTTTCCTAACGCCAGTTTCGAAAATGAGGCAGTTTTCACCGAAAAATTCTCTTGCAGAGAGTTCTACACAGTAGACATTTGATTTACATAGGTTCGATCACCGTCAAATTCTGTGTTCCGAGAAAGTTGCATGCATAACAGTTTCGACAAATATTCACTACAGAATTTTTTAGCATGTGGATTACTGTACTTTCATCCACCATTAAAGTCATATTTGCCTTAGAAACATTTTCTCAGATTTCGAACTCTTTTCCTTATGCCAGTTTTGAAAATGAGGCAGATTTCACAGAAAAATACTTTTGGAGTGAGTTCTACCCAATAAATATGTAATTTACAAAGTTTCTTTCACCATGATATTCTGTGTTCTGAATATGATACGTGCATCACGGATTCGACAAACATTTTTAATGAGTTGTGTACATGTGGATTACCAAACTTTCATCCACCAAACATGGCATATTTACACCTAGAAATGTTTCTCCTCTTTTGCAGATTTGTCCTAATGCCCGTTGCAAATAACAGGCAGATTTCACAGGAAAATCCTCTTCGATCGTGTTCTATCCAATAGACATGAAATTTACAATGTTTCACTTACCATGACATTCCGTGTTCATAACACGCTACATGCATACTGGATTTATAAAACATTCATTACTGATTCGAGAGCATGTGGATTTCCGAAATTTAATCCACCATACAAGGCATATTTACACCTAGAAATATTTACTCGGCTTTCACAGCTTTTTCCTAATTTCAGGTTTTAAAATCATGAAGTTTTCTCAGGAAAAAACCTCTTCAAGTGAGTTCTATCCAGAGGAATTGTAATTTAAGCAGTTTCCCTCAAAGTGACTTTCCGTTTTCTGAACATGATTCATGCATCACGGATTTGACAAACGTTAATTACTCAGTTGTGTGCATGTGGATGACAGAACTTTCATCCACCATATAAGTCATATATACACCTAGAAATATTTACTCTGATTTCACTACTTTTTCCTACCGTCTGTTTTGAAAATCATGATGTTTTTGCAGAAGTAATCTCTGCAAGCGAGTTCGACCCAGTAGAATTGTAATTTCAATAGTTACCCACAAAGTGACTTTCCATGGTCCGAACATGCTAAATTCATCACGGATTTGACAAACATTCATTACTCAGTTGTGTGCATGTGGATTACAGAACTTTCATCCACCATACAAGGCATAAATACACCTAGAAATATTTACTCTGATTTCACAGATTTTTCCTAACGTCAGTCTCGAAAATCATAAAGATTTCTCAGAAAAAATCTCTGCATGTGAGTTCTACCCATTAGAATTGCAATTTCAATTGTTTCCCACAAAGTGACTTTCCGTGGTCCGAACACACTGCATTCATCACGGATTTGACAAACATTCATTAGTCAGTTGTGTGCCTGTGGTTTACGGAACTTTCATCCACCATATAATGCATATATATACCTTGAAAATATTATTCTGATTTTGAAGCTTTTTCCTAACTGCAGTTTAGAATATCAGGCAACTTTTGCAGGATAATTCTCTTGTAGAGTGTTCTACACAATAGACATGTAATTTACATAGATCCCCTCGCCATGACATACCGTGCTCCAAACATGCTACATGCACCGCAGTTCGACAAATATTAACTGCTGAGTTGTTAGCATGTGGATTAATGTACTTTCATCTACCATACAATGTATATATATACAGCTAGAAGCATGTACTCAGTATTTGCAGATATTTCTTAATGCCAGTTTCGAAAATAAGACCGTTTTCACAGAAAAATCCTCTTGGAGTGAGTTCTATCCAATAGACTTGTAATTTACATAGTTTCAGTTACCATGACATTCCGTGTTCCGAATACATTACATGCATCACAGATTCTACAACATTCTTTATTGAGTGTAAGCATGTGCTTTACAAACTTTCATCCACCACACAAGACATATTAGCACCTAGAAACATTAACTCTGAGTTCGCAGCAATTTCCTAATAGCAGTTTTGAAAATTAAGCATTTTTCTAAGGAGAAAAGTGTTGGAGCGATTTCTACCCACTAGGCATGTAATTTACATAGATTCCATTGCTGTGAAATTACGTCTTCCGAACACGCTACATGCATAACGGATTTGACAAATATTCACTACAAATGTGTTTGCATGTGGATTACCGAACTTTCAACACAATAAAAGGCATAGTGACACTTAGAATCATTTTCTCTGATTTCACAGAGATTTCCAATTGCCAGATTCCAAAATGCAGCAGATTTCACAGCAAAAAGCTCTTGGAGCAAGTTCTACCCAAGAGACATGTAATTTACATAGATTCACTCACCGTGAAACTCCGTGTTCTGAACACGCTACATGCATCTCAGATTCCACAAATATTCACTACAGAGTTATTAGCATATGTTTTACCGTACTTTCATCCACCATAGAAGGCATACTGACACTTACAAGCATTTTCTCATTTTTTGAAAGTTTTACCTAAAGCCAGTTTCAAAAATGAGGCAGTTTTCACAGAAAAATTTTCTTGGAGAGAGTTCTTCACAATAGACATGTAATTTACATAGATTCTCTCACCGTCAAAATCTGTGTTCTGACAAATTTGCATGCATCAAGGTTTCGACAAGTATTCACTACAGATTTGTTAGCATGTGCATTTCTGATCTTTCATCCACATACAAGTCATATTGACACTTAGAAGCATTTTCTCAGATTTCGAATATATTTCCTACTGCCAGTTTTGAAAGTGAGGCAGATTTTGCAGAAAAATGCTTTTGGAGTGAGTTCTACCCAATGGACATGAAATTTAAATGCTTCCACTCATCGAGAAATTCCGTGTTCCAAACATGCTATGTGCTTCACGGATTCGACAAACACTCTTTAATGAGTTGTGAACATTAGTATTACCGAATTTTCATCCACCAAACAAGGCATATTTACACGTAGAAAGACTTTTTCAGATTTAGTAGATATCTCCTAATGTCAGTTTCTGAAATCATGCAGTTTATGCAAAAGAATTCTCTTGGAGCGAGTTCTACTCAATAGACATGTAATTTACATTTTTTCCCTCAGTATGATATTCCGTGATCTGAACACGCAACATGCATCACTGATTCGAAAAATAATCTTTAAGGAGTTGTGAGCATGAGGATTACCAAACTGTCATCTGCCATAAAAGGCATATTTACACCTAGAAACCATTACTCTGAGTTCGCAGTGTTTTCCAAATGTCAGTTTTGAATGTGAGGTAGTTTTTGCAGAAAAATGCTCTTGGAGTGAGTTCTACACAATAGACATGTAATTTACATAGATTGGCTCACCGTGAAATTCCGTGTTCCGAGAAAGCTGCATGCATCACAGAATCGACACAAATTCACTACAGATTTGTTAGCATGTGGATTACCGTACTTTCATCCACCATACAAGGCATAATGGCGCTTACAAGCATTTTCTCATTTTTTGAAAGTTTTTCCTAACGCCAGTTTCGAAAATGAGGCAGTTTTCACCGAAAAATTCTCTTGCAGAGAGTTCTACACAGTAGACATTTGATTTACATAGGTTCGATCACCGTCAAATTCTGTGTTCCGAGAAAGTTGCATGCATAACAGTTTCGACAAATATTCACTACAGAATTTTTTAGCATGTGGATTACTGTACTTTCATCCACCATTAAAGTCATATTTGCCTTAGAAACATTTTCTCAGATTTCGAACTCTTTTCCTTATGCCAGTTTTGAAAATGAGGCAGATTTCACAGAAAAATACTTTTGGAGTGAGTTCTACCCAATAAATATGTAATTTACAAAGTTTCTTTCACCATGATATTCTGTGTTCTGAATATGATACGTGCATCACGGTTTCGACAAACATTTTTAATGAGTTGTGTACATGTGGATTACCAAACTTTCATCCACCAAACATGGCATATTTACACCTAGAAATGTTTCTCCTCTTTTGCAGATTTGTCCTAATGCCCGTTGCAAATAACAGGCAGATTTCACAGGAAAATCCTCTTCGATCGTGTTCTATCCAATAGACATGAAATTTACAATGTTTCACTTACCATGACATTCCGTGTTCATAACACGCTACATGCATACTGGATTTATAAAACATTCATTACTGATTCGAGAGCATGTGGATTTCCGAAATTTAATCCACCATACAAGGCATATTTACACCTAGAAATATTTACTCGGCTTTCACAGCTTTTTCCTAATTTCAGGTTTTAAAATCATGAAGTTTTCTCAGGAAAAAACCTCTTCAAGCGAGTTCTATCCAGAGGAATTGTAATTTAAGCAGTTTCCCTCAAAGTGACTTTCCGTTTTCTGAACATGCTTCATGCATCACGGATTTGACAAACGTTAATTACTCAGTTGTGTGCATGTGGATGACAGAACTTTCATCCACCATATAAGTCATATATACACCTAGAAATATTTACTCTGATTTCACTACTTTTTCCTACCGTCTGTTTTGAAAATCATGATGTTTTTGCAGAAGTAATCTCTGCAAGCGAGTTCGACCCAGTAGAATTGTAATTTCAATAGTTACCCACAAAGTGACTTTCCATGGTCCGAACATGCTAAATTCATCACGGATTTGACAAACATTCATTACTCAGTTGTGTGCATGTGGATTACAGAACTTTCATCCACCATACAAGGCATAAATACACCTAGAAATATTTACTCTGATTTCACAGATTTTTCCTAACGTCAGTCTCGAAAATCATAAAGATTTCTCAGAAAAAATCTCTGCATGTGAGTTCTACCCATTAGAATTGCAATTTCAATTGTTTCCCACAAAGTGACTTTCCGTGGTCCGAACACACTGCATTCATCACGGATTTGACAAACATTCATTAGTCAGTTGTGTGCCTGTGATTTACGGAACTTTCATCCACCATATAATGCATATATATACCTTGAAAATATTATTCTGATTTTGAAGCTTTTTCCTAACTGCAGTTTAGAATATCAGGCAACTTTTGCAGGATAATTCTCTTGTAGAGTGTTCTACACAATAGACATGTAATTTACATAGATCCCCTCGCCATGACATACCGTGCTCCAAACATGCTACATGCACCGCAGTTCGACAAATATTAACTGCTGAGTTGTTAGCATGTGGATTAATGTACTTTCATCTACCATACAATGTATATATATACAGCTAGAAGCATGTACTCAGTATTTGCAGATATTTCTTAATGCCAGTTTCGAAAATAAGACCGTTTTCACAGAAAAATCCTCTTGGAGTGAGTTCTATCCAATAGACTTGTAATTTACATAGTTTCAGTTACCATGACATTCCGTGTTCCGAATACATTACATGCATCACAGATTCTACAACATTCTTTATTGAGTGTAAGCATGTGCTTTACAAACTTTCATCCACCACACAAGACATATTAGCACCTAGAAACATTAACTCTGAGTTCGCAGCAATTTCCTAATAGCAGTTTTGAAAATTAAGCATTTTTCTAAGGAGAAAAGTGTTGGAGCGATTTCTACCCACTAGGCATGTAATTTACATAGATTCCATTGCTGTGAAATTACGTCTTCCGAACACGCTACATGCATAACGGATTTGACAAATATTCACTACAAATGTGTTTGCATGTGGATTACCGAACTTTCAACACAATAAAAGGCATAGTGACACTTAGAATCATTTTCTCTGATTTCACAGAGATTTCCAATTGCCAGATTCCAAAATGCAGCAGATTTCACAGCAAAAAGCTCTTGGAGCAAGTTCTACCCAAGAGACATGTAATTTACATAGATTCACTCACCGTGAAACTCCGTGTTCTGAACACGCTACATGCATCTCAGATTCCACAAATATTCACTACAGAGTTATTAGCATATGTTTTACCGTACTTTCATCCACCATAGAAGGCATACTGACACTTACAAGCATTTTCTCATTTTTTGAAAGTTTTACCTAAAGCCAGTTTCAAAAATGAGGCAGTTTTCACAGAAAAATATTCTTGGAGAGAGTTCTTCACAATAGACATGTAATTTACATAGATTCTCTCACCGTCAAAATCTGTGTTCTGACAAATTTGCATGCATCAAGGTTTCGACAAGTATTCACTACAGATTTGTTAGCATGTGCATTTCTGATCTTTCATCCACATACAAGTCATATTGACACTTAGAAGCATTTTCTCAGATTTCGAATATATTTCCTACTGCCAGTTTTGAAAGTGAGGCAGATTTTGCAGAAAAATGCTTTTGGAGTGAGTTCTACCCAATGGACATGAAATTTAAATGCTTCCACTCATCGAGAAATTCCGTGTTCCAAACATGCTATGTGCTTCACGGATTCGACAAACACTCTTTAATGAGTTGTGAACATTAGTATTACCGAATTTTCATCCACCAAACAAGGCATATTTACACGTAGAAAGACTTTTTCAGATTTAGTAGATATCTCCTAATGTCAGTTTCTGAAATCATGCAGTTTATGCAAAAGAATTCTCTTGGAGCGAGTTCTACTCAATAGACATGTAATTTACATTTTTTCCCTCAGTATGATATTCCGTGATCTGAACACGCAACATGCATCACTGATTCGAAAAATAATCTTTAAGGAGTTGTGAGCATGAGGATTACCAAACTGTCATCTGCCATAAAAGGCATATTTACACCTAGAAACCATTACTCTGAGTTCGCAGTGTTTTCCAAATGTCAGTTTTGAATGTGAGGTAGTTTTTGCAGAAAAATGCTCTTGGAGTGAGTTCTACACAATAGACATGTAATTTACATAGATTGGCTCACCGTGAAATTCCGTGTTCCGAGAAAGCTGCATGCATCACAGAATCGACACAAATTCACTACAGATTTGTTAGCATGTGGATTACCGTACTTTCATCCACCATACAAGGCATAATGGCGCTTACAAGCATTTTCTCATTTTTTGAAAGTTTTTCCTAACGCCAGTTTCGAAAATGAGGCAGTTTTCACCGAAAAATTCTCTTGCAGAGAGTTCTACACAGTAGACATTTGATTTACATAGGTTCGATCACCGTCAAATTCTGTGTTCCGAGAAAGTTGCATGCATAACAGTTTCGACAAATATTCACTACAGAATTTTTTAGCATGTGGATTACTGTACTTTCATCCACCATTAAAGTCATATTTGCCTTAGAAACATTTTCTCAGATTTCGAACTCTTTTCCTTATGCCAGTTTTGAAAATGAGGCAGATTTCACAGAAAAATACTTTTGGAGTGAGTTCTACTCAATAAATATGTAATTTACAAAGTTTCTTTCACCATGATATTCTGTGTTCTGAATATGATACGTGCATCACGGATTCGACAAACATTTTTAATGAGTTGTGTACATGTGGATTACCAAACTTTCATCCACCAAACATGGCATATTTACACCTAGAAATGTTTCTCCTCTTTTGCAGATTTGTCCTAATGCCCGTTGCAAATAACAGGCAGATTTCACAGGAAAATCCTCTTCGATCGTGTTCTATCCAATAGACATGAAATTTACAATGTTTCACTTACCATGACATTCCGTGTTCATAACACGCTACATGCATACTGGATTTATAAAACATTCATTACTGATTCGAGAGCATGTGGATTTCCGAAATTTAATCCACCATACAAGGCATATTTACACCTAGAAATATTTACTCGGCTTTCACAGCTTTTTCCTAATTTCAGGTTTTAAAATCATGAAGTTTTCTCAGGAAAAAACCTCTTCAAGCGAGTTCTATCCAGAGGAATTGTAATTTAAGCAGTTTCCCTCAAAGTGACTTTCCGTTTTCTGAACATGCTTCATGCATCACGGATTTGACAAACGTTAATTACTCAGTTGTGTGCATGTGGATGACAGAACTTTCATCCACCATATAAGTCATATATACACCTAGAAATATTTACTCTGATTTCACTACTTTTTCCTACCGTCTGTTTTGAAAATCATGATGTTTTTGCAGAAGTAATCTCTGCAAGCGAGTTCGACCCAGTAGAATTGTAATTTCAATAGTTACCCACAAAGTGACTTTCCATGGTCCGAACATGCTAAATTCATCACGGATTTGACAAACATTCATTACTCAGTTGTGTGCATGTGGATTACAGAACTTTCATCCACCATACAAGGCATAAATACACCTAGAAATATTTACTCTGATTTCACAGATTTTTCCTAACGTCAGTCTCGAAAATCATAAAGATTTCTCAGAAAAAATCTCTGCATGTGAGTTCTACCCATTAGAATTGCAATTTCAATTGTTTCCCACAAAGTGACTTTCCGTGGTCCGAACACACTGCATTCATCACGGATTTGACAAACATTCATTAGTCAGTTGTGTGCCTGTGATTTACGGAACTTTCATCCACCATATAATGCATATATATACCTTGAAAATATTATTCTGATTTTGAAGCTTTTTCCTAACTGCAGTTTAGAATATCAGGCAACTTTTGCAGGATAATTCTCTTGTAGAGTGTTCTACACAATAGACATGTAATTTACATAGATCCCCTCGCCATGACATACCGTGCTCCAAACATGCTACATGCACCGCAGTTCGACAAATATTAACTGCTGAGTTGTTAGCATGTGGATTAATGTACTTTCATCTACCATACAATGTATATATATACAGCTAGAAGCATGTACTCAGTATTTGCAGATATTTCTTAATGCCAGTTTCGAAAATAAGACCGTTTTCACAGAAAAATCCTCTTGGAGTGAGTTCTATCCAATAGACTTGTAATTTACATAGTTTCAGTTACCATGACATTCCGTGTTCCGAATACATTACATGCATCACAGATTCTACAACATTCTTTATTGAGTGTAAGCATGTGCTTTACAAACTTTCATCCACCACACAAGACATATTAGCACCTAGAAACATTAACTCTGAGTTCGCAGCAATTTCCTAATAGCAGTTTTGAAAATTAAGCATTTTTCTAAGGAGAAAAGTGTTGGAGCGATTTCTACCCACTAGGCATGTAATTTACATAGATTCCATTGCTGTGAAATTACGTCTTCCGAACACGCTACATGCATAACGGATTTGACAAATATTCACTACAAATGTGTTTGCATGTGGATTACCGAACTTTCAACACAATAAAAGGCATAGTGACACTTAGAATCATTTTCTCTGATTTCACAGAGATTTCCAATCGCCAGATTCCAAAATGCAGCAGATTTCACAGCAAAAAGCTCTTGGAGCAAGTTCTACCCAAGAGACATGTAATTTACATAGATTCACTCACCGTGAAATTCCGTGTTCTGAACACGCTACATGCATCTCAGATTCCACAAATATTCACTACAGAGTTATTAGCATATGTTTTACCGTACTTTCATCCACCATAGAAGGCATACTGACACTTACAAGCATTTTCTCATTTTTTGAAAGTTTTACCTAAAGCCAGTTTCAAAAATGAGGCAGTTTTCACAGAAAAATATTCTTGGAGAGAGTTCTTCACAATAGACATGTAATTTACATAGATTCTCTCACCGTCAAAATCTGTGTTCTGACAAATTTGCATGCATCAAGGTTTCGACAAGTATTCACTACAGATTTGTTAGCATGTGCATTTCTGATCTTTCATCCACATACAAGTCATATTGACACTTAGAAGCATTTTCTCAGATTTCGAATATATTTCCTACTGCCAGTTTTGAAAGTGAGGCAGATTTTGCAGAAAAATGCTTTTGGAGTGAGTTCTACCCAATGGACATGAAATTTAAATGCTTCCACTCATCGAGAAATTCCGTGTTCCAAACATGCTATGTGCTTCACGGATTCGACAAACACTCTTTAATGAGTTGTGAACATTAGTATTACCGAATTTTCATCCACCAAACAAGGCATATTTACACGTAGAAAGACTTTTTCAGATTTAGTAGATATCTCCTAATGTCAGTTTCTGAAATCATGCAGTTTATGCAAAAGAATTCTCTTGGAGCGAGTTCTACTCAATAGACATGTAATTTACATTTTTTCCCTCAGTATGATATTCCGTGATCTGAACACGCAACATGCATCACTGATTCGAAAAATAATCTTTAAGGAGTTGTGAGCATGAGGATTACCAAACTGTCATCTGCCATAAAAGGCATATTTACACCTAGAAACCATTACTCTGAGTTCGCAGTGTTTTCCAAATGTCAGTTTTGAATGTGAGGTAGTTTTTGCAGAAAAATGCTCTTGGAGTGAGTTCTACACAATAGACATGTAATTTACATAGATTGGCTCACCGTGAAATTCCGTGTTCCGAGAAAGCTGCATGCATCACAGAATCGACACAAATTCACTACAGATTTGTTAGCATGTGGATTACCGTACTTTCATCCACCATACAAGGCATAATGGCGCTTACAAGCATTTTCTCATTTTTTGAAAGTTTTTCCTAACGCCAGTTTCGAAAATGAGGCAGTTTTCACCGAAAAATTCTCTTGCAGAGAGTTCTACACAGTAGACATTTGATTTACATAGGTTCGATCACCGTCAAATTCTGTGTTCCGAGAAAGTTGCATGCATAACAGTTTCGACAAATATTCACTACAGAATTTTTTAGCATGTGGATTACTGTACTTTCATCCACCATTAAAGTCATATTTGCCTTAGAAACATTTTCTCAGATTTCGAACTCTTTTCCTTATGCCAGTTTTGAAAATGAGGCAGATTTCACAGAAAAATACTTTTGGAGTGAGTTCTACCCAATAAATATGTAATTTACAAAGTTTCTTTCACCATGATATTCTGTGTTCTGAATATGATACGTGCATCACGGATTCGACAAACATTTTTAATGAGTTGTGTACATGTGGATTACCAAACTTTCATCCACCAAACATGGCATATTTACACCTAGAAATGTTTCTCCTCTTTTGCAGATTTGTCCTAATGCCCGTTGCAAATAACAGGCAGATTTCACAGGAAAATCCTCTTCGATCGTGTTCTATCCAATAGACATGAAATTTACAATGTTTCACTTACCATGATATTCCGTGTTCATAACACGCTACATGCATACTGGATTTATAAAACATTCATTACTGATTCGAGAGCATGTGGATTTCCGAAATTTAATCCACCATACAAGGCATATTTACACCTAGAAATATTTACTCGGCTTTCACAGCTTTTTCCTAATTTCAGGTTTTAAAATCATGAAGTTTTCTCAGGAAAAAACCTCTTCAAGCGAGTTCTATCCAGAGGAATTGTAATTTAAGCAGTTTCCCTCAAAGTGACTTTCCGTTTTCTGAACATGCTTCATGCATCACGGATTTGACAAACGTTAATTACTCAGTTGTGTGCATGTGGATGACAGAACTTTCATCCACCATATAAGTCATATATACACCTAGAAATATTTACTCTGATTTCACTACTTTTTCCTACCGTCTGTTTTGAAAATCATGATGTTTTTGCAGAAGTAATCTCTGCAAGCGAGTTCGACCCAGTAGAATTGTAATTTCAATAGTTACCCACAAAGTGACTTTCCATGGTCCGAACATGCTAAATTCATCACGGATTTGACAAACATTCATTACTCATTTGTGTGCATGTGGATTACAGAACTTTCATCCACCATACAAGGCATAAATACACTTAGAAATATTTACTCTGATTTCACAGATTTTTCCTAACGTCAGTCTCGAAAATCATAAAGATTTCTCAGAAAAAATCTCTGCATGTGAGTTCTACCCATTAGAATTGCAATTTCAATTGTTTCCCACAAAGTGACTTTCCGTGGTCCGAACACACTGCATTCATCACGGATTTGACAAACATTCATTAGTCAGTTGTGTGCCTGTGATTTACGGAACTTTCATCCACCATATAATGCATATATACACCTTGAAAGTATTATTCTGATTTTGAAGCTTTTTCCTAACTGCAGTTTAGAATATCAGGCAACTTTTGCAGGATAATTCTCTTGTAGAGTGTTCTACACAATAGACATGTAATTTACATAGATCCCCTCGCCGTGACATACCGTGCTCCAAACATGCTACATGCACCGCAGTTCGACAAATATTAACTGCTGAGTTGTTAGCATGTGGATTAATGTACTTTCATCTACCATACAATGTATATATATACAGCTAGAAGCATGTACTCAGTATTTGCAGATATTTCTTAATGCCAGTTTCGAAAATAAGACCGTTTTCACAGAAAAATCCTCTTGGAGTGAGTTCTATCCAATAGACTTGTAATTTACATAGTTTCAGTTACCATGACATTCCGTGTTCCGAATACATTACATGCATCACAGATTCTACAACATTCTTTATTGAGTGTAAGCATGTGCTTTACAAACTTTCATCCACCACACAAGACATATTAGCACCTAGAAACATTAACTCTGAGTTCGCAGCAATTTCCTAATAGCAGTTTTGAAAATTAAGCATTTTTCTAAGGAGAAAAGTGTTGGAGCGATTTCTACCCACTAGGCATGTAATTTACATAGATTCCATTGCTGTGAAATTACGTCTTCCGAACACGCTACATGCATAACGGATTTGACAAATATTCACTACAAATGTGTTTGCATGTGGATTACCGAACTTTCAACACAATAAAAGGCATAGTGACACTTAGAATCATTTTCTCTGATTTCACAGAGATTTCCAATCGCCAGATTCCAAAATGCAGCAGATTTCACAGCAAAAAGCTCTTGGAGCAAGTTCTACCCAAGAGACATGTAATTTACATAGATTCACTCACCGTGAAATTCCGTGTTCTGAACACGCTACATGCATCTCAGATTCCACAAATATTCACTACAGAGTTATTAGCATATGTTTTACCGTACTTTCATCCACCATAGAAGGCATACTGACACTTACAAGCATTTTCTCATTTTTTGAAAGTTTTACCTAAAGCCAGTTTCAAAAATGAGGCAGTTTTCACAGAAAAATATTCTTGGAGAGAGTTCTTCACAATAGACATGTAATTTACATAGATTCTCTCACCGTCAAAATCTGTGTTCTGACAAATTTGCATGCATCAAGGTTTCGACAAGTATTCACTACAGATTTGTTAGCATGTGCATTTCTGATCTTTCATCCACATACAAGTCATATTGACACTTAGAAGCATTTTCTCAGATTTCGAATATATTTCCTACTGCCAGTTTTGAAAGTGAGGCAGATTTTGCAGAAAAATGCTTTTGGAGTGAGTTCTACCCAATGGACATGAAATTTAAATGCTTCCACTCATCGAGAAATTCCGTGTTCCAAACATGCTATGTGCTTCACGGATTCGACAAACACTCTTTAATGAGTTGTGAACATTAGTATTACCGAATTTTCATCCACCAAACAAGGCATATTTACACGTAGAAAGACTTTTTCAGATTTAGTAGATATCTCCTAATGTCAGTTTCTGAAATCATGCAGTTTATGCAAAAGAATTCTCTTGGAGCGAGTTCTACTCAATAGACATGTAATTTACATTTTTTCCCTCAGTATGATATTCCGTGATCTGAACACGCAACATGCATCACTGATTCGAAAAATAATCTTTAAGGAGTTGTGAGCATGAGGATTACCAAACTGTCATCTGCCATAAAAGGCATATTTACACCTAGAAACCATTACTCTGAGTTCGCAGTGTTTTCCAAATGTCAGTTTTGAATGTGAGGTAGTTTTTGCAGAAAAATGCTCTTGGAGTGAGTTCTACACAATAGACATGTAATTTACATAGATTGGCTCACCGTGAAATTCCGTGTTCCGAGAAAGCTGCATGCATCACAGAATCGACACAAATTCACTACAGATTTGTTAGCATGTGGATTACCGTACTTTCATCCACCATACAAGGCATAATGGCGCTTACAAGCATTTTCTCATTTTTTGAAAGTTTTTCCTAACGCCAGTTTCGAAAATGAGGCAGTTTTCACCGAAAAATTCTCTTGCAGAGAGTTCTACACAGTAGACATTTGATTTACATAGGTTCGATCACCGTCAAATTCTGTGTTCCGAGAAAGTTGCATGCATAACAGTTTCGACAAATATTCACTACAGAATTTTTTAGCATGTGGATTACTGTACTTTCATCCACCATTAAAGTCATATTTGCCTTAGAAACATTTTCTCAGATTTCGAACTCTTTTCCTTATGCCAGTTTTGAAAATGAGGCAGATTTCACAGAAAAATACTTTTGGAGTGAGTTCTACCCAATAAATATGTAATTTACAAAGTTTCTTTCACCATGATATTCTGTGTTCTGAATATGATACGTGCATCACGGATTCGACAAACATTTTTAATGAGTTGTGTACATGTGGATTACCAAACTTTCATCCACCAAACATGGCATATTTACACCTAGAAATGTTTCTCCTCTTTTGCAGATTTGTCCTAATGCCCGTTGCAAATAACAGGCAGATTTCACAGGAAAATCCTCTTCGATCGTGTTCTATCCAATAGACATGAAATTTACAATGTTTCACTTACCATGATATTCCGTGTTCATAACACGCTACATGCATACTGGATTTATAAAACATTCATTACTGATTCGAGAGCATGTGGATTTCCGAAATTTAATCCACCATACAAGGCATATTTACACCTAGAAATATTTACTCTGCTTTCACAGCTTTTTCCTAATTTCAGGTTTTAAAATCATGAAGTTTTCTCAGGAAAAAACCTCTTCAAGCGAGTTCTATCCAGAGGAATTGTAATTTAAGCAGTTTCCCTCAAAGTGACTTTCCGTTTTCTGAACATGCTTCATGCATCACGGATTTGACAAACGTTAATTACTCAGTTGTGTGCATGTGGATGACAGAACTTTCATCCACCATATAAGTCATATATACACCTAGAAATATTTACTCTGATTTCACTACTTTTTCCTACCGTCTGTTTTGAAAATCATGATGTTTTTGCAGAAGTAATCTCTGCAAGCGAGTTCGACCCAGTAGAATTGTAATTTCAATAGTTACCCACAAAGTGACTTTCCATGGTCCGAACATGCTAAATTCATCACGGATTTGACAAACATTCATTACTCATTTGTGTGCATGTGGATTACAGAACTTTCATCCACCATACAAGGCATAAATACACTTAGAAATATTTACTCTGATTTCACAGATTTTTCCTAACGTCAGTCTCGAAAATCATAAAGATTTCTCAGAAAAAATCTCTGCATGTGAGTTCTACCCATTAGAATTGCAATTTCAATTGTTTCCCACAAAGTGACTTTCCGTGGTCCGAACACACTGCATTCATCACGGATTTGACAAACATTCATTAGTCAGTTGTGTGCCTGTGATTTACGGAACTTTCATCCACCATATAATGCATATATACACCTTGAAAGTATTATTCTGATTTTGAAGCTTTTTCCTAACTGCAGTTTAGAATATCAGGCAACTTTTGCAGGATAATTCTCTTGTAGAGTGTTCTACACAATAGACATGTAATTTACATAGATCCCCTCGCCGTGACATACCGTGCTCCAAACATGCTACATGCACCGCAGTTCGACAAATATTAACTGCTGAGTTGTTAGCATGTGGATTAATGTACTTTCATCTACCATACAATGTATATATATACAGCTAGAAGCATGTACTCAGTATTTGCAGATATTTCTTAATGCCAGTTTCGAAAATAAGACCGTTTTCACAGAAAAATCCTCTTGGAGTGAGTTCTATCCAATAGACTTGTAATTTACATAGTTTCAGTTACCATGACATTCCGTGTTCCGAATACATTACATGCATCACAGATTCTACAACATTCTTTATTGAGTGTAAGCATGTGCTTTACAAACTTTCATCCACCACACAAGACATATTAGCACCTAGAAACATTAACTCTGAGTTCGCAGCAATTTCCTAATAGCAGTTTTGAAAATTAAGCATTTTTCTAAGGAGAAAAGTGTTGGAGCGATTTCTACCCACTAGGCATGTAATTTACATAGATTCCATTGCTGTGAAATTACGTCTTCCGAACACGCTACATGCATAACGGATTTGACAAATATTCACTACAAATGTGTTTGCATGTGGATTACCGAACTTTCAACACAATAAAAGGCATAGTGACACTTAGAATCATTTTCTCTGATTTCACAGAGATTTCCAATCGCCAGATTCCAAAATGCAGCAGATTTCACAGCAAAAAGCTCTTGGAGCAAGTTCTACCCAAGAGACATGTAATTTACATAGATTCACTCACCGTGAAATTCCGTGTTCTGAACACGCTACATGCATCTCAGATTCCACAAATATTCACTACAGAGTTATTAGCATATGTTTTACCGTACTTTCATCCACCATAGAAGGCATACTGACACTTACAAGCATTTTCTCATTTTTTGAAAGTTTTACCTAAAGCCAGTTTCAAAAATGAGGCAGTTTTCACAGAAAAATATTCTTGGAGAGAGTTCTTCACAATAGACATGTAATTTACATAGATTCTCTCACCGTCAAAATCTGTGTTCTGACAAATTTGCATGCATCAAGGTTTCGACAAGTATTCACTACAGATTTGTTAGCATGTGCATTTCTGATCTTTCATCCACATACAAGTCATATTGACACTTAGAAGCATTTTCTCAGATTTCGAATATATTTCCTACTGCCAGTTTTGAAAGTGAGGCAGATTTTGCAGAAAAATGCTTTTGGAGTGAGTTCTACCCAATGGACATGAAATTTAAATGCTTCCACTCATCGAGAAATTCCGTGTTCCAAACATGCTATGTGCTTCACGGATTCGACAAACACTCTTTAATGAGTTGTGAACATTAGTATTACCGAATTTTCATCCACCAAACAAGGCATATTTACACGTAGAAAGACTTTTTCAGATTTAGTAGATATCTCCTAATGTCAGTTTCTGAAATCATGCAGTTTATGCAAAAGAATTCTCTTGGAGCGAGTTCTACTCAATAGACATGTAATTTACATTTTTTCCCTCAGTATGATATTCCGTGATCTGAACACGCAACATGCATCACTGATTCGAAAAATAATCTTTAAGGAGTTGTGAGCATGAGGATTACCAAACTGTCATCTGCCATAAAAGGCATATTTACACCTAGAAACCATTACTCTGAGTTCGCAGTGTTTTCCAAATGTCAGTTTTGAATGTGAGGTAGTTTTTGCAGAAAAATGCTCTTGGAGTGAGTTCTACACAATAGACATGTAATTTACATAGATTGGCTCACCGTGAAATTCCGTGTTCCGAGAAAGCTGCATGCATCACAGAATCGACACAAATTCACTACAGATTTGTTAGCATGTGGATTACCGTACTTTCATCCACCATACAAGGCATAATGGCGCTTACAAGCATTTTCTCATTTTTTGAAAGTTTTTCCTAACGCCAGTTTCGAAAATGAGGCAGTTTTCACCGAAAAATTCTCTTGCAGAGAGTTCTACACAGTAGACATTTGATTTACATAGGTTCGATCACCGTCAAATTCTGTGTTCCGAGAAAGTTGCATGCATAACAGTTTCGACAAATATTCACTACAGAATTTTTTAGCATGTGGATTACTGTACTTTCATCCACCATTAAAGTCATATTTGCCTTAGAAACATTTTCTCAGATTTCGAACTCTTTTCCTTATGCCAGTTTTGAAAATGAGGCAGATTTCACAGAAAAATACTTTTGGAGTGAGTTCTACCCAATAAATATGTAATTTACAAAGTTTCTTTCACCATGATATTCTGTGTTCTGAATATGATACGTGCATCACGGATTCGACAAACATTTTTAATGAGTTGTGTACATGTGGATTACCAAACTTTCATCCACCAAACATGGCATATTTACACCTAGAAATGTTTCTCCTCTTTTGCAGATTTGTCCTAATGCCCGTTGCAAATAACAGGCAGATTTCACAGGAAAATCCTCTTCGATCGTGTTCTATCCAATAGACATGAAATTTACAATGTTTCACTTACCATGATATTCCGTGTTCATAACACGCTACATGCATACTGGATTTATAAAACATTCATTACTGATTCGAGAGCATGTGGATTTCCGAAATTTAATCCACCATACAAGGCATATTTACACCTAGAAATATTTACTCTGCTTTCACAGCTTTTTCCTAATTTCAGGTTTTAAAATCATGAAGTTTTCTCAGGAAAAAACCTCTTCAAGCGAGTTCTATCCAGAGGAATTGTAATTTAAGCAGTTTCCCTCAAAGTGACTTTCCGTTTTCTGAACATGCTTCATGCATCACGGATTTGACAAACGTTAATTACTCAGTTGTGTGCATGTGGATGACAGAACTTTCATCCACCATATAAGTCATATATACACCTAGAAATATTTACTCTGATTTCACTACTTTTTCCTACCGTCTGTTTTGAAAATCATGATGTTTTTGCAGAAGTAATCTCTGCAAGCGAGTTCGACCCAGTAGAATTGTAATTTCAATAGTTACCCACAAAGTGACTTTCCATGGTCCGAACATGCTAAATTCATCACGGATTTGACAAACATTCATTACTCATTTCTGTGCATGTGGATTACAGAACTTTCATCCACCATACAAGGCATAAATACACTTAGAAATATTTACTCTGATTTCACAGATTTTTCCTAACGTCAGTCTCGAAAATCATAAAGATTTCTCAGAAAAAATCTCTGCATGTGAGTTCTACCCATTAGAATTGCAATTTCAATTGTTTCCCACAAAGTGACTTTCCGTGGTCCGAACACACTGCATTCATCACGGATTTGACAAACATTCATTAGTCAGTTGTGTGCCTGTGATTTACGGAACTTTCATCCACCATATAATGCATATATACACCTTGAAAGTATTATTCTGATTTTGAAGCTTTTTCCTAACTGCAGTTTAGAATATCAGGCAACTTTTGCAGGATAATTCTCTTGTAGAGTGTTCTACACAATAGACATGTAATTTACATAGATCCCCTCGCCGTGACATACCGTGCTCCAAACATGCTACATGCACCGCAGTTCGACAAATATTAACTGCTGAGTTGTTAGCATGTGGATTAATGTACTTTCATCTACCATACAATGTATATATATACAGCTAGAAGCATGTACTCAGTATTTGCAGATATTTCTTAATGCCAGTTTCGAAAATAAGACCGTTTTCACAGAAAAATCCTCTTGGAGTGAGTTCTATCCAATAGACTTGTAATTTACATAGTTTCAGTTACCATGACATTCCGTGTTCCGAATACATTACATGCATCACAGATTCTACAACATTCTTTATTGAGTGTAAGCATGTGCTTTACAAACTTTCATCCACCACACAAGACATATTAGCACCTAGAAACATTAACTCTGAGTTCGCAGCAATTTCCTAATAGCAGTTTTGAAAATTAAGCATTTTTCTAAGGAAAAAAGTGTTGGAGCGATTTCTACCCACTAGGCATGTAATTTACATAGATTCCATTTGCTGTGAAATTACGTCTTCCGAACACGCTACATGCATAACGGATTTGACAAATATTCACTACAAATGTGTTTGCATGTGGATTACCGATCTTTCAACACAATAAAAGGCATAGTGACACTTAGAATCATTTTCTCTGATTTCACAGAGATTTCCAATCGCCAGATTCCAAAATGCAGCAGATTTCACAGCAAAAAGCTCTTGGAGCAAGTTCTACCCAAGAGACATGTAATTTACATAGATTCACTCACCGTGAAATTCCGTGTTCTGAACACGCTACATGCATCTCAGATTCCACAAATATTCACTACAGAGTTATTAGCATATGTTTTACCGTACTTTCATCCACCATAGAAGGCATACTGACACTTACAAGCATTTTCTCATTTTTGAAAGTTTTACCTAAAGCCAGTTTCAAAAATGAGGCAGTTTTCACAGAAAAATATTCTTGGAGAGAGTTCTTCACAATAGACATGTAATTTACATAGATTCTCTCACCGTCAAAATCTGTGTTCTGACAAATTTGCATGCATCAAGGTTTCGACAAGTATTCACTACAGATTTGTTAGCATGTGCATTTCTGATCTTTCATCCACATACAAGTCATATTGACACTTAGAAGCATTTTCTCAGATTTCGAATATATTTCCTACTGCCAGTTTTGAAAGTGAGGCAGATTTTGCAGAAAAATGCTTTCGGAGTGAGTTCTACCCAATGGACATGAAATTTAAATGCTTCCACTCATCGAGAAATTCCGTGTTCCAAACATGCTATGTGCTTCACGGATTCGACAAACACTCTTTAATGAGTTGTGAACATTAGTATTACCGAATTTTCATCCACCAAACAAGGCATATTTACACGTAGAAAGACTTTTTCAGATTTAGTAGATATCTCCTAATGTCAGTTTCTGAAATCATGCAGTTTATGCAAAAGAATTCTCTTGGAGCGAGTTCTACTCAATAGACATGTAATTTACATTTTTTCCCTCAGTATGATATTCCGTGATCTGAACACGCAACATGCATCACTGATTCGAAAAATAATCTTTAAGGAGTTGTGAGCATGAGGATTACCAAACTGTCATCTGCCATAAAAGGCATATTTACACCTAGAAACCATTACTCTGAGTTCGCAGTGTTTTCCAAATGTCAGTTTTGAATGTGAGGTAGTTTTTGCAGAAAAATGCTCTTGGAGTGAGTTCTACACAATAGACATGTAATTTACATAGATTGGCTCACCGTGAAATTCCGTGTTCCGAGAAAGCTGCATGCATCACAGAATCGACACAAATTCACTACAGATTTGTTAGCATGTGGATTACCGTACTTTCATCCACCATACAAGGCATAATGGCGCTTACAAGCATTTTCTCATTTTTTGAAAGTTTTTCCTAACGCCAGTTTCGAAAATGAGGCAGTTTTCACCGAAAAATTCTCTTGCAGAGAGTTCTACACAGTAGACATTTGATTTACATAGGTTCGATCACCGTCAAATTCTGTGTTCCGAGAAAGTTGCATGCATAACAGTTTCGACAAATATTCACTACAGAATTTTTTAGCATGTGGATTACTGTACTTTCATCCACCATTAAAGTCATATTTGCCTTAGAAACATTTTCTCAGATTTCGAACTCTTTTCCTTATGCCAGTTTTGAAAATGAGGCAGATTTCACAGAAAAATACTTTTGGAGTGAGTTCTACCCAATAAATATGTAATTTACAAAGTTTCTTTCACCATGATATTCTGTGTTCTGAATATGATACGTGCATCACGGATTCGACAAACATTTTTAATGAGTTGTGTACATGTGGATTACCAAACTTTCATCCACCAAACATGGCATATTTACACCTAGAAATGTTTCTCCTCGTTTGCAGATTTGTCCTAATGCCCGTTGCAAATAACAGGCAGATTTCACAGGAAAATCCTCTTCGATCGTGTTCTATCCAATAGACATGAAATTTACAATGTTTCACTTACCATGACATTCCGTGTTCATAACACGCTACATGCATACTGGATTTATAAAACATTCATTACTGATTCGAGAGCATGTGGATTTCCGAAATTTAATCCACCATACAAGGCATATTTACACCTAGAAATATTTACTCTGCTTTCACAGCTTTTTCCTAATTTCAGGTTTTAAAATCATGAAGTTTTCTCAGGAAAAAACCTCTTCAAGCGAGTTCTATCCAGAGGAATTGTAATTTAAGCAGTTTCCCTCAAAGTGACTTTCCGTTTTCTGAACATGCTTCATGCATCACGGATTTGACAAACGTTAATTACTCAGTTGTGTGCATGTGGATGACAGAACTTTCATCCACCATATAAGTCATATATACACCTAGAAATATTTACTCTGATTTCACTACTTTTTCCTACCGTCTGTTTTGAAAATCATGATGTTTTTGCAGAAGTAATCTCTGCAAGCGAGTTCGACCCAGTAGAATTGTAATTTCAATAGTTACCCACAAAGTGACTTTCCATGGTCCGAACATGCTAAATTCATCACGGATTTGACAAACATTCATTACTCAGTTGTGTGCATGTGGATTACAGAACTTTCATTCACCATACAAGGCATAAATACACCTAGAAATATTTACTCTGATTTCACAGATTTTTCCTAACGTCAGTCTCGAAAATCATAAAGATTTCTCAGAAAAAATCTCTGCATGTGAGTTCTACCCATTAGAATTGCAATTTCAATTGTTTCCCACAAAGTGACTTTCCGTGGTCCGAACACACTGCATTCATCACGGATTTGACAAACATTCATTAGTCAGTTGTGTGCCTGTGATTTACGGAACTTTCATCCACCATATAATGCATATATACACCTTGAAAGTATTATTCTGATTTTGAAGCTTTTTCCTAACTGCAGTTTAGAATATCAGGCAACTTTTGCAGGATAATTCTCTTGTAGAGTGTTCTACACAATAGACATGTAATTTACATAGATCCCCTCGCCGTGACATACCGTGCTCCAAACATGCTACATGCACCGCAGTTCGACAAATATTAACTGCTGAGTTGTTAGCATGTGGATTAATGTACTTTCATCTACCATACAATGTATATATATACAGCTAGAAGCATGTACTCAGTATTTGCAGATATTTCTTAATGCCAGTTTCGAAAATAAGACCGTTTTCACAGAAAAATCCTCTTGGAGTGAGTTCTATCCAATAGACTTGTAATTTACATAGTTTCAGTTACCATGACATTCCGTGTTCCGAATACATTACATGCATCACAGATTCTACAACATTCTTTATTGAGTGTAAGCATGTGCTTTACAAACTTTCATCCACCACACAAGACATATTAGCACCTAGAAACATTAACTCTGAGTTCGCAGCAATTTCCTAATAGCAGTTTTGAAAATTAAGCATTTTTCTAAGGAGAAAAGTGTTGGAGCGATTTCTACCCACTAGGCATGTAATTTACATAGATTCCATTGCTGTGAAATTACGTCTTCCGAACACGCTACATGCATAACGGATTTGACAAATATTCACTACAAATGTGTTTGCATGTGGATTACCGAACTTTCAACACAATAAAAGGCATAGTGACACTTAGAATCATTTTCTCTGATTTCACAGAGATTTCCAATTGCCAGATTCCAAAATGCAGCAGATTTCACAGCAAAAAGCTCTTGGAGCAAGTTCTACCCAAGAGACATGTAATTTACATAGATTCACTCACCGTGAAACTCCGTGTTCTGAACACGCTACATGCATCTCAGATTCCACAAATATTCACTACAGAGTTATTAGCATATGTTTTACCGTACTTTCATCCACCATAGAAGGCATACTGACACTTACAAGCATTTTCTCATTTTTTGAAAGTTTTACCTAAAGCCAGTTTCAAAAATGAGGCAGTTTTCACAGAAAAATATTCTTGGAGAGAGTTCTTCACAATAGACATGTAATTTACATAGATTCTCTCACCGTCAAAATCTGTGTTCTGACAAATTTGCATGCATCAAGGTTTTGACAAGTATTCACTACAGATTTGTTAGCATGTGCATTTCTGATCTTTCATCCACATACAAGTCATATTGACACTTAGAAGCATTTTCTCAGATTTCGAATATATTTCCTACTGCCAGTTTTGAAAGTGAGGCAGATTTTGCAGAAAAATGCTTTTGGAGTGAGTTCTACCCAATGGACATGAAATTTAAATGCTTCCACTCATCGAGAAATTCCGTGTTCCAAACATGCTATGTGCTTCACGGATTCGACAAACACTCTTTAATGAGTTGTGAACATTATATTACCGAATTTTCATCCACCAAACAAGGCATATTTACACGTAGAAAGACTTTTTCAGATTTAGTAGATATCTCCTAATGTCAGTTTCTGAAATCATGCAGTTTATGCGAAAGAATTCTCTTGGAGCGAGTTCTACTCAATAGACATGTAATTTACATTTTTTCCCTCAGTATGATATTCCGTGATCTGAACACGCAACATGCATCACTGATTCGAAAAATAATCTTTAAGGAGTTGTGAGCATGAGGATTACCAAACTGTCATCTGCCATAAAAGGCATATTTACACCTAGAAACCATTACTCTGAGTTCGCAGTGTTTTCCAAATGTCAGTTTTGAATGTGAGGTAGTTTTTGCAGAAAAATGCTCTTGGAGTGAGTTCTACACAATAGACATGTAATTTACATAGATTGGCTCACCGTGAAATTCCGTGTTCCGAGAAAGCTGCATGCATCACAGAATCGACACAAATTCACTACAGATTTGTTAGCATGTGGATTACCGTACTTTCATCCACCATACAAGGCATAATGGCGCTTACAAGCATTTTCTCATTTTTTGAAAGTTTTTCCTAATGCCAGTTTCGAAAATGAGGCAGTTTTCACCGAAAAATTCTCTTGCAGAGAGTTCTACACAGTAGACATTTGATTTACATAGGTTCGATCACCGTCAAATTCTGTGTTCCGAGAAAGTTGCATGCATAACAGTTTCGACAAATATTCACTACAGAATTTTTTAGCATGTGGATTACTGTACTTTCATCCACCATTAAAGTCATATTTGCCTTAGAAACATTTTCTCAGATTTCGAACTCTTTTCCTTATGCCAGTTTTGAAAATGAGGCAGATTTCACAGAAAAATACTTTTGGAGTGAGTTCTACCCAATAAATATGTAATTTACAAAGTTTCTTTCACCATGATATTCTGTGTTCTGAATATGATACGTGCATCACGGATTCGACAAACATTTTTAATGAGTTGTGTACATGTGGATTACCAAACTTTCATCCACCAAACATGGCATATTTACACCTAGAAATGTTTCTCCTCTTTTGCAGATTTGTCCTAATGCCCGTTGCAAATAACAGGCAGATTTCACAGGAAAATCCTCTTCGATCGTGTTCTATCCAATAGACATGAAATTTACAATGTTTCACTTACCATGACATTCCGTGTTCATAACATGCTACATGCATACTGGATTTATAAAACATTCATTACTGATTCGAGAGCATGTGGATTTCCGAAATTTAATCCACCATACAAGGCATATTTACACCTAGAAATATTTACTCGGCTTTCACAGCTTTTTCCTAATTTCAGGTTTTAAAATCATGAAGTTTTCTCAGGAAAAAACCTCTTCAAGCGAGTTCTATCCAGAGGAATTGTAATTTAAGCAGTTTCCCTCAAAGTGACTTTCCGTTTTCTGAACATGCTTCATGCATCACGGATTTGACAAACGTTAATTACTCAGTTGTGTGCATGTGGATGACAGAACTTTCATCCACCATATAAGTCATATATACACCTAGAAATATTTACTCTGATTTCACTACTTTTTCCTACCGTCTGTTTTGAAAATCATGATGTTTTTGCAGAAGTAATCTCTGCAAGCGAGTTCGACCCAGTAGAATTGTAATTTCAATAGTTACCCACAAAGTGACTTTCCATGGTCCGAACATGCTAAATTCATCACGGATTTGACAAACATTCATTACTCATTTGTGTGCATGTGGATTACAGAACTTTCATCCACCATACAAGGCATAAATACACTTAGAAATATTTACTCTGATTTCACAGATTTTTCCTAACGTCAGTCTCGAAAATCATAAAGATTTCTCAGAAAAAATCTCTGCATGTGAGTTCTACCCATTAGAATTGCAATTTCAATTGTTTCCCACAAAGTGACTTTCCGTGGTCCGAACACACTGCATTCATCACGGATTTGACAAACATTCATTAGTCAGTTGTGTGCCTGTGATTTACGGAACTTTCATCCACCATATAATGCATATATACACCTTGAAAATATTATTCTGATTTTGAAGCTTTTTCCTAACTGCAGTTTAGAATATCAGGCAACTTTTGCAGGATAATTCTCTTGTAGAGTGTTCTACACAATAGACATGTAATTTACATAGATCCCCTCGCCGTGACATACCGTGCTCCAAACATGCTACATGCACCGCAGTTCGACAAATATTAACTGCTGAGTTGTTAGCATGTGGATTAATGTACTTTCATCTACCATACAATGTATATATATATACAGCTAGAAGCATGTACTCAGTATTTGCAGATATTTCTTAATGCCAGTTTCGAAAATAAGACCGTTTTCACAGAAAAATCCTCTTGGAGTGAGTTCTATCCAATAGACTTGTAATTTACATAGTTTCAGTTACCATGACATTCCGTGTTCCGAATACATTACATGCATCACAGATTCTACAACATTCTTTATTGAGTGTAAGCATGTGCTTTACAAACTTTCATCCACCACACAAGACATATTAGCACCTAGAAACATTAACTCTGAGTTCGCAGCAATTTCCTAATAGCAGTTTTGAAAATTAAGCATTTTACTAAGGAGAAAAGTGTTGGAGCGATTTCTACCCACTAGGCATGTAATTTACATTGATTCCATTGCTGTGAAATTACGTCTTCCGAACACGCTACATGCATAACGGATTTGACAAATATTCACTACAAATGTGTTTGCATGTGGATTACCGAACTTTCAACACAATAAAAGGCATAGTGACACTTAGAATCATTTTCTCTGATTTCACAGAGATTTCCAATTGCCAGATTCCAAAATGCAGCAGATTTCACAGCAAAAAGCTCTTGGAGCAAGTTCTACCCAAGAGACATGTAATTTACATAGATTCACTCACCGTGAAACTCCGTGTTCTGAACACGCTACATGCATCTCAGATTCCACAAATATTCACTACAGAGTTATTAGCATATGTTTTACCGTACTTTCATCCACCATAGAAGGCATACTGACACTTACAAGCATTTTCTCATTTTTTGAAAGTTTTACCTAAAGCCAGTTTCAAAAATGAGGCAGTTTTCACAGAAAAATATTCTTGGAGAGAGTTCTTCACAATAGACATGTAATTTACATAGATTCTGTCACCGTCAAAATCTGTGTTCTGACAAATTTGCATGCATCAAGGTTTCGACAAGTATTCACTACAGATTTGTTAGCATGTGCATTTCTGATCTTTCATCCACATACAAGTCATATTGACACTTAGAAGCATTTTCTCAGATTTCGAATATATTTCCTACTGCCAGTTTTGAAAGTGAGGCAGATTTTGCAGAAAAATGCTTTTGGTGTGAGTTCTACCCAATGGACATGAAATTTAAATGCTTCCACTCATCGAGAAATTCCGTGTTCCAAACATGCTATGTGCATCACGGATTCGACAAACACTCTTTAATGAGTTGTGAACATTAGTATTACCGAATTTTCATCCACCAAACAAGGCATATTTACACGTAGAAAGACTTTTTCAGATTTAGTAGATATCTCCTAATGTCAGTTTCTGAAATCATGCAGTTTATGCAAAAGAATTCTCTTGGAGCGAGTTCTACTCAATAGACATGTAATTTACATTTTTTCCCTCAGTATGATATTCCGTGATCTGAACATGCAACATGCATCACTGATTCGAAAAATAATCTTTAAGGAGTTGTGAGCATGAGGATTACCAAACTGTCATCTGCCATAAAAGGCATATTTACACCTAGAAACCATTACTCTGAGTTCGCAGTGTTTTCCAAATGTCAGTTTTGAATGTGAGGTAGTTTTTGCAGAAAAATGCTCTTGGAGTGAGTTCTACACAATAGACATGTAATTTACATAGATTGGCTCACCGTGAAATTCCGTGTTCCGAGAAAGCTGCATGCATCACAGAATCGACACAAATTCACTACAGATTTGTTAGCATGTGGATTACCGTACTTTCATCCACCATACAAGGCATAATGGCGCTTACAAGCATTTTCTCATTTTTTGAAAGTTTTCCTAATGCCAGTTTCGAAAATGAGGCAGTTTTCACCGAAAAATTCTCTTGCAGAGAGTTCTACACAGTAGACATTTGATTTACATAGGTTCGATCACCGTCAAATTCTGTGTTCCGAGAAAGTTGCATGCATAACAGTTTCGACAAATATTCACTACAGAATTTTTTAGCATGTGGATTACTGTACTTTCATCCACCATTAAAGTCATATTTGCCTTAGAAACATTTTCTCAGATTTCGAACTCTTTTCCTTATGCCAGTTTTGAAAATGAGGCAGATTTCACAGAAAAATACTTTTGGAGTGAGTTCTACCCAATAAATATGTAATTTACAAAGTTTCTTTCACCATGATATTCTGTGTTCTGAATATGATACGTGCATCACGGATTCGACAAACATTTTTAATGAGTTGTGTACATGTGGATTACCAAACTTTCATCCACCAAACATGGCATATTTACGCCTAGAAATGTTTCTCCTCTTTTGCAGATTTGTCCTAATGCCCGTTGCAAATAACAGGCAGATTTCACAGGAAAATCCTCTTCGATCGTGTTCTATCCAATAGACATGAAATTTACAATGTTTCACTTACCATGACATTCCGTGTTCATAACACGCTACATGCATACTGGAATTATAAAACATTCATTACTGATTCGAGAGCATGTGGATTTCCGAAATTTAATCCACCATACAAGGCATATTTACACCTAGAAATATTTACTCTGATTTCACTACTTTTTCCTACCGTCTGTTTTGAAAATCATGATGTTTTTGCAGAAGTAATCTCTGCAAGCGAGTACGACCCAGTAGAATTGTAATTTCAATAGTTACCCACAAAGTGACTTTCCATGGTCCGAACATGCTAAATTCATCACGGATTTGACAAACATTCATTACTCAGTTGTGTGCATGTTGATTACAGAATTTTCATCCACCATATAAGGCATATATAAACCTAGAAAACATTATTCTGAGTTCACAGCTTTTTCCTAATGGCAGTTTAGAAAATCAGGCATCTATAGCAGGATAAATCTCTGGTAGCATGTTCTACACATTGGACTTATAATTTACATAGAGTCCCTCGCCGTGACATTCCGTGATTTAAACTTTCTACTTGCACCGCAGGTTCGACAAATATTCACTGCTGAGTTGTTAGCATGTAGATTACTGAACTTTCATCTACCATAAATGTATATATACAGCTAGAAACATGTACAAAGTATATGCAGATTTTTCCTAACGTCAGTTTCTGAAATCAGGCAGTTTTTAAAGAAATATACTCTTGGAACTTGTTCAACCAAATAGTCATGTAATTTACATAGATTCGCTCATCGTCAAATTCTGTGTTCTGAAAAAAACTGCATGCATTACGGTTTCGGAAAATATTCACTACAGATTTGATAGCATGTGTATTTCTGAACTTTCATCACCATACAATTCATATTGACACTTAGAAGCATTCTCTGAAAATTCGAATTTTTTCCTAATGCCAGTTTGGAAAATGAGGCAGATTTCACAGAAAAATGCTTTTGGAGAAAGTTCTACCAAGTGGACATGTAATTTAAATGCTTTCACTCACCGTGACATTTCATGTTCCGAACACGCTACATGCATCACTGATTCGACAAACATTCTTTATTGAGTGGTGAACATGTGTATTACCAAACTTTCACCCACCATACAATGTGTATTTACACATAGAAACATTTATTCTTATTTAGTAGATTTCTACTTACGTCAGTTCCAAAAATCATGAAGTTTTCGCAGAAAAATTCTCTTGGAGCGAGTACTACCCAATAGACATGTAATTTACATTTTTCCCCTCACTGAGACATTCCATATTCTGAACATGCTACATGCATCACAGATTCAGAAAGCATTCATTACTGTGTTACGAGCATGTGCATTACAAACTTTCATCCACCACACAAGACATATTAGCACCTAGAAACATTAACTCTGAGTTCACAGAAATTTCCTAATAGCAGTTTTGAAAATTAAGCATTTTTCTAAGGAAAAAAGTGTTGGAGCGATTTCTACCCACTAGACATGTAATTTACATAGATTCCATTGCTGTGAAATTACGTCTTTCGTACACGCTACATGCATAACGGATTCGACAAATATTCACTACAAATGTGTTTGCATGTGGATTACCGAACTTTCAACACAATAAAAGGCATAGTGACACTTAGAAGCATTTTCTCTGATTTCACAGTGTTTTCCAAACACCAGTTTTGAAAATGCGGCAGATTTCGCAGCAAAAAGCTCCTGGAGCGAATTCAAACAAAGAGACTTGTAATTTACATAGATTCGCTCACCGGGAAATTCCGTGTTCTGAACACGCTACGTGCATCTCGGATTCCACAAATATTCACTACAGAGTTATTAGCATATGTTTTACCGTACTTTCATCCACCATAGAAGGCATACTGACACTTACAAGCATTTTCTCATTTTTTGAAAGTTTTACCTAAAGCCAGTTTCAAAAATGAGGCAGTTTTCATAGAAAAATATTCTTGGAGAGAGTTCTACACAATAGACATGTAATTTACATAGATTCTCTCACCGTCAAAATCTGTGTTCTGACAAAGATGCATGCATCAAGGTTTCGACAAGTATTCACTACAGATTTGTTAGCATGTGCATTTCTGATCTTTCATCCACATACAAGTCATATTGACACTTAGAAGCATTTTCTCAGATTTCGAATATATTTCCTACTGCCAGTTTTGGAAGTGAGGCAGATTTTGCAGAAAAATGCTTTTGGGGCGACTTCTACCCAATGGACATGAAATTTAAATGCTTCCGCTCATCGAGAAATTCCGTGTTCCAAACATGCTATGTGCTTCACGGATTCGACAAACACTCTTTAATTAGTTGTGAACATTAGTATTACCAAATTTTCATCCACCAAACAAGGCATATTTACACGTAGAAAGACTTTTTCAGATTTAGTAGATATCTCCTAATGTCAGTTTCTGAAATCATGCAGTTTATGCAAAAAAATTCTCTTGGAGCGAGTTCTACTCAATAGACATGTAATTTACATTTTTTCCCTCAGTATGATATTCTGTGATCTGAACACGCAACATGTATCACTGATTCGAAAAATAACTTTAAGGAGTTGTGAGCATGAGGATTACCAAAATGTCATCTGCCATAAAAGGCATATTTACACCTAGAAACCATTAATCTGAGTTCGCAGTGTTTTCCAAATATCACTTTTGAATGTGAGGAAGTTTTTGCAGAAAAATGCTCTTGGAGTGACTTCTACACAATAGACATGTAATTTACATAGATTGTCTGACCGTGAAATTCCGTGTTCCGAGAAAGCTGCATGCATCAAAGAATCGACACAAATTCACTACAGATTTGTTAGCATGTGGATTACTGATCTTTCATCCACCATTAAAGTCATATTGCACTTAGAAACATTTTTTCAAATTTCGAACTCTTTTCCTTATGCCAGTTTTGAAAATGAGGCAGATTTCACAGAAAAATACTTTTGGAGTGAGTTCTACCCAATAAATATGTAATTTACAAACTTTCTTTCACCATGATATTCTGTGTTCTGAATATGATACGTGCATCACGGATTCGACAAACATTTTTTAATGAGTTGTGAACATGTGGATTACCAAACTTTCATCCACCAAACATGGCATATTTACACCTAGAAATGTTTCTCCTCGTTTGCAGATTTGTCCTAATGCCCGTTGCAAATAACAGGCAGATTTCACAGGAAAATTCTCTTCGATCGTGTTGTATCCAATAGACATGAAATTTACAATGTTTCACTTACCATGACATTCCATGTTCATAACACGCTATGCATATTGGATTTAGAAATCATTCATGACTGAATTGTGAGCATGTGGATTTCTGAACTTTCAACCACCATACAAGGTATATTTACACCTAGAATTATTGACTCTGCTTTCACAGCTTTTTCCTAACTTCAGTTTCAAAAATCATGACGTTTTCGCAGAAAAAACATCTTCATGCGAGTTCTACTCAGTAGAATTGTAATTTAAATAGTTTCTCTCAAAGTGACTTTCCATTTTCTGAACACGCTACATGCATCACGGATTTGACAAACATTCATTACTCAGTTGTGTGCATGTGGATTACAGAACTTTCATCCACCATACAAGGCATAAATACACTTAGAAATATTTACTCTGATTTCACAGATTTTTCCTAACGTCAGTCTCGAAAATCATAAAGATTTCTCAGAAAAAATCTCTGCATGTGAGTTCTACCCATTAGAATTGCAATTTCAATTGTTTCCCACAAAGTGAGTTTCCGTGGTCCGAACACACTGCATTCATCACGGATTTGACAAACATTCATTAGTCATTTGTGTGCCTGTGATTTACAGAACTTTCATCCACCATATAATGCATATATACACCTTGAAAATATTATTTTGATTTTGAAGCTTTTTCCTAACTGCAGTTTAGAATATCAGGCAACTTTTGCAGGATAATTCTCTTGTAGAGTGTTCTACACAATAGACATGTAATTTACAAAGATCCCCTCGCCGTGACATACCATGCTCCAAACATGCTACATGCACCGCAGTTCGACAAATATTAACTGCTGAGTTGTTAGCATGTGGATTAATGTACTTTCATCTACCATACAATGTATATATACAGCTAGAAGCATGTACTCAGTATTTGCAGATATTTCTTAATGCCAGTTTCGAAAATAAGACCGTTTTCACAGAAAAATCCTCTTGGAGTGAGTTCTATCCAATAGACTTGTAATTTACATAGTTTCAGTTACCATGACATTCCGTGTTCCGAATACATTACATGCAACACAGATTCTACAACATTCTTTATTGAGTGTAAGCATGTGCTTTACAAACTTTCATCCATCACACAAGACATATTAACACCTAGAAACATTAACTCTGAGTTAGCAGCAATTTCCTAATAGCAGTTTTGAAAATTAAGCATTTTTCTAAGGAAAAAAGTGTTGGAGCGATTTCTACCCACTAGGCATGTAATTTACATAGATTCCATTGCTGTGAAATTACGTCTTCCGAACACGCTACATGCATAACGGATTTGACAAATATTCACTACAAATGTGTTTGCATGTGGATTACCGAACTTTCAACACAATAAAAGGCATAGTGACACTTAGAATCATTTTCTCTGATTTCACAGAGATTTCCAATCGCCAGATTCCAAAATGCAGCAGATTTCACAGCAAAAAGCTCTTGGAGCAAGTTCTACCCAAGAGACATGTAATTTACATAGATTCACTCACCGTGAAACTCCGTGTTCTGAACACGCTACATGCATCTCAGATTCCACAAATATTCACTACAGAGTTATGAGCATATGATTATCCGTACTTTCATCCACCATAGAAGGCATACTGACACTTACAAGCATTTTCTCATTTTTTGAAAGTTTTACCTAAAGCCAGTTTCAAAAATGAGGCAGTTTTCACAGAAAATATTCTTGGAGAGAGTTCTACACAATAGACATGTAATTTACATAGATTCTCTCACCGTCAAAATCTGTGTTCTGACAAATTTGCATGCATCAAGGTTTCGACAAGTATTCACTACAGATTTGTTAGCATGTGCATTTCTGATCTTTCATCCACATACAAGTCATATTGACACTTAGAAGCATTTTCTCAGGTTTCGAATATATTTCCTACTGCCAGTTTTGAAAGTGAGGCAGATTTTGCAGAAAAATGCTTTTGGAGTGAGTTCTACCCAATGGACATGAAATTTAAATGCTTCCACTCATCGAGAAATTCCGTGTTCCAAACATGCTATGTGCATCACGGATTCGACAAACACTCTTTAATGAGTTGTGAACATTATATTACCGAATTTTCATCCACCAAACAAGGCATATTTACACGTAGAAAGACTTTTTCAGATTTAGTAGATATTTCCTAATGTCAGTTTCTGAAATCATGCAGTTTATGCAAAAGAATTCTCTTGGAGCGAGTTCTACTCAATAGACATGAAATTTACATTTTTTCCCTCAGTATGATATTCCGTGATCTGAACACGCAACATGCATCACTGATTCGAAAAATAATCTTTAAGGAGTTGTGAGCATGAGGATTACCAAACTGTCATCTGCCATAAAAGGCATATTTACACCTAGAAACCATTACTCTGAGTTCGCAGTGTTTTCCAAATGTCAGTTTTGAATGTGAGGTAGTTTTTGCAGAAAAATGCTCTTGGAGTGAGTTCTACACAATAGACATGTAATTTACATAGATTGGCTCACCGTGAAATTCCGTGTTCCGAGAAAGCTGCATGCATCACAGAATCGACACAAATTCACTACAGATTTGTTAGCATGTGGATTACCGTACTTTCATCCACCATACAAGGCATAATGGCGCTTACAAGCATTTTCTCATTTTTTGAAAGTTTTTCCTAACGCCAGTTTCGAAAATGAGGCAGTTTTCACCGAAAAATTCTCTTGCAGAGGGTTCTACACAGTAGACATTTGATTTACATAGGTTCGATCTCCGTCAAATTCTGTGTTCCGAGAAAGTTGCATGCATAACAGTTTCGACAAATATTCACTACAGAATTTTTTAGCATGTGGATTACTGTACTTTCATCCACCATTAAAGTCATATTTGCCTTAGAAACATTTTCTCAGATTTCGAACTCTTTTCCTTATGCCAGTTTTGAAAATGAGGCAGATTTCACAGAAAAATACTTTTGGAGTGAGTTCTACCCAATAAATATGTAATTTACAAAGTTTCTTTCACCATGATATTCTGTGTTCTGAATATGATACGTGCATCACGGATTCGACAAACATTTTTAATGAGTTGTGTACATGTGGATTACCAAACTTTCATCCACCAAACATGGCATATTTACACCTAGAAATATTTCTCCTCTTTTGCAGATTTGTCCTAATGCCCGTTGCAAATAACAGGCAGATTTCACAGGAAAATCCTCTTCGATCGTGTTCTATCCAATAGACATGAAATTTACAATGTTTCACTTACCATGACATTCCGTGTTCATAACACGCTACATGCATACTGGATTTATAAAACATTCATTACTGATTCGAGAGCATGTGGATTTCCGAAATTTAATCCACCATACAAGGCATATTTACACCTAGAAATATTTACTCGGCTTTCACAGCTTTTTCCTAATTTCAGGTTTTAAAATCATGAAGTTTTCTCAGGAAAAAACCTCTTCAAGTGAGTTCTATCCAGAGGAATTGTAATTTAAGCAGTTTCCCTCAAAGTGACTTTCCGTTTTCTGAACATGCTTCATGCATCACGGATTTGACAAACGTTAATTACTCAGTTGTGTGCATGTGGATGACAGAACTTTCATCCACCATATAAGTCATATATACACCTAGAAATATTTACTCTGATTTCACTACTTTTTCCTACCGTCTGTTTTGAAAATCATGATGTTTTTGCAGAAGTAATCTCTGCAAGCGAGTTCGACCCAGTAGAATTGTAATTTCAATAGTTACCCACAAAGTGACTTTCCATGGTCCGAACATGCTAAATTCATCACGGATTTGACAAACATTCATTACTCAGTTGTGTGCATGTGGATTACAGAACTTTCATCCACCATACAAGGCATAAATACACCTAGAAATATTTACTCTGATTTCACAGATTTTTCCTAACGTCAGTCTCGAAAATCATAAAGATTTCTCAGAAAAAATCTCTGCATGTGAGTTCTACCCATTAGAATTGCAATTTCAATTGTTTCCCACAAAGTGACTTTCCGTGGTCCGAACACACTGCATTCATCACGGATTTGACAAACATTCATTAGTCAGTTGTGTGCCTGTGATTTACGGAACTTTCATCCACCATATAATGCATATATACACCTTGAAAATATTATTCTGATTTTGAAGCTTTTTCCTAACTGCAGTTTAGAATATCAGGCAACTTTTGCAGGATAATTCTCTTGTAGAGTGTTCTACACAATAGACATGTAATTTACATAGATCCCCTCGCCGTGACATACCGTGCTCCAAACATGCTACATGCACCGCAGTTCGACAAATATTAACTGCTGAGTTGTTAGCATGTGGATTAATGTACTTTCATCTACCATACAATGTATATATATACAGCTAGAAGCATGTACTCAGTATTTGCAGATATTTCTTAATGCCAGTTTCGAAAATAAGACCGTTTTCACAGAAAAATCCTCTTGGAGTGAGTTCTATCCAATAGACTTGTAATTTACATAGTTTCAGTTACCATGACATTCCGTGTTCCGAATACATTACATGCAACACAGATTCTACAACATTCTTTATTGAGTGTAAGCATGTGCTTTACAAACTTTCATCCATCACACAAGACATATTAACACCTAGAAACATTAACTCTGAGTTCGCAGCAATTTCCTAATAGCAGTTTTGAAAATTAAGCATTTTTCTAAGGAAAAAAGTGTTGGAG
Source organism: Camelus bactrianus (assembly GCF_048773025.1). Taxonomy (NCBI): domain Eukaryota; kingdom Metazoa; phylum Chordata; class Mammalia; order Artiodactyla; family Camelidae; genus Camelus; species Camelus bactrianus. Next base: position 5,321,578 of record NW_027413957.1, on the reverse strand, counting down.
CGATTTCTACCCACTAGGCATGTAATTTACATAGATTCCATTGCTGTAAAATTACGTCTTTCGAACACGCTACATGCATAACGGATTTGACAAATATTCACTACAAATGTGTTTGCATGTGGATTACCAAACTTTCAACACAATAAAAGGCATAGTGACACTTAGAATCATTTTCTCTGATTTCACAGAGATTTCCAATCGCCAGATTCCAAAATGCAGCAGATTTCACAGCAAAAAGCTCTTGGAGCAAGTTCTACCCAAGAGACATGTAATTTACATAGATTCACTCACCGTGAAACTCCGTGTTCTGAACACGCTACATGCATCTCAGATTCCACAAATATTCACTACAGAGTTATTAGCATATGTTTTACCGTACTTTCATCCACCATAGAAGGCATACTGACACTTACAAGCATTTTCTCATTTTTTGAAAGTTTTACCTAAAGCCAGTTTCAAAAATGAGGCAGTTTTCACAGAAAATATTCTTGGAGAGAGTTCTACACAATAGACATGTAATTTACATAGATTCTCTCACCGTCAAAATCTGTGTTCTGACAAATTTGCATGCATCAAGGTTTCGACAAGTATTCACTACAGATTTGTTAGCATGTGCATTTCTGATCTTTCATCCACATACAAGTCATATTGACACTTAGAAGCATTTTCTCTGATTTCGAATATATTTCCTACTGCCAGTTTTGAAAGTGAGGCAGATTTTGCAGAAAAATGCTTTTGGAGCGAGTTCTACCCAATGGACATGAAATTTAAATGCTTCCACTCATCGAGAAATTCCGTGTTCCAAACATGCTATGTGCATCACGGATTCGACAAACACTCTTTAATGAGTTGTGAACATTAGTATTACCGAATTTTCATCCACCAAACAAGGCATATTTACACGTAGAAAGACTTTTTCAGATTTAGTAGATATCTCCTAATGTCAGTTTCTGAAATCATGCAGTTTATGCAAAAGAATCCTCTTGGAGCGAGTTCTACTCAATAGACATGAAATTTACATTTTTTCCCTCAGTATGATATTCCGTGATCTGAACACGCAACATGCATCACTGATTCGAAAAATAATCTTTAAGGAGTTGTGAGCATGAGGATTACCAAACTGTCATCTGCCATAAAAGGCATATTTACACCTAGAAACCATTACTCTGAGTTCGCAGTGTTTTCCAAATGTCAGTTTTGAATGTGAGGTAGTTTTTGCAGAAAAATGCTCTTGGAGTGAGTTCTACACAATAGACATGTAATTTACATAGATTGGCTCACCGTGAAATTCCGTGTTCCGAGAAAGCTGCATGCATCACAGAATCGACACAAATTCACTACAGATTTGTTAGCATGTGGATTACCGTACTTTCATCCACCATACAAGGCATAATGGCGCTTACAAGCATTTTCTCATTTTTTGAAAGTTTTTCCTAACGCCAGTTTCGAAAATGAGGCATTTTTCACCGAAAAATTCTCTTGCAGAGAGTTCTACACAGTAGACATTTGATTTACATAGGTTCGATCTCCGTCAAATTCTGTGTTCCGAGAAAGTTGCATGCATAACAGTTTCGACAAATATTCACTACAGAATTTTTTAGCATGTGGATTACTGTACTTTCATCCACCATTAAAGTCATATTTGCCTTAGAAACATTTTCTCAGATTTCGAACTCTTTTCCTTATGCCAGTTTTGAAAATGAGGCAGATTTCACAGAAAAATACTTTTGGAGTGAGTTCTACCCAATAAATATGTAATTTACAAAGTTTCTTTCACCATGATATTCTGTGTTCTGAATATGATACGTGCATCACGGATTCGACAAACATTTTTAATGAGTTGTGTACATGTGGATTACCAAACTTTCATCCACCAAACATGGCATATTTACACCTAGAAATGTTTCTCCTCTTTTGCAGATTTGTCCTAATGCCCGTTGCAAATAACAGGCAGATTTCACAGGAAAATCCTCTTCGATCGTGTTCTATCCAATAGACATGAAATTTACAATGTTTCACTTACCATGACATTCCGTGTTCATAACACGTTACATGCATACTAGATTTATAAAACATTCATTACTGATTCGAGAGCATGTGGATTTCTGAAATTTAATCCACCATACAAGGCATATTTACACCTAGAAATATTTACTCTGCTTTCACAGCTTTTTCCTAATTTCAGGTTTTAAAATCATGAAGTTTTCTCAGGAAAAAACCTCTTCAAGCGAGTTCTATCCAGAGGAATTGTAATTTAAGCAGTTTCCCTCAAAGTGACTTTCCGTTTTCTGAACATGCTTCATGCATCACGGATTTGACAAACGTTAATTACTCAGTTGTGTGCATGTGGATGACAGAACTTTCATCCACCATATAAGTCATATATACACCTAGAAATATTTACTCTGATTTCACTACTTTTTCCTACCGTCTGTTTTGAAAATCATGATGTTTTTGCAGAAGTAATCTCTGCAAGCGAGTTCGACCCAGTAGAATTGTAATTTCAATAGTTACCCACAAAGTGACTTTCCATGGTCCGAACATGCTAAATTCATCACGGATTTGACAAACATTCATTACTCAGTTGTGTGCATGTGGATTACAGAACTTTCATCCACCATACAAGGCATAAATACACCTAGAAATATTTACTCTGATTTCACAGATTTTTCCTAACGTCAGTCTCGAAAATCATAAAGATTTCTCAGAAAAAATCTCTGCATGTGAGTTCTACCCATTAGAATTGCAATTTCAATTGTTTCCCACAAAGTGACTTTCCGTGGTCCGAACACACTGCATTCATCACGGATTTGACAAACATTCATTAGTCAGTTGTGTGCCTGTGATTTACGGAACTTTCATCCACCATATAATGCATATATACACCTTGAAAATATTATTCTGATTTTGAAGCTTTTTCCTAACTGCAGTTTAGAATATCAGGCAACTTTTGCAGGATAATTCTCTTGTAGAGTGTTCTACACAATAGACATGTAATTTACATAGATCCCCTCGCCGTGACATACCGTGCTCCAAACATGCTACATGCACCGCAGTTCGACAAATATTAACTGCTGAGTTGTTAGCATGTGGATTAATGTACTTTCATCTACCATACAATGTATATATATACAGCTAGAAGCATGTACTCAGTATTTGCAGATATTTCTTAATGCCAGTTTCGAAAATAAGACCGTTTTCACAGAAAAATTCTCTTGGAGTGAGTTCTATCCAATAGACTTGTAATTTACATAGTTTCAGTTACCATGACATTCTGTGTTCCGAATACATTACATGCATCACAGATTCTACAACATTCTTTATTGAGTGTAAGCATGTGCTTTACAAACTTTCATCCACCACACAAGACATATTAGCACCTAGAAACATTAACTCTGAGTTCGCAGCAATTTCCTAATAGCAGTTTTGAAAATTAAGCATTTTTCTAAGGAAAAAAGTGTTGGAGCGATTTCTACCCACTAGGCATGTAATTTACATAGATTCCATTGCTGTGAAATTACGTCTTCCGAACACGCTACATGCATAACGGATTTGACAAATATTCACTACAAATGTGTTTGCATGTGGATTACCGAACTTTCAACACAATAAAAGGCATAGTGACACTTAGAATCATTTTCTCTAATTTCACAGAGATTTCGAATCGCCAGATTCCAAAATGCAGCAGATTTCACAGCAAAAACTCTTGGAGCAAGTTCTACCCAAGAGACATGTAATTTACATAGATTCACTCACCGTGAAACTCCGTGTTCTGAACACGCTACATGCATCTCAGATTCCACAAATATTCACTACAGAGTTATTAGCATATGTTTTACCGTACTTTCATCCACCATAGAAGGCATACTGACACTTACAAGCATTTTCTCATTTTTTGAAAGTTTTACCTAAAGCCAGTTTCAAAAATGAGGCAGTTTTCACAGAAAAATTTTCTTGGAGAGAGTTCTTCACAATAGACATGTAATTTACATAGATTCTCTCACCGTCAAAATCTGTGTTCTGACAAATTTGCATGCATCAAGGTTTCGACAAGTATTCACTACAGATTTGTTAGCATGTGCATTTCTGATCTTTCATCCACATACAAGTCATATTGACACTTAGAAGCATTTTCTCAGATTTCGAATATATTTCCTACTGCCAGTTTTGAAAGTGAGGCAGATTTTGCAGAAAAATGCTTTTGGAGTGAGTTCTACCCAATGGACATGAAATTTAAATGCTTCCACTCATCGAGAATTTCCGTGTTCCAAACATGCTATGTGCATCACGGATTCGACAAACACTCTTTAATGAGTTGTGAACATTAGTATTACCGAATTTTCATCCACCAAACAAGGCATATTTACACGTAGAAAGACTTTTTCAGATTTAGTAGATATCTCCTAATGTCAGTTTCTGAAATCATGCAGTTTATGCAAAAAAATTCTCTTGGAGCGAGTTCTACTCAATAGACATGTAATTTACATTTTTTCCCTCAGTATGATATTCCGTGATCTGAACACGCAACATGCATCACTGATTCGAAAAATAATCTTTAAGGAGTTGTGAGCATGAGGATTACCAAACTGTCATCTGCCATAAAAGGCATATTTACACCTAGAAACCATTACTCTGAGTTCGCAGTGTTTTCCAAATGTCAGTTTTGAATGTGAGGTAGTTTTTGCAGAAAAATGCTCTTGGAGTGAGTTCTACACAATAGACATGTAATTTACATAGATTGGCTCACCGTGAAATTCCGTGTTCCGAGAAAGCTGCATGCATCACAGAATCGACACAAATTCACTACAGATTTGTTAGCATGTGGATTACCGTACTTTCATCCACCATACAAGGCATAATGGCGCTTACAAGCATTTTCTCATTTTTTGAAAGTTTTTCCTAACGCCAGTTTCGAAAATGAGGCAGTTTTCACCGAAAAATTCTCTTGCAGAGAGTTCTACACAGTAGACATTTGATTTACATAGGTTCGATCACCGTCAAATTCTGTGTTCCGAGAAAGTTGCATGCATAACAGTTTCGACAAATATTCACTACAGAATTTTTTAGCATGTGGATTACTGTACTTTCATCCACCATTAAAGTCATATTTGCCTTAGAAACATTTTCTCAGATTTCGAACTCTTTTCCTTATGCCAGTTTTGAAAATGAGGCAGATTTCACAGAAAAATACTTTTGGAGTGAGTTCTACCCAATAAATATGTAATTTACAAAGTTTCTTTCACCATGATATTCTGTGTTCTGAATATGATACGTGCATCACGGATTCGACAAACATTTTTAATGAGTTGTGTACATGTGGATTACCAAACTTTCATCCACCAAACATGGCATATTTACACCTAGAAATGTTTCTCCTCTTTTGCAGATTTGTCCTAATGCCCGTTGCAAATAACAGGCAGATTTCACAGGAAAATCCTCTTCGATCGTGTTCTATCCAATAGACATGAAATTTACAATGTTTCACTTACCATGACATTCCGTGTTCATAACACGCTACATGCATACTGGATTTATAAAACATTCATTACTGATTCGAGAGCATGTGGATTTCCGAAATTTAATCCACCATACAAGGCATATTTACACCTAGAAATATTTACTCGGCTTTCACAGCTTTTTCCTAATTTCAGGTTTTAAAATCATGAAGTTTTCTCAGGAAAAAACCTCTTCAAGCGAGTTCTATCCAGAGGAATTGTAATTTAAGCAGTTTCCCTCAAAGTGACTTTCCGTTTTCTGAACATGCTTCATGCATCACGGATTTGACAAACGTTAATTACTCAGTTGTGTGCATGTGGATGACAGAACTTTCATCCACCATATAAGTCATATATACACCTAGAAATATTTACTCTGATTTCACTACTTTTTCCTACCGTCTGTTTTGAAAATCATGATGTTTTTGCAGAAGTAATCTCTGCAAGCGAGTTCGACCCAGTAGAATTGTAATTTCAATAGTTACCCACAAAGTGACTTTCCATGGTCCGAACATGCTAAATTCATCACGGATTTGACAAACATTCATTACTCAGTTGTGTGCATGTGGATTACAGAATTTTCATCCACCATATAAGGCATATATAAACCTAGAAAACATTATTCTGAGTTCGCAGCTTTTTCCTAAAGGCAGTTTAGAAAATCAGGCATCTATAGCAGGATAAATCTCTGGTAGCATGTTCTACACATTGGACTTATAATTTACATACAGTCCCTCGCCGTGACATTCCGTGATTCAAACTTTCTACTTGCACCACAGGTTCGACAAATATTCACTGCTGAGTTGTTAGCATGTAGATTACTGAACTTTCATCTACCATAAAATGTATATATACAGCTAGAAACATGTACAAAGTATATGCAGATTTTTCCTAACGTCAGTTTCTGAAATCAGGCAGTTTTTAAAGAAATATACTCTTGGTACTTGTTCAACCCAAATGTCATGTAATTTACATAGATTCGCTCATCGTCAAATTCTGTGTTCTGAAAAAAACTGCATGCATTACGGTTTCGGAAAATATTCACTACAGATTTGTTAGCATGTGTATTTCTGAACTTTCATCACCATACAAGTCATATTGACACTTAGAAGCATTTTCTCAAAATTCGAATTTTTTCCTAATGCCAGTTTGGAAAATGAGGCAGATTTCACAGGAAAATGCTTTTGGAGCAAGTTCTACCAAGTGGACATGTAATTTAAATGCTTTCACTCACCGTGACATTTCATGTTCCGAACACGCTACATGCATCACTGATTCGACAAATATTCTTTATTGAGTGGTGAACATGTGTATTACCAAACTTTCACCCACCATACAATGTGTATTTACACATAGAAACATTTATTCTTATTTAGTAGATTTCTCCTTACGTCAGTTTCTAAAATCATGCAGTTTTCGCAGAAAAATCCTCTTGGAGCGAGTACTACCCAAAAGACATGTAATTTACATTTTTCCCCTCACTGAGACATTCCATGTTCTGAACATGCTACATGCATCACAGATTCAGAAAGCATTCATTACTGTGTTACGAGCATGTGCATTACAAACTTTCATCCACCACACAAGACATATTAGCACCTAGAAACTTTAACTCTGAGTTTGCAGCAATTTCCTAATAGCAGTTTTGAAAATTAAGCATTTTTCTAAGGAAAAAACTGTTGGAGCGATTTCTACCCACTAGGCAAGTAATTTACATAGATTCCATTGCTGTGAAATTACGTCTTTCGTACACGCTACATGCATAACGGACTCGACAAATATTCACTACAAATGTGTTTGCATGTGGATTACCGAACTTTCAACACAATAAAAGGCATAGTGACACTTAGAAGCATTTTCTCTGATTTCACAGTGTTTTCCAAACGCCAGTTTTAAAAATGCGGCAGATTTCGCACCAAAAAGCTCTTGGAGCGAATTCTAACCAAGAGACTTGTAATTTACATAGATTCGCTCACCGGGAAATTCCGTGTTCTGAACACGCTACGTGCATCTCGGATTCCACAAATATTCACTACAGAGTTATTAGCATATGTTTTACCGTACTTTCATCCACCATAGAAGACATACTGACACTTACAAGCATTTTCTAATTTTTTGAAAGTTTTACCTAAAGCCAATTTCAAAAATGAGGCAGTTTTCATAGAAAAATATTCTTGGAGAGAGTTATTCACATAGACATGTAATTTACATAGATTCTCTCACCGTCAAAATCTGAGTTCTGACAAAGATGCATGCATCAAGGTTTCGAAAATTATTCACTACAGATTTGTTAGCATGTGCATTTCTGATCTTTCATTCACATACAAGTCATATTGAAACTTAGAAGCATTTTCTCAGATTTCGAATATATTTCCTACTGCCAGTTTTGAAAGTGAGGCAGATTTTGCAGAAAAATGCTTTTGGAGCGAGTTCTACCCAATGGACATGAAATTTAAATGCTTCCACTCATCGAGAAATTCCGTGTTCCAAACATGCTATGTGCTTCACGGATTCGACAAACACCTTTAATGAGTTGTGAACATTAGTATTACCGAATTTTCAACCACCAAACAAGGCATATTTTTCACTTAAAAAGACTTTTTCAGATTTAGTAGATATCTCCTAATGTCAGTTTCTGAAATCATGCAGTTTATGCAAAAGAATTCTCTTGGAGCGAGTTCTACTCAATAGACATGTAATTTACATTTTTTCCCTCAGTATGATATTCCGTGATCTGAACACGCAACATGCATCACTGATTTGAAAAATAATCTTTAAAGAGTTGTGAGCATGAGGATTACCAAACTGTCATCTGCCATAAAAGGCATATTTACACCTAGAAACCATTACTCTGAGTTCGCAGTGTTTTCCAAATGTCAGTTTTGAATGTGAGGTAGTTTTTGCAGAAAAATGCTCTTGGAGTGAGTTCTACACAATAGACATGTAATTTACATAGATTGGCTCACCGTGAAATTCCGTATTCCGAGAAAGCTGCATGCATCACAGAATCGACACAAATTCACTACAGATTTGTTAGCATGTGGATTACCGTACTTTCATCCACCATACAAGGCATAATGGCGCTTACAAGCATTTTCTCATTTTTTGAAAGTTTTTCCTAATGCCAGTTTCGAAAATGAGGCAGTTTTCACCGAAAAATTCTCTTGCAGAGAGTTCTACACAGTAGACATTTGATTTACATAGGTTCGATCACCGTCAAATTCTGTGTTCCGAGAAAGTTGCATGCATAACAGTTTCGACAAATATTCACTACAGAATTTTTTAGCATGTGGATTACTGTACTTTCATCCACCATTAAAGTCATATTTGCCTTAGAAACATTTTCTCAGATTTCGAACTCTTTTCCTTATGCCAGTTTTGAAAATGAGGCAGATTTCACAGAAAAATACTTTTGGAGTGAGTTCTACCCAATAAATATGTAATTTACAAAGTTTCTTTCACCATGATATTCTGTGTTCTGAATATGATACGTGCATCACGGTTTCGACAAACATTTTTAATGAGTTGTGTACATGTGGATTACCAAACTTTCATCCACCAAACATGGCATATTTACACCTAGAAATGTTTCTCCTCTTTTGCAGATTTGTCCTAATGCCCGTTGCAAATAACAGGCAGATTTCACAGGAAAATCCTCTTCGATCGTGTTCTATCCAATAGACATGAAATTTACAATGTTTCACTTACCATGACATTCCGTGTTCATAACACGCTACATGCATACTGGATTCATAAAACATTCATTACTGATTCGAGAGCATGTGGATTTCCGAAATTTAATCCACCATACAAGGCATATTTACACCTAGAAATATTTACTCGGCTTTCACAGCTTTTTCCTAATTTCAGGTTTTAAAATCATGAAGTTTTCTCAGGAAAAAACCTCTTCAAGCGAGTTCTATCCAGAGGAATTGTAATTTAAGCAGTTTCCCTCAAAGTGACTTTCCGTTTTCTGAACATGCTTCATGCATCACGGATTTGACAAACGTTAATTACTCAGTTGTGTGCATGTGGATGACAGAACTTTCATCCACCATATAAGTCATATATACACCTAGAAATATTTACTCTGATTTCACTACTTTTTCCTACCGTCTGTTTTGAAAATCATGATGTTTTTGCAGAAGTAATCTCTGCAAGCGAGTTCGACCCAGTAGAATTGTAATTTCAATAGTTACCCTCAAAGTGAATTTCCATGGTCCGAACATGCTAAATTCATCACGGATTTGACAAACATTCATTACTCAGTTGTGTGCATGTGGATTACAGAACTTTCATCCACCATACAAGGCATAAATACACCTAGAAATATTTACTCTGATTTCACAGATTTTTCCTAACGTCAGTCTCGAAAATCATAAAGATTTCTCAGAAAAAATCTCTGCATGTGAGTTCTACCCATTAGAATTGCAATTTCAATTGTTTCCCTCAAAGTGACTTTCCGTGGTCCGAACACACTGCATTCATCACGGATTTGACAAACATTCATTAGTCAGTTGTGTGCCTGTGATTTACGGAACTTTCATCCACCATATAATGCATATATACACCTTGAAAATATTATTCTGATTTTGAAGCTTTTTCCTAACTGCAGTTTAGAATATCAGGCAACTTTTGCAGGATAATTCTCTTGTAGAGTGTTCTACACAATAGACATGTAATTTACATAGATCCCCTCGCCGTGACATACCGTGCTCCAAACATGCTACATGCACCGCAGTTCGACAAATATTAACTGCTGAGTTGTTAGCATGTGGATTAATGTACTTTCATCTACCATACAATGTATATATATACAGCTAGAAGCATGTACTCAGTATTTGCAGATATTTCTTAATGCCAGTTTCGAAAATAAGACCGTTTTCACAGAAAAATCCTCTTGGAGTGAGTTCTATCCAATAGACTTGTAATTTACATAGTTTCAGTTACCATGACATTCCGTGTTCCGAATACATTACATGCATCACAGATTCTACAACATTCTTTATTGAGTGTAAGCATGTGCTTTACAAACTTTCATCCACCACACAAGACATATTAGCACCTAGAAACATTAACTCTGAGTTCGCAGCAATTTCCTAATAGCAGTTTTGAAAATTAAGCATTTTTCTAAGGAAAAAAGTGTTGGAGCGATTTCTACCCACTAGGCATGTAATTTACATAGATTCCATTGCTGTGAAATTACGTCTTTCGAACACGCTACATGCATAACGGATTTGACAAATATTCACTACAAATGTGTTTGCATGTGGATTACCGAACTTTCAACACAATAAAAGGCATAGTGACACTTAGAATCATTTTCTCTGATTTCACAGAGATTTCCAATCGCCAGATTCCAAAATGCAGCAGATTTCACAGCAAAAAGCTCTTGGAGCAAGTTCTACCCAAGAGACATGTAATTTACATAGATTCACTCACCGTGAAACTCTGTGTTCTGAACACGCTACATGCATCTCAGATTCCACAAATATTCACTACAGAGTTATTAGCATATGTTTTACCGTACTTTCATCCACCATAGAAGGCATACTGACACTTACAAGCATTTTCTCATTTTTTGAAAGTTTTACCTAAAGCCAGTTTCAAACATGAGGCAGTTTTCACAGAAAAATATTCTTGGAGAGAGTTCTTCACAATAGACATGTAATTTACATAGATTCTCTCACCGTCAAAATCTGTGTTCTGACAAATTTGCATGCATCAAGGTTTCGACAAGTATTCACTACAGATTTGTTAGCATGTGCATTTCTGATCTTTCATCCACATACAAGTCATATTGACACTTAGAAGCATTTTCTCAGATTTCGAATATATTTCCTACTGCCAGTTTTGAAAGTGAGGCAGATTTTGCAGAAAAATGCTTTTGGAGTGAGTTCTACCCAATGGACATGAAATTTAAATGCTTCCACTCATCGAGAAATTCCGTGTTCCAAACATGCTATGTGCATCACGGATTCGACAAACACTCTTTAATGAGTTGTGAACATTAGTATTACCGAATTTTCATCCACCAAACAAGGCATATTTAGACGTAGAAAGACTTCTTCAGATTTAGTAGATATCTCCTAATGTCAGTTTCTGAAATCATGCAGTTTATGCAAAAGAATTCTCTTGGAGCGAGTTCTACTCAATAGACATGAAATTTACATTTTGTCCCTCAGTATGGTATTCCGTGATCTGAACACGCAACATGCATCACTGATTCGAAAAATAATCTTTAAGGAGTTGTGAGCATGAGGATTACCAAACTGTCATCTGCCATAAAAGGCATATTTACACCTAGAAACCATTACTCTGAGTTCGCAGTGTTTTCCAAATGTCAGTTTTGAATGTGAGGTAGTTTTTGCAGAAAAATGCTCTTGGAGTGAGTTCTACACAATAGACATGTAATTTACATAGATTGGCTCACCGTGAAATTCCGTGTTCCGAGAAAGCTGCATGCATCACAGAATCGACACAAATTCACTACAGATTTGTTAGCATGTGGATTACCGTACTTTCATCCACCATACAAGGCATAATGGCGCTTACAAGCATTTTCTCATTTTTTGAAAGTTTTTCCTAACGCCAGTTTCGAAAATGAGGCAGTTTTCACCGAAAAATTCTCTTGCAGAGAGTTCTACACAGTAGACATTTGATTTACATAGGTTCGATCACCGTCAAATTCTGTGTTCCGAGAAAGTTGCATGCATAACAGTTTCGACAAATATTCACTACAGAATTTTTTAGCATGTGGATTACTGTACTTTCATCCACCATTAAAGTCATATTTGCCTTAGAAACATTTTCTCAGATTTCGAACTCTTTTCCTTATGCCAGTTTTGAAAATGAGGCAGATTTCACAGAAAAATACTTTTGGAGTGAGTTCTACCCAATAAATATGTAATTTACAAAGTTTCTTTCACCATGATATTCTGTGTTCTGAATATGATACGTGCATCACGGATTCGACAAACATTTTTAATGAGTTGTGTACATGTGGATTACCAAACTTTCATCCACCAAACATGGCATATTTACACCTAGAAATGTTTCTCCTCTTTTGCAGATTTGTCCTAATGCCCGTTGCAAATAACAGGCAGATTTCACAGGAAAATCCTCTTCGATCGTGTTCTATCCAATAGACATGAAATTTACAATGTTTCACTTACCATGACATTCCGTGTTCATAACACGCTACATGCATACTGGAATTATAAAACATTCATTACTGATTCGAGAGCATGTGGATTTCCGAAATTTAATCCACCATACAAGGCATATTTACACCTAGAAATATTTACTCGGCTTTCACAGCTTTTTCCTAATTTCAGGTTTTAAAATCATGAAGTTTTCTCAGGAAAAAACCTCTTCAAGCGAGTTCTATCCAGAGGAATTGTAATTTAAGCAGTTTCCCTCAAAGTGACTTTCCGTTTTCTGAACATGCTTCATGCATCACGGATTTGACAAACGTTAATTACTCAGTTGTGTGCATGTGGATGACAGAACTTTCATCCACCATATAAGTCATATATACACCTAGAAATATTTACTCTGATTTCACTACTTTTTCCTACCGTCTGTTTTGAAAATCATGATGTTTTTGCAGAAGTAATCTCTGCAAGCGAGTTCGACCCAGTAGAATTGTAATTTCAATAGTTACCCTCAAAGTGACTTTCCATGGTCCGAACATGCTAAATTCATCACGGATTTGACAAACATTCATTACTCAGTTGTGTGCATGTGGATTACAGAACTTTCATCCACCATACAAGGCATAAATACACCTAGAAATATTTACTCTGATTTCACAGATTTTTCCTAACGTCAGTCTCGAAAATCATAAAGATTTCTCAGAAAAAATCTCTGCATGTGAGTTCTACCCATTAAAATTGCAATTTCAATTGTTTCCCACAAAGTGACTTTCCGTGGTCCGAACACACTGCATTCATCACGGATTTGACAAACATTCATTAGTCAGTTGTGTGCCTGTGATTTACGGAACTTTCATCCACCATATAATGCATATATACACCTTGAAAATATTATTCTGATTTTGAAGCTTTTTCCTAACTGCAGTTTAGAATATCAGGCAACTTTTGCAGGATAATTCTCTTGTAGAGTGTTCTACACAATAGACATGTAATTTACATAGATCCCCTCGCCGTGACATACCGTGCTCCAAACATGCTACATGCACCGCAGTTCGACAAATATTAACTGCTGAGTTGTTAGCATGTGGATTAATGTACTTTCATCTACCATACAATGTATATATACAGCTAGAAGCATGTACTCAGTATTTGCAGATATTTCTTAATGCCAGTTTCAAAAATAAGACCGTTTTCACAGAAAAATCCTCTTGGAGTGAGTTCTATCCAATAGACTTGTAATTTACATAGTTTCAGTTACCATGACATTCCGTGTTCCGAATACATTACATGCATCACAGATTCTACAACATTCTTTATTGAGTGTAAGCATGTGCTTTACAAACTTTCATCCACCACACAAGACATATTAGCACCTAGAAACATTAACTCTGAGTTCGCAGCAATTTCCTAATAGCAGTTTTGAAAATTAAGTATTTTTCTAAGGAAAAAAGTGTTGGAGCGATTTCTACCCACTAGGCATGTAATTTACATAGATTCCATTGCTGTGAAATTACGTCTTTCGAACACGCTACATGCATAACGGATTTGACAAATATTCACTACAAATGTGTTTGCATGTGGATTACCGAACTTTCAACACAATAAAAGGCATAGTGACACTTAGAATCATTTTCTCTGATTTCACAGAGATTTCCAATCGCCAGATTCCAAAATGCAGCAGATTTCACAGCAAAAAGCTCTTGGAGCAATTTCTACCCAAGAGACATGTAATTTACATAGATTCACTCACCGTGAAACTCTGTGTTCTGAACACGCTACATGCATCTCAGATTCCACAAATATTCACTACAGAGTTATTAGCATATGTTTTACCGTACTTTCATCCACCATAGAAGGCATACTGACACTTACAAGCATTTTCTCATTTTTTGAAAGTTTTACCTAAAGCCAGTTTCAAACATAAGGCAGTTTTCACAGAAAAATATTCTTGGAGAGAGTTCTTCACAATAGACATGTAATTTACATAGATTCTCTCACCATCAAAATCTGTGTTCTGACAAATTTGCATGCATCAAGGTTTCGACAAGTATTCACTACAGATTTGTTAGCATGTGCATTTCTGATCTTTCATCCACATACAAGTCATATTGACACTTAGAAGCATTTTCTCAGATTTCGAATATATTTCCTACTGCCAGTTTTGAAAGTGAGGCAGATTTTGCAGAAAAATGCTTTTGGAGTGAGTTCTACCCAATGGACATGAAATTTAAATGCTTCCACTCATCGAGAAATTCCGTGTTCCAAACATGCTATGTGCATCACGGATTCGACAAACACTCTTTAATGAGTTGTGAACATTAGTATTACCGAATTTTCATCCACCAAACAAGGCATATTTACACGTAGAAAGACTTCTTCAGATTTAGTAGATATCTCCTAATGTGAGTTTCTGAAATCATGCAGTTTATGCAAAAAAATTCTCTTGGAGTGAGTTCTACTCAATAGACATGTAATTTACATTTTTTCCCTCAGTATGATATTCCGTGATCTGAACACGCAACATGCATCACTGATTCGAAAAATAATCTTTAAGGAGTTGTGAGCATGAGGATTACCAAACTGTCATCTGCCATAAAAGGCATATTTACACCTAGAAACCATTACTCTGAGTTCGCAGTGTTTTCCAAATGTCAGTTTTGAATGTGAGGTAGTTTTTGCAGAAAAATGCTCTTGGAGTGAGTTCTACACAATAGACATGTAATTTACATAGATTGGCTCACCGTGAAATTCCGTGTTCCGAGAAAGCTGCATGCATCACAGAATCGACACAAATTCACTACAGATTTGTTAGCATGTGGATTACCGTACTTTCATCCACCATACAAGGCATAATGGCGCTTACAAGCATTTTCTCATTTTTTGAAAGTTTTTCCTAACGCCAGTTTCGAAAATGAGGCAGTTTTCACCGAAAAATTCTCTTGCAGAGAGTTCTACACAGTAGACATTTGATTTACATAGGTTCGATCACCGTCAAATTCTGTGTTCCGAGAAAGTTGCATGCATAACAGTTTCGACAAATATTCACTACAGAATTTTTTAGCATGTGGATTACTGTACTTTCATCCACCATTAAAGTCATATTTGCCTTAGAAACATTTTCTCAGATTTCGAACTCTTTTCCTTATGCCAGTTTTGAAAATGAGGCAGATTTCACAGAAAAATACTTTTGGAGTGAGTTCTACCCAATAAATATGTAATTTACAAAGTTTCTTTCACCATGATATTCTGTGTTCTGAATATGATACGTGCATCACGGATTCGACAAACATTTTTAATGAGTTGTGTACATGTGGATTACCAAACTTTCATCCACCAAACATGGCATATTTACACCTAGAAATGTTTCTCCTCTTTTGCAGATTTGTCCTAATGCCCGTTGCAAATAACAGGCAGATTTCACAGGAAAATCCTCTTCGATCGTGTTCTATCCAATAGACATGAAATTTACAATGTTTCACTTACCATGACATTCCGTGTTCATAACATGCTACATGCATACTGGATTTATAAAACATTCATTACTGATTCGAGAGCATGTGGATTTCCGAAATTTAATCCACCATACAAGGCATATTTACACCTAGAAATATTTACTCTGCTTTCACAGCTTTTTCCTAATTTCAGGTTTTAAAATCATGAAGTTTTCACAGGAAAAAACCTCTTCAAGCGAGTTCTATCCAGAGGAATTGTAATTTAAGCAGTTTCCCTCAAAGTGACTTTCCGTTTTCTGAACATGCTTCATGCATCACGGATTTGACAAACGTTAATTACTCAGTTGTGTGCATGTGGATGACAGAACTTTCATCCACCATATAAGTCATATATACACCTAGAAATATTTACTCTGATTTCACTACTTTTTCCTACCGTCTGTTTTGAAAATCATGATGTTTTTGCAGAAGTAATCTCTGCAAGCGAGTTCGACCCAGTAGAATTGTAATTTCAATAGTTACCCTCAAAGTGACTTTCCATGGTCCGAACATGCTAAATTCATCACGGATTTGACAAACATTCATTACTCAGTTGTGTGCATGTGGATTACAGAACTTTCATCCACCATACAAGGCATAAATACACCTAGAAATATTTACTCTGATTTCACAGATTTTTCCTAACGTCAGTCTCGAAAATCATAAAGATTTCTCAGAAAAAATCTCTGCATGTGAGTTCTACCCATTAGAATTGCAATTTCAATTGTTTCCCACAAAGTGACTTTCCGTGGTCCGAACACACTGCATTCATCACGGATTTGACAAACATTCATTAGTCAGTTGTGTGCCTGTGATTTACGGAACTTTCATCCACCATATAATGCATATATACACCTTGAAAATATTATTCTGATTTTGAAGCTTTTTCCTAACTGCAGTTTAGAATATCAGGCAACTTTTGCAGGATAATTCTCTTGTAGAGTGTTCTACACAATAGACATGTAATTTACATAGATCCCCTCGCCGTGACATACCGTGCTCCAAACATGCTACATGCACCGCAGTTCGACAAATATTAACTGCTGAGTTGTTAGCATGTGGATTAATGTACTTTCATCTACCATACAATGTATATATACAGCTAGAAGCATGTACTCAGTATTTGCAGATATTTCTTAATGCCAGTTTCGAAAATAAGACCGTTTTCACAGAAAAATCCTCTTGGAGTGAGTTCTATCCAATAGACTTGTAATTTACATAGTTTCAGTTACCATGACATTCAGGGTTCCGAATACATTACATGCATCACAGATTCTACAACATTCTTTATTGAGTGTAAGCATGTGCTTTACAAACTTTCATCCACCACACAAGACATATTAGCACCTAGAAACATTAACTCTGAGTTCGCAGCAATTTCCTAATAGCAGTTTTGAAAATTAAGCATTTTTCTAAGGAAAAAAGTGTTGGAGCGATTTCTACCCACTAGGCATGTAATTTACATAGATTCCATTGCTGTGAAATTACGTCTTTCGAACACGCTACATGCATAACGGATTTGACAAATATTCACTACAAATGTGTTTGCATGTGGATTACCGAACTTTCAACACAATAAAAGGCATAGTGACACTTAGAATCATTTTCTCTGATTTCACAGAGATTTCCAATCGCCAGATTCCAAAATGCAGCAGATTTCACAGCAAAAAGCTCTTGGAGCAAGTTCTACCCAAGAGACATGTAATTTACATAGATTCACTCACCGTGAAACTCCGTGTTCTGAACACGCTACATGCATCTCAGATTCCACAAATATTCACTACAGAGTTATTAGCATATGTTTTACCGTACTTTCATCCACCATAGAAGGCATACTGACACTTACAAGCATTTTCTCATTTTTTGAAAGTTTTACCTAAAGCCAGTTTCAAACATGAGGCAGTTTTCACAGAAAAATATTCTTGGAGAGAGT
Organism: Camelus bactrianus; assembly: GCF_048773025.1. NCBI lineage: Eukaryota > Metazoa > Chordata > Mammalia > Artiodactyla > Camelidae > Camelus > Camelus bactrianus. The sequence goes on along the minus strand of NW_027413957.1, from coordinate 5,303,502 downwards.
TCTTCACAATAGACATGTAATTTACATAGATTCTCTCACCGTCAAAATCTGTGTTCTGACAAATTTGCATGCATCAAGTTTTCGACAAGTATTCACTACAGATTTGTTAGCATGTGCATTTCTGATCTTTCATCCACATACAAGTCATATTGACACTTAGAAGCATTTTCTCAGATTTCGAATATATTTCCTACTGCCAGTTTTGAAAGTGAGGCAGATTTTGCAGAAAAATGCTTTTGGAGTGAGTTCTACCCAATGGACATGAAATTTAAATGCTTCCACTCATCGAGAAATTCCGTGTTCCAAACATGCTATGTGCATCATGGATTCGACAAACACTCTTTAATGAGTTGTGAACATTAGTATTACCGAATTTTCATCCACCAAACAAGGCATATTTACACGTAGAAAGACTTCTTCAGATTTAGTAGATATCTCCTAATGTCAGTTTCTGAAATCATGCAGTTTATGCAAAAGAATCCTTTTGGAGCGAGTTCTACTCAATAGACATGTAATTTACATTTTTTCCCTCAGTATGATATTCCGTGATCTGAACACGCAACATGCATCACTGATTCGAAAAATAATCTTTAAGGAGTTGTGAGCATGAGGATTACCAAACTGTCATCTGCCATAAAAGGCATATTTACACCTAGAAACCATTACTCTGAGTTCGCAGTGTTTTCCAAATGTCAGTTTTGAATGTGAGGTAGTTTTTGCAGAAAAATGCTCTTGGAGTGAGTTCTACACAATAGACATGTAATTTACATAGATTGGCTCACCGTGAAATTCCGTGTTCCGAGAAAGCTGCATGCATCACAGAATCGACACAAATTCACTACAGATTTGTTAGCATGTGGATTACCGTACTTTCATCCACCATACAAGGCATAATGGCGCTTACAAGCATTTTCTCATTTTTTGAAAGTTTTTCCTAACGCCAGTTTCGAAAATGAGGCAGTTTTCACCGAAAAATTCTCTTGCAGAGAGTTCTACACAGTAGACATTTGATTTACATAGGTTCGATCACCGTCAAATTCTGTGTTCCGAGAAAGTTGCATGCATAACAGTTTCGACAAATATTCACTACAGAATTTTTTAGCATGTGGATTACTGTACTTTCATCCACCATTAAAGTCATATTTGCCTTAGAAACATTTTCTCAGATTTCGAACTCTTTTCCTTATGCCAGTTTTGAAAATGAGGCAGATTTCACAGAAAAATACTTTTGGAGTGAGTTCTACCCAATAAATATGTAATTTACAAAGTTTCTTTCACCATGATATTCTGTGTTCTGAATATGATACGTGCATCACGGTTTCGACAAACATTTTTAATGAGTTGTGTACATGTGGATTACCAAACTTTCATCCACCAAACATGGCATATTTACGCCTAGAAATGTTTCTCCTCTTTTGCAGATTTGTCCTAATGCCCGTTGCAAATAACAGGCAGATTTCACAGGAAAATCCTCTTCGATCGTGTTCTATCCAATAGACATGAAATTTACAATGTTTCACTTACCATGACATTCCGTGTTCATAACACGCTACATGCATACTGGAATTATAAAACATTCATTACTGATTCGAGAGCATGTGGATTTCCGAAATTTAATCCACCATACAAGGCATATTTACACCTAGAAATATTTACTCTGCTTTCACAGCTTTTTCCTAATTTCAGGTTTTAAAATCATGAAGTTTTCACAGGAAAAAACCTCTTCAAGCGAGTTCTATCCAGAGGAATTGTAATTTAAGCAGTTTCCCTCAAAGTGACTTTCCGTTTTCTGAACATGCTTCATGCATCACGGATTTGACAAACGTTAATTACTCAGTTGTGTGCATGTGGATGACAGAACTTTCATCCACCATATAAGTCATATATACACCTAGAAATATTTACTCTGATTTCACTACTTTTTCCTACCGTCTGTTTTGAAAATCATGATGTTTTTGCAGAAGTAATCTCTGCAAGCGAGTTCGACCCAGTAGAATTGTAATTTCAATAGTTACCCTCAAAGTGACTTTCCATGGTCCGAACATGCTAAATTCATCACGGATTTGACAAACATTCATTACTCAGTTGTGTGCATGTGGATTACAGAACTTTCATCCACCATACAAGGCATAAATACACCTAGAAATATTTACTCTGATTTCACAGATTTTTCCTAACGTCAGTCTCGAAAATCATAAAGATTTCTCAGAAAAAATCTCTGCATGTGAGTTCTACCCATTAGAATTGCAATTTCAATTGTTTCCCACAAAGTGACTTTCCGTGGTCCGAACACACTGCATTCATCACGGATTTGACAAACATTCATTAGTCAGTTGTGTGCCTGTGATTTACGGAACTTTCATCCACCATATAATGCATATATACACCTTGAAAATATTATTCTGATTTTGAAGCTTTTTCCTAACTGCAGTTTAGAATATCAGGCAACTTTTGCAGGATAATTCTCTTGTAGAGTGTTCTACACAATAGACATGTAATTTACATAGATCCCCTCGCCGTGACATACCGTGCTCCAAACATGCTACATGCACCGCAGTTCGACAAATATTAACTGCTGAGTTGTTAGCATGTGGATTAATGTACTTTCATCTACCATACAATGTATATATATACAGCTAGAAGCATGTACTCAGTATTTGCAGATATTTCTTAATGCCAGTTTCGAAAATAAGACCGTTTTCACAGAAAAATCCTCTTGGAGTGAGTTCTATCCAATAGACTTGTAATTTACATAGTTTCAGTTACCATGACATTCCGTGTTCCGAATACATTACATGCATCACAGATTCTACAACATTCTTTATTGAGTGTAAGCATGTGCTTTACAAACTTTCATCCACCACACAAGACATATTAGCACCTAGAAACATTAACTCTGAGTTCGCAGCAATTTCCTAATAGCAGTTTTGAAAATTAAGCATTTTTCTAAGGAAAAAAGTGTTGGAGCGATTTCTACCCACTAGGCATGTAATTTATATAGATTCCATTGCTGTGAAATTACGTCTTTTGAACACGCTACATGCATAACGGATTTGACAAATATTCACTACAAATGTGTTTGCATGTGGATTACCGAACTTTCAACACAATAAAAGGCATAGTGACACTTAGAATCATTTTCTCTGATTTCACAGAGATTTCCAATCGCCAGATTCCAAAATGCAGCAGATTTCACAGCAAAAAGCTCTTGGAGCAAGTTCTACCCAAGAGACATGTAATTTACATAGATTCACTCACCGTGAAACTCCGTGTTCTGAACACGCTACATGCATCTCAGATTCCACAAATATTCACTACAGAGTTATTAGCATATGTTTTACCGTACTTTCATCCACCATAGAAGGCATACTGACACTTACAAGCATTTTCTCATTTTTTGAAAGTTTTACCTAAAGCCAGTTTCAAACATGAGGCAGTTTTCACAGAAAAATATTCTTGGAGAGAGTTCTTCACAATAGACATGTAATTTACATAGATTCTCTCACCGTCAAAATCTGTGTTCTGACAAATTTGCATGCATCAAGGTTTCGACAAGTATTCACTACAGATTTGTTAGCATGTGCATTTCTGATCTTTCATCCACATACAAGTCATATTGACACTTAGAAGCATTTTCTCAGATTTCGAATATATTTCCTACTGCCAGTTTTGAAAGTGAGGCAGATTTTGCAGAAAAATGCTTTTGGAGTGAGTTCTACCCAATGGACATGAAATTTAAATGCTTCCACTCATCGAGAATTTCCGTGTTCCAAACATGCTATGTGCATCACGGATTCGACAAACACTCTTTAATGAGTTGTGAACATTAGTATTACCGAATTTTCATCCACCAAACAAGGCATATTTACACGTAGAATGACTTCTTCAGATTTAGTAGATATCTCCTAATGTCAGTTTCTGAAATCATGCAGTTTATGCAAAAAAATTCTCTTGGAGCGAGTTCTACTCAATAGACATGTAATTTACTTTTTTTCCCTCAGTATGATATTCCGTGATCTGAACACGCAACATGCATCACTGATTCGAAAAATAATCTTTAAGGAGTTGTGAGCATGAGGATTACCAAACTGTCATCTGCCATAAAAGGCATATTTACACCTAGAAACCATTACTCTGAGTTCGCAGTGTTTTCCAAATGTCAGTTTTGAATGTGAGGTAGTTTTTGCAGAAAAATGCTCTTGGAGTGAGTTCTACACAATAGACATGTAATTTACATAGATTGGCTCACCGTGAAATTCCGTGTTCCGAGAAAGCTGCATGCATCACAGAATCGACACAAATTCACTACAGATTTGTTAGCATGTGGATTACCGTACTTTCATCCACCATACAAGGCATAATGGCGCTTACAAGCATTTTCTCATTTTTTGAAAGTTTTTCCTAACGCCAGTTTCGAAAATGAGGCAGTTTTCACCGAAAAATTCTCTTGCAGAGAGTTCTACACAGTAGACATTTGATTTACATAGGTTCGATCACCGTCAAATTCTGTGTTCCGAGAAAGTTGCATGCATAACAGTTTCGACAAATATTCACTACAGAATTTTTTAGCATGTGGATTACTGTACTTTCATCCACCATTAAAGTCATATTTGCCTTAGAAACATTTTCTCAGATTTCGAACTCTTTTCCTTATGCCAGTTTTGAAAATGAGGCAGATTTCACAGAAAAATACTTTTGGAGTGAGTTCTACCCAATAAATATGTAATTTACAAAGTTTCTTTCACCATGATATTCTGTGTTCTGAATATGATACGTGCATCACGGATTCGACAAACATTTTTAATGAGTTGTGTACATGTGGATTACCAAACTTTCATCCACCAAACATGGCATATTTACACCTAGAAATGTTTCTCCTCTTTTGCAGATTTGTCCTAATGCCCGTTGCAAATAACAGGCAGATTTCACAGGAAAATCCTCTTCGATCGTGTTCTATCCAATAGACATGAAATTTACAATGTTTCACTTACCATGACATTCCGTGTTCATAACACGCTACATGCATACTGGATTTATAAAACATTCATTACTGATTCGAGAGCATGTGGATTTCCGAAATTTAATCCACCATACAAGGCATATTTACACCTAGAAATATTTACTCGGCTTTCACAGCTTTTTCCTAATTTCAGGTTTTAAAATCATGAAGTTTTCTCAGGAAAAAACCTCTTCAAGCGAGTTCTATCCAGAGGAATTGTAATTTAAGCAGTTTCCCTCAAAGTGACTTTCCGTTTTCTGAACATGCTTCATGCATCACGGATTTGACAAACGTTAATTACTCAGTTGTGTGCATGTGGATGACAGAACTTTCATCCACCATATAAGTCATATATACACCTAGAAATATTTACTCTGATTTCACTACTTTTTCCTACCGTCTGTTTTGAAAATCATGATGTTTTTGCAGAAGTAATCTCTGCAAGCGAGTTCGACCCAGTAGAATTGTAATTTCAATAGTTACCCACAAAGTGACTTTCCATGGTCCGAACATGCTAAATTCATCACGGATTTGACAAACATTCATTACTCAGTTGTGTGCATGTGGATTACAGAATTTTCATCCACCATATAAGGCATATATAAACCTAGAAAACATTATTCTGAGTTCGCAGCTTTTTCCTAAAGGCAGTTTAGAAAATCAGGCATCTATAGCAGGATAAATCTCTGGTAGCATGTTCTACACATTGGACTTATAATTTACATACAGTCCCTCGCCGTGACATTCCGTGATTCAAACTTTCTACTTGCACCACAGGTTCGACAAATATTCACTGCTGAGTTGTTAGCATGTAGATTACTGAACTTTCATCTACCATAAAATGTATATATACAGCTAGAAACATGTACAAAGTATATGCAGATTTTTCCTAACGTCAGTTTCTGAAATCAGGCAGTTTTTAAAGAAATATACTCTTGGTACTTGTTCAACCCAAATGTCATGTAATTTACATAGATTCGCTCATCGTCAAATTCTGTGTTCTGAAAAAAACTGCATGCATTACGGTTTCGGAAAATATTCACTACAGATTTGTTAGCATGTGTATTTCTGAACTTTCATCACCATACAAGTCATATTGACACTTAGAAGCATTTTCTCAAAATTCGAATTTTTTCCTAATGCCAGTTTGGAAAATGAGGCAGATTTCACAGGAAAATGCTTTTGGAGCAAGTTCTACCAAGTGGACATGTAATTTAAATGCTTTCACTCACCGTGACATTTCATGTTCCGAACACGCTACATGCATCACTGATTCGACAAATATTCTTTATTGAGTGGTGAACATGTGTATTACCAAACTTTCACCCACCATACAATGTGTATTTACACATAGAAACATTTATTCTTATTTAGTAGATTTCTCCTTACGTCAGTTTCTAAAATCATGCAGTTTTCGCAGAAAAATCCTCTTGGAGCGAGTACTACCCAAAAGACATGTAATTTACATTTTTCCCCTCACTGAGACATTCCATGTTCTGAACATGCTACATGCATCACAGATTCAGAAAGCATTCATTACTGTGTTACGAGCATGTGCATTACAAACTTTCATCCACCACACAAGACATATTAGCACCTAGAATCTTTAACTCTGAGTTTGCAGCAATTTCCTAATAGCAGTTTTGAAAATTAAGCATTTTTCTAAGGAAAAAACTGTTGGAGCGATTTCTACCCACTAGGCAAGTAATTTACATAGATTCCATTGCTGTGAAATTACGTCTTTCGTACACGCTACATGCATAACGGACTCGACAAATATTCACTACAAATGTGTTTGCATGTGGATTACCGAACTTTCAACACAATAAAAGGCATAGTGACACTTAGAAGCATTTTCTCTGATTTCACAGTGTTTTCCAAACGCCAGTTTTAAAAATGCGGCAGATTTCGCACCAAAAAGCTCTTGGAGCGAATTCTAACCAAGAGACTTGTAATTTACATAGATTCGCTCACCGGGAAATTCCGTGTTCTGAACACGCTACGTGCATCTCGGATTCCATAAATATTCACTACAGAGTTATTAGCATATGTTTTACCGTACTTTCATCCACCATAGAAGACATACTGACACTTACAAGCATTTTCTAATTTTTTGAAAGTTTTACCTAAAGCCAATTTCAAAAATGAGGCAGTTTTCATAGAAAAATATTCTTGGAGAGAGTTATTCACATAGACATGTAATTTACATAGATTCTCTCACCGTCAAAATCTGAGTTCTGACAAAGATGCATGCATCAAGGTTTCGAAAATTATTCACTACAGATTTGTTAGCATGTGCATTTCTGATCTTTCATTCACATACAAGTCATATTGAAACTTAGAAGCATTTTCTCAGATTTCGAATATATTTCCTACTGCCAGTTTTGAAAGTGAGGCAGATTTTGCAGAAAAATGCTTTTGGAGCGAGTTCTACCCAATGGACATGAAATTTAAATGCTTCCACTCATCGAGAAATTCCGTGTTCCAAACATGCTATGTGCTTCACGGATTCGACAAACACCTTTAATGAGTTGTGAACATTAGTATTACCGAATTTTCAACCACCAAACAAGGCATATTTTTCACTTAAAAAGACTTTTTCAGATTTAGTAGATATCTCCTAATGTCAGTTTCTGAAATCATGCAGTTTATGCAAAAGAATTCTCTTGGAGCGAGTTCTACTCAATAGACATGTAATTTACATTTTTTCCCTCAGTATGATATTCCGTGATCTGAACACGCAACATGCATCACTGATTTGAAAAATAATCTTTAAAGAGTTGTGAGCATGAGGATTACCAAACTGTCATCTGCCATAAAAGGCATATTTACACCTAGAAACCATTACTCTGAGTTCGCAGTGTTTTCCAAATGTCAGTTTTGAATGTGAGGTAGTTTTTGCAGAAAAATGCTCTTGGAGTGAGTTCTACACAATAGACATGTAATTTACATAGATTGGCTCACCGTGAAATTCCGTATTCCGAGAAAGCTGCATGCATCACAGAATCGACACAAATTCACTACAGATTTGTTAGCATGTGGATTACCGTACTTTCATCCACCATACAAGGCATAATGGCGCTTACAAGCATTTTCTCATTTTTTGAAAGTTTTTCCTAATGCCAGTTTCGAAAATGAGGCAGTTTTCACCGAAAAATTCTCTTGCAGAGAGTTCTACACAGTAGACATTTGATTTACATAGGTTCGATCACCGTCAAATTCTGTGTTCCGAGAAAGTTGCATGCATAACAGTTTCGACAAATATTCACTACAGAATTTTTTAGCATGTGGATTACTGTACTTTCATCCACCATTAAAGTCATATTTGCCTTAGAAACATTTTCTCAGATTTCGAACTCTTTTCCTTATGCCAGTTTTGAAAATGAGGCAGATTTCACAGAAAAATACTTTTGGAGTGAGTTCTACCCAATAAATATGTAATTTACAAAGTTTCTTTCACCATGATATTCTGTGTTCTGAATATGATACGTGCATCACGGTTTCGACAAACATTTTTAATGAGTTGTGTACATGTGGATTACCAAACTTTCATCCACCAAACATGGCATATTTACACCTAGAAATGTTTCTCCTCTTTTGCAGATTTGTCCTAATGCCCGTTGCAAATAACAGGCAGATTTCACAGGAAAATCCTCTTCGATCGTGTTCTATCCAATAGACATGAAATTTACAATGTTTCACTTACCATGACATTCCGTGTTCATAACACGCTACATGCATACTGGATTCATAAAACATTCATTACTGATTCGAGAGCATGTGGATTTCCGAAATTTAATCCACCATACAAGGCATATTTACACCTAGAAATATTTACTCGGCTTTCACAGCTTTTTCCTAATTTCAGGTTTTAAAATCATGAAGTTTTCTCAGGAAAAAACCTCTTCAAGCGAGTTCTATCCAGAGGAATTGTAATTTAAGCAGTTTCCCTCAAAGTGACTTTCCGTTTTCTGAACATGCTTCATGCATCACGGATTTGACAAACGTTAATTACTCAGTTGTGTGCATGTGGATGACAGAACTTTCATCCACCATATAAGTCATATATACACCTAGAAATATTTACTCTGATTTCACTACTTTTTCCTACCGTCTGTTTTGAAAATCATGATGTTTTTGCAGAAGTAATCTCTGCAAGCGAGTTCGACCCAGTAGAATTGTAATTTCAATAGTTACCCTCAAAGTGAATTTCCATGGTCCGAACATGCTAAATTCATCACGGATTTGACAAACATTCATTACTCAGTTGTGTGCATGTGGATTACAGAACTTTCATCCACCATACAAGGCATAAATACACCTAGAAATATTTACTCTGATTTCACAGATTTTTCCTAACGTCAGTCTCGAAAATCATAAAGATTTCTCAGAAAAAATCTCTGCATGTGAGTTCTACCCATTAGAATTGCAATTTCAATTGTTTCCCTCAAAGTGACTTTCCGTGGTCCGAACACACTGCATTCATCACGGATTTGACAAACATTCATTAGTCAGTTGTGTGCCTGTGATTTACGGAACTTTCATCCACCATATAATGCATATATACACCTTGAAAATATTATTCTGATTTTGAAGCTTTTTCCTAACTGCAGTTTAGAATATCAGGCAACTTTTGCAGGATAATTCTCTTGTAGAGTGTTCTACACAATAGACATGTAATTTACATAGATCCCCTCGCCGTGACATACCGTGCTCCAAACATGCTACATGCACCGCAGTTCGACAAATATTAACTGCTGAGTTGTTAGCATGTGGATTAATGTACTTTCATCTACCATACAATGTATATATATACAGCTAGAAGCATGTACTCAGTATTTGCAGATATTTCTTAATGCCAGTTTCGAAAATAAGACCGTTTTCACAGAAAAATCCTCTTGGAGTGAGTTCTATCCAATAGACTTGTAATTTACATAGTTTCAGTTACCATGACATTCCGTGTTCCGAATACATTACATGCATCACAGATTCTACAACATTCTTTATTGAGTGTAAGCATGTGCTTTACAAACTTTCATCCACCACACAAGACATATTAGCACCTAGAAACATTAACTCTGAGTTCGCAGCAATTTCCTAATAGCAGTTTTGAAAATTAAGCATTTTTCTAAGGAAAAAAGTGTTGGAGCGATTTCTACCCACTAGGCATGTAATTTACATAGATTCCATTGCTGTGAAATTACGTCTTTCGAACACGCTACATGCATAACGGATTTGACAAATATTCACTACAAATGTGTTTGCATGTGGATTACCGAACTTTCAACACAATAAAAGGCATAGTGACACTTAGAATCATTTTCTCTGATTTCACAGAGATTTCCAATCGCCAGATTCCAAAATGCAGCAGATTTCACAGCAAAAAGCTCTTGGAGCAAGTTCTACCCAAGAGACATGTAATTTACATAGATTCACTCACCGTGAAACTCTGTGTTCTGAACACGCTACATGCATCTCAGATTCCACAAATATTCACTACAGAGTTATTAGCATATGTTTTACCGTACTTTCATCCACCATAGAAGGCATACTGACACTTACAAGCATTTTCTCATTTTTTGAAAGTTTTACCTAAAGCCAGTTTCAAACATGAGGCAGTTTTCACAGAAAAATATTCTTGGAGAGAGTTCTTCACAATAGACATGTAATTTACATAGATTCTCTCACCGTCAAAATCTGTGTTCTGACAAATTTGCATGCATCAAGGTTTCGACAAGTATTCACTACAGATTTGTTAGCATGTGCATTTCTGATCTTTCATCCACATACAAGTCATATTGACACTTAGAAGCATTTTCTCAGATTTCGAATATATTTCCTACTGCCAGTTTTGAAAGTGAGGCAGATTTTGCAGAAAAATGCTTTTGGAGTGAGTTCTACCCAATGGACATGAAATTTAAATGCTTCCACTCATCGAGAATTTCCGTGTTCCAAACATGCTATGTGCATCACGGATTCGACAAACACTCTTTAATGAGTTGTGAACATTAGTATTACCGAATTTTCATCCACCAAACAAGGCATATTTACACGTAGAATGACTTCTTCAGATTTAGTAGATATCTCCTAATGTGAGTTTCTGAAATCATGCAGTTTATGCAAAAAAATTCTCTTGGAGCGAGTTCTACTCAATAGACATGTAATTTACTTTTTTTCCCTCAGTATGATATTCCGTGATCTGAACACGCAACATGCATCACTGATTCGAAAAATAATCTTTAAGGAGTTGTGAGCATGAGGATTACCAAACTGTCATCTGCCATAAAAGGCATATTTACACCTAGAAACCATTACTCTGAGTTCGCAGTGTTTTCCAAATGTCAGTTTTGAATGTGAGGTAGTTTTTGCAGAAAAATGCTCTTGGAGTGAGTTCTACACAATAGACATGTAATTTACATAGATTGGCTCACCGTGAAATTCCGTGTTCCGAGAAAGCTGCATGCATCACAGAATCGACACAAATTCACTACAGATTTGTTAGCATGTGGATTACCGTACTTTCATCCACCATACAAGGCATAATGGCGCTTACAAGCATTTTCTCATTTTTTGAAAGTTTTTCCTAACGCCAGTTTCGAAAATGAGGCAGTTTTCACCGAAAAATTCTCTTGCAGAGAGTTCTACACAGTAGACATTTGATTTACATAGGTTCGATCACCGTCAAATTCTGTGTTCCGAGAAAGTTGCATGCATAACAGTTTCGACAAATATTCACTACAGAATTTTTTAGCATGTGGATTACTGTACTTTCATCCACCATTAAAGTCATATTTGCCTTAGAAACATTTTCTCAGATTTCGAACTCTTTTCCTTATGCCAGTTTTGAAAATGAGGCAGATTTCACAGAAAAATACTTTTGGAGTGAGTTCTACCCAATAAATATGTAATTTACAAAGTTTCTTTCACCATGATATTCTGTGTTCTGAATATGATACGTGCATCACGGATTCGACAAACATTTTTAATGAGTTGTGTACATGTGGATTACCAAACTTTCATCCACCAAACATGGCATATTTACACCTAGAAATGTTTCTCCTCTTTTGCAGATTTGTCCTAATGCCCGTTGCAAATAACAGGCAGATTTCACAGGAAAATCCTCTTCGATCGTGTTCTATCCAATAGACATGAAATTTACAATGTTTCACTTACCATGACATTCCGTGTTCATAATATGCTACATGCATACTGGAATTATAAAACATTCATTACTGATTCGAGAGCATGTGGATTTCCGAAATTTAATCCACCATACAAGGCATATTTACACCTAGAAATATTTACTCTGCTTTCACAGCTTTTTCCTAATTTCAGGTTTTAAAATCATGAAGTTTTCACAGGAAAAAACCTCTTCAAGCGAGTTCTATCCAGAGGAATTGTAATTTAAGCAGTTTCCCTCAAAGTGACTTTCCGTTTTCTGAACATGCTTCATGCATCACGGATTTGACAAACGTTAATTACTCAGTTGTGTGCATGTGGATGACAGAACTTTCATCCACCATATAAGTCATATATACACCTAGAAATATTTACTCTGATTTCACTACTTTTTCCTACCGTCTGTTTTGAAAATCATGATGTTTTTGCAGAAGTAATCTCTGCAAGCGAGTTCGACCCAGTAGAATTGTAATTTCAATAGTTACCCTCAAAGTGACTTTCCATGGTCCGAACATGCTAAATTCATCACGGATTTGACAAACATTCATTACTCAGTTGTGTGCATGTGGATTACCAAACTTTCATCCACCAAACATGGCATATTTACACCTAGAAATGTTTCTCCTCTTTTGCAGATTTGTCCTAATGCCCGTTGCAAATAACAGGCAGATTTCACAGGAAAATCCTCTTCGATCGTGTTCTATCCAATAGACATGAAATTTACAATGTTTCACTTACCATGACATTCCGTGTTCATAACACGCTACATGCATACTGGAATTATAAAACATTCATTACTGATTCGAGAGCATGTGGATTTCCGAAATTTAATCCACCATACAAGGCATATTTACACCTAGAAATATTTACTCGGCTTTCACAGCTTTTTCCTAATTTCAGGTTTTAAAATCATGAAGTTTTCTCAGGAAAAAACCTCTTCAAGCGAGTTCTATCCAGAGGAATTGTAATTTAAGCAGTTTCCCTCAAAGTGACTTTCCGTTTTCTGAACATGCTTCATGCATCACGGATTTGACAAACGTTAATTACTCAGTTGTGTGCATGTGGATGACAGAACTTTCATCCACCATATAAGTCATATATACACCTAGAAATATTTACTCTGATTTCACTACTTTTTCCTACCGTCTGTTTTGAAAATCATGATGTTTTTGCAGAAGTAATCTCTGCAAGCGAGTTCGACCCAGTAGAATTGTAATTTCAATAGTTACCCACAAAGTGACTTTCCATGGTCCGAACATGCTAAATTCATCACGGATTTGACAAACATTCATTACTCAGTTGTGTGCATGTGGATTACAGAACTTTCATCCACCATACAAGGCATAAATACACCTAGAAATATTTACTCTGATTTCACAGATTTTTCCTAACGTCAGTCTCGAAAATCTTAAAGATTTCTCAGAAAAAATCTCTGCATGTGAGTTCTACCCATTAGAATTGCAATTTCAATTGTTTCCCACAAAGTGACTTTCCGTGGTCCGAACACACTGCATTCATCACGGATTTGACAAACATTCATTAGTCAGTTGTGTGCCTGTGATTTACGGAACTTTCATCCACCATATAATGCATATATACACCTTGAAAATATTATTCTGATTTTGAAGCTTTTTCCTAACTGCAGTTTAGAATATCAGGCAACTTTTGCAGGATAATTCTCTTGTAGAGTGTTCTACACAATAGACATGTAATTTACATAGATCCCCTCGCCGTGACATACCGTGCTCCAAACATGCTACATGCACCGCAGTTCGACAAATATTAACTGCTGAGTTGTTAGCATGTGGATTAATGTACTTTCATCTACCATACAATGTATATATATACAGCTAGAAGCATGTACTCAGTATTTGCAGATATTTCTTAATGCCAGTTTCGAAAATAAGACCGTTTTCACAGAAAAATCCTCTTGGAGTGAGTTCTATCCAATAGACTTGTAATTTACATAGTTTCAGTTACCATGACATTCCGTGTTCCGAATACATTACATGCATCACAGATTCTACAACATTCTTTATTGAGTGTAAGCATGTGCTTTACAAACTTTCATCCACCACACAAGACATACTAGCACCTAGAAACATTAACTCTGAGTTCGCAGCAATTTCCTAATAGCAGTTTTGAAAATTAAGCATTTTTCTAAGGAAAAAAGTGTTGGAGCGATTTCTACCCACTAGGCATGTAATTTACATAGATTCCATTGCTGTGAAATTACGTCTTTCGAACACGCTACATGCATAACGGATTTGACAAATATTCACTACAAATGTGTTTGCATGTGGATTACCGAACTTTCAACACAATAAAAGGCATAGTGACACTTAGAATCATTTTCTCTAATTTCACAGAGATTTCCAATCACCAGATTCCAAAATGCAGCAGATTTCACAGTAAAAATCTCTTGGAGCAAGTTCTACCCAAGAGACATGTAATTTACATAGATTCACTCACCGTGAAACTCCGTGTTCTGAACACGCTACATGCATCTCAGATTCCACAAATATTCACTACAGAGTTATTAGCATATGTTTTACCGTACTTTCATCCACCATAGAAGGCATACTGACACTTACAAGCATTTTCTCATTTTTTGAAAGTTTTACCTAAAGCCAGTTTGAAAAATGAGGCAGTTTTCACAGAAAAATATTCTTGGAGAGAGTTCTTCACAATAGACATGTAATTTACATAGATTCTCTCACCGTCAAAATCTGTGTTCTGACAAATTTGCATGCATCAAGGTTTCGACAAGTATTCACTACAGATTTGTTAGCATGTGCATTTCTGATCTTTCATCCACATACAAGTCATATTGACACTTAGAAGCATTTTCTCAGATTTCGAATATATTTCCTACTGCCAGTTTTGAAATTGAGGCAGATATTGCAGAGAAATGCTTTTGGAGCGAGTTCTACCCAATGGACATGAAATTTAAATGCTTCCACTCATCGAGAAATTCCGTGTTCCAAACATGCTATGTGCATCATGGATTCGACAAACACTCTTTAATGAGTCGTGAACATTAGTATTACCGTATTTTCATGCACCAAACAAGGCATATTTACACGTAGAAAGACTTCTTCAGATTTAGTAGATATCTCCTAATGTGAGTTTCTGAAATCATGCAGTTTATGCAAAAAAATTCTCTTGGAGCGAGTTCTACTCAATAGACATGTAATTTACATTTTTTCCCTCAGTATGATATTCCGTGATCTGAACACGCAACATGCATCACTGATTCGAAAAATAATCTTTAAGGAGTTGTGAGCATGAGGATTACCAAACTGTCATCTGCCATAAAAGGCATATTTACACCTAGAAACCATTACTCTGAGTTCGCAGTGTTTTCCAAATGTCAGTTTTGAATGTGAGGTAGTTTTTGCAGAAAAATGCTCTTGGAGTGAGTTCTACACAATAGACATGTAATTTACATAGATTGGCTCACCGTGAAATTCCGTGTTCCGAGAAAGCTGCATGCATCACAGAATCGACACAAATTCACTACAGATTTGTTAGCATGTGGATTACCGTACTTTCATCCACCATACAAGGCATAATGGCGCTTACAAGCATTTTCTCATTTTTTGAAAGTTTTTCCTAACGCCAGTTTCGAAAATGAGGCAGTTTTCACCGAAAAATTCTCTTGCAGAGAGTTCTACACAGTAGACATTTGATTTACATAGGTTCGATCACCGTCAAATTCTGTGTTCCGAGAAAGTTGCATGCATAACAGTTTCGACAAATATTCACTACAGAATTTTTTAGCATGTGGATTACTGTACTTTCATCCACCATTAAAGTCATATTTGCCTTAGAAACATTTTCTCAGATTTCGAACTCTTTTCCTTATGCCAGTTTTGAAAATGAGGCAGATTTCACAGAAAAATACTTTTGGAGTGAGTTCTACCCAATAAATATGTAATTTACAAAGTTTCTTTCACCATGATATTCTGTGTTCTGAATATGATACGTGCATCACGGATTCGACAAACATTTTTAATGAGTTGTGTACATGTGGATTACCAAACTTTCATCCACCAAACATGGCATATTTACACCTAGAAATGTTTCTCCTCTTTTGCAGATTTGTCCTAATGCCCGTTGCAAATAACAGGCAGATTTCACAGGAAAATCCTCTTCGATCGTGTTCTATCCAATAGACATGAAATTTACAATGTTTCACTTACCATGACATTCCGTGTTCATAATATGCTACATGCATACTGGATTTATAAAACATTCATTACTGATTCGAGAGCATGTGTATTTCCGAAATTTAATCCACCATACAAGGCATATTTACACCTAGAAATATTTACTCTGCTTTCACAGCTTTTTCCTAATTTCAGGTTTTAAAATCATGAAGTTTTCACAGGAAAAAACCTCTTCAAGCGAGTTCTATCCAGAGGAATTGTAATTTAAGCAGTTTCCCTCAAAGTGACTTTCCGTTTTCTGAACATGCTTCATGCATCACGGATTTGACAAACGTTAATTACTCAGTTGTGTGCATGTGGATGACAGAACTTTCATCCACCATATAAGTCATATATACACCTAGAAATATTTACTCTGATTTCACTACTTTTTCCTACCGTCTGTTTTGAAAATCATGATGTTTTTGCAGAAGTAATCTCTGCAAGCGAGTTCGACCCAGTAGAATTGTAATTTCAATAGTTACCCTCAAAGTGACTTTCCATGGTCCGAACATGCTAAATTCATCACGGATTTGACAAACATTCATTACTCAGTTGTGTGCATGTGGATTACCAAACTTTCATCCACCAAACATGGCATATTTACACCTAGAAATGTTTCTCCTCTTTTGCAGATTTGTCCTAATGCCCGTTGCAAATAACAGGCAGATTTCACAGGAAAATCCTCTTCGATCGTGTTCTATCCAATAGACATGAAATTTACAATGTTTCACTTACCATGACATTCCGTGTTCATAACACGCTACATGCATACTGGATTCATAAAACATTCATTACTGATTCGAGAGCATGTGGATTTCCGAAATTTAATCCACCATACAAGGCATATTTACACCTAGAAATATTTACTCGGCTTTCACAGCTTTTTCCTAATTTCAGGTTTTAAAATCATGAAGTTTTCTCAGGAAAAAACCTCTTCAAGCGAGTTCTATCCAGAGGAATTGTAATTTAAGCAGTTTCCCTCAAAGTGACTTTCCGTTTTCTGAACATGCTTCATGCATCACGGATTTGACAAACGTTAATTACTCAGTTGTGTGCATGTGGATGACAGAACTTTCATCCACCATATAAGTCATATATACACCTAGAAATATTTACTCTGATTTCATTACTTTTTCCTACCGTCTGTTTTGAAAATCATGATGTTTTTGCAGAAGTAATCTCTGCAAGCGAGTTCGACCCAGTAGAATTGTAATTTCAATAGTTACCCACAAAGTGACTTTCCATGGTCCGAACATGCTAAATTCATCACGGATTTGACAAACATTCATTACTCAGTTGTGTGCATGTGGATTACAGAACTTTCATCCACCATACAAGGCATAAATACACCTAGAAATATTTACTCTGATTTCACAGATTTTTCCTAACGTCAGTCTCGAAAATCATAAAGATTTCTCAGAAAAAATCTCTGCATGTGAGTTCTACCCATTAGAATTGCAATTTCAATTGTTTCCCACAAAGTGACTTTCCGTGGTCCGAACACACTGCATTCATCACGGATTTGACAAACATTCATTAGTCAGTTGTGTGCCTGTGATTTACGGAACTTTCATCCACCATATAATGCATATATACACCTTGAAAATATTATTCTGATTTTGAAGCTTTTTCCTAACTGCAGTTTAGAATATCAGGCAACTTTTGCAGGATAATTCTCTTGTAGAGTGTTCTACACAATAGACATGTAATTTACATAGATCCCCTCGCCGTGACATACCGTGCTCCAAACATGCTACATGCACCGCAGTTCGACAAATATTAACTGCTGAGTTGTTAGCATGTGGATTAATGTACTTTCATCTACCATACAATGTATATATATACAGCTAGAAGCATGTACTCAGTATTTGCAGATATTTCTTAATGCCAGTTTCGAAAATAAGACCGTTTTCACAGAAAAATCCTCTTGGAGTGAGTTCTATCCAATAGACTTGTAATTTACATAGTTTCAGTTACCATGACATTCCGTGTTCCGAATACATTACATGCATCACAGATTCTACAACATTCTTTATTGAGTGTAAGCATGTGCTTTACAAACTTTCATCCACCACACAAGACATACTAGCACCTAGAAACATTAACTCTGAGTTCGCAGCAATTTCCTAATAGCAGTTTTGAAAATTAAGCATTTTTCTAAGGAAAAAAGTGTTGGAGCGATTTCTACCCACTAGGCATGTAATTTACATAGATTCCATTGCTGTGAAATTACGTCTTTCGAACACGCTACATGCATAACGGATTTGACAAATATTCACTACAAATGTGTTTGCATGTGGATTACCGAACTTTCAACACAATAAAAGGCATAGTGACACTTAGAATCATTTTCTCTAATTTCACAGAGATTTCCAATCACCAGATTCCAAAATGCAGCAGATTTCACAGTAAAAATCTCTTGGAGCAAGTTCTACCCAAGAGACATGTAATTTACATAGATTCACTCACCGTGAAACTCCGTGTTCTGAACACGCTACATGCATCTCAGATTCCACAAATATTCACTACAGAGTTATTAGCATATGTTTTACCGTACTTTCATCCACCATAGAAGGCATACTGACACTTACAAGCATTTTCTCATTTTTTGAAAGTTTTACCTAAAGCCAGTTTCAAAAATGAGGCAGTTTTCACAGAAAAATATTCTTGGAGAGAGTTCTTCACAATAGACATGTAATTTACATAGATTCTCTCACCGTCAAAATCTGTGTTCTGACAAATTTGCATGCATCAAGGTTTCGACAAGTATTCACTACAGATTTGTTAGCATGTGCATTTCTGATCTTTCATCCACATACAAGTCATATTGACACTTAGAAGCATTTTCTCAGATTTCGAATATATTTCCTACTGCCAGTTTTGAAATTGAGGCAGATATTGCAGAGAAATGCTTTTGGAGCGAGTTCTACCCAATGGACATGAAATTTAAATGCTTCCACTCATCGAGAAATTCCGTGTTCCAAACATGCTATGTGCATCACGGATTCGACAAACACTCTTTAATGAGTCGTGAACATTAGTATTACCGTATTTTCATGCACCAAACAAGGCATATTTACACGTAGAAAGACTTTTTCAGATTTAGTAGATATCTCCTAATGTCAGTTTCTGAAATCATGCAGTTTATGCAAAAGAATCCTTTTGGAGCGAGTTCTACTCAATAGACATGTAATTTACATTTTTTCCCTCAGTATGATATTCCGTGATCTGAACACGCAACATGCATCACTGATTCGAAAAATAATCTTTAAGGAGTTGTGAGCATGAGGATTACCAAACTGTCATCTGCCATAAAAGGCATATTTACACCTAGAAACCATTACTCTGAGTTCGCAGTGTTTTCCAAATGTCAGTTTTGAATGTGAGGTAGTTTTTGCAGAAAAATGCTCTTGGAGTGAGTTCTACACAATAGACATGTAATTTACATAGATTGGCTCACCGTGAAATTCCGTGTTCCGAGAAAGCTGCATGCATCACAGAATCGACACAAATTCACTACAGATTTGTTAGCATGTGGATTACCGTACTTTCATCCACCATACAAGGCATAATGGCGCTTACAAGCATTTTCTCATTTTTTGAAAGTTTTTCCTAACGCCAGTTTCGAAAATGAGGCAGTTTTCACCGAAAAATTCTCTTGCAGAGAGTTCTACACAGTAGACATTTGATTTACATAGGTTCGATCACCGTCAAATTCTGTGTTCCGAGAAAGTTGCATGCATAACAGTTTCGACAAATATTCACTACAGAATTTTTTAGCATGTGGATTACTGTACTTTCATCCACCATTAAAGTCATATTTGCCTTAGAAACATTTTCTCAGATTTCGAACTCTTTTCCTTATGCCAGTTTTGAAAATGAGGCAGATTTCACAGAAAAATACTTTTGGAGTGAGTTCTACCCAATAAATATGTAATTTACAAAGTTTCTTTCACCATGATATTCTGTGTTCTGAATATGATACGTGCATCACGGTTTCGACAAACATTTTTAATGAGTTGTGTACATGTGGATTACCAAACTTTCATCCACCAAACATGGCATATTTACACCTAGAAATGTTTCTCCTCTTTTGCAGATTTGTCCTAATGCCCGTTGCAAATAACAGGCAGATTTCACAGGAAAATCCTCTTCGATCGTGTTCTATCCAATAGACATGAAATTTACAATGTTTCACTTACCATGACATTCCGTGTTCATAACATGCTACATGCATACTGGATTCATAAAACATTCATTACTGATTCGAGAGCATGTGGATTTCCGAAATTTAATCCACCATACAAGGCATATTTACACCTAGAAATATTTACTCTGCTTTCACAGCTTTTTCCTAATTTCAGGTTTTAAAATCATGAAGTTTTCACAGGAAAAAACCTCTTCAAGCGAGTTCTATCCAGAGGAATTGTAATTTAAGCAGTTTCCCTCAAAGTGACTTTCCGTTTTCTGAACATGCTTCATGCATCACGGATTTGACAAACGTTAATTACTCAGTTGTGTGCATGTGGATGACAGAACTTTCATCCACCATATAAGTCATATATACACCTAGAAATATTTACTCTGATTTCACTACTTTTTCCTACCGTCTGTTTTGAAAATCATGATGTTTTTGCAGAAGTAATCTCTGCAAGCGAGTTCGACCCAGTAGAATTGTAATTTCAATAGTTACCCTCAAAGTGACTTTCCATGGTCCGAACATGCTAAATTCATCACGGATTTGACAAACATTCATTACTCAGTTGTGTGCATGTGGATTACCAAACTTTCATCCACCAAACATGGCATATTTACACCTAGAAATGTTTCTCCTCTTTTGCAGATTTGTCCTAATGCCCGTTGCAAATAACAGGCAGATTTCACAGGAAAATCCTCTTCGATCGTGTTCTATCCAATAGACATGAAATTTACAATGTTTCACTTACCATGACATTCCGTGTTCATAACACGCTACATGCATACTGGATTCATAAAACATTCATTACTGATTCGAGAGCATGTGGATTTCCGAAATTTAATCCACCATACAAGGCATATTTACACCTAGAAATATTTACTCGGCTTTCACAGCTTTTTCCTAATTTCAGGTTTTAAAATCATGAAGTTTTCTCAGGAAAAAACCTCTTCAAGCGAGTTCTATCCAGAGGAATTGTAATTTAAGCAGTTTCCCTCAAAGTGACTTTCCGTTTTCTGAACATGCTTCATGCATCACGGATTTGACAAACGTTAATTACTCAGTTGTGTGCATGTGGATGACAGAACTTTCATCCACCATATAAGTCATATATACACCTAGAAATATTTACTCTGATTTCACTACTTTTTCCTACCGTCTGTTTTGAAAATCATGATGTTTTTGCAGAAGTAATCTCTGCAAGCGAGTTCGACCCAGTAGAATTGTAATTTCAATAGTTACCCACAAAGTGACTTTCCATGGTCCGAACATGCTAAATTCATCACGGATTTGACAAACATTCATTACTCAGTTGTGTGCATGTGGATTACAGAACTTTCATCCACCATACAAGGCATAAATACACCTAGAAATATTTACTCTGATTTCACAGATTTTTCCTAACGTCAGTCTCGAAAATCATAAAGATTTCTCAGAAAAAATCTCTGCATGTGAGTTCTACCCATTAGAATTGCAATTTCAATTGTTTCCCACAAAGTGACTTTCCGTGGTCCGAACACACTGCATTCATCACGGATTTGACAAACATTCATTAGTCAGTTGTGTGCCTGTGATTTACGGAACTTTCATCCACCATATAATGCATATATACACCTTGAAAATATTATTCTGATTTTGAAGCTTTTTCCTAACTGCAGTTTAGAATATCAGGCAACTTTTGCAGGATAATTCTCTTGTAGAGTGTTCTACACAATAGACATGTAATTTACATAGATCCCCTCGCCGTGACATACCGTGCTCCAAACATGCTACATGCACCGCAGTTCGACAAATATTAACTGCTGAGTTGTTAGCATGTGGATTAATGTACTTTCATCTACCATACAATGTATATATATACAGCTAGAAGCATGTACTCAGTATTTGCAGATATTTCTTAATGCCAGTTTCGAAAATAAGACCGTTTTCACAGAAAAATCCTCTTGGAGTGAGTTCTATCCAATAGACTTGTAATTTACATAGTTTCAGTTACCATGACATTCCGTGTTCCGAATACATTACATGCATCACAGATTCTACAACATTCTTTATTGAGTGTAAGCATGTGCTTTACAAACTTTCATCCACCACACCAGACATACTAGCACCTAGAAACATTAACTCTGAGTTCGCAGCAATTTCCTAATAGCAGTTTTGAAAATTAAGCATTTTTCTAAGGAAAAAAGTGTTGGAGCGATTTCTACCCACTAGGCATGTAATTTACATAGATTCCATTGCTGTGAAATTACGTCTTTCGAACACGCTACATGCATAACGGATTTGACAAATATTCACTACAAATGTGTTTGCATGTGGATTACCGAACTTTCAACACAATAAAAGGCATAGTGACACTTAGAATCATTTTCTCTAATTTCACAGAGATTTCCAATCACCAGATTCCAAAATGCAGCAGATTTCACAGTAAAAATCTCTTGGAGCAAGTTCTACCCAAGAGACATGTAATTTACATAGATTCACTCACCGTGAAACTCCGTGTTCTGAACACGCTACATGCATCTCAGATTCCACAAATATTCACTACAGAGTTATTAGCATATGTTTTACCGTACTTTCATCCACCATAGAAGGCATACTGACACTTACAAGCATTTTCTCATTTTTTGAAAGTTTTACCTAAAGCCAGTTTCAAAAATGAGGCAGTTTTCACAGAAAAATATTCTTGGAGAGAGTTCTTCACAATAGACATGTAATTTACATAGATTCTCTCACCGTCAAAATCTGTGTTCTGACAAATTTGCATGCATCAAGGTTTCGACAAGTATTCACTACAGATTTGTTAGCATGTGCATTTCTGATCTTTCATCCACATACAAGTCATATTGACACTTAGAAGCATTTTCTCAGATTTCGAATATATTTCCTACTGCCAGTTTTGAAATTGAGGCAGATTTTGCAGAGAAATGCTTTTGGAGCGAGTTCTACCCAATGGACATGAAATTTAAATGCTTCCACTCATCGAGAAATTCCGTGTTCCAAACATACTATGTGCATCACGGATTCGACAAACACTCTTTAATGAGTCGTGAACATTAGTATTATCGTATTTTCATCCACCAAACAAGGCATATTTACACGTAGAAAGACTTTTTCAGATTTAGTAGATATCTCCTAATGTCAGTTTCTGAAATCATGCAGTTTATGCAAAAGAATCCTTTTGGAGCGAGTTCTACTCAATAGACATGTAATTTACATTTTTTCCCTCAGTATGATATTCCGTGATCTGAACACGCAACATGCATCACTGATTCGAAAAATAATCTTTAAGGAGTTGTGAGCATGAGGATTACCAAACTGTCATCTGCCATAAAAGGCATATTTACACCTAGAAACCATTACTCTGAGTTCGCAGTGTTTTCCAAATGTCAGTTTTGAATGTGAGGTAGTTTTTGCAGAAAAATGCTCTTGGAGTGAGTTCTACACAATAGACATGTAATTTACATAGATTGGCTCACCGTGAAATTCCGTGTTCCGAGAAAGCTGCATGCATCACAGAATCGACACAAATTCACTACAGATTTGTTAGCATGTGGATTACCGTACTTTCATCCACCATACAAGGCATAATGGCGCTTACAAGCATTTTCTCATTTTTTGAAAGTTTTTCCTAACGCCAGTTTCGAAAATGAGGCAGTTTTCACCGAAAAATTCTCTTGCAGAGAGTTCTACACAGTAGACATTTGATTTACATAGGTTCGATCTCCGTCAAATTCTGTGTTCCGAGAAAGTTGCATGCATAACAGTTTCGACAAATATTCACTACAGAATTTTTTAGCATGTGGATTACTGTATTTTCATCCACCATTAAAGTCATATTTGCCTTAGAAACATTTTCTCAGATTTCGAACTCTTTTCCTTATGCCAGTTTTGAAAATGAGGCAGATTTCACAGAAAAATACTTTTGGAGTGAGTTCTACCCAATAAATATGTAATTTACAAAGTTTCTTTCACCATGATATTCTGTGTTCTGAATATGATACGTGCATCACGGATTCGACAAACATTTTTAATGAGTTGTGTACATGTGGATTACCAAACTTTCATCCACCAAACATGGCATATTTACACCTAGAAATGTTTCTCCTCTTTTGCAGATTTGTCCTAATGCCCGTTGCAAATAACAGGCAGATTTCACAGGAAAATCCTCTTCGATCGTGTTCTATCCAATAGACATGAAATTTACAATGTTTCACTTACCATGACATTCCGTGTTCATAACACGCTACATGCATACTGGATTCATAAAACATTCATTACTGATTCGAGAGCATGTGGATTTCCGAAATTTAATCCACCATGCAAGGCATATTTACACCTAGAAATATTTACTCTGCTTTCACAGCTTTTTCCTAAATTCAGGTTTTAAAATCATGAAGTTTTCTCAGGAAAAAACCTCTTCAAGCGAGTTCTATCCAGAGGAATTGTAATTTAAGCAGTTTCCCTCAAAGTGACTTTCCGTTTTCTGAACATGCTTCATGCATCACGGATTTGACAAACGTTAATTACTCAGTTGTGTGCATGTGGATGACAGAACTTTCATCCAGCATATAAGTCATATATACACCTAGAAATATTTACTCTGATTTCACTACTTTTTCCTACCGTCTGTTTTGAAAATCATGATGTTTTTGCAGAAGTAATCTCTGCAAGCGAGTTCGACCCAGTAGAATTGTAATTTCAATAGTTACCCACAAAGTGACTTTCCATGGTCCGAACATGCTAAATTCATCACGGATTTGACAAACATTCATTACTCAGTTGTGTGCATGTGGATTACAGAATTTTCATCCACCATATAAGGCATATATAAACCTAGAAAACATTATTCTGAGTTCGCAGCTTTTTCCTAAAGGCAGTTTAGAAAATCAGGCATCTATAGCAGGATAAATCTCTGGTAGCATGTTCTACACATTGGACTTATAATTTACATACAGTCCCTCGCCGTGACATTCCGTGATTCAAACTTTCTACTTGCACCACAGGTTCGACAAATATTCACTGCTGAGTTGTTAGCATGTAGATTACTGAACTTTTATCTACCATAAAATGTATATATACAGCTAGAAACATGTACAAAGTATATGCAGATTTTTCCTAACGTCAGTTTCTGAAATCAGGCAGTTTTTCAAGAAATATACTCTTGGAACTTGTTCCAACCAAAAGTCATGTAATTTACATAGATTCGCTCATCGTCAAATTCTGTGTTCTGAAAAAAACTGCATGCATTACGGTTTCGGAAAATATTCACTACAGATTTGATAGCATGTGTATTTCTGAACTTTCATCACCATACAAGTCATATTGACACTTAGAAGCATTTTCTCAAAATTCGAATTTTTTCCTAATGCCAGTTTGGAAAATGAGGCAGATTTCACAGGAAAATGCTTTTGGAGCAAGTTCTACCAAGTGGACATGTAATTTAAATGCTTTCACTCACCGTGACATTTCATGTTCCGAACACGCTACATGCATCACTGATTCGACAAACATTCTTTATTGAGTGGTGAACATGTGTATTACCAAACTTTCACCCACCATACAATGTGTATTTACACATAGAAATATTTATTCTTATTTAGTAGATTTCTCCTTACGTCAGTTTCTAAAATCATGCAGTTTTCGCAGAAAAATCCTCTTGGAGCGAGTACTACCCAAAAGACATGTAATTTATATTTTTCCCCTCACTGAGACATTCCATGTTCTGAACATGCTTCATGCATCACAGATTCAGAAAGCATTCATTACTGTGTTACGAGCATGTGCATTACAAACTTTCATCCACCACACAAGACATATTAGCACCTAGAAACATTAACTCTGAGTTCACAGCAATTTCCTAATAGCAGTTTTGAAAATTAGGCATTTTACTAAGGAAAAAACTGTTGGAGCGATTTCTACCCACTAGGCATGTAATTTACATAGATTCCATTGCTGTGAAATTACGTCTTTCGTACACGCTACATGCATAACGGATTCGACAAATATTCACTACAAATGTGTTTGCATGTGGATTACCGAACTTTCAACACAATAAAAGGCATAGTGACACTTAGAAGCATTTTCTCTGATTTCACAGTGTTTTCCAAACGCCAGTTTTAAAAATGCGGCAGATTTCGCAGCAAAAAGCTCTTGGAGCGAATTCTAACCAAGAGACTTGTAATTTACATAGATTCGCTCACCGGGAAATTCCGTGTTCTGAACACGCTACATGCATCTCGGATTCCACAAATATTCACTACAGAGTTATTAGCATATGTTTTACCGTACTTTCATCCACCATAGAAGGCATACTGACACTTACAAGCATTTTCTCATTTTTGAAAATTTTACCTAAAGCCAATTTCAAAAATGAGGCAGTTTTCATAGAAAAATATTCTTGGAGAGAGTTTTTCACAATAGACATGTAATTTACATAGATTTTCTCACCGTCAAAATCTGTGTTCTGACAAAGATGCATGCATCAAGGTTTCGAAAAGTATTCACTACAGATTTGTTAGCATGTGCATTTCTGATCTTTCATTCACATACAAGTCATATTGAAACTTAGAAGCATTTTCTCAGATTTCGAATATATTTCCTACTGCCAGTTTTGAAAGTGAGGCAGATTTTGCAGAAAAATGCTTTTGGAGCGAGTTCTACCCAATGGACATGAAATTTAAATGCTTCCACTCATCGAGAAATTCCGTGTTCCAAACATGCTATGTGCTTCATGGATTCGACAAACACTCTTTAATGAGATGTGAACATTAGTATTACCGAATTTTCAACCACCAAACAAGGCATATTTTTCACTTAGAAAGACTTTTTCAGATTTAGTAGATATCTCCTAATGTCAGTTTCTGAAATCATGCAGTTTATGCAAAAGAATTCTCTTGGAGCGAGTTCTACTCAATAGACATGTAATTTACATTTTTTCCCTCAGTATGATATTCCGTGATCTGAACACGCAACATGCATCACTGATTTGAAAAATAATCTTTAAAGAGTTGTGAGCATGAGGATTACCAAACTGTCATCTGCCATAAAAGGCATATTTACACCTAGAAACCATTACTCTGAGTTCGCAGTGTTTTCCAAATGTCAGTTTTGAATGTGAGGTAGTTTTTGCAGAAAAATGCTCTTGGAGTGAGTTCTACACAATAGACATGTAATTTACATAGATTGGCTCACCGTGAAATTCCGTGTTCCGAGAAAGCTGCATGCATCACAGAATCGACACAAATTCACTACAGATTTGTTAGCATGTGGATTACCGTACTTTCATCCACCATACAAGGCATAATGGCGCTTACAAGCATTTTCTCATTTTTTGAAAGTTTTTCCTAACGCCAGTTTCGAAAATGAGGCAGTTTTCACCGAAAAATTCTCTTGCAGAGAGTTCTACACAGTAGACATTTGATTTACATAGGTTCGATCACCGTCAAATTCTGTGTTCCGAGAAAGTTGCATGCATAACAGTTTCGACAAATATTCACTACAGAATTTTTTAGCATGTGGATTACTGTACTTTCATCCACCATTAAAGTCATATTTGCCTTAGAAACATTTTCTCAGATTTCGAACTCTTTTCCTTATGCCAGTTTTGAAAATGAGGCAGATTTCACAGAAAAATACTTTTGGAGTGAGTTCTACCCAATAAATATGTAATTTACAAAGTTTCTTTCACCATGATATTCTGTGTTCTGAATATGATACGTGCATCACGGATTCGACAAACATTTTTAATGAGTTGTGTACATGTGGATTACCAAACTTTCATCCACCAAACATGGCATATTTACACCTAGAAATGTTTCTCCTCTTTTGCAGATTTGTCCTAATGCCCGTTGCAAATAACAGGCAGATTTCACAGGAAAATCCTCTTCGATCGTGTTCTATCCAATAGACATGAAATTTACAATGTTTCACTTACCATGACATTCCGTGTTCATAACATGCTACATGCATACTGGATTTATAAAACATTCATTACTGATTCGAGAGCATGTGGATTTCCGAAATTTAATCCACCATACAAGGCATATTTACACCTAGAAATATTTACTCTGCTTTCACAGCTTTTTCCTAATTTCAGGTTTTAAAATCATGAAGTTTTCACAGGAAAAAACCTCTTCAAGCGAGTTCTATCCAGAGGAATTGTAATTTAAGCAGTTTCCCTCAAAGTGACTTTCCGTTTTCTGAACATGCTTCATGCATCACGGATTTGACAAACGTTAATTACTCAGTTGTGTGCATGTGGATGACAGAACTTTCATCCACCATATAAGTCATATATACACCTAGAAATATTTACTCTGATTTCACTACTTTTTCCTACCGTCTGTTTTGAAAATCATGATGTTTTTGCAGAAGTAATCTCTGCAAGCGAGTTCGACCCAGTAGAATTGTAATTTCAATAGTTACCCTCAAAGTGACTTTCCATGGTCCGAACATGCTAAATTCATCACGGATTTGACAAACATTCATTACTCAGTTGTGTGCATGTGGATTACAGAACTTTCATCCACCATACAAGGCATAAATACACCTAGAAATATTTACTCTGATTTCACAGATTTTTCCTAACGTCAGTCTCGAAAATCATAAAGATTTCTCAGAAAAAATCTCTGCATGTGTGTTCTACCCATTAGAATTGCAATTTCAATTGTTTCCCACAAAGTGACTTTCCGTGGTCCGAACACACTGCATTCATCACGGATTTGACAAACATTCATTAGTCAGTTGTGTGCCTGTGATTTACGGAACTTTCATCCACCATATAATGCATATATACACCTTGAAAATATTATTCTGATTTTGAAGCTTTTTCCTAACTGCAGTTTAGAATATCAGGCAACTTTTGCAGGATAATTCTCTTGTAGAGTGTTCTACACAATAGACATGTAATTTACATAGATCCCCTCGCCGTGACATACCGTGCTCCAAACATGCTACATGCACCGCAGTTCGACAAATATTAACTGCTGAGTTGTTAGCATGTGGATTAATGTACTTTCATCTACCATACAATGTATATATACAGCTAGAAGCATGTACTCAGTATTTGCAGATATTTCTTAATGCCAGTTTCGAAAATAAGACCGTTTTCACAGAAAAATCCTCTTGGAGTGAGTTCTATCCAATAGACTTGTAATTTACATAGTTTCAGTTACCATGACATTCAGGGTTCCGAATACATTACATGCATCACAGATTCTACAACATTCTTTATTGAGTGTAAGCATGTGCTTTACAAACTTTCATCCACCACACAAGACATATTAGCACCTAGAAACATTAACTCTGAGTTCGCAGCAATTTCCTAATAGCAGTTTTGAAAATTAAGCATTTTTCTAAGGAAAAAAGTGTTGGAGCGATTTCTACCCACTAGGCATGTAATTTACATAGATTCCATTGCTGTGAAATTACGTCTTTCGAACACGCTACATGCATAACGGATTTGACAAATATTCACTACAAATGTGTTTGCATGTGGATTACCGAACTTTCAACACAATAAAAGGCATAGTGACACTTAGAATCATTTTCTCTGATTTCACAGAGATTTCCAATCGCCAGATTCCAAAATGCAGCAGATTTCACAGTAAAAAGCTCTTGGAGCAAGTTCTACCCAAGAGACATGTAATTTACATAGATTCACTCACCGTGAAACTCCGTGTTCTGAACACGATACATGCATCTCAGATTCCACAAATATTCACTACAGAGTTATTAGCATATGTTTTACCGTACTTTCATCCACCTTAGAAGGCATACTGACACTTACAAGCATTTTCTCATTTTTTGAAAGTTTTACCTAAAGCCAGTTTCAAAAATGAGGCAGTTTTCACAGAAAAATATTCTTGGAGAGAGTTCTTCACAATAGACATGTAATTTACATAGATTCTCTCACCGTCAAAATCTGTGTTCTGACAAATTTGCATGCATCAAGGTTTCAAAAGTATTCACTACAGATTTGTTAGCATGTGCATTTCTGATCTTTCATCCACATACAAGTCATATGGACACTTAGAAGCATTTTCTCAGATTTCGAATATATTTCCTACTGCCAGTTTTGAAAGTGAGGCAGATTTTGCAAAAAATGCTTTTGGAGCGAGTTCTACCCAATGGACATGAAATTTAAATGCTTCCACTCATCGAGAAATTCCGTGTTCCAAACATGCTATGTGCATCACGGATTCGACAAACACTCTTTAATGAGTCGTGAACATTAGTATTACCGTATTTTCATCCACCAAACAAGGCATATTTACACGTAGAAAGACTTTTTCAGATTTAGTAGATATCTCCTAATGTCAGTTTCTGAAATCATGCAGTTTATGCAAAAAAATTCTCTTGGAGCGAGTTCTACTCAATAGACATGTAATTTACATTTTTTCCCTCAGTATGATATTCCGTGATCTGAACACGCAACATGCATCACTGATTCGAAAAATAATCTTTAAGGAGTTGTGAACATGAGGATTACCAAACTGTCATCTGCCATAAAAGGCATATTTACACCTAGAAACCATTATTCTGAGTTCGCAGTGTTTTCCAAATGTCAGTTTTGAATGTGAGGTAGTTTTTGCAGAAAAATGCTCTTGGAGTGAGTTCTACACAATAGACATGTAATTTACATAGATTGGCTCACCGTGAAATTCCGTGTTCCGAGAAAGCTGCATGCATCACAGAATCGACACAAATTCACTACAGATTTGTTAGCATGTGGATTACCGTACTTTCATCCACCATACAAGGCATAATGGCGCTTACAAGCATTTTCTCATTTTTTGAAAGTTTTTCCTAACGCCAGTTTCGAAAATGAGGCAGTTTTCACCGAAAAATTCTCTTGCAGAGAGTTCTACACAGTAGACATTTGATTTACATAGGTTCGATCACCGTCAAATTCTGTGTTCCGAGAAAGTTGCATGCATAACAGTTTCGACAAATATTCACTACAGAATTTTTTAGCATGTGGATTACTGTACTTTCATCCACCATTAAAGTCATATTTGCCTTAGAAACATTTTCTCAGATTTCGAACTCTTTTCCTTATGCCAGTTTTGAAAATGAGGCAGATTTCACAGAAAAATACTTTTGGAGTGAGTTCTACCCAATAAATATGTAATTTACAAAGTTTCTTTCACCATGATATTCTGTGTTCTGAATATGATACGTGCATCACGGTTTCGACAAACATTTTTAATGAGTTGTGTACATGTGGATTACCAAACTTTCATCCACCAAACATGGCATATTTACACCTAGAAATGTTTCTCCTCTTTTGCAGATTTGTCCTAATGCCCGTTGCAAATAACAGGCAGATTTCACAGGAAAATCCTCTTCGATCGTGTTCTATCCAATAGACATGAAATTTACAATGTTTCACTTACCATGACATTCCGTGTTCATAATATGCTACATGCATACTGGATTTATAAAACATTCATTACTGATTCGAGAGCATGTGGATTTCCGAAATTTAATCCACCATACAAGGCATATTTACACCTAGAAATATTTACTCTGCTTTCACAGCTTTTTCCTAATTTCAGGTTTTAAAATCATGAAGTTTTCACAGGAAAAAACCTCTTCAAGCGAGTTCTATCCAGAGGAATTGTAATTTAAGCAGTTTCCCTCAAAGTGACTTTCCGTTTTCTGAACATGCTTCATGCATCACGGATTTGACAAACGTTAATTACTCAGTTGTGTGCATGTGGATGACAGAACTTTCATCCACCATATAAGTCATATATACACCTAGAAATATTTACTCTGATTTCACTACTTTTTCCTACCGTCTGTTTTGAAAATCATGATGTTTTTGCAGAAGTAATCTCTGCAAGCGAGTTCGACCCAGTAGAATTGTAATTTCAATAGTTACCCTCAAAGTGACTTTCCATGGTCCGAACATGCTAAATTCATCACGGATTTGACAAACATTCATTACTCATTTGTGTGCATGTGGATTACAGAACTTTCATCCACCATACAAGGCATAAATACACCTAGAAATATTTACTCTGATTTCACAGATTTTTCCTAACGTCAGTCTCGAAAATCATAAAGATTTCTCAGAAAAAATCTCTGCATGTGAGTTCTACCCATTAGAATTGCAATTTCAATTGTTTCCCACAAAGTGACTTTCCGTGGTCCGAACACACTGCATTCATCACGGATTTGACAAACATTCATTAGTCAGTTGTGTGCCTGTGATTTACGGAACTTTCATCCACCATATAATGCATATATACACCTTGAAAATATTATTCTGATTTTGAAGCTTTTTCCTAACTGCAGTTTAGAATATCAGGCAACTTTTGCAGGATAATTCTCTTGTAGAGTGTTCTACACAATAGACATGTAATTTACATAGATCCCCTCGCCGTGACATACCGTGCTCCAAACATGCTACATGCACCGCAGTTCGACAAATATTAACTGCTGAGTTGTTAGCATGTGGATTAATGTACTTTCATCTACCATACAATGTATATATACAGCTAGAAGCATGTACTCAGTATTTGCAGATATTTCTTAATGCCAGTTTCGAAAATAAGACCGTTTTCACAGAAAAATCCTCTTGGAGTGAGTTCTATCCAATAGACTTGTAATTTACATAGTTTCAGTTACCATGACATTCAGGGTTCCGAATACATTACATGCATCACAGATTCTACAACATTCTTTATTGAGTGTAAGCATGTGCTTTACAAACTTTCATCCACCACACAAGACATACTAGCACCTAGAAACATTAACTCTGAGTTCGCAGCAATTTCCTAATAGCAGTTTTGAAAATTAAGCATTTTTCTAAGGAAAAAAGTGTTGGAGCGATTTCTACCCACTAGGCATGTAATTTACATAGATTCCATTGCTGTGAAATTACGTCTTTCGAACACGCTACATGCATAACGGATTTGACAAATATTCACTACAAATGTGTTTG
This sequence comes from Camelus bactrianus, assembly GCF_048773025.1. NCBI lineage: Eukaryota > Metazoa > Chordata > Mammalia > Artiodactyla > Camelidae > Camelus > Camelus bactrianus. The sequence goes on along the minus strand of NW_027413957.1, from coordinate 5,269,963 downwards.
CATGTGGATTACCGAACTTTCAACACAATAAAAGGCGTAGTGACACTTAGAATCATTTTCTCTGATTTCACAGAGATTTCCAATCACCAGATTCCAAAATGCAGCAGATTTCACAGTAAAAATCTCTTGGAGCAAGTTCTACCCAAGAGACATGTAATTTACATAGATTCACTCACCGTGAAACTCCGTGTTCTGAACACGCTACATGCATCTCGGATTCCACAAATATTCACTACAGAGTTATTAGCATATGTTTTACCGTACTTTCATCCACCATAGAAGGCTTACTGACACTTACAAGCATTTTCTCATTTTTTGAAAGTTTTACCTAAAGCCAGTTTCAAAAATGAGGCAGTTTTCACAGAAAAATATTCTTGGAGAGAGTTCTTCACAATAGACATGTAATTTACATAGATCCCCTCGCCGTGACATACCGTGCTCCAAACATGCTACATGCACCGCAGTTCGACAAATATTAACTGCTGAGTTGTTAGCATGTGGATTAATGTACTTTCATCTACCATACAATGTATATATACAGCTAGAAGCATGTACTCAGTATTTGCAGATATTTCTTAATGCCAGTTTCGAAAATAAGACCGTTTTCACAGAAAAATCCTCTTGGAGTGAGTTCTATCCAATAGACTTGTAATTTACATAGTTTCAGTTACCATGACATTCAGGGTTCCGAATACATTACATGCATCACAGATTCTACAACATTCTTTATTGAGTGTAAGCATGTGCTTTACAAACTTTCATCCACCACACAAGACATACTAGCACCTAGAAACATTAACTCTGAGTTCGCAGCAATTTCCTATTAGCAGTTTTGAAAATTAAGCATTTTTCTAAGGAAAAAAGTGTTGGAGCGATTTCTACCCACTAGGCATGTAATTTACATAGATTCCATTGCTGTGAAATTACGTCTTTCGAACACGCTACATGCATAACGGATTTGACAAATATTCACTACAAATGTGTTTGCATGTGGATTACCGAACTTTCAACACAATAAAATGCATAGTGACACTTAGAATCATTTTCTCTGATTTCACAGAGATTTCCAATCACCAGATTCCAAAATGCAGCAGATTTCACAGTAAAAATCTCTTGGAGCAAGTTCTACCCAAGAGACATGTAATTTACATAGATTCACTCACCGTGAAACTCCGTGTTCTGAACACGCTACATGCATCTCGGATTCCACAAATATTCACTACAGAGTTATTAGCATATGTTTTACCGTACTTTCATCCACCATAGAAGGCTTACTGACACTTACAAGCATTTTCTCATTTTTTGAAAGTTTTACCTAAAGCCAGTTTCAAAAATGAGGCAGTTTTCACAGAAAAATATTCTTGGAGAGAGTTCTTCACAATAGACATGTAATTTACATAGATTCTCTCACCGTCAAAATCTGTGTTCTGACAAATTTGCATGCATCAAGGTTTCGACAAGTATTCACTACAGATTTGTTAGCATGTGCATTTCTGATCTTTCATCCACATACAAGTCATATTGACACTTAGAAGCATTTTCTCAGATTTCGAATATATTTCCTACTGCCAGTTTTGAAATTGAGGCAGATTTTGCAGAGAAATGCTTTTGGAGCGAGTTCTACCCAATGGACATTAAATTTAAATGCTTCCACTCATCGAGAAATTCCGTGTTCCAAACATGCTATGTGCATCATGGATTCGACAAACACTCTTTAATGAGTCGTGAACATTAGTATTACCGTATTTTCATCCACCAAACAAGGCATATTTACACGTAGAAAGACTTTTTCAGATTTAGTAGATATCTCCTAATGTCAGTTTCTGAAATCATGCAGTTTATGCAAAAGAATCCTTTTGGAGCGAGTTCTACTCAATAGACATGTAATTTACATTTTTTCCCTCAGTATGATATTCCGTGATCTGAACACGCAACATGCATCACTGATTCGAAAAATAATCTTTAAGGAGTTGTGAGCATGAGGATTACCAAACTGTCATCTGCCATAAAAGGCATATTTACACCTAGAAACCATTACTCTGAGTTCGCAGTGTTTTCCAAATGTCAGTTTTGAATGTGAGGTAGTTTTTGCAGAAAAATGCTCTTGGAGTGAGTTCTACACAATAGACATGTAATTTACATAGATTGGCTCACCGTGAAATTCTGTGTTCCGAGAAAGCTGCATGCATCACAGAATCGACACAAATTCACTACAGATTTGTTAGCATGTGGATTACCGTACTTTCATCCACCATACAAGGCATAATGGCGCTTACAAGCATTTTCTCATTTTTTGAAAGTTTTTCCTAACGCCAGTTTCGAAAATGAGGCAGTTTTCACCGAAAAATTCTCTTGCAGAGAGTTCTACACAGTAGACATTTGATTTACATAGGTTCGATCACCGTCAAATTCTGTGTTCCGAGAAAGTTGCATGCATAACAGTTTCGACAAATATTCACTACAGAATTTTTTAGCATGTGGATTACTGTACTTTCATCCACCATTAAAGTCATATTTGCCTTAGAAACATTTTCTCAGATTTCGAACTCTTTTCCTTATGCCAGTTTTGAAAATGAGGCAGATTTCACAGAAAAATACTTTTGGAGTGAGTTCTACCCAATAAATATGTAATTTACAAAGTTTCTTTCACCATGATATTCTGTGTTCTGAATATGATACGTGCATCACGGATTCGACAAACATTTTTAATGAGTTGTGTACATGTGGATTACCAAACTTTCATCCACCAAACATGGCATATTTACACCTAGAAATGTTTCTCCTCTTTTGCAGATTTGTCCTAATGCCCGTTGCAAATAACAGGCAGATTTCACAGGAAAATCCTCTTCGATCGTGTTCTATCCAATAGACATGAAATTTACAATGTTTCACTTACCATGACATTCCGTGTTCATAACACGCTACATGCATACTGGATTCATAAAACATTCATTACTGATTCGAGAGCATGTGGATTTCCGAAATTTAATCCACCATACAAGGCATATTTACACCTAGAAATATTTACTCGGCTTTCACAGCTTTTTCCTAAATTCAGGTTTTAAAATCATGAAGTTTTCTCAGGAAAAAACCTCTTCAAGCGAGTTCTATCCAGAGGAATTGTAATTTAAGCAGTTTCCCTCAAAGTGACTTTCCGTTTTCTGAACATGCTTCATGCATCACGGATTTGACAAACGTTAATTACTCAGTTGTGTGCATGTGGATGACAGAACTTTCATCCACCATATAAGTCATATATACACCTAGAAATATTTACTCTGATTTCACTACTTTTTCCTACCGTCTGTTTTGAAAATCATGATGTTTTTGCAGAAGTAATCTCTGCAAGCGAGTTCGACCCAGTAGAATTGTAATTTCAATAGTTACCCACAAAGTGACTTTCCATGGTCCGAACATGCTAAATTCATCACGGATTTGACAAACATTCATTACTCAGTTGTGTGCATGTTGATTACAGAATTTTCATCCACCATATAAGGCATATATAAACCTAGAAAACATTATTCTGAGTTCGCAGCTTTTTCCTAAAGGCAGTTTAGAAAATCAGGCATCTATAGCAGGATAAATCTCTGGTAGCATGTTCTACACATTGGACTTATAATTTACATACAGTCCCTTGCCGTGACATTCCGTGATTCAAACTTTCTACTTGCACCACAGGTTCGACAAATATTCACTGCTGAGTTGTTAGCATGTAGATTACTGAACTTTTATCTACCATAAAATGTATATATACAGCTAGAAACATGTACAAAGTATATGCAGATTTTTCCTAACGTCAGTTTCTGAAATCAGGCAGTTTTTAAAGAAATATACTCTTGGAACTTGTTCCACCCAAAAGTCATGTAATTTACATAGATTCGCTCATCGTCAAATTCTGTGTTCTGAAAAAAACTGCATGCATTACGGTTTCGGAAAATATTCACTACAGATTTGATAGCATGTGTATTTCTGAACTTTCATCACCATACAAGTCATATTGACACTTAGAAGCATTTTCTCAAAATTCGAATTTTTTCCTAATGCCAGTTTGGAAAATGAGGCAGATTTCACAGGAAAATGCTTTTGGAGCAAGTTCTACCAAGTGGACATGTAATTTAAATGCTTTCACTCACCGTGACATTTCATGTTCCGAACACGCTACATGCATCACTGATTCGACAAACATTCTTTATTGAGTGGTGAACATGTGTATTACCAAACTTTCACCCACCATACAATGTGTATTTACACATAGAAATATTTATTCTTATTTAGTAGATTTCTCCTTACGTCAGTTTCTAAAATCATGCAGTTTTCGCAGAAAAATCCTCTTGGAGCGAGTACTACCCAAAAGACATGTAATTTATATTTTTCCCCTCACTGAGACATTCCATGTTCTGAACATGCTTCATGCATCACAGATTCAGAAAGCATTCATTACTGTGTTACGAGCATGTGCATTACAAACTTTCATCCACCACACAAGACATATTAGCACCTAGAAACATTAACTCTGAGTTCACAGCAATTTCCTAATAGCAGTTTTGAAAATTAGGCATTTTTCTAAGGAAAAAACTGTTGGAGCGATTTCTACCCACTAGGCATGTAATTTACATAGATTCCATTGCTGTGAAATTACGTCTTTCGTACACGCTACATGCATAACGGATTCGACAAATATTCACTACAAATGTGTTTGCATGTGGATTACCGAACTTTCAACACAATAAAAGGCATAGTGACACTTAGAATCATTTTCTCTGATTTCACAGTGTTTTCCAAACGCCAGTTTTAAAAATGCGGCAGATTTCGCAGCAAAAAGCTCTTGGAGCGAATTCTAACCAAGAGACTTGTAATTTACATAGATTCGCTCACCGGGAAATTCCGTGTTCTGAACACGCTACATGCATCTCGGATTCCACAAATATTCACTACAGAGTTATTAGCATATGTTTTACCGTACTTTCATCCACCATAGAAGGCATACTGACACTTACAAGCATTTTCTCATTTTTTGAAAATTTTACCTAAAGCCAATTTCAAAAATGAGGCAGTTTTCATAGAAAAATATTCTTGGAGAGAGTTTTTCACAATAGACATGTAATTTACATAGATTTTCTCACCGTCAAAATCTGTGTTCTGACAAAGATGCATGCATCAAGGTTTCGAAAAGTATTCACTACAGATTTGTTAGCATGTGCATTTCTGATCTTTCATTCACATACAAGTCATATTGAAACTTAGAAGCATTTTCTCAGATTTCGAATATATTTCCTACTGCCAGTTTTGAAAGTGAGGCAGATTTTGCAGAAAAATGCTTTTGGAGCGAGTTCTACCCAATGGACATGAAATTTAAATGCTTCCACTCATCGAGAAATTCCGTGTTCCAAACATGCTATGTGCTTCATGGATTCGACAAACACTCTTTAATGAGATGTGAACATTAGTATTACCGAATTTTCAACCACCAAACAAGGCATATTTTTCACTTAGAAAGACTTTTTCAGATTTAGTAGATATCTCCTAATGTCAGTTTCTGAAATCATGCAGTTTATGCAAAAGAATTCTCTTGGAGCGAGTTCTACTCAATAGACATGTAATTTACATTTTTTCCCTCAGTATGATATTCCGTGATCTGAACACGCAACATGCATCACTGATTTGAAAAATAATCTTTAAAGAGTTGTGAGCATGAGGATTACCAAACTGTCATCTGCCATAAAAGGCATATTTACACCTAGAAACCATTACTCTGAGTTCGCAGTGTTTTCCAAATGTCAGTTTTGAATGTGAGGTAGTTTTTGCAGAAAAATGCTCTTGGAGTGAGTTCTACACAATAGACATGTAATTTACATAGATTGGCTCACCGTGAAATTCCGTGTTCCGAGAAAGCTGCATGCATCACAGAATCGACACAAATTCACTACAGATTTGTTAGCATGTGGATTACCGTACTTTCATCCACCATACAAGGCATAATGGCGCTTACAAGCATTTTCTCATTTTTTGAAAGTTTTTCCTAACGCCAGTTTCGAAAATGAGGCAGTTTTCACCGAAAAATTCTCTTGCAGAGAGTTCTACACAGTAGACATTTGATTTACATAGGTTCGATCACCGTCAAATTCTGTGTTCCGAGAAAGTTGCATGCATAACAGTTTCGACAAATATTCACTACAGAATTTTTTAGCATGTGGATTACTGTACTTTCATCCACCATTAAAGTCATATTTGCCTTAGAAACATTTTCTCAGATTTCGAACTCTTTTCCTTATGCCAGTTTTGAAAATGAGGCAGATTTCACAGAAAAATACTTTTGGAGTGAGTTCTACCCAATAAATATGTAATTTACAAAGTTTCTTTCACCATGATATTCTGTGTTCTGAATATGATACGTGCATCACGGATTCGACAAACATTTTTAATGAGTTGTGTACATGTGGATTACCAAACTTTCATCCACCAAACATGGCATATTTACACCTAGAAATGTTTCTCCTCTTTTGCAGATTTGTCCTAATGCCCGTTGCAAATAACAGGCAGATTTCACAGGAAAATCCTCTTCGATCGTGTTCTATCCAATAGACATGAAATTTACAATGTTTCACTTACCATGACATTCCGTGTTCATAATATGCTACATGCATACTGGATTTATAAAACATTCATTACTGATTCGAGAGCATGTGGATTTCCGAAATTTAATCCACCATACAAGGCATATTTACACCTAGAAATATTTACTCGGCTTTCACAGCTTTTTCCTAATTTCAGGTTTTAAAATCATGAAGTTTTCTCAGGAAAAAACCTCTTCAAGCGAGTTCTATCCAGAGGAATTGTAATTTAAGCAGTTTCCCTCAAAGTGACTTTCCGTTTTCTGAACATGCTTCATGCATCACGGATTTGACAAACGTTAATTACTCAGTTGTGTGCATGTGGATGACAGAACTTTCATCCACCATATAAGTCATATATACACCTAGAAATATTTACTCTGATTTCACTACTTTTTCCTACCGTCTGTTTTGAAAATCATGATGTTTTTGCAGAAGTAATCTCTGCAAGCGAGTTCGACCCAGTAGAATTGTAATTTCAATAGTTACCCTCAAAGTGACTTTCCATGGTCCGAACATGCTAAATTCATCACGGATTTGACAAACATTCATTACTCATTTGTGTGCATGTGGATTACAGAACTTTCATCCACCATACAAGGCATAAATACACTTAGAAATATTTACTCTGATTTCACAGATTTTTCCTAACGTCAGTCTCGAAAATCATAAAGATTTCTCAGAAAAAATCTCTGCATGTGAGTTCTACCCATTAGAATTGCAATTTCAATTGTTTCCCACAAAGTGACTTTCCGTGGTCCGAACACACTGCATTCATCACGGATTTGACAAACATTCATTAGTCAGTTGTGTGCCTGTGATTTACGGAACTTTCATCCACCATATAATGCATATATACACCTTGAAAATATTATTCTGATTTTGAAGCTTTTTCCTAACTGCAGTTTAGAATATCAGGCAACTTTTGCAGGATAATTCTCTTGTAGAGTGTTCTACACAATAGACATGTAATTTACATAGATCCCCTCGCCGTGACATACCGTGCTCCAAACATGCTACATGCACCGCAGTTCGACAAATATTAACTGCTGAGTTGTTAGCATGTGGATTAATGTACTTTCATCTACCATACAATGTATATATACAGCTAGAAGCATGTACTCAGTATTTGCAGATATTTCTTAATGCCAGTTTCGAAAATAAGACCGTTTTCACAGAAAAATCCTCTTGGAGTGAGTTCTATCCAATAGACTTGTAATTTACATAGTTTCAGTTACCATGACATTCAGGGTTCCGAATACATTACATGCATCACAGATTCTACAACATTCTTTATTGAGTGTAAGCATGTGCTTTACAAACTTTCATCCACCACACAAGACATATTAGCACCTAGAAACATTAACTCTGAGTTCGCAGCAATTTCCTAATAGCAGTTTTGAAAATTAAGCATTTTTCTAAGGAAAAAAGTGTTGGAGCGATTTCTACCCACTAGGCATGTAATTTACATAGATTCCATTGCTGTGAAATTACGTCTTTCGAACACGCTACATGCATAACGGATTTGACAAATATTCACTACAAATGTGTTTGCATGTGGATTACCGAACTTTCAACACAATAAAAGGCATAGTGACACTTAGAATCATTTTCTCTGATTTCACAGAGATTTCCAATCGCCAGATTCCAAAATGCAGCAGATTTCACAGTAAAAAGCTCTTGGAGCAAGTTCTACCCAAGAGACATGTAATTTACATAGATTCACTAACCGTGAAACTCCGTGTTCTGAACACGATACATGCATCTCAGATTCCACAAATATTCACTACAGAGTTATTAGCATATGTTTTACCGTACTTTCATCCACCTTAGAAGGCATACTGACACTTACAAGCATTTTCTCATTTTTTGAAAGTTTTACCTAAAGCCAGTTTCAAAAATGAGGCAGTTTTCACAGAAAAATATTCTTGGAGAGAGTTCTTCACAATAGACATGTAATTTACATAGATTCTCTCACCGTCAAAATCTGTGTTCTGACAAATTTGCATGCATCAAGGTTTCAAAAGTATTCACTACAGATTTGTTAGCATGTGCATTTCTGATCTTTCATCCACATACAAGTCATATGGACACTTAGAAGCATTTTCTCAGATTTCGAATATATTTCCTACTGCCAGTTTTGAAAGTGAGGCAGATTTTGCAAAAAATGCTTTTGGAGCGAGTTCTACCCAATGGACATGAAATTTAAATGCTTCCACTCATCGAGAAATTCCGTGTTCCAAACATGCTATGTGCATCACGGATTCGACAAACACTCTTTAATGAGTCGTGAACATTAGTATTACCGTATTTTCATCCACCAAACAAGGCATATTTACACGTAGAAAGACTTTTTCAGATTTAGTAGATATCTCCTAATGTCAGTTTCTGAAATCATGCAGTTTATGCAAAAAAATTCTCTTGGAGCGAGTTCTACTCAATAGACATGTAATTTACATTTTTTCCCTCAGTATGATATTCCGTGATCTGAACACGCAACATGCATCACTGATTCGAAAAATAATCTTTAAGGAGTTGTGAACATGAGGATTACCAAACTGTCATCTGCCATAAAAGGCATATTTACACCTAGAAACCATTATTCTGAGTTCGCAGTGTTTTCCAAATGTCAGTTTTGAATGTGAGGTAGTTTTTGCAGAAAAATGCTCTTGGAGTGAGTTCTACACAATAGACATGTAATTTACATAGATTGGCTCACCGTGAAATTCCGTGTTCCGAGAAAGCTGCATGCATCACAGAATCGACACAAATTCACTACAGATTTGTTAGCATGTGGATTACCGTACTTTCATCCACCATACAAGGCATAATGGCGCTTACAAGCATTTTCTAATTTTTTGAAAGTTTTTCCTAACGCCAGTTTCGAAAATGAGGCAGTTTTCACCGAAAAATTCTCTTGCAGAGAGTTCTACACAGTAGACATTTGATTTACATAGGTTCGATCACCGTCAAATTCTGTGTTCCGAGAAAGTTGCATGCATAACAGTTTCGACAAATATTCACTACAGAATTTTTTAGCATGTGGATTACTGTACTTTCATCCACCATTAAAGTCATATTTGCCTTAGAAACATTTTCTCAGATTTCGAACTCTTTTCCTTATGCCAGTTTTGAAAATGAGGCAGATTTCACAGAAAAATACTTTTGGAGTGAGTTCTACCCAATAAATATGTAATTTACAAAGTTTCTTTCACCATGATATTCTGTGTTCTGAATATGATACGTGCATCACGGTTTCGACAAACATTTTTAATGAGTTGTGTACATGTGGATTACCAAACTTTCATCCACCAAACATGGCATATTTACACCTAGAAATGTTTCTCCTCTTTTGCAGATTTGTCCTAATGCCCGTTGCAAATAACAGGCAGATTTCACAGGAAAATCCTCTTCGATCGTGTTCTATCCAATAGACATGAAATTTACAATGTTTCACTTACCATGACATTCCGTGTTCATAATATGCTACATGCATACTGGATTTATAAAACATTCATTACTGATTCGAGAGCATGTGGATTTCCGAAATTTAATCCACCATACAAGGCATATTTACACCTAGAAATATTTACTCTGCTTTCACAGCTTTTTCCTAATTTCAGGTTTTAAAATCATGAAGTTTTCACAGGAAAAAACCTCTTCAAGCGAGTTCTATCCAGAGGAATTGTAATTTAAGCAGTTTCCCTCAAAGTGACTTTCCGTTTTCTGAACATGCTTCATGCATCACGGATTTGACAAACGTTAATTACTCAGTTGTGTGCATGTGGATGACAGAACTTTCATCCACCATATAAGTCATATATACACCTAGAAATATTTACTCTGATTTCACTACTTTTTCCTACCGTCTGTTTTGAAAATCATGATGTTTTTGCAGAAGTAATCTCTGCAAGCGAGTTCGACCCAGTAGAATTGTAATTTCAATAGTTACCCTCAAAGTGACTTTCCATGGTCCGAACATGCTAAATTCATCACGGATTTGACAAACATTCATTACTCATTTGTGTGCATGTGGATTACAGAACTTTCATCCACCATACAAGGCATAAATACACCTAGAAATATTTACTCTGATTTCACAGATTTTTCCTAACGTCAGTCTCGAAAATCATAAAGATTTCTCAGAAAAAATCTCTGCATGTGAGTTCTACCCATTAGAATTGCAATTTCAATTGTTTCCCACAAAGTGACTTTCCGTGGTCCGAACACACTGCATTCATCACGGATTTGACAAACATTCATTAGTCAGTTGTGTGCCTGTGATTTACGGAACTTTCATCCACCATATAATGCATATATACACCTTGAAAATATTATTCTGATTTTGAAGCTTTTTCCTAACTGCAGTTTAGAATATCAGGCAACTTTTGCAGGATAATTCTCTTGTAGAGTGTTCTACACAATAGACATGTAATTTACATAGATCCCCTCGCCGTGACATACCGTGCTCCAAACATGCTACATGCACCGCAGTTCGACAAATATTAACTGCTGAGTTGTTAGCATGTGGATTAATGTACTTTCATCTACCATACAATGTATATATACAGCTAGAAGCATGTACTCAGTATTTGCAGATATTTCTTAATGCCAGTTTCGAAAATAAGACCGTTTTCACAGAAAAATCCTCTTGGAGTGAGTTCTATCCAATAGACTTGTAATTTACATAGTTTCAGTTACCATGACATTCAGGGTTCCGAATACATTACATGCATCACAGATTCTACAACATTCTTTATTGAGTGTAAGCATGTGCTTTACAAACTTTCATCCACCACACAAGACATACTAGCACCTAGAAACATTAACTCTGAGTTCGCAGCAATTTCCTAATAGCAGTTTTGAAAATTAAGCATTTTTCTAAGGAAAAAAGTGTTGGAGCGATTTCTACCCACTAGGCATGTAATTTACATAGATTCCATTGCTGTGAAATTACGTCTTTCGAACACGCTACATGCATAACGGATTTGACAAATATTCACTACAAATGTGTTTGCATGTGGATTACCGAACTTTCAAAACAATAAAAGGCGTAGTGACACTTAGAATCATTTTCTCTGATTTCACAGAGATTTCCAATCACCAGATTCCAAAATGCAGCAGATTTCACAGTAAAAATCTCTTGGAGCAAGTTCTACCCAAGAGACATGTAATTTACATAGATTCACTCACCGTGAAACTCCGTGTTCTGAACACGCTCCATGCATCTCGGATTCCACAAATATTCACTACAGAGTTATTAGCATATGTTTTACCGTACTTTCATCCACCATAGAAGGCTTACTGACACTTACAAGCATTTTCTCATTTTTTGAAAGTTTTACCTAAAGCCAGTTTCAAAAATGAGGCAGTTTTCACAGAAAAATATTCTTGGAGAGAGTTCTTCACAATAGACATGTAATTTACATAGATCCCCTCGCCGTGACATACCGTGCTCCAAACATGCTACATGCACCGCAGTTCGACAAATATTAACTGCTGAGTTGTTAGCATGTGGATTAATGTACTTTCATCTACCATACAATGTATATATACAGCTAGAAGCATGTACTCAGTATTTGCAGATATTTCTTAATGCCAGTTTCGAAAATAAGACCGTTTTCACAGAAAAATCCTCTTGGAGTGAGTTCTATCCAATAGACTTGTAATTTACATAGTTTCAGTTACCATGACATTCAGGGTTCCGAATACATTACATGCATCACAGATTCTACAACATTCTTTATTGAGTGTAAGCATGTGCTTTACAAACTTTCATCCACCACACAAGACATACTAGCACCTAGAAACATTAACTCTGAGTTCGCAGCAATTTCCTATTAGCAGTTTTGAAAATTAAGCATTTTTCTAAGGAAAAAAGTGTTGGAGCGATTTCTACCCACTAGGCATGTAATTTACATAGATTCCATTGCTGTGAAATTACGTCTTTCGAACACGCTACATGCATAACGGATTTGACAAATATTCACTACAAATGTGTTTGCATGTGGATTACCGAACTTTCAACACAATAAAATGCATAGTGACACTTAGAATCATTTTCTCTGATTTCACAGAGATTTCCAATCACCAGATTCCAAAATGCAGCAGATTTCACAGTAAAAATCTCTTGGAGCAAGTTCTACCCAAGAGACATGTAATTTACATAGATTCACTCACCGTGAAACTCCGTGTTCTGAACACGCTACATGCATCTCGGATTCCACAAATATTCACTACAGAGTTATTAGCATATGTTTTACCGTACTTTCATCCACCATAGAAGGCTTACTGACACTTACAAGCATTTTCTCATTTTTTGAAAGTTTTACCTAAAGCCAGTTTCAAAAATGAGGCAGTTTTCACAGAAAAATATTCTTGGAGAGAGTTCTTCACAATAGACATGTAATTTACATAGATTCTCTCACCGTCAAAATCTGTGTTCTGACAAATTTGCATGCATCAAGGTTTCGACAAGTATTCACTACAGATTTGTTAGCATGTGCATTTCTGATCTTTCATCCACATACAAGTCATATTGACACTTAGAAGCATTTTCTCAGATTTCGAATATATTTCCTACTGCCAGTTTTGAAATTGAGGCAGATTTTGCAGAGAAATGCTTTTGGAGCGAGTTCTACCCAATGGACATTAAATTTAAATGCTTCCACTCATCGAGAAATTCCGTGTTCCAAACATGCTATGTGCATCACGGATTCGACAAACACTCTTTAATGAGTCGTGAACATTAGTATTACCGTATTTTCATCCACCAAACAAGGCATATTTACACGTAGAAAGACTTTTTCAGATTTAGTAGATATCTCCTAATGTCAGTTTCTGAAATCATGCAGTTTATGCAAAAGAATCCTTTTGGAGCGAGTTCTACTCAATAGACATGTAATTTACATTTTTTCCCTCAGTATGATATTCCGTGATCTGAACACGCAACATGCATCACTGATTCGAAAAATAATCTTTAAGGAGTTGTGAGCATGAGGATTACCAAACTGTCATCTGCCATAAAAGGCATATTTACCCCTAGAAACCATTACTCTGAGTTCGCAGTGTTTTCCAAATGTCAGTTTTGAATGTGAGGTAGTTTTTGCAGAAAAATGCTCTTGGAGTGAGTTCTACACAATAGACATGTAATTTACATAGATTGGCTCACCGTGAAATTCTGTGTTCCGAGAAAGCTGCATGCATCACAGAATCGACACAAATTCACTACAGATTTGTTAGCATGTGGATTACCGTACTTTCATCCACCATACAAGGCATAATGGCGCTTACAAGCATTTTCTCATTTTTTGAAAGTTTTTCCTAACGCCAGTTTCGAAAATGAGGCAGTTTTCACCGAAAAATTCTCTTGCAGAGAGTTCTACACAGTAGACATTTGATTTACATAGGTTCGATCACCGTCAAATTCTGTGTTCCGAGAAAGTTGCATGCATAACAGTTTCGACAAATATTCACTACAGAATTTTTTAGCATGTGGATTACTGTACTTTCATCCACCATTAAAGTCATATTTGCCTTAGAAACATTTTCTCAGATTTCGAACTCTTTTCCTTATGCCAGTTTTGAAAATGAGGCAGATTTCACAGAAAAATACTTTTGGAGTGAGTTCTACCCAATAAATATGTAATTTACAAAGTTTCTTTCACCATGATATTCTGTGTTCTGAATATGATACGTGCATCACGGATTCGACAAACATTTTTAATGAGTTGTGTACATGTGGATTACCAAACTTTCATCCACCAAACATGGCATATTTACACCTAGAAATGTTTCTCCTCTTTTGCAGATTTGTCCTAATGCCCGTTGCAAATAACAGGCAGATTTCACAGGAAAATCCTCTTCGATCGTGTTCTATCCAATAGACATGAAATTTACAATGTTTCACTTACCATGACATTCCGTGTTCATAACACGCTACATGCATACTGGATTCATAAAACATTCATTACTGATTCGAGAGCATGTGGATTTCCGAAATTTAATCCACCATACAAGGCATATTTACACCTAGAAATATTTACTCGGCTTTCACAGCTTTTTCCTAATTTCAGGTTTTAAAATCATGAAGTTTTCTCAGGAAAAAACCTCTTCAAGCGAGTTCTATCCAGAGGAATTGTAATTTAAGCAGTTTCCCTCAAAGTGACTTTCCGTTTTCTGAACATGCTTCATGCATCACGGATTTGACAAACGTTAATTACTCAGTTGTGTGCATGTGGATGACAGAACTTTCATCCACCATATAAGTCATATATACACCTAGAAATATTTACTCTGATTTCACTACTTTTTCCTACCGTCTGTTTTGAAAATCATGATGTTTTTGCAGAAGTAATCTCTGCAAGCGAGTTCGACCCAGTAGAATTGTAATTTCAATAGTTACCCACAAAGTGACTTTCCATGGTCCGAACATGCTAAATTCATCACGGATTTGACAATCATTCATTACTCAGTTGTGTGCATGTTGATTACAGAATTTTCATCCACCATATAAGGCATATATAAACCTAGAAAACATTATTCTGAGTTCGCAGCTTTTTCCTAAAGGCAGTTTAGAAAATCAGGCATCTATAGCAGGATAAATCTCTGGTAGCATGTTCTACACATTGGACTTATAATTTACATACAGTCCCTTGCCGTGACATTCCGTGATTCAAACTTTCTACTTGCACCACAGGTTCGACAAATATTCACTGCTGAGTTGTTAGCATGTAGATTACTGAACTTTTATCTACCATAAAATGTATATATACAGCTAGAAACATGTACAAAGTATATGCAGATTTTTCCTAACGTCAGTTTCTGAAATCAGGCAGTTTTTCAAGAAATATACTCTTGGAACTTGTTCCACCCAAAAGTCATGTAATTTACATAGATTCGCTCATCGTCAAATTCTGTGTTCTGAAAAAAACTGCATGCATTACGGTTTCGGAAAATATTCACTACAGATTTGATAGCATGTGTATTTCTGAACTTTCATCACCATACAAGTCATATTGACACTTAGAAGCATTTTCTCAAAATTCGAATTTTTTCCTAATGCCAGTTTGGAAAATGAGGCAGATTTCACAGGAAAATGCTTTTGGAGCAAGTTCTACCAAGTGGACATGTAATTTAAATGCTTTCACTCACCGTGACATTTCATGTTCCGAACACGCTACATGCATCACTGATTCGACAAACATTCTTTATTGAGTGGTGAACATGTGTATTACCAAACTTTCACCCACCATACAATGTGTATTTACACATAGAAATATTTATTCTTATTTAGTAGATTTCTCCTTACGTCAGTTTCTAAAATCATGCAGTTTTCGCAGAAAAATCCTCTTGGAGCGAGTACTACCCAAAAGACATGTAATTTATATTTTTCCCCTCACTGAGACATTCCATGTTCTGAACATGCTTCATGCATCACAGATTCAGAAAGCATTCATTACTGTGTTACGAGCATGTGCATTACAAACTTTCATCCACCACACAAGACATATTAGCACCTAGAAACATTAACTCTGAGTTCACAGCAATTTCCTAATAGCAGTTTTGAAAATTAGGCATTTTTCTAAGGAAAAAACTGTTGGAGCGATTTCTACCCACTAGGCATGTAATTTACATAGATTCCATTGCTGTGAAATTACGTCTTTCGTACACGCTACATGCATAACGGATTCGACAAATATTCACTACAAATGTGTTTGCATGTGGATTACCGAACTTTCAACACAATAAAAGGCATAGTGACACTTAGAATCATTTTCTCTGATTTCACAGTGTTTTCCAAACGCCAGTTTTAAAAATGCGGCAGATTTCGCAGCAAAAAGCTCTTGGAGCGAATTCTAACCAAGAGACTTGTAATTTACATAGATTCGCTCACCGGGAAATTCCGTGTTCTGAACACGCTACATGCATCTCGGATTCCACAAATATTCACTACAGAGTTATTAGCATATGTTTTACCGTACTTTCATCCACCATAGAAGGCATACTGACACTTACAAGCATTTTCTCATTTTTTGAAAATTTTACCTAAAGCCAATTTCAAAAATGAGGCAGTTTTCATAGAAAAATATTCTTGGAGAGAGTTTTTCACAATAGACATGTAATTTACATAGATTTTCTCACCGTCAAAATCTGTGTTCTGACAAAGATGCATGCATCAAGGTTTCGAAAAGTATTCACTACAGATTTGTTAGCATGTGCATTTCTGATCTTTCATTCACATACAAGTCATATTGAAACTTAGAAGCATTTTCTCAGATTTCGAATATATTTCCTACTGCCAGTTTTGAAAGTGAGGCAGATTTTGCAGAAAAATGCTTTTGGAGCGAGTTCTACCCAATGGACATGAAATTTAAATGCTTCCACTCATCGAGAAATTCCGTGTTCCAAACATGCTATGTGCTTCATGGATTCGACAAACACTCTTTAATGAGATGTGAACATTAGTATTACCGAATTTTCAACCACCAAACAAGGCATATTTTTCACTTAGAAAGACTTTTTCAGATTTAGTAGATATCTCCTAATGTCAGTTTCTGAAATCATGCAGTTTATGCAAAAGAATTCTCTTGGAGCGAGTTCTACTCAATAGACATGTAATTTACATTTTTTCCCTCAGTATGATATTCCGTGATCTGAACACGCAACATGCATCACTGATTCGAAAAATAATTTTTAAAGAGTTGTGAGCATGAGGATTACCAAACTGTCATCTGCCATAAAAGGCATATTTACACCTAGAAACCATTACTCTGAGTTCGCAGTGTTTTCCAAATGTCAGTTTTGAATGTGAGGTAGTTTTTGCAGAAAAATGCTCTTGGAGTGAGTTCTACACAATAGACATGTAATTTACATAGATTGGCTCACCGTGAAATTCCGTGTTCCGAGAAAGCTGCATGCATCACAGAATCGACACAAATTCACTACAGATTTGTTAGCATGTGGATTACCGTACTTTCATCCACCATACAAGGCATAATGGCGCTTACAAGCATTTTCTCATTTTTTGAAAGTTTTTCCTAACGCCAGTTTCGAAAATGAGGCAGTTTTCACCGAAAAATTCTCTTGCAGAGAGTTCTACACAGTAGACATTTGATTTACATAGGTTCGATCACCGTCAAATTCTGTGTTCCGAGAAAGTTGCATGCATAACAGTTTCGACAAATATTCACTACAGAATTTTTTAGCATGTGGATTACTGTACTTTCATCCACCATTAAAGTCATATTTGCCTTAGAAACATTTTCTCAGATTTCGAACTCTTTTCCTTATGCCAGTTTTGAAAATGAGGCAGATTTCACAGAAAAATACTTTTGGAGTGAGTTCTACCCAATAAATATGTAATTTACAAAGTTTCTTTCACCATGATATTCTGTGTTCTGAATATGATACGTGCATCACGGATTCGACAAACATTTTTAATGAGTTGTGTACATGTGGATTACCAAACTTTCATCCACCAAACATGGCATATTTACACCTAGAAATGTTTCTCCTCTTTTGCAGATTTGTCCTAATGCCCGTTGCAAATAACAGGCAGATTTCACAGGAAAATCCTCTTCGATCGTGTTCTATCCAATAGACATGAAATTTACAATGTTTCACTTACCATGACATTCCGTGTTCATAACACGCTACATGCATACTGGATTCATAAAACATTCATTACTGATTCGAGAGCATGTGGATTTCCGAAATTTAATCCACCATACAAGGCATATTTACACCTAGAAATATTTACTCGGCTTTCACAGCTTTTTCCTAATTTCAGGTTTTAAAATCATGAAGTTTTCTCAGGAAAAAACCTCTTCAAGCGAGTTCTATCCAGAGGAATTGTAATTTAAGCAGTTTCCCTCAAAGTGACTTTCCGTTTTCTGAACATGCTTCATGCATCACGGATTTGACAAACGTTAATTACTCAGTTGTGTGCATGTGGATGACAGAACTTTCATCCACCATATAAGTCATATATACACCTAGAAATATTTACTCTGATTTCACTACTTTTTCCTACCGTCTGTTTTGAAAATCATGATGTTTTTGCAGAAGTAATCTCTGCAAGCGAGTTCGACCCAGTAGAATTGTAATTTCAATAGTTACCCTCAAAGTGAATTTCCATGGTCCGAACATGCTAAATTCATCACGGATTTGACAAACATTCATTACTCAGTTGTGTGCATGTGGATTACAGAACTTTCATCCACCATACAAGGCATAAATACACCTAGAAATATTTACTCTGATTTCACAGATTTTTCCTAACGTCAGTCTCGAAAATCATAAAGATTTCTCAGAAAAAATCTCTGCATGTGAGTTCTACCCATTAGAATTGCAATTTCAATTGTTTCCCACAAAGTGACTTTCCGTGGTCCGAACACACTGCATTCATCACGGATTTGACAAACATTCATTAGTCAGTTGTGTGCCTGTGATTTACGGAACTTTCATCCACCATATAATGCATATATACACCTTGAAAATATTATTCTGATTTTGAAGCTTTTTCCTAACTGCAGTTTAGAATATCAGGCAACTTTTGCAGGATAATTCTCTTGTAGAGTGTTCTACACAATAGACATGTAATTTACATAGATCCCCTCGCCGTGACATACCGTGCTCCAAACATGCTACATGCACCGCAGTTCGACAAATATTAACTGCTGAGTTGTTAGCATGTGGATTAATGTACTTTCATCTACCATACAATGTATATATACAGCTAGAAGCATGTACTCAGTATTTGCAGATATTTCTTAATGCCAGTTTCGAAAATAAGACCGTTTTCACAGAAAAATCCTCTTGGAGTGAGTTCTATCCAATAGACTTGTAATTTACATAGTTTCAGTTACCATGACATTCAGGGTTCCGAATACATTACATGCATCACAGATTCTACAACATTCTTTATTGAGTGTAAGCATGTGCTTTACAAACTTTCATCCACCACACAAGACATATTAGCACCTAGAAACATTAACTCTGAGTTCGCAGCAATTTCCTAATAGCAGTTTTGAAAATTAAGCATTTTTCTAAGGAAAAAAGTGTTGGAGCGATTTCTACCCACTAGGCATGTAATTTACATAGATTCCATTGCTGTGAATTTACGTCTTTCGAACACGCTACATGCATAACGGATTTGACAAATATTAACTACAAATGTGTTTGCATGTGGATTACCGAACTTTCAACACAATAAAAGGCATAGTGACACTTAGAATCATTTTCTCTGATTTCACAGTGATTTCCAATCGCCAGATTCCAAAATGCAGCAGATTTCACAGCAAAAAGCTCTTGGAGCAAGTTCTACCCAAGAGACATGTAATTTACATAGATTCACTCACCGTGAAACTCCGTGTTCTGAACACGCTACATGCATCTCAGATTCCACAAATATTCACTACAGAGTTATTAGCATATGTTTTACCGTACTTTCATCCACCATAGAAGGCATACTGACACTTACAAGCATTTTCTCATTTTTTGAATGTTTTACCTAAAGCCAGTTTCAAAAATGAGGCAGTTTTCACAGAAAAATATTCTTGGAGAGAGTTCTTCACAATAGACATGTAATTTACATAGATTCTCTCACCATCAAAATCTGTGTTCTGACAAATTTGCATGCATCAAGGTTTCAAAAGTATTCACTACAGATTTGTTAGCATGTGCATTTCTGATCTTTCATCCACATACAAGTCATATGGACACTTAGAAGCATTTTCTCAGATTTCGAATATATTTCCTACTGCCAGTTTTGAAAGTGAGGCAGATTTTGCAAAAAATGCTTTTGGAGCGAGTTCTACCCAATGGACATGAAATTTAAATGCTTCCACTCATCGAGAAATTCCGTGTTCCAAACATGCTATGTGCATCACGGATTCGACAAACACTCTTTAATGAGTCGTGAACATTAGTATTACCGTATTTTCATCCACCAAACAAGGCATATTTACACGTAGAAAGACTTTTTCAGATTTAGTAGATATCTCCTAATGTCAGTTTCTGAAATCATGCAGTTTATGCAAAAAAATTCTCTTGGAGCGAGTTCTACTCAATAGACATGTAATTTACATTTTTTCCCTCAGTATGATATTCCGTGATCTGAACACGCAACATGCATCACTGATTCGAAAAATAATCTTTAAGGAGTTGTGAACATGAGGATTACCAAACTGTCATCTGCCATAAAAGGCATATTTACACCTAGAAACCATTATTCTGAGTTCGCAGTGTTTTCCAAATGTCAGTTTTGAATGTGAGGTAGTTTTTGCAGAAAAATGCTCTTGGAGTGAGTTCTACACAATAGACATGTAATTTACATAGATTGGCTCACCGTGAAATTCCGTGTTCCGAGAAAGCTGCATGCATCACAGAATCGACACAAATTCACTACAGATTTGTTAGCATGTGGATTACCGTACTTTCATCCACCATACAAGGCATAATGGCGCTTACAAGCATTTTCTAATTTTTTGAAAGTTTTTCCTAACGCCAGTTTCGAAAATGAGGCAGTTTTCACCGAAAAATTCTCTTGCAGAGAGTTCTACACAGTAGACATTTGATTTACATAGGTTCGATCACCGTCAAATTCTGTGTTCCGAGAAAGTTGCATGCATAACAGTTTCGACAAATATTCACTACAGAATTTTTTAGCATGTGGATTACTGTACTTTCATCCACCATTAAAGTCATATTTGCCTTAGAAACATTTTCTCAGATTTCGAACTCTTTTCCTTATGCCAGTTTTGAAAATGAGGCAGATTTCACAGAAAAATACTTTTGGAGTGAGTTCTACCCAATAAATATGTAATTTACAAAGTTTCTTTCACCATGATATTCTGTGTTCTGAATATGATACGTGCATCACGGTTTCGACAAACATTTTTAATGAGTTGTGTACATGTGGATTACCAAACTTTCATCCACCAAACATGGCATATTTACACCTAGAAATGTTTCTCCTCTTTTGCAGATTTGTCCTAATGCCCGTTGCAAATAACAGGCAGATTTCACAGGAAAATCCTCTTCGATCGTGTTCTATCCAATAGACATGAAATTTACAATGTTTCACTTACCATGACATTCCGTGTTCATAATATGCTACATGCATACTGGATTTATAAAACATTCATTACTGATTCGAGAGCATGTGGATTTCCGAAATTTAATCCACCATACAAGGCATATTTACACCTAGAAATATTTACTCTGCTTTCACAGCTTTTTCCTAATTTCAGGTTTTAAAATCATGAAGTTTTCACAGGAAAAAACCTCTTCAAGCGAGTTCTATCCAGAGGAATTGTAATTTAAGCAGTTTCCCTCAAAGTGACTTTCCGTTTTCTGAACATGCTTCATGCATCACGGATTTGACAAACGTTAATTACTCAGTTGTGTGCATGTGGATGACAGAACTTTCATCCACCATATAAGTCATATATACACCTAGAAATATTTACTCTGATTTCACTACTTTTTCCTACCGTCTGTTTTGAAAATCATGATGTTTTTGCAGAAGTAATCTCTGCAAGCGAGTTCGACCCAGTAGAATTGTAATTTCAATAGTTACCCTCAAAGTGACTTTCCATGGTCCGAACATGCTAAATTCATCACGGATTTGACAAACATTCATTACTCATTTGTGTGCATGTGGATTACAGAACTTTCATCCACCATACAAGGCATAAATACACCTAGAAATATTTACTCTGATTTCACAGATTTTTCCTAACGTCAGTCTCGAAAATCATAAAGATTTCTCAGAAAAAATCTCTGCATGTGAGTTCTACCCATTAGAATTGCAATTTCAATTGTTTCCCACAAAGTGACTTTCCGTGGTCCGAACACACTGCATTCATCACGGATTTGACAAACATTCATTAGTCAGTTGTGTGCCTGTGATTTACGGAACTTTCATCCACCATATAATGCATATATACACCTTGAAAATATTATTCTGATTTTGAAGCTTTTTCCTAACTGCAGTTTAGAATATCAGGCAACTTTTGCAGGATAATTCTCTTGTAGAGTGTTCTACACAATAGACATGTAATTTACATAGATCCCCTCGCCGTGACATACCGTGCTCCAAACATGCTACATGCACCGCAGTTCGACAAATATTAACTGCTGAGTTGTTAGCATGTGGATTAATGTACTTTCATCTACCATACAATGTATATATACAGCTAGAAGCATGTACTCAGTATTTGCAGATATTTCTTAATGCCAGTTTCGAAAATAAGACCGTTTTCACAGAAAAATCCTCTTGGAGTGAGTTCTATCCAATAGACTTGTAATTTACATAGTTTCAGTTACCATGACATTCAGGGTTCCGAATACATTACATGCATCACAGATTCTACAACATTCTTTATTGAGTGTAAGCATGTGCTTTACAAACTTTCATCCACCACACAAGACATACTAGCACCTAGAAACATTAACTCTGAGTTCGCAGCAATTTCCTAATAGCAGTTTTGAAAATTAAGCATTTTTCTAAGGAAAAAAGTGTTGGAGCGATTTCTACCCACTAGGCATGTAATTTACATAGATTCCATTGCTGTGAAATTACGTCTTTCGAACACGCTACATGCATAACGGATTTGACAAATATTCACTACAAATGTGTTTGCATGTGGATTACCGAACTTTCAAAACAATAAAAGGCGTAGTGACACTTAGAATCATTTTCTCTGATTTCACAGAGATTTCCAATCACCAGATTCCAAAATGCAGCAGATTTCACAGTAAAAATCTCTTGGAGCAAGTTCTACCCAAGAGACATGTAATTTACATAGATTCACTCACCGTGAAACTCCGTGTTCTGAACACGCTCCATGCATCTCGGATTCCACAAATATTCACTACAGAGTTATTAGCATATGTTTTACCGTACTTTCATCCACCATAGAAGGCTTACTGACACTTACAAGCATTTTCTCATTTTTTGAAAGTTTTACCTAAAGCCAGTTTCAAAAATGAGGCAGTTTTCACAGAAAAATATTCTTGGAGAGAGTTCTTCACAATAGACATGTAATTTACATAGATCCCCTCGCCGTGACATACCGTGCTCCAAACATGCTACATGCACCGCAGTTCGACAAATATTAACTGCTGAGTTGTTAGCATGTGGATTAATGTACTTTCATCTACCATACAATGTATATATACAGCTAGAAGCATGTACTCAGTATTTGCAGATATTTCTTAATGCCAGTTTCGAAAATAAGACCGTTTTCACAGAAAAATCCTCTTGGAGTGAGTTCTATCCAATAGACTTGTAATTTACATAGTTTCAGTTACCATGACATTCAGGGTTCCGAATACATTACATGCATCACAGATTCTACAACATTCTTTATTGAGTGTAAGCATGTGCTTTACAAACTTTCATCCACCACACAAGACATACTAGCACCTAGAAACATTAACTCTGAGTTCGCAGCAATTTCCTATTAGCAGTTTTGAAAATTAAGCATTTTTCTAAGGAAAAAAGTGTTGGAGCGATTTCTACCCACTAGGCATGTAATTTACATAGATTCCATTGCTGTGAAATTACGTCTTTCGAACACGCTACATGCATAACGGATTTGACAAATATTCACTACAAATGTGTTTGCATGTGGATTACCGAACTTTCAACACAATAAAATGCATAGTGACACTTAGAATCATTTTCTCTGATTTCACAGAGATTTCCAATCACCAGATTCCAAAATGCAGCAGATTTCACAGTAAAAATCTCTTGGAGCAAGTTCTACCCAAGAGACATGTAATTTACATAGATTCACTCACCGTGAAACTCCGTGTTCTGAACACGCTACATGCATCTCGGATTCCACAAATATTCACTACAGAGTTATTAGCATATGTTTTACCGTACTTTCATCCACCATAGAAGGCTTACTGACACTTACAAGCATTTTCTCATTTTTTGAAAGTTTTACCTAAAGCCAGTTTCAAAAATGAGGCAGTTTTCACAGAAAAATATTCTTGGAGAGAGTTCTTCACAATAGACATGTAATTTACATAGATTCTCTCACCGTCAAAATCTGTGTTCTGACAAATTTGCATGCATCAAGGTTTCGACAAGTATTCACTACAGATTTGTTAGCATGTGCATTTCTGATCTTTCATCCACATACAAGTCATATTGACACTTAGAAGCATTTTCTCAGATTTCGAATATATTTCCTACTGCCAGTTTTGAAATTGAGGCAGATTTTGCAGAGAAATGCTTTTGGAGCGAGTTCTACCCAATGGACATTAAATTTAAATGCTTCCACTCATCGAGAAATTCCGTGTTCCAAACATGCTATGTGCATCACGGATTCGACAAACACTCTTTAATGAGTCGTGAACATTAGTATTACCGTATTTTCATCCACCAAACAAGGCATATTTACACGTAGAAAGACTTTTTCAGATTTAGTAGATATCTCCTAATGTCAGTTTCTGAAATCATGCAGTTTATGCAAAAGAATCCTTTTGGAGCGAGTTCTACTCAATAGACATGTAATTTACATTTTTTCCCTCAGTATGATATTCCGTGATCTGAACACGCAACATGCATCACTGATTCGAAAAATAATCTTTAAGGAGTTGTGAGCATGAGGATTACCAAACTGTCATCTGCCATAAAAGGCATATTTACCCCTAGAAACCATTACTCTGAGTTCGCAGTGTTTTCCAAATGTCAGTTTTGAATGTGAGGTAGTTTTTGCAGAAAAATGCTCTTGGAGTGAGTTCTACACAATAGACATGTAATTTACATAGATTGGCTCACCGTGAAATTCTGTGTTCCGAGAAAGCTGCATGCATCACAGAATCGACACAAATTCACTACAGATTTGTTAGCATGTGGATTACCGTACTTTCATCCACCATACAAGGCATAATGGCGCTTACAAGCATTTTCTCATTTTTTGAAAGTTTTTCCTAACGCCAGTTTCGAAAATGAGGCAGTTTTCACCGAAAAATTCTCTTGCAGAGAGTTCTACACAGTAGACATTTGATTTACATAGGTTCGATCACCGTCAAATTCTGTGTTCCGAGAAAGTTGCATGCATAACAGTTTCGACAAATATTCACTACAGAATTTTTTAGCATGTGGATTACTGTACTTTCATCCACCATTAAAGTCATATTTGCCTTAGAAACATTTTCTCAGATTTCGAACTCTTTTCCTTATGCCAGTTTTGAAAATGAGGCAGATTTCACAGAAAAATACTTTTGGAGTGAGTTCTACCCAATAAATATGTAATTTACAAAGTTTCTTTCACCATGATATTCTGTGTTCTGAATATGATACGTGCATCACGGATTCGACAAACATTTTTAATGAGTTGTGTACATGTGGATTACCAAACTTTCATCCACCAAACATGGCATATTTACACCTAGAAATGTTTCTCCTCTTTTGCAGATTTGTCCTAATGCCCGTTGCAAATAACAGGCAGATTTCACAGGAAAATCCTCTTCGATCGTGTTCTATCCAATAGACATGAAATTTACAATGTTTCACTTACCATGACATTCCGTGTTCATAACACGCTACATGCATACTGGATTCATAAAACATTCATTACTGATTCGAGAGCATGTGGATTTCCGAAATTTAATCCACCATACAAGGCATATTTACACCTAGAAATATTTACTCGGCTTTCACAGCTTTTTCCTAATTTCAGGTTTTAAAATCATGAAGTTTTCTCAGGAAAAAACCTCTTCAAGCGAGTTCTATCCAGAGGAATTGTAATTTAAGCAGTTTCCCTCAAAGTGACTTTCCGTTTTCTGAACATGCTTCATGCATCACGGATTTGACAAACGTTAATTACTCAGTTGTGTGCATGTGGATGACAGAACTTTCATCCACCATATAAGTCATATATACACCTAGAAATATTTACTCTGATTTCACTACTTTTTCCTACCGTCTGTTTTGAAAATCATGATGTTTTTGCAGAAGTAATCTCTGCAAGCGAGTTCGACCCAGTAGAATTGTAATTTCAATAGTTACCCACAAAGTGACTTTCCATGGTCCGAACATGCTAAATTCATCACGGATTTGACAATCATTCATTACTCAGTTGTGTGCATGTTGATTACAGAATTTTCATCCACCATATAAGGCATATATAAACCTAGAAAACATTATTCTGAGTTCGCAGCTTTTTCCTAAAGGCAGTTTAGAAAATCAGGCATCTATAGCAGGATAAATCTCTGGTAGCATGTTCTACACATTGGACTTATAATTTACATACAGTCCCTTGCCGTGACATTCCGTGATTCAAACTTTCTACTTGCACCACAGGTTCGACAAATATTCACTGCTGAGTTGTTAGCATGTAGATTACTGAACTTTTATCTACCATAAAATGTATATATACAGCTAGAAACATGTACAAAGTATATGCAGATTTTTCCTAACGTCAGTTTCTGAAATCAGGCAGTTTTTCAAGAAATATACTCTTGGAACTTGTTCCAACCAAAAGTCATGTAATTTACATAGATTCGCTCATCGTCAAATTCTGTGTTCTGAAAAAAACTGCATGCATTACGGTTTCGGAAAATATTCACTACAGATTTGATAGCATGTGTATTTCTGAACTTTCATCACCATACAAGTCATATTGACACTTAGAAGCATTTTCTCAAAATTCGAATTTTTTCCTAATGCCAGTTTGGAAAATGAGGCAGATTTCACAGGAAAATGCTTTTGGAGCAAGTTCTACCAAGTGGACATGTAATTTAAATGCTTTCACTCACCGTGACATTTCATGTTCCGAACACGCTACATGCATCACTGATTCGACAAACATTCTTTATTGAGTGGTGAACATGTGTATTACCAAACTTTCACCCACCATACAATGTGTATTTACACATAGAAATATTTATTCTTATTTAGTAGATTTCTCCTTACGTCAGTTTCTAAAATCATGCAGTTTTCGCAGAAAAATCCTCTTGGAGCGAGTACTACCCAAAAGACATGTAATTTATATTTTTCCCCTCACTGAGACATTCCATGTTCTGAACATGCTTCATGCATCACAGATTCAGAAAGCATTCATTACTGTGTTACGAGCATGTGCATTACAAACTTTCATCCACCACACAAGACATATTAGCACCTAGAAACATTAACTCTGAGTTCACAGCAATTTCCTAATAGCAGTTTTGAAAATTAGGCATTTTTCTAAGGAAAAAACTGTTGGAGCGATTTCTACCCACTAGGCATGTAATTTACATAGATTCCATTGCTGTGAAATTACGTCTTTCGTACACGCTACATGCATAACGGATTCGACAAATATTCACTACAAATGTGTTTGCATGTGGATTACCGAACTTTCAACACAATAAAAGGCATAGTGACACTTAGAATCATTTTCTCTGATTTCACAGTGTTTTCCAAACGCCAGTTTTAAAAATGCGGCAGATTTCGCAGCAAAAAGCTCTTGGAGCGAATTCTAACCAAGAGACTTGTAATTTACATAGATTCGCTCACCGGGAAATTCCGTGTTCTGAACACGCTACATGCATCTCGGATTCCACAAATATTCACTACAGAGTTATTAGCATATGTTTTACCGTACTTTCATCCACCATAGAAGGCATACTGACACTTACAAGCATTTTCTCATTTTTTGAAAATTTTACCTAAAGCCAATTTCAAAAATGAGTCAGTTTTCATAGAAAAATATTCTTGGAGAGAGTTTTTCACAATAGACATGTAATTTACATAGATTTTCTCACCGTCAAAATCTGTGTTCTGACAAAGATGCATGCATCAAGGTTTCGAAAAGTATTCACTACAGATTTGTTAGCATGTGCATTTCTGATCTTTCATTCACATACAAGTCATATTGAAACTTAGAAGCATTTTCTCAGATTTCGAATATATTTCCTACTGCCAGTTTTGAAAGTGAGGCAGATTTTGCAGAAAAATGCTTTTGGAGCGAGTTCTACCCAATGGACATGAAATTTAAATGCTTCCACTCATCGAGAAATTCCGTGTTCCAAACATGCTATGTGCTTCATGGATTCGACAAACACTCTTTAATGAGATGTGAACATTAGTATTACCGAATTTTCAACCACCAAACAAGGCATATTTTTCACTTAGAAAGACTTTTTCAGATTTAGTAGATATCTCCTAATGTCAGTTTCTGAAATCATGCAGTTTATGCAAAAGAATTCTCTTGGAGCGAGTTCTACTCAATAGACATGTAATTTACATTTTTTCCCTCAGTATGATATTCCGTGATCTGAACACGCAACATGCATCACTGATTCGAAAAATAATTTTTAAAGAGTTGTGAGCATGAGGATTACCAAACTGTCATCTGCCATAAAAGGCATATTTACACCTAGAAACCATTACTCTGAGTTCGCAGTGTTTTCCAAATGTCAGTTTTGAATGTGAGGTAGTTTTTGCAGAAAAATGCTCTTGGAGTGAGTTCTACACAATAGACATGTAATTTACATAGATTGGCTCACCGTGAAATTCCGTGTTCCGAGAAAGCTGCATGCATCACAGAATCGACACAAATTCACTACAGATTTGTTAGCATGTGGATTACCGTACTTTCATCCACCATACAAGGCATAATGGCGCTTACAAGCATTTTCTCATTTTTTGAAAGTTTTTCCTAACGCCAGTTTCGAAAATGAGGCAGTTTTCACCGAAAAATTCTCTTGCAGAGAGTTCTACACAGTAGACATTTGATTTACATAGGTTCGATCACCGTCAAATTCTGTGTTCCGAGAAAGTTGCATGCATAACAGTTTCGACAAATATTCACTACAGAATTTTTTAGCATGTGGATTACTGTACTTTCATCCACCATTAAAGTCATATTTGCCTTAGAAACATTTTCTCAGATTTCGAACTCTTTTCCTTATGCCAGTTTTGAAAATGAGGCAGATTTCACAGAAAAATACTTTTGGAGTGAGTTCTACCCAATAAATATGTAATTTACAAAGTTTCTTTCACCATGATATTCTGTGTTCTGAATATGATACGTGCATCACGGATTCGACAAACATTTTTAATGAGTTGTGTACATGTGGATTACCAAACTTTCATCCACCAAACATGGCATATTTACACCTAGAAATGTTTCTCCTCTTTTGCAGATTTGTCCTAATGCCCGTTGCAAATAACAGGCAGATTTCACAGGAAAATCCTCTTCGATCGTGTTCTATCCAATAGACATGAAATTTACAATGTTTCACTTACCATGACATTCCGTGTTCATAACACGCTACATGCATACTGGATTCATAAAACATTCATTACTGATTCGAGAGCATGTGGATTTCCGAAATTTAATCCACCATACAAGGCATATTTACACCTAGAAATATTTACTCGGCTTTCACAGCTTTTTCCTAATTTCAGGTTTTAAAATCATGAAGTTTTCTCAGGAAAAAACCTCTTCAAGCGAGTTCTATCCAGAGGAATTGTAATTTAAGCAGTTTCCCTCAAAGTGACTTTCCGTTTTCTGAACATGCTTCATGCATCACGGATTTGACAAACGTTAATTACTCAGTTGTGTGCATGTGGATGACAGAACTTTCATCCACCATATAAGTCATATATACACCTAGAAATATTTACTCTGATTTCACTACTTTTTCCTACCGTCTGTTTTGAAAATCATGATGTTTTTGCAGAAGTAATCTCTGCAAGCGAGTTCGACCCAGTAGAATTGTAATTTCAATAGTTACCCTCAAAGTGAATTTCCATGGTCCGAACATGCTAAATTCATCACGGATTTGACAAACATTCATTACTCAGTTGTGTGCATGTGGATTACAGAACTTTCATCCACCATACAAGGCATAAATACACCTAGAAATATTTACTCTGATTTCACAGATTTTTCCTAACGTCAGTCTCGAAAATCATAAAGATTTCTCAGAAAAAATCTCTGCATGTGAGTTCTACCCATTAGAATTGCAATTTCAATTGTTTCCCACAAAGTGACTTTCCGTGGTCCGAACACACTGCATTCATCACGGATTTGACAAACATTCATTAGTCAGTTGTGTGCCTGTGATTTACGGAACTTTCATCCACCATATAATGCATATATACACCTTGAAAATATTATTCTGATTTTGAAGCTTTTTCCTAACTGCAGTTTAGAATATCAGGCAACTTTTGCAGGATAATTCTCTTGTAGAGTGTTCTACACAATAGACATGTAATTTACATAGATCCCCTCGCCGTGACATACCGTGCTCCAAACATGCTACATGCACCGCAGTTCGACAAATATTAACTGCTGAGTTGTTAGCATGTGGATTAATGTACTTTCATCTACCATACAATGTATATATACAGCTAGAAGCATGTACTCAGTATTTGCAGATATTTCTTAATGCCAGTTTCGAAAATAAGACCGTTTTCACAGAAAAATCCTCTTGGAGTGAGTTCTATCCAATAGACTTGTAATTTACATAGTTTCAGTTACCATGACATTCAGGGTTCCGAATACATTACATGCATCACAGATTCTACAACATTCTTTATTGAGTGTAAGCATGTGCTTTACAAACTTTCATCCACCACACAAGACATATTAGCACCTAGAAACATTAACTCTGAGTTCGCAGCAATTTCCTAATAGCAGTTTTGAAAATTAAGCATTTTTCTAAGGAAAAAAGTGTTGGAGCGATTTCTACCCACTAGGCATGTAATTTACATAGATTCCATTGCTGTGAAATTACGTCTTTCGAACACGCTACATGCATAACGGATTTGACAAATATTAACTACAAATGTGTTTGCATGTGGATTACCGAACTTTCAACACAATAAAAGGCATAGTGACACTTAGAATCATTTTCTCTGATTTCACAGAGATTTCCAATCGCCAGATTCCAAAATGCAGCAGATTTCACAGCAAAAAGCTCTTGGAGCAAGTTCTACCCAAGAGACATGTAATTTACATAGATTCACTCACCGTGAAACTCCGTGTTCTGAACACGCTACATGCATCTCAGATTCCACAAATATTCACTACAGAGTTATTAGCATATGTTTTACCGTACTTTCATCCACCATAGAAGGCATACTGACACTTACAAGCATTTTCTCATTTTTTGAATGTTTTACCTAAAGCCAGTTTCAAAAATGAGGCAGTTTTCACAGAAAAATATTCTTGGAGAGAGTTCTTCACAATAGACATGTAATTTACATAGATTCTCTCACCATCAAAATCTGTGTTCTGACAAATTTGCATGCATCAAGGTTTCGACAATTATTCACTACAGATTTGTTAGCATGTGCATTTCTGATCTTTCATCCACATACAAGTCATATTGACACTTAGAAGTATTTTCTCAGATTTCAAATATATTTCCTACTGCCAGTTTTGAAAGTGAGGCAGATTTTGCAGAAAAATGCTTTTGGAGTGAGTTCTACCCAATGGACATGAAATTTAAATGCTTCCACTCATCGAGAAATTCCGTGTTCCAAACATGCTATGTGCATCACGGATTCGACAAACACTCTTTAATGAGTTGTGAACATTAGTATTACCGAATTTTCATCCACCAAACAAGGCATATTTACACGTAGAAAGACTTCTTCAGATTTAGTAGATATCTCCTAATGTCAGTTTCTGAAATCATGCAGTTTATGCAAAAAAATTCTCTTGGAGCGAGTTCTACTCAATAGACATGTAATTTACATTTTTTCCCTCAGTATGATATTCCGTGATCTGAACACGCAACATGCATCACTGATTCGAAAAATAATCTTTAAGGAGTTGTGAGCATGAGGATTACCAAACTGTCATCTGCCATAAAAGGCATATTTACACCTAGAAACCATTACTCTGAGTTCGCAGTGTTTTCCAAATGTCAGTTTTGAATGTGAGGTAGTTTTTGCAGAAAAATGCTCTTGGAGTGAGTTCTACACAATAGACATGTAATTTACATAGATTGGCTCACCGTGAAATTCCGTGTTCCGAGAAAGCTGCATGCATCACAGAATCGACACAAATTCACTACAGATTTGTTAGCATGTGGATTACCGTACTTTCATCCACCATACAAGGCATAATGGCGCTTACAAGCATTTTCTCATTTTTTGAAAGTTTTTCCTAACGCCAGTTTCGAAAATGAGGCAGTTTTCACCGAAAAATTCTCTTGCAGAGAGTTCTACACAGTAGACATTTGATTTACATAGGTTCGATCACCGTCAAATTCTGTGTTCCGAGAAAGTTGCATGCATAACAGTTTCGACAAATATTCACTACAGAATTTTTTAGCATGTGGATTACTGTACTTTCATCCACCATTAAAGTCATATTTGCCTTAGAAACATTTTCTCAGATTTCGAACTCTTTTCCTTATGCCAGTTTTGAAAATGAGGCAGATTTCACAGAAAAATACTTTTGGAGTGAGTTCTACCCAATAAATATGTAATTTACAAAGTTTCTTTCACCATGATATTCTGTGTTCTGAATATGATACGTGCATCACGGTTTCGACAAACATTTTTAATGAGTTGTGTACATGTGGATTACCAAACTTTCATCCACCAAACATGGCATATTTACACCTAGAAATGTTTCTCCTCTTTTGCAGATTTGTCCTAATGCCCGTTGCAAATAACAGGCAGATTTCACAGGAAAATCCTCTTCGATCGTGTTCTATCCAATAGACATGAAATTTACAATGTTTCACTTACCATGACATTCCGTGTTCATAACATGCTACATGCATACTGGATTTATAAAACATTCATTACTGATTCGAGAGCATGTGGATTTCCGAAATTTAATCCACCATACAAGGCATATTTACACCTAGAAATATTTACTCTGCTTTCACAGCTTTTTCCTAATTTCAGGTTTTAAAATCATGAAGTTTTCACAGGAAAAAACCTCTTCAAGCGAGTTCTATCCAGAGGAATTGTAATTTAAGCAGTTTCCCTCAAAGTGACTTTCCGTTTTCTGAACATGCTTCATGCATCACGGATTTGACAAACGTTAATTACTCAGTTGTGTGCATGTGGATGACAGAACTTTCATCCACCATATAAGTCATATATACACCTAGAAATATTTACTCTGATTTCACTACTTTTTCCTACCGTCTGTTTTGAAAATCATGATGTTTTTGCAGAAGTAATCTCTGCAAGCGAGTTCGACCCAGTAGAATTGTAATTTCAATAGTTACCCTCAAAGTGACTTTCCATGGTCCGAACATGCTAAATTCATCACGGATTTGACAAACATTCATTACTCAGTTGTGTGCATGTGGATTACAGAACTTTCATCCACCATACAAGGCATAAATACACCTAGAAATATTTACTCTGATTTCACAGATTTTTCCTAACGTCAGTCTCGAAAATCATAAAGATTTCTCAGAAAAAATCTCTGCATGTGTGTTCTACCCATTAGAATTGCAATTTAAATTGTTTCCCACAAAGTGACTTTCCGTGGTCCGAACACACTGCATTCATCACGGATTTGACAAACATTCATTAGTCAGTTGTGTGCCT
The DNA here is from genome assembly GCF_048773025.1 of Camelus bactrianus. Lineage (NCBI taxonomy): Eukaryota > Metazoa > Chordata > Mammalia > Artiodactyla > Camelidae > Camelus > Camelus bactrianus. The sequence continues at coordinate 5,235,805 of NW_027413957.1, read as the reverse complement.
GTGATTTACGGAACTTTCATCCACCATATAATGCATATATACACCTTGAAAATATTATTCTGATTTTGAAGCTTTTTCCTAACTGCAGTTTAGAATATCAGGCAACTTTTGCAGGATAATTCTCTTGTAGAGTGTTCTACACAATAGACATGTAATTTACATAGATCCCCTCGCCGTGACATACCGTGCTCCAAACATGCTACATGCACCGCAGTTCGACAAATATTAACTGCTGAGTTGTTAGCATGTGGATTAATGTACTTTCATCTACCATACAATGTATATATACAGCTAGAAGCATGTACTCAGTATTTGCAGATATTTCTTAATGCCAGTTTCGAAAATAAGACCGTTTTCACAGAAAAATCCTCTTGGAGTGAGTTCTATCCAATAGACTTGTAATTTACATAGTTTCAGTTACCATGACATTCAGGGTTCCGAATACATTACATGCATCACAGATTCTACAACATTCTTTATTGAGTGTAAGCATGTGCTTTACAAACTTTCATCCACCACACAAGACATATTAGCACCTAGAAACATTAACTCTGAGTTCGCAGCAATTTCCTAATAGCAGTTTTGAAAATTAAGCATTTTTCTAAGGAAAAAATTGTTGGAGCGATTTCTACCCACTAGGCATGTAATTTACATAGATTCCATTGCTGTGAAATTACGTCTTTCGAACACGCTACATGCATAACGGATTTGACAAATATTCACTACAAATGTGTTTGCATGTGGATTACCGAACTTTCAACACAATAAAAGGCATAGTGACACTTAGAATCATTTTCTCTGATTTCACAGAGATTTCCAATCACCAGATTCCAAAATGCAGCAGATTTCACTGTAAAAAGCTCTTGGAGCAAGTTCTACCCAAGAGACATGTAATTTACATAGATTCACTCACCGTGAAACTCCGTGTTCTGAACACGATACATGCATCTCAGATTCCACAAATATTCACTACAGAGTTATGAGCATATGTTTTACCGTACTTTCATCCACCTTAGAAGGCATACTGACACTTACAAGCATTTTCTCATTTTTTGAAAGTTTTACCTAAAGCCAGTTTCAAAAATGAGGCAGTTTTCACAGAAAAATATTCTTGGAGAGAGTTCTTCACAATAGACATGTAATTTACATAGATTCTCTCACCGTCAAAATCTGTGTTCTGACAAATTTGCATGCATCAAGGTTTCGAAAGTATTCACTACAGATTTGTTAGCATGTGCATTTCTGATCTTTCATCCACATACAAGTCATATGGACACTTAGAAGCATTTTCTCAGATTTCGAATATATTTCCTACTGCCAGTTTTGAAAGTGAGGCAGATTTTGCAGAAAAATGCTTTTGGAGCGAGTTCTACCCAATGGACATGAAATTTAAATGCTTCCACTCATCGAGAAATTCCGTGTTCCAAACATGCTATGTGCATCACGGATTCGACAAACACTCTTTAATGAGTCGTGAACATTAGTATTACCGAATTTTCATCCACCAAACAAGGCATATTTACACGTAGAAAGACTTTTTCAGATTTAGTAGATATCTCCTAATGTCAGTTTCTGAAATCATGCAGTTTATGCAAAAGAATTCTCTTGGAGCGAGTTCTACTCAATAGACATGTAATTTACATTTTTTCCCTCAGTATGATATTCCGTGATCTGAACACGCAACATGCATCACTGATTCGAAAAATAATCTTTAAGGAGTTGTGAACATGAGGATTACCAAACTGTCATCTGCCATAAAAGGCATATTTACACCTAGAAACCATTATTCTGAGTTCGCAGTGTTTTCCAAATGTCAGTTTTGAATGTGAGGTAGTTTTTGCAGAAAAATGCTCTTGGAGTGAGTTCTACACAATAGACATGTAATTTACATAGATTGGCTCACCGTGAAATTCCGTGTTCCGAGAAAGCTGCATGCATCACAGAATCGACACAAATTCACTACAGATTTGTTAGCATGTGGATTACCGTACTTTCATCCACCATACAAGGCATAATGGCGCTTACAAGCATTTTCTCATTTTTTGAAAGTTTTTCCTAACGCCAGTTTCGAAAATGAGGCAGTTTTCACCGAAAAATTCTCTTGCAGAGAGTTCTACACAGTAGACATTTGATTTACATAGGTTCGATCACCGTCAAATTCTGTGTTCCGAGAAAGTTGCATGCATAACAGTTTCGACAAATATTCACTACAGAATTTTTTAGCATGTGGATTACTGTACTTTCATCCACCATTAAAGTCATATTTGCCTTAGAAACATTTTCTCAGATTTCGAACTCTTTTCCTTATGCCAGTTTTGAAAATGAGGCAGATTTCACAGAAAAATACTTTTGGAGTGAGTTCTACCCAATAAATATGTAATTTACAAAGTTTCTTTCACCATGATATTCTGTGTTCTGAATATGATACGTGCATCACGGTTTCGACAAACATTTTTAATGAGTTGTGTACATGTGGATTACCAAACTTTCATCCACCAAACATGGCATATTTACACCTAGAAATGTTTCTCCTCTTTTGCAGATTTGTCCTAATGCCCGTTGCAAATAACAGGCAGATTTCACAGGAAAATCCTCTTCGATCGTGTTCTATCCAATAGACATGAAATTTACAATGTTTCACTTACCATGATATTCCGTGTTCATAATATGCTACATGCATACTGGATTTATAAAACATTCATTACTGATTCGAGAGCATGTGGATTTCCGAAATTTAATCCACCATACAAGGCATATTTACACCTAGAAATATTTACTCTGCTTTCACAGCTTTTTCCTAATTTCAGGTTTTAAAATCATGAAGTTTTCACAGGAAAAAACCTCTTCAAGCGAGTTCTATCCAGAGGAATTGTAATTTAAGCAGTTTCCCTCAAAGTGACTTTCCGTTTTCTGAACATGCTTCATGCATCACGGATTTGACAAACGTTAATTACTCAGTTGTGTGCATGTGGATGACAGAACTTTCATCCACCATATAAGTCATATATACACCTAGAAATATTTACTCTGATTTCACTACTTTTTCCTACCGTCTGTTTTGAAAATCATGATGTTTTTGCAGAAGTAATCTCTGCAAGCGAGTTCGACCCAGTAGAATTGTAATTTCAATAGTTACCCTCAAAGTGACTTTCCATGGTCCGAACATGCTAAATTCATCACGGATTTGACAAACATTCATTACTCAGTTGTGTGCATGTGGATTACAGAACTTTCATCCACCATACAAGGCATAAATACACCTAGAAATATTTACTCTGATTTCACAGATTTTTCCTAACGTCAGTCTCGAAAATCATAAAGATTTCTCAGAAAAAATCTCTGCATGTGAGTTCTACCCATTAGAATTGCAATTTCAATTGTTTCCCACAAAGTGACTTTCCGTGGTCCGAACACACTGCATTCATCACGGATTTGACAAACATTCATTAGTCAGTTGTGTGCCTGTGATTTACGGAACTTTCATCCACCATATAATGCATATATACACCTTGAAAATATTATTCTGATTTTGAAGCTTTTTCCTAACTGCAGTTTAGAATATCAGGCAACTTTTGCAGGATAATTCTCTTGTAGAGTGTTCTACACAATAGACATGTAATTTACATAGATCCCCTCGCCGTGACATACCGTGCTCCAAACATGCTACATGCACCGCAGTTCGACAAATATTAACTGCTGAGTTGTTAGCATGTGGATTAATGTACTTTCATCTACCATACAATGTATATATACAGCTAGAAGCATGTACTCAGTATTTGCAGATATTTCTTAATGCCAGTTTCGAAAATAAGACCGTTTTCACAGAAAAATCCTCTTGGAGTGAGTTCTATCCAATAGACTTGTAATTTACATAGTTTCAGTTACCATGACATTCAGGGTTCCGAATACATTACATGCATCACAGATTCTACAACATTCTTTATTGAGTGTAAGCATGTGCTTTACAAACTTTCATCCACCACACAAGACATATTAGCACCTAGAAACATTAACTCTGAGTTCGCAGCAATTTCCTAATAGCAGTTTTGAAAATTAAGCATTTTTCTAAGGAAAAAAGTGTTGGAGCGATTTCTACCCACTAGGCATGTAATTTACATAGATTCCATTGCTGTGAAATTACGTCTTTCGAACACGCTACATGCATAACGGATTTGACAAATATTCACTACAAATGTGTTTGCATGTGGATTACCGAACTTTCAACACAATAAAAGGCATAGTGACACTTAGAATCATTTTCTCTGATTTCACAGAGATTTCCAATTGCCAGATTCCAAAATGCAGCAGATTTCACAGCAAAAAGCTCTTGGAGCAAGTTCTACCCAAGAGACATGTAATTTACATAGATTCACTCACCGTGAAACTCCGTGTTCTGAACACGCTACATGCATCTCAGATTCCACAAATATTCACTACAGAGTTATTAGCATATGTTTTACCGTACTTTCATCCACCATAGAAGGCATACTGACCCTTACAAGCATTTTCTCATTTTTTGAAAGTTTTACCTAAAGCCAGTTTCAAACATGAGGCAGTTTTCACAGAAAAATATTCTTGGAGAGAGTTCTTCACAATAGACATGTAATTTACATAGATTCTCTCACCATCAAAATCTGTGTTCTGACAAATTTGCATGCATCAAGGTTTCGACAAGTATTCACTACAGATTTGTTAGCATGTGCATTTCTGATCTTTCATCCACATACAAGTCATATTGACACTTAGAAGCATTTTCTCAGATTTCGAATATATTTCCTACTGCCAGTTTTGAAAGTGAGGCAGATTTTGCAGAAAAATGCTTTTGGAGTGAGTTCTACCCAATGGACATGAAATTTAAATGCTTCCACTCATCGAGAAATTCCGTGTTCCAAACATGCTATGTGCATCACGGATTCGACAAACACTCTTTAATGAGTTGTGAACATTAGTATTACCGAATTTTCATCCACCAAACAAGGCATATTTACACGTAGAAAGACTTCTTCAGATTTAGTAGATATCTCCTAATGTGAGTTTCTGAAATCATGCAGTTTATGCAAAAAAATTCTCTTGGAGCGAGTTCTACTCAATAGACATGTAATTTACATTTTTTCCCTCAGTATGATATTCCGTGATCTGAACACGCAACATGCATCACTGATTCGAAAAATAATCTTTAAGGAGTTGTGAGCATGAGGATTACCAAACTGTCATCTGCCATAAAAGGCATATTTACACCTAGAAACCATTACTCTGAGTTCGCAGTGTTTTCCAAATGTCAGTTTTGAATGTGAGGTAGTTTTTGCAGAAAAATGCTCTTGGAGTGAGTTCTACACAATAGACATGTAATTTACATAGATTGGCTCACCGTGAAATTCCGTGTTCCGAGAAAGCTGCATGCATCACAGAATCGACACAAATTCACTACAGATTTGTTAGCATGTGGATTACCGTACTTTCATCCACCATACAAGGCATAATGGCGCTTACAAGCATTTTCTCATTTTTTGAAAGTTTTTCCTAACGCCAGTTTCGAAAATGAGGCAGTTTTCACCGAAAAATTCTCTTGCAGAGAGTTCTACACAGTAGACATTTGATTTACATAGGTTCGATCACCGTCAAATTCTGTGTTCCGAGAAAGTTGCATGCATAACAGTTTCGACAAATATTCACTACAGAATTTTTTAGCATGTGGATTACTGTACTTTCATCCACCATTAAAGTCATATTTGCCTTAGAAACATTTTCTCAGATTTCGAACTCTTTTCCTTATGCCAGTTTTGAAAATGAGGCAGATTTCACAGAAAAATACTTTTGGAGTGAGTTCTACCCAATAAATATGTAATTTACAAAGTTTCTTTCACCATGATATTCTGTGTTCTGAATATGATACGTGCATCACGGTTTCGACAAACATTTTTAATGAGTTGTGTACATGTGGATTACCAAACTTTCATCCACCAAACATGGCATATTTACACCTAGAAATGTTTCTCCTCTTTTGCAGATTTGTCCTAATGCCCGTTGCAAATAACAGGCAGATTTCACAGGAAAATCCTCTTCGATCGTGTTCTATCCAATAGACATGAAATTTACAATGTTTCACTTACCATGACATTCCGTGTTCATAATATGCTACATGCATACTGGATTTATAAAACATTCATTACTGATTCGAGAGCATGTGGATTTCCGAAATTTAATCCACCATACAAGGCATATTTACACCTAGAAATATTTACTCTGCTTTCACAGCTTTTTCCTAATTTCAGGTTTTAAAATCATGAAGTTTTCACAGGAAAAAACCTCTTCAAGCGAGTTCTATCCAGAGGAATTGTAATTTAAGCAGTTTCCCTCAAAGTGACTTTCCGTTTTCTGAACATGCTTCATGCATCACGGATTTGACAAACGTTAATTACTCAGTTGTGTGCATGTGGATGACAGAACTTTCATCCACCATATAAGTCATATATACACCTAGAAATATTTACTCTGATTTCACTACTTTTTCCTACCGTCTGTTTTGAAAATCATGATGTTTTTGCAGAAGTAATCTCTGCAAGCGAGTTCGACCCAGTAGAATTGTAATTTCAATAGTTACCCTCAAAGTGACTTTCCATGGTCCGAACATGCTAAATTCATCACGGATTTGACAAACATTCATTACTCAGTTGTGTGCATGTGGATTACAGAACTTTCATCCACCATACAAGGCATAAATACACCTAGAAATATTTACTCTGATTTCACAGATTTTTCCTAACGTCAGTCTCGAAAATCATAAAGATTTCTCAGAAAAAATCTCTGCATGTGAGTTCTACCCATTAGAATTGCAATTTCAATTGTTTCCCACAAAGTGACTTTCCGTGGTCCGAACACACTGCATTCATCACGGATTTGACAAACATTCATTAGTCAGTTGTGTGCCTGTGATTTACGGAACTTTCATCCACCATATAATGCATATATACACCTTGAAAATATTATTCTGATTTTGAAGCTTTTTCCTAACTGCAGTTTAGAATATCAGGCAACTTTTGCAGGATAATTCTCTTGTAGAGTGTTCTACACAATAGACATGTAATTTACATAGATCCCCTCGCCGTGACATACCGTGCTCCAAACATGCTACATGCACCGCAGTTCGACAAATATTAACTGCTGAGTTGTTAGCATGTGGATTAATGTACTTTCATCTACCATACAATGTATATATACAGCTAGAAGCATGTACTCAGTATTTGCAGATATTTCTTAATGCCAGTTTCGAAAATAAGACGGTTTTCACAGAAAAATCCTCTTGGAGTGAGTTCTATCCAATAGACTTGTAATTTACATAGTTTCAGTTACCATGACATTCAGGGTTCCGAATACATTACATGCATCACAGATTCTACAACATTCTTTATTGAGTGTAAGCATGTGCTTTACAAACTTTCATCCACCACACAAGACATATTAGCACCTAGAAACATTAACTCTGAGTTCGCAGCAATTTCCTAATAGCAGTTTTGAAAATTAAGCATTTTTCTAAGGAAAAAAGTGTTGGAGCGATTTCTACCCACTAGGCATGTAATTTACATAGATTCCATTGCTGTGAAATTACGTCTTTCGAACACGCTACATGCATAACGGATTTGACAAATATTCACTACAAATGTGTTTGCATGTGGATTACCGAACTTTCAACACAATAAAAGGCATAGTGACACTTAGAATCATTTTCTCTGATTTCACAGAGATTTCCAATTGCCAGATTCCAAAATGCAGCAGATTTCACAGCAAAAAGCTCTTGGAGCAAGTTCTACCCAAGAGACATGTAATTTACATAGATTCACTCACCGTGAAACTCCGTGTTCTGAACACGCTACATGCATCTCAGATTCCACAAATATTCACTACAGAGTTATTAGCATATGTTTTACCGTACTTTCATCCACCATAGAAGGCATACTGACCCTTACAAGCATTTTCTCATTTTTTGAAAGTTTTACCTAAAGCCAGTTTCAAAAATGAGGCAGTTTTCACAGAAAAATATTCTTGGAGAGAGTTCTTCACAATAGACATGTAATTTACATAGATTCTCTCACCATCAAAATCTGTGTTCTGACAAATTTGCATGCATCAAGGTTTCGACAAGTATTCACTACAGATTTGTTAGCATGTGCATTTCTGATCTTTCATCCACATACAAGTCATATTGACACTTAGAAGCATTTTCTCAGATTTCGAATATATTTCCTACTGCCAGTTTTGAAAGTGAGGCAGATTTTGCAGAAAAATGCTTTTGGAGTGAGTTCTACCCAATGGACATGAAATTTAAATGCTTCCACTCATCGAGAAATTCCGTGTTCCAAACATGCTATGTGCATCACGGATTCGACAAACACTCTTTAATGAGTTGTGAACATTAGTATTACCGAATTTTCATCCACCAAACAAGGCATATTTACACGTAGAAAGACTTCTTCAGATTTAGTAGATATCTCCTAATGTGAGTTTCTGAAATCATGCAGTTTATGCAAAAAAATTCTCTTGGAGCGAGTTCTACTCAATAGACATGTAATTTACATTTTTTCCCTCAGTATGATATTCCGTGATCTGAACACGCAACATGCATCACTGATTCGAAAAATAATCTTTAAGGAGTTGTGAGCATGAGGATTACCAAACTGTCATCTGCCATAAAAGGCATATTTACACCTAGAAACCATTACTCTGAGTTCGCAGTGTTTTCCAAATGTCAGTTTTGAATGTGAGGTAGTTTTTGCAGAAAAATGCTCTTGGAGTGAGTTCTACACAATAGACATGTAATTTACATAGATTGGCTCACCGTGAAATTCCGTGTTCCGAGAAAGCTGCATGCATCACAGAATCGACACAAATTCACTACAGATTTGTTAGCATGTGGATTACCGTACTTTCATCCACCATACAAGGCATAATGGCGCTTACAAGCATTTTCTCATTTTTTGAAAGTTTTTCCTAACGCCAGTTTCGAAAATGAGGCAGTTTTCACCGAAAAATTCTCTTGCAGAGAGTTCTACACAGTAGACATTTGATTTACATAGGTTCGATCACCGTCAAATTCTGTGTTCCGAGAAAGTTGCATGCATAACAGTTTCGACAAATATTCACTACAGAATTTTTTAGCATGTGGATTACTGTACTTTCATCCACCATTAAAGTCATATTTGCCTTAGAAACATTTTCTCAGATTTCGAACTCTTTTCCTTATGCCAGTTTTGAAAATGAGGCAGATTTCACAGAAAAATACTTTTGGAGTGAGTTCTACCCAATAAATATGTAATTTACAAAGTTTCTTTCACCATGATATTCTGTGTTCTGAATATGATACGTGCATCACGGTTTCGACAAACATTTTTAATGAGTTGTGTACATGTGGATTACCAAACTTTCATCCACCAAACATGGCATATTTACACCTAGAAATGTTTCTCCTCTTTTGCAGATTTGTCCTAATGCCCGTTGCAAATAACAGGCAGATTTCACAGGAAAATCCTCTTCGATCGTGTTCTATCCAATAGACATGAAATTTACAATGTTTCACTTACCATGACATTCCGTGTTCATAACATGCTACATGCATACTGGATTTATAAAACATTCATTACTGATTCGAGAGCATGTGGATTTCCGAAATTTAATCCACCATACAAGGCATATTTACACCTAGAAATATTTACTCTGCTTTCACAGCTTTTTCCTAATTTCAGGTTTTAAAATCATGAAGTTTTCATAGGAAAAAACCTCTTCAAGCGAGTTCTATCCAGAGGAATTGTAATTTAAGCAGTTTCCCTCAAAGTGACTTTCCGTTTTCTGAACATGCTTCATGCATCACGGATTTGACAAACGTTAATTACTCAGTTGTGTGCATGTGGATGACAGAACTTTCATCCACCATATAAGTCATATATACACCTAGAAATATTTACTCTGATTTCACTACTTTTCCCTACCGTCTGTTTTGAAAATCATGATGTTTTTGCAGAAGTAATCTCTGCAAGCGAGTTCGACCCAGTAGAATTGTAATTTCAATAGTTACCCTCAAAGTGACTTTCCATGGTCCGAACATGCTAAATTCATCACGGATTTGACAAACATTCATTACTCAGTTGTGTGCATGTGGATTACAGAACTTTCATCCACCATACAAGGCATAAATACACCTAGAAATATTTACTCTGATTTCACAGATTTTTCCTAACGTCAGTCTCGAAAATCATAAAGATTTCTCAGAAAAAATCTCTGCATGTGAGTTCTACCCATTAGAATTGCAATTTCAATTGTTTCCCACAAAGTGACTTTCCGTGGTCCGAACACACTGCATTCATCACGGATTTGACAAACATTCATTAGTCAGTTGTGTGCCTGTGATTTACGGAACTTTCATCCACCATATAATGCATATATACACCTTGAAAATATTATTCTGATTTTGAAGCTTTTTCCTAACTGCAGTTTAGAATATCAGGCAACTTTTGCAGGATAATTCTCTTGTAGAGTGTTCTACACAATAGACTTGTAATTTACATAGATCCCCTCGCCGTGACATACCGTGCTCCAAACATGCTACATGCACCGCAGTTCGACAAATATTAACTGCTGAGTTGTTAGCATGTGGATTAATGTACTTTCATCTACCATACAATGTATATATACAGCTAGAAGCATGTACTCAGTATTTGCAGATATTTCTTAATGCCAGTTTTGAAAATAAGACCGTTTTCACAGAAAAATCCTCTTGGAGTGAGTTCTATACAATAGACTTGTAATTTACATAGTTTCAGTTACCATGACATTCAGGGTTCCGAATACATTACATGCATCACAGATTCTACAACATTCTTTATTGAGTGTAAGCATGTGCTTTACAAACTTTCATCCACCACACAAGACATACTAGCACCTAGAAACATTAACTCTGAGTTCGCAGCAATTTCCTATTAGCAGTTTTGAAAATTAAGCATTTTTCTAAGGAAAAAAGTGTTGGAGCGATTTCTACCCACTAGGCATGTAATTTACATAGATTCCATTGCTGTGAAATTACGTCTTTCGAACACGCTACATGCATAACGGATTTGACAAATATTCACTACAAATGTGTTTGCATGTGGATTACCGAACTTTCAACACAATAAAAGGCATAGTGACACTTAGAATCATTTTCTCTAATTTCACAGAGATTTCCAATCACCAGATTCCAAAATGCAGCAGATTTCACAGTAAAAATCTCTTGGAGCAAGTTCTACCCAAGAGACATGTAATTTACATAGATTCACTCACCGTGAAACTCCGTGTTCTGAACACGCTACATGCATCTCAGATTCCACAAATATTCACTACAGAGTTATTAGCATATGTTTTACCGTACTTTCATCCACCATAGAAGGCTTACTGACACTTACAAGCATTTTCTCATTTTTTGAAAGTTTTACCTAAAGCCAGTTTCAAAAATGAGGCAGTTTTCACAGAAAAATATTCTTGGAGAGAGTTCTTCACAATAGACATGTAATTTACATAGATTCTCTCACCGTCAAAATCTGTGTTCTGACAAATTTGCATGCATCAAGGTTTCGACAAGTATTCACTACAGATTTGTTAGCATGTGCATTTCTGATCTTTCATCCACATACAAGTCATATTGACACTTAGAAGCATTTTCTCAGATTTCGAATATATTTCCTACTGCCAGTTTTGAAATTGAGGCAGATTTTGCAGAGAAATGCTTTTGGAGCGAGTTCTACCCAATGGACATGAAATTTAAATGCTTCCACTCATCGAGAAATTCCGTGTTCCAAACATGCTATGTGCATCACGGATTCGACAAACACTCTTTAATGAGTCGTGAACATTAGTATTACCGTATTTTCATCCACCAAACAAGGCATATTTACACGTAGAAAGACTTTTTCAGATTTAGTAGATATCTCCTAATGTGAGTTTCTGAAATCATGCAGTTTATGCAAAAGAATCCTTTTGGAGCGAGTTCTACTCAATAGACATGTAATTTACATTTTTTCCCTCAGTATGATATTCCGTGATCTGAACACGCAACATGCATCACTGATTCGAAAAATAATCTTTAAGGAGTTGTGAGCATGAGGATTACCAAACTGTCATCTGCCATAAAAGGCATATTTACACCTAGAAACCATTACTCTGAGTTCGCAGTGTTTTCCAAATGTCAGTTTTGAATGTGAGGTAGTTTTTGCAGAAAAATGCTCTTGGAGTGAGTTCTACACAATAGACATGTAATTTACATAGAATGGCTCACCGTGAAATTCCGTGTTCCGAGAAAGCTGCATGCATCACAGAATCGACACAAATTCACTACAGATTTGTTAGCATGTGGATTACCGTACTTTCATCCACCATACAAGGCATAATGGCGCTTACAAGCATTTTCTCATTTTTTGAAAGTTTTTCCTAACGCCAGTTTCGAAAATGAGGCAGTTTTCACCGAAAAATTCTCTTGCAGAGAGTTCTACACAGTAGACATTTGATTTACATAGGTTCGATCACCGTCAAATTCTGTGTTCCGAGAAAGTTGCATGCATAACAGTTTCGACAAATATTCACTACAGAATTTTTTAGCATGTGGATTACTGTACTTTCATCCACCATTAAAGTCATATTTGCCTTAGAAACATTTTCTCAGATTTCGAACTCTTTTCCTTATGCCAGTTTTGAAAATGAGGCAGATTTCACAGAAAAATACTTTTGGAGTGAGTTCTACCCAATAAATATGTAATTTACAAAGTTTCTTTCACCATGATATTCTGTGTTCTGAATATGATACGTGCATCACGGTTTCGACAAACATTTTTAATGAGTTGTGTACATGTGGATTACCAAACTTTCATCCACCAAACATGGCATATTTACACCTAGAAATGTTTCTCCTCTTTTGCAGATTTGTCCTAATGCCCGTTGCAAATAACAGGCAGATTTCACAGGAAAATCCTCTTCGATCGTGTTCTATCCAATAGACATGAAATTTACAATGTTTCACTTACCATGACATTCCGTGTTCATAACATGCTACATGCATACTGGATTTATAAAACATTCATTACTGATTCGAGAGCATGTGGATTTCCGAAATTTAATCCACCATACAAGGCATATTTACACCTAGAAATATTTACTCTGCTTTCACAGCTTTTTCCTAATTTCAGGTTTTAAAATCATGAAGTTTTCACAGGAAAAAACCTCTTCAAGCGAGTTCTATCCAGAGGAATTGTAATTTAAGCAGTTTCCCTCAAAGTGACTTTCCGTTTTCTGAACATGCTTCATGCATCACGGATTTGACAAACGTTAATTACTCAGTTGTGTGCATGTGGATGACAGAACTTTCATCCACCATATAAGTCATATATACACCTAGAAATATTTACTCTGATTTCACTACTTTTCCCTACCGTCTGTTTTGAAAATCATGATGTTTTTGCAGAAGTAATCTCTGCAAGCGAGTTCGACCCAGTAGAATTGTAATTTCAATAGTTACCCTCAAAGTGACTTTCCATGGTCCGAACATGCTAAATTCATCACGGATTTGACAAACATTCATTACTCAGTTGTGTGCATGTGGATTACAGAACTTTCATCCACCATACAAGGCATAAATACACCTAGAAATATTTACTCTGATTTCACAGATTTTTCCTAACGTCAGTCTCGAAAATCATAAAGATTTCTCAGAAAAAATCTCTGCATGTGAGTTCTACCCATTAGAATTGCAATTTCAATTGTTTCCCACAAAGTGACTTTCCGTGGTCCGAACACACTGCATTCATCACGGATTTGACAAACATTCATTAGTCAGTTGTGTGCCTGTGATTTACGGAACTTTCATCCACCATATAATGCATATATACACCTTGAAAATATTATTCTGATTTTGAAGCTTTTTCCTAACTGCAGTTTAGAATATCAGGCAACTTTTGCAGGATAATTCTCTTGTAGAGTGTTCTACACAATAGACATGTAATTTACATAGATCCCCTCGCCGTGACATACCGTGCTCCAAACATGCTACATGCACCGCAGTTCGACAAATATTAACTGCTGAGTTGTTAGCATGTGGATTAATGTACTTTCATCTACCAAACAATGTATATATACAGCTAGAAGCATGTACTCAGTATTTGCAGATATTTCTTAATGCCAGTTTCGAAAATAAGACCGTTTTCACAGAAAAATCCTCTTGGAGTGAGTTCTATCCAATAGACTTGTAATTTACATAGTTTCAGTTACCATGACATTCAGGGTTCCGAATACATTACATGCATCACAGATTCTACAACATTCTTTATTGAGTGTAAGCATGTGCTTTACAAACTTTCATCCACCACACAAGACATATTAGCACCTAGAAACATTAACTCTGAGTTCGCAGCAATTTCCTAATAGCAGTTTTGAAAATTAAGCATTTTTCTAAGGAAAAAATTGTTGGAGCGATTTCTACCCACTAGGCATGTAATTTACATAGATTCCATTGCTGTGAAATTACGTCTTTCGAACACGCTACATGCATAACGGATTTGACAAATATTCACTACAAATGTGTTTGCATGTGCATTACCGAACTTTCAACACAATAAAAGGCATAGTGACACTTAGAATCATTTTCTCTGATTTCACAGAGATTTCCAATCGCCAGATTCCAAAATGCAGCAGATTTCACAGCAAAAAGCTCTTGGAGCAAGTTCTACCCAAGAGACATGTAATTTACATAGATTCACTCACCGTGAAACTCCGTGTTCTGAACACGCTACATGCATCTCAGATTCCACAAATATTCACTACAGAGTTATTAGCATATGTTTTACCGTACTTTCATCCACCATAGAAGGCATACTGACACTTACAAGCATTTTCTCATTTTTTGAAAGTTTTACCTAAAGCCAGTTTCAAACATGAGGCAGTTTTCACAGAAAAATATTCTTGGAGAGAGTTCTTCACAATAGACATGTAATTTACATAGATTCTCTCACCATCAAAATCTGTGTTCTGACAAATTTGCATGCATCAAGGTTTCGACAAGTATTCACTACAGATTTGTTAGCATGTGCATTTCTGATCTTTCATCCACATACAAGTCATATTGACACTTAGAAGCATTTTCTCAGATTTCAAATATATTTCCTACTGCCAGTTTTGAAAGTGAGGCAGATTTTGCAGAAAAATGCTTTTGGAGTGAGTTCTACCCAATGGACATGAAATTTAAATGCTTCCACTCATCGAGAAATTCCGTGTTCCAAACATGCTATGTGCATCACGGATTCGACAAACACTCTTTAATGAGTTGTGAACATTAGTATTACCAAATTTTCATCCACCAAACAAGGCATATTTACACGTAGAAAGACTTCTTCAGATTTAGTAGATATCTCCTAATGTCAGTTTCTGAAATCATGCAGTTTATGCAAAAAAATTCTCTTGGAGCGAGTTCTACTCAATAGACATGTAATTTACATTTTTTCCCTCAGTATGATATTCCGTGATCTGAACACGCAACATGCATCACTGATTCGAAAAATAATCTTTAAGGAGTTGTGAGCATGAGGATTACCAAACTGTCATCTGCCATAAAAGGCATATTTACACCTAGAAACCATTACTCTGAGTTCGCAGTGTTTTCCAAATGTCAGTTTTGAATGTGAGGTAGTTTTTGCAGAAAAATGCTCTTGGAGTGAGTTCTACACAATAGACATGTAATTTACATAGATTGGCTCACCGTGAAATTCCGTGTTCCGAGAAAGCTGCATGCATCACAGAATCGACACAAATTCACTACAGATTTGTTAGCATGTGGATTACCGTACTTTCATCCACCATACAAGGCATAATGGCGCTTACAAGCATTTTCTCATTTTTTGAAAGTTTTTCCTAACGCCAGTTTCGAAAATGAGGCAGTTTTCACCGAAAAATTCTCTTGCAGAGAGTTCTACACAGTAGACATTTGATTTACATAGGTTCGATCACCGTCAAATTCTGTGTTCCGAGAAAGTTGCATGCATAACAGTTTCGACAAATATTCACTACAGAATTTTTTAGCATGTGGATTACTGTACTTTCATCCACCATTAAAGTCATATTTGCCTTAGAAACATTTTCTCAGATTTCAAACTCTTTTCCTTATGCCAGTTTTGAAAATGAGGCAGATTTCACAGAAAAATACTTTTGGAGTGAGTTCTACCCAATAAATATGTAATTTACAAAGTTTCTTTCACCATGATATTCTGTGTTCTGAATATGATACGTGCATCACGGTTTCGACAAACATTTTTAATGAGTTGTGTACATGTGGATTACCAAACTTTCATCCACCAAACATGGCATATTTACACCTAGAAATGTTTCTCCTCTTTTGCAGATTTGTCCTAATGCCCGTTGCAAATAACAGGCAGATTTCACAGGAAAATCCTCTTCGATCGTGTTCTATCCAATAGACATGAAATTTACAATGTTTCACTTACCATGACATTCCGTGTTCATAACACGCTACATGCATACTGGATTCATAAAACATTCATTACTGATTCGAGAGCATGTGGATTTCCGAAATTTAATCCACCATACAAGGCTTAATTACACCTAGAAATATTTACTCGGCTTTCACAGCTTTTCCTAATTTCAGGTTTTAAAATCATGAAGTTTTCTCAGGAAATAACCTCTTCAAGCGAGTTCTATCCAGAGGAATTGTAATTTAAGCAGTTTCCCTCAAAGTGACTTTCCGTTTTCTGAACATGCTTCATGCATCACGGATTTGACAAACGTTAATTACTCAGTTGTGTGCATGTGGATGACAGAACTTTCATCCACCATATAAGTCATATATACACCTAGAAATATTTACTCTGATTTCACTACTTTTTCCTACCGTCTGTTTTGAAAATCATGATGTTTTTGCAGAAGTAATCTCTGCAAGCGGGTTCGACCCAGTAGAATTGTAATTTCAATAGTTACCCACAAAGTGACTTTCCATGGTCCGAACATGCTAAATTCATCACGGATTTGACAAACATTCATTACTCAGTTGTGTGCATGTGGATTACAGAACTTTCATCCACCATACAAGGCATAAATACACCTAGAAATATTTACTCTGATTTCACAGATTTTTCCTAACGTCAGTCTCGAAAATCATAAAGATTTCTCAGAAAAAATCTCTGCATGTGAGTTCTACCCATTAGAATTGCAATTTCAATTGTTTCCCACAAAGTGACTTTCCGTGGTCCGAACACACTGCATTCATCACGGATTTGACAAACATTCATTAGTCAGTTGTGTGCCTGTGATTTACGGAACTTTCATCCACCATATAATGCATATATACACCTTGAAAATATTATTCTGATTTTGAAGCTTTTTCCTAACTGCAGTTTAGAATATCAGGCAACTTTTGCAGGATAATTCTCTTGTAGAGTGTTCTACACAATAGACTTGTAATTTACATAGATCCCCTCGCCGTGACATACCGTGCTCCAAACATGCTACATGCACCGCAGTTCGACAAATATTAACTGCTGAGTTGTTAGCATGTGGATTAATGTACTTTCATCTACCATACAATGTATATATACAGCTAGAAGCATGTACTCAGTATTTGCAGATATTTCTTAATGCCAGTTTTGAAAATAAGACCGTTTTCACAGAAAAATCCTCTTGGAGTGAGTTCTATACAATAGACTTGTAATTTACATAGTTTCAGTTACCATGACATTCAGGGTTCCGAATACATTACATGCATCACAGATTCTACAACATTCTTTATTGAGTGTAAGCATGTGCTTTACAAACTTTCATCCACCACACAAGACATACTAGCACCTAGAAACATTAACTCTGAGTTCGCAGCAATTTCCTATTAGCAGTTTTGAAAATTAAGCATTTTTCTAAGGAAAAAAGTGTTGGAGCGATTTCTACCCACTAGGCATGTAATTTACATAGATTCCATTGCTGTGAAATTACGTCTTTCGAACACGCTACATGCATAACGGATTTGACAAATATTCACTACAAATGTGTTTGCATGTGGATTACCGAACTTTCAACACAATAAAAGGCATAGTGACACTTAGAATCATTTTCTCTAATTTCACAGAGATTTCCAATCACCAGATTCCAAAATGCAGCAGATTTCACAGTAAAAATCTCTTGGAGCAAGTTCTACCCAAGAGACATGTAATTTACATAGATTCACTCACCGTGAAACTCCGTGTTCTGAACACGCTACATGCATCTCAGATTCCACAAATATTCACTACAGAGTTATTAGCATATGTTTTACCGTACTTTCATCCACCATAGAAGGCTTACTGACACTTACAAGCATTTTCTCATTTTTTGAAAGTTTTACCTAAAGCCAGTTTCAAAAATGAGGCAGTTTTCACAGAAAAATATTCTTGGAGAGAGTTCTTCACAATAGACATGTAATTTACATAGATTCTCTCACCGTCAAAATCTGTGTTCTGACAAATTTGCATGCATCAAGGTTTCGACAAGTATTCACTACAGATTTGTTAGCATGTGCATTTCTGATCTTTCATCCACATACAAGTCATATTGACACTTAGAAGCATTTTCTCAGATTTCGAATATATTTCCTACTGCCAGTTTTGAAATTGAGGCAGATTTTGCAGAGAAATGCTTTTGGAGCGAGTTCTACCCAATGGACATGAAATTTAAATGCTTCCACTCATCGAGAAATTCCGTGTTCCAAACATGCTATGTGCATCACGGATTCGACAAACACTCTTTAATGAGTCGTGAACATTAGTATTACCGTATTTTCATCCACCAAACAAGGCATATTTACACGTAGAAAGACTTTTTCAGATTTAGTAGATATCTCCTAATGTGAGTTTCTGAAATCATGCAGTTTATGCAAAAGAATCCTTTTGGAGCGAGTTCTACTCAATAGACATGTAATTTACATTTTTTCCCTCAGTATGATATTCCGTGATCTGAACACGCAACATGCATCACTGATTCGAAAAATAATCTTTAAGGAGTTGTGAGCATGAGGATTACCAAACTGTCATCTGCCATAAAAGGCATATTTACACCTAGAAACCATTACTCTGAGTTCGCAGTGTTTTCCAAATGTCAGTTTTGAATGTGAGGTAGTTTTTGCAGAAAAATGCTCTTGGAGTGAGTTCTACACAATAGACATGTAATTTACATAGAATGGCTCACCGTGAAATTCCGTGTTCCGAGAAAGCTGCATGCATCACAGAATCGACACAAATTCACTACAGATTTGTTAGCATGTGGATTACCGTACTTTCATCCACCATACAAGGCATAATGGCGCTTACAAGCATTTTCTCATTTTTTGAAAGTTTTTCCTAACGCCAGTTTCGAAAATGAGGCAGTTTTCACCGAAAAATTCTCTTGCAGAGAGTTCTACACAGTAGACATTTGATTTACATAGGTTCGATCACCGTCAAATTCTGTGTTCCGAGAAAGTTGCATGCATAACAGTTTCGACAAATATTCACTACAGAATTTTTTAGCATGTGGATTACTGTACTTTCATCCACCATTAAAGTCATATTTGCCTTAGAAACATTTTCTCAGATTTCGAACTCTTTTCCTTATGCCAGTTTTGAAAATGAGGCAGATTTCACAGAAAAATACTTTTGGAGTGAGTTCTACCCAATAAATATGTAATTTACAAAGTTTCTTTCACCATGATATTCTGTGTTCTGAATATGATACGTGCATCACGGTTTCGACAAACATTTTTAATGAGTTGTGTACATGTGGATTACCAAACTTTCATCCACCAAACATGGCATATTTACACCTAGAAATGTTTCTCCTCTTTTGCAGATTTGTCCTAATGCCCGTTGCAAATAACAGGCAGATTTCACAGGAAAATCCTCTTCGATCGTGTTCTATCCAATAGACATGAAATTTACAATGTTTCACTTACCATGACATTCCGTGTTCATAACATGCTACATGCATACTGGATTTATAAAACATTCATTACTGATTCGAGAGCATGTGGATTTCCGAAATTTAATCCACCATACAAGGCATATTTACACCTAGAAATATTTACTCTGCTTTCACAGCTTTTTCCTAATTTCAGGTTTTAAAATCATGAAGTTTTCATAGGAAAAAACCTCTTCAAGCGAGTTCTATCCAGAGGAATTGTAATTTAAGCAGTTTCCCTCAAAGTGACTTTCCGTTTTCTGAACATGCTTCATGCATCACGGATTTGACAAACGTTAATTACTCAGTTGTGTGCATGTGGATGACAGAACTTTCATCCACCATATAAGTCATATATACACCTAGAAATATTTACTCTGATTTCACTACTTTTCCCTACCGTCTGTTTTGAAAATCATGATGTTTTTGCAGAAGTAATCTCTGCAAGCGAGTTCGACCCAGTAGAATTGTAATTTCAATAGTTACCCTCAAAGTGACTTTCCATGGTCCGAACATGCTAAATTCATCACGGATTTGACAAACATTCATTACTCAGTTGTGTGCATGTGGATTACAGAACTTTCATCCACCATACAAGGCATAAATACACCTAGAAATATTTACTCTGATTTCACAGATTTTTCCTAACGTCAGTCTCGAAAATCATAAAGATTTCTCAGAAAAAATCTCTGCATGTGAGTTCTACCCATTAGAATTGCAATTTCAATTGTTTCCCACAAAGTGACTTTCCGTGGTCCGAACACACTGCATTCATCACGGATTTGACAAACATTCATTAGTCAGTTGTGTGCCTGTGATTTACGGAACTTTCATCCACCATATAATGCATATATACACCTTGAAAATATTATTCTGATTTTGAAGCTTTTTCCTAACTGCAGTTTAGAATATCAGGCAACTTTTGCAGGATAATTCTCTTGTAGAGTGTTCTACACAATAGACATGTAATTTACATAGATCCCCTCGCCGTGACATACCGTGCTCCAAACATGCTACATGCACCGCAGTTCGACAAATATTAACTGCTGAGTTGTTAGCATGTGGATTAATGTACTTTCATCTACCAAACAATGTATATATACAGCTAGAAGTATGTACTCAGTATTTGCAGATATTTCTTAATGCCAGTTTCGAAAATAAGACCGTTTTCACAGAAAAATCCTCTTGGAGTGAGTTCTATCCAATAGACTTGTAATTTACATAGTTTCAGTTACCATGACATTCAGGGTTCCGAATACATTACATGCATCACAGATTCTACAACATTCTTTATTGAGTGTAAGCATGTGCTTTACAAACTTTCATCCACCACACAAGACATATTAGCACCTAGAAACATTAACTCTGAGTTCGCAGCAATTTCCTAATAGCAGTTTTGAAAATTAAGCATTTTTCTAAGGAAAAAATTGTTGGAGCGATTTCTACCCACTAGGCATGTAATTTACATAGATTCCATTGCTGTGAAATTACGTCTTTCGAACACGCTACATGCATAACGGATTTGACAAATATTCACTACAAATGTGTTTGCATGTGCATTACCGAACTTTCAACACAATAAAAGGCATAGTGACACTTAGAATCATTTTCTCTGATTTCACAGAGATTTCCAATCGCCAGATTCCAAAATGCAGCAGATTTCACAGCAAAAAGCTCTTGGAGCAAGTTCTACCCAAGAGACATGTAATTTACATAGATTCACTCACCGTGAAACTCCGTGTTCTGAACACGCTACATGCATCTCAGATTCCACAAATATTCACTACAGAGTTATTAGCATATGTTTTACCGTACTTTCATCCACCATAGAAGGCATACTGACACTTACAAGCATTTTCTCATTTTTTGAAAGTTTTACCTAAAGCCAGTTTCAAACATGAGGCAGTTTTCACAGAAAAATATTCTTGGAGAGAGTTCTTCACAATAGACATGTAATTTACATAGATTCTCTCACCATCAAAATCTGTGTTCTGACAAATTTGCATGCATCAAGGTTTCGACAAGTATTCACTACAGATTTGTTAGCATGTGCATTTCTGATCTTTCATCCACATACAAGTCATATTGACACTTAGAAGCATTTTCTCAGATTTCAAATATATTTCCTACTGCCAGTTTTGAAAGTGAGGCAGATTTTGCAGAAAAATGCTTTTGGAGTGAGTTCTACCCAATGGACATGAAATTTAAATGCTTCCACTCATCGAGAAATTCCGTGTTCCAAACATGCTATGTGCATCACGGATTCGACAAACACTCTTTAATGAGTTGTGAACATTAGTATTACCAAATTTTCATCCACCAAACAAGGCATATTTACACGTAGAAAGACTTCTTCAGATTTAGTAGATATCTCCTAATGTCAGTTTCTGAAATCATGCAGTTTATGCAAAAAAATTCTCTTGGAGCGAGTTCTACTCAATAGACATGTAATTTACATTTTTTCCCTCAGTATGATATTCCGTGATCTGAACACGCAACATGCATCACTGATTCGAAAAATAATCTTTAAGGAGTTGTGAGCATGAGGATTACCAAACTGTCATCTGCCATAAAAGGCATATTTACACCTAGAAACCATTACTCTGAGTTCGCAGTGTTTTCCAAATGTCAGTTTTGAATGTGAGGTAGTTTTTGCAGAAAAATGCTCTTGGAGTGAGTTCTACACAATAGACATGTAATTTACATAGATTGGCTCACCGTGAAATTCCGTGTTCCGAGAAAGCTGCATGCATCACAGAATCGACACAAATTCACTACAGATTTGTTAGCATGTGGATTACCGTACTTTCATCCACCATACAAGGCATAATGGCGCTTACAAGCATTTTCTCATTTTTTGAAAGTTTTTCCTAACGCCAGTTTCGAAAATGAGGCAGTTTTCACCGAAAAATTCTCTTGCAGAGAGTTCTACACAGTAGACATTTGATTTACATAGGTTCGATCACCGTCAAATTCTGTGTTCCGAGAAAGTTGCATGCATAACAGTTTCGACAAATATTCACTACAGAATTTTTTAGCATGTGGATTACTGTACTTTCATCCACCATTAAAGTCATATTTGCCTTAGAAACATTTTCTCAGATTTCAAACTCTTTTCCTTATGCCAGTTTTGAAAATGAGGCAGATTTCACAGAAAAATACTTTTGGAGTGAGTTCTACCCAATAAATATGTAATTTACAAAGTTTCTTTCACCATGATATTCTGTGTTCTGAATATGATACGTGCATCACGGTTTCGACAAACATTTTTAATGAGTTGTGTACATGTGGATTACCAAACTTTCATCCACCAAACATGGCATATTTACACCTAGAAATGTTTCTCCTCTTTTGCAGATTTGTCCTAATGCCCGTTGCAAATAACAGGCAGATTTCACAGGAAAATCCTCTTCGATCGTGTTCTATCCAATAGACATGAAATTTACAATGTTTCACTTACCATGACATTCCGTGTTCATAACACGCTACATGCATACTGGATTCATAAAACATTCATTACTGATTCGAGAGCATGTGGATTTCCGAAATTTAATCCACCATACAAGGCTTAATTACACCTAGAAATATTTACTCGGCTTTCACAGCTTTTCCTAATTTCAGGTTTTAAAATCATGAAGTTTTCTCAGGAAATAACCTCTTCAAGCGAGTTCTATCCAGAGGAATTGTAATTTAAGCAGTTTCCCTCAAAGTGACTTTCCGTTTTCTGAACATGCTTCATGCATCACGGATTTGACAAACGTTAATTACTCAGTTGTGTGCATGTGGATGACAGAACTTTCATCCACCATATAAGTCATATATACACCTAGAAATATTTACTCTGATTTCACTACTTTTTCCTACCGTCTGTTTTGAAAATCATGATGTTTTTGCAGAAGTAATCTCTGCAAGCGGGTTCGACCCAGTAGAATTGTAATTTCAATAGTTACCCACAAAGTGACTTTCCATGGTCCGAACATGCTAAATTCATCACGGATTTGACAAACATTCATTACTCAGTTGTGTGCATGTGGATTACAGAACTTTCATCCACCATACAAGGCATAAATACACCTAGAAATATTTACTCTGATTTCACAGATTTTTCCTAACGTCAGTCTCGAAAATCATAAAGATTTCTCAGAAAAAATCTCTGCATGTGAGTTCTACCCATTAGAATTGCAATTTCAATTGTTTCCCACAAAGTGACTTTCCGTGGTCCGAACACACTGCATTCATCACGGATTTGACAAACATTCATTAGTCAGTTGTGTGCCTGTGATTTACGGAACTTTCATCCACCATATAATGCATATATACACCTTGAAAATATTATTCTGATTTTGAAGCTTTTTCCTAACTGCAGTTTAGAATATCAGGCAACTTTTGCAGGATAATTCTCTTGTAGAGTGTTCTACACAATAGACTTGTAATTTACATAGATCCCCTCGCCGTGACATACCGTGCTCCAAACATGCTACATGCACCGCAGTTCGACAAATATTAACTGCTGAGTTGTTAGCATGTGGATTAATGTACTTTCATCTACCATACAATGTATATATACAGCTAGAAGCATGTACTCAGTATTTGCAGATATTTCTTAATGCCAGTTTTGAAAATAAGACCGTTTTCACAGAAAAATCCTCTTGGAGTGAGTTCTATACAATAGACTTGTAATTTACATAGTTTCAGTTACCATGACATTCAGGGTTCCGAATACATTACATGCATCACAGATTCTACAACATTCTTTATTGAGTGTAAGCATGTGCTTTACAAACTTTCATCCACCACACAAGACATACTAGCACCTAGAAACATTAACTCTGAGTTCGCAGCAATTTCCTATTAGCAGTTTTGAAAATTAAGCATTTTTCTAAGGAAAAAAGTGTTGGAGCGATTTCTACCCACTAGGCATGTAATTTACATAGATTCCATTGCTGTGAAATTACGTCTTTCGAACACGCTACATGCATAACGGATTTGACAAATATTCACTACAAATGTGTTTGCATGTGGATTACCGAACTTTCAACACAATAAAAGGCATAGTGACACTTAGAATCATTTTCTCTAATTTCACAGAGATTTCCAATCACCAGATTCCAAAATGCAGCAGATTTCACAGTAAAAATCTCTTGGAGCAAGTTCTACCCAAGAGACATGTAATTTACATAGATTCACTCACCGTGAAACTCCGTGTTCTGAACACGCTACATGCATCTCAGATTCCACAAATATTCACTACAGAGTTATTAGCATATGTTTTACCGTACTTTCATCCACCATAGAAGGCTTACTGACACTTACAAGCATTTTCTCATTTTTTGAAAGTTTTACCTAAAGCCAGTTTCAAAAATGAGGCAGTTTTCACAGAAAAATATTCTTGGAGAGAGTTCTTCACAATAGACATGTAATTTACATAGATTCTCTCACCGTCAAAATCTGTGTTCTGACAAATTTGCATGCATCAAGGTTTCGACAAGTATTCACTACAGATTTCTTAGCATGTGCATTTCTGATCTTTCATCCACATACAAGTCATATTGACACTTAGAAGCATTTTCTCAGATTTCGAATATATTTCCTACTGCCAGTTTTGAAATTGAGGCAGATTTTGCAGAGAAATGCTTTTGGAGCGAGTTCTACCCAATGGACATGAAATTTAAATGCTTCCACTCATCGAGAAATTCCGTGTTCCAAACATGCTATGTGCATCACGGATTCGACAAACACTCTTTAATGAGTCGTGAACATTAGTATTACCGTATTTTCATCCACCAAACAAGGCATATTTACACGTAGAAAGACTTTTTCAGATTTAGTAGATATCTCCTAATGTGAGTTTCTGAAATCATGCAGTTTATGCAAAAGAATCCTTTTGGAGCGAGTTCTACTCAATAGACATGTAATTTACATTTTTTCCCTCAGTATGATATTCCGTGATCTGAACACGCAACATGCATCACTGATTCGAAAAATAATCTTTAAGGAGTTGTGAGCATGAGGATTACCAAACTGTCATCTGCCATAAAAGGCATATTTACACCTAGAAACCATTACTCTGAGTTCGCAGTGTTTTCCAAATGTCAGTTTTGAATGTGAGGTAGTTTTTGCAGAAAAATGCTCTTGGAGTGAGTTCTACACAATAGACATGTAATTTACATAGAATGGCTCACCGTGAAATTCTGTGTTCCGAGAAAGCTGCATGCATCACAGAATCGACACAAATTCACTACAGATTTGTTAGCATGTGGATTACCGTACTTTCATCCACCATACAAGGCATAATGGCGCTTACAAGCATTTTCTCATTTTTTGAAAGTTTTTCCTAACGCCAGTTTCGAAAATGAGGCAGTTTTCACCGAAAAATTCTCTTGCAGAGAGTTCTACACAGTAGACATTTGATTTACATAGGTTCGATCACCGTCAAATTCTGTGTTCCGAGAAAGTTGCATGCATAACAGTTTCGACAAATATTCACTACAGAATTTTTTAGCATGTGGATTACTGTACTTTCATCCACCATTAAAGTCATATTTGCCTTAGAAACATTTTCTCAGATTTCGAACTCTTTTCCTTATGCCAGTTTTGAAAATGAGGCAGATTTCACAGAAAAATACTTTTGGAGTGAGTTCTACCCAATAAATATGTAATTTACAAAGTTTCTTTCACCATGATATTCTGTGTTCTGAATATGATACGTGCATCACGGTTTCGACAAACATTTTTAATGAGTTGTGTACATGTGGATTACCAAACTTTCATCCACCAAACATGGCATATTTACACCTAGAAATGTTTCTCCTCTTTTGCAGATTTGTCCTAATGCCCGTTGCAAATAACAGGCAGATTTCACAGGAAAATCCTCTTCGATCGTGTTCTATCCAATAGACATGAAATTTACAATGTTTCACTTACCATGACATTCCGTGTTCATAACACGCTACATGCATACTGGATTCATAAAACATTCATTACTGATTCGAGAGCATGTGGATTTCCGAAATTTAATCCACCATACAAGGCATATTTACACCTAGAAATATTTACTCTGCTTTCACAGCTTTTTCCTAAATTCAGGTTTTAAAATCATGAAGTTTTCTCAGGAAAAAACCTCTTCAAGCGAGTTCTATCCAGAGGAATTGTAATTTAAGCAGTTTCCCTCAAAGTGACTTTCCGTTTTCTGAACATGCTTCATGCATCACGGATTTGACAAACGTTAATTACTCAGTTGTGTGCATGTGGATGACAGAACTTTCATCCACCATATAAGTCATATATACACCTAGAAATATTTACTCTGATTTCACTACTTTTTCCTACCGTCTGTTTTGAAAATCATGATGTTTTTGCAGAAGTAATCTCTGCAAGCGAGTTCGACCCAGTAGAATTGTAATTTCAATAGTTACCCACAAAGTGACTTTCCATGGTCCGAACATGCTAAATTCATCACGGATTTGACAAACATTCATTACTCAGTTGTGTGCATGTTGATTACAGAATTTTCATCCACCATATAAGGCATATATAAACCTAGAAAACATTATTCTGAGTTCGCAGCTTTTTCCTAAAGGCAGTTTAGAAAATCAGGCATCTATAGCAGGATAAATCTCTGGTAGCATGTTCTACACATTGGACTTATAATTTACATACAGTCCCTCGCCGTGACATTCCGTGATTCAAACTTTCTACTTGCACCACAGGTTCGACAAATATTCACTGCTGAGTTGTTAGCATGTAGATTACTGAACTTTTATCTACCATAAAATGTATATATACAGCTAGAAACATGTACAAAGTATATGCAGATTTTTCCTAACGTCAGTTTCTGAAATCAGGCAGTTTTTAAAGAAATATACTCTTGGAACTTGTTCCACCCAAAAGTCATGTAATTTACATAGATTCGCTCATCGTCAAATTCTGTGTTCTGAAAAAAACTGCATGCATTACGGTTTCGGAAAATATTCACTACAGATTTGATAGCATGTGTATTTCTGAACTTTCATCACCATACAAGTCATATTGACACTTAGAAGCATTTTCTCAAAATTCGAATTTTTTCCTAATGCCAGTTTGGAAAATGAGGCAGATTTCACAGGAAAATGCTTTTGGAGCAAGTTCTACCAAGTGGACATGTAATTTAAATGCTTTCACTCACCGTGACATTTCATGTTCCGAACACGCTACATGCATCACTGATTCGACAAACATTCTTTATTGAGTGGTGAACATGTGTATTACCAAACTTTCACCCACCATACAATGTGTATTTACACATAGAAACATTTATTCTTATTTAGTAGATTTCTCCTTACGTCAGTTTCTAAAATCATGCAGTTTTCGCAGAAAAATCCTCTTGGAGCGAGTACTACCCAAAAGACATGTAATTTATATTTTTCCCCTCACTGAGACATTCCATGTTCTGAACATGCTTCATGCATCACAGATTCAGAAAGCATTCATTACTGTGTTACGAGCATGTGCATTACAAACTTTCATCCACCACACAAGACATATTAGCACCTAGAAACATTAACTCTGAGTTCGCAGCAATTTCCTAATAGCAGTTTTGAAAATTAGGCATTTTTCTAAGGAAAAAACTGTTGGAGCGATTTCTACCCACTAGGCATGTAATTTACATAGATTCCATTGCTGTGAAATTACGTCTTTCGTACACGCTACATGCATAACGGATTCGACAAATATTCACTACAAATGTGTTTGCATGTGGATTACCGAACTTTCAACACAATAAAAGGCATAGTGAAATTAGAAGCATTTTCTCTGATTTCACAGTGTTTTCCAAACGCCAGTTTTAAAAATGCGGCAGATTTCGCAGCAAAAAGCTCTTGGAGCGAATTCTAACCAAGAGACTTGTAATTTACATAGATTCGCTCACCGGGAAATTCCGTGTTCTGAACACGCTACATGCATCTCGGATTCCACAAATATTCACTACAGAGTTATTAGCATATGTTTTACCGTACTTTCATCCACCATAGAAGGCATACTGACACTTAAAAGCATTTTCCCATTTTTTGAAAATTTTACCTAAAGCCAATTTCAAAAATGAGTCAGTTTTCATAGAAAAATATTCTTGGAGAGAGTTTTTCACAATAGACATGTAATTTACATAGATTTTCTCACCGTCAAAATCTGTGTTCTGACAAAGATGCATGCATCAAGGTTTCGAAAAGTATTCACTACAGATTTGTTAGCATGTGCATTTCTGATCTTTCATTCACATACAAGTCATATTGAAACTTAGAAGCATTTTCTCAGATTTCGAATATATTTCCTACTGCCAGTTTTGAAAGTGAGGCAGATTTTGCAGAAAAATGCTTTTGGAGCGAGTTCTACCCAATGGACATGAAATTTAAATGCTTCCACTCATCGAGAAATTCCGTGTTCCAAACATGCTATGTGCTTCACGGATTCGACAAACACTCTTTAATGAGTTGTGAACATTAGTATTACCGAATTTTCATCCACCAAACAAGGCATATTTACACGTAGAAAGACTTCTTCAGATTTAGTAGATATCTCCTAATGTCAGTTTCTGAAATCATGCAGTTTATGCAAAAGAATTCTCTTGGAGCGAGTTCTAATCAATAGACATGTAATTTACATTTTTTCCCTCAGTATGATATTCCGTGATCTGAACACGCAACATGCATCACTGATTTGAAAAATAATCTTTAAAGAGTTGTGAGCATGAGGATTACCAAACTGTCATCTGCCATAAAAGGCATATTTACACCTAGAAACCATTACTCTGAGTTCGCAGTGTTTTCCAAATGTCAGTTTTGAATGTGAGGTAGTTTTTGCAGAAAAATGCTCTTGGAGTGAGTTCTACACAATAGACATGTAATTTACATAGATTGGCTCACCGTGAAATTCCGTGTTCCGAGAAAGCTGCATGCATCACAGAATCGACACAAATTCACTACAGATTTGTTAGCATGTGGATTACCGTACTTTCATCCACCATACAAGGCATAATGGCGCTTACAAGCATTTTCTCATTTTTTGAAAGTTTTTCCTAACGCCAGTTTCGAAAATGAGGCAGTTTTCACCGAAAAATTCTCTTGCAGAGAGTTCTACACAGTAGACATTTGATTTACATAGGTTCGATCACCGTCAAATTCTGTGTTCCGAGAAAGTTGCATGCATAACAGTTTCGACAAATATTCACTACAGAATTTTTTAGCATGTGGATTACTGTACTTTCATCCACCATTAAAGTCATATTTGCCTTAGAAACATTTTCTCAGATTTCGAACTCTTTTCCTTATGCCAGTTTTGAAAATGAGGCAGATTTCACAGAAAAATACTTTTGGAGTGAGTTCTACCCAATAAATATGTAATTTACAAAGTTTCTTTCACCATGATATTCTGTGTTCTGAATATGATACGTGCATCACGGTTTCGACAAACATTTTTAATGAGTTGTGTACATGTGGATTACCAAACTTTCATCCACCAAACATGGCATATTTACACCTAGAAATGTTTCTCCTCTTTTGCAGATTTGTCCTAATGCCCGTTGCAAATAACAGGCAGATTTCACAGGAAAATCCTCTTCGATCGTGTTCTATCCAATAGACATGAAATTTACAATGTTTCACTTACCATGACATTCCGTGTTCATAACATGCTACATGCATACTGGATTTATAAAACATTCATTACTGATTCGAGAGCATGTGGATTTCCGAAATTTAATCCACCATACAAGGCATATTTACACCTAGAAATATTTACTCTGCTTTCACAGCTTTTTCCTAATTTCAGGTTTTAAAATCATGAAGTTTTCACAGGAAAAAACCTCTTCAAGCGAGTTCTATCCAGAGGAATTGTAATTTAAGCAGTTTCCCTCAAAGTGACTTTCCGTTTTCTGAACATGCTTCATGCATCACGGATTTGACAAACGTTAATTACTCAGTTGTGTGCATGTGGATGACAGAACTTTCATCCACCATATAAGTCATATATACACCTAGAAATATTTACTCTGATTTCACTACTTTTTCCTACCGTCTGTTTTGAAAATCATGATGTTTTTGCAGAAGTAATCTCTGCAAGCGAGTTCGACCCAGTAGAATTGTAATTTCAATAGTTACCCTCAAAGTGACTTTCCATGGTCCGAACATGCTAAATTCATCACGGATTTGACAAACATTCATTACTCAGTTGTGTACATGTGGATTACCAAACTTTCATCCACCAAACATGGCATATTTACACCTAGAAATGTTTCTCCTCTTTTGCAGATTTGTCCTAATGCCCGTTGCAAATAACAGGCAGATTTCACAGGAAAATCCTCTTCGATCGTGTTCTATCCAATAGACATGAAATTTACAATGTTTCACTTACCATGACATTCCGTGTTCATAACACGCTACATGCATACTGGATTCATAAAACATTCATTACTGATTCGAGAGCATGTGGATTTCCGAAATTTAATCCACCATACAAGGCATATTTACACCTAGAAATATTTACTCGGCTTTCACAGCTTTTTCCTAATTTCAGGTTTTAAAATCATGAAGTTTTCTCAGGAAAAAACCTCTTCAAGCGAGTTCTATCCAGAGGAATTGTAATTTAAGCAGTTTCCCTCAAAGTGACTTTCCGTTTTCTGAACATGCTTCATGCATCACGGATTTGACAAACGTTAATTACTCAGTTGTGTGCATGTGGATGACAGAACTTTCATCCACCATATAAGTCATATATACACCTAGAAATATTTACTCTGATTTCACTACTTTTTCCTACCGTCTGTTTTGAAAATCATGATGTTTTTGCAGAAGTAATCTCTGCAAGCGAGTTCGACCCAGTAGAATTGTAATTTCAATAGTTACCCACAAAGTGACTTTCCATGGTCCGAACATGCTAAATTCATCACGGATTTGACAAACATTCATTACTCAGTTGTGTGCATGTGGATTACCAAACTTTCATCCACCATACAAGGCATAAATACACCTAGAAATATTTACTCTGATTTCACAGATTTTTCCTAACGTCAGTCTCGAAAATCATAAAGATTTCTCAGAAAAAATCTCTGCATGTGAGTTCTACCCATTAGAATTGCAATTTCAATTGTTTCCCACAAAGTGACTTTCCGTGGTCCGAACACACTGCATTCATCACGGATTTGACAAACATTCATTAGTCAGTTGTGTGCCTGTGATTTACGGAACTTTCATCCACCATATAATGCATATATACACCTTGAAAATATTATTCTGATTTTGAAGCTTTTTCCTAACTGCAGTTTAGAATATCAGGCAACTTTTGCAGGATAATTCTCTTGTAGAGTGTTCTACACAATAGACATGTAATTTACATAGATCCCCTCGCCGTGACATACCGTGCTCCAAACATGCTACATGCACCGCAGTTCGACAAATATTAACTGCTGAGTTGTTAGCATGTGGATTAATGTACTTTCATCTACCATACAATGTATATATATACAGCTAGAAGCATGTACTCAGTATTTGCAGATATTTCTTAATGCCAGTTTCGAAAATAAGACCGTTTTCACAGAAAAATGCTCTTGGAGTGAGTTCTATCCAATAGACTTGTAATTTACATAGTTTCAGTTACCATGACATTCCGTGTTCCGAATACATTACATGCATCACAGATTCTACAACATTCTTTATTGAGTGTAAGCATGTGCTTTACAAACTTTCATCCACCACACAAGACATACTAGCACCTAGAAACATTAACTCTGATTTCGCAGCAATTTCCTAATAGCAGTTTTGAAAATTAAGCATTTTTCTAAGGAAAAAAGTGTTGGAGCGATTTCTACCCACTAGGCATGTAATTTACATAGATTCCATTGCTGTGAAATTACGTCTTTCGAACACGCTACATGCATAACGGATTTGACAAATATTCACTACAAATGTGTTTGCATGTGGATTACCGAACTTTCAACACAATAAAAGGCATAGTGACACTTAGAATCTTTTTCTCTAATTTCACAGAGATTTCGAATCGCCAGATTCCAAAATGCAGCAGATTTCACAGCAAAAAGCTCTTGGAGCAAGTTCTACCCAAGAGACATGTAATTTACATAGATTCACTCACCGTGAAACTCCGTGTTCTGAACACGCTACATGCATCTCAGATTCCACAAATATTCACTACAGAGTTATTAGCATATGTTTTACCGTACTTTCATCCACCATAGAAGGCATACTGACACTTACAAGCATTTTCTCATTTTTTGAAAGTTTTACCTAAAGCCAGTTTCAAAAATGAGGCAGTTTTCACAGAAAAATATTCTTGGAGAGAGTTCTTCACAATAGACATGTAATTTACATAGATTCTCTCACCGTCAAAATCTGTGTTCTGACAAATTTGCATGCATCAAGGTTTCGACAAGTATTCACTACAGATTTGTTAGCATGTGCATTTCTGATCTTTCATCCACATACAAGTCATATTGACACTTAGAAGCATTTTCTCAGATTTCGAATATTTTTCCTACTGCCAGTTTTGAAATTGAGGCAGATTTTGCAGAGAAATGCTTTTGGAGCGAGTTCTACCCAATGGACATGAAATTTAAATGCTTCCACTCATCGAGAAATTCCGTGTTCCAAACATGCTATGTGCATCACGGATTCGACAAACACTCTTTAATGAGTCGTGAACATTAGTATTACCGTATTTTCATCCACCAAACAAGGCATATTTACACGTAGAAAGACTTTTTCAGATTTAGTAGATATCTCCTAATGTGAGTTTCTGAAATCATGCAGTTTATGCAAAAAAATTCTCTTGGAGCGAGTTCTACTCAATAGACATGTAATTTACATTTTTTCCCTCAGTATGATATTCCGTGATCTGAACACGCAACATGCATCACTGATTCGAAAAATAATCTTTAAGGAGTTGTGAGCATGAGGATTACCAAACTGTCATCTGCCATAAAAGGCATATTTACACCTAGAAACCATTACTCTGAGTTCGCAGTGTTTTCCAAATGTCAGTTTTGAATGTGAGGTAGTTTTTGCAGAAAAATGCTCTTGGAGTGAGTTCTACACAATAGACATGTAATTTACATAGATTGGCTCACCGTGAAATTCCGTGTTCCGAGAAAGCTGCATGCATCACAGAATCGACACAAATTCACTACAGATTTGTTAGCATGTGGATTACCGTACTTTCATCCACCATACAAGGCATAATGGCGCTTACAAGCATTTTCTCATTTTTTGAAAGTTTTTCCTAACGCCAGTTTCGAAAATGAGGCAGTTTTCACCGAAAAATTCTCTTGCAGAGAGTTCTACACAGTAGACATTTGATTTACATAGGTTCGATCACCGTCAAATTCTGTGTTCCGAGAAAGTTGCATGCATAACAGTTTCGACAAATATTCACTACAGAATTTTTTAGCATGTGGATTACTGTACTTTCATCCACCATTAAAGTCATATTTGCCTTAGAAACATTTTCTCAGATTTCGAACTCTTTTCCTTATGCCAGTTTTGAAAATGAGGCAGATTTCACAGAAAAATACTTTTGGAGTGAGTTCTACCCAATAAATATGTAATTTACAAAGTTTCTTTCACCATGATATTCTGTGTTCTGAATATGATACGTGCATCACGGTTTCGACAAACATTTTTAATGAGTTGTGTACATGTGGATTACCAAACTTTCATCCACCAAACATGGCATATTTACACCTAGAAATGTTTCTCCTCTTTTGCAGATTTGTCCTAATGCCCGTTGCAAATAACAGGCAGATTTCACAGGAAAATCCTCTTCGATCGTGTTCTATCCAATAGACATGAAATTTACAATGTTTCACTTACCATGACATTCCGTGTTCATAACACGCTACATGCATACTGGATTCATAAAACATTCATTACTGATTCGAGAGCATGTGGATTTCCGAAATTTAATCCACCATACAAGGCATATTTACACCTAGAAATATTTACTCTGCTTTCACAGCTTTTTCCTAAATTCAGGTTTTAAAATCATGAAGTTTTCTCAGGAAAAAACCTCTTCAAGCGAGTTCTATCCAGAGGAATTGTAATTTAAGCAGTTTCCCTCAAAGTGACTTTCCGTTTTCTGAACATGCTTCATGCATCACGGATTTGACAAACGTTAATTACTCAGTTGTGTGCATGTGGATGACAGAACTTTCATCCACCATATAAGTCATATATACACCTAGAAATATTTACTCTGATTTCACTACTTTTTCCTACCGTCTGTTTTGAAAATCATGATGTTTTTGCAGAAGTAATCTCTGCAAGCGAGTTCGACCCAGTAGAATTGTAATTTCAATAGTTACCCACAAAGTGACTTTCCATGGTCCGAACATGCTAAATTCATCACGGATTTGACAAACATTCATTACTCAGTTGTGTGCATGTTGATTACAGAATTTTCATCCACCATATAAGGCATATATAAACCTAGAAAACATTATTCTGAGTTCGCAGCTTTTTCCTAAAGGCAGTTTAGAAAATCAGGCATCTATAGCAGGATAAATCTCTGGTAGCATGTTCTACACATTGGACTTATAATTTACATACAGTCCCTCGCCGTGACATTCCGTGATTCAAACTTTCTACTTGCACCACAGGTTCGACAAATATTCACTGCTGAGTTGTTAGCATGTAGATTACTGAACTTTTATCTACCATAAAATGTATATATACAGCTAGAAACATGTACAAAGTATATGCAGATTTTTCCTAACGTCAGTTTCTGAAATCAGGCAGTTTTTCAAGAAATATACTCTTGGAACTTGTTCCAACCAAAAGTCATGTAATTTACATAGATTCGCTCATCGTCAAATTCTGTGTTCTGAAAAAAACTGCATGCATTACGGTTTCGGAAAATATTCACTACAGATTTGATAGCATGTGTATTTCTGAACTTTCATCACCATACAAGTCATATTGACACTTAGAAGCATTTTCTCAAAATTCGAATTTTTTCCTAATGCCAGTTTGGAAAATGAGGCAGATTTCACAGGAAAATGCTTTTGGAGCAAGTTCTACCAAGTGGACATGTAATTTAAATGCTTTCACTCACCGTGACATTTCATGTTCCGAACACGCTACATGCATCACTGATTCGACAAACATTCTTTATTGAGTGGTGAACATGTGTATTACCAAACTTTCACCCACCATACAATGTGTATTTACACATAGAAACATTTATTCTTATTTAGTAGATTTCTCCTTACGTCAGTTTCTAAAATCATGCAGTTTTCGCAGAAAAATCCTCTTGGAGCGAGTACTACCCAAAAGACATGTAATTTATATTTTTCCCCTCACTGAGACATTCCATGTTCTGAACATGCTTCATGCATCACAGATTCAGAAAGCATTCATTACTGTGTTACGAGCATGTGCATTACAAACTTTCATCCACCACACAAGACATATTAGCACCTAGAAACATTAACTCTGAGTTCGCAGCAATTTCCTAATAGCAGTTTTGAAAATTAGGCATTTTTCTAAGGAAAAAACTGTTGGAGCGATTTCTACCCACTAGGCATGTAATTTACATAGATTCCATTGCTGTGAAATTACGTCTTTCGTACACGCTACATGCAAAACGGATTCGACAAATATTCACTACAAATGTGTTTGCATGTGGATTACCGAACTTTCAACACAATAAAAGGCATAGTGACACTTAGAAGCATTTTCTCTGATTTCACAGTGTTTTCCAAACGCCAGTTTTAAAAATGCGGCAGATTTCGCAGCAAAAAGCTCTTGGAGCGAATTCTAACCAAGAGACTTGTAATTTACATAGATTCACTCACCGTGAAACTCCGTGTTCTGAACACGCTACATGCATCTCAGATTCCACAAATATTCACTACAGAGTTATTAGCATATGTTTTACCGTACTTTCATCCACCATAGAAGGCATACTGACACTTACAAGCATTTTCTCATTTTTTGAATGTTTTACCTAAAGCCAGTTTCAAAAATGAGGCAGTTTTCACAGAAAAATATTCTTGGAGAGAGTTCTTCACAATAGACATGTAATTTACATAGATTCTCTCACCATCAAAATCTGTGTTCTGACAAATTTGCATGCATCAAGGTTTCGACAAGTATTCACTACAGATTTGTTAGCATGTGCATTTCTGATCTTTCATCCACATACAAGTCATATTGACACTTAGAAGCATTTTCTCAGATTTCAAATATATTTCCTACTGCCAGTTTTGAAAGTGAGGCAGATTTTGCAGAAAAATGCTTTTGGAGTGAGTTCTACCCAATGGACATGAAATTTAAATGCTTCCACTCATCGAGAAATTCCGTGTTCCAAACATGCTATGTGCATCACGGATTCGACAAACACTCTTTAATGAGTTGTGAACATTAGTATTACCGAATTTTCATCCACCAAACAAGGCATATTTACACGTAGAAAGACTTCTTCAGATTTAGTAGATATCTCCTAATGTGAGTTTCTGAAATCATGCAGTTTATGCAAAAAAATTCTCTTGGAGCGAGTTCTACTCAATAGACATGTAATTTACATTTTTTCCCTCAGTATGATATTCCGTGATCTGAACACGCAACATGCATCACTGATTCGAAAAATAATCTTTAAGGAGTTGTGAGCATGAGGATTACCAAACTGTCATCTGCCATAAAAGGCATATTTACACCTAGAAACCATTACTCTGAGTTCGCAGTGTTTTCCAAATGTCAGTTTTGAATGTGAGGTAGTTTTTGCAGAAAAATGCTCTTGGAGTGAGTTCTACACAATAGACATGTAATTTACATAGATTGGCTCACCGTGAAATTCCGTGTTCCGAGAAAGCTGCATGCATCACAGAATCGACACAAATTCACTACAGATTTGTTAGCATGTGGATTACCGTACTTTCATCCACCATACAAGGCATAATGGCGCTTACAAGCATTTTCTCATTTTTTGAAAGTTTTTCCTAACGCCAGTTTCGAAAATGAGGCAGTTTTCACCGAAAAATTCTCTTGCAGAGAGTTCTACACAGTAGACATTTGATTTACATAGGTTCGATCACCGTCAAATTCTGTGTTCCGAGAAAGTTGCATGCATAACAGTTTCGACAAATATTCACTACAGAATTTTTTAGCATGTGGATTACTGTACTTTCATCCACCATTAAAGTCATATTTGCCTTAGAAACATTTTCTCAGATTTCGAACTCTTTTCCTTATGCCAGTTTTGAAAATGAGGCAGATTTCACAGAAAAATACTTTTGGAGTGAGTTCTACCCAATAAATATGTAATTTACAAAGTTTCTTTCACCATGATATTCTGTGTTCTGAATATGATACGTGCATCACGGTTTCGACAAACATTTTTAATGAGTTGTGTACATGTGGATTACCAAACTTTCATCCACCAAACATGGCATATTTACACCTAGAAATGTTTCTCCTCTTTTGCAGATTTGTCCTAATGCCCGTTGCAAATAACAGGCAGATTTCACAGGAAAATCCTCTTCGATCGTGTTCTATCCAATAGACATGAAATTTACAATGTTTCACTTACCATGACATTCCGTGTTCATAACACGCTACATGCATACTGGATTTATAAAACATTCATTACTGATTCGAGAGCATGTGGATTTCCGAAATTTAATCCACCATACAAGGCATATTTACACCTAGAAATATTTACTCGGCTTTCACAGCTTTTTCCTAATTTCAGGTTTTAAAATCATGAAGTTTTCTCAGGAAAAAACCTCTTCAAGCGAGTTCTATCCAGAGGAATTGTAATTTAAGCAGTTTCCCTCAAAGTGACTTTCCGTTTTCTGAACATGCTTCATGCATCACGGATTTGACAAACGTTAATTACTCAGTTGTGTGCATGTGGATGACAGAACTTTCATCCACCATATAAGTCATATATACACCTAGAAATATTTACTCTGATTTCACTACTTTTTCCTACCGTCTGTTTTGAAAATCATGATGTTTTTGCAGAAGTAATCTCTGCAAGCGAGTTCGACCCAGTAGAATTGTAATTTCAATAGTTACCCACAAAGTGACTTTCCATGGTCCGAACATGCTAAATTCATCACGGATTTGACAAACATTCATTACTCAGTTGTGTGCATGTGGATTACAGAACTTTCATCCACCATACAAGGCATAAATACACCTAGAAATATTTACTCTGATTTCACAGATTTTTCCTAACGTCAGTCTCGAAAATCATAAAGATTTCTCAGAAAAAATCTCTGCATGTGAGTTCTACCCATTAGAATTGCAATTTCAATTGTTTCCCACAAAGTGACTTTCCGTGGTCCGAACACACTGCATTCATCACGGATTTGACAAACATTCATTAGTCAGTTGTGTGCCTGTGATTTACGGAACTTTCATCCACCATATAATGCATATATACACCTTGAAAGTATTATTCTGATTTTGAAGCTTTTTCCTAACTGCAGTTTAGAATATCAGGCAACTTTTGCAGGATAATTCTCTTGTAGAGTGTTCTACACAATAGACATGTAATTTACATAGATCCCCTCGCCGTGACATACCGTGCTCCAAACATGCTACATGCACCGCAGTTCGACAAATATTAACTGCTGAGTTGTTAGCATGTGGATTAATGTACTTTCATCTACCATACAATGTATATATACAGCTAGAAGCATGTACTCAGTATTTGCAGATATTTCTTAATGCCAGTTTCGAAAATAAGACCGTTTTCACAGAAAAATCCTCTTGGAGTGAGTTCTATCCAATAGACTTGTAATTTACATAGTTTCAGTTACCATGACATTCAGTGTTCCGAATACATTACATGCATCACAGATTCTACAACATTCTTTATTGAGTGTAAGCATGTGCTTTACAAACTTTCATCCACCACACAAGACATATTAGCACCTAGAAACATTAACTCTGAGTTCGCAGCAATTTCCTAATAGCAGTTTTGAAAATTAAGCATTTTTCTAAGGAAAAAAGTGTTGGAGCGATTTCTACCCACTAGGCATGTAATTTACATAGATTCCATTGCTGTGAAATTACGTCTTTCGAACACGCTACATGCATAACGGATTTGACAAATATTCACTACAAATGTGTTTGCATGTGGATTACCGAACTTTCAACACAATAAAAGGCATAGTGACACTTAGAATCATTTTCTCTGATTTCACAGAGATTTCCAATCACCAGATTCCAAAATGCAGCAGATTTAACAGTAAAAAGCTCTTGGAGCAAGTTCTACCCAAGAGACATGTAATTTACATAGATTCACTCACCGTGAAACTCCGTGTTCTGAACACGATACATGCATCTCAGATTCCACAAATATTCACTACAGAGTTATGAGCATATGTTTTACCGTACTTTCATCCACCTTAGAAGGCATACTGACACTTACAAGCATTTTCTCATTTTTTGAAAGTTTTACCTAAAGCCAGTTTCAAAAATGAGGCAGTTTTCACAGAAAAATATTCTTGGAGAGAGTTCTTCACAATAGACATGTAATTTACATAGATTCTCTCACCGTCAAAATCTGTGTTCTGACAAATTTGCATGCATCAAGGTTTCGACAAGTATTCACTACAGATTTGTTAGCATGTGCATTTCTGATCTTTCATCCACATACAAGTCATATGGACACTTAGAAGCATTTTCTCAGATTTCGAATATATTTCCTACTGCCAGTTTTGAAAGTGAGGCAGATTTTGCAGAAAAATGCTTTTGGAGCGAGTTCTACCCAATGGACATGAAATTTAAATGCTTCCACTCATCGAGAAATTCCGTGTTCCAAACATGCTATGTGCATCACGGATTCGACAAACACTCTTTAATGAGTCGTGAACATTAGTATTACCGAATTTTCATCCACCAAACAAGGCATATTTACACGTAGAAAGACTTTTTCAGATTTAGTAGATATCTCCTAATGTGAGTTTCTGAAATCATGCAGTTTATGCAAAAAAATTCTCTTGGAGCGAGTTCTACTCAATAGACATGTAATTTACATTTTTTCCCTCAGTATGATATTCCGTGATCTGAACACGCAACATGCATCACTGATTCGAAAAATAATCTTTAAGGAGTTGTGAACATGAGGATTACCAAACTGTCATCTGCCATAAAAGGCATATTTACACCTAGAAACCATTATTCTGAGTTCGCAGTGTTTTCCAAATGTCAGTTTTGAATGTGAGGTAGTTTTTGCAGAAAAATGCTCTTGGAGTGAGTTCTACACAATAGACATGTAATTTACATAGATTGGCTCACCGTGAAATTCCGTGTTCCGAGAAAGCTGCATGCATCACAGAATCGACACAAATTCACTACAGATTTGTTAGCATGTGGATTACCGTACTTTCATCCACCATACAAGGCATAATGGCGCTTACAAGCATTTTCTCATTTTTTGAAAGTTTTTCCTAACGCCAGTTTCGAAAATGAGGCAGTTTTCACCGAAAAATTCTCTTGCAGAGAGTTCTACACAGTAGACATTTGATTTACATAGGTTCGATCACCGTCAAATTCTGTGTTCCGAGAAAGTTGCATGCATAACAGTTTCGACAAATATTCACTACAGAATTTTTTAGCATGTGGATTACTGTACTTTCATCCACCATTAAAGTCATATTTGCCTTAGAAACATTTTCTCAGATTTCGAACTCTTTTCCTTATGCCAGTTTTGAAAATGAGGCAGATTTCACAGAAAAATACTTTTGGAGTGAGTTCTACCCAATAAATATGTAATTTACAAAGTTTCTTTCACCATGATATTCTGTGTTCTGAATATGATACGTGCATCACGGATTCGACAAACATTTTTAATGAGTTGTGTACATGTGGATTACCAAACTTTCATCCACCAAACATGGCATATTTACACCTAGAAATATTTCTC
This sequence comes from Camelus bactrianus, assembly GCF_048773025.1. Lineage (NCBI taxonomy): Eukaryota > Metazoa > Chordata > Mammalia > Artiodactyla > Camelidae > Camelus > Camelus bactrianus. The sequence continues at coordinate 5,193,916 of NW_027413957.1, read as the reverse complement.
CTCTTTTGCAGATTTGTCCTAATGCCCGTTGCAAATAACAGGCAGATTTCACAGGAAAATCCTCTTCGATCGTGTTCTATCCAATAGACATGAAATTTACAATGTTTCACTTACCATAATATTCCGTGTTCATAACACGCTACATGCATACTGGATTTATAAAACATTCATTACTGATTCGAGAGCATGTGGATTTCTGAAATTTAATCCACCATACAAGGCATATTTACACCTAGAAGTATTTACTCTGCTTTCACAGCTTTTTCCTAATTTCAGGTTTTAAAATCATGAAGTTTTCTCAGGAAAAAACCTCTTCAAGTGAGTTCTATCCAGAGGAATTGTAATTTAAGCAGTTTCCCTCAAAGTGACTTTCCGTTTTCTGAACATGCTTCATGCATCACGGATTTGACAAACGTTAATTACTCAGTTGTGTGCATGTGGATGACAGAACTTTCATCCACCATATAAGTCATATATACACCTAGAAATATTTACTCTGATTTCACTACTTTTTCCTACCGTCTGTTTTGAAAATCATGATGTTTTTGCAGAAGTAATCTCTGCAAGCGAGTTCGAACCAGTAGAATTGTAATTTCAATAGTTACCCACAAAGTGACTTTCCATGGTCCGAACATGCTAAATTCATCACGGATTTGACAAACATTCATTACTCAGTTGTGTGCATGTGGATTACAGAATTTTCATCCACCATATAAGGCATATATAAACCTAGAAAACATTATTCTGAGTTCGCAGCTTTTTCCTAAAGGCAGTTTAGAAAATCAGGCATCTATAGCAGGATAAATCTCTGGTAGCATGTTCTACACATTGGACTTATAATTTACATACAGTCCCTCGCCGTGACATTCCGTGATTCAAACTTTCTACTTGCACCACAGGTTCGACAAATATTCACTGCTGAGTTGTTAGCATGTAGATTACTGAACTTTCATCTACCATAAAATGTATATATACAGCTAGAAACATGTACAAAGTATATGCAGATTTTTCCTAACGTCAGTTTCTGAAATCAGGCAGTTTTTAAAGAAATATACTCTTGGAACTTGTTCCACCCAATAGTCATGTAATTTACATAGATTCACTCATCGTCAAATTCTGTGTTCTGAAAAAAACTGCATGCATTACGGTTTCAGAAAATATTCACTACAGATTTGTTAGCATGTGTATTTCTGAACTTTCATCACCATACAATTCATATTGACACTTAGAAGCATTTTCTCAAAATTCGAATTTTTTCCTAATGCCAGTTTGGAAAATGAGGCAGATTTCACAGAAAAATGCTTTTGGAGCAAATTCTACCAAGTGGATATGTAATTTAAATGCTTTCACTCACCGTGACATTTCATGTTCCGAACACGCTACATGCATCACTGATTCGACAAACATTCTTTATTGAGTGGTGAACATGTGTATTACCAAACTTTCACCCACCATACAATGTGTATTTACACATAGAAACATTTATTCTTATTTAGTAGATTTCTCCTTACGTCATTTTCTAAAATCGTGCAGTTTTCGCAGAAAAATCCTCTTGGAGCGAGTACTACCCAATAGACATGTAATTTACATTTTTCCCCTCACTGAGACATTCCATGTTCTGAACATGCTACATGCATCACAGATTCAGAAAGCATTCATTACTGTGTTACGAGCATGTGCATTACAAACTTTCATCCACCACACAAGACATATTAGCACCTAGAAATATTAAATCTGAGTTCGCAGCAATTTCCTAATAGCAGTTTTAAAAATTATGCATTTTTCTAAGGAAAAAACTGTTGGAGCGATTTCTACCCACTAGGCATGTAATTTACATAGATTCCACTGCTGTGAAATTACTTCTTTCGAACACGCTACATGCATAACGGATTTGACAAATATTCACTACAAATGTGTTTGCATGTGGATTACTGAACTTTCAACACAATAAAAGCATAGTGACACTTAGAAGCATTTTCTCTGATTTCACAGAGATTTCACACATTTCTGTCTCCCACTAGACTTTTTCTCTCCAACTCTGGACTCTTACAATCTTCCGCTGATTTGACATCTTCACTTGGAACTCTGATATCTTAAAACCAACATGTGTGAAAACTGAGCTCTTGGTCCTCCTACCCCTCAAACTGGTTCTTCCTGCAGCCTCCCCCATTCAGTTATTGGAAACTTAATCCTTCCAGATGCTTGGGTCAAAAATCTTGGAGTTATTCTGACTTTCACTGACATACCACAAGAATTCTGTCTATAGATCTGGTTTAACACTGCCTTTAAAACATATCCAGAACCCAGCCGCTTCTCACCATGCCTCCTGCATCCACTGCTGTTTCCCTGTCCTGAGCCACTGTCCTCTTCTCCTGCACAGCCCTTCTCAATGTCTTCCCTCTTTTAATCTCTGACCCATTTCGTCTATTCTCACCCGGCACTCAAGTGAGCCTTGAAAACCTAAGTTAGATTATGTCGTCCTTCTGCAGTGCCTCCCCATTTCACTCCGGGTAAAAGCCACAGTCCTTACAACGTCCTCCAAGTCCGTACAGGATCTGTACTGACCCTTCTCCACAGCTCCAGCCGTGCCCCCATTCTGGAACATGCGAGGTGCACGCTGGCCTTGGTGATGGTTATTCCGTCCACCTGGGACTTCTCACCTCCTAGTCCTAGTCCTAACCTCAGTCCTCAGTGTGGCCTGCTCTGGTATTATTACAACATCACCCTTATCCCATACCCTCAACCCTATTTAACTTGCCCTTTTTTCTTTTTTCCATGGTTCCTCTTTCCTAACATGCCACCTCCTCTGCTGCTCTGTTGTGTGAATTGTCATCTGCACCCCCCACCCCAGCTAGACTCCAACCAAGCTCCTTGAGGACAGGACTTTTGTTTTGTTTATTGATCTATTCCAAGTGCCTAGACTAGTCCTGGGTATATAGTAGGCAGTCAAAAATTATTTGCTGAATAAATTAAAAGACTATTTTAAAACTGAATCATCCTTTCAGGAACGAGTGAGGAAAGGAAGCTGCATGAAGGAAAATGGAGCAGTAAATAATGATATTTGCCTGTTGTTCTTTGTGTGATATATATGTGTTTTAGTCTTAATTTGGTATCCCAGTTTCTTAATTTAATAGCTGTATTAAGATGTAATTTACAGGCCATAAAATTCACACATTATAATTGTTCAAGTCAGCCATTTTAGCTATTTCTAGAGTTGTGCAACTATGTCCTCAAAAAGTCCCCTTGTGTCTGTCCATATACAGTTCGCCCTCCCCTCAGTGGTACCCTGATATTATATCTTTTTGTTTTTTTGGCTATCACATCTCAAAAGAATAATTTACACAGGAGTACTAATATAGCTTTGCACTTTTAGAAATGACACACTTAAATATGAAATCAGCGTTCATTGCTGAATGTAGGTAGCAGTATCAGACATTGGTGAGAAGAATGGACTTGAATGTCAGACTGGCTGCAGTCTTACCCAGCTCCATCATTTATCAAGTTACCCAAATTATTTTCTGCCCCAAGCACTTTATCTGTTATATGGGGGTAATAATAGCATCTTACAGAGTTGTTGTGAGGATTAAGCAAACAGGGAAACAAAGTTTAGTATAGTGGCCAGCTTATGTTACTACCTAAGAAATAGCCTTGCAGGTAGAGAGCAAAATTCAAATCAGTTTCTAAAGCATGTGTAAAATATGATCCAGTTCCTGCCTGGTTTGTAAACACGTATGCCTACTGCAGAATGTAAAAGCAGGCTAATATCCAACAGAAAAGATCATTTCTCAGCATTTCTTTCAAAGGTAATTGCAAAATCATTTTTACTAAATTTTCTGTGCCCATCTCTGACAGAGCTTTGACACCAGGGGGGGTAATTATCTACTTTTCTGTTAAAATCATGCTGACCATCAGAAAGTGTTCTGAATTATATTTTAGCATAATGTTGGGAAATACTGTGAGACTTCTTCAAAATTAATGGGGGGACGGGCATTCATTGTAGATCTTGTAGCCTGATAAGCCTGCACTAAATTATCATTTTTTAAGTTTTAATTAAAGTAATTAATTAATTTTTTGCAGGGGGGTGGTAATTAGATTTTTTTAATTCATTTTATTTTTAGAAGAAGTACTGGGGATTGAACCCAGGCCCTTGTGCATGCTAAGAATATGATCTTTCACTTGAGCTATACCCTCCCCCCTAAATTATCTTTAATAAGGTCTTTTTCTCTGTTTTGTTATTTTCTTTTATGTACAGATGCACAAAGCAGGGTCATCAGAATCCTCTCAATTCCAAAGATGATAATAGTGAAACACATTGCACAGTGACAGTGAATCCTTGGCATATGAAGAAAGATTGTAAAGTCCTGAATGAATTAAGAAGTTATTGTTAAATTAACATACATGTAACCATGGCTCTCTTAACTTTATTTTTCACCTTATAATGAAGATACTCCCCACCTGTCAAGGTTGCTTTGTTTGATATAGGGAATATCTAAAGCCTTTTCTGCAAGTGTTTTAAATAACTAAGAGCAGGTAATTTATCAGAAGTGTGAATGGTGTAATCTGCTCTGTCTAGTATGGTAGCCACCAGCCACATGTGGCTATTGTGAATTGAGATGTTTTATAAGTGGAAAATACATAATAGATTTTCAAGACTTCGTACAACAAAAATAATGTAAAATATTTATTAATAAATTTTAAAAGTGTTAATCACGCTTTTGAAATGATAGTATACTGGCTATTTTGAGATAAATATAATTACTACTGGAATTAATTTCAGTTGTTCCTTTTTATTTTCTAAATGGGATTATTGGAAATTGTGACTTCCACTATGTTTCTCTTGACAGTGCTGGCTTGTAAATTATTGCAAATAATATGAAAAGAAAACTTTGATTAAAAATTTTGTAATTGAGTAGTTGATTTACATCCTAGTAGTTTCAGGTGTACAACACAGAGGATCAACATTTTTATAGATTATATTCCATTTAAAGTCACCATAAAATAATGGCTATATTTCCCTGTGCTGTATGATGCAGCCCTGTAACCTATCCATTTTATACATATTATTTTTACCTCTCAATCCCCTACCCCCTTCCTGCCTCCCCTCTCCTCCTTCTCCCCATTGGTAACCACCAGTCTGTTCTGTGTACCTGTGAGTATATTTCTGTTTTATTATTGTCATTAATTTGTTTTATTTTTTAGATATACATATAAGTTAATATATAGAATAATTATTTTTCTTTCTCTGAGTTATTTCACTTAGCATAATACCCTGTAGGTCCATCCATGTTATTGCAAATGGCATTATTTTATCTTTTATGGGTGAGCGGTATTCCATTGTGTGTGTGTGTATATGTATATATACATATTTATATAATATACCACACCTTCATTATCCAGTCATCTGTCAGTGAACATTTGGGTTGTTTCAGTGTCTTGGCTACTGTAAATAGTGCTGCTGTGAACATTGGGGTGCATGTGTCTTTCTGAATTATATTTTTCTCTAGACATATACCCATGAATGGGACTGCTGTATCACACGGAAATCTATTTTTAGTTTTTTAAGGAACCTCTATACTGTCCTCCATAGTGGCTGCACCAATTTACATTCCCACCAACTGAGTAGGAGGGTTCCTTTTTCTCTTAAAAGGTCAAACATTCTCTACATTTATATACTTTCCTTACAGTTTAGGACACAATTTGGCAAAAGCCAGATAGAATTTAATAGCAGTTAATACAGTTTTTTTTTTAATGGCCATGCATTATGGTTAGATACAGTCTCAATTTTTGTAGATGCAGAAGTTTTTATAGCTTCACAGACATTTCAGACTTGCAGAGAGAAAAATTTCTTTACATTTTGCTGAATTTGTCTGGGTGGCTTTATCGAATTTGGTCCAGGCCTGCAGAGGTAAATACACATCCAAACCTGAACCATTTGAATGTCTGCAAGATTTTAAGAGTCTAGAATGTCAGATCTGGACTATAACTCTGGTGAATGACATCAGTGAGTGGACTCAAGAAAACCCCATTTGAGTCCAAAACTTTTCATAAGCCAAAAAAGGCTTTGAAATTGTGGCAAAGCCAGAGACTTTTGTGCACCATATATGGCCACAAACACATGGGGACAACCACAGGCCTTCTGGAGTGCCAAGGGAATTCCATGTGAGGAGTCCAGCACTCACAGGAATCCAACAAATCTCTGCCTGCCAGAGCACCTTCATTGCTACTGTGCTGTTTTGAGCAAATGTCTTTTCATCAGGTTCAAATTGGTTTGTTGTTATTTTTGCATAAAAAAAATCAAACAACTTCTTGTTCCCTTGGTGAAAGTAAAAGCCTAACATTTTCTGGTTTCTTTTGACAGAGAAAACATGAGCCTATTAATCTAACCTCATCTATGATGGTCTGCAGCTGGGAGCAGCCAGATCAGTGTCAGTCCCTTTGCAGCCATTGGCTGGGAGCCTGCATGTTACCTGGAATGATATTTGAAACATGTCACCCTAGCCGTGCCTTTGCTGCGGGCTGGGAGGCGAGTCAGTCAGAATCTGCATTATGGAATGTATGTTTCTGATCCAAAGCTAGGAGGTCTTTTCTAATAGCCAGAGAATGTACTCATAAATATATCTATTAATTATGCAAGAACCTTTTTAAAGATTTTTTATCATAAAAATTTACCCACCAAAATTGAAAATGAAAGAACAGTGGAATTAAAAATCATCTGTACCTTAATTATACATAAAGAATCTTAAAATCCTTCTAAAATTTTTGTTCAAATGTAGATATTTTTCCCTTCCAAAAAGGAAAATTATTATTTCATTTTTTTGGTTTTTCCTTTTATTATATATTCCATATCAATAAAAATAATTATTTTAAATCCCTTTTAATGTCCATTTAACACTATATTGAACAGATATGTAATTAGTCCTAGGTTTCAGAAATTTAAAAAATTGTCATTACAATACCACTGCAAAGAATATTTTGGTGTTTCTATTTTTAGTTACTAATTTGGACTAAAAATTAAGAAGTTTGCTTTTCTTCATCTACAACATTGGTTATTTTATGAATGAACTGTAAGGATTTTAAATAACTTTTCAGTAATTTCAACAAAGAATTTATCTTTAAGGCAAAAATGTATGATGGTTTGCAAATCTACTTTTATTATATCTTCACTTTTACCAGTGTCATATGTGTGTGTATTTGCACAAGTGCTTTAACTACCAGCAACGTAAGAAAAATCTGTGTACTAAAAATGTGAAAATAGTTAGTTTCCTTGTTTGTCTTTTCATTCTCCCAATATAGGTTTTGGATGACAAGCTTGTATTTGCGAAAGTACACACCCTGTGGGAGGTGCTCTGTACATACGCTGAGATACTGTACATAAAATTCCCTCTGAAGCCCAATGATCTGAAAACCCGGTCCTCAGCCTTTGATAATTTCAGCTGTTTTATGAAAGTCCCCCAAGTGGATAAAAATATCATCAAGCCGGAGCAAGAGTTTTTCATTGCCCTATTTGAGAAGAGCTGCGTGAATGACTTTTATATTCAGGATAGAGATACATTCTTCAATCCAGCCACCAGAAGCTGCATTGTAAGTCTAAACCGAGTTTATCTGCTGTCTTGGGGGTGATTTAGTACCTGCTGTTGAATTATCAGTGATTTGGTTTGGTTGCTTTGGTTTGGTTTTTAAAAGCTGCCTATAAAAAGGAAAAAAAGAGAAAGAAAAGAAATATGCCTACAGATTCCTGTTAGGATAGTAAAGAGTGGCTGGTTGGTTACCCTGTATAAACCACACACTCTCTTAGAATCTTTTTAGGTTTACTTCATCCTTTTTCAGATCAAGTATCAAGTAAGGGATAGTGTTAAAAAAAATTTCGGGATTAACAGGCTTGTGAGCTCTGGGATCTGCAAGGCAGCTTTCCTTCCCCATTGTGTAAGTCAAATGGCAGAAATGAAATAAAGCACCTCATATATCCTCTGGTGTTAACAGGAAAAGGCTAATCTTCTTGACCTTGTTTCTTCCTGGGTAAAATGAAGACAATATGTCAGGAGGCGAGACACTCACTTAGGGCAAGAACCATGTTGTTTTGTTCACTGCTGAATCCTAGGCACCAGGAAGGCTGAGTTTAACGAGTGAATGAATGAACTGTAGTTCCCCCAGAGTTACCATGTGGGGCAGTGCGGATTAGCAGCTAAGAGCATAGACTCGAGAAGGGAGGGTACAGCTCAAGTGATGTGGTGCATGCTTAGCACACATAAGGTCCTGGGTTCAGCCCCCAACACCTCCTCTAAAATAAACCAAAAACCCTAATTACCTTCCCACCCCCCACCAGAATTACCTTATTATCTCCCCGCCACCAAAAAAAAAAAAAAAAAGAGAGAAGTGGCTATGAGCGAAGACTCAGGCTGGAACACCTGTGCAGATTTCTCACTGTCGACCTTGTAAAAGTCATTTAGCCTCTGTGTTTATCAAGTTCCTCATCAATAAAATGGGGATAATAATAGTACCCACCTCGTAGACTTGCTATGGGGATTAATGAATCTGTGTCGATGTTAGAACAGCCCTGGCTAATAGTAAGTACTATGCATCTGTCAGCTCTTTACATAATTATTGACAGATGTTATTGTCAACCAAAGAAGTATTAGTTCTTTGTAAGGGAAATGCATGTTAGACCATTTCATTTATCATTTTCTGTAATTCAGGCTTTTTCCCTCTGAAATACCATTTTCTGTCTGTGCACTAGGAAGCCACAGGGCTTTCCAAATTTCATCTGTCTGGGTTCTTGTCATGATGGCAATACTGCAGAATGTTGACAATTTTTAGGGACTCCTCTGAGATGACAGCAACCCCTCAAATTCAGGAGCACTTCTCTAACTGATAACATCTCGCATGAAATGAAGTTTTTAAAATGTAACAGCTTCAGACGCTTAATGATGCAATAAATGCAAGGATGTTATATCTAAGCTCTTTAAATAAATCCTGTCATTGAAATAAAGGAAATACTATATTACAGCACTCTATGACTTTGTTATCTTTGCTATCAATTTATCTGACTCTCTAAGACCAAAGAAAGCAAAGACTGAGATTGATCATTACTACTGTGTGGTACACGTGTTTGTGGATGAAGACAATACTGAAATGCACTGTTTAAGTTATTAAAATGGACACTAAACAGCTGCTTTATGCACATGCATAAACAGAACAGGGAGCTGGGTGCAGGGAGCAGATACTGAGCTTCCTGGATCAGAGACCCAACATAGCAGTCCAGCCAAGCAGTCCACCTGTTTTATATTTATGTCCCTGCAAAATTAGCAGTGAGAGTCTGAAATGAACTTTGGGGACACTGGCAAACAGCTGTCATGATTACTAATGTGGGACACCAGGATTCTACAGTGTTTAGTTGGCATCTTTGCACAACCAGTTCTTTTCCACTAAAGCCTCTAGTAATTGCTGGTCCCACATCCAGGCTGAGGAATCATCTCATGTGGTGTTTGGGAGGGAGGCAAGTGGAGTCAGGACCCATGTTAAGGCTGGGTGGGTAATAATCTGGTTCTAGTACAGGAAAAAGGAAAGTAGGTCAGGTGGGAAGGAGAATGACTGGATTTAAATTTTGTTTCTTGAGTAAGCTAAATACATATCATCATGTCAAGTTTCTTTGTTTATATTCCATGTGCTGTCACCGAATAACTACTGAATTGTGGGGACAAAAAAAGCCTGGGTTTTAGAATTGACCCTGCCCCTAACCAGCCAGAGTCCAGGTACCTCAGAGGGTCCAAGGAGGGGGCTGCACCCTCAGGTGTCCCTCCACTGCAGCAGTTTGGGCACTTGGGTGGTCTAGATTTTTTGCTGTGGAAGACTGGCCCACTTGTAGTACATTAAGCATCTGCAAGGCTCTCAACAGGTATCCATGGTGGTCCCAGGACTGTAACATCCAAGTGTTCCTTTCCACCCACGTTTGCAAATGACCCTCAAGGGGTTAGTATTAACCCTGGGTGAGAATTATGAAAAATTATATGGTACCTCCATCCCTCCTGGCAAGTGAGGGCCCCTTATTTACAAATGAACACGAAGTGTTAGCACCACATTTTAACAACAGAACATGTGAAAACGTGGCGACAGTGATGCTCACCTGTTTGCTTCTGCTTCCCAGTGCAACTTCAGCCTCCGTCAGAGGACCTCAGCTGCCCCAGCGAACAGGGCCTTCTGTACAGGGAATGGGCTCCTCCTGAAGCATAGACAAGAAGCAGCCCTTAGATCTCATCAGGTGAGCTGCTGTGGAGAGCAATCCAGTGGGAAGGGCTCAGTGTTGCCCTCATGGCATCTGAGTGTGACAGTCCTCCAAGAGTGTTACCAACCAGGAAGCTCACAGGAGCTCTGAGCTTTGTTGCCCCAAGTCTTTACTGGAGGCTTTATTACAAAGACATGATTTACTGGGTCACTACCGACATGGCTAAACCAAACCCTAACTGTAACTCAAACCTTTACTTAGCCCTAACCATTGAGCCCATTCCTCTCCTGGTGGTCACTCATTTGTCACAAAGCTCAAAGCCCCACTCTTCTAATCATATGGTTGGTGTCTCTGGCTGGCCAGTCCCCATCCTGAGTCATCTCATGAACACAAGCCATCCAAGGGTCCACCATGAATAGAAAAGACACTCCTATCTTGGGAAATTTCAAGGCTTTAGGGGTTGCCATCCAGGAACTGGGACCAAAGACCTACCAAATTCTTCATCAAACAGGAGTAAATGTTAGATTTCACTTAAATTATAAAATAAGAGACGGAGGACGGAGAAGATGGAGGAGTAGAGGGACGCTCGTGGCTCACCCTCTCCCACAGATACAAGACCCACATCTACGGACCCACTCAGCCAACCAGAGAACCTGCAGAACTCCGACAGAACATTGCCCTCTTCAAAAGATAAGGACACCAAAAATCTGGCAGGAGAAAAGGAAAAAAGAAAGAGCAAAAGGCAAAGCAGCGCGGGACGGATCCCGCGGGGAGGGAGCGGCAAAGGAGGACTGGCCCTCGCTCGCTGGGTCTTCCCTCTCCAACTGAGAGGCCAGCGGGACGGAGGGGGATCCGCCGAGGCTCAGATCTGTACAGAGCAGCCCTAGACTGACAGAACTAAGTTAAACGGGCACAGAGCGTCCCCCTCGACACCCAGCCTGAGACGGGCCGGCAACGGCGGGCAGGGCCAGGCTGCAAAAGCCGGGCGGAGGACGGAAGTGGCTGCACGGAGGCAGCCCCGGGGGAACGCAAGGTGCTGCCTGCCGTGGCAGTGGGTGCACAGGGCAGAACAACCTGGGCCCTCCATAAAACAGCACGGATGATATGCTCTCGGGGGAATGGTGCATACCCCCATCTCGGAAAACCTGTGGAAACTTTTCGGGGGAAGAGAGGTGGGGCTCAGGCACAGCAGCCATATCGCTATATCCTCCGGTGCTAAGCACCCAGACGGGGGCGGGAGCGAAACCTGCATCTGCACGGAAGGGCTTAGCAGCCTCAAAGGCCAGACTGAGACTGGCCTGCAGCCCGGGGCAGATAGGATCCTTTCATCCTTGTGCCTCAGAGAACTTGCTCCACAAAGACAAACAAGGAGCTGGGTTTTGGCTCGGAGCAGGGACAAGGCTGTCCCTCGGTCTTCCCCGAGCCCACCTGCGGAGCGCCGACCAGGGCAGAGAGTGCAGCCACACAGAGCAGCGGAGCTACCGGTGGCGCAGGTAGAGGGAGAGCGGCCCCCCCGCCTCTTGGGCAGGAACAGAGCCCCAGACCGAGGTGCTGGGGCACGACCCGCCCTCCTACACGGCCAGTCTGCAACATCTGACTGCGGCATCCAGAGGGGCAGCGACCCGCCTGCCCACAGCAGAGAGCTGCACCTGACCCAGTGTTAGGAGGAGGCGCGATCGGCTTGCCGACAGGTGCTGGGAGCAGCACAGAAGAGGGCGCCAACGGAGGGCCTCTGAAAACAGCAAGCTGAGCTTCCAAAACAGGACGAAGACAGAAAGTCTTCACATTAAAAGCACACAGACTCCAGGAGAACACCGACAACCCCCCTTTTTTTTCTTTTTTTAAATCTGTTCTTACCTGTTCTATTTTCTATTACTCTCTTAATTTTTACTTCTTAATTCATTTCTATTTCTTTTGGGTTTTGATGTCCTGTTATTGATTAGACAGAGGTTTCAAATACATCTATTCATCTCCCCCCACTTTTTAAAAGGTTTTAAAAGGACATCTCAACCCGATTAATACTCTGCTTCAATTCGCTCTTCTATTATTCATTATACACTGTTTTCAAAACCTCTTTCTCCCTTCTTTTAAAATTCTTTCTCTCTCTCTTTTATTTTTTTTCCTAAGTTCTATTCCTAAATAGGCATTAGATAGATAAAACCCTTAAGGACCATAATAGACAACTGATATTCCATAAACCACAGTGCCAGAGAGGTATGAGAAAGATGAAGCAGAGAAACTTTTTCCAATTAAAAGAATGAGAAATCCCCTGAAAGAAAGATCAATGAAATAGATATCAATAGCCTACTAGATCAAAATTTCAAAAAAGGAGTGATCAAATTGCTGAAGGAATTAAAAGAGATAGTGTTTAGAGATATAAAATACATCAAAAATGAAATTGAAGCTATAAAGAAGAGCCAAGTAGAATGGGTAAACTCATTGACAGAGATGAGGAATGATCTAATAGCTGTGCAAAGCCGACTAGATAATGCAGAGGAATGAATTAGTGATCTAGAAGACAGGGTGATAGAAAGCACCCATTCAGAAGAACTACAAGATAAGCAAATAAAAGATAATGAAAATAGCATAAGGGACCTATGGGATAATATAAAGCATCCCAATCTTCACATAATAGGGGTCCCAGAAGGGGAAGAAAGATCAAAGGGGATTGAAAAGGTTTTTAAAGAAATCATGACTGAAAACTTCCCAAACTTAAAGAAGGAATCATATATCCGAGTACAGGAAGCTCAGAGGGTCCCAAACAGGAAGAACCCAAATAGACCCACACCAAGACATATCATAATCAAGATGGCCAGAGTCAATGATAAAGAAATGATTCTAAAGGCAGAAAGAGAAAAGCAAAGAGTAAGTTACAAGGGAACCCCCATAAGGCTCTCAGCTGATTTCTCTACACAAACACTACAGGCCAGAAGGGAGTGGCAAGATATATTCAAAGCCCTGAATGAAAAAAAGATGCAGCCTAGGATTCTTTATCCAGCAAGGCTATCCTTTAGGATAGAAGGAGAAATAAAGAGTTTCACAGACAAAAGAAAGGCTGCAGAAGTTTAGCAAAACTAAACCCATGCTAAAAGAAATATTGAAAGGGCTATTCTAAATAGAAAAGCAGCAGGACGCTACAGAAATGAGAAACTCACAACTGGAAAGGTGATAACTCATGAATTACAAATAAAGTAAACACAAAATTATAAGACATACAAATCACTGAGAGTGGGAGAGGGAGGCAGGAAAATATAGAATATTTTTTCTTTCTTTTTTAAATTTTTTTAACAGTAGGATGGGTTTGAGATCATGTTACTATCAGTTTAATAAAAACAGTTATAGTAATGGGTTAATACATTTACAAAAAAGGGTAACCACAAGCCAAAAATTTACAAGGGAGTCACAAAAATTAAATAAAATCCATGATAATACAAAGGAAAATTACCAAACCACAAAAGGAAGAAGAAAGGAACAAAGAGGATATACCAATTCAACTGCAAAGATAAGTTCAAAATGGCAATAAACACACATCTATCATTAATTACTGTAAATGTTAATGGACTAAATGCTCCAGTCAAAAGACATAGAGTGGCAGACTGAATAATAAAGTAAGAACCTTCAATATGCTGCATGCAAGAGACCCACTTTAGGGAGAAGGACACATATAGATTGAGAGTGAAAGGATGGAAAAAGATATTCCATGCAAATGGAAAAGCCGAAAAAGCAGATGTTGCAGTACGGATTTCAGACAAAATAGACTTTAAAACAAAGGCCATAAAGAAAGATAAAGGACATTTTATAATGATTAAAGGAGTGATACAAGATGAGGATATTACACTCGTTAATATATATGCACCCAATATAGGAGCCCCTAAATACATACAAGAATTACTAACAGAGATAAAGGGGGATATTGATGGGAATACAATCATAGTTGGAGATTTTAACACCACATTAACATCACTAGACAGATCTTCCAGACAGAAAATAAACAAGGCAAAAGAGAAATTAAATACTACTATAGAAAAACTAGATTTGGTGGATATTTTCACAGCATTACACGCCCCAAAAATAGGATATACATTCTTTTCAAGTGCACATGGAACATTTTCCAGGATCGATCATGTATTTGGGCACAAAAGAAGCCTCAACAATTTTAAGAAGATAGAAATTATCTTAAGCATCTTTTCTGACCACAATGCCATGAAACTGGAAATCAACAACAGAGAAACAAAGGCGAAAAAAAGGAAAGCATGGAGATTAAACAATATGTTATTGAAAAAACAATGGGTTAACGAGGAAATCAAAGCTGAAATTGAAAAATACCTTGAGACAAATTATAATGAAAGCACAACCACTCAAAACCTATGGGACACAGCAAAGGCAGTGCTAAGAGGGAAGTTTATATAGATACAGGCCTTCCTCAAAAAAGAAGAACAATCTCAAATAAACAATTTAACCCACCACCTGAATGAATGAGAAAAAGAAGAACAAAAAGCCCAAAAAGCAGCAGAAGGAAGGAAATAATAAAGATCAGAGGAGAATTAAATACAATAGAGATTAACAATACCATAGAAAAAATCAACCAAACCAAAAGCTGGTTTTTTGAAAAGTAAATAAAATCAACAAACCTCTGGCCAAACTCACAAAGAAGAAAAAAGAGAGAGCACAAATTAGCAAAATAAAAAAGGAAAATGGAGAAATTACAACGAACAAAATAGAGATACAGAATATCATATGAGAATATTATGAAAAACTATATGGAAACAAACTGGATAAACTAGAGGAGATGGACAAGTTTCTGGAGACATACTGTCCACCAAAACTGAACCAAGAAGAATCTGAACACTTGAACAATCTGATCACTAGAAAGGAAATAGAAATAGCAATTAAAAACCTCCCTACAAATAAAAGTCCAGGACCGGACGGCTTCACTGGGGAATTCTACCAAACATACAAAGAAGAACTCATACCAGTCCTTCTCAAACTCTTCCAGACGATTGAAAAGGAGGGAATACTCCCAAACTCATTCTATGAAGCCACCATCACCCTGATACCAAAACCAGACAAAGACACTATAAAAAAAGAGAATTATAGGCCAATATCACTGATGAACATAGACGCCAAAATCCTCACCAAAATTTTAGCAAATAGAATCCAACAACACATAAAAAAGATTATACATCATGACCAACTGGGGTTCATCCCAGGGACACAAGGCTGGTTCAACATACGCAAATCAATCAGTGTAATACATCACATCAACAAGAGAAAGGACAAAAACCACATGATCATCTCAATCGATGCAGAAAAAGCATTTGATAAAATTCAACACCCATTTATGATAAACTCTCGCCAAAGTGGGTATAGAGGGAACATATCTCAACATAATAAAAGCTATATATGACAAACCTACAGCCAGCATAGCACTCAATGGTGAAAAACTCAAAAGCTTCCAACTAAAATCTGGGACAAGACACGGATGCCCACTATCACCACTCCTATTCAACATAGTCCTGGAAGTCCTAGACACAGCAGTCAGGCAAGAGAAAGAAATAAAAGGGATCCAAATTGGAAAAGAAGAGGTAAAAGTATCATTACATGCTGATGACATGTTACTATATATAGAAAATCCTAAAAGGTCCACACAAAAGCTACTAGAGCTGATTGAAGAATTCAGCAAGGTAGCAGGCTACAAAATTAACGTTCAAAAATCAGTTGCATTTCTTTACACTAATGATAAATCAACAGAAAAAGAAAGTAAAGAAACAATTCCCTTTAAAATAGCACCCAAATAATAAAATATCTGGGAATAAATCTAACCAGGAGGTGAAAGAATTATACACAGAAAACTATAAACCATTGATGAAGGAAATTAAAGAAGACTTTAAAAAATGGAAAGATATTCCATGCTCTTGGATTGGAAGAATCAATATTGTTAAAATGGTCACACTGCCCAAGGCAATCTACAGATTTAATGCAATCCCTATCAAATTACTGAGGACATATTTCACAGAACCAGAACAAAGCATAATAAAATTTATATGGAACCATCAAAGACCTAGAATTGCCAAAGCATTACTGAAGAGAAAGAAAGAGGCTGGAGGAATAACTCTCCCAGACTTCAGACAATACTATAGAGCTACAGTCATCAAGACAGCATGGTATTGGTACCAAAACAGACATATAGACCAATGGAACAGAACAGAGAGCCCAGAAATGAACCCACAAACTTTTGGTCAACTCATCTTTGACAAAGGAGGCAAGAATATACATTGGAATAAAGACAGTCTCTTCAGCAAATGGTGTTGGGAAAACTGGACAGCAGCATGTAAAACAATGAAGCTAGAACACTCCCTTACACCATATACAAAAATCAATTCAAAATGGGTTAAAGACTTAAACATAAGACAAGATACAATAAACCTCCTAAAGGAAAACATAGGCAAAATATTATCTGACATACACTTCAAAATTTTCCTCCTAGAAGAAATAAAAGCAAGAATAAACAAATGGGACCTAATGAAACTTACAAGCTTCTGCACAGCAAAGGAAACCAGAAGTAAAACAAGAAGAAAACCTACGGAATGGGAGAAAATTTTTGCAAGTGAAACCAACAAAGGCTTGATCTCCAGAATATATAAGCAGCTCATATGACTCAATAAGAAAAAAATAAACAACCCAATCCAAAAATGGGCAGAAGACCTAAACAAGCAATTCTCCAAGGAATACATACAAATTATCAAAAAGCACATGAAAAAATGCTCAATATCACTAATTATCAGAGAAATGCAAATCAAAACTACAATGAGATATCACCTCACACCAGTCAGAATGGCCGTCATTCAAAAATCCACAAATGACAAATGCTGGAGAGGCTGTGGAGAAAGGGGAACCCTCCTACACTGCTGGTGGGAATGCAGTTGGTGCAGCCACTATGGAAAACTGTGGAGATTTCTCAAAAGACTAGGAATAGACTTACCATATGACCCAGGAATCCCAATCCTGGGCTTGTATCCAGAAGGAACCCTACTTCAGGATGACACCTGCACCCCAATTTTTATAGCAGCACTATTTAAAATAGCCAAAACATGGAAACAGCCTAAATGTCCATCAACAGGTGACTGGATAAAGAAGAGGTGGTATATTTATACAATGGAATACTGCTCAGCTTTAAAAACCGACAACATAATGCCATTTGCAGCAACATGGATGCTCCTGGAGAATGTCATTCTAAGTGAAGTAAGCCAGAAAGAGAAAGAAAAATACCATATGAGATCTCTCATATGTGGAATCTAAAAAACAAAAACAAAAACAAACAAACAAACAAAAACAAAGTGTAAATACAGGACAGAAATAGACTCACAGACAGAGAATACAGACTTGTGGTTACCAGGGGAGGTGGAAGGTGGAAGGGATAGACTGGGATTTCAAAATTGTAGAATAGATAAACAAGATTACACTGTATAGCACAGGGAAATATACACAAAATTTTATGATAAATCACAGAGAAAAAAATGTGACAATGAGTGTGTGTATGTCGATGAATGACTGAAAAATTGTGCTGAACACTGGAATTTGACACAACATTGTAAAATGATTATAAATCAATAAAAAAAAATGATGCTCAGCTTTGCTAATCATTAGAGAAATGCAAATCCAACCAACAATGTATTGAAAAATCCAAAGTAATCAAAAGCAGAGCTTAGGACAGTGAACCCTCTGTGCCCATCTGCTGCAAGGATCACGAGCTCCTGCCACCCTTGTTGGACAGACACTCAACATCTCTGCTACTATGCGATTCTGGGGTTTTTTTGGGGGGGTTAATGACGCTTATTTATTTTAATGGAGATAATGGGGATTGAAGCCAGGACCTTGTGTAGACGAGGCACAAGCTCTACCACTGAGCTGTAGCCTTTCCCCCTACCCAAGCTTTTCTGACGCACATCCAAGACATCATTTCAGCCCTAAATACTTCAGTGATTCAATACTCAGTTAACTATATTAAATTACACATTACCCCAATGAACAGGCACTAAACTCAAAACAAAATGCCGTGAGCCCTCCGGCCACACAGATGTGCATCCCCAAACTAGTCAGAGGACACTGGCTCACCTCTCATGTGGACTCTTGGCAAGCTGTTCTGGAAAGGGGCTGCGCACATCAGGTCACAGACTTCTAAAGACCAGAACAAAGAGAGAAGGTCACATTAGGTAGTTTATCTCACAGCAAAGATGGACAAAGAAATCAGTGCTGAAAACAAGGCACATCTTTGTCACTTAGTGTAAAATAAATGGAGTCTTGGGGCTGGTGGAAATGTTCTCTGCTGTCCACCAAGGTAGCTGCCGGCCACCTTGGTGATCAAGTCCTTGGAATGTGGCTGAGGAACTGAATTTTCAGTTTACTTACTTTTGACTAATTTCAATGTGGACACGTGCAAACCCAGCCTTGAACGTGGCCTTTGCTTTCCAGCACTGATGGCCTGACAGCCGTCCCTGCACAGGTAGAAAGAAGGCACTTCCTGTGCAAACAGGGCAGGAGGCAGGAGGAAGAGATGGCACCAGTGTCCCCAGAGCCCCAGACAAAGTTCTGAGCAGTGGCCCTGAACGTGCTGCTGGGTCTCCAGCTGCTTTAGAGAGGTGATGACACCCTACAACATGCAAGGCCCATCCACTCTCCAGGAGAACCCAATGTGGA